>NC_079313.1:45607573-48007573 GCF_029931775.1 Euleptes europaea | reverse complement strand
AGAGGGTCCCTCATTACAGGGATTGTTTTAACGCCTAGAAGCAGTGTTGATCCTAAGCACACACAATGATCCTAAGCACGGGCCCTGATGAAATGGAAAGGCCAGGCAGGCTATAGAGGAGAACACCGGTGCATTGTCATGTGTACACACGACCCCACGTGTCTTTCTTTTTGGGCTGAGAATGTGGAATCATGTGCCAGCAGACGGGCTCCTCCCGCTCTCCAAAGTGAGACCTTCACACCTGACAGTCTGCCCAAGTATGCTTGGGATTTACCCCCCCCCACACACACACACAGGAGCCCCATGATGGGGCAGAGTAGTAAGCTGCGGTACTGCAGTCCAAGCTCTGCTCACCACCTGAGTTCGACCCCAACGCAAGGTTGACTTAGCCTTCTCATCCTTCCCAGGTCGGTCAAATGAGTACCCAGCTTGCTGGGGGTAAAGGGAAGATGACTGGGGAAGGCACTGGCAAATCACCCCATAAAAAAACAAAGTCTGCCTAGTAAACGTCGGGATGTGACATCACCCCATGGGTCAGGAATGACCCCGTGCTTGCACAGGGGACCTTTACTTTTACCTTTTTTTTACCCACAAACACACACAGCCCCTGTGAAGAGGAGGAAAAAGCCACACAGGTGAAGATGCTTCCTAAAACCATGTGTACAAAAAATTACTAAGGCCATGTATGCAGGGGAGGTTTAGCCTTGGATTTGCCGCTCTCTAGATGCACCTTTTCCCCATCCAAATTCTCAAAACTCCAAAATAAGCCCCCATGCAGAGTTTTGAGAATTTGAATGGGGAAAAGGTGCATCTAGAGCGGCAAATCCAAGGCAAAACCTCCCGGGCATAATGTGTCTGACACTCAAGTGAATATCCCAGGCTCTTGCATCGGAATCGGTACTTGCAATTTGGATCGGTGTGGTTTGTGTGTGGGACTACATTTCTTTTTCCCTGCTGATGGAGAGAGGGTGGGAGTGACTACCCCCCCCCCAAAAAAAGCCTGTTTGCAGCGGCTGCAGCAGCAGCATCCCCCTCCCCAAGATCGGCCCTGCCTCCAGGCTACCCCGCTCCGATCCCAGAAGCCGTTCTCAGCAGTTCTCAGGGCCGAAGCTGAAGCGTGGAGATAAAACAGCCTGGACAAGTGTGAGAAAACGGCTTACCCGGACCAGCTGGTGGAGACACACTAAAGCCATTTATGCACAGGAGGTTTTGCCTTGGATTTGCCACTCTCCAGATGCACCTTTCCCCCTTCCAAATTCACAAAACTCCGAAAGAAGCCCCCCTGCAGAGGTCTGAGAATTTGGATGGGGAAAATGTGCAGCGAATCCAAGGCAAAACCTCCCCTGCATAAATGGCCAAAACCTCCCCTGCATAAATGGCCAACAGCTCAAGAAGGGAAGCACTTGGTATTCAAACAACAGAAAGTGGCCGGGAAAATAAAATAGAGGGGAAACATGTCATCAAAGTCGGGGGTGGATGGGGGGGAGTGATCTGAAGTGCATAAGAGAGGCAGGAAAAGGGTTAACGTTCCTCTAAACAGCTTGCTTGCTTTCAAAGCTTTTTTTAAAAAAAGGATTTTTATGACACGCATCTACAGGTAAGGTGTGAATGTGAACTGGTGCAGGATCCCAAGTTACGCTCGCCAGGCTGCGCAGGAATAACACCGGCGGGGCAGCAGAGGTGGGAAATTGCTCGCACCGTCCCACCCTTCTCGGCCTTTGATCCCAAGCAGAGGGGGGAAGACGATTCTCTCTGGCTCCTGATCTGGGGGGGCGGGGGGGAGGTGGACTGACAGTGCAGAGGCGGGAGGCTGTTGCCCAGGGTGGCAGGAAAGCTCCCACGGAGGCTTCTCCCACTTGCAAGATTCAGTCAAATCAAAGGCTGCTCACTGGCAGGCCCTGCATGCTGGCTGCCCTTCCCTCCTTCCTGCCAAACAGACTTTTTGATGACAAAGAAGCCAGGTGCAGGCAAGGCACGGCAGTTTCCACCTCTGTGTCTCTCCCCAGCCATGTTTTGAGGGGGGGGGAGACTCCACCTAACCACACAAACAATGCCCCCCCCCTAATCCCAGGTGAGGGAAAGAAGACTGCGTGGTATAGCCTGATCTCTCAGATCTGGGAAGCTAAGCAAGGTCGGTATTTGGAAGGGAGACCACCTAGGAAGGCTCTGCAGAAGAAGGCAACGGTAAACCACCTCTGCTTCTTGCTTGCCTTGAAAGCCCCTTGCTGGGGTTGCCATATGCTGGCTGCGACTTGAGGGCAATTTACACACACACACAATCCCAGGTGAAGGAAGACTGGGTGCTCAGTAGTGGTGGGCTGGGTCAAGACACTTGGGTGCGGGGGCGCTTGAATCAGGGATATAACATCTGATTTGCATGCAGAAGGCTCCAGTTTCAACCCCTTCCCTCTCTACTGAAAAGGATGTGACCATGGACACTTTACTCAAGCTCAGAAATTAGCAAGCATAACCAGCTCCAATGCTCCAAGGCACCAAGAACAGGGTTCTCTGTGCTCAGACTCTGGCCTCCACTCAAGCCTTGGGGTTTTCTGATGGGAAGCAAGGTCAATTTCACCTGCAGGAACATTTACAGCCATCACACCAGCCAGTGGGCGGGACTCATAGTTGATCTGCCCTTTGCCCTGGGGCAAATGCACGCAAAGATGATTCCTTCCTTTCCTCTTGTTCTTTTGGTTCAGTTCCCAAAGGCTGAAACTCTAAAAGGCCAGGGGAGAAAGAGGTACGTTGCTTACCATGAGTAGAAGGAGACCGCTGCTCTTTTCCCTCTCCTGGTCCTCTGGAGATCGTCAGGGTGTACGGCACCCTCCTCCTCCTTGGTGTCTGCCGCTGGACTCTTCTCTCTCTAAACACCCTTTCTGAGCTCAGCCCCTAAAACCACAAATTCCACTTCCTGAGTGTTAAGGAGGTTCTGCTGCAGCAATAACATGGCTTTAACAATTGCTGCAAAACTCCAACCAAATTCTGCTCACAGCTCCCTTGCTCTCTCCCTTCGGTATCCCTTTCCCAAGGTGTGTCAACCAAAGGCTGGGGTGAGAAGGGGGAAGGCTCTTCTTTGCTCTGAAATAATTTGGTTTCCACCAGCAAGAAGATTCCATCAATGCTGGAACATACAGGCAGCACCAAATATTCTGAAGACCTGTGAAAAAAAATATTATTTCACTGATTTCCTTTGCTTTGCCTCTCAGATTTTTATTGGGGTATGTTCTGTGTATATTACTACATTTTTTTATAGAGAGAGGACAGACAGCCTAAGAAACTTTGGTACCCACTCTCCAAATGCTGGCAAATGTATACATATCAACTTGATGTTAAACCTATAAAAATCAACTCAGTAATGGAGGACTTGCTGACTTTTAATGAGACCCTCAGAATCTGCCACTTCAGGCAATCCACCTTACTATACCTACAAACTGGGAGAGCAGGAAAGGTGTTGCCTTGTGTTAAAGATCCAAAATAGATTAAACTAATGAATTGATTGCTCTTTCATAGGCCTATTCTGGGTATGCAGATTTAGAAGTAGTCCCACTGAGACTCTTGAAAGGTTACACCTTGAAAATCTTGTTGGCCTCTACAGTGCTACTGGACTCAAATCTAACTGCATGGCTGCCCTCTGAAACTGTCCTCCTGTAGGGTGTGCCTTAAAATCTGACTAGTGCTTGGCCAGCACTCCAGCAGCTATGCTTATTTATTTAGAAAATATATATGCTGCTCTCCAGAGATCTGCTCTAGGCAGATCAATACAATGGGTGGGGGGACAACATAAAATTATCAATATTAAAACAAGCAATAAAACAACAACATGCAGCCTACAATAATACAGTTCCCAGGCTAAAAGCAACTAAAAAGAAAAGAAAAGAGGAAACCCCTTAGTTAAAAGCCTGGGGAAATAGAAATGTTTTGACTTGCCACCTAAAGAAAAGAATGGTATATGCCAGGTAATCCTCAAGGGAGAGGGCTTGCGACAGGTGAAGGGTCACCACTTAAAAAACATGGTTTCTGGTACTTGCCTTACCTCTGCAGGTGGGAGCCTAGAAAGAGGAGCTTGGGAAGAGGATCTAGTCCTTCCAGTTTTGTGGATACAGCGAGTCTTAGTAAAATGTGGACAGAAAGGGATATGGCTCTAGAAAATCCTGTTCACCCATGACAGTAATAATATCATTGTGCTTCCCTAATGCTATTTATGCCCACATGTCAGTGTGGAAACTGTGGAACAGAAAACAAGAGACGGGCAATTAGAAATGGTACATTCAAGTACATTTGATAAAGGCCCACCAACAGATGCTGCAAATGAAAAGAAAATGTCACTGGAAAATGGTCTAAAATAAAATCACACCTCCTACCCAGTGCTACATCTGAATTATATATAGCAGAAGTGGGAGGGAGGGGTAGTCAATTTAAAAATGGTAGAAATGGCTGAAAACCTGAGGTGTCAGGGCTGACATCTATCTGAAATCACATGTTTTGCCCTAAAAGGCTGTACCTCCAGTCCCAAATACATACAATATAAAGGAACTGGCACCTGGCATGCACCTTTCTTATCACTACACATGTGTTCATGGAAGCTGTGTGTGTGGGTGTTAAGTGCCGTCAAGTCGCTTCCGACTCATGGCGACCCTATGAATGAAAGTCCTCCAAAATGTCCTATCTTTGACAGCCTTGTTCAGATCTTGCAAACTGAAGGCTGTGGCTTCCTTTATTGAGTCCATCCATCTCTTGTTGGGTCTTCCTCTTTTCCTGCTGCCCTCAACTTTTCCTAGCAGGACTGTCTTTTCCAGTGACTCCTGTCGTCTCATGACGTGACCAAAATACGACAGCCTCAGTTTAGTCATTTTAGCTTCTAGGGTCAGTTCAGGCTTGATTTGATCTAGAACCCACTGATTTGTTTTTTTGGCAGTCCACGGAATCATGGAAGCTAAGCACTAGTCAATCCTCAGGATGAGGTCTGTGATGAGGCCTGTGTTCTCTTCCCAAACCCGGCTGGCCTAGTGATCAGGTAATTTGAAGACGCTGCCTCAGAGAGTGCCATGAGGTGGTGATTTTTATCTTAAAAACCACACTACTTACCTAAACACTCACCAGTTCCAGCTTCTTATGGTGCTGGCAGAGGTTAGGAAGCTGGAAGGACGTGAAAAGGCCAGGTGGTGCACCAAATGTAGGCTACCTAAAGGAATTACATCAGTGATCTTGTGTATCCAGTGTACATAATGGGCGCCATCTTGCTTTCCTTTCTGCTGCCAGAGGAGCATGCTAAGCAGAAAGACAAATATTGTCCAAAATGGGGTGTCTTGGGGCCTAAGCCTCAATGGCTCCATCTTTGGCAGCAGGAGGTAGTAAGAAATGAAAGCGGTTCTGGGCACATGGATCAGAAGCAGAGTAGTGTAATGGTTACAGTGTCAGACTAGGATCTGGAAGACTCAGGTTTAAATCCTTTCTCTGTTATGAAAGCTCGCTGGGAGCCTTGGCCTTCTTTCTCAGCCCACCCTACCTCCCAGAGTTATTGCTGAAAGGATATTATGGATGAGAGAATGTTATAACTTGCTTTGGGGAGGGGGAAAAAAGGTATAGCTAAAGGTAGTCCCCTGTGCAAGTACTGTGGGGTGACGTCACATCCTGGCATTTACTAGGCAGACTATGCTTACAGGGTGGTTTGCCCCTGCCTTCCCCATCGGGGAGAAAAATGGGGTATAAATGTGTAAATAAGATTGCATGTGAGGTTCCTAAACAATGGAAAGCTTGCCTGCCATGTGAAATCATGGAGCAGAACAGGACCTATCCTTAAGCAAGGAGAGGCAAAATCCCCCTGATTTAGCTTAACTTTATCACTATTTTCTTCCTTTGGCACCACAATATCTTGGACCATGTTGGGGCTGACCTGGCACATTTGTAGAGGTCCCCTTTTCTCTGCCTTTGTGTGTATGTGTGCACACTCTGATTTTTCAATATTTTATATGATTACTTGGAGAGGGGGAAAAAACACTGTGCAGGTGCTGAGGAGAGGCACTCTCAACAACACCTCACACTTTCCAAGCTGAGCTGCCCCATTTGCCCCAGCAGAGATCCTGTGGCTTTAACTGCAGATAAAGCTCTGTTAAGTGCAGTTTCACTAAGCATGGAGGTTGGAGGCTAGAGAAAGGTTTGCCCACTGATCTGCATTTTTGAAGACATAAGAGCCCGGGGAGGGGGGGGAATCATAAAGCTGAGAACCCTAGAATTTAGGGCAATCCAGAGCAAACCCTCTCCAGGCCTCCTAATAGCTTGTTGTGGAAAGTCTACAGGGATAAACACACCCAGAGGCTGAAAATACCTTGACACCCACCCAGTCCTCCAGGCTTGCTCACTTCCCTTGGGAATTTAGGTAAGGCTTAAATTTGGAAAAGGTGGGCGGGTTTCTCCCGTCTCCCTCCCCATTTGCCTGGAGGATTTATGTCCACTGGGGAGGGGAAGTTGGGGAGGGAGAGAAAGAAATCAAGCATCCCAACAGAAAGAGAAACCACTTCCTATCCAAAGCTGCCACCCTTCTCCCCCTGCCTGTCCTTGGAGGAGGGGAGGCCAATTTGGTAACTCTCCCAAGGTGCCTGCGGTTTGTGCAGCCTGGCCAAAGTCATCATGGCTTCAGCAGAAAGGAAGGTGTGTGTGTGTGTGGTGGGGGGGCACATCTTGGTGAGTGATCGTTGTGACTACCCCATTTTAGCAGAGCTTTGCTTCACTCCATGCATGAAATCACACTGCCTGTAAAATTAGAAGAAGGGCTCAAACCACAGAACTCACCAGAGCAAAAGAAAAAAACATCCATTAGCAGCCCTGGTTCCTCTCCAAACAGGCATACAAGCTTGGAGGGGGGGGGAAGGGCTGGAGGAAGGAGCAGTCCAGTAAATTACTAGAAAATGGGTCAAGGGTTCCCCCCATGCCCTGATGCCACCATTGCACCTCACCCTGTAACTGGTAGGACAGGCAGAAACCCAATAGGTTGAGCTTTCCTTATTCCTACCCCTCCATGCCCAGGGAAACCAACACCCATTTGTTTGATCTCCCTGTGGATTTCAAGTTTGCTGGGAAGATGTTAAGAACACAAGCGTTCTGTGGGGCAACAGCAATAAGAAAAGATGACCCAGCATCCTATTCAGCTAAAAGGAGGCACCCTGGCTCAGTGGAAGAGCGCATGTGTTGCACGTAGAAAGGCCTGGGATCAAGGCTCTGTCATATCCAGATTTGGGAAAGGGAAGCTTCCCTTTATGCTCAAATAAAGAGCTCACTAGTCCTTAAGATGCCACAAAGCTCCTGCTTATTTTCTCTGCCTGAGGACTTGAAAAGCCACTTCAGGACCTTGTGTATAAATTATCCCACATCAGTGATTTTTTTTAAAGGATCTGTTTGGGAACATGATGATGAAATGTGAGGAATCACATTTTCAGCTTAGTTTATCATATCAGATAGGTAGCTGTGTTAAGCTCTAGCAGCAAAATAAAACAGGAGTCCAGTGGTACTTGAAAGACTAACAAAATGTATTCCGGCATGTGTTCTAGTGAGTCTGAGTCCACTTCATCAGATGTATTAGAATCTTCATCCATAGCAGTGATTTATATTTAGACTTACAAGTAACAATATGGGTGGGTATGCTGAACTCTGAATCCCTAAACCTCATCCAATGCCTCTGGATTCCTTTTTTATTTTATGATATCTGTCATTTATTTAGTATTTTTGAAGTACAACATGCTAGAAAGCTAGTATGTTAATATCCCCATTTTGCGGCAGGTCACACTGTGTGGCCGCTACAATTGTCTTCCTGCCCAGGAAGCTGTTCTCAGCTTGCCAGACAGATTCCGTGCTCTGCAGACATTTTTGGGTCAAGAGACCTGCTTCTCTCTAAAAAGATCAGGATTCCAAAACAGTCCAGGAAAGTTTGCCTCCCCCAGATGCTAGAAAAGAAGCAATTACAAAAACAAGAACACGCTTTCCAATTGATTCAGGAATGACCACAAATCACCCTAGTTGGTGACATGCAGCCATATAAAGCTAGGAATCAAAATAAAGTAAAAAAAAAAAAGAGTACTATCTGAAGGGTCAATCCGAGGTGATGGTATTGCAGCAATCTATATCCATCTGCATATTCAGTTTCTGCTTTAGCAAAAAATAAATCTTATCAAGCTGTGAAGTTGTATCAGTAAGCATTATCAGTAATGTCAACTTGAAAGAAAATCAGCACATTTACAAACAGACTCAGGTCAGTCATGAAAACTGGTTTGAAGCAAGAATGACAGAGCACCATTATAGAAACTGTATCTAGTTTAAACTAAGGAGACTTCCAAATTTCGTTGTATTTCTAACTTCCAAGACACATGGTCACTAGTTCCCTCCTCCCTATTATAGAGGGCCAATTCTTGTGTAACAGTTCCCATGGGCTATACAACAATAACATGCAACCTGGATAGTGTCTGACCTTAGTTGTAAGACACCCTGTTACTAGTAGGCTGATCCACATGATAAGCAGTTTGAAAATGCTACAGACCTCATTATGACCTCAAATGCATCTCCGGAAGCTTCACATTTGTGAGAAGTTTGGATGGTCCTGAGTTCTTCCTTTCCCTTCAACTGTGGTTGCTGAATTCATGGGATATAGTTTAGACAGTAAAAAGACAGTATTTGAGAGAAAACTATGTTTTGTGAAATAAATCAAAAATGGTATGAAGGGGTATCTCAGCAAGCCACACCCTCAGCCCACACTGCTCATGACCTGAGCTGAGCCTTCCGTTGTCAGAACCAGGGTCCCTGAGAAATAATAAGACAAAGATCACAATCTAGAGTTCTTAAAATTGTAACAGACACTGGAGTTTATGACAATATTAGGAAATGACAGTGCTTGTGTGGATTTGAAGAATTCTAGAACTATTTCCCAGGGAAAGGGAACCTAAGGAGCTTAGTACTAGAAACATTTTGAGCAACCTCAGAGATGTACATATTTTATGTGCCTTATAACTTGCATACCTCTTTCTTTATAAAATGCCTGTTTAAAGTAGGGCATAGGAGCCTTACTTTCAGAAGTCTTGGGCTGGGGCAGAGTTGAAGTCTTCCCACCTGTATCCCTTTGACTAGTTTAGTTCCTCAACACTAGTATTAGGGTATGCCTTCTGCAGGAGATAGGATGCACCAAGTTTTGAAAGGTGGTTCATATTCCTTAAAGGAACCAAATGTCCATTATAGATCCCTGATGTACTCAGCTTCATATACGATCCAGAAGAAGTGCTTTTGCAGAATCAGACTGTTTAGCTCAGTATTGTTCCTAACTGCACAAGCTCATAGGCAAGGAATGATGGGACTGGCTAGTCTGTCTTCAGCATCTGAAACTCAGATATATTGCTCCTGAATGTGAAACCCATTCATTGTAACTTCCACTTATATAAAGACACACATGGAGAATTTCATTTGATATAAGTAAGAAGGTATATAAGGGTTTCTTCAGGAACAAAAACTTGTAAGGAATAACATTTAAAGTTGGATCAAAATTGGAAGGCAGCCGTACCAAACTCATTCATCTGTACTAGAAATCCCAGAACAGACTTCCTTCTCTTTTGCCTGCCCGGGAGCACAGAGGCAGCCGCACAATGCCTGGTGTAACTGTAAAAGGCGTGAACCAGCAGGAGTTTGTGAGGGCCCTCGCTGCCTTCCCCCAAAAGTGAGGTAAACTGAAAGTACCAGAATGGGTGGACACTGTCAAACTAGCCAAGCACAAAGAACTGGCTCCCTACAATGAATACTGTTTCTACCTAGAGCTGCCTCCACAGCTCGGCACCTGTACGTCCATGGTGGTGCTGGAGTCGGCTCCATGACCAAGATCTAGGGGGGCCGCCGGCACAGTGGTGTGACGCCCAGCCATTTCAGCCTAGGCTCCAAGAGTGTTGCCAGGAGGGTCCAAGAGTGTTGCCAGGAGGGTCCTTCACGATCTAGAAAGGCTCAAGATGGTGGAGAAAGACCAGGATGGAGGTCCAAGCTTACTCCGCAGGAGCAGAGAGATCTAGGCAGGATTACCGGACAGGTGGCAGCGGCAAGCAAAGAACATTAAAATGAGCTTCATTTTTAAAATAAAATCGTTTATTTACTGACAAAAAAGAACAGACTTTCAAAAATCTACCATCTTGGAATTAATTGTCCAGGATCCAAAGGATCACGAAATTAGTACATGAGCCCAAGAGGCATCTGATGTAGTTTTCTTGAACATGCTGTGTGCAAAACTGATCAACAAAATGAGGAAAGCATCCAAAGCAGTTTACTATGGCATAGTGTGTGTGCATCAACTGTTCAAGACATAAAAAGGCAATGCTACAGAGGCCTTTTGAGACTCTGAGCAGTTTCTTGGATTCTTTGGATATCTCCAAATGAGACTCCATGTTCCAGGGAGTAAGCCATCAGTATATCAGGTAACAACTAATTTAGTGATTGACCTATTATTTCCTCTAGTGTAAGACACACTTAATTGAAATAAGAGTTAGAACATAAATTCCTCTAATAAAACAAATGTTCTAGGAAAGGCAAAACCTGTGTACACTCTGATGTCTGCTCACCAACCTTTGCTAACCATCTTCACCTCTTGAGAAGCCCATGTGACTTTGGACAAGAGTTCTTGGTTGCCACTCTATTGTTACAGGGGCAGTCTCCTGGACACTATGTGCCAGAGCCTTCTCATATAGTCTTCAGAAAGGTCTGTAAGACCTGGCTTTTTGTGTGTGTTGAAGTTTTTCCCCCCCACAAACTGGTTGGAAACAAAGTTCAAATTTGTTAAAACCATCATTGCTGACTGTAAGCAAAGATACACTGATTACACGCGGTTTGGGTTGAACTTTCAGTTTTTGTATTGCTAGAGTTTTTAAATGGTCAGCTGTCATGCTTTTTTGTCCAGAAGGGCAGGATATAATTGTTTGAAGCACAGAACCCTCCTGTCACCAAAATATTGCAGTTACAGAGAAAGTACAGAGGTAAGTGAACACATTCAGCAAATCTACCCCATGTTCCAATATTCTGATGCTGTGTATTTCCTCCATTGGCATCATTAGCTGCCACTGCGGGAGGCAAGCATATGCACATCATAATGACAACAGGGCAAGTTGTGCTGTAGGTTACAGAGAAAAGGCCAATTTAACAGTTTTTAGCAGTAGTAGTGAGTCGGTACAGTTCTGTCCATAGGTGTGGATACAAGGCCCCCTTAATTCTTGCTCTTTGCTTTCCCCATGATAGAACCTGTTTTAGCACCATGAATAGGGGTGGGTGGGAGAGAATAGCATATTTTCCCATCTGAACAAAACACAATTTTTTTTTTAATAATTGAGGAAAGTGGTCTTTCGGGGAAGAATTAAGTGACCCCCAATCCAGATTGCAAAGAGCCCCGTGGCGCAGAGCGTTAAGCTGCAGTACTGCAGTCAAAAGCGCTGCTCGCGACCTGAGCTCGATCCCGACGGAAGTCAGTTTTAGGTAGCCGGCTCGAGGTCGACTCAGCCTCCCATCCTTCCAAGGTCAGTAAAATGAGTACCCAGCTTGCTGGGGGTAAAGGAGAGATGACTGGGGAAGGCACCGGCAAACCACCCTGTAAACAAAGTCTGCCTAGGAAACGTTGGGATGTGACGTCACCCCATGGGTCAGGAATGACCCGGTGCTTGCACAGGGGACCTTTACCTTTTTTTAAAATCCAGATTGCAGCTAAAAAAATATGGAAATCATTCATGTCACAGAGCAACCCTCCCTTTCAGTGAAAACATGAGCATCAAAAACCCCAGTCTCATTCACTAACACCTGTGCAACGGCAGTTAGAGTAAGATCATTACACTTCACTGTTCAATGTGTTTTATGGCCAACCTTCAACTGAATTTCTCATGCCACCGATTGAAGAGCATTGCTTTTGCAAAGCCTTGCAGCTGGTGCTGCCAACGATAGATGGCAGAGACTTTCTAGACAACCTCAGCTGCCCAGCGCCAGGTGCAGAGGTTGTCAGCTGCTTCTATCTGAATTCCCACTGGGGAAGGTGAAGCAGATGTAATCTACAAAGAAAGTGAGAGATAGAACTCTTATTTTTTTGCTTTTGGGAAACTGAATCATTGCATATTTGAAGAGTACAACATTCACCCCATTGTCCAGCAAAACATATTTCTCAGAAGTGACAGAAATGATTCCTGTACACTGACAGAAATAGACCAAAGCAAAAACTGAAAGTTAGAGCAGCTCTAAAGTTGTTTTAAGAATTTCCTGGATACAGTCTATTTATGTGAATGAGCCTTCCAGACAAACCTATTTCTTCTCTTGCACTGACAAGCCTTCATTGTTCAGTAAACTAGGTGCACTGGCCTTCTGAACCATAGTAATGGGGGGGGGGGGAAGGCTAACAACAACAATGCAGCCCAGTGTGTTTCCACTCAGAAATCTCTTGAAATTCAGTGTGTGTGTGTATGTCTTTCAGGCGGAAATAAAGGTCAGGACTCAAGATCTGCTCATATTTACCATTATTATGTTACCTTGCTACATAAGACTTTAATAGAATTCCATCTTTATGGAAAACACATTTTTCTCTGCAGCTTAGCAACACCCACATAAAAACATTGAACATGAACTGATGGCAGTTTAGGGCACAGGGGATACCCATGATAATTCATGAGGACTAAATGGGATTGCATTTCAAAGCATGAATGTGTTTTATGGTTATGCTGTACTGATTCGATACATGTGACCTATTCCCCTCCTATGCATATTTGCTTGGAAGGGCTTGCTCTCATGCGACTGCAGCCAATGTTTGGGGAATTCATACCATACAGCTCTATCATATCATTATCTCTCCTCTTAAGTTGCTTTGCTGGTGTAAGCAGCAAAAGAATTTCAAAGCTGCAATGGAGAAAATAATACACTACATTTGGGAAACTTCTTCTGAGAGGTAGCCCCCTAAATATCCTCCTGGACAGAGTAGCAGCACAAGTCTCTACCACCATTCAACACCCTATTTGCATGTTTAGTGACTAATACACCACCCCCTAAGGAGAGTGACAGACAAAAAGAAAGAAAAAGCCTCTAGTCATTATGCATTTCTAGGCTGTATTTCAAGAGACCATTTGGGGGAAATTTTGTTAATATGGCCACACAGATGGCTACAGCTGAATAAGGGAAGAGGGGAAGGAGATAGCAGAGAAAAGGGTTCAACTGCAGGATGGATGGAAGTTAGGAGTACAAGGAACAAGAGGAAGGCTGGAACAAGGGGAAAGGCAGTGTGCAACACAGCCAGCAGGGGAACCCTGGGTTGAGTCTCCCTCTCCCAGTCCAGCTAATCTTTGCAGCCACGTTTTAATGCATTCTTCCACCATTTGGTGGCCATCCTGCAAGAGTAGAATGGCTATATATGACAACACACTAGAACAGTGGAATCATGAAAAAAAGTTTATTATATAGTTACATATACACACAGTTAAAATTCCGGTCAATAGTGTCTTTTGGAACATATATTTTAATAAGACGTGAACCTGTTTGTGTCATTTGGTAAGCAACAATTGTAAATCTAGCATTAGTGTTCTTGCCATTTTGCCCATAAACTTTTAAATTCTTTATGGTGTACACACAGAATTTTGCTTTCCTTTCAAAAGGCTAAAGAATAGTCATATTGAACATTTACACTTCCCATACAAAATTCAATGTACATTTTTTATGTAGGATATATATAAATATATACAAAACAGACATTATTTGTAGTTAACATACCTCAGTCAGGTTCATTAACACATCAAAAGCAGATACACATAAAAGTTGACAAAAGGGTTTTGTTTTAATCCTTTAGAACAAAGTATGGCCATTAATTGTTGTATAAAATAGCAGATAAAGGCTTTAGTTTGGAAACTTTGGGGGTCTCCAATAATAGAAGTTATTTTAATTAAAAATAAGACACTCAAGACAACTGGATATATGCTGTATCTGATACGCCCATCTTGATCACAAATTGTTTATGTAAAAAAGGACATTTGTTCACAGAGCATTAAAATATTGCACAAGAACAGCTTATTCTGAAGAACAAGGATTCCCCATCTTTATGAACTACAATATGGTTCTTGAGAAGGAAGAAACTGTGAGTGCACATTTTCTAGCATGAAAAGCGTACAGGAATATTAATTAATACTGTTAAAGAGTTGTCCTCCATCTAGTCTTTTCCCAATTTACTGTGTGGCAATGGCAAGTCAGGGATAAAGATTTGGCAAATATAAGAGGCAGACAGTAAGATGTACTCCATCATACATCAGATGAGATACAAGACACAGTCTGTCCAAGAGCTTAGTGCTGATTCACTTGATCACAGAACAAGTTCTTAGAGAATTAAGACCAGCACCATTCACAGTGATCACACAGTAGTAGAATAGGATTCCATTCTTTTTTGGTTCTTTTCCTTCTGAGTGACTCCACCCAGTGCTTCAGGATCTGTAGCATCCTCAGTTTCGCTGTCACTACTGTCTACCACAATCGGATTCAAGCCCATTTGACCAGTCCTTCGGTGCAAGTGAAAGTGAACTCCAGCCTCCTGGACATGGTTCGATACAAAGTCTTCATCTGACGAATGCAGCGACTCATCATCTCCTATCAAATGGTTCACAATATGAATCCCATCAAAACTGTGTGGGCCTGAGAAGGCTCTTGGGCCTTTTAGGCATCTGATCTGTTAAAACACACAAACATAAGAAATAGGTAATAGGCATATCATCCCTGATCAACAATTACATATACTTACGTATTCAACTGTTCATTTCCGCCTTGGACTAAGGCTATAAATACAAGATCATGGGTTGAAACCAGCAGTGTTATGACAGGCGCAAGGACTTCCAACCATGGAGTATGACCTTCTCAGCTTCCCTCATCCTTGAAATGCCCCCCCAACAATATGCTGTTCCTAGGGGAACTAAATGGGCAGAAGTCCTTCTGCTCACAGAAATGCTGTGTTGTATCCAGCCCCACAACTAGTATGAGTGTACTGAAAAATACAATACTATTCTACTGAAATTATTGCATTTTTGTCTTTCTGGATGTCACAAAAGACATTAAAAAGGAAGGCTACTTGGAAGTGCCACCTATGCACTACAACAACAACACAGAATTAGACACGGGAATCAGTGACTCTTGATATAAGGGGGTTGATATTAGGAATGGAGCTTCTGACTTTACAAAAATTATTCCCCAATGTAAATGTCATTTCACTATAGAATGGAAAGCAAGTTTTTACTCAGAAACAGCGTGTTCTTCACAGTGTTTCTACTTAATACAATATTGCTGAAGAAATATCCAATGTAAAAGTACAGTCAGTTGAACTTTGTGTTAAACATGGTACCAACCTCTGCCCAAGTTATTCAGAAAAAACCCGAGTATACAGTCCATTCAACAATGTGAAAAGAAGCTACTCTTCAGGTGCTGCTGAGCTCTATTCATTAGAATTTTTTTAAACAGTGTGCAACTTCATAGGTATAAAAGCATATAGTTTGATGGTATCAGAAGGATACAGAACTAAACATTCTGTGCAGTTTTTTTGTGATAGGTTGCAAGAAGTCTCAAATTATGACACTGTTTTGCTGCCTGGGCTCTGAGTGACACTTCAGCTGCATAGCTGAAATAAACTGCTTAGTTTAATCTTTGAGTTGTGCATCAAAGGCCATTTATGCATGGGAGGTTTTGCCTTGGGTTTATCACTCTCTAGATGCACATTTTTCCCATCCAAATTCTCAAAACTCTGCATGGGGACCTTATTTTTGAGTTTTGAGAATTTGGATGGGGAAAATGTGCATCTAGAGAGTGGCAAATCAAAGGCAAAACCTCCCATGCATAAATGGCCAGAGTTTGGATGTGCAACAGAGTTGTTAGCTTCTCCTGCCTCCCAGAAAAAAGGGATTCCTGCAGGTGGCTGTAATGGTTGGAGCTACCCTAACTTTGAATTGTAAATTCAGATGCCACAACAGTACAATTGGTACAAACGGTGGTTAACCAAACAAGTTACAAACTCACAACTCCTAAGTAAAACCATGGACCTTCCCAGTTCTGATCCTTATTATGTAAAAAAAAAAAACAACTTCAAGGTTACCACTTTAACTATTTACTTGATATGAACACTGAAGATTCACAAAACTATTTTTGTTTTCATATATACCAGAATCGAAGCTGGGAAGGTACATAATTCTGTGTAGTGATAGAGACTTTAACAACCGATTCTAAGATTTACGGCTCATTCCTGAGCTTTCGGCGTGTGGGGAAGGCATGGCAGAGGCGCAGTTGCGGCGCCCCCTAAGCAGTTCCCTGCCTGCTGAAACCTTGAAATAAGCCTTTTCGTGGCTTTTTTCATTTTAATTGGGGCTTTTCGCCCCATTGAGAAGAGCGAGGCTGTGCCTGCTAAAAGTAGGCACAGCCTTACTCTTCTCCCGACACGGGGGTGGCGCTGCTGCAGCAGTGCCAGGAGACTGGTGTCCGAGCCTCCCCACCGGCACTGGGGCCACTTATGGTGGCGTAAGTAGCCCGGACACCAGCGTGGGGGCCGCAACGCTGGAGTAGCCCCTTCCTGGCCTCCTGAGGACTTTCGTCCTCAGAAGTCAGGAATGCTCTGTTAAGTTTTGAATGTTTTCTAGCTTTAAAAGAGACTTCACTACATCCAGCCTACCTTTAAGCCAACTGCCTACAAACTACCTTAAATGCTATTCCAAGCTGATTAAAAAGAACAATGCAGTAAGAAAGCTTTCTATATATTCATATAATGCTTTTCTTCCTAAGAAAAGGCATGGTGGTTATCTGCCACAGTGCAAGCCTGCACAGATTACTGTGCATTCAAGACAGTGCACAATTCTGGAGTTGAATAAACATATATGAACACCAAAACCACTGCAAGGAACTGGAAAATTTGCCTCAAATGCAAAGAGGTAGAGCAATATTGTGACACATTCTTGAGCTGACAGGCTTGTAATGATTAGAAGGTCCATTTTCTTCAGATGTGGCAAGGAAGCCATTCTTTCCAGGTTAATGAGGCAGAAGTTAGGTGTTTATCCTAAAAGGAGAATAGAGCAAGTGTGGTCAGAAAGAAACTGTTCCCTCTCATATAGAGGCCGTCTATGTGTGGTACTCATCCCCAGTTTCTATGAAGGACTCACTCTTTGCACCTGTTTAAACATCAAGTGGGCTGTGGACACCACTTCCAAGCCTATACCTAAGAACACAGTCCTAACAGCCATGTTATCTGACTGTCCTGAGGGAAGGGGTTATGTGTTATAGCCTAAGTGAGATCACTCTGCTCTTGTCAGAAGTTTGCCACCAGATGTCTCTTGATACATTAACACCACAAGATTCAATTTGCTATCTAAATGGTGTATTCATGTGCCTTTAGTCATGTCACAGCTGTAATGGAAGAAATGCGGCATCTGAATGGAGTTCTAGCCCAGCCAGCACGTGGGACTGCACAACTTGAGTAGTGAAGTAGTATCGTAACAATAGGTTTGCTGTTGTCATTCCTGCCCATTGCCAGCCCTGCAGAAATGGCCATCAATAGTCTCTGGAACCTTTGGAAAAGGGAAAAATTAAGAAGTGACCCAAGGTACTCAATGCCACCCACTTGATATATTTTTACGTTTTTTGGGATTGTGGGTTAAGCATTTGAGAACACAAAGAACAGCCATAGTTATAAACATACCACTTGATCTTCACAACATGCTCTTACCTGTTGATGGCTGACACCCCAAGTATAAGCAAAAGGAAAAAGACAGCAGAGAAATATTTAGAGGTTTTTAAACAATCCTAAATTGTCCAGCTTAAAAATACAGCACATCAAGCCAGAATATTTAAAATAATTTTAAAAAGCACTTTTATGAAATTAAAAGATGGGGTTTTTTTTGGGGGGGGGAAAGGGACTAAGTTCTGCATTTCTAACCTAATGCTGAATTTCTCACCAAGCAAAGTGTGAGTTTATGTTTTTATGCTACACGGGCAGTTGCAGATTTTAAATGTTTTGGTTGTAGAATGTGTAGAATTTCCTCCAAAATCTCTTAATAATTTGTATACCTGTAATTTTTTTTTAAAAAATGTAAAATGCTAAGAATTGTAGCTCTACTCTATTTTCCCAACTGTATGGAAAGGGCAGAGCACTCCAGTAATGTGTACACTTCCTTAATTGGGAGCTGTGACAGACACAGGTTTGCATTTGGTTTGAATCATGATGTGGAACTACCCCCTTAGAGATAAAACACCAACACAGCCACCATTATCTGTTACTACCACATGTCTTAGGGCTACTTCAAACAGGCCTCTCCTCCTCTGCCTCCTTAGATAGGATATCAGAGTAGAAAATACATCCTGTGCTAGTAAGTGAGGTGTACATACATTTTTAATAGCATCTTCCAAAATTTATATGTGCAGAGATCAGAAAGTATCAGCCCTTTCACAAGCACTTTACAAAAATCTTGCAAATGGTTTAAAAAAATACTATCAACAATATTTTCACATGTAAGTGGCAGTATGTTTGATTTCAACTATTTAGCATTATGCATGTATTTTAAAAAGAAATAGGAAGCCAAAGGTTTTAGAAAATGAATTACTAGGGAAAGCTACAAATTCAACCAAATTACTCCATGGTGATAAGCACACCATTTCCACTTTGATAGCAAAGATAATAAAAATATCACATAAATCAAGTTACATACAAACATGCTGAAAATAACAGTGGAAACATACAGGGTAAAGTTTTATATTTTCCCTCCTTAACTTTTTGTCAGACTACTACAGAGGGTTTTAGATACATCATTTAAAATAAGAAGAAATTTAGGCTGCAAATGTTGGATTAGAATAGCCATAGTATTTGCCTAACATTTCATATTCATCTCTCTTTACTCAAGAAACGCAGAAGGACAAGAAACCTTACTTCAACACCCATCTACTTGGGATGCCTCCCACCTTTCTAAGTAGGTTGCAGGAGGATCAGGCCAATATAGCTTTTCATTTTATATGTATTTGCTAAAAAGATAATTCACAGTGGGTAGCCATGTTAGTCTGTCTGCAGTAGTAGAAAAGAGCAAGAGTCCAGTAGCACCTTAAAGACTAACAAAAATATTTTCTGGCAGCGTATGAGCTTTCGTGAGCCACAGCTAACTTATCTGAAGAAGTGAGCTGTGGCTCATGAAAGCTCATACCATGCCAGAAAATATTTTTGTTAGTCTTTAAGGTGCTACTGGACTCTTGCTCTTTGCTAAAAAGAGACAGGGAAAGAGAAAACAGAAAGAAAAATTGCTTTCCATCTTCCAGAAAGATTTCTCCATGTTTTGATAAAAATTGGAATTAAACTTCAAGGAAAACTCACTCTCCTGCCCCAGTGAACATTGCAGGAGAGGAGATAGACAGAAAAAAATAGGGGCATGCTGAACTAAGCAACTTTCAACCAGATGAAAAATTCAGGTGGAACTTCATAATTAAAGCTGCTTTCTGATGTTCCTTTGGTAGCACAGCTCCTTCCTGAATGACTCAGGCTACATCAGAAATTCCGAGTTATGTGGCAGGAGCCCATGATTCAGCCCTTCCCCTTGCCAGCTGAACATCTGAGAACTGGGACAACAGTTTCCCCCTATATGGCCTGTGTTCTTGATGTTGCCAAGCAATTTTTCAAGGGTCCCAATTTACTTCAATTTCCGCTTGAATCTGTTTATATGTTGGGGAAAGGGGATTTATTCCTCTTGGTAGAGGATTACATCAAGAGATGGGGAAAACCTCCTCCCCTTGTGGTGACAGGAGTTCTGGAGGCTTCTTCCTCTGTGAAAAGGCCCTTCCATTTATGCCCTGCTTCCACCAAGCAGGTAAACTCTTTTCTCTGCTAAGGACAGTGCAGAAATAGAGTAGGTTCTGAAGCCAGTCAAAGGTCTCTAGGGCACTCTCAAACAGAGATTACTTTCCCTGGCCTAAGCAAGGCAGTAAAGCCTCAGGAGTCACTTCCACAAAGGATGCCTGAAGATCCATCTTTGCAGGAATCCCCCGCAAAGCACTTTGGAAACCTCCAACAGAGAAAAATAAGCCACAACTGCTACATGGAACCAGGCCATCTTTCTTTCCCCAGGCAGCTGCTACCTTCAACCCAAGTTAGAACATAAGAAAGGCCCTGCTGGATCAGACCAAGGCCCATCAAGTCCAGCAGTCTGTTCACACAGTGGCCAACCAGGTGCCTCTAGGAAGCCACAAACTAGACAACCGCAGCAGCACCATCCTCCCTGTGTTCCACTGCACCCAATATAATAGGAATGCTCCTCTGATACTAGAGAGAACAGGTATGCAGCATAACTAGTATCCCTTCTAACTAGTAGCCATGAATACCCCTCTCCTCCATGAATATGTCAACTCCCCTCTTAAAGCCCTCCAAGCTAGCAGCCATCACCACAACCTGGGGCAGGGAGTTCCACAATTTAACTATGCTCTGTGTGAAAAAATACTTCCTTTTATCTGTTTTGAATCTCTCACCCTCCAGCTTCAGCAGATGACCCCGCATTCTAGTATTATGAGAGGGAGAAAAACTTCTCCCTGTCCTTTCCTGAAGGAATTTTCTCCACAAGTGGCATCCCAGACAATAACGAGTGACTGTCCCATAGAAATAATAATTAGAATCCTTTAGTCATATCTTCTCACCACAAGAGGGTCCTCATAACAGTGGGCTGCTCACAATGTTTAACAGTCCAATTGTTCTCTCTTTCCCACATTGGCAGTGTTATTTTTATTCCAAAACTAAAGGACCATCTCTCAGGAGGAAATGAAAGAAGCTTCTAGAAGTCCTGCCTTGATATGTAGAAAGGAGGATCTAAAGATGTCTTCCTCCTTATAAGTAAGAAGAAGTTTAACAATTAAGTCTAGTGTTTTGTTTGAGCAACTTCATTCTACTGTGGCTAAAGACAAAAATGGTGGGTGGGATTCTATGATCTATTAACGGAAAGTGGCAAATGATGCAGATCTTTGCATTGTTCCCCACCCTCTTCCAAGTCCTTCCCAAAACTAGGAAAAGTCATTCCCCGGCTGTGGGACCAATGTGGACCAACAGCCCCATAGGTCAGATGGCTGAGCTGAGTTGGGAGAAGACAAAAATCACCCCTCCTACCTCTCATTAGCTGAACTTTCTTGTTATTGGAACGTTCTGCTGGGGAGAGAGAATGATCTGTAGTCACAGATTAGCATAATTACCATAGACTGAAAGAACAAACTTCTGCATTTTTATGCCTCCCTCGCTTCAAGGAACTGAGGACAATGAACATAAGTCTCTCCCACTCCCCACATTTTGTTGTAAAAAAACGATTCAGCAGAACCAAGCTGTGTTAGATCCATATTTAAAGACTGAGGCTAGGACTCTGCACATGAATGACCTCTAGAGACCAAGCCCACTCAATATGAAACAAAAACCACCATTTTAAAACTGAGAGATTTGAGGATGACACTAAGTTGTGGTTGCTGCTTGGTTGAAGGGAGAGCAGTTGAGTTTCTGCAAAGCAATGCTTGCAGATTGTATTATTATTTGTGATATTGTACCATTAATATCTCTTGATGGTCAGCCCTGGCTTTGTTTGCCCTCAAAATAATCTGAAGCAACTTTATTTTAGTAGATGTTCTCTGGAAAATATAACTTGAACTCTGGACTGGGTTCAGAGCAGATTGCTGTGACAGAGACTCCCTTAAACTCTGGATGCTGTGGCAAGTATGTTTGGCAGCATTCAGGGATGCTAGGAATCTGGGGAAATGCACTCATATACTGCACTAGAGTTATCACGTGTGCACAGCCCACTGTGTTACTGGCTTCCAAAGCATAAATATGGAACAGTTTTTGGTTATCAGTTTAAATCCTACTCATAATATTTATCGGTTGAATACTGTTGCAGACAGTAAAACACTTCTGACATACAGACCTTAACCGTCATGCAGGGGTCTGGCACCCGGCAAGTGTTTTTCGGAAGTGGGTGGGGCCAGGTAGGGCTTTTGCCAGGCAATCTGATTGGCTGTGCAGATTTTTTAAAATGTTGCTTTGGCAGCAGTCACTACAGGACAAGGATCTACACTGTGTTGCTGAAATTAACCTGTGGCGATCATTTTGGGGCTGGCTCTGACTCTTGTGGCAGCCATTTTGTTGCTGTGCCAACCATACAGTGTCAAAATTCCAAATGTGCCAGCAGGCTCAACAAGGTTGGGGACCCCTGTATCATAGCATGGGTTCTAAGGTTTCTCGTGGCCCAAGAAATGGATGCTCTGGCTCCATTAGCTTAAAAGAATCTTGCTCCCAAGGACAAGGCGAAAACACAGTGAACGTCAGAAAGGCTAGTTTAATTGTTGTGGTGACTTACAGAAAATTCATCTGCGCCATTTAAGATGCTTTTCAGCCCTCTGTCATTGCTGGTATGTATGTGTAACCCCCTCTCCCCCCCGGGAAGTTTTAAAATGGATGAGTACAGGATTATTGAATCAGTTAATGGCCAAATAGGAAAATGCAAACATGATTTAAGATTTAGTGAGGCGTTATTTTTGTAATGGGAATTTTAAAACCAAATATGCATGCATGGTTACATATGAATGGCTTTTACATGTAATACAATAGGGGCCTAGAAGCTTCTCATATGTATTTTGCAGGCAAAAGTTTATTTTAATATTTTACTTCATTTATACCCCCCTTTGCTCCAAAATGGAGACCCAAAGTTGCTTACAACATTCTCCCCTTTTCCATTTTATCCTCACAACAACCCTGTGAGGGAGGCTAGGGTGTATGTGCAAGAGTGGCCCAAGGTCACCCAGCAAGCTTTCATGGCAGAGTGGGGATTCAAACCTGGGTCTTCAGTTGCAATTTGTATTGGTGTGACGGACGCAAACCATGCCAGCCATGTGTATTTGTAATTGGTTTCACAGTCCATAATGTAGTACGTAAAGTAGCTTCCCTAAGAACTGCAATTTATAGGTCAACAAAAGTACAAAAACGATAGCTCTAAAAGTTATTAAACAGCCTTAATTCTGAGTTTCTAAATTTCCTTAATATTGTTCTTTGAGTAATTTTGTTCCTTTTTCAAAGAAACACAAAAGGGGATTTTGCAACTTTTATCACTCATCAGGGGCTAAACAGCCAAAAGGAAACAAGATGCTAAGACTAGGCAGCTATACTGCTAACATGACAAAGATTAAGACTAGTGACACACGGAGACCAAAAGTTTTCAAGCAAGTCAGAACAGGAAAACCATAACATGATCAGGCAGAGTCATGACTTTTTGATCACTGCATTATTACCATAACATTTAAAAAGTTTTGAACTCTTAATAATAAATAGATGATTGAAGTGATAGTAAGAAGTCAGAAGAAGAGGCTTCCAAAATGCACTCTGTAAGCATCCATATTTGTTAACAGTAAGTTCAATTTAATTCCACCTCCTAGGATTCTGAACAAAGTTTCATTTATGAACCTTACCAAGCATTCAACTGCCCAAAATAATTGGAAAGATTGCTCCCTCGGTTTCTAGAACTCAATCCTTCCAATTGAAAAATATTACGAGGATTGCAACAAATTATGGCCTTTGCATCTGTTGCAGCATGAAAAAAGGAAATGAAAGTTTTCTTCATCTAGAATATTTGCATATTGGAGAATATCCAAACAAGGGAAGAGTTGCTGATGCCCCCCAATGCACACAGAGTCCTACTTTCCTAAAGCATTCCAAGAATGGATTGCCAAAAGTCCAATGGTGAATCAGTGTCCACACTTCAATACTAAAATTGTGTCCCAAATCCATTTGCCTTAACCTCATTCTAAATATCTCAGTATTGAAGCAACATCTCCTGATACAGACACCGAAAATAAAGAGGTCAGACCCACTTCACTTGACCAATTTCTCTGGAATAAGTGGGCAGATTCTTATAGCTTCTCAGTCTCTTTTTTAGTCAATATTTCCCCCTTTCAATTTTTTCTACAGAATGTGGGTGTTGGTTTGACACTTTGCCCCACTTGTTCCTCTCTCCCTCCTTTTTTTTTTTTACATGACAACTGTGAAAAGAATACCATTTGAATTGTTCATGATACCTAAAAACCATGCCCTCCATTAGATTAAGGCAAGGAACTTCAGCAGGAAGGAAACAATGACAGCAGATTTCATATTTTGTTAAAACTCTTAGTCAATGGCTAATACAAGTAACATGTTTTCTAGAAGTCCATAATGTTTTGCTGATACTCTATAGCTGTCCATATCTGCTACATTTCAACACTATAAATAAGTGCACAGTTAGCAAAGTACAAAGTGAGCTAGACAATCATAAAAGTTGCTACTAAATCGTCATCCTCATAGTTGTCTAAATGAACATCCCTGGGTCTGACCACGCCCCCAGCCATGCTACCCATACAGCTAAGGTGTTATATTTATAAGGAGGGTCTCTCACACACACTCACACAAACATATGCATGCTTCTATTTATTTAAAATTTACTGGGTCAACAAAACTGCTGTGAGAGGTTGGGTGCTTGCTAACCACATGACCTCACAAGCGCTATCTTATCACATCACAGGTTCCTCAGACTGACCACAACCATTGAAATCAGGCTCCACCAGCATAGATGCTCACTATCTGACACGTACTAGAAAAACAGCAACTTTTGAGCTATCCAATAGCCTTGTTGATTTGTGAGAGGGCAAATCTGGTGGTCTTGTCTTACTGCATTTGCAAGATACCGTACAAGGAAAGCACATGATTTATTGCTCTGCAAGCTTTAACCACAAGTTGAAAAGCTCACACTTTAAATCTGAGAGCTAACATATTTCCTTTCAGTGTCAAGCAGAGGATTATGGTGCAGGAAAAAAAAGCTTTACTTTCTACCACAGTGTTTGCACATATATTTATTTAAAAGTACTTCTCTATAGCCCTTTTCCCACGAATGTGGGCTCAAGCAACATGGCACATGCTTTTAAAAATCTTTCTTCTGTTAGATGAAGAGTAACTACACATTACTTTTTATTTGCTTAGAGAGAGCAATCTAATTTTTAATCATTTGAGCTAAGGGAAAGCTTTTAAATGCTTATCTTAGATTATCACAATAGGTGCACTCCAATGTATTGAAAACGCTTTAGTCGTGAAAGCCTGACAAGCATCACTCTGTTACAGTGAGTCCAAGGGCACGCAGAGTGAGAAAAACGGAAAGACTATAATATGGCTTGCAAACCTGATGGAACTCCATTATATGCAACAAAATGGGTATTGAGACCATCCATGGCACTACCTTTCTGGGCTATGGGGCTCGGTTGGCTATCTGAGCAACCGCAAAGCACAGCCCTCATTCCTACCACTCATAAGGTAGAGATGGAGTACTGCTCCAGCCCATGGGGGTGCCACAAGGATTCAGTCTTGCCCCCCTCATTACCTAATATCGATATAAAATTGCTGGGATAATACATCTGGAGATTTGGCAGAAGTTATTGTAGTAGACTGATGACATTTAGCTCTGCTTCCATTTGACTCAGGTAAAGATAATGAAGATCTGAGTCTTGAGTCAAGATACTAGGACTGAACTCAAGTGAGTTTGTCCTCATGCAGCCTACGTAATGGTAAACAGCCTAATGGATCCAGGAAGAAGTGGTTCCCCTGTTCCAAATGGCACTATGCACTTTCTGAAGAACCAGGTATGCAGTGTGGGTGTGTTCCTTCAGGAACCCTGGGTGATGGCTTAAGTCTGTTAGCAGTTTGGGCTGCAGCAGCTCAAGTAGAAATGTGATCTGGAAAATTGTCATACATTCTTAGGTAACCCCCAAGATGAACTACCTGTCACACAATCTAAAGATTAGCTGGAAACTTAGTTTGTTCAAAGTACGATGACCTGCTTTCTTGGGGTGGAGGGAAAGAAGAGGGGACATAGGTCATGAAGAACACATAATAGATTTACATTGCCTACCAATATTTTGAGAACAATCCAAAGCACTTTACAAACCTTAGACAATTATGGGTATCTTAAAGAACGCTCCTGCAAATTTGTACTTGTCTGTGTGCTTGGTAGAGTCAGAAGGAACCCTACTCTGTGCATCAGAACTGTCCGATGTGGTTAGCCAGGAAAAAAGGGCAGAATATTTCCCTGTGGTGGTTCTCCCATTGTGAACTTCCACAGATAATATAGGCTACACTGTTGTTTATAGAAGGTAGATTAATACTTTATTGGTCCAGACGAAACTGAGGAGAAAACACACTTTATTTGAATTTTTTAAACTGCTGCTATGTATTTATATGCTGTACCTTTCAATTAAAATCTTCAAGGTGGATCAAGCAAGAATCAAGTTACAAACTAAACAGTGCCATCCTATGAGGAGTTATCTCCTTCTATGTCTTTTGAGCTCAAAGAAGTATTGCTCTTTTCGGGATTGCACTGAAAATCATGTAAAAACCCAACAATGCCAAAAGAAAGCAGTATATGTCAGTCAGAAAAAAAACAATGATAGTGGTTCAAATTAAGGCAGTCAAAACATTCTCTTGGAAGAAGTCGTCTTAGTTTGGTGCCTAAACACTGATAGGGAAAGAGTGAGGCACACTGCCCTTGTGAGGGAGTTTCTTTCCAACTGTTTCTTTCCAACTGTTAGCAACTTGGATATAAAAAGAACACCCACTTGGTAATTTGATCACCTTCTAAACATCTTTCCATTTTCAGTAATACTGACTTCTACACAAAAGTGTGCCACAGATCTCAGAATAGAAAACAACAGATCAGGGTACTACTATCATTAACCCCTGCAGACAACCACTTATTTATGCAGACACCTTAAAGGAGAGCAAAAAAGCAGCTCCCTCAACCACATTATAAGTACAGCACGTCAATGGCCCACGTTTGTATAATACTGAACCAATAACTTCCACTAGTTAATCTGATCAGTAGCTATTAACTGTGGTAGCTAGTAATAAAGCCTCCATGTTCAGAAGTAATATACTCAATTATCTGATGCCACCGGGGGGGGGGGTAACAGCATGGGTTAGCTCTCTTGCCATGTTAGCAAGTGTCTCTGGGGCATCTGGCTGGCCACAAAGTATAAGGCTTAATGTGTTTCTCCATAGGACTGCATAACAGTTCTAACGTTCCTGATCTTTACAATATGTATATCTCCGAAAAGGCAGTGTATCAGCTGAATAATTTATAATAAAAAGCCCCCTTTTAGAACATCTAGATAGGCCAACTCTTCTTGTTACAGCTAGCATCTTCTGATGTATTACACTGGAATCCCTTTGTTTCTTTTACAAAATTCTCTAGATTACCGTTTCCTTAAACTGAAGTTCTACACGCATACTATTTAGTCCCATCCCAAAGCAGGCTTTTGCTTACATAGTATGAATTATTTATCTAAGAGTAATCACTTAGTGTTTACAATTTTATTTCTACAACTAGAATCGTTTAAAAGCCTGGCATTTGATCTTCAGCTTATGTCGATTTTCATTAAGTCCATCTTGTATTAGCTCAACAGAAGCATGATCTAAAGAAGAGATAGCGCTTATATCAGAATCTGTAACCAGTTGCATTACATTGTTAGGACATAAATATCAGATGGGTTGGAGCATAAGGTGCAGGGAGATAGGAGAAAGACTTGCTTGCTGAAAAAGGAAGTGTAATTGTTGCACAAAAACCCTTCCTTGCTTGAATAATCTATGCTAGTACTGATGATGTGGTTGAAAGCCTTCCACAGAGTGAGTATGTTCTAAATACTCAATAATTATTTACGAAGTTTACAGTTAAGAAGCACTTCCATCTCCTGCAGTTTCAGGGCAATCCTCTCTCTTCCTCTGTGGCAGGGAAATAAGATACTGCATAAGGAATGCATGAAAAGATGTGGGGATTCTATGAAAATTGTTCTATAAAAAGCTATTATAGATAAAGCAGAATAACTCAAATACAGGCACACCTCATTTTATTGCACTTCGCAGATATTGCATTTTTAAACAGATTGAAGGTTTGTGGGCAACCCTGCATCGAGCAAGTCTATCTGTGCCATTTTTCCAAAAGCGTGTGCTCACTTCGTGTCTCTGTGTCACATTTTTAGCAATAAAGTGTTTTTTTTAATTAAGGTATGTGCATTTTTAAAGACATAATGCTATTGCACACTTAATAGACTACAGTGTAGAATAATAAATAATAATAAATTTTATTTGCGGCTCGTATGCCAGATAAAACAGGTGAAACAGAAACTGACCATACAGAGTAGATGAACTACAGTATAGTGTAAACATAACTTTTATGGGAACATAACTGGGAAACCAAACAAATTGTGTGACTCGCTTTATTGCGATATCTGCTTTATTGAAATGGTCTGGAACCTCTGAAGTATGCCTGTATAGTCTTCCTAGGGCTCTAAATTTCTCTAAGATACTTTGTGTGAACATCCAACGAATTGGAAAGGAAAACTATTTTTTTTTAATCCAAGCATTACTGCTTGCAGTTTTCAGAAAAAGATAACTGATGTCAGATGGATTGTGATTTACCAGCAACTTGAAACTAGTTTAAATTATCCTGAACACACTACATGAAAAGCTTGCTGTTCACTCTGCCTCCCTAATGATGAGATTCTCCACATTATAAATAAGATACTATTGTTATTAACTTTAGAGTGGAAAAGCCAGCTGCTTTGATTGTACAGACATATGACCTGGATGGCCCAGGCTAGCCTGATCTCATCAGATCTCAGAAGCTAAGAAGGGTCAGCCCTGGTTAGTATTTGGATGGGGGACCACCAAGGAATACCAGGGTTGCTGTGCAGAGGAAGGCACTGGCAAACCACCTTTTAGTCTCTTGCCATGAAAACCCCAAAAGGGGTCACCATAAGTCGGCTGCGACTTGACGGCACTCTACACACACACACACACACACGGCACGCAAAGATTGAAAGTGAGAATCTGCACAATCAAGAACATTAAGCGAAATGTACAAAACACACACACACCCTATATGCAAAATTCTTGCACCACTACTACTATTCCTTGCTTCAATCTCCTAAGGTATTTTGTGGTCCGTCAGTGTCATCTGTGGGCAAGCATATATCATTTTTAATCTTATGCACCTGTCCTGTAATCTATGTAGAACATTCATTCCTTACAACATCAGGAAACCAGGCCAGCTGCTTGGAAATACAGAACATAGGAAGAAACAGTACAGAGGGGTAGCCATGTTAATCTGTTGCAGCAAAAATAAAACAGAGGTACAGTGGCACCTCTGAGAGCCAGCATGGTGTAGTGGTTAAGAGCCGTGGACTTGGAGATCCGGGCTCGATACCCCACTCCTCCACATGAAGCCTGCTGGGTGACCTTGGACAAATCACAGTTCTCTCATAGTTCTCTCAGCCCACGCGGAGCCAGGCAATGGCAAACCACATCTGAACGTCTCTTGCCTCAAAAACCCTATGGGGTCGCCATAAGTCAGCTGCGACTTGACGGCACTTTCCATCACCACACAGTGGCACCTTATGCTGAAACAGGTTTTGCTGTTTTTTAAGATGCTGCTGGATTTATTAAACTGGGTTAGTATAAGCCATTCATTCCAAGCTAGGATACTGTTCAAGTGGGAACACTCTACCCTGGCTAAAAGCCTCCTTTAGTCCAGACTGGGTGAGCCCATCCAACTATGGGCCTTGAAAGGAAGTCAGGTGAACAAATGTCTAATCAGAAAAGGTGAGATGGTACGAGCACACTGGTGCACCCACCTTCCTGTGCACCAAAGAGAAGTAGCAATGAAACGCACATCCAAACAAAATGGCAAAAATACCATCAGTTTATTTTTAAGCAACAATAGTGTGACTTTCTGAATACTAGCAATAAAAATATGTATGTTAAGAGAATACACAAGTTAAACACAAATAGTTTATTTTAGATAATTAAGATTATAAATTAAAAATATATAGGCGAACACTATGTATAATATTAATAGTTAATTTAGAAATATAATAACTGTAGGTATACTATAACTAAAGTTCTTTTTATACTTCTAGGCAGATACAATATAAGCCCTATGGTTAACCATAAGTAGACGACTTAGAGATAACAAGATATAATGTGGAATAGATGGTAGAAAACAATTATAATAGATGTTTAGCTAAGATTAAAGCAAGGCACAGTTGGTAATATGTTAAATATTATGTAGCATATGTTGTGTGTTGTGTTGATGTTTTTTGTGTAATTTGTAACTTTAAAATAAAAAAAAAGCGTGACTTACACATGTAGCAAAATGAGGTGGTAGAATGGGCTGTACCACTTCAGACTGCAGGAAGAAAGGATCAGGATGTTCCTCCATGTAAAAACTCACTAAAAATAAAATGTTAGCCCACCAAGGGTAAATGTTCTAGGGACTAACAGCCATTCTGCAAAAACTCACTTTAGTAAGCAAGGCTGGCAAAAGCAAAGAATGCCACAGGTAAACAATGGGTGTTACAGGCAGCCTTAGCATTTTATAAAATGGCCATATGTGGCTCTTAAACTTTTTAATAAGCACAAACATACCATTTCAGATCTTGGAGGAATAAAGGAACTAGTATAACACAGTGAAAAATTATTTATACAAGCTTAAAATCCACACAAGCATACTTAAGTTTTCAGTATAAATGAGAAGGGCAACCACACAGTGTTTTTCAGTTTGAAGGCTGCAGGCACAGTGAAGAAACTTCCATTTGACTCCCAATGTTTTCTTAGTCATTTATTAATTTGTCCCACATCTAGCTGGTCAGAGAGACTGTGGTAACATCGCACATATCACATCTTTAAACAGGACGAACGTAAAAGTTTAATTGTAGCATGTCTAAGAATGTTTGGAGGAGCACAGTCAGCCAGAAAGGAACTTTCAGTAGGTCGGGGGGGGGGGGGAATCTCACTGTGCAGTACATGTCTATTAACTTAATGCACATCCTTTGAAGTTGTAATGTTTGGTTTCATGGAACCAAAATCTTTCTTGCAAAAGTTTAAGATCAGGCAAAAGACAGCGTGGCAGCCCAAGTTGTACGAGAAACAAGCTGCTGTGCTAAACTGAAAATCTCCGTTGCTTGACCACCTTGTATGTTTTCCCCAGGCCCTCTCAGGGTACTGAGACTTAAGTCAAATCCATATTTTATACTACTCTACAAATGTGAGAGCTGAAATGATCCCAAATAATATGCTGAAATTCTCATAATCCCAAGTAAATAATCTGTGTCTGTATGACATGTGTTAATGTAATTTTCTTCTTTAAAACATTCGACATTCCAACTTCTTTGATAAAAACATATTTTGGGTCCTCCTTTGATGAATGCTAGTAAACCGTTATGTAAGTTTTACAAAAACAGAGTTTATCTTCTTGAAGTACCTACCATATAACAATGCATAACTTTTTAATACCACCATCATTCCTACATAGGGATTGTACATTATTAGGATAATTCCTGTAGACTGCCAGTTAACAGTTAATGACTGACAAAGTCCCAACTAACAAGTCTTTGCTTGACATCTCAACAGCAGATTATGTTGAGTGTTCCCTTCCATAATTTTACCCTATATCCAGAAGGTCAGATGTTCTCTCTAAGCCTAGCTACTGTTAAGCATCTCTCACACTTGGCTACCTACACAGTATGAATGAGGAGAATACACTGTGTACCTATCAGGACTGAAGCAGTTATGACTCTATTGTACCTTGAGCAGATGCTAAAGGGAGCTATCTGTATGTAAAAGTCCCCATTACAAGTACATACAACACCAGGTACAAGATGTACGTAGTTGCAAATTTGATTTGGACTCCGAGCGTTTGCAGCAATCTGTAGTGTATGCAGCAGTTTCAGAAGCTATTAGTAACTTTCACTCATCCAAACAACTGAAATATAATAGAATTTTATTTTTATTTTCAACTAGCTTGCATTTGTCCAGACCAGAACTCTTCTTTGCTTCTTTTTTCTTACTATTGAAGAGGCTGATAGGCTTGATCCATCTTAAGTCCCAAGTAATAATATGCAATTAGATGCATTAGAATATGGGAGAGGATGGACATCCTATTCAAAACAATGGGTTGAATCCAGACTACATTTTCCATCAGTGGAATGATATTTTCCTGTCTCTCTTCTCCCATGGCACTCCACTGATCTCCACGACCAGGGGGCTCAGGGATACCGAAGAACAACATAAGGGAAAGGGGTCTGCAATAGGGAAATGGAATGGGTGGAAGCTGCCATTTAGTCAAAATCCAATGCCAGGCCACCTAGCTAGAGAACTTCCTCACACAAATTCAGAATCAAGAGGAATTTCTGAAACATACCCAATTTTAGCTAGTGGTTCTCAATCTAGCAAATTATACACATGCATAAACCAATTCTGTGTGCAGTTATCAGTATCAGTATCAATTTATTCATGTTGTGGTCAAAGACCTTAATAATCCAACTATACCCAAAAAATTCAACCCACAGCATATGTTAATCCCAGAATCACAACAACATCTACTGCAACACATCGAAATAAAACAAGGACTTCCCCCTCCCATTAAAACCATTTACCAGCATACTGTGGACCATTTCAACCCATAACTTACCTATTTCAGACCTATTAAAAACCTTTTCCTTAGTTTAAATGCTATGATGAAAAAAGAGGCCATTCTCTGTGTGATGGAAGAACTTACACCCGCCATGCAGATATCCTTAGCTGGATTGGGACATAAATGTTTAATGCAAGATGGCTGGGTATTGATTTCTTTCAAGTGAGTTTAGTGGTTGCTAAAGGTACTGGAATGATTATCACCTGTGCTGTTGATAAACGCAAAGATAACCTCAAGTGGGCTCAACGGAAGTTCGAAGAATCTCCAATTGTTTACTGTTCATTTAGTGATGCAATGCCAAATGAAATAGTAGGAGCAAAAATGGAACTGGATGTATTCTACCAGGTTCAATTAAGAAAATAACAAATTTGTTATGTGTTCTGCTGTATTTTAACAGCACAATAATCTTTACACGAGTAATTACTTATACAGACATTTCTTACTTATTGGTGACAGAAGTAATCTGGACAGACATGGAATGGAGCTCAAATTTTATCAGGTTATAATTAAGACCACAATTGTAAATAATAGGGAAAAATGGGTAAGATTCATAAATTCTGCTCTGATAATTTCCCAGTTATGTGCATTGCTTCCCTGTACATTTGTTATTCTTAATGTAAGAATATTTTCAGAATGAACAGAAAGAGCTAAATAAAGTAATTGCAAAATTCCTTTAAATAGAATAATCTCATCACATACACCAACTATTGGCAATGCTGATACCTTTACGCATCAGGGAGATCTGCATAGTATTTTCACATATAAGGTGGAAGTACAGGTAAGTTCAATCCAAGGTCTCATTACTGGCTTTTCAGTTATGATTCCCTCCCCCCCACATATCACATTGTCAAGTTTACAAAAGTCTGTAGTTGAAAGGAATCACAGATGGAGATAAAAACTGTGTTATAACAGTCACCCAGAATCAACAAAAACTGATTTTTTCCAAGATACAAGGAAACTTTAAAGTGAAGCAAAAATGCTTACTTTTTTACTTACCTCATGATTCAGCTCTGCTATCTGATCTTTCAGTTCCCTTATATACTGACTAGAATCAGAATTATTTAGCTGCCCTTGAATTTTCCCTTCTTCTTTCTGTTCCAGAAGAGAGAAAAAAATGATCAAGGACTATATTCCTGAATATTTTTACCTTTATGGCTGGAAACAAACATATATGGTAATGGAAGTGAGTGGGGTGGGCATGACAGAGAAGAGGGTGCTGTAGAGCAAGTTCTGTCCCTTCCTCTGCCATACCAACAATACAGTTCCTCAAACTGAGTGAAGTGGGGGGGGGGGTGAAAAGAAGGTGGTGCCATGCCGTTTGAGTGCCAGGCATGATTATCCCCCTTCCTTTGAAATGGGCTGAAGGATAGAGATGGTTGTCTGACTGATACAAGAACCAACAATTCACAGCACAGTGTAAATCCACAAAGCAGCTCGCAGAATTTTAAAAATCAAAATACAACAGTAAAACAACAACAACACATCACAATCTATTATACAACAGCAAAGGAAAAAAATAAAAAAACCAGTGACGTTTGACATTAATCATTATTCAGGGCTATATGCAGCATTATTTATTTATTACTAATTTAAAATATTTTATTAGCTGCCTTTCTTCCACATGGAGTTCAAGGCAGCTTACAATATTAATAAAATACATCAAATAGATTACACAGAAACATAAAACCAAACTTTAAAATCACATTTAATCAAATGCAGTCCTAAATAAAACTGTCTTCAGCTGCCCCCTAAAGTTTGAAAGTGAGGGGGCCGGGTGACAGGGAGGTTGTTCTATAATCATGAAGATCCCACTGAAAAGGCCCTCTCTCGTGTGCCTATCAAACAAGCTTCTCTGATCGATGGGACGGTCTGGAAGGCCTCTCCCTGTGATCTTAATTCCTGGGCAGAAACATATGAGGGAAGAAGGTCCTTCAGATACCCTGGTCCCAAGCCATGTAGGGCTTTAAAAGGTCAAAACTAAAACCTTGAATTGGGCTCGGGAGCAGATCAGAGGCCAGTGTAGTTGCTGAAATACTGGGGTCACAGGCTCACGATAGGTGACCTCAACCAGCAGTCTGGCCGCATTTGGGTTACATTTGCTTAGATTAATAAAAATGATGATTTTTAGGACTTGATGTTGGAAAAGTACTTCCATAAGCTGCAGAATCCAAACTAGGAATTGTCACACATATTGCTCTTAAACATGGTGGCAATTATATTATACAAATGGCCTCTCAGAGGAATCAAAGGCAAGTAAGAACTGTCCATGAACTGAAATAAACACATTAATGTTTGGAAACACATACTCAAGGAACAACGTTCAAGTGAAATAATTGAGAATCTGTTTTTATTTCATACAGACCATCCATTTTCTGAAGCTCAAAGTGAAAGGTTAGAATCAGAAACTCTGGATCTTTCATACACTGATTAGAGAAATAAACTTACTGAAATTGAGTGGGATATAAATAAATAGAGCTTTAAGGAAGCTAACTCCCTCTGTGAAGTTTTCAGCCTTGTTCCACTGCATGTTTATACAGAAGCAAATTCCACTAAGTTCAGTGTAGCTGTACTAATAAATAAATGTGCATAGAATGAAGCCTTATGATGTATAATGATATATTATTATACCGTTAAAGCAGATATCCATGAAGTGACGTTACAATGCTTTTCTTATAAGCATCTTTAAAACATGTGGTGGGGGTTGTTTTTTTGTATCTCTCCATGATAATGTCAAGGTCTACAAATTGGCATCATTCCACAGCCAGGTTCCATAATTTTGGTGGAAGTTCAGAGATTTGGAAAACCCTTCTTATGGACATTTATCTTGCTTCCTTAATGTTGGCATGTAAGATACGACTGAAAATAGGATGTGAGTGAAACTTAATCCTGACAAGACAGAGGTTCCGTAGGTTAGTAGAAAGGCATACCAGGAACCTCAGATCTCTCCTGTCTAGGATGGGGTTACTCTCCCTTTTAAAAGCCCATTCACAGCTTGGAAGTGCTACTCAGCACAGCGGTCACCTTAGAAAACCAGATGGCTGTGTTGGTCTGGAGTGCTTTTGCCCAGCTTTGGTTGGTGTGACAGCTGCTTCCTTTCTGGGTCATTCAGATTTAGCCAGTGATCCATGCCTTAGTTATAACTAGACTGGACTACTGCAATGCGTTCTACTTGGGGCTTGATGGGTGACTAAGAAAACTCTTAAAATTGCTAAAGATAGATGAGAAGCAAAAGTACAAGGTGACAGAAAGAGAATCAAAAGTCTAAATGCAGCATTCCAATGATGCGCACATAGATACAAAAAGAACTATTATTACAAGAAATAGAAGAGAACAACAAAAAAGGAAGAACAAGAGAGCTATTCCGAAAGATCCAAGAAATCAAAGGGAAATCTAAAGCACAGTTAGGTATGCTGAAAGATCAACTTGGAAATACATTAACTTAACAGGACAAAATATAGAAAAGTTGGGAACAATACACTGAAAAACTATACAGAAGAGATGAAAAGACGACCGATTCCTTCCAAGAAGAATCTTTTGAAGAAGAACCTACAGTTTTAGAAAGTGAAGTGAAAGCTGCACTGAGAGCAGTTGGGAGAAACAAATCACCAGGAGCAGATAGGATATCAACAGAGCTACAATAGAGTACAATAGAGCTATCCCAAGCCACAGAAATGGAGTCCATCAAAATCTTAACAAGAATATCCAATCAACGCTGAAAAAGCATTTGACAATATTCATTGGGATTTCTTATTACAAGCTCTCCAACAGTCTAATTGTGGTAGTAAATTTTATAAATGGATACAGAGTATATATCAAAAACAATCAGCGAGACTAGTGATTAACAACAAACTATCAGAAAGGATGGAAATCAAAAAAGGTACTAGGCAAGGATGTCCACTCTCACCATTTCTATTCAATATGGCACTTGGAAATACTGGCAAATAAAATAAGACAAGATGACAAGATTGGTGGATTAAAAGCAGACGGAGAGGAGTACAAACTGAAATGTTATGCTGATGATGTGGTGTTATCATTAGAGAATCCCACCGAATCAATTTAACTTCTTATGAATGAAATAGAGAAATATGGCCACGTTTCTGTATATAGAATAAATAAATACAAGACAAAGATAATTTTGGAGTATTTGAGCAATGTGGAAAAACAAACTATAAGAATTCTCATGGGATGCGAGATAACGGAAGATCCAGTTAGATACCTTGGAATATATATCACTGGGAAAAATCATACATTGGTGAAAGATAACTACCTTAAATTGTGGTTGACAATACAGGAAGATCTAAAAAGATGGACTAAACTTAATTTATCATGGATGGGAAGGATTGCAGCTGTAAAGATGAATCTACTACCTAAGTTGACTTTTCTTTTCCAAATGCTACCAATTTGAATTGAAGATAAGTTACTAAAAGAATGGCAGAGACAGATTAACAAATTTGTCTGGGCAGGAAAGAAACCAAGAATCAACTTTAGAATTATGCAAGACGAGAAGAAAAGAGATGGGCTAGCTTTACCGAATGTTAAGCTTTACTATCAACTGCTGGATTAGCATGGATAGCGGAATGGATAAAGAAGCCAGATTGGACAACCTTGAATATTGAAAAGGGTATCTGGACTAAAGGATTCCATTATTATTTATGGAAAGCTAAGAGCAAAGAGATTTTTGAAGTGAAACATGTAATTAAAGAAGGACTAATGAAGATATGGCTCAGAAACAAAAACAGATTAAGCCCGACTCCTCCAACGATAATGTCTCCTACAGATGCCTATTTGACCAAGGGAGAGAAAAAGAAAGTAGATAAGGTTGTATACCAGGATATGTTAACTGAACAAGGAGATATAAAAACATGGAATGAAGTCAAGAGAAATAAAAATATTGATTGGATGACTTATAATCGCATGATTATGAAAGTACGACAGGATTGTCTGTTACCAAATGGAATAAGAAAAAAATACAGAATTTGAAGACTTAGTCAACAAGGAAACAGACCACATGTTAGGAAAAATTTATAAGCTTTTACTTAAAAATGAAACAGAACAAGAACAAGTTAAGACATGCATGGTTAAATGGATGGATAATTTTAAAAAGAAGATAACTTCTCATCAATGGAAAAAACTTTGGACTAAATCTATTAAATTTATGGCCCGTAACAATTTACGTAAAAACTGGTATAAACAATTTTTTAGATGGTATATCACACCGATGGACATAAAAAAATGGACGAGTCATATGATAGTTGGCGTTGGAAGTGCAAAGACATAGATGGAACATATGCCTGATGTTCAAACTAGATTCAGAAAAGGAAGAGGAACTAGAGATCATACTGCAAATTAAGGTTGATGCCTTTGAGCAATGTAGGTTTGTTTCAGTGGAGTACAGCTAATTTGCTATGTGTCTAATGTTGGTAAAGATGCCATGAAACAAAATTTTACCTGAAACTTTTCCTCTTTAAGATTGCTGTAATCTCCTAAAAGAGCTAAAGTATTTATATTTTGAGTTAAGCCACAACAGTTACTAGTTACCCTAACCATGCTGCTTTCTGTGAAATATCTAGATGTAAGTGCAAGACACATTGGTATTAAACATGTAAGGCATGCTTGATATTGCTACACCCACATTACTACAGTAATTATTTTACTTGCTTGCCTCTAGATTAAATCACAGTTTTGGGACACCTGCAGAAGAATAGAGTATGGTCGGTTATGCATGGCTGGCTTGTCTTGCGATTCTCCCATGAGTGTCCCGATTCTCTGCAGGGATTATGCATGACGTTCCCCTCCCTCGGGGTTCAGCTTGCTTCCATTCCCTGTTTTATCCCCAAAATAAATTTACTTCCGAGCTTATCTCGGATGTAAGTGCATAGTCCAGCCACAGGTTGATCTTCCCATATCACGACACACCCCCATTCTCCTACCCCTCCTCCTTCAGCCACCCCCTCCACAATGCCCCAGGAAGCCATATCGGAGACGTGGTCGGTTCCTTCGGTTTTCCCCCTCGCCACATAAATTTTTTTCCCTGCTGCTTCGATGGAATACCAATATATCATCATATCATCCAAAATACTATAGAAAATCACAGAGAGAGCCAGCAGAGGCTAGGATCATACATTCACTCTCCCACGGGGTGGGCACAAGCAAATGCACGATCCTAGGCTCCACTGGCTCTCTCTGCGATTTTTAATAGTATTTCAGATATGATGATATATCGGTATTTCATCGGAGCGGTAGAAAAAATATTAAAAAGCACAGCAAGGGGGCACAGAGAAGGAGGCTTCTATTTTAGTTATTTTCAGCAGTGTGTGTCCAACCGTGGAGATCCCCCCCTTTCTTTTTGTGCTAATCACAGGGACGAACGGCGAAATTGCCCATCTATTCAAGTTATTGTGTGTTCAACTGCGGAGATCCGCCCACCTTTCCATTTGTGCGATTCACAGGGATTCTACTCAGTTTCAGCAGTGTGTGTAGAAATTAGAATCTCCCCCATTTTACTCTTGTGGATGCAATTCTGTACTTCATTTTTTGTTGTGAAATGGCCACTCATGGGGGGGAAGAGGAGGGGGAAAGGGTTACGTTTTTGTCCGAGTAAGCACTACTGCCAATGACAATACAGCGTTTAAAGGGGTGGGGACTCAAGCACTTCCTGATTTCTCCTTGTGATTATGCTGTTCTCAAGAGACTGTCCAGGACTTTCTTAACTACAAGCAGTGGTTGGCCACTGTGTGAACAGACTCCTGGACTTGATGGGCCTTGGTCTGATCCAGCAGTGGCTGAACATGGACTGACACAAACAGGAAACAGGGTCTTATTCCAAGACACTGAAAGACTGGACAATTCTACCAACTATTTTGTCAGATTGCACAGAGAAGCCATTGAAATTCATAAACATCAGCATAACTTTAACAGAAAAGAAGAGAGTTTGTCCTGAAAACCTCCAGACTAACAAAGACTACAGTCCACAATAGCCATGCGGATTAGCTTTGGATTTCACACATTAACAGTAGGGCTGTCAAAAAAAAAAAATTCGGTACAGTTCGGATTCGGCCGAATTTGGCCCTTGTGGGTTCGGTACGTGCCGAAGTCCGAACTCCCCCACTTCGGATCCGTTCAATTCGGCGGGAATTCAAAGTTCGGAAAAAAATTCGGCCGAATAAAGCCATTAAAAACACAACCGCGCCTTTCCGTGGCTCTGGGGGGGCATTTTTGGGCTTAGAGGTCCCAAACTTTCAGCAGAGCTTCAAAGGACGTATATTGAAAGACTCCCCAAGTTTTGTAAAGATTGGGTCAGGGGGGGCTGAGATATGGGCCCTGAAAGGGGTCCCCCCCACCCTTAATGTGTATCTCTCAGCAGAGCTTGCTGCCCACGCACAAAGCTCCCGGCCCGACAAACAGCTGATGAGAGCAAGGGCGGGGCAGGTGCTAAGAACTTTGCAAAGCAACACAACTGAAAAGCAACACCTTTGCAAACATGCAAAGGGCGGGGCAGGTGTGAAGAATTTTGCAAAACAATACAACTGCAAAGCAACACAAGCACGCAATGCAACACCTTTGCAACAGTGCAAAGCAACACCTGACACCTGGGAGTTTGCATACCATGGAAAGGGACAGAGGCAGCTAGCTATGCATAATGAGCAGGAGGGGGTGGAATTTCTCCTTTTGCATTGGACTTGGGACCAGGCAGATGCATTCTTTAAGTCACCATTTGAAAACCAGTTTTGAGCAAGCATCATAATAACCTAACTGATCTTATGAATGAGGAAAAACCTGAAGAATAAAAATGAAGCCCGCCCTCAAACCAGGGAGAGAGAGACTGGAGGGGGAACACACACCCCAGGCAGAACCGGCAAAAGCCCCCTTTGGCTTCCCCCCCTCACCCACAGAAACTGCTCCCTCCCCACACACACACACAGACTCTGCTTTCCCCCCCACACACACACACAGAAAAGAAAAAATATAGATTAAAGCCCCCAAAGGGGTCTTACTGTGGCTGTCTTCTGTTCCAGCAGGAGGGGCTGGGAGGCTGGGTAATCCAATATGATTCCATTTGTATCCAATATAAGATCCATATGTATGCATCTCTCGAGGGTGATCCATTCATCCCAATAGGGAAAAGGGGAAAGCCCATATCTCGGGGGGCCCTGACCCAATGTTTACAAAACTTGGGTGGTCTCTTAAAAAGCCTTGACTGAAGCTCCGCTGAAAGTCTGGGGTCGGCACACCCAAAAATGCGCCCCCTGCAGCCACGGAAAGAGAAAAGGGGGGGAGCCGATATTTCAGCCCCCACTGAACCCATCTTTACAAAACTTGGGTGGTCTCTTAAGAGGGATTCTCTGAAGCTATGATAAAAGTTTGGGGGCTGCACCCCCCAAAAAGCGCCCCTGCAGCCACGAAAATGGAAAAGGGGGGAGAGGAAAAAGGGGTGGAGCCCATATCTCGGGGGGCCCTGACCCAATGTTTACAAAACTTGGGGGGTATCTTAAGAAGCCTTGTCTGATGCTCCGCTGAAAGTTTGGGGTCGGCACACCCAAAAATGCGCCCTCTGCAGCCATGGAAAGAAAAAGGGGGGGAGCCCATATCTCGGGACCCCCTGACCCAATGTTTACAAAACTTGGGTGGTCTCTTAAGAAAACGTGTCTGAATATCCCCTGAAAGTTTGGGATCAGTACCCCAAAAAATGCGCCCCCTGCAGCCACAGAAAGGAGCGAATGTGCACAAGCACCCCCTCACACACACATGAGGATTTCCCTCTCTCTCTCTCTTTCCCCGGCCGGCCGCACATCAGCTGATTCCTCCAGTACTCAATCCTGACTGATTGGCCAGAAGAAGACCCAGCTTGGCCACCGATTGGCCGGGGGAGGAGAATGCTGCTTACTGAAGGTTATGCTGCTTACTGACGGCCCCGAATTGGCCGAATTTATTCGCGAACTCCCGAACTCGCTGAATTCGGCCCCCCCGGTTGCCCGCCAGTTTTGAGTTCGGTTCCTCCCGAACTAAAAACCGCCGAATCAAGGGAAATTCGGCTGATTTTCAGTTCGGGCCGAACCGAATTGACAGCCCTAATTAACAGATCACTTCAGGATACATAGTTCCATATTAACATACCACACCCTCATTAGCACATTATCTTGATACTTACAGGACAATGATTAGCACATTACCTTTGATACTTTTTGAAGGACAATGATTCAGCTCAAACCCAACCCCTTTCTGACTATATATTACTCTTCCTACACACTTGACACTGAGAGACACTGTCCTTCAGTGTTACTGCTCTGAAGATGCCTGCCACAGCTGCTGGCGAAACGTCAGGAAAGAAAATACCAAGACCATGGTCACACAGCCTGGATAACCTACGAGAACCAATGAACTCTGACCGTGAAAGCCTTTGACAATATTTTAAAATAAGTTTTCATTTCTCTAATTCACAGTTCATCCAGTGATCTGAATGCTTTCTTGTTCTAGCTTTCTTGTTGTATGCATTGTTCATAATAGGCTTAGCTGTGCAGCTTTTAATTTACTTGACAGAATTCATACTAGATCTTCTGCTCTAAATGTTGCTTTTTCCATCAATGCAGTTAATTACATAGCAAACTACTAAATTTTGCAGCAAAAGTTTATTGTTGTACATCTGTTTGCTTTCTTTCTGCTTTCTTCTTCTTTGTCCTGTTAGTACATATACCTTTCAAGTGAGAACTGTTAAGCTTCACATAATGAATCTATTTTGTGTCAGTACTGTTTAGTGTGTGTTGTGGAATACACTGTCAGTGGTCTTAGTGAAATGATATTTGATGGGAAAAATAAAGTTACTGTCCCTAACATCACTCAGTGAAATCACCTGCCATGGAAGTAAGCCTGTCTTTAAAATCTAATCAAATACCAGCCACGGAAATAAATGTAATCTAACACCCTCCTTTTAAATATATTTGTAGTGTTTCCCTTAAATGCCTTATGAGTTCTAATGTTTTAAAAAATAATTTCCATCTTTGCAATTACAGGAAACGTGTTTTTTTTACTCTTCAGCAGTGTGATATGTTTTCTGAAAGTCTAGAATGAATCATCAGAGTCACCGAAAGGCCACAAGTCCCCCATAACTGTCCTGATGAATCAACTAAGTTTAGGCTTCTAATGCAAAATGCTATTCTCATACAGAAAAGGTTTATGAAGCACCCCAGATTGAGGCAAATTAAAATAGCAAATTTCTAAATTGTCTAAAACATTTTAAAATGAAAAATTTCATATATCTACTGTTGCTGAATCTGTCATGCAGTAATGTAAGGAGTTGTAATATGCTTGCCCTCTTGGATTTAGTTATTCCAAAGCATCACCCAAGGAAAATCAGATTTCTAGATATGAACAGACATAGCAAGAACTCTATTTTCTCAAAAGGCACAATGTTATATTCTTCTGCCATATGCCACCAAGCTTCTGGAAAATGTTATTTTTAAAGCCCACATGAAAACATAAGAGCCATGCTGGATCAGCTCAAGGATCTATCTAGCTCGGCATTCTGTTTCCTGCAGTGACCAACCAGAAGCCTTGGAAAGATCACAGACATAGCAAGAAGTAGTCTCTTCTGGTGTTGCCTTCTGCAACTGATGTTCAGTGCCTTTGAAGATGCAAGATCCATTTAGGCATCATGGATGGATCTTTTCCAGTTAATCCTGTCTTCTCAGAATGTGACCAACCTACAATAGCCTCAGTTAGTCAATTTAGCTTCAAGGGACAGTTCAGGCTTGATTTGATCTAGAACCCATTAATTTGTCTTTTTGGCAGTCCACAGTATCCATAAAACTTTCTTCCAACACTGCATTTCAAAGGAATCTACTTTCTTCCTGTCAGCTGTCTTCATTGTTCAACTTTCACACCCATAAATAGTAATGGAGAATACTATGACATGAATTAACTTGATCTTGGTTGCCAGTGACACATCCTTCCACTTAAGAATCTTTTCTAGTTCCTTCATTGCTGCCCTTCTCATTCTTTACAGTCTTATATTGTGTTGTGACAAGGTCATCCACCAAAGCGGCAAGACCTGTTAAAATAAGTTCTTCTCCCCATGGGCAGCCCAATACTAACGGGGGGGGGGGTTTACTTACAATGGGCTCGGGGACAGATTAGCTGCACCACCTCCTGAGCGGTTTGCAGCAGCGGGGAAGCTAAAATAAAATGAAAGCCCCCTGAAACTCCTCCCTAGAGTGTCATGCAAATCAGGGTGTGTGTTCTCATCCAGCCTTCCTAGCTATGTACAGCACATGATGTCTAAAAGCAAACTGTAGGCAACAGTTAAAAATGGGCCAATTTACATTTACTGCTCAAAGTATACCTGTAGCAGCACTCCAAATGATAGATGCAGTTCTAGTTTCAGGTTCTGGGGCCAGATCAAACTATGATAAACTTAAGCCACAGTGAATGCCAGTGAGAGTATTACATCAAACCATGGGTAAAAACATAAGGATGGAATTCACAGAAAAGGGAGTAAATGCATGATCCCATGGTCCATTGCATGTATACTGTGAGGCAATGTTTAAAGTTTCCAGCTGTCTGTGATGCTGAAGATAGAAGAAGTTATTTTTATTCCTACCTGGATCTCTAGTTCTGCGATATGCTGCTGGAGTTCTGCCACAGCTGCTATGCTGTCTGCTTCTCGGAGTCTAACAGCCATCACCTCTTCCTTATTCTACAAACATGGAAAGTTTTAGAAAAAGTTTGCTAGCCAGCTTTTTCTTTAAGCAGTTGCAAATGTCTAGCCAATTTTCATTTCAACACAACCGGTCTGAAGCCAAACGGATACCAACCATTATGTGAACAAAATAAATGCCGTAAGAAGACTGATATATTGGCTTCATAGTGATTTTCTTAAGATACATGTTTCTTGTTCACCTTTTCCATTACTGAAGTTTATAGCCATAATTTTGCATTCAGTCGGACATTCTGTTGCTTTATTTAACAGTGTATGCATATCCTATATTCATTACATTTCCTTTATCCATTGTATGTACCTTGCATTCAATCTCTGCTTGCTTTCTCTTTGTTTCAGTAAGCTGAGCCAGAAGTCCTTTGTTTTGTGCAGAAAGATACTGGACCTTCTCTTGCAGACTGGCAATCTCTTGTTCTGCCCTCCGTAAATGGTTACTATTTATCTGGTTCTGACATTTAGGAAAAAAGGGGAATACATTAGCCTTAACCCAAGTCCAGGATATTTGTCATAGCAAATACCTAATGGCTTATGTATACTTTGTGTTTTTATTATTATGTTATTATTTATCATTTTTATTTATTTTATTCGACTTATAGCCCACCCTTCCCGGCAGATGCCAGGCTCAGAGTCGCTCACAGAATAATAAAAATACCATATATAATAAAAAGTCATAAACACATAAAAATCAGTTGTTAAAAAGGCCCTGTAGATAATAAAATATAGCATCAATAATTCACTGGCGCTTAACTTGTGATATCGGGCTATAGTAGGGTCTGCGACAGTTTGAACAGAATGCTGTGCCCGTAGATGAAGTGGGGCATTCCTGGCTGGGAGGAGTAGAATAGCTTGCACTGGCACAGCTGTCAAAGCAAACCCTTAGCATTTACACATTGCTGTAATTTCAGTGTTCACCCTAGAATGTTAGCAGATATAGATGGTCAAGCATTCTAGCTAGCTCTAGCAATGGGTGCCTGCCCTGATATTGCCAACAAAACACAACTAAAGACAAAAATAGTTGTTGCCGCATCCTTGAATCCTACTTGTCTGTCAAGCTGTATCTACCATAGCAGTGACTTTCAAGACTAGAGAATATACCTATCAGAAGAGCTGCCACACCAAAGTGCCCCCATGGCCATCTATAAGGTCTGCCCTCTTATCAAGTCCAGAGACAGCTTAAGGTAGATGGGTACTTGGTTCCATCTAAGCTGTGCAACCTCATCCTTGATGAACATCACCTTAATATAAGAAAAAAATGGGTGCTAGGAGGCAGCTGCTAGTAGTAGCAACAGGCACAGACAGGGTTGGCAGGATATCACACAGCCACTGGGGTGTGGGGGTGGAGGGGAGAATCTGCTACCACAAAGTTCCTGGAAGATCATACACCTCTGCATTACAAATACAGACAGAATGTTTGTCTCATATTTTCTCTTTATATAAGACCTAATTGTTTCAGAATGGCCACTAGCAGATCATGGATTCTATGACTACAGAAATAAGTTTCTCACAGGACTTTATCTCAGTTTCATGCACAAATACAGTGAATTAATAGGAATTTAATTGTGTGGAATATTCAGAAGCTGGCTTTTATGCATAAAACTGATTATTCCCACTCCTTTTCTTAACGTCCAGAATATCATATTGTGAACAGTAACATACCTACATAAATAGACTGAACATCACTGCTTGCAAGTTGAAATGGCCAAGTATTTGGTTTGATCAGAGTAATATATTGTGGAAAGTCTTGGAATGTGGACAAAAGTTACTACAAAAATATCAGTTTAGTTATGTTGATTTCTCCTTCCTGGGGTGGGGGGATGACTCAACTAAAAGTTAGGTTCATATAGAACAGCATGTGTTTTAGATGCATATGTTACACACACAAACGTTTACATGAAATGTTCAAGCAAGCAATCTTTATTCAAAGTAAGCTATTTGTACTTAATACTCTGCACCCACATCTGTCTATCTTGCTGGACATAAGTTGCCTGTGATCAAACAGAACAAGTACACCTCCTACTGGCTGAAGGGGTTAAGGAAGCTAGCTGCTCTTTGTTACATGACACTTAATTAAGTTAGATTAACTGATAATGTTTTCATTACCAGAGAATGAATATACTGGCAATATTTACTTTCTCTGGATTTACATTCAGTTTTATATTAAACAAAAAACACTGCCATGCCTCCATAGATAACCACAACCAACCACATAAATACACTAGGTACATTGTGAGTCAACCTTTTTAAGGCTAAAACAACTTTTTTTAAATTAGGAGACATTACATTTTCAAGAGCTGATAATACTTAAACCATTCACCTTGCTAGTCTGGAAAACAGAAGCTACATTAGGGAGTGTGCTTTTATAATGCAACAGAATATCTAGTACTACTAGAGTTCTCAAATGGTTAATTCCAAAATATCTATAATATAGACCTTCATCCATGAAATTCCACAGAACTGTAAAATGTGACCCTGAATTTTGAAGAAGTGATTTGGAGAAGTGGCCAACATGCTCTGGTAAGAGTGTAGATACATGTAATCACTTTTATCAGTAAGTAGCACGTTAAAATTAATAATTTGTATACATTTAAGATTGCAATCCCCAATTCAGGTGTTGCATTCTGGAAAGAGCCTTCTACCCTGAACACAGAATCATAGAATAGAATCATAGAGTTGGAAGGGACCACCAGGATCATCTAGTCCAACCCCCTGCACAATGAAGTAAATTCACAACTACCTTCCCCTCCCACACCCCCAGTGACCCAAATGCTCAGAAGATGGCCAAGATGCCCTCCTTCTCATCATCTGCCTAAGCTCATAGAATCAGCATTGCTGACAGATGGCCATCTAGCCTCTGCTTTAAAAATTCCAGGGAAGGAGAAGTTACCACCTCCCGAGGAAGCCTGTTCCACTGAGGAACCACTCTGTTAGAAAATTCTTCCTAACGTCTAGACGGAAACTCTTTTGATTTAATTTTAACCCGTTGATTCTGGTCCAACCTTCTGGGGCAACAGAAAACAACTCGGCACCATCCTCTATGATAGCCCTTCAAGTTGCACACTGGTATTCACCATGGAAATCTAGTTGCTTATTAACATTTAATTTTTAAGAGGATAATTCAGAGAACAGTTATTGGAAATGAATGGAGTCACGCTGAAAGTGGAATTCAAAGAGAAACCAAGAACACAAGAAAGGCAGATTTCAAAGTTGGTACCACAGCACAATTGATAGCGTTACTTTCTAACATGTAATATTCTTCAAACCATTTGTATTCTTACCTGTGTTTCTGTTTCCATCACTCTTTGTTTTACCTCTTTCAGCTCTGCTTGAGTTTCTGCTTCTCTAAGTCTGACTGTCATGAGTTCATCTTGCAATTCATTTACAGTGTTCTTTCTAGGAGGATCTTTCCATCTTCCACTGGTGCGAACTAGATGGCGCTAAAAACATTGCTATTTTTTAATAACAGAACCCATCTTGAAAATCATGTATGTTCCCACTATAGAACTGGTCCACGAAGACTCCTCATGAAAGCTTGCAAAGACAAAGGAGCCATCCTCAGATTCATCTTTCAAACCGATTGTGTACACTTCTGAGAGACGTATAAGGAAGCTGTTCCCAAGCTTCAATGTTCATAAAGACTTACTTGAGATTAAGTCTTAGTACCTAGTGGAAGATACTTCTCAGTAAACAGGCTGAGAACTAGACTGCAAGCCTTTCTGCTTAGAAATCTTCACGTCCCCAGAAAGTATGAACAAAGAATGAAGAATACCAGTGCAATCCTACACCCTTCTAAATCCATGCAAGCAAATGGATTTGGAAGGGAGTAACTGCTTAGGTTGCACTACATACCTGCTAAAGGACCAGAACACATTGGCGGGGGGTGATTTCTGGCATCTAAGAGCAGTTCTTATATTCATTTGCTATCCTTCCTTGTGGACCCTTTCTCCATGCATATCAGCTCCCCTCTAAATCCCATTTATACAATGTATTATTAAATAGTAGTGTTTTCTCATCATCATGACACATTCTAGACTTACCTGCCAGTGTTCTTCCAAATCTTTAACTTGCTGTCTAAGTTCTTTTAGACCCATCAGAGCTTCAGCTTCTCTTAGCTTCACTGCAATCAATTCTTCTTGAAGTCTAGCAATATTATTCTCATCAGGCAAAGAACTATTTCTCTGAAACAAGATAACCTCTTAAGAAATTGACTGCGCAGAGAGGTTGTTGGCACTGTATGATTCATAAACAGAACTGAAAGAGGCTCAAGGCTCATCTTGCCCAAACTGGTCTGTAAGTACAGTATATTTTTGGATTTCTAATTACCTTTAATGACATTCAAGAAACTAAACATGGGCAGAAAAGGGCTTCAGAAACCTAACGTAGAGAAAACAAAGATAACCCCCCCTCCCCGCTAGTAGGAAATATTTGTTCTGGACAGCAAGTCATTTAAGTATTCACAGCAGAATAAAGAAAACACACACCAAACTAGTATTAATTACGGATTTAAAAGCCCTCTTTCCATTTTATAACAAGGCCTGTATATTTTGCACTAGGCTTGGGTAAAGGCAGCTGCTGACCTGCCTCTATAGGGTCACAACTGATATTTCAAGAGGCACAATTTCTTAAACCTCCTTTGTCATAAGGACTGAGTATCAGCTAGGTCTTTATATGCACCTCTTGTGATAAGACTCTGAAAACCAGTATTAGTTAAAATAGAAGAAGTAATTAGCAACCTTCTTGTGAATATTTATATATACTCAATACATACTTTAGACACTCAAATAAAAGATAGAACTGTATGTCCCTCTAATTCACTCCAGTTTATTGGGACATTGTCACAAGACACCTGCTTACAGGTACCAATATTGCTTGCAAGTCAGGTCCTCATCACATGTGCATTTACATGCGAATGAATAACTTCCTATTAAAAAAAAGGAGAATTGACTTGCCTCCCATCGAATGTGAATTTTATACACGACAAAGGCATGCTCTTGAAATGATACATTTTTATCATTTCCATTTCATAATTTTTTCTGTGCATTTTGGTACTTTGATATTATATTTATGATCCAATAAGTTTGCAGTAAAAGACTCTTATGTTCTTCTATTTTTAGAATGCATTTTTATACTATGACAGTATGCATTTTTTTGAAGTTCCCCGGAAGAAGATGCCTCAATTTGCGAATGCTTCCTGTTTAGTATTACATGTCAACAAGAAGGATGTTGATCAAAGAACAGCTAAGGGTGTGTTGGAAACAATGTCCCATAAACAAAAACATGCAACTAGCCTTCATCTGCCTCTCCAACTTGCAAAATAGGATGAGGATTCCAAAAGGGGAAAAACATATTATTTTTGGACAGGTGGCACTGCATTACGACAGCTAGTAATTGGAATTTATCCAAAGCAGGTAGACACCCCCCCCAATCAATAATTTGCAGGCCCACTGTTCATCTGCATACTGCAGAGCGGACATTTATTTACTTCTCTGGAAGTCTACATTGTCCTCATATACTTGTTAGCCTTGTATGCTAATGCAGGCAGATGCAAAAAGGTTTGTGATGATCTGAGACTTCCACAGTTGCATTACAAGCTTAAATGTTAGAGATGATATTCCTCTAGCTGAAGATTGCAAGCCACATCAGACATAGGAATTAGAAATGGGGAGGGGGGGAGAAGAAGAGTGGTGGAAAGAAAGATAGGGCAGGATTTCTAGACCCAAGCTTGAGAGTTCTGTACTAGTTTCCAGTTATAGTTTTTACTCCCTACAAATCAAGAAAGCAATCAGAGATCCCACAATCATTTCATGCTAAATGCTGTGTTCTGTGACTGCATTTACTGTATAAAACAGGTCATGAGAATGACTCATTACTTATAAACAGTCCCATGAACAAAACTGCCAAGAACACTCCAGCAATATGGGTAAAAAAAGATATACCACAGCGTAATTATATTCCTATACCAAAGGGTGTCTGGACATGCCTCAGAGCAATGCTGAAAGAATAAAAAAGAAGTAAGCTTTGTGTACCTGATGGCATTATTTAATGATAACAGCAATGTCGGAAGAATTTAACGGATAATAAATTTTAAAAGTGCATTACAATATGCAACTTTTCCCTTGTGTGTGTTTGTACTTTTTGAAATGTAGTGCTAAGCTGCAGCAAGGAACACACTTGTAAAAGGCAAAAAGTGACCCCACCATGGATGAGTGGAGAAGGATCTCACAAATTACAATGACAAATAATTTAACTTATTTTTAAAAAGATATAGGAAGGGAAAGCCTACATTAGAAACTGGCAATTTTTCATGAGTTTCCAGAATAGCATTAAACCACAGGAAAATGTTAGATGACAGGTGTTAGTGATATTATATTTTTGCATGAGGTATTCCTAGGTTGCATGATTTTTATTTTTTATTTTGAATGCGTGTAAGAAAACATTGAGAAATTGATTAAATATGCAGAATACAAACAGATGACAGGAGATAATGTAGAACGCATTTTATTATTTGTCCTGTATCAGTTGTTATACTTTACATTTGATTTTATTTATATGTTTAATTAAGACAAAAATTAAAATTATAAAAATTTTAAAAGACAAAAAATTGTCAAAAACTCAGCTGATCCACAGGATTCAAAGCAAGCAATCCAGAGAATCATACAACAAATTCTGGAAATCTATGGGAATTCCCAACACTTTATTTGGGGCTACATGGCAAGCTGCTTCTGCAAGTCAAGGAAATTTCTAGAGTAGTTTGCATAGCAAAACGGAGACCCACTCTTTAAAAGGATTTTATAGTAAGTTATGCCATGTCTCAAGGACTCATAAGACTGACTAGAGAGAAACTCTGGTTCATTCTACAAAGCATCCTGGTTTGACCTGCCTGTTCCATCTCAAGAACCTTATCTTGCATTTCCTTCAAGGCACAATGGGATTCTGCTTCACTCAGCCTCGCTTGCACCAACTCTTTTTCCAACTGCAGCACGAAGTCTTCACTATAGCGGGAACTGCATTTATGCTATAAAGTGAGCAAATCCAATATTAGTATTACGTAAGTAAAGCCCAAACAGTAACACATATATTTAGTGCCCTACGTGCTCAGAAATCAAAAGTGACAACACAGGATTCCCCACCTCCCACACCGCAAAAAAGACATTAGGTGTGACACTTGGAGAATGGTAGCTTACTATGCAGTCCTTCTAACAAATCTCTACCCAGACTTACAGCATCACTGCATGCAAACATAGGATTGTAGATACCACTAAGAAGCAGTCAGATACCATCAGCCTGAATTGAACTTGAAGAATTCAATCCTTCGATGATTTTTCATAATACTCCAAACCTGAGATTCAATACATTCTAGCTCATTCTGAAAGTAGCACTCTTTGTTTACCTGACCCAATCTTCATGACAGGACAGACATATTTTAAGACTTAAATATATTTACTTCTCCAGCTAGCTGTTAAGTAATTGTGTGTGTTTTTTTCACCCAAGTATAGATAATTTGAGTCAGCCAGTCTGCTGCGGTGACTAATGAAAGGCCAGCCTTGTGCTCCAAGGCCATCTTTATTTGGAACCTAGAACTACCCTCTTCTTAAAACCACCAGAGTGTAAAAGAGTACTCATGATAAGTAAGATGCTTCTTTTCACAGTTACGGACAGATATGTATTTCTCCTATTGTTATTAATGCTGAGGTTAGAGGATGAGCAGCTAATCGCCAACGTGCATCTTGCCTGGGTCTCGCTAACATCCAGTGGCATACATAAGGTGTTAAATTTGATGATGTTTCCCCACTCACTGCAAGTGACTATCAATGACCTGGGGATGGGGAAACTCTGAACACGACGGTATCTCAATGCACACATCCAGGATGTGACAGAAAGGGCAGGAAGACTCATCAAGCCCACAGATTATTACCCTTTCTTGCCCATTCATGTGGGAACAAATGATATTGCCTGACACAGCCCAGAACATATTAAAAGAGACTATGAGGATCTGGGTAAGAAAGTGAAGGACCTGGGGGCACAGGTTGTAATTGGTTGACAGATCATACCCAAAGAGTGCTTGTTCCTCAACCACTTGGAAAGGAGTGACTAGTAGAGTGCCTCAGGGATCTGTCCCGGGCCATGTGTTGTTCAACATCTTTATAAATGATTTGGATGAAGGAATAAAGGGGATGCTTATTAAATTTGCAGATGATACTAAATTGGGAGGGGTAGCAATCACGGTAGAAGACAGAGCCAGGATACAGGATGATCTTGTCAGGCTGGAGAATTGGGCCAAAACTAATAAAATGCATCTCAACAGAGATAATGTAAAGTTCTACATTTAGGTAGGAAAAAAACAAATACATAATTATAGGATGGGGGAGACTTGTCTTAGCAGTGGTGTGTTCGAAAAGGCTCTTGGGGTCTTAGTAGACCAAACACTGAACCTTCATCAGTTCCAGTCCTCTGCATATCTAGCAGTCTCCAGGCACAGTGAAGTAATCCAAATTATTTACACTTAATACTACTCATTCTCCACTCCCACTGTGATATGGAACCTAATAAAGATCAAGTGCATTTGTCTACCAGCTTTCATCTGTGGAAATAACTCAGGGTGTTGATTCAGTGCTTAACATAATGCAAATTATACTGTCTTTATACAGACAAGAGTTGGAACTCCTGAAAAGGTGCCTGGAGAAGGTACTGGGATAGATGAGCGCCAATAAACTGAAGCTCAATCCAAACAAGACTATGGTGCTGTTGGTCAATAGAGAAGCTGCTTGGGGAATGCAGAGCCAGCCTGTCTTGGAGGAGATGGCACTCCCCCTGAAGGAGTGTGGGGGTGCTACTGGATCTTTCAGCACAGGGGTGATATAAACTCTGTGACCAACCCCTGACAATAGCCTGGCCACTGCATTGGACCAGTTGAAGTTTCCAAACCATTTTCAAAGGCAGCCCCACGTAGAGCACATTACAGTAGTCTACCTTAGATGTGATGAAAATGTGGATCACTAAGGCCAGATCATGCCTTTTGATCAATAGCCGTAGCTGGCAAAAAAGCCAGAGCTGGTAAAAGGTGTAGGCCAGGATCCATAAGTCGGCTGCGACTTGGGCACTTCACACACACACACACACACACACAGGTATGCTTAGAATTGCAACCTGAGTTTAAAAAGCTATGATTCCTGTTATTTCCACTAGGTGGCGCCCTGCAATTTTGGAAACCATTATTTCCCTGAAACAGTCACAAATCTAAAAAGCTGTATCAGGCAGCTTCCATTTGTCAGTCTTAATAAGCTACAACTTGAACATCAGAATTGCTCAAGGAGGGAGCCATGATAAATTTGGGGGAGAGGCTGTGGCTCACTGGTAGAGCATCTCCTTGGCATGCAGAAGGTCCCAGGTTCAATCCCTGGCATCTCCAGTTAAAGGGACTAGGCAAGTAGGTGATGTGAAACACTTCTGCCTGAGACCCTGGAAAGCTGTTGCCAGTCTGAGTAGACAATACTGACTTTGATGGACCAAGGGTCTGATTCAGTATAAGTAGGGTTGCAAGCTCCAGACTGGGAAATACCTGGAGGTTTTTGGGGCGGAGCCTGAGGAGGGCGGGGTTTGGGGAGGGGCTTCAATGCCATCACGTTCAATTGCCAAAGTGGCCATTTTCTCCAGGGAAACTGATCTCTATCGGCTGGAGATCAGTTGTAATAACGGGAAATCTCCAGCTAGTACCTGGAGGTTGGCAACCCTAAGTATAAGCAGCTTCATGTGTGAAAGGGGAGATCCCCCTTACACCTGCAGGTTCCTACTTCTTCTTCCTGTTCATTTGTGCCCCCTGTTGCTTCCCCCACCATCCTCCACCTTCTGATTTCTTCCTGCAACCCCTTTCATAATTGCTGCTTCTCTCACTCTAGCATGCTTACATCCTCTTTCCTTCACATGGTTCATCCTTCTACTGCTTCTGTCATGGCCTTGTCCCTTTGGTTGTCTGCCTGCTGCCTTTATTTCCTTCTTATACCTCTCTTTCCCTTGCTTGCAGGCTCGGCTAGCCTGCCTGCTGCATCCACTGCCAGCTCTTCCTGTTGTTTTTATTATCACTGCTCCCCCCTCGTTCCTATTTTCCTGGTGGTGGTTTAATACTAGAACGCGGGGTGATCAGGTGAAGCTGGAGGGTGAGAGATTCAAAACTGATAAAAGGAAATATTTCTTTACACAACGCATAGTTAAATTGTGGAACTACCTGCCCCAGGATGTGGTGATGGCTGCCAACTTGGGAGGCTTTAAGAGGGGAGTGGACATGTTTCTTGGAAGAGAGGGCTATTCATGGCTACTAGTAAAAATGGATACTAGTCATGATGCATACCTATACTCTCCAGGATCAGAGGAGCATGCCGAATATATTAGGTGCTGTGAAACACAGGCAGAATGGGGCTGCTGCAGTTGTCTTGTTTGTGGGCTTCTTAGAGGCACTTGGTTGGCCACTGTGTGAACAGACTGCTGGACTTGATGGGCCTTGGTCTGATCCAGCATGGCTTTTCTTATGTTCTTATGTTAAGGCTGCCTGCAATGTTTGTGGGGTTGCTAGGCAACCTTCGAAATGGTGGCAGAGATCTTGTGACATACCATTGCATTATTTCATTTCCCCCAGTATACTATAGTTTTGGCTTAAATTTTTTTATTATCTTCACCAAGGTACAGAGGGGGAGTGAAACAGCATAAGAAAGCAAGACTGAACTGTTCAATGGCAACAATACAGCAGCAATTTGTGCATAGCAATCCTATGGAAACCATTCATTTGGTTCAACCCTCTCGTTTGGTTCAACCCTCACGTTGTATTATTTAAGCTAAGTAAGTAAAATTACTTTTAGTCTAAGCTGTTTCCTTCCACTTGGCTACTCCACAGCAAACCAGATGCAAACGGAAAAGGGAAAAACTAAGAAGTAGGAGTGGCTAGGGAAACATGGAGGCTGAATTTCTGGAAGAGAGTAAGAGGCAGAAGGAGGAAAATCATATCCCACCTGTCTTGACAAGGAGGTTCCAGCAATTTTGTGCTCTTGGTACTGGAAGAAGGTTCTAGGGCACAACCAACAACAAAAATGGAGGCTTGCAATGCCCTTCTTGTGCACCTGAATTTAGCCGAGTGCCACAGGAAACCCAGTATTTACCCAATATGGTACAGATCCACAAAGGTATTGGACCAAAACCTTCAAACCTAGTTGCCCATCAGCAAACTTTGCGTTGCATTCCTATTCATGCATCTTTCAATCTAGGACACTACTGGTGCAAATTCAAGATCCAGGCTGCAATAGGAATGAGTAACTAACCTATGGTAGAAGGGGCACCTGAATAAATATAAGAAGTGTATCCAAAACAGGTGACATGGATCTGCTGATAGTAGGTCAGGAGATGGGTGAGTTACCCTTCCTGGTTGTTACATTGAGGAATTATTTCAAGAGTTTATTACCCTGCAATCTTGAGACTATTTATGGCCAAAAGAGGAGAGGGGCTTAAAGGATCAAAGAAGCTTTACTGATCAATGTTTTTCTGGTGTATTCAGGCAGTTGGCTGCTCCCTGCTGGGTATCTAAAGGAATTACTACCTTTATGTGAAAGACCATTATTTTAATATCAAAGTAGTTGCTTTTCCTTGGGAACTCCACCAAGTCTGTAGATAAATTCTCCCCTATTTGAATATAGTTTTATTTTGGTCATTTTTCAATCCATATTTTTTGGCCACATTCAGAGTAAGATACAATGAGGGTGCAAGATATTCTGCAGAATGTTATGTAATAGATACTGTGGCACTGGTTTATGGAAGAGTAGCATGGCCCAGCTGGGAAAGGCAAAATGTTTGGTTCAGGAGAAGGCCTAAATTGTGTTGCACCTGCACAGGAATGGCTGCGCACAGCTGCTCTGGACATACCAGGGCCACATTTTCATACCCTTGCCTACAACATCCTTGGGGCAGGTTACACAGGAAGCCAGTAGATAAATGTCCTGAATCAACACATGCCATCAGTGCCACAAATAAGACTGCTTTAAAGGGTAGCCATGTTGGTCTGCAATAGAACAGCTAGATTCGAGCCCAGTAGCACCTTAGATTTTTGGGGTATGAGCTTTCGAGAGTCAAGGTATCTGATGAAGAAAGCACTGTCTCTCGAAACCTCATACCCTGAAAACCTTGTTGGTCTCTAAGGTGCTACTGGACTCGAATCTAACAAATAAGATTAACTATGGAAAACAGAAGAAATGGATTGTCAATGCTATTTTGACACATGTATGTCCCAACTGCTTTTTAAACTCAAGACAAACTTCAAGTATACCTAGTTAATTTACATCCTGCTCTTCATCCAAGGAGCTCAGGATAATATACAGGGGTCTCCCTTCCCCATTTTATTTTCACAACACCGTGAGGCACGTTAGGCTGAGAGCATGTGACCACCCAAGGTCACCCAGGAAGCCTGATAATGGAGTACCTCAACATGGGTCTCTAACACCCTAATCTGACATTCTAGCCACTACAACACACTGGCTATTCCACAGGAAGAGGAGAAAAGAGGAAAAGGAGAAATATGACTCCCTAACAATGAACATATTGCTATGCTGCACATACAACCAGATGTGACCCTAAGAATATTTACTTGAAAGAACATCCCATTGGTATCAGTTCCCGAATAAATAAAGTTAGCAAGAGGCTGCAAGTATATGGTTATCTAATGATTAAGAATACTAGACTTGTTCAATTTGATCCATTTTTTATGAATGCAAATAGCACAACAAGCAATCCATTTGGAAGAACCACACAGAGACCATGTCATGACCATTAAAAATAAACACAATTGAATGAGAATGAAGTGCTACCAGGTGCCTTACCCATTGCTGCTGCTGCTGGAGCTCCCTGATGGTATTCTCAGCATGCTCCAGTTTAGTAATGGCCTCATCACTCTGTTGTTTGATGGTGGCCAGCTCCCGTTTTATGAGGTAGTTTTCCTCAGCCTCTTGGGCCCTTGTCACTTGTCCCTTAGGACATAATTTTCTTTTTAAAGCAATTGAAGGACCGATCCAGGAAAGACTGATAGCTTTATACAATTACTCTGCCATATTGTTAAAATCTTGCAAATCAGCATTGAACCATCAAAGCCAGTATTTTAAGTTTTAGTCAAGTATAGCAGCTTAGTAACTGCATCACATTAAAATGTTTAGTACCCTCCCACTGCAAGGTCAATTGTGTACTTGCATTCAATAAAATTGTTCATGCATGTATTACTCCACTGTGCATGCACATGTTTACTACCAGTTTGCAGTGGACTACAGAATTAGTGTTAATGCAGAATTAGAGCTGACCAATTACTAGAATTTCAGGTGCCATTAGACGTAACGTGCAGGCGTGAATTTAAATTTTATTCTAACGATTATTAAATAGTTTTTTTTTAAGTAGCTAGGGTAGATATTTAATTTAAAATGCATGTAGTGAACATGCATTAAAAACAAAGTTTTTTTGAGGGTGGGAAAGAAGTTTTAGGGTGAAATACTAAAGAAGTATACCTGTATCAATCTATCTGCCAAGGAAGCACTTTCCTACAAAAAGGAAACATTCAGATAGGAATAAGAGAAGAGGGAAAACAAAATGACAAAATCAAGAGTGGAGAATTATGCCCAAATTCTACCTACTTTCCATATTTATACAATAAGCTTCATGTATATATCTTTCAAACTTTAATGAAGGTACAGTTAACCTACAGCCAAGCATTTCATCAGCACAGGGAATATACTGAAGGTGTGACTGATTCAGGAAGGGAACATTCCAAATTCAACATAACTTGTTTAAAAATGGGATTGCTTTTCCTTTCTCCTTAGACAGCAGTTCTTTGCAGAGGGAATTATAATGTTTCAGGCAGCACTCATCTGTCACAAGTGTTACTAAGTGAAGTGAAACAAGGTAGAATTTGAGCACATTTAAAGTACTGCTAACAAAGGACAGAGACATTTGTGCAATAGCAGAATCTAAGAGATGACAGTTCAGTGATGCAGATATGAACAACCAAAATATGCTAGTTATACTGTTATAATTTCAGCCAGCTCTAGTAGTAATTCCATTTGTGATTTTACATTTTAGCTCCTGATAACTAGCATTTTAAAAAGAAAGTAAGAAGTCTTCCTAGAGAACAAAGCATCTGAGAAGATTTCTGTCTAATGAGGTTCACTTCAACATTGAAAAGATATTAGATATTACCGGTAATGGTTTTCCTACTGCTCTGTAACCCCACAGACCCAGGGCAACAACTGCTAGCTCATATATTATACTAAAATGTATCAGCATGGTTAGAAGTATTTCAATCTGCATAAATCAGGTAGAGAAATTAGGTATCCTGATGTTGAGTCTGAACTCACATTGAAATGAAATGACCTAAGAATAGGATTTTCATCATATTCTATTTCCCCCCCCCCAACATTTTAATCTTTGCACTTCAATCCCCTTTTGCTTTACTACCTCCACTTTCCAACAAAAAGGAAATGTTCAAATAGGAATAAGAGGGAAAACAAAATAACAAAATGACAAAATCAAGGGGAGAATTATGCCCAAATTCTACCTACTTTCCATATTTATACAATAAGCTTCATGTACATATATTTCAGTCTTTAACGAAGGTACAGTTAACCTACAGCCTTATAGTACTGGGCAACTGTAACAAAACCTGTAAAGCAACAGCCACCTAAAGGCTGAAGTGCTAGAGACTGGAATGAGAAAAAGGAAGCCTGTGTATTCCTATCCAGCATTTTCAATCCCAAACTAAAGGAGGTTAGGCAGTACAGCATGCTCCTTAATAGGATGAGTGGCAGTATGGCAATAAAGGGGAAGAGAAGTACTGCCACACAGGAGGACAGAAAGAATGTATTTGAAGAATCTTCCTGTGAAGGCCATTAGGGAGTGGGGTGGAGTAAATAATCACCATCCAGGGATGGAGGTTTCTACACAAAGACAACCTAAGTGACTCCTGCTTTGGGAATCAAAAGTGCAGTCTCCTAGCAAAGGTTAGGCAGGCAACCTGATACATAACTTATAAAAGGAATGTAATGAAGATTATAGGTTAGTCACCTGGCAAACCTTCCAAAGTAGAGAGCTGCTCTGAAAGAAACTGCCCTCTTTATAAGAATGCGATGTTACCCTGTCAGGATACAGAAAACGTAAAGCCCTGAAAGCTATTCATAAGCATTCCTTAAGTGACCTGTATACAGTGGCTCTATTAGAAAGTGTGTGTGTGGGGAGGGAGGGAAGACAGGACACATGAATTTTCTTACCGTGAACTCCTGTTCTCAGGAAAGGAAAGTGAGTATTCTTTGAGAGTACCCCCCCTGCCATTGAACCAGAAAGCAGGACCATTGTTGAGTGGCTTATTTCTACAAGAAGTTGAATCGCCTTCTTTGTGAGCAGATTTCTTTCCCCGGTGCCTCAACAGGGTTGATGGTTGCAACCTGTCTCTGCACCTCCTCATGAATTCTAGGGCATGTCATAGTAACTCTCTCTGAGGTTATTTTGGTGCCACTGGTAAGCACAAGGTAGTAGATTGCCACCTAAGGAATGGGAGTCCCTCTAAAGTACAGAGGTCATTCATTCACAAGGATCTAGAATTCTGCCTCTACTGGAGAAGAGTATTATTCTTGGTCTATAGGTAGGTTTGGGCTGCTTCTTTCACTTGAGGAATGACTAAAAGAGATAAAGGAATCAAGTTCTTTGAAATATCTACACTTTTTATATGTTCCAACACAAGAAGGTAATCTGATCTCCTTAGATCAGTGGTTCCCAACCTTTTTCGAGTCACGACCCCCTTTTACAATTGCCAAGTAACCTGCGACCCCCGCAACATTTGCATAAGGCCATAAAATGACATTTTCAATAGGATAAAGAAAACACATTAAAAATAGATTTTTCAGAATATAATTCCAATGTAATATTTAATTAACTAATTTCATTAAATAATTAATTAATATTTAATGTGATGGTTGAGCTTGTATCTGGGTAACCAGCTTCAAAATTCGTGGCTGAGTGTTTGTTAAAGCCAACCTCATGCCATTTTCAACATCCTCAATAGGTAAAAGGTAAAGGTCCCCTGTACAACCACCGGGTCATTCCTGACCCATGGGGTGATGTCACATCCCGACATTTACTAGGCAGACTTTGTTTTATGGGGTGGTTTGCCAGTGCCTTCCCCAGTCATCTGCACTTTACCCCCAGCAAGCTGGGTACTCATTTGACCGACCTCGGAAGGATGGAAGGCTGAGTCAACCTTGAGCCAGCTACCTGAAACCAACTTCCCTCGGGATCTAACGCAGATCATGAGCAGAGCTTGGACTGCAGTACTGCAGCTTACCACCCTGAACCACGGGGCTCATTCGCATTTCTTAAGAGCCCCTTTAAGGTGACCTTTTGTATTTGCTTCGCCCCGCATCGAAGCATTTACTGAAGGAACCATGAAAAATCACAGCAGCGGCTTAGCTATCAAACGACCATTGCTAACGGCTATGCAAAGGAAGGAGCAGGCGAGCGGGGTGGTGGTGATGGTGCTGGTGGAATTTGTTTGACTTTCTGCTCTTCCATCAGGACCTTGAATAGCGAGCGTCAAAACCAACCCTGCATAAATGGCCCGCCCTGAGATCTGCCCCAGTCGGGCAAAAAACCAGCCAATGTGTCAAACTGCAGCAAAGGGACCACTAGTTCAAATGACTCGGGCGACCGCCGAAGCCGGGGCCCCTGCTCCCTTCCATGCAAAACGGCGCGTCTACATCACCTGAGGACACGAGGGAGCGCGCCTTTCCCCGCGCCACGCGGTCCAGAGTTCACTCCTCCTCCTCGTGAGTCGGCGGGGTGGGGCAGGGCGCTGGGAGTGATGGACGGGGGCAAACAATGGGCGGCGGCGGGCCAGTTGCACTGAAGCGCCTGTGAGCAGCTGGGGGCGGCGAGGGGAGGCCGGCTGCTAGTCGCTGCGGCCCCGCGACTGTGGGTAAAGGGAGGCGCGAGCGAGGCTCCGGGCACAGGCGTCTGCTGCCGCCTCGGTGACCCTCCTCCTCTTTCTCGCCTCACTCTGGGTTGCTTTCCTGCGCGACGTGGCGATGACCCCCCCAGAAAACACTTCGCGACCCACAGGTTGGGAACCACTGCCCTAGATCAAGCTTTGGAAGGCCCCATACCCTTTAATTGCTAAGAGGTCTTTCAAATCTACCATTCAGAGACTTCATACCAGAAATAGTTAAAGACCAAGTCCTATGCATATTTCATGGTGGCTGGGAAGAATATGCTCCAACTACCCCAAAAAGTCTACTAGGATAAGGCCAGATCGGGATAGAAGTTTGCAGATTTGAAAGCCATAGGGTTTTAAACATTAAAGAAAGCAATTGACTGACTCCTTATTTGAGAACATTTTGTATTATTTACAATATGGAAAAGTATGCCGCAACTTCACCCAGCCTACAGGAGGAAAGTATTATACAAACAGTCTCATGCTATTGAAAGAAATGCAGCGGCAAAGAGAACAGGATGTTAAATGGATTCGTTTTCTTTCCCAGCTGCTGTTGCCCGCAGGGAAAAAAACAAGGTAAAATTCCAGTGGGGAACAAAATGTTGCAGTCATAGGACAGGAAAAGCAGCAAGGCTGAAGGAACGGCAAACCTACTACATGATGTATGGTTTTATAGTCTTCATCAAGGAACAGCTAGTATGAGCACAAAGGAATGGACTACCAGTTGTCTAATGGTCAGCATTTTAAGGATCCCAAGGACAGGAGACTGTTCACTGACAGGAAGACAGTCTGCACATTTCATACCATTATTATACATTGCCGTACTTCATTAGGTAGGGGAAAATGGGGGATTCCCAAACCAAAGTAAACATGAGGGACAATGCCATATCTGCAAGTATGCAGCACTTTCAGCAGAAGCATACATAACATCCTGCATTTGACTTTTGATAAAGTTCTTCATATTCCTTTCTTGTTCAATACTTGTTTCATCCTAACAACTATAATAAAATGGCTATTTCCTTTGTTGGTCACTTGCCCTATTGTAACATCTTTGGGCAAACAGAGAAGAGAGTGGGCAATGAACAGCAATGCCCATAGGCTTGGGATGAAAAGGACAGATGATGGAGCTTAGCAGCTACAACCGAAGCAGCATGGCAGCTAACCCCTCTAATATCCACAGCTTCTCTATGGAAAACTAAGGAAAAGGATGGGTGTTCTGCTCCTGTTTTGCTAGGAAACCAGCGTGATCCAAGCTAAACCACTTTAACAGCCATAATCTAAATAAAGATGAAGAATAAGATTCCTTATTTTTAGCCAAGCTTCCTGACCCAAGACTTGAATTTGAGAGAACTGTAACGGAATTAAGGAAGAAGGCTACAAGTCAATGCAGTGATAGTCTTACAGCTTCCATTGTGTATTGCTCCAAAAAGAAAAAAAGAAAAGAAACTAAAAGCAAGTTTCTGCAGTTGTTTTACACTTGGGAAATACCAGTCTACCACACAGCCTGCCCAATCATTTCTGACACCTGGCTTGGTTTCTTATTGCATTGTGAAAATACAATGTGAAAATACGGCTGGCAGAATGGAAGTACCTTGCCTATTAACTACTAGTTAATGCAGTGTGACACAGCAGTTTTTCTTTCAACAGGGAACTCATCTGAGGAAGCTGGACATCCCTTCTGAAGGTAATTAATTCTATAAACATTTCAGCTTAATATCTTTTAAACTTGTCAGCAGCCCCATAAACATATGCCACAATGAAGCTGCTAATCCAAGGTGTTACAGAACTTCTTTTTGTGTTTGTAATTTCTTTAGCGGTATATCAGGTGATAGATGCCCACAATCTTAGAATCCAACATTGTATTCAACTGTTAAGATAACATCAGTGTAAGCAAAAGTTAGTAGCCCTTTGTCATGCTATTCATCATAGTGCAGCTATACCAATACTAAAATAAATTTATAGAGAATGAAGGCAGTTTTGAACGAGAGATTCAATTATTAGAATACTTACTTTTTCTAGTGTATCAATGCGCTGTTTTAAAAGTCTATTTTCTGTTCGTAATCTCTGAAAAGCAAGCAAAATCCCTTTTACTATAGAAACAAGGTCACAGTGAAATTAATGCGCACATTAACTATTACCCCATGAAATAGAGCAATTCCATTGCCATTTATTTACTAGCTCCTTTGACCGGCCTTGAGCTTGAAATAGAGCAATTTATTCAGGTAAAAAGACTAAATCCGAGAAAATAAGAGTAGAGTGGGTTTGTTTTTTGCTTTCATCAGGTCTGCTTTCATACACATTGGCTACTAAACTCTCAGTGCTATATAGCAATCATTTGCAACTGGATTTTCCCATTTCACACAGGAAACTCCAGTTGCAAATGATTGCTATAGTGAAACAAGAGTGCAGTGTGTGAAAGCAGTGCCCATTCTCCTCCATACACTCTTCCTTTGCAATCTGCATTCTTTTGTTTTGTGATATCTGTGCCACATGCTCGCCACCTGATTAACTTTGGATTAGTTGTACAAAAGGCAGCACATATACTAAACAATTAGAGCAGAGTAGGCCCAAGCATGAGCCTTCTACAATAAGTGGCGTTACTGCACTTTGGAGTATGTGCAAGCTTCGCAATGCTTCCCAAACCACATAGTTGGAAACAGTTTTAAAATGAAGATATTTTTGAAAAGCTAGCAATGATTGGAAAGGGGGAAGAAAACAGGAATCTACAACAACACCACATCCTCAATACACTTCTTAGTGCACACCCAGATTAGGGTCGGAAGTCTCTTGATACAATACTGTTGCTGAGTCTAAGGAGTTACTTGTCATGTCAGTGCCTGGGATGTGAGACCTCCTATGAATCCTATGCATACACCTTGAGCTATGAGAGAAGATAGCATATACATGTATTAAAATAAGTATCTTTCTGCAGTTTTGCTTTAAATGCAATCTTGAACTGTTTGAAGGCACAAGTACTATACACAATTTTGGATAAACATATATTATCTGCTTCTACAATTATAGCATCCTGGACTGCAGTCACACTTCATTGGGTGTTGTGCTATAATTGTATGGTAACCATTATTTGCAATTGGATTGACTTGTCCACACAGGATAATTCAGTTGCAAAAGACTGATAAAGTAAAGCAACAGCACACTATTCACTGATGTCTGGATGCAGCCTTAGTTACCTTTTAAAGCCACACTTTGCGTGGGGTAAAAATGAAGCAAATAAATTATCACACATTTTCATTAACTGAAGAAGATACCCCATAATTAAGTACTTTGTTGAATAATGACAGTCTTAGCTTTATCCCACCAAAACAATCCTCCACTTACTTTAATTTCAACTTGCTCTTCCATTTCCTTTGTTTTTATAGTAGTATATTCCTTTTCTAACCTGAAGAAAAATGGAAACCCATTACAAGCCACTAGCATTGCTTGTTTTTGCTTAACAGGCAACATGTAGATTAACTGTTGAAATCTTTCATTTCTCTGGCTGCCTAAAAGGTGACCAGAATGTTCACTAAAGTAACTCAGAAAAAAAATTCTCCCCTATGCCTTACCCCCTGACCTGCTAGTCCAATCTTGTCAGATCTTGGAAGTTAAGGAGGGCTGACCCCAGTTAGTACTTGGACTGGGAGACCACCAAGGAAGTCCATGGTCAGCACAAAGGCAGGCAATGGCGAGCAACCTCTGTTTGTCTCTTGCCTTAAAAACCCTACAGGGTCGCCGTGAGTCAGCTGCAACTTGACGGCACTACACACACATGCCTTACCCTAGTGAAATAAAAGCATTAAAAAGGCAAGATGCAGCACCATCTTTATGGTATACTTAGGGCTGCTTCATAAACTGGGTTGAATCCAAACATCTGCAAATGGAGCAAGCTCACCGAAATGCCCTTCCCAGCTTTGGGGCTGGTGCATGATTCCAACCCTCAGGCAACAGGGAACAACACAATGGCGGACAGTCAAGTGGGACCCTTGGACTTGCCATCCTGCAGTGCTCCCCCAGCTAGTGGGCTGGGGTGATGGGTTGTGCTATTGGCCAACGGGCAGGTCGCCCGATTATGGATCTTGCCCTATGCTATGCCAGTGCTCCTGCGATTATGTTTAATAAAGGTTATGGCCATTTCCTCACCAAATGAACGTGGTCTCATTCTTCCCGTCACCCTTGCTCCCTCGCCCCTCAGCTGCAGAGTTAGAACTATGTAAGGCAGTGGGGGCTGCAGCAAGAAGGGGGGGAAAATCAGCTGAAATACTCCCTTCCTTTCCACAAGGTTTTGTTCATGTATATAAGCTTGCTCCTCTTGTGCAGGAGTGACTGAAGGAGAGAATTTCAGCCACCACCCTTTGCTACTACCCGCAATATGACATATTGCTCTGTATAGCAGCTGGGATGGTGTGCAGAGGGGAAAGGGAAAGCAGTAAAAATTAGTTCCTCAAAGCTGCTCCATCTACAGAAGTCTCAGAATCAGCTTCTTTTCCTACACAGATATTGTAAGTCAGTAGATGATGTAAGTCAGTAGCAAAACCCAGCATATGATTTACAGGCTCTACCTCTTTGTAACACCATCAAATACAGGCAATGTTTGCACACCGTTAATACTTACTTTTTCATCTTTTTTGCATTATATTTGACCTGGTAAGCTGTTTGGATTAACTTGTCTGGCCCACTGTCGAATTGACGCGGAATGACCTTTTGAAATTGCTAAAAAGGAAATCATAAATACAGCATGTAGTCACAAGTGAATAATATCAGCATTATCTATAGTTAGATTTTCCAGTGAGCTGCAATTGGATACAGTAAACTTTTCTTACCTGTAACATCCCTTCCATGTCAAGTTGCATTAATTCTACTTGATTCATCTGGAGAAGTGCCAAGCCAACCCGAAATACAATCTCTAAACCCTAAAAAATAGGTATGTAAACATTAGATAAACATTTCTAATATTTATAGAATGTTTGTTATGGTTTGATTTCTAAGAATTTGCTGGAAAGGGAAACTGTTTCAGCACCACAGCTAAACTTTACAGTAAGTGGGACTGAATCTGCAACACAAAATGAGTAATAGACATTTAACCCAAGCAGCCACCACATTTTACATCAGAAACAGCAGCTTGGGTCATTATAATTCTTCACTGTGTCATAAGTGATGTTAGACAATGGCTTACCTCGGACATAAAGATATCGAATATTCTTGTTGCAATTGGTAATGGAAAAGTAGTAAGAAAAATAGTCAAAAACCATGATGATGCATACATAGAGGTATGGAAACTCTGGGACTGGAAATGCACATAAAGTTCTGGCAGCTGCTCCTGGAAAGGTATAAAGAATGTTATAATTAACTTCATTTATAGCTCACCTTTCTTACTGAGACTCAAGGCAGATTACAGGGGGGAAACAATAAAACAGTTAAGAATGCTAATAAAAAATGAATTTGTAAAGTGGGTGGGTTTTTTTATAAGACTTTCAGGAAGATAATTCTGTGAAATATTTTAAAGCAGTGAATCTTTGTACCTAGCAAGATAAAGGTCTACATGGAAGAACAGGGGGAACTTTCTGCAACTTTAAAAAACAAAAAAGGAAGAAATTATAAACTATTCAATGCATAAGAGATAACTGATTGCAAATATACCTGTATCATGCATTCAAACTGATACATACAAAGGCCCAGCTCCGCCATACTAGGTTTGAAGAGTTCTCTAAGTCGATAATCTTGCATCAATTTAACAAACACACAAAACGCTTCCTCCTCTGGCATCTATTTTGAAGGAAAGAACAGTTAGAACTCCTATATTAGTAGTGAACTATGGCCCCCATCTGCGGATATCTAAATCTGTGGGTCGGGTCACAGTAACACTAAATAGATTTTCCTACAAACCTGGGGGACTCTGAAATCTTTTAAAAAATACATTGGGGGGTTTAACCCCCCCCCAAATAGAAGTGTTGTCTGCATGTGCAGAAAATGCACATACTTCCTCTAAGCATCTGCGGCAGTGATGGGCTGGTGCTCGGGAGCTGTGGTGGCCCCACGGCAAAGTGGGGGAACTGCGGCGGGCCTGGCTGCGTAGCTGGGAGCCGTGCTGTGCCTATCAGCTTAGTCAGCAATGGTGGGGGTTAGATGGGAGCCACTGTGATATCAGCAACAGTGATGGGGAGAGAACCTGCAGAAGGCCAGGACTTGTGCTGGGCCCGCGGGCATTGTCAGCAATGGTTGGGGGCAGGGGTTGTGGTGGCTGTGGGGATAACAGTGGCAATGGGGGGGGGGGGAGAAGAAGCTGCAGCGGGCCCAGCAGCAAGGCAAGGAGGCCCGCCAGACCTGTTGCCACTGTTAGTGATGATGGAAGGGGGTTACCAAGAGATGCATTGGCTCCTGGGATGGCAAGGGTGAAGCAGGGAGAAAAAGATCTCGGAACTTAATCTTATGGTATCTTAAATCTACATATATTGCTTTGGTTTTTTGTCGGGGAAGCGGGGTTAACCTCCCCAATGACTTTTAAGATTTTCTGCCAATCTAGGATTTGTAGGGGGGGGGGGAATCACAGTATCTGTTCCTGTGGATTTTTTAATTCGCACTCTAGGGCCTGGTTCAGTATTAGATATAAGTGCTACTTCACAAGCCTTCCTAGAAGCCAAATATCCTGATTAGGAAACCTACCCTGGGCTAGCTATGACTACTTGGTAGGATTTAAAAAGCCATCTCAGAAGGTTCTAAACTTCTGTGAGAATTGCACAATAATATAAAGATCAATTATGCTATTACCAAAAAATTCCCTACTCATGGTTCCTCTGCTCTCTTTAATGAAGCAGAGCTTTAAGAATAATATGTAAAGAAAAGTGTTAGCTATCTGCATAAGTTTACCTACCTGCATAAGCAGCAATCCAACAATAAAAGCACTTCCTTGACAGTAGCCAACCTCACGATCCACTAAAGAATACGCCTACAAGATACAAAACTCGTAAGACACTGAAAAGCAGAACTCTTTTCATAAACAGAAAAGGAAGTGGGGTCACTTCCTATATCCAGAGTGTTATGTATCCTGAAAATCACAACATTCCACTTATTGCTATGAAAATATGCTCAAAGAGCATAACAAAGCTTAATGAACTTATGTGACTGGATGCAGAGCAGCGTCCCTGCATGTCTCATGACTAACAAAGGCAGAATTATACACAGTAAGCACTTTGCCTTAATTTATACAAGTCACAGAATAGCTTTTCTAGACACAGATTTTTTTGATAGAGTATATACAGCACTGTATCAAATTAAGTTTATGAAAATTTAAAGGATAATGGCTGAAATACAGACTGAAGGTGGCCCAAGCTCAGCCTTGGGACCAGAAATAACAACTTTGAGAAATTAACAAGCTGGCTAAAGGATTAAGATATAAAGCAGTGCTTCACCGTTGTACACACCTTAGCAGGCCACAAATGCTTTTAAAAACTAAGTTGCACATACCTGTAACTGTTGTTCATCGAGGTCTTCGTGCAGACACACATTAGGACTGCGCCTGTGCACATGCCTGCTGCCGGAAAAGACTTTTAGTTCTTAGCCACAAGGGGGCACCATAAACCTTGGAGCTAATCAGATGTTTCCCGCCAAACGTCACGTGCTCCGGGGAGGAACCCCTTTCTCTCAGTTCCTGGATGCAGCCGTCAGCCCAAACCTAGAAGGAAAACATGGTAAGGAGCCAACAGCAGGGAAGGGAGGGAATGTGTGTCTGCATGATGACCTCAATGAACAACAGTTACAGGTAAGTGCAACTTATTTTCATCTTCGGTTTCCTGCAGCCCCACATTGGGATTATAACTAGCACATTGCATAAAGGAGGTGGGTGACAACCTCACTGGAACAATGCATCCCCTAGGGAGCGTGGGTCGCAACCGGCTAGGGAACAAAACTGGGGGGCCTTGCTGTTTTTGAAAGTGGCGAAAAGATCCACTTGAGGGGTCCCCCATTCCAAAAATAGAGGGGCCAAGAACTCTTCTCATATGGACCACTCATGGTTGGTCTGGAAGGTATGGCTGAGTTGATCTGCGAGAGTGTTCTGAACTCCAGCAATGTGTACGGCTTGAAGTGACATCTTGTGGTCTACCACAACCTGCCATAAGGCCAGAGCCTCCTGGCACAGTGCCCTGGAGCCTGTGCTGCCCTGCTTGTTCAAATAGTACATGGCAGATGTGTTGTCCATCTGAATCAAAATTCAGGAACCCTATAGAATATCTGCAAAAGTGAGAAGGGCGAATCGGATTGCACGTAGCTCGAGAATGTTAATGTGAGGAAGAGGTGAATTCAGCTCTCAAACACCTGAATAGAATGGCCAAGGCAGTGAACCGCCCATCCTAAGAGTGAAGCATCAGTGATGAGGGTATGATGAGGGGACCAATAACCGAAAGGTATACCACAGTCTAGGTTAGAATCGACTGACCACCAAGAAAGGGATCTGGCCACTTGCCTGGGTATAGAAAAATGGAAATACGGAGAGTGGCAGCAAGGGTTGTACTTAGCAACAAACCATAATTGCAACTGTCTCATATTGAGATGTGCATGTGGGACCACAGCAGTGGTCGAGGCCATTAGGCCCAGAACCCCCTGAATGAACCAAACCGATCGATGGTGATCGTGTTGGATAGTATCCATAGAATCCTTCAACGTCCGGATTCTCTCAGGAGATAAGAAAGCCCTACCAGCTATAGAATCCAAAACAGCACCTACAAATTGGACATGTTGAGAAGGAAAAAGCTTAGATTTGTCCCAATTAATGACCAAACCCAGCCTAAGACAAGTAGAGACGACCAAATTAACTTGTGATAAAAGGAGGTCTCTAGACTGTGCCGAAAGGACTGTGCCAAAAGTCATTCAAATAAGGAAAAATAGTACAACCTAAGGCGCATAAGTGTGCCATGACTACAGCCATACACTTAGTGAAAATTCTAGGGGCTGTGGCCAGACCAAAGGGCAACACAGTGTACTGGTAAATGTTAGGGCCTTGTCTGAAACGTAGATATGTGTTTGATGAACAGAGATGTGAAAATAGGCGTCCTTGAGGTCAAGCACAGCCATCCAGGTACCTGGGACAAGAAGTTCAATTATAGAAGGTAAAGAAATCATTCTGAACTTTGGAATGAACAAATATTTATTCAAATTTCTCAAATCGAGGATGGGCCTGCGCCCACCATGTTTCTTATCTACTACAAATACTCTAGAGAAAACCCCCCAACTAGGGGAACCATAAGCAACTTGTTGGACTGCACCCGTCAACAACAATTCACTGAGCTTTAAGGTGAGCTCAGGGAAGGGATTACCTCTGGCAGAACCATGGGGGGAACATTGGGGGACACTCTTAAACTCAAGGCGGTAACCAAACTTGATAACCTTAAGGACCCATGAATCCGAGAAAATCTTAGACCACTTGGAAAAATACTGAGTTAACCTATCGAAAAAGGGGATAGGCTCAGAGGGTGCAGGTTGAGATAGTCAGAAATGTTGGCCTTGCTGCTAAAGCTCCTTAGGGGGCATAGGGTTAGGGTTTGACCTAGGCCTATTAGGAGGCTTGGCCTCCTTGAATGACTGTTAGTTGGGCTGATAGCTCAGCTGGCGGGGAGGATACTGAGGACGAAACGGACGTTGATTTCAAAAGAATGGGGTGGCAAAGCTGTGCTGGTTGAATCTGTCTCTGGGCTGTTGCTGCTGTACTGGAGTGATGCCTAAAGACTTAGCGGTCTGTTTGTCCTTCTTGATGTTGGTAAGAAATTCGGTGGTGTTAGCAGAAAATAGAGTCGAACCTTCAAATGGAAGGTCTTCGACCTCAGCATGGAGGTCTACAGAACGGCCGGTGTTACGTAACCACGAGTGGCATCAGATGGTAACAGCAGTGGCTAGGCCTCTGGCAGATGTCTCGGTGGCATGCTTGCCAGCTGCGATCTCATGCTTTGATACTCTAAGAGCCTCAGCTTGAATCTGTTGAATCTGGGCTCTGGAATCCTCTGTGAAAGGGTCCAGGAGGGGTTAAGCTTCTCCCATAAATGCAGCTGGTAGCCCGTCATGATGACCTGGTAGTTAGCAATTCTGTAATTGAGGGATGCAGAGGTGTAGGCCTTCCTTCCCAAGGTGTCTAAGGTGATGGCTCTCCCTGTCCCCAGGGGTTGAATGTTGGCCAAATCTCTGATGGGATTGCATTTTGTGGCCACTATACATGAGAGTGGTGGGTGAACAGAGAGGAATTCAGCAGACTCCTGCTTGATGCAGTAGAGATTCTCAAGTCTCTTTGATGAAGTTGTGGTCAAAGCAGGCTACTTCCTGCTATTGTCAGGGTGGCTATTGTCAGGAAGGGAAGTCCTGCATGTCAAACGAAGGCTCTAGACTGAACTGACCCAACAGTTGGGGCTCAAGGTCGATGTTGGAGAACGATGGAACTGGGGAGGCGGAACTGATGGACAGTGTTTTGGGAGGAGTGGGAGGTGTCTCAGAACCGGTAGGTGGAACCAACTTCTCAGGCCTGGCCCCAGAAGGTTCCAAGTGCTTGAGCTTCTGCTTTCGCTTCTTGGACGAGGGCTCCGAACTGGAGCGCTTCTTGTCCGAGGAATTGCACTCATGCGAAGAAGTCGCCTTAGCAGACACCGATGCTTGCTCCATCGCTGGAGGAGCTGGTCGGGTGGACTTGGGTTCGATCGGAACTGATCGGGCCCCAGTCGAATCCATCAGAACCACAGGGAGAACTGAGGATGGAACCAACTTCGAAGTGGATGGTAAGTTAAGGGTATTGGAGCCAGTCTGAGGGAGTGCGGCCAAAAGAGCTCTTTTCCAAAGATCGGCCCTTAGTCTGGCCTCCCTGTCTCCTCTGGCCTTATTGGTGAACTTCTGGAACACCTTGTACGCCGATACATGGTGGGCTTTGCCCAGGCACAAAATACACTCCTCATGCTCGTTGGAGTGTGGCATCTTAGTTCCACAACCAGAACACTTTTAAAATAATGGTTTGGGGGACATTGTAAGAGCAAATCCAATTGAGCAGAGTACACATAATCGGGGAGATTAGGCAAGAAGAACTGCCCACACACTCACAAAAGTCAGAAGAAGAAAACAGCTAGAAGAAGTGTTCGATCTTGGCAGTGGCAGAAAAGGAACTGAGGGAAAGGGGGCACCTCCCTGGAGCATGTGATGTTTGGGTGGGAAACATCTGACTAGCTTACAGGGTTATGGTGCCCCCTTGTGGCTAGGAGCTAAAAGTCTTTTCCAGCGGCAGGCCTGTGTGCAGGCGCAAGCCACAAACGAGATGCTACACGAAACTGAAGATGAATATTTTTTATTTTATAATTATACAGAAGATATACCAGAATACGTAAAAAGGATATAAAAGAAGAATAGACAATACCCTGACCATATTCCATTAAATTGCAGAGACACAAATTTACCATAGTAAATAACTATCAATACCTACCTATCATTGACTGCTGCAAATACATCTTATCCGGTTCTTGGTGGCCCTGCCTAAATGGAAGGTACTCTTGTATTTCAAGACAAGACCACTTAAGCTTAATTTATTTCCTTAGCTCTGTTATTCCTCCTTCCCAAATATATAAAATCAAATTTGAACCAGTGCATTACTTGTGGGCAGGACTCTCTAGTAATATTAGAAAAGAGCAAGAGTCCAGTAGCACCTTAAAGACTAACAAAATTTCTGGCAGGGTATGAGCTTTTGTGAGTCACAGCTTACTTCTTCAGATACAGCTAGAAGAAGTGAGCTGTGACTCACGAAAGCTCATAAGAACATAAGAAAGGCCCTGCTGGATCAGACCAAGGCCCATCAAGTCCAGCAGTCTGTTCACACAGTGGCCAACCAGGTGCCTCTAGGAAGCCACAAACGAGATGACTGCAGCAGCACCATCCTGCCTTTGTTCCAAAGCACCTAATATGTTCAGCATGCTCCTCTGATCCTAGAGAGAATAGGTATGCAGCGTGACTAGTATCCATTTTAACTAATAGCCATGAATACCCCTTTCCTCCATGAATATGTCCATTCCCCTCTTAAAGCCTTCCAAGTTGGCAGCCATCACCACATCCTGGGGCAGGGAGTTCCATAATTTAACTATGTGTTGTGTGAAAAAATACTTCCTTTTATCTGCTTTGAATCTCTCACCCTCCAGCTTCAACAGATGACCTCATGTTCTAGTATTATGGGAGAGGGAGAAAAACTTCTCCCTGTCCACTCTCTCTAAATCATGCGTAATTTTATAGACCTCTATCATGTCTCCCCTTAGCCGCCTTCTTAACGCCACTCATACCCTGCCAGAAATTTTGTTAGTCTTTAAGGTGCTACTAGACTCTTGGTCTTTTCTACTGCTACAGTTATACAAAGCTCCCCATCATTACGGCTCTAGTAATATGATTGGCTAAATTATTATGCAACAGATACTTTGGCACCAGCACTAGATTTTGACATTTCTACCTTTGTTGCCATCAGTGTGCCTCTACAACCCATGCATACCACCCAGCTGCACATTTGATTTGTGTTCTTGCCAGCTCATATAAATGCATCTAATTTTAATACACAGAGAATCCATCTTGCTATGATGCTTTTACTGAAAGGAAGCTGCAACCAACAGGGAATGTTTGAGTGCATTTTCATGGAGTAAAGTCAATTGACAATTTACATGAGCTCACTATCTTGGCAGTCTTAGATGTCTACAACAGATGGCCCAACTTTAAACAATAGGCTAATTGTTCCCTTGATCTCATAGCTCTACTAAAAACTGCAATGCCATTGAAAACAAGTAATTCCAAGGGCCTGTTCACACATTATATTCTAATACTTCACTAGTGGAAGTTCCTTCTATAAACCATAGAAATGCAAGTCAGAAGCTCACAGATCTCAGATGCAGCAACACCTGCAATCCTCAATGTTTTAAGACATAACATACAGATGGCAGATCACTGAGACTAAGATTTGTGAACTCAGGGCTCACAGAACACTCCTGTAAATTAAGAAAGCAATCAAAAGTATCCAAGATGGTAGACCTGCCAAAGCAATCCTCACATACTACAATATTTCAAATGAAGGTAACTTGCCTTCCATAAACTATTACTACACTGTAAACAAGTCAAACAAGCCATTGTATTTATAATTTTGCATATTTTGAAACACAAGAACAAGAGCTGTCTGAATGGGCATCTGGCAAAGGACCATCTAGTTCAGCATTCTGCCCCAACAGTGGCCATATGCCCTAGAAACAAGAAGAGGGGCTAGTAGTATATTGTTGCTTGATTTACCAGCCCAAGCAACGAAAGGTAACTGCCTTTCAACATGACTGCACTTTATGACAGCTGAATGCAAAACAACGTAAGAATTTAATATTAGTTTTGAATGAAGAGGTATGGGACTTACCTTCATTACATTAAATAAAACCTCCTGTCCAAGACTGTCCTTTTCTTTAAAAAAATCATGTTCAGGATATGTTCTAGCAATGTCCCTTCTTATAAGTTTTTCACAAGGTGAGGTCATTTTCAAGAGTTCTGAATATTGATCCTTAATTGGCATATTTTGAGCTGTACATAAAAGCTGCCAAACTATTGCTCGGAAGTGATGGGGTATCCCTTTTCGAACAAGTTCCTAAAGCATGAAGAAAGAAGCTGATGAGTATTTTTCAGTATCAGAGTACTTCTATTATTTATTTATTTTTATTTCTGTTATTTATAGGCTGCCTTTCTCACAGGTGGACAACTGCATGATGTCCTGCAGAAGCCCCCAAAAGAACAGCTGCAGGCCAGGGAGAGGGAACGCATTGGAAGGGCTCCATGAGGAAGCAACCCATATTTGTTGCATTAATTTGCTTTCCCATCCAACTTCTGAAAGCTCATTACGTACTCAAACTGCCACAGCCCCTCTGGTTCCTCTATTCCTCATCAGTCAGCTTCAAGAACACCATCACTGCCTAGCTCTAAAGTGGAGGAAGGATGTTGAAGCTCAGTGACCAAGAGACACTTTGCGTGTACAGGTCTGTTCTACAATATTTGATTTCATGAAGCTATGTAATGTTCTCTAAAATACAGAGCAGCACTGTGGGCAAAGGAAACAGCACATCTTTTTTCAGGGCCACACTTCATATGAACAACTGATGCTGACTTATACCAAGTCAAACCAATGGTCCAGCTAGCCTGATACTATCGTCTATTCCCAGGGTCTTGAGTTTATTCCCTATACCTTCTACCTTACTTACCCGCCATAAAGGGGTCCATAGGGGCTTACAGAAAAATATTTAAAAGACAGTTTATAAATAAATTAAATGCTGGCCAAACCAATATCACAAAAATCACTGAAACCCTCCCAAATCCAGGCCTGCAGCCAGACTGAAATGGGTGAAGAGAAGATATGTCATCCAAGGGATACTTTCATCTGGTGATATTGAAGGATGAACCTGGGAACTTTGCCATGTAGAATTATTCTTCCCTCCATAAGTCCTCTGATTTGCTCAGGTCCCCAAATAATTTCCATTACCATTAGAGGTGATTTTGTAGACAGAAACATTCAGGACTTTCTTAGTGACAGCACATTCAGCATGAAATGCTAGGAAGGTCTTCCAGATTTTAAAACTGCTGGCCAAAATCTTTCATTGAACAGGGGTGTCCTGAGATGCCTCCCACTCACAGCGTCCTGGGCCCTCCCAACTCCCCCAGACTCACCCAAGGTCGCAACAGGCCTCCTCCACAGGCAGCCACTCTCTCCCAACGCTCCAAAGTCCCGACCGATGAAGCTCGAACACATGAAGCTGCCTCATACTGAATCAGACCCTTGGTCCATCAAAGTCAGTATTGTCTACTCAGACTGACAGCGGCTCTCCAGGGTCTCAGGCAGAGGTGTTTCGCATCACCTACTTGCCTAGTTGCTTTAACTGGAGATGCCGGGGATTGAACCTGGGACCTTCTGCATGCCAAGCAGATGCTCTACCACTGAGCCACGGCCTCTCCTTTTAGTTCAGGGGAAGCAGGTGTGCCAGCCAGAAGGGAAGCAAGGCAGCCAGCCAAGAATGCAGCAGGCCCGCTGCTGCTGCTAGGAGCCCTGCCCGCCGCCAAACAGCTGATCGACGGGCACGCAAGGGCGGGGTACGGCCAGGCTGAGACAGCCTCCTGCTGCTTATTGGGGGAAGGCTGCAAACTTCCCCGGAAGGGCTTTTCATAGCCTCTGAGGGGGCAGAGCCAGGGGCGGGACTAAGGAGGGGCTTTGGGAGCTGGCCCCATATGTAAGGCCAAAAGGAGCTGAAGCCTGGGAGGAGTAGCCACGGGTCCTGCTAGCTGTTGCTGTTACAGGCAAGACCCTGACATCTTCTGGGGGAGACGATAGCTCCGACTCACTGAGAGTGGGCTGAGGAAGCTCCTTTGGCCTGGGCCCCAACCACGTCTAGGAGTGCCACTGGCGCAGGGCTGGAGCCAACGTGTCACAGAGGGTTTGGGTTGGCTCCGTTAATTTTTAAATCCTTTGCTGCCGATTCTCTACTGCATTTCCAATCTGCTTTCTTGCTTCCTATTGTAGTTTTCTCTATACTACATTTTTAAATGTTTTATGTTTGCAGTTTCTATCATTTATTTGTGGTTTTAACATGAATTGCCTTGAGTCCCCAACGTGGATTGAACAGCAGGAAATTGTAAATAAAATCAACCAAAGCAAAAGTACCCCCATGCTATAAGGCAGAAATTACATTCACTTGAAAACATAGAGAACTCAAGGGCTGCAAGGCTGTCATGTCAATGCACTTCACTTATTTCTAGTGCCATGAAGGCCCTGGATGAATTGGTTCATAGCCCCTTCTCTCAGAACAGTACATACTAATACAAAATTGCTTTGAAGATTCTGTTTCCAAAAAACTGAGAGAACAAAAAGCTCTAATCCGAATACATTCTAAATAACAGAGTCCCCAAAGGTATTACATTAATTGCTAAGATAAAGACTGATTGCATTCTGCCAAGATAATATTTGCCTCATACATATGGATGTCTAGATCTCTACAGTTATGTTCACCCACTATTATGTTTTAAGTAATAGACTACATTAGACATCTTTCCACATCTGGCATTATAGAGAGGGCAATATATCCAAAGCAAACTGAAAAAAATAAAAAGAAGGTTTGATCAATACAAACCTTAACTTGTTTCTCTTTCTTTTTGCGTACATCTTCCCACTCATTTACAATTCGCCCCCAGAGGATCCAGGAGTCTTCTTCAAGATGGCTGAGGTTGCTAGAAGCTGATGAACTAGATACAAGTGAGGAGCCGCTGTTTCTTCTTGACCCATTTACTGATCGCAGTGATTTGCAGTCGGTCTCTAGCAATCTGCAGTAAATACAAACAGTGAGTCTATGGTCCCTACTGAAATGCATGGTAGTCCAACTTCTCCATTGCAAAACAGTACCACCAACCAAAGAAACACCTATTGATCTGACCTTATTGATCACTCCTCAACATCAACAGAAGAAATTAAATTTATAATGTTTAATTAAGCAGGTTAAGAACTTGGGGTGGGGATGCTCATGGACCCTGCCTTGTTCTTTGAAAAAGCAGGTTGGCTTGGTGGCCAGTAGCATGTTCTATCAGCTACATCTGATCTGCCAACCTAAATTCAGCCAATCTCATTACCTAGACTCAGCCGATCTAGCCATGCTGATCCATGCTTCTGTAACATCACAGATGGATTACTGCAACATGCTCTACATGGGCTGCTCCTGAAGATAACCTGGAAATGACAACTGGTTCAGAATGTGGCAGCCCAACTATTGTCAAGGGCTAGCCACTGGGAACATTTGCTTTCCATTTTGAAACAGCTGCATTGGCTGGCAGTCTGTTCCTTAGTTCAATTCAAGGTACCAGTTATGACCTCTAAAGCCTTTCATGACCTGGATCCCACATATCTGAAGAACCGTCTTCTTCCATATGTCCCTGAGTACCAACTATGGTCTTCAGGAAGCCATCAGTTGCTATCCTCAGCTGCTTTGAGGCGTATCATTCTCTTGGCGATAGAGCACTTCTTGTGTACCCTTGTCCTCTAGTAATATGAGAGAGTTTGAGATTGTATTGATATGAACTCCCAGGTGTCGGGAAGGTTGGAATTTACTCTTTTTGTGATTCACAAAGAATCTGTGGTCTGATAGCATCTTTAAGACAAATTCTGTGTGGGATAGGCTCTGGTGTTTTGACGGGGCACAGATCAGTATGTCGTCTAAATACGGATGGATCCGTATGCCCTTTTTGTGGGCTAGCGCTACTAATGTTATTAGAACTTTCATGAAAATCCGTGGCATGGATGCCAATCTGAAGGGGAGCGCCTGGAACTGGAAATATTGGTCTTGGTGGAGGAAACACAAGAACCTGCAGTGTAGTGGATCAATTGGAATATGGAGGTAGGCCTCCGTCAGATCGATGGAGGTAAGAAAGTCTCCTGGTCGCAGCGCCTCCGTGATTGATTTCAGGGTCTCCATTCTGAATCGCTTTTGGCGTATGTGCTTGTTCAGGTATTTTAAATTGAGAATGGCACGCCAATTCCTGTCTCTTTTTGGCACTATAAGAATATTGAATAGATTCCCGATGAGCGTTTCGATGGTTTCACCTCTCGATGTCTTTGATGTCCAATAAGTGTTGGATTGCTGCAGATGTTCTCAGCTGCTTTTCGCTGCTCCCAGAGTGTGGACTAAAGACCTTACAATCTGGCGGAGTCCTGGCAAATTCTATTTGGTAACCCAGTGTAATTATTTGTAGTACCCATGGATCTGGGTGGAAGGATATTCACTGATCCTGGAATACACTGAGCCTGCCCCCCACAGGCTGAGGAAGGGCATCACTGTTTTGATTGACAGGGATTTTTATCCCCTCATTCAGATTGGAAATTGGAGAAGTGGGGTGATTTGGAGAATCGCCCTTCCCTACGAAAGGAACCACGGTTGGAACTCCACTGATTCCTTTTTTGGTCTGGACTGTAATGAGGTAATGTGTGAAAGGAACGAAAGGGCGCCTGGGTTGAAAACCCTTTCTGATCCTTGCATGGATTCTTAGGTAAGGACTTCTTTTTGTCCTTGGTCTCTACTAGGATACTCTCTAATTTTTCACCGAAGAGTTTTCTTTCCTGATAGGGGTAGCCCATGAGCACTGACTTGGACATAGGCTCTGCCTGCCAAGGGCGTAGCCACAAGGCCCTTCTGGCCATGGAGCCAGTAGCCATGGCCCTAGCTGCAAAGGACATGGTATCTAAAGTGGAGTCTGCCAGGAAGGAGACTGCCTTTAAAAACCGAGATACGCCTTCTAAGGTGTTCCTATTTTCCTTGGGTATAAGCTGACAGAGTTTTTTTGTCCATACCATAGCTGCTCTTGAAACCAGGGCCGAGGTGATGGACTCACTTATAGCTAAGGCCAAGGCTTTGTGAGACTTTTTACAGACCAGGTCTGCCTTTCTATCCACTGGGTGTTTGATCATAATTAGACCTTCCTCAGTAACTAGATCAGATGAATGCAACACAATTATTGGGGTTTCCACTAGTGGGATTTTCAATATGTCTGTGGTGTTGCTAGTCAGATTATAGAACTTCTTCATGATTGGTGGAAACTGTCTACTGCCCATAGGCTTTTCCCATTCGGTCTTTAGCAGACTTAGAAAGTAATCTGGGACTGGTACAACCCTTGAGGGGATGTCATGCATGTGAAAGAATTCTTTTGACCCTTTCTGCTTCTCTGCAGAGAGAGATTCTGCATCGTCAGTCAGATCGAGGGCTGCGAGCATTGTAGCTAGGAGGGGTTGAAAGTCCTCTGCGTTAAAAAGTCTAGTCTGCTTGTTTTCAACTGAGGAGAACTTGTCCTCTTCCCTCTCTGCTTCTTCATCCCCAGAAGAAGAGGGAAAAGCACTGTGCTCCGATTGTTTCCTGGTTGGGCTTTTAATGCCACCTTAGTAAGCCAGCAGCTGCCTTCCTGCCCATGGGACTGTGAAGGGATTCCCTCCCCATGGCCTGGTGGAGGCTCTAGTGTGGCCATTTTGTTTTGGCGGGAATAGTTTCCCCCCGCTAAAAACTAAGTAGAGTTAGACTTAGAAATATAACAGAATAGTATAACAGAACTTAGATTTGAGATAGTAAAATGTAGATTAGACTAGAAACAGACAAGAATAGGTTTCCTAATAGCAAAAGGCAGAGAGCTGCAAAAAAAGGCTGCTCTCCAGTAGCGAGGCAGGAAACAAACTGAGGAAGAAGGGGATGTTTTCCCTCAAGAGACAGGAAGTGGAAGTTTGGTTCCTGCCTCCCGAAGCAAGCAAAGGAAAACACCCACATTGAAGATGCCCTCCTCCTCAGTGCGAAAAAGGTGGGCTATAAATGTTTTGATAAACAAATAAGTAAATTACTGGAATTAGAATGGCATCTTACTTTTAAAAGGGAAACTTCAAATAACCGAAAAATAACAAATTTAATTAATTAGTACATGAGGAGCTAAAGGTCATTAAGAAGAATAAGGGATATTTACTGAATGTCCTATTTTGTTGACTGTACTGACTCACTGTGTAATCCAGCTTGAGTCCCTGTGAGAAAGGTGGACTATAAATAAATAGTTGAAGATATCTATTTTCTGTACCAAATCAGGGAGTGAAAGAAGTCTTCTCATAGAAGTAACCAGAGACAACTGATAGGTGAACTCTTGGATCACCTGCAAATACCCCCTTTCAAGTGTGCTTTAATATACACACACATAAGTGCTATCATGTCACTTCCGACTCATGGCGACCCTATGAATCAATGTCCTCCAAAACGTCCTATCTTTAACAGTCTTGCTCAGGTCTTGCAAACTGAGAGCTGTGGCTTCCTTTATAGAGTCAGTCCATCTCTTGTTGGGTCTTCCTCTTTTCCTGCTGCCTTTTCCTAGCATGATTGTCTTTTCCAGTGACTCTTGTCTCACACATATACACTATATTTTTTCCCAGCTGGGCTCCAAGAATGGGGATGAATCAGCAAGTATAGGCAGAGTTAAGCATCCTCACTCCTGCTAATTATACCCTTCAATATCAATAAAAAACTCCATCAATCCAACCGTTTGTGAGGGTTCCCAACCTCCCTGTGCAAACTCCATAAAATCACTTGCTCAGACGGTCATGCAGAAACAAGGAACTTTATTGGAAGCTTCAGGTTAGTATAGGCCTTACAATGGCAAAGTTGCAAGTGCTAGCAATTTCACAAAGACAGAATTATAACCCCTACAGGGAAGCAGATGTCAAAAGCATGTTATGGGAATCTACGAGATAATTGTGCATGGTACAGGAACATCAAAGACCTCAGGAAGCTCGTAAACATTACTTGCAGACATACCTGGATTGCTTGATACGTTTGTATTCAGAATCAATCTTTTTTCAATGCATTCAACTAGAACTACACTCTAAATAAATTGACTAAAGATGCAGATATGCTAAGCTTCCTCTGTCTTCATTCATGGAAATCAACTGTTAAAAAATACTTTAAATGTGGAAAAAATGCAATATAAACACTGATGTACCATCAATAAATTAAACATTATAGTATTACAGTAAGGCTAACAGATGTGTAATAGTTGTTTGCTTAAACGTTGCTGTTAATCTAGAGGGACTGCTAAATTTCCAAATGGTAGAGAACAGCACAAAGTCACCTGTATGATAAGACAGGCTCTTAACTGAGAAGTATAAGATTACTCTGGGGAAGCTGGAATTAAGGCTCCTGGGTTGACCTCACAGTAGGAGTTGCTCCATGTTGCACTTCCTCTGTATGTTGGTATTTAAAATAATCTTAAATCTCATACATTAACTAATCCAGTTTTTTAGGCAGCCTCTTGTTAAATTAAACAATTCTTCAATTACACAGGCAAACTCAGGGATTATTTTCAAATACGTATTAAATAGAAAAGGTGAAGGGGCATCAGACATGCAGCATAATAGCAACAATGTTTTAATTTAAATATTACTGGGTCACAGAGTTATTAAAGCTCTTCATTCTATGGGTTCACAGGCCGAATGGCATAAGTTTAAGGGAACTTCCATTACAACTCCCATGGTAAACAAGTCCAAACACCAGATAAACTGAGAAAGTACATGACGGAGTGTTGACATAATGAACAAAGTGCTTAACAAAGCAAGTATCAACTTGTAAAACTGAATTGTAGGGAACTTTAATATTTTGAAACCTTTACCACATTTCTGTAGCATAAACCTTACCTTGATAAATTCATTGCTCTTTCTTTCGACAACTACAGTTTTTTAAATACCGTACTGTTAAGCATATAACAGGAAACCAACAACTTCATTCTCATCAATGATTTACTTTCGCAAACAGATAATTTGGTGGTTAGAGGACGGAACCATTCAAGCACATTCTAGAGGGGAACTTAGCTCTCTTAGACCAATATTGTAGACCAATAAAGTAAAGATTTGTATTACTTGTCCAGAGAAAGTTTCCCCATTTCTCTTTGTCATACTTCCTGTTCCTGTCAACTCTTCACATTCCCAGGGCAAATTTTCCCTGATGTGAGTAATATAAAACTACAGTAGTGAAGAGCTATTTTAGCTCAAACGCTTGGTGAAAAGAAATAGTTATTAATTTCTCAGACAGTAAATTTTTAAGGAGCAGAACTGTCACATAAGCCAGCTGATTAACATTGTTGTACTGCAAAACTGGAAGTATAGAACAATTTCAATTTTAAAATACAGAAAAGAGATCTATTAAATTGTGCAGGTTATCCCCCCATTTCAGAAGACATACTTAGTGAAAACAACTAGCCCAAAGCGTGTTAGTCAGAAAACCAAGACAGAGTTGTAAAATTAACAAATCCCTGGTACAAACCGGAAACCTAACCAGAAATGGTTTAGGAGCTGAGCAACATAAGCAACATGCCCTTTTATACTGAAAAAAGAAAAGTCAACCTACCAAAAATAACTTTTTAAAAAATGGAAAATGTTAATGATGAAAAAGGCAGCAGGAGACTGCGTACATAGCTGCATATTTGCTGGCATTTACCATTTTGTTCTACATTTTTCAAGTGTTCAGATATAAGTATTTTGTTGGCAACTTGTAATATGCCTGCAGCAGAAATGCAACCTTGAAAACACAAGACTACAAAAAATCCTGTTTTACAATAATTCCCACTTCATTCATCAGATATTCTGCTGCTCACTATAAATCTCCTTTGTTCAGACCCTGATGTACATATCATATGAAATCTATTATATCGAGTTGGACCATTACCCTATCTTTCCTAGTACTGTCTGCTATGGCAGCGCCTATCCAGAGTTTCAACTGGGGGGCGGGGGACGGACGGACACAAGAGCCTATCCGTGCTATCCGAGATTCTTTAACTAGAGATGCCAGGGACTGAACCTAGATTTTTCAGCACTCAGGGCACCCAGTCTTCCACTTATCCAACTCAGCACTAGTTTTCTTTGGCAGGTACACCAAATCTTCCAAAACATGAAAGGACTATGCAGAAGCCCATGTGTTTAGTTTAAAAGACCCCTTCTGATATTTCAAGATTCAAAGTCTTCTGTTCTCCATCACTGACAGCTGAACACCCTGTACACATAGAGGGTAGTTAAAATAGTTGCTGCCTGTTAAGGCAAGAGAGACATTTAATTACCTTCAAGGCTATTGAGTTAATGTTGACTGGAAATACTATTCAACTCAATTCATTTATTCTAAATTAACTTTGATCCATATGCTAAATAATCAGGCACTGTGTACAAACTGAGCTTTATGTGATATGGTTGAATATATCATTACCATAAGGACACAAGTCAACATTGTATTAGCCTTTCCCTGCGCATACTAAAACACAAGGCTCTTACTGAATGAAGACATTATTCAAATCAACTGAGAAGAAAATAAGGAACTCCACCCCCTCAAAATAAAGTTATTTTATTTTGGTGAGATTGTAATGCTGATATACTTTCAAGTAAAGCTATGATTAGGGTGCCCAGGGAGCAGTGTGTGGCTCAGCCTGAATAGAAGGAATATAACCTGGCTAGGGGATAACCAGGAACATTTCCCCAAAGGCTCTGAACTAAAATGGAAACAGGAACAAAGGAAATGCTCTGCAGCCTTGCATACTGCTATTCCAGTTTTCAAAGAAAGCACAAGATTTTTTTTCCAGACCTGCACATACTTGTGTTGCCAGCTGTCCTAAAATCACACACCTGCAAGCAATGCAGCTCACAGAAATTGGTACACCCCAGGCATCTGGCTAAGTGCCAAGTTGAGTTTATCACCTAATACAGGTAATTACGGTATATGGGTCATGGCTGATGATCAGACAGATCAAGTGCAAAGGTACACAAATATACGGTAGTTGATTTTATGCTTCCAAACCATTTTGGAGCTCAGTGGCACTTATGAACATTAGAAGAACCCTGCTGGATAACCAGTGATCCACCTAGTCCAGCATCCTGTCTCATACAGTGGCCAGCCAGTTCCTCTGGAGGTCCAGTAACAGGGCAGAGGCCTGCCCCTGATGTTGCCTCCTAGCACTGGTAATCAGAGGTTTACTGCCTTTGAATGTGGAAGTTCCCTTTAGTCACCATGGCTAGTAGCCACTGATAAACCTATCCTCCAATAAACTAATCACCTTTTAAACCTGTCTATGCCTGTGGCCATCACTACATTCTCTGGTAGAGAATTCCACATTTTAATCACTTGCTGTATAAAGAAGTATTTCCTTTTGTCCGTCCTGAATCTACTGCCCATCGGCTTATTGGATGCCCTCAAGTTACCATATTTGGGGAGAGGGAGAAAAAGTTCTTTGTCAACTCTATCCCATGCATAATTTTAAAAAACTCTATCATGTCCCCCCTTAGTAATCCCAGACTCTTCAGTCTTTTCTCATAGGGAAGGTGCTCCAACTCCCTAATCATCTTGGTTGCCCGCTTCTCTACTTTTTCCAGATCTGCGATGTCCTTTTTGAGATACGGTAACCAGAACTGCACACAGTATTCCAAATTAGGCCGCACCACAGATCTATACAGGGACATTATAATACCAGCCATTTTATTTTCAATCCCTTTCCAAATAATCCCCAACACTGTTTGCCTTTTTCACTGCTGCAGCACACTAGGTTGACACTTTAATTGATCTGTCTACTATGATCCCAGGCCCTTTCCAAGCCTGTGTTTCAAACTGTACTATATAATCTTGCAATACCAAGAACCACGTTTTTTATTCTTAAAAAGTGCCAAGGCCCAGTTTCCACTCACCTGTTTTGTTCTTCTAGTTTAGCCAATAACTCTAAGTCATCAGGACTCAACTCAGCTGGTGATGATGGAGACATTGCTGGAGTAGAGACTGTGGTAGAGGAGGATGTAGTGTGTAACGAGGCAGATGGACTTGCCACCTGACTGGCCATTTGACTGACAGTGTTCTTCACCCATGAGAGAGTAGAACTCAGTTTTCCTGCAACCTTGTCTGTCGCCACCTAAGGGGGGGGTGGAAGATAAAAGTGTATTTAACAACTGTCTGATCAGCAACAGCAAGCAGACTCATAGGCATTCAAGCTGGATAACAACACATACCAGCAACAGTTCTTGTAGGTTATCCGGGTTGTGTGACCGTGGTCTTGGTATTTTCTTTCCTGACGTTTCGCCCACAGCTGTGGCAGGCATCTCCTCTGAAGATGCCTGCCACAGCTGTGGGCGAAACGTCAGGAAAGAAAATACCAAGACCACGGTCACACAACCAGGATAACCTACAAGAACCGATCGTGAAAGCCTTCGACAACATACCAGCAAACTTTTTTCCCCTTTCTTTCTCTGTTATTGCATAGAGTAACATATGCACAATTTGCCTTATGTTGTTTATAGAGCAAAAAGAGGAAGGGGCAGTTTGTCTAAATGTTTAGTTGTTCTATGTAAGGTTCTTAAATATATTCACATTTTCAGATATGTACTGCAGGCCCTGTAAGACCGTGTTGTTCTGCCAGGCCTATAGTTGAGGGCAGCAATGGTTCCATCATCAGCTGACCTCCCCACACCATTTTTGTTCCATCCGTAATGTATTCTTACTGACGTGCATCCGCTTCCATCTGAAAATTCCACCACTACTGACACAGAAGTTGTTATAGAGCCATCTGGTTTTAGACTGCCTAGTTTTAAATTGTTAAAAAGGTAAAGGTCCCCTGTGCAAGCACCAGGTCATTCCTGACCCAAGGGGTGACGTCACATCCCGAAGTTTACTAGGCAGACTTTGTTTACGGGGTGGTTTGCCAGTGCCTTCCCCAGTCATCTTCCCTTTACCCCCAGCAAGCTGGGTACTCATTTCACTGACCTCGGAAGGATGGAAGGCTGAGTCAACCTTGAGCCGGCTACCTGAAACCAACTTCTGTCGGGATCGAACTCAGGTGGTGAGCAGAGCTTGGACTGCAGTACTGCAGCTTACCACTCTGCGCCACGGGGCTCTTTTAAATTGTTACATAGAATATATTTTAGATTTTAATTATTTACTATATTGTATGTTAACTTTTATGGATGTTTAATGTTGGATGTGAGTTGCCCTCAGCCCTACCTTGGTAGGGAAAGGGCGGGATATAAATCTAATAAAATAAAATAAACGAGACAAAGCAAATAAAGTAACACAGAGAAGTCTTGCACATTCAGGGTAGTCTACTTTTAGACTAGCAGATACACTAGTCCACAAAAGTTACTAAAGAAGCTTTACCAGCAGGTCAGTAAATTGTGGTTTATCAACAGCCTGAAAAGAACAATTTTGTATTTATAATAGCTCTTCTTCACCACTTAGAGGTGACTTGTTAGAACAGAATAAATGAATGGCTATTTACAAGGCTTAGATGCATTTCACAACCAGCCAAGAAAAGAAGAAAAGGTCAAGTTTTAGTAGCGCAACACAGAAACCATATGGCAAGTGGCAATGAGAAATTCTGAAGTATCAATTTATTCCAATTACAAAACAATAGCAAGCAGACAGCACATCCACAATGTCACATCCAGAAGGCCTTATAATACTGAAGCACTAGGCGAGTTAGGAAAACAAAGTATACAGTGGACTTAAAAGTAATTTACCTCTTCTAGTCCCGTGCCACAAGCCAGGGCCATATGTTCATCAGCACCCTCTGCAGACTAACCTACACCATCCATACCATACAAGAAGAAAGATGGGCTCCCCACAGACAGTGCTTACAAGCCATGTAGCTGAAGATGAAACCTTGTTTATTAGAAAGCCACATGGCACAAGATTGGGCAGCAATAATCTCTGCCAGTTCTACCTAAACAAAAGCGTTTTAAATTTACTTCATTTATACCTTGCCTTTAGCTCTAAGCAGCTTCCATCATTCCCCTCTCCATAACCCTGCGAGGCAGGTTAGGCTGAGAGTACGTGACTGGCCCAAGGTCATCCAGCAAGCTTCCATGGCAGAATGGGGATTCAAACCTGGGTCTCCAGTATCATTGTGCAACACACTAACCCTTATCCAAAGCATGGCTGTCAATTAGTCCTTAAGCATAAGCAACATTCATTCACCAAGTTCCATTTTCAGCATTTCACCAAGTATATTTCTGTCTTCTCATTTGGGCATTAGAACTTTCACTGAGGTTATGAAAAGCAAGCCAGACCCTCTTAGCCTAACCTACAGGCTGTTGTGAGAATAAAATGGAGAAGGGGAGAATGTTGTGAGCCATTTTGGGTCTCCACTGAGGAGAAACGTGGGGTATAAATGAACAATAAATATGTACACAAAGATAATCCAACTCCAGAAAATATCTTTGGGTTAGGGTAAAAAGCTCACTAGAAACAGCAGCTCCTTCTGCTATAGCACTGAAAAAGGCAAAGTCTAGGGCTGTCTCAACTCACCTCTGTAGATTTGATTATAGAGAAGATCAGCCCAGCTCAGACTGTGTTTGCCAGGAGTATTTACATGCAAGATGCTTCTTCCTGCTGGATCTCCTTTACAAGCCAAGAGATTTGTTTTCTTTGACACAATAGAGGCAATTGAGGATAAGGCAGAAATTGCTCTGTACCAACCCTGCTTTTAAATTAATGGAATCCAGCACCACCAGAACCTTTTTTTAAATAGCCACGGGCTGAATGCAAAAGCAGCAGAAGTTCTTCTGTACAATTTCTAGTGCCTATGGCTTTTTAAGAATAGCAGCTAATGTTCTTTCCCTCTTCTTTTAGAGGAACAATGTGGGCATTTATTTCTTAGTAGCTAGTTTTTAGAAATATGGGGAAGTTGTTTGGTTATACATTTTTCAATTTGCATGATATATAAACATTCTCATTTGATTTTTAAGCTTCTGCAGAACTGCAAAATACAGTCACTTCTTACTTGCAAATGCTACCATTCTTACTATTAAGCAAATCATAGCTTCAAGGTAAAAAAAAAATTAAGCTGCTGTTAACTCAGCCATGATTCAATTGATCTGTCTGAAATTTGGCCAGATCACATTCACTGTGGAATAGATTCTGCCTGCCAGTTTTCAAACATATCAGGCAAAAAGGATACGGTTTTCTGACATTAAAAAGTTTAGAACACATGGCTTGGCTAAAGTGAAACTCCTGCACCAGTGTAATGCTGTTGAACTTTATGTCATCAGGGGGATGTCCACTAATCAAAACCTGAGCCAAATATATCTTGTTAGACATGCTGCAGTACCTAAATCATTGATGACCTGTTCCTATTCAAGAGTGAAGGAGGAGAGGGACGCAACAGATAAATGTAAGTGACAAGCACAATGAGCAATACAGTGCATACATACTACTTTCACCACAGAGGACTGAGCTGATAGTGTAATGACTGGTATAGTGCACGGAAACATCTCTGTCAGTGACCTGGGGAAAGCTTTAAGATTCTATATAAACACGAGCAATGCCTCTTCAGGGTTCTCTGCAACTGCTTTCCAATTGGGGTAGGGCAAATATCAGATGTCCGGAACCAACTGCCTTCCAGGGAGTTGCTAAATACTATCCAGTCCCTGCTGCATGAACAAGAACTTAAATTCCTATGAAATGGGGACACAAAAGCCCTCCAGGATTATCAGAGCATCAATGCAAAGCAATATCAAAAGCTTGAACTAGTTTCGCCACAAAATACATATTGGAAACATACACACAAGTCTTACAGATTTCTTAGCCAGTATTCTAGCCATTAATATCTAGAGAACAATAGTATATAAAATTATCAATTAAATCGGATGAAGAATGAAGCCATAAGACCAGTGTTAAACATTAGGAATAATCTCATTAACTTCATTATGGAAAATTTGGTAGCAGAGCAATGCATGGTTGAAAACAGAAAGCCATAAGAATAATTTATATGGCAGGACAGACATCCCAAACCAGACTAGAGTTCCATCCAGTGGGAATTCCCATCCAGTGGGAATTCACAAATAAAAACTGATTTCCCTATTTCCTTTGATGCAGCCTAATATTCTCAGTGCAAGCATTTCAAAAATCCAATATCTTGAAATTAAATTTAAAAGATGAATGGCTAGCTAAAATTGAAACAAAACTTTGAACTAAAGACAAAAGAAATCGGAGCTCTGAAACTAATAATGTACTCTTATTCCCATCTTTTAAAAAAAGGCAACATAGAACTATATGCTATGGGTCAGCAGGACAACTGTGTCTTACTTCATTTTTCTCTTTTACTGAATAAATGTGAACTGTGGATCCAATTTCAATTTGTACTTTAGGATCCCAGGGAAGAGTATAATTCCTGGAAATCTTCAATGCTACATTACAGGTTTTAGGCAAAAAGGCAACTGGGATTCTTCCAACACAGGCGCCCGCACAAGTATTGTCTTGACCATCTTTTATTGCAAGTGGAGTCATTGAACACAAACATGGCAGATGTGTTTAATTAACTTGATGGGCTTGTTGAAGCTTTGGCAACAAAGAATACAAAGCTACCCTCTATTTTAAGACCTAGCACGATATAAGACAGTTAACCCTTCCTAAAAAAAGTTTTAGTTCACATAAACTGTTTCTGATAGATGGTTTATGCTGCTGCTCTCCTTTCCTTAAATAAAACTTAAATATAACCCTGCTGTTACCAAATTAGGTATTACATGTTGTGTATCCCTTATCCAGACATCTGATATCAGGTATTATAGGTTGAATATCCCTTATCCGGACATCCGAAAACCAGACTTTTTGAGCCAGCATGCAGGCATTACTCACAGGCCCTCAGCAGCACGCCAATTTGCTTTCTGATGATTTGAAGTACACAAAATTATTTAAAAGATTGTTTAAAATTACATTCAGGCTATGTGTATAAAGTGTATATAAAACATATATCCCCAAGGTACCGGTATCTCATTTATGTATGTGCAAATATTCCAAAATACGGAAAGATCCGAAATACGGACCACTTCTGGTCCCAAGCAGTCCAGATAAGGTATACTCAACCTGTACTGCATTGTACCTGCAGGACAGGCTATTTAAACCAAAGTATTAATTTAATTTTCCATTTTGTACATGAGATTAACAGTTTAATGGTAATTCTATATGAAATTTCAGCTGTCAAGAAATGGTCACCTCTGCATCAATCAGCCTGACAGTTTAAACATCACCATTTGGCCATGTCATAAATTTATAGCAATAGCTTGTATCCTGATGTGTCATTCAAGAGTAAAGAGTAAGTGTGTGTGTGTGGGGGGGAAGGTTCCATATCAAACTCTTGCAACCCTTCCACTATTACCAAGCCAAAATGAAAAACTTGAGATCGCACCTTGCATTTCAAAGTGATCTGACATAGCTGCTCTCAGCAATGTCAGATGGGAGGGGGAAGTCTTGCTCCTCGTAAAACATCCTTTGGATCATGTTCTTGATTGGCTTATACTGGTGTCCAAACCCAGTCTCGGTCAAACTACCAGAAGGGGATTTGTTCCAGGTTCCTGGTCTAGGACAAGGGAATAAAATCTTCCTTGCAAGGACCAGGGGGTTGGGAAACCAGGCCTTTTCAGATACATGATGTAATTATTACTGCTTTATTTTACAGGTGGCTCACATTATACATTCACAGAGAGCATTGTGCACACAAAATTCTGCTGCTTCCAATTTATGCTGCTGAGTATTCTCCAGCTCCAGACAAATGCTCTGGCTTGTGCCTCAATTAATTTGTTAGTCTTCAAGGTGTCACAAGACTGTTACACTGGGATAGCAGACTAATACAGCTACCCTCTGGAATTTGCCAACATAGAAGTATTCCTCAAAACAGTCTGTACATTGCTATGCACCCAGGTTTAATCCCTGGCTTCTCAAGTGGGGCAGAGTGAGAGAGAGAGACAGATCATCTCCTTTCTGGTTCTCAAGTGTCAGAGTTAAAGTTAGGTGTCAAACATTAAGGCTGCCTCAAGCTATTTATGGATAGAAAGGGTATATATAAGTAATTCTTAAGCAAGGCCATTCAAAACATTTGCAGACAAATAGGATGTATTTAACAGACAGACAAGGAAGAAACACATTCTCAAATGAGCCAACTTCTATTTAAGTCTGATTACCGGTAACACTTTAGAAAACCTGTTTCTTTGTCTTATGAGCTTCCGGAACCTACCACCTCACAGTCCATCTTTTCTCATCTCTGCCATTTTTGTATTCCATCACCTAAGAACAATCACATGATGACTCACGCACCTTTCTCCGTTACTCTTCTCCATGCCCGTGCCTGACCTCCTCCCCCAATTTCACTGCTTCATCTGGAACACAATAATCACCAACACACTTCTGCTCAGTAAGAAATGGAGTTGCTTGGGTATCAGGGAGGCTTAAGTTGTCAACAAATAACAAAATTGAGGAGCTGTCTGATGGACATCAAGAACAAAGGTCTCACTGAATGTGTACATGATAGACAGATTCAAGGCATGCATGCTATTTAAAAAGCCTCATATAGAGTACTGTTAGAGCCTGACCTTTAAACTGGTAACTGGGGGGGGGGGATTTAATGAAAATATTGCATCCTTGGTGTGCAGTAGCAGACAAAAGGTTAAGAACCACTGCTGTACATTTCCTTAAATAAAGTAGGCAAGCACAGATTTTCAATTATGTTCTTAGTACTAGTAATAGTAAACAGGTGTCCACAAATGATGATTTGCCCAGCACTAAAATGTTACTCCCACAATGCAAAGCTGCAGAGGAGTACATGTGCACTAGGGCCCTTTCTCAGTTCATGCAGGAAAATCTAACAAGCTTAGGCAAAACACTGTAAACTGAGAACACAGAACATTTCCCTGAACCATTGGGAACAAGCAAGGGTTCCATGGCAGATACACAGAGTTTCAAGGCAGACAAATCAGCGTGGAAAGGATTCCACAAAGCTAGAGAGAGTGCAATCTAAAATACTGGTTTAAAGTACTCAATAAAAAGTATCAAAAGACAATAGTTTGTACATAGAGGTTTATCTCTGCATTGGCTACTAAACTGGAACATCTTTTTTGGAGCATCCAGAGGATGTTGTACTCTAATCATCCCAATTTCCTGAAAAGAAATGGAGAGAGGAAGCTGCAAGATAGCTGCAATGATACTATCAGTGTGTCAACATTGTGTTATAGCATTATAATGTTCTATTGCCACTTTTCTATTTCAAATTTTAATAAAACTGTTCCAGTGCTATAGTGCATGGATTAACAAAAACAGGAAGTTGAGTCATCATGGTTCAGCAGTGGAATTGGCTGCCTAGGGACGTGATGAGCTCCCCGTCTCTGGCAGTCTTCAAGTAGTCTTCTGGCAGTCTTCAAGCAGCGGCTGCACGAACACTTGTCCGGGATGCTCTAGGCTGATCCTGCATTGAGCAGGGGGTTGGACTAGATGGCCTGTATGGCTCCTTTCAACTCTGTGATTCAATGACTGCCATGACACCCATACCCTAAGAGTCTACGCGGCACATGTGTGAAAGTTGAGGGGGGGGGACGGGATGACAAAGTATGCAGAGCACCTTCAGATATGGAAGCTCCATCACCAATACACATACCTCTGCATTTGCAAATGGCAAAAAAAGCAATGCAAAGAATCATCACTGTGTGGAAGTGGTCAAAGTTATGTATTGAAACAGCCATTTCAATACCACATCATGTAATACTAGCATACCATGCAAAGCGCCATGGTCATTTAAGCACTTCATGCAGTAAGTACTGATATCAGCTGCTTGCTTAACAAGCTTCTAATTACACTTTATGTTACATTTTAGTATCTCGTACATAACATGAGCTTAATAAAAGGTACTCTTAATTTTATTTTACCTGGAGACTAATGTAACTCCCAGTAGGTATATATCACTCAAATTTAAACTGTGTAGATTTTTACAACTAAAATAAATTCAAAGAACCTGGCCAGTTTTTGAGTATTTGGGGGCAAGCAACTGAGATATTGCAGTAGGCCTGTCCAGAAACTCTGGTCACTGCAGAATTTGTTATTATGTTAATGCTATCTTGCAGAGTCCCATGAATGACATGCAGTGAGTGAACAAAGAGTCCTTGTGGTTATTTAAGATGAAAATCTTAAATAACTCAAACAATAAAAAGCTAAGATGCTACATTTTGCTGACATCCTGTAATGGCAACAATTTTTTTTTATCAAAGCAAATTCTAGAAACGTAACTATCTGCAAAACTTTATTGCAGCTTCCCATGGTTGTTTGACAAGTATTATGCCATCTATCCATTTACACTTCATCTTCCTTATGTGATATATATGTAGGGGAGACGGCCTCAGAAAAAGGGCAGTTTTCAGTCTCAGTCCATCTGTAGAATGGGAACAAGAATGACCTGCCTTACAAAATTGTTGGATTATCAAGTAGCAATCTTAAACACTCTTATGTGATCCATTCAAGTTAGCTGGACTTACTTTCAAGTGAAGTGTCTAAGTCTGTGTGATACAGAAGTTGTTACATCGATCAATCTATTTACCGTAATCACTACTTAGTACAAGCCTACAGAACACAGCCTGAAGTCCACTGTAGAGATTTGCAGCCACTGGAGCCTGCTTATGCCTGTTTAAAACTGGAAGCAGCTCAATGTGTGTGCACAGGTGCTCCAGTGTTTCACAGGTGAACATGGGGAATGTGTCTCTACTCTGTCTGCGAAAGAGAGTTCCTACAGCTGCAGGGAGGTCCTGTAGAACAAAAGCAATGAGGCTCAGTCTGAGGAAGGCTTTTCTTTGCACAGAAGAATGCTCTGATAAAATGTCAAGGGAAAATGTACAATATAGGCTTAATGGACCAGTTCCCTTTCCTCACTTCTCTTATATATATATTTGTGCTCTTAGATGGGAAACCTAATTGGAAGTAAAATATTGTGGTTGATTTATTAAATCTGATCAAGTATCAAGTCTAGTTTCTCCCCCTCCCACTTACAATACAATCCTATGCATATTGTCCTCAATATGGTTGTCATCAATATGCAGATGACACTCAGCTCTATATATCCTTATCCAAATCCCCTAGTGATGCTGTAGAGTTCCTAAATCATTGCCTGGCTGCTGTGGTAAACTGGCTAAGAGCAAACTAATTGAAACTAAAGCCTGAAAAGACAGAGGTAATGCTGGTGGGAAGGAAGAGATCTTGAAGGACAAAATGTGCTCCCCTCTTTTGATGGAGTTCAGTTGACCCTTGCAGACTTGTTAAGCACCTTGGGGTTATTCTAGACCCAATGTTATTGCTGGAGAAGCAAGTTAATGTAGCTGCAAAAAAAGGCTTTCTTGCACCTTAGCCTAGCCCGAAAGATGGCCCCTTACCTTGATACGGTTGATATGGCCACCTGGATCCACGCCACAGTAACATTGAGACTAGACCAGGGGTCGGCAAACTCATTCGTCAAAAGAGCCAAATATCAACAGTACAACGATTGAGATTTCTTTTGAGAGCCAAATTTCTTAAACTGAAACTATATAGGTAGGTACACTGTTTATTAACTTAATAACCTTTAATTAAAGTTTTAAGTCCTAATTAAACTATAGGTACACTGAATAAAACTTGATATCATACTTAATAGTGATCTTATTTATTGATAAAAATTAAATTGTAAGTCCCTGCCATTTCCCCCTCCCTGTCTGGAATCCTCGTCTGGAGGCCTGGTCTACCGCCATAAAAGCCTATTGGTAGATCTGGCCTCCGGCTGAGTCCCATTGGGAGGCCAGGTCTACCCATTGGCTTTCTTGGCAGTAGACCTGGCCTCCGGAGGCCCATAGAAGCCAATTGGTAGACCTGGCCTCTGAAGGGGGACTTTTTTCCTCCTCGGAGTCCAGGTCTACCGCCAAGAAAGCCAGTGGGTAGACATGGCCTCCCAATGGGACTCAGCCGGAGGCCAGGTCTACCAAAGGAAGCCTGCTCCGCCCAACAGCTGATAGGCGGGGGGCAGGAACCACCAATCGTGCGGCTAGAGGGGAGGCTTTAGCCTCCCAACCATTGAGCGCAAGGGAAAGGGGGACCCGGCCATTCTCCACGTTGGGGGGGGTGAGAGAGACAGCGCGCCTGCTCGCCTGCTCTCTCACGCTTGCTTGCTCTCTCTCTCAGGGGTGCCCGGCTGCCGGTGCAAGAGCAGGGGCTCCGAACCAAGTTCGGAGAGCGGCACTCAACGGGCCAAAGAGCCGCATGCGGCTCAGGAGCCGCAGTTTGCAGACCCCTGGACTAGACTATTGTAATACACAGTACACTGCGCTCCCCTCAATATCAATTCAGAAACTCCAGCTGGATCAGAATGCCACCGCTTGGCTCTTATTGGGAGCTTGATGGAGCATGCATATTACTTTCATTCTACAGTCACTCCACTGGCTGCCCATCAGTTACTGGCCTCAATTTAATGCACTGGCTATCATATACAAAGCCCTTCATGGCCTTGGACCCTCATATCTGAGAGACAGCCTCCCCCCCTATGCACTATGACAGCTTTGCTCATCTGAGCAAGGTCTTCTGCAGGTGCCACCCTGCAAATGGGCAAATCAACAACTGCCCATACACATGCCTTCCCTGTTGTGGCCACCACCTTATGGAATAATATGCCTGAGGAAGGCTCCCACTCTCCTGGCTTTCCATAAATTGTGCAAAACTGAGTAAGAGTGCAGTAGCACCTTAAAGACTAACAAAATTTCTGCCAGACTAACAAAAGACTAACAAAATTTCTGCCAGAAAGAAAATTTCTACCAAAAGCTAATACTTTCAAATACCATTTTTCATGACTTAATGAGGCTAATGGAATCCACACATCAGAGTTCAACTATTTTATATCAGAGTTCAATGCAAACATCTTTTATTCTAGCTGACACAGCTAAACTGAGAAGACGTGCCTTGCAGGAAACATAGCATTGATTCCCAGCAGGTAAAGCAAAGAAATGAGATCACGGTAAAAATATTTCAGACTATTTAAGAGAAGCCCCCCACATACAGACACACTATCAGATTAATCTCCAAGCACCCAGGACATCCTCACATATTTGCTGCAAAGCCTTGAACTCCGGCTCTCATAGGCAAGGGTGAAAGAAGCAAATTTCTACTTGCCAGATGTCACAGGGCCAAACAATTCCAAATTACACTGTTGACAAAGCTACAATAATAGTAATTGTAGAGTATCTTGCACTGGTATTCTGCTGTCTACTTACATAACACCACACTCTGGACTTCTTAAAAAATTACTCCGGAGATCAACACTGGAAGCAGAAGCATCCCCTATGGAACGTGCCACCTGAACTAACAGCTACATCCATCTTCATGGAAAAGCTAGATAAGCCTTAGTTCATTTCTGTCCTCTCACATAAGGGATACAAAGTTCAGCTTCTCCCCATAAGTATCAACATGCCAATTAAAAATCAGCTCAGTGGGCTTGTGTACTTAAGGTTTGCTCAGCCACAGTAAAGACACTAACTACTGTTGCCTTGTGAAAAGGCTGTCCAAGGAGAGACGTGATTCCTCATCATTATATATTATAGAACATGCAAGACTAATCTATTCCACAGGGCTTTCGGGTGACTGATTGCATGCCACTCTGAAGTACAGAATTTTAAAACAAATATTCATGTAAGAAAGTAGCAAATATTTGGAGCTCTACAAACAATAAAAAGTAAAATAATATGAAGCTGAAGATCCAATGCAGAATTAGAAATGGATGAAAGATGTACTAAGCCACAAATGTGTTTAACATACACTGAGCAAATGCCCTTGCCTGCCATAAAACAAACGAATCGTTACTCTACTCCATTTAATTATAGCCATTTTTTAAAAATGTAACATTCCAATGAACTCTGTTGCTGTTCTGAGAGGAAACCAATATCATTTAGCTTGCAAGTACTTCATTTAAAAAGAACTACAAATGCAATGTACATTACTGGGAGAGAGAGGGAACTATAAAGTTGAAGACTAAACTTCAAGTGAAGTTTAGACTTCACAATAGTATTATATTTGTTTGTACTGTGAGCGTGTATTTATTGAGAGCCTGAGAAAGATTAGAAGAGGTCATCTTACTGCATTCCGATATGGGGAAGGAATACTAAACGTACTTAACAGTTTTCTAATTAAGGAGCTGAAACTATTAAATTATATTACAGCATGAGCTTTCTATTACAATTTCTTTAAATGCATGATGCTGTTCAGAGCATTTTGCCAAGCAAGTTACCAGAAAATTACAGGAATGCAGAATATCTTGAACAGCCTGAGTTTCTTCCATGCCTTTAAAGAGCTATCAATTATCCCATTCCACATTTAGTTCTTCAATATTTCCAGTAGTATCACATTAACCTATTTTTACTTATTCTCTTACATTTTGTTTTACATCCAGTAAGTTGAAGCACACTTAAGCCAAATGGAGCTATAAAGCCCACTCATTAGCTAATGTTTTATTACTTTAATGATACTTTTACTCAAACATTAAGACCCTGATGAATTATTTAATAAGATTTATTTAGCATATTATTACACTTGCAATCATCAATAGATTTATTTAATTATCATCGTGGTCCTGAACAAGCCATTTAAGCAGGATAAACTCAAACAAAGGTGGATAGGAAAAGTGCCAACATTTCAAGAAAAAGGTCCATCAGATAACATGGTCTAGTTAGGCAGGCACAAATACACCAGTATGTATTTGGACTCGGCTGATGCACAGCTGTCCTATTCCTGTTCAGTGGTGTAAATTGAGGATGGGATGGTGCTGTTAGTTTCTTACATCGGTTTCTGTTCTGTGCACACTTGTTTTCTGCTTGACTACCAGTACATCAGCAGAGTCCAAATACACACTGGCACAACTGCGATGCAACACCAATATAACATTACCCCACTATAACCATGATATTAGCATGACTTTGCTGGAAGGAACAAGGCTTAGTCGAAATAAATAAGAGCCTTACGACACCTTAAATCATACAACTTTGTTTTCAATTCTCTACCATTCTATGCTCTGTATATTCACAACTTTAATACGTGTGCATGTTGTGTAAAAATATACTAACTAGATGAACAGAATGTGATTCCTGCCCTTTTACATGTTCCTAATCTATTCACATTTGTTACAAAAGTGTTAAAATTTTCAACATATAAAAGAACTATGTCTCAGGAAAATACTTAGAATACATGCAGATGTAAAAATTGGGTCAAGGAAACCTACAGTAAATTACTGTCGAAAGTATCTGATTTTCATTCTGCCAAAGCTTCTGGGAGCTTCGTTAGCTTGGCTCCAAACCATGACATGTAAAAACCTAAATACAAAACTCAAGGAAATCTTAACTTGTGCTGTTACCTTAGTGAGTCTTTTAACCATTGTGGGACAGATTTCCCAGATGACCCTTTTTCATAACCTTGTGACAGTTGTTTTCTTCTGAAAGTCAGCTTTAACATCCTACTGTCTCTATACAACAGGGCTCCCTTCTCAAGCACTCATTATCTGTGGCTTTCCCATATTTGTGTGAACATCTAAGGCCAGGCCAAACACATCAAAAGTGGTACTGCGAATGGGAGAGTATCTGCCATCACTGCAACTGCATTGTTCCTCCTCTCCTAGGATTCACTTTTGCAGCCTACTGCAGCCAGCCATCCTGCACTGATAACAGAAAGGAGGATTCCAGAAGTCCTATAGAGAAGATTGTGCCCCATGATGTGAGCTAAGAGAAGGAAGGAATTAATGGGGAACAGATTAAAAAACAGTTGCAACAAAAATGCTTTACTGTGGTTAACATACAGATGCTGCTTGCATTACTAAAAATACAAAAGCTACTTTCTCATACATTTCAGTTGTGCTTTAAATTATCAGCTACAGTAAGTTTTAACCTCATTTATTCTTACAGAAGGTATACCCTTATCTGAGTTATCAGAGGAATTTAAGTCACAATTACTTCTTCCTCAAACAAAACATCCTGTAAAGCTGTCCTTGGGTATCTGACAGCAAGCCTAGAATAATAGTTGCTGATGGGGGATTTTGTTTGAAAACACTTTTTACAGAGGAAAGCTTCAGTCTGTTACACAATTCAGGGCAGTATGTCTATGAAAGCTCAATAAATATTTTGCCTTATAAGATCGAGTATGTCAATTTGAAAGTTGTATCAGATTTGCCTAAATTGCATACAACAGAAAAAAATGGTATACAAGCCTTTATTCACACTAGAAAATACATTATTTTAATCATCAAAATATAGCCTCCCCCTTCAAAAATTTATGCAAGAGACCAATGAGTCCAACACTCCAGGAAATAGTCACAGCTTTAAAAAAAATACACATCTTAGCACCAACTTGCATTTCAGTTGAACAGCTCAAATCTACACAGAGTTTGGCACACCCAAGTCTGATCAACACATTTATGTCATCCCATTTGAACTCCCTTCAGAAGGATCGAATATACTATGTCTTTGCTGTTGTTGTCATTGTCATCAAGTCACAGCCGACTTATGATGACCCCACAGGGTTTTCTAGGCAAGAGACATTCAAAGGTGGTTTGCCATTGCCTGCCTCTGCATAGTGACCCTGGTATTCCTTGGTGATCTCCCATCCAAATACCAAGTAGGGCCAACCCTGCCTAGCTTTCTGACAAGCTTGGGCCACCCAGGTCAGGGAATATTCATGATTACCAGCAGAGTCTTGCTTGTTCTGCAGGTATGTAGCTCCTTATACAGATGAGCAGTACTACTGTTACAACCCTTCTTTATCCTATAGTACCTTAAACGTATAGCAAAAGTGTCAGAGTGGAGATTGGCTCAAGGAAGAGTGGTTAAAGGCTGTACAGGGAAAACCACCTTGGGAGCCTGAGCTGAGCAAAGGCCAATGTTTCTATAGCCTATGTCTCAAACTGCTCTATGGTGGGAAGAAACCAGAAGAACTTTAACCCCGGAGTCTCAAGTTCTTCTAGGCTCTTCCTCACCAGAAAGAACCAGTGTGGTGGTTAGAATATCATACTAGAATGCCAGGGATTCTGGTTCAAATCCTCCCTTTGCCAAATTTAGTAGGTGATTTAGTAGGTGACCTTAAATCAGATGCTGTTTCTCAATCTAATCTATCACACAGGGCTGTTGTGAAAATAAAGTAGGCAGGAAGGGTTCATGCATGCTGCCCTGAGTTCTTGGGAGGAAAGTCAAGATAAAATCTCTATTTCTTGTTAATACGAATATCACTAAAAAATCTCAAGCATCTTTTTCAGGAAAATGGGTAAACTCGCATTAAAAAGTACCTGTGCATGAGCATATATACATAAGTACCTGTGCATGAGCATATATATAGTATACTACTGCGTGCAAGAATCTGATCGCAGCACTAATCTTTTCTAGAATACCTCCAATCTTTCTTCTAAAACATCATACAGGGGAAATATATTAGGAGAAATTTTTGAAGAGAAAATCTCTTCAAAAATTGCCTTCTTTCAAGATACTATTGGGATGTTGGAGCAGCAAAAGGTGGGCATGGCTGCTTTCCCCTACTCCTTCCACTGTGGATTAATTAAAGTCATCAATGCTAGGAACCGCCCTGACCTGGATGAACCAGGCTAGCCTGATCTCGTCAGATCTCAGAAGCTAAGCAGGGTCAGCCCTGGTTAGTATTTGGATGAGAGACCACCAAAGAAGTCCAGGGTTGCTATACAGAGGAAGGCACTGGCAAACCACCTCTGTTAATCTCTTGCCTTGAAAACCCTGTAAAGGGGTCGCCATGTCGGCTGCGACTTGACGGCACTTTACACACACACACACACGCGCCAAGAACCATTAAACTTTTTTTGGGGGGGGGGAGAGTGGCTGCTCCTGCAGCAGAGTCCTCCCTCCCCCAAATACCACATGGTTTGAAAACCTATTTCAAAAACATATCTGACACAACTCAAGGATGACCTGAATGCCCTTGTCCCTTCACCCCGTATGCAGGAGCTGGTTGCAACTATTTGGCAACGAGAGGTGCTTTGTACATGTTCAGGGGCCTCTTTCCCTCCTAGTCCCAAACTGTGCCAGGATCCAAACTAAGACCTGCATCCTCTCTCCATCTGCACATAATCTACCCTTATGCAAAAAAAACCCTGGAAATTTCAGGAAGGTCTCTGAAGACCTTCGGCTTCTGAACCTTTATCCCTGAGCAAGGATAAGCTCCCAAGGAGGGAACAGCCACCTCCACAGGGCACTCCCCCCACTCTTCCATCACCAGGTCACATCACCTTTTGATCTGGTCAGCTTGGTTACAAACAGTTTAACCCTTGACTGTCTGAAATACAATGAAACTCGCTACCTAAGACCCAACACACATTCCCCCCCATTATATATATGTGTGTGTGTGTGTGTGTGTGTGTGTGTGTGTAAATAAAATGGGGGGGGAATGTGTGTTGGGTCTTAGGTAGCGAGTGGATGTTTCTCTCAGGTCTTGCTGTTTTCCCTCCTCGGGCCTGTTTTGGCCTAGAAAAGAGCTCTTTCCCCGCACTTGGAACTGATTTTTTTTAATATATATATATATTATTTATATATAAAAATTTATAAATATATATATATATATATATATATATATATATATATATATATATATATATATATATATATAAAATAAATAAATAAATAAATAAAAAGTTCCTGTGGCGCCTCCCTCAAAGGATCCATTAACACTATTTCCCCCCCCCCGCCACACACACACACACACACACACACACACACACACTCCGTGGCCGAGATTTAACTAAGGAGGGGAGGGGAGGGGGGTCACCTCCCCCGGCCTCCCAGACTGGAGCGGCGGTGACCGGTGAGGCCGAGCAGAGCCTCTCCTGACCCTCGGCCCCCCAGTCCCTCAGCCGGGGCCGCCCCGCCGCCTTCCCCTGGGCTCACCTTGGCAGCGTTTGCCGGGGGACATCGGTTTCCTGTGCGGCCCGGCCCGGCGCCGTCGTCGCCGCGGCTGCTTGGTCGGAACTCGCCCGCCCCGGACCTCCCGGCTCTTCCCTCTTCTTGTCTCTTCCCTTGCCGCCACCGCCGCCTCCTTCCTCCGCCCAGCCCAGCCCAGCCCAGCCCGCTCTAGAGCCCTCAAGGAACCGGGCCGCGTCCCTGGAACGGACCCCGCGCGCAGGCGCACACGCCCCACGCAGGCCCCCTCGGCCGCCGAGCTGGGCCGGGTCTCCCCCTCCGATCTGGGCCGGAAAGAAATGTGCGTGTTTAAAAAGGGAAAGGAAACGGAGGCGCGCGGATCTGGGAGCAAGCCCCGTTAGGTTCCCTGAGACGTGAGAGAAAAAGGTCGGGACTGCTTTTGTGGCGTTCTCTCTCACAAACACACACCTCAGTGGTGTCGAAGGCTGTCACGGTCGGAGTTCATCGGTTCTTGTGGGTGATCCGGGCTGTGTGACCGTGGCCTTGGTATTTTCTTTCCTGACGTTTCGCCAGCAGCTGTGGCAGGCATCTTCAGAGGAGGAACACTGAAGGACAGGGTCTCTCAGTGTCAAGCGTGTAGGAAGAGTAATATATAGTCAGAAAGGGGTTGGGTTGAGCTGAATCACTGTCCTGCAAAAAGTATCAAAGGTAAATTGCAATGTGCTAACCATTGTCCTGTAAGTATCGAGATAATGTGCTAGTGACGGTGTGATACTTTTTGCAGGACAATGATTCAGCTCAAACCCATCCCTTTCTGACTATATATTACTCCTCCTACACGCTTGACACTTAGAGGCACTGTCCTTCAGTGTTACTCCTCTGAAGATGCCTGCCACAGCTGCTGGCGAAACGCCAGGAAAGAAAATACCAAGACCGCGGTCACACAGCCCGGATCACCCACAAGAACCTCAGTGGTATTTTTCACAGTGGGTAGCCGTGTTAGTCTGTCTGCAGCAGTAGACTGAATTCTCTGGTACTGCCTCAAGACACAGGACAGAACATTCCTGTCTTTTCCATAGGATTTAATTGGAGCCAAGAGGCTTAGCCCCATCTGCAGTGCCAAGCATAGAGATAAGGTTTAAAAGTACTAAAGTGAATGCCTCACATCTATCTCATTATTATCCAGCCCTCCCCCCCAAAAGAGCTTAGAGCGAGGAAAGGTGGGATGATTCTCCCCTCATTGTTTACCTTCTGGTCCAAGTAGTAGAAAAGAGCAAGAGTCCAGTAGCACCTTAAAGACTAACAAGAATATTTTCTGGCAGGGTAGGAGCTTTCATGAGCCACAGCTCACTTCTTCACTGAAGAAGTGAGCTGTGGCTCACGAAAGCTCATCCCCTGCCAGAAAATATTTTTGTTAGTCTTTAAGGTGCTACTGGACTCTTGCTCTTTTCTACCTACCTCAATGGTATAGTTTTTACGCTATTTTCTGGCCTATGTGTACATTAGCTCTGCTTTCCCGCTTCATCTTATTGCATGTGATCAAGAAAGGCCGTTTTCCAGGGAAGGTGGGGTCTAGGATGGGAGAAAGTGAGCTCTCCCACCTGAAGCCCCCCCCTCCAAGCTCACTGTAACCATTTATGGAACAGAGTATTTGCACAATCGCAAGCCTGGACTTGCAGGGGAAAGGAGGTCGTTCTTCTGCTAGTTCTCCTGGATTTCTTTAGCCTCAGGCAACATGGGTTGGATAGATAAGCCTCGTTCTGCGCAAATCACACATCAGACCTATTGACCACCACATCTACAGCTAGCAGTGACAGGAGCAATGTAGAAATTACTACACATGTCTAAGGATGCAGTCCTGTCCTGTGCATCCCTATTTGAGAGCATGCGGAAATGTGCAGTCCAAAAGCTCGTAGCTAGAAATTTTTTGTTTGTGAGGCAAATGAGTATAGCAGAGGGCAGCCTGTCGCAGTGCCAGCCTGGTTTAGGACAGGGGCAATCCCAAACCAGATTGCAGTGCTAGGGTTTTGTAGTAACACAGAAGTATTAAAGTAAAGTTGTAAACAGTTTTCTGTTCCTTGGTCCCATCATTAACCAAAAGGGAGACTGCAACCAGGAAATCAGAAGGAGATTGAGACTGGGAAGGGAAGCCGTGAAGGAGCCAGAAAAGATTCTTAATTGTAAGGATTTGTCACTGATGACCAAGATCAAATTAATTCATATCATAGTATTCCCCATTACTATGTATGGGTGTGAAAATTGGACAGTGAAGAAAGCTGACAGGAAGAATATAGATTTCTTTGAAATATGGTGTTGGATGAGAGTTTTACAGGTACTGTGGACTGCCAACAAGACAAGATCAAATCAAGCCTGGCCTCTCCCTAGAAGCTAAAATTACTAAACTGAGGCTATTGTACTTTGGCCCCATTCTGAGAAGCCAACAGTCACTGGAAAAGATAATCATGCTAGGAAAAGTTGAAGGCAGCAGGAAAAGAGGAAGATCCAACAGGAGTTAGAACGACTCCATAAAGGAAGCCACAGCCCTCAGTTTGCAGGAGCTGAGCAAGGCTGTTAACAGTGGTCATTTACGCATAGGAGTTTTACATGAGGTTCGTCACTCACTGAACCCACACTTTCCTGTTGCCAATCAATGCACCAGCAGTCTCCAAGCTCAAATCACAAAGCATTTGAGTCCCTGCCCCTTGAAACGCTGCTTTGTAATTGGCTGTAGTGCTTACTGTGAGAGAAAAATCCCCCCACCATGGAAACCCAACTGCCCTGTTAAAAAGCATTAAAAGAAAACAAAACAGAGCTCTCTTAAAGGAATGGGGGGGGGAACCCAAGCCTCGTTTTTAAATGCCTGCTCAGAGAGAACTAACTCCTAGGAAGCAAGAAGCATTTGAATCTCCGCCCCTTGACACGCTACTTTGTAATTGGCTGTAGTGCTTTCTGTGAGAGAAACATCACTCCCCCAAGCTTCCATGTCCTGCGCTTTGCCTTATACATGGGGACTTCACCCGGGCTGATCTCAGAAAATATTGAAGAATCAGGTTAATAGAGGAACGGGATGTCCCAGGATTTGTGAGGGCTGGCCACAAGGTCATCTGTAATGGACAGAAAACTCATGCATAACTCCAAGGAACAACTGAGGCAGACCGGGGGGCGATCGTGAGTGAAAGTACCCATGCATAAACAACCCATAAAGACATTTTGGGGGACATTAATTCATAGGGTCACCATAGGTCGGAAGCGAGGTACAGTGGTTAAGAGTGGTGGACTCCAATCTGGAGAACCAGGTTTGATTCCCCACTCCTCCACATGAGTGGCATGCTCTAATCTGGAGAACCAGGTAGGCTTCCCCACTCCTACACATGAAGCCAACTGAGTGACCTTGGGCTAGTCACAGTTGTCTTAGAGCTCTCTCAGCCTCACCTACCTCACATGGTGTCTGTTGTGCGGAGAGGAAAGGAAGGAGATTTTTAGCTGGTTTGATTCTCATTAAAAAGGTAGAGAAAATCAGCATATAAAAACCAACTCTTCTTCTTTTTCTACCAAGCACAGGCTATTATTATATCTGCAACATATCCTGTATTCCATTTTAAAACTACTACAAACTGCATACTTGTGATTCTATCATCTCCTGAAACAACTCTTTAACTATATGGGAGTCCTTGATGAGATCAATGGTTCATGTAATCCAGCATCCTGTTTGTTATTGCATCCAATTGCCCTGGAAAAGCCCACAAGCAAAGGCCAAGTTCATTTCCCTTCAGCATACTACTAAACATGGAGGTTCCATTTAGCCATCAAGGCTAATTGCTATTGATGGATCTATCCTCTATAAATTTGTCTAATCTCACTTTAAAGCCACCTATGTCAGGTCAATAACCAATTTTTCTAATTATTTCTAACACAAAACCTAGTCCTAACCTTTCCACTGTTTTTCATGTTGCACACACATTTCAAAGAAGGAACCATCTTAGAAGATGCATTCCCTCCTGCGTGAGAAAGAATTTGCTCTTTCCACAATTGCTGTATTTATCCAGAAGTGATGTCATGCTACAAATGATGCCCACAGCTTTTTTCTGCCAGGCAATAAGGGTTGCTAGCAGGAGACTCTCCACCTAGGAGAATTTTTTTTTAAACTGCCAGCATTGTGCATGGCATGAGACCATGTCCAGAGGACACTCGAAAGTGACATCACATAGCTCTAGGAATTGCCAGAAACAAATCAGGCTGTGCCTGGCATCTTGTGGTGTTGTGCTTGCCATGATGTCACTTCCAGGAAAAACGGGAAATGACATGTTGTTCTAGGAATCCCTAGACACTCTATAGCCTTACCATAGAGTGTCTAGGGATTCCTAGAACAACATGTCATTTCCCGTTTTTCCTGGAAGTGACATCATGGCAAGCACAACACCACAAGATGCCAGGCACAGCCTTATAATCCTACTGCTACCAAATTAATCATGGGCATCATTTATTGACCCAAATTGGTTAATCTAATTAACCAAATCAATTAAACATTGCAACTCCACTTAAAAATTAATACTTGGAAGCAGGCCCTGTGACAAGCCATGGTAAGTATGTTTATGACTACAGCTTTCATGCCATTAGAAATACAATGTGGAAAAGTTCACAGTAAATTAGAAATTGGTTCTTCAGCTACAAAGAAGTATATTCTCCCAATGCCCCCTTTTCTGAAGGATGCACTTCATGGAGCCATTAAATTGTACATAGGTCTCCTGTTTCCAGTCCCCCATTCCAATGGCAATCTTTGCTCCTGAAATTTGACCCAAATTTTCCAGCCATCCAGTCCAATCAGCAACTTCCTTATTTCTCAAGACAATCACCTTCCTGCACCCCCCCACAGTAATTAGGCAACTATAGCAAGACACTGACCCAGGGAAGAAAGCAGATGTTCCTTAACACTGGTTAAGTTGCAAGAAAAATGTAAAACCAGGGGAGACAGTGCAACTAAGTTATAAACACCCATACAGCCCCACAGCAGGAACTCTTATGGAAGAAGGCAAGTATGCTGTAGGAGCAATCCAAAATGACAAGAGCATTTAAGAACATAAGAAGAGCCCTGGTGGATTAAACCAGTGATCCATCTAGTCCAGCAACCCGTTTAAGTGGCCAGCCAGGGGCACAGAGGCCAAGGCCTTCCCTTGATGTTGCCTCCTCAACAAATTAAATAGCACTGTCCCAAATACTGATCTTTGTGGGACCTGTCTACTTACTTCCCTCCATCGGGAGAACTGTCCATTTATTCCTACTCTCTGCTTCCTGTCACTTGACCAATTTTTAATCCATAACAGGACCCATCTTGTTATTTCATAAAGGCTAAGCTTACTCATGAGTCTTTGGTGAGGTACCCTGGCCTCTTTAAAGTCCAAGTCTACATTATCGCATGCTGGTTCACTTTCTCACAAAATTCCCAAAAGTTGGTGATAAAGGACATATCTGATTGGATTACCCAGCAAGAATCTTCTGCATGCATCAGTAAGCACAATTGCTGGGGCAAATTCAAGCTCTGAAGAGATAGATAACACTTTCTAAAATAAGATAAATAAGATAAAATATCTCCTCTTGGCAGAAGAGATATTCTGCAGTGCATATCCAAATGGCGCAAAACTGAGCAAATTTTGGGCAAGATTGTCAAATGACAGCTTGTATTTTTGACAGCATTTGGCATGTATCTTTTAATGTTGTTGGCATATAATTCACGTGAATTATAGTTGGTTTTACTTTCTGGAAGTATCACTAATATTTCATGAGTGTGCATTTCTAAGCAATGGCTATAAAACACTTTTACTAGGTCTTTAGCACATGCATCCACTGTTCTATCCATTTACTTTTACAATGTTATAAATGTCATGCCTTTAGCAGCACCAACTTCATAACTGGGTTAATCTTCTCTTATTCAGAGGATGTCCCCTGGAAGAAACAAGGTTTGACAAAATTGTTGATGACTGATACATTGGGGGGAAGTCCAAAATCCACAAAACTCTTTACTAGTAAACTAGAAGAATGTTTTTTAATTCATCCGATTTAAGCTGAAACAAAAGAGTCAGAGATAAAAAGGATGTTGTCCTGCTTTTTGTTTTTAGTCTTAGTCTGACAAAACAGCTGGTAGGAAAGGGAACTGAAAAGATCCTGCTGACAGCACCAGAACAGGCTATGTTTTCTTTTCTTCTTGTAGGTTCTTAAACATAGTTCTGGCCACAGGCGAGCAAAACCGCTATTGGCTCCTTCATTCTTTGACCACAGCTTGCAGCTTGGGGCCTATGATAGCTAGCCCAGCCTAACTATGACATTTTGGTTAAAGTGGCATAGGAATGGCCTAATAGATAAATAGCTCTGACGAACTCAAGCATTTTTTATTTCTTTGAAACATAAATGGTCCAAAATAAAAGTCTAATTCTACTATAACTCTAGAACAAGTTTCATAAGAACATGAGCCCTGCTGGATCAGACCAATGGTCCATTTAGTCCAGCTAACAGGGCATAGAGGCCAAGGCCTTCCCCTAGCATTACCTCCCAGCATTGGTATTCAGAGGTTTACTGCATTTGATCATGGAGGTTTCCTCATGGCTAGTAGCCACTGATGGATCTTTCCACCATGATTTATCTAAAGGTAAAGGTCCCCTGTGCATGCACCGGGTCATTCCTGACCCATGGGGTGACGTCACATCCCGACGTTTACTAGGCAGACTTTGTTTATGGGGTGGTTTGCCAGTGCCTTCGCCAGTCATCTTCCCTTTACCCCCAGCAAGCTGGGTACTCATTTTACCGACCTCGGAAGGATGGAGGGCTGAGTCAATCTTGAGCCGGCTACCTGAAACCAACTTCCTTTGGGATCGAACTCAAGTCGTGAGCAGAGCTTTGGACTGCAATACTGCAGCTTACCACTCTGCGCCACAGGGCTCCTATGATTTATCTAGTTCCCCTTTAAAGTCGTCTGTCCTTATGGTCATCACTACATCCTCTGGCAATGAATTCTAGTAACCAAAAATTCTCCAGTTATTTGAAGTCTTCCTCAATCTACATTCATAGTATATTTTATTAAGTACCTAAATAACATCTTTACTGATGGGGAAAACAGACACACCTTATAATATTAACACAAGGATGGGAAGCAAGTCAACTATACTTTAATTAGTTGCTGCAGTTCAGATTGCTCTCTTATGCACAACTAGTCGAGTAACAGTGAAATCCTATACAGAGTTAGTCCAGTCTTGTGGTGGTTAGGGTTGCCAGCCTCCAGGTGATGGCTGGAGATCTCCTGCTTTTACAACTTATCTCCAGCTGATAGAGATCAGTTCACCTGGAGAAAATGGCTGCTTTGGCAATTTAACTCTATGGCATCGAAGTCCCTCCCCTCTCCAAACTCTGCCCTCCTCAGGCTCCACCCCCAAAATCTCCAGGTATTTCCCAACCCAGAGCTGATAACCCTAGTGGTGGTGGAGGAAAGTGCTATCAAGTCACAGCTAACCTATGGTGACCCTGTAGGGTTTTCAAGGCAAGAGAATGCTTGGAGATGGTTTGTCATTGCCTTTTTCTGTGTGGGCTGAGAGAGTTCAGAGAGAACTGTGAGTGGCCCAAGGTCACCCAGCAGGCTTCATGTGGAGGAATGGGGAATCAAATCTGGTTCTTAATCAGTATGCCATGCTGGCTCATTCCAGTCTTAGCCAATTGAAATCAATGATCCTTGAGTTAAGTAATGCTGCATAGGATTGTACTACTGTTAAGTAACAGAAGATCCTATCATAGACAGTGTTTTAGTGAGCAAGTTCTATTTCACTCCACAGATTATCTACAAGCAGTTTCCTGAACAGTCACCAAATTTGACTGATGTAGCAAAAAAAGCCTCAAAAATGCTGTGGCACCAAGAAGGCACAAGCCTTCATAGAGCAGATATATGTTTCAACAACTGGATTAGCTCTTTAACCTATGGGTTGAGTATTTCATCCAGAGATTACTGTATTAGTACTGGAAGCTCTAAAAAACTGAATCAGTAAATTAATCAACAACAGGTTTTACTGATCACTGAGCAAGAGTAAAGTATAATTGGAAAGCCCTTAAATTAAAGATAGAGTTGCCAAGGGAACACACAGTGAGGTCAGTGCCTATGCCTTTAAAATAGCTTGATGCTATACATTATCACTTCCCAATGCCTGCAGAAAGTTACTACTTAAAGCAAAAATCTAGGGCAAATAGGGCAAACCGTTTATCCTTGTTTAGAACATATTTATTTCTTGAAGCTACTTTGGCTCTGTTACATTATTGTATGAGGGATATCAAAGGTGACTGGTAGCTTTTATTTATTAAGATAAACTCTCATTATTCCTGTGTCTGCCAAAGTATCTGCAAAAAGAACTGTATCAAGACTTGCACATTTGTCTAAATGTAATCAGCTGGTTAAAAGGTGGATGATTAATGTGATAAACATGGTGAATTCTTTAACAGTTTAATTGTTTATTGTCATGACAATACACACTCTTGATGTTTTTGTGAATTGCTACAAATAAGGATGTTTTATCAAGCTATTATTTCAAGGGTGACTTTATAACTGGTTCAAATCATTCCCCTTTTTCACGAAACAGCAACACAAACTTGTCTGACCTCTACTAAAGGCCAAAGAGTCCTTGTTATTTTAGAAAACACTTTTGATGTTACTCCCATCTCATCACCAAAGAATCAGCCTACAAGGCAGTATTAAATACTGGCGACATATTATTATTACATGCACATGTGTGCTTATATTGCTAACAGCTACACTTAGATGACAAGATTACTTTAAACTCAGAGGTATGTGGTCTTTTCATTAGTAAGTTTAAAGCTACCTCTGCAGGAAAAAAAAGAATTTTAAATAACTGGGTTATTTTTCATCATCCCAATATACCCATGGGGTACTTATAATTTTTTTCAAAAACTAACTATTTAGGACTAAGAGCAACTACAGAAAAACATTTATTAATTTTAAAGAGTTTGATAGAAAAAATGGCTATTTGAAATATTCTTTTACCTGTGGACAACTACGACGGCGCCTGGAGAAAGCAGCCATGCTAGACACAAGTCTTTTCCTAGACAAGGTTGGGTGAGTGGAGGAGAAAAGTGGGCTTGGTTTACATTTATAACTCCCTCTGAGGGGTGGAGCTGGCAGCATCACTGAATTTTGCCTATAGACTTCTTTCTAGAGTTCCTGTCTGCAGCACTGAGTTGAGTTGATATAGGAATAAAATAATAACTTTTTAAAGGTTATACACCTCAGTCTGCATACTGAATTTAGAGCAGGAACTCAATGGGGCTTACTCCTGGGTAAAAGCACACAGAGTTAGCTAGGTGGCTGCAATCCCATCCTTGCTTACTTAGGAGTAAGCACCATTGAATTCAGAATAATATTTCTCACTAAACATGCACTTCATACAGACTGAGGGCGAAAACGCACGGTCACTTTAGCCTCCTTTATTTCCTGTTTCAACCAGGATTCAGCCAGGATCAAACGCACGTTTGGCAAAATGCATGCATTCAATCCTGGCTGAAACAAGGAATAAAGGAGGCTAAAGCAACCATGTGTTTTCGCCCTGAGAGTAGTTTCTGTATTACTGGAATTTTTTAAAGTAAATATTAATTGTTTCTGCTTCTTTAGGGGAGAGAGAGGTTTTACTATATCTTATGTCACATTTGTTTCTTCAGTATATCTAATTCTCAACGTGGCCAGATCTGTGGATACCTATATCCAGAGACTGAAGCCATGGACAGACAAACATATCTTTATACAAACCTGAAAAAGCCCCAAGTTTTTAATTCTCTCCCATATAATAGAAGCAGCGCTTGTAGCTTTAAGAAATGAATGCCCTTTCAATGGTCATTGTGGGGTTTGCTAGGCAATCATAACAGTATCACCAGGCCTTGGTGTTTGTCAGTAAAAAGAGGTGGTGTGCTGTGTGTGATTCTGATGGGTACTGTACAACCTAAACCTAGGCATTTTATGACTAAGTTCCATGTGCTCAGTGGCCCTCACTCAGGTATGTGTAAGATTGTATACCTTGGTAAAATACAGAATTCAAAGGGATGCTGAATAATTTTTTAAAACATAATCTGTTGTTTGTAAGGTATTTTGAGGAACACCTGATTGAAAAGCAAGGAATAAATCTTTAAAGTAAATGAAGATCTCAGCTTTCAGGAGCTCTTCACAGAAGAGCAAAACATATGCTTCTTGGACACATTTTGGTGGAGCAGTTGCATGCTTAGCCATGAATGAATGATCAGTAGGGTTGCCAGGTCCCTCTTCACCACTGGCGGGAGGTTTTTGGGGTGAAGCCTGAGGAGGGAGGGGCTTGGGAAGGGGAGGGACTTCAATGCCATAGACTCCAATTGGCAAGGCGGCCGTTTTCTCCAGGGGAACTGATCTCTGTCAGCTGGAGATCAGTTGTAATAGCAGGAGATCTCCAGCTATTACCTGGAGGTTGGCAACCCTACCCAGTGTTCATATCAGAAGTCATGGTCAGGCAACTACTAAAGTCCAGCCGAAGACCTACTGCTGACTGGAGACACTGGAACAATCCCCCATTTCCTCATGGGAGGAATGCTTGAGGGATAGAGCAGCAGCTCTCTAATGCTACTCTTAGATCCTAGGGTCCTTGCAGTTTGAGCAAGTCATGCTCTGCTCCCCTGAGAAATCATCCCAGATAACCCCTGACATATCCTAAATATTTCTTGCATTGGAAGATTAAAAGTCCAGCCAGTCATGTAGGGATTATGGTGCAAGGGCATTTCTAAAATTCTGTTTTGCTATGGTGAAACTTAGTTCCATGATAAAGATGTTGTGCTGCCTTCATTCCATGATTCAAAGTAACCCCCCAACTGCCAAATTCTGCATTTGGCTATCAAGTAGACATTATGGGTCATTCAGTTCTGTATGTTCTTGAGTAGATGGTATGAAAAGAAGGAACATCATTAATGTTCTCTAACAATCCATCATAGGCCTAGGTTTACAGGACCCACCCCGCAGCCACTTGGAAAAGAATGACCCATGTAATTCTGGCAAGAACATGGTACATACCCAGAATATCATAAGGCTGCACTATACTAGCTAACAGCTGCAACACTTGTTTTTGGCCAACACCGGAAATCCTGTTCAGAACCTGGTTTGGGAGGCAACAAAATTAATAAAATAAGCATGTCTCAAAAATACTGCCTTAGATCCTGTAATATTTAGAGTTCAGTGAAACTTGCAAAAGTAGGGCTTTCCCTTCTGTCCACTGTCTTGAATTTTCCTTTCTGTAGTGCAGGGGACTGTTTTGAGCAGTGCAGGGATCTTTATTCTCCCCCCCCCCAATTTCTACCCTGCCCTTTCCTGGCCGAAGTCGGGCTCAGGGCAGCAAACAATCCTATACAGTCATTTTTGTTAATAAATATCAAACATACTTAGAACATAGTAACATTTAAAAACCTAATCCTAACAGATGGTGCTGAAATAGTAAATCCCCTTCTCTAGGGTTGCCAAGTGCCAGGTGGAGGTGGGCAAACCCCCACCAATCCACCTGGCTGCCCGTCGACCAGCTGAGGGTTGGTGGGCAACACGTGTACCCCTACCCGCCAAGCCACTTCACTTCCGGTTACACCCGGAAGCGCCGCATCACAATGGGCCTTTTACCACTCAAACTCCCAGTTTGAGTGGTAAAAGGCCCCTTGTGATGCAGCACTTCTGGGTGTAAACTGGAAGTGACGTGATTGCGTCGGCGCAGCTACACGTGTGATCTTTGCCTCACCTCCGCCCCAAAACCTCCCGCTGGAGGAGAGGGGGGACCTGGCAACCCTTATCATATGGGTGAGCAGCAGGGGACATAGCAAAACAACAGGGGGCATAAATCCTAGAGGGGTCCAGCAGAGGAGGCCAATTGATGTACAGCCGTCACTGTCCTCACCCATAGGCCTGACAGAACATCTCCGTCTTACAGGCCCTGCAGAACTGAATCAAGTCCTGCAAGGCCCAGGTCTCACTCGACAGAGAGTTCCACCAGGCCAGGTCCAGGGCCAAGAAAGCCCTGGCTCTGGTTGAGGACAGCGAGATATGTTTTGGGCCAGGGACCACCGGCAGGTTGGTTCCAGCTGAACGCAGCACTCTTTGGGGGGTATATTGGGAGGGGCGGTCCTGCAGATACGATGGTCCCAGATAGTTTAGGGGTTTAAAGGTAAAAGTGGAAAGGGGAAATCAGCAGAAATCCCCTCTCCTTTGCAAATGGAAATGCCCTTTCGTCACTGAAAATGGACCATAGGGTCCAATCACAAATGTGAATCTTCTTTAGGGATGGAAAGTGGCCCAATTTTATCAGATCTCAGAAGCTAAGCAGGGTCGGTACTTGGAAGGCAATGGCAAACCACCACTGATTAATCATTTGCCTTGGAAGCCCCTTGCTGGATCACCGTAAGTCAGTTGCAACTTGACAGCACTTTACATACACAATAATTCAAGAATAAAACTTGTTATGAACTGGATAATGGTTATTGATTGTCATTTCACTGAGGAATTTCCCCAAAAAGACTGTTTTTAGATATGATAAAATTAATAAAAATGACATGTTTCACAATCCTTTATACTAGTTACACAGTACTTTATACTAATTACACTAAATCAACCAGATAATAAATTGTTATTTGTTTAAAATATTGTCAAAGGCTTTCACAGTCAGAGTTCATTGGTTCTTGTAGGTTATCCGGGCTATGTGACCGTAGTCTTGGTATTTTTTTTATTTGTTTGTTTGTTTATTGTAATGTTTACACTCAATAACTGATTGTGTTGAATATGGTATGCATGTAGAATCCTTTTAGGTGTTAATGTCAGGAAAAGACATTATGATCTCTCAAGGCATTTTGAATTTGCCATTTGGAGACAGTCCTTGAAGATCACCTTGTGATAAATCAATCATCTTTGCTTTAGTGTCTTCCAAAGGCCCTTGGAAACACAGAGAAGTCCTACAAGTCATTTGGAGGGAAACATAGGATTCTATTACTCATTTTCTGTCGTTCATGTGTTCCAACTATCAATGTGATAGTAATGCTATTCCAGTGCAAATTTACTGCATTGGCATATATTTGTGTTCCACTGGTACCAGGGGATTCACACACAGCATACTTCTAGGAAGAGTTACACCCTTCTAATCCCATTGACGTCAAAGAATGTAGAAGGCTGTGATTTCTCTGAGGATGGCAGGAGCAATGCTTTCACCCAGTGGGCAAACGCTGTTGGACAGGATTGTACTGTGAGATGACTCTGCAGTAAGGTTCAAATGCTATCTTGAGAACTGCTATGTGATATAAAAGCCTTGCATTTGTATAACGTTTCTGTTGTGCCACTCTGTTCCTTTTATTGAGGCTGGGCCTTGATTAAAGCTCAGTTCTCAGACTGCTTGTCATGGGCTGTGTTTGTTGGGATGCTGCTATAGGTGGAGATTGTACTTGCCACTGTACCTGACTTACTGTCATGCGTGGTAGGCGGGGGTCTTTCAAATTGGCTCGTTTGTTCTACTTCTGCTGAGTTTGCACTTTTCAGAATGATTGTTTACTGGATGCCAATTGAAGTCCCATAAATATATGCTGTAGCCTGCATGATCACATCAACAGTGGCTGGGTTAGGCTAGTAATTGGCAGCATCTCCTGGGAGAGGATTTAACTGTATTCTCCCTGCTGCCACATTGACATGGTATTAAGTTACCTCACTGGGTTTGGGTTTCCTTTGTCCTTACGTTTCTGGGTTTGTTTGTTTTTTTTTGGTTCCCTTCAGTGATAATGTTACCGTAGCCCTGTGTCTCTGCAGTTTTTCATTGCCAAAAGGTGGGTCATGGGATGCTTGACTTGAACTGAAAAGTTTGACTGAGGACACATGCTCAGACAGGGAGTGGCGCTTAAACATGTTTATATCTTTCATTTACACCCTATCTTTCCCCCCTGTCCTTCATTGTTCCCCTGCCCTCCATTGTATCCTTATGACAACCCTCTGAGGTAGGTAGGCTTTGAAAGCATGTGACTGCCCTAAGGTCACCCAGCAAGCTTCCATGGCAGAGGATCTCCAAGATCCTAGCCCAGCACCCTAACCACGACACCACATTGGCTGTCATGTATTTGACAGCTCCTAAAGTATTCCTGTCCTCTGGGTTTAGCAAGACTAATAGAGGATGGCTGCTGTTCCCTACATTTACTGAGGCATAAGCATTTTGTGGGACAAAACTCACTCCACCAGCTGCAGCTGCATGCCTGTCTCTCCTTGCAGCTATTTTTGGGGAGGGGCTATGGCTCGGTGGTAGGGCATGCAGAAGGAACGGGGATTGATCCAACTAAAAGGATCAGGTAGCAGGTGAAGTTAAAAGGTCTCTTCCTCCAGCCCTCGAAAAGGCCTGCCAGTCAGAATATGCAATACTGGCTTTTGACAGATCAGTGGCAGCTTCAGGCATTCACATGTAGAGGCAGGGATAGGAAGGAAGGAAGGTGGGGGTATAAGTGCATGGATGAGTGAATAAATAAATAAATAAATAAATAGCAGGCTCTGGTTCACAAACGCTTACACCACAATGATTTCGTCTTGTTAGTGGCTTCCTAGAGGCACCTGGTTGGCCACTGTGTGAACAGACTGCTGGACTTGATGGGCCTGGGTCTGATCCAGCAGGGCCTTTCTTATGTTCTTATTCCCAGCGGGTAGCCGTGTTAGTCTGTCTGCAGTAGTAGAAAAGAGCAAGAGTCCAGTAGCACCTTAAAGACTAACAAAAATATTTTCTGGCAGGGTGTGAGGTTTCGTGAGCCACAGTTCACTTCTTCACATACAGCTAGAATGTGAATCCATCTGTCTTTAAGTAGAGGAGAGTGAATTCAGACAGGCATTAGTATGTAAATGTTAACAGTACGTACATGTGAATAGCAGGCGTGATGGGATTAGGTGTGGTGTGCAGAAGAGTCTGTGATGTCCAGGGGAGAGATGGGTGTGGAGAAATCATGATCTTTATGTTCTTACGTTAGGGCGAAACCGCACGGTCGCTTTAGCCTCCTTTATTCCGTGTTTCAGCCAGGATTCAGCCAGGATCGAACGCACGTTCGGCGAAAGGCATGCATTCGATCCTGGCTGAAACAGGGAATAAAGGAGGCTAAAGCGACCGTGCGGTTTCGCCCTTGGTTATTTTGGAAAGGTGCGGATTTAACGAGGAACGTGCCTGTCAGCGTTGAGGCTGCTTAACGCGAACCGCCGCTAGGGGGCAGGAGACGGCTGTCTGCTGAAGGCCACGACGTCCAACCCGCCGCCAAGCAGGAGGCAAGGAGCCGGCTGCTCGCTCTCTTCCAGGCCTCTGCGGGGCAGCACCCTCCTCTTCCGCCAGAGCCTCTCTTGCCGGGTCGGCTCCGCGTTGTCAGGCCGGTGACGTGTTGCGCCTGCGCAGCGGCCTCGGCCTTTTCCTTCAGCGCTCACGGCTGCAGACGTTTCGCCGAGCGGGCCGCGCTCGACAGCGAAAGCGGGCCGGACCGAGAACCATGGTCAGTACCGGGTCCAAACCGGCCGGGCAGGGGAGGGAAGACCCGGTTCGGCGTTCTGGAGCCGCCGCCGGCTCCTGTTTGTCTCCAGCCGGTCGGATGGAGTCGGATTGGGAAGTGGCGGCCCTGGCTGCGGAAGCCGCTTCCAGCGTGGCCTAATGGCTGCGCTGCCCGCTTGCGGCTATTGCTTTTGCAAGGAGAACGGCCTCCCCCCCCCCCGTCCACCTTCTCGTCCGAGCTTACATTCCCGGGGTTGGCGCTTGGACTTCCTCCGCTTCCGGGCTCCTGCTTCTGCTCCCCAATTGCGATCCTTTCTCGGGCCATGGCCTCTTCTTTCAAGCCCCCCACCCGCCCCAAATAGAGCGGCTTTGCCCCTTCCCCTTTGACATCTGGAGAGGCAGAGAGTGCAGGCCCTGAACGCCTTGAAAGGCACACATGGCGGCCGGCCTAGTTTGTGCTCCTGCTTCGGGGAAAGGGGTGGATGGACGTAATGGGGTGGGTTAAATTGGGGGGTGACCCGAGGGCATCGCAGGTCTCCGTTATTGAGTCTTTCGGGAGGCATGACCGCAGTTCTGTTCCAGTTTGTGCAAACTTGTTAGAAAGCCCAGAAGGGTAGATGGCGTTGAGGTGTTTCAGCAAAAAATAGAAAGGGGTGTTAAAAGACCTAAGGACAGGTTGGTGTAAAGCTTTTGTGCAAGCCTATGGAAGCTGGCACTGCAAGATCTCTTCTTGGTTTTAAAAGTTTTTTTTGGTGGAGGGGGGAGAGTTGCAAAGGTTTCTTGGTTTGTTTTGTGGCATGTGCAAGTTACGTTCTTTGCAGTGCATGAAACGCGCATTCCCTTCAGGCTTATTCGCCCATTACATTTTCAAATATATGCTTACCTTAAAAATAAAAGTAAGAAAGGTTTATGGAGACAAATTAATATTTACAAACAAGTGATTACAAAGTCAGAACTAAAGAGTGGTTCATTGCTGAGTGTCGTTTCACTAGTGAAAGTTGGCTTCAGCTGCCATGTCAAGATATTTGCTCTAGTGTGGATGTTGTTATACAGTCTAGAAGTAAATGCAGCGCAAAGATAACACAGCATGAATGTACTCAAATGAGAGAGCCTACAAATGACAAATGCAGGATGGGAAGTGATGTTCCTTCGCTTTAAGCTGCCTTCCTTATGCTGAAGGTAGTACATGTGAAGCAGCTTTACAGAATGGCAGGGAAAACCTGCCCTTTCTTCCAGAGGCTGGGATATAGGTCTGGAGTCTTGGATAACTTTGATTTCTGGGCTCCTGGTTTCTTATAGATCTACCGTTTGGTCCCTTGTGACGTAGCATTGACCAGTGTTTCGTCCTTGACATTAGTGCTTTGGGACTGTGTGTTGATTGATACTTGTGCTGGGAAGCCGTGTTTGCCCATTAAAGGTTTATACATACTTACAGCTCACTAAACATTTGTGGGTTTTGGAGTACAAGTTAACAAAAAAAATTGGAAAACTGGTTTAGCTCCATGTGAAATTGAGTATTGTGGATTATTCCCAGTGTTACAGCAGTGAAAAAGGTGCATCTAATTCAGCATATGCGTTTTAAGACCACATGTCTAAAGAATTGACTGATAACTTGCCAAGAAAGTTGTTTTACATTTGTCAGCTTCAAAAGCTTTTTATTGCATTTAGTTCTTCCGGTTCAGGAATTCGTCTTTGATATTAACACTTTTGTGTTCTGTCTGGTCCAGGGGTTCGTCAAAGTTGTCAAGAATAAGGCCTACTTCAAGAGGTATCAAGTAAAATTCAGAAGAAGGAGAGGTACGGTTCACTTTTTTTGGCATCTTTCAGTCCATTTAACTAGATGAAGACCTGAGTCTGCAGTTTCTAAATATGCTCTGGTACTTTTTTCTTTCAGAGGGAAAGACGGATTATTATGCTCGGAAACGTTTGGTGATTCAAGATAAAAACAAGTACAACACTCCTAAATATAGGATGATTGTACGTGTCACCAACAGAGATATAATTTGCCAGGTAAGGTTGCTGTTCTGTCCTTCACCATACTGTGAGGGGTTGCATCATCAATCTTTTTCACAGAAATGACTTCCATGTAGGAGTTCTGTAAGACGCGAAGCATACCTTAGCTGGCATAGGAAGCAGAGTTGAGTTTCTCTTAAATGATGTGCTTGTGGAACTGCTTTCAGTATTCTCTCCACAAAGAAAGCTTTAGAGTAAGTGTAAAAGTGCTCTTGGAGCAGTCTAGGGGACTGTTGTAGCTCCCTTAAGCCGACGCTGAGCTCTGTGTTACACCACTTACTTTTTTATGCATCTTAGACATCCTGTACTGATGTCAGATTGCTAGTGTTTTCTTGACGCATGTTGTGTTTGAAAAGAGTGCATGTGGTTTTCACTAGGGGAAAAAACTACCCATCTGCAGAAAATGCTGAGGGAGCAAAATCAAAATTAAGCCTTCATAAATCCTGGCATAGCATCTTCCTAATTCTTCTAAAAGCTGCTCTTCCAATTCTGTCTCCATTTAAGAGAGACGTCTGGAAAACAAGCTAAGTGCATAGATAGGAAATTGATTGGATGTTGCCTATTGCATTACACTGTTGCAAAAGCAACTGTTTGAAGCATTAACCCACAAGCTAGTTATCACTGGCCTTAGGGCAATCCTTCACAGTAAATATAAGCCTGTTTCAAATCTGGAACTGTCTGTGCTCCAGTCAAATGACAGTCAAAGTAACTTTGACAGTTTTTTAAAATATCTGTTTTGCAAACCTTTCAAGTAGGTGAGCATGAGAATTGTAGTTTTGTGGAAGGGTTGGTAGTCACTAACACAGTTCTGTGTGTCTGTCCCAAACTGGGCTTCCATGGTGGATCTTTTTGAAGCCCAAGACAAACAACTGTTGGTTTATAGTGTATTTGTTCCCTTTGTGAATTCATTAAGGAGTGGGATGTATGTTTTCAGGTGTCATTCTGAGTAATATATCTAAGCTGGTGTAAGTGATTTGTGAAACTATAGGTCTTTCATCCTGTCTATTGAGGTTGCATTATTGTTTAATTATGCTCACCTACTTGAAGAAAGAGTTTGCAAAATAGATATTTTAAAAAACTGTCAAAGTTACTTTTGGTGACTTGTCATCAGTAAACTGCTTGCGTTAAGGGTGGACTTGATTCTTCTATCTTATTAAATGAAATGTACGTCTTTGGCACATTTCTTATTTTCTTGTTTAACTACGTTTATGAATGTCCTATAGTTTGTGATGCCAGATCTGGAATACGAACGCAACATTATGCTTATCTTAAATGGGAGAACTGTTTCCTGTATTACATTGTGACACAGGATTGCTTGTGTGCCTTCCACAGCTATGGGAAATATTGTTGCCTGTTGAGTAGCTTGAGGAAATAGCTGCTTAGGAGATAGCTGAGTAGCAGGCAGCAGCATCTCCCTCCTTTCTTCTGTGTTGGAGAAATCAAGTGCAGCGCTGTTGCAGCTGCATGTGCTCATGTATGCACACCCTCACTCACTGAGCTTTTGATCTTTAGACCTAGGAGAGCGTGCATGTGCAATCTTCTGTAGAGCTCTGCTTTGATACATTAGAAACTGCCACAGCAATAGAGGAAGGAGGTGGGAGCTATCATGGTTGGGGAAAGGCGGGTGCTCTTGCAATGTTGGCGGGGGCAGAGTAAATGAAATTTGTGGCAAGGATGTTTGATCAACTATTGGTTGTTAGCCATTTAGCTGAATATACTTTTTTGCAGCTTGTTCTCAGCATCCCAAGGGCTCAGCCTGACCCCAGCCAGACACACCTGTGCCCATGAATCCAGTAAAGCATCCTGCAGAGGATGCTGAGAAGCCCTAAAGTTCTTTTTAAACATCCGATTTGATAATTTCTGGAGAACTCAAAAGCTTGTGCACTGTGTTGTGTTATTTTGGTCGGTCTGAATAAGAGGCATTACGTAACTTATGTTTTTGGATTTTGCCATGGACCAACGTACAAAAAACCTATTCCCAGTACTTACAGGTACCCACAGTCCCTGTAACTGAGATTGCAGAAGTAAAGAAACATATGTCTCTCGTTATATTTACAAATCGCTGTGTTGAGAGGGGATCGTTTTTTCCCTGAGTGGATCGACACTGTCACCAGCAATTTTTCGACTGACTCGGGAAATGACCATTTGTGGTCTGCTAGGTTTGGTGGGAATCCTCTTGTTTAGCAGGTAATACAGTGTTGCATTTTACTGTGGATTGGGGTTTGCGGCCACTAACACTGCTTTTGTTGTCAGATCGCATATGCCAGAATTGAAGGTGACATGATTGTCTGTGCAGCATATGCTCACGAGCTGCCAAAGTACGGCGTGAAAGTAGGCTTGACCAACTATGCTGCTGCCTATTGCACGGGCCTGCTGCTGGCCCGCAGGGTATGTATCTGTTGAAAGCCGCCTCAGACTCTTGTGGGACACCAATTAGAATGTGCCATTTCAAGAATCACAGTCCCACTGACAATGCAGTTTTCATAATGCTGCCTTAGAAAAACAGATGTAGAAAATGGATAGTCTGCCTTCTTAAATGTTGACAGGTATAAATACATTGCTTGTATGTATTAAGCCAGCACGTTATTAAAAAGATCAAGAAATAAACATTGGGATCAAGGAATTTGTGTTCCTGTTGCTGCTAAATGTTTCTGTGATAAAAGTACAATCAGGTCTTACAGCAAAAACAGAATTTGTTCAGTGGGGGGCTTCACTTCTCTGTAGCCACTGAGATAGTCTTCCTTCCTTGCAGTCCTTGGCATTGTGTACCATAGGGGGAAATTGTGGCAGGCTTCATTTCCTTTAATAACTTAATACTGCTATAATGGAAGAGGGTGGCCTCACAAGGTATATCCCATACCTTGTTGACAATCCCCTGCATCACTAATTGCCACAGAGTAGGTCTGGGAAAATTACAGGGAGTGGGGCAACCAAGAATCGTAAAATGCAGTTTCAGAGGATTTTTTGTCGTGCCCTGAACAAGGCTATTTACTAGGATATTGTTAATTTCTGTAAACTTGAACTATTTCTTCCATGCTTGGGTTTGAAGGGCTTGGCGTTTGTTCTTGCTTGCTCTCTGTATTTTTCTTACAGCCAGCCACAGTAGGCTCTTAAGAGGGATTTCAGTCTGCTTACTTGTATCTGATGCAGTATAGAAAGTTTTCACTGAAAAATCTATAGCTGTTTCAGCAAAATCCCAGATCTGTTGGAAAAAAATTCTCTTGTAGCTGCTGAACAAATTTGGCCTTGACAAGATCTATGAAGGCCAAGTTGAAGTAACTGGTGATGAATACAACGTGGAAAGTGTGGACGGTCAACCTGGTGCGTTTACGTGCTACTTGGATGCCGGTCTGGCACGAACTACCACTGGGAACAAGGTCTTTGGAGCTCTCAAAGGAGCCGTGGATGGTGGTCTGTCAATCCCACACAGGTAACCTTTTTTTCCCTTTGTTCAGATAACTCCTTAAGGAAGTACAGATCTTTGCTTACCCAGTTTAGTCAGAAACCTAATTGTAGAACCTGCTTATCGTAGATGCATTTGACTTTTGCCATAATTAGCAAAAGTCTGGTTGTATTTGTATGAGTTTCACACTTTGGTAAAAAGGATAGCCAGAACATAAATAGTCCACTTTTTTATTGTTTCTTTTTAACTCGGCTACTGTGTGATGATATCCCACTTCCTGAGCATTCTGTAGTTGGTCCTTGGTATGTGTATGATGGATGTCGGTGTTTCAAGACGGGACTGATGGTGGCTGAGACTTTTGACTCTTGCTGTTAGCTTGGAAAAACAGAACGAGATGACTGTTCTATACAGTGTCTTTCCCACACCTTGCTAAAGTTTGCTCTACTTCTGCCTCACAGTACCAAGCGCTTCCCCGGCTATGACTCCGAGAGCAAAGAATTTAACGCAGAGGTCCACCGCAAGCACATTATGGGCCAGAATGTTGCAGATTACATGCGTTACTTGATGGAGGAGGATGAAGATGCTTACAAAAAACAGTTCTCCCAGTATATAAAGAACAATGTGACGCCCGACATGGTAAGATGTTAATTGTTTCCTGCTAATCGTGGATGGAATTCAAAACAGGTCCTAGTTTGAGTCTGTATTGTATAGGAAAATGTAAATGAGTGATCTTTGTGGCTCATTTAGAACTGAGGTCAGGTATCTATGCTCCAAGCATTCCTTTTTCCCTCCATTCTCAGTATATAAAGAGGATGGAGCTGTGGGAAAATTGAGAGTCTCTCGCTCTTTTTTTTTTTTTTGGCTGTCAAGTCACAGCTGACTTATGGTGACCCCATATGGTTTTCAAGGTAAGAAACCATCAGAGGTGGGGTTTGCCATTGTCTGCCTCCGCATCATGACCCAGGTATTCTTTGGGGGTCTCTCATCCAAGCCAGGTTCAGGGCTGAGAGTGGGTGTAACTGGCCCAAGGTCATCCAGCAAGCTTTCATGGCATGAGTGTGGATTTGAACCTGGGTTTCCCAGGTCCTCATCTGACACCTTAACCACTACACCACGCTGACTCTGCTGTGGGCCAAATTGGTTACCACACTCTTTGTAACTTTGCTGCTGCAGAGATGGTTTATGCAGGTTGCCTTCAGTCAGTGACTTAAGGCTGTTTCACACTTTACCTGGTTTGCCACTGAAAGTTTAACCCTGGCTCTTCAATTAGAATACATGCATGATGCCTGTGTTAGTAAATAAAATTTGTCTTCCCTTTTTAATGTAATGTATAAAAGCTCTTCTAACTGCAGGCCTCTGGTCTATTTAAAATGTTGGAGGAAAATCCAGCATGCTGATTATTCTGTACTGAAGTATTCTTGGACTGGTTCTGTACCCTTGTTTGGAATAGATTTGAGGTGGGTTGATGAGGTCACGCCTCGAGTTCACTGTAAAGCTTTATCTCTAGAAATCCATTACAAAGTCTGTAAGGCAGACTTGCTGAATGATTTGCAAATATTATGGTGTTTTCAGATGGAAGAAATGTATAAAAAAGCCCACGCAGGAATACGTGAGAATCCAGTCCATGAAAAGAAACCCAAGAGAGAAGTCAAAAAGAAAAGGTATGATGGACCCCCCTACACACACACTCACACACAAGAGGTTCCTGTGTAACAGTTAGCAATACTGGTGGTCTGTGGACCATCCCTCACCAGTGTCTAAAACAGAATAACATGATGGATATGGCATTTCTGAGTTGTTAGTAGAAAGTGCATCTAACAGGTGTTGCTCAAAAAGCATCTATCCTGTTCTCTTAGATGTTTCTGTGATATACCCTAATTCATAACTATGCCATAAGTGCCCTGGGCTTCATGCTGATTCAAAGTATCTTACAAACTGTTAATAGTGGTCTCCATGCCTACTGCATTGGGTATCACTCTGATCATTCAGCAGCTTTTGCAGTACAAGCTTGTTCATTGGTTAGTTTATGGATGTATGACAGGGGTGTCAAACATGCTGCCCATGGAGGGCTTTTCTCCAGCCCACGGAGCTGAGGCAGCTAGTCCCCCTTTCCCCCTCCCCGACCTTTTCTGGGCTTCCCAGGGCCGCTGTAGCCCTGCGCGCCAGCCAGAAGCCTTCCCCCCTCCCTTCCCAGGGTCGCAGGGGCCAGAGCGGCTCCGCAAGCCCAGCCGACATCCTTCACCCCTCCCTCTTTGTCTTTTTCTCCCTCTTTCATTGTTTTTTTCTCTCTATTCTCTTTCTCTCTCTTTCTCTCTCTCTTTCTCTCTGTCTCCCTTCCTTCCCTCACCCACCCTCCCTCTCTCCTGTCTGTTTCTTTCTCTCTTTCTCCCTCTTTATTTCTCTTCTCTCTCTCTTTCTCCCTGTCTTTCTGGACTGGGATAGAGTGGCAGGCTCACCAGTCAAGGCAGCCAGTCCTCCCCTAGTCCAGATATGGGCTGGTGGGCCTGCTGCAGGTTCACCAGCCAAGGCATCTATCCCCCAGTATAAATTTTTTAACAAAATTAATGGCAGGAACTAGAGAAACAAACTTCATAGAAGACACTTTTTAAATCAATTAATATTTTTTTACTTTATTTTTTACTTAAAATACAAACATGCTTTACAAAATAACAATAACACTGCTAAATAAAAGAAAATACTGTAAGAACGTTATTGTTGTAAACTTGTTTGTGTTTTAAGTAAAAAGCAATATCATTAATTGACTTTGCCTGTGTCTTTTGTAAAGTTTGTATCTCCAGTATCTGGCATTACATTTTATGGTATGTATGTATTTATTTACACAGAGCCCTACCAAGTGACATTTATGTCATATCCGAGCCTCCTAACAAATGAGCTCGACACCCCCGATGTATGATTTGCTTAGGGAAAGGAGAGCGAGTAAATACCTGAATATAGGGAGGGCTCCTCTGATCAGAGATTGGTCAGTCTAGCAATAAATACTTGGTTGAACAGATATGCCCGTCTCTCTTTGAGGCCTAACGGCTGTCTACTCTTAAGTGGCTTAGGGTTGGTACTGCTGTGTACTTGAAGGTGGGTAGGAGAAATCTTGCGTGGACTTGCTAACAGCCACACCCTGTGGTTTCTGACATAAAAAGGGATAGTAGTAGTCACCTCCTTCCCTTCCTGTTAAGACATACAATATCCCAAAGATGTTAACACAGCTAAAATGTTGAACACAGCTACAATTTGTGCATGAGGCACAGCAGGCCTTATTTACACAATGCCAGCTTGTTCTGGGGATAAATTACATTGATAGATTACAGTGTTGTTTATTTAGCATATAGTAACTTGTAAACTGACAAAAGCCAAACTACATGACGCACTGTAAGTAATTATGAGCACTGATGCTACATAGAATTGGATGACAGAGGAGACAAAGCCAATGTGGGTTCTCTTAGAGAACCGTGCTTTGGCATCCGACAGATTTAATGGTTGGAGTGACAGCTCAGATTTGCTTGTCAGGTTTTTAAAAAATTGATTGGCAGTAACACTGAACTCTTTGTTGTGCAGGTGGAACCGTCCCAAATTGTCCCTTGCCCAGAAGAAAGATCGGGTGGCTCAGAAGAAAGCCAGCTTCCTTAGGGCCCAGGAGCGTGCAGCCGATAGTTAAGATTCATTCCATAATTTTCTATGAAGATTTTGGAAAAAACAATAAATTTATTGAACCAGTGTTGTTAATGTTGATTTACTGACATGGAATCATAGCTTCTTTAAATGGATTGCTGAACCTGCTGGTTTTCCTGCCTTTGCCACTTCATTCTGGTATAAAAAATTACCGATGAGAAGATGGAATTAATTTTATTGTTGCGACTATCCCTATTAAACATTTGAAACCCCTCTAAGTATCACAAGATCAACAACCTGGCAGTGGGGGAGAGGCTGCACAATGTTAACTACAACTGATTTATGTAAGCAAACTTGAGGTAATGTCAATTCCGCATCCATTTTAAGTGTTCGCCTGTGGGGAAAGTGAGTCTTTTATGCCTTACTGGAAGTGTGAGCAAGATGTGCTTTTTGACATAAAGGATTCCTTCCTTTGCTTTTTCATTTTATTCATAGGTATATCTCATGTGCATCTTCTTGTGAAGCTATTGCTTTAACTTTCCATTTGAAATTTTCTACACTTTATGGTAAAACAGCCAGTGACAGGAACAGTGATGGGTTAACCACTTAAAAAAATAAAGACCCCGTCCATTTCCATTGTACCACTTTTCCATATCTTGCCTGTCCCAAAATGTGAAGCAGCACAGCTGCTGCTCTGAGCCATCCCTACAATTTTTGATTTCCCACCACCTAAAAGCTGTATCCATTGTGTCTCTGTTATGGCTCACCTACCCCATAATCCTACATTCCCCCATCTAAAGCTTCCTTGTACTACCAGTATTGAATGGTGTATGCTGGAGCAGCTGTGAGTCCACTGCACCTCCATGTGAATGCTATACTATTTGTTTAAACGCTGAAAGTGGTTCTATAATTGGGGTTGAGTATGCTGTGGGCTGCATCAGTGACACTACAGCAGCACTAAAGCAGCTTTATTAGAATCTTTATGCCACCCACACAAGGGGCTCTTAGCTTTACAGGGCAGCAAAGTATTCAGTGAATTTACAGCATGCTTCACCCTCCCTTTGAATGGCAGCAGACCAAAAGTGCAAGGAATATGAAATGCAAACCAAGCAGGAGGTATACTATATAGTGAGGAGCAAATAAAAAGGCAGAGCAATGGAAGAAAGTTCACCACCGAGTGACCTCATGTCATTGCCCTGCACTTCCTAGTATGCAAGAAGTATGCCACCCTTGTTCTCTAGGCAAGCCAATCCTTCCACAAAGTGGCTGTATTGGGGTTTGTGATCCAGCGGAGGGTGCTGGCCCCAGGGGTTGAAGACCACTGAAGTAGAGGATGTATTGATATGTTATTGTAAGGCTCAGCAACCCATATCCTACAAAAGCAGTGGAAATCCTATCCTGGAGTGGCTATGTAAGTTTGTTACCCTTTCCTGTGCCGTTCTGTATAGTGGGTGTAGTTACTTGTTCTTTCCATTGACATTTTAGCTAACATGTTTTTATAGGATGGGAAGTACAAAATAATTTCAGTCTTAGGGAAAATACTCCATGTCAAGAACCTCTAGTCCAAGAGAATTCTCTTGGATAGGCTAGCAAAACAAAATTATTAAACCCTGGGATGTGAGTCCTCACACCTCAGTCTTGGTAGCTTCCACCAGCCCATTTGCACTACTCAAACAACCAGAAGCCAAGGGGCAAGCTTCCAGCCTTCCTGGGATTTAAGTTAAGAAAGTCACCCCTGCAAGATAGACCACTTGCAGTGTGAGTTTCACAAAACAACCTGGTAGGTGTAGCCGCTTTAGCCTAGGTACTGGAATTAGATTGAAGCCACCTGAAGACAAAAACATGAGACATAATTAAAGGGATTTATTGAAATTGTGCAAGAATATTTTCAAAGAGAACATTAAGCAATGAGGAATCAAAACTAGATCAAAAGGACTAAGTACACAGTAATAACAGTTCAGTTTACCAGATGTTATCCTTCTTGCTGAAATCTTCCAGTAGTTGAAGTCCACTCTTTCCAGAGTCAGCATGAGCAGAAAGTCTGTCTGGCCCATAAAGCAATCACAAGGTCTGAAGTTGGATCAAGGAACTATAGCTTAGGCACCAAGAACAAAAGTAGTCTGGAAATGCTAAACTTTTATGGTCAGAGGATCTGAGTATGGCCTGAGCTCTTGATCAATCAGATCCGTGGCTGATTATGTCGATGAATTATGTTGCCCTGTTGCTAGCCAGGTGACCAAAGTGTGATAAATGGTGAGGGCTCAGCTGTAGTCCACGCCCTTCCCATTTCTCACAGGTGACAAGGTTCATAATTTTCGCTAAATTGAACGGAATGTGGCTAATTAGTTTAGGATGCACTGCCATAGCTCTTGGCCTTGGAGATTAGGGAGTCAAGGTTGCCTCTTCCCTGCATCTGGAATCTTATCTCAGTTGCAAAATGTCAACGCTTGCTGAATTCCAAGTACTGCACAGTTATTTTCCATCTTAAACTCTTATTTTGCTGTAGGCCCAAACCTGAACCAATGTTTTTAGTTTCTTAGTACTAAATTGGACTCAATTTCTTGGCACACCAAAGCTATAGTTGAAAGGCACCTCCCCCCTAAATAAAAACACCAGAAGAGAATGTGCTAGTGAAAGACACATCACATCTTAAACAAAAGCCCATTTTGTACATGGTAAATCCACACACGCCAGAACAGTACTGATAAGATTTGGTGTATTTTATGTAGAACAGATATCTTCTAGAATGATCCTATACTGTTGCATTTTTTAAATGCAGCTGCTTACTGTGGTAGTTTAGTTAAATTTCCTAGCCATGCATTCTAACATGATTTCTTGAATCTCTTTTAATTCTCCCTTGGCAGCTTTTTGCCCTAGTAGGGTAAAGGGACAGTACAAGGGATGCATGCACAGGCAACATGGGCCTGGCTATAAATGATAGAGTCATGTAGCCCCTCCTCTATCAAAAACCTCTTTATTACATATGTTTTTTACAAAAATGAAATCAAGGTGACAGGAGAAGAGATGAAACATGCAATTCTAACAAACTTCATTTTAAAAAATCATTTATTGAAGTGACAGGGCATTGATTGCAAATTGAGAACTGAACAAAGGAATGAGTGAGCTTATACTACTGCTTACTGCAACATACTGATGGAGATGCCCCTTGGAATGACACAGTTTTATTAGGCTTCTATGTTTTCCTCAGTGGAGTTTTATATATAAACTTGAGTATAAGCAATTACATAGCAATGTGTTACACTAGGGGACAGTATGGTCTAAATGTTAAAAGAACAGAGTCTGACTTTTGCACAAGTTTTATTTATAGTATCAGAAATGTTCAGTAATTGTTTTTTTTAAGTTTTTAATTTCAGTGAAACCAATTTCTAAGCAACTGTATTTCGAACTGCAGCCTCAGTTTGTAAAAATCAAAAGTAGTATCTAGCATTAAAAAGGTAAAGGTAGTGCACCTGTGCAAGCACTTGGTCATTACTGACCCACGGGGTGATATCACATCACGATGTTTACCAGGCCGACTATTTTTACAGGGTGGTTTGCCATTGCCTTCCCCAGTTGTCTACACATTACCCCCAGCAAGCTGGGTACTCATTTTACTGACCTTGGAAGGATGGAAGGCTGAGTCAACCTTGAGTCGGCTGCCTGAAACCTAGGATTAGGTGGATAATTATATTGCCTATCTAGTATATTGGTGTCCGACATAGCCCATGGACTTGACCCTAGGGTGCACCTCACCTAATTTTTTTAACAAAACATTTATTTGAACTGTTCTAATTCCGTTACAATTGCATCATGTATCTGGGGCGTTATGTAGGCTTAATGACAAAAGGGAAATTGTAATTCAAATGGTAATAGCCTTTAAATAACGTATTCAACTAACTTAGACTTAAAAAAAAAAACCCCCAGTAATCAGACATATTTCTGGCTTAATTTCAGGGCTTGATGTGTACTAGGATCTAAAGATTTGTTTTTTAAAGAGTGGTCACACCACTGCCTCCTTCAAACTCCCTGGGAAGACCCCTGTGCTAAAGGACAAGTTAATGATCACACCGCATCCCCACTGGCCTTGACCAGCCAGGATTGGCACGGGTCCAGGAGGCAGGTGGATCCTGTCTGCATCGGCCTGGGCGAGCTGACTGAAGTGGTCCAATGTGGGACCAGAAGATGGCCAAGAGGCCTCCAGTTCATTAATTGTATCAATATTGGCAATATTGGCAGGGAGGTCATGGTGGAGCGACATGATTTTATCTGCGAAATAGCTCGCAAAAGCCTCACAGTTAATAGCCAAATTAGAATTTGATTGTCCCTCCTCAAGGGACGTAAGAGACCTAATTATTCTAAACAATTGAGCTGGGCAAGAGCTAGCGAACACATTGGAGGTCGCATAATACTGTTTCTTAGTGGCCTTCATTGCCACCTCATAGGCTATCCTATAAGCGTCCTATAAGATGTTCTTGCAGCTTGATCATGAGTTCACCGTCAAACTCGCTCTAGCCATCTAAGCTCCCATTTCTTACCCTGGAGCTCCATTGTATACCATGGGGCCTGGCAAAGAGGGCATTGGGGAGTGATTTTGTTGATGGCTGCGGAGACAGCCATGCCAGTCCTCCACAAGCTCATCTAAGGAATCGGATCCCACAGAGCGCTCTGGAATCCTACTGGATCCATGAGCCTCCACTGGTGAGCATAAATCCGCTCGATGCCCAAATAGGGAGAGGCCAAGAAGTCAATCTGGGCGTTCAGGGCCAAGTGGTCTGACCATGGCACCCTCCCCATGGATATCAGACCTACATCTATCCCTGACCCAAAGATCAGACCAATGTGTGGCCTGCTTGGTGTGTGGGACCTAATACAATCTGGGAGAGCCCCAGCACCAGCATGGATCACACTAGATCCAACTCCTGAGAAGACAAGATGGAACCAGCATGGACACTGAAATCCCTCAGGACTATAAGCCTGGGAAACTCCACCCCGCAACCGCCTCAACCAGGCTCAGCAGGGTATCTGCTGGTGCATTGGGTGACCAGTATACCAGCCAGAAAACCACGGTCTCCTCAACTTCCCAGACCAACACTCTCAATGCTGGAGATCTCTGAGGCAGGTAGAGCCCTGACAGAGAACGCCTTCTGGATGAGTATCGGTACCCCCACACCCCTGACCAAAGACCGAGACTGATGGAGGACCGAGATACGTGGGGGAGCAAGCTCTTTCAAGGCGACTGTCTCGCCCTCTCTCACCCAGGTCTCAATCACACAAGTCAGGTCCACACCCTACAGTACAAAAAACGCTGCAGGGTGGCGGTCTTATTTGCAATGTTTCGCAGGCCTATGGTTGAGGGCAGCAACGGGTACCACTGGAAACTGGCTTCCCCTCCCCCCGACCTCCCCTTCCCCATTTTCCTATTCCTGTCCCCTGTCCCTTTTCCTGTTCATCTCCTACCTCCTGAAGCAGGACATCCAAAAGATAGTTGAAGCCACTGGAAGAACATCACTTCTTAGTAGGAATGGATAAGATGCCACTTGATGTACTATTATCTTCAACACTGTTTTAATCTAATATTTTAAACTGTTATGAATATTTTTTATCACTGCTTTTATGTTTGTTTATATATACTGATTTTAGCTGCACTGAGCCTGGCTTTGCCAGGGAAGGACAGGATATAAATAAAATGTATTACTATTATTGACCAACGCCTAGCACTAGGCCTGTTAACTGTGCCCTTTTGTACAAATAAAGTTGATTGTAAAGTGTTTTGGACTGCTTATATATTCATTATTAAAAATATGGATTTTTAGAAGTAACATGTCACCACCATTGCTAATAAAACAATATGGCTAGCACACATTAATTTCTGATCATGTGGCCTACTATTAAAAAAATACAGATACACTTGATAGAATTATACACTTTAATTACTGTGATCTCATTGCCTTCCACTTACCTTGAGTGTCACTGACAGACTGGTAGGGCAGTGAGAATTACCTTAGCAACAGAACAGTTTTACCCTTCAGTTATCAATCCAGGCTGAGAGGAAGTTTATACCCCAGCCCCAGAGACTATCCCATCTATTTTTTTAAAAAAAAATTCCTACTGGGACTTTTGTGGTGTACTAGGAAAAGTACCAGAAGATTATTTAGGGTGTTGTAATCACTTTGGCCTGTTTTCCTTACCCATCACAGGTATTGGCATGACAGTCAAAAAGTATACCCATGCTGAATGTTGGGGTTAGAGAGAAGGCTTTAATATTATGTATAACTGATCTTAGCCCTGACCTGGATGGCCCAGGCTAGCCTGATCTCAACAGATCTCAGAAGCTAAGCAGGGTCGGCCCTGGTTAGTATTTGGATGGGAGACCACCAAGGAAGTCCAGGGTTGCTGTGCAGAGGAAGGCACTGGCAAACCACCTCTGTTAGTCTCTTGCCATGAAAACCCCAAAAAGGGGTCGCCATAAGTCGGCTGCGACTTGACTGCACTTTACACACACACACACAAACACACACACCCCTGATCTTACACCTAATCTGTGTTTCAAATTTTGTAATGTGGACCATAAACTAAATTGTGGAATTCACTGCCAAAGTACACAATAATAGCCACAAGCTTTAAAAAAGATTTATGTGGAGAGGCCTATCAATGGCTACTACCCAGCATAACCAAAGAGAACTGCTTCATTCAGTGACAGTAAGCCTCTGCAGACCAGCACTAAGAGACAGCATTAGGGGAAGGCCATGGACTCTCTGCCCTGTGGTATGGCCCTCCAGAACAGTTGGTTGGCCACTGAATGAAACAGGATGCTCGACTAGATGGACCATTGGACTGATCCAACAAGGCACTTCTGCAGCTTTTCTCTGCACCTAGTCACTCAATCACACAGGATTATCAAGGCCTAGCCAAGCTAGATAGATAGGGCGAAAACGCATCGTTGCTTTAGCCTCCTTTATTCCGTTTCAGCCAGGATCAAATTTTTCTGAACGCATGAGTTTTCGCCCAATGTGCTTTCGATCCTGGCTGAAACGGAATAAAGGAGGCTAAAGCGGCCATGCGTTTTCGCCTATAGTCTGAGCTAAGGGAGAGAGAGAAGGGAGTTTGTTCTCATCCTCATGCACACCCCACCGCCTAGTGATTCAGGGAACGGGGAAAGGATAGGGACCCTAACTGGTAACAGAACCAAAGAGTTCCCTATCAAAAAGGGGTTGGGATACCCACAGAAAAACATAGACAAGCACTCTTGGTAACTCACTGGTGAGATTTGGGGAGGGGCACAAGAGGATGACACTTGAGAGTGCCAGTGACCATGCAACCTCAAACAGAGTTGTGTGTTATTTAGCTGGTCCTAATAAAAGTATGTGTGGAGTGTATTCTGCTTTTTGAATGTTATTTTGGGATTGACCAAGCGGCTAACAACTTGTTAATGATATCTGAAATCATCCAGTAAAGAAAAGGAGGATTTCAAGAATCATAGCTCTGCACACAATACAGACTTGACTTGCTCAAGACCATCATGTCTTGAAGAACTTTCCTATTTTTAATCTTTTGTGTGTGTGTGTGTGTGTGTAACATCCATCATGATGATGATGTTTACACCCTGTTACGTGTCATTTAGTGGGGCCTAATAAACCTTATGTACAGTTTTGATTACTATGAAGCCACATACACAAAAAACACTAAGCTAGTAAAAGATCAAAATAAATGCTTAGCTTAATGCCTAAAAGGAGCATTGAATTAACAAGACCATTGACTCTGATGAAGGGAGCATTGACTCTTGAAAGCTTATACCCCGAAAATCTTGATCTCTAAGGTGCTACTGGACTGTAATGTAGCTGTTCTATCGCAAACCAACATGGCTGCCCTCTGAAAAAGCAGTTTCCTCAGGACTGGTACCTCATATTTACAACTCCAATGCTTCCGTGTATTCAGACAAAAAGGAATATTTGTTCTCTTTTTCACTCTACTATAAAGTCATATTCTTTGTCTTTCTAAGGCTTATCAAATGAACAATACTTCTGAAAAGGGGAAATAATTCCAGTTTATTGTAAACAATTCATATTCAAAATGAAAACTCTTGAAGATGGTGTAACAGCAATCAAAATAAAACAGTACAAACTGCTTCGTTAACAAGTTGTTACTCCAAAATTATTTCAAATGTCTAGAAATATTTGGCTCAATATTCCCCCTCCCCACTGAGCAATGATTGTAACAATACTGACATTCAGATCTACTTGGCATGAACATATGCCTGGGAAGATGTGGGCTCCTTAGTAGTTGCAAATATTAAACTCTTGAAGAATATTTGTAAATTTAAAAACTCAAAGTGGACATTGTGCAAGACTGGGTTTAGTAAAAAATACTTATACAAGGCAACAATGCATATGATTGTAAAACAAATTAGTATTTCACATTTATTTAATATAGGGATCACAGACCATTGTTTTATGAGTGCATGTTCATTATGTAGTTAGACCAAGTTATGACATGTTAAATTTAAAAAGGCAGAGAAACTTTAAAATGAAGGAATTTTATTTAGCTTCTCCCCCTTGTAATAGAAATACCGATGTAGCAAGTGAAGAGGTGAGAATATGTGTTAGTATCAAGGCTCATACGCACAAGTGGTTCACTAGAGTTCTGCAGAACAATTACAGGTCATTTGAGCAGATTTAGCGAACTATCCACCTGGACCGAACTGCAGTGTTGATAGCTAGAAGCTAAAAGGACACCAAGGTTATCTATTTGTAATCAAAGTTGTTATATTTGTTCGGAAGTGGAGGCCATGCTTGTAGCCCTGTGAAATATACAAAATATTCAAAAAAGTACCAAACAGTTCCAAAAATTGAACTAGGAGAAGTGCTCTTAAACATATATGTATCTGATAATTGTCTTATTTGCTGCTTTGCAAGTAAAGCAAAGATAAAGTTTCAATTCAGAACACCCAGCGCCCCTAATGTAAGGCAAACCCTGGTTGAAAAACCAGGCTGCCCTGGTCCCAGAACAAGTTTAGACATTACACAACATTCATTCAAAATTCAATTTTAAAATAGTGAGTTGGATCCAGTGGTCCCCTTCCTCCACTGAGAAGATTGTCCTTACCAGATGGGAACCTTTGAAGTTAATCGAATACCCACAATTTCAGGACACACAAAAATGACCCACAATTCACTAAGATAGAGCACTTCACTGATTTTGGCTTTTGGATGAAAATACTTGGATCCAACAACTATGGCATAGTTTACCAATGTGGCTGGTAGTTATGGGAAAGAGCCAGTCAGTATTAAGCACGATTGTTCCTCTGATTTCAGAGGGTTAAGCACAGAACTTCTTCTCTGTTGAAGCCAACCTGGTTTAGTCCTCAGTCCTATGCACATTCCTATTGAATTCCGTGGAAGTTTCGGAGAAAACATGCATGAGAACAGGCTATTAGACCTTTGACCAGACCATGTCCTGTGGTTTTAAATATTTCACCTCAAATAGCAACAACTATGATTGGACTATTAATTGCACTAAAATAATTTAATTGCATACAAAATTCATTTTAAAGCGCCCCCCCCAAATCCTTGGCTTCAAAACTGTGTACCCCTTAACTCTTTTATTATAAATTTGCGTAATTCATCTGTTTTATGTAGGTATCAATAAATATTGCTGCTACACTGTGTGTGTGTACGTGCAACATGCTTTTCAATTTTAACTGCAAGCATGGTACAATGCATGTTTAACTAGGAAACGTCTAACATAGTAACATTCAATGTATGCATGAGGTAAATGTGTGCACAAATGTAAACAGCTAACAAAATCAGGTTCCAAAAACCTAGTTTCTTTAAAACGTTTTTCAATCATCATATTGATTTTCTCTTAAAAATCACTAATGTGCAAATTCTGCCCTGCTAAAATTAGTAGACAACCTTGAAAATATTCATTTCATTTACAAACAGCAGCTTGGATTCTACTATGTTAGATTCTAATAGCGGTGGGTCTTCAGGCTAAGTATGTGTAAAAACTGAGACTCCAAAAGAAACTTCTGAAATAGCCACAACCCATTGTGGCGGGGGGTGGGTGGGTGGAAGAATGCAGCTTCTCACAGTATTAAAGGACTGAAGCCCTCTTGGGGCTGGATTACTTAAGAGTGCAGGTAGGACTCATGAGTTTCAGCAGTCTCCTATTTCAAAACTCCCTGCCTGTGGAAAGACAGCACACCAGGGAGGTTTACAAACCTTCTCTTTGCAGGAATTGTGGAAATGGCCAAGTATTCAAACTTTATCCTGTATTCATATTTTGAAACAGGACAGCTGCAGAAGCTCTGAACCCATGCTTTTTCTGAATGTGCAAGTTTGGTTCAAATCATTAAGTTTGATGGAGCCCAGTAAATATGATCAACAAAATGTCTGTAGTAAAAATATTAATTTGGGTAAGGGCAGGAGGAGAACATGGAGCCTGCATTCTTTCTCCCCACATGGGAGTGCTGTAACATCAGTAGCCTCTGTCAAAATAGATGCTAGAGAACACACAATTTTTTCAACTGGAAAAATCACTGGGGTGGCAGTGACTGAAGGAGTACTGATGAAAGTGAAGCTAAATGGAGTATTTAAAATATGTTGAAATTGTGTTTGACAAAGTGGTCAGTTCCTACAGCAGTAGCCGTGTTTCTGTCAGAGACAAGCTAAGAATCATTTGTATGAGATATTTTTTTCCACAGTAAAGTTTTTAAGTTGTTGAGTATTAAGGAATGCTCCATCTCCATCTGGTTAGCCGAGACTTTCAGGGCAATGCAAGAATACAGCTGTTTCTCTAGCTCTTCATGTATTTCCAAAGGAGCCCCACGAAGCAAGTAGTCCTTGAGTAAATGGCACACTTTTGCTAAATTTGGATGAATTATTTCTGTAGTACATTTCATTTTACTTTGGTCACACACAGTCCTACAATCTGATCCATACACACAATCCAGGTCAGACTCACAGTGACGATCTTTAATTAGTTCTTTCAAGTTCATTTCTGGCACTATTTTTCTCATATCCACCATTTTCAAGTCGTATTTGTCATTATAACCCAAGTTTTTGGCACTTGTATCACACATAAGAAAATTCCCATAAGGTCCATGGAAAATGTCTTCCACAAATTCAAGCAGCCCTATGGCTATTTTTGCCTTTCTTGGCCATGATGGAGTAAACCACTGGTCTATGCTTCTTCTGAAACCAGAGGGAATGAAAAGTTCTATGATCCATGGAAGGCTTATTCCAAAGAGAGAGGTATATTCAACTTTTTCCATCACATAAAGATCCCCACAGAAGCCCAATAATTTGGGGGTATGTTCTTTATCCTGAAGGATTACCATTAGCAAAAACTCATTTAACTGAAGAAGGGCCCATGCTGACTTTGCTTCCGGCAAGGAAACTCTACCATCTTTGTTTCCATCCGCAACAGACAAGACGAGATTAACCAAATCAGGAAGGTTTCCCTGCTCACCTAGTTTTGCCTAGAAAGAAGTCATGTATACATAGTCAAATATCATATGCATTTATTTCTTCCAGCAACTAAACTGCTGCTTGATACCAACACTATACATAACTGGGAACCACGGGAAGACATTAATAAAACCTTGATATAAGCCCTGGTCAATCACAGGAAAGCAAGAGACTCTTCTGTGTTACTGAAGTTTCTCAAGTGAATTATTTAGGCCACTTTACAAATCGCCATTTCTAACATTAACAGATATCAAAAAAGCACAATTTGTAATATTCTGATTATTTGACCAAGGATGAAGGAACTATATGCCATGGTGATATTCAAACATTTCAAGTGTTCAAGCATGAAGATAGGTCAGGAAAAACATGTAATGAATTAACTTTAGAATGGTATACATGATAACAACACATTAAAAGTCATACCATAATTCCCCAATCTCAACAGTGAGAGACAACAAGCAGCTTAAGTACAGTTTGGTCTCAGTTCCACGAAATGGAGCCTTGGATACTTACCGTAGAGGCTCATTCTCTTCTGAGGCGAAGGGCATCCTGATCTATAAGCTGTGAGTTGTTTTCCTCTCCATCCGGGTAGGCAGGACCAAAACTTTGACTTCCTGTCTCCCTTGGCGGGAAAACAGCCTGCAGGAAGCCAGTTACCGTCTAGTCTAGCTAAGTTGACAGTAACAAAAACGAACTCACAAGAAAAGCTTTGTTAGAACTTAAATTAACAAGAGAACTATAACAGGAGAAACCTATAAGGTCCTAAATAGCGGAACCTGAGCTAATGACCGTCACTGATAATTAACAGTACTTAGTTTATCCTAATACGTCGCTGATTGAAACCCGGGTGGGCAGGATGCCCTTCGCCTCAGAAGAGAATGAGCCTCTACGGTAAGTATCCAAGGCTCTATTTTCTCCCCTGAGGCAAGGGCATCCTGATCTGTAAGCTGTGGGACTTCATAGAGCTCCCATATGGGTGGGGAGTAGTTTATTCAATGACGTTTTGGAGAACCCTACGGCCGAAGGCCGCCTGTGCTGAGGACCAAACATTGATTCTATAGTGTTTAACAAAAGTCGACACTGAGGACCAGGTAGCTGCCCGACAGATCTCCTCTACCGGGGCCTGCTTGTCGAACGCTGCCGTCGTAGCCATGCTTCAGAGAGAGTGTGCCGTGATTCCACCTGGGACTGGAGTACCAGTGGCCTTGTAGGCCTCCGAGATGCACTGTCTAATAGTGTAGCTAATGGAAGCTGTTGACATTCTTTTCCCTTTGATGGGGTTTGAAATCCCTACAAACATGAAGTCAGTCTGCCTAAACTCTGCTGTGCGATCGATGAATATTTGGATAGCTCTCCGCAAGTCCAAAGAATGCCATGATTTTTCCCTCGCTCCTGATGGCTTGGGACAGGATGATGGGAGGCTAATTTCCTGAGCCCTGTGGAAACGGGAGTTTACTTTAGGCTGGAAGGTAGGGTCTGGAATCAGCACCACTTTGTCCTTATGAAAGATGCAGAGGCCTTTTCTGATACAGAGCTCTGAGTTCCGAAACTCTTCTTGCCGAAGTAATGGCAGTTAAGAAGAGTACCTTCATGTGAAGGAACTTTAGTGGAACTGTCCTAAGTGGGTCGAAGGGCATGGTAGTAAGGGCCTTCAGGACAAGGTTAAGATTCCAGGAAGGGAACCTGTGAATTACTGGGGGACGAGTTTGGGAAACTCCCTTTAAAAATGTTGTGATATGTCTCTGTCTTGCTATGGGACACCCTTCTGAAAAGGGTAGTACCGTTGACAATGCTGCAACCTGCCTTCTTAGAGTGGAGCTGACAGTTTAAGTCTTACTTCCTCTTGCAGGAACTCTAGAATGGTGGATAAGTCCGGTAGGAGTGGGTTAACCTTCTTTCACCTGGCCCATCTAACAAAGGCCTTCCAGGATGTGTTGTACATGCGGCGAGCGGAAGGTCTACGGGCTTCTATAATGGTATTGATCACATCGTTGGAATAGCCTCGATTTAGAAGAGACCGCCTTTCAAGTGCCAGGCGGTCAAACAAAACCATTGAGGGTCTGGGTGCATCAGGGGACCCTGGTGTAAAATGGCCCGCTTTAGTGGTATTTGCCATGGTTCCTGGTAAGACATTCTCTTGAGGTTCACAAACCATGGTCTGCGTGGCCAATAAGGCGCTATTAGAATTACGTTGGCCCTTTGTTGGTGAATTTTGCGTAGGACCTTGGGAAGAACGGGAATGGGAGGGAAAGCATAAAGGAGGCCCCTGGGCCATGAGCTCAGAAGAGCATCTGTGCCTTCCGCCTTTGGATGGAAGAACCTTGAGTAATATTTTGGTACCTTGTGGTTTAATTCTGAAGCAAATAAATCTACAAAAGGGGTGCCAAAATTTTTCTGTAATTTGATGAAATGTTTCCTGATCTAATTCCCATTCTCCCTCATCTACTATTTGGCGGCTTAGCCAATCGGATTGTACATTGAGGATTCCCTTGATATGTTCTGCGCGAATTGAGGGAATGTTTACCTGGGCCCACGTGAATATCTTTGATGCCTTCTTGTGGAGGGAGGAGGACCTGGCCCCTCCCTGCTTGTTGACATAAGCTTTGGTCAAAATATTGTCCGTCCTTATGAGGACGTGGTGATGTTTGAGAATTGGTGCAAACTCTAACAGGGCTAGCCTTACCACTCTGAGTTCCAGTAAATTGATGTGAAGGCTCGACTCTAGTTGTGACCAACGTCCCTGGGCTAACTGATCGCCCAGGGTGGCTCCCCAACCTGTTAGGCTGGCGGCTGTAAAGACCTGAATGAGCTCTTTGCGTATGTATTGAGTTGCCTTATAAAGGTTCGATGGATTGGACCACCAGCGAAGGCTCTGTCTGACCTGAGGGGAAATGGGGATTGTCTTGATCTTTTTCTTGGCAATGTCTAGTGGATGCAGTCGAAGAAGCCACTGTAGTGGTTGTGAGTGGAATCTGGCCCATGGGACGACTGCTATACAGGCCACCATCAGCTCCATGAGCCTTGCTAGTGACATGAGCCTGGCAGTCTTTAGTCTGGCTGTGGCAGATGACAGTGCAACAAGTTTGTCCACCCTTTCTTTGGGTAGGGACAGTGAGTTGTTTCTTGAGCTGATCCGCACTCCCAGGTGAATCATGGTTTGTGATGGTGTGAGGGAGCTTTTGCGGAAATTTATCATGTAGCCATGCTCTTGGAGTATCTGAATGACCCTGGCAGTGTGTATCCTGGACAGGTCTAGAGTCGGGGCACAGATCAGGATATCGTCCAGGTACAGATGTACCTGGATTCCTTCCTGTCTGAGGACAGCTATGATGGTGACCAGGCTCTTGGTGAAGACCCCGGGGGCGGAAGTAAGGCCGAAGGGAAGGGCCCTGAATTGGTAGTGACTGTGTCCGTATGCAAAGCGCAGATAACACCTGTGGGAAGGGTGGATGGGTATATGGAAGTATGCTTCTGTAAGGTCTACAGCCGTCATAAAGGTACCAGGGAGAAGGGACTCCACGGTTGACTTGACTGTCTCCATTCTGAAATGTTTGTGAGCCATCCTCTTGTTGATGTATTTTAAGTTGAGGATGGCCCTCCAGTCCCCGTTTTTCTTGGGGACTGTAAAGAAAATGGAGTATACTCCCTGGCCCCTTTGGAGGGCGGAGACCGGCTCAATGGCCCTGATGTGAAGTAGCTACTGTATGCTGTAAGGGTTATGCTGTGTTTTCCCTTCCTGTGTGAGGTTGGGGAAATATATGAATCGGTCTGAAGGCTGGGATGAAAATTCTAGAAGGTAGCCCTGTGTGATAATTTTGGAGACCCACTTGTCCGGATTGGACAGAGTCCACCTTGCAGTGAACTCCTGAAGTCTCCCTCCTACCTGAAGGTGATTGGCGTCACTGTGGGTTATTTTTGGGAAACTTATCTCCCCTATCCGTTCTGGATTGTGGTCCTTGTGTACTCTGGAACCTCCTTCCCCTTCGAAAGGGTCGGGTGCCCCATGAGCCTCTAGAGGGCCCCCAGGAGCCTCTCCGAAAGTTAGGTCTGAATCGGGGTGATGGCCTTGAGGGACAAAAGGACTGGTATGAAGGTCTGTGATCCTTCTTAAGTTGCATTGGGAGCACCTGTTTTTTATCTTTAGTTTTGACAAGAATGCTGTCGAGTTTCTCCCCGAATAGGCGCCCTTTTTAACTGGGTAAGACATCAGGGTGGTATTGGCCTTGAAATCAGCTGGCCAAGCTCTTAACCAGAGGGCTCGCCTCAGTGAGGTAACCGATGACACTGATCTTGCCATGAATGACATCGTGTCAAGTGAGGCGTCAGCCATTAGGGTGGTGGCGTTTAAAATCCTTTCAAGTCCACCGATTACTCTGAGGTTGTCCTCGGGAACAAGCTGTAAAATCTTTTTGATCCAGAGATATGATGACCTGGCAAAGATGGAGGTGGTGGCGCTAGCCTGTATGGCTAAGGCTGAGGCCTCATGTGCTTTTCTAGCTAAGAAATCTGATTTTCTATCTAGTTGGTCCCTTAAGGAACCCACTCCATCCTCTGGTACGAGGCCCAGGGACTGGAGATCCAGCACCGGGGCGTCCACGAGGGGTACTTTGAGCATGGTCATGGCGTGAGGCGCTAGAGTGTACAATTTCTTAATGTTGGGTGGGACCTGTCTATTGGAGGAAGGGTTTTCCCACTCCTCCCTAACTGCCCTAATGAAGAACTCAGGGAAGGGGACCGAATTGGTGTGTTGTTGTGATCTAGAAAAGCATTCCTTGACTCCCTGCTTCCGATTGGACTTGGGTTCCTCGGCAGATTCTATGTCCTCATTCAGGTCAAGAGCTAAAATGGACTTAGCCAGTAGCCCTTGATAGTCCTCCCCTGAGAAAAGCCTATTATGCTGATCTATAGGTTGGGGGGCTCTTCATCCGAGTCAAACTCGCCTTCCTCTTTCTCCTCCCCTTCATCCTCGAGGGAGGAGGCAGTTGGCTTGGAAGTATCTGCGTGTATTTCCCTGGGGGTAGCAGTTGCTGCCTTCATGGCCACCTTTGTGGGCCATGTGGAGGTTCTGGGGTTCACTAAGCTACTGGAACCATAAACCTCCTCTGCATGAGCTTGGACTACAGGGGAAGGAGCTTGAACTAAAGGGGAAGGAGGGGGAACCCCGGGGGCCAACCAGGGGTTGGGGGGTTAACGCGCCTGGTATGCTTGGAAGGCTAACCATTGACGCTGAAGGACACAGTTAATGAGATCACCAGCGTTTTCCCAAGATAGAAAATGGCCGCCCGCCGCCGACTGAGGGGGGGGGGTTGCCAACTCCCGGTGGGAAGAACCCCGCTGCAGCATTACCCGTTCCCGTCGGGAATACAGTCGCCGCCGTCTCCAAGGCTGCCTGATAGTTGGGGAAGTTGTGAGAAGAGTCGGACGTGCTGCACCTGGCTTTCTGTCCGGCGCTCATCTTGTTGCCGCATCTTTTTCTCTTGCCGCCCTGGAGCAGCGGCACGGCTTTTTGTGCCTTTTTTGTTTTTGGCTGCACCTGTGTCGGCTCCATAATCGGGGGATCTTCCGATTGCGGCAAAGTCCCTAATGGTCCGTAATCACGGCCGTTGAGAGAGCCGGAAGCTTTTGGGAGGTTCTGAACCAGCCCACTCTGATAATCATTCTCAGAAAGAAGATTGTCCTCCCTGATATTAAAGGCGTCGGCCATTTTGAATTCTACTCTGCTTTATGCCATACGAGAAGAGACAAAGAAGACACACAAAGGGTAGGTATTAGAATGGAATGAAGATAGTGGTAAGAAATGGAAGTAACTCACGTTGAGAGAAGGTAAGAAAGACGTAACAAACACTCTCCTATCTAATCCTATCTGAATCGTAGGCACAGAGCTGTGCGAGGGTGACTGCTCTACCCGATGAGGCAGGACAAAAACTGGCTTCCTGCAGGCTGTTTTCCCGCCAAGGGAGACAGGAAGTCAAAGTTTTGGTCCTGCCTACCCGGATGGAGAGGAAAACAACCCACAGCTTACAGATCAGGATGCCCTTGCCTCAGGGGAGAATGCCAGTTACACAACTATTTAATGGTACGCAGTTTCCACATGCAGTAAGTATTAAGATTAGAAAAGGAAATGTTTTAAGAGAATATTCTGAAAATCTAGTCGTATATTGCTTCAAGAACTTCTGGTTTAAGGGAATGTCACAAAATAATACCAGAAAAGTCAGGCCAGAATTTTCTGTAACCCAAGGTAACTCTACTGGAGATAAACAATTACAAATCTCCAGACAAGCAGAACGTGTGTGACAGGACACTATATGCAACACATCCATGCTCCAATACCTTGCCTTTTTGCTTTCTCCTGTCACTTTCCCTGCTCACAAAATAGGTAACAGGCTGGGCCACAGATACCTCAGCATTACAATCAGGTCCATTAGATACTGAGCCTACCAGTCTGTCACCACTAGGGACATTGGGGGACACATATGGTGGAAAGTGTTGTCAAGTCACAGCTGACTTATGGTGACTCCATAGGGTTTTCAAGGGAAGAGGTGGTTTGCCATTGCCTGCCCCCACGTGGGCTGAAAGAGTTCTGAGAGAACTGTGACTGGGCCAAGATCACCCAGCAGGCTTCATGTGGAAAATATACTTACTTTAAAAAGCCCATAGACCATCTCCTTGAATTTCTGAACAGTGGTTCCTCTAGTTGGTTTATCAAATAGAACAGTTTCCTTCCTTGGTTCCAGTTCAGTTCCGAGATCAATATGGGCAGTTTCTTCCATCTGGCATTTTAGAACACCTTGTAGATTACCCCAGACTCCCAGGTACATCTGAACAAGACAGAGGGGACAAAATGAAAATCCTAGGAGATTCTAGGAGGAAATCTTTTTTGACACTAAAGAACTCTCTCTCATTAGGACTGCAATATTTAGTTAATTAAGTCAGTTTAAAGAAGAAGAAAAACCTTTTGATTGATTAAATAGGTGCTTTGATCAATTAGCTGCAGACTTGAAAAAGAATTTCAGTTTTTAATACAAGCACTTACAAAACACGGGGTGGACACTGATGCCATTCTAGAAGAGGCATTTCCCCTTTTATCACATGCAGAAAATTGTACCTGCTGTGATATGCACATGCAAAAAGAACAGATTGTTTCATAAAATTGGTAACAATGAAAGGGTGCTATTACTAATACAGTATTAGCCAAGTTTGGCAGTTTCAGAGTTCCGATTAACATTTTTCCAAGTAACTACCCTAGGAATTATGTGAGACAGTACATGTATGTTTTATTGATTTGTAAATGGGGTGGAGTGGAGGGATATAAACACATGATACAAATATTTTAAAAAATCAAGTTATGATTTCACCTAATTGACTGTGCAAATCAAATCAAAACCAAAGCTAAGGTTCTCATTTATATGTCTCTTCCTACTATAGCCATATCATGCATAGTTCATAAATTTAAACAATACAGAAATTATTTAGTAGGATCATACTTAAAGCAATGGACAGTATGCACAGACATATACTCCACAGTCTCTATCCCTTTACCAAAGCATCTTTTGAAGCTATTTCATTATAATACAGCCCTGTCTTTTAAAAAGCCCTCCTGAATAATTTGGTTTTGCAAGGTTTGCTGAAAAGCCTTGTCAGGTCAACCATTCCATAAGGTGTGGGAGGCGCAACACAGAATGCCTACGTACAGACAGTTGTTGGTTTTGCCCTTTTGCAGGGTGGTACCTGCAAAAGGCCCTCCTCAGTTAAGCAAAGCTGACATGGCGGAGCATAGGGGGGGACAGGCAGTCTCACAGACATCAAGGACCAAGGCCATGAAGGGCTTTATGTAGCCAATAACTTGAATTGAGCCTGGTAAATGATGGGCAGCCAATGGAGTGACTGCAGAATGGAATTATGCATGATCCACCCAGCTCCTGATAATAACCAAGCTATGCCATTCTGCACCAACTGGAGTCTCCAAATCATCTTCAAGTGGAGACCTATGTAGAGTGCATTAGGTAATCTAGTCTCAATGTTACCATGGCATGAATCCAGGTGGCCAGATCGACCATGTTCTCTTCTGTGCTAGACTGAATTGAAAGAAAGCATTATTTACAGCTGCATTAACTTGCTTTTCTGGCAGTAATGTTTGATCCAGTATAACCTCTAGGATTTTAACTGAGTCAGAAAAGGTCAGCTGAACCCTATCAAAAGTGAGTAGCCAAATGTCCTTCAAGATCTCCGGCCAGCATTACATTTGTCTTTCCAGCATTTGGTCTCAATTGGTTTACTGTTAGCCATTTAACCAAAGCAGCCTGGCAGCTATTCAAGACCTCTATCACATCACCAGGAGATTGAGCTAAAGAGATCTGAATTAGTCCAAAGCATATCCCTGATACTAACTTCTGCCTCCAAACACATCAACAAGATGGCATAGTCCACTGTATCAAAGGCTGCAGATTAATCCAGTAGGAGCAACAAACAGCCAAGGCCTTGGTCCACATTCCAACGGAGGTAGTTAACTAAAGCCAACAAGGTTGTTTCTATTCTATAGCCTGGCCTGAACTGACAAGGGTCCAGAGCAGTTGAGTTATCCAAGAAGACCTGGAGTTATTCTGCTACTGCTCTCTCAATTATTTTGTCTAGAAAGGGCACATTGCAGACCAAGTGATAATTGGGGGCATCATTTTTCTGCAGGGATGGTTTTTAAAGTAGTGAACAGACAGCTGACTCTTTGAGGGGCTGAGGGAATGCGCCCTGAGTTAGTGATTAATTTATGATAGACACAAAGGGCTCATAGATGTGGACCTTACTTGATTTCAGCAGCCAGGATGGGCAAGGGTCCAGGGCCCAACAGTGGCCCCTCGAGAGCCCTGGGTCAAAATGGTCCAAAATTAGATCAGGCAACATATTAGACATTTTGCCTTACAGACCTATGTTACAACTGGTATCCAGATCACAGTTAATCTGTAATATTTTATCAGTCAAAAACTTTGCAAAAGTATCATAATTAATTGCCTGTTCCTGAGACAAAAAAGACTCAGATTTAGGAGTCAACAGGTGTTAAGTTGTCTTAAATGAATGCATCATCTTTATAACATGTTACTGAAGATATTTTAAAGCATACTAAGTTTGAGGCCCTGCTCCAGCGGATGTTGGCTGTGGCTAAACAATGGGACGAGCTGGTGTGCTGCAGTGGCTACAGGGTCCAACTAGGATCTGCAAGACCTGGTTTCAAATCCCTGCACTGCCATGAAACTCACTGGGTGACACTGGGCCAGGTAGGTTAGGCTGAGAAGATAAAACACTCAGATTTTTCTGTTTCACAGTAAGGATATATAAATGGCATTACGTAATCATTGTGGTCAGGTTGGCCAGGTTTATCAGAATGTAATTTTGAAACATTGGAGGTTAGCAATACGAAGAAGCTTGTTTAACACAAAGACCTTGGAACGTATTTTACATCTATTTTAACAGTAATACAGGAATTGAGCATCTTTGCAATTTTATCATTTAATATTTTCTGAATTTGGCAAAAATAAAGTCATACCTGGTTGTTAGGTTTGGTTGACAAACATTTTCCAAAATACAGTGTTTGCCTTGTACACAGACTACTACATGCTGATCCATCAATAACTCCAGTCTTATATTTATCACACTGTGGGGGGGAGGGGGGAAAGAAGCAAATGTCAGACCACCTGAGGATCACCTAATAATTCCATGATAAAGAAGACTTTTGCTGATTATTCTGAATGCTTGAAGGTAGATCTTTTCCTACATATAGGCTACATATAATCTATATTAAATTAGACAGGACTAGCATTTGAAGTGTTTCAGTTTCAAGTTATCATGTGGGATCTGTTCGATCTCAACTGGTTCCTGGCCATCTGATCCAGTCCTTGCATTAGGACACTTGGTATTTCCTCCCCCCGCCCAAGATCCATCAGCAATAGACCTCCGCCTAGTGTCACATTCACTCTTTTTGTATCCCCCGTCTGGTGCAACCACCCATATTTACAAAGGAGGATAAATGCTATTGGCACAAGGACCACAGTCAAGACACTAAACCTGGTTGCAATCAGCAAGCTACACAGTCGTCAAACTGGTGTTAATGGTACTAATGGTTCTAGACTAAACAGTTTATAGTCTTTGTTTTGATATACCTACTTGAGACAACTACTGAATAAAATGGATATTACTTGGGATCAAATCGCACTGAACTCAATGAGGCTTACTTCTGAGCAAACAGGATCAATCTGCAAAAGTGTTTAGAAATTTTTAAAATATTTCAGCCATTATACTTACTATTATTTTCTTGCAGTCATGTCCTCTGCAAAGTTCCGTGTAAGATGAATACTGAACATAAATAATCCAGCTGCCAATAAATACTCCTAGCCATGAAAAGAAGAGATACTTCATTCTCATATAAGAGAAGCGAACCTTGAAGTAGAAAGAGGAAAAGACAAGAGGGATGAGGAAAAAATGTCAGCACAAATTTCATACTGTACTTCTACTATGATAATAAGTATGTGTGATAAATTCCACGCAGAATTTATCACTATCAGCATGCACACTTTTTATAGTTTATGATAGTAGTATACTATAGTATAGTTAGTGTGTCCGACTAAGTTATGGGAGACCCGGGTTTGAATCTCTACTCTGTCATGGAAGCTTGCTGGGTGACCTTGAGCCAGTTACACTCTCTCAGCCTAACGTACCTGTTGTGAGGATAAAATGGAGAACGGGAGAATACTGTAAGCCACTCTGAGTCCCCTTGGGGGGAAAGGAAGTAAATAAATTCTTCTCTTACAGGTTTTAGGCCTAGATCAAAGTCACTAAAGGTTTTAGGTCTATATTAAAGACAAAAAGTCACTAGCAACAACACAGCATCTAACAGAAATAATTGCACAGGAAATAAGGTTTACCAAATCAATATGTGAACAGAGCTGGGATCTGAACTTCTTGCAGGGTCCATTACACAACCTAGTAATGTCAACCATACCACTGGAGGGGCTATATGCAGGTGCTATAAAAATCAGACCCCTTTGTCTAATTCATTTGAAACTTGCTGAGTCTTCAGGAGAAAGGGTGGACTTGGTTTCCTGATATTTTGATTTCATTTGGTGAAAACTCATCCACTCAGGAAAATCTGCCATCTTCCATGCATGGAAAACAATGGACAGATATCTGAATTGATCTTAAAAAACAAACAAACAGAAATGGAACCCAACAAGTTTTCAAGGCATGAAAACATTTCTGAGAATGGAGATGTCACAGAAACCAAATGGCAAAGCACTCCCATTGTTGGTGTATCCTTAGATGGATTAGTATGGCTGAAAGCAGGGAGCATATCACCCCTACACAAATTTAGCCCCAGCAATTAAGAATTCTAGACATCATCCAATGCTATATTGTGTAGTTAGTCTCCCAAAAATCAACTATAAAAATTAACTATCATCTCTCAAGAAAGCTTTAAGCAGTCATGACATGGCAATGTAGAAGAACAAGTATTTCGAGATTACTTCAACATACAAATAGAACAGTTTCAGAACCAGCATATGCTCTTCTCCTCCTCCTCTTGGAAATGGACCAGAAAACAAGAGTATAAAAGAAAAACATAAGGACACCTAACAAGGCATCTATAGAGTCAATATCCTGCTAAACAGTGTGACCTGAATGGTAATTAGTTATTCATCAAGTGAAATGCATCTCAAGCAGTACCACTTCTAGGAAAGGTTGATCCTGGATGGGCTCCAAAAAATGCACTGATACTAGTACTAGAGAGAAAATGAGATTAAATGTTGCACAGTACATTAAAGTAATATTTAAGAATATTATTGGACTATAAAATTTAAAGTAGCCTTGCAATTTAATGCATACTTTGGTTGCCCTACCTTCCTCTACCCCTGGTACTACTGCTGCCTTTGAGCTCTCTGCCAGGAAAAAAAAGTTTCCCCCATGCCAAGGCAACACAGCAATGCTTGGGATGCTGATAACCTTCTGTACAACAGAAAAGGTAAGCAACAGCCAGTGCTCCATGCAGAAAATCCTCCACAATTCTATGGTGTTTTCAGGAGTAGCACAAGAAAGCAGGCAGGAGGGAGGCACAAGTATGCTTTTATTAGCTGCTCATTTGGGGTGGTAATGGTAAAAACCAACCAATGCTTAGAATGCACCACTGCAAATAATATACGTAACCATCTTTGTAATACAGCCTCCAAATAAAACCCTATACCACTCAATATAGTGCCAAAGTCTCAATCCATGACAAGTCACATCAATTCGCATAAATGTAAGTTAGTTATAAAATCTGACTGCAGTAACTCAGCATAGGATAGCACAGTTAGCTAGTCAAACTGGATGAACTTTAATCAGTCCGGACACCTTCAGTCATAGGTCAGCACCTCTAAAACCATTTACTTTATTACCCCTTAAAACACACAAACACTGGAAAGAGATTTAATAGGACTTTTTGCCCCACAATCTATGAACAGAAAATTGAGAACATGAGTCAATTTACATCTGAACAGAGAGTTAAGAACTTTAAGACATTCAATAGGGATGAGCATGATTACAGTTATACTTAAACTATTGGTAAGACGCCAGCTCTCCTACATCCAAACCATTATTAACCCAAGTGTAGACAATAGGAAGAAAGTAGATTTCTTTGAAATGTGGTGTTGGAGGAGTGTTACGGATAATCGTGGACGGCCAAAAAACAAATCGGTGAGTTATAGATCAAATCAAGCCTGAATTGACCTTAGAAGCTAAAATGACTAAACTGAGGCTATCGTATTTTGGTCACATTAAGAGACGACAAGAGTCACTATAAAAGTCAGTCATGCTAGGAAAAGTTGAGGGCAGCAGGAAAAGAGGAAGACCCAATAAGAGATGGATTGACTCAATAAAGGAAGCCACAGCCCTCAATTTGCAAGATCCGAGCAAGGCTGTCAAAGGTAGGACATTTTGGAGGACATTGATTCATAGGGTCGCCATGAGTCGGAAGCGACTTGATGGCACTTAACACACAGAGAAGTCACCAGTACAACAATAAACTGTTCAGCAGCTTACAACGAAGACCATTTCCCTATCATAAACAATAGGTAATGGTGCCTACTTTCCCCTCATTAGATTTTTAGGATCATTGCTTAAGAGCAACAAAGGCTGATTTGGCAGCAGCCTTATATCTACGATAGTCCAATGTCATAAACAGATCTCATCACTATGCTTTTATCTTCTGCAAAGCTGTATTATTCTGTTTTGAAACCATTATTACCCAAAGTAGCTCTATGAGTTTGAAAGCATGCTCATTATCTCAAGCATACTTACCATATTAAAACCCTGTTCATTCTTTTGGAGTTCACCACAACAGCAGCTGTATACTAGATCAGCATGCTTGCAATACTGACTGCATACTTGCCAGAGAACCTTTAATGCATTACAGAAACGGATACTGCACCAAGTGCATTTGTTGGTTAAAAGGATCAATTAGGATTTTATAAAACAGTTTAAAATACAAAAAAGGAAGCAAATATCTATCTTAACAGAATGGTATAAGTGACTGTGAAAGATTGTTGCAATGCTTCATTGGATTAGGGGACTTACAGAAGTCTTTTGTAGAAGAAGAGAAAAAAGGGGCTTGAAACAATTCCAAGGACACAGATTTCAGAACAAGCTAAGAGAACAGGGAATGATGAAGAGATTTAATTATGTTAGATTTACAATCTATGCCAGAAGAAAAGCAAACCATGATACAAAATAGAGGACAAAGGCACAACCAGAACAATCACCACCTTTCATAAAAAATAGTCTTACTTTTTGAACAGTGTAACAATTATTTTGGCTGTACAAACAAATGAAATATCTATGCTCAGTCATTTTAGAATAATATATTTACATCGACCCCTGCTTATACCATATGTAAATGTACATAGACACATACAGAATGAGAAGCATTGGTTACAGAAACCAGAGACAGTTCTTGCCTTGAGCAAAATATAGATCTTTGTTAATGCTGTTTATTTTTAGGACAGACTTACAAAAGAAGCAATCGAAGTATCTTGCTCCCCATGCAGAGAATTACTTTCATCTGACCTTGCATGTAAATATATCACTCTTTTTAGCAGTGTCTGCACAGCTTTTTAGAGAACACATAGTCTAAACAGGATCTACGTTACTTCCCCCCTCCTCATCACCAACAATTGTTATATGGCTAACACTGAGGAGGAGGGGGGGATTAAAAAGTACAAGGATGTTTAAGAACCAATAGGGTGTCAAACTAAAATGAGATAAGACAAAATATATACATCTGGGATTTTACCTATTTTTACCTATTTTGATGGCAGTTTTACCCTTTTACCTATTATCCCTTTTCTTTTCTGTATTTTTGAAAAAAACAATAAAAATTATATTTTAAAAAATGACAAAATATATACATCTGGGGTTAGGAATGGGAACTTGGGTCAGGATAACTAGAACATGTTAAAGAATATTGGGGCACATCATAAAACAATTGATTTGCAGTCATCTCATGGAAAAATTAAATGAACAGTAGTTGCTAATAAAACTTTTTCCTTTGATGTGACAATGACTTTAGTAGTCAGTGATATGCAGCAGGCATAGCAACTTTATAATTGACACAAGTGATCCAGGTGTCCTTCCTAAAGACTATCCGATAGTTCAAAATCATCAAAATGCTGTTAACTAGGGGGAAATGCAGTCTCCGCCTGTTCTGCCCCACCACTTTGCCATAGTGAGTGCTGTGACTGACAGTGTCATGGGCTATTGGATTATGTCCATGCTATCCCTAATGGCCACACGTCTTTTACACTTGACAGTTTTCTGAGAATGTTTGCCCACTTTATGTCATGCTGCCCAGATTTCTGCATGATTCTTACAAGCACTCATGCAGCATTTTCCCACAAACTTGTGATTAATCAGACATAGCCATGAATACATGAAGCTGCCTTCTCCTGAATTAGACCATTGGTCCATCACGGTCAGTGCTGTCTAGACATTAGGGTGGATAAGTGATAAGAAGAACACACAGTATTGTTAATAAGTACTGCTTAATAATAACTGATGGCTCATCAGTGAGAACAAACAGTAGTAGATGACTACTTGGCAGGTGAGGAATCTGTTTCCCTAAATAAGATTCCCATCACACCTTGGAAAAAGTAAAGTACCTTGGGGTTCAAGACCTCTCTTGATATGGAGGAACTGTTATGGAGGGTAGCAAATCCATTGCCTTATAGGAGTGCCTCTTTGCATTCACTTATGTTTATAATCTTTGCTGTAAAGTAGAGCATAACAAGGATATTAAACCTGGCACTGCAATTCATGGAACTTCTCACCAGAATGAGAGATTGAGAGCACAGACCAGTAGTGTATTTCTTTCATCTCTCCATATTGACACAGACAGATAGATGTGGAGACCGATAAAACAGGAGCACTTTTTATCATTTCTACACTAGCTTCTCTGCAGGGTTAGCATTTTCCATTTAACCCTCTAATCTTACAAAGGTCCTAAACAACAGCTAACCTCCAGCTGCAGCCTGCCAGGGCAACATATTTCCAAATGCTACTGAACTGCAGAGGCAAGCAAACCAGTGTATGCAAATAGGACATCTGAAGAATGGTACACGTTTGTGGTAAGAAAAGCTACAAAACGTAAATTACATGACTACTCGAACATAGCAAGGGGGGATGGGTGCGGAGTAAGGCAAAGGTTCAGGGACATGCATTACCAGCTTGCATCACTCCAAAATAAGCCAGAACTTGGAGGAAAAAGAGATGCGGGAACAGAAGATTTGGAAGGAGGAAAAAGGCATGCGGAAGGGTTGGCCTGTCAGTTTGATCTCATTCACAAGGCCTACTTAAAAAAAAAAAAAAAAATCCAACCACCCGCGACCTGCCCATTCGAAATCATGACTTTCCCTTTGGCAATGTCTGAAATTGGTTCTTGTAGGTTATCCGGGCTGTATGACCGTGGTCTTGGTATTTACTTTCCTGACGTTTCACCAGCAGCTGTGGCCGGCATCTTCAGAGGAGTAACACTGAAGGACAGTGCCTCTCAGTGTCAAGTGTGTAGGAAGAGTAATATATAGTCAGAAAGGGGTTGGGTTGAACTGAACCATTGTCCTGCAAAAAGTATCAAACATAATGTGCTTGTCCTGTAAGTATCACGATAATGTGCTAATGAGGGTGTGGTATGTTAATATGGAACTATTGTATCCTGAAGTGATCTGTTAATGTGTGGAATCCAAAGCTAATCCGCATGGCTATTGTGGACTGTAGTCTTTGTTAGTCTGGAGGTTTTCAGGACAGGAAGCCAAGCCTTATTCATTCTTAAACTCTCTTCTGTTAAAGTTGTGCTGATGTTTATGAATTTCAATGGCTTCTCTGTGCAATCTGACAAAATAGTTGGTAGAATTGTCCAGTATTTCAGTGTCTTGGAATAAGACCCTGTGTCCTGTTTGTGTCGGTCCATGTTCAGCCACTGCTGATTTCTCAGGTTGGCCAAGTCTGCAGTATCTTCAGGATACAATGGTTCCATATTAACATACCACACCCTCACTAGCACATTATCTTGATACTTACAGGACAATGATTCGCACATTACCTTTGATACTTTTTGCAGGACAATGATTCAGCTCAAACCCAACCCCTTTCTGACTATATATTACTCTTCCTACACACTTGACACTGAGAGACACTGTCCTTCAGTGTTACTGCTCTGAAGATGCCTGCCACAGCTGCTGGCGAAACGTCAGGAAAGAAAATACCAAGACCGCGGTCACACAGCCCGGATAACCCACAAGAACCGATGAACTCTTCCCGTGAAAGCCTTCGACAATATTTTAATGTCTGAAACGCTTGGAAAAAGCAGCTCGAAAGGACTGGTCGAACGGGTGGGCGCCTTCTTCGGCGGCAGCCAACATCCTTCCCGGCCCGTGCAGAGTTTGCACGTGAACACGCCCGCACGCATACACACAAGACGCGCAGGCCCCGTCTCCCTAGCCAGCGTCCCCGCCTCTCCCGGCCCTCGCCCCCTCCCCGCCGACGACGAGGCCCTTCTCCCCCCCCCCCGCAGTGCCCCAGCCGGCGCCTCTCCCGCCGCAGCCCCCCTCGGCCCCTCCCGAGCCGCCCGCCGGCCTGCCCCGCCCCCCCCGCCTACCTACCTGGCTGTAGTAGGGCTTCCTGAGCCAGGCCGCCGGGAAGAGCCTCCTCGCCATGGCAACGGCACATCCCCGCAGCGGCCTCAGGCGCGGGACAAGGAGCCGCCTTCCCGCCCAGCAGGCCTCAGGCAGGCAGGGAGTCAGACAGGCCGGCCAGCCAGCCAGCCAGCCAGCCAGCCAGCCACCTGCCTGCGCGGCCTGCGAAGGGGCTCCACGCAGCCCGGAAGGCGGCAGGGGCGGGGCAGGCGGATCCTCGCCCCGCCCCTCCTGGCCACTGAGGGAGGGAGGGACAGCGCGCCCGCTGCCTCAGCGCCTCAGCCTTAAAGGGGAGGCGGGCCGGCGGCTCCCTGGGACCGAGGGGATTGGAGGAGGCGCCCCGCCGGATTGTGCCGGCGCGCGGAACCCGTCTTCCCCCCCCCCCTCAGCTTAAAGGGGAGGTTTCCGTCTCCGAAGGGTCCCGCCCACCGTCAGCGTCCCCGGAGACGGTTTTTGTGCGTCCCAAGTAAGTGCGGAAGGAAACGCCGATGGGGGGGGGGGAGGAGGAGGAGGGGGGAGGGGAGGAGAGGGGGGGTCTTTTCTGGAGCGCCCTCCCTTCCGGAGTGATTCCCGACGGCGCGCGGGGTCTGCCGTCGGAGTGACTCCCTGGGCGTTATTCGGCGCGGGTTGACGTTTCCGGCTGGGAGGAAAGAGCCCGAGCCCAGTGGCCCCTTAAAGACGAACGAACATGTTTCTCTGGCAGGGTGTGAGCTTTCGTGGCTGGGAGGAGTGCCCCTGAGCAGGTTGGGAGCGCGCTGCCCAAGTGGGCGGAGAAGCGCCCTTCACAGTGGTACCGAAAAATTGAGTTCTGGAGTTTTCATGCCGTTCTGGAATCTCTCTCCCCCCCCCCCCCCGCTTGGTGCAGAAGTATCCTCGCCGAGGGTGGACGCAAAACTCTGCAAGGCCGGCTGCCCCGTTCATTAACCCTTACCCACCCAAGCAAGGTTATAGCGGGCTGGGGAAGGCACTGGCAAACCACCCCGCAAAACAAAGTCTGCCTTGGAAATGTCAGGATGTGACGTCATGGGTCAGGGATGACCCGGTGCTTGCAAAGGGGACCTTTTTTTTAAATGTTTCTTTTTATACACATTTCAATTATATATTTCTTATTCTATGTACAATGTTTGTATAACATACTTTTCTCGTTCCCTCCCCTCCCCTCCCTAGCCCCACTCCTTCTCCGGTAATTTTTAGTCTCGTGTCCCCAGCCACGGGCACAAAGTCTGTATCTTCCACTGAATGTCTTTTCTTCCTTCCACTGATATCCATCTAAATAGGTCTTCCATCTACTCATGATTTCCCTGCTCTTGTCTTCCCATTAAGTCTTCTGGCGCATCGTCTCGACGATATCCGACTGTATAAATTCAAACAGATAGTTGTGCCAGATTTCTATAGTCCATTTACTTTTATCCTTCCAACCCAGAGCTATTACTGCTTTGCTTGCTAATAGCATAGCTTTGAGTATGACCTGATCCCTCTTATTTACAGGGGACCTTGACCTTTAAATCGAAAGCACCGCCAGGAACCAAGACACTTCATAGCACTTTATAGTCCCGCTCTGCCAAGTCATTGGACATACTTACCCCAGCCCAGTCCCAACCTAGGAAACTCAAAGAATCTGGAGTTGACTATTTAATGCCACTGCTGCCTGGCAGATCTAGGTGGTCACATCCTTTAGGGTACCTGGCACAAACCATCTAAGCAATGTGATATTGCCATTCCAGGGTTTCCTATTGAGCTGAAGTAGCTAAGAGAAGGAATTACCTGTGATCCAGGAAGCCCCTGGTTCAAATTTCACTTCTCCCAGGAGCTCACAAGGTGGCCTTAGGCACTCTCCAACTACCCATCTGCAATATGAGAACAACACTGGCTGATTTGCAGGGCCATTGTAAGGGTTATCAGATAATGTCTGCAAAGGTTTCTGAACAACAAAAGTGCTATAGAAATGCAAAGCATTATTATTTTATTTAAGCAAAGTGCAATAATACAAAACATCCTAGCTGTGTGTGCTTTGCCTCTGTTCACTTATAGGGCTTTTATCCCACCCCATCCCAAGGGCAAGTCTCATATATGAACCAGCAAAAATGCAGTGCTGGAGAAGCAGTCATAAGCACAGGTTTTCCTATGTTGTACTTCATTTGGATTGATGAAACAGAAGGCAATCTTCACTGTGCCTGGGTGTTGTTATAGATAAGAACATAAGAAAGGCCCTGCTGGATCAGACCAAGGCCCATCAAGTCCAGCAGTCTGCTCACACATTGGCCAACCAGGTGCCTCTGTGTGTGTGTGTGTAAAGTGCCGTCAAGTCGCAGCCGACTTATGGCGACCCCTTATGGGGTTTTCAAGGCAAGAGACTAACAGAGGTGGTTTGCCAGTGCCTTCCTCTGTATAGCAACCTTGGCCTTCCTTGGTGGTCTCCCATCCAAATACTAACCAGGGCTGACCCTGCTTAGCTTCTGAGACCTGATGAGATCAGGCTAGCCTGGGCCATCCAGGTCAGGGCCTCTAGGAAGCCACAAACAAGACGACTGCAGCAGCACCATCCTGCCCATGTTCCACCGCACCCAAAATAATAGGCATGCTCCTCTGATACTAGAGAGAACAGGTATGCAGCATGACCAGCATCCATTCCAACTAATAGCCATGAATACCCCTTTTAGATACATGATAACCAGCTCTTCTGGATGGAATTGATTCTATAGAATGATATAAACTGTGTTTCTTAAAGAAGTATCTTACAATGCCAAGTCATGCCAAGAAGCATGACTATATGCTGTTAAACAAGTTTATGCATCCTTGGTTCCTGTTCCAGGGCTACCTGTGCCACTTGTGGCTTCAATGCTGCAGGCCATACGCCAATGCCATGCACCACATTATACTACAACAAAAGGAAAAGGTCTTTCAAAACAGCTGATGTACAAGTGCCATCCTAAAGTAGAGTTAGACTATTCTAAAACCATTGAAGTCAACAGGCTCAGAAGGGTGCAACTCTTGTTTAGAATTGCACTGCCGATATGCTGAGTTATACGCATTGACTAAACCCTGGTACTTTTCCAGTAAGTATCTTCTGTAGTTCTATGTGGGTCTCTGGTTCACTTCCTTTTGAATCAATCTGCTGGACGTCTGTCACCCTAGCTTTCAAAGTAATGCTGATACAAAGCCTAAATAGCTGCATTCTTTTGAAAGCAGATGTGGGTTTGCTTCCACTCCAGCAATTCTCTGTTAATAATAGACATTAGGATGATTAGTCACAATGTACAACAGAGAAAAACAATAAGAGGTTTACTGATGGGTGAATAAAATTGCACTGTTATCCTCATATGTGTCACAGCACAATCCTCTTACATCCCCAGTAAATACAATGTAGCTGGCAATTCATGACAGGCTTTATGTAACCGTAAGTGAATTAGCAAGCTGTACACTGGGTATGGTTTCACATACTATTTCACATTTCACTATGGTTTCACAGTAAACCCTCACTGAAGTTCTGCATAAAACATTACTTCTTTTTCATAATGCTGTGACATTTCAGGTTGTAATCCTATGCACACCTAACCGGAAGTAAGTTGCACTGAATTCCATGGGATTTACTACTGAGTAAGCAGGTATAGAGTTGAGCTTACTGGTAGCCCAGTTGTCACTGCCAACTAATACTAGTTGCTGAGAACATATACTGGGGCAGTATGACATCATCCATTGGAGCAGAGGCAATGAGGAATTAATTTGGCTTCCCAAAGCTTCCCTCCTTCAGTGGTCATTGTGGTATAGTGTTTAGAATGTTAGACTAACATGGAAGAGAGGAGTTTAAATCCCCAATCTAAAGCTCATGGGATGAACTATGGGCTATTATCTCTCTCTTAATTTACATCACAGAGTAGTTGTAAGAACAAAATGGGGGGGGGCAGAAAACTATCTAGCCCAGTTGTCCCCAGCCTTTTCAAGCCTGCAGGAACCTTTGGAATTCTGACTCAAGGTAGTGGGCACAATCACAAAATGGCAGCTGCAGGAGGCAGAGCCAATCGCAAAATGTCAGGCAAACAGAATATGTGTAACTGATAGTAACTCTTCAACATTTCAGGCAGAAGCACTGATTAACAGACTGCCTCTTACAATGAACCCTGACCTGGATGGCCCAGGCTAGCTTGATCTCGTCAGATCTCAGAAGCTAAGCAGGGTCAGCCCTGGTTAGTATTTGGATGGGAGACCACCAAGGAAGTCCAGGGTTGCTGTGCAGAGGAAGGCACTGGCAAACCACCTCTGTTAGTCTCTTGCCATGAAAACCCCAAAAGGGGTCGCCATAAGTTGGCTGCGACTTGATGGCGCTTTACACACACACACACACTTTTACAATGAACATATTGTTAGAAATTTTTTTATTGCATACACACAGCTTACCTTCAGTCACATAATGAACATCCTTGTGTTGTGGTGGCACCTGCTGCTGAAGCAACTTTACAAAATCAGATCTGAAATGGCCAATCAGAAGCTCTGCTAGGCAAAAGCCCTACCTGACCCTGCCCACTTTGTAAAAACACTTGGAAGGCACCAGGAAGGTGTCAGTGGGTGTCATGGCACCCATGGGCATCACATTGGGGATCCCACTCTAGCTTACCCTGTGCTCCTTGAATGAGGATATCGATAAAATAACAGAGGTATTTTTCCCTCCTTGCATGCATGTAGCTAAGCAATGCAAAGAAATATGCACAGGAAACAATCCTGAGACTCTCTATTCAGAAGTAAGTCCTATTTTATTTGTTAGGGCGTACTCATGGGAATTATTCTTAGGATTGCAACCACAGTGTCTCATTGCTTCTCTGAGCAGCTATTGCCCAGAATGTTAAATACAACCAGTACATAAAGAACTTTTCCAACATGTGATGGCTGCGGCGAGAATCTTATTCACAAAGAATTGGAAAGCCATGAACACACCAGAAATAACAGAATGGATTACAAAAATGTATGAACTTGCAAACATGGCAAGACTCTTGAGTCTGTTACAAAAAAGAATGATAGAGGACTATAACCAAAGACGGCAACCATTCTATGATAGATACGGGTGATGAAATGTGCAAACTAGATTGGATTAAATAAGGATGATGCTAATTAGAAGTGATGATAAATATAACTTTGATGCAGTTGATAACTATAACAGAGAACAATAATACTTAAGAATAAATTAGCTTTATATAAGTTTTCTAGAACTAAGATGTAAAGATAAAAGATGTAAAGATGCAAAGATAATGTAAAAGCCAAAGGAGTAGAAAATGAACATAAGTATCACCAATGTCTTTTGTTTTATAAAATTTTAAGCAAAGCACGGGGGGTAAGAGATGAGATATGAATGATACTGGTCACGGTACATGAGACTGTTCTATTGTTCTATTTTTTTAAATTATTATTTTTCTATTTCCCCATTTCCCTCTTTTTATTCTGTACCCTGAAAAAAATTAATAAAAATATTTTTTTAAAAAAAGAAAGCATGGACAATCAGCGCTGTGAAATCATTTTCAAAACCCAAGGGAAGTTTTGGATGTGAACACACAAAGAGAAGACATTTTATTAAATATTGAAAATGAGTAGTGCGGTAACTGCCATAGTCTCCAACTCCTTCCATGGGTATAAATATATCCCCATTCGCAAATTGCTAACAGTTTTCCTGGATCCAAGACAGGTGCCATGATACATTTTCCTTTCCTTGCAAGTATTGCAGCTGCCTCTATCTGGAACCTCGCTCCACAGAAGGTAAATATATTTTCCCCTGGGTACCTTCAGTGCTTGTGACCATCCCCTCATACCTTTACTTTCTGAGCTCTGTGTGTATTGGGAATTTTGTGTGTATGAGCAGATGAATAGGACTGTTTTTAATAAAACCCTTCAAATTTACAAAATGCTTCTTTATTGGGAACCTTTTCCACTTGTGTGCTCATTCGTGTAAAAATTGGTTTTAAAGAGCCCTACACCAACCTCTTGCAAAACTCTACCAGTCTCCAGTTAATTTCCCCCAATAAAAGGAGACCCCTCTGCTTGGCGTTAACACTACTCTCACCTCTTGTCTAACATTGCAGATTTTTGAAAAAACGTGGAACCATGTTTACCTACAATACCAGCAAAAATCCTTTTTTCAGATCACTTTTAGCACTGAAATACTATCATGTTCCTAGCCTAAGAGCCATGCCTCTCTCTAAGGACCCAATTAGACTTTAAGCAAAGCACACAGTTGCTGCCAAAACAGCAGCTATGTTTCTAGTTTCCTCCATAATGCCTAGTACAACTTACCCATGTCCTGACATTATGACCTGTCCCTCCTCACCAGTCAATGATGTTGAACACAGGTGGACAAACACATAACATCATGACATTAGGATACAGTTACATTGTACTAGATGTTGCAGAGGGGAAGGGGAAAACTACACGCATGGTTGCCATTTTCAGTGGCAACAGCACAACTAACATAAATCATAGTTTGAATCAAGGATTCATCAGGGATAGCTTCATTGATGACTGCACTTGCCACAAATTCCACACCACAATAATTTGACAGGGACATGCATTTGTTTCCAAATGAATAAAATGAAACAAAACAAAATCTACATTTGTTTCATTTGTTTGGACAATTAAAACAATGTAAAATCAATGAATAAATGAATTTCTGTGGAGCTTAATTTACAGAATTCAAAGAGGTCAGAGGGAGAGAAATGTCTTCCTGTTCCTCCTGTTCTCCTTCCTTTTCATCATCAATGAAGTGTTACCTTCAACTGGCAGATATATGCACATTTTAGTATATGATGACTCCTATGGAAATTGATAATGTGATGGCTTGATAGCATACTGAGATGTTATGGCTCTCACAGCAATATCACATCTCCTGCTCTGTGAATGCATTTCTGGAAAGATATTGGAAATACTACAGAGGTTTCAAAGAAGAGCAATGGAAATTATTGATTAAATGTAAAACTCACTCTATAATGAGACATTGGAAGAGCTCATCAAAAAGCCTATCAAAAGAAAGTTAAAAGGTCATTCATTGGCTGCTCTCAAAAATAAAAGATGTCTGGAAGTATATGCCTGTTTAATTTAGAAATCAAATGTCTGGAAAATTCTCTCAAACTATTTTCTTCCCTTGATTTATTTATCAGTTATATCTCACTCTTTCCTAAAGGAGCAGAGGATGGGATGGCATCCTTGGAGTTACCCACTGATACTCACAATGAGTGATATCATAAGTGAACAGTCAACACATACATCTGAAGGCCTGTTTCCTTGGCTCCCAGAAGGTACTCTAGTGATCTCTTTTAAGTCTCACTGAGTTGGGGGACTGGTTCTTTGGCAAGCTTGGCTCTTCAGTGTTCTGTCTCATGTTTCCATTTCATCTTCTTTGCTGAAATTATCTTCTCCCAGTTTTTCTGCTTCCTTAAAATGTTTCTTGAACACACAGTCTCATTTCCTGGGAACTGACTCCTTTTAAAAAATATATTTTTAAAGTTTTTAGGATAAAGAAAAGGAAGGTTAGAAAGGGGATCATATAACACAAAATTGTTTCTTCCGAGCCTTAACCAAATATAATATTAACATTTTTTTAATTTATCAAAATCAAATCTTACTCTATAGCCTAAACATCTTAGAGCTCTTTCAAGTGGCTTAAGTATATCAAACTCTTAATAATCATTCAATATTCATTAAAAAATAGTCCTAAGAACGTCTTGTTACTCCTTCAATTAGGCTAAACATACACAACTCTTAATGCATCATTGGATATTCTTACTACAAGTTTCATCTACTGTTCTGGAGAATTTTTATTTACTGTTTGCATTGTAATCATAGACTAAACATACCTTACACTTAATACATCATTGAATATAGTTACTTCAAGTTTCATCTACTATTTTAAAGAATTTTTATTTGCTATTTGCATAATAACCATTAAAAGGTTGCAATTTCAGTTCAGATTCTTCTATTGATTTCTGATTCACCAATTGCGTTAACCTGGCCATCAAAGTGAAGTCAAAAAGTTTATCAGTCCACCCTATGATATCTGGAGTTGTGTCAGACTTCCAGTGTTTGGCATTCACAATTCTGGCAGCAGAAACAGTGTACTGGTAAAACTCTAGAATTTAATTGTGAAGGAAACATTGCACTCAGCTTTACGTACTGAGTTATTTTGCTTTATGTTGTTTTACATAACTTAAATTTTGTTTTATTTTGTCTAGATTTTGTTTTTCCATTCTGCTCTGCTGATATCTGCTGATTTCCAGCTGGTATTGAGCTGGCTGGTAATTTACTACTAAGGGAAACAATCTTTACTGTTGCTGCCTTATCAGTTCCTTACCTAATCTTTTGTGTATTTAGACATTGAGAAGAATGTTGTAACTTTGGCCTTAGAGACAAGCATATAACTTTTAGGTGTTTTGTTTGTAACTTAGCAAGTTTTAAGTGTTTAGCTTGTTATTAGCTGTTATAATAACCCTAACTCATCTCCCATCCCCCTTTTCCCCTTCATTAGGGTGTGGCAGCGTGACATGAAGACGATGGAAGGAAAACCTTGCGAAAACTGCTGTTAACTTTGCTCTATCTTTAACTTGAGAAAGCAGTATTTCACTTGGTTTTACTTTGTTTTGTCATCTCCCTTGTTTTACTTTGTTTCCGTACCTATCCCGCCTCATTAGTTTGTGTCAATATTGATAAGGATTTTAATCATTTTGCAGGCAGACTTTTAATTTTCCTTCTAAGGGTTAGGATTTTAGCACTGTAGAATTAGGGATAGAGAAGGGAGAGTTTTCTCTCATATATTCCCTCATATATATTTATATATTTTATATTTTTACCATACTATTGTTATCTCCTTTCTTTTTTTCCAGGCCAAACTTATTTCTCTTAAGGCACAGGCACTTCTTAAAGTAAAATTCAATCAAAATTAAATTAGAAAATTTTAATACATTTTAATATATCTAGTTGTTTAGGGGACTTGAAATTACATGAAAGGTTCAAGTTTTATTATGAATCGTAAGCGTAATTGCCCTTTTGATGACCATACACCTCCCTCTCCCAAACAAAGTAGGGTGGACGACCCCTTTAGATACTACTATGATTTTGAAAACCATTCTGAAGATTTGCAGTCAGCCCCAGATCAACTCTCTCTGCAAAACTATATAAACAATGTCCACAGTCCCCTGTCTTGACCCCTTGACTAAGGAGGAAGCTATAGATCACTGTGAGTTTCAGACTATATCTCAACAATTTGATACAGCGAAAAATGGTGACTCAGTATTGAGCCTGCTGGGATCACAAACTGTCCTAATTGCAGATACTTTAAATAAAATTTATGAAAAAATAGATCAGCTTTCAATTCAAGTATCAAACTGTATCTTAATGAAGAAACAGGAGAAAATCCAGAATATTATGAAAGAACCTTCCTCTGTACCAGACTTTTGCTGTATTGTGCTGGATGTTAACTGGAACAATAAATGGCTCATAAAGGAAGATTTAGCATTCCTCCTAAATCTGCATCCAGCTTTAATTGATTAAAAACATTATGATCATTTATCCAGTAACCCCCACTCTTGTAGATTAATGCTTTTATTCATTCTTCAAAACTTCCATCTTTAATTTTATCTAACCGGGAATGGCTAATTAGTCATGGCATCTACCATCAATGTCTCCTTAAAAATACTGTTATTACTCCTTTGCTCCCCATTAAATTTCTTTGAAACCATCAAAAGTAGCAAAAACACACAAAAATACCAGTTGTAAGTTCGAATCAGTAAAGAGACAGGCTTCAAAAACTCCATTAATTTACTTAACTGAATCAACACCCCCTCAAAGAGGGTTGGTTATTCTGAATGGACAAAAAGGAATTGATGGGAAATGGGACTTTACCTTCATCAGATATAGGGGGGTTAGTTTGATCAAATATTTTATTATAGCAGCAGACTACCTAGATCTAGTTGAAAGAGTTAAAGTGGAAGATTATATAGGAGGGGATTATCTCCCAATTTCCCTCAATCTTCATACCTCTGTAAATAACCACATGTGATAGACATTTGAGCAAACTGACCGATAAACAATCATCTGCATATTGAACTTGATGGTCTCCAGCTGTTGAGGAGGCAGTAATCAGCTTGTTTAACTCTCAAGAATTCAAAGAAAGACAAAGAAAACTTTTAATGAGTAACTCAGAAGATCACACTTTTGTATTCTCTATTGAATGTTTTTGCATCTTTATATATCAAGCCATACTTAAGTACTTAAAAGAAAATAGATCTACTAGCTGGTTTGATGGAGAGTGTAAATTTGTAAAGAAAGCAATCCGCCATAAACATCATGAGTTTAAAAGGAACAACATGTTGGGAGTTCTTCGGGATTTGTTGAGCCTTAAAAGTAGATACAGAATTACATTAAACAAGAAAAAAAGAGAGGAAATGTATGGGGTGTGGGATCTTTTGATTTCTGCAGCTGATAATAATGACTGTAGCCTGTTCTGGTCATTGACTTCCAGAAATCTGAACAGCAGACCCTTTCCCTCATCCTGCATTTCCACATCAGAATGGATACTATTCTTTAAGAAAATGTTCTCATCTGAAGATCATTCATCATGTGTATCAACTCCGATTGACCTCTTGGCCTGCTATTATTAAGCAGGAAGTAATTTGTATGATTAAGCATTTATACCCAGGAAAGGCTCCAGGCCTGGGCTTGGTACCTAATAATTTAAGATAAATACAACACCCTGGGCTGTGATTTTAGCCCGTTTTCTCTGAAATCAACAATACGGGAAAGATTCCCCCCAATCTGGAAACATTCTATCACTGTGCCAAATTACAGGAAAGGCTCCAAGACAGATCCAGCAAACTACTGTCCTATTAGCCTCCTTTCTTTGGTGGGGAAGTTATACACCTCATATTTATATCTCAAATTAGAGGAATGGGTAACCTCTAACAACATATTAGGACATGAACAAATTGGTTTTAGGAAGGACTTTGCTCCTCGAGACCATTGCTTGATCTTAGCCTATTTAGTTAAAAAATATGCCTTTTCATCTAAAGGTAAACTATATGTCGCGTTTATAGATTTGGAGTGAGCTTTTGACACTGGAGTTTTCCTGGAATTAAAACTGATCTCCAGACTATAGAGTTCATTTTCCCTGAAGAAAGTGACTACTCTATGGTAGAAGTAACCTCCATAATTTTTGAGTCAAGACCTGCAGCTATTCCCCTATGTTCTTGGCCATATCCAAGACAACAGGCGGTTTTTTCCTGATGTAAATCTAAGAAGCTACGGGGAAAGGAAAAATCAATACGGAAGAGAATGAAGCATTAATGGGGGCATAAAAGCTTTCGGAATGAATCTATGGTCTTTCAATTTGCTAGCATCTCTGTGGCTTTCAGCATTTTACTAAATAATTGGTTTGGCTAAAGGACAACATTTTACAGCATCAGTCATACAGAAGTTTAATCCTGAGGGAAACAAATCAAGTTTATTTGAATGGTATCATTTATGGTGTGCATTTTACTCAGTATCCAGGCATTGATCTATAATGCTATTATTGTATACATGAGTAATTAATAAGCTGTTTCTGTGCTTGTATATTGTATTTCATTTACCTTTATTGCTAACTATTCCTGCAGCCCTGAACAGTCCACATAATTCCTTTTACAGCTCACACTCTCTATTTTATTTTGGGGGAAACCACGACTGATCCCTGTTCCTGAAGGCACAATGTTTCTTATCACATTCAGGAGACAGGATGTATTACATATGCGTGGGTGATACACGAGGCCGGAGACGGAGTTCCAACAACGACCACTTTATTAACAACCAAGAACTGAACTGTGCTGAACTGAGTCGAACTGAACGGAGCCCTGCTGAACTCAAGACGGAACTGAACTGTAACACACGACACCCCGACTTATATGCCCAACCCAACTGTGATTGGGTGGCTGTGGTCCACGGTCCAATGAGAAAGTAGGCAAAACCAAGTCCGTGATTGGGTGGCTATAGTCTGTAGTCCAATGGGAAAGGCAGGCGAAGGAGCCTGGGGAAAACTTCAAGCTCAACATGAGCCTTGCTTCTGGCTGCATACACAACAGGATGTATTCTAAAACAGCGGTTAGGTGAACAATCCAAGTGCAAAATTATTAAGTACAAGAGCTGTATCCATATGGAAGTTTTTCTCCATCTCAGCTCCAAACTGGAGTGCTGTTTTTGGAAGCAGCCATACAATAATGTCCTTCTGTCATTCACTTTCCACAATTTTCCTGTCTTTGGCATGCTCTTTCTCAACCTGGTTAACTATGATCTTTTCTGAAAGAACACAGTCCATGTTAGCAAGTTAGCTGTGAACAGGAAGGTATACATTTTCAGAATTCCCATCCACACTGGCACCATTTTCTTTCTGTCAGCCCCTCACAGCTGCCATTTTCCCCACTGCACACCATCAGAAGAACTTCTGAGGGCTTTAAAAAAAATTAAGGTAATTGCTGTAGCACTTTAATACTTATTCTGAGAAAGTGGTGACAGCCTAATTTTTTAATAACTGTACACACCTTTTGTGACTTTTGGCAGCATATCTCACCTTGTTGTTCTTTCAAAACTGTTCCTTAAAAGTAGTTGTAAGCTATATTCAAATAACTAGCATATTTATTTCTTCCAAAACAGAACTCTCCAGATTTGACATATGACAAATAATGTATCACTCTAAAGCTGATTTTTTTTCCAAATTACAAAACCCTCTTTTAATATATGAAACAGCTGGATGTTCCCACATACAATGAGGAGAGCCATGGAGAGCGGAGTGTCAAAGACACACTGTGACCTTCCCATCATTTCAAAAGCCTCTGTACAGTTGTTTTCCTGTGTATTTTCTCTACAAAGTGAATAGCAGCCTCACAGTGCAGTCCTAAGCATTTCAACAGGCTTAGAAGATGTAACTGTGTATAGAATTTCACTTTTATGATTGATTGGATTATGACTGACAACTGAAAAAAAATGTGAGGGGAGGAAACAAGTACTAAACCACTTCATTCTGTGCCACAGGCCAGATCCAACTTGGAGCCCCCAAGTTTAGAAAAAACCCACAAGTTTTCCATTGTTACATCATTTATTTGACCCTGATGTGATGAGCCTTTGAGTAGGGAAGGAGAGTACAGCATAGTTCAGTTCAATGTTCAGCACTTTTTACCTCTTTATGTATGTACCCAACTGCCCCTTCCAGTAGCAGACGGCTTCTCACATCTGGTGTAGCACAGCAATTTATTTATTATTTTATTTATTTCAAAAATGTCTATCCTGTCTTAACTCCAATGAAGCAACCAAATTGCAAGGACATAAATATAGTCCAGTTAACCAACTGGAAACAGATTTGTAATGGAGCTTGCTAGGTGACCTTTGGTCAGCCATTTTCTCTCAGCCTCATCTACCTTACAAAGTTGTTGTGAGGGTACAATAGAGGAGGGTAAGCACAATGTTGTAAGCCACTGGGGAGAAAAACAAAGTAGAAATAGCCAAATACATACATACATACATACATACACACACATACACATATACATACATACATACATACATACATACAGGCCTAATTTATAGGGCTGTTTGAGACAATACATGATTTGGACTCTTAAAATGTTTTGAATAAATGCTGTTCATTTTGAACTGAAAAAAAATATGACATTTTAATGTTAGCCTCTAAGTTTAACATTCTTCTCAGATACTTCTGTAATATATTAATTCCCAGTTTTATAATATGCTTAAATTAGTAATAATGTCTTCAGAAAACTCTTTGCCAAAGTGAGTTATTAATGACTTAGTATTAAGCCATTTCTTGCCATATTTATCAAGCAAAAACACTTCCGGTTCCTTAAACTGTTACATGTGCTTGAAATTATGCATTGGTTTTTAGAGCTGCTTTAATAACTCAGCAGCTAGGAGTGCAGCAGAATTTCAACTATGTTGTCCATATGGTTCTAGATTAAGAGACTGACTGCACTACAGAACATCTGATACCTACAATTCATACAGGCAGCACCTGCCAGCACCTGCCATCTGCTAGTTGCTATGGCTGGAGTGCTGGGAAAGGAAAGGGGCTTTCCCGCTCCCTTCACTTGTGCTCGGATCCATCTTTTCTTGCTGGTTGGTTGCTAACAACCTGGAGAACAAAATTCCCTGCCCCTTCAATAGAGGCTTAATATGCAGAAATAGGCTGGTGAAGCTATTGATGAGGTGGAGGTAAATTACATTACCTGGCAAATAACATCCCTGCTTACAGGGTATGCAATAACTACAGTTTGCCAAGATGAAAGAATGGGGGAAATACAGTTAAAAACTGCCTCCAAACCTTGATTTGCAATGGATTTGCAAACCATGGTTTGGATCCCTCCAGTTCGTTCCTGTCTAGTTCAGCTGTCAGAGATGGATTTATGCACCAACTAAGATTATCAGGGCCCCCTTTTCTTTTACCATATGTATTATCTTTACTCTCACTACATTATGATATACCTATGTAATTCTACTTTTTGGTATTCTTACATATCTCCTATCTGGGATGGTTGTCCTCTTCCACCGAGCACGCAGCTTTGGGAGGGATGCACATGGAGCGGTGAGGGAGGCAGGGGACATCCGCCTAGCCAGTCAGATCAGCCGAATCAACCCTGGCGATCAGTGGGGTGACAGATGTCGCAGCCAGGTCGCCCTCACATCCAATTTTTACATATCATGTCTAATACTTATGTGTTGCTTTCACTCAGATTTCAGAAATCCTACTCCTATCACTTCACTTATCAGATGTCTTATTCTGTTGATTCCAGTGGCTCACATTGTGTAGTCTGCCTTGAGTCTTCGTGAGAAAGGTGTCCTATAAACAACATTAATAATAATAATAATAATATATCAACCACAAGAATCTCTTCTGAATAAGAATAGCCAGAGAGGAGTGGAGAAAGAATTAATGTTCTCTGTCTCCATGATTAAAAAACAACAACAACAACCCAGTAGGTGGTGAAAACAACAGGTGCACTAGTATTTGAAGGGCAGCCATAGCAAGCTTTTAAGCAGAGGCCCTGAGCCTGGCTTGGCAATTTGCATAGTAACTGTATTTCCCAGCTAAAGGGCTGGCTGAGCTGCCTGTCTCCTCTCTACAGCTTCAGGTGGGCAGCAGTAGAGCTGCCAGTCAGCTGCAGCAAGGCACAGCTCTGAATGCCTCCTCTTAACATTCCAGCTCCCCGCCGTGTTGCAGCTGAGTCTGGAGGATAGGGTAGCTATGGAGGAAAATGGAGGAAGGGAATGGGGGCTTTGAACCTATGTTAGCCTTCTCCCAACCTGCACCTGCTCATTGATGGAGCATGGTCTGACCTTGTATAAATGTACAGCCCACAGAACATTTTGGATCTTGTTCAAAATTACACACAATAGTTATGGGAATGCTAGCATACGGGACTAAAATCACTTCCTCATTATTCAGTTGCTTTCAGTTTTGTGTGTGTGTGTATATACTAAATGTGGTAGAATCCATTAGCTTCTGTTTTAGCAATCTGACAGGAATGTATGAAGGCTGAATACAAAATAAGCTTTTAAACCGTATCTATGCTACAATTTAACAGCTGGTAAATGTTTTCCATTGGTGCAGCATACTGATTAAACACAGAGTGAAACCTATATGCAGCCACAAAATGGGAGGGGGAGAGGATTGGAATATTAACAGAATGTACTTTTAGTGTGTGCAACTTTAAATGGCTCTGAATGGCATTGCTTCTTTCAGTGTGCTAACAGACAGATATTTAATACATCTGATGTGGTGTATACTCCTTGTTTTGTTTATTCAAGATGCTGAGGTTTGGTACCGCCATCTCTGTGAAAGGAGTTCCCGTAAAATAGTACATAGCTTTTGGACATGTTCTGACACATTTCAAGCTTTAAGAATCATTCCCACACCAGTGCAAATCCCGATACTGATGGAAGCTTACATTCCCAGAGGTAATTACAGCAGTTTATTACTTGTATTCCATTAGCACTTAGAGCCCTCAGCTCACGTTCATGGACTGGACTTTGTAAATATCATATAAACCTAATGAAACTCCAGGGACAAGGATGTTAATTAATAGGCAGTTTGCACTCCTACTTATCAACTCAGACTTCATGATCTTGGCAGTTATAACAGAAATAGTTATGCTATCTCAGATAGGTTAGCCAGCTCTGGATTGAACAAATGAGGGTGCTGTTCCAGTAAGAACATAAGAAAAGCCATGCTGGATCAGACCAAGGTCCATCAAGTCCACCAGTCTGTTCACACCAAGACAACTGCAGCGGCATTATCCTGCCTGTGTTCCACAGCACCCAATATAATAGGCATGCTTCTCTGATCCTAGGTATTAATTCTAGTCATGCTAGAATTCTCTGATCCTAGGTATTAATTCTCTGATCCTAGGTAATAATTCTAGTCATGCTGCATACCTATTCTCTCTACCCTGGAGAGAATAGGTATGCAGTATGACTAGAATTAATTTTTACTAGTAGCCAGTTATAGCTCTATCCACCATGAACATGTCCACTCCCCTCTTAAAGCCTTCCAAGTTGGCAGCCATCACCACATCCTGGGGCAGGGAGTTCCACAATTTAACTATACATCATATGAAGAAATACTTCCTTTTATCTGTTTTGCATCTCTGCCTGAAGCTGAGTTCCAGCAGCAAATGGAGGTTTTGTAGTAACAAAACGAGCAGGCTCCACAGCAAAGGGAGGCTTTGTAGCAACAGACAAGTGCCTGGGGTCTTGACATAACAAGAGGAGAGCCATCCCTCTCCAGCCAGTACCAGGGTCAATAAAACCCAGCTGAAGTGGCTGAGGAGATCCCAAAGACCAGTCAATAGACAGAAAACATGAGGTGTTGCCTGTTAAGGGCCTGCGTTTATAGATGAGTGAAGTGACTCAGGGATCTGCCCTGGGCCTTTGTTGTTCAACCTCTTTATGAATGCTTTGGATGAAGGAATTCAGCGGATGCTTATTAAATTTGCAGATACTGAATTGGGAGGAATAGCAAATACAGTAGAGCGGTGGACTCTAATCTGAAGAACCTGGTTTGATTCCCCACTCCTACACACAAAGCCTGCTGGGTGACCTTGGACAAGTTACAACTCTATTAGAGCTCACTCAGCCCCACCTACCTCACAGGGTGTCTGTTGTGGGGAGGGGGAAGTGATTGTAAGCCGGTTTGAGTCTCCCTTAAGTCTCCCTCCTCCTCCTTCGACCGAGCCAGGATACAGGATGATCTTGACAGGCTGGAGAATTGGGTTAAAACTAATAGGCATTTCAACAGAGTTAAATGTAAAGCTCTACATTTAGGTAGGAAAAATCAAATGCATATAGGATAGGAGAGACTTATCTTAGCAGTAGTGTGTATGAAAAGAATCTAGGGATCTTAGTAGACCAAACACTGTACATGAGTCAGCAGTATGATGCAGTAGCTAAAAAGGCAAATGCAATATTGGGCTGTATTAACAGAAGTATAGTGATGCTAGTCTTAAGGATGCTGGCTCACAACGCTACATTCAAGCAGAACCTTGCCAAGAGAGTATTCCCCAACTCAATGAACCTCCTGGCATAAGAAGGGCCACTCTCCCCTTGTTATTTCTTGTGAGATTTGCTACTGAATTCACCATGGTTATAAGGATATTAATAAATAACAGGGAATGCATCTTTGTTAGACTTTTATTGTATGTTGTTCACAGATAACTGCAAAAAGGTATCTTTCATGTAACAGTGATTATTATACCAGACAAACACACAGGACTTGTATGTGCAACAATGACACTTCTCAATTCACAAACATACAGTATTAGCATGATTCCATCCTCCCCCCGCCCAAGGTTTAACGTGGTTAATGAAATGAATATTACAAATCCATTTGAACTGAGAAGCGGCAGCAAGCAACATGTATAGTTTGATGGTGAGATGGGTTTGCTCCGTTGCCAAAAGTGCATGAAACATTGATTGCTAAGAGTCAAGGCATAAGGTAGGATGTGGAAGAGGCATAAAATTGTTCATGCAGCCGTTCATTGCATAAAATTGTTCATGCAAACTAACAAATAGTTTCTCTTATCCATATACTGGTGCTGCTGTTGACCTTACAGTACCTATTTGAATGTTGTACCTTTTAACCATTTCAAAATAGCACTTTATCATAATTTACTTGGAGAAATGTTATCATAAGGTAGTGATCAGACACATGTTGGATTCTTCTTTTCCACTTTTAATGTGTTGGCTTGTATCCTACGAGAGTGCGGAACACGCCTTTCCTGCTTCTCCCTCCCAATGCAGCCCACTGAGCCCTCTGGAATTTTGTTCCTAGGACCAAGTTGGGGAAAATCAGCAGAAAACACCACCCCCACCCACTGACAGAAGTGTTTCATTGTGCGAAACATACAGCAGGATAAAAGCTGTCATTTCTCCTAAATCTCTTCAAGCTACAGCTTTCACACTAGATTCTTGCGTTCTCCATCTCAACAAAGTAGAAGTAATCCCAAGATCATTGCCAGAATAATGAAGCAAAAATGTTCATCTCAAAGTATCCATGGCCAATTTTAGGTAATAATGTAAGTACATAATTTTACTAATATCATGCTTAGATTCTGAATAAGACTTATTATGAAACACACACACACATATTTATATAAATTTTAGAATCTGTGTATATATAATTATTATTGGCATACAGATGAGGAACTGAAATATATAAGCATTTTTAACATTGCCCTAAAAATACTAAGGTGAGAAATATATACCGCTTTGTTTTCTGACAGAATAGTCCACAACTTATAACCCTTTAGTTCAACCAAAGAACTGATGACTGTTAGCTGGTTCCTTCCACTCAAAGGTCATTTTGGTTTCTGAAATGTTAAATATGGCTGTCTCTACAATGAGCAAGAAGTGGAGGCGATCTCAAATGGCAGGTCCCAGTGGAGGGCACAAGGGCATTGGCCTTGCCCCACGCCCTGGACTGGCGCTGCAGCACCTAAGGAGGGAAAGAGAATTAGCTGCTCCGGCTTCCAGAGATCGAGATGTGGTGGCCAGAGGCAGGAGCCTCAGACGTCCCTTCTTGCAGAGCTGCCCCTGATGCTAAGCCATGTGTGAATCTATCACTACAATTGCAACTTTTAAGGCTCCTTTTCAACTTCGTAACTGCACTTAAGAGGAAAATATTTGCAGCTTGATTTTTAATACCCTTGCAGAGACAGGCCCACCTAGACTTAAGGGCCAAGCTAGAAGTCATGCCAGCAGATGTGTATGTTTAGATACATGACTTCCCTAAGTGAGTAGGAAGGTGTGTGTGTTTGTGGATGGAGACCATTTAAATTGCAAAAGGGTTCTCAGCTCTCCCTGCAGCCCTCTCCTGCTACGCTCTTAGTCCAGCCAAGGAAAGAAATGCTGGGCAGGAGAAGCGACAGGGAGGAAATCACATGTTAGCACCCACTCCCATCTTCCTACGCAATTAGGGCATTTCTATACCTTAACATGTGGAACTTTCTGCTTGTCACATCTAGGTTTGGCTCCAAATATCTGACTGTAGGGTTTCAATATTAAGCACACCAACTTGTAAATATACTCTTCCAAAGCTAATAAAACTTTCTGCCAGTTCATATGGCCAAACCACCAAACGTGTCAATCCTTACCCACCTCATTGCTTGTTGAAAGGTAATGTGATTGGAGTTATCCAGGTGAAGTATCCATATACCTTTTCCAAGGTAAGACTCAAAGGTGAGCATGACAATTGCTGTTTGTTTATATAAAGTGATCCTAGTTTTCAAGTAAGTAGATTTTGTTAACTGAGTCTTGTTCTAGCTATATGCCGAAATGCATTCTGAATGCCAAGGGATGTTAAAATGCCAGATTCTCCCATCAGATTGACTCAGGCTGGCACACATTCCCTTAACATCCTCTTTCAAACAAATTATTTCTTAAAATTTAAATGAGACAATATCTGTTTTATATGACTGCTTCTAACAAAAACCCCAAGCCCACAAGAAAAACAGATACATATAATTTTTAGCCACTCATTACCCATTCCTGAACTCTATGAGGAAAATCTAACCATACAACAACTTTTTAGAAAGTTGTTATAGTACAGTGTTTAAAAATGCACCTCAATGATCCGATGAATTTAAGTCACAGAGTTATGTTTAAGAAGATGACATGAGTGTCTACTTGCAGGATTAAAATCTCTTCAAATTACTGAAGAGATTAAAATCTCTTCAAATTATTCCCCACTTCAAAACAGCAGTATGGACAAAGTAAACATCAGCTTTCAAAAGGCAATAAACTCCTAAGTACACCTTCAGCAGAGTATTAGATCTATCCTATTTGTTGGCATCCTCCTATCCTTAGCATGTCCTCAGGTAAACCTCCAGCTATATGCTTTTGCTCTGTGGTAAACCACATTGCTGAAATGATTAAAGTACAATATAAAATATTAATATTACACGTACTAAATTTTAGAATACGCAGTCTGATCTGCACTGTTAGCACAAATGTATTTTATGCTTGCAACTTAGTGTTTTTCTTGTGCAATCCGGAAAATGTTGCCACCTAATTTGGCTTTTGCTATTTAATTGCACTGAGACAATGGCACAACCAAATAAATTACTGAGTTCCAGATACTTTCTCTAAACCGTAACCACAGCACCGAGCACAAGTTGGCTTGAACCAAGATAAAGGGATCTTGTGGAACTATATGCAACAGAGAAATTCCTTTCTTGCAGGTAGTTAACTAAAGGTTGGTACATGAACAACTGCTTGTCAGGAAGCAGCTGTGACTTGTTCTTGGCAGCTGCCTTCATAGAGTGAGGCTTTCATCTGGTATGGTCCACCTAGGCAAGGGACCTTCTGTCACCACACCTGATCAATGGGCTTTAAGTAAAAGGGTGAAAGGATATTTGGTTCAGTGCAGCATCCTATAAAACAACGGCAGCTACCAGAGCAAGTGATTTAAAATGGCCATTGTATTGTCACTAGCTTGTGGATATTTGCTCCCAAAACAGTGCTACCACTTTTACTGTTACCTGAATAATGAAATCAGCCTTTAGGAACATACTACTGGTTCTCATCACTGACTCCGGATAATGTGAGCAAACCAATTCACTTTACTTCTTGCAGTAGGTTTAATTTAGTTTTATAGCCATGAGCACACTGTATCAGATGGCCAATCAGTAATTCAGTTATACTATTACCTTCCGGAAAGAGAGAATATTACTGGCACTGTTCTTAAAAGGGAAAGGTCTGTTTACAAAATGGTTTTATGACCTAGACCTCAAGAAAACTCATACAAAATGACTGCTCTTGATGTGTCCTGCTTAGGAATTTGGCGAGCAGCTACCTTGTTCCATGGCACAAGAAAGCTTGTACAAAATGCTGCTAAAACAGATGTGCTATGTATAGTGCCTTTGTAAATCTACCTCATTTCAAAGACTAAAGGGACAAAATCCTTGGCAAGAGCAATACTTCTGGGATGCACTACTGTGGCCAAAAAGAAACCCCATACAAAATGCTTAGGACCCACTTAGACCAGAGGGCCCCAACCTTGTTGAGCCTGAGGGCACCTTTGGAATTCTGACACAGGGTGGTGGATACAACCACAAAATGGCTGCCACAGGAGGCAGAGACAACCACAACATGTCAGCGAGTGAGGTCATTCGTGTATCTAACAGTAACTATTCAACATTTCAGGCAGCAGCTCTGTTTAACAGGATGCCTTTCAAAATCAACATATTATTTAGAAGTATTTTCTTGCATACTCAAACATTAATGTACTGAAGATCCTTTTGTTATGGCAGCAGCTGTTGCTGAAGCAACTCTTAAAAAATCTGCAATCAGTCCTCCTGCTGGGCAAAAGCCTCACCTGGACCCACCTGCTTTCTAAAAACACTTTGCAAGTGCCAGGAAAGTGTTAGTGAGTAACAAGGTGTCCACGGTTACCATGTTGGAGATCCCTGACCTAGATAATACAGTGTAGATCTATGCATTTAAATTTGAATCTGCTGAGATTATGCAAAAAGTGGAGGTTTTTGAGAGTAATTTAAAAAGAGTGAATAGGATACATTAGCAAGGAAAGCAGAACCTGCTCTCTGCTCACAGCTGAACTCCTGCCATCACTGTTCCCTTAGCCAGTCTTGGATCCTATAAATGAGGTGGAGAAAAGCATCTGGGGAAAGGGAGTGAAAGAAGATAACAGCTGGTTTGGATAAGAGTTCCATGCTCCTCACCTGCATGCCCTCTTTTAGTCTCTAACACAGAAACATCCACTGGGGTTCCCAGTATTCCTTCAGCTTGCTTTCAGGATGCAGGTTTAGTCATGGGATCCAGAAGGCATTGCAAACTTCATTTTAAATTCTACAAAATTAGGATCTATAAAAGAAAATCCCGCTGCATCGGAAAGGTCTTACATGTTAAACCTTCTCTAGCATACATTTAACCCACATATTTATTCTTGATATATTTGACTATATGCTCAGTGAGGGTGCTTTTTGCTTATCAGTTTCTAGTCATCACTAGTAGTTTAAAATATATGTGTTCTAGAGCAATTCTCAAAGAGTGAGCACCCACAAACAAGTGTATCAGAACGAAAGGTATAAACCATTTCTAATGCCAGGGAAGTTCACAGTGTGACAGCGGAAAAGCAGGGCATTTTGTTTTACAACAGGACAAGCAAGGGTACTTAATTTCAGAATGAAACAAGCTGATTCATTGAGACAGATCACCACCATTACAAGTCGTAGAGAACCTCAAGGATGACAGCAATTGACCAGGCCTGAGATTCACAGCTGAAGGGGCAATACTGCCCATTTTCATTAGTCAATTCTGGAAGCCCCTTCCAAGAGGATCTGCAGAAACATGACAAAAAGTAATACATCCCTTTCAGAATGATTGAATATTTTAATTTAATATCAAATTAGGAAGAGGACAAATCTCACATACGAAGTGAATCACATGAAAGTGTTCAAAGATTTACTCAGATTGACAGGAGTTTGATAAAAAAAAATTAGGTGCAACAATGTGGGTTGGACACTGTGCAATCTTTGCTGACAGAAGGATTTTCATCAGTGGGTTGTCCCTGCCCCTATCCTTGCTGCAACCCAAAGTACCCCCCCAAATGTTGCATCTGGGGAACAGTGGACTCTAGGAACAGTATGAGGGGAGAGTCAGGTTTGCCATGGGAGGGAAGAACAGGCAAAAATTGTCTTCCCCTTCCATCAGTGGATACTTCTGCTAGATAAAACTCTGTAATTGGATTTCTTTAAAAAAAGACTAACATATGTTAGCAAACAGAAAGCAAGGCCAAACCAATCTATGAAAAACCCCCAACACAACTGGGTAAAGAGACCCAGAACAATAATGTTAGTCTGTATCAGATCTCTCATACCACTAGTTACCTTTCAGGAAAAGGGAAACAAGACAACAGGACACAATGTAAACTAGGATTGTTCAGGAGGACATTTTCATAAAGGTAACAGAACTGTATTATAACAAGATGGTTCACGAAGGCACTTTTATAAAAGGAACAGGAGTGTGATACTACTTTGTATACGTATTATCCTACTCTCAATACTTTGATTTTATACTTACGTAATGCTGTTTTCTGCATTGTTTAACATATCATGTCTAATACTTTATGCTTTGTTTCAGATTGCTGTAATCCTAGTTCTATTACAAGATTATTAGGTGTCTCATCCTATTGATTTCTTTGACTTGCACTGTGTAATCTGCCTTGAGTCTCAGTTAAACAGGCGGACTCTAAATAAAGTAGTAATTACAGTAACAATTTACCTTCTCAAACTCCACTCAGGAGAAGTCTTTTACAAGGAGGAAGAAGGATGACATGTGTGCTCAGTATACCAGCTGCTTGCTGGAGGTGGATCTTTTTGCATCCCCTTTCCACCATCCCCAAGGCACAGGAGGTTTTTCGGGCTCCAGTGCACCTGATTTACATGTGTTTTCTGGTTTCTGCATGGACCAGGCTGAGAGCTATTTCTAAGTAAGAGTTTAGAGTTGAGGCATTAAAGTATCACAACAATTAAAATGACTTTTGATGGACTCTAGGTTCTGTCTTGTCAATAACTTAAAGGCGAACACCATTTCCCTTTTTGTTAGTCTTGTACTGGGTAGCTCATAAAATGGTGACCATGTTCTAATCCCAATTAACATGTCTGTAACCATATTTAAAACAATTGCACATACCTTAATTCTCCATCAGTTCCTCCCTTTTTTGCTGTTAAGCTGGGATAACACTTTTGGGTTTGGAATCAAATGAATATTATCAAGCCATAATATTTCCAAGCTGTACAAAGAAAATTAAATTTACCTCTCAAGATGAACGTAATGTCGAGAAAGCACATTCTTAACCAAAAACACAGTCTTTGCATAGATCTCTGGACCAATTAACTTGGCAAAGTACAATTTGGCACGCAGAAAATATCCAATGGGCCAAAGCCACTCCTGTAAGAGAACACGACAACAAAAGCAGTATTATAAGTAATATCTTTTAGGAAAGGAACACTGAAATCCACTGAGGAAAATAATGTTGAAAACTGCAAAAGTACAAATCTTACAGGCCCTTGATGGTAATTAAATCCTTTAGCCACATTGTAGTTGTCGTTGTCTAAGGCATTGTCGTACACACCACAGTAAACCATATCGCTGCAATAAGAAAAAAAAAAACCTCCAGTAAATATATTCAGAGAAAGAAGTATTAAAACACAGGGGTTAAAAATCTTTCTGTTTAATTGCCATCTGTGCACTCTTCTAGTACCAGGACCTCTCCTCTGACATAAGACCCTCTCAGGCTGATGCTAGAGCACCTTGCATCAGGATAAAGGGTCTGATGGAAAAAATGATAGGAACCAGCCCACAGAATTATTTAGAGAAAGGAAACCAGTCACCTGGATTCAACAGCACTGAAAAATTCCTAATATTAATTAACAAACAGGTTTTATTTATAAGCAAATACAGAATTACAGAAGCTACCACCATTATCTCCAATGCACACGAGTTGGTGTGAGCTTTGCCTTACTAGCACAGCAGTCCCCTCTTCAAATTTTATGTAATTGTGTGTGTGTGTGTCTTTTAGCCAAGTATGGACTTCTCCATAACTTCACATCACGACCCAGGCTAGACCCTTTTGCAGGATAGCAGAAAAGAGGGCAGTTGGGCAGAGGTTTGCTCTCATGGTTCAGCCTGAATCTGGTTTAATTCTTTGTGGAATCAGATTCACAGTGGCAAGGGAAAGGGAGCACCAAACATCTGGATCCACTGGACCAGAGGCAAGGCTACTGACTCTGCAAGGCCAAATTATATTTTCACAAGACAAGGAATTCCTGATTTGAATTCATAGAGGTGGAGATGCAAGCAAGGCACAATATAATTTTAAGAGCTTTGGCTCTTCCACATAATTTCTTATTACTCAGATAACAAAATATCAAGTTTTTATAAATGGTATTTCTTGGTGTGTGTTTTTCAGTTAAAGATAACAAAGTTTAGAGAAATTTCTGAATTGAAAGATATTTTAATGTTGATGTACAACATATGCAATATTCTAGTTACATACTATGATTAATGAATACCCCCCACCTCCCCAAGTAACAAAGGCATCTCCTGAAGAATCTCTGGACTTGTGCATCTCATTCCTTTCTATTGTGTAGAGAACTTAGCTCCGCAGTGCCAATTTACAGAAGGAACAGTGTTTATGAACGTGTAGTTCTTCAGGTGAATTTCTATCATACTTACTCTGGGTCCAATGTTTTCATGCCAAGTGGACCAAGAAGCTTTTGCTCTACAATTTCAAGTGCTTTCCAAGCCTTTTCAGGAGAAAACATTTCTGGTGCCTGGAAAAAAGAGAGAAGAGGTGTGAAAAGGAAGAAAATAATCAATGTAAAAAGAAAACAAAACCAGAAGAGGTCATTCACAGCTCATTCCTGAGGTTAGGGGCTGAATGGGCTTAGGAGGCAGGAAAGGGATTGTGCCGGCATAGTTGCACCAGGTATTTACCTGGCGCAGCCCATTGAGCCCCATGTAATCGGCTTCCCGAGGGGAACGCTTGCCTTGGCATTGCCCTTCCCACTGTTCCCTGGAGGCTCTGGAATCCGACCAAGTGACTGGCCAATGGGCCAGGGCCTAAAATGGCCACGCCCCCACAGAGGCGGCCCCTGGCTTGATGGGTAATCCCTCATAAGCACCACTTCACTCAAGCCTCACCTCTAACAGGTAAGGCTCAAGTGGCTCGAGATGTTGTCGGAAGCTCCCGGAGGTGCGGACTTAGAGCTTTCATGTTGCCCAGAGGTTAGGGACTTTTGGACACAAATATTAGAAATCATAAGGAGAATATGTAAAGTATCCTTAACCATAGATTTTAAGCTAATGTTAATGAGCACAACAGGGAACTCGGGGGTAAATAAGAGGGATCAGGCCATACTCAAGGCTATGCTATTAGCAAGTAAAGCAGTAATAGCTCTGGGTTGGAAGGATAAAAGTAAATGGACTATAGAAATCTGGCACAACTATCTGTTTGAATTTATACAGTCGGATATCGTCGAGATGATGCGCCAGAAGACTTCATGGGAAGACAGGAGCAGGAAAATCACGAGTAGATGGAAGACCTACTTAGAGTGGATATCAGTGGAAGGAAGAAAAGACATTCGGTGGAAGATACAGACTTTGTGCCTGTGGCTGGGGACATGAGACTAAAAATTACAAGGAGAAGGAGTGGGGCTAGGGAGGGGGATGGGAGGGATGGGAGGGAACGAGAAAAGTATGTTATACAAGCATTGTATGTAGAATAAGAAATATATAATTGAAATTTGTATAAAAAGAAACAATTAAAAAAAAAGAGCTTTCATGCCTCTCCGCCCCTGTCGGGGAGTCCAGGCAGAAGGCGTACCCTTGTGGGGAGGGGGTCCATGGCCCACGCCTGAGCCCACCCATGGGACTTAGTGCCAGGGTTCGGCCATTCACGCTGCTGGTGAGAGACTTGGCCGTTCCCACTCCCAACCTCTCTTCTCACTTTGAACTGACGCACAACCAGGAGAGTGAGCTTCACACGGTGTGTGGCTGAGTTCTCCCGGCCAGATTCTCTTGCAGGTCCAACAGAGGTGCCTTCCTGGAATCGGGGGCCCCAGGGTCGATGTCATGGGTAAGACGACGGCCTTGTCCGACCCTCTCTTAGTTGTTATGCCCTCCCCACCTGGCCCGGGACAGCGCCCTGGGGAAGCCAAGGTCGCCCCCGAAATGTGGACTCACTCCCCGCCAGCCGTTGATTCCTGCCACAACATCCAGTTCTTTGCATCCCTGGAGCCAGCCCCTGGAGCTTGCCAGGGAGACAACAACAGTCTTGCCACGGAGGGGGCTCCACACCACAGATTCTCCCTTGACCTGCTGGTTGTGCTGTGACAGACTTCACTTTCCAGACACAGCTGAGGGTCTGAGACTCCACTTTCCAGAGGCCTGAGGGTCTGGTGCCCATGCCACCACTGGCGTGGACACCAGTCCCAAGGGTCCACCAGCACACCACCACTCCATGCCGTAGACGATCTCGTCCTCAACATGGAAAGGACCACCGTCTCTGAGGACCCACGGAAACAGCCCAGGGCCCATTTTGCAGCTCCTGGAGAGCCCAACATTGCCTCCTCGGCCATCAACCCAACGGCAGAACGACCTGCGTGAGAGGATGCCTCAGCAGCAACCACTATTAGCCAGGCTGAGATAGATGCGCCCTCCATGGATTAAACTACAACTGCCACATTGAGGGCCCACTTGGTGGCCCCACCATGCAGTCCTAGTCTCCCGCCATGGCCACCAGCCTTAATAAAGTTCACTTGCTCCTCAGCTGTGCTCCTTGTTTCTATGGGTGGGGGGATGAGAAGTTGGAGGCTGGGGAGCCACAGGGGTGCACCCTTGAAACATGGGCCTTACATGGAGGCTCGTGGAACAGGCGACGTGGGGCCATGACGTTCCGCTACACCAAGCCGCCTCTGGCCGCCTTGGCAGCATGTCGCAAACAGTGGCCCGATGGCGGTCCACACCAACCAGCAGGGTTAAGTGGAAGTGTCGTGAAACCCAGCCCCTGGCGTTGCCACCAGCCCTGGCCCAAACCCAGCAACCTTTGTGGAAATTGGCATGTCAGCCAGGATGGCTGTCCCCGGCGGACAGCCACTCCATTGGCGACACAATCGGCCCGGGAGCTGCCCTCATCATCCATGTCTGGTGAGGCCACCTCCCCAGGGTGATCAGCGCCACCCATCACCAGCCAGTTCATCCTGCCCGCCCCAGCCAGCAGGGCGCAGAGCTGAGGACTCTCAAGAGGTCTGCCTGTCAACCAAGCCTGGACGTCCCACGCTGTTGCAGAAGAGATCCTCAGGGTCGGCACAGGCACAGGAACAGCCATCTGATCACGTGAGTCAGTCCCTTGTCCTGCCCTGGTGGCGGGATGTTTTTTAGCCAAACACTAGACTACATGAGACCGACAGCGGAAACTGCCAGCCCCTCCCGAGTCAAGATGGGCTGCACTCGCGATAGCGGTGAACATCCAAGCTCAGAAGATGGCAGACTCCTCCTTAGGGGTCCTCAAGCATCACTTGTTGAAAGACATGGCAGGCTGCTGGAAAGAGGCAGCAGTGCCCTAGTGCTGGCCAGAGAGGCTATCAGGCATTGGCCCCTCTGACAGTGTCTGGGACCTGATGGCTGCTCTCCCGGGGTGTGTGCGGCCATCAACTGGAAACCTGCAGTGGCCCCGTCAGCTACATCAGGTGGCGTTGTCGCCAGATGACCGAGCCCAGCAATCTACCACCTGCCTGAGGGAGACACCGCTGTCAGGGGAAACTTCGACAAAGCCCGCTCCTGAGGACTGCCCCCCCGTGGAACTCCTAGACATAGGAGCCCCCCTCAATTTGCATGCTCCCCTGGTCCCTGGCATAGGAGCGCCCCCATGGCCCCTGGCAGCACCCCCGACTGGGAGCTGGCAGGTGGATGATATGGGATGGCCACTCCCCCCACCCAAAGATAACCCTGGCGGTGGCTCCACCCGGACTTCCCTAATTATCCTGTTGCCCTCACCCATGCCACCTGGGCGTGGGGTCCTGGGAAGAGGCCATTGGGTGCAACAACTGCCTTGCCTGGCCGCCCACTTGCTTCACAGCACGGCTCCGGCCCATGCACGGCCATAGGAATGCCCATCTGATCAGGAGGGCCATACCCATGGCCACGGCCAAAAGGGCTGGGGGTGCCAGTTTCCAAGTGCAGTTGCAAAACCAAATGCCTTCTCAATTTGAAAGAAGCGCAATGCACACGGGGCTGCAGAACCTGAAAATTGCTGTCGATATGCATGACATGGCCAAGCTCTAACCCCTTCCAATAAACAATAGTGCCATCCACAGGGGGTCTGGTGAAACTCACCCAAGGCCTCCGACAGCTGTCCCCCCACTTCCCGCGAAACTCTCTGGAGTGGGGCGGGGCAAATGACCATCTATCCATGCCCACAACTACCACCTGAACCCACGCTCCTCCCCACCTTGCCAGTGGCCCCCGTCCTACATGTTTGCCTCCTTGCCCTCACACCGCTCACGCGGCCCCACCCCCATTGCCCTGGCACTCCCATGCCATCCCGCACCCCCCATTTATTTTGTGCTTTTTTGCAATTTTCCTTGCCATTATGCTATGCAACAAACAGCTTAGGATGAGGCCCCACTGTGCCATTGCTCCGCCACATTCACCCCTCCCCCTCAGGAATGAGCTGTAAATAGCTACATCCTTTCTTTAGCTCACATTTTAAATCTTTCTCTCTCCAAGTATTTCCACTGTGTAACCTAAAATTGTTGTTTTAAAAACTTCTCTGTTGTGCTGGTAGGATCATTTTCTTCATCTCTACGATGCCAGGCCAGCAGCTGAGCCCTGGCAAATATCAGGCATACTTGGTATCAAGAAGATTAAACAGCCAAGCTTCTGTGAAAGCACCATGATCACTGCTGTAGCTAGTAGCCACAACAGCTTATAGTGAAAGCCTCTAATTCCTCACTGGTGGTTACTCACAGCACCACAGCTGACTGTTGCATAGCAGGTAGATGTTGTCATGCCTAGACCTCAGGATTATCTGGGACTAAGGGGAAAGGAAAGAGGACTGTGTAGCAGAGCACAGCAAAGTGGTGGATAAGGCCCTCAAAAAGAAACACTGAGCTAACATTATGTTTACTTGTCAGGAACGGTGTTTACGATAAGGTTAAGAGTTTGGGGAGCTATTTCAGAAGCAGTTTGAAATGGCTGCCCACTATCACCGTATTACTCTCACCTTTCCACTAAAGGTATCAAGCTTCTGGACTGCCTGCTCCCATATGAATCTACCTGTTTATGCTGGTCATCTTCAGAGGCCCTGCTTTGGGTGTCCCCGCCATCTGAAGCTTCTTGTTAATGGCCCCAAAATTTCAGAACTCCATCCCCAAGGAGTTTGTCTGTCTTCCTCTACTGTTGTCTTCCACCCGCAGGTGAAGACTTCTTTTGTTTTGTTTGGTGTTCCCTCACTAACTCTTATTAGCTATCCTCACTGTTTGTTTGTGTGTGTGTAAAGTGCCGTCAAGTTGCAGCCGACTTATGGCGACCCCTTTTTGGGGTTTTCATGGCAAGAGACTAACAGAGGTGATTTGCCAGTGCCTTCCTCTGCTCAGCAACCCTGGTATTCCTTGGTGGTTTCCCAACCAGATACTAACCAGGGCTGACCCTGCTTAGCTTCTGAGATCTGACGAGATCAGGCTAGCCTGGGCCATCCAGGTCAGGGCACTGTTCGTTTGCCTATGTGTTTATATGTCTTTAAAACACTGTTTCAATGTTTGAAATGTTTGCTGCTTTGGAGACCCTGAGTTGGGTGGAAGGCAGTATAGAAATGCAAACAAACAAACAAACAGGTTATTTCAACAGGCAAAGGAGCATAAAAACTGAATATCATACTTATACGACACATACCACAACCATCGCTATGGTGAAATTTGGCCTTAGTTGATAGTCACACCAAGGACTTGATGCTCCATAGCTGTCTTTATAAATGCCTCGTTTATGAACCAGAGTGGGGTGCTTCTCATTGGGATCTGCTGGGTTCTCAGAGACAAAGAACAGCTTTTCAAAGTGTGCTTGGATTTTTCTGTTCCACTGATCATAAGAAACAGTCTCCTCTATCCCTGGAAAACAGCATAATATAGAAGACAGTTACTGAATATTGTCTGAAATCAAGGACAAAAAAGTTATAAAATGGTACTGGGGCCATTCTGACAACCTCTTTCCTTCCTGCCTATCCTGTGTTTCATACTCATATTGATTAACCCGCTTACTTAGAGGACAAACAAAATGTATGCTTGCAATTGGCTCTGTTCCATGTTGAATCCCACCATCATATCCGATCCACTCCAAGAGTGGTTGAGAAGTGTCACACAAACAAACAATTTGTTTCTCAGTTTAAAAAATTATCTCAGTTATGCAAGAGTTTGAGTTCCTGCCTTGGCTTTATCACTATTTCTGGAACACATGAGAAATACATGACTAGGAATCTTCCTAGTGAAAGGGGAAAATGGACTTTTGCTTCTATGAAACGCTTTGTTATTACTTTGGATTTTTGCATCTGTCAGTAACTTTGCGCTGGCTTAGTGTACTAATATGCTGATTAAGCTTAATGCATGAAGTTCATAATATTTCTAGACCACTTTTCCAACTAGAATTGGCTCCCAAAGAAGTTCACAGGGATCAAACGCAAATGACAAAGTCCAATACAAAACATTGCTTGGGGAGGGCGGTTTTCAGCTGAGTGAGATTCAGGTGCAGTGGAGAGGTACCTGGCTGCCTCCTTCCCTCCCTCCAGTGGCCTTACCAATTACAGTTGGAAGCTGGAGGGAGGTGAGAACGCAGTTTTTTTCTTCTGCTGATTTTCTTGTTCATTAAAATATAAGAATACTTGTAACTGTTATGATGTACAGAAACAATTCTGTTCAAATAGCAAATGTTTCCCCCCCCCCCCAAAAAAAGACACTTGTTATTTTTGGTAAAAAATGCTGTTGGTCTTCCTTTTTTTTTTTTTTTTTTTTTACTCAGGGAAATTTTAAATCTGACTGCCTAGATCCATGATTGATATAAACACTCCTTAGCTCAGGCACCTTTAGAATTTTGAGGCAAGGTGGTAGGTGTCACTACAAAATGGCTGAAACAGAAGGCAGAGCCACATGCAAAAATAAATAAGAGGAAGGGATGAGGAACATAAACACATACAGAGAGAAGATACCCAAGAAGGGGGATAACATGCACACAGAAGATGATGAGGAATGTGGGGGAAGGGGTGTTCCACTGCTGTGGTGCTCCTTAGCCCCTACCACCCCACAGCTGATCTGTGGATTTTGGTTACAGGATACAGGATCTTTTTCCGGTGAGCAATGAGGAGGATCCAAGTGAAAAGTCCCAGTATTTGTATGCAGGCAGCTAGTTTGGCCTTCAGAATGGCTCCGCCTACTTGAAGCACAAGGTGGGCACTTTGGGAAGTGATTGCAGGTGCCGTGGCACCTATAGGCACCACGCAGCTGATTATTTTCCCTCCTTCAAACACTTTGTGTACAATATCCTGGCAGCAACAATCTATTTCGGTGTATCGTAAAGAAAGAATCTTTGTACAAGTCAGTTTTGATTTAAGCACAAAGGAAGTATGCATATGGAAAGACACCTGAATTCAACTAGGAGCCTGAACATAGAGCTACACCAGTTTTAGTCTTGATTGTAGTATATCGTTAGGAACCCTTGCCTTCCTAGCAGAAAATGAAGGATAAATGGACGGTCTCCAGTTTTAAGAATTAATAGGTAGAACAGAAGCAAGCCATAATTAAAGAATGAACACTACAAGATGAAACAGAAATTTTGAACAGGTTAACTTAATTAATTACTAAGATCTCAGAGCATCCAGTATAAGGCAGATTTAATCCTCACAACAGTCCTGTGAGGTGTAATAGATTGAAAGACATCCACTGTCCCAAAGTCGTCCAGTGAGTTTCATGGCACAGAGAGAAATTGAAACCAAGTCCTTATAGTGCATTTTGCCCACTATCTGCTATACCATTGCAAAAACCCTTAGGCAGCTAAATACTAAAGTTTTCTAACTATTTCAGCTCATATGAAAAACTGAATACGCTAACAGGCCACAGATGGGAGAACAGAAATCATGGCTCATTCTAAATATACATTTGTAGATCTGTAGGTCAACAGCATATTAATGAAATTTAAGGTCATGTCAAGCACTCAAATTACAGTATGACAAAAATGCATTTGAGAGACAGACCCCTCTAACACAGACATGAACCCAAAGTAGGTGAAAAGTCTAGAGCATAAAGAAGAGCATAAAGAAGTTCTGCAGTTCTTACAAATCTCATAAGAAAAAAATTTGCATCAGAAAGAAACTTTGGAACATTATGAAGTACAACACTACAGAAGAAATCTTGACCCTGCATTATCTTGCTCTTACTGTATTACCTTCTGCTTTTGTTATTTCAGTCTTTATTGCATTGTTTATGACATACTATGTCTGATACTTTTTTGCATTGTTTCTAATGTTTGTGACCTCAGGCCTATTGCATTATTTATTGGATGTATCATGCTATTTGACTGTACTGTTTTACACTGTGTAATCTCCCCTAAGCCACAGTGAGAAAGGCAGGCTATAAATTAAAATAAATAGTTACAAGTCAGTAGTGATTCTTCCCCCCAACCCCAATGAATTACAAGGAGTAAAATGAGATTTAATTCCTAACATTTTTAGCAATTCTGCAGTGGTTCCATTATGTATTTGTTTCTTAATATTGTTTACTTCATTTATACACCACTTTTCTCCCCAGTGAGGATCCCAAGCTGTTTACATTGTCCTCTTCTCCATCATATCTTTACACCAACCCTATGAGATAGGTTAGTCACCCAGACAGCTTCCATGGAAGAGCAGGGATTCAAACCTGGGTCTTCAAGGTCTTAGTCTAACACTCTAACTACTACACCACATCCTATCTCAATGTCATAATGTGTATAGTGTTTCTTTCAATTTATCTCATAAAACGAAGACTTTCCAACTGTATTCCAAGAAACATGGCACTAACCCTTACTTGTCGATAAGATCAGTAATAGTCAACAAGCTTCGGTGACAATACTGTTGCCAACTTCTCATCAGGCCTCAGTAGTTGTAACTTAACAGTAGCTCACATGCAGACAATACTGTACTGTGAGAAGAATCATCTGCTGATTTCTGCACATCAAGCTGCAGTTAATGGTACAGGAAAAGCAGAGGATTTCTTCCCTGGTCAGTTGGCAACTCTACATGCAGGACAGGCTTCTCAGTACTATCTCCTCCACTGTTCAGCCGCTAGGAAGTAGGGTCTAGAGCATACTGCCTGTGGACGCCATGGCACCAGAGACACCTTTCCTGGTTTTTAGAAAATGGGCAGGGCCAGTTGGGGATTTTGCCCAGCAAGGCTTCTGATTGGCCATTGGAGATTTGATTGGCTTTGCAATTTTTTTAAAATGTTACTTTGGCAGCAGCTGCTACCAATGCACAAGGATCTTCACTGTGTAACTGAAAGGTAAGCTGCGGCAGCCATTTTGTGGAGGGCTCCACCTTCTAAGGCAGCCATTTTGTAGCAGTCATTTTGTGCCTGTGCCCACCACACTGTGTCAGAATTATAAAGGTACCCTTGGGATCAAAAAGGTTGGGGACCCCTGTTCTAGAGTGTACTCTTACAACATGTGGCATGAGATCTCAACAGCACTGACCAGTGTGCTATGCATCCTAAGATACATCTCAGAATCCTCTGCAACACAAATAAATTCCACAGCAGAACATGGGGGTTCCTTGGATTATGAGTCAACACAGAAACAGTTATCTCTAGTTAGGAAGTTCACAATTCGCTGCTATATAATATTGTATAACATTCAGAAAGTTATTCTTGGGGTTCTATAGAGAATCTCTTCTATTGGTCCCCTTGTTCTGCTACTACACTTATATAGTCAGATAAAACTACTTACCACGCCTTTTCACAGTAACTCCAGAATAAGGAAATATATTTTTCTTAGACAGCTCATGCAGCCAGCGAACTGTTGATTTGCACAGGCCAACAATTTCCACAGCAGAGCCATCTCTAAGGCAAAAGGACAGATTTTAAGCATGGATAGGAAGAACAGAAGTACAGACCAAGTGATGCAGGAACTGCCCCCCCACCCAAGTGCTTAAGCAGACCTCAGATATGTCCCAAAGAGACAAGCAAGGACAACAAACAAATGGGTATTTGGAATTCCCCCAGTGGGCCACACAGGACAGGCTGGGGGCTGCTATCAGCCTGGCTTTTCTTGTGCATGCCTGATGCAGTCTTAACACACAAAGGTTTGCATCCCATAAAATTTCCACTGATGGGAGGGATTTCTGTCAGCAGCGCAAAACCTCCCTGCTTACCCCTGCCAATGTAGACCAAAATGCCTCCTGAAATTCTGCTCTGGGGGACACAGCATGTGTGTGTGTATGTGGGGGGGATCAGAAGTCAGTTGCAGGGGAGGGGGAATTGGCAAAAATTGCCCACCATCAGCAGAAACATTTTGCTGGATCCAACCACAAATGTTGCTGAAATAAGAGGAAACCGAGGCTGAACCTCCTAGTGGGGTGGGAATCAAAAGGGCTCAGGATCACACACCCACATGTAGGAATTCAAGTCCAAATCTGGTATTCACATACAAAAAATGGGGGGGGGGGATCAGGTAAGTCGGGTAGACTTTAATAACTCAAATATCAGCTCATATGGGATTTCTTTTGTACAACAGCAGTTCCTGGGGCTCACAATTCTGCTTTTACCATTAGTTGAAGAAGTTCACAACGTCATAACCACAGCAGTGAGAGAACTTTAGGGTAAGAACAATGGTTTAGTAACTGGCCATAAAATATACTGGGCTGACATCCAGAGGACATCATGTAGAAGAGCTAACCCTATTCACATACTTCTGCATCAGATTGCACAAGGACCTACAGAATTTGTGCATTTACAAGTACCTAAACTGTACATATAACATAATCAAGGAAAACTGTCACACTGTATGTTCCAATTCTGGCTACCAAGTTTTTCCACTGAACTATAAATACAGTTCTGAAAATACATACATTTTCTTACTAAGGAAAAAAAAGCCTAACACAATGATTGTTCTGAAAATTTACTATATAGAACATTGATGTATACTCTGTTTACATGTTTCCATTACAAATTTAAGATGTCAAGAATAATTAATTATTACCTTGGAGATGCTGGAATTCCTTTATTGTGAGCTCTATCGCTTTCCCCCATCTTATCCATCCATGAGCCACAATTGAAACGGTTCCCTCCATAGATGAAGCCAGTCTCCACATCCACACCTGCAGTCACATTAAAACCTACCAAGCAAGAAAGTCTGATTTTACAGAGAGGAACAGATGGACCTGATAGATAAACTTTAAACAGCACCCCCAGATATACTCTAGTAAAATTAACTAGGATTTCCTGTTGGGCACAAACTATTCTTACCACAACACCTAGAATTTAAAGTACATAAAGGATTAACGGACATAAAGCCTCCAAGATGTTTTTAATTAGGAAGAATAGCTTTCCTTTTCAGAGTGAGTGTTTTAGGTCTCCAGAACATTTTTAAAAATCTGTTCCCTCTGCTTGACAGATCTGTACCATCTTGCAAAGAGCCTGTTTGGTCACTGCATGGTTTTCTGGGGAGGTACATGAAGATTCGTTCCTGTTGCCAGTTCAGGGATTGTGTAATGTGGGCCTTTTTTTGTAGGCCCTAAATGTGTGGAGGATCTTTTAGTGCAATCCTAAGAACATTTTCCTGGATGCAAGCCCCACTGAATAAACCTGATTTGGATTCTGAATAGACCTGCTTTGCATTGAACTCAGACTGTATTTTTAAAACATGCTACTGTGGTACTGCTTTTGGTGTATCAGGTAATTGTTGGATTGTGTGTGTGTGTATGCAGCACACATGTTAGATTTAAAAAAACATGAACTTTTAAAAAATTAAATGACTGGCAACAATGTAAAAGAGACAGTATATAAATCTTTCAAATAAACAAAATTTATTTTTGCTGCTAGTGCAGAACACACAAACCTTGCTGGATCAGAATTTTGTTTTTAAAAAGTCCTCTAAAGATAATGTACCTTCATCTCTCATGTTTCTATCTATCTGTGGGCCAGCATTTCTCTCCCGGAACTGTATGCCTTGCATGTGTCTCTGCATAGCTTCCTGTATCACTTCACAGAGTGGCTGATCCTGAGTTTTGATGGATTCAAAGAAAAAAAGAAAAGGAAGAAGGTATGATTATAAACAAATACTTAGTAACAAGTCTCATTAAAAGTTTAAACTGCCAAAAGTGTCTGCTTATGGTAGTAAGCATAGAGCTTTATAAACTGCCTTTAAAAAGTTATTAAGCATCCCCCTGTCAAAATACATCCAGCTTCAAGACAAAGATATTATCAGTCTTCTTTTGTGCAAGATCACAGTGGTGGGTTGGACCATATGACAGTGAATCTAACTCACTTTCAAGAGATTCAACCATTACCTCTCTACTGCACAACCAATACAGATCACCATGTTGTACTAGCAAAGCACAAGGAGATTCCTACTCAGGAATCATTTCTCCATGACTCAAGCAAGTAAAATGATGAACAACAGTGAAATTATAATTACATGTCTGCCTGCTGGCTGAGGAGGGGAGTCATCTGTAGGAAACATTCTGGATACAGGACATCTGAGAATCTCGGTACCGTTTGGAACGACTTTGCAATAATCCTGAATACACTGAAGCCACCACCACACAGCATCACGGCAATTGAACCTTGAATGAGTGCCCTGACCAAGCAAGTTGGGAATGAGGCCATGTCTCAGGGTACCAGCAAATGCTAAAATTATGTTCCTGAAACCAAGGGAAGAAGGGAATAACAGAAGCATACATTAAATTGTGCATCCTAGTTTATTCTTATGAGCAAACAGTTCAGTTCAACAGACTTTATTTGTAGTCATGTAACACCTGCACACATTTACAGAAATATATACATATACAAACAGTTTAAATCAAACCAGGCATGTAATATAGGTTGTATACTATATTACCAATTACTCAAACATCTGGTAAAATTGACTCTAGTTGTAATACTGGTTTACATATGTCTCCCTTATACGATGTGTGCAGTTATCAACCTAGTATCATAGCTTTACTAGGTTGATAAACAACTAGAGTATTACAACTAGAGTCAATCTTACCAGATGTTTGAGTAATTGGTAATATAGTATACAACCTATATACATGCCTGGTTTGATTTAAATTGTTTGTATATGTATATATTTCTGTAAATGTGTGTAGGTGTTACATGGGTTTTAATTGACCAGTGATGAAGGCCAAATAGGCCGAAAAGCATCTGGCATGTGGTTAGAGACATCAACCTCAGGAAATGCCATTGTGCTATTTTAACGTTTTTTAATAGTTTTAATCTAGACATAACGCTTCCAATAAATTATATTTTCATTAATTTTATATATATATATATATATATATATATATATATATATATATATATATATATCCCAACCCACAGTGATTCCCAAATAATAAAAGCCGGTGCTGAAGGTATCTGCTCCCCTCGTTTTTTAGGCCTTTCTTATCAAACAAATTCTATGGCCCAGTATTTTTTTAACTTAACTATACCCTCTCACCGTAGAGCATTTTTGTTGGCCAGATTTAATATATTCCCTTCAGCTGTTGTTAGTGGTAGATACAAGGGAATACCACGTGAAGCAAGATGTTGTAGGTGTCAATGCAAAGAACCTGACACAATACAACACATTCTCTTGTACTGTCCACTTTTCACACAGCTTCGATGCAGCTTAATTAGCTCCCTTCCTCAATTTACTATTGCAATGACTACTGGAAACATAGCCCATTTATTGGATGACAAAAGCTTTGAAGTTACCACTCAAGTAGCCGAGTTCCTGGCCAAGGTCCTAAAGGAGGGAGAAAGAAGGAGGGGAACCCTCATTTAATTGTTTATTATAATATTTGCCGATGAACTGTGTATTCATTCTTTTTGGATCCATGTCTAGCTGCTTTGCATGTTTACTTTGTTAATGTTAATGCCAATAAAGGTTCTGTTTTCTTCTGTTTTCTTCTATAACCCAACCTTGGGTACCCAGCTTCTGTTTTCTAGGTTGGGTTTTATTCCCCTCTTTTTTCTTCTACCTAATTATGTCAACAGCCACATCACCCAGCCACTAACAGCATGTGTATTTGGTCATACCTAGCTTCCAAGTACCGCCCAGTAACCAACATCAGACCTCTCAAGGCAATAAACGTGTCCCTTCCCCAACAGCGGAAAATGCCAGATGAAAAATGAGGTAAACCTATAACAATAAGAGGTTAACACACACAACTTTGCAGAGCAGTTGTTTCAACCTCCCCTAAAATTCTCTTATCCATTTCCCCCTCCTCGCCATTAATTTATTCTAAGCCATATTTATTCTAGTTAACTTATTCTAAGCCATATTCCATGTTTAAACGCATACTACTTTATTGGAGGCAGTTTCAATCACCATTATTAAACTAATAAGATAAAAGTACTCATTGATGAATAAGTATCAAATGGACCTTTGTTGCTAATTGCACTTCTGTTTGTTAGCACTCCCTCGGAACCAAATGCAGTTAGACACTAGTCTGCAAGGGTATAGTTTGTGTAGCAACTCCCCGCACAATACAAGAATGTCCGGAAGTCGATGGACCCTCAGGTTGCTGTATTGCCCTCACTCCTCCTTAGCATGAGCTGCTGTTATTATATCACAATGAAAACGATACATGTTAACACTGCTGTGATTCCATCCCAAACGTTCCTTCTGATATAACTTTGAGAACAATGCACTGACCTGCATACAATTAAGTGTATGGTAAGTTCCTGTGCCCCTGTTTCACTGCTCGTGCCCTAAACTGGAAATTAAGGATGCTCACTTTCCAGATACTTTCATATTGCTGCTGTGTTTTTTAGGTTAGTTGTACAAATCCCACCAGGAGAACACCACTATCAGTGCATTGCAACAAACAGGTATAAGAGAGATAGTGGATGGAGATGATGTGTGTGTACTGGGGGCGGGGTATGCAGAAATGCACTGAATATGCATCTGCTTATCCTACCTTTAAAAGTTCCATTTATAAAAGTCCCAACCATGCAATCCTGAAGGGAGGGCCAAGCACCATAGGAGTCCGTGGGACCCTGCGCCATCGGTCATGCCACTTTGTGCAATGGTAAGTGGCATGGATGCCGGCCTGGGGAGGGATGTAGCAGTGTGGGCCTCAGCTGCCAGTGCTCCCACGCTGCCAGCAAAATCCTAGAAGCAAGTGCCCGCACCGGCGTCGAGGGGGCATACCTGGGGGCGGAGCTGACATTAGTCAGCTCCCAAACCCCTTTTGGTCCGAGAACACCCCTCTATGCAAAATAGCTGCCATAGCCTCATGAAACTCTATGGAAGAGTTCTCCCGGACACTGCCTATCTCCCCTCCCCCTCAGGAATGGGCTCCCCGAGGGTCTAAAGGGATTTATTATTTGTTGTTTTTTACAGAGACCCGAGGGCACTGCTGGGATAATAAATAGGTATCTGCAAGTGTAGCAATTCTTGGGGGTCCTAGAAAATCATTTAGGTTTTACATAATGTGGATTTTCTGAACATCTCTGGAAAGTATTTATACTTTAGGCGCACCAAAAGAAATTTAGGCATTGGGCTGGTAGAAGTTTTATATACATGTTTTTTGCAAAAAAATTCTTTTGCCATCTCAGTCCCACAACAGTTCATCATTAGTGCAAGAGTTGAACACACTGTTAACTGTACATATTTTCAAGGAATTTCCAAACAACTTGATTTATGTATATGAATTTCTTTCTTCTTGCTCCCATGAAAACATGATTTAAAAGCAGAGAATTCATTCAGCAAAGAAGAGTAGATGGTTGCTTAGAAACTAGACGTTATGGCAACAGAATTCCATTAGCATGGAACACAGCATCCAAGAAAGATCTAAGGAAAGCAAACTGGAAGAGGACTAAAAGAAAGAAAAAACCAACAACAAGCAATTCTGGGTAAATATTTTAAGAAAACTTGAAGCCAGAAACTCAAGCAAGATCAAGTAAAATCTGATCTAAGAAAATAATTCAAGACATACATGCATACAGAGTAGAAAAGAACAGGAGTCCAGTAGCACCTTAAAGACTAGCAAAATTTCTGGCAAAAATACATACATACACACATGCATAGAGCAAGCCAAAAATTATACCATGCTGATATTCAACATCTCGTTTGAAAAACTGCTTCGCTTATTATTCTACTAGTTATTCTGCTTACCAAAAACAAAAAACAAAAAAAGGCTGAAGTTCAAAAGCTTCCATTTTTGTTTGCTGACAGAATTCTCACCACAAAAGTGGCACCATAAACTGTGCAGAGACCAGTACAATACAGGCTTTCTATTACGGAATATAGCTCCAAAGGTTGTTTGTATCTTCAGAGATTCAGGACTTCCAGTGCTACCCTCTGCTTCTCATTAGGAGAAGGGTAATTATAGTGCACACATCCATGAATGAAACCAGGTTTCATTTCTTTGTTGGTGCTGTCTTTCCCACCCATAAGTTTTAGCCACATTTATGTAACTCATATTTCATGCTCACAAATCGCCTAGAGGTCTATGGAATATCAGCAGCCTCATTTCTGCTGCCTACAGTAGGATCAAAATGTTTACACTCATTTTATTAAAAAAATATTTCAGTGACAAGGGACTGTATTGTTTACTTACCAGCTGCTAAAGAAACACAGCACTGTTCTCTTTCTTTTGTAATTTCATTCAGCCTGTAGGGAACATCTTGAATGGCAGGAGACAGAGGTGGCAAAGAAGGATATTTTCCTATTCCACACATCTGGACTGAACCCAAGGAAAGATGTTTAACAAATGTTGATCCATTCTGAACAAAGCTGTAATTAAAGCAGCACTATTTATTTCAAGACTGTGAACTGATTCCTCTTTTCAGATTTCAGATCAATGATATAGCAGTTATTCTAAATGCATGCGCCTTTGACATCTGTTCTGGACCATCTGGAGCTTTAGTGAGTTTAAAAAGGCTGGAACCCCAGGCTCCACCAAAATCATAACAATAACACATTATTTTGTTCCCGCCTTTACTTTTTTTTGGTTAACATATGCCATGGATTAAAAAAGCCACGTCATGGAGAAGGCAGAATAACTGTTTCTGTTCTATTACAGTTCATTGATAGATCAGCTATAAGTACAGGTTCAGAAATGGCTAGTACTACTTGGTTCTGCTCCAGGAAGTATCAGGAGGGCCCAGCAGGTTCTCTGTCAGGATGATCCAGCAAACCTCTGTCATCTATCCTGGAATCCGTTGAATTCCAGGTGCCCCAATTATCAGAATCCAGCAGCTTCTGGCATCCCTGATGATCTTCAGGGATTGCAACAGGCCTCACAATGAACAGGTCTCCTTGCAGTGATGGACACAATGATAAACTATGCATGATCCACTGTAGTAAGACTACTGTATCACGAAACCTTTCTATTCCACTGGATTCTGCTAAATGTCCCACCTGTTCAGGCACAATCTCATCATACAACAGAACACCAGGGTTACCCCATTATAATACATCTAAATAGTTCCCATTATTGGTTTGGATATTTGTACTGAAATTCTGGTCTTATTTTATGTTTCCTTTTGAGGTTTCTTTATTAATGTGATCACATTCTGCAGAATGAGGGAAATTGTATTTACCTTCAACCAAAATATATTGGCAGTGGTTAAGCAATACTTTTTGATAGAGACACCTTACAAAGACAGCTGAGAGTCATTAAGAAATGAGATATCACATGATGAACATCTATCTATCAATCAGCCCTAAGGGTGTTTGAATTACAGAAAACTGGCAGAGGGAACCTTTTCTGAATTGTAAGGCCTGTTATAGTCTATGGCGGTGGTCGGCAAACTCATTAGTCAACAGAGCCAAATATCAACAGTACAATGATTGAGATTTCTTTTGAGAGCCAAATTTCTTAAACTTAAACTATATAGGTAGGTACACTGTTTATATGTTCAACATAGAACACTGACCTTTTAGGGGAGGGGCCGTGGCTCAGCAGTAGAGCATCTGCTTGGCATGCAGAAGGTCCCAGGTTCAATCCCCGGAATCCCCAGTTAAAGGGATTAGGCAAGTAGGTGATGCGAAAGACCTCAGCCTGAGATCCTGCCAGTCTGAGTAGACAATACTGACTTCCGATTCAGTAGAAGGCAACTTTATGTGTTCACGGATCGTTTCCGTTGCCACACCCCACAACACTTTGACAAGTTTCAGCCCCAAAATTATTCACCAAGTACACGGGAGGTTTTGCCTTGGCTTTGCAGCTCCGTAGATGCACATCTTCCCCCATGCGCGTCCTCCAAACTCAAAATTAAGCCCCCCTGCAGAGTTTTGAGAATTTGGTTGGGGGAAAACGTGCATGTGTGTGTGTGTGTGTGTATTAAGTGCCACCCCGGCCGCGGCAAGGGAGACTCCGAAGCGGAGGGCGGGGCAGAAGGCAGCGCCCCCGGCCCGCTCTTCCCAGCTTCCCCGCCCTGCCCCGCACCTACCTCGGCCACAGCCGACTCCCCGCGGCTCCTCGCCCTCTGGCTCCAGGGGGCGTGCTTCCCCAGCCCTTCCTCTGGCCAGCTGGCCCGGCCTGCCCGGCCCGCGACCCCGCACCTCCGCCCCCTGGCGGAGGGCCGCGAGCCAGGGGGGAGCAGAGGCGAGGAGACAGCAGCCCGGCCACTCGCTGCCTCCACCTGCAGGGAGGAGCTGCAGCGCGCCACCACCTCCTCCTCGAGAGCCGCATTTTGCCGACCACTGGTCTATGGTAATATCGACTGTATTTCTTTAGAAAAAACATGCCAGATATCATAAATATATATTGTGTGTGTGTATGACACCTATTATATGCATTACCCTTTCTGCAACTGTACTAAACACATACCTAGACATTTGATTCCAAGCCACATCAAGCAGTGTTGTATATGCACCAACTAATATGGCATCAAAGTAACACGGAATGAGATAACGAGGAATCTGCTTCAAGTAGATAAACATCGCGTTCAACCACTTGCCAACCTGTTATTTTGAAGAAATAAAATCGGTAGAAATGAATGTAAATATGTCACTGAAATAAATCACCACATATAATATTCAAAATCACTGCATATTATGGTCAAAACCCCTCTGTCTACATGGAAATTTCCTCATGTAGGGTTGTTTAACTTACCTCAGCACAGGCTCCAGCCCGGGAAATGAGCCGGTTACTGACATAGTCAATCATCCAGTCTCCGGATCTCAAGTTCCCGCAGAAAGGGTGTCCCAAATCATTCTTTGGTCGTATGTCAGCCATCACTGACATTAATCCTGAAAGTCCATTAAAACATGGTTCTGCATTACAGGTTATGAGACTACCACAAACAGAAGACCAGAATTCCAAGAGCAAAAAATAAGCCAACATCTTTGGGGTCTGTGTGTTAAACCAAGTATCAGAGATCTCAATCAACACTGGTTTACTTCAAGGAAAGCTAGAATGAACACAGATTTAATAATTTTTTTTAAATATTGGGCTTCTCCCAAATATGTGACTTGTCTGATATGGTCTTCCATTATGTACCTAAGCCTGCATGAAGATTGTGTCATATTGGTTTATTGAAAGAGATTCCATTTTTTACTTCTTTAATTATCCTGGAGTGAGTACATAGAATGTAATACAGAAGAACAGGTGATGCTTGGAGAGTTCAATGAACAGGATGGGGATGTTATTCTCTGGGCTAGTGAGCTGCTGCAGAGACTTTATAGAAGGACCCAGGGAATACTATATCCCATTTTAGTTTGAAACAAAAGAAACATATATTAATTTTTACCTTGGAGGCCTGCATACTTCAGGGGTGTCCAGTTTGGTATGTCATAGCACCCCCCACCATCCTCTTGTTCTTCAGCATCACACCGATATAATACCTGATTCAGGTCTGCCAGAGTTAATTTTGATGCAATACTGAGAAAGAGAGCCAGAAATTATGTTGAGCATTTTTTTTGACCATTTTCTTTTCAGAAACAGAATGATTTGAAAAAGATAGATTTAAGATGTTAATACTATGTAATTTATCTTTTTCAAAGATGTTAATACTATATAATTTGTGTTTTGGTATAAAACCCAGCCCATATTTAAACACAGGCCTTTTGTGCATGGCTGTTTCCCTCACAGTCACCCCCTGATGGCTTCTGGTCTTTGTTTTGATTATGCATGCTGTTTCCGATGATCAGAGGTCACCTCGCTCTCCCCCTGCGTTTCCACGTGCTTTGTCCGCGTTTTCAGGGACCTGTTTTATCTTGAATTTGAAAACGCGGGCAAAATGCGGGGAAACGCAGGGGGAGAGCGAGGCGACCTCTGATGCTTGGAAACGGGATGCATAATCAAAACAAAGAACCAAAGTGGTTGGAGGGGTGACCACGAGGGAAACAGCCATGCATAAAAGGCCATACAGTCTCTTGGCATGATGAAAGCCTATCAGGGTACAGTATACAAGCTTTTCACAGGGCTAGTGGCATATCCAGCTGCTCTAGACTTTCCCAATTAAAAGAAAAATCCAACTAATCTAGTTGCTAGGTAAAATAGAGATTGCAGTGGGTTGGATCCTGCAAACTGTCAGTGGGAGATCAGCAGTTATCAGTACTTTCCACTTTCTCCACTGTCCAGGAAACATTTCACCCTTCCCCACCCCACACACAGCAGCCACCTTAGTCAGGAGGAAGAAGTGGGGAAGGGGCAGGGAGAAAAAAAGATCCTTTCTGCCTGTTCTATTGGAGAGCTACACTAATAGAAGAGGCAGGAAGGGTCAATTTGTCTCCTTTCCCCTCCCCACTGCAGTCTCCTTACCCACATGGCTCTCACAAGTCGAGGAGTAAACTTTCCCAGAGTTGGAAACAGCTGCTGTGCGGCCATCAGGTCCTTCAACTGATGAATCACAAGGCCATAGAATCACAGAGTTGGAAGGGACCACCAGGGTCATCTAGTCCAACCCCCTGCACAATGCAGGAAATTCAAAACTACCTCCCACCCACCCCCAGTGACCCCTACTCCATGCCCAGAAGATGGCCAAGATGCCCTCCCTCTCATCATCTGCTTAAGGTAATAGAATCAGCATTGCTGACAGATGGCCATCTAGCCTCTTCTTAAAAACCTCCGGGGAAGGAGAGTTTACCTCACTCCCAAGCAACTGTAAGAAACAAAACAGACTCCAAATGCAGAGATGCTTCAAAACACTTGAACAAGTCAACTCCTTCAATTTATCTGGCCATCACCACTATCAGTGAGTGTTTAACATTCTGAAGTTAACCCACATTTAAGACCTTACGTACAGCTTTCACTGCAAATGGGTGACACTTTGGCCTGCTCATTCCACCTCAATCTTACATTTACTATTCAGAAGAAAAAAATCCTCCATCCCTAGAAACACATTTTTATATTATTGTATTGCAAAAGTGTAAACCTACAAATGAGAAAATAACACAATATTCCTGTGACTCTATTACTTATAGAACAGATTAAAGTGATCTATTTGCCAATTTCCTTTCCTCGCAGTACTCTGCAGCTGTAAACCCACACATCTCAATAAACTGCTCATGATAGAAACTGACAATTTATATACTGCTATTTGATGAAAACAGTGAAGACTATTAGGTTATTAATCTTCGCAACTGCTTTGACTGCAGAACTGGGGGTGGGGAAGCAGCAAGGGAAAGAAGGAAGCAGAGTACAGATACAGACTAATCCAGGAGTCCCCAACCTTTTTTAACTTGCGGGCACATTTGGAATTCTGACACAACATGGTGGGCGCAGCAACAAAATGGCTGCCACAAAATAGCTGCTGCAGGAGATGGAGCCAGCCACAAAATGATTGCCACAGCTTAACTTCGGTCACACAGTGCAGATCCTTGTGCTGTGGTGGCAGCTGCTACCAAAGTAACATTAAAAAAAAAATCTGCAAAGGCAATCACATCTCCAGATGTCAATCAGAAACCCTTGCTGGGCAAAAGCCCTACCTGGCCCCACCAACTTCCTAAAAACAATTGGTGGGTGCCAGAAAAAGTGTCGATGGGTGCCATGGCCCCCATGGGCACCACATTGGGGACCCCTGGTCTACTGCTGTAATACATCCTGCCTGTTACTCCCTCTGTGCTACATTCAAGAGTTGTACTTACGCTGAGAAGGGCGTCTTGAGTATAGGTTCTGAATTATCATCAGGAAAACTTCCAGATTTAAAGTGAGGACTGAACTGGACCAGGTGACTGCGTAGTACTCCCACAGCCTCTTGTGCCTTTGGATCAAGACTAACTCTACACATATTAGCACAGAACAAAAAAGTGTTAATCCTGGTATCCCCCCAAAAACGTTTGGAAGCTGTGTAATCCTAACCAGAGCTACACTCTTCTTAGCCCATTATCTTCAAGTACCCTCCATGTAAGTCACCCAACCAAACATTCTGTATACATAAAATAGTATTCACAATTTACCTAAATATAATCACACTGCCTGGTGTTAGTTTTTCAAATTCTATTTCTTGAACAAATTCATTGGGGCCTTTTGTAGCAACTGAAGCCTGCTTTATGATTTTGCTTTCTTTGAGCTGTCAAGAAGAAGAAGAATACATAATTCAGCAAAACACTTCAGTCCTACAGCTTCATTTACTGGGGAATCAAAAGAAAAAAAGGGGGGAATGATTTAACTACCTGGATGTGTTCTCGAAGCTCAACTGTATAATCAGGCAATCCATTGATTGAGTGCTCATCTTTCTTATACGGGCCAGCATTTCTTTCAACAGTCCTAGCTTCAAGAACCACCTCTTCAATTCTCCCTACAGAAGGTTCAACAGAATGACAACTATTAAATCCTATTTATCTAAATAGCTATAATTATGGTTAGTGCATTGCATGCTTAAGAGAAGTTCCTGGAGCAAGCAAACTTTTATAGGAGGACAGGTCACACAATACTGTGAGCAGAGGCATGGTTTTTATTCATTTAGATATTTAAACCCCACTTTTATTCCCAATAAGGATCAAAAGCAACTTCCAATATCATTCTCCTTTTCATCTTAACCACCCTGTGAGGTACGTTAGGCTGACAGTGGCTGACTGAAAGCCATCTAGTGAACTTCAATGGCAGAATGTGTACTTGAATCCAGGCCCCCTAGATCCTAGTCTAGCATTTTAACCACCACACCATATGGCCTCTATACCACAACTGTGTCTACTTTCCCTCAAGTGAATGTGAGAAATTAAGAGGGCATAATGAGCCCCACTGTGGCAGCAGAAAACTAAACATCCCTGGTGTTTCATGTTGAGGGCGGCAGACTTTCCCCCTTATCCAACAAGTCAGTCCAACTGCAACCTATTTACTTTGTCCCATGAAACTTAATAAGTATCATTATGCCCCCAACACAGGCTAAAAAGAGCTGAATGAAGAAGAAAACTAAGTGGTGAGCTGTTCATGTGCACACACAGCAATTCCAGACACAATGATAGAAACTAACTAGGTTCCTGCAACTGGTGGAAGACAAAAAGGAAATTTTACTTCAGAACTATTAACAGTTACAAAGTAAGCCAGAAAGAAGCTTTAATTCTAAGTTTTAAGAACTTCAATATGCAAAACTTGCTCAGGCTAGATAGTTCCATGTTACCTCATAAAAAGTTAAGAGGTTGTGGCATATACTTTTGTAGACTGGACTCCACTTGATCAGATGCATGAAGTACTATCCTCAGATATAGGCACAGAAGTATATATAGTGGCCATAATAAAACTGGTAGTCTTGAAGAGTAGGCAATAGTACCTGGAATGCACATCTGGGGAACTTCTTGGCTATAAAAGGAAGTTTTGGGATTTCTGAAAGCTGTTCGGGAAACAGCTACGACAGACTGGTGTGTATTAGGGCAATGCCTTGTCACAGCCACAATATCTTCATCGACTTGGTCTACGAACACCTAGAAGTGAATTTTTTGAAAAACCGACAGAAACGTTTTAGATTAGCAGAAAAGTTGCCATATCAAAAGGGCATGTTAAGTGGGTCTGAAGGTTTTGGGAAGCCTGGACAAGAGACCAACAGTGCATTCTGTTATCCAGCAGGGGGCAGAGGGAGTGGAATGGAAAAATGCGCAGATGACTCAAGTGAGTGAGCCAAGCGCCACATTGGACTGGAGGTACATATTCTAATTTAGCATCTTTTTTATTTCAGAACAGGGTGCCTTTCTCTAAAGGTTATCCCCAGCTTCCTTGGACCTCCCCGCTGGGGGCTCCTGCTGTCCCCTCAGGGCCCTGGCAGCCATCCCACCTCATCAGCCTCTGGAGCTGTCTCCTTCTTGCCTGAATAAAGCCTTTAGCTCCCAGCTCTTGGTGCAATCTGTTGATAGCCAGCCTTCCTGCTATAATCCCTGTTTTGAAATTAACTTCCCCAGGTGTCAAGGGCGCTGCTGCTGGATTCCACTTTGCATAAAATCGTTCTTCAGACACCACAGAAATCTGCAAATTGAAATAAGCAGGGATTTAACAACTTTTCAGTTCTCAAGTTGTACAACACATTTTGCAAAAGCTTCAGTTTCCAATGTTTAAATATTAAGAAAATACATTAATGCCCTTTATTGGTATAATAATCTCTTTGTACTGGAAGGTAATCCTCAAGCTATTTCTTAGACTGCAACAGACGCGTTCCAACACTACAGCAAGTGTATTTATAAGCCTATAAAACCCATTAATGTTAAAATACATACCTGATGTGGCACCAGTTCATCATAGCCTCTAGTGCTCCCTGTAGCACAGCATGCCATGGAAACAGCCGTTGAGCTGGGAAGGGCATCATAAGCAGATCGATGCTAGCAATAAGCAGCAAAAAGAAATTCAATCAATTCTAGCATCTAGTTTACTTTACTCATGTAATATTGTATCATACACAGACAATACTGTGGTTTGAAGGAAATATGCCGTACTTACACCTGTCAGGTACATGCACACAATCTACTGAAATATAGATTTTACTGATATGGAGGTTTAAAAGCCTGGCTTTGGATTTGATACAGTGTGCAAGGGACCCTGACAGTACAATCCTTAGCAGAACTATTCTTCTATGTCCACTGAAGCCAGTGGGCTTGATGGGTGCAACTCTGCTCAGTACTGCATGTAAGAATGCAATTCTATGCACTCTCACCTGGGTATAAGCCCTACTGAATACAGTAGGAGTTAGTTCTGAATTAACAAGGCTGCATTCAGATGTCAAGACCAAAGTTGGTTTGTTTGAACCATAGTATGCACAAACTCTGGTTAGTCTATCTGACTTAAGTCTCATTTGTGTGGATACCCTTGTTTGTTTGCCTCTGGTTTCTTCTCCCACCTCCCAGCAGGATGGGCACCCTTCCTGTACTGCTGTCTCTGTGGCCAAGTAACCTTGGGAAATGGTGCGACCCAACCAAACTGTAGTTTGTGAACTGGGACATCGCACGCCAGGTCCAAGCCTAGCTGAAGTCCAGTCTGGTGCCAAACGACCCCGGTTTACTGCATTTGGCTATCTCAACTAACCATGGTTTGATCAGGCCAGTTTATAAGCCATGGTTTTATCATGAATGCAGCTGTAGGCTCCTGCCTCACGGGGACATAACTGGATACCTTTGGGCATATATGGGTACACGAGTGTCCTCTGGCTAAGCTACCAGTGGGGGATCACAGATACAGCATAGAAGTCCAAGACAAGGCCTGTTCCCACAAACAGAAGGCATGGAAGCAAGGTACCATATGTATTACCGTATATACTCGCGTATAAGCCGAGTTTTTCAGCCCCAAAAATGGGCTGAAAAAGCCGGCCTTGGCTTATATGCGGGTCAATACGGGGGGAGGGAGGAGGGAGGAGGGAGGGGGGAAACTTACCGCCGCCGCCGGGCCCGTGCCGCTTCCTGCCGCCGGGAGCGGCCTGGGGCAGCCTCCTGCAGCCGCAGGAAGGCTGCCCCGACCCCCCCGCCATTTTTCCTGGGCGGGAGGGGCCTTGGGCAGCCTCCTGCAGCCACAGGAAGGCTGCCCCGGCCCTTCCCGGCCCCCGCCAACATTTTTCCCGGGCGGGAGGGGCCTTGGGCAGCCTCCTGCAGCAGCAGGAAGGCTTCCCCGGCCCCCGCCGCCATTTTTCCCGGCCGGGAGGGGCCATGGGAAGCCTCCTGCAGCCGCAGGAAGGCTGCTCCGGGTCCCCCTGGGCCTCGCTGCCGCTTCCTCCCGCCGGGAGCGGCCTGGGGCAGCCTCCTGCAGCCGCAGGAAGGCTGCCCAGGCCCCCCCGGGCCGAGCCGCCGCTGGACCCTCGCCGCTGGAGAGCCCTGTCAGGTAAGCTTGCCTTTATAAGCCAACCCTCGGCTTATACGCGGGTGCCTAATTTTTCCCCATTTTTGGGGAGAAATTAGGCACCTCGGCTTATACGCGGGTCGGCTTATACATGGGTATATGCGGTATACCACTTTGGACTAAGTGGAGGCTCAATGGTCAAAGTTCCTCCATTAAAAAGCATCACGCAGAAGAGGTGCATGATGGGGAGAACCATCACAGTTTAGCTGACTCCCTAACACGCTTCTTTCCCATGTGCGGTGGGGGGGGGGCATCCATATGGAGGAAAAGTCCACCTGCAAGCCCCACCTGCAGTCTGAAGTAAACACGAGTTTGCACCACATCTGCTGTTCATGAAAATTTTATCTAATACTGTAGGCCTTACATACCTGATGTTTGTACAGGCCAAACCTCTAACGGTCAAATGCATTACTTCCCACATTGTATATATTTAAATTAAAATTTAAATATATTTAAATATATTTAAATTTTAATTCAAATACACACACACAAATATACATCCCACTTTAATACTTTCCAAGAAGGACAGAAGCTGTGCACAACAGCTAGAGATTTACAAAAGGACATACGGCAGCTTACTGGAGCCTGGACTGAACCAACAAAGATCACTCGTAGCTGCACTAGAACAATTTCTTTCTACAACATTTTAGCTGCAGAAGGTAGACTTTTTTTGTTAAGCGCGGCAGAAGTAAAATTAAAAACATCTTAAAGCAGTGATTAGCACCCATCATTAATAAGTTACAATTCAAAACAGGCATTAAAACAATCATTACTTAGGTGCTCAGGTTTGACATTTGTTGGGCGTGCAACAGCTCTCCTTGTTAAAAGGGTTGGTTTGGCGGATTCTCTGGTTTGACATTGACTTTGATTCATAACGAACACCTGTATTGAACAGTTACAATCCATTCCCATTGCTTACCTGAATTGGACATTCATTATCATGCGTAATATCCATGAACAGTGCATGAGCGATGGCTGGTGTCAGAGGCCTCAAACGCGGCTGCACAAAAGACCCAACTGGCTCTCCTCCAAAGCGGTAAACTAATCTTCCCTCTTCATGACTGTTGTATGCACTCATTGCCTCTACAGAACAAGACGTGAATGAATACTCACTCATTGCGTTCCTGGTGAGCAGACATGTGACTGATACAATCTAGAACATTTGAAAAAAACATTCTCTCCAGCCTTTGACCTTTGCTGATAGCTATAGCCACCAGTACAAGGACACCAATTAATGAGCTGTTTTAAAGAAGGGGGGAACACAACAACAATTCTGGTGGTCCACAAAGGACTGCCATAGATATAGCATGGTCAGTTGCTTAGCTTTGGTTAAAAGACTGGTGATAGACCACAGAATTATACTTTTCCATCACCCATCTCATCAAGTATCAATTTCCCCTGATGATTAAGGATTACATACATACAGACTTTAATCATAGTTCTGTGCTAACCAGGTTCCTTCTTAATCAGTATTTTGTTTTCATTTACGAGCGAATTTAGGTAACCATGATTAAGGTCAGTGTCATTATAATCTTAACCATGGCTAATGCAAGCAGGGGAAAGCCGGGGGAAATTTGTGTTCCAGAGCAGAGGAAGTACCTGGTCACCCCCTACTCCTGTAACCACGAGTAAGGGAAGATTGTTATATCTCCATCAGCAAAGAAGATGGATGTCTTCATGTGACTGGGTTGCAGGATTGAGGTGGTAGCTATCACTACTATTTGTAAGACCATCTTTCCTAACATACACTACAATGCATTAAAAGGTAAAGGTCCCCTGTGCAAGCACCGGGTCATTCCTGACCCATGGGGTGATGTTACATCTCGACGTTTACTAGGCAGACTTTGTTTACGGGGTGGTTTGCCAGTGCCTTCCCCAGCCATCTTCCCTTTACCCTCAGCAAGCTGGGTACTCATTTTACCGAGCTCGGAAGGATGGAAGGCTGAGTCACCCTTGAGCCGGCTACCTGAAACTGACTCCCGTTGGGATCGAACTCAGGTCGTGAGCAGAGCTTGGACTGCAGTACTGCAGCTTACTACTCTGTGCCATGGGGCTCATACAATGCATTGATTACTGTGAAATAAGTTATAAAACTTGAGTGCATTGTTAAGTATTCACAAGCAATATGTATTCACAAGCAATATGAAGTCAGTATTTTGCCAATTCATTTCCTTCATGCACAATCTCAAGGAACAAAATACAGCAATTCACAGCAAGTCATACCTCTTATTAAAGAGCTAATGCCCAGCTTATTCACAAAGACATTATCCAGCTCCTCACTTCCCGTGAACAGTTCAGCCACTACATACAAATTGGGCCGCAATTTTCTAGCCGTGTCCAGCATGTACTGCAAAAAGCACAGCCAAGGATGCCACAGACAGGGAAAAGGCAGAACAGAAGAAAAGAAAGGGCACAAGGCTAGGCATGGATTTGGACAGCAGGGAAAACGCCACACAGCAAAAAAGAAAAGGCCAAAGAATTAAGAACCAAACACAGTTAAGACAATGCATGAAAGTTAGCAAAAACCCAGGAATTGAAACATAAATGAAAGAAAAATGGGAAAGCAGAAGCGTGTATGATGGGAAGAGGGGAAGGAATTTACAAAGGAGACAAGAAGAGGATAAATAAAAACACAGAATTAGTTTGATATTAAGCAACTCTGCACCAATCCTTCCAAGCATGACTTTGGCATTTTTTTTGTACCTCTAATCAGACTGGTAATTCCAAGGCGGTTGACAAAGACATTGTCAATGTACTCACTGCCCGTGAAGAGTTCAGCTATCACATAAAGATTAGGTCTGACTGACCTGGCAGCTGCCAGCATCTCCTATAGACCACAATACATGTTTTTAATCAGCTTCCTTACAACATGCATCTTTTGAATAGCATGCGATACAGATGCTACCCAGGCACAACATGCTTTTCCAAATGAATGAGAGAAATTATAATCAGGCATGATGAAAAAAATAAGGCTCCACTCTCCCACTGAAACCAGAGAGATTTTAAAAGATCTTTGGCTGGATCTCACTCCCATAGCAGCACCATGGATCCCAACGATCATAATCCAAGCAAAATTTGTGGCAAAGAATCTTTGGAAAAACTGGTATTGGGATTAGGTTATCCTTGGAAATGGCACAGGATGCAGTGGGAAAGCAATTCAAGACAAGCCCATCTCTTATTAAGGTGCCAGAACCCAGACATGTTTGTTTAGAACCCAGACATGTTTGCCTTCAATAGCAGAAATCCTCATGTTCTACCATCATATTTAGTTCATGAACATCTCGAAGTCTTCCCTGTCTTTATGTTCAACTTGTGGATTCTCCTAGGTAATCTTTTTACAGAGGTACAGAGATACCAATTTAATTGTGGTTCACTTTCCAGTAGTGAAATGTAGCTAAGGGCAATAAATAGACAAGCTGTTGGAAGACAGACTGGGGATGCTATCTGTTCCCCCTATGGAGGTGACCTTTGCTTGAACAGTAACTGATGAGGAAATATTGAGGACTATAATTCCCACTACTAGTTCAATCGATCAGATATGAAGCCCTTTCTCCTCTCTCCCCCCATTAAAAGAAAAAAAAAAGCTGCTGAGAGACTGATCAGGAATCAGGAAGTCCTACTGAATTTCTAGTAAAGTCCTGGAGACTATCTTAGCCAAGCCATTGACTCTCAGCATTTAATCTACACTATGAGGATGAGAAAGGTGGATTACTTTAACCCTTGCCCCTGTAAGAATCACTGAGGATTAATGTGAAATACTTTCAACATGAAAAAATATCCTATGACTCCCTTCTAGTAAGTTGTTGGAGAAAGATTTGGTGGAAAGGAGTGACAAGAGCTATAGAAAGATTTGCCTAAACAAAGACTTTTCTTCATCCAAGGATGTCCTTTTCTGATTCACTATTGAAGGGTATCTTGCTCCTTTGAAGGAAGCACAAAAGGATCCAGTTAGTGGGAGGGAGTCATAGGAACCAACCCATTATCATTATTGTCTAAACCAGTGATACTCAGTGGCTTGGGAGCCACATGTGAACATAAGAAAAGCCATGCTGGATCAGGCCAAGGCCTATCAAGTCCAGCAGTCTGTTCACACAGTGGCCAACCAGGTGCTACTAGAAAGGCCACAAACAAGACAACAGCAGCAGCATCCTGCCTGTGTTCCATGGCACTTAATATAATAGGCATTCTCCTCTGATACTGGAGGACGACCCTGCTTAGCTTCCAAGATCTGATGAAATCAGGCTAGCCTGGGCCATCCAGGTCAGGGCTACAACATTGGTATAACTTCTGCTTGTGTTAAACAGGGCATACAGTAGTCATGTGGCTCTTTTGTTTCCGATAAATGTGAATATCGCTCTCCATGAGCCACAAAGTGAGTACCACTGGTCTAAACAACAAATAAATAATACCTTTTTCTTTTTTTTTGCATCACAACTAACGTTTGAGGTAGGGTAGATTGAGAAATTGCAACTAAGCCAAGATTACTTAGCAAGCTTCATGGGCAAACGAGGATTTGAAGTCACATCTCCCTGGTCCAAGTTCGACACTACCACAACACCACAAAAATAGAGGAAACGAACAGTGGCTGTTCACTATTAATTAGTCAAAAACCTCTTGCAATTAGGAAGCATGTTCAGAGGGTCCTGGCCACGCAGGAAAAGAATCCACCCAAAAGTGAATTAAAATTTAATTTGTGATGAAAAACAGCTGGTGTAAACAGATGCTTAGAATAGGTTTCACAACCAAGAACACTGTGGGGGCTTTTTTTGTTGTTGTTGCTACAATAATGCTTTATTTTTCTATACCTCAGCCACATGAAGAGGCGTTGAGTGACAGTTGTCAAGACGTACTCCATGGAAATATTTGGCAGTCATTTCAGTGTATTTCTTCATGTGAGCCCAGAGATATGGACAGTCTTCTGGCTTGTTCCCATAGCGCAGCTTGACGCTGTCACCCCAGCAAATGAGCTCTCTTCTCAGGTAGACGTTTGAACCTGTAAAAATAAAAATAAAGTTGCTATTTAGGTATACATTATACTGGCCTTTTTGGGTGGTTTTATAATTCTGTAATGTACCTTGAGTTTCAACAAGAATGGTAGACTGTAAATGAAATAAGTAAATAATGTAATTGTTTTCAACAGTCTTGTTCATGTTAGAAACAGAGCCGTTTCAACCCATGCATTATAAAACAATCTAGGGGTAACTTGCCCATTATGAAAACTCAGCTTCCAGTAGTATTTATTTCATTCATTTATTTAAAAGATGTATTCGCTGGTTTTCTCCCTTGTGGAACTCAAGGCAGCTTACAACATAAATAAAACGATTATTAAAAAATCTCAATAAAAACAATATGAATAAAACAACAGTTACCAAAGCATATATCAAGGTCACAATTAAAAAAACTCCAATTAGGACCACTAATAAATATAAAGTAAATCAGTCAAACACAGTCCTAAATAAAACTGTCTTCAACTGCCTCCTGAAGATTAACAGTGAAGGGGGCCAGGTGCACCCTCCTGGGGAGATGGTTCCATAATTGTGGGGCTGTCACCAAAAAGACCCTCTCTCACATGCCCATCAGGCACGTTTCTTTGATTGATAGGACAGTCTGGAGAGACCCTAGCTACGAACTTAATTCCTGGGCAGGAACGTATGGGAGAAGATGGTCCTTCAGATAACCCGGTCGCAAGCCACGTAGGGCTTTAAAGGACAAAACCAACACCTTACATTTGGCTCGGAATTGGACTGGTAGCTGGCCCCGACCAGCAGCCTAGCTGCAGTATTCTGTGCTAGCTGCAGCTTCTGAACACTCTTCAAGGATAGACCCAAGTAGAACATGTTGCAGTAGTCCCCTCTAGATGTAACTAAGGCATAGCTCATTGTGGCTGGATCAGACTGAAACAGAAACTGGCACAGCTGGGGAACCAGCTGAACCTGAGCAAAAACATTCTAAGCCACAGCCGCCGCCTAATTTCCTAAGGTAACCGCTGCGTCAAGCAGCGCTCCCAAGCTGCGAACCTGGCTTTTCAAGGGCAGTATAACCCCACCCAAGACAGGAAAGAGGTCCTTGGTCTGCCTTTCTACTAACTCAGAGAATCTCTTTCTGTCAGGATTAAGTTGCAGCTCGTTCACCCTCATCCAGCCCATTACTGACTCCAAGCACCGGTTTACAATATAAGCAGCATCCTCAGCATTTCATGGAAAAGAAAGGTAGAGCTAGGTATCATCCATATACTGGTAACATTGCAGCTCAAACCTCCTGATGACTCCTCCCAGAGGTGTCATATAAATGTTAAATAGCATGAAGGATAAGATCGAACCCTGCGGCCCCACAAGTCAATGGCCATGGAGCAGAGCAGGAATCCCCCAACACTATCTTCTGAGACTGACCCCCCAGATAGGACTCAAATCACCATAACACCTTGCCCCTTAGTCCCAGTGCTGAGAGGTAGCTCAGTATGATGCTATAGTGGATAGTATCGAAAGCCACTGAGAGATCCAGCTGAACTAATAGGGTCACATTCCCCCTGTTTAGTTCTTGTTAGAGGTAATCAACCAAGGCAACCAAAGCAGTCTCTGTTCCAAATCCTAGCCTGAAGCCAGACTGAAATGGGTCCAGAAATGGATTTCATAATATAGTTACAAACCTCTGTTTTAAATCGTGGTAATGTTGTACGTATTTGAGTTAGCAAAAAACAATCAGTGCCATTAATTTATCTTATATAGCATGCCTTTCAGCTTAAGTACTTACAGCAACTTTTATTATTTATTTCATTTAACTCTACCTTTCCCCCAGATGGGGACCCAAAGTGCCTTACATCATTCTCCTCTCCTCCATTTTATACTCACAGCAACCCTGTGAGGTAGGTTAGGTTAAGAGAGAGAGACTGCCCAAGGTCAACCAAACTTCCATGGCAGAATGGTGATTCAAACCTTGGGTCACCCAATCCCTAGCCCAACACTCTAACCACTACCCCCACACGGGCTCTCAACTTTCAATAATACTGAAAACATCAATAAAGGATTAACTAGGAAGTTACATAAAAATTGCAAAATATATCAGCACAAGCAGACAAGGGATTTCCATGACAAAAAAGATCTTACCTGGCACCCACCAATCTAAGCACTGAAAGCAGAGTATCTAAACAGTTATGTTAAGGCAGGAAGAAGAAGAGGTGCTTGCCCTAAAGCAGAAATACTCGCACCTGGAGGAAAGCATGTCTTCCTTCATCTTTGCTTTACCTTACTAAAATGTTTGTTGGTACACAAGATATAGGGGTGTGGTTTGAGCACAAAACATTCTAACCTAACACACTACAAGGCAGTGCTCTCCATTTGTAGCTGCCTTCTCAAAAAAGGATTAATCATCTGTGAATTTCCTACGTGGTGCCACAAACAGTGCAATCCTAAACAGAGTTTCACCTTTTTAAGCCCATTGACTTCCACGGACACAAAAGGGTATAAGATCACTTAGGATTGCACAAAAAAGTCTAAATTCTCTCAGGTGACACCAAAGCACATTTGGTTTCTTACTTTTACAAATGCAATAATTATGATTCAATTTGCCATTAAGATGAAATGTGGATTTATCCAGAAGTCAACAGTTCCTCAATAGTTAAATATTTTCATATTCATTAGAAAGTGGTCCATGTTGGTTTAAATTCCACAAGAATGCTTAGGGCAACTACTCCTTCAACAACAGCAAGTGTGTGTGTCCTCCCTTTATTCTCCTTGCATGCAAGTCCCCACTCCTGCTTAGTACCCTTTGTTATATCTGGCCATTGTTCCACTTACATACAAAGTTCTGAAAAAGAGTTAGGTTTCATTTTAACTATGGTATGTCCTGCTCCCTTGATTGTGATCCTGCTCCTTTAAACCCGGGCAACATAAAGGGGGTTACCGCACTTTGTATTCCCAGTGATGTATTAAGAGTTTGAAAATGTTATAAAAAACATTGCTTTAAAAGGGTTTTTGGATACTACGGCTTATAAATGGTTGGAAAACGTCTTCACAGCTAAAGGGGACAAACAAAGTGCGAACAGTATTTTTTAAAATGTTTTTAAACTCTTCATACATTGCTGGGAATACAAGTGCAGTAACCCCCTATACCTGCATTGGACCAAGAAGTACATTTGGGAAGGCTTATGATGGTGTTCTACTTCATATTATAGGGTGTTCTACTTTATGTAAATTCTATTAAAAACAATTCTATTAAAAACAAAAACCCCATTCTAGGACTTCACTATACTGTACAAAATATCCAGTTAATGCAGATATGTTATTTATAAAAAACATGCAAACGTGTTTTTTCTTAAATGCACAGCTTCCAATGATATATTAGCACCACAATCTTAAATATCTGTGCTTGTTAACTGGCAATACATCACCACTCTAATATGCTCACAATGCCAGCATAATCTGTGGCATGTGACAGTGTAGGATGGGATTAACAGAGCCTGGCTGGACAAAAGATGTCTTAGGATGCTACAGGAGGACATGCTGAAGTTGAAGCCAGATAAAATGGAGATGAGCTGGCTGGAAGGTGCCGTGGAAGGTCCTGGAGGGAGCAATGCTCCCATTACGGATGGCATGGGGTTGTTATTAGCAAACTAGCCAAAGGGCTTGGGAGTCTTACTGGACCTAACCCTGTTGCTGGAAAAACAAGCAAATATGGTAGATAGAAGTGCTGTATTTTTCAGTTACACCTAGCATGTAAACTCTATTTTTTAAAACTCAGCCAATCAAGCCATGCTGATCCATGCTACGGTAATCTTGATAATGGACTACTGTAATACATTCTATGTGGGGCTGCCCGCGAAAACAAGGAAATGTGAACAGGGTCAAAATGAAGAGGCTCAATTAATGCCTGGAGTTCACTAGTTTGTCCAAATCACCCCTAGTTTAAAATTGCTGAACTGGCTTCCTGTTTGTTTCCAAGTCCAAATGAAGATCCGTTCTTGTAGGTTATCCGGGATGTGACCGTGGTCTTGGTATTTTCTTTCCTGACGTTTCGCCAGCAGAAGACATTGTCCTTCAGTGTTACTCCTCTGAAGATGCTTGCCACATTTGCTGGCGAAACATCAGGAAAGAAAATACCAAGACCACGGTCACACAGCCCGGATAACCTACAAGAACCAATGAACTCTGACCGTGAAAGCCTTCAACAATATTCCAAATGAAGATGGTGGCTTTGACCTATAAAGTCATTCTGAGACACTATACCCAGGGACCACCCTCTCCCTGTATAAGCCTGTGTTGCAATTCCAGATAATTCTGCTGGTGATTTGGTTCTGTAGAGGAACGCAGTCTGCCACAGCCTAGCTGCAGGTGTTTTCTGTGACTGCACCGGTGCTCTGGAATAGCTGGTTGCAATCCTTCTCTCCTGATATTCAGGTAACAGTGCAAAAATAAGTCATTCAGGAGAGCTTCTGTGGGTAGTTAGATGTGGCAGTCATTTCCAAGGCTTGAGAGTTTTTTTTAGATATGGTGGTTACTTTTAGTATTTTTTTTAAAAAAAATATATTGATGTTTTCTGGTAAAGAGTTATTTTTGGAGGTATATTTTGTTGTTACAGTTTTTAATATAGTTGCATGCTGCCTTGGGTCATTCTCTGAAGGAGAAAGGCGGGGTCCAAATACTTGAAATATGTTAATGTGGACAAATTTCAGGAAACCAGGGCTCTAATAAAAGCAGAATCTATTTGCGTGTTGCAGAAAGAAACTGCTGTACTATTGTAACTGCTAATTTGCCACAATACTCTTCTTCATCTACAAAAGTGGAAGGCAAGATAAAATGTCCAGATTCACAAACCTGGTTCAGCAAAGTTCCTCAGAGGATCATCTCCCATCACCCAACCATTATGGGCCATGAAATAACTCGCTTTTTCAGGCTGATGCATCATGATTTCTTCTTCTTCCAGGGTTAACTCTTTAAATGGGTAAGTAAAGTACCTGCAGTATGCATAAATTATTTTGTCTTGCATCAAACAGCATATAATTTTAAATGACAACCAAGATCTATCTTTTCATAAATGTGGTTCATGTCCGCTAATAAAAAGGCACTTTGCATAATGGAAAAACTAACCTTTACCCTCTTGAAAATGGCTACTTTCTTTGAAATTAAAAGCTTTTTCCTCTTGTTTCAACCCACTATTACCTTGTTAGACCCAAATCCAGAAAAAGTTATTCCCATCTTTATGGATACCAGTAATCTAACTGCAGATTCGATTATACATCAGATCTACATACATGTTGTATGTTTTAAAAATATTGTTTCCTTTGAATGGCTTCAATTCAGTCACAGCACATTTTTAAGTTTAATTACCGATGCATTTAATCTTCCTCCATGTATTTAGGAGACTTTAAGTATGGCTTGTCATGATGTGGAGGGGCTGTGGCTCAGTGGTAGAGCATCTGCTTGGCATGTAGAAGGTCCCAGGTTGAATCCCCGGCACCTCCAGCTGTAGGTGATGTGAGAGACCTCTGCCTGAGACCCTGGAGAGCCACTGCCGGTCAAAGTAGACAATACTGACTTTGATAGACTAAGGGTCTGATTCAGTATAAGGCAGCTTCATGTGTTCAACAAGTAAGATTACTGTCCCTTAAACAGCAAAACTCCCCAATAAACAACCCCCCTCAATTGGCTTGCAGACAATCATTAGAACCCTGGATTGCTTTGACAAGTCCTGGTTTCACCACCTTCGTTCTTTCCCTCTGCTGTGACCTGGATGGTATCCCAACCTGAACTGTAGTGAGGCAATGTCAGGAACCAAGCCAAGATGTCCATGATAGTACATCATGCAAAACCAGTGTTAGGATGATGGTTAACCAATTTCAAACCATGGTTTTAGATCATGTAGTTAGTGGAGTGGCAAACGTTTAGATTATCACACTAACCTTGGTTAGTTTAACTAAACTATGGTTTTCATATGACATCTGACGTGAGCTGCTGTTTCTGAATGTGCAAATATGTTCTTACGGAAAACGTCAACAGTCACCAAGTAGTCACGTGTGAATGCTGACAACCAAAATAACTTGGTCAATGTCTGAAAATTGTGTATTTGGAACAAACACCAGTAATCCCTGAAAATCAAGTCTAAGTGACACTTAACATTCACTACTTTACACCAGAGTTTTCACACATTCACAAAATTTGAATGGTACTATTTAATATGTGAAGGCCAACATTCACTGTAGTAAAGAGAATTTGTGCACTATCATATGAAACGCCCTTTGTTCAGGGAGCCAAGTAAGTATCAACATTCATTTGTTTTTTAAAGTACATTTTCTTCAACATGAAACAAGATACAATACCTTGTAACTAAAGGATTCTTTCTAGTGACAGCACCTAGCTTCGGACCATGGCCAGCCAGTCGTTCGTAGTTCACTGTTGCCAAGATGCAAGTGACCCCCTAGAAGCCATTAAGACAATTGTTTCAATAAAACTAACTAGTCCATGAAAACTGTCAACAATGTATGAAGGATGCATAAATTTCAAGAGCTGTGTTAACAGTATGACCTGTTCTTGGTGGTAATTTGTCTGCCGGTACCGTTCGCCATTTAGTTCCTCAATTCGCTTGCGGAACCAGTTACAACACTCTTCTATTGCGGCAGGCCCATTGCTAAATAAATACACAAGAAAAATCCATGAAACTGGTCTGAAACAACTCTCAATTTTAAAAGGTCTTAAGATAAGCTCAGTATTAAATACGTGCATAAATTTTTTTAAAAAGTCCTTCAACTCTGACGCAAACACCAAATCTCTGTATCAAAGGCAGTCAGGCCTATTAATATATTTTTTCTGCACGTGGAGCACACTTTTGCTATATCACTGACAAAAAGCAGTACAGCCTGAAAGGCACTGGAATTTTGGATAGTCAGGAATCACACTTTTCTAGAGCTGTCTTTGCATTAATTATACGCATGAAAACAGAGGTCTAGAACCACCTTACTATTTGTGCATACTGAGAGGTTTCTGACCCAAGTAAGAACTAGGAAATAGCACAGAAAATGGGAGTTCTGTAGCACACTGAACATGTTTTGGTCTATGTTTGTTGGGACTCCCTTTGGTTATGAGCGGGGTAAAGAATGCTCCCAACAACATTCAACAACTGAATGGGATTTTAATTTCTTCTCCAACAAAACCATGCATTGCTATACATTTCAGCATTTAAAATGCACCAAGGAATGAAGTACCTATGTGGTATGAAGGTGTTCAGTGCAATGTTCATATCTACAGTACAGCCGAATCTCTTAAATTCAGGATCCTGAATGATTGCAAGATGTTGACTGGGATCAGTTTTAACTTTTGAGCCACCTGCTGTAGCATGGAAAAAAGGAACATTTTGGAACAATTTAAAAGGCATTTTATTGACAATTAAGCTATTTTAGTTTGAGAAACCAAGATGCAGACAGATACAATCCAGCAGCCCATCTGCAGGTGCACAAGGAGAAACCACTCACGTTCAAGAATCAGGACAACAACAGAAGACAGCTAGTGTTCAACACCAATCAAATACAATCTATTAGAGCTTTCCATAGTTGGGGCAGGGGGTGGAGATTCATGGATGGTTTCATACATACAGAACAGCTTCAGGGAAGTACAAACAGCAGATGCCACACACACACACCCTGCCTCCCCATCCCATGCATCCTGCAAGACTAATTTTGCTTGTTGGCAAAGACCACCCAAGGATCCACTGACACAAATTAACACAGGAAGGAGTCACATATTAGATCCTATGAAGAGATGCTGTTCTACATTTTCAAATTTATGGAGGGGGGAGGAAGGGTTTGCAAGACATACATTTTCCTTTGAAAGCCAAAAGGAGGAATTCATTTGATACTTCTGTTCACAATACCTTGGCTCAGATAGCATTTCCTTATTAAAACAAATTCTGACCTGTTTTTATTTAACAGCCAGGATCCAGAGCTGTGAAGTTATTTCAATAGGCCCAAGGGGGCTTTAGACTTGCTTTTCCTCAAACTGTAGATGCTACAATAGTATGGGACAAATTGCTGCTTAAATTAAAGGGAATTTTCAAAAGCAGTTTGAGACATCACACAACATGAAGGAGGTGTAGGTGTGGAAGGGAGCATGGTTTGTTTGTTTTAAGTCAAAAAATCTGCTGGGTTAGCACAATCCCTATTCTTGAACTGAGAGAACTCTTTGGATCCTAGCCATTTCTCTTCAGTTATTATGTTGTAAAACAAAAGAATATGCATTCACCAACAATAATTTTTTTTACCTTGAGTTAAAAGAGTTTTAAATTGTTGCACTGCTTTGTTAACATCTACTTGGAAGAATTCCCATAATCTTATCTTGGGATAAACATCCTCATTAATAACTTTTCGTATACACTGTAAAAAAATCAAATAAGAATGTCAGGTGGGTAAACAAAACTCAGTGTCACATTTCCCCCCAGTATAAATGCATTTGTGTCCACACTTTTGAAATATTTTATTTATTTCCCACATTTCTAACCCGCCCTCCCCAGGCTCAGCGCAGGTGACAACATTAAAGCCACAAATATAACAATAAAATATTTAAAACCATAAAAACCATTCCTGAATTATTAAAAAGATGTTCACCATAAAATAGTGCCTGCTGCAGCAAGAAATGCCAAAAAACAAGGCAACCAGGTCGGCTATCCATCCCCCTATAACATCAGTTGTAACATCATCATATAGATGACAACCCAGCCTGAAGCTCTGGATAATCTGGGCAAGGGGGCGCATATAGATGTTAAATAACATTGGAGAGAGGATAGCACACTGAGGGAATTGCCAGGGGGAACAGGATCCCACAGAGCACTCTGGAATCCAAGCGGATCCATGAGTCTCCGTGGGCGAGCCTAAATCAGCACACTGCCAAAAATATCAGTTTGAAATATGCTTAACAATGTGGAAGAAAACAAGCAGAGAATCAATCACTTTAAGTTTATTTTGGAAACTTGGAGACAGTCTTGAGCGGCACCATAGTGTGACCGTGGTCTTGGTGATACCAAGACAGTGGTCTTGGTATCACACAGCCCGGATAACCTACAAGAACCAATGAACTCTGACCGTGAAAGCCTTCGACAATTATTTGTTTGTATTTAAAAAAAGGAGAATTCAAGACAATGTCCAGTGCTATCCTAAGAACAATTTCCTGGGAGTAACCCTGGTGACTAGACCTTAGTAGGATTCTGAGTCTCTTCAAAATCCTAAAATAATTACAAAAAGCAAAAATACACAATGAAGACAGAAGACAGAGAAATGCAGTTAGCAGCAAAAAGTAGCTTACAAGTCACATATAAAGTCAGACATATGAAAGATCAAGATGACTATCAAAGATGACCATCCAAATTGAAATGTTTTCAAATCATAAAATGTTTTAACTTTTTAAATATGGCTAGGAAGGTAATTTACAATGACTCCCTAAGCAGATCTACTCAGAATCCTATTCAGGTATATTCTAAGGTACAGGGTACCTTTCTAGCCCAGTCTTGGCCGAGCTTTGAAGCTAAGCAGGGTCAGCTACAGCTAGTACTTGGATGGGAGATCACAAAGGAATACTGGGGTTGCTATGCAGAGGATGGCAATAGCAGTGAATCTCTGCTCATCTCTTGCCTTGAAAACACCATAGTCCTAGGGTCCCCATGAGTCAATTGCAACTGGATGGCACAATTATTATTATTCTCAGGAAAGTGTTCTTAGGACTGCACTGTAAACAGACCTGCCCAGGAAAAGATTTGCGCAAAGCACAGATGAAACCTTCCTTATTCAGCAACAGCATTTGCTATCAAGGAAAACATGTTTCTTATTCTCTTACGTTCAAGTGATGCTCGTTTTCAAACACTGGAGGCACCCCTTTATCACTGCATTTGCCACCAGCTATTTTACAGGTTAAATGCCAAAGGGCTCTGTCCAAAAGCCAGGCTGGTTTCAAGTGAGGAGAATTAACAAGATTGTATGCACATTCTGGATGTTGAGTGATCCACTCACTATTTGCAGCTTAGAGAAAAACAAATAAAACAGAATTAGAAACAAAAACCACCTAGAAAAATACATCCTACTTATAACCCTTTGATAGAAGTTTTATTGTAAGGCGCAAGGAAATCAGCATTCCTAATGGATAGGAATTGAACTTTTATGTAAATTCCATGTACAAAAAATGGGGTTGATGCATCACTCTTGCCTACTGATTTGTCATTTTCAGCAACAAAGCAAGCCCAGGAACAGATCTCCCAAGGAGCTCTAGAAGTTAGCAAAACTCCCATTCCATGGATTGTGAGAACAGACTTCTCTGCAAATTAAGGTGAGGTCACTCAGGCATATCGTCACCTGTTGACTGCAACACGGACTGGAGATTTGCATGTCTCCATACCAAACTAAATGTCGCAGCCAGAGTCTCTCATCACTGCAGTCACAATGCTTTCTCCAACTGTAGCAGTTCACACGTGAATTGCCGAGTGGTACCTCACTGAGCAAGGTACACCCATGTGTCAGTCAGTCTGTTGGGAGGGAGTATTCCACACAATCCCTTCTATACAAAAGCGGCAAAGAAAACCAAGCTTGGCCCGTCAGAAACAAGAAACACTGTCCAAGGGAGAAGAGCAATCTTTCACTTTCTGTTGAAGTGCAAGTTGCTCTTCCTTAACTTAATGTCCTCTTACCATAACACTCAAGAGCATTTTGAACTTGGCATTCTGAGCCAAGGAGATCTGCATTTCACTGAAGGTTTGACCTTTATAAACGTGGCCCTCTGCCACTAGGCAACTAAAAGCAGCCAGCTGACTGAAGTTCCATAATAAGACTGCGCTGAACTTGAGCATTTCTCAGGCTTTATTTATCTGCACAATGTTTTAATGTTTACAACACTTTGGCCAATTCTAAAATTTGTAAGGAAGCCCCCGGCTGGCTGGGGAGGGCGGGCTACAAATTTGAAAATAAAAAATTGAAAAATAAAAATAAAAGGAAAGGAAAAACTTTATACAGATCTCCTTCACATTCAGAAGACAGACACTACAAACAGAGTTGTTTGCTACAGTTCAGTTTAGTTCACCTTGGAGTATTTTGTAAAGCAATAAATTATTAGATTCAAATATTCTGGATCCTTACAAATACTATATTATTGTTCCATCACCAGATCCCTACCAAAATTTACTTTGGAGTTTGAGACAGCAGCATTTTACATTGCACCAAACCAATACACAAATGGCAGCTATAAGGGAAAAAAACTTTCTACTTTGGTAAAATCAACTTTCTAAAAGTGAATTTGCTCATTTTGCACATTTTAACAGCTATATCCCATTTCCCCCCAGTGCTGAGCCCACCGAGGCCACCACCACCCAATCCCGATCTTGGCGGGTGAGCTGGGAGTTGCTCTGGGCTCGCCAACTGAGGCTGCCACCCCCGTCTCCCACCCATCACGGTTCTGGGCCTGGAGCCTCTCCTGGTGTCTGTCACTGCGGAAGTTGCTGCTGCAGATTGGCTGGGAAGCTGGTAGCCGCTCTGGGCCCAGTCAAGCTTGTGGGAGACACCAGCAGCTGCTAACCGTAGGTCCGTTCTCTGCACATGTGCAGAGAGTGTTTTATTTAGTTTTTGGGGGATTTAACCCCCCTTTAAAAAAACTTTTTGGATTTTTCTGCAGACTCAGGGGGTCCCCCACTTCTGCAGAAATACCTGTTGGGGGTCAATGTGCCCTCTATCTGCAGATTTAGGTATCCGCAGATAGGGGGCACACTTGGGAATTAGATATATATATAAAGCTCTTAAACCCACCATTTAGCCCCAAAGGGAAATCTGTACACTGTATAAACAATGAAAATAGCCTCTACATGGCTATTGTTCCATGCCAGAGAAGATCTAAAATTTCTAATCTTGTCATCCACTCTAACTTCATGAAATTTTCATGCCAGTGCTAGGTGCTGCCAAAAACATTCAACACTAGTGTGAAGTTCTTCAGGGGATATGGGCAAGTCCCATAGGAGGCTCAGTGACAGAAGTTACAGCCTCCAAGGACAGAACAGCACCTGTGTCCGAGGCTGCTGCCAGCAAAAACTTGGTGATTTCACAAGTATTTAGACGTAATACTTAAATTCATGTGTAAATGGCTGTCAGTTTAGGGTGGGCTGCACATTACCTGACATTTAGTTGCTTTCTCCCCCCACCCCCGCCCGACTTAGACTGCAGCCCCCAGGCTGCAAGTTAAAGAGTGCTTTGAGGACACAGGCTGTTTTAGGCTGTTACCGCACTAGATATTCCCAGCGATGTATTAAGAGTTTGAAAATGTTATAAAAAACATCACTTTAAAAGGGTTTTTGGATGCCATGGCTAAAAAATGGTTGGAAGACGTCTTCACAGCTAAAGGGGCCAAACAAAGTGCGAACAGTATTTTTAATAACAGTTTCAAACTCTTAATACGTCGCTGGGAATACCTAGTGCGGTAACAGCCTAACTCTTTCCCCTTACACTCATCCCCCCCCCCATTGCTAATCCAAAGGTATTTTAATCCCCGCTGGGCAAAACTGACAAGCATTTGTATGGGAAAGAACCCCCTCTTCCTCAGAAATGGTGTTTCACTTTCAACAGCAGTTCTTGCAATCTTTTTAAAAATAAAAAAGTAAAAATAATTAGGGAAATACAAATAATATGTAGTTCCTCCTTTAGCATGGTGTACTGGTTAAAAGCGGCCAGCTTGGTGTAGTGGTTAAGAGCACCAGACTCTAATCTGGAGAACCAAGTTTGATTCCCCACTCCTCCACATGAAGCCTGCTGGGTGACCTTGGGCTAGTCACAGTTCTCTCCGAACTCTCTCAGCCTCACCTACCTCACAGGATGTCTGTTGTGGGGAGGGGGAGGGAAGGTGATTGTAAGCCAGTTTTCCTTAAAAAGGTAGGGAAAAGCGGGGTATAAAAACCAACTCTTCTCCTTTATCTACAAGCAGTATGCCAATGTGTTAAAAAACTTAAGATCAGTATGCTAATTTCACTATATACTAAAATTATTTACTTCTGTGGCTTGATAAATCAAGTACTGATGGAAGAAAATCCTGACTCTCACCTACCTTTAGCTGCTCATTTGCAAAAAGGTTCTCTGCTCTTTTTTGCATTTAGAATGCAAAAATACTATATTATAGTAGGACCTTAGCAGAACCAACGCCTTTATTCTTCAGACAAGAAGCTAGAATTTAGTGCAGACAGATAATAACCAAATACTCGCTATATACCTGAACATATTTGCATTACAACTGTCAGTGCAAGTTGAAATTTGTAGATGATTTCATGATGACAGGTACACGTCGGCAAAAAGGATGGCCAAGACAATGAAAATAAACATACCAGTGTGATTGTAGACTACATCTGTAATACAAAGCATATTCCATTCATTTTTCATTTTTTCTACTAGTTTGCCGATTTCACTCCAGGAATACTTTTTGTTAGGGGTTGAAAAATCAGGATTTATTTCCAACTGGTCAGCCAACGAATAACATGATCTAGATAGCCCAAGTTTCTGTACTGGTGTCAAGTGAACCATGTTGTAACCTACAAAGCAATAAGGAGCTATGTTAATATACATATGGACATGCTATCTCCTCCTATGTAGAGGTAAGATAATATACAGTGCACAGAAAAAACATTGAACATCCTTGCAGGACATCGTTTGGAGACCCAGCAGCAAAGCAAGTCTAGGAGACTGTCACAACAGCATCCATCTTGGTTAAAATTTTCCACTCAAACCTAACTGTTTGATTCTCACAGGTGCTAAATCAACTAGCAGATAAGTGACCTCACCAAGGACACTTTCTCAGGCAGAATTTAATTATCTCATCCGTTGCAGCTGAGAACTCTAGTTGGCAGGCGATACTCGCTCATTCCCTAGAATGTTCCAGTTGGGAGGAGATCTGCTCTCCGCACCTAGAAGCTTTGGTGGAGACAGCCCAATGATTGGTCGTAAGGTGTCACCTGGTTACGGTCAGCTTTTTCCATAAGAAGTTCCTATTGAGAAGTTAGTCACCCTTTCCCTCTTCCCCCTATGCTGCCAGAAAGACCTTTATGTTATGCTCTAGAAACCACAGGCCTCAAGTAGCATCTATGCTGTATAGGACTTCAGTAAGTATTTAGTGAGATAGCTTTATTATTTTTATGCTGCTTATTGCTACAGAACTTGTGTTTTTAAATCTTTTTCTGAATTTTCTTCAATAAAGCTCTATTTAGCTTTTATTAGCATAAGTTACTGGCCAAACCCAGAAAAGCTTGATGGCGCTACTGCAAGGAGGCAGGGTTCTGTCTTTATAGAGTCCACGTGGGAAACTTAAGCATGCCCCCTTGAGCTCTCCAAGCAAAAGGCAAAATATGTTAATCAGCACAGATCTGTACTTTCTCTAGTTCATAGACAACTGCCCTTACAAGGCAATATAATTTTGACTGATTATTTGATTAAGAATCAATATGCTTATTGACTGATTATTTGATTAAGAATCAATATGCTCATTACCAGATTCTTTTGCAACTCTAAGACGATCTTCCCATCCGTCAAATGGTCCCAGACACTTTGCTAGGAATGTCTGGAGTGTAACACAATCCAAAGGCAACTCATGATTGTCAGCACCAACGCGTAAAATAGGATCCACAACTATGTAGCCTCCACCACTTTTCTGACCTCTGGGAAAAAAGATGCATAGTTTAGCAATTTAGAAGAAAATGTTGGGTTAACCACTTGTTATAACTGAGACCTGCTCAGAATTTTGCCACGTTTAAAATTTTAATATGTTTTGTAGCATCGCAGAATACACTTATGCTACCTTAAGCTCTGGCTCCAAAGAAAGGTAGCAACTTCAAGTAGTTTACAGATGGTTCCCAAGCATGATGCAGCCAAATAAGCTCAGTATAATACAGATTCCTGCACATAACTGCCTGATGAAGGCATGTTGGCAAAGTGCTGTTTAAAATTCATTGTAGGGTCCCAAAAGAAAATGAACACAGCTATGATTGTTATCAGCTGTCCTGCTCACATGTTCTTAGTACCTGCTAGAACTTTTTTGTCATTTGAACATAAGCTCCAGTACCTGCCACTGACTAGAAAAAAAATTAATGAAAGGTTGGAAATATGGTGTCTAGCAATCAATTTTTGAGAATTTAACTTGAAGATGGGCTCTGCTACCACATAAACTGGAATAATTTTACCTATTGTTTTGAGCATTTATTTAGATGCACTTAAAATGCAAACCCCCCACAAAACACCACCAATTACACTGCAATTCACACTGCCAAGGGACCCCTCTAATTATTAAGAGGAACTCCATTCTGAAAACAATCCTCTCTACGTGGTTAAACTCAAGTCCAGTAGCACCTTAGAGACCAAATCTTGTTGGTCTCTAAGGTGCTACTGGACTTGAATCTAACTATTTTACTGCAGACCAACATGGCTACCCTCTGAAACACGGTACATGGTGGTAGAGTAGGCATATCTCCGCATCACACTGACAAGGTAACTTCTGGTAGGCCAAAATCTACTACTACGTGACTAAGGGTATGAAGCAGCTCCATGTTGTGCAAATCGATGTCACTGCTACTTTCTTCCACTCCAGTAAATTCACTTACTCGTGACTGAAATAATACTGGTATGATCCAGACGTCTGAAGGTCTAGTTTACAGTATTTATCGGAATCATCTTCTTTTCCTGTTGGGTTGTGCCATGAAAGGGGTCTGAACTTGTGACGATCAAACACTTCTCCAGAAACTGGATAGTTGCTATACACTGTGACATGCTTGCCTTGCAAAGTAGGGCCCAGTCGGAACTGAAGCTCAAAACCTGAACAAAGCAAGACAGACATCTGTTAAAACACAGCATCCTCATTGAACACACATCTTTGTGGTGTGAAATTCCAGTTGTTTCAAAGCAAATTCATTTTAAGGAGAACAGTTGAAGAATGTAGCACAGAGTTACATAGGCTGCAATTCTCCCAGCCCTTTTAAAAACCTTACTCCACAGGACAGGCGCCCAATGCGGCCGCACACTGACCTTTTCTGAGCCTTGCATGGGCAACCTCCTCCATGCCTTGTGCCTGCCACATGGCAGCCATGGCTCCTGCTGAATTTGGCTGATCTTTGGCCATGCATCACCCCAGGGTGCCTCGCTGCTCCCAGGGACCCCACACCAACTCCAGACCTCCGCAGTCCCAGCTGCAAGAGGGGCATGTCTATCTCAGGCTGGGCCAGACCTCTAGCCCCCTCCACCCCGCTGGGGGGCCAGTCTTGGCCCACCCAGTGAGGAGGGAGCCCTATCCAGGTACTGGGTGGGTTGTTGCTCTGGCTGGACCCTGCCCATCCACCCCGAGGGTCCTTCCCACAATGTGTCATATTGCAATGAGGGGTTGACCAGCACGCTGCCAGGAGGGAAGCCTTACCACACAGAATGCTCGGCACACCACCTAGGCAGGGTAGGATGGCATCACCTGGCAGCAGACGTGGCAGAGACGACAGAAGGGACGCAGATTGCAATGGCTGCCTCTCACCCTGACGGACCAGGACTCCGGCCCGCCAGTTGCTCACCACTCAAGGCCCCAGACTCCCCTCCTCACTCTCCCCCCCCATCCCCCCCCCATAAAGTGTTCCTTGCCACATCACCATCTGTCGTGGTGTAGGCAAGGAGCGAGGGCTGGAAGCTGGAAGCGTAGTCTGGGGAACAGTCCAAGGTCATTCACAGTTCAGGCAAAGTCCAAGATCTCAATACCAGCAAGGGATGTCCAAGGCGTTAGTCAAAGCCAGTCCAAGAAGTCAGGATACCAGGAATCCAAAGGATAGCAGGGAAACAAGACCGGTACACAAGGAGGTTGGTGACAAGTTGCTTGCACAACAGCCAAGCCTAACTGATGGTTTAAATCCCTTCCCCTGCTGCTGTAGCAGAGCCAGCTGATGCTGATTAGGCTAAGTTCACAGGTGGTGCTTCAGCCCTGCTCTTCCTCATCACTGCTGAGGAGGTTCCTCTGTAAAGCCTTCAGTCTAGCACTTTGCAGTCTCTGCTGCATTGCCAGACGGACATGCAGACACTGCATGTTGCAAGGTGTCAGGTCCAACTGGAGTCCTTGAGCTGGCAGCTGCAGGCATGGTGAGTCATCTCCTGACTTTGGCTGATCCTCTATTCTGGCAGGCTGTAGTCCCTGTGGTTGTTCCTGTGAGACTTCTGCCTGAGGATGTCCCTCTGTTCTGGCTTCTAATTCCCCTTCGTCAGAGGAGGTCTCTGCAGGCTGACTCATGACACCATCTCTGCTTCCCTTCTTCTGGGTTGTGGGGGCCAGGGGAGGCTGCTCCTGGGCCAGGTGGCACCTGGCTTACAAAGATGCACTGGGGGGTGTTGTGGCCCTGGCAAGGAACCCAGGATCAAGGTGTTGGACAGCAGCCCAGGCTGCCTTCTGGCACAGGCAGGCCATCTGGGGGAACAGTGGCTGAACAGGTCCACAGTGGAGGAGAGGTTGCCCAGGTGACCGCAGATGCCTTGAACAGTCCCTACATCCAGCTGTGTGAAAGGCATCTGTGTGAAAGGCATAGAGATTCCTGGCCAGCTGCCGCACCTTGCTTTCTCCTGTGGTAGGCAGCCAGTGATCACCTGGCTGGCAGGGGGCTGGTTGGACAGGCTGTACAGCTGGAAGACTATGGGAGGGGGAGGGCCGCCTTCTACCTTCTCCACCATCTGCAGTGGCAGAAGCGTACCCTGTACGTGGCCAGGACTCACCCAATCATGGGAACATCCAAACCCCATAGAGGGGCCATGAGTTTGGAGAGGGGGGAGTGGGACCAGGGGAGGCATCAGGGCAGCCGTGAGTGGCGGGGTACTACCAGTTGAAATGACAGGTGGAAGGAGACTGTGGCTGCCGCGGTGACCACCACCAGGGGCCATCTGTCAATGATGATCGGCATGACCACAACCATCGTGGAGGGGCAGTCGCCCCATTGGCAAGTAGCCCCTCACTGATAGACACAGGAAGGGGCCTGGACACATGTCAACCCAGCCGCAGACAGCCCCCATAGGTGGTAGACTTCCCCCTTCCAGTGCCCCTGGGGCCAGCAGCAACGACCCCAGAGGTGACATATCGCTCGTGGACAGTGGGGGTGGGTGGACTGAAAGCTATGGAGGAACAGATCAACCTCCTTGACATGTCGGGCCCACTTGGGTGGGGAACGCCACCATGTTGCCCCCCCCCTCCCCATAGAGACTCCCGGTCTCAGCCAGGAGTCCTCCCGTGTGGCCCCCTGCCCCTTTCCCCCCCAGCCCGCGCCCTCCCTTCCCAGGGAGTTTCCACTGAGGGGGTGGGGACTGCTGTCATGTGGCCATGCCCACCTCCACCCACCCCCATTCCAGTCTCTTCCCCTGGGGAGAGAAGGCCTCTCCTCCCAGATGCTCGTCTCAATGATCTCTCGCCTCCTGCTCTACCCAGCCTGCACTGCCGCAGTGCCACCCTGCCCTCAAGTGCCATCCTTTATTTTTCGAAATTCACACTTCACTTTTACATTTATTGTTACGGCCATTGGCCAACACACGAAATTCACACTATTTTCTTTGCCATCCCACGCCATTCCAAACCCCTTAGGGGCCCGCCCGCCTGTGGTATTGCTGCGCCTCTCCCTACCCTGGTGCAGCTCCCTGACCCTCAGGAATGGCCTATTATTCCTGTAACATGCCTGCTATTTCTTCCCATTTTCATACAGAAAACATAGTCCTAGAAACAAAGTTGTGGTTGGAAATGTTATAGGACAGTGGCTCCCAATCTGGGGTACACGTACCCCCAGGGGTACGAACCTGGACATTTAGGGGTACATTATTTTTAAAAAATAATGATGGGAAAAGGCATTTGAAATAACAGCAACTCTATTAGTTACAAACATTTTGGTAATATGAGGGGTACAATTTATGGAAATGGGCTGCCAAGGTGTACGCAAGTGAAAAAAGGTTGACAACTACTGTTATAGGAGAAAAGCAGCAGTGGAAAGTCTAACTACGCTTTCCCTACACAGGACCCCTCTCCGAAGAAATGATGACCAGTGTTACTGCCCTGTTTCTGCTGCCAAACATTTAGTTTTGGCGCTTTAGGTAGTGCAGTTCTAAAGCCTAGTACATATTGTCCTGATGATGAAATCTATTAAGGATCCTCAGGGGAGCATTAAATTCATTTGCCATTTGACAGATCGGAAGTTGTTTTGGGGGAAAGTAGAAAAATTTGATTTGTCTTCTTCATGTATTATATTTAATCTCATATGGCCAAAGTTTTTGGCTCTCCCAAAAAACTAAAACCATTGCCTCCTGTACCTGAGCACCTTCCCTGAACACCTAAACCGTTATCATTTCTTCCAGACTCCTCCTCAATACTGAACTGTTTACATGACACCTGCAGCTTTTACAGCACAAGCTGGGGTGTAATCTAAAGCTCCCTGCTGATTTCCATGCATGCTCCTAGATAGGTATGCTCTAGATTGCAACTTTAAATTTCATTTTGGTGTTGGTGAAGAGAACCATTTGCATTTGCTTACATTCATCCTTATCACTTTTGCTTCCCATTTAGCAGCTGGCGCTTCCTCCCACTGTTGTAATTCAGGCTCTAAGCTTCTAGGGGTAGGGGCACTCTTTTATTTTATTTTGTGAAGCATGCACACTGATTTCTATCTAGTACCTTTTTTATCCCACTAAGGAGCTCAGAGCACCATACATGGTTCTTTCTTCCTCATTTTATCCTCACATGAAGCCATGTGCGGCAGGACAGGCAGAGAGAGTTACTGGCCTGAGGTCCCACAAACAAGTTTCATGGAGCATGTAAGGAACGGCTGGCTGCAGAGCACCATTTGAACCATTCCCTCTTGCATAAGGCCAGTTCAGGATCCAAGTCAAATAAAAGGAAACACACATGGCCCCTGACCTTGTTCCAGCCGGAAGAGGGTCTTGTCTAGCTTTTCCATATCGTTGAGAAGAAGCACACGGGTCTGCTTAGCATGGGACATGGTGGCTGCCTGGCGCTTTCCCCTCTTGCAGGCGACAGAACTTAACTTCCGAAAGACAGGAGTGACTCCTAAACAAGAAGAAACACACACACAAGCCAACCGTGAAATACATAGGGCAAGGACGGTCTCCGAGCACAGAGGACAAGGGTTCACACCCTTGATGTAGTAAACGGGGGTTTGTGGGGGAGAGAGAGAGACCCGAGATCGTTATCAAGAAAAACAGTTTATTCCAGCTGGTCACCCAGTCGCTCTAGCAAGCAAAATAACTGGGGCGATTATACTGGGGCGAGAACTTTTATTACATTTCCATGCTTTGACCGGACGTGTCAACACTGCACGCCTATCTGGTTGTTTAACATTGTCTGGAGCCTCAAGAGCTCCAACAGCGACACCTTTCTATGATTACATTACAACTAAAAAATAACAATTAAGACTCCAAGAGTCACAGTAGATGCAAGGTGGAGCTTAAATCCACCCTACTAGAAAATAATGGTATTAATAAAAGATGCAAGGGGGTAGTACAAGGCGCTACACCGCGAAATATTATTCTAATAATGTATTGCTGTTTTTCCCCCCCCTCCCCATCCCTTTTCCCTTTTGTACCCCTATTTATCGTTGAAAATCAATAAAAATATTTTTTTTTTAAAAAGAGCTCCAACAGCTTTTTCCCGGTTTCAGCTCTTGTTTATCGTTCAACATGACTTTCCATGACTTTTCCCCTACTTACACGCACACTCTGCTAGCTAGTATCCAGGCAGACATTTTCCCCCTGGTAACTCAACACACACACACACACACACACACACACACACACACAGTTATCCAGCCCAGCAACAAGCGAATCCCTTGCTGTCCTAATACACTGTCAATACATTTACAGAAAGGAAAAAGAGGTTATTACAAACTTATTAATAACCTCTTAGCAACAAGCTAATTAGCAACAAGCGAATCCCTTGCTGTCCTAATACATTGTCAATACATTTACAGAAAGGAAAAAGAGGTTATTACAAACTTATTAAATCAGACGGCTTAAATGGAGCTTCCATATTCAGGGGAAATCTATCTGGCTGTCGCACCCTGGTCACCTTGAAAGCACTCAGCCGAAATCAGAGAGACTCACACTTACATTTTTTTTTTTTTTTGGCCTCCTGGGTCCAAATAAAACACTGGGCAGGGAATTAAAGGAGAGGCGGGGTATAATAATAATATTATTATTATAATAATTATATCAATAGGAGGTCTTGCCAAGGGAGGGACAGGGACGCTCTTTCCAGCAGGCAGGCCTCCCAAGGTCTGCCTGCTTCGGGGGGAGGGAGAAGAAGACCCAGTCCCTCTTGGGCCCGCAGCCGCCAGGGCTGGCGCCTGTCACTCTCTCCCCCCCCCCCCCGCACAATGCGACCTGTCCTGGCGCCACTGCACGCCTCCCACCCGCTCGCCCCCATTATCCCCGGCGGCTGCTGCTGTTGTCTATCAAGACAGAAGCCAGGCAGGCCGCCCTTCACTCACCCGGGGACGCTGCAGCGGCTTTGCGGGTCGAGGGGGAAGCTGCAAGAGGCACAGGCCCGGGCGGGCGGGGGAAAGGACGAACCGGGGCGGAGACTCAGCCCCTTCTGGAGAGGGAGGGCTTCAGCCCCGCCCGCCGGCCTCGCGGGAAAGAGGCAAAGCCGAGGCGGGCGGGCCCTTTCGGCCGCGCAGCCCGCCTGGCCCCGCCCCCTTCGGTCGCCGCAAGGCGGCTGAGAGAGTAAAGGGAAGCTCGTCAGGGCAGAGGGGAGGCCCTGCTGGGTCAGGCCCCGGCCCGTCAAGCCCAGCAGTCTGTCCACACAGCGGCCAACCAGGGGCCTCTAGGAAGCCCCCAAACAAGACGGCTGCAGCAGCACCATCCTGCCTGTGTCCCGAAGCACCTAATATAATTACATATAGTATAATTATAATAAGAATATAAAAAAGGCCCTGCTGGTTCAGACCCAGGCCCATCAAGTCCAGCAGTCTGTTCACACAGCGGCCAACCAGGTGCCCCCAGGAAGCCACTAACAAGACGGCTGCAGCAGCACCATCCTGCCTGCGCTCCACCGCACCTAATATAATTACATATAGTATAATTATAATAACATAGGACAGGCCCTGCCAAAGATAGGACATTTTTGGAGGACTTTCATTCATAGGGTCGCCATGAGTCAGAAGCGACTTGATGGCACTTGACGGCACTTAACACACACACGCACACACACACACAAAGGCCCTGCTGGATCAGATCCAGGCCCATCAAGCCCAGCAGTCTGTTCACACAGTGGCCAACCGGGTGCCTCTAGGAAGCCACTAACAAGACGACTGCAGCAGCTCCATCCTGCCTGTGTCCCGAAGCACCTAATATAATTACATATAGTATAATTATAATAAGAATATAAAAAAGGCCCTGCTGAATCAGACCAAGGCCCATCAAGTCCAGCAGTCTGTTCACACAGCGGCCAACCGGGTGCCTCTAGGAAGCCCCCAAACGAGATGACTGCAGCGGCACCATCCTACCTGTGTTCCACCGCACCCAATATAATAGGCCTGCTCCTCTGATACTAGAGAGAATAGGTATGCAGCATGACCAGTATCCATTCTAACTAACAGCCATGAATACCCCTTTCCTCCATGAATAGGTCCACTCCCCTCTTAAAGCCCTCCAAGCTGGCAGCCATCACCACATCCTGGGGCAGGGAGTTCCACCATTTAACTATGCGTTGTGTGAGAAAAAAAATACTCCCTTTTATCTGTTTTGAATCATCCCTCGTGAGTCATAAAGTGAGCTGTGCCTCACAAAAACCTATCCTGGAATAAATTATATGAATCTTTAAGGTTTCACTTGACTCCTGTTCAATTAAGAGGCCTTTAACTTTTAATTCCTGCGTACCCTTTTTGAATGGGGATGGGCTAGCTAGCCTCTGTTCATTTGGGAGCACATCTGAATAATATATATAGGCTTGGAACCAGCATAGTGTTTCAAGGCAGAAGGGTGTTAAAAGAACTGGCTGAAGTGATCTCAGAACCATAAGAACATAAGGAAGGCCCTGCTGGATCAGACCAAGACCCATCAAGTCCAGCAGTCTGTTCACATAGTGGCCAACTAGGTGCCTCTAGGAAGACACTAACAAGACGAGTGCAGCAGCACCATCCTGCCTGTGTTGCACAGGCAGTGCTGGATTTACGTATAAGCTAAACAAGCTATATCTTCAAAAAAATTAAAGGGGAAAAAAACGATATACATTTCCAAAATATAAGATAAAAACAAATAAAATAAAACCTACATACAGCAACAGGGTTTTGTGTTGTGTAGGCTCCTATGATGTAAGTAATGGGCCCCGCCTGCTCCCTAAAACATCACTGGTTTGCTCATTTCTATATATAGGGTGCCTACATTTAGATACCCTGACCTGGATGGCCCAGGCTAGCCTGATCTCGTCAGATCTCAGAAGCTAAGCAGGGTCAGCCCTGGTTAGTATTTGGATGGGGGACCACCAAGGAATGCCAGGGTTGCTGTGCAGAGGAAGGCACTGGCAAACCACCTCTGTTAGTCTCTTGCCTTGAAAACCCCGTAAAGGGGTCGCCATAAGTCGGCTGTGACTTGACGGCGCTTTACACACACACTCACATTTAGATACCTATTAGGTCCATAAATTACCATATAGCATATATTCAACACAAAGACTGGTCACATTTGGGACCCCCACCCCCCAACGCTGTTAATTCGTTTAGCAAAACTAGTGAATGGTCTCCCTGTTTTTATTCATTAGATTTGAATTGTACATAATCACATGTCACTCGGTTCTTCCGGCATTTCATCATGCTCCTTGACCCTGCTGTATTTTTATATCTGTACATTAAACACCTGCTTTAATAGGATCTACTCATTGCTCCTCAAGAAGTGGGCTCTAGTCCATGAAAGCTGGAGCTGGAATAAAATTAAAATTCTCTTTAAGGTATGATAGAGGGGGGGATATACCCTCCTCATCCCCCGCCCCCCCCCCCCCGTGGTCCCAGGCTTCCCACTAGGTGTGGCACGGTGTTGCAGGTGTACAGCCAAAAGGTAGGGAGGATTGTGGTATTCAGGCTCTTCCCTTAGATGATATTACCTGATTTCTCCCCAATGGAAACACAGAAGTTGGGAATGGGGTTAAGTATACATAACATCTTTGCTTAGCGCTGTCATTTTTTAAAATGCTGGTATTTCCTGTTGAGAATCACTGAGCATGAGCAAAAAGCCATTGCTCCCTATACATGGAACGAATTTTTAAAGGGATGTACTAAAATGCATGACAAGCCATCCCATTGGAAGCAATGGGAGAGGATGCCCAGCCCATTGGGAACCTGAAGTGTCCATTGACTTGCATTGGCTCCATTGAAATACATTACAGCACAAAAAGAGTTGCAAAAAAATGTGGAATGGATTTTCCAGTAAGGTCTTTAAACTGTTCTGGGGTGGGATGACAGCCCCCCAGGGGGATTGAGAACACTTCTGAGAGTCCAAGGGGTTTCAATCCCCTTGGGGGGCTGTCATCCCCACCCCAGAACGGTTTAAAGACCTTACTTGGAAATCCATTCCACATTTTCTTTGCAACTCTTTGTGCTGTAATGTATTACAATGGAGCCAATGCAAGTCAAAGGACACTCCAGGCTCCCATTATCTTCATTGGGCTGGGCATCCTCTCCCATTGCTTCCAGTGGGCTGGCTTGTCGTGCGTTTTAGTACATCCAATTTTTAAAGTCAGAGTATTTCTGTGTACCGAGGATGGTATGTTACCACACCCCAGCAAATACATGAACATACATTCAGACAAACACAGAGAATTAGCTTGTGTTTTTGTACAGGGAACAAAAAACAGAGATCATTACCCAAAGTATTGGGAGCGAGTAGGAAAAGGATGACAGAGACTGGGTTAAAGGTTTAAAAATAAATACAGACTTTATTGGGGAAATTGGTACAATATTAGGGAGGGAAAACTTATCCTAAGTAAATGCTAGTAACACTAAATCAAAAACACAGACAAACAGTATACCAAGTTCCTTCACAAAGAGAAACAAATATCACAACAATCAAATCAACCCTAGCTACTCTGATTTCAAGCAAGTTACTTTTAAGCTAGAACTGTAAATGTGGGAAAATGGGATAGAGGAAAAGCAGGTCTGTTGGAGCAGAAGTGCCCAGTCTTCCAAGTTTGAGGCCCTAACTAGCAAAGAGAAGCAAAATGTTCCTCTCTGTGTAGGTTGGAAACGGGAGACAGATTAAAATGAGAAGCAAAGGTATACCTTTCCTAGTCTGCGTGGAGATCAGAAGGGATCTGGTGCATTATGAGCCTGTGTTACAGTCCAAGCTGTAGCGCAGGTTAGACTCAGATTTCTGGCTGTAAAGCAAGGCTAGTTGTGGGTCCACCTTTTCAGAAAAACAAAGGATTGCAACAGAGGATAAGGGACTATCTCAGGAATTGCGTAGCTTAACAATACAGAACTATAGAACTGGGAGTGTGTTAATTAAATTACTAGGAGGGAACCGTTGTGTAGGGGATTATGGGTATGTGTGTGTACAAAGACAGATTTCCAAATTGCAGGCATGACACTGAGTCCCACATGGCACTGAGTCCTATTGGAAAAATAGGAAGATTTGAATTGGAGGTTTCCAGTTGGCACCAGGCACTTAACGTCCGAATTACTTTAAGGGTCAGTGATCCCATACCATGTAAAAGACAATACAGGGGAGCAGCAGCTTTGTCTTCTAGCCTGGTGTGGTGTAATTGCTTTCATTATGTTGACACATTTGCAGACCCTGATTTCTCCCAGAAAGGCTTTCACGAAAGTTGTCATTACTGCAACATCATTGCTGTGCTAGTCGCTGCAAGATATATCGTGAGACACAAAACATGGCGATAGCTTCCCATGCTCTGTGCTTGCCTTGCAGGGGCTGGGACTTGCTCATTTTTTAGATAAAAGTGTGTGTTTGTGGGGGGGCTGGCAACAATTACCTTTCTGAAGGTAATTAAAAACAACAACAGTGAATAGGCAAACACATATTCCTGCAAGCCAGGAGATCTCATTGCCTGCATCAGATCCCCAGAGAGAGTGATTTCATTTTTAGTCAACAGCTTGTAAACTTTGAACCTAGGAGCTTCACAAGGGCCATTGTGATGTAGAGGTTAAGGTGTCGGCCTAGGACCTAGGACAGTTTCAAATCCCCACTCAGGCCATGGAAGCTTACTGGGTGACTTTGGGGTAGTCACACACTCTCCGCCCTGACCCCAACTAGTATTTGGATGGGAGACCTCCAAGGAATACCAGGGGCGTGACTCAGAGGCAGGCAATGGCAAACCACCTCTGCATGTCTCTTGCCTTGAAAATCCCACCAGGGATCGCCATAAGTCAGGTGTGACTTGACGGCAACCCCCTCCCCCCCAAATCCTTACAATACCTTCTATTAGAATCAGCCAAAATACTGCACAAACGTTTGAGTTGTCCAGCACTAATGATCAGAATGGATGTTGGGTAAACGGGGTGGAGGAAAATGTTCCAGGCTATAATGTTGAAGCCTGACATAATGCTGACATACATCACATACAGGGTATACTACAGTCTTGATTCATTAGTTGGAGCTGGTAAGTTGCACCATAACCTTCTGGAAGGACAAGGAAATAATGGCAATCTTCATTTGAAAATTTACAAACCAGTAGCTGTTCAAATGTCTCTAATACCAAAGAGAATACATGGATCTCTTAAAAGGCCAAGACCAGATGGGAAAACATGGTAGTCATTATATAAAGAAAACTGGTGATTAATAAACTCTACACAATGGAGTTTTCACATACAAGGTACCAAGCACTCAACTTCTCTAACATTACCCATGAATGTGAATTTTCCTGTTGAAGAGGCCTCTAGTTCGTGAAACCCTATGCCGTAATTAATCTGTTAGCTTTTAAGGTGCCACAAGACACGTACATTTTGTTTTGCTGTACCATGCTAATGCAAGTACTCTCTGTGCTCATTCCATTAAAATAACATTAACATTTGCTTATCTAATCCTGAAGTCTACGGTAGCATTTAAAAGCAAGGCCATAGTGACAGAATAATCAGGCAACAAATTTGTATCATGGAAATCAATAGGTTTCATTGTACCATGGAAACCAATAACTGGGATAGGACTGCAGCCTAAAGCTTTTGCTGCAATAATATCTTTAAAAAAAAATTCTGAGAAGCTGCAGTACTTGTCTCAAAATACCAAGTAATGTAAGTCTGTACTCTTTTTCGCATTAGGAATCATGTAATCTAAAACACTGAATTCTTTTTGTCACTGCAACCCACTTAGCTTCCCTATGGGTTTTGTATTCCTGGCCTTCCAGTACTGCAGCCCCCACTACAACATAAGCAAGCCAGTTGCTTGCAAGCATCTCAACACTGAAATAGTATTAACTATCCTTCGTAGAAAAGGTCAGTCCGGCACTAGTCAAAGGTCAATCTATTTTCAATGCTTGGAACTGTAAAAAAAAAAATCCCACCTCTCAAATTTCAGTCAATGTGGCAAAGTGTTTCTGTCTTTTCATGGCAACCAGGCTAAGGAATAAAGAAGAGAGACTGAAACTAGAAAATGAAAGATGAAGGCTTATCTTAATTTCCATACTGTGCAGCCTTAAGACCTTGAATAGAACATACAAAATATAGAATACAAGCAGGAACCTGCAAGGACTTGCAGGAGGAATCTCATCTCCCACCCCAGTACTTCCTCTTTCCCTTTCCTGAAAGTCCCCATAGACTTCCCTTTTCCTGCTTCCTTGCCTTAGGGTTGCCAGCTCCAGGTCAGGAAATTCCTGGAGGTTGGGGGTGACACCTTGGAAGGCGAGGTTGGGGGAGGGAAGTGACCTCAGCAGGGTATAATGCCATGAAGTCCACCCTCCAAAGCAGCCATTTTCTCCTGGGGAACTGATCTCTGTCATCTGGAGATCAGTTGTAATTCTAGGAGATCTCCAGCCCCCAACCTGGAGGTTGGCAACCCTAGTTCCCATGGAAGAAATAGCTGCTTTGGAGGGTGGAGTCTAAGACATACCCTTCTGAGGTCCCTCCCCTCCTCAAACCCCACCCTCCCCAGGCTCCACCCCCAAATCAAGTATTTCCTAACCTGGGATTGGTAACCCTATCTCCTTCCCACCCATCAGCCAACCTACCTTTATCTGCCCCTCTGTCATAAGCTTTCCCTCTCCCCCCACCCGGTAGCCTCTACCTAAGAAAACTGTGGTCCAGTTGTGTGGTGCCGCCCAGTGGGCCAGGCCCACTTGTATGGTAGAGAACCCTTAAGGACTTGTGGGGTGGCACCCTACTTTCCCCTCTATCCCCTTCCCACACCGTATCCTCTTTCCCACCTTGTCAATTCTGATATCCTCCCCCCTTTCCCTGTCTCCTTCTCTCCTTCTCAGCCATTCGCCAACCTACCTTTTCACTGCCTCCCATCTTCAGCTATATTTATTATTCATTTATACCCTGCCTGTCTCCACAGTGAGGACTAAAGCAGCTTACATTTTTTCTCCTCTCCTCGATAGCCGCCCAACGATGCTGTGTGCTAAGTTAGGCTGAAAGTATGTGACTGGTCCATAATCACCTAGTGAGCATCCATAGCAAGATAGGGATTTGAACCTGGGTCTCCCAGACCCTAGCCTGAAGCTTTACCTGCTACACCACATTGGCTTTCATAGGGTGGCTGCTGTTGAACAGTAGCAAGCTGCTAGGCCTAAGTTTGCCAACCTTGAGGTGGGACCTGGCTAGCTCCCAGAATTACAATTGAACTCCAGATGACAGAGATCTGTCCTCCTAGAGAAAATGGCAGCTTTGAAGGGTGGACGTTATGACATTATATCTGGCTGAGGCCTCTTCCCTCCCCAAAACCTGTCCTGTTCAGACTTCTCCACAAAATTTCCAGGAATTTCCCAACCTGGAGCTGGCAATCCTAGGGCCCAGGTCTGGCCCTGATGAGTCCTTGCTCAAAGGCTAAAATATACCTGGGAAGGTGCTTGCCTTACAACGGCCACTGAGGGTCTTCCGTTTTTTAAAGCTACAGGTACACTTTTAGCATTTTGGAGTTTGTAAACCACCCAAGGGTGGGTTGTTTTTTTTTGTTTTTTTTTTTTAAGATTTCAGATTTTCCCACAAACCTGGGGCCCTTTTCAGGTTTGTAGAAAGATCTGTCTTGCCCATTCATAGCTCCAGTCACTGGATTTCCGTATCCTCAGATTTGGCCAGCTTTGCTATTAGTATATGTGTATGTGTAAAGTGCAATTAAGTTGCAGCCAAATTATGGCAACCTCTTATGAGGTTTTCAAGGCAAGAGACTAACAGAGGTGGGTTTGCCAGTGCCTTCCTCTGCATAGCAACCCTGGTATTCCTTGGTGGTTTCCAGGGCTAACCTTACTTATCTTCCAAGATCTGACAAGATCAGGCTATACCATGCTGCCTTCCCTCCTTTATTAGTATATAGATGATGTTTATTGAAAATAATTGGAAGGGAAGGTATAACTCAATCTCATCAGAACTCGGAAGTTAAGCATGGTCGGTATTTGGAAGGGAGACCACCAAAGAAGACTTTGCAGAGGAAGGCAATGGCAAACCACCTCTGCTTCTCACTTGTCTTGAAAGCCTCTTGCTGGGGTGCCAAAAGTCGGCTGTGACTTGACGGAACTACACACACATATTGAAAATATATTGTCAAGTATGATGAACACGATCAATAGGGGGTAAAGGATTTGGAAGTTAGTGGCCCCGTGTCAGGCTTAAGAGCAGGTTTCGCACATGTTGAGCTGGTGTAGCATCACAGTGTCTGAGAGAATAAGCTTTGATCTGGGCTGTCCCTGTGTAAAATTTTAACTCTGCCACAAATTATGTTGTTGATTTTATGATTTTATCGTATTTTTTTTCTTTGTGAGCTGCCTCAAGCAGGTCTCTGGAGAAGCAGTGAATATCTTTTCTGAATAAACAAATATGTTTGGGCAAGACTTTCAGCTTCAAATCTCTATCTGTAATATGGACAATATAATAATGCATGCACCACGGTCTTGGAGTTAGGATTGATAGCTCAATGAAAACATTGACTTGGTGTGTTGCAGCAGTGAAAAAGGCAAATTCTGTTATTAGGAGAAGGATTTAAAATAATATAGCTAGTATAACAAAGCATATAGATGTATGATGCAGCTGCACTTGGAATGCTGTGCACAATTCTGGCCATTGTATCTGAAATACAATGCTACAATATTGTTGTGCTGGAAAAGGAGCAGTAAAGGACAAGAAAATGATTGGCACTAGGGTTACTAACCTCAAGGTGGGGCCTGGAGTTCTGAAATTAAAATTTACCACCAGACCACAGAGATCAGTTTGCTTGTATGGTAGCTCTGACATGGACTGTATGTTATCACATCCCCACTTACCTCCCCACCCCGCACCCCACTCCACTGTCTGCAGACTCCACCCCAAAATCTCCAGGAATTTTCCAAGCTGGGGTTGTTAACCATATGAGCACCTTCCCTATAAGGAAGGGCTAACTGGGTCTCATAAATTTAGGGAAAAGATTATTAAGGGGGGCTTTACAGAGGTTTATAAAACTATGTAAGGGGTGAAGAAAGTGGATAAAGAGAACTTTTCCTCCTTCATATAATTCTAAACCTCTTGAGCACCAAATGAAGTTGATGGGAAGTAGATTCAGGGGAGGCAAAGGCCATTTATGCATGGAGGTTTGCCTTGGATTTGCCGCTCTCTAGATGCACTTTTTTCCGATCCAAATTCTCAAAACTCGGCATGAGGGCTTATTTTTGAATTTTGAGTATTTGGATGGGGAAAATGTGCTTTTAGAGAGCAGCAAATCCAAGGCAAAACTTCCCATGCATAAATGGCCAAAGTAATCCTTCACTCAAAAAGTAAATTAAGTTGTAGAATTTACTGCCACAGTGTGTTGCGATGGCCACTAGTTAGGTTTAAAAAGGTATTCGACAAATTCATAGAATATAGATGTGAAAGACTTATAAACGCCTCCTTAAGGGTAACAGGTTGGTCAAAGACAAAACCATGAAGTGCTGAGATGTGAAGCCTCACAACCCCTGGGTAACACTACCACCTTAACTAACCTGCCAGCCAGAGACCAAGGGATTGATATTTACAACGTGAGTTCCAGAAAACAGTTATTCTGGTAGCTTCAGCAAATATGGGCTAAAGTACTGGATTCAGATTGATGTCCCAAAACCCATGAACACCACAAAATATAATTAAAGTGGTTTATTAAAAGAATGTGCATGAATATACAACATAAAAGCAGTGAACAGTGAGGCTAAAATAATAAAGCTAAATATATAACCTAAGCACATTTATAAGCATTGGTTCTAAAACCAGATGTTATCTGGCAAGACTGAGTCCAACTGAGTTTCAAAGTCCAAAATAGGTGTTTTGGTCAATCTTGCCCACCCAGAATCAAGAGGTATCCCAAAGTTAGATGTAATCCAGACAAAGGACAAAACTACAATGAAAGAGCATTCCTTTATGCCCAGTGACTGCATTGGCATGTCTCTAGTTGACCAATCAAATGTATAGCCAATGATGTAACTTGACCAATCAATTGTATTGCTAACCAGGTGACCTAACCGTAATGAGACCACAGGGCCTAATTAAGCAAGCACCTTCCCCCACCCATGGGTCCTTGCACTAATGAGATGGAATGTGTAGGCCAAACTCCCTCCTGGATTCCTTGGCCTTGAAACTACTAGGCCTAGTGGTCTTACCATCCTCCTTATCTCACTCTTTGAAGTTGCAATCCCTTTGACCTCTGGTTCTCAGAGAGAGAAGCCTCCATGATTTTTACTAGGCCTCCACCTGAACTAATGTTTCTGAATAGATAAGAGACTGCTTTATGAGTTAGTCTCTTGACAATAGATCCATCAATGGCTATTAGTCACAATGACTAAGTGGAATATTCATGGTCAGAGGGAGTGAGCCCTCAATACCAGTGCTGGAGGGCAACAAGAGGGGAAGACTTTGGCCTTGGTATCTCAATTGTAGACCTTCTGAGGGTGTCTGGTTGGCCACTGTGTAAAATAGGGTGCGTCCCTAGCTTCAGTCTAGTAGAGATGCTCTTATAGACATATAACACATTGCTCTCTTTGACTTCTTGGCCTTCAACTGAGTACATCCTCAACGAATGATGTTAGGTGATTCCTTTAGCCCTACTGGCATCCCTAGTTGGGCCTGGTTCGTACATACAGGTGGTAATGAAGTAGTAGAATAGTGAGGTGGGGCATTGGACTGTATTCACTTCAGATTGCAGGGACAGGATTCTAGTTTTGAATGTGCCTTCATATGAAAAACCTCACGCAACTAGAAATTTAGCATTGCAAGGAAAGAGAGGGATTCTATCTCCTAATTTTGAGTGTGATGCCAGTGTCCTATTAGCAGGGAATTTTAAATAGTGAGCATTCCAAAATACAGTTCTACACTGCATTCTAAAGTCTATTTTAGTCTAAAGTCTTCCTCAGGTCTCTACAATCTCATTGTCCTGCATGGGTGGCCCAGGTTTTAGCCTTTAAGGTTAAGATTCCTTTTCTGCTCTATATTGCAGAACTGTTGCAAGGACATATGAGGGGAAGAGACCAGATAACCACTCCAGGCTCCATGGATGAAGGATGGAATAAAAATGTAATCAATAAACAACGGTTCTCTGATGCACTTGGCTTTTGCACTGGTAATTCTTTTACCATATGGTGCCATCTTGTGGTTTTTCTGTGGAAACAACAAAAAGCTTAATGGCTAGTAAAAGGCAAACTCTTAGGGTGGATCTAGTTCTTCCTAACCTCTTGTACTGAAGGGAATGCTTTTAACCCTGTGTCTGCTGATTCTAACCTGCAAATGTCCCAGGAGGTTTTTCATAGGCAGGGTTCCCCCCCCCCCATCACTCCAAAAAAAACACAGGGTGGCTGGTCTAGAGGTACTTTTCCAGGGGAGAATCAGTGAACAAGAGAATGATTAAGTACCCCCCTCCTGCTGCTGTCTGCAGTTCTCCCCTATACATAGCCTTCACAGTTGTTCAAATTAATGGGACTTTCAGAAGATGTATGGGCAAAGATAATTTTGTCGTTCCTCCGTTAAGGTGGAACTAGATTAGAGGATTGTACCCATATTACATTGCTGTACGGTCAGTGGTCCACAAAGGTAGGAGCAGGATTTGCACCCATTATCTCCTCCCCTACCTTTAAGCACTTTTAGCATAACTCGTAAGAGTTATTATGCACTTGCAAAACATACATGTGGCAGACTCTGTCCATACCATTGAGGATCATGTGCACAGTCAATAAAAGTGTAGCCTGTACATGCATAGGTTCTTCCACAAGTTATGCTGAATGTAATGTTATACAGTTCTGGTATGAAAGGTATGTGACTGTCACCAAAAGCAGGAGATGTGTTTCATTTCTTCCCTGTTTCTTCCTTACTACCTCAAATATCTAGCATGTCCTGCCTCCACAATCCTGAAAAATACCTTTTCATTTACTATTTCTATATTAGTTGTGCCCATTTTGATGTATCTGCTTGCTTGGATTGCCTAATGTCTAGAACACAAGAAAGGCCATGCTGGATCAAACCAAGGTCCATCAAGTCCAGCAGTCTGTTCACACAGTGGCCAACCAGGTGCCTCTAGGAAGCCACAAACAAGACGACTGCAGCAGCACCATCCTGCCTGTATTCCAAAGCACCTAATAGGCATGCTCCTCTGATCCTGGGGAGAATATGTATGCATCATGACTAATATAGATTTTTACTAGTAGCCATGAATACCCCTCTCCCCCATGAACATGTCATGCACCCACTCTGCAAGCAGGAAGTTCAATAGCTTGTAAAACAGACAAGTGTTTTTTTCTTTGTGTAAAATTTGGCTGGCAGGAACCCTAGGAGACAGGATTTAATCCCAATTAAATGGTGAGGGGGGGTTGCAGGTAGGATTATATATTTCCCATTGAAACCGAATAGACTTTATTTATATCATTTTATACCCTACCTTTCTCCCCAGTAGGGACCCACAGCAGCTTACATCATTCTCCTCCATTTTATTCTTACAACAACCCTGTGAGATAGGTTAGGCTGAGAATGTGTGACTGTCCCAAGATCACACAGCAAGTGTTCCTGGCAGAGTGGGAATTCGATCTTGGGTCTCTCAGATCTTAGTTTAACATTGTAAGCACTACACCACACCGGCTCTCCAGAGTGAATCAAATAAAACAGCTTTAATAATGAATTCAACAAAACTGAATCTACAACTGACACTACTGTCAGTGTCAGTCTTCAGCACTGGGGCTATTTACCACAATGATGACTGGCATTTTTACCAGTGCATGTGTAAAGGCTGAAGTCCAAAGAGATCTAGGACTATCTCCAGCAGGGCTTTTAATTTCTGAACAAGAAACCCTTCTCCTAAAACTCTTTTACAATTTAAGGGGAATTGTAAAAGCTGCTTGGGATCTGGTTTATCAGAGAGGTGGACCTTGCTGCACCCCGTCACAACTCTTAAAAGTTTAACTTAAGCACTCCTAAACAAATTTACTCTGCAGTAAATATAATTGATTTTAGTTGAAGCATATCCTAAATAAGTGTGCTTAACAGCATTAAGAACACAACAGTGCCATCCTAAGAAGATTTACACCCTTCTAAATCCACTGAAGTCAATGGGCTTTGAAGGGTATAATTCTATTTAGAATGGTACTGATAGTCTTCTTAATACAAGGGTGATCACTCCATAATAAATCCCAGGTTTTTCCTCGCTGAAGCTCCTCTGCACATCTCTTTCTTATAGACTTGCACATGTGGTGAGTTCAGAGGCAGATTTCATGATGGATTTTTAAAAACAAGCACTTCTCAGTAGCAGGGATGTGTGGGTTTTCAAACCCCCGCCCATCCTGAGGTCAACCAATTGAGCTGAAAAAGGGAAATCCATATACTCAGCATGTAATTCTGTTCCCATCCCCTCTAAATAGAATAGGTCAATTATGATTTTACATAATTGCAAAATTATAATTTTACAAAAGGCATAGTGGCCATTTAGCAATGGCTTCTCTGTGAAAGAATTTATTAACCTCAGGAAAACATACAATGCTGCTTTGTGTTGTAATGAGGGAAGATGCTTTCCAAAACTTCCTTTCTCATTAAGTGTTTCCAATTCTGGTTCCTCATCACACTGAACAATCAAGTGACTCCAACGATTGCAGTGGCTTTTGCAATAGCATCACTTACCGCAAAGCAGCAGATACTAGTACTGTAACATTGTAACACTGCATACATGTGAGCTGATCTTTATTCAAAGGAAGGACTGCAAATGGCCAACCTTTGGTATTAGGATAAAAGTTCACCAGTACACTGCCTGAAGAAAAAACATCAACTGGAAATCTTGTTGAATACCTTATAACTACAACACAAAGGGCTAGAAGCTTTTTTTTTTTTTTTTTAAAGAAAGCTGGGAGCTAGTATATTGTTGCAACAGATTTTTCTAATGCTACAGAGATCTAAAAGAGATCTCTGGTGCAGCGGGAAGAAATGATGGCCACAGAGAGCTGATACAAGGAAAATATGGGGGAAACTGTGTGGATGCTCCGTTGCAGCAACAAGAGCTACACAGAGAACCGTCTCCACGTGAAAGCAGCCCAGATCTGTTACAGGTACGGTATTGACGTTATTTTGTACATTGTACCAGCCCAAGGACTCTTATTTAAACATGTCTGCTGTGAGATACTCATACCATTTAAAAAAAAAGAAACGCAGGAAAAATGATAGATCTGCAGATCTGCTTCTAGTTAGAATTGTAATCGATTCCTTTAGGAAATAAATCTGGACTGACAGCTATAGTTTCCTAGAAAGTGTAACTTACATAAAAAAACAAATAAATATCAAATTCCTTTCTTGATTACCTGTTTTGTATTCATTCCACATGTAGATTTTAGTAAGTGATGATTCTGACAACACTTGAAAGCTTTCCTTTTGTGTCTTGTACCAACTGCTGAATCTGATCAGGATTGGAAAACTTTTGTTCCAAGGGTGAAGTCATGTGAAAATCACTGCTTATGAGTGGCATCTACTCATTGAGATTACGCCTGCAATCCTAAACACATTTAGGAGTGAGTTCAATGGGATTTGCTTCTGAGTATACATATTTAGGATTGCACTGTAAGTCTCTGTTTCCATGACTGGAAAAAATAGTTCCATGTACAGCAGCTATACTGCCATGATTTTGAACAGGATTAAAAAAACAGATTTCTGTAATAAAGAGTTTATTCTAATTTTAAACCTGTTTGGTTTCTCATTCCCTGCCCCCAATAAATGCCACCTTATATGAGTTTAATTTTTTTTTAACTTAGCATGTGTATAGCATTTTCAGAGTTCCCAGCACTTCACAATATTTCTTACAAAAGCCTTATTAAGTAGCCCAGCACTTTTATCTCCATATTGTAGATTTGGGGTTCAGATCGAGGGGCTACAGCAGGGATGGGGAACCTCAGGCCTGGTGGCCGTATGCGGCCCCCGAGGACATTTTTTGTGGCCCTTGGGAGCTCCCGGGCCCTGCCGCGGAGGCATGGTGCAGGGCAGCCCTCCCTGAGGGTGTTCCTGGGGCCACGGCTTGCAGGGGCGCTGCAGTGCCCTTTGGACCTCCTCTCACAGACTGACAGCTGTTGGTCGGCGAGAGGAGGGGGAGGGACGCTTCCCCCAAGGCTGCCCTCTATAGCCGCAGCATGCAGGAGCACCCGGGCACACTGTAAGCCCCTCTCGCTGCCTGTCGGCTGTTGAGCATCAAGGGGGGGGGGGGAAAGAGGCCTGCGGCTCCTGGCGGCAGAGCATGCGTGCAGGAACCGATCGGGCTTCGGGGGGCCTTTTGTGGACTCTGTGGGGGAAGGGCATGGATCCTGGGGCCAGGTCGCATGGGGCCGGCGGGTGTGTGTGTGTGGGGGAAGGCTTTTCTCTTTCTGTCTCTTTCTTTGTCTCTCTCCGTCCTTTTCTTTCTCTCCCTCTTTCCATTTCTTTCTCCCTCTCTCCCTTTTCCTCTTTCTCTGTTTTCCTTCCTTCCTCCCTTGCTGATCGACCGCGGGCTGCACCCCCCTGGTGCTTCGTTTGCTCGGGCCCACAGCTGGCTGCCCTCCCGCCCAGGAGGGGGGAGGACTGGGGGAGCGGGGGCGCCCTCCAGGCCTTCTCTGTGTGGCCTCCCCTGGGGTTGCCAACCTCCAGGTGGTGGCTGGAGACCTGGCAACCCTAGCCTCTCCTCCCCCACCGGGAGATCTATACCTGGTATGGCCCCCGAATGATGTTATAAATGTGCAAATGGCCCTTGGCAGGAAAAAGGTTCCCCACCCCTGGGCTACAGTTTGCCTATAGATTGTCATTGTCAATATTTTTTTTAAGTTCTTGCTGCGTTGTTCATTGTATGTATTTTACTGTTTTTTTAATTGGATTGTTCTCCTCTTTACTAATCTACCGTAGTGCATTCTCTAAATCTGTAATACAGTTTTATTGCATTGTTTGTTTTATGTATTATTTTTTCCTGAAAACTGGAATTTGCCTTGAGTCTCAGCAAGAAAGGCAGACTATAAATGAAGTAAATAAATAAGAGAAGAGCACATTGTCTTAGTGACTACATTGCATTGTACCAACTGTTCTGTCATTGTCTGGAGCTATACTTTTGTATATCCAACCAACAATAACATAAGAAGTGTAAGAACTTATACTACATTATGTTTTTGTAGAAGTCATTTGATAAATAGGATCTTAGTCCCGATGGAAGTTTCATAACTGATCTGAGTTCCATATTAGGAACCAGATGTGGTTTGTAGGATGGCCAACAGGACTGGAGAAAAATTTCCTTTGACAAAATCTTAATGCATGCAAATGGACAGCTGAAGCTTTTCATGGCGTAGAGGTAAATAATATCACCTCGTAAATAGCATCCTATTAAGCCTTCTCCAGGAAGCTGGCAACCCTAGCTGTTTGATATTACGGTATAGATGTCTAATTCCTACAGAATGAAACAGGTTATTACAAAGAATAATTACTGTTCTTTGTGCTGCTTAAGTCTTGAGCTTCTGGTTGATTTAATCATAACAAACAGGATTAAAATGAAATTCAATGGTATCAACTCTGCTTTATTATAATAGGCACCCTCCAACTTTCCTGCTTGGTAATTGTGATCCAGCAGCAATTAAGTCACTCCCAAGTGATGATGGTTAGTTCAATGTCATGCCCAAATAGCATCCAAACCCAGAAATGTTAGAGCAGGTGTTTAACTTTAATATTTTGGTCAGTCCCACTGCATTTAAGGCAAGAATAGAATGAAACCAACCAAAGCCTGTCTTGAAAAAAGATGGTCACTCTTGGTTTGCCTCCCCTGCTCTCAGTAATCATTGTGCTTTACACAAATGTAGGGAGAAATGTGACCCCACAAGTGGTGCTTTCCAGTCTGTATGAAAAATTTGTCTTGCACAGGGACAGAACTCCTATTACTCAGTTTGCTGGATGTAAAAGGTGGCTGATATGTAAGCAACTGGGCTCAGCAGAGTTTGATCAATATGCTTGTGCGCTAGAGCACAACTGAATTATTTTTAAATTGTACCAAATGTTTAATGGTTCCAATGCAGTGCACAGCAGCAGCACAATAACAAGCAGAAAATGAAATTTGACTATAAAGTGGCCACAGGGATGGTATCTAAAGGGAGTGGCGGCTACCCAGCAAAGAATGAAAGAGCCTCAGTCTGAAAGGTTTGCACACCGAGTCTTCAAGCCTCTGCTAGCAGCCACTAGAAGTGTTCAGCCAGCTGTGGAGAGCTACACCCGTGTATTAGAGTCCCACTTGACAAACAGCTATCTATATTATGGCCAGTATATGGGACTCACATGCCAAAGAAAGATCATTTCCAGCCATAACCCTATGATGACTGTCATGTTTTAACCCAATATAAGGATCGATGTACAGTCAGAAAAATGTTTACATATATAATTGTTGTGAGTTGAGTAAAGAAAAGTATTTCTAGATTTTGGCAGGGCGTGGTGCCCAATATGTGAGGCCAATTTCCCCTCTTTCTTTCCCCCTCGTTTTCTTTTTCTGTACCCCAATATATAAAAATAAAGATTATTTTTTAAAAATCATAACAAAACAAATCACTTAGCTGGCTGTTACCATGTATCTATAATAATAAAAGAATCTCCATGTCTATCCGTCTGTCCATTTGCAGCAGGCATAACGTATCAGAAAATAAAACCAGGAATCTCAAAAATCGCCACCAGCTTCAAGACAACAAAAGTTTAAATTTGGGTTTTTTTTGCTATAGCACACTAATAGGGCTGCCCCTTTACAAGATCTGGCTATGCAGGCAAAACTATGGAGCCGGGTGTAACTAAAGAGGGAAACCATAGACTGCTGGAGATAACAACTTTGTTAAGAGACTACATCCTGGAAATGACTGTAGCTTGTCCTGCCTTGCTCCAATGCTGGCTCGGCTGATGGGTGTAGCAGGATCTGAAAAGCAAGTGTTTTCCCCAGCCTCCTAGTAAATGTGCAGAAAGGCCCAGCTGACCTAGAGTCAGAGCAACTGCTGTTCAATGTGCTCTACCTTCCCTGCACCTCTAGTGGCTGCAGTGCAGAACTGCATCAAAACTGAAAAAATGCATGCCATTAATGCAGTACGACGCTGGCTACAGGGGCCCTCCAGTTGACTTAGGCTCCAGGATTTCCCTCCCAGTCCCCCCTCTCGGCAGGCCTGACTTTAAGAGCCAGAACAATTTTTAATTATGGCCAAAATCACAGGTGCATTTCAAAGTGTTTTAGTTATTGTGGGGTGGGGGTGGGGAGTTACCTCCCCAAGTATATGACCAATTTTACCTTACCTTCCCCCCAGTTTGCATATCCCCACACTCCTTACAGCTAGTACAGAAGACATCCACATCTGCCATCTGTGATGCTGCCCCATCTAGGTAAAGGTCCCCTGTGCAAGCACCGGGTCATTCTTGACCCATGGGGTGACGTCACATCCCGACGTTTACTAGGCAGGTGGTTTGCCAGTGCCTTCCCCAGTCATCTTCCCTTTCCCCCCAGCAAGCTGGGTCCTCATTTCACCGACCTCGGAAGGATGGAAGGCTGAGTCAACCTTGAGCCGGCTACCTGAAACCGACTTCCCCATACTGTCCTGGAAAACAGATTCAATACTTTTTCTAAAAAAAATCTAGAATAATGGAAGAGAGACTCAAAAGTGCCCTGCTCCCTATAAACAGCATGAAAGTAATCTATGAGTCTTGAACTGGAGAGAAAGAAAGGGCTTTTCTAAGAGCTCAAACGTCATCTGGGCTAAAGTGTACCCAAGGAATATTTGCTGAAGTAATGCCGATGCAAGGTGAGGGAGCATTTAGGAGGAGAAACAGAAGATATGCAGAAGTTATTCCCCTGTAGCCCCTGGGCAATTTTTACTGCATTTTAGCTTAATTGCTGGTCTTAAAGCAAAGCTGTGGGAAGGATTGCAGGGAGAGGGTGTGGCCACGCCTACCAGTTTTGCCCTGCAAACCCCCATCCCTGCATTAGTGTAACAAGGCAGATATAGGATTGGAATCTCCATGTTTACCTCAATGTGTGTAGTTTGACCCTTCAGGTGCCAAGAGAACAGACTATTTGGAAAACCTTGCGATTTGTAGTTTTATGTTATTTGCAGATTGGTAATTCTCCTTGCACTGGCTGCTTCCCTGTTCACCTTGCATTTTTGAAAATCAACAGATATTACAAGAAGTATTAGCATTTCTTCAGTCTCTTTCTCATCTACAAGGCAACTAAAGTCTGTTGTCCTAGTCCAAGAATGTTTTTCAACATGGAGAAACAAGGAATTGTAAAAGTGTCATTCTAATGTTGCAATTCCAAATGCATTCCAATCTGTAGATACTGTTAAATAAAATATGCTACATTAATATTAATAAAATTAATAATGTATTAGCATTAAAGATTATGTCTGAGTGCCTTGCAGCATTGTAAGGTCTACCTGTTCAGTCTGGTCTTGAGACTGAGGATTACCACTGCTTGGAGGGAAAAAAGTCCTGTCCCTTTAATAGAGGGTTAACAGGCTGTTATTTACCAGAAGCTATTATTTACCTCCATCCTGTGAAAAGCTTCAGCTGGCCATTTCTACACATTCAGCCTTCATTAAAGTCCCTCCCCTCCCCAAACCCCGCCCTCCTCAAACTCCGCCCCCAAAACCTCCCAACCCTTTTTACATCAGCAGCTGATGTGGAACTTCTTGTATGTTGGCAATTTATGGAGCAGTCCTAAGCAAGTCTACCCAGAAATCTCATCTTATTCAATGGGGCTCACCTCCAAGAAAGTACCCTTCAGATGGCACAGTTAATTTGCTGGAGGTTCTTCTGCTTTCATTACCCTCCCTAAGCGTGGGTAGTGGTACAAATCCACATAAATAATTTGCTTAGCATAAAGGCAGCCCACTTTTTTTTGGCCCCAGCAAGATGGTTGCTGATGTGGTGCAACTTAGGCAGAATCCTAAAGGTTAACAAAGTTATTGTGGGGTAAGCTTTCCCAATAAACCCCTTTGATTCCGGGTTTTTGTTTGGGTGCTGTAACTGACCGATATGGCTGCTCTTCAGAAAACATGCTCTTCCAACAGCAGAAAGCCAGTTCAGTTATAAAGTTGCAATAGTACACAAGGCATAAAGGGCTCCAGCTGCTCCCTTCAACACTAGTGTGGCACTGCCACTAATCATAGTGCCCCATCCAGTAGTGCGATTTAGTCAGCGCTGGACTACGAATCAGGAGACCTGTTTAAGTCCCCATCCTGCTCCAAAGCTTGCTGGGTGATCCTGGCTAGTCACCGAGCTGGAGAAGGGAGACCCATGTATTCTAATAAGAACATAAGAAAGGCCCTGCTGGATCAGACCAAGGCCCATCAAGTCCAGCAGTCTGTTCACACAGTGGCCAACTAGGAAGCCCACGACTGCAGCAGCACCATCCAGCCTGTGTTCCACAGCACCCAAGATAATAGGAATGCTCCTCTGATACTAGAGAGAATAGGTATGCAGCATGACCAGTATCCATTCTAACTAATAGCCATTAATACCCCTCTCCTCCATGAATATGTCCACTCCCCTCTTATAAAGCCTTCCAAGTTGGCAGCCATCACCACATCCTGGGGCAGGGAGTTCCACAATTTAACTATGCTTTGTGTGAAAAAATACTTCCTTTCTTCTGTTTTGAATCTCTCACCCTCCAGCTGTCCTGAGCTCCTTGAAGAAACAGTGAGATTTTAAAAATGCACTAAACAGACTGAGACAATGACACTGCAATGGCATGTTATATCATGGGCCAACCAGGTGACAGTGCTAACATGCCATCAACCATCTAGTTAGCCAGCAATCGGTGGCTATCGTAGCTTAATTGTCGAGCCAAGGGGAAATCATGTGGCAAACAGTATAACTATCTACCCACTAGATCTCTCTAGTCCAGTCATGTGGTTAATTTGCATACTATCTAACACTATCCATAAGAAAGATGCAATATCAAGACTCTGCTATCCCTAGACCTTTGTCTTATACAACACTGGCTAATAGTGCCATGTTTAGCTTGTCTGGGGACTCCAAAATGATTGTGGAATGGGCTAAATTGAAGAATCTAGTTAAGGTGATCAAGCTGGTTGACATAACCCTGGTACTGTAAGTCCTTACCAGCATGCTGCGAATGCAGCCTGCAAAGAGTAGTTAACAAGGTGAGCTTAAAGAATGGGTTGCATAAATGTTGGCCATATCATTAAATGCTTTGGATTTTCTTCCTTGAATATTGGACTGGATCTTAATGTGAATCAGTCTCAGTTCTTCTGTTTGTATATAAATTGGCCTGATGGATGTACACCACATGCATCTGATGAAGAGACTTCTGACTTTAGAAAGTTTACACTGGAATAAATCTTGTTAATCTTAAGTGCCAGCTAACTCCTATCTCATTCTGCTGCCACAGACTAACGAGGTTACCCATCTAGAAATATATTCCTTGAAGAATTTTTTTGGGGGAGGGGGGCTGGGTAAGGAATAAACCAGATGGTCTAACAAAGGAATTTAGTGGTATAATTGCCTTTAGAGTGGTTTAGCTGTATGCTTGTACAGGATTATCCCTTTACAACCCAAAAGTAAACAGCTGAAGCGATATTATAACAAGACTGGTCATCCAGTTGTTTTGGGTAAAAATGCATGGTATCTGGAAGTTAGCAGGCGCTACAGCACAATGTCATTCATATTTACTCAGAAATAAATCCCACCGGGCTCAATGGATTTTCCTATGGAGCAGGCGGAGCCAGCATTCATCCGTGTAGCCAGATCTTATGCATGGTTACTCGGACGTAAGTGCCAATGTGTTGAACCGAAGATTGCCTACGTGTACTTATAAAGTAACTGAGCAGGGGGGTTATACTGTTAGCAAAAGTATATACAATTTAACTATGGACAGACGAGAGTGAAGGGGAAGTCAATTATGTTTTATGTCGATACTTAACAATATAAAGTTGAATCTATAAAAATCTCTAAATTTTTACAGATTCAACTTTATATCGTTAAGTATCAATGGAAAATGATTTATGATGTATAAAATGAGAAAACAATAAAAACTTAATTAAAAAAAAGAAGTACGTGTAACCCGAGCCGGTACAGATTTACTCTAAAGGAAGCACCACCGAGTTCAGGAGCGTTACCTCCCGGGTCTGTTGGACTGCAGTCGAAAAGGATGCTATCTTAACCATGTCGCTGGGGAGTAAGTCCCCTTAGTTGTACTTACTTTACAGTGAGCGTGGACGTGATCCAAGCTCCTTTTAAAGAGGGGGGGGGTCGCTCCATCCACCGCTAGTTTCTCGCACTAACTCTCTCTCCCCCCCCCCCCCAAGGGCGTGTTTGCTTTCTCGGTTGAGTGCGCTTGGCTCCACCCAGATCGGAGATATGGTAGAGAGCTTGTCAGAAAGCAGGAAGTCTCTCCAGAGCCTCCTGCGTGCTCAGCTGCGAGGGGAGAGCGGCTCTGCCTGCGGTGCGGTCCGTGGGCGGCAGCGGGTTCGGAGCGGACTTTGCGGAGACTGCCCAGCGCTTAGCAAAGGGGAAAGCTGAGCCGTCGCAACTGCGTGGCCTAGGCTGCGACGAGACAAGTAAAGATCGGTGTCTTCCAATCCTAGGTGGGTTGGGTATATTTTGCACGGCATCCCCTTCCACGTTTCCCTTTGCCCGCCGTGACGCTTCTTGGATGGAAGGTTTTGTTCTGGCAGGGTTCCCCCAGGCAAAAGGACTTCGGGGTCTCCAGCCTCGTCAAACCTCTGACCTGGCTTCTTAAACCGTGCCTTGTTCGGGACGCCGAGAGCCTGCACGTAGGAGCTCTTTCTAAACTAGCTCCAGAGTTTATAGCAGTGGTTCCCAATCTTTTTTTGACCAGGGACCACTAGGACTTTTTTGGTTCGGTGCAGGGACCCCAAGGTTCAAAATAAAAATTCCGAGAATTTGAAAATAAACTTTAATCAGAACTGTTAGTTAAACATTAAACTTAGAATAATATTGGAATATATATATTTTATAATAGAGAACTTTTAATTGAAAATATTAATTTATTCTGGGTTTATAACTTTGTTTCGCGGACCTTAATTTAGTTCTCGCGGACCCCTGGGGGTCCACGGACCCCTGGTTGGGAACCAGTGGTTTATAGGCTTTGGTGCCATGAGTACTACAGAGGTTCAAAAGAGCGAGAGGGAGTGATCTGCCCTCTGGCTTTGAGGAGAGGTGATCGTGGAAGGCAGGAAACCTTTCCCTTGGCTCAGAACCCCTGGGGGTGTCTTCAAGAAATCCTGGTGCTTGGTTCCTTGCAGAATTGTGGGCAGTGTTCTAGGGTGCTTACTTAGTTTATACCACTGGTTCCCAACCAGGGGTCCAGGGGTCCGCGAGAACTAAATTAAGGTCCGCGAAACAAAGTTATAAACCCATAATAAATTAATATTTTCAATTAAAAGTTCTCTACTATAAAAATATATTCAACTATCATTCTAAGTTTAATGTTTAACTAACAGTTATGATTAAAGTGTATTTTCAAATTCTCTGAATGTTTATTTTGAACCTTGGGGTCCCTGCACCGAACAAAAAAATCCTAGTGGTCCCTGGTCAAAAAAGGTTGGGAACCCCTGGTTTATACAGTGGCTCACGAAAGCTCGTACCCTGCCAGAAAATATTGTTGTTCGTCTTTAAGGTGCTACTGGACTCTTGCCCTTTTCTACTACTGCAGACAGACTAACACGGCGACCCACTGGGAAGTTTATACAGGATACTGGCTGGGCCGTGGGTCTTGTTACAGCTCTCTGTGAGCCAGAAGTGCCCTTTAGGATGCACCCCTGCAATGGGGAGCGATAATGAACAACCGTGTGGTTCAGGGAAGCTTTCACTATCGCTGTCTTTGAGCAATGACAGTTCTGAACGTTCTCTCAACCGTGGTTTGAAAACCCCTCTGTGGGATCAACCTGTAAAGAACATGGTCATATACTTTGAGTTCCTGATGTTGAAAATTGCTCGCTGGGTATATCATGCTTCTGTCACTTTGCATGGTCTGTAAATATGTGATACACTATGGGTAGCTCCTTCAGCTGTTTTACCCTCTTGTTAATCTTAACTACCAAATTTTGCAGTAATGTTGATTCCAAACACGCTGGCAAAAAGTTTTTCTTCTTTGACAAGTCCGCCAAAGTTGAGAGGGAAACTGTAAGAATCTTTATTCTGAGTTAGGATACTTTACATGGGATGGAATGACATATTAAAATCTTCAGGTGACAAGCATAAAATAAGAAGCTTTTCTGCTTCTCTTTTCACTGTCCCAATTCTGGTTTGGTTTCTTATTCATGTTTTCTGATGCTGCCTGCCTGACTCATTGTCCAGGGGGAGGGGAACATGTGTTGGATCCATAACTTGTGTTCAGTTGTTGTGGCTCCCTTCTTGTCTTTTCCAGCCCCTTTCTTGCGAATTTGTGTGTGTGTGTGGGGGGGCACTATAGTGTCATGGATTTAGGAGGAGTCAAAGGTATTATCCAAGTTGATCCTTGTCCCAAGACAAGATGGCTTATATGCACAGCTCATCTGAAAAGAGCCTACTGTGGGGGTACTGGTAGCACATCTGCTTCGCATGCAGAAGGTCCTAGGTTTGAGCTCTGCTACCTCCAGCTGATCAGGTAGTGGATGAAAGCCCCTGGAGGACTGTTGCCGGTCTGCATAGACAGTATTGCCCATAATAGACCAATGATTTGATTCAGAATAAGGCAGCTTCGCGTATACTCCTAATAGTGAGATTTCATATTCTTAAGCTTATAGTCTCTGCTTAGCTCTTCTCACAGACAGGGAGCATATTGGACTGATCCTGTGTGGTGGTCCATAAAAGCCCATCCAACCTAGTGCCGTCTATATAGGAATTCAGCTGCATTTTGGGCACTGGGCTATAGAAATCGTTTCTCCGTTTGTTCTTTCTATGTAGTAATCTGGTGATATTTTTTTCTGAGCAGAATACTTCTAGTGACCAGTAATATGCCTAATTTGTCATTAAAAAAAACTGGTTTGTAACAATTCTATCATCTGCGGAAATTAATTTTTATAAAGTACGTATTGATACGGCATAATTTTGTTTATCTTGAACTTCCAGTATACAAATGTATTTAAAATTAGACTTCACCGCCCCCCCAAAAAATATGCTCAGTTTTTCAAACTGACCCTCTGTTATAAAATAGAACATCAACCCCTCTCTTTTAGTTATTTTGGCTATAACTGTAGAAAGAAAGATGCAGTTCTACCATGCGGTGACTATTTCTGTCCTGGGCTCTGCAGGCCAGCCCACTCAGGTCTCCTCTAGAGAAGGGCCCCCATGTCTAGATAGCAAGGCTTGAGAGCATTATAGATGCTGGCAGCCAGGAGCTGGGACTGAAGGCAAGGAACACAGGCTTCTGCCTCCTGGACCAAATGATCCAGCAAGGCAGCTTTCCCAAGTCTCAGCCTAAAAAGTCTAGGAGGTAATCAGGCATAGCTGCCCTGCTGGCAGGTGTTGAGCTGCTGTGGCTGCACTGTGCCTTGGCCAGGATCCTGCAAATAATTATTGTTCTCACTCTCTAGTTCTGGGATGGGGTGGTGTGCAGTCAGTTGAGCACTTCACTTCCTTTGGGCCATCTCGACCTGGGCCTTCTGCTGTTGCAGTTCCTGCAGATTGAGAGCATCCCTTGGGGGGCTGTGGGCCCAGGTTTGCATCCTACCCAGCGGAGGACAGGTGACTATTTCAGGGGTTGGTGATGGGGCCTCCCTTGCAGGCTCAGGCAGGATATCCTCTGGTGCTGCTGGACCATTGTCAGCAGGAGCCCTCAACAGCACCGGGCCCTACCTGATCCCCATGGGTCCTCCTCAGCCGCTGCCCTTGGCTCTGCAGGCTCCTCCCTTGAAGAGTCTGAATCACTGGACGGGTCCGAGGGGATCATGACGATTTCATATACTTCCAAAAACAGAATCGGAAATGTAGGAAGGTTCTGAACCAGAAGAAAATGGAAAAATGAATCATGACGCTGTGGTCACTGAAACAACCTGCTTCCCAGACTGGAATTCATAACTTGGTCTGACAACTACAGAGACGCCTCCCAGATTATTCAGAGTGCTTGTATGGATGAAGACACAGGGTTAATGTTATACATATGCAAATATGAAGCTTTGTAAAAGGTCACAGAGTTGGGGCTTCTATGAAAATTGCTTTGTGGGCTTATTCATATATTGGAAATAAGAGTGGGTACAGCTAGATTTGGGGTTGCTGTTAAACATTAATTCTGCCTCCCAACTACTGATTGCTACAGGTCCTTTTTGTATGGGAAAGATGGCTACTGGTAGCATCACAGGCAACTATTCGCAGGTGTCTGTGAGCTCAGCAGAAAATGTCGTCTGTCCCTGTGCACTGTTTTCTAAAGTCTGGCGGGTAAAGTGTGTTTTCTCTCCTTTCCATTTTTAACATCAATCCCCTACCTTGCTAGGCTATCCACAGGCAGGCAGCGAAGCTAGCCCCATGCCCTCTTACTCAGTATTTGTAGCAGATGGCTAGGGAAGCACTGGTAGAAGCTTCCCGGGTAGACATGGGAGGGAGCCTTTCATTTGAAAAGGCTACCTGTGCTTTTGATGCAAGAATGTTTGTAACAAAACAGTTCCCTTGGGTCCTGTGAGATACTTACTCATTGCAGTCTTTGTTGCGATGTTAGGTAGATATGTGTATGTAACTGAGGGATGTGACACTTCAACTTTTTTATTTTCAAGGTTCTTTTTTTTCAAGGACCAAAGAACATGCCAGCTAATACTGTCTGTGTGACGTTATGTTACTGTAGCTGGCAACAGCTGGTAAAAGGAATGTGTTAAGGCAAATTCATGCAACTATCTGGACAGTTTTATAGTTGAAATGATGATGACTATAAAGGGTGCTTTCACACATGCTGAATACCGGTAATGCACTTTCAATGCACTGTAATGATTGTTTGCCAGTGGATTTTCCCATTTCACACAGTACAGTGTTTGCAGAATTGCTATGGTTCTGCACATTGCTTATAATTTACCTTGAGTTTTACCATAGTAAGATCAAGCTTGCCCTTCTACTTCCAATTTGCTGATTCTGCAGTACTTCTTGATATCTTTCTCCATTTTCAAGAACTAAGGGAGGGCATTACTTTCCAGCCGCTATTTGACTTTACCAAGCGAAAACACTGGCATAACTGACATATGGGACTATACTTGGGCCACCTTCCGGGTTCAATCCAAATCTTGGAGAGCAGCCCTCCATTTACATTGTTGCATATCAAATGCTACTGCTGGACTGGAGGCAGGACTGGTGAGGGTGGAGACAAGGGTATGTATTGCTTCCATTATTTTGGGGCTCAAATTAAATCTTATCCCTCAAGGACTGCTACCTCTGCTTCTACAGGATAAGTTCCAGCAACATGGCTAAAGATGGTCCTTAATAAAATGGCCTGCCTGGGCCTTTCTCCACTTACCCTGTTAGCCATGGATGTAGATCAAGCATCAAGTTTCTTGAAGCAAAGGGTGGAAGACATTGAACACCAGACAGACCTTGGAAAATCACCATTTTCCCTAGTACCTGATAAGTCTAGATACTTGGTCTCACCTGCAGCTTATTTTTATAATCTTGAGCCTATTAATTATAGGAAGGCCTTTACCCTTGCCAGATGCCAGGCCCTACCATCGGCTGTTTTAGAAGGGAAATATAAGAAGATTCCTAGATCAGAGAGGTTATGTCCGTGTGGAACAGGGGACATTGAAACCATTGAACATGCACTGATATGTTGCCCACTCTATCACAAAGTTAGATCAAAGCTTATTTCCCCCTTGCTTGGTAAATTTCCTGAAGAGTCAGTTAAGCTTTTGGTAAAGAAGCTCCTATTAGGAGAAGATCTTTGGCTTATGCTCCAAACTGCCAAGTTCTGCGCTGTTACTATTAAAATACTCAGAACATTGTTAGAGAATGATTGTTAAAATATTTTACAATTGTTAAATTTTAAGGTGATAATTTTAATCGGGTTGTTTTTATTGATCTTACACCTTTATTTGTCTGTGATTCTGCAGTGCAAAACTATTGAGTCTGGACATTTTGATGTGTTGGCATGTGATTGGTCATTTGACCGTATTAATCAATTTGATTTGATATCTCTCTCCAGACCATTTGTTAATGATCTGTGTTTAAATAGCTTGTTCTCTAGCATGGGAGTTTCCCACAGTTTTCCAAGTCAGTCAGTTTTTCCACTTTAATATTTTATGATAGATCAGTATGTCATGCACTGCTCTTGTAGTAATGACTCCTAAGGCGAGTTACTCAGAACAAGGAAGTATATGTCCATATGGACTCTTTAACAAAAAAGTAAATGTGGAACTAAGCTCGATATTTGGATCTGTAGCTTCATGTGTAGGAGTGGGGAAAGCAACCCGGTTCACCAGATTAGAGTCCTCTGCTCTTAACCACTACACCACACTTGCTGTAGTGCATTACACCCTGCCGAAGTCCCTCTGTTCCCCAAACCCCACCCTCCCCTGGGTCTACCCCTAAATCTCTAGGAGTTTCCCAACCTAGGGTTGGGAATCCTAATAAAGGTTGTTCTGAGAAACGGATCCAAACATAATGAAAGGTCAGCAGCAGTATGAAAGGGATTATTTACTGGAACTGGGCGTTAGTGACTGGAGCAGTGCCCGATCCACCCTCCTTCCTGCCATTACCTGGAAGGGGGCGGCTGCCTCAAAAGGGCTGCTGGGTGGTGCGGGGACAGGATGGCCTAGGGTGGGGGCCCAAACAACTATCGCAGTTGTGCTCGTACTGACACCTGCCTTGGTTGTACTCCCAGCACACTTTCCTATTTGCGTCACCTCTAAAGGCACCCCTGACTGGCCTGCTGGTTTCTACTCTGCCTTTGATCTGGGAGCTGAACCATAAAAGCCAGAGCTTATCATTTATAAGATCTCACCTCGTGTGTTCACTATGTGAAGCCCGTTTCCTAAATGCTTCATCATAGTCCATAGCTGCCATATCACCCTCCAGCTTCCTGGCACTCAGCACATTGCTCAAATGGTTAGTGAGGTGCCACACCCTCTCGGGGTATGCTGCTTGAACTACCCCCATGAATACAGTATAACCCAACATCCAGTTAAAATCAGTGCAGTCTGCAGGATTGGCATTGCCCCTTTTCTTACCAGGGGAAGGTCCACTCTTTCCATCATCTGAGTCAATCTTAAGAACGGTAAAAACATAGACACAGTACCCATCTAATATGGGCTCCCGTACCTTTTGGGCCAGGTGAATGTCAGGAAGATCCTCTGCAGCCGTGTAGGCCGGTGCCGCAGAAGCTGAGGTCGAAGCCTGCCCAGAACCCCTTCTTTGCATGCTAAACAACCCTAAGTGTTTTAACCACTCCTCATAGGGCAGTTGCTCTAGTCCCCTGATCATTTTGGTTGCTCTTTTCTGCACCTTCTCAGGCTCTGCAATAGCCTTTTTTAGGTGTGGGGACCACAACTTTACACTATTCCAAGTGCAGTCTCACCATAGATTTGTACAAGGGCAGTATGATAGCAGCAGTTTTATTCTCTATTCCTTGTCTAATTATGGCCAGCATGGAATCTTCTGAGGAGTTAGGAGATCCTGGGGCAAAAGCAGATAGATATGCGAAAAGCTTGTTGAGATTTGCTACATGCTACAGTTACTGCTGCTTTTGTTTGGTCATTTGTACACATTAAACACAGCTCTTCAAAAAAGTAATCTACAGTTCCATCAAGCAGAGCTTCTTCTTGCATCTGCACTAATCGTACCAACACATGCCAACTATTGGGGTGGGGAGGTGAAGGGAAATTGGGAAGGATAGGTGGGATATGGCAGGAGAGGGTGCTTGTGGGAGCAGCAAAAGGGGTAATAGGGGATAAAGAGAATATTTGATTTTACTGTAATTTTAAAAATGTAAATAAACAGTTTGAATTGTTAATTAAAATGTTAAAGTTGTATTTCAGCTGGCTGAAGATCATTTGTTGAAGCCCCCCTAAATTTCTGGGGAGCCCCTCCCTAAATCCCCTGTAGCCCTGCCTCCATAGATAGTGGCAATGGAGGCCTCTCCCTGTGATGTCACTGGCTCCTCCCTATGATGTCATAGCAATGCCTCTGGCCCAGCCCCAGTCCCCACCCCCGGGAAATTAGGAAGTCTACGCCCCTTGTTTGAATAACTTATTCATTTCTCTCTTCCAGGCTTTTACGAATTGCAGAAGAATGCCCCATGACTTCAGTAAAACATTTTTTTACAATGTTTAGAGAGAAGTGCCACGTTTGCTATCATCGGACAACTGTGTATGGAAAGTGCTTTAACTATTCATGTTCACCTTTTGTTTTAATAGATGGATCCTTGTAGAATAGGTCTTATTGTTTGGCTGCTTGCCTACCTTTCTGGTCCATCAGCTGGTTACCCCAATGGAAAAGTACAAGATGCCTGTAACAGTATGATACCCCTCCATGGCAGTTCTTCGCAGCCGTTTCCAAAGCACATCATTGAAGTGAATGTGACACAATTTAAACCGGGTGATCATGTGAAAGGTACTATCTGTCTCATTTTTGCAGCCACTGATAAAGCATGTTGCTTCCTCTTCACTTCTGTCCCTTGCTAATTGTTGGCTGATGACTTGGTTTGGAGTAACTGTAGATCATTAAGTCCCAATCCTTAGTCTGTGGATTGGTGGCTCTTGTATAGGTCATCATGAAATGATACTGTATCTCTTTCAAGAAAAGTTTTCTAAACTGAGATGTTGGCTACCTTTCAATGTAAGAGTGATCATAGAAGTGAGCAATTACAGTTATCACCACTGTTTTACTAGGGAAAGTTTAGTCTGCTAAACTTCTGTGTGATAGTCTGCTGTTGATGGCATTGGAGCATGGCCAGAAAAAAACGTGGTAGTCTTATGGGCAGTCAGATTTGCAAGTCACAATTGATTGCCACTTTGTGAAAGCCTCTGCCCCAATGTTAAATGATATCCCCCAGGTTTGAGTTTCAAAGGAATGGAAGCAAGATCTGGCTCTAAGACGGGAGGCTGATTACTAGAGGAAAGGAACAGAATCTGATGTGTTATAGACCAGGGAGGGAGCATTTCAAGCTTCCTGGACATTCAATAAATATTCTTAAAGCTTGTAGTTTCGAAGGGAAACTCCAGTGAGAAACTGCTGAGTTGCATTTAATATACAAATTTGGCCATTGTCCAAGGAGCCTTCCAATAAAATGGTGTTTGTGATGCCTTGTAGTCTTTTGTGTCAGCTAGCACAGAAGAGCCAATGGCAGAGGCCCCTAAGGAGAGCTGCTTAAGTTGAAGGATAGTTCCTCAGGCTGGAGGAAGCCTTCAAACACTGCTCAGTGGAGTGGTAGGATGGGGTATGATCCACCCCACCCTTATCAGACTTAGACTCAGTAGGGACTTGAGAAACTATCTCTCTGTAGCAATATGGAAAACATTGATTATTTTGTAGCTCCTGGGAGGAGCCAGGAACAGGCAAGTGTAACACCCTCTTTCTGTTTCTTCTCAGTTAGGGCCTGAGCAGAATGAGAGAAGGCCAAGACTGAGAGAGCTCTGTAAATAACTTATTACCATAAAGTTTAAAGTTTGTTCAAAGCCTGAGAGTGTTTATATGCACTTTGAAACACTCTCTACAAAAAAGTAAATGTTCCCCCTTACAGGCTTCTGATTGCTATTCAGGTTCATCCTACTTTGCTAACTCATCAGCAGTTGAGATGGGGTGTGGAAGGGTTCCCAGACCCCCGCTGGGGCAGGGGATCCCCCCGGCACCATTCAGCCAGCTGGCAGGGGCACTTACCAGCAGCAAACTGAGGCCTAGGCCTCTGTCACTGGTGATGTGTTGATGTCACTTCCGGCACTCACTGGAAGTGATGTCGTCATGTTGCCAATGACATGTGGATGCTCTGGTATTTGGGCAAAAACTCTATGGTAAAAACGGTTTCTACCATATAGTTTTTGCCCAAATACCAGAGCATCCCCATGTCACCAGCAATGTGATGACGCCACTTCCGGTGTGCGCCAAAAGTGATGTCAACACATTATCAGTGAAAGATGCCTAGGCCTCAGTTTGCTGCTGTTAAGTCTCCCCACCACCCCTCTCTGGTTGCCAGGTGGTACCTGGCAACCCTAGTGTGTGGACTACTCTGAATGGGCCACTTTCCCTTTTTACCAGATCCTGCTTCCTACTTTGCTCTGTTATGTTGCATGCCTGGGAAACTAAGCTTCTAATCTCTTTGCAATAATTTCTGTTCCCACCTGTTTCTGTAGCTTTGGATATCCCAACTGGTTGCAACACTTCCTGCCTCTGAAAGCGTTGGCTCTAGATTATGAAATGTTGCATGCCTGGGAAACTAAGCTTCTAATCTCTTTGAAATAATTTCTGTTCCCACCTCTTTCTGTAGCTTTGGATATCCCAACTGGTTGTAACACTTCCTGCCTCTGAAAGAGTCGGCTCTAGATTATGAAAGCTTATCTCATAATAAATTTGCTAGCCTTTGAGGTGCCGTAAGATTCTTTGATTTAGCCGCAGCAGACTGGCACAGCTATGCCAATAGAATGCAATGGAACATTGTGGCATTACAACACTGTGAATTTCCTGAGCTGTCTTCCACATCTGTGATCTATTTAAAATGGCCCCCTGTGGCTTCCCAATTTATAGAGGCCTATATGTAAATTAAAAGATGTTCATATCTTTTGCTGTTTATTGCCAATGTGATTGAAGATATATACTGATCTCTCTCCCCCTCCACCCCCCCGTCTCTAGTGAGCTTGTCAGGGCCTGCATTTGAAGGTTTCTTTCTACAAGCCCGTAGTGCCAAGAACTTAAAGGGTCCTGCCATTGGCTCTTTTGTGCTAGCTGACAGAAGGATATCTCAGCTCCTCACCTGTGGACACGTGAGGGTAAGAAATCCTGCATTTTTCATATGACAATAGGAGCTGTGTTTGCCCGTTCAATAATGTTGTAGCAGAAGAAGACCAACTAGCTGGCATTTCTCCACCTATTTCTGTGTGCATGTCTTGATTTGGGGGATGGAAGGAATAGTTCATATGATTATGTAAAAATCTAAGTTTCCTGTTTGGATTAATGTAAATAAAATTTGGGTTGGGGGTAAACTAGAAATCAACACTGATGTGACAGTACCAGTGTCTAAATTTATCATTTATAGGAGTTGTTAAAGCATTACAGCTCTATCTGCTGTGCAACCATATGGAGCTTAAATGGACAAATGGCTGTTCATTAACTTCAGATGGAGTTGAATCCTTCCTTTCACCCCACAGATAAATGGAGGGTGGCTGGCTTGCTAGAGCCATCTTCTCCGTGGTCACTCTCCTGTCGTACCCCTTTTTCTTGCTCATGGTGTGTTGTAAGCTGCAGCAGAGTTGGGATAGGTATTCTTTAGTTCTCTCCAAGGCTTGTTTTAAAGCCATTTTTTCTTAAAGCCTTGGAAGAAGCTGAGTATGAATTATGAAATAAATTCACTTGTAATTGAGGTCACTCTGCTAGGCAGTCCAACCAAAATGTAGTTTCAGTGTTCCAGGCATGGGAATGAGAGAGGGGAATCATAGAGTTGGAAGGGACCACCAGGGTCATCTACTCCAACCCCCCCCCCCACAATGCAGGAATTTCACAACTACTTCCCCCACAAACTCCCAGTGACCCCCTACTCCATGTCCAGAAGGTGGCCAAGATGCCCTTCCTCTCATGATCAGCTTAAGGTCATAGAATCAGCATTGCTGACAGGTTGCCATCTAGCCTCTGCTTAAAAACTCCAGGGAAGGAGAGCTTACCACCTCCTAAGGAAGCCTGTTCCACTGAGGAACCACTGTAACTGTTAGAAAATTCTTCCTAATGTCTAGATGGAAAGTCTTTTGATTTAATTTCAACCCATTGGTTCTGGTCCGACTTTCTGGGGCAAAAAGAAAACAACTTGGCACCACCCTCTATATGACAGCCCTTCAAGTACTTGAAGATGGTTATCATGTCCCCTCTCATTCTTCTCCTCTTCAGGCTAAACATACCCATCTCCTTCAACCTTTCCTCATCGGACTCGGTCTCCAGACCCCTCACCATCTTCGTTACCCTCCTCTGGAACCGTTCCAACTTGTCTACATCCTTCTTAAACTGTGGTGCCCAAAACTGAACACAATACTCTAGGTGAGGTCTAACCAGAGTATTGTGTTCAGTTCGGGGCACACAGCTTGGGCTGTTTCCACCATCCTCCTTGTGAATGCTAAAAGACCCATAGGGTCTCATTGTGGTTAACATTGAAGTCAATACTGAATGTAACTGACATTGACTTCAGACCAAGGATGCTAAGATCTCACATGGGTCTCTAGACAAAGGTACTTTACACCAGTGGATGCCAACCAAGACCATATGGAAACAAGCTGCCCAGTTCCATGGGCCCTCTAGATGACCAAGCCCCCGCCTCCGATCATTGGCCTCCTACTGACTAAGGGTCACCTCTTTTAAAAGACTTCAGTGTGCCAAAAAGCATAAAGATACAACAAGGGAAAAGTAATCTTCCTGGGCTGCATATAGCAATCATGTTTGGACAAATGTGCCCTTCCTGATATACTGGTGTCTGCTCTACCACATGCTCTTCAGAGAAGCTTAGTGGTGTGCATGCAGTTGATGTGTTATTTTTTTCTGTTTAGGTGGGGAAGGTGACTGCCCCAAGGTCACCCAGTAAGTGTCATGGCCCAGGTGGGTTTTTGAAACCAGCTCCTTCTGGTCTGATGGCCTTGCCAGATGTGCTCTGGTAGTTCTGTGCTTCATTCCTACCAATTTTTTTTTTTTAAGGCATGCAGAGCCCTTTTTGCTTTAGCACCACAATATTCAGGGAGTGTTTCTTTTAAAGTCTTCTCCTATGCCCTGTTTTTCTAGAGGGCCATGAAAGCACAATGTGCTATTGTTTTTTACAAAGTGGTATGCAAAAGAACCATAAACCTGCCAGCTGAAACATGCTTACTTGAGGCACACCTGGGTGATATCAACAGCCCTCCAGTGATGGTCCAGCGTATGAGGTTCTGGGAAAACCAGGGGCAGATTTTGCTCATCTATGATGCTTGCTTGATGAACTTGGGAGAGTCCTTGTTTGTATCAGCACAGCACTGGAAGTAATTAGTGTTAGGGTAACATCATGGAAGGAGCCCCGTGGCGCAGAGTGTTAAGCTGCAGTACTGCAGTCAAAAGCTCTGCTCACGACCTGAGTTCGATCCCGACGGAAGTCAGTTTCAGGTAGCCGGCTCAAGGTTGACTCAGCCTTCCATCCTTCCGAGGTCAGTAAAATGAGTACCCAGCTTGCTGGGGGTAAAGGGAAGATGACTGGGGAAGGCACTGGCAAACTACCCCGCAAACAAAGTCTGCCTTAGAAATGTCAGGATGTGACATCACCCCATGGGTCAGGAATGACCCGGTGCTTGCGCAGGGGACCTTTACCTTTACCTAACATCATGGAAGGAGTTTCTACGAGTGGTGATGTCAATAAGCAAATAAACTGACTAATCTGTGGCTTTTTGTGGACTTTTCTGGGCACAAACTGAAGGGCAGGTTCAATTCTGGCGTAGAATACTGAACTGATACTTCTGTGTTGCAGAATTCAGCTGTCAGTCATACAAGTAAATCTAAGAAAACCCATATAGATGCCTACTGGATTGCTCCTAGAGATGCACCGGAAACAGTACAGTTTCTGTAAGTATATTCAACCATCTGAATGATTTGTTGGATTCTCTTGGATGTTTTTGTTGTTGCTGAGACCTTCATTTTCTAAATATTAGAAAAGAATTGATTCTACCTCCCCCAAAACTTCAGATCCTTTCTGTTCTGAATCTGTTTTTTTTCAGTTCTAAGATCTGATCACTCTTCTCTTCAAATAAAGGAATGGATTTTACTGTTGTACTTAAAACTTGTGCTTGGCTTCTATTACGTCCGTATTCCTCTGTTCTTTCGATTTTCTTGATACTTGTTTCAGTCCTTGAAACTAACTCCCCTCAAGATTATTTCTGCAGATGTTTTGTGGGGAGTCCGTTGTGTGAAGAGACCAATTAGGATGCTTAATGCTGTTGACTTGGCAAACTGGATGAACAGTGAACACAACAAACTTCATGTTGTGTGATATGTTACTTTTTATACAAAGGGCTTGTTCAGATATTGTTTCAGCCAGAAGTCTCAATGCAGTACATTCTGGATGCTTGAACATGCTTTCCTACCACTGAGGTGAGAAATATCAAAACATGTGCAGCTCTTTATCTCCCAGAACTGCAAATAAAACTCTCCATTCTTTGTAAGTACACTGCTTCCAAATAAACATAGTATCACTTGGGTCAAATGTAGTATTCTCCACTGTGAGAGAGTATGATTATTTAACCTTGTCAAGCCTATAAGAAGGGTATGTATGCCTGCAATGTGTAATGAACTGAAATGGCTATCTGATATGTAACATACTCCCCTTTTTTTGGCTTGGCATACTCCCAGTAACTGTTGCTGGCCCTCCTCTCTGGTTTTGGTGTTATGTGAATTTATATGTTTTATTGAATTGTTTTGTATATACTTTATATAAAATGGTATTGAAACGAACATATTGAAATGTTTTTATATTCTCTGTCTTGGCACCCCTATCTGGGTGGAAAGGCAGCATATGTTTTAGATAAATAACTTTTGTACAAGGTTGTGGAGAGAGATTGCTGTATGAATAAGGTTAGATTACAATTTAGGTTCAGATACTAAATACACATTATTCTTGTTTTCAGTGTCACAGTTGTAGAAAAACTTAGAACTTTCTGGGTAAAAATTCCTGGTCCTGTAATTTCCCAGTCTAAGATGACAACAACAACATTTACTTATGCGTCTATTCCAACATCTCCACCAATTTCCCATTTAACCAAACCAGTAAGTGAAAGGGACAGCTATGTTGTCTTGATTCCAGTGTGGAATTTGTAACCGTATGGTGAGACTGCAATATGAAGAGAATTGGGGCTCAGTCATGTGATGCCAGGTGGTACTGAAAAATGATCACTCTCTGCAGGGATATCCCTATGCATAGGGGATTGGTTTTTAGAACAATATCTCAAATATTTATGTCTCATCTGGATATGGTGGCATGCTAAAAACCAGTAATTTGTATGCTGGGAGTATTGCACTCTTTCACTAAGGAGCTCAGGCCAGTGCACATGTTTCTTCCCTTTTCCCTTTTATCCTTGTAACTCTGTGAAGCATGTTAATTTGGGAGAGACTGCTGGTCCAAGGTCATCTTGTGCTTTATGTCATAATGGAGGTTTGAACCCAGGTGTCCCCATAGTCCAGCACAGTAACCATTAAAATAGGTACATTGACTTGCTCATCACATGTTACCAGGGCTAGAACTTGGTCCAGGTTAAAAAATAGTTTTCTGCTTTCAGCCATGTGTAAGGGGACGGCAGTCATGTAATGAAGATACTTCAAGATTGGCAGCTACAATTTGGGATCTGGGTGATGCAACTCATAACTGACTTCCAGATTGGTGTTCAGATCAAAGTATAGCATCAGTTGTTTGGATATATTTTCTTTTTCCATCTTTTGGATTCCTTTGACTAGTGACTGCAGGCTAGATCTCAAGCTTTCTTGAGCCCTGTTCAGTTTTGTCCAGAGAGCAATCCCCTTGCAGTTTCTAACTTCTAAGTGGATGCTGTTGCCTCAAATATGGAGGGAGGCGGGATCTTGGTTCACCCCCAAATTATTATTAGTTTGGCCTTGGTATGTTTTGGCCTTCTGCAAAACTGAAAATCTAATTTTGTCTTCCACCCATTCTTCGAATCCACAAGGGCCTCCTCTTTAATCATTTAAAGCTTTTATTGGGTTTGTGTAATTTTGTAGACTAGTTTGGGATGGTTCAGAGAGCCTTTAATTATACTCTTGTTAATGTACCTTTTTGAACAATTAGACTAAGTGTCTGACTAAGGCAAGGTTGGGATTGTATAGTGCATCCAAAATTATAGACCTGTAATGTTATGATGTCAAGAATCTGGTTGTGGATTTGAAGCTTGCAGCCTAATAACCACCAGCAAAATGAACTGTAATTGCTAGGTAGCCGTTTATAGATGTGGGAAATGTATTTCCATTAAACCCCTTGACTACACAAGCTGGCACTCAGAAAAAGGAGTATTTCTCAGACAGTGACTTCTGCAGTGATATTGTTAACATTGCTTCCTGCCTCCCTAGTTCAGTGCTTTGGACTGTGGCCATACCAAGTTCTGTGTGAGAAACCCTTCAGACTGTGATCCTCAAGTCAAAGATTGCTTCTTCCTGGCCTTCATGCAAGACCATAGTATGATGCTGGTTGAAATGAGCGGTCCAAGTGAAGGGTATATTGCCTTTGCATTGTCTCATGACCAATGGATGGTTAGTAACCTCTTTTACTCTGTAGTGAAACCTTTTATTACCCTTCTGTAGCCTTCTAGCCCTGAGACTAGTGAATAAGCTTACTCTCAAAATGCTGTGCAGGTGAAGGTACTGGTACAAATCTAGGGTTATACTTCTTGAGTGCTCCCATACAACATGCAATCTCGCATTCTGTTACTACCCAAGATTATAGCCACATTGTGGATTTATACTAATTTAACGTATGCATGATGGCCCAGGAATTACCACACAAGAACTTCAGTGTGTGTTTTATTAAATGGTAAATGCCAAGGCTGGATAAGTTTCTACAACATCCTTTGTCTTTGTTAGGCTGGCCCTTAAGGCCTACACAGTAAACAAAAAGTGAAATGTCCTGCAAATGCAATTTAACAATCTCATAACATTATTTGCAGGGTGGTGGTGATGATGTGTATCTCTGCATTAGTGATGACCATCATGTTGGCATAAATACAGCCTCTCTGACTGGGCGCAGTTATCCAGTATTTGACTCTCAGGTATTACAATTATTTAGAAAATGTATATGCTGCCTCTCCAGAGACCTGCTTGAGGTTGCTAGACCATGATGAGTTCCATCCTGTTTTGCTAACCTCTTTCCTTACTGCTGTAATGAGAACTAGGATTTCCTTAGGGGGAGGGGCCACAGCTGAGTAGTAGGGCACATGGTTTACATGCAAAATGTTCTAGATCCAATCCTTGGCCTCTCCAGTTACAAGTTCCCAAATGTCAGCTCTTTGGAAAGAATACTGGATGGGGTTGGTGGAAGGCAGCTTCATATGTTCACATGTGGATACCAGTAGGGGTGTACATTTGGATATGCTGAACTGAAAAAAGAGGCACCATTTTAACCCAACAAGGCAAACCCGGAAAAAAGCTGATTTCCCCCCCAGATTTTTTGGCTTTTCAGGTCCATTGTTGGTGGGGGGCTCTAATGTAAGGGGCACCTGCCAGCCCTAGGCTCCCTGGCACACCTCGGTGAGGTGAGCAGGACCAGACTGAAGGCACTATAGCAGGGTTCTGCTGTGCCGCCAGAAACAAAATGGAAGTTTGCTGGCACCCATTTGGGGATAGCTCTGGAAGCTGACTGGGCAAGCCCAAGTATGTCTAACTGCTTCCCCCCAGCCTAATGCCAGGTGCACTCCGAAGGACAATGGAAGGATCCTGAATTCATGAACAATTGTTAAAGTCATTTTTCCCTGCAGTTGATAAGCCCCGAAAACTCCCTTATCAGAGCCAGATGTGCAGCTAACCTTTTCATAGTTGCAAATTAGGGACAGCCAAACCCATCTGAGTCACCTTGCTGCTTCCTGGGAAAGATCTCCCAAGTCATCTCTCTTCATCTACTTTTCTATAAGTAACACTTAAGAGTACTAGGGCTCCAGTACCCAGCCATTCATCCAAACTCCGTTTCTTTGTTACCCAAGTATTAATCCAATCAGGAAGCAATCACACCTTTGGTCCACTGGCAATAACGGGCTATTACCAGACATTTCCAGACACACTGAACCATACCTCCCATTCTTCTTTGGGATATAAATATTGCCCCTTTCACAATGGCAAGGTGTGTGTTCAACCCTGTGCGCACCCCCACTTGTTTGTTTGTGAGCTCCTTTCTTTTCCCTTCCTGCAGCTGCCATTTTGGTCCACACCTCTGACCTAGGTAAATATACTTTCCACTGGGAACCTCATATCCTTGTGTCCACCCCTCCTACCTTTTATTTCCTAGTTCTTGAGTGTACCGGATTTTGTGAATGTTTTGCTGTGTATGTGTGTGCTTAAAATGTTATTTTTTAAAAATAAAAACCAATTCTTAAAACAAATCTCTTTATTAAGCGTTTTCCACAGGGATTTGATCTCTGTATAAAAAGGGAAAAGATTCCGGTTACCACTGCCTCTTGCAAAATATAGTCTCCCCAGCTAATTTAGGTAACACTGGTAGGGGTGTTTTTTTGAGGTAGAGCCACGAAATTTCTGTGTAGCTGCAGGTGACTCTCCTTACAGGAACTTCCATGTTTCCTGAAGACTGGGTCAGGGGGCCCAATTTTATGGGCCCCCAAAGAGGTGCCTTATGGAGGAAACAATGGAGGATATTTAGGCGACCCATAAAATTGAACCCCTGACCCAATCTTCACCAATCTTGGTGGTTCTTGTAAGGAGAGGCACCAGTAGCAACACTACAAATGTGGTGCCTCTGTCTTAAAAAAAATAGCCCTCCCTGAGCCCTGCAGTTTCCCCATTAACTAACATAGGAGCTATTCCCTAACTCTGAAAGGGAACTGCTCCATGTTACCCTATGGTGAATTTTTCTGGGGCTCGGGGGGGGGCTGTTTTTAAGGTAGAGGCACCACATTTTCAGCAAACTGCAGGTGCCTCTCCTTACAAGAACAACCATGTTTGGTAGATTGGGTCAGGGGTCCAATTTGAGGGGTCCAATTGAGGAAAGCTGGGTGCCCATAAAATTGGACCCCCTGATCCAAACGTAACCAAACTTGGGGGCTCTTGTAAAGAGAGGCATGTGCAGCTACGCTGGAAATTTGATGCCTCTACCTCAAAAAACAGCTCCCGAGAGCCCGGCAAAGACTCCCCAAAGACTGCAGTTTTTTTCTGCCGTTGCGAGAATAGTGGGAAAATTTGTCTCAGCTTGATTCTCTTGTCTAAAATTGCTTGTTACAGTTAAAAGGATTCTATGTTAGTTAATGGGGAAAATTTTGGGCTCTGGGGAGGGGCTATTTTTTAAGGTAGAGGCACCAAATTTGCAGGATGGCTGCTGGTGACTCTCCTTACAAGAACCCTCACATTTGGTGAAGATTGAGTCAGGGGGCCAATTTTATAGGCCTCCAAATTTTCTTCGATTCTGGAGAGGCATCAGAAGCTATGCTGCAAATTTGGTGGCTCTACCTTAAAAAACTGTCCCCTAGAGCCCCACAAAGTTCCCCCAGAAGGTTTAATGGACCCAGATATTTTTGGATATTTGAAAAAGCCGGAAAAAAACCATATCAGTATGGGGATTTGGCTTTTTTTGGATTTTCTGAAACTTTTCTGGTCTATTAAACCTTAATCCAAAAAATACCCCCCCCCCAAAAAAAATTGGTGCACACCTCTAGATAACTGTAATCAGTTCTGTTGCTACAAAAGCTCTTGATACTTCTAGTGCTTCTTTTGTCCCATTCATAGTACATTTTATACCTGACTAAACTGTATTTCAATAACTACTACACCCATAACGGGAGGCCGATGTGTGCTTATGATAGCTGTGTATGCGGTAGCAGGAAGCTTCTCTGGCTTCTTCTGCATATGTATAGCTTACTTATTTTTAAATACATATTTGCCTCCCATGCATGATCTGGATTTGGCATGTACATACTTAGAATGTCGCCATGGTTCTTCCTTCTCTCTTCATGGCTTTCTTTCTTTCAATTGTTTCTGTAATGTACAATCTTCATTGCGACATTTTGTGATTTTTTCACCACTGAGCTATAGCTCCCATTTAAAGTTCTTTAAATTTGAAGTTATAGGAAGCTAAATTTTCACTGACTGTTTCTCAGGATGCCCTTGAAGAAAGGTCGTGGAGGCTGGCTGATGGTCTTATTCAGTGTTGTTTCCGAAGAAAAATTCATCTTTCTGCTTTTCAAGGAAGGTTTAATTTGGATGCAGACTACTACATATTTCTGGCAGATGGTGAAGTTAGTGAAGGTACGTTTGGAACTGAGCGAGTGTTTAGCCAAATACTTATCCTTAATAAAGTGTCCCTGTACATTGTGGGTTCTTAATAACTGCCTTTTTATTAAAAGTTTAATCGTTTGAACTTTCTTAGTGTAAATGTGGAAACTGTAAAATGCTGATCTAGATGCCCATAAAAGCTACACACTGGAGGTGGCTGTGGGCTTCATTTCAGAAGAGTCTGGTTGGCAATAATTGGAAAAGGAATGCAGGGATAGGTAGACTTTGGTTGTTAGTTAGCAAAACAATCCTTGTAATATTCTTTAAAGGAATGTGTCTCTTGTCCTGGGATCAGCAAGTGTTGACTGGAACTCAGAAGGTAAATTGCTAGTAACTTGTTTATTACTTGAGTAGAGAAAAAGCAAACTCTGTTTCTTTCCTATAGATCCATATTATTTATGGATTGCAACTCAGGACATTCATGTGGATAAAATAATCTGTGATGGTTTTTCCCCCTCCTCCCTCTTCCTAGTAGTCAAGGAATAAAACCTAAAGATGTTCTCTGTGGCCTTCTGCATATGAACAGAGATCATACCAACACTATTCCATTTCTTACTCATGTCACGTGAAACTACAATTTTTTTGTGAGAAGCCAGTTTCCTTAGGCAGCCTTTTAAAATTTCTCCTGCACAAGTTGAATTTATGACCATCTCTGTTGATGTCTTTGTTCCTTATTGCGGGACACGAGCATTGCCTGAGCTGAAATATAAGGGAATGTTTTATACTTTCTTCTTTAAAGGTTTTTTATTAGCATCAACAAAATATGTTTTCATAGATGCATATTGTATAGAAAACAATGCTACTTCTGTCTCGAAATAGGGGTTCTTGCTTTTTCTTTGACTTAAATATTGCCATAAAGAAGCTGGTGGGCATACATAGGAAAGATAGATATTTCCAGTGCCACAGACACAGTTCAGGTAAAGTAATGCAAGCTGATTCTTCCTACCCCTCAGTTGTCAATGCTTATATAATCAGCACTGTATTTTTTAACAGATGGTACCATCCATAAACACAACAGACAGCCTCTGATCACCAACAGGAAATACAATGTTACAGGCCCACCGGAAGATATTGGGGGATCCCGCTCTTCATTCCTCATTAAGGCACATGGTAAGATAACTGCTCTAGTTTTGCATGTGGTAGATCGGATTTGGCTTCTGTTGTCCAGTGATTTGCAGCCTGTTTGGTGATACCATATTCTATAATAGCCAAATTGCCACGGATAAAAGCTTTCTTGCTTTGTACATCTGTGGCATTCTCAGTTTCCTCAGGGGGAAGGTTTTAATTCCTGAACAACTAGAAGAACAAGCAAGTGTTTGAAGAAAGCTTCCAGCAATTCTCCTCCCTCTTTCAAACGCTCCAGGATTTTCCTGCTCTTGTTCTGCATGCCTTCTCTTTTATTTGAAAAGGGGAGACAAGCATGCATTTAACAGAATGTGTAGATTTGGCTTCCAATTGTGTAAATTAGTGAAAGACCTATCTAGCTTGAATGTTCTATCCTCTACTTCTTTTTTCAATATGGGCTTTCAACGGAAGACTTTTATTCTTACTGCAGTGAATCCAAACCTGTACCCTTAAAGCACTTGGATGTATCTTATTTTCTCTCCTTTCAGGTGCATTGATGTTTGTTGCATGGATGACCACAGTTAACATTGGTGTCATTGTTGCCCGATTCTTCAAGCCAGTTTGGTCTCATTCATTGCTTTTTGGAGAAGAGATTTGGTTTCAGGTGGGGAAGAAAAAGTAAAATATGGTCTTAGCAAGCATTGGATTCTAGTGGAAGGCCCCTCCCCCAACTTTACACCCATGCTTAAAATGCTGCTCATAATTAAAAATGGAACATAAACTCTTCCTCTCTAATGAATTCTTTTTGCCATATGCTGCTCATACTAGAATTTCAACAGAAGCTGCAAAATGACTTTCATGTAAAATTCATTTTGAAAATATCTTTAACAGGTCCATCGTATGCTGATGACGACAACAGTGTTGCTTACAAGTGTATCTTTTGTTCTTCCTTTTGTATACCGTGGAGGTTGGAGTCAGGTAAGTAACTTTTGTGAGGTTTGATCTGTGTTTAGGCTGAAACAGGATTGTAGGATATAACAAGTGACATGTAATATCTGCACCTGAATGGTTTTATTAATTGTCCTATGCACTGGCATGGGGTATCTCTTTCATCAATGCATTGTAGGATTGTACAGATGGCATTCTGATTTTGAATGCACAATTGCCAAGTTGAGACCTCTGTTCCATCTTGACAGTCTCTGGATGCCTGGCCTATGTGGGGGGGGGGTGCCACTCACTCTTGCAGTATAAGTTCTCTGAATGTGGTATGCCCACCTCCAGCCAGTATGAAGGTGATGTTTGAAAGCCTATACAGTGAGCTGGAACTTCCTCAATTGTAAATTTCAGCCTGGTCTTAGCAGGCTCAGTTTACTTTGAAGGAAGTTGGAATGGCTTCAGTGGGGCTAACTTCCAAGTAAGTGAGCCTTAAGGTTGTGGTCTAAAGGTAAGAGCAAAGTTGCTGGGAGCTATCGGACTCGGTAGCACAGGATACACTGCTGGTGTCAGCCAACCACAGCTGAGCATTAAAAAGGAGAGTTGGGCTAGAGAGGCTTTTACTATGCTCAGGAGAAGTGAGAATGACTTGCCTGATAAGGAAATCTCTTCTGGTTCTCCAAGCAGTTGATCCTACCAATTTTTAGATGTCACTGAGGAAGGCAGATCTGTGTTCTACCAGCTTGACCAATAAGAAAAAAGTGGGTGGGGTGGAAAGGAGTTTTCCCTGGCTAAGGCAGTGCATTCAGGAAACTCTGTATGCATTTGGTAATCTGCCCTCGATGTTGCCTAACTTCTTCTTACTTAATTAATCTGAAGACTGTTGGAGTAGCCAGCTAACCTAAAGCTGGCATTTGGGAACCGTCTTTGAGCATTCCTAGTAAGCACCTGGGAGTCAGAACACATCAAAATAGCTCCTAGTATGGCTAGCTGTGATATTTGTGAAAGAAAAATGGCTGTATTGTTGAAGGATTTTGAAAATGAAAATGGTCTTTTGCGCAGCAAGCTGGCTTCCATCCCTATCTTGGTTGTACAGTGATGGCTTTGACACTCATCCAGCCCCTTATGGCCGCATTCAGACCACCTCCCCAAGCACCAAGGTATTCAGATTTTTTATAATACAGTACTCTAAATGTGTTTCTTAACAAGCCTGTGAAGATGTTAACTGGCTTCTTTAGATCATTAAAGAACAGCAATCGTGTGAGAGGGGAAGGGCACGCTCTTCCCCTACTCAGGGATTCTGCTTATCTATTAGCCAATGGATTTCTGTGGATTATCCACTTATCTCCCTTTTTACTGCCTTCCTTGCTATTTTAAACATTGGAGAGGCCTGGGATATCCTCATACACATATGTGTGACTAAGTATGTCATTGAAAAGGGGACCAGCCAGAATGTGATGCAAACAATATGAATACAAGTAAGGGTGTTGCCTTGTTTTAAATCCTGCCCTCATTCCCACCAAAGTGGAACCCTCACATTTTTTTTAAAAAAAGTACAGGTAACCTTCAGGTGGGACCTGGAGATTGTCAAAATTTACAATTGATCTAACTACAGAGATCTGTTCCCTTGCAGAAAATAGCTGCTTTGGAGGGTGGACTATATGACATTATATCCTGACCTTCCCAGGCTCTACCCTGAAATCTCCAGGAATTTCCCAATCCAGAGTTGGCAACCCCATGTCAGCACCCCTAATAACATTGGCCTATGATGGTTCTTCCCACCCCTTTAAAAAAAATCATGTCACAGTCTAAAATTATGCACTGACACATTTCCCCCTCTTCTTGTGGAAACAGAAGGCAAATTTTTAACTGGCTACACTGGAGCACTGGTACAACTGCTAGAATATTAGCTGGTGAGTAATCCATTCTAGCCATATCCAAAGTGGCTGTGTTTGCAGTAGATGATTAGGAACCGTAAGTATTAATTGGTTTTGTAAAACAACACAGAAGGCCATATTTTGAATCTTGCGCACAATAGTTGGAAAACAGCTATGCTTAACCAGCATGTAGTTAGCATGCTTCACGACAGATTTTTCCCCCTTGAAATTACACATATTAAGAGTGTAGTTTTTTAATTTGTGGGCCTTAGGGATGTCTTTTTGTGGTTGTCATCTATGATCTTCCCACAGAATTGCTGCACATTGTGTCTATGAGTCAGTGGCTGTGTGCATTAGGGTTGTTAAGTGTGAGCACTGCTGGGTTAAGTGTGGAGCATCTCCCTTCCATAGAATTGAACATGAGTCCCCTGTATATTTTGGAGCTGGGGCTCCCACTACTGTTTCCTTCAGTAGCAGAAATTAAATATCATGATGCTGTATCAAACAGCTGAATGTCATGGTGCAAGCACCCAACTAGTACATAAACTGTTGACCTGTGTTAGTTTATCTGAAGAGAGGATTATATAAGTGTATGCATTTTCACCTTTAATGGTCTTAAAACTGTGGCTTTGTTCTTAAACAGTGGTAACAATGTTCCTGGGGATAGATTTGCAAGCTCTTAATCTTCAAAATCCCTGGGACATCTATACCATGATTGGATTTGTGGCTTGGCATGTCGGCCTTGATGTTCTTCTGGAGATACATAGCTATTGTCTTATTCGCAAAGGTAATGAATAGAACTTACATTTGCATCAAGAACAATGCAGTTACAAGTGGCAGGTCTTTTGAGCTCTTTGTGGCTTCTAATAAGCATGCACAGCTTTATATTGGCTTCCACTATTAAGAGCAATTCACACCTGAATCTTCCTAGCAGCTTTCCACCTGTCTTAGTGTCCCAAGCACACTTTTTGAATGGAGAAACATATTGTGTGACTAAGACTGCATCCACACATGGGGAACTGTTGTGCTATTGCAGCCATGTGTAACTGGATTTTCCTGTGTGGTCAAGACAATTGTGATTGCTATAATGCAACAACAATGCAATATCCAATTATGGTAGAAGTCACTGGTGGATGCATGTATAAAAGTGGCTTGTTATAAAAGTGGCTTGTTAAGTGAAAGCATGTGTTTTCACTTATGAGTGAATAATGAGCATCTGAAACAGATGGTGATATGTCCCCGTCCACATCAAATGCTCATCAACACATTTGTTCCCATAGAAATAATGGGTATTCTTTGACTAAATCTTTGTCAGAATTTTTGAGCTTGGAGTCCTCATATATAACATAACCCCATACATATCTCAAGCATTTCTTGTTTCCAGTGTGTCTCCAAACCTTTGTCTATACCTCAGGAATCTGTGTAATCACAAAAATGGTGCTGTTGAATCTTGGGAAAGGGTATGGCTTTCAAGTCCTTGCAAGAGCTTGGAAGCCAGCCCCTACAAACATGGCATTCTCCTCTTTCTACTGATCCTGTGTAAATGTCCAGTGCTGACAAGGAGCATCAATGTGACCAGCTAGGAGAGCCGGTGCAAAATGTCCCTTGTCATTGGTAGTGCTGGGGGATGGCTGGCTCTGAACTGCAACCCATATAATTGACCATGCAGTCAGTTATAGGCCTGCTGAATAGTAAATGTTGGGCTGAAAGCCAGAATAGACAATACAGGTGACAAACATTGGATTTAAAATGCATTTCCCATCTTCTGTCTGGCCGGGAAACACATGCAATCGGGTCTGAGCCTCTCCATGCTGCTTGTTGTGTGTATTTTGAAGGTACAACTGTGAAAAGTATACAAAGATCTTCCTCATCATGGAAAGTAGCTCTGGAGGACAAAATAACTAATCATTCCCCTTGGAAGTTTAACTTCCTGCTGGCCGGTCTCAATGAAATCTCCTCTTCCCTAGAGGCTCAAGACATTTTGTAACAGGGAGAGTTATGGTAAAATAGCTTTCGGCATGAGGTCTTGTGACATGTAAAGTCACAAAATGGAGGTAGGACAGGTTTGTCTATACAAGGTGCTGAATTTGAACAGTGTGCAAAAATTGAGGAGTGACAAAGGCCCTTCAAGGTTGCTGTGAATTGGTGGACAAAACTGATTGGCCACAATGCTGTGCATATATAGGTGTGCTTAAACTTATGTGTTTAAGGGCCCCTTAACATTGGATTGTGACCATTGGTTCTTTTTTTCTTTTAAAAAAAGCTGAACTGGTATTCAGCAGTGATGGTGTATGTCCTTGTGAGTACAGCACTAATGGCATTTTATTCTGTTGCAGTTGAAGTATTAGAAGACGATAGGATACAAATTTTGCAGTCTGTTACCTCAGCAGAGGCAGAGGTAAATTTAATGTGTGAATAAAATTATGTTCAGAAAAAGTACGTGGGATATACTTCCAAGGAGAGCACCACTTCAGTGCATGCGGGTGGGGGTGGGGAACTGCCTCTTTGAATGCATCTTCCACTTAAAAACAGTCCATCCCTACATGTAGAATGTGTATGTCTCAGGCATGTGGGTAGCCTGGTACTCTTCCCCTTGAAGTACTAGCTTTTCATGAGTAGGGAGATTTATTTTTATATGGCACAGCATTTAAACATGCTGTCCTATGGTTCTTGTGGGTTATCCGGGCTGTGTAACCGTGGTCTTGGTATTTTATTTCCTGACGTTTCGCCAGCAACATTAACAGATCACTTCAGGATACAATGGTTCCATATTAACATACCACACCCTCATTAGCACATTAGCTTGATACTTACAGGACAATGATTAGCACATTACCTTTGATACTTTTTGCAGGACAATGATTCAGCTCAAACCCAACCCCTTTCTGACTATATATTACTCTTCCTACACACTTGACACTGAGAGACCCTGTCCTTCAGCGTGACTCCTCTGAAGATGCCTGCCACAGCTGCTGGCGAAACGTCAGGAAAGAAAATACCAAGACCACGGTTACACAGCCCGGATAACCCACAAGAACCAATGAACTCTGACCGTGAAAGCCTTCGACAATATGCTGTCCTATCCTTCCTCCCCTGAATCTTGAAGTGGTACGCTACCAACTGTTAGCCATTGTTTTTCTGAGTATTCTATATCTTCTTGGACTACTTTTCCCCTCACAAACAGGTACTCTCAAACTTTTTCTCTTCTTTCTAGGGCCATACATTTAAAAAGACGGTGTTAATCATTTACATTTGTGGCAACATAGCGTTTCTCATCACCTTCCTGGCACGGATTGGACAAGTATGACGGCAAAGCTGACTAGAGTTTGTGAAAGAATTATCCAATGGAGGACTGCCTCACTGAACTTGCACACAAAACTTTCACATTTCAGTTCCGGATTTAAGCAATCATATATGTGAATATAGCCCTCTTTCCCACACAGTGGTCTAAGGGTAAAACTAGAATTTCTCTACAAAAGTGTGGTTTTTCAACCCTGATTAGGTTCTGCCTGAAATTTCATTGCACACTCTGTGGCCTCATCTGATAGCAGAGGGTTCCAGAAGGAGGATCTTCACTTGTGACCAGTTGTGTGTTCTTTGTTTCCGAGCAACTTACACAATGAACTAAACTGCCTGGAATCCACCTCTTGGTCTTGCAGATTTCAATCTTGATAAATTTAACCTGCATTTCCCCCATCAAAAATCCACATTCTGATCATAAGTGTCTCTTCATCTGCAGCTATCTCTATGATAGTGTTGAAGGACATGGGGTGCATTCTTACTTTGGTCTGTACTTTAGAAATTGATTTATGGTCCATACATTCCCCTCCCTCCCCCCGGGCACCTATTCTGTCACGAAGCTAGACTTAAAAAATAGAAGCGTTCATGAGAAGTTCCTTTTCACTGCAACTCCAAGGGGTTCAGGAGTTCAAGACACTTGCTATAAGGATTCCTTCGATCATTGGGGATTGCAGGAATCATTACATTTGGAACAAATGGCTGTGAACTTTACAGAAGTGTGAGAATAACAAAGATAGAAACCTTGCAGGTGCCCAATAACAATTATAACAGTCTCTCTTTCTCATTATGTATAGAGGAGACCCAATGTTTTGTGTAGAAATAATTATATTGTTCAGCTTTCTTAATAATTTGCAGACTAAAGGGACCAAAGGATGATGAGGGACTTGGAATTCTAAGTGTAATGGAAACTGAACACACATTCAGTTTCCTGAAATGTCTACCATGATTGTGATGCTATTTCAGTCTTCACCCTGAGTGTTTTCTCAAAAGATAACTGGTGCTACAGTGGAAATTGCTCCTGCATTGACTTGTAGTCTCTACCACACCTAGACTGACTGGATTTCTTCATCTTCTCTTGGGAAGAAGAACTCGTATTGTATTTATGTGAGCCTGACTTGCTTTCAACATTCACCCCATTTTATATAGCCCAAGTACAAGAACTGATTTTATGGCTATGTTGGATTCCAGTGCTTCAAATTTTTTTAAAGTCATATTATAATAGTGTAAGTTGTCTGAATTAAAAATTTATATACAGCATGGAGTTTCTGATTAATACAGGAACAGAATGACTTGGAAAACTTGATTGGCCAAAGGGGTGTACTTGCCTAATGGAAGCTGGCCATGTAAATAGGTGGCTGGAAGAATAGATGTATATTTGAATGTCTGCTACTAGTATTGGTATGTGATCTTGAATCCAGATGCCAGAAGAGTTAATTTTGGCAAAAATCATAAAATCTTAAACATTACTGGTAAAATAGCATGAGTATTCAAGCTGCCATGGCTTAATGTAGGTATAAAACTACTGGATCAGGGTACCCAGAGTCAACTATTGTCACTGTCTCCTCTAATCTTGGAGTAACAGTAGCAACAGTGAAGGTGTATAAAAGTAAGTAGATCTGATGGTGCAAGGTAGCTGGAGAAGAAAGTAACACTCTGGTGGATCATCTTGACCAAATCATATCCCTGCTGACTGTTGCAAGGACGCTTTTTAGGAACTATTGAAGGTATTTGTGTTAACTTTCCTTATGGAGACTATCCTCCAATAGTGGATACAAACAAAGCTAGCATCATTGAACAGATTTTAGCTGCTGTGACCATCTTGGGATGGCAAGGCAGGTATCAAGGGGGGCATGGCTCATTGGCAAAGTATCTGATTTGCATGTAGAAAACCTCAAGTTAAATTCCTGGTCTCTCTAGTTGAAAGTATTAAATAGGTGACATGTCAGACCTCTGCTTGAGAGCTGCTGCCAGTCAGAGTAGAGAATGCTGACCTTGATGAACCAATGGCCTGCTTCAATATAAGACAGCGTCATCTGTTCATCAACCTGGTTGCCTAAGCTGCATACTCTTTGTAGGCCTGTGACATGGCAGAGAGGCAAGAGCCATTTGAAAGCTGCACTTTGAGTGTTACCCGGTGTATGCTATGGAGGATTTAGTTGGCCAGTTCATACTATTGGCAGAAACTAGTGATAAAACTCTTCCCTAGCTTGTGTCTGTTCAGGCTGCAGGTAGATGTTGCATAATTCTCTCTCTCACTGCCTCCTGTTGTCAATGATGTACTTCCAGGGAAGAATGTAATGAGTATTTTCAGATAAACCTCTTGGGTGTGCAGCTGAGCTCAGGGAATGTCATTTCTATTGTTGAGTCGCTATGTGGCGCTCTTGCTCAGACTTAATAACAGTTACATCAGACAATTGCCAGCTCTAAATACAGCAGCATGCACTTGAAAATCAGACAGAAACTGGGGCTTTTAAAGTGAAGCCCATTTGCAAGCTAAAAAGCCTAGTTAAATTTATCTCCTTTGCCCCATACTTATATTGGCATTTTGTATACCTGCTTCTTTCATGAACACGCAATGGGCCAACAGTTCTCAAGTTTAGCAACATTTGCTTGTAATTTTATTTTTTTATCCTAGAAAGGGATGTGACGACACAGAGTTCACCCTCCAAAGCTGCCATTTTCTCCAGGGGAACTGATTTCTGTAGTCTGATCAGTTGTAATTATGGGAAAACTCCAGGCCTCACTTGGATTTTGGCAACCCTGTCAACTGTGCTTTAAAAGAAAGGTTTCAAATCAGCAGGACCCTGGCTGCTGCGGAGGAGGAATGGGCTTGTGAATAGGTATGACTTTCAGAGCTGAGGATGGATCCAGCATCAATACACAAGTAGATACCTACAACTTAATAGCCCTATTCCAGCAAATCCCAGCACACAGCCTCTTATGGAGCCTATATCTTCCCACCTCTTTTCATACTCATTAATGACAGTGAAGGAGAAAAAAGAGGGGGGGGTTGTGTGTAATTTCATGTGTAGCACATCTATGAATGGGTGGTGACTGGAAAATCCAAAGGGAAGATGTTTTTAATAGTGGTATATTTGGGGAGTGCTCATCTACTTGGCATGCAGAAGGTCCCAGCTTCAATCCTTGACAGCTCAAAGGGTCTGGTAGTAGGTGATGTGAAAGACCTCTACTTGAAACCCTGGAGAGCCAATGCCAGTCTCAGTAGACAATATTGACTTTAATGGACCAATGGTCTGATTCGGTATAAGGCAGCTTCATGTGTCAGTGTGTGACTATAGCTCAGCCTAGTCTGGGGTTGCCTCGTATTAGTATACACTTCACCTACTGGTAGGAAAATGCTTTTATGCCCTTTTGGATCACAGAGGAAACCAAAGAGCTAAAGGAGCACATGTAGTCAACTTTAAAGAAAAGGGAAGTGGTGAGCATGTTGGGGTCAGAATCCTTCTTCATCCACAGTGCCTTGGTCCTCAACCTTGCTATACTTGAGCAGAGCTTCCAATTCCAGGCTAGGTAACTGGCTTTGGGAGAGTTATCACCTCCAGGGCCCTGACCCAGATTGGCCTGTTAAGAATACACAAGCCTTGTTGGCATACTCTTATTGTGGTGTGGTTAGTTTTTAAGCAGTGTTCCATGCTGGCACACACATGCTTTCATTTAGTAACATTCTGCGGCATGGCTGTAGTCCTGTCGAAGATAATGGCTCTTACAACCTAACCTGTGATAGCTTCCTCCCCTCCCCCAGTGTTACTCTATCAGGATTTATTAAAGGGACTACAAAACCTAAATATTTTTTAGAAATATGTTTGTATGGACAAGGCCTGTTGCTGTTTCTCACTGGTGGTTCATTTCCCCTAAAGTGCTGCTACTCCTATGTATATACATTTTTAGAAGCAAAAGCTTTGAGGTTCAATGAGGATAGAAAATTCTTCTTGGTTTCTTGGTTTCCTTCTGTTGCTCACTTCCATACATATAGTGAGAAGCTGCTGAGGATGTTAAATTACCTTTTTCCCGAGCTTTGCCATTCTCAGTCTTAGTGCTGCAGAAAAAAGCAATAAACAAGACAATGAATATCACTAACATAGTTCCACTTCTGTTTCTAAGTCTAACGTTGGAGAGGATAATTTTTTTTTACTTCCAATGACTAGGCCCCAGAGACAAAACATTCTTGTAGAAGTATTAAAAATGCAAAAATGTATTGCTGAAACTGTACCACTCAGAAAACACACAGGTATTGAATGAACATTTTAAATTGGGGTGGTGGTGGTATTGGGGGGAAAAAATCGATGATGCACATTCCTCAGGTCATTGGCAGACAGTACAATCCTATCTGTGGAAGTAAGCCCCATAGACCTCAATGAGACTTACTCTCAAGTAAGTGTGCATAGGATTGCAACCAGAATTAAAGTCCCCAATCCAAAGCTCTATCCACTCCATCATATTGCCTCTTATGCAGAAGATTTGCAAATAAATGGGGCACTGACTATATTGCTAAATGGTATCATAAAGACGCTTCTATTCTGAGTCTGGCCTGTTGTGCCTCTCCATATTTGTAATGTCATTGGATTGGAAGTACCCCTGGTTCCCTGGACTCCCCCACCCTCCTTTAATTCTTTAGACTTCTCTTTAGTGCAAAGTTATGGGAAGGCTTCATACACTTGTACGTTCTCCATGGTAATTTTGGTGATTTGAAATGAAGACATTTTCAAGGGGTCAATGAAAACAAGCCTAGTCGTCTTACAAACAACACTGTGTTGGCATTGTTACCTTGGCTGTGGTAAGTCTTCCTGGCTTTGTTTCCTATATAGTGCTAGCATGATCATTATGAGTGTTTGGGAAAATTACTCATTTCCTAGCATTCTCTGAAGCACAGTTAACAATGCAAGGGAGAGGCTGTGTGTGAGGGGTGGGCATAGCTTACATACTTGCTAGCCCGGAAAAGTCCAATATATAACACAGATCTGGAAAAACAGAGGAACAACTCTGACTGGAAATGTCCCCCTCTGTTCCAGAAGGCTAGTCTCCAATTTCTGATCAGCTTTGACTACTTGACAACAAAGGAAATGTGCTCTGCATTTTCCTAGGCACACCTTCCTTTAGAGTTGCTTTTGGTGTTTCAGGGTTAATCTTTCTCATTGAAAAGAGATGCTAGGGATGTGCCAAGACAAAAATTAAACCTCTTTTTTAGTACACTTGTATCCTGTCCTTCCTCCAAGAAACTCAGAGTGGCATGCATCATTCTCTTCTCCTTGTGGTACAGTAGTTAGTGGTGGATTAGGATCTGGGAGACTCAGGTTCAAATCCCTGGAAGCTTGCTGGGTGACCTTGGGCCTGTCATTCTCTCAGGGCCAAACTGGACATTACAGCAGCCATGAGGGGGTCTGCCCATGGCTGCCAATGCCATTTTAGAGACAAATTTGGCAGTTTAAAAATACTGTGAGGAAGTGCTCCTTTGGCCCTACGTTACAGCAGGAACAGGAGATCTTACCCCCCACACACACCTTTTCAAGTACTGAAACAGCTCCCCGCATAGCATTCTTAAAATGGCTGCATTTGTCTGTAAAATGGCATTGGCAGCTGTGGGTAGGATCCATGGCTGCCATAATGTTTAATTGGGCCCTCAGCCTAACTTACCTCACAGGGTTCTTCTGAGGAGAAGATGGAGGAGAGGCAAATGATATAAGCTATATTGGTTCCCCCCATCCGGAAGAAAGGTGAGATATAAATGAAGTAAATAGAATTTAGCTTTGCAACAACCCTGTGAGGTAGGTGAGACGGAGAGAGTGTGAGACTGGCCCAGTCCTACTCTGGTTTGGAGTGGTGTCTCTGGATCAGGGCATTTTTAGAAATTAAGATTTGCTTCTTTCCCTATAACTGGGATTCTTACTCAGGATGAATGCTCAGTTAAGAATCCTAATCACTGGGAAAAAAGCAACTCAGTGTGTTGTCAGACATCATGCCAACTGGAGTTAGCTAAAGCCTTAATTCTTGGTATGTTGTGTGAGGTGAGGCAGGAAGGAGTGACCAAGTTCAGCAATTAACCAACAGTTCTGATTTGTTTGTTCAGAATGAGTTGGGCCCTAAGCATCCATCTTACATTTACCCAACAAAGAAATTGCACCAAGATATAGTATAAATATATTAAGCCGTTTGGAATGAAGGCATTGTTCTCCAGAGTGTTCTCAAAAGAACTTAAAAGAAACATGACATTTGCTGTGAGAAGCAAAATGTAAAAAAAAAAAAATCATGAAAAACAGATAAGAAAATGAAAGACGTTTTAATTCAAGGTATATAGACAGAAGGCCTGAGATTAGTGGACAGACAAAAGAATAGTTATATAAAATTTTAAAACATTCAAAAAATACCAAACTCACAGACATTTCAGGTAACATGGACAACATTACGATAAATCAAGATCAATGCAAAGCAAATTTAAACAATTTGACTACTTTGTACTATGTAATGTACCTTGCACCTTAATCTTGAACTACAAGTTCAAGATTAAGGTGCAAGGTACATTACATAGTACAAAGTCAGGAGAACAGAGAGGCTCGAACTCCAAAAAAGGAGATACATATAAGAGACAGTAGAACTATTATTTACCTCCCAAATGCAACTGGGATCCATTTTTCTCATGCCAGAGAAGCAAAGATGTAATATTTTAATCAGTGTTTTCAAATATGCTAGAAGCAAGAAGATCCAGATTGAGGTTTGTGTACATAGGGCTTTCCCACATTCTCATTTTCTTCGCTTGTAACTTAATTTCCTGTTTCTCTGGGGCTTTTTCCTCTTCTGCATGTATTTTTCTCCTTCTAGTGGTCAATTCAATATCACATAGGATTATGTCCAGCATAACTTTCTGCAGATTTAAACTGCAAGTTTTTTTTGCAGAATATAAAGCTATGTGATATTGAATCGACCACTAGAGGGAGCAAAACACATGCAAAACAGGAACCCCCCCCCCCCAAGAAACAGGAATTTACAAGCAAGGAAAATGAGAATGCACAAAAGCCAATACTTGATAATTCTATGGCTTCTAATGCATCATTAGTGGTAAAATAAAAGCATTAGGACATAAAAAGCAAAAAAGGAATTGACCAGAAATTATGTATTAGTCTGCCAGAGGGAAAGTAACAAGAATTGTTAATAAGAAATTGTTAATAGGAAAGAAGAGGTGTGATAAAAATAATTAAGTCTGTTACATGACAGCATAGCAGTGATGTGACTTTCCTGGGTTTTTTACCTGTTAAGGAAGGATCTTCGGTTCCATCTCCTGGCAACTGTCCATCCAGTTGAGCACTATATGTAGAACCGCTCAAACTTTCTTCTTGTTCCTTGAGCGATATGGAATTTTTGTAAGGTGATTTGTCCATGTTGCCACCACCAGTTTTGCTGGGGTTTCTTTGTGGAATTACAGCTGTTTGGTTGGGTGGTTGATACACTTGGCTGGAAGGGCCCACTGGGTGATACAAAGGCTTCTCGGGTTTACTGTCTTCTTCTTCCCCATCATCATCTATGATTACAAGTTCAGCATGGATAATCCCATCATATCCACAGACAGTTTTATTCAGCTCTTCATCCTCCACATGCTGGTAACCCATGAAAATCATAGTAACAGGTTCACTATCATCCACATAGCATGGCATAGCGTGGACCACACTATAGCTAGAATCTTCATTACTTTCTGTTGCAGGAAAAGATCTTTCATTAATGTGTATGGAGTTTCTGAATGGTACATCATGTTGATTCTTGCTTGTTTTCTGAACCGGTTCCAAAGCATCTTTTATAACTTCTCTTGGGATATTAGACACTATCTTGTTTGGGGGGCTAATTTGTACAAGTCTTTCTGTTTGTTGAGGGACTGAAGAATAAGAATTTTCCTGGCAGCCCTTTGAAAGACTGTTGTCTTCTATTTTTTCCCCTTTGTCTTTATTATAGAAAGGCTCACTGTGATAGTCAAGTCTATTAGTCTTATTTTGACTAGCATCTTTGCTATTTGGTCCCTGGAATAACTTCTCCTGCTGGGGAGTTGTTGGTCTGCAAAACTGGTTTGCATACACAGGTTCATGATACTCAGTGGGAGACTTTGATTGTCTTTCAGTGGCTTGCCTTAAGAGGTCCTCCACTTCAACAGGTGCCAGATCATCTACTTCATTGTTCATTATGCCTCCATTGGTGCACACTGCATAGACTGACTTTCTGCCATCGTCATACACTTTCACTCCTGCACCTGTGAATTCTTCTGAAGGAAGAGGAATTGTAGACAAAACTGTGCTTTCCCCTGTCTTCATGTCTTTTTCGACTTTAATTTCCATTGCAAACAGAGCTGTTGGAGGAAACAGATGGGGTTACCGCACTTGTATTCCCAGTGATATATTAAGAGTTTGAAAATGTTATAAAAAATACTGTTCGCACTTTCTATGTATTCCCACCGATGTATTAAGAGTGAAAACTTTATAAAAAATACTGTTCGCACTTTGTTTGGCCCCTTTAGCTGTGAAGACGTCTTCCAACCATTTATAAGCCGTGGTATCCAAAAACCCTTTTAAAGCGATATTTTTTATAACATTTTCAAACTCTTGATACATCACTGGGAATACATAGTGTAGCAACAGCCATGGCTCTTAAAAATGGTTAAAGAAAGAGCTAAAGTTATGTGTTGGTCTTAAGAGCTAGTTACATCAGGCAGTCCGTAACTCTACCTGTGTGGGTCACCAGTGGTGGACTGTAACATTAGTGGCCCAGGAGCAAGCTGAGCAACACTTGAGGGACTGCTACTGTCTCTGGAATGCTCAGCTGAGATTCAGTTGGCACAAGCTCCAATTTCAAAATAAAAAATATATATTCACAACCAATGTTCAATATATATTTTGTATTTTGAAATTGGAGCTTGTGCTGTTCTTCTTGTTTGTACTTGCTATTTTACAGCACTATTTGTAACTTGTTGTTGAGATTCAGTTGGTAGCATTCTGGGAGGCTGTGAGGGGCAAGCTGGCAGCGTCCAACCTGAGAAGCCCTTTGACACTGCTGGGGCTCAGTCTGCTTGCTTCTGGCTGCCAGTAGTCCTCCGAGACAGCCAATGCACCCTTGCTGATGAATTCATATATTTGGGTGATTTGAAATGGTGGTGGGAGGGGTACCAATTGAACTCTCCCTTTGCCTCCTGCTTTTTACTGTTTTTACATCGGAAGTGCAGGCAGATAAGGGGAAAGCTTCAACACAGCTCCCATCTGCCTCTTCACTACCCCACTCAGCTTCACATGCAGGCATGGACTGGGAAGTCAAAATGGCCCTGGTGTAAGCCAGGCTGAGTGGCCCATGCAGTGCTAAGCACAGCTACATGGGCTTGGCTCTGTTTGCTGCTGGCTGCCAGTGGCCCTTCAGGAGTGGTCCACCATGAGCGGTCCACCAGGAACTTTTGCTGTAAGTTAAACAGCCAGACCACCCCTTTCCATTTGAATTGGGCACAGTCTGCATTCTGGCAGTAGCATTGTAGTAAGTCTTTATTTTACTTAGGATCCTACATTTGAGAAATTGTTCCAACTGTAGCCGCGTTAGACATATATAGCCTTAAAATATATAAATGCTTGCAATGTATGTTAATTAAAGTTGATCTTCTGCCGGGAGACTGGCAAGGATATTGATGCAAAGTTTTGGTTTCACTGCAGGCTAGAAAGACGGAAGCATAATGATTCTAGGCGCTCAACCAAGGCGGCCTTCCCTAAACATAAACATAGATTAGAACATAAAATTTCTCATCTCTTTGAATCCTGAAGTGGGAGTAAAAAGGATTCATGGAAATTCATTATTCTATGTACATCAGCATCCTTTATGTGACTTTCTCACCATATATAATTAATTAGCTTGACATCTGATTATCTATGTATATCTATATCAGTCAACCTTGCTTAAAAACTCTGCTGATAGATTTGAAGGATAAATTTTGTTTTGAGATAGTTTCAGATCCTTGAAGAGATGTAATGTAAAGATTGTAATAGATAATCACAGATTAGGGTTCCCATGGAGAAAAAGTATATAGGGGGCTGGAAATTGTAAGACGTTGGAGGTCATTATCAGACTTCCCGGACAGTACGTTGGTATGTATAGTAACTTTGTTCTGTGAGAATATTATGATCTGTGAACTCTCTGCAAATTTTGTAAACTAGCTTGTTGGGGCTTTGCCTATATTCTGTTATATTCTGTTATTCTCTTCTTATACTTTGATACTTGATACTTGGATATTTCTGAAGTTAGCAATAAAAAGAATCTCTAAGATTCAATAAGATTGCCTCATTACTTTGGGTAGCTAATTCTAATAAGGAAACATACCTTCTAGTGAGGTATAAATCCTATACATTTAGTCACTGATAACAGTAACTCAGCTTCTTCACAACCATCTATTATGTTGTAAAAGCACACTGGCACTCATGTGCCATTAGAAGACTTCAGCTGAGTAAGAATCAGGGTGGAAACAAGGGAGCCTTTCCTATTCACAGGCCTGTCATCCCCTTGCTACTCCAGCCGCCTGTCCCCAGCCCCTTAGACCCAGAATGGGGAGGACTTCGATGGCCTTGAGTATGTTGCTCTGCGGGGGCCGTCCCCTTGCTATGCAGCAGCAGCTGTCTCTCTCTTCCCTCCTGCTTTTTAAAGCCAGGAGCTGGATAAAAGTATGTATGTACAGCTGCTGTAGTACTGGCTTACCATTTCCCTAGCTTTAAAAGGCCAAAAGAGGAATATCTGGAAAAGAATGTGTGTGTGTGTGTGTCTGTCTGTGTGTTTGGGGAAGAGGGAAGAAAAACCATTTTACAAAAACATTCTGGCTTCTCATTGCCTGGGTTCATTTTTACCTGCCATTTGAAGTGGCTATTTACAAGGCTGAGGTAAGGAGTGGTAGCTAGAGGCAGGAGTCCATGACAAATGGCCCACACTAGAGATCAGAATAACATTCAGACCAGGGAAGCCGACTTATCACACACAATACTGCAAAAGTGTCAGACAGAACTAACTGGATCTCAGATTCTTTGGTATCTTTGCAAAGTTACAGGAAACTAGGATTAAGGAAATGCCATTCAAATTGTAGCTTGGCTCTCACTGAAATCCATTTGCTGAGCTCAGGTTTCCACACTGGTATAATGTTAGGAGGGACCTGACCTGGATGGCCCAGGCTAGCCTGATCTCGTCAGATCTCAGAAGCTAAGCAGGGTCAGCCCTGGTTAGTATTTGGATGGGAGACCACCAAGGAACACCAGGGTTGCTGTGCAGAGGAAGGCACTGGCAAACCACCTCTGTTAGTCTCTTGCCATGAAAACCCCAAAAGGGGTCACCATAAGTCGGCTGCGACTTGACAGCACTTTACACACACACATAATGTTAGGAAGGAACTGGTTTCCAGTGCCCAAGTACAAAGCTTTGGGCATATTAAAGTGTTCGTTTATTTCAATCCTTTCCTATTCTTCTCTTGTCTCCATTTTGAGCTGACTTGCAAAGATAACAGAACCTAAATAGCCTCAAATCTTGGATGCCAAAAGTGGTGAGCATCATCAGATGAATATTCTACTTCTATGTAGAGCAGGGGTAGGGAACCTTTTTTCTGCCAAGGGCCATTTGGATATTTATAACATCATTCGCAGGCCATGCAAAATTATCAACTTAAAAATTAGCCAACCAAGCCCCAAGCAGGCAGCTGCCCCAGATGACCCCCCCACACGGACAAGCAGGCAGACATCCAACCAGTGGTGTACTCGCCTACCTGGTGGCACAGGATGAACTCCCCGCCTCCTGCGCGCATTCTGGCCCTGCCTCCTTTAACCCCTCCATTGTTGCCACTTCTGCCCCCAGCCCTCTTGTAGTACAGAGGGAATACGTTTCTCCATGGCCCGGGTAGGAAAGGGTCAACACAGTTTCTTGGGTGGTCCTAGCAGCTCCATAGCTAATGACTCTTCTGCAAGGGGAAAAAAGTTCCTTTTCTCGGCAAAACAAACTCACATCTTCCTTGAATAGTGGCTATTCCTGTCCGTGGGAGTGGGCGGATCACCAGTCTTAGATCCTTCTGAGCTAGAGATCTGCCAGGACCCACGAAGGGCCAGACCAAATGATTTCGCGGGCCTTAAACGGCCCCTGGGCCTGACGTTCTCCACCCTTGATGTAGAGTTTGTAAGAAGTGCTTATGGGTGTAGTCCATGGAATGGAGGTACTGAGCAGTGCTCTGCATATAGAAGGGAAATGCTAGCAATGAAAAGAATTTCTTAAAAGTTCTTTACAATAATGTAAGCACAGATCCCAGATCACAGCTGCTCATGCATAAAAAGTCATTGTATATCGCTAATACTCCATGCACAGACTTTAGGTATGGATACTCATTCACATCCATCTTGAGAAAGCGGACAAGAAATGCACCTTGTTAGAAGGCATCTGTGTCTCACTCCATAATTTGCAGCAATGAACGTAGAGTCCAAGAAGAAGAAGAGTTGGTTTTTATATGCCGACTTTCTCTACCTTTTTAAGGAGAATCAAACCGACTTACCATCTCCTTCCCTTTCTCTCCCCACAACAGACACCTTGTGAGGTAGGTGAGGCTGAGAGAGTTCAGAAAACTGTGACTAGCCCAAGATCACCCAGCTGGCTTTATGTGGAGGAGTGGGGAAACCAACCCGGTTCACTAAATTAGAGTTGGCCACTCATGTGGAGGATTGGGGAATCAAACCCAGTTCTCTAGATCAGAGTCCATCACTCTTAACCACTAAACCACACTGGCTCTCAATCCAGTTCCAGTGGATCCAGTTTCACGAAGACCACTTTTTTTCTCATTTAACCCAGCCAAGGTTCCATGTTTTATCTTTCTCCCTTCCTTCCAGAGCACATTGCCGTGTGGGTTTATGTAATTATCAGCCCTGATTCAATCGTGTGTAGCAAATACCATATGCACAGAGTTTAAATACGGATACACATTCATAACATGTCTAGGGAAAATGGACAGGAAAGGTGTACCCCCCTGCATCTTGTTAGAAGATACCTCTGCGCACAGTTCCCAAGGCCGCATGCGCACTGCCCTATTAGAAAAGCTGCAGTTACCCCAATCAGCTGTTTAGCAGGGAGTGGGAGAATATGAACCCACTCCCTACTCATGTTCTTGAATAGCTGATCACGCCTTTTCCCAGCCTTCTTGGAAGACAGCTCTGGCAGCTGAATCAAGGCAGCATCCACATGTATTAGGGTTGCCAACCTCCAGGTACTAGCTGGAGATCTCCTGGTATTACAACTGATCTCCAGCCGATATAGATCAGTTCCCCTGGAGAAAATGGCCGCTTTGGCAATTGGACTCTATGGCATTGAAGTCCCTCCCCTCCCCAAACCCCACCCTCCTCAGGCTCTACCCCAAAAACCTCCCGCCGGTTGCGAAGAAGGACCAGGCAGCCATAACATACATAGCACCTATGTGTGGCTCCTCATCCATCTGTTTTCAGGTGAGTAGCCAGGTTGGTCTGTAGCAGCAAGATTTGAGTTCAGTGACACCATAAAGACCAACAAGATTTCGAGGGTATAAGCTTTTTGAGAGTATCTGATGAAAGGAGCTTTGACTCTCGAGAGCTTACATCCTGGAAATCTTGTTGGTCTTTAAGGTGCTCCTGGACTCCAGTCTTGCTCAATCAGCTGTTGACACTCTATGCAAATGTGTCTACCTAGGTGGATCAGGGCAACTAGCTTTGGGAGAGCTACTCCTGGGTGAACTGGCTTCCCACAAGAAAAAGTGAATATTCACATCAAACACGGAATTAATTTGCAAGACTTCAGACCATCATTTATTCATAGTATTTTACAAGTTTATGTGTGTCTTAAATTTCATTGTTGAACTGTACCTTTTCGACTTTCTTCATCATCCTCTGTTTTTAGATGTCCTGTTCTTTTAAGTGCAGAAGGTCTAAAAGATTTTGGGAGGTTGGGTATGTTGGTATATATATAGTCAGCTGATTCTGTGAAAAGAGGCAGTTATTAATTCATACCTTTGCCCTCTGGTGACATGTATAAATTTTTAAATTTCATGTTTTGGTCCAACATACCTTCTCTAGCCTCTACTTTTTCCACCTTCACAGACTAAAAAAGCAGCCAAAAAAGAAAAAAAGATTTGTATAGTTTTAAGAAATTGATACAGAAAACTGACTACTGGTACGGTATCTTTTCAAAGTTGGGCATACAATAATTAATAGCCATGAAGCTCAATGCTTTGTACAGTTACTTGGAAATAAATCCTGCAGTATTCACTGGTGTTTACTTCTAAGTAAGAGTGATAAGCTTAAAAATACTTGGGCCAAAATGTATTAAAACTAATGACATATCTAAAGTATAGAATGATAACACCCAAATTATGAACATAGGCTAAACTCCGCCCAATTCTGACTTTTCTTCTATTGGTGCAAGCCAATCCTAATATGTACAATTTGTACTATTTCAGAAAGATGCTTAAACTCAGGCTGAATCTCTAGAAGAAAGTTGTCACATAAATAGTCATTTAATTGTGGAACAGTCACTATGTAACCTTTTGAGTTGTTCAATGCTCAGGTTTAGCTCTCTCTCTGTGTAAAGTGCCATTAATTCACAGCTATGGAGACCCCGTATGGCAGGGGTGTCAAATTCAATTGTTACAAAGGCCAAATATAACATAAATGCCACTTGGTTGGGCTGGGCCATGCCTCGGCAGCCCAAATCGAGAGTGTGTGTATGTGGGGATGGGGGTGACTGTCTTGGCTGGCTTGTGGGCCAGATAACAGCTCTCAAGAGGCCGGATCCGGCCTGCAGGCCTTATGTTTGACACCCCTGCCCTACGGTTTTCAAGGCAAGAGGTGAACAGAGGTGGTTTGCCATTGTCTGCCTCTGTGCAGCAACCCTGTGCTTCCTTGGTGGACTCCAATCCAAATACTATGTAGGGCTGACCCTGATTAGCTTCTAAGATTTGATGAGATCTGGGTCAGGTTCAGCTTTAGTCATGGTTTATTTGAATGTAATGACTTAGTCCCAGAAAATGTATTAAGATATTATGTATCAAATATTTAAATAATAAAAATCTTATTGGAGACCTCCTGCAAATAGGTTTTTAGAGGTTTTTTTTTTTTTTTTTGGTAGGTGCTTAGACTTCAGCTTAGTGGGATCTGAAATGAAACTGGCAACAACGCCATTCAGGAGCTTGAGTGAGTCAGTGGGAATTCCTTGCTGCTGATGGCTGGGTGATGGTTTCATCTTGCCCTGCCGCCAGATTGCCAGCCTAGTTATTGTTCTGACTGGGAGAGTGAGGGACAGCAGGAGGAAAGGAGTTAATGAGCTACATATTGATTATGTCTGCAGGTTAAGCAGGACAATAACAGCAGATCCCTGGGCTGAAGTCAATGGTCCACTAAATGCAGCTCAGGGCAAATCCACAGTGCAGTCCTAAACAGAGTTGTACCATGAATTTAGTGAGGATTAATCTTTTTAGGATTGCATTGGCACTTTCCTGAAATTACTGCTGGTCTTGGCATTACATTTTCACTGATCAGCATCACTACCTGGGAAAGTGGGGTGGGGGGGGAGACCATTTAAAACACTGCAATATAGCACTATTTATCAGTACTTATATGGCCCCCTCCATATATGAAGGCCAGGACTATTTCCCCATTGTCTTCCCTTTCAAAAAGGGTCTACCATTTATTTCAACACGAATGGCAGCAGACTGGCAACCCCACCATAAGATTCCTGGGTGATTAACATGTAGGGGGTACAAAATGCCACCACTGCTTTATAGAATGGCTACAGAATAGGTGATGGCAAAGGAAACAGATGCACCCTACTCTCCCTGTCTACCTTTTCCTTCCTATTTGACCAGCTAATAGGGTTGCCAACACTTGACTCCCGAGTAGACTCATCTCCTCCTACCCATTTCTTGCTACAGCTGTTAGACTTATTGTTTGAATATAACTTTTTTAGGTTTGAGTCTGAATTCTTTTTGCAAATTAAAGGCGTAGCCATGGGCGCCGCCTTCGCCCCGGCAATAGCCAACTTATTTATGATCCAGTTTGAGACCTTACATATTTTGCAAAATAATCCATTTCTTCCGCATATGCTTTTGTTCAAACAGTTTGTGAATGATTTATTTTTCATTTTTGACTCAGCCCGAACCTTTGGTGAATTTGCGGCATGGCTTAATACCATTAATGAACATCTGACGTTCACTGGGTCTTGTGATCCTGAGCGTATAACTTTTCTTGATTTAGAAATTTATGTGCAATCTACCGGTAACCTGGCAGTAAAACCTTACTGAAAAAATATGGCTAAGGACTCAGGTCTACATTATCGTTCCAACCATCCCACTTTTTTGAAAAATAATTTGCCGTTCAGCCATTTCCTCAGACTTAAATGAAATGCAACCTGTAATGCCGAGTTTGAAGCTGCCTCAGATAAAATGACTGTTGCTTTAACCAAAAGGGACTATCCAATAGAAGTCATACAGGAGGCTCGCTTGAGAGCTAGAAACAGAGACCGTGCCACATTATTTGGTAGCCTTACCAAAGATAAATCAAGCAACAATAGAAAGATCTTCTGTTCCCTAACATATAGTAAACATTCGCAAGAAATACAGTGAGTGATCAAAAAACATTGGCATGTCATTCAACACATACCAGGTTGTGAGTTACCACCAACATTTGGCATGAGTAGAACCAGCTCCCTTCGTGATCGACTTGTTCACTCAGATATACACAGACCTATACAACACTCCTCAGCAGTCGGCCATTTTAAATGTGGACGGTGTTCTGTCTGTCCCTTAAGCCTCCCTGTAAAGGAGTTTAGTTCTACCACCTCAAACTTTAGGTTCAAATTACAGCATTTTTCCAATTGTTCTACGAGCCGCGTTATTTACGCGGTCACATGCAAATGTGCAAAACTTTATATCGGAAGTACCGTTCGCCAAATAAGATTACGCATAGGTGAACATAGGTCCAGAATACGGGCAGGTAATTTAGATGCCCCACTCACCAGCCATTTCCTCGAGCAAAAACACTCAGAAAATGACTTAAGATTCTTTGTATTATGGGTGTATAAAGACCATCCCCATGACACTAAGGATATGCAGAAGATCCTTCTTCAACACAAAATGAAATTCATCCATTTGTTCAATTCTCTTAATACCATATGGATTAAATGATGAAATTGACTTATCCTGTTTCCTGTAATCTTCCCCCCTCCCTTTCCTTTCTGATCTGACTCGAAATGGACTCTGTCTCCTTTAAGAGATACGTGCAACGCACCCCTCTTAGACATGTGATTGATCCTAGGAAGTATATGTGCTGAACGCTGAATCTTCTATACAAACTTGAGCAGCCTACTCCATGTGGGAGCCTTAAAATCAATTATAAATAAAACTAAAAGAAAAATAAACATACTTTACTTGAAGAAAACTCTCAGAAAGTTAAAACTGTGGGCTTTTATCCTCTACAACTAAGGTAAGGAGACAATTATTTTAAAATTATTTTGAAATTGTTCAGTTCCGTTCGGTTGACTCTAGTTGCATAGATACAGTATTTATATTTTATAACATTTTCAGGCTGATGAAGCCAAGCGTATGGTGAAAGCGCTAAAAGAATATCCGGAATAGCGTTTCCTTCTTCACTCGTCCTCGAGTTTATACGGAGAAGCGAATCTGACTCTTCAGACGCTGGCTTAAAAGAACTTTGGACTTTTTCTTTGACGACGTTGGATATAGCCATTGTGCTGCTTATACTGTTGTTGGTCAAATTTGACTACCTGTGTATATATGTATATATTTATAAATATTAGATATGTGTTAGCACTAGTTGTTCTTTGCACTGTTATAGCTTGTTGACTCTTTGCATGGTTCTTATAGTTTGAATAGATTTTTTGATATAGTTGCCTGCACTGTTTCTTTATAACCTCCAGGTGGTGGCTGAAGACCTCCTGCTAATACAACTGATCTCCAGGTGACAGAGATCAGTTCCCCTGTAGAAAATGGCCACTCTGGTAATTGGACTCTATGGCATTGAAGTCCCTCCCTTCTCCAAACCCTGCCCTCCTCAGGTTCCACCCCCAAAATCTCCAAGTATTTCCCAACCTGGAGCTGGCAACTCTACTGTCTATGTTAATGTGACATACGTTAATGGGTGCTGCTTAGGGTTGGAGAGAGAGGCTACATGCTCACACATATCCCTCTGGGAACAAAAAATGCACATTTAGCCGCAAGGTGATTTACCAGCACCATACAGTGCAAAATGCCATGGAATGCTCAAAAAACATTCTGAAAAGAGCTGACGAAGCCACCGTGAAACGTGAAGTGACTGGTCTCACGTCGTGAAACGTGAAGTGACTGGTCTCACGTCCTACAACTTTTTGAGGCTTTTGCCCATGGACTTGAGTTGCACTGGTACTTTATTGCTAGTTTTGTTACCATTTGATACTCCATTGTTATGAATGTAATACTTTGGTTGTTCTTTTGGTTTCAATAGGGCATGAATTCAATGCTCAGTAAACATTGTTGAATGTTTGTAAATAATTCAGTGCTTGTGTAATTTTTGCACTGTGTTCTTTGTGGAGCCTTTGTGCTGCCAATTTCCTAAGGTTACCTATTACAGGACAGGTTGTTTGTGTTGCTTAGTTAACCTCCAGGTAGTAGCTGGAGATCTCCTGCTATTATAACTGATCTCCAGCTGATAAAGATCAGTTCCCCTGGAGAAAATGGCCGCTTTGGCAATTGGATTCTATGGCATTAAAATCCCTTCCCTCCTCATACCCCACCCTCCTCAGGCTCCGCCACCAAAACCTCCCACTGCTGGCAAAGGGGGACCTGGCAACCCTAATGCTGCTGGGGCTGCATCGGCTTTGCATATAGAAGGCCTCAGCTTTGATCCCTGCATCCTCAGTTGAAAAAGGTTAGGTGATGTGAAAGATCTCTATCTGAGCCGCTGGAGATCCACTGCCTGTCAGAGTAGACAATAGTAACCTTGACAGACTAGTGGTCTGACTAGGTATTATGGTTCAAAAGATCTGTAATTCCAGATTGTAAAAAAAATGGCTTGTATCCTATGGTTGATTTCAGCTGATAGGAACTGAAGGAAAGGGATTTTTTTTGCCATTTACTTATTTCATTTGCACCCCCATGCTGTTTGTGAAGGTTCCCCAGGATTGGATCCGCTAAGAGCAGGATTTCACAGGCTCATTGCATTGCAGCGAGAATGCAGGAAAGTCCTGTCTGGTGAGTTTCACACTGCTTGTGGTTTGTTGGATAAAAGTCAGCATTCTTAAGCTAGGTCTTTGTCTGTGGTTTTCCCTGCCTTGCCATATCTCCCCTCTCCTTATGAAAAATCAATGAGGCTGCTCAGAGCGCTAAGTACATTGCGGTGTTCTCCACTACAGCAATTGCATAATGCTCCTACAGTCTTGTTTGACTTTCAGTGAATATGTTTGTTCAGGCTTTCACTGAAGGGTGAATAAAATGTACAGAATATTTTTTTTAGTTCAGGGAGGCAGGACACAGAGGTTTGTTTTTTTAATGAATTTTATATTCTGCCTGTGTAGGCAAAGATGATGGCTAATATTGATTACCATATTTTATGCTAGAATAATATTGCAGTTCACAACACTAATGTGCAAAATATAAATACAGTATATGAAACATTTGCTGGCATGGAATCACTAGTAGTTATAATATCCTTGATCTTGAGATATTATTTATGTGGTTCTGACTGGCTTGACTAAATTGAGGTTTAATCACTGTATGTGCCAAGTTGGGGTCTTATCCCAATTCCTAGCCTAATCCTCGCTTTCTCTTCAAGAGATCATTTTTACGAAGTGACATAAATGACATCCAGAACAGGGTTTGAAAAAAAGGGTTTGAATCTGACCTTTATGATATCTTCTGCTGTCCTTTCAACCAATTTAAGCTTCTTTAGTATGGCCTTTTCTTTAGCTAAGATTGTCAGCTCTTCTTTTTCAAGGTCCTCTATTTCTTTCTCAAGTCTGCAAATGTACGATATTCGAAGGAAGAATGTTTAATAGTCCCGGCCAGCAATGAACAGCATGCAGAAGAGGTCTTGGATACATCCCCCAGAGTGCAATAGCGGGTTTGATTCTTTTAAAATATATATATATTATTATAGCTGTTCAGTATATAGAGATTAAAAACACTAAAATGGGTTCTTACAGTCGACACACACATAATAAAAAGTATAGTAAATGAAAAGGCAAAAAAACCCCTGTTTATACTACTGTGGCAGTTTTGAACTTACTTTTAAAGCAAATCTGCATTTCACTGTCCTTCCTAACTATAGCAGAACCTCGTTGCCGCCTTTAAAAGCCAATTTAAAAAGCTCAAAGGCTCACACCACATAAGGTGTTTTTGGAACATAACTATGTGTAAAGGCTGAAACAAAAGTTTTAGATGTTGCAATTAATTCCATACATGAAACAACTAACTATGAGTAGCTTAATAAAAATATACAAATATGTTACTATCACATTTGTTTGCAGGCTAAGCATATTTGTTAAAACATTCGAGGAATTTTTGGAGCGGAGTAAATTGGGCTCACTGGTAAATTATGGGGAAAAGATAATCCAGTGATTGTTTCGGCCAGAGGTTTCGGCCCATGCACACAACATATTGTATAACATAATACTGGGAATCCCTTTTCCCTCGAGCCACACCAACACATCCTTTCTTCTCAAAATACTAGCAAGTTACTCTATACTATACACCCTCTCACTGCACAATCTGGCCACAGAATTGATATAGTACAAAACACCCTACAAGGCAATAGGTTCCTAAGGTGAAAAAATGCTATATACAATAAAGAAAAACTATACAGGCATCAGGCACTTGTCTAGCAAGAGACAAACCACCAACATCTTCTATTCTTAGCACAATTTTCTGAAGCTAGTTTTTATGCCCAGAATTCTCAGGTTAATCCACTATGAAATACTTACATGCTTTCTGTCAAAAACAACATTTAACCAGAGATAGGGTTGACCAAAGCTTAATCCAATCTAGACTGGCCTAACTACTCATACAGTACAAATGACCTTACCAGGCTGTGAGTAACCATTTTACATACAGTTAAAATTTCACCAAGTCAACATAGATTGAATTATAGTATTACTCCTGAGATAGTGGACCTTTCCCCAACAAAGTCTGATTACCCAGGCAACTATCCAAGGGTTGATCATTGTTCTAATACAGTATTCTTATACAGTTTCTGATACCACACTTGCTTCTAGTATGTTGGACTTAAAGTTGAGCTGAAAACCATTGATAAGGTCCAACAACTTCTGGATCTGCTCTGATACCATCTTCATCTCCTCCTCACTAAACTCTTCAGGACTCTTCCATGTGATTCAGTTCCCTTTCATTTGGCTCCTCATGTAAAGCCTCAAGTTGCGTATGAGGACTTTACAGAGATTATCTGCCACAACTGGGCTATCATCAGGTCAATTCAGATTGATCGTCCCATCTAAGTCAGCATAAGTTTTGGCGCTGCATTTCGTTTGAAGCTTGGAGTTGCACTTATTTGTCTGCTTCACTATAAGAGCTGGATTTCTTGGACTTATCACAGAAGGCGGACTCCGAAGAGAGTTTTCCAGTTTATCCAAGTATGAAATGACAGTCCCTTGCTCCCCTCTTAACTTCAGTTTATGTTGAACTGGTTTAGCTAACTTCACCTTGTTAGTTCCACCTGCAGAATTTGTTGCCCTAAAATTTGAGGATTGAGAGGAGTCAAAAACTGCCAAGGTGTGTTTTGAGGAAAGTGGGGAAACCATTTCATCTTTAAAAACTCTGCATATATGAATTTCATAAGAGGAAAGCAATTTCTGCATTTTTGTTAAAATCAGAGGAATTGTTGAGCAGCCAAAGGTCAAAAGAAGTCTTGTTTGTGAATAGTGACTGGGGAGGTCAACAAAAAGCTTTTCTGTATGTAAAATTTGGCTTAAGGAGTAAAGGATGGCTCTCCTATTTACCCATCTACTTCAATTTAGATAGAGAAAACACACAACACAATTTGGTTTTTTTTTGGAGAAGTAAATTGGAGCCATCCTTTCCCCCTTCTGTCTGAAGAGTTGAATAAAGTTACAGGCTTCTTAAAATTTAGATTTAAATTAGTAGTCATGAGAGATGACTCACAGAGGTTTGGACCTTCCCTCCCCTGTGCAAGGTTACAAAGTATTCCCTCTAAAGCACTGAACTTATCATTTAGGAGGTCAAGTTTGTTAACAATGTTGTTGAGCTTTTCATAAATGGCTATTATTGTCTCTTTTGTTGATAAGCATTGGTCTCTTATGAATTTCAGCAAGAAGTCTTTCTGCAGAAAAAAATCTGCCTTCTCACTCTCATGAGGGGTTTCTTCCCTTTGAGGTGGGGCTGGCTGAACATCAGTCCTCTCCATTGTAATTGGGGATTTACCTCTGTTAGGTGAAGAGTATATTGTTGGAGATGGCAACTGTATAACCTCTTCAGTTTGCAACATGTTGAACTTATTTGGGGAGAAATAATCAGAGATATTACTTACTGACTCCTTCGGAAAAAGATAATCAAAACGCAGCTGCTTAACCGCTTTCAGGAGTGAGTAAGAATCCGAATGCCTTCTTGGTCATTTTTTTCTCCCCAGACTGAGAATAGTAGTTCTCAATATGTAGGAGTTGAATTACTCACTGAGCTCAGCTGCCAAATTCTTTAAATTCTTTAAACCAGGAGAAGGCCAGCTAAGATTAAAAGTACAGAAATATCCATGGCCAGTCTTTAATCAGATTCAGCCAGGCAAGGCCAGATAAGATATTTTAATTTCGTAGATAAGGTTAAATTAACAGAGCATCTTTTCGGTCCTGCCGCCATCTTCTCAGGCTCCGTCACTCTCATCAACAGCGGGTCTGATTCAAACCCCATTTGGTTAGATTTAAGCCCTGTCCTTCCCAGGCTCCACCCCCAAATTTCCAGGAATTTTCCAACCTGAATCTGCCAACCTTACCCAACATTCCCCGCCACAGGCCAGAGGGACCTGGCAACCCTAGGTAGGTTAGACAGTGAGGTCTAATCGGCCAAGGTCATCCATTCAATTTCACTGCTGCTTAAAGGTCTGAACTAGTTTACTAAATGCTTATATCACTCTGAGCCAGGCAATTCCATTTATATTTTGCACAGTGTTTTCTATCACAGTTGCACTATGTAAAAGCTTAACGTTAAGAACAATATTCCTTCCAGCAGCGTGCCCTCTTGGAATTCAATCCTTTTCGCTAACTTGGGCATGAAAACAAGTTTTTGGAATAGATCATTTAAAATAGTTACTTTTAAACTGCAGCAACAAAGTGATTCACAGCATTGCTTGTGGCAAAGGTGCCTACTGTTGAATTCACACTACTTCATACAGACTTATTGTAAAGGTGCTAGCAGAGTACTGGGCCTTTAATATCAATTCTGAGTAAAATGCATTTGATGATCACATCTCCCTGAGCATCTGCTACATGTATGTCATTTGATGATCTCTCTCTAGGACTGAACCTCTCTCTATTTGCACGGCAGCTAACCTTCCTGATTTTATATTGAGGGCTTTTGCTGAGATCTATTGACATTCGTTCCTGTAAAAATTGGGATATATTTTGGGAAATGCATAAAAACTGAGTTTTTGGATGGGACAATGATTTGAAGGAGGCCTGTAAGTGAAAAATCAAAGAGATTGCAGGGAAATGAAGCTAAGTAGCCTATCTGCATTTCAAGTAATCCTACAAATGTCAGTTAAAAGACAATAGTGTGATATTTGGCTAACATAACATCTGTTTAAAATACTGGCCTTCATAAATAATTATAGAGGAGATCAGTAGTACGTTCCAACACTTCAGGAAATGTTACTTCCTTGATGTTATCATTGTCACCTAAATGTCAGAGTTTTAAAAAACCTCAGTATCTGACCATTTAAAGCATTTTAAATGTCAAAATGCTTCACTTTCTACCATTTGGATTTAGAAAGCATGATGAAATCCCAGCCAGAACTTGATCTTAATTCCATTTAAAAAAGCAATCAAACCCACAACTGATCTGTACTTATTCGAACAGCAGAATACTACAGCTAGTTTAGAGGCATTAATCTCCCTGTTCAGAATAGAAAATTTGATCTACACACAAAGCTTTTAATGGTAGAGAGGTAAAATCAAGAATGTTATCAGTACCTGAGGATATTTTGTTCCAGCTCATTCATCCGTTGCTGATCCTCTCGATTCTGGTTTTGCATTTCTTCTTGTTCTTTTGCGGTGAGAGTGTTTAATCCATCCCAGAGCCATTTCTCACGCAGGGCTTTTTTCTATATATAAATATTTCAAATATTTCAAATTCAAATATTTTCAAAAATGTCCCATTAGGAATTTGATTTATCTGCCATACATCTGGCATAATTCCCTATATTAGATCTCTAATGGCTATACCCTAATCTACAACCAACCTGCCAGCTCTAGATACTGAAGCATTTCTTTCTTACATATCTTATGGTTTGTAAATAGTCCAGGTTAGTATTTGATCTGCTATAGTTTTACCCCACACAGGGATATCTACATAGCAGGGAGTACCAAGATAAAAAGGAAGTTAACATTGTAATTTCCCATAATATGAAATACTAATATTGCTTGAGAAGTGGTTTATGAACTGTTTGGGGACTGATATGTTCTTAACGCTGTAAGGATAAGGAACCAGAAATACCTACCTCAAGAGAACAGATATCAGGATTGCAAAATGCCATGTTCAGCCACAAATATCACCACAATTGGGCTGATGGTTATAGGGAATTATGGGGATTTAAATTCATAATGCCGTCTCCCAGCACTTGCTTGGACTGTGTCTGCCCCACTCTCTTTTGCAGCTGCCTTGACAGAGAGTGAGAGGATGTTTGCTTTTTCCCAGATTTGCTTTTTCCCAGATGGGAGTTAGAGAGGCAGTCAGCTTGTGGGGGGAGGGGGGTAAGGTGGTGCAGGCAAAGCAGCTCCCCAAATTTTATTCTGCGCTCACATACTCCCCTCCTCTCTTCATGCCCTGAGCGCTGACTGGAATCTTCCTTGTATAGGAAGTCTTCATTTTAATTCCAGTTGGTTGTTATGTCAAAATACAGGCAATTTAACAGAACTGGGATTTGTTTCTCTGTAAAAAAGAAATAATCCCCCAATTTGTTAAGGTTGCTGAATTGACAACAGTTAGATGAAACTATCAAGTCCTCCATTGTGGCTTTTTGCACAAGGCAGGGGAAGGGAAGGAGGGAATTGTGTGTGCAGTCTTGAGGGGCTGAGGCTGGTTCACATCACAAACAAATTATGGTTCGTTTGTGAAATCTGAATTAAGTCTCAGATCATTCATTAAATCATTCAAGCTAATTTGATTAGCTGCATCATGTCTCGTGTGTTACCTTCAAGTGCTGATGTTTTAGTTTTTCTTCTTCTACTTTAAGGCGTTTCTTAGTGATTTCTTCTTGCAGTTTCCTCTTGTCCTGTAAATTACAAAAAATATTTTTTATTACAAAAATGAAAGTTTTTTTTTAATCTATCCACAGAATACTTTTTGAAAATGGCCTTAGAATTATTATAGACATCATTCCTATGCCCTTAAAATCAGTAGGAGTTTGGACTTTGGCAAAATTAAGATTATGGAGCAAGTGTCTCTATGTTGAAATCTGGGACAATCTCTAATGTCTGCAGGGGTTATATGAAATCAGGCTCTATCACCTGCTGCTGTAGATACAAACACAGCACTACTCAGCATGTGTCTCTAGCTTCAAGTCAGCTAGAGGCCATATAGTTGAACCAAGAGAACCAAGAAGCAACACGAGCTCATTCACATTTATGCTCTGGTTTTTAATGCTGGATTTAATTAACAGATTTAATTAACAGCTTTAATGTTTTGTGTTCTTATTGCTTTATTTTGTAAGTTGCCTCAGGCAGATTCAGTTGACGGAGGGCCATCGTGCTCTTGGGCAATGCTGCCTAGATCAAAGCATTCCATATGATAGATATATGGGTAGGGTTGCCAACTTACCTGTTATGGTGGGCAATCTCCCTTTGCCACCTCCTAGCCTTCTCCACACCTCAAATGAGTAGCAGGGGTAGGGGAATGGGAAAAAAGAAGTGTTACTTCTGGCTAAAACCTGGAAGGGATGGTACTGATCCTGTAGAACAGGGGTCCCCAACATGGTGCCTGTGGGCTCCATGGTTTATGCCAACTCTAACACTGATTGCTCAGTTGCCTGACAGTTGCAGAGGGAATAGATATTCACTTCTGATTGCCAAGGGCTGAGATACTTTGGTCTTGTGGGTTGCAGGTTTTACTGGCTGATTCTGAGAGTCACTTTCTCACATTGGCTGAAATCCACTAATCCTACCAAAAGGAAGCAAGGACCAGGAAAGAAAAGCTGCTTCTGAGATCATGGTCCTGAAGAATGAGATGCATACAAAGCCAACAGAAGGAACTGAAGGGGGAAAGGAAGAAAAGAGAAAGGAGGAAGAGGTGACCTGGGACCAGGAGCTGCAGAGGTGAGAAAGGCTGAAGTTTATACAGTATTTGGAAATAACTAGTGAAAACTTTGGCCACAGGCCTCTAGTTTCCTATAAAAGTTTAAGCATCACTCTCAGTTGCTAGAATCAGTCTGTTTATTCTACTATAATCTTATCTCATTTAAGGACCAGCAAACCTAATTGCCCTGCTTACTGGTAGGCATTTTCCCCTAGAGGCAACTGCATCCGTTTCTCTTCCCACACTTTGCTCATGGCAAACCATTTGTCTGTCTCCTTCGCTGTAAGCAGTAGCTATAAATTTGCATTTGGTACAATGTGGGTTATGTGGGAGAGTGCAAAATTTCAGCCTCTGCTTGTGGCCAGTGAGTCAGATGGCCCAAGGAGCAGGCACCAAGGACAGAAATAAACAAGGTCAGGTTGTCACGTGCCCTGGCTGTGAGCTTGCAATGAAAATGTTGCATGGAACAGAAGAGGGAACAAAAGTGTGAGTAAATACCATTCACAGTATTTCAGAAAGGTATGAATCACACACTTCAGATCCACTGCCTCTTTGTCATCAAAGGAGGTATAGACATTTGTCTTGGAAGTGAATGCTCATGGAAAAAACAACAATAACCTGCTCTCCAATTTCCTGCTGCACTTGTGGAAATGGAAAGCAATGCCATAGAGAAACTGCCTAACGTCTAGCAATATTCAAGTTAGTATGTACCTGTTGACAGGATAACTAAAATAAAGCTATTTGTTGCATCCGCTCTCTCTCTAATCTCACATTCCTGTGATTCAGAACCTAATCAAGGCATTACAAGCTTTTTGAATAGCAATGAGTATTAGAGAGAGCTGCTTGCCTTTGCCTGCATTCAGCTCCTGCAAAAAGCAACATACCTGTCCCAGAGTTGAAAAAACAAACCAAAGCAGAAGAAAGTGTTTGGGCATATGTATACTCAAAACTGATGGCTATTGTTTACATTGGAATGATTCCATAGTATTATCAGTGGAGTTCCACTAACAGCACAGAACTGCTACAAGCATGGAATTTCTGAATGATTCTGTCCTACGGGCTTGGCCTAAAGGGCCCTCGGGGGAACTGGAGCCTATGGCGCAAATAAGTAAATGGGAATGTTTCTGGATGTCTGTGGCTTTCCCTTCAAGGGGCCTTAAGTGTTAGGCAGTGACAAAGTCCAAGCGCTCATCAGGGCCTCCCCCCTTGGCTGAAGCCAATCCAAACTAATTTGATGCGATTTTAAAAAGCAGTTATCCTCCAAGTTCTCATAGGCCATTTATGCTTTGTGATTAGCTGTGCCATACCCGCGGGCCTCCTCCGTGGCTAATTTTTACTTATTAATGATTTTCCCACCTCTCAGCAGTTGCTTCGCATCCATCGCACCCTTGCCTCGCATTTCTTGGGACCTGTGTTATCGCGATTTTAACATTTGCCTCAAACTCAAAGCTCAGGCAAAATCGTGAAGAGACCTTACCTCGGTCTTTTTTCTTTCCCGCCTCTCTCACCCCCATTCTCGTCCTTCCTTCCCACTCCTCCTCCCGCTCCCCTCCAACTTCCCCTCTCGTACCCACTGTACGCTTTTTTTTTAAGTTTCCCTGTTGCATTTTAGCCCACAGGCGAGAATTGATATAGACCTTTTATTTTATTTTTTTGTTTAAAATATTGAAATAGTGATTAAATGATAATAAAAAAACAACCAAATGAATTTGTGTCTCAGTCCTATCATATTTGCAAAGCTGCAAAAATAGGGTTTTTTGGGGTGGTGGTGGTTGGAAATGAGTGCTTGGACTGTCCGTGGAAAGAGTTAATTAACTATCCCTGTTCTGCGTTCATTCCTTGAGGATGCTTTCACCTCCCACCACAAGCTACTGTTAAAAAAAAAGGGGGGGGGAGTTACAACATGGCAGTCTAAGTCAATGTATTTTGAGCCTTCCCGCTCACCCTTGCAACGCAACCCTCTTGTGTGTTGCTCTTCTTTGATGCTCTGCTCATTACAGAGTTAGCTTTACAGCAGGCTCAGGGCGGCCATGAGAGGACGGCCACCCCCTCCGCGTAGTGTGGCTCAGTTATGGCTGGTTGGGGGTGGACCTGGCCCCGCTCAATTCAGTATTTTAATTTTAAACGCCCACCCCCATGGTGGGGTTCAGCCCATGCTGTTGATGTGGTTCCCCCCCAAAAAAAAGCCACAAGAAAAACCGACCAATGAAACACCAGGGTTTCTGTGGGGGAGGGACACCACAGATCTGCATTTTGCCCATCCTTTTGCCAAGTGACTCCTTCGTAGCAGGAACGTATTCTAGGGGAAAAAATTAAGTACTGTGGGGCTAAACCCCCCCCCCCATGAATAAGGATTTGAAAACTCGGATTACTAAACTGTGCACCAAGAGAGTGGCAAACCAGGCGCTAAATTTTCCTGCATAAATGACCAAAGACATTTCAATTTCCTTTATGTGAATAACAGTCTCACACACTGCCCTGAACTGGATAGCAGCAGGCTAGCCTGATCTCATCAGATCTCAGAAGCTAAGCAGGGTCGACCCTGGAAAGTATTTGGATGGGCAACCTCCAAGGAATGCCAGGGTCATGACACAGAGGCAGGCAATGCCAAACCACCTCTGAACATCTCTTGCATTGAACACCCCACCAGGGGTCGCCATCAGTCAGTTGTGACTTTATGGCACACAAAAAAAGTCTCTCACTGTGAAACAAGGAGTAAGTTAATGAGGTTAAATCAGTAGGAGGTAATTTCAATTACAGAGGATTTAACAAGTAGACAGAGTTGTTTTTTAAATTCCTGTTGCTATTTAAATATTTTGAGGAATGTTCATTTTAGACTGGGCTCCTTAGAACACACTAGCATTTCTGGCATGCATCTCAAAAGTCAAATTTAAGCTACACAGAGGACAAAAATAACATGTTAGTCTGCATAATGTCTCCCTGTCATAGGTATACCCGTTCCAGTATCTCTTGTGTCCCCTAACTTAGTAAACCCAACAGCTGACATCTTTGTGAGAAGAATGTTAGCTGGTGTTGTTCTTCAGAGAGTTCTATTTTTAAAGGTTGTTTGCAAGGTATCCCACCGTAGCAGTTTGTAGTGGTTCACTTAATCCTGATTTCAGGAACATGCTGCTGCCAGTTTCCGAACGTCACCTCTTTCTTCCTGATGTCATTGAACAAATAGCCTTGAAATAATCCAATCATCAGTTTAGGTCATCAAACAAGTCTGTATTTCAAACAGGGCGGAGCCAAATGTTTGACAGTGAACAGCTTTATTGGAAATGGGGGCTTTTTTTTTTTGAGGAAGGGGAACAAAATGTTCTCCTCCACCCAGTGTTTACCCCTTTCACTTTTACTTGCCTAAGTTTGCAGTCCCGATTGGCAGGTGCCATGACCCATTTTGCTTCTTTTTAAAATTGTTCCTTCTTTTGCTACTATTCATGAAGGTATCAGATCCAATGGGCTTTAAGATTTAGCTATGTGCTGCCATCACATAGAACCAAGGAAGTTAATGCAAAGTGTGTGTGTGTGTTAAGTGCCGTCAAGTCGCTTCCGACTCATGGCGACCCTATGAATGAAAGTCCTCCAAAATGTCCTATCTTTGACAGCCTTGCTCAGATCTTGCAAATTGAAGGCTGTGGCTTCCTTTATTGAGTCAATCCATCTCTAATGCAAAGTAGGCAATTCTTTTTTGCTTTGCTTTTGTATGTTCTCAGCAATAGCAGGATGTAGCGAAATCTCGTTAATTATATGGCAGTTCCACAGGCAGCAGCAACATATGAGAAGGATTTCAGAAACAAATGGCACCACTGCAGCGGCTGATTAGGGCTGCAAAGTGGCTTTATTTTAGATTGAGAAGAACCTTAGGGGAGGGAGTTTACTGGTGTTGCTCTCCAGAAGGTTCAGAGGTTGGGGCAAGTTTTCTTTTTGGAGGGGAGGACTGATGCCGTGCAGTGACGCTGTCTAACTGTGTGAATGTACACAAACATTTTCACTGCCTTTCAAGAGCCCCCTCCTCTCCTACATGATCACAGGAAATAGCAGGCACAATTAGAATGGCATGAAGTATTTTCGTGAAATGTAAATTGCATGGTGGAGGTTCATACCAGAATACATTAAATAGCAAGATTTGTGCGATGGGGATTGTTTTTTCTTTTCTTTTTTAAGAGCTAGAAGATATCAGAACTAGTACTATATTCTTTTCACGCAGGTTGTTGGAATGGCCCTCGCATCATTTAAGTAAGTGCTGCTTTGCTGAGATTCATAATAGTACTTCATGACTCTGAAGCCAGTTTTGGATGTAATTTCACCCCAAACGTTACAAAATTTTGTAGCATTAGCTAATGCAGTTTTCTATAGGACCAGGCAACCCTATAACCCTAGAGACACTTATTTGAAGACAGTTTCATGAAACCAATCTGCTTAGGAGGTATAAAACAATTACTCACATATCTCTTTAGTTGCTGGCCAAACTCAGGGACATTGACTCACAGGAAAAGTGGGAAGGAAAACAACATCAGCAACAAAACCAGCCCGTTTTAAAGAGCTGTCCAAGCACCAAACACAATATTGTAAAGAACTTTGCTTTTAATAATATCTAAATATCTAAAAGTTTTTTACCTTGCAAGAAGAAAAAATCAGTTTTGTAAGGATGAAACAATTATTGTATAGCTGTCATTTCCACTAAAGCATAAGGCTTTATCATCACAACTCTTTTCAATTTGTCAGCTGCACACATTTTAAAACTGCATTTCTTAGCAATTTATTTTGCTTTGCTTGGAGCTAAGATGTTCACATCTAGTTAGAAGATGCTCATATCTAGTAACACAGGTCACATTTCCTATGGGAAAAGCTTTTTTCTCTTTAGGACACTTCTGTATTGGAAAGTTCTGATATGAAGAAGATATTTTATGTGAGCATAATATTTCTTATCACTAAAGAACCATCCAAGAAGAAATCTCTCAGAATGAGCACTTGTGAATCCAAAACACCCAACTGAGCCTCTCAAAACACAGTATTTAATAATAAATTTAATAATAAGTTTTGATAATAGTCTGTCAAAATCAACAGGCAGCCTTCTCATCCCCAGTACCACACAGCCCAAGACACATGAACAATACTCTAAGAAATATTCACAATGTTTTCTGAGGTGCTTGATTTTTCTCTCTCCAACCTTAACATTTCCTTCATGTGCTACTTTTAGTAGCTTGTCTACAATTATCCTGTTGCTATTGGTCCAAAACATGCATTGTGAAGAAATACTGTCCTCTAAGGAAAAATGTTTTCTCCACCTCCTTGCTATGGTTACAATAGCCCTTTGTTACTCATGGGCCAACGTTTGTGGGAATACAGTACCTTTGCAAATAAGTCTACAAAAGCGACTAGTCTCCCTGGCCATACATATGTGAATCATCTGTAGCATGACAGTAGCCTGAAAAGGAAAGCAGAAAAAGTCTCCACTTTTTAGTTTAAGCTTTCCTGTTTCGAGACTTGATGGTGATCTCTATTTTCCAGCCTGGCTATGGAATCTGGACTGGGTGTAATCTCCATTTAGCACTTGCAAAAGATGGCCAAACTAGGGGATAGGCCTGGTGTGATGGACAGGATTGGAAACTCCTTACGTTTATGTAGTACCCTGTTTCTGTCCTGTGGCTGTATGTGCCTGAGATGTAACTGAAAGTGCTAAGAAATAAATTAATCAGAAAGACCAGTTTATATGAATGGGGTTATGTCAAGCCCAGTGGGTTCTCTTGGTTAATAACCATTACTACCTCATTATAGCAGCAGGTCTGTTGATTAAAAAAACTGGCAAGATCTTCTCTCAAAGGTCTTCTGGCTTGAGCAGAGCCAAACCTTGCCATGAGTTGACAGCACTCCTGCTTGTGGGTTACCTCAGGCCAGTAGAAAGCTGAAAGCTTATTGTTACTACACAGGCTTCCCTCCTCCCTGACGTGTGCTTCTCCTGCTGAAGAAAAGTACTTGGCATTCATTATGTTGTTTAGGAGCAAAATGCTACCATGTGAACTGTTGGAATGGCACCTTCTAGTCTCTTTTCTTTATTATGTGGCCTTCATGTGAACTGGTACCTCATAGAATCATAGAGTTGGAAGGGACCATACAGGCCATCTAGTCCAACCCCCTGCTCAATGCAGGATCAGCCTAGAGCATCCCTGACAAGTGCTTGTCCAGCCTCTGCTTAAAGGCTGCCAGTGAGGGGGAGCTCACTGATGCTTGCATGCATATTATTCAGCAAGTGATGCTTAATGACCACACTGTGGATGTCTAATATAAAGTATGGCACCATCTTTTCTGAGTGCTGTAACCACAGCCCAGGACTGTCAAATGACAAGCATGTTTGTGAAAGCACTTCCTGCAAAGAATTATATCATACCCGCCCCCCTAAGTGTGGAGCTGACAAAACCGAAGAAAATAATAGTTTCTTTAAATAACAGCAAAGGATAGGCTTCTGTTCCTATATGGCTGCCTCTAAGTAGCTTATTTTTTAAAAAACAAAAACAAAACGTAATCATGATAAGCACTTACTGTTATGGCCTGAAATCTTTCCTTCAACAGTTCAGCTTCTTCCATTCTAGAAATTAAAAAAAAAAAGGCCACGCACGCAGGTTGTGAAAGCTGTAAAGCGATCCCTCATAGGCAAGCAGGCGCCCTGTGAGGAGGAGGAGGAGGAGGGCTATGGAACAGACGCTTCCGAAGAGTTACAATCTAATTCCACAGAGGACTGGAGAGGAGGAAGAATTCGTGACTTCTTCAGAGCGTCTCTGAACAGATGAGCAGACAGACACATGTAATGAGGGTGTGCTGGAAGAGGCAGACGGCCAGAATACTGGCATGCATTGATGGACAAGTTTGAACGGCAGGGAGCACAAGCCTTTTTCCTTCTCCTGCTGCCAACTTCTTGCTGTAATATGCACATTTGGCATGCCACAGATTAACCTTTAAGTGCCCAAATAATAGTTTCCCTCTCCAGCCAGGAGAATGCCCTTTGTGTGTCTTACTGAATGCAGTAACGCTTTCTTTAAAAAAATATACATACAGGTGAAACATAAAACACAAAACATTTTAAACCTTTGCTGTCCTTTAATGTTCACTGAGATAAGATCATAATAATAATTTAGCATTTAGCACATTTCAAAGTGCCTCATAAACATTGGTAATCCTCACGACAGACCTATAAGGTAGAGCTATATAAATGTGCTTATTTTTGAAGGGAAAGTTGAACTGGTTCACAGCTCACAATTACAGTTACTATATCACACCTGATGTAAACATTCATGCAACATTTAAAAACTTATTCTTTATTATTTTACAACACAGAGAGAACATTATACTTATTTATAGGCTATTTATTAAAACATTTTGATATCTGCCTCTGACGAAGGGAGTTTTGACTCTCAAAAGCTTATACCAGGGGTCCCCAACCTTTTTGAGCCTGCAGAGGCACCTTTGGCATTCTGACACGGCATGGTGGGGGCTGCAGGAGGTGAAGCCAGCCACAAAATGATTGCCATAGCTTAACTTCAGTCACACAGTTAAGAAGATTCTTGTGCAGTGGTGGCAGCTACTGCCAATGCAACATTTAAAAAAATCTGCACAGCCAATCAAATCTCCAATAGCCATTCAAACCAGAAAAGTTGCCGGCAGGAATCATGGTGTCCATGGGCACCACGCTGGGGCCCCTGGCTTATACCCTGAAAAAAAAATTTGGTCTCTAAGGTGCTATTGGACTCAAATCTAGCCTCCATTAAGTAACTGTAAGTCAGAAGCTAGTTGATAGCACATAGAACATGCATACAAGGAAAAAGAATTCACTCTGAGGACATAGAGAAGGACGAGCATCAACAGCAATCCCCTCTCTCTCAATACATGCAATAACTACACCACACTCTGCATTTTTTAACCAAACCTGAGTGGACTGTAACTAACAAACAGGTGCAGAGTGACAGCCGCCAGGTTCAGCTGCGTGATGGGGAACGCACAGGGACTTGAGGGGGGCACATCCCTTTCTCCTGTATCCCCCTCCTCACACTATTTCCTTTTTCCCTCCTCCTGGCAGCCTCCATTTCCTTACATTGGCTACCAAAAATGTTTTATTTCAGAATTGTTAAGGATGCGATCCTTAATGTAAATAGAAAATTATATTTTTTCCATTGAAAGTTGTGTTTTTCTACTCTGAAAGCAAGAGTATCCATTGCCCTACAACCTTATTACAAAGTTGAAAGTGATTTTACATTGCTAACATTGAGCAATTTTTTGTCTATCTGGTTAAAAGGGCAAACTCTAAAATACATACAAAACTTGCAAAACAGGTAGACCTGCCAAAAATAACATATGCTTGTGGAACAATGACTGACATCTTTCTGAAAAAGTTTAATCTGAGTAGCATTAAGAACTTGGAGTTGTTTCTCACCATCAACACCATGTAAATAATGACTGCAAGTATGTATTTTATGTATATGTGATACAACATCCTGTTTTCATTGTGAAAAAATTTGTAGAGATTCTAGAAGCAACTTCGTTTTGTTGAACAGACCTGTTACATTTATATCTTGCCTTTCCCCCTTGAGGCTCAAAGAAATGTTCTTAAGAGTTCCTGAATGGTTTGGTGTGCCTTCAAGGCACTGATCATACTTAGCACTTCTTAACTTCAATAGGATTCAGCATGGTGTAGTGGTTAAGAGCAGTGGTTTGAAGCGGTGGACTCTGATCTGGAGAACCGGGTTTGATTTCCCACTTCTCCACATGAGCGGCGGAGGCTAATCTGGTGAAACAGATTTGTTTCCTCACTCCTACACACGAAGCCAGCTGGGTGACCTTGGGCCAGTCACATTATCTCAGCCTCACCTACCCCACAGGATGTCTGTTGTGAGGAGGGGAAGGGAAGGTGATTGTAGGCCAGTTTGAGTCTCCCTTAAGCAGTAGAGAAAGTCGGCAAATAAAAACCAACTCCAACTCCTCCTCTTCCTCTTCTAAAACATGTACATTTAGACCATGCCTTGGCAGTAAAAAATGTAAAGGAGCCAGTGTGGTGTAGTGGTTAAGAGCAGTGGTTTGGAGCAGTGGACGCTGATCTGGAGAACCAGGTTTGATTCCCCACTCCTCCACGTGAGTGGCGGAGGCTAATCTGGTGAACGATTTGTTTCTCCACTTCTACACTCGAAGTCAGGTGGGTGACCTTGGGCAAGTCACAGCTCTGTTAGAGCTCTCTCAGCCCCCACCTACCTCATAGGGTGTCTGTTGTGGGGAGGGGAAGGGGAGGGGATTGTAAACTGGTTTGAGTCTCCCTTAAGTGGTAGAGAAAGTCGGCATATAAAAACCAACCCTTCTTCTTCACCACCACCACCACCACCACCGCCATGCCTTGGCAGTAAAGAATGTACCGTATATACTCGGGTATAAGCCGACCCGAGTGTAAGCCGACCCCCCCAAATTTGAGGCCAGAAAAGGGAATTTCTTATTGACCCACGTATAAGCCGAGGGTCAATAAGAAATTCCCTTTACTGGTAATGCTGCGCTCTAAAATGGCGGCTGCCATTTTAGAGCGCAGGGATGATCTCACCCCTGCCCCAGATGTAATAGTAGGAGATCTCCAGCCACCACCTGGAGGTTGGCAACCTTAGTTTGGACCCAACATGGCATTGAGTAGGATTCTAAGTAGACCTGCTTAGGATCGATCTTTAGTTAATTATCTTTTTAGACATACTAGTATTTAAGTGGTGAAGAGTTGATTACATGTTGAAACCAAGTTATGGCTAACACTACTAGTCAGCTGTTAAAAAGCAGCTTTTTAAAAGTAGAACTATTTGATCATTATGTTCATTTTAAAGAATGTGGTTTCTTAACAATCCATTACCTCAGTTAAAGTCCTGTTGCAGTCACTCACAATGAATTTCCCAATAATTGGCCACACTTGTCTTCTCTGTAATGTGATGCCCAGGCCTTTGGCCTATCCATCATTGGCCATCCTGAACAGCTGGTGTTTAATCTGCAAAAGAACTTTTAAAGCATTTGAGGACTCCTGCTTTATCCTCCCTCAGGCTGAGCATAAACTAAATTTCAGATTCAGAGACCTTTAAACAAACCCCAAACAACTATTAACCTCCCCCAATCAATATGGTTCGATTTTGCCTCTCTGGGAAGGGAGTGATTGGATTATTTATTTGAATAGGTACTTCCAATTGCTACATATAGTTTATAAAGTTCCTGCTTTGACTCCACAGTTGATTATATAGCCAATGAATTGCATAGCATTCTAGATCACAATCAGATCACCTGCTTGATCTTTCCCTTGGAGAATAATAAATCCCTGGCCAACAAAGCTAACATCTTTTCTTGTCTTTTCTATGTTATTTTTATGACATCTTGCTTGTAGCTTTGGCCAATTATTATTCAAGTGAGACTGATGCAAAGGATGACTATACTTGACAGATTCTGTTGCATCTGTGACCACCTCAAATGATACTAATCAATGACAGAACTTGACTGTGGATTTCAGGACTGTAGTCAGCATTAGATGAGGTGTGATGGCTCACTTGAAGTGCCATCCTAAGTACAGTTGCACCATTCTAACCCTATTAACTTCAGTAGACTAAGAAAGGTGACTCTGCTGAGGATTCCAGTGTCAGATAAACAAATCACCACTTGGTGCTAGTCAATGGCTAATAAACACGAATGGATGAACTAACTCTTAATATTAGGAACTTAACAGCAGAAGGAACAAAACATTAACTACAAAGTAGAATATTTTAGGGGCAGAATGGAGTAAATGGGGGCAAGCAGTCTGCTGATTTTTATTGCCTGGGCCATTGCCAAGGAAGCAAACAGTATATCTATTGTTTGCCATCACAGCTGACTTATGGTGACCCCGTAGGGATTTCAAGGCAAGAAATTTTCAGAGGTGGTTTGCCATTGCCTGCCTCGTGTTACAACATTGGTATTCCTTGGAGGTCGCCCATCCAAATACTTGCTAGGGTGGTGGTTGAGAGTATGTGTCTGGCCCAAGGTCACCCAACAAATTTCCATGGCAGAGTGAGGATTCGAACCCAGGTCTCCCAAATCTCAGTCCGACACCTTAACCACCACACCACGCTGGCTACAGTCTATTTATTCTGAGTGAATTAACTTAGACTAATTGCCAAAGGCAAATAATAATTCCAGTCCTCATCCATCTAAGTGGACTTTCAAAACCCCATCCGCTTTTGGGATTTTGAAAGTTTAGAGTAGTATTGAGGTAGCCTGGGCTTTGTGAAATTCTCCCAAGGAAATACATATTTCCCATGACATTTCCTGCAAAACTGTTGGTTTGGTCCCCTACAATGTGCACCAAGGTCTGGGGTGTACAATATATGACCCACAGGCCACGTATGGCCTGGCGGACCCATGTTGTATGGCCTGGCACTTTGTGGGGACAGAATGTGGACTATCAGCCTCTGTATTTAATGGTCTTATGGGGGCTCCCTTTAGATGGCTATGTGCACTTCAAATGTAAAACCAGAGCCTAATTTTAGAGGCGCATTGCTGAATTTGTCAGCTGGGATCCTGGACTTCTTCCCTGACAACATCACTGGTGGGATCCAACACATTATGTCTGTTGGGTCTTGCATTTTTATGGCACCATCTTAGTTTGTAAAGAGTTGCAGAAAAGGACATGTAGATCAGGGCCTGATGAAATGGACCAAAGAATATAATTCTTGTAAATATACTGTACTGTTCAGAATTAAGAATGCAGATGTATGATTATAACCATATTTACCTGCCTAAAGTCACTTCCAGGGTTCAGTGTTCAAGACCAATCCACCCGTGGTTATGCTGGTCTTTGACTGTAATAATGTATAAAAATAATAACAACCCACCCTTGGAAGACCCCCTCTCTCATTTTGTTGATCACCTGTCCAGGACAGAGGACATTACCCCACTCTAGTAGCAAAGTGTATTTATTCCCATCATTTTCATGGACTAGTGATTATCAATCGCATTGCTGCGTGGTGACAGCTTGTATTTATTTACCAAGTTGGGGACAGGGGTGAGGAAGCTTGAGGCTTTCTTGATATAGTAAGTTCAGGGTGTCACCAATGGGATGGACAAAATTAATAAGAAACGGTCTCTGTATGAAACCGACAAGGAAAATCCTTTGGTGATGGCTTGACTATGTCAAAAAGGGAACATGGATCAATACTTGCATACTATGTCACGTTGTTCCATACTACTCCAGCAGCCTGTACATTCTGTCTGTACAATGACACTCCACATCTTTAAGTAGGGAGTTTGTTCACTGCATTAAGATCACTACTTGTGAAACTAGATGAGCTGAGCAAGACTTATTCCCATATAAGAGTAATGTCACCAAGTGACCACCGCCATAGAAATCTCATTAATATTTTCTTCCTCTTACTTGTTGCTGGGTGGAATTTTTCCTTCAACCAATAGGTTATTTTTTCCATTTATGTTAAGCCTACTCTGAACTGGATTTGCATGGCAAAAGGAGAAACGGGCCAGCTGTCATTTTCTTTGGCCTTAAGCCTGCTTTGTCCATGACAGTGCTGTAAGCAAGACAGCATATACTGAGAGCATAGAAACTTCAACTCTGTGCAAGATTCCTGGAAGAGGGTTTGTGAGATTTAGTAATTGAAATGCTTTCCTTTAGATAGTTTAATGAAGCCCTGTTGGGGAAAAAATGTCTATTCAGCCTACAGTTCCTATGGCAAATTGTGAGCAAACATTTCTTTTGACCCAACAGATTTTGACATGAATAAAATGTTTGTAGTTATTTGATCCAGCATGTGGATGGAATTATTTTTTGGTCCCCCTATGCTTAACATATTCATTTTCATTTTGCAATGGATTTGTTTGTAGGAGTCTCTGCTTTCACACAGTGCATTACTAGAGCAAATATTGCAACAACTATATTGGGAAGTGGCTCAGAATTTAGAAGACTCGATAATCCTGGGTTTGTTTTGACCATGTAATCTTGGAATTTACAATTTTGGGGAAAGGAAAAACTGTACATATTCATACATATAGGTTAGACTTTAGGAAAGCTAATTTTAAGAAACTTAAACTTATGCTGGGTAGAATCCCATGGTCAGAAATACTTAAGGAGAAGGGAGTTCAAGAAGGGTGGGAGTTTCTTAAAAATGAAATACTGAAGGCACAATCGCAAACCATTCCTATGAGAAAGAAAAATGGGAGGAGCCTAAAGAGACCAAGTGGTTCCAAAAACAGCTTTTTAAAGATTTGAGAAATAAAAAAGACTACTTTAGGAAGTGGAAGGAGGGTCATATAACCAAAGATGAATATAAACAAATAACTAGTGCTTGTAGGGAGAGTGATAGGAAAGCTAAACTCAGTATGAGCTTAGGCTAGCGAGAGATGCTAAAAAGGGTTCTTTTCTTATGTACAGAGTAAGAATAAGATCAAGGACATGATAAGCCCATTGTGGGGACCGGAAAGTGAAATTATAACAGGAGACGAAGAGAGGGCAGAACTGCTCAATTCCTACTTGTCCTCAGTCTTTTCTTGTGAGGGAAACTGTGGTCAACATGGCATCAACAGAACACATGAATGAGGGAAGGGAGTTGCAGCCTAGGATTGGCATTGGGGTAGTGCACAAGCACCTAGTTTCTTTAAATGAAACAAAGTCCTCAGGGCCAGATGAATTGCTTACTTAAAGAACTTGCAGATGTAATTTCTGAGTCTCTGTCCGTTATTTTTGAGAATTCTTGGAGAACAGATGAGGTGCCAGAAGACTGGAGGCGGGCAAATGTTGTTCCCATTTTCAAGAAGGGAAAAAAGAAGGATCCTGGCCTGACCAACAGGCCAAATCATAGATGCAGGACTCTAAAGTAGTCATTTTCCAACTATGTGTTCTTTGATAATGTGCAAACAATTTACAATTAATTAATTCCTTAATTGATTAATGAATGAAAGGCACATAATTCAGGAACTAAAGTTATTTAGACTTCTTGAGATAATTAGGCTTTGAACAATGCAAACTGAAATTTGCCTTACATACCAAAGCATGTTTTTCTGCAACCGAGAAGTCTTTGTTATTTCTACAACAGGAACATTTACAAAGAAAAAACCTTGTTCCGTGGAACAGGACTGCAATAGCCTATGTTAAGGGAAAAGCAATAAGACTAACCTTCAATAGCTGGCTTTTCCACTGGCATGATCTGGCAGTGCCCCCTTGGTGATTAAACTGTTAGCTCTGTTGCCTGAAGTCAAGAATATACCTAAGCTCTTAACAATGGAAGGTGCACGCTTTCTGTAAAAAAAAAAAAAAAATTGTAACGACTCATCACATTTTGTCTTTTTAGATTGATGAAATTACTCCAGTTTTCTATTTTATGGCTTGCCTATACTTGAATGAGGAAAATACAATGCAACGTTTTCATGGAGCAATAAAAATAGTAATGTATACTTTCACTGACATATCTGTATGTATTACTGCCTATACATGCTTTTCTGTCCCACAAACCAACCAAAGCCTTACTTTGAATGAAATATTTGGAGCTGTGCCATTGGTATCCCCTTGACTTTACTGGGGTTAAGTTGGCATAAGTCACTATAATTTAACTGACGTGTTAGATGTGAGTTCAGGTGTCTTTGTATGAGAACAGGGACCTACATGATCCCCCCTGGGAAATGTAGCTAGTTTTATTAGAACTTGTTTTTCTTCCCTCAACAGCTGCCAGATGTTTTGCCTAAGTAAGAACCTCCACTAAAAATGGGGCTTTAGATTAAATGGGGTAATAACTCCAGATTTATAAAAATTAATTTATACGGCCAAGTAGGCAGCGTGGTATTATGTGAATAACAGGTAAGAGATCAGACTGGCACTTAATGGAGGACAGCTGAAACCCTGGGTGAAGAGAAGTATTTATTTATTCATTTATTTGATTTTTACCCCACCCTTTCCCAACCAAAATTCATCTCAGGGCAGCAGAATAATACAGACACTGATGAACACTCAGGCTAATCGCTCATAATAAATTTGAGTTGTTCACTGAACATTTATTTACTGTCACATGCCCCCTATTTCCCTGAGTGGTGAGAAATTCCAGGGGCAAGTGATTACCTGGGTTGGTTCCCTTTCAAGGAGAAAAAGCACTGGAATCATATGGCATTTTTGTAATACTGCTTTCTTTACAGATATTCTCAGGTGAAACATTTTATGGCATAAATATCAGCTACTTTTGTCTGTACAGCAAACTGCAGTTAAAGGCACAGGACACAACTCCTCACACTAAAAGTGGCATTTTAATGATCCTGACTCCCCAAAACATTATGAGAAGACAAGAGTCACTGGAAAAGACAATAATGCTAGGAGTTGAAGGGAGCTGGAAAAGAGGAAGACCCAACACGAGATGGATTGACTCAATCAAGGAAGCCATGGCCCTCAGTTTGCAAGACCCGAGCAACACTGTTAACTATGGGGCATTTTGGAGGACATTAACTCATAGGGTCGCCATGAGTCAGAAGTAACTTGACAGCACTTAACATACACACAATCTCAGCACTATTTTCACTGCATTATAAGAGCCTTGTGTGATCAGAGGAGTGAACACAGTATAAAGAAAGAATGAATTTTAAAACAAGCAATGAGTGACTGACTTAAAATACAAGCAGCTGCTTATCATAAAATTTGTAGGTACCTGATTTGGCAACCCAAAACTGGGTTAATGCTGCATGTCCATTTGTCTGAACAAAGCTGACGAATCTGTAATGCTGTGGACACAATCCTGTGCTGCTTTGATCCCAAATGAATTAAATGGGACTAAAGCAATTTTAAGTGTGCACAGGACTGCAACCTATATTTGCCAGAAAGGAACTAATTCTGCCTTCGATGGAAAACACATGGGTGAATTCAACCTGGGATTAGTAGATAAAAGGAATGGGGAGGGGGTGTAGATCCAGCTGTCGCGGTTCGGGCCGTTAAGTGCCTACACTCTTAGAATGTACCATTTACTGAGAAATGGAGTTATCTTATTCAGCAAGACACCACTAGACCGGAATCAACGGTTCCTAGAAACTTGTTATTGCTTCTAGGACATCTCTTGAACACGCCAATAAATTTATAATAATGGACAAGAGTAGAAGTATATATAAAAAACACATTTATTTACATTATACAATATATGCTTTCTGGTTGCAAAGCCTTAAAATATCATATAAGGATAGACATCATTAGTCTTAAACATGTTTATGTAGCAAGTAATCATTCACATTCTCTATGCCTCCATAAAGGAGTATCTTAGTCAGAATATACTCATAAAGTATCCTTAGTGCAATGCACCTTCATTCAGAATATAAGGTTACAGAAATCCTGTCAAAATATGGTTAATTCTTTGGAGAAAGATTTGGTTAGAAGCATCCTAACTTAAATCATTCAAAACATCATAACATTTCTGTACAGAAGACACACTATACCTTGCTGTGTCATCTGTGTCACCTGGAGTCCTTTAAAGACTTCTATTAATATTCTTAACTGATCATCATTAAGATCAGGCATTGTATATGTACATGCTATGCATGCTCTTTCTAGTTTTAGACAGCAATGCTGAATATATAAATACTATGTGTTAGCTTAAAGCTGTTTACAGTCTCTTTGACTGTGCCAATCTGTGTATGTGCATTGTGCATATCTCACAGAGTACAGAGAATCTCCTTTCCCTTCAGGAACTTCTCTGGTCTCTTGCTCTGAGGAGGTTCAGAAGTCCCTCTGTTAAGTAGAGGACGTTCTGACACAATCTCAGAGGTCTAGCTATTAGCCCTGTATTCAGGATGCTTCTTAGCATTGGTAAGCCAAATAGGCTTAGTTTGTAAGAATCCATAAATCTGATGGACTCTCAGTGTTCCAATACATGGAAAGATCACTGCACTTAGATTCCTATTCAAAGTATAGGAATTCTAAGGGTCTCTATCCTCTTCTAGGAATAGAGCAGTCTCACAAGAAGACTGTAAGTAAGATATGTTGAAATATCCAGATCTTGATATTTCAAGATATCTGAGAACTTCTGTCCACGCAAGGATCAGAGTTTCAATGTTTTACATCTCAAGCCTTTTGAGATGGAGAAGTGCTACATCAGACAGCTGCAGTCTGCCAGTCATAGCATTCTAAAATGCAAGCTGGACTGTGGCTGGTATTTATACAATTTCTAGACCCATTAAGAGTGAAGATTGTTCCTTTCTCCTCTTCCTTAGCCCTCGAAAGGGTACCTTTATTTCCCTTTCTTGTCCAAAACCAGGAGCTTAGTGGCTTCTTTTCCTGTCTTCTGATATCTTGTTGTCCAAATATGGACATCCTTCCCTTTCAGTCCTCTGTGCCTAAAGTATAAATCCTTATTTCTGAGTTACATGATCAAGTTACATATTTAATTTCTATACCATCCTCTTCGTTAGGACTATACGCATTAAATGAGACTACTTAGAAATCTGTAGCACAACGTTTAACTATATAACTCATGAAACATAATTTTAGCTGACATTGTCACTTTGCAAAGTGTTTTGTTTACATTAGTTAGCAGGTTTGTATTCTGGCAAGATTACAGTAGAACAAGGAAGCATATTACTCTCATCGTTGAGAGAACTATAATGCCTTTAGGCTATATTTTAAGCACACTTCCAACTATTAATGCACTCTTAGTACATTAAGATTCTGACATCTGGCAGCTAAGTCAGAAAGATGACTTTTACGCTGCCCCTTCAAGGGCAAGCCAGAGTAACTTTAGTAGTTAGCTTTGATTAGAGCTAACCTTGAGCTAGCCTGTCAGCATGACACAGAGTTGCCTGTCAGCATGACACAGACTTTCATTATACATTACACAAACCTCTGTATGTGCATGATGTGTTTAAGCTCTATATGGAATTAATTCTGCACATGTTCACAAGATACCATGATCATGTCAGAGACTGCTACACAGCCATGAGTATGTGGGGGGATATTAATTATTTAAAATGTTGCTTATGCAATGCTGACAATAGGAGTGGGTTGCAAATTTTCTTAATACTTCCTCAGACTCTGTGGACCAAACTATTGCTTGTTTTCTACTAGAGACATGGTTTCTGAAACCTTAGTCTAAACAATTATAGATAACTGTTTCTAGCTAAATATATCTTTTAACACCACCAGAGCCATTTGCTGGGACTCAGATTGAAAGTAGCAGTTTAAGAAGTGCAGTTTGTCTTTCTCCTTGTACAAGAGTTACCACACCCTATGCCTCTGGAAAAAAAAGTCCTTTCCGTAACTGTGTTCCTCTAGCTGGTACACCCTTCCTATTGCTATTCATAACCACCCTGTTAAATCTTTTAAGACTACAAATGAATCATTTAGCAGTGCTCTGGCTTGTTTTATAAACTGACATAATGTCAAAAGTATCTGTCTTACGTTGTAGGCTCATTTCTGTCTTTTAAATCTAGGATTTCTTTTATATATGGCATAGAGCTATTTCTTCTTCATTATATACCATTTGCTTAGATGTAATACAACAATCTTGCACCACAGGGGCCATGAAAGCATTTTCCTTGTCAACATACACACATTTTTTAAATACCTTGTTCATCCTTACAATTCTGTGTTATTGCCTGTATAGATGGAGAACTGAAATGCAGAAAAAGTAACTTTAAAAAGCCACCTGGTCAGGGCAAATGAACTGTACATTACAAGGAGAGTCAATTGTAGTAGTAGGGTTCCCAGCTCTGGGTTGGGAAATATCTGGAGATTTTTGGGGGTGGAGCCTGAGGAAGGCAGAGTTTGGGGAGGGGAGGGACTTCAATGGTGTATAATGCCATACAGTCCACCTTTCAAAGCGGCCATTTTCTCCAGGTGAACTGATCTCTGCTGCCTGGAAAACAATTATAATAGTGAGAGATCTCCATCTACCACCTGGAAGTTGGCAACCCTATATGGTACAGTGGATAGAACAGGCATCCCCGTTCTGGATGGGTCTGAAGGCACATTTGGAACTTTGACAAAAAGATGGAGGGGACAAGTGGCAAAATGGCTGCCATGCATTCATCCTATGATTGAGGCAGTTGTTTTCGAATGGGCGTTCTGTGCAGGCAAAAAGGTCCTCCTGGGATTTTCTGAAACAACCTTCTGCTCCAACAAAAAGCCAGCACTGGCTCTTTGCTTTGAAGAAAGGATACTGTTTTTTTTTAGTTTTCCGAGAAAAGGGAAGGTTTGCTCCCTGCATAGGCACAGGAAGCTCGGCTTGCGAGGGGCCATGACTCAGTGGTAGAGCATCTGCTTGGCATGCAGAAGATCCAAGGTTCAATCCCCGGCATCTCCAGTTAAAGGGACTAGGCAGGTAGGTGATGTGAAAGACCTCTGCCTGAAACCCTGGAGAGCTGCTGCTGGTCTGAGTAGACAATACTAACTTTCATGGACCATGGGTCTGATTCAGTATAAGGCAGCTTCATGTGTTCATGTGTAAATGCCTGGAGGATGGAGATGTCCCCTTTGTGGGACCATAAAATTGGACCCCCTGTCCCAAAGTTCACCAAACTCTGGTGACCATCGAAGGAGAATCTCTTGCAGCCACGCTGCAAATTTGGGGACTCTACCTATCAAAACGCGCCCCCCCCCCCGGAAAAATCCCAATTGACTATAATAGGCCTGAATTTTTCAGGAAACCCGAAAGTAAGCCGAATACCCATATTTACTGGTATGGGTATTCGGCTTATTTCATGTTTACTGAAAAAAATTGGGCTGAAAAAAAAAACTTCCAGAACATTCAGTTGTTGATTTAAGAGTAGCGGTTCTCTTACAAAGGGATTTCAAAGAGAGAGACTGCTGAATTACAACTAATAATGAAGTTCAAGACTTTGTATTCTCCTAGACTGAATAGAGATCTGAGATTATTTTGTGCATTTCACTGTCACTTATCTATATGCCTTGTTTTTAATATCTTTTCTTAAACTTTTTCAATAAAGCCTTCTTTTGCTTTATGGTGTGTGTTGTTTGGGGAGTTACTGAGACCAAACCCAGGTAAAGCTTCGATATGTTAGTGCACCGAGGCAGGGTCAGCTTTGGAAGTGATCTGGCCTTCACGGTACCATTTTGTAATGAAAGACAATCAGTGACTCTGCAGTGAGTACATTCCACGGGCTGTTTAGAGGCCTGAGAATATGCTTCTGCTTCATATGTGTAAGGGAATTTGAATAGCAATTTAAATCAAGAAAGGTGACACTGAATGCCAGACCACCGTTTGCTGTTGGGCAAAAGATAGGGCTATAACATTAGAAGCCAGCTAAGGATACTTTGAAATAGCAAAGAGAAAGTGCTGCCACTCTTGCCAACAGCCACAGATATGCATAGTCAACATTTGAACTGGAATAGGAATTAACCTTACCCATGTTAGATATAGCAGCTGGAATTTTGACCAATACCTGAGGTTGTCATAGGAAACTCTATAGCTGAGTACTGGTTTCATTTTCCTAACATAGTTTGCCATTAAACTATAAGGGAGAGCATTTTAAATGCATGTTCATCTTCAGGACCTGTTCTGTGTGCACCAAACAAAATAGCAAAAACATTTTTGTAAGCACATAATTATATCACAAAGCCCAGAAATAAACACAGTGTTTGACTTTCCTTAGTAACTCTTTATAATGAACTGTAGGCTTTCCCCTCAACTAATAATCCTCTGCTAATACTATTTTCTCAAGCCATTAGGAAAGGTAATGACATCCAAGGGGAGAGCGTAGTTCTATTGTGTCTACATGAGAAAAGCTAGTCTTAATTAGATTTTGTCAAGGAGCAGCCAGCCCTTTATCACCAGGCTCCTTGTGAATGTCAGCCACCAGACAGCTGTTTCCTCAAAGAAAGACAAGGGGGAAATGTCTCATTAAACCCAGAAATTGACATTTCAGGATCTAGGGTCAAAGATAGGTGTCAAAGATACGGCCCTTTGAATGCTGTGATCCAGCCTGCCGAGCCAGCCCCCCTCCCCCTTTAGGCTGCAGAGTTTTTTGCCTCTGCAGAAGAAGCCCCCAGAATGATTACACTTACAATCCTTTTCTGCTGGAGGTGAGGTTGTGTTTGTGTTGAGGGGCCAAACTGTGTCTATGGGGCAGAGGGAAAGAGTCACATTTAGTAAAAGAAGCCTGTCCTGAAAGCTGGGAGAAGCAAAAAGGTAAGTGCCTGGACTGCCCTCCTTCCTTCCCTGCCTGCTGGAAAGCCTTCCCGCTGATCAGCTGTTTGGTAGGTCGGCTTCTGGGCAGAGTATTGGGGCTGAGCCACTTGCAAGCTCCCAAACCACATGGGTAAGGTGCTTGTACTGCAGCTTGCTAGAGGAAATATTGTCGAAGGCTTTCACGGTCAGAGTTCATTGGTTCTTGTAGGTTATCCGGGCTGTGTGACCGTGGTCTTGGTATTTTCTTTCCTGATGTTTCACCAGCAGCTGTGGCAGGCATCTTCAGAGGAGTAACACTCAGTGTTACTCCTCTGAAGATGCCTGCCACAGCTGCTGGCGAAAAGTCAGGAAAGAAAATACCAAGACCATGGTCACACAGCCCGGATAACCTACAAGAACCAATTGCTAGAGGAAGTTTGTGCTGGTTCCCTCCCGCCCCCCCCCTTGTTTGGGAGAGTGATCTGAGCACCACTTGCAGGCTCCCAAGCCCATGTGGATAGGATACTTGTACTGGAGAACAGCTTGCTAGGCTAGAGGAAGTTTGTGCTGGCTTCCCTACTGCAGAAAAGCTTGCTAGACTAGAGAGGTTTGTGCTGGTTTCCTTACTGCAGAACAGCTTGCTAGGCTAGAGGACGTTTGTGCTGGTTCCTTCTCTCCCCCCCCCCCCATTGTTTGGGAGAATGATCTGAGTGCTGCTTGGCTCCCAAGCCCATGTGGGTAGGATACGTACTGGAGAATAGCTTGCTAGGCTAGAGGAAGTTTTTGCTGGTTTCCCTACTGCAGAACAGCTTGCTAGGCCAGAGGAAGTTTGTGCACATGAATTTGTAACCCAGAGTTTCTCAGATCAAACTGAGAACAGTGCAATTGTAAACCTGACTCAATTTGTCAGTAGTTGTTTCTGTTCTGCAGACGTAGTACAATCAGCAAAAAAAACAGGAGGAAAAATAAACAAAAATACTTCTTTGTATTTCTTTTTAGACTTATTATATAGATTATTATATAGTATGATGCTTTTGAAAAAATTGAAAAGAGGATTGTGGATATCAATCGTTCAGGCACATAAATAATAATAATAATAATGCGTTAGTATAGGATTGTGTGGGGGGGAGTCAGGACCCAGGTCTAATTGGACTAAGAGGATTAATTGGTTCTCACTCAGGATTGGAATATTAGGAATGTTCTAAACTGCTATTTAAAAGTAATAATAATAATAATAATAAACCCTCAACAACAACACAGCATTTAATATGGTGATGAGAGGCTGTGGCTCAGTGGATGAGCATCTGATTGGCATATAGAAGGTTCCATGTCCAATCCCCAGCGTTGGAGAGCCACTGCCGGTCTGACCACGATGGGTCAATGGTCTGATTTGGTATAGGACAGCTTCATGTGTGGGTTAATTCTGATAATTACGGACTGTACCTGGAGAACCCAGCTCTTCCTTGTTTGAATACTTTGGCTAAGACTGCTTGTCGCTAGTTATAATACTTCATAATGCCTCCTAGGCAGGGCAGTGGCGCTCCAAAGCACAAGGCTCCCATCTGGAAGATGGCCACCCTAACCAATCCTTATGTCTCTTATCCTGGCCCAGGGCACAGTAGTGCTCTTGAGCAGTGAAATTCCAGGGCTCTATTCAACCGACTCCAGAAAGGCAAGAATCTCCTCCTTCTCCCATACAGTACCTCATGGAGACATTTTGAGAATTAGGAAGCTGCTAAGTCCGCTTGTTTAATTCGATACAGAATCAACTCCATATATAAGTATTAATAATGGATTAACAATATTAATAACAATACATTTAAGTCAAGACAAATACTCTATAAAATGGGGATTTAAGGCCATCTGTGGCACAGGATTATTGGTCTCGTCAGCCTGAGGCTGAGTTCACTTCTGGGAAAGTGGGACTAGTTGTGACTGAAGTCTTTTTCGTTTTCATATTGAAAGTGGCTTTGAGTCCATACGGGGGGTGGGGGGAGAAGCTGGGTAAGTCCCCAACCTGTGGGTCAAAATGGTTGGTTTGCCAGTCCCCATAGACCAACATTTTCCACTGCCCCCTGGCTGTTGTTGCATGCAGGCTGAGAGGATCAGCAGCAGATCAACACAAAACCATTGGCAAAGAGAATGCCTTTTTAGAATGCTGACTAGGGCCGGCCCTGCTTATCAGTTGCGTTCGGGCTGGCCTGGGCTATCCAGGTCAGGGCATTTGTGTCCATGGGAAGCAACTGACCAGAGAGCAATGGAAAAGTATCCATTTAAATGGATAGCAGAATAGCCACTAAAAGTGATGTAGGAATGTGACTGAACAGGGAGGTGTACCTACTGATCCTCTGAAACTGTAAAATTCTGTCACCTAGTAACTGAGTAGCTTCTGTTCTTATGCATAAAAAGCTTACTTAAGATTTTCCATATATAAACCAATCAGGAGGATGACAGCCTGGCCAAGATAACCACGTGGGAGTAACCTTGGACTGTGTCCAGGTCATTCCATGTGGGAGTTATACAGAATAATAACATTCCCAACACCTCCCCCACTTCCGGTTAGGGGCATGCCATCATTGCTAGCAGCTGGGGACACATTTTCAGTATGACTTCTAAGTCTGCACCTCAAGCTAGCTGAGTGGCAATGGCTGGTGCGAGAGGGAGCCCCGAGCTGGCTGGACATTCCAAAGTACTAACCTGGTTCTTTCAGGGGGGAAACTGCCACAACAAATTTGGTGGACCTTAGGGCTATTGAACTGGGAGCCTTGCTCGTTCTCTTGCTTGGTAGATGTTTTCCTGTTATGGCAGCCCGGGCCCAGCTGTACACATGGGGCCATAGTTGGAGTGGCAGGCAGGAGGAGGCCCAGGGACTTCCTTCCCTTCATGTCTTTCTCAGAGATTAACCAGTCTCTCTTGTAGCAGGCGGTGGAGTGGCGCGTGGGCTCGAAGGGCCTTTTGGAGTCAGGTGGCTGCTGATGTGGACCCCACTGTGAGGCTTATGGCTCACGTATGCTGTCTCACTGCACAAGGGGTGGCTTTGAAGGTGGACGGGGTGGCGACATAACTTATCCAAGTTTCCCTTTCCTTCCCTGGTTAACTCTCTCCCAGGCTTCACCTTCATTTCAGGTATTGTTAAGCCAGGAGCCGATAACTCTAGATGCCCTCCCATGGTAGGATCCAGGTCAATGTGTGCCAGTGATCCTCCTGGCACTGTGTTCCAAAGGAGGGGTCCGGTTGCCAGTCTTGGTGCTTCTGCCTCTCACTTTAGAACATGGCCAGGTGTGCCCACAGCTTATAGGGCCCATGTCTAACTGTAAGAAAGCACCTCTTAACCTGTCCTTTCATTTCAGCCCATGGCCGGAGCGGGGTCTGGACTCATGGGCACAGCCTCAGGCACTGGCCGGTAAGGTGTGTAACTTTTAAGGGCCAGGGAGAGTCCCAGTGATGGATGGATCATGTTTTGGTTCTTGCTCATATACCCAGGGTAGAACTGATCGCCATTTTAGGGTCAGGAAGGAATTTTCCTCCAGGCCACATTGGCCATGGGTCCTGGAAGTTTTTTGCCTTCCTCTGGACATGGAGCAGGGGTCACTGGATAGTTCAACCTGTCCCGAGCCCAGGTCTCCCGGGACCACCTCGGGACTTCCCAGCCCCGGGCAAGAGCCAAACCCCTGCCAACAGGGGAAGAACGGGAGGAAGGTCCACCCCACCTGTCCTTTTCCCTGTTTGCTGCCCAACATCCGCAGCCAAGCGCCAGGCCAAAGGGGCGAGATGCCACAGACACTGCCCCCAGGGACAGCCAGGAGCCGCTACCAAACCCCTACCCTTTCCCTGCAGGGTCTCCACGGGCAGAGGGGCTATCGTCCCGAAGACAGCCCACCCGACAGCCAGCGAGGACAGATCTCAGAAGCTAAGCAGGGTCAGTCCTGGTTAGTATTTGGATGGGAGCCCACCAAGGAAGTCCAGGGTTGCTATACAGAGGAAGGCACTGGCAAACCAACTCTGTTAGTCTCTTGCCATGAAAACCCCATAAGGGGTCGCCATAAGTCAGGTGCAACTTGACAGCACTTTACACACACACACACACACACACACACACACACACACACACACACACACACACACACACACAAAGAATGCTGGAGAAGAACAAGATACCTAGGGTTGCACTTGTGCAGGTGGGGACTGCTTTCAGTGTTCACTGCTGAATTGACCCCACTGGCTGCCAGCTTAGATTAGTTTCTTACTCTGCCAAATAAAGTGAGAGGCTTATCGAACCAACAATTTACAGCAGAGTATCATCGTGCTCGGTGTGTGCGTTTTGGATGCGTATTCTTCATTTCCGATCGCACTGTGCCTGTTAAGACTGCTCCCAAGATGGCATATCGTCATATCGCAAGGAGGAGTGTGGGAGAGCACTGTGTCATGTCTACATTGCTGATGCTTCCCCGCCTCCCCTCCCCTTTTTTTTCACGCATGCGCAATATAATTGATCCGAAGGAGCGCTGTATGCCATTAAGAATTGCCTCATTTGCATGGTAGGGAAACCCTAATCACAACCTATGTAGGCATTCCCCCCCCAAAAAACAAACAAAAACAAAATGAGCCGTTCCTTGCACAGTGCTAATCACAGAGCTGCCATCTTTTGGGACGTTGGTCCAACGATCTTGCATTTTTTCGTTGGGACGAGCACATTAAAAAATTTTTTTTTGAGAGCAGGGAGGCACCCCGGCAGCGGGAGAAAGGGAGGAACAGGCGGGGAGAAACTTTGTGCCAGCAGGAGAGCCCTGATGTGTGTGTGTGTGTGTGTGTGTGTGTGTGTGCGCTCTCTCTATCCCTCAGTCTCTCTCCCTTCGTCCTCCTGCTGCTTTCCCCTCCCCCATCTGCCGCTCGCAGCAATTTTGCTACTTTTCCAGCCCTCGCCCTCCTCTGCATTCCTTCCCCCTCAAGCCCATGAATTGTTTACAAAATCCATTTCAAAGACATTCCATATGAGGGAAATGTTTGATTGGGACCCTGCACAAATAAAAATGGTTGATCTAATGTTCAAACATTTCCGTGTTCCTTTGTAAGACCACAAGCACTTGGAGGGGGATTAAGTAACAATAATGATTGGTGGATGCAAACGGGAGGGGAGGGGGAAGGTGCGATGGGAGGAGAAAGGCTTTTCATTGGGTGTTGCAAAAAGAGCGGAGGAGAACTGAATAGCGTATGTAACTGAACGCACCCCTTGGATTGCCGGTTTTGAAACGACATAATGAAATACATTGTGGTATAGGTGTTTTGGGGGAAAACAGATGTCTGGCGCTTCCAAAGCATTTCCAAGCCGAAATGGGAGGTCTGAGGTGCGATCTAACCTGGATAACACATTTTTTTAAACATAGTATATACTGAGTGCGTTAGGCCCCTGAGTCTCAGGGTAATAAGGAGGAGTGACAGTGGAATCAGGGGCAATAAAGGCAAGGAATTGACTGGCTCTGGCTGTTGTTAAGCAGTTCCCTGAGGCAGCAATGAGGGAATGGAAAAGATGATTGACTGTGAACATATCGTTGCCAATTCAGATGGAGACAGAGGAAGAACTTCTAAAAACAGAACTCACCAAAGCAGAATTGCAGAAGCAGAGCTGTCAAGATTTCCCAATTGTTAAATCTCATGCAAAGGGGAAAGGGAGGGTAGATTCCCTGCAAAGCATAGAAACTAGGCTGTGCAACACTCACAAATGGTTTGAGGAATGGCTAGAGACAGCATAATTATTCTAAAACCTGAATGATCCCAAAGCTCTTCCCCATTTTTACTGTTGATGATCATTACTTAAATGAACTTCATCAAGACAGCTTCACTGGTTCCAAAACCTTGCTTTTCTTGGAGGAATTATCATGTAACCTCCCTGAAGTTAGTTTCATGAAGGTGGATGGAAGATCAGGATGACAGGCCAAGGCACCACCCCTAGGTTTTGTTGTCATAGCCATACATATCTTTTGCCTCTGGAAGTGGTCCTTCTCAGAGAGGGCCAGATTTGACACTGGGATCCAGTTGCTTACTCCTAGGATAGGCCATAGCACATAATGATCAACTGCAAGAATACTATCCAGACACAAAGAAAAATGCACAGACATGATCATCGTGCATGTACACACATACACATCTACATGCACTCTGCTCATGAATCCCCACATTTTGAAAGTTTGTAATATGTGGAAAAAAATCACCAGTGTTGCATTTAAGTTAGTACTGTATGTGACGCAGTCCTGGTTCAGCTTGTGTTAGTTTTGTGTAATAATGTCACTATACATGGTATAGGGGTTAAAGTGCTGGACTAGGATCTGGGAGACCCAGGTTTGAATCCCCACTGTAGATAAAAAATAAGGCCAAGGCTGATGGTGCAAAATAGGTAAAAATATATTTTATTACTCAGATAAAATTCCCTACATGTTTTGCCCAAGAGGCTTCTTCGGGGCGTATGTGTGGATATGCACATTCATCGTTTTTATGCATTTTTCTGTTAGTCTTGCAGTGGTTTTTCAAAGAAGAGTATAAATTCAGTAGCTATTTTGCACCATCAGCCTTGGCCTTATTTTTTAATCTCCTGTGACTGATGGGGCCTTTCTATTTTTCTTCGAACCCCCACTGTGACATGGAAGCTTGCTGGGTGACTTTGGGCCAGTCACACACACTCAGACTAACCTACCTCCCAGGGTGGTCGTGAGGATAAAATAGAGGAGAGGAGAATGGTGTAAGACACTTTGGATCCCCATTGGGGAGGAAGGCAGGATATAAATAAAGTAAGTAAATAAATAAATAAATATACATTCTTGGGATGTTCCCTATAAAATCGAAGAAGTCTTCATCTTCCAGATCATCAGTTCTATTTTGTAGAAAGATTGCAGGGAAGAAGAAACAGATCTTTCCATGGTGGTTTTTCTGGAAACAAATCTGGGATGTAATTGCATTGGTAAATGTAACAAACAGGTTCTAGAACCTCTGATAATGAGGGCTTTTAAAAATGTATGTCCTCTTATTATTTCTCATGCATCAGACGAATGCCTGTAAGTCTGATTAGTTGTGTTTATGTGACATTCTGTTCTTTCCACTGTAATACAACCTAAATCAAATGAAGCCAGGCCAGTTTGTGGCTAAGCAATTCATATACTACTGCTTTTATAAAAAAATCCTCTTCCTCGATCTCACTGGTGTCAGTGTTTAATTAGATCAGTATAAAGAACTTATTGAACTAAGACATTTCCCAATCACTGGAAAAGTGGCGGGGATACAGGAAAAAAGAAAAGGAAAAGAAAAAACCTTTGGTTAAACAATATTTTACATTAACAAAGGAGAAAAAATAATAATAAATGCGTAGTTCTACCCCCTTGTAAGGTTCAATATTGCGATCATTAATAAACATAATACATTTGATCATCGACTTAACTTTCATATATCTCCTAAAATTTTGTTGTTATTTTTTTAAATTTTAATATATTCATAAAAGGCGTTCCATTTATCTTTATTTGGTCTTTGAATATCTTTTCGTAATATTTCTGTTAGGTGTGCCATTGTTACATATTCATAAGCTTTGTCTATCCAGGTTTCGATTTTTGGTATTTTATCTGTTTTCCACAACGATGCTAAAAGTGTTCTCACAGCTGTGATTAAGTATTTCAGTATGACCTATTGATCGTTACTGTATTTGTCCGGTATTTTACTCAGGAGGAATAGTTTAGGATCATATGTTATGGATTGACCAATGATAAGTTCTATGTTCTTATGTATTTTCTTCCAAAATTTTTGGACTGAAGTACATGTCCAACAACAGTGATAAAAGGTGCCTCTAACTTTGCCGCACTTCCAGCACAGACCAGATGTCGAACTATGTGATGTACCACCTATGTAACATTTTCAACCAATTTTCCTGAATCCCTTGGCAGAGGGTAAATTTAAGATTTTTACGAAATAGCTGTTCCCACTCGTCTGTTGTTATAATCTCATTAAGATTTTCCATCCATTTAATTGGAGATGACTTAATTTGTTCATCTTCTGTATCGTATTTCAGCAATAACTTATATATTTTACCTAGTAAATGTTCTGTTGGCTTACTTATCATCTGTTCGAACTCTGTTTTTCCTTTTAGTACTCCCCGTGTCCAGCAGTCCTGTTTACATCTTGAAATTAATTGATGGTATGTTAGCCAGGACATCCGCGGGTAGTTAACTTGTATCTCTAATAACGTCTTGAGAGTTCCATCTGTTTTTACCAGGTCCTGATATTGTATTGTCCCGTATTTTTTCCTGTCTGTTATAGAACCATAAGCGTTAAAGGGCGCCGTCAATAGTGACCCGTCAAAGCTTAGTCTTGATTTTGTTTTCTGCCAAACTGCCACCATGTTTTCTACCGTTGGATGTCCTTCCATTTAGGGAATGGTTAATACAGCTTTCAAAGGCACAGGAACCCTGCTAGGCCAAAACACTGATAAAGAATACTGTTTGCATTCATATATCACTAGAGCCTTACACGGGTTGTCAATCTTTTAACTTTTTCTAATGGTTACTCTATTTCTAAGAAGAACGGGCAGTTTTCCATTTTTATATCTGCTGGTCTTAAGTTACATACCAGTATGATCTAATTAGCTGAGCATGTTTTTCAATCAACCATGAGCTCAGGCAGCTTATATACTGGGCAAGTTGTACATGCAAGTCAAATTCTTAGAATGCCATTGGTGCAATGTGCAAATATTTATTGGCAAACACACAGCTAGCTACCAAGGAGCCATTGCCCCTGATATCCAGTTAACATGAAAACTCTCATTTTCTGAGACTGACAGTAACACACTCATGGCTTTTTTCATGTCTCTCATGTCTTTTCATGTCTCTTCATGTCTGTATTGTGTAATAGTTACTGCTGTATATTCTGACTCACTGTTTCCTTGGCCCCCATTGCTCTGTTCACACCCTAACGGAAAGCTTTCCACTGAATGACAGCTCTTGTGCTACTGTCTGTTGTATGAGAAACACTATAAGTACATTTTTCACTGAAAATAAAACAAAAGGTCAGCATACAGCATGTTCCCAAAGTTAGGACACAGCAATTCTCTGAAATTGCTGCAAGCTAGCAGAGGATTCTGGGTATCTGCATGTGAATAAGCAAACCAAATGTATTTCTGGGAAAGAATTATCTTCTCCTTTTGTTTCTGCGAGCAGTATTTGCTTGTAGGCATAAGGCCCGAGGGAGCTCTCTAGATCTTTTATTAGACCCTAAATCCAACTGGCCTACAATATGGTAGGTTATGAAAGTTATAGGTCAGCATTTTGCCCATAGATCCATGAACACATTACTGCATTTATTACTTCTGATGAGTAACAACTGTCCCTTTGGTGGAATAAACTGGTTTACTCTCATTGAAACCTTTGGAGGTCTGCTCATTTTAATTATTTGCAGACTCAGACAGTAATTATCACATGGGTTGCATGCTAGCATCTAAAAACATCAATTAAGTGGTGATTAAAATAATGTAGTGAAGCACCTGCCCCAAAGTAGCACAAAGCCACCTGCAGAATGGGATAGGCAGCGGCAATTAAAGACATAAAGGAGCACCTGAGAAGATCCTAGCAGGACCCTGGGCTTTGATGGAGAAGTACAGTCAGTGCATGCTTGCGCTAATCAGGGTTACCCCCTTCTAAGACTATTGAAATTCAGTGGATTTAGAAAAAAGGTGTAACTGTGGTTACTGGGATAAACAACCTGGGAGCCTGAAGAGAGGCTGAGAGCAACATTGTTTGGGGATCTCTTTTTCATATAACTATTGGGCCAGGGGTGTTCTAAGAATGTATGGAAGCATTTGAAGTATTTGTAAGTCTAGCCAACACAAGCACTTTAAAAAGTTTTGCCTTTTAAAGTTTGTCAACATTTTTTGCACTTATTTATTTTATTTATAGTCTGCCTCTCTTGCTAAGACCCAGGGCAGATCATATATGCATAGGAACGAAGGCAGAATTTTTCTTCATCAGCCTTTTAAAACATTGCACTTCAGCAGCTTTTCTGTTTGCGTTCTACAGTATAATGTTTTGATGTTTTTTGTTGCTTGGTGAAACTATTTGAAATAGCGATAGGTGAAGGTTCCTGTGCTCATCATGAAATTGCTTTTGCATTTCACAAGCATCCCTTTCAAAACTCAGCAATGCTTGATAGGCATTTGTGAGTGTTTCACAGTATATTCACAAAATATGTGCTGCACACAAATGACTGTTCCCTTGTCACCAGTTCCCTCTTCCCACCAGTTCTCCCCTCTCTACAGCCTTTCATTTGCAAAAGGGAGAATAACCTGCCATAGATCTTTAAACAAAGGTGCCTATTTTCCCTATAAATTACTCTTTGCACTCTTCCCCAGCATGGCTTCCTGCAGGGGTTGATGGGTAAAGTTGTCAACTCTGGCTAGGGAAATTCCTGGAGATTTGGGGGGTGGTTCCTGTGGCGAGGGGATTTGGGGAGGGATTTCACCTGGAATCTATGGCATACAGGGCTGGATTAACCATTAAGTAAAACATCTGTTTGCAAGAATGGGTCAATGTGCATTAACTCTGCTATTGAAACCACGGACCAGTACCTGGATAGATGTGGAGCTTGTATCACACGTTCAGTTGTACATGCATTGCAGAGAACTCATGCCTAAAAACAAATTAAGTGTAGCGTGTCCACAGATTGTACATACATACATGAGAACAGGGCTTCTGTCTTGGTGACAGACTACTTCCTCTTACATGATGGGGCAACATGGTAGACCATTGATCAGTCATGATAAATATGGCCTTGAGGTGGGGAGGCATATAGTAGTCAGTTTATTTCTAGAGGGGAAAACTGGCTAAAGGTCAAAGGAAGTATTATAGGGCTATGGTCACCAGGCAGGAGGAAAGGAAGAACAAAGAAGATAAGAACTACCCCCCAAAGAGGGCAGAAGTCTTGCATGCAGTAACAGAGAGCAAGTGGAATTAGAAAGAGCCCCAAGAAGTGTCAGTTTTAAAACTTAGGAGTGTCTCTAATAGTGAAATATATCCCAAATCTAGTACTGAAAATATGGCTAACTCCATACAAACCATTGTCTCTTAATGCGATTTAGGATATTCTCTAAAGGGAAGCAGCGACAAGCAATGCTGTGAAGAATTCATATTGGAAATCATTTTATTTTTGCCAAAAGCAGGTGTGTATGCTTAGAACTGTACTCTCAATATATCAATATTCTTTTATAATGTTAATCATATTGAAATAAATGTCTTTTAAAAATAAACTTCACAGGCAATACAGATGTATTTACAATCACTAAAATGTTTTTAACTGCCAACTTTGCAAATCTCCTCCCTATGGTCCAAATAAAACTTGAAAGATAAGGCATACACAATGGAGAAGAAATACCAGAATCTCAAATACCCTCCGGATAGGCAAAAAAATCAGTGGAGGCTTACAGAAATCAGCAAAGCAAATATCACTGATTCAAGTGTTCATACGGTATGGCATAGTTTAAATTATGAAGGAGTTAAGATATCCCAGCCACTGATGGGTTTCATACACAGGTTTGTTTTTTATTAAAGTTGTGGTAGGATTCCGTTACTGACCCTAGAGAAACAGGGCTCAGTAGATAAGACCATAAATTATATACAATTCAATTTCAGAATCTTGCTGAGGTGGGCTTTAAATTTACTCAGAGAAAGGAAAGGCTTTCAAAGTTAAGAGGGAACATATGGTTTATATGCAGATGGTCCCAAGACCAAGGATCTTCAGGGAGCAGGGCTAGGAAATTACTCTGCTGGGAAGTTTGCTACCACTCAGAGTAGACAACACTGAAGCAAATGACTCTTCAGCAGCTAATATGCTTGTAGCTTTCCCTAAAGAGGCCCAATTCTTTGCTGAGATTATGTACTGTATTAGTTAGGTTCCTTCATCCCTGTTCTCTTGATGGTCATGTCTCCAGAGAAAGAAGGGATCAAACAAGACATTCAGCAGACAAAAGCCAATAAAAGAATGACTTTATCTTCAGAAAGAAGTAAAATATAGCCAAAGGTACCTCCTGGGGAAGGCTATTACATGTAGTTAAAGCAGCTACTGAATACGGTACTTGAGCTTGTTTGGAGGTTCTAGCAGGGGAGCGCAACTATCGTATACCCTTGACAGAAGAATGGTACACTCCTTCTATCTGGGATGGTCGTCCTCTTCCACCAAGTGCACAGCTTCGGGAGGGACGCACATGGAGTGGTGAGGGAGGTAGGGGACACCCACCTAGCCAGCCAGATCAAGGCAAATCAACCCTGGTGATCAATGGGGTGACAGATGACGCAGCCAGAAAAACAGTACCCTGAGCAGGGCCTCACTGGCAACATTTAAGGCACAGGAGAGTTCTAGGGAAGATGCTCAGTGAGATACTTTCTGCCTAGGTTAAAACTGGCAACTCATGCCTGGAAACACAGCAGTTGTGCTAATCGTTGTAATATACTCCCATTGACTTGTACTGAACAAAAAATGGGCAGCAACATTTGGAATAAATTGAATTGTCTAACAGTTGACAGAGGCAGTTGACAGGTGGAGTGCATAAAAATAATCTAATCCAGAAGCCACCAAGGCATGGATGACCATAGCTAGGTAAAAGTAGTCCCCTGTGCAAGCACTGGGACATTACTGACCCATGGGGTGACATAACATCCCGACGTTTGCTACGCAGACTTTGTTTAGGGGGTGGTTTGCCAGTGCCTTCCCCAGTCATCTTCCCTTTACCCCCAGCAAGCTGGGTACTCATTCAACCGACCTCAGAAGGATGGAAGGCTGAGTCAACCTTGAGCCGGCTACCTGAAACCGACTTCCCCCACAATCGAACTCAGGTTGTGAGCAGAGCTTGGACTGCAGTGCTGCAGCTTACCACTCTGTACCACGAGGCTCCTTTGACCATAGCTACATAACCATTATATTATTTATTCATTTAAACAATTTCTCTGTCACCTTTCCACCTGGCTCAGGGTCCCCAAGGCGGTGAACAATCAAAAATTTCAAAACAAGCTTTAAAATACAAAATATAAAAATAATTAAAATAACAATTAAACCACATACACAACTAAACTGCATAAACAGGATGGAGGATCAGTGAGGGAATGCCTCATAAAACAAATTAGTTTTCACCTGCTGGCAAAAGAGAATGATAGAGGCGGACAAACAGATAATCTCCCTGGGGAAGGAATCCTATAATTTTGTTCCCATGGTCAAGAAAGCCCTTTCTTGAGTTGCCACCCATCTAGCCTCAGGCAGTGAGGGCACCCAAAAAATGGCCCCTGAAGATGACCACAGTGGTCAGGTAGGTTCATATGGGAGTAGGCAGCTCTTAGGGTATGTTGTTACTAAGCCATATAGGATTTTAAAGGTCAATATTGCAATCTTTGCCCTGACTTGGATGGCCCAGGCTAGCCTGATCTCGTCAGATCTCAGAAGCTAAGCAGGGTCAGCCCTGGTTAGCATTTGGATGGGAGACCACCAAGGAATACCAGGGTTGCTATGCAGAGGAAGGCACTGGCAAACCACCTCTGTTAGTCTCTTGCCATGAAAACCCCAAAAGGAGTCGCCATAAGTCAGCTGCGGCTTGAAGGCACTTTACACACACACATTGCAATCTTTAATTGGGCCCACAAGGTGACTGGGAACCAGTATAAGTGGAACTAGACTGGGGTGATGTGGTCCCTACAACCCACTCCAGTCAGTATTCTGACTGCAGCATTTTGAACGAACTGTACCACTGTATTTCAGCAGTGGGCACAGTTACTGAATTGGCAAAGGCCGAAAAAAGGTGCTCCATTCCTGTACCATGCTCTGGCCATTAATGGGTCCACTCTTAGACCTGAATAATTTCCCCAATCTGATTCTAAATTTGACCTTGAGACTTCGACTTCTCAGAGGTTTTCACTGATGATTTCATCTCCTTAAAAGCTTACTTTGGTTTTGTTTCTTAAATTTATGCTGTGGTCTGCAAATTCAAAACCTTGATGTAATCTGTGGCCTGTGATTTAGTAAAATTTCAGAGCATTAGCTGTTTGGCAACCCAGTGCCTAGAGATCATTGCCAAAGGGTCTTCATTTCCTTTTTCTTAATTAATCTGGAATTGCTACCATCTCCCAATTTTAGCATGATTTCAGGTCACTATTCAATACATATGTGTTCCACTGATTAAAGTTATACTCCTACCTTTTTGACTACCCTGAACATGCAGTTAAACAATCAGCTGTCACTGGGGATTAGAAATTCAACAAACAAACAAACAAATAAATAAAAAAATTAAATCCTGATTTTTTTCTGAATTCTAGTCTTTTTGAAGAAAACAATTTAGACCAGGGTGGAAAATATAGGCAGTAATGAAATCTCCCTCTTGGAATGACTATCAAGTTGCTACATGATGCCAGGCTGGGGGTGGGGGGCGCGGAGAAAAGCCTTGCAGCCTGACTACCAACCACCAGCCTTGAACACTGCCTACCCCTAACAGAAATGTCAAAACAGCAGAGCCACATAATAGACAGAATTCAGTAGGTAAAAATATTGATCACTGTCAATAAATTTGTCTCATTTCCCACAAGTGGAACAAAATATCTCAAACACCTGATCTCTTACCTTGGTGCCTTTGAATACTTGGAATAAATCTCTGTAGGAGCCTTGTTCTGTTACAATTATTACCAGTGCCAGGTGACAGCAGGTCTCTGTGTATGTGAGGGAAGTCCTTGGACATGGCTATGTACCTGCTACTGACCTTTATTAACACAAGTATCTTGTCTAGGGAGGAGGTACCTGCTAGCATGGCATATTCCAGCCAATATGTTATTGATTCCAACACAACAGCTGCCCACCCTCATCACTACTGTGTGGTCTTTGTTGTTAACAGTTTGGCAGATACTTAACTTGGCAAAGGTATGTTTGGATACAATTATAGATTGGTGGGAATTTATACCTGGCAAAATCTTTGCTGAGTGTTCCTGATAACCATGGCAAAAAGGGGAAGCTGTTGCAGCCTCTGGGACCAATATGGAAGCTCTTGATGGGTAGAACATTCTGGTGCTTTCCTCCTATTGATTAAAAAAAAAATGACTCATGGAGTTTGAACCGCATTAGTCTAGTGTAACTTTTCACCCAGAAATATCCACCGACTACCCTGTCAGTTTACATGCAATTAAAATGATATCTAATGGATTTGAAAACCCTGACGTGGATGGCCCAGGCTAGCCTGATCTTGTCAGATCTCAGAAGCTAAGCAGGGTCGGCCCTGGTTAGTATTTGGATGGGAGACCACCAAGGAATACCAGGGTTGCTGTGCAGAGGAAGGCACTGGCAAACCACCTCTGTTTGCCTCTTGCCATGAAAACCCCAAAAAGGGGTCACTATAAGTCGGCTGCGACTTGAAGGCACTTTACACACACAATGGATTTGAAGAGTGTGCGGTTTTCTGATGCTTCTCAGTATAAGGCAAATGTTATAATAATCTAATTCAGTTTGATCAAAGAGTTTATAATTAATCCAGTCAGCATTCCAGTTTCATTTTAAATAAAGCAGTCTACTCTAGTGAGGTGACGTCTCCCCCTTGTGGACTTTTCTTGATAACACAGTATAGCCTTTCTACAGTTATCATGGGGTGAAAACGCACGGTCGCTTTATCCTCCTTTAATCCCTGTTTTAGCCAGGATCGAACGCACATTAGGCGAAACGCAAGCGTTTGATCCTGGCTGAAACAGGGATTAAAGGAGGATAAAGCGACCATGCGTTTTCGCCCATGGTTATTTGTATAGGCAGTAAGATACGTCGAAATTAAAGATACCAGGTATCGAACTTGGGCCTTTCAAAATTTGTGCTCTAACCCTAAGCCACAACTCTTTATGTTCTTGTGGGGAAAATTCCCCCTTGGGATTTACTACTAGTACTACTAGTAGGGGAGTGGATCATTGGGTAACAGTGATGATTCTTCCCCTTGTAGTTTCACTCCTTAGAGTGTGAGAGGAGCTGTGGCATCTGGCTTGCATGCAGAAGGTTCCATGTTCAGTCCTCAGCATCTCCAGTTAAAGCACGAGGGAGCAGGTGATGAGAAAGACCTCTACCTGAGACCTTGGACTGCTCTTTCCAGTTAAGAGTAGACACTACTAACCTTGATATTTATTACTCAGATTGTTATATTTTTGCTTTGCTTTTCTCTCCAGAAATGCTTACTACATCATTCTCCCCTCCTCCATTTTATCCTTACAACAACAGCCCTGTGAGGTTGGTTGGGGGGACAGAGAGTGACTGGTCCAAGGTCACTCAGGGAACACTGGTGGCAAAGGGAGGATTTGAACCTATGTCTCCTAGATCCTAGTCTGGCACTCTTGTTACCATCAGTTTTAGATAAGTTTGAGGCCTGGTGCCACAGAGTCCCAATAAAGCCACACCAGGAGTGAAACGAAATTCAAAGTTTAGTTGTGCACAAATAAGGCTGACTGTTGCTTACTAGCAAAAGGCAGTAGCCCCAAGCATCACTTGGGCTACCACTAGTATACTCTACTGACTGATTAATTGCACTCCAAAACAACAACAATACTTTTATTGGCATACATTCACAGTGAAGTACAACAACAAGAAAACACAGAAAGCTAGGGCTAAGCAAGATCAGGATTTAAATTCTTGTTGGAGCCTCATTGCCAGTTGCAGAAATTTTGCTACCCTGTCTATTATGGTAGGATTTTGTCCAGAAAGGAAAAGCTGTACCTCGCGCTTGTCCGAGGTTCCATTCTATGTGGCTAAGAGTGAATTAAGAAGTTTAATCCAAATGTCAGCATAGAAAGGGCAATACAGAAAAACATGTTGTAGTGATTCTACATGTCTCAGTCTGCAAGGGCAGAGTCTATTTATATATGGGGTTTTTCTGAAACCTCCCAGATAGCACAGCTGAAGGTAGAACATTAAACCTCGCGAGCATGAAGGCTCTACATTGCTGAGGGTTGATCAAGTGATAGAAATAGAACGCTAGGCTGTCCAAAGATAGTGAAATCCCAAAATATATTGGGGAGCAGGTTTTCCTGGCTGCATAATTAAGTTATTGAAATTCTATGTCTATAATTCGATGTTTTATGATTTTATATGCAGATACTTCAGAGACCAATGCAAGTGAGTTCCCCAATTTTTTTTGGGAGGTTCCCCAAAATTTAATTTTTTGCTCAATATGGCTTAACCATTTAGAAGGCTGATATTCAGTGAGAGTTAAATGGAAAAGACTAGTGGAATCAGAGCTAAAAAGTAAATGCAGCCAGAACTTGATTCTTAGCAGCCATGCTCTGGTTTCCAGCAGTCTTTCATTGGTTTCTAGACAGTTTGCAGCATGTGGTACACAGTTTGGGATTCCAAGAATCCTACGTGGAAAGGAGGATGTGAGGCTTTCGACTACTTGGTTGAATGTGCTGATCCATATTGAGATGCCATAAAGTACTTGGGAACATGATTTGGCATTAAAAACTTTAAGCGCTGCGGGCACATATTGGCTACCCCTTGTATAAAAAAACTGAGCTGCAGTCCGCATGCTATTTTTCATTAGATTTGTTACGTATTTGCGATGAGTAACCCAATTTGCATTATATTGAAAATATAATCCCAGATACTTTAACTGCCTAACCTGCTCTATTTTATTCCCATTAATATTCCATATAAAGGGTTTCCACATTTTTGAAAAGACTATTACTTTGGACTTCCCATAGTTCAGCAAGAGCCCTGTTGGACTCACAGTATGTTAAACAATGATGAAGTAAGTATTTCAGGCTGATTCTTGAACAAGACAAGATGACAGCATCATCTGCATACAGGAGAAGTGGAACAGGTAATGGACCAAGTTTGGGGCAGTGGCCGTTTATACCAGACAGTGGCGTTTTTTACCGGACAGTGATTGAGCAAGATCATAGAGAAAGTGGTTGAATAAGAAGGGTGCTAGTATACAATCTTGTTTAATACCTTTGCTGATAGAATTTTTTTGTATTATGTTCCCAGACGGAGTGGTTTTAACCTGACAACTTGTATGGGAATATAGTTTTCTAATTAAATATAGCAACCTCCTATCCATGTTCAGTTTAAGTAACTTATCCTGCAGGAGATCTCTGGAGATTGAGTCAAAAGCCTCCTTAAGATCTAAAAAGGCAGCATATTGCTTGGTACCACATCTCCCACTGTATTTATTAACTAAATGGGAAAGAGTGGCACAGTGATCCAGGCAGGACTTTGCTTGACAAAACCCAGTTTGTTCCAGGCCCAGGATCTTATGCTCAGACACCCAGGTGGAAGTTTGTTTAGAAGATGCCTATCATACAGTTTCCCCACAATGGAAAGAAGACTAACTGGTCTGTAGTTTGTTGGTAAGGTGGCATCTCCCTTTTTTAATATTGGAACTAGAATTGCATTCATCCAAGAATTTGGTATTTTACCTGTTCTATTGATCATGGTGAAAAAGGCAGCTAGTGGTGGAGCCCACCAATCGGAATGAAGCTTCAGTAATTCAGGAGGAATCATGTCAGGACCTGGGGCTTTCCTTGATTTTATCTGGCCAATTAGTGTTTGATTTCTTCTAGCAACACAGGTGGCCAAGCACTCCATATAAGGCATTCATTGCATAACAGCGCATCATTGGTCACATTTATGTTGACATCACATCATATTGCATACATTACACATGCGTACTGAGATCCCCATCCCATAATACTCATTGGGACTGCTCATTATAATACTACTCTCCACCTTGTGGGTATGATTTTTAGAATTAAAATGAGGCCTTTGGGGTAACCTTTCCTTGGAATTGACCCATCTGGCCTGGGTAAATTAAGGATATTTAATGTTGTTTATCTGAACTTTATGAGCTGGAACTTCATGGCCCGGGTGGAGATCAGTATATTTTATCACTCTGGTGTCCCAACTCATAGATCCTCAGGCATCAGTTTCCCCTCTTAGATCTGCTTGTTCTCTTACATTCCAAACAACAATAAATTCTGATTACATTCCCAAAGAATAATATATTCCCAGACCCATGTATCATCAATGATGGCTGTAGTTTTGGTCAACTTATAGGTTTGACCAAGGAAATGAGAAAGAAATAATGTGCTAACCATTTTCTCTGTTTTGACCTACCTCTTCACTTCCTCCTTGAACCTTAGTTCACACTATAATGAACTAATGGTTCATTCCTCATTATACTTTGAAATAGTGTGTCGCCCCATAATATTGCATTCCTTAGCAGGTGTCACTAGTATGGTTTTGTCACGTACTACTATATGTCACGTGCAAGTCATAATGTTGTATTACTACACACCAACGAAAAGGTATATAAGGTGACATTATGCTCGTGTCAAATGCTCTCTGCATTCAGCAACCCTTGCTTGCTAACAGTGGCCTTTATTGTGCACAATAAACCAAAGATTTTTACTTTATTTTTGCCTGTGGTTATTTCGTACTTGGACAAAGCACCAAGAGCCGAATCCTTAGCGTGACCTGCGGGTGGCACTAACAGAGGGACACTAAAAGGATTTTCCAAGGAGGAGAAAGAGGTACTGTACCCTGTCCTCACAAGCAAGCAAGCCCCTGAGGAAGATCAGTGGTGGGGGGCTGCAAGCTCTCTTTCCAGTCACACATGGCTGCTAAATCTACCTATCTACGGCTGGGAGGCACAGATCTATTTAAAGCCCCCCCAGTCCTGCCGGGAGTCCCGGCAGGGCTGGAGGGGGGTCTGGAAACCCTCTGCGCTCTCTGCGCAGAGAGCGCAGAGGTGCTTGACAGCCCCCCGCCTTCCTTCCCAGGAGTCCCGGGAGGGGGGGAGGGGGTCTTTAAACCTCTCTGCCCTGCCTGCGCAGACAGCGCAGAGGGGCTTGTTTAAAGGGCCCCCCACGCGCCTTCAGGGTGCTTCACTGAAGGCGCGTGGGGGGCCCTTTAAACAGATCTGCGCTTCCCAGCTGGGAGGCGCAGATCTGTTTAAAGGGCCCCCGCGCGCCTTCAGGGAATCCCCCTGAAGGCGCGCGGGGGGCCGAATTTTCCCCCGAACTCCGAATCCCCCTGAATTTCCGGGGATCCGAAGCGGGGGAGTTCGGACTTCGGCACGGCCCGAATAAAAACGGGCCGAATTTTGCCGAAGCTGAACTATACCGAATTTTTTTTCCAACAGCCCTATCCTAGTGTCCCATTGGCAGAGAACAGAGCAGCTCCCATGAGGGGCAGGATTCCTAACTCTGGATGGAGGTGGGAGGTTTTCACCTGAGCTGGCTGGCAGAAGTGTTAAAAGGCGAACTCTTCCTTTGTTCTGGGTTCCATCACCTCGCCAAGAGGTAGTGATGCGGACATGTTTGCTCCATCTGAAGATAACTAACATAATGCAACACAGATATATGTTTTCCTTTTATTTCCTTAGATTTGTATTTCTCCTACTATAATGGCTATTCTCCATGTATGTGCTCTAGTTTAATCTTTAGTAATAAAGCTTCTTTCCTGTTTAAGAAAGCAGACTGTGTCTGAAATCCCACCCACACACTAAGACCACTCATATACTCTAAGGACATGCACCCACAGGGGGGAGCTGAAGTAATTGGAAGCGCTGTCCTATATTTTAGGGTGGTGGCAAGAAGAGGAAAACACTCTTTTACACTCAGGGAAACACACAGTACGCATATGAGAACACACAGACTCAGTGCGGGAATGTCACACATGGAACTTCTCAAAATTCCTGGATTTACAATGAGAAAACTGCTTTTGATGGAAAACTAGTCATGAAACCATAACTTTCAGCAAGTTTTTTTTGGGGGGGGGCAAATCAAAGGAAAAATGGGCAGTTTGAATTTAGGCAGAGATTAGAACTGGAGTTCTGGCAGCGTAGAAAATTAGCACAAGCTGAATACTTACAGGTTGATATGACTTCATCCTGGGAGTGAAACAACGCAGATCTATTTGTACCTGAATGTAATGATGCTAATGTGGCGGCTGTGTGATTCTGCAGAAATCACTGTTTCATAAAGCTTAAGGGAGATGCATAGAATATCTGCCTGTGGAATCTATTAATAGAGTGGTCCTGGTTAAATTAGAACATGAAGCAGATTGTTGACAGAGATGGCTGTATGAGAGCTACCATGGAAACGCAGAGGTCAGTACTGCATCAACAGCAGAGGGAAGCTTTCAGCTACATTCAGAGAGTGGCAAAGAAGTAAAAAAGCTGAATGTTAAGCTGCACATGTCAGTAAACAAAGTTGCTGATTTCCAGATTTTGATTAGTAAAAACTAGGATTGTTTTCATTTCTTTTCCTGATTATTCACTTAAGTATTCAATTAAGTTTAAATGTTGCATATTAGTAAAACTTAAAAACAGTGATTTTTTTTTTTTGGGGGGGGTGATACTGTAGGACAGGAGTCCCCAAACTTTTTGAGAATGTGGACATTTGGAATTTTGACTCAGGGTGGTAGGTGCAATCACCAAATGGCTGTGAAGCCAACCACAAAATATCAGGGAGTGAGGTTATGCATAAATCTAATAGTTACTCTTCAACATTTCAGGCAGAAGTTCTTTTTAACAGGATGCTTTTAAAATTATCATATTGTTTTAAAATATTTGCTTGCATACACACAACTTACTTCCAGTCATTCAGTGAAGATCCTTGTGCGGCAGTGAATCTGCACCGCCAATCAGAAGCCTGGTCCTGCCCACTTTCTAAAAAAACTTTCTAAAAACACCAGGAAAAGCGTTGGCGGGCTTTCAGGGTCACTACATTGGGGACCCGGGCTGCAGGAAATGGAAGATAAGATTCAATTTAAAACAAAACAAAACAATTATTGTTGGCAGGGAAGTGTACCTTTTTAATCAATATATCTAATAGTCATCATGGGCAAATTTGTGGATATTTAATTCCAGAGACTGGAGCCATGAACAGACAAAACCTGAAAAAACACCCCAAACCTGAAAAAAAACACCCCAAGTTTGCTAAAAAATCTGAAATCTAAACAAAATTTATTCCAGCATAATCTTTTGTGCATTAGAGCTCACTTGATCAGATGAATGGAGGGCTCATCCAAAGTGGCTAAATTTATACTCAAGAGTTAAACCAACAGAAAAAGGGTGGAGTGGGGAGAAGCTCTGGTTCCCGCCTTAACGGGAGCCACGTTTGCTGCCCGCGGCGGGAGGGAAGCCGGAGCGCGGAGAGCGGGCAGACAAAATGGTCGGCCGGCCGACATGTGCATTTGCGCGTGCTCAGGAGGCTCATGCCGGCCTTTGTCTGCCCGGCAACAGCCCTCCCATTGGCTGTTGGGAGGTATTTAGCCAATGGGGGCCATGGGCGGGAGCTTGTGTGGGTGGGGCTTGTCCTCCCTAGGAAGCATAAAATGGGGAGGAGGTCCTGCCCACAGCTCACTCCGTCTTTTATTTTGACCCACCCACCCACCCAAAGGGGAAAAGGTTTTGCTTCAAGTCACAACTTGGGCGGTTAGGCATGGAGATGTGTCAGTTAGAGGGGGGAAAGCGGCCAGTGGGGGTCGCTTTCCTAACTCTGAGAATCCCAGTATGGGGTTTTGGGAGAGGCTTCAAAGGACATGCCCTGGCTGGAGGGTAGGCTGTCTGCCTCTTCCCGAGAGGAGGGGACACCCAGTGGCGATCGTCCTGGTGTCCACTTGGCGCCGCCGTCCCGGTTGCAGGACAGCTGTGGGCCGTTTGGCATACATGGCCGCATTGGGGTCGTCCTGGGTACCTGACACATCGTATATGCTGCGCCACGAGGGGTCGCAGCTGATGCCAAGTTGCGGCCTATTATATTCCAATTATCATTTGAATCTTTCCAATTAACTATTATGAAAGTTGATGTTTAATTAAGTTATGTTTAATAAAATCATTAATTAAGAAAGTGTTTTATAACTTCGTCAGCGCGTCGGAATTCCCTCCTACTTAGCCATGGTTCAGCAAGTTATAGGCCACTGTATGATAAGAACTGTATGATAAGAACTAATGAAAGAGTAATCAGTCCGTTTAGAGTGGGGTGAGAACTATTCCAAACAGTTGATAGGCAGGCAGGATTAACATAAAATCTAATTACAGAAAATACATGTTAGGCAGATTCAGTAGGACAATACAGAGACCATACAGCTGCATTAACTAACATATGTAAAAGGTGGGCCATGCCGACCTATAGTGAGTGAAGAAAATGAGGTCCTTATGCAGGCCTGGATGTATAGAGACAGGGTTAAACTTCTTGAGAAATTCAAATTCAGCACTTTTTGCTGGATTCTCCCTTTGAAGAGCTGTTCTTTTTAAATATATTTTTTTTCAAAAGGATAAACAAAACAAACATACAGACATACACATCAGATACTGGAACTTACTCTGTAGTTTCAATTTGATTATACATACTTTGGATTATTATGTTTTCATATTTTACAATAGATTTTGTAACTTAAAATAATTTTTAAAACATACACAGTGGTGTATAAATAAGCGAAGGATTTGTGTGAAATGTCCTCATATAGAGTAATAAAAGAGGAAATAATAATAATAGTAATGATAAAAAGACAAAAAAGATAAAATGTTTCAGAAAATATGGGTAATTCGTGCCAGCATCTCAGGAAAACACTACAGTATTAGACAGCCGTGTGTATGGGAAAGAAAGAGATATGTGTGCAGCGGCAGGAGATATTTTGGAAGTTCTTATTGCTGCCAGTCACCTACCTGTAAATGTAAAGGCAGACTGTAATTTCTGGTGAATGATCATGGGCAGTAAAAGAGTGTAAAACATTCCAGTCACTTACATGTTTCTTCCCTGCTGGGGCATATGGCTTGCTAGGACTGCAGCCATGCAAAGTCATCACACCCAGGATTTAATGATCCCCCTCATAAAAACATGAGAGTTTGCTCTTTGTGTGTGGCAGTTTGTCCTACCAGGAGACCTTTCATGCTATCATGTACATCTCTTGGGAAAAGGACTCCTCTTCTGCAGTTTGCTTTGTATCTAATATACTCAAGCCGAGTCATCTGGGGTATGCTTGGTTTCACCTCACTGCAGGATTATGTTCATTATGTTCCTTCTTAGAAGCAACCACTGTGTGTCAAAGATTGCTCCTACCAGTCTCCACCAGTTGGGCAGTCTTTGGTTGGGTGTTTAGGGTGGTCCACAAAAACAAGATGTTAAACCCCCAGGTTAACGGATAGCTGCCACCAACCCTGGACAAAAGGTGAGCCTCCAGGCAAGGAGTCCAGGGTAACTCCAGCCAAGCTCCAAATTCAGTGTGACACCTCTCCTGCCAGGTTGAGACCTGGTCAGGCCAGTTCACTCTGTTCAAAAAGGCTTACACAAAAGATAGCATGGTCAAAGCCAGTACAGGCACTTAAGATTCAGCTTTGGGAAACCACAGAAATCACTAGACACTTTCAATATTAATAAACTTAAGGTTTATTCAAAGATTTGTGCTTGTTTACAGAAAGGCAAAAGTTACATGAGGCATATAGCCTTAAAACAAGAAAGCTTCAATAATCTAACTACACATTTCAGTTGTAAAGGCAATTGGCATAAAGTCAGCCAAATCAGGCAAATAGGTAAAGCATTCAGTTATACAAAAGAGTTACCGCTGTCCAAGAGGTTAGCATCTGGATGTCAGCATGCTGGTCTCTTCAGTCAAGCATAGATTCGTTCTATGGGATAAAACAAAGTTTGATGACAGGCCTAGGATGCGCCAGCGCATCCCAAAACCTCTATAGTCTTCTCTCAAAATGGATCATTTTATCCTTTCCATCTTACCGGCCTATGGCCATCTTAGCCAATAAGATGGCAAGGATTTCAATTAACCCTACATTAATTTGTCATGTCATCTCTTAGTCACGAAAACCGAAAGCACATTCCACAGTAATTTGTGAGAGGCCTGCTTGTTATTTCAGGCCCCCCAATGTTTAATTTACCAGAGTTTAATATCAGAGAATACTAAGCCTGAAGCCTGAACCAGTGTTTCATAGAAGGAAAGCAGGGTGCTTTTCCTTCACACTGTGAAGCTGAGAAAATGTAGATTTTAAATCTCTTGTGGTTTGTCTTGTACCAACAATGAATTTCCAGCTGGGAATCATTAGCTACCACAGTTAAGGTGGCTTAATCGGCTTGCCCAAGATGCCAGCTGGTTCAATGTGGCCAATTGTTATAAATAAATTAATTGGGGGGAATGAGCTTCCTAGCCATCCCTCCTGTCTGCTCACTTCCTCTGAGGAGAGATGGGTGTGGCAACTTGAGAAAGGGCCTTCTTGTTCATGACACCAAAAGTGTGGAATCCCCCCCCCCGGGAGATTTGTCTGTCCCCCTCTATCACTGGGTGAAGACTTTATTTTTTTCATTTGGTGTTTCCTTATTGACTCTGCTAGTTTTTTTTAAAAATTGCTTGTGTGTGTGTGTGTTTGTGTGTGTGTTGTGTGTAGTGGAAAGTGCTGTCAAGTTTCAGCTGACTTATGGTGATCCCTTAGGATTTCCAAGGAAAGAGACAAAGAGGTAGTTTTCCATTGCCTACCACTGTGCAGCAACCCTGGACTTCTTTGGTGGTCTATCATCCAAGTACTAACCAGGGGCAACCCTAGTTATAAAGATACGATTTTTTAAAAACTGTTTGCCACCTTGAGGGCCATAATTAGATAGAAAGGCAGGACACAAATCTTTTAAATGAGTAAAATAAATAAGTTTTCACAGTGTTGGTTCTGTTTCATATGGGAATGAACTCTGAGGATTGCTCCCTGAGGAGCAAGCACTACTACCATATGAAGATCAAAGCTCATTCCCATGTAGAAGCAGCCCCCTTTCTTTGTTGCAGCAGTGCACTAATTTTCATATAAATGACAGGATGTGTGTAGAAGCTTCCTTTGTAGTGGTGCTCACTGTTTCTTTTCCTACTGCTGAACTCATTATTCTTTTTATTGTGAATTTTACAAGGATAAAAGAGCATGTTTGGTGTCAGTGCTGTGCTCTGAGTAAATCACAGAGTGTGCTTAATCCACAAAACTTGTCATCCTTAGACCACTTCCAGTGAGACTATGTTGGTAGGACAGGTGAGGCTGAAAAATGAATTTATCCAAAACAAATGGGAGACTCATGGGGAGGAATCTCATTTCCTTATTCCCTCTCTCCCGCTTGCTTTTCTTCTTTGCCTCCCTCTGGCAATGTCTGCAGCCTCTCCTTTCCTTCTTTCCATCCACTTACTCTTCTGTCTCTCTCATCTGCAGTTTTCCCTCTCTATTGCAGCCCCTCTTGTTTCCTTGTCTCCCACCAATCTATTTACTTTTCTGTACCCATCCCCCATATTCAGATATGCTTTCACTTTTTGGGTTTGTGCCCCCTCCAGCTTTATCTTCCTGTCCAACTGTTTTTTACCTTTCTTAGCCTGTCTCTCTCCCCCTTCCCCACACTAAACTGAGACTTGAAATCCTTGGTGATATTGGTTGGGCCTAATAAACCCCAAAATGGCTACTGAGATTACACACTGTAGTATTATAAGTGGTATTTTTTTTCTTACAGACATTGCTTCTATGATTTTAGGGTTTTTTTAACCATTTTCTATGATTTTAGGGTGTTACAGGACTTTTACCAGGCTTGTAGAAATATATCCCTATTTGTTCATGGCCCCATTGTATAGTTTTTTGATCCAGACTCTGAGGCCATTGTTTATAATTCAATACAACAAGCGGGGAAGCCACAAGAATTTGTGGAGGTCACTTCACTTTCCCTTGTATCCCCTTTCCCATACTATTCTTTGTTCCCTTCATATATATCCCATCTATCTCCCCAGCGGGGACCCAAAGCAATTTACACCATTCTCCTCCATTTTATCCTCATAACCACCCTGTGAGGTAAATTAGGCTGAGAAACACTGACTAGCCCAAGGTCACCCAACGAGCTTCGATGACAAAGTGGGGATTTGAACCTGGGGCTCCCAGATCCTAATCTGACACTTTAACCACTATTCCACATTGGCTCTCAGCTTTCCCTCTTTCCCTCCCTCTCGGAAAAATCTGGCCAAGTTCCAAAACTCATGTGCTAGCAAGTCGCTCAAGTGAATTATATGGTGACTATTCCCAGGCCAGGTCAAGTCATGCAAGCTGTGTGAAGGCTGCCGCTGGGCCCAGTTGACTTTTGTGGCATCAAGTCTTCTGGTAGCCACTGCTACACCCAGGTATTTTGCACAAATTGCATGGAAGCAAATTGCCCAATGATTGTTGCTGGCCTGATGAGTCCTGTCTGCAGGGAGGGGAGCAGTTACTCCCTAATACTTGTGGGATTTTCAGGAACCATTTCCTAGAATCCTGGAAAATCTCAGATACCATCCAGGGACTGTAATAAATCTGGAAAATACCAATAAGCAAGGCTCAGACTTTACCTACAAGCCCAGTTTGTTGGCATGCGCTGTTGGGAGCTGGCACAAGGTTCAGGGGCTTGTCCAGTGGGGCAGGGGCTCAGCTGGTGAAGGAGCCATAGGGCGAAAACGCACGGTCGCTTGAGCCTCCTTTCTTCCCTGTTCCAGCCAGGATTCAGCCAGGATTTGTGCGTTCGATCCTGGCTGGAACAGGGAAGAAAGGAGGCTCAAGCGACCATGCGTTTTCGCCCATAGTGTTTCTAACTCCAGCTGGAACGTTTCCTGGCCTGCTGCATACCTTCCTAGCCCGCCCTATATTCAAATGGGCCAATCAGGCCCTGGCTCAATAGGGGATGGCCCAGCTGGCAGTCTACAGACCTGAGCTTTTGACCTCAGCCCCACCAGCCAGGTATTTAGTCTCCCTCACTCAGCTGAGTCTAGTTTTTGATTTGTCTGCTTATGGAACAGCATGCTTCATTAGTTCCACGTGGCAGTGTTTTTGGAGATGGATCTGAGTTGGAATGGCAGGAGGCTTTCATTTTACACACAAGTAGACTCACAGGGAGGATAACCATCCCCCCCCCCCATTTTTGCTTCCTTTGGGTCTGTTGTCCTTAAAGCAACAGTCCCAATTTACCACAACTGGCTTGCCGCTCTCTGTGATCTTTCCAGGGAAGGGCAGCAACATGTAAGTTGGAGGGTTGGAGAGCTCTGGATGTGGAGGTTTCAGAAGATCCGGGGGAGACTTTTGGAGCTCACAGGGTTAATTGCAAGTGAGGAAGGCTGCCCTGATCAGGGTGCTAACTGCTTACACAAGGAGCAGAGCCAGGTGGCAGAGGCAAAGCAGATCAGATGGAGGCATTGCCTTTGTCTTACATGTGAGTAGACCAGGGTGGAAAAATTACCTTTTGCTTACACACAAGTAGACCCGGGTGGAGGCATTGCCTTTTGCTTACATGTGAGTAGACCTGGGTAGAGACATTGCCTTTTGCTTACACGTGAGTAGACCTACGAGGCATGAAGCTACCACCCCCCTCCCTCCTTATCTTCTTTGGGCTGGATTTGTTCTACTCCCCCCCTTTTTTGGTCCATCCATTTCAGGGCTATAGAATGCAAGTTTGGGGGCAGCTAGCAAGCTAGCAACCCCCCAGTTGTGAGTGGGATGCAATGTTTGCTGGGAGTCCAGCATGGTTTTTCCTCCCCCTCCCCCTTTTTTTCCTTTAAGGGGATCACAGGCATTGTTTGCTATGGGATTCCCTGATACCATGGAGACCATTAACAGATCCCACGGGGAGCAGTGTGTTTAACAAATAGGCTGGCTGTTGTGTATGTAACACTGGCCATGGATTGAATTGATTGCACTGGTTAAAGAAGGAGTTATGGAACACACTGCTTTAGTATAGGATTGTATGAGGGGGAGTCAGGACCCAGGTCTAATTAGACTAAGAGGAGTACGTGGTTCTCATTTAGGATTGGGATTTTGGGAATGTTCTGAACTGCTGTTTTTTGTTTTTGTTTTAAAAAACCTCAACAGCAACACAGCATTTAATATAGTGATGTGGATGAGCATCCGATTGGCATATAGAGGTTTCCGTGTTCAATGCTTGGCATGGAGAGCCACTGCCAGTCTGACCTTGATGGATCAATGGTCTGATACGGTACAGGACAGCCTCATGTGTGTGTTAATTTCTGACTGTATCTGGAGAACCCAGCTCTTCCTTGTTTGAATACTTTGGCTAAGACTGCTTGTCTCTAGTTATAATACTTCATAATGCCTCATAGACCAACATTCTGTTCTTATGAATAAAAAGCTTTCTTGAGATTTTCCATATACAAATCAATCAGGAGGATGCGAGCTTGGCCAAGATAATCACGTAGGAGTAACCTTGGACTGTGGGGGTTATACAGAATAATAACATTCACAGCACCTCCTCCCCTTCAGGTTAAGGGCACGCCATCATTGCCAGCTAGGAGGCCCTGGCAGCTGGGGCCACATTTTTGGTATGACTTCTAAGTCTGCACCTCAAGCTAGCTGAGTGGCAATGGCTGGTGCGAGAGCGAGCCACGAGCAGTCTGGACATTTTGAAGTACTAACCTGGTTCTTTCAGGGGGAAAACTGCCACAACAAAATTGGTGGACCTTAGGGCTATTGAATTGGGAGCCTTGCTTGTTCTCTTGATTTGTAGAGAGCCAGTGTGGTGTAGTCGTTAAGAGTGTTGGTTTGGAGTGGTGGACTCTGATCTGGAGAACCAGGTTTGTTTCTCCACTCCTATACATGAGCGGCGGATGCTAATCTGGTGAACTGGGTTGGTTTCCCCACTCCTCCACATGAAACCAGCTGTGTGACCTTGGGCTAGTCACAGCTCTCAGCCCCACCTACCTCACAGGGTGTCTGTGTGAGGAGGGGAAGGGAAGGAGATTGTAGGCCGGTTTGCTTCTTCCTTAAGTGGTAGAGAAAGTCGGCATATAAAAACCAAAGCTTCTTTTTCTTCTTCTATTATGGCAGCCCGGGCCCAGCTGTACACATGGGATCATAGTTGGAGTGGCAGGCATGAGGAGGCCCAGGGGCTTCCTTCCCTTCATGTCTTTCTCAGAGATTAACCAGTCTCTCTTGTAGCAGACGGGGGAGTGGCTGTGGGCCTGAAGGGCCTTTTGGAGTTGGGTGGCTGCTGATTTGGACCCCACTGCGAGGCTTACGGCTCATATATGCTGTCTCACTGCACAAGGGGCGGCTTTGAAGGTGGATGGCATGGTGACATAACTTCATGGAATCATCTAGTCCAACCCCCTGCACAATGCCCCCTGTGGTGGGGCTCCCTCAAGGGGTCAGTGGAGAGGAGCCATTCAGTGCATACCTGGCTTTGGGCTGCCGGCTGATGCTCACTTCACATTGCTACTGGACCCCGGGTCTCACTGCGGGTGGGGTTTGGGGGAGCAGACTGGCTTGGCTGGCTATCTCCAGCAGGTTGCTGTCACCAGCAGCTTCGGGTCTGAATTTCTGGAGAGGCTGTCATGGCGGGGTGGCCCACCTGGAAAAGGTGGACAGGGCCAGACAAAAAGTCATGGTGGCCCTTGGCAAGATGACAGTAGCCATCGGTGGCTTGGTGATTCATCACATGGACATTTCCTGCTGCATTGTCTGCCAAGGCAGGGTCCTCCTTTCCTCCTGGGGGATGGATATTGGCTACATGACATCCAGCATGGTCTAAAAGATTGGTTGCAGCTGTAGGCGTTGGCCGGAGTCGGCTGGGTCCTGTCTGGTCTCCAGCTGTCTCTTGTGGCGGTTGTGGCATGGGGCCGGATCCAGTTTTGGGGGAAAGGGGGCCTGCATGCCCCCTTTTCCCCATTCTGGGGACCCCAATAAGGGGTTTGGGGGGAGGCCTGGAATAGGGACAAGCCCAGTCGGGGCTGTCAGGATGGGACATGCCCAGTTGGGGGCTGTCAGGGTGGTGGCCTCCCACAAGTGACAGAGGACTACACAGCAGGCTTCTGCCCAAGGGGGTCCCACATACCTCCATCTCAGACTACTCCCAGCAGGCGGGCTGTGAGTAGGATGCATTGGTCGGCAGGCAGGTCGGGCCAATGCCTTGGATCCAGCCCCTATGTAACTCCAATGCCTGATGCTGTAACCAATAAAGTTGTGGCCATTTCCATTCCAGCTACAGTCTCTGTGTGCTTAATTGTATGCTAAGGTCATCATAGTATAAGGATCCAGGGGTGGTAACTGCATGCCAAGGGCAGCCAGGGTTGGGGGGCTGCAGTAAGTAGCCAGCTCCAAGACACTCCCCAATTTGGTGCTAGGCCAGCGAAGTATTTTTCGGATATATACCCTGACCAGATATATTTAAATACACATCCTTACACACCCCATCAACCCATGACTAATACTACAAGCGGTATGAATCTCTTCTCTACCTCCTTTTCATTACTGTGATGCAAATGACACTTTATAAAGCCATGCTATAATTTAATATGGCTTCTGTCCATACTCTTCCTGAAACTGCTTCAGCCCTTGTTTTAACTGGTACCTTTGTAATGTATACTTTTGATAACATCTATTAAAACAGCATTTCTTCCTGTAATGGCTTTGTAGAGGTAGTGACTTGATGAACCTGTTTTGCTATCCTAGTGCCACCATATAAGTGTGTGAGGTGCTGCATCTACACTGTAAGGTTTCTCCATTTCCTTGTCATTGCCACTGGGAGTGCAGAGACATTTGCGCTGGCAGCTGATCATCCATAGAGGAGTTGTGTTTATGGTTTCCTTCACCAGCCACAATTTTCTTCCACTCTGCCCATCTGCACCATGCAAGGGCTTTTTGAAGGCTTTAAAAGAAGTCATGAATTGCTACTGCACTATAGAGCAATGAGTACATGCTGAACATAAGGAAAATAGCTGGAGAGTGAAGGCTGGGGAATCTGTGAAATAGTTACATGCTGCTAACCTGAGGTTGATCCTAAGATTACTCCCAGCAGAGTCATCTGCAGTGTGATCATGAGAAGCCTTTAAAATCCTATAAAACCTCTCCAGCGAAACCACTGTGGCAATCCAGGGTTTTAAAAATGCACAATCATGCAAAAGTCCAGATGATGGCAGCATAGAATGCACTAACCAGCTTGGAGAATGTCCATGACACAGTGGTAAAAATAGATTTTAAATATACAGAACAAGCAGGCATTAAAACATCCGTGTAATCATCTGCTCCTTATCCACTGAGCTTAAAATACTGAAATTTTCTCCTTGAAGGAGAGAAAGGCAAGGATAATTTTCTGCTGTATTCTTTCATAGTAGGATGCAATATCTGCTTGTCCCTTGCCTTGAAATCCCTGGCTACAACTTGATGGCACGTCACACACACCATTCTCTATGAGATTCAAAGTGAATTGCATTTTTATGATGCCGATGTTTTAGTAGCATCTGATTGGACTTTCTCTGATTGGACTTTAACCTTAATCATTAACAAGCACGGTGTTAAGAACGGTGGTTTGCAGCGGTGGACTCTGATCTGGAGAACCGGGTTTGATTCCCCACTCCTCCACATGAGCAGAGGAGGCTAATCTGGTGAACTGGGTTGGTTTCCCCACTCCTAAACACGAAGCCAGCTGGGTGCCCTTGGGCTAGTCACACTCTCTCAGCTCCACCTACCTCACAGGGTGTCTGTTGTGGGGAGGGGAAGGGAAGGTGATTGTAGGCCGGTTTGATTATTCCTTAAGTGGTAGAGAAAGTTGGCATATAAAAACCAACTCTTCTTCTGTGTGCATGAGGCTTCCAAGAAAAGGTAATAATTCACGATAAAACCCACAAACAGTTCTGAAGACCTGTAAGACTCTAATTGTAAAAGCAGAATTAAAATCAATTTTAAAGAAGCATTGTACAATAGAACCAGCATTAAAACCCATAGGCTTGCTTGTGCAGATGAAAGGCTCTTCCTCTTGCAGAAGGAAGGAGCTGCAATTGTTTTCAGATTTCATACTTGAGCTGTAGCCTCTTGTATTGGTTGATACTAGAAGATGCAGAAGATGGAACGAGGTGGAAGGGATCTGTTCCTCAAGTGAAATAGTTTGGAATCTAACCCCATGTAGAGTTTTAATGAAAGAAAAAAAGGAAGAACAACAGTAATAATAAATAAAATAGTAAATGTTTATTAAGGAAAAATGACTTTCCACAGCTGACAGTCCTTGAGAACAATCCCAAAGAAAATTAGGATGCCTGGCACTTCAATCCTAAACATATTTCCTTGGAAGTAATTCAATTGCAATGAGACTTGCTTTTAAGTAAGCACGTACAGGAGTGCCCTCCAATAATGCATGGATGTAAAATGCTTAAACTCAATTATTGCAATGTAATTTCAGCTGTTAAGTGTAAGCATCAAGCAAAGGCAACACAAGGTCTCAAGTAATTATATTTGGTGATCAAAGATCAATTTATTAGAATATGAAAAACAGCAAGAATGTACAACAAAAACAGGCCTACCAATGCCTGCTAGGTACATGCAGACAGGGCTTGCAGTCTTCAGGCCCAGCAAAAACAGGAAGCATGCCCTAAAAGTGCAGTGGCACTGTTTTACAACTGCCCATACACCACATCAGCATATCTACATTGTCCCCATATTGATGTCTCTCCTCTGCACTTAGTAGACTCTTTAAATTGGGAGTCTCTATAAGTGCTGTTCATGTAGACAGCAGAGAGACAACACACATGTTACAGTTGTGTCTAATTATTGCACGACTTAGATGTGAAAATGTGAGGAATGGAATGGGGAAAATGTCTTCTAAAAATGGAGATAACTATTATTAGTCAATTCATGGTAACAGTCATGTGATTTTAGGTTGGGTCTAGAAGCTGTGAAGAGAGATCCATAGGAAATAATTGGCTGTGGGCTCATGGTGGCTCTCAGTGGTCTTATGGTGTAGTGGCTAAGAGCGGTGGTTTGGAGCAGTGGACTCTGATCTGGAGAACTGGGTTTGATTCCCCATTCCTCTACATGAGTGGCGGACACTAATCTGGTGAATTGGATTTGTTTCTCCACTCCTACACACAAAGCAAGTTGGGTGACCCTGGGCCAGTCACAATCTGGTGAACTGGGTTGGTTTCCCCACTCCCCCACATGAAACCAGCTGGGTGACCTTGGGCTAGTCACAGCTATCTTAGAGCTCTCTCAGCCCCACCTACCTCACAGGGTGTCTTTTGTGGGGAGGAGAAGGGAAGGTGATTGTAAACTGGTTTGAGTCTTCCTTAAGTGGCAGAGAAAGTCAGCATACAAAACCCAACTCCTCTTCTTCTTTTTCTGCTTCTGCTTCTTCTGCTTAGAATCAGAATCATATAGTTGGAAGGGACCACCAGGGTCATCTAGTCCAACCCCCTGCCCATTGCAGGAAATTAACAACTACCCCTCCCCCACATCCCCAGTGACCCCAACCCTCCCCCCACCATGCAGGATCCCACAATCAAAGCACTCCCGACAGATGGCCATCCAGCCTCTGATTAAAGACCGCCAAAGACGGAGACTCCACCACCCTCCGAGGCAGTGCATTCCACCATCGAACAGCCCTCACTGTCAGGAAGTTCTGTTCTTCCTAATGTTTAGGTGGAATCGTTTTTCTCTTAGTTTAAATCCATTACTCCGTGTCCTAGTCTCTGAAGCAACAGAGAACAAGCTAGTTCCCTCATCAACATGACATCCCTTCAAATATGTAAACATGGCTATCATGTCTCCCCTCAACCTTCTCTTCTCCAAACTAAACAAACCCAACTCCCTAAGTCTCTCCTCATAGGGCATCCAGACCTTTGACCATTCTGGTCGCCCTCCTCTGGACACGCTCCAATGCTTCTTTTTTGATCTTTACTGAATCAAATACCTAGACATCTAATTTGTTCTACCACTTTCATTTCCTCAAATGCCTCAAACTTATTTCCCCCGCTTCCTTTAGAATCTGAGAAGAGCTGTAAAATCTCTGTTTTCCCCTTGTTTAGTTTATACCCTGAAATTAAGAAGAATTTTCTTTATTTCTTCCAGTAACATATCAAGCATTCAGACTTTGTGTGGATGTTTGCTTAGCTCTTTCATTGGATGTTGGTTGATAGATGGCTCCATTAAAATTTAAACATCTTGGAGAGAAGAAAAACTAAAGAAAGAAGGGAGACCTGTGTATTTGAATTAAGGTATACTAAAGGGAACTCTTATTGGAAACTGATTTAGCAGAGCATAAAACTGACTTGGTCAGAGGCAAGCTCTTTGTTGGAAAGGCTGTTCACATGCTCTATGGGACTTGGTTAAAAAATGTGACAGCAGAAATGTGCTGCATACTTAGTCATCCTCCACACGGGAGGATTTACGAATGGTCACTTCTTTCACAGTGCTTGGCCACCAAGGGGATGACACAAAGCTAAGCTATAGCTACACTCTGAATGGCTTTCTGATATGAAATATATACAGTCATCCATCCAGTTGGATGTGGTGATAGTGGCCATAACTCAGAAGAAGATGTCTTTGAAGGACTGGCTTACTAAAAATGCATATAAAAATTGTTCTGATGCTGTTGGTCAGCATGAATCTTGGTTTCTGGAGGACAGAACATGTTCCTTAGTTTGTGTACCACAGAATAATACTGGAGGTACCCAGTCAGATGCTGCCTATGGAGAAATGAGAGTAAATCAGCTGAATGAGGAAATCAGGTGAAATCAAGAAATCAGCATGCCATTCTTTCCCACATCACTTCTTGGATCTCCTTCCCTTTGGCCTTACTCTGCCAGGCTACTTCCCTGAGTGAGTAGTTTGGTCTCACACTGCTCAGGTAACATCTGGATTGAGCACACTTGTTGTGCCAGAACTGAACTTCACATATCGAACAATGTTCCTCTCAGGGAAAACTTTATTCTAATTAGGGTCGAAGCTTTTTCGAAGCTCCTGTAGGGACATTTTTGGAGGTAGAGTCACCAAATTTGCAGCATGGCTGCAAGTGACTCTCCTTAGACAATCACCAAAGTTTGGTGAACTTTGGGATAGGGGGTCCAATTTTATGGACTAGCAAAGGGTTTGCCCCCATCCTTCAGGCATTTGCGAGCCGAGCTGTCCATCAGTTTCCAGGTTGAAGAAGTTCTGCATTGCCGAGGACTGGCGGAAAGAGCCAATTGGCAGGCTGGTGTCAGGCTGCTATCTCGGTTTCGTTATTGCCTCTGTCTCTGCGCTGTACTGTCTGGCCCTCAAGGTCGCATACCTAGGCCTGGGAACTCAGCTCCTGGGAAACTGTATTCAGCCTATGCTTGTAATCTCCCGCCTTTTCTGCTTTATATTATCTCCCAGCTAGTGAGTCTCTCATAGCTGTCATTTTATTCGTTTGCACTGTATGCCTAATTGACCAGTAAAAGCCATTTGCTTGGACTCTATATGACTTTGTGGTGATTTCTGGTTCTGTGGGCCAAGGGCTGACATTATGACAGCTATCTCAACTTCACCATTCTACTAGCCGGGCTGGAGCCCAGGAGGGTTCGCCTGCCACTTGGATGGGAGCTGTGGAGCTCTCCAGGTGATCTACTACCCTGGAGCCCTTCTCTGAGGATCCTACTCTGTCACAAGACATAATCGCTGAACTTTTTCGGACTACCCTAGAGGTCTGCCGCTTGCGGGGACTAGTGCAGACACAGTGGCAATTTCTAAAAGGGGCTCTCTGGATGCTAGCCCCGGAAGGTACTAATACTCGTTTAGACCTGCAGGATTTTGATCAATTACTGGACGATGCCCGGTTGGCAGCCGAGGATTTACAAATACTGACCGGACTTTTGGACAATCTTATCTCTCGGGAGTCTCTCCCACCTAGAACTCTGTCGAGCGCTGTTACCCGGGAAAGAGCCACGATGGCAGGAGCTGCACCGGAAGGTTTTTCCCTGGTACCTAATGCAGCCGATTGTCAGGCTGAAGCCAAACGGCTCGCCGTTCACACAGCTCTCCTCCTTGTGGATTGTACAAAGGACACCCCGGTGTCCACCCTGGCTCAACTTTTGACCTCAACATTTGAGGCCGACGCGCCCGCAATTGCAGTTCGGCTACAGCCTCTACTGGGCGGGGAACCCGATCCCATACTGGCACTCCTGGAAACGGAGCTGTTACCGCGCGTTACGGCAGTTATAGCCCAGAAACTTGAGGACGCCAAGGTTCTTGCGGATAGGAAAGCTGCAGCAGCTAAGGCGGAGGCCGAGGCTCACGCTGCCAAAGTTAAAGAGCGGGCACCAATGGACACCCGTCCTAAAGACAGAACAGGGGGCCGTTAGGTCTCTCTTTTTCCCCGATTTTTGCTCCATCGCGCGCAACCCAACGCGCACGCCGTCTTGCTGACCGCCGTCAGGACCCAGAGGAGTCTGAGGAAGAGAACCTTTATGAAGACACCTCTCAATGGGCCACGAGTTTTCGGACAAGTAAACCTCAGCGCACTGGCGGTCCAGGTGAGGACGTTTACCTCTTACGTGCCCAGAATCGGGAACTCTCCGACCGTGTCGATCAGCTCCAAGAACTAATGGAGCGAATGCTTCAGGACAATCGACAGTTACAACAAGCTCTCTTGGCTCAGGTACAGCCCGTCCCACCCCCGGGTCCAGGAGTCCCCGGTCAGCCACCCGCTAACGTGCCTGTGCTGCCTCCGCCTCCCGGAGCTCCCGTTGTACCGCCGCCCGGTCCGCCTGTTCAACCAGTTCAGCCTGTACCCGGACCTTGGATGCAACTCAAATTGAGAACTACTTACGATGGGTCCCTCGAGACTCTACCTTGTTTTTTGCATCAAGTGGACAGCTATATGCGGGAACAGGGGCAATTGTTCCCCACGGAGGATAGCAGGGTGCGCTATGTGGCTTCCCTTCTAACGGGTAAAGCAGCGGAATGGATGGTCCTCCAGTTCGACACCCGTTCCCGCTCTATCCGTACCCTCAACAACTTTATGACTGCTTTGCGGAGGAGGTTTGAAGACCCCTTCCTGGGGGAACGAGCCAAATCAGAACTGTTACAACTCAGGCAAGGCTCCACTCCGGTTCGAGAGTTTGCCGACGAATTTCAGAGACTGGCGAGTAAAATTGTGGGATGGCCCGAGGCCACCTTAATTCATCATTTCAGGGAATCCCTACACCCTGATATTCTGAACTGGTCATACATGCGAGGGGATCCTGATACTCTTGAGGGATGGATCCTGTTAGCCAAGGAAGTGGAAAGCCGCCGACGCTATGTTTCCCATGTCCGCCAAAAGCACAGGGAAAAAGGCACCCAAAAGCCTCAGCCCAAGGCGCCACTGCCCACTCCACGGAATCCCGCACGCCCGCCCCAGGAACGGGAAGACCGGTTTCAGAGGGGGGCCTGTCTTATTTGCGGAGGAATGGGTCACTTTGCAGCTGTCTGCCCGTACTGCCCGGAAGCATCTCGCCCCAGCACGACAACCCGAGCCAGAGGTTGTCCACCACGCAGAGGCACCGCGGCCACCCGCAGCGCAGCGCCGGGAAGACCCACACCCTCTGCACTTCACGTTGGAGACCCGACCTCCCTGCCTACTACTGATGACCCTGCCGGGTCTCGGATTACAAGTGCCCCATTGGGGGACAACTCTCCATTCTCGGATGAAGGAGACCCATGGAATTCTCCAGCCTTAAACCTAGAATCTCCCCTCGACTTGTCAAAAAACGGCTTCGGTCTGTGGTGAATGGAGCGTCTCCACAGACCTCTGCAGATTCCCCTGCTAAACCGAATGCTCCCACTAAAATCAAGGAAGTGGACACCACTGTCTACGTGGACGCAGTCCTACAACACCATAAAGGTGGCCCCCAATTGCCCGTCAAAGCACTCATTGACTCCGGTTGCTGTCGCACTCTCATAAGTGAGGCCACTTTTGCTGCTCTCAAAGCCGAATCTGAGGCTTTGCCAAACCCTGTCCAATTTGCCCAAATGGACGGGAGCGATTTCCAGGGGGGTCCAGTTGATCACCGAACCGTAGGGGTAGCGATGGGAATTGGTTCCCACTGGGAACAAATAGACTTCACTATAGCCCCTATCCGATTCGAAGTGGTCTTGGGAATTAACTGGATTAAAGGACATAGTCCCAGTATTGATTGGGAAACAAACACTATCTCCTTCGCTAGTCCCACCTGCGACCAGCATCGGCAGAACTTTGCTCTGCTATATCCGCCCGTTCCAGCATTAATCTCCACTGCCCCAGCACCTCCGGTCCTACCTGCTGTATACCGGGACTTTGAAGATGTCTTCGACCTTAGGGAATGTGATGCCTTGCCCCCCCACCGAGCCTCAGACTGTGCGATTGAGGTGGTAAAGGACTGCACATTAACCAAAAGTAAGATTTACCCTATGAGCGCTTCCGAGCGCACTGTCCTCCGGGACTTTTTGGACAAAAACCTCGCCAGAGGGTTCATTCGCCCTTCGAATGCCCCAAACTCGGCCCCCGCGTTTTTCGTCCGGAAAAAAGAGGGCGACCTTCGCCTGTGCATTGACTTCAGAAAGCTCAATGCGGTTACCCAGACCAACGCCTATCCTATCCCATTAATATCGGATATTTTGGGACAATTACAGGAAGGCCGTGTGTTCTCTAAGTTAGACTTGGTGGAAGCCTACTACCGAGTCCGTATCCGCGAAGGGGATGAGCACCTCACTGCCTTCTCTAGCTGTTTCGGAATGTATGAATTCCTTGTGATGCCGTTCGGATTAAAAGGGGCCCCGGGGGTCTTCATGCAACTCATCAATGAAATCCTACATGACCTTCTATATCGTGGGGTGGTGGTCTATTTAGATGACATTCTCATTTATTCGAAAACTATGAACGAGCATGTGGCTCTGGTCCGGGAAGTTCTGCAACGCCTGCGTGACCATCAACTTTTCGCAAAACTAGCTAAATGCGAATTTCATCAAAGCAAACTCACGTTTTTGGGATACATCATCTCCCACCAAGGTCTTCGCATGGACCCCGCCAAAGTCCAAGCCGTCCTCGATTGGACTCCCCCCACCAACCGTAAGCAAGTACAGCAATTTCTGGGATTTGCAAACTTCTACCGGGGATTCATCCCTAACTTCACCCAGGTGGCTCTACCCATTACAGACCTACTGAAAACTAAGGGAAAAGTAAGCTCGGCTGCCTTGCCCTCCGCAAAAATCCTATGGACTGAGCAATGCCAAACCGCTTTTCTGGCCCTCAAACGCCTCTTCACTTCGGAGCCGGTGCTACGGCACCCAGACCCAAATCAAATGTTCATTGTGCAAGTCGATGCTTCCGATGTAGCCATGGGAGGGGCTCTCCTCCAGCAAGGACCGGATGGTCTTCTTCACCCTTGCGCTTACTTTTCAAAAAAATTTGCGCACGCTCAATTAAACTGGCCCATCTGGGAGAAAGAGGCCTCAGCAGTTCATCATGCACTGACTCTATGGCGGCAATTCTTGGAAGGATCTAAAGTCCCCTTTGAGGTTTGGACCGATCACAAAAATCTAGCTGCCCTCACGGGGTCCCATAAGCTGTCGGCGAAACAACAACGGTGGGCGGAGTTCTTTGCTCAGTTCCGTTTCACCCTGAAGCACGTCCCTGGGAAGCAGAACGTTCTCGCGGATGCCCTCTCCCGTTTACCACAATATCCGGTAAAACTCGAGAGACCCACCAACTCTCTGTTCACCCCTATGCAACGTGGGACCCTACCTGTGCTGGCTGTGCAAACTCGATCCCAGCACCAGCACGCCGTACCCAACTTACAGGCTCCGCCAGCCCAACCGGCTGCCCAGCCGCCACCGCAACAGACCGGCGTTCCCGCCCTTCCTACCCCTCCGGCCGCCCAGCCGCCTGCAGTCTGCGCGCCGCCGCACGTAAGCACTAACCCCATCACTGTTTCTAAGATCACCATGACCGACGGGGGGCCCCCCTCCAAAATCCCCATCTCCAAGTCCTTTTTAAATGTCCTTGGGGACCAGTGCCTTTTAGAACGCTCCGCTCATACCCTACCTCCTGGTGTTTTGGAACAGGGAGGGTCCTGGTACAAGGACTCGAAATTGTATGTACCCAAAGCTCTCCGGAAGGACGTTTTACATTTAGCTCATGGAGCCAAAACAGCTGGGCACTTTGGGTTTCTGAAAATCCTTCACTTATTGCGCAGACAGTTCTGGTGGGGGGGAATGCGTTCCGACATTGACTCTTTCATCCGCAGCTGTCCCGTTTGTGCCGCTGCGAAACGATTGCAGGGAAAACCCCCGGGACTGCTTCAACCTCTTGAAACGCCCAGCAAACCTTGGGAAGTGATTGCTATGGACTTTATGACTGATCTCCCTCTCAGTGGGGGAAAAACTGTGTTGTGGGTTGTTACTGATTTGTTTTCTAAACAAATACATTTGATTCCATGCGCAGGGATCCCCTCTGCTCAGAAACTAGCCCGCCTCTTCGTGACGCATATCTTTCGTTTACATTCGTTTCCGCGTAAGATAATTTGTGACCGCGGAAGTGGTTTCGTTTCTAAGTTTTGGAAAGCTTTCCTCAAGTTGGTGGGAGTGGAACAAGGGTTGTCTAGTGCATACCATCCCCAAACTGATGGTCAAACTGAACATGTTAATGCTGTACTTGAATGCTATTTACGCTGTTATGTCAACTACCACCAGGATGACTGGGTGGAACTGTTACCTTTAGCAGAATATGCCTACAATAATGCCATGCATCAATCCACAGGTTTTAGCCCATTTTATGCCGTTTATGGACAAGATTTCAGTCCTATTGCTCCTGCAGATGATGTAGAGGGGGAGGGGAACCCCGACATTGCCTCCTGGGCACACGCCCTCCGTACCACTTGGCCCTGGCTCGTTAGCAACCTCGACCGGGCCAAGCGTAAATACAAAGCACAAGCTGACAAACATCGCTCCCCCGGGGGTGATCTGCAAGTGGGTGCTTTGGTTTACCTTTCCACCAAAAATCTCCGTTCCACCCGTCCGTGCCATAAGCTCAGTGCTAAATTCATTGGCCCTTTCCCCATCACCAGGGTCATAAACCCTGTCACGGTGGAACTGGCTCTCCCCAAATCCTTGAGGCGTGTGCATCCTGTCTTCCACATTAGCCTCCTCAAACCCCATGTTGCTTCTCCACAGTGGCATCCGGATCCACCTCCTGCGCAACCCATCATGGTGGGGGGGGGGAGGAACACTTCGAAGTCTCCAAGATCCTTGACTCCCGTGTTCACCATGGCAACCTGCAGTATTTAGTCCGTTGGAAACATTTCCCCCCTGCCTATGACGAATGGGTGCGCGCACGGGATGTCTCCGCCCCCGACCTCGTCAACGCCTTTCACATTGCTTACCCAGATAAGCCAGCCCCCTTGCGAACTGGGAGGGGGCCTTGAGGGGAGCAGAATGTCAGGCTGCTATCTCGGTTTCGTTATTGCCTCTGTCTCTGCGCTGTACTGTCTGGCCCTCAAGGTCGCATACCTAGGCCTGGGAACTCAGCTCCTGGGAAACTGTATTCAGCCTATGCTTGTAATCTCCCGCCTTTTCTGCTTTATATTATCTCCCAGCTAGTGAGTCTCTCATAGCTGTCATTTTATTCGTTTGCACTGTATGCCTAATTGACCAGTAAAAGCCATTTGCTTGGACTCTATATGACTTTGTGGTGATTTCTGGTTCTGTGGGCCAAGGGCTGACAGCTGGCTCCTCAAAGTCTGGGGACTCCCTTCGTATCTGGGGCGCATAGCATGATGTCCGTGCAAATTAGCTTCCAAACTTAGGAAAAAGGCTTAAATGCAAGAAAAATAAAGCATTGAAAACATACCTTTTGGTGGCAATTGACATCCTGTGAATAGTCCTTTATTATTGTAATAAAAAATATGATTTCAAGAGATGGTTACAGTGTGGGGAAACAAAGCCACTACTCGGGCAACCTTCTTTTTGAAAGCAGGTTTTCAGGGGGGTGTTGTTGTGATATTGGAGCCAGCCAAAGTCGCTACCACGGGGGCTGTTCTGAAGGCGGCTGCTAATCTGCGTGGGTGAAGAAGTCTCCTTCAGAAGCCTGGTGGCATGAGCAGCTGTCGAAGCTGGTTCTTTTTAGTTAGAGGGTATATCCCTCTAACGGGACTGGGTGAACCCTGTCTTTTAAATAACCCTTATGCTTGATCCAGATCAACCCACTGAATGGTTGTCAGACCAAGTTGGGTCCGATTACACGACCCCTACCTCACAAGTTGGGGCCCTAACAAAACCAGTCAAAAGATAGAAAAATGGGAGAAAGCACAGAGCTGTGCATTTGAGCAAAGGCAAACAGATGAACACGAAAAAGTCGAATATCTAGTTGGCTTTTTTTGGGATTGCCTATTTGGCTTTGGGCAGATTCCCAGGTTTGGGTATTCAGTCTACTCAAAACCCGAGTACTGCAGAAATGGCTAATTTCGGGTTTATTTTCAGTTTGGGTATATCAATATGCTCATCCCTAATTCTAACTTTATTCGATGGTGTAGCACCCATAAGGCAAGGTGTGGTGTGTACTGTTCTACAATGTAGTGGCTGTCACATGCCTTTGCTATCCAGAGAGCAGACATAAGACTTGGAGCAGGTAGCAGTCCTTTGGCCTGATTCAGGTAGTTCCTGGCAACTTTAACCCAAGGCATGTATCAAGAGCTAGTTTGGGCTGCAGGGAGGGTATAATTACTTACAAGGGTAATGTTGTGGTCCCTTTAGTGTATTGTTTAATTGTTGAAGCTAAACAGATATATAGTTTTGAAATAATTGCTTTGTGTAGTAAAATGTTAGGGTATGCTTAATTAACTGGACAATTATGACATGTATATTCTAGCATCCACAATTCTACTTTCGGAATTCCATTAATTCCTACTGTGTGCTTGTGGTCTAAAGTAACAGAATTCCAGTTCAAGTAATGTACTCAGTGTGCTGGCTAATTTGACATACAAACATAGAGATTGGTGAGATTTAAGCTGGAAAGGAAGTCTAACCACCAGATCTTCCTAGGGAAAAACCTCTTGTCCTCTGACATAAGCTAACCCAATGATACTCCAGAGAAGGGGAGAAAAAAATCCCAAAAGTCATAGCAGGAAACATCTTCTGCCTCCAATGGCCAATTTCCCCACACATCCATGATTAGATGATGGAGAAAGCAATTTAGGACTGTGATTAAAAAGCATTTAAATCTCACTTCCATTTCAGTAACCGAATACACTGTAACTTTTACAGCTCACTGGAAAACAAATGCCCTATTAACATACAGATTACCACAAAGAGGAGGACTGGGATTATGACACAGCAGTTTACCATTACCCCTTGTCCAGCCCTTCATCTAGGACCACTTCATGACCATGCATCAGATGTACTGCATAGCAACTATGCACGTGGGCCCAATCTGTATTATGAACCTTCCCTGCACATAGACTCTAGACATTGTCTGGTCAGGGCCAAATTCATAGGAAACAGTGCCAAAATAGTTGCTCAATTTGGGTATATATGCAAGTTTTTCAATATAGTTCTACTTTTATCCAGTTTACATGAACAGTCCCAGGAACTGGTGGATTTAGCCAAGCAGGGATGGAGTCACTGAGTGGAGCGTTAGCAGGATAGGGTTGCCTGGTCATCCCTGGCCACCAAAGGGGTGGTGGTGGGAGGCTAGGCTTGCCAGCTTCAGATTGGGAAACTACTGGAGATTTGGGGGTGGAGCCTGGGAGGGACAGAAACCTCAGTGGGTACAATTTTGGAGTCCACCCTCCAAAGCATCCATTTTCTCCAGGGAAACTGATCTCTGTAGTCTGGAGATGAGCTGTAATTCCAGGGGATCCCCAGGTCCCACCTGGAGGCTGGCATCCCTGTTCAAAAGAAGGAAGTCAGCTTGTTTTACTAAGGAGCTAGATAAGGGCTCAGCTTCTGCAAAAGCCCTCTCTTTCAAGCTGTAAATTTTAATCTAGTCACTGTGTAGTCCAGTCTGTTGAAACTGAACTGCTTTTGCAAGAGGAGTGGATTGGGATTATGTGCAGTCCTTGGTGGACTGGCATTGGTTCACAGTAAAGACTGCAAGCAATAAAGACAGATAACTGAACTCAGAAAGACTATCAGTTGCATGTTCATGTTCTGTTCTGCCCTTATATTTTGCTTTTTAAAGCCTTGCTGTATTGCTCTCATGATGAAGGTTTTTGAGCTAAAGCAATTCTGTATTAACGAATCTGTCTTGCAAGTTTTATTTTTGATTTACAGAGGATGACTTTCACAGACTTTTTAAAAAGTTGCAACACTGTTTAGGTTTTCCCTGGAGGTCCTGTAGAGACCCCCCCCCCAACACACACACACATGGCATAGGCTATAAATGCATGGAAGGAAGAAGCAGGATTGCACATACATGTGTGTATGGGAGAGCTTTATGTGTGTACAGCTGTATGATCAGGAACACTGAAGGATTTCTGACCTTGTAGCTCAGCCTACACATTGGGTTCCCCACCCTTTTTGAGCCTGTGGGCATCTTAGGAATTCTGACATGGTGGTGGATGCAACTACTAAATCGCTGCTTCAGGGGGTGAGGCCACACGCACACAGAGGAAGACCAAGTGCAGGGGAGAAGTGGGGTAGTTTTAATAAGACACTAGGAAAGATAAGTGGGAGAGAATGAAACCAACGTGGTGGCAGCTGCCGCTGAAACAATGTTATTTTAATCTGCACAGCCAATCAGATCTCCAATGGCCAATCGGATGTCCTGCTGGGCAACAGCCACAAATAGCCACACCTGCTTTTGTTGGGCACCAGGAAAGGTGTCGCCAGGCACCGTGCACCCATAGGCGCCATTCTGGGGATCCCTGATACACATGGACTGCTGTATACATGGACCATCTGGAGGTTGAGTCTGTGGTGAACAATAGGTGTGATTCCATTTCCCCCTTTCAAACATTTTCTGAGTGAGCAGAGAGGGTTTCCGCTGCTAAGGAATGTTCGTAGTCACTGTGCCGGCAGTTCAGAGCTGGATTGTAAAACAGTCCTTTCCCCAGTGGGTCTTTGCTTACAGTAAATCCACCCCCTCCTTTCCTGTACAGACTTTATTTCTTTGAGTTTGTTAATCTAAAAAAAATTCCTAATCTCTCAAGGCAGTGCAACAACATCAGTTAAAACAGTTACTCCATAGCGTGAAAGAACCAAACTCAATAAACAATATTTATGAATAAATTTCCTACCCAATTATGTTAGCTGGTGGCAGAGAGATACAGAATGAAGATAAAAATATCTAGAGAGAAGCAGTCCCAAAAGACAAGGCCTTCTAATAAATGGAGGCAACAGCCCAAGTAGAGTCTTCTAGCTGTCAATTTCAGGTCAGCGAACTGAGCCTATGAGCCCTCTGAGGCTGCTGGTGTTGCTGTTTTCAAAAGCCAGTGTGATATTTAATTAACTATGGTGTGTTTCTATTCAAGGCAGATAAAAAATGTTTTAATACACTGCATGGCATGATGTGGTTAGTGCTGCTGCATCTCTTCCGATACAGCTGCACAGGACAGAAGTTCCCAATGGATATTTTACAATACATTGATACATTGAGCATTGTCTTTTGGAATGTGTGTTTCACTCGGCTATAAGAGAATTATGGATTTTGCTGCTTCTTCAAGGGAGGGCAAATATACCTATTGGAGAGGTGCTTCTAGCCTGAGAGTGCTTGTAGCCTGCATCGTACACAAGGCCACTTTGGCTGTTGCAAAGATTTCCCCCGAGTTATAGCAAGATATTATAATATGAATAAATAAATAAGTCCGAGTCTGGAGTCAGGCTATTAGGACTGTTTTTAACTTTACTAGTGTGATACTGCTCAAGGGTGGAACGAGTAGTTTCATTTAAGTAAGATTCATCAGCAGAAGGTGCTGACCACTACTGATCTTTCCTTGGGGATGTCTCTGGAGGGAGGCCAGCCATCCTCATATTTCTCTCTCCTGCAAGTTCTGCAGCAACACAGAGCCTTCTCCCCTGCGAAATTTAATGCCATGCCATCCTCAATTTTGTATGGGAGATTTCAAAATGTACCCCACTCAGCAAGGAATTGCCCCTGTGGGAAGAGCTGCATTGAAACAATTTCACATATGCTTTTCTATTGCTCTTATTATGATGAAATTCGATCCAAACTGTTAACACCTATCTTGGTAAACAAGACTGGATTATCTGATCCTGTAAAGGTGTCTTTTCTCTTGAATAACCTCTCTCCCAACATAATTGAGAAAGTGGCAACATACCTTCAGAATGTCGTAAAAGTACGACATGACAAAACTCAGGGATGAATATTGTTTGTTTGTAACATTATTCGAGCCATGTGTAATATTTTATTGTACAACTTAAGGTTTGTCGAAGGCTTTCACGGTCAGAGTTCATTGGTTCTTGTAGGTTATCCGGGCTGTGTGACTGTGGTCTTGGTATTTTCTTTCCTGACGTTTCGCCCGCAGCTATGGCAGGCATCTTCAGAGGAGTAACACTGAAGGACAGTGTCTCTTCAGTGTTACTCCTCTGAAGATGCCGGCCACAGCTGCGGGCGAAACGTCAGGAAAGAAAATACCAAGACCACGGTCACACAGAGTGGATAACCTACAAGAACCAACTTAAGGTTTCTTTTTTATGCCATTAAAGGTTTTGGTATTGGTATTTGTATTATTGCTGATCTTTCCCACATTTCCCTCTCTAGCAGGCCCATCTGACCCTGGGGAAGGTGCCATGTAATACAGAAGGTACAGGGTGAAATATAATGATGTAAAATTCAAATCTAACAACAAACACTACAGAAACTACACCTTAGGTTTGCTAAGTGAGTTAACACCTACAGTGTTTGGGAAGTTCCTGGTTTTACTAAGGCCTATATCTATAGTAAGTAAGAAATCTAAAGGCCTTGCTCAGTCTTCATCAGGGAAGGAGGATGAATTAGTGACAAACCTCTTAGGCCATTTTTGCGTGGTAATTAGCAGCACTTTCCAGGCTGAATTGCCCCGCATATTTTTTTGAATTTTGCACGCTGAACCGTCATTCCAGAAGTGACTGCGAAGCCAGCGCATACCTGCTTCACATTACAAAAGAGCCCATTTAACTCGACCTTTGGTGTTTGACTCAAAGAATCCCGCTCAAGGAACAATGCAAAACAACAGAGGCGTGCTAGCTATGCATATGCTAACAGCTATGCAAACAGGAACAAAAGAGCAGGTGAGTGGGGGGAGTGGAACTTCTCCTTTTGCAGCGGGACCATGAAAAGGCATTTTTAAAGTCGCTTTTTAAAAAAGACCTTTGAGCGAGCATCAAAATTGACCATGCAAAATGGCCTTAGTGAATTCTAATTCAGCACTTTCAAGCTGGATTCTCCCTTTGTAGTTTTTTTGCACAATGACTTTAGATCAGTACCAGGATGTTCTATAAGATTGATTTGTTCTCCCACTAGTTTCTGATTGTAATGTTTGTGCTTCATACTTTTAATAAAGGTAGTATCAAGTTAGGGTGATTTTAGTGAAATAAAAAGGATGGGACAAAAGCTAAAACTGCCTAGATATCTGACTAGCTATTAGATATGATAAAATTCCTTGCAAAATACACTTTAAGATGGGTGGGCAGTCCAGCCACCTCCAGGTTCACTACTGGGGAAAAAAACCTTGATGTTTATCAGTGGTTGAACTATGCTTGCAGAAATGGTATACAGATAGAATCCCATGTTTGGTTTAGTTTGTTTTATTTTAATCAACAATTGACATTCACTGGAACAGTATAATCACCTACTCTGTGTTAATATGTAATCTGATGGAGGTTGCTTTAAAGTCCCTTATCAGCCGGAGAGGGAAGGGCTGCAAGCATCAGGCACCCACCTCACATATTGCTTTAGGGCAGTCATGGAGGAGGCTCTACTGCCCTGTGAAGAAAACTGTTGGCTGAGTAAGAGACTCTGCCTTTGGTGTGGGCCAGAAAATGCAGGTCCTAGAGTAAGCAGATGTGGAAAAAAAAAATGTTAGAGTTCCTGTACTTTTAATGTTTATATATGTGTGTGTAAAGTGCTGTCCAGTTGCAGCTGACTTAGGTAGGTAATAGAGGAATGTGCATTTACACACACACACACACGCACACACGCACACACACACACACACAGATTCATCAAAACATAATAGCATGAATCAGAATGTCTGAAGGGAAAACATGAGCTGCAAAATTTTGGTCCTCCTTAACTTGAGGACTAAATTAGCATTTATGTCAAAGGCATGTGGAGCATCTGTATTCTTTCCTTTGCTGGGAAGGATAATTTTAGATACAAGGAAAAACTGTTCTCTCAAGCTGCTGTGAGAATATGTATCCATGTAAAACGTTATGGCCAAGGAACATTTCTTGCTGCAACTAGGGTTGTGAGGAAAAAATCAGGTAAATTTCGGGTTCAGGTTTATTGGGTCCAATTTTTCCCGGCAAACCCCAAATAAGCCAAAAACCATACTGGTAAATATGGGTATTTGGCTTTATTTCTGGGTTTCCCCCCCAAAATTCAGGTCCATTATAGTCTATGGAATTTATTTTCGATGCTCCTGTGGGGCAGGCATTTTTTGAGGTAGAGCTCCCAAATTTTCAGGATAGCTTCAAGGGACTCTCCTTGCATAAACCCCAAAGTTTTGTGAAGATTGGGTCAGGGGATACAATTTTATGGGGTCTTGAAGGGGTCACCCCCCTCCTCCAAGAGAAGCATTTTACAATTTTTACAAGCATTTCACTATGGAGGAGGGAGCAATTCCTTCGAGACCCCATAAAATTGGACCCCCTGTCCCAAACTTTACCAAAGTTTGGGGTTTGTGCAAGGAGAGTCCCTTGAAGCTACGCTGTGAATTCGGTGACTCTACCTTGAGAAATGCCCCCCCCCCGAACCTCCGGCAAGATGGCTGATCTGATCGCAACTTCTCTCAAGAGCTCTTGAGAAAACCAGGAGGCGCTTTGGAAATGACTCACTTTCAGTGACTCGACCACGTTCCTAAAAGGTGGAACGTGGAGCAGGCAATTCCTGCTGTCGACCAGTGCGGCTTGACTCCCAAACTCTCCCCCGTAAACGAAACCTGGGGGGGGGGAGGTTGGATGCTGTCCCGCTCGGCAGAGGGAGGACCATCGCTGCGAGCGCCTCTAATGGAATCGGGACCAGATCTCCTCTACCTAATACCAGCTATTGAAATATTTTAATCATCAGAAACCCCAACATCCGAGACCTGTAAGTGTCAAGAACTTCTTTTGTTTGCTTTTTTTTTAAAGAGAGACAGAAGAGTTTCTTTAAACTAGCTGTACACCCGCACCCCCCCTCCCAAGACCATGAGATAACTTGATAATAAACAAGAAAAATCACCAACTGGACTGAGGATTATAAATATTTCTTGTGGCTAGACATAACAACTAAGGATTTGAGTGACATTGCACGCAACAACTGAAGATTACGAGTCAGAAGGGGGAGGGAAGAAGTTTTATTTCCGATTTGAAATACTTTCGCTTTTGAGCCTTCCTGCCACGTTTCATTGTGAGAACGAGGAGACTCAGTGAGAAATACCGGATGTCCCTACAGACCCAACTAGAAGACTCTTGAAACTCGATGGTGGGTGTTACATCAATACTGCCCGCCTATACAACTAATTCTACAGGGAACTATGGATTGCAAAAGAGTGGAGGAACTTTTGATGCAGCAAACTGAAACACTTAACAAGCAAATTCAACATCAAACACAGCATATGACTCAACTACTCGACCAGAAACTTGACAATCTTATGAATGAGATTAAGTCAATTAAAGAACAAGTGAAGGTATTAAAAATAGACATGAATAAGATGGAACTTACTATAACAAAAGTGGAGGAGGAACAAAAGGAAATTTACAAGGAAACCAAAGATAATGAGAAACCAATTGGAAACCTACAAATACAAGGAGAGATTCTGAAGGACCAGATGGCACTTTTGGATATGAAATCGAGAGAATCAAATCTACGAATACGCAATCTCGCGGAAAAATATGGGGATACCAGTGAGACTATGATAAAATCACTTGCTGACATTTTCCATTTAAGTGATCAAAAATTAAACTATGCAATAGATAAAATATACAGAGTTCCCCTGTCACCAAAAATACAGAAATCAACACCCAGAGAGATTGTGATTGCCTTTTTTGATCTCAAAATGAGGAATACAATCATGCAAATCCAATATGATAGTCCTCTTTCAGTAGATGGATTACCATTAATAATGCTAAAAGATATACCTCGCCACTTGGTTGCAAAGAGAAATGCTTACAAAGACTTCACAACGATATTGAGGAAAAATGGAATAAAGTATGCCTGGTTAATACCACAAGGACTTACATTCAACTATAAACAGAGCAGATGTGCGGTCAATTCACCAGTTGAGGCTGAAAGATTTTTATTAAGCCACAAAGAACTGACAGATCCAATTCAAGGAAGAGACCAAGAAGAAATGTGACGGGATGAAGACTCAACTGGGCAAGATGTAGCAACTGGACACCATCGACTTCAAGAGACTATACTGAGAAAGCAAGAAAAGAACAATAGAAACCCCCGACAGAAGAAGTCTTTTAAAAAGAAGGGATGAAGGGTTAGAGGGTATTAAAATAATGGGAATAAGGGGAGGTGTAGGGAAATAATAATATTTTTTTAAATTTACATGATAATGTTAAGTATGTGTAGTTCTATCCTAGTTTTGGAATAATTTATACCCTATTAGCATTTTTAATTACTTTCAATGTTAACTAATCATAACAGATAGGGTTACAAAGTTATGGCGTATGCATGGATATAAGAAAGAAATAGATAAATAAAAATAAATATATAATGTTTTAGAAGGATAGACAAAGAGTAATACAAAGAAGTGACCGGATTAAGAATGGGTTAGAGGAAGTTGGGGGAGAAGTTCAAATTGTTATATGTATTTTACTATGAGGATATCCATTCCGCACTGTACTATTATTGTTTATATATGGAAAAATAAGCTAGATGGTATATCGAATGGGATTATTGTATCAACTTTATGGAAAAAACAATAACAAATTTTATTAAAAAAAGAGAAATGCCCCCCCCCCGGAGGATTTTAAAAGTACTTACTTTTCATAGTCTGAAATGGCCACTTCCTTTCCAAAGAATCATGGGAAAACTCAGTTTCCCATGAATGATTGCAATGGGCCTGCACAATTGCACAGGCTCATTGCAAGCATTCATGGGAAACTGAGTCCCTTGAAGCTACAATGAAAATTTTGAATCTCTACTTCCAAAAATGCCTCCCCCAGAGCTCATTTTTAAAATTCCCACAAGGAAAAGGCTGGGGAAAGCCAAAGTAAAAAAAAAGCCGAATACCTATTTGGCTGATTCGGCTATCGGCTATCCGGTTTCGACTTTACTCCCAGTTTTAATATTCGGCTTTAATTAAATCCAAAAGAAGCCGAAAAGGCCTTTGGGGGGGTTTATTTTCAGTTCGGGTTAATCGATATGTACAACCCTAGCTGCAACTTGCTAGTTAAGAAGATGTGCTGTAAAATAGTAATTTTTGTGCCCCGTGGGGCAGAGTGGTAAGCTGGAGCACTGCAGTCCAAGCTCTGCTCACGACCTGAGTTCGATCCCAACCGAGGTTGGTTTCAGGTAGCCGGCTCAAGGTTGACTCAGCCTTCCATCCTTCCGAGGTCGGTAAAAGGAGTACCCAGCTTGCTGGGGGTAAAGGGAAGATGACTGGAGAAGGCACTGGCAAACCACCCCGTAAACAAAGTCTGCCTAGAAAATGTCAGGATGTGACGTCACCCCATGGGTCAGGAATGACCCAGTGCTTACACAGGGGATCTTTACCTTTAAGTTATATTTAACTTCTAGGCATTTTTACAGATCAAAATAGAAGAGAGACATAAAAAGAAAAGTCAGGATGGAGTTTTCCCCTGCAGTGTCAGTCCAACCACCTTTAATTTCACAATATATATAACAAATATGCATACAAATGCATTGAATGCTAGGTCATCTTTCACTTTTGCCCCTTCTGATCAGGTTGCGGTTATGCTGCATGGCTTTTATCAGTTTATCTGGCATCTTAATAAAACTCTGCAAACATTTTTTAAAAGAATTGCAAAGCTGGTGGGTGTTTCATGACATCATAGCACTGACCAATAAGGGTCTTCCCTAGATAGATCTTTCCTGCTCTCATTCAAGTCCACAGAAACTTTCTTTCTAGAAAAGGTAAAGGTAAAGGTAAAGGTCCCCTGTGCAAGCACCGGGTCATTCCTGACCCATGGGTTGACGTCACATCCCGACGTTTCCAAGGCAGACTTTGTTTGTGGGGTGGTTTGCCAGTGCCTTCCCCAGTCATCTTCCCTTTACCCCCAGCAAGCTGGGTACTCATTTCACCGACCTCGGAAGGATGGAAGGCTGAGTCAACCTTGAGCCGGCTACCTGAAACCAACTTCCGTTGGGATCGAACTCAGGTCGTGAGCAGAGCTTTTGACTGCAGTACTGCAGCTTAACACTCTGCGCCACGGGGCTCGTTTCTAGAAAAGAGCTTGCATCAAATTTGTTTTGTTTACAGACCAGCAAAAAGATTTCCATCACTTCCAGATGGTACGTTTATCTTCACCCTAATATTAGAAGTTTTGTATTTTTGATGCAGTGTTTTGTTTTTAAAATGATTTTTTTTGCATACACTACATTTTTTTTTCAAAGGAAGGACCCCCACCCCCACCCATGCTGTCCAGATTGCTAGCTGAGATCCATTTCTGAAGCCCTGCTCTCTGGGCCTCTCCTGCAGAGATAACATGCATGATGCAGAGATAACATGCATGATGACTGGCAACAGAGCTTTTTCAGTGATGGCATCTCTCCTTTGGAATGCCCTCTGAGGCGCTCCTGGTGCCTACTTTCCTTTCTTCAGGCACCCAAAACATTTCTTTTTACATTTCTCCAGGTTTACCAAAAGGAAATAAGGCATGGACCTTATTTTTCTTGCATTTAAGTCTTTTTCCTCAGTTTGGAAGCTAATTTGCATGGACATCATGCTATGCGCCCCATGGTATGTGTGTGTGTGTGTGTGTGTAATGCATACACACATGTTACAAAAGACTATAACAATGATGCATCCTTGTATCACATACTGACATGAAAGATTATTTATTTCACTAACTCCTCCTTCCAAACCAATTTTTAAACTACAGATGTAATGTTCTCGATATTTTTAGTTTGTCGTGACTGCATTTTCCCACGCATATCCTTCTAAAATCAATGAATTTTAAGCAATAGACCTATATCCCCCACATGGGGGCAGAATCAGACAAATATTCAAAGAAAGTGATGCCTGAGGAGAAACATTTGTGAAAATAAGAAGCATAATCCAAAAATAATTGCTACTGGATTGACAAGTATAGTTAAAGATTTTTTTAACCTCTTTGTCTCCTATTCAAAAAGAACATTGACCCATTTAATTCGTACTTTTGACTGCCTGCCTGCATTACTGAGATATTTTTGTATGCCATTACCAAACACTCCTGTGAATATGTTTGTGCATTAATTTGGGATCCATCATGTACCCATATTGTTTTGCCAAACTATATCAAAATAAAAGTGTGCTTCCTGGCTGACCTGTATTTTGTGCCTGCAATATATGTAGAAAGTACAGTTACCTCATCTGTCATTTTCCTGTGATTTTAATCTTGTTGTCTGACATCTTTATCAGAGACTTGGTAAATTATAAGATTTCAGTTAGTCATGTCTCTTTGTTTTCTGTGTGTAATCCATGATTCTGCAGCACTGTAAATGACTTCATAACTGTAAATATCTTCATATAATTTATGAACTGATAACATTTTACTAGCACACCTGCCCCCAAAACCTTTGTTAAGATACAATGACAGTCTGAATGAGGGGAGGGGGGTTGTTTGCCTGATCACCTTGAAATGATTTTTAGCCATCAAAAGTGACCAGATGAATTGCTGTTTGTAAGACGGCACAGATGAACTACCCTGTTGCAAACATGAAAAACTTCAAAGAAATTGCTGGTGATTGTTGGTCATGATATCACTCCAGAACGCTTTCTTTTGCTAAGGGGTAGGTTTTCTAAAAGGATGATACATCCAGTTCAACTAAATGTGTGCTGAATCTTGCCATTAAGAATGCAGAAAAGAGACTTTACTTTCCAGAAGTTTGGAGATGGCTCTTTGCTAGATCACATGCTTTGTATGCAGGTCCAAGTTTCAGTCCCTAGCATCTCCAAGTAAAGACTTTCTGGTAGCAGGTATAGTGATCCAACCCCTTGCCCAAGAGTACCTGAGAGGAAGTGGGGGATGTTTGTCAAAAACTTGTTCCGGGGCTCAGTATATAAAGGACAGGCCAGAACATAATGGGGGAGATCTTCTACTGAGCCACCACATAAACAAATGCATTGAGCCAGAGGTTTTTTTTTTTTTTTTTAAATGGCTTGCAAGTAGCTCCGTGGGCATAGTTTGGGAACACAGCGATGAAAGGGCTGCTCTGAGGCTGTATGTTGTGATCTGCCAGGTAGGGTGCTCTAAAATGGTCTTTTTTTATCAGTTTGAACCATGGGGTGAGTTTCGTATGGGTAGCTAGATGGCTATTGTTTAATGAATCTTCTTTATAGACCCATCCTTGTAATTCTAAATTGCTCCCTGAGGGCCTGAATCTGAGTTTATTGCTTTGTTCCCAGGAAAAAAGGTGACGTATCTGGGGGCCAGTTTCTGAAGTGTTTTGAACAAGGTATCTGGCATTTCCTTATTACAACAGCAGATATTAGAAAATATATTTCTCTGCTTGGGATCCTAGACAGCCACTACTAATCAGTACAGAAAGTACTGTGCAACATAACCAATGACCTGGTAGTTAAGGGCAGGTTTCAACATAAGAAAAGCCATGCTGGATCAGACCACGGCCCATCAAGTCCAGCCGTCTGTTCACACAGTGGCCAACCAGGTGCATCTAGGAAGCCCACAAACAAGACAACTGCAGCAGTATCCTGTCTGTGTTCCAACCACCTAATATAATAGGCATGCTCCTCTGATACCAGACAGAATAGGTATGCATCATGATTAGTATTCATTTTGACTAGTAATCATGGATAGTCCACTCCCCTCTTAAAGCCTTCCAAGTTGGCAGTCATCACCACATCCTGGGGCAGGGAGTCCCACAATTTAACTATGCATTGTGAGAAGAAATACTTCCTTTTATCTGTTTTGAATCTCTCACCTTTCAGCTTCATAATGCATAATTTTATAGACCTCTATCATGTCTCCCCTTAACCACCTTCTTTCCAAGCTAAACAGTGTTTTAACTGCTCCTTATAGGGCAGTTGCTCTAAGCTTTTTAACTGCTTCTTATAAGGCAGTTACTCTAGCCCCCTGATCATTTTGGCTGCTCTTTTCTGCACCTTCTCAAGCTCTGCAATATCCTTTTTAGGTGGGGTGACCAGAACTATACACAGTATTCTAAGTGTGGTCTCACCATAGATTTGTACAAGGGCAGTATGATAGCAGCAGTTTTATTCTCTATTCCTTGTCTAATTATGGCCAGCATGGAATTTGCCTTTTTCACAGCAGCTGCACACTGGGTTGACATCTTCGAGGAACTGTCCACTACCACCCCAAGATCCCTTTCTTGGTCTGTCACTGCCAGCACAGATCCCATCAGGGTATATGTATTGTGAAGTTTGGAGTTTTTGTCCCACTTTACACTTTCTCACATTGAATCACATTTGTTATTTTAATGCCCATTCCTCCAGTCCAATTTTGTTTTAACCACCCCAAATAATTTGGTGTAATCTGCAAACTTGGCCACCTCGCTGTTCATCCCCAACTCCAGGTCAATGAAGAACAGGTTGAAAAGCACCCACCCCCAAGCAGATCCCTGAGGGACCCCACTACCATATATGGAAGTAGCCAATCAGAGGCATTGTTTCCCCACACCATGACCATCTCTTGAAATCAGATTTTGATGACCATAATAAAGGACTGTTCACAGGATGTCATTTGCCACCAAAAGGAAATAAGGCATGGACCTTATTTTTCTTGCATTTAAGTCTTTTTCCTCAGTTTGGAAGCTAATTTGCATGGACATCATGCTATGCGCCTCAGATATGAATGGAGCCCTTAGACTTTGAGGCATCAGCTTGCCAATTGTCCCTTTCTGCCAGTCCTCGGCAACGCTGAACTTCTGAACCTGAAAACCGATGGACAGCTTAGCTTGCAAATGCCTGGAGGATGGGGGCGACCCCTTTGCAGGCCCATAAAATTGGACCCCCTGTTCCAAAGTTCATCAAACTTTGCTGACCATCTAAGGAGAGTCCCTTGCATCCACATTGCAAATTTGGTGACTCTACCTCCAAAAATGCCCCCACAGGAACTTTAAAAATCCCCATAGACTACAATGGACCCAAAGTTTTTGGTAAACCCAGAAATAAAAATTGAAACACCCCTTTACTGGTGTGGGTATTCAGCTTTTTCTGGGTTTACCAAAAAAAAAAAAAAAAAAAAATCAGGCCCAATAAACTCAAACCTTAAATTTACCGATTTTTTTTTTTTGCACAACCCTGGAAGCTACACATGTTCAGAAAGTGGATCATCACCACAGTTGTGGAGTTCAAGTCTTTCCTGACAGGCAGCTAGACTGGTGATAGTCTTCAACTCCAGGCAACATAGGTTATGTTATATATGTATGGGTGTGGGTGATTGAATCAAGGGGACAATGATCCGTGTAATTGCCTCAGGGGAAACCCTGGGCAGCTTGGTGTTCTCCAAGGCTCCTGAACTGTATGTTCCCATTGGCTACTGGGCTTTCCCCTCTAACCACGGACCAGGGGGAGTGGCCGCAGTCGGCCAGGGGGTCCGGTCGCTGTAAGTTAGTTCTGTTCTCGTTGCATAATAAAGCGGTTGCTGTCGGAACTCCGTCTCTGACCTCGTGTGCTTCCCCCACGCGGACTTAACAGGTTAGGTGGCAAACTTTGCAGGGTTTTTTGTTTTTGTTTTTTTTAAAAAAACACAATTAAAGACTCCAACAATCTGGATTTTTCTTGTACTCCCATTAATTTTGCCTTGTTCTACTTTTGGAGAGAGCTTAGGAACACTTTTCAGTAATTCCATTTGTTAGATTCATCATATACACGGCTTTCTGAAGTATTTTTTTTTGCATAAAGTAGTTTTATGTATAAAATATGTATATAGGTTGATTGTGATGTAAAATCTCAGACAAAATTGTAAATGTTGTGTTTGCATTAAGAACCCTGAATAAAAAAAGATTTCTAAAAAGCACAGTAAGGGTGAAGCACTAAGCATCAATTTCCACAGCCCACCTAGCCAGCTTCTAGAAAGTATTACATTCACAAATGAAAGACACTTCGTATATTCTCATTCTGCTTTTGAAAATGATCTTTATGAACATTCAGCTGTTGGCAAAAGGTGGCAATCCTAGACCAGAGGGTTATACTGTCAGCCTACTCAAGCCGAAACTGAGAGCAACAAATGAGGATGGCGGTGGCTTGAATTTTAGAAATTTGGAAAAGAAAAAGGGTAAATCCAAGAAAGAAGACTGGTCAGTTAGACTAGATTAGACAGAAAATGAAGGATTTCACTGTAATATCTCCAAATTAAAGCAGTAAATTTATTTGGTGTATTTACTGACACATTCTTAGCGAAGGATAGGACTATCAAAGTGGCCATTTTGCTAAATGCAACATACATATAAAGTAGAAAAGAGCAAGAGTCCAGTAGCACCTTAAAGACTAACACAAGGTGCTACTGGACTATTGCTCTTTTCTACTGCTACACAGCTACCCATCGTGATACATATTAAGAGTCAGCATACCTCTTATTTTGGTGTTACAGTATTTTTAGGATTGTTATAAGGTGCCTTTAGAAGGGTATAGATAGTTAAATGATGAGGGTTCCAGCTTTAAAATAAATGGCTGGTTGTATGCTGGAATTGTAGGGAGATATAGGCAGCAATACTAAGGTTTACTCAGAAGTGTCCCATGTTATTCAATGAGGCTTACTCTCTGGAAAGAGCCCTTAGGATGGTAGCCATAGTCTTGGAAGAAGATTGTCAGGATTTGTACTAGTGGTTAACCAAAATTTGATTCTTCTGAAATTTTTAATGTGAATGCATGAGTAGTGTTTAAAGATGTGTTATTTTCACCAACCCAATTGGGAAAATGCCATAATAAATGTCCATTTCCTTTCTATGACATTAAATTGGAAGCAACATCATTTACCCCTCAGTTCTTTATGTCCAACAATATTTCCCCTCCTCAATCCTTTTCATGTATATAACAGTTTAATTGTGAAAAATTGTTTTACCATACTGATTTCACAGTAGTAGCCTTATGAAATGGGCCATTCTCACTCTCTTGTCTACATATGGGCATGAATTGATGCTCCAAGCTCATCCAGACTGACCAAGACTAAACTGAGATGAGAGGCACTGTGAAGACTAAGTGGTCTGTGTAGGAGCAAATGTCTGCAAGGAAAATGAATTCAGTCAAGTCTAGGCAAAGTTGCAAGGCAAGATTCTGGAACAGGATCAGAACACCAGGAATCAAGAACCAGGAAGCATGATCAGTATGAATGCTGGACAAAAGATAAACCAGGAATAATTACAGTTGCAGGATTCTTACATGCCAATCTCCAAAGAATGGGCATAATAAGACAATGTTGATACAGCAGGGCTACATTTACACATCATTGCGCAGTGCGGTAACATTGTGCCATATAGCAACCCTTCACAGCTGTGTGGACAAGCCAATCCCATGGAAAAGGCTATAGCACAACAATAGTCCAATGCCCAATGATGTGTGGATATATTTCTTGATTGAGCTTAGTCCTATTTCATTGCTCACCACAATAGGTGACTTCTTTCAATGTTGGCAGGTGTGAATTTGAGCCTGAGTGACCTTTCATCTCCTAGCTTACCTGACGACTTAGGATGCTATTTTCTACAGCTTGCAAGGTAATGATTTGAATGAATTGACTTTTTGCTCCACAGACTATAAGACAAAACTGTAGCTATTGTGGATGTTTATTTAAGACCCTAGCCTTGCTCACCTTTGACTCTTTCTTAAGAAATAATCTGTCAACAGAGATTCCTTTTTCTACCCTCATATTGCAGTGCGAGGAATGTATGCTCCAAATAGTCTCACATGGGCAGTGGTTTTTGACAGGCTGTTTTATGGCCGGAACTCTGCATTTCTCTCTCCTTAAGCAGGTTCTCTCATCTATGGTTATTTCCCAAGAGACAGCTACATCGCTGAAGCCTTTCCTTCTGTTTAATTTGAAAGTTGTGTGGAATTTCAAAAAACAAAATAGCTTGATTAAGGTTTGTTTCATCTGTGTTCTATGAATTACAAAGAATGACGCCTAACTGCAGGCAACAGATGATTAAAAGGAAGGGTTGATCTTCAGTTATGATATTACATATTTATTTGATTAGGATTAATATTAATATTTCTGGTTTCATCTGCCTACTGTCTGGCTTCGTGCTTTTCAGAGAAGTTACTCTGCAGACTGCATTTACTATTTGTCATGAAAAATGGAAATGCAGGGTGTGAAAGGGACTGTTCATCAAAGTTTAAATATCAGCAATGCTCATACAAACCATGTATGGACACTGTGAGATGCAAGTCCTATATTTGTGCCTTGTTCTTCCATTAATGTTAGTAGGAAAGAGTTGCACAGGTGATCCTTCAAGTGCTTACTTTTGGCTTATTTGGCATATCTGTGGGTGGGATACACAAACTGGTATAGGAGATGAAGATATTAATGAGTGGTGGGCAGGACTATATAGAAGATGGTGGTCCTTCTGCTAACTTGTTTTCAGGCCATTTTCAATGCTATTCTAAGCAGAAGTGCATATAACTCTGCTTAGGACTGTACTGACAGGGTTTTTAAAGGTGAGAGTCAACACTCTGAACTGTGCCCGCAACAGCCATACAGGAACAATCTGTTTAAAAAAGAGAGGAAAATAAGTTCTGGGCACTCAGGAGAAGGGTCAGGGCAATGAGAGGCTGCCATTCTGATCAGAGGGAGACTGGTTGGTGCTTCTCTAATGGCAGACAAACTGTGGTATGAAAAATGCAGGACGTGGAATACTGAACAGTGAATGCACCTTGTGTAAATATCAATCATAGATGCGGTGGGGAAATCTTCAATTGGATTTGCCCTGAGCTGCTTGCTGTTTGGGGGAAATGTATCTCTTCTTTCCAAATTTGCCCCACTTCCCCTTGTTTCCATTACGTAGTACCACTTAATGTTCCCCAAAAACTGGAACAAATTCTGAATGCCAGCCCTGTACATATCAAGAGTACAGCAATGTTTCCTATGCCAGAAGACAGTAGGTTAAATATCCTTTTCACAGCCTGGAAATGTGGCTCTCACCTCATTAATCCATGAGAAGCCATTTGCTACTAAAGGTGGCTGTGAAGTCAGGTCGTCTGCCAACTCCCCATTTGAAATCTTCACCCCAAAATGATACTCTGATAAGTTCAATTTGATGGGTCATGTTTTTGTCGCTTTTGATCCCATAGGTGGTTTTTTGCTTGAGGCATTATTTTCATTTTGGCAAACATAAAATAGAAATAGAACTATTATACAGAAGGCATGGTGAGTTTAATAGATGCAAGCAGTGGTTACACATGCCCTTCCTTTCAACTCCCGTCTCTTATTAGAGTGTCCAAAGTGACAGGTCGATGTTTGGCTCTCCGCCGAGAGGGGAGCCATTTTTGATTAGGCTTTTATTTCGCTGGATATAGGGTTTATATATTCAGAGATCAGAAAGGGACTGAAGGACCATTTCTCAGCATAGAGCTTTGTCTCTCTCTCAGCGGCAGTTAGGGTGTGTCTTTTTTTAGGAGAGTTGATAACACAGGGGACGTGAGTGGTTTTGTGAGGGAGGGGGGAGTTATGCTTGGTGGAACGTATTGCTCAGTGTGTTTTTGCAAATCTCTGACTTGGTAAAATACAGACTATAGAGAGTTGTGCCTGTGCACCTATATTGGGGTATGTGAGGACATACTGATCTTCCCCTCCAGCCATACAGCAGAGACAGAGAGAGATGTAAAACTGGGTAGTTCTATATTTCCCCGCAAAAGTAAAAACCTTAAGAGTCCCAGACATTTTCTTTCTATTCTCTCCTCTCCCCAGCAGGAGAGACATTTACCTCTTTTCCAGAGTCTCCAGCAGTAAAAGCAGATATTTTTCAGTCCCTTCCGCCCCCCCACCAAATATGAACAGTGAAGAGAGAGAGAGAGAGCAACGTTTTCCACACAGAGGCTTTCCCTTCCTCACGCTGTAAGAGGTTTGCAGTCTGCAAAAACTATTCTTTTTTAAAAGGCGTGCAAAAACCCAGTTTTAAAAGCAATTTTAGCAGCGAGAGAGGCAGGCAGGAAAAAAACATGCCGCTTTCCTTGTAGGTGGAAGGGGGCGTTTAACTTTCCTGATTGGCAGGCAGGCAAGACTTGTAATCATTCATCTGCCATTTAGCCAGCTGTGTATTTGCCTGCAAAACACTGCAAAACAGAGTAAAAGAAATGTAGAAATCTTTGCTTATGCACAAGTCAGTTTTATGCCATTTCTTTAACAGCGAAAGAGAAAGAGAGACAGAGAGAGAGGCAGACAGAGTGACATTTTACTCCGCTGCTGCCATATTGAAAAGGGGGTGGAAGACGAGCTGGAGGGTAGAGGACTTGGCTTCTGTCTCATGACTGGGTGACTTTGGAAGGATGGCATACTGGGTAAAAGAGAAAGCTTCTGATTGTGCGACCTTTGGAAGAAAGGCATGGTGGGGAGAGCCAGGGGGTTGTTTTTCAAGGAAGTGAAATTTTTTTTTTTTAATACTGGCTTGCCAGTATACCATGGTAGCAGCATTAAACTTCCTCGGTTTTAGACCTTCCCCCTACCTCTTGGATCTGTCTTTACTCTCTGCCTTTGCAAAATAAAAACAGTGAGGCGGGCAGGCAGGTCCTGATTCCCCTGGGCAGTGAAAGAGCTCTGATGGTGGGGAGGCTTCCCGCAGACCTTGGAGGAGGGCTGCCTCTATTCCACAATGCAGGTTCCTACCTGCATTGTGTGTGCCCCTTCGCAGCACAGAGGGGTTTGTGTGTGTGATAGAGAGTGTACAGAGGAACAATGGCAAAGCTCCCGGCCACACTGCTCCACTTCCGTGGTTCTTGTTACTGCTGTGTTTTCTCAAAAACTGAAGCACCACCCACCCACCGATCCGATTTGTTAGTATACTAACATACTGCCAATTTTAAAAGTCTTAAAAAAAATAAGAACGAAGGAGCGCTTGGGAGATGTATGGGCATTCCAGGCAATGGCGGACACGTTCCAGAGTTTTCCCGAGAGGGAAATAGGAGGAGTGGGAGGGGAAAGTGGAATGGGGGAATGTCAGAAGGAAGGGGAGTCGATCTGCGTGCTACATGCACCAGCAAGCACTCGTAATTGCCGTGATTCTTTATTTACTTTTGGGACAAAACTGGGATTGGAAAACCAGGGGAAGTCTCGCAATGGAAGTGGGTTGGACCTACAGGCGGGAGAAGACCATGCGTCACGACAACTGAGATTCGCTACATTCGCGGGAGAATCGCAAGACAAAACAGCCATGCATTTTCGATTTATGCTGGAATAAATTCTGTCTGTCTCTAAGGAGCCTCTGGACTCTTGTTTTATTTTGCTACTATAGACTATCCCAGCTAGCCATCTGGCTTTGAAATATTTTTCCTTTACATTAATGAGAATGGACTAATATGTCTGCTTTGATGTATGCTAAAAATTTCATTAAAAAAATTACACTACAAACATAAAATAAACGTGAAAACATTGAATATCTATATTTTTCCTGCACAAGAATCACAAATATAATAATCAGTAACAATAAAAATTACAAAAAATTCATTGTTTCCAGTAAATCACTTAAATCTAAGCCTCCCCCCCAATATTTCAATATATCTTCTCTTAGAGCAGATAATTATCAAATAAAACTTAATACTTTGTGACATATGTTTTTAGCTGGCATAGTTCTATTCCAGAATTGCCGAAAGTAAAACCATTGTTCCCTGTTTTTTTTTTTAATTAATATATATTTTAAGTTGGCAATTTTACTCTACTCTCAAATTTCCAGGTATTTCTGAAACTGGCCTTCCCTTTCCCTCCAGTTTCACCCATGTCTAATCAGAAGGCTCAGAGGGTGCCTGGGAAATGTGGTCCTGTTGTAAACTTTACATGAGGCCCCAGAGGCTTCCTTGAGGCTTATATGCCACTTATTCTTTAGCTTTAGGCCTAGGATCACGATAGCTTTGCAGACACATGTAGGGTTGCCAGGTCTCACCTGGAAGCTGGCATCCCTAGGCAGAAGTTTGCAGGATCAGTCCTCAATTACTCCAGTAAAAAGGACCAGACAGTAGGTAATGTGAAAGACCTCCACCTAAGACACCTAAGAGTTGACAGTACTGACCTTGATAGACCAATGGACTGACTCAGTATAAAGCAGCTTCTTGTGTTTGTTTAATGTGGGACAGGAGTCATCTACCTTTAATAGTGGTATAGAAGAGGGAATCTTGACAGATACAGGTTTTCTGGCATTGTTAGAAGGAAAAAGCAGCTACATGGTGTCTTAAACTAGATTAACCCCATCCCCATGCGGGACCGTGATTTGGTTTCAGCCTTTCCCCCATGGAGCTTTGCTAGTCAGAGCAGCCCCCTCTCATGCTTTTTCAAGGCTCAGAAAGAAAGGGTAAGGGTGGGTTACCTCTTCTTCCTCTGTACTACCCACTGCTGTGAACTGGAGCTTCATATGGTTGCTATTATTTTTCAACAAAAATAGTGGGAATATCTGGACATGGATCTTCCAAAATATTCTTGTTTTTTTCTCTTCTCAGTACTTTGGGAGCTATGTTACAGGACTTGGCTGTAATTAGTTCTGGCTAAATTAATTTGTGTACTATGTTGCTATCATTAAAAAAATCTAGGTACACTACAGTAAATCACTAGGTTTCATCTAGGTAATCAAGCAGAAACAATCTCTTGAAATGTAATGCATGTGTTAGTTCAACATGAATCTAGTATGCACATCCCAAACTTGTTAAAAGCTCTGAAAGTGGCATTCGTACTAAAATATTCAAGGCTGGCTTGGCAATTTTTCATGTACTCTGTTTTATTGGGTTTCTGGTGAGGTAATTCTTCACAGAAAGGGAAGACAACAGGGCTTCATATGAAATAGCCAAGCTGGAAAAATTAAAGCTGAACGAGGGGGGTGGGAGCTGAAGAAACAGTTAAACTACTTCCTTTCTTAGCCAACTATTCAACTAATAAAAACATGGGGCAATGTACAATGGGTTGAGAGAACAGTTTCAGAAATGAAACGGGGTTACTGTTAATCCTCAGAAGTGGATTTACTTGAACCAGGATCATATAGATGTCCTTTCAAAATCAGACCAAGGTTTGACAAATCCAGAGTGGCTAGATGCCTTTGTGAAAACACACAATATTGGATTAATTTAGATTGCACAACTGAATCAGCATCTCCACTACCTTGAGTGCCACCTTATTGAGTGCCATTAATTCCAGGGGACTTTAAAAGAGCAGCATGGCCCAGTTTAAGTTTGAGTGTCAGTGTTGGTTCTCTAAGAACAGGTGACCTTAGCCACAGCTAGGTTCAGTGCAATAGCTTTTAAACTTCGCCTTTCAAAGGTTTCCTCAAGGATGGAATTAGGGGGATAAGTAAAATCTAACTTGATGGATTTGTATTTTAAATTAATGCACAATTCTGAACTGTGGACAATTTTATCAAGTATTCTTGGAATGGCAATGCCGTAATAAAAATCTGTTCTGTTCTGGTTCTCTAAGCATACAAACTCAGCCTCAGAGCCCAGGTGTGCACTTCTAGGCTCAAAGAAGCAATGTTGGCACTCACAAAGTGCTTTCTGCCTAGATTGCTGCTCTGACCTCTCTACGTCCCAGCATGTAGATATTCTGTAACAGTAGGGTTGCTAGGTGACCAGTGGTAGCGGGCAAACCCCCAACAATTCATCCCTCTCCCTGCCAACCAGCTGAGGGTTGGCGGGCCAATGTGCACGGGCATGCACACCGCGGCATGTCACTTCCGGTTTACAACTGGAAGTGCAGCCTTGTGAGGGGCCTTATACCACTCAAACTCTTATACCACTCAAACTCAAGTAGTGAAAGGCCCCTTGCAATTCCTTTACACCTGGAAGTGCCGCATCACAAGTGGCCCTTTACCACTCAAACTAAGAGTTTGAGTGGTATAAGGCTCTTCACGAGGCAGCACTTCCAGTTGTAAACCGGAAGTGACGCGTGCATGATCACCCAAGCTCTACCCCAAAAGCCTCCTGCCGGAGGAGAGGGTGTTACAGGTTTTGACATATTAGGGCATATAAACTACTGTATTAATGTTGTACATGTGCAGAATTGTTCAATATAAAACCCTAACAGCTCATAAAAGCCCATTTAAAAAGATACAAGCCTGAGCATTCTTGGCCAAGGACAAATGTGACAAGCCAGAACAATGCTTGCACCTTATCCTTGAAAGACTTAAATGTCACCGAGCTCAATGCTTGTCCTTTATCCTTGGAGGACCTAGAATACTGTTAGCATTCTATCCTTGAAGTGTCATGCAGGAATCCCACTTGTATTCCTGTACTAAAAGGACATCACCTTCACAAATGTCTGTCGTACAACCTTGTATTTTGCTGACTAATTTATTGTAACATTATATTGGGTTTTAATATGATAAAATGATGGTAGAAACTTATAAATAGGTTCATTTTATTCGTATTATCCAGGAGATGAGAATGATGGTAAAATTAAAAATATAGAGAGATAGCATGACTCAAAACTGACTGTTTAAAGTTTAGCAAAATAGCCTGGTGGAAGGGGAAGTCCTTATATGGTAGTCTAAAGGGAAGCCACAGAGCATGTGCAGTACAACTGTATCCTGCTCGAGCTCACGGTTCAAGCCCATTGAAGGTGACTTAAACAGTATAAATAAAGGCACAGAAGGGCTAGAATCTCAGACCTTTCTCAGAGGGTCTCAGAACGTTAGCTATTGGGTATGTATGGATTTAAATATATTATTCTAGATATTGTGAATCAGAATTTTTGAACTAAATCAGACTTTTAACAGTTATAAGTATTGGATTTTAAAACTGAATAGTATGTAGAACTTGCTTGCTTTATAGTATACATTGTTACTGAATTTAAAGACTTTGTAATACTTGCATATACACATATATACATTAAATTACATTGAAGCAATTCAATAAAACGACTCATTTTTATGTGAGTAAAGTAATTGAGTCCTGTTTAGTGGGTGACTAACTGAATAAGATAACATACCACTTCTCAGGAAGTGGTCGATTCTAAGAGTATAGTAATCTGAAATGCACTGACCCGCTTCAAGGGGGGACCTGGCAGTCCTAACTCTATGGCATTGAAGTCCATCCCCTCTCCAAACCCTGCCCTCCTCAGGCTCCACCACAAAAAACCCCCACAGGTGGCAAAGAGGGATCTGGCAACCCTATGTAAGAGCCAGGAATACTTTTGTAACCCCAGATGTGCATATTTTGGGGCTCTGAGAAGTAATCCGACACTTTGAGCCATATCTGCCAAGGCATGATGTTTTCCTCCCCAAAGTCTGCAGTCTCTGTAGAAACTGAGTGAAATGAGTTTTAAAGGTAGAGAAGAAAACAAAGGAAAGACCAAATCCCCTTCTGTTTATGGGGTTTGGTTTCACTGAGCTTCATGAATTTCGGTGAAAAACATCTTCATACTGAATCTTAAGGAGTGCAGAAAGATCAACCCCAAAACAGGACAGAACTTCAGGAATCTGCATATCCTTCACAGTACATAATAGCTGACCTTTTTTCAGAAAGCAGCATCTCTGCACTGTGTTTTTGGTAACTTAACCAAAAAAAATTCCTAGGGTTCTGTGGTGGAAGTCATGCTGTCAACCCAGTATATGATGATACTGTTTGTAGTATAGATATAACTTAGCTGTTATGTTCTATACATTGCAAGCACATTATTTTCAGACTTCTTAAGGAGTGAGGGTAAGAGCTTCTGGGCCTGTTAGGTTCATCTTGTGTGGAGGATCACTTAAAATTGCTTCACACTGCGGTTGTCTCCATGAATGAAGCTGTTTGTGTGCAGCCAGGCCTCCCACACAGAACTTCACAAGTGAACATCATAGCCCAGTACCTAAGCCTTTCATACTTCTGTTGCCAGGAAGGGGCCATATTAGGAAAATCTTTTGCTTCAGCAACATCTTGTGAAACTCTCTTCCCATTCCTGTATGGATACTTGAATACATGCTGCTTCTGCTCACGTTCCACTTGATAACTGCAAGCAAGGAGCCAGGTTTTGGTCCAGTAGTTTGGCTAATTACAAACAGCTCAAGTCTATTTGGTAGGTTACTGCTCCATGTTGCTCCCCATGCCTCCTCCCTGCTGGGTCCCCCATTTTTTGAAACCCTCCTCTAGAAACCAGAACTTCAGAGGAACTCCATCTTTGATATCAAACCAGAAAATCATGACCAGGCTGAATGCTGCAAAAGAACAGTTGTGAATCCATGTTTTGGATTTAGATGTTTTCATTAACTCTGGACTGCTGTACTCAAGACCCCTTTTCCCTGTGATTCTCCAAGATACCTCTTAAAGGTAGATAGAAAGAGTATAAGAAGGGCTTGCCAAACCCACCAAATCTTTTGCTTGTTCTGCTCATGAACCTTTTTCCACTGATGACAAGAAACAACAGGATCCTCTCTTGTAGCTGGTTTTGTTCCTGATCCTTCTTCCATTACCATGGGCATGAAATCACTGGACCTCTTCATCAAGACATACAGAGTATGCCTTTCCCATCTCCTGTTCTGCTTTTTAGCTTCTCCCTGCCATACCCTCTGTCGGTCTACCTTACAACCAGCTGGTCCTCCACTATAGCATCCACACTAGTCTAGAAATCCTTTACCTACTATCTTGACTCCCCACCACCACAGTATTTCCCACTTTGGTCTTGCCATGTTGGAGGAACATAACTTGTGTAGAAAGTAATTTTAATCGGAAGTTCCCAGCTGGAAAATGGCTGTGGATTGATAAAAAATATAAAGGAAATTATTATGATTATGATAATGGGGTTAGAAATACCTTAACTGGAGCATGGGATCAGATTAAGCATAGATTAAGTTGCACCCCCCCAATCATTTAATTACCTGAGTTGGACATCCTTGACCCTGGGAAGACTCAATTTCATCTACTGTGCAGGTGAAATGTTGTTTGACAACTGCTCAGATCAGACAGTGATGAAGTGAGGCTTGGTTCACAACTTATTGTGATGATCAAAAATGGTATGTTTGTCTGTCAAGCATGGTCACTATGGCCCCTCTAGCTTCAAGGGGTGCCTTCCCCTCCAGGGCCCATGACATACTATAAGAAGCTCCTTTTCTAAGCAGGTTTCCTTGGATTCAGGCTCAGACAGTTGGCAGGTCCTGGCAAATAATATAACTGTCTTAAGGATGGCTAGCTTTTCAGTCTGGATTATTATAATGGATGCAAGAGGGTGAGGCCAAGCAGGCCACCAATCTGGACCACAATGCTAGGTCTTAATCCATCCCCGTCTCAAGATCAGAAAACGGGATAAGAAAACCCAGTCTCTGTGCAAACTCTTTTCTGAGCCGTTTAGTTGATCTAAGTTTCTGCTTTCAGTAGCTTTTCTGAGCATCTCCATCGCTTTGTACAGCCTCAAAGGAGCCAGAATAGTCTTTTCTTCCAATTTTAATCTAATGATGTGTCTTCAAATAGCTACAGGGGATATTAGCTGCAGAGTGGGGGAAGGGAGGAAGCACAAGAATATTGCAACAAAAAGGAATTTCATCATTGGTGATGGGGCTGATAAAAGGAAAAAAGAACACCATAGGCCCTGCTTGATCTTCAAGGATGCTGCTTACCAACATCAGTTCCTAGATCACCAGTCTAAACTAGAGCTAATATCGGAGTGTTCCAAGTTGCCCAATATACCGGATACTTTATTTTATTGTATTTTTATTTTATTAGATTTATATCCCACTCTTTCTTGACTACAGTCAGGCTCAGGACGAGTAACAACCAGAATAAACAATCAATTTAAAAATACATTCTATACAATTTTAAATTTTTTTTAATTTTAACATTCCAATTGGTGTCCTTAACAATAAAGAGAAAGGGATGGGAAAGGGGGGGAGAAAGGGATGGGAAAACAGGAACCAAAAGTAAAAAACAACTGAGGAAATGGAAGTAAAAGTAAAATAGAGGTAAAAATATGGAAGGGAAATTTCCTTGCAAGCCACTATATAGTTAGGCTGTCCATCATCATCCCTCTCAGCCTTTCTCCAGTGACTGCACATTTTGCCCAAGCTGGGTACCCAAGGTTGGGTAGAAAGAAAATATAAATATGTATATAAATACTGAAAATATAATTTATTAGAAGCGCTATGTAAAGGTTAAAAATATTAAAAAACATTAAAATAGCACAATGGCATTTCCTAGGGTTGATAACTGTAACCACATACCAAGTGTGTTTTGGCCTATTGGGCCTTCATCAGTGGTTAATGAAAACACATGTTAAGCCTGCACACATTTACAGAAATACATTAATAAATACATATACAAACAGTTCAAACCCAACCAGGCATGTGTATAGGTTGTAAAATCTCTAGTAGAGTCAACTGCTCTACTAGGTTGATACCTGCACACATAGTATATGAGAGACATATACTAACCAGCATTACAACTAGAACCAATCTGACCAGATGTTTGAGTAATTGGTAATAGATTTTACAACCTATACACCTGCCTGGTTGGGTTTGAACTGTTTGTATATGTATGTATGTATTTATTTCTGTAAATGTGTGCAGGCTTAACCACTGATGAAGGCCCAATAGGCCGAAACGCGTTTGGTATGTGGTTACAGTTATCAACCCTAGGAAATGCCATTGTGCTATTTTAGTGTTTTTTAATATTTTTAACCTTTACATAGCGCTTCTAATAAATTATATTTTCAGTATTTATATACATATTTATATTTTCTTTCTACCCAACTTTGGGTACCCAGCTTCTGTTTTCAGGTTGGGTTTTATTCCCCTCTTTTTTCTTGTGCATTTTACCCACCCACAAAAGAGAAGCAATTTAGATCCCCTTTGGGGCATAAAATAATCCACAGTCATGTCATCTGCTGGAAAGAAAGAAACAACTTTTATTTGGGGCAATTTCTCTCCCTACAGCAGGGATGCGGAGGCCCGGGGGCCGTATGCGGCCCCCAAGGACATTTTTTGTGGCCCTCGGGAGCTCCGGGGCCCTGCCGCGGAGGCGCGGCATAGGGCGGCCTTCCCTGAGGGTGTTCCTGGGGCCATGGCTTGCAGGGGTGCTACGGCGCCCTTTGGACCTCCTCTCGCCGACTGACGGCTGTTGGTCGGCGAGAGGAGGGGGAGGGACGCTTCCCCCAAGGTTGCCCCCTATAGCCGCAGCATGCAGGAGCGCCAGGGCACACTGTAAGCCCCTCCTACTGCCTGTCGGCTGTTGAGCAGCGAGGGGGGGGGAAGAGGCCCACGGCTCCCAGCAGCAGAGCATGCGCGCTGGAGCCGATCGGGCTTCAGGGGGCCTTTTGTGGACTCTGGGGCGGGGAGGGCATGGAGCCTGGGGCCAGGTCGCATGTGGCCGGCGGGTGTGTGTGTGTGTGTGAGGGGGGAAGGCTTTTCTGTCTCCCTCTCTTTCTGTCTTTCTTTGTCTGTCTCCCTCCATCCTTTTCTTTCTCCCCCTCTTTCCATTTTTTTCCTTCTCTCCCTTTTCCTCTTTCTCTGCTTTCCTTCCTTCCTCCATTGCCGATCGACCGCGGGTTGCGCCTCCCTGGCCCCTCGTTTGCATGGGCCCTGGGAGGGGGGGAGGACCGGGCGAGCCCTCCAGGACTTCTCTGCGTGGCCTCCCCTGGGGTTGCCAACCTCCAGGTGGTGGCCGGAGACCTGGCAACCCTAGCCTCTCCCCCCCACCGGGGGATCTACACCTGGTATGGCCCCCGAATGATGTTATAAATGTGCAAATAGCCCTTGGCAGGAAAAAGGTTCCCCACCCCTGCCCTACAGGGAGCCATTGAGGGAAGTTTGCAGATTGTGGTGTACTAATTCAGTGGTGCAGTAGCAGACCGGAACAAAACAAAACAAAAAAGCAATTTATGTATCCCACTGAAAACATGAATGTGCAATTATCTTAAAAATAAAAGAGGAGCCCATGGAGTCCAGAGCTTGGTTGAAAGTCTGGATGATACCTGAGCATCTGTTGATCGTAGGGGAAAGAATTGTGAGAAACACAGGAGAAAGGGATCGTACTGGAGCTGTGAGAGTGGATGAGAATGGGGAAAAAGAGACCACAACCCATTCGCACCTTTATGATCTCTCTCTCTCATCGGGATTCATTTCATGTCCAGCAGGTAGCTGAGAAATTTCATTGCAGAATCCTTTGATGTCCATGTAACTGACACAGCTCATTGGCAGTGAATCAAATGTTGTCTCCAGAGAGAATCTGCTTTGAAATAACAAATGCTGAGACTAAAGAAGTCCAGACAGACCAAGGAAAGCTTTTTTTCTTTTAAATTAAATTATTTAGGAGATCTGAAAGGCAGTTTTACAATTTGCAGAGATGCGGAAAAAAAATACAAAATCTAAACAGGATTTTTTAAAAGTCAAATTTGGGTTTCAGTGGCTCAAAAACACACTGAATGACTAACTTTCAATTTTAAAATTATGATCAGATGGTTTGATATCAGTCTGTAGTGTATGCTGTTAAAGATGATGTTTAAAGTGAATTTAGATTGAAATTGGTCCGTGTGTCTAAAGTCAATTTCAGGAACTCAGGAACACGAGCTTATTAGACAAAGAGACGATAGTGGCGCATTGTGAGGAGAAGCCAAATGCATCTAATCATGGATGTGTGTCCATGAAATGCTCTCTGTGCTTACGGAAGCATCATGGTAATATTGGCATGTTCATGAAAGGTCTGGTCATCAATGACAACAGCCCACCACAGCATATGATTCCTGTGATGTATGACTTAGCATAATTTATATGATTAGCCCAAAGGGATGAGATTACTAGGTACAAATATAGCACTTGAACAGGTATGTGCCACAAGTACATTGGAGGTGCAAGAGATATAGCTTTGGAGGCAGATTCAATTGTTACCTTCAGGCTGCACAGTTATTTTGGAAATAAGAGTGATTGAACTCAGTGGTGCAATGAGAGGATGAAATGTGCATGAGAAAAATGTTTGTGAGATGGGATGCAATAAAAATCCAAAAGTGCATCCAGGAGGGAAGGAGGCAATTATATGGAGACAAATAGGCTAGGAATAGACTCTAAGGCTCATATCCTGCCATTTGGCTTAGCTGTCACAGGATACATTTCAATTTTCCATCCTTGTGCCCTGAAATCCTTAACCAAACTTTTGAGATAATTGGACAAGAACAGGCCAAAAAACAGACTATTCTAAATGTGACTGAGTTAAAGACCTTCCCAGGATTGATGAAACTGTCAGCCTGGATAGGATACTGATCTAACGCAAGCCTTGCCATGCTGTGCTGGGAAGCTCCATCGTGCACCCATTCAAAGGGAAAGGAATATAGACTTTTTGCTGTTGTAAGTATAGTCTTTACATCCTTTAATTCTTTTGCCTATCCTAATTATCTATTTTTTAAAATAAGCTTTAAGCTTAGTTATTAAAGGTCTATTCTCCTCATGATCTTGAGTGTGAATTGGCTGCTTAGAAGCTCTCTCACACAGCCCAGCCATTTCTCCATTCAAATCAGGTACTGATGGGAAAGGGATTGTGCTGGCTGAGGAAAAGGCTGGAAGGGTGCAAGAGAGTGGGCGGGGGGGGGGACTGTCTTGATGGTGTCCGTTTCTACTGAGAGATTACATTCCCAGATGAAGGGGGTTGGAGAAAAGGGGTTTTATGGGGTTTTTTAAAATCTTGATCTCTTGGTCAGCCCTGGCACTAGAAAGCAGGGGAAACCAAGAGTGAGGTTAATGACCAGTGGGTTTTCTGATACACACAAGAGCAGGCTGTACACTTTACAGAATGGCAAGAGGGGATCTGTGATGGTTCACAGGGGAGAGGTAGTTTAGGCTGAGAATGTGTGATGGGCCCAAGGTCACCGAGCAAGCTTCCATGGCAGAGTGGGGATTCAAACTTTGGTCTCCTAGATTTTATTCCAACCACTACAGCACACTGGCTCTTGCACTGGCATGTGCAGATGTTGCCAGTTATGGAGGGGGTATGTTTTCACATTTTTGGTAAGTTTTCACTTTTTTCTGGAAACTGATTCTTTTTCTGTATATAGTTTAAGAATATTTTCTGTATATGTTTTTTCAGAAACATGTATGGTAGCCCTGGATGAGACCCCAATGACAGATTTTTTGATCAACAGGGAGGTGCCATTAATTGTGATATGATATGTGATTTGGCTTCAGTGCAGACTTGTGTTTGAGCAACGGAAATGCTTGCAGGTGAGAAGGTACTACTGTTGCTTTTTTAAAAAAAAGTATAGCATTTTAGCTTTCTTTCCTGCAGCTGTGAGCAATGAGATGATGTAGGGCAGGGTAATCTAATGTAAGCCCCAGAAGCCTGTAACATGTATACCACTATCTAGTTAGTTTATTGAGCCATCATCAGAGCTAAGCAGTGATGCCTTTAGGAGGGAAAGGGGTTAATCTCCCACTAATTTGTCAACACTTGCAGCCAACAAGCTCACAGAATGGGTAATGGTCTTTGAACCACAGAAAAAAATAAATGGTTATGCTGACCTGACTGGAGATGGATTTGTTTTGGCATATGAAGTGGAGGTAAACAGTGGCACATTTCAAGGGGAATTAGGGAGCTGAGTAGTTTTATGGGTGGGGTAGCTAGTACTCAAGATAGTGGTGGTCTAGATGAACAGTTTTTGGGAGGCATGATGTGGTAGGATGGCACAGGGTGATGAGAAGAGGTACATTTAGCAGACAACCAAGGGGCTTCTTTCTCCCGTCAAAATCCAGTTTTTTTTAAAGATTAAAAAAATTCTGAGTGTAGCCCCAGGTCTCTGTTGACTGGTGAATTTGCTCCTCATCCAACCCATTTGATTTTGGTCACACTGATGTAGAAACCCTTCTCAATATAGCAAAGGAAGTTGTGAGTGAGTGAATGAGAGACATGTGATCCTCATTCCTAACTTCCATATGTGAATAATGCAGCACAGCCTACATGCATATAACTTCACATATGCAAGAAGTTATATCATGCCCTTCAAATGAGCACTTGGAAGTGGGATGAGGGGACAGTGCCTTGTCTCCCTGCTTTCATTTCCACAGCACTGTTTTCTATCATGAAGGTGATCCTGTGCTGTGGAGGACATAGCTTCGGTGCTAGGTGCTTCTGCTCATGCAAGACCTGTGTCCTGTAATGATCCAATCAGTGCCCAGCAACAGAGGAGAGTGCTCTGCAGTGGATGAAGAGGGTTGCTAGCAGAAATGAGGCTCACGGTCCAAGACTTGTGTGCCCAGTCCTGCCTCCCATTCTCTGTGTTGGAAGAATATATGAATAGCTTTCATGTGTTGGAAATGAAAGATGCTGCAATGTATCTTTGTGACAAGCACATCAGTACTATGGGAAAAGAGCAAAGTGGACAGGTCAAATCCTTCTATCTGCTTTCCTCTTGTCTGTTCTGCTGCTATCCCTTTGCTACCGAGACCTCAGGGGACTTCCTTCCTTCTGGCTGCCCCCCTCTCCCTGACCTCTCCCTGACATGTGCTCTTTATCTCTCCTGGTTAGAAGATTAACTAGAATGCCTATCTCATCTTTCCTATCACAGTCTGAATTTCTTTATAAATAAAGAATATCTTTTCTTTCTTGAAGCAACATGCTTCTTGTGGGCTTTATCTTAGGGCATCCTCCCCTCTGTATGCACACAGCCAGCTCAGGCTAACATCAGTTGCATTCCTGTAGGCATGGAGAATCCTTCCACCCTCCAGTGCATGGTGAGGAATCTTTGCATCTCACAGACATATTCGGTGGCTGAGTATCACGGGTAACAATGCATCCCAGCCTTGACATTTCCCCCTCAATTTAGGGTTTCTTTTGCGTTATCTCATGTGAACTCTAAGTAGTTTCCATGGCAGTCGAAGCTTTCTGATTAACACATATATAGGAAAACAGCCAAGGAACAAAACATTTTGTACTTCAGTATAAATAAAAGGCTGACAGCTTGTTGACAAAACACACACTCATGCACACACACAACACACTGGTTTTTGCTGTCCATTTGAAAAGTAGTCAAGCTTTCTAATACAAATCAAGCTAATGCAAGACTGCTTTAGCTCTGTGAACTATCCTGGTGACAAAGGAAAGGAGGTAAAGGGTGGAAAGGTTCACCTGTGTAAAAGAAGCAGGCAGAAATACACCGCAAAATGCTTCTAGGAAAAGGCTCACCACTTGCTTTTTCATTTCATGCAAACAGGGATTTTGAAACCATAGTGACAGTTGGTATGGATACAAGCAGAGTATTGTGTAAGCGTGTAAAAGGGGGTTGTCAAATGCTGTTTTCATAAGAAAGATAACCCAGTTGGAAAGCCCTCCCACTTCAAAACCTTCCCATGAAAAATCTCTTCACTGATGCATTTGATAGTATCATATAAAATAAATCTCGGAGGCTTTCAGAATATTCATAATAAATAAGCTTTAAGGTGCTTTTTCAAATATTATACAAGTCTCCCATAAATCACTGGTACATTTAGCCCATCTGAAAAATCCTATTTCTTTAGGTACAGGAAGGCAAGAAAGTAACAAAGATTTCTTCTTATTATGCACATAATCCAAATTTGTTTTTTAGATCAGCTATCACGTTGGAGTGAGTTACGACTGTTTGAGTGCTCATTCTGAGACAAGTGTGTGTGTGGGGTGTAATGTGGAAGTGTGGAGACACTGCTGTTGCTAACAGAAATGTTTTGAATTCTATTGAAAATAGAGCAGTAGGGACTAATGTTCCTGAGCTCAAGAGGAACATGTGCCAAAATCTTGCTTTGGCCAAGAGATATTGGATTATATTCTCTCTCTCTCTCTCCCCCTCCCTCCCTCCCTCCCTCTCTCTCTTTCTTTCTTTCTCTAATATGGACAAGAGCATTTAATTTTTTTTTGAAAGGCATAGTTTATATAATGATTAATGATTACTTTTGATACCAATCAAAAATGTCAAAAAATCCCCCAGTTCGGGGGAGAATATTAGCCAGTCAAGGACCATGATGTCATAGATGCTATATGTTACATTAGAAATGGTCCTCAGTTCATGGAAGATATTCAAATATGGGTGCGGACTGATAAGTATTATGATATTAACTCTGCTGGCTCCTGAGTAGTCTTCCCGTGAATGTTTAAGCCTACGTAACTTCTGGCCCATTGATCTGCATTCATTTTCCAAGGAGTGAAAAAACAACAACTTGCAAATTAAAATGTTAAAGCTCACCCCCTGATCATTTGGACTAAACTGTAATTGTCCTCGGAGTCATTCTGGAGTCTGTCAACTCTTGATACCGAATAAGCCAAAGCATTTGGAAAAGCAAACATAAGGTCTTTCAACAGCTCTCGCTTGCTCCATATTTGCATACCATGTTGAGAAGATCTACCAGATTTCATTAGCTTTAAGTGCTGAGATGTTCTTCTTTCCTGTGACTCAGTGCAAGGATAGTGATTTAGAACTGAAAATGTAAAGAGTACCTGACTGGAACATCAGGTAACTCACTCTACGTGGAGCTGCCCTTGACAGTGATCCAGAAGCTCCAGCAGATACAAAATACAGCAGCGAGGCTCCTTATGGGGACCCCGCTGTGGGAACACATTCAGCCAGTGCTTTGTCAACTGCACTGGCTCCAAATGGAGTACTGGATCAGGTTCAAGGTGCTGGTTTTGATCTTTAAAGTCTTGCACAGTCTGAGACCTTTGTACCTTTGGGACTGTCTCTCCTGGTATACCCCCCAAAGAGCACTACGCTCCACAAATAACAACCTTTTGTTAGTCCCTGGCCCAAGAAGTGTGTGGCTGTCCTCGACAAGGGCCAGAACATTTTCAGCTCTGGCCCCAGCCTGGTAAAACTTCCTTCCTAGTGTCATTAAGACCCTCCAGGATCTGAAAGAGTTCTGGAGGGCCTGCAAGTAGGGTTGCCAGGTCCCTCTTTGCAATCAGTGGGAGGTTTTGGGGGCGACTTTCTCTACCTCTTAAGGAAGAATCAAACTGGCTTACAATCACCTTGCCTTCCCCTCCCCACAACAGACACCCTGTGAGGTAGGTGGGGCTGAGAGAGTATGACTAGCCCAAGGTCACCCAGCTGGCTTCATGTGTAGGAGTGGGGAAACAAATCCAGTTCAGCAGATTAACCTCCACCGCTCGTGAGAAGGAGTGGGGAATCAAACCCGGTTCTTCAGTTTAGTGGCCACTGCTCCAAACCACCACTCTTAACTACTACACCATGCTGGCTCTCTTATCACAGAATAAGAGGCACTTACACTGGCTGCACGCTGCTCCTCTGATGCCGCAGGCTCTCTGGGACTGGGGTGTGTGTGGCATACCCAGGGATGGAGCTGACGGTAGTCAGCTTCCAAAGCCCCTCCACCCCAGGAACGCCCTCTCCAGCAACAGCATTGCTGCACCAGGTTTTACCTGGCACAGCATCTCTGTTCTGTGTGTGTGTGTGTGTGTGTGTGGGAAAGCCCTATTTCCCTTTTTTCCTTGTAAAAAAGGCTTTTTAAAAGTATTGTGGAGGCTAAACCTCTTCGGAGGCGCAGCAGCAGTGCCTTGACTACGCCATCCCTGGCGGCCCCAAGGCTCAGGAATGAGCTGTTAATATGTTTCCCAGTCTGATCTTGATCTATTAGATCAGTCTTAAGTTGGCAAGCCACTTTTGTGTCATGCACTAATTTTGTATATCTTATTAATACCAGCTTTTTATCAATTTTTGTAATTTGTAACAGTTTTTACAGTTTTATCAAGTTGGACAATATGATACTTCTGACTGGTCAAATAGACCGTATTAATAAACTTGACTTGACTTGATCTATTAGATCTCCTAGATGTGGTTGTGACCAGAGGCAGAGCTTTTGTGTGTGTGCAGTGGTAGTGAGCTTGCCTGTGGAATACCCATTCTTTTGTGGCTCACCTTGCACCTACCCTACTCTCTTTTAGTCTCCAGGCCAAAATATGCCTTTATAACCAGGCTTTTAACTAAGGGCTTGATCTAACATTGTTTGTATAATCTGCTTCTGGCGGAGAACTGTTTAGAGTCTTGTTTTAATTGTTCATTGTTGAACAATATTGTTGCTCAAAGTGTGTGATAGCCTCTAATCTGGCTGCTGAAATATTGCACATGTGTGGGCTATCTCACGCAGCACCACCATTTTAACCTTTATTTTAATTGCCCCCCACATTGTAGCAGAAATGGTTCAAATGTACCAATGATTAAATTGTAATGACATAAATTTCAACATTAAATGGAGCCAGACTATTGGAACATCTGGCTAAGAATTACGTGCTCTGGTGGGAGCAACCTTTCAAGGTTTCAAACAGAATCTCTTCCCAATGATTCCTGATATCCAACAAAGTTGCTGAGGTTTGAAGCTAGGATATTCCTCATTTAAGCCAAGATATCTGCCCTTGAGCTAGGTTCCTTCTCAAAGATTCCTTCATGTGAATTACGTTTGCACACTGAACTTGCAACCCTCTAAAAATAAATGTAAGTGTCAGCTCTTGACACAGTATCCAAAGGGTAATGTAATGTAATGCATTTACAAGCCTTTAACTGACTTTTTCCCTCATAAAAAATGTCTTAATTTAGTGCCATCATGATGGCTTGTTCTCTGGTTTTTTTATGTCCTGCCTTGCCCCTTCAGCCTAATTTCAGATGTTTCTTATTTCTGAACATATTTTCTCAAATTGCATAGGATTCTTATTCAGAGGAAGAGGAGGGCATCCTTGACTGATGAGTGATTCTTCCTATCAGTACAGGTGGGATGGACAAAGCACGGCTTCCTGTGATTATTGCTGGGAGGCATCCTCCTTGTCCTTCTCTTCTGTTCCTGCCTCTCCAAAGAATGCAGGGGGAGCTGGAAAGCTTTGCCTTACAGAGCTCCTATACCAGTTTTTATCTCCGTTTTTACTTCAGTTTTCTGGCTTTCTTCCCTAGTGGCCTCCTGTTCTCCCTGCATTTCCTCATACTGTTTGGCTTAACTCGCCTGCTTTTAATGTGTTTTTGTTTTTTCTGATAGTGTCTCCTGCTTACCTTTGGCATTAATGCAGATTTGACTCTGGACAACTTCATTTTGTCCAAATGATAACATTTGTTTTGCCTTGTGGCTTAACACCTGACACTTTGCAGGTTCATTAAAATGATTGTTCCTCTAGTATGACTACAGTGGATTCTCCAGTCAGCCAAAAACCATTCGTTCATCTAAGTGACCCTTCCACAGTGAGATTTATTATACATGACTTGCTCACACTTCCAGCTCTGATGAAGAGTAATCCCAAGGAATTCATTAATCATTCACTGAGACTATTCAGGTGGTTCAGCTGCACTCTAGGCCATCAGTGCCCCCCAGGCAACCATAAATGTCTCAGAAACACATTAATGAACCTTTTCTTCAGTTCAATACACATCATTGCAAATATGAGCACAACTCATGAATGACCTACTTCCAACCTCTATTTCGCTCTCTGACTGCAGGTCACAGACATAGGACACGTGAGGCAGGGATCCTGGGGTGCAGGATGATACACCACGGGGAGGGGGAGGCTGGAGGGGCAATAATCACAGGCCACCTTTCATTTATTGAGTTTAGTACTCAGAAGGAATTGGCAATGCCTGGTTCTAGTGACCTGCCACAAGGTTGGATATTACTTACCGTAGCCTTAATCAATTAGCAATGATAGCTGTGAAGCTACATTTGAAGTCATTGCTCTGGTGCTGCACTTCTGACAACATGGCATCCGCTCTGTCTTACATAACAGTCCTTCGAGAAAATCTAGTTTATTAGCTTACAGTATCAGGTTTTATTAACACTGAAGGCAGTCAGCAAGTGCATTGTCAGAAATTGCCATTTCAGAGGTAGCACCATAGCAACTGTTGCCAAAGACCTTTTTTTTTAGGCTCAGAGGAATTTGGCTTCTAAAATAAATTAAAAGCGCCCTTTGCACTTAAGAGTAAATGAATCCTCCTAGGATGGACAGTTCTAACATTGAAAAATTGATTTTAGAACATATTAAGCTGCCTTACCCCGTGGCGCAGAGTGTTAAGCTGCAGTACTGCAGTCAAAAGCTCTGCTCACAACCTGAGTTCGATCCCGATGGAAGTTGGTTTCAGGTAGCCGGCTCAAGGTTGACTCAGCCTTCCATCCTTCCGAGGTCGGTAAAACGAGTACCCAGCTTGCTGGGGGTAAAGGGAAGATGACTGGGGAAGGCACTGGCAAACCACCCCGCAAACAAAGTCTGCCTAGAAAATGTCGGGATGTGACGTCTCCCCATGGGTCAGGAATGACCTGGTGCTTGCACAGGGGACCTTTACCTCTTACACTGAATCAGACTACTGGTCAACCAAGGCCAGTATTGTCTACTCAGACGGGCAGTGGTTCACCAGGGTCTCAGGCAGAGGCCTTTTACAACACCTGCTGCCTAATCTAGAGATGCCCGGGATTGAACCTACTGGGGATTTGACCTTCAGCATGCAAAACAGATACTCTACAATTGAACCACAGCTTCCCCCAGTTCAATAATTTGATTGAAATGTTCATAGAGTTGACTGGTGAAGCCATAGGATATTTGTTAGCCTTGACCAATTTTTCTGTTCTTTTTCAAAAATTCAGATGGGCAATAGGTTAGCCCACATGCACACAGAGGACTGTTGGACTGTGACTGCATGCTCCCTTCTAGTAGTCATAAGGGTTAGTCTTCCTATTTGCAGGGGTGAAACAAGTCAGAGTTGTGTTAATGTCATGCTCCATACCATACTTGCACCATAACTTTGCTGTGTCAAGTCTTCCATTATACATCTTTCTGATGGTTCACTGCAAATTTCTGCAAAATTTGTTGTTATGTAAGTGCACACAATATTTTATATGTGTTTTGAACATATTCAATATATGTTTCAGTTTGTGCTTCCATAGTACTTCCATAATGATATATGTATCCAAGTACTATGGATATCCAAAAAGAATCTGGAACACATCCATGAAAAACAGGCAAAACAAATATGCATGCAGATATGTTCTGTGACATGCACAGCTCGTATCAGAATGGTGAGATTCAAGGAGAATTCTTTATCAGGGAAGGATTTAGAAGCATTCCTGAGATCATTAACTACATTTGCTTACCATGTCAGCAGACCTACCAGTTACCCACATCATTCTCCCTTTGAAGATGCCAGCATGGTATAGTGGTCTAATCTGGAGAACCGGGTTTGATTCCCTACTCCTCCACATGAAGCTTGCTGGGTGACCTTGGGCTAGTCACAGTTCTCTCCCAAGTTTCTCAGCACTTATCCACAAGGTGCCTGTTGTGGGGAGATGAAGAAAAGGTGATTGTAAGCTGGTTTGAGAAAAGCAGGTAGAGAAAATCGGGGTATAAAAAACCAACTCCTCGTCCTCCTACTCTTCTTTTTTCCCCCTTGGTTTCAAAAATCCACTATTTTAACTCCCCCTCCTTCCCAAACTTCTGCCACAAACCTACTGCCTGAGTTACCAGAAACTATTATCTCGCCCAGTGCTCCATGCATGAGCTGAGCAAACTACATGCACATTTGGGAACAGCCCACATTTCAAGAACACAAAAATGACCTCAGGAATATGCATGACCACTATGACTAGCAAAACTTCTTGGAATGGAAATTCCTACATTCCTATGACAATGGTGTGATAAGCCCTGAAATTCTGTATGCTGTTAACATTTCCGCAGGCCTTTTAATTAATGAAATGCTTGATTCCCATTTAGATTGTTTGCTAGCTTGACTCATTCTGGAAGCTGCAGACAACTAAATCATATTGCCAGCTCAATAATGACTAACTGAAAGTCAAATTCAGTATGGTATTGTGTAAAATGCTGAAGACTTTCCTCACTATGCAATTCCATATTGTATCAATGAAACGCGAAACATTATTTAGTATTACGGTTGTGCAAAAAAAAAAAAATTGATAAATTTTGAGTGCAGGTTTATTGGGCCTGATTTTTCAGTAAACCCAGAATAAGCCGAATACCCATACCGGTAAATATAGGTATTCGGCTTTTTACTGGCTTTACCAAAAAATTTGGGTCCATTATAGTCTATCGGGATTTTTTTCGAAGCTCCTGTGGGAGCATTTTTGGAGGTAGCGTTCCCAAGGGACTGTCCTTAGAGGGTCACTGAAGTTTGGTAACTTTGCAACAATGGGTCCAATTTTATGGGCCTGCAAAGGGGTAACCCCCTCCTCCAGGCATTTGGGAGCTGAGCTGTCCATCAGTTTTCAGGTTCAGAAGTTCAGCATTGCTGAGGACCGGCAGAAAGAGCTGATTGAAATGCTGGTGCCTCAAAGTCTGAGGGCTCCATTCGTATCTGGGGCACATAGCATGATGTCCATGCAAATTAGCTTCCAAACTGAGGGAAAAGGCTTAAATGCAAGAAAAATAGGGCACAAAAACATTTCTTTTGGTGGCAAATGACATCCTGTGAACAGTCCTTTATTATGGTCATCAAAAATCTGAATTCAAGAGATGGTCATGGTGCAGGGAAATGAAGCCTCTACTCGGGGCAACCTTCAGTTTCAGAGGAGGTTTTCAAGGGGATGATATCAGAGCCAGCCGAAGTCTTGACCATGGGGGGGCTGTCTGAAGGAGATTGCTCATCCTTGCAGTTGAGAAAGCCTCCTTCGGAAGCCTGGTGTTATGAGCAGCTGTTGAAGGCAGTTCTTTTTAGTTGGAGGGTATATCCTTCTGGACGGGACTGGGTGAGCCTCATCTTTTAAACAACCGTTATGCTTGATGCAGATCAACCCACTGAATGGTGATTGACAAATTGTTGTGTGGTTTTACGGTTGGTCAGACCAAGGGATTACACAACCCCTACCTCAAAAGGGCTGTGAGGCCCTAACAAACTGTGAGGCCCTAACAAACAAAAAACAAAAAAAAAGATAGAAAAATGGGAGAAAGCACAGAGCATATTCAACTTCGGGGAGATACCCAGGTTTCGGTGTTCGGTAAACCCAAAATCCAAATATTGCTGAAATGGCTAATTTCTGGTTCATTTTCCATTTGGGTTTATCGATACGCACAACCCTATTTAGTATTTATCTTATTTAATTCATCGATGGCTTGAAGGAAAGGTATTTGAAAATAATGGGATTAGCCTACCAAGGACTGCTTGGTATATCCAGATCAATCTTCATTTCTGCTACCATTTATCTTGCTAGAACATTTTTATCCTACCCATCCTCTAATACCAGAGTGGAGATTTGAACACTGGTCTTCCAAGTCCAGCACTATAACCACTACACTACATTGGCTCTCATTTGTATGAGCTTTAGAGCTCCAGTAAAACCAAAGAACAGAAATAGTTCATAATAAATTAAGGATCAAGGTGATAGAGCAGTGGTTCTCAACCTGGGGGTCGCCGCCACTGTTTTCTGGGACAGCCCCCATCCCGGGCTGTTCAGGACTAACCCAGACGCCCTGTAACCCTGATCCGTCTGTGAGGGCAGGGAAGACCCCAAGCAGAGAGGCGAGGAACCGGCCGACCGACAGCCGGAAGGAGCTGGGCTGCAGAGACGTGGTGGCATGCTGCCGCACACCAGCTGTAGCCCCGCCGCCCAGCTGAGAGGCAGGTGGACCAGCCCTGGGTGCGGTCGCACCTGCACCGGGCGGATGATGCGGCAGGATGTGTGGGAGGCCGAGGAAGCTTGGCCAGTTCAGGTCTCGGAGGAGAAGAGGGTGATCCCCCTTGAGGCCGCTACAGCCACGTTGTTTTTACTTTTAGCCACGCTCGGGTGGGGCGGTGTGCTAGGCCAGGTCATCTCGGGTTACTGCCGGCTACTGGTCTTGAGAGCAGGCTGTTATCTCCGGAATGCAGGAATCCGGGGGAGTCCCGCCAGGAGCTGGAAACCAAAATAAAGTCGGTGTGCAGAGGGGAAGTCAAAAGTCCGGTCCAAGGGTCAGAAGTCCGTTTAACAAAGTCTAGGAGCGTCAGCAACAAAAGTCAGAGATCCTTTTGCAACAATTGCTTTCGCAACAATTGCTTTCCAAGCCTGGTTTTAAGCTGTTTCCCTTTGCCTTAGGTCTCATCCTCAGACAACTCACAGTCTTGGAGCCGTCTCCTTAGTGCCTGTAAACGCACACTTCTCCTTTTACTTTGTAACTGCATTCTTCCTTTTTGCCTTTGCTGTTGTTGAGTGTCTTCAGGTGAGCTGGGTGGGTCCTGCTTCTGTGGAGTTACAGCTGCATCTGGTTGTGCCGAAGAAGGTGATTCTGTGTTTACTTCCAAATCCTCAGCAGGGCTGGTGTTTACTCCTACCTGTTGCCCTTCACCCTGCCCTGCATTCTCAGCTGCCTGAGGTGCAATGCCCATTATTTCTCCCTGCTCAGGCTCTTCCTCTGATGATGCTTCGCCTGTTGAAGCCTGGGCCATGACAGGCGGGAGCTTCAGCCTGGAATCCAAGTGCGCATGTCTGTAGTGCAGCTTCGCTTTTCTGCCCTGAGTCATCAGTTCCGCTCTGGCAAGGCCAAGGGGGAGAGAGTCGAGGTGCATGTGCAGTTCGGGATTTCCCCCTCAAGTGCGCAGATTCGGTGAGGCGCAGAAGGAGCGGTGACTGGCAGAGGGGAGAAAAAGGCACGAAAAGTCCGAGTGGGATAAGCGGCCCTTGGCTCTTTCCTGGCCCTTAGCTCTCGTGAGGTGATTAAACAGAGCTCCCCTTTGAGGGATAACTGCAGTTCTGTGCACAAGCAGTTTCCCAGTCACAAGAGAGGTGGTTTCCTCGCGAGAGCCCCGGCCTGCTTGGAAGAGTTTTTGGGAAGAGAGGGGAGGACAAGGAACGCAGTGCATGCTCAGAGGCACTCTTTCCTCCGTGCCAGGAAAGGTTGCCGTGCCACACAGTCACAGCCGCTGCGCAACAGATGGTAGTACCGTTTGCTTGTTTGTTTTGAACTTTAAAATTTAAAGTAATTATATATATGGATACCCTGGACTGCCAAAAAAACCAAATGTGTTTTCTTTATCCTATTGAAAATGTCATTTATGCAAATTTATGCAAATTTATGCAAATGTGACGAGGGTTACTTGGCAATTGTAAAAGGGGGTCGCGACTCGAAAAAGGTTGAGAACCACTGTGCTAGAGGAATGTCTAGTACGTGCAATGACATAATTTTAAATAATCTTCAGTTGTAAAATATATTATGACAAATCCTGTTTTGGGACAAATCCCAAAATTTCAGTTAATTTAGAGGCACAATTACTCTATTTTATTAGGGATAGGCTGCTTTTAATATTTTTGATTATGATATTGTCCTTACAGATTTATCCTGCAATAATGTCAACTGTATGTTGATTTGTAGATGCTTGTGAGTACAATGTATTTCTGCTTTGTAGATGGGGACTTCAAATATGTTGCATATTTTGGTACAGAATATAATTTGTGTTATATGAATGCTTAAATGATTAATAGCTTGTGATGCTAGTACAGTAGGTTTAAACAGATGTAACTGCTTAACATTACGATTGAGTTCTGTAAACTCTTTCTAAAATAACCTAAAACTCATGGGGACCATATGAATCACTGTCTTCCAAAACACCGTATCATTAACAGCCTTGCTCAGGTCTTACAAACTGAAGGCTGTAGCTTCCTTTAGAGACAATCCATCTCATGTTGGGTCTTTCTCTTTTCCTGCTACCTTCAACTTTACCTAGCATTATTCTCTTTTCCAGTAAGTCTTGTCTTCTCATAATGTGAACAAAGTACGATAGCCTCAGTTTAGTCATTTTAGCTTCTAGAGAGTATCCAGTACTGTTCAGAAATAGTCTGCCATAAGCGTATTACATACGTGGTAGTTGTGCAGTTGCCACATATATTACCTGCCCTCATCTTCCTTTTCTCATGGATACAGCTTGTGAAACATGTAGTGTAACTTCCTAAGCACTCTGATAATAGGGCTGGGCTATTAGCCACCCCCCCCCAGCCATTATATATTGGTAATAGCCATACAGTTGACATGGTCCTTAGGTACCAATCAGGAGGAGGTAAGCTTGGGTGGAGATAAGTCCCAGGGGAGCTGGACCTGGGCTGCTTCCAGGAAATTACATGTGGGGGTTATTGATAATAGAAATACTGCTAACCCCCTTTTTCAGGTACAGTACAGGAGAGCCTTGGCCAGCTAGGAGGTCTGGCATCTGAGCGACATTTTTGGGGTGACTTATATGTCAGCACCTCAAGCTAACCATGGCAGAATGTGGCTGATGTGAATGGGAGCCTCAAGATAGCCCTCCCGATGGTAGAAAGCCTCCAGCCTGGCTTACTCCAAAATAATACTTAGCACTTTTGAGGGGTAAGCCACAACACAGAGTTAGGATGACCTTGGAACATTTCTTTTTCAACTGAGTTGTGTGGACGGTCTTCATTCCATGCAGGACATGCAGTGTACAGGTGCCCACAGCAAGGGCGTCAAGCAAGAAGAGGACCTGGGGAGCTCCTTTCTGGTTTTCTCAGACATTAACTTGTTTTCTTGTAGCAGATGGAGGAGAAATGCACAGGCTTGAAGGGGCTTTTGGAGTTGGGAGCTGGTTGGTTTCCACCTGTAGGTTTGTTGCCTGAATAATGCTTTAAATTGCCATTTCATTACTGGAGGGTGCAGAACATTTAGGTGCATGCTGGAGATCACCTTGGTTCTTACCAATTCTCTGTGACATGCTTGCAGTGAGAAGCTATGGATCACCAGCCTACGTAAATTACTTCTGCTTTATTAAAATCTTTTATTCCATTTCGCCTGGGAGTATATGGCTGTTTCAAAAGGCGGACCATGCAGCATATTCACCTATCTGGTTTCCATCCCTTCCCTGGTCCACGCTCTTCCAGGCTTCACCTTTGACTCCTCAGGTATTTCCAGGCCTGGTGCCAGCAATACCAGACCCCCCTGGGTGGGGCTATGGGTCAGTGGACGCCAGCCATAATCATGACACTTCATTCCAAGGATGAGGCTGGCAAGGTTGGGCCTCTCACCCAGGGTATTTGGGCTCCATTCTTTAGGTTTGGAACTGCTTTCGCGACTGCCAGCATAGTTGCTCCTCTTTTCACATCAACGCCTTGGCAGGTGAAGGTCCGTGGTTAATAAGGCATACATCTGGCCGCGGTGTGGCACCATATAACCTATTTTTCATTTCAGCCTGTCGGTGGAGATGGGTTTGAACATGTGGGGCACAGCACCGTGCACTAGGTGGTAGTGTAAGCATCTTCTGCTGGCTGGGGCAGGCTCCAAGTGTTGGAGGGCTTGATTCATGGGCCTTGCTTAGATGCCCAGGATTGCCACTTTGGGGTCAGGAAGGAATTTTCCTCCAGGGCAGATTGGTTGGAGTTCCTGGCGGTTTTTGCCTTCCTCTGGGCATAGAGCAGGGGTCACCGGTAGTATCATTATGCTGTGAGTGTTGGAGATGTAAACATACATGGAAACACGCTCAGACAGGCCATTTGAATTTCCAAAACGTTCAGAGGGTCAAGGGCTCCCAATTTACCCTATACACTGCTAAGAGTTCTGGCCCTTGTCCATTGAGGGCAATGAAGGCCTTTTTGGGTATTCGTCCACAAAGGGTGGTCCTTTGTTTATCCACAAGGATGGTTCCTTTCTTACTTGTTTCCAGTTCATCCATGTTTTCCAAACAGGGTTGGATGTATAGGCCTTCCACCAATAGAATTTGGCTCCCATTCATTTAAAATCGGAGCTGCTACCGCAGCTGCTGAGTTGTGTTTGCATGAAGACTGTATCAAGGCCATTGGGAGGTGGCAAGTCCACCGCTTATAAGATTTATGTTCGCCCTCAATTTTGTGATTGCTAATTGTTTGTTTGCGTTTCAGTGGGGCTGATAAAATGAGTTTGGATCTTTGGCCGCAGCATTGTACATTGGGCAAGTGTTTATGCGAAGTCATCTGGCTGGGGTGAGCATCTGGGCCTTGGAGAGCTACTGCAGTGCTACTGGTTTGGTGTTCGAGGCATGCTTTGGGCATAGCTGGTTCCTTCGCTGGTGAGAGCAGTTTGAAAGCGTGGAGTGTACTGGTCATTCAACTTGGTGAGAATGATTTAGGCATAAGGAAAGGGAAGGAGCTTTCATGGGCAGCATGCACAGATTTAAAAGCCATTGCTGCTTGGATGCCTCGAACTGTCATGTGTGGGTCAGATATGCTGGAACAGCTTAACTGGTGTGGCGTGCAGAACCCCAAAAAGTGGGACATTGCAAGGTGCAAGGTCACCAATACCTTCGGAAAGGCAGTAGCTGCTCTTGGCGGCATAATTGTATGTCACTGGGACATATCTTATCAGCAGGAGGCCATGTTTCGTTCTGATGGTGTTCATTTAGCTGACTGGGGTCTTGATACATGGTTATATGATATAAGAAATGGTCTGAGAGATTGGCTTCAGCTGTAGGTGCATTGGCGGGAGCTGGCGGGGGCTGGGGGCTCCCTGCTGCTTTTTGGCGGTGTTAGCATTGGGCAGGTACAGTTTGGAGAAAGGCGGCCTGTGTGCCCCCTTTCTCAGCAAAGGTATCCCAATAAAGGATTTTGGAGGAGGCATGGGGAAGGGGCATGCCCAGCTCGGAGGCTGTTTAGATGCCTCCTTCCAAGTGGCGGGGAACACCTAGTGGCTCACGCCCAGGTAAATCCCATGGGCGCCATCCCTGGGCTCCTGGTGGGGGTACCGGAAGCAGGTGTGTCACATCTACTACATTTGGGCCGGTCAATGTTCCTGTACCTGCTTCCATGCTATGCCAAGGCATCTTCAGCTTTTGCCAATAAAATTGGCCATTTCATCCAAACAGCGTGTTTAAAGTTATTTTATGGTTCAGTAACACCTTCCATCTACATTCCCACATTGCCCTGGGTCAGCAACCATCCTTTCTAAATGCTCAAAGACTGACTGACTGATGATTTGTTCAAAAACTTTTCCTTGGTATAGACGTCAAGCTGATGGGTCAGTAGTTACCTGGGTCCTCCTTTTTCCTCTTCTTGAAAATGGGGACAACATTTGCCTGCCTCCAATCTTCCGGCACCTCACCTGTTCTCCAAGAATTCTCAAAAATAATGGACAGAGGCTCAGAAATTACATCTGCAACTTCTTTAAGTACCCTTGGATGCAAATCATCTGGCCTTGAGGACTTTGTTTCATTTAAAGAAACTGTTTGTGCATTACCCCAATGCCAATCCTAGGCTGCAACTCCCTTCCCTCATTCATAGGTTCTGTTGATGCCATCTTGAGCACCGTTTCCCTCGCAAGAAAAGACTAAGGAAAAGTAGGAATTGAGCTGTTCTGCCCTCTCTTCATCTACTGTTACAATTTCACTTTCCGGTCCCTGCAATGGGCTTATTATGTCCTTGTTCTTATTATTACTCTGTACATAGGAAAAGAACCCTTTTTTGTTGAGTTTAGCATCTCTCACTAGCCTAAGCTCATATTGAGATTTAGCTTTCCTAACACTCTCCCTACAAGCACTAGTTATTTGTTTATATTCCTCTTTGGTTATAAGGCCCTCCTTCCACTTTATAAATGGCAGTCCATGGTAACGTTTCTTCCACCAATTTTCATTCCCCCATTAAAACATGGATGCCAAGAAGGAGAATTTCAGGAACAAGAGGACATAATATAGAGCGCTAGATGGTAAATGCATTTGAAAGTACTTAAAGCCAAGACAAGAAGGGAGGTGCAGCCAATGAAGAGAATGGTACAAAAGAGAACTATTATCTGAAGGGGGAAGTGATGTGTTGGGGGAGGAACCATTGCCAGTAGCAGAGTGCATCTTTTTGATCCCTGGCATCTCCAGTGTAGAGGTCTCAGGTACCAGGCTAGGGAAGAGCTGTCAGTCAAAGTAGTCTCCAATGTGCTTAGCATGTGAACACTTTTGGAATGTTAAGAGCAGATAAAGGATACCACCACAAAATGCCTTCCATGGAGGCTGAGGTCAATCCCATAATACTGAGAGATTTTAATCCAAGTCCCCTCCAGTGAGTGAAGCAGCTGTTTCTGAATTTGTGCTCTCTCCAGACATAAAGGTGTTGCCTCCTGGTCTCTTCAAAAGCATAATTGTCTCCAGTGAGATAGAGGAAAGCTAGGATTGGCTCTTTGCTGTGGGGAAGAAGGAAGTGGGCAACAGGAAACAGATCAGTGGCACCTATGGGCATCACATTGGGGATCATTGGAATAGACAGGCAGTTTAAAATCCTTTGTGTTTGCTACTAGATTACATATGAGGACAGGAAGGCAGAGTATACATTTTGTAAAGAAAACACCAAGTTGAAATGAATGAGTGTTCATTGATCATTGTTGTTCTGATCCAATCATTGCCACATACAGAGAAACAACGTTTGCATGTATAATTCTTGCCTCATGATGAATACTATACAGTTGTGTACTCTCTGTGCTGTTCTGCTGAATGGAAAACACCATGCAGAGCTGCGGTCTCCACTCAAACTGTGCAAGATGGATTTGCGGTTAATTGGAGCTGTTTTGTGTGCAGAAATTAAAATGTTGTTTACTTCTGTTCTGAACCTTCCCATTACATTTCTGCATACTTTCCTGGCTTTCTCATGTAACAAGACAAGTTTTTTGCCTTGGAAATTGACTTCTTTTGACTTTCCCTATTTCCCACATTCTGCATCTTCAAATGTTATGGTTTTGACTTATACAAGTCAAAAGCAAACAATTGTCTTCAGTCAACTAATTAGCTAACAGCAGCTGTCACTAGAGCAAATGTGAGCTGGTAAATGCTGAGTCTCAGAGTAGTCCATGGCCTGTCTTTTTGATGTGGCAATCAATGCACTGCCTTTGCATTTAATAAATTAATTACTTTTGATAATAAATTGACAACTGCTTCTTCCCCGTTATTGGCTACAAAATGCTTTATTGGTTACAAAATGGGGGTAAAAGAGACATTAAGATCCAATCATGTCAGTAAGTACTATTTTGGTTTTGGAATATGCCCTAGGGAGCATTCCTAGCTCTGGATTCTCCATCTGTGCTATTATATGTTATGTTCATTTGTTCATGCTGGGTACTAGTGTAAGGTCTGACCCTGCCTTTCATTGCTAGTATAGAAGCTAAAACCTGAAGGCTCCAACAGAGCAGATGAAGATCATACATCTTTTTCCTTGTCCATGAAATGCAAATTGCTGGCTCATAAAGCCTCAATTAGCATCAGTGTCATGCAGGAAGGAGAGGGGTTTAATACTTTAACCTCGACTTGGTTTAGCTGTTCAGAACCAGGCTCCCTGTTTTGCAGAGTTGTGCAAAAAAAGAGAGGTAAATTTCAGGTTCGGGTTTATTGGGCCCAATTTTTTTTGGTAAACCTGGAATAATCTGAATACCCATACTGGTACATGGCTTTATTTCTGGGTTTACCAAAAAAAAAAAAAAAAATCAGGTCATTATAGTCTATGGGGATTTTTTTCAAAGCTCCTGTGGGGGCATTTTTGGAGGTAGGATCACCAAATTTGCTGTGTGGCTGCATGGTCTCTCCTTAGACAGTTACTGAAGTATGGTGAACTTTGGGATGGGGGTCCGATTTTATGGGCCAGCAAAGGGTCACCCCCATCCTCCAAGCATTTGCTAGCCGAGCTGTCTATCAGTTTTCAGGTTCCAAAGTTCAGCATTGCCGAGGACTGGTAGAAAGAGCCGATTGGCAGACTGGTGCCTAAAGGTATGGGGCTCCCTTCATATCTGGGGGGCCTAGCATGATGTCCATGCAAATTAGCTTCCAAAGTGAGGAAAATGGCTTAAATGCAAGAAAAATAAGGCACAGAAACATTTATTTTGGTGGTAAATGACATCCTGTGAGCAGTCCTTTAATATAGTAATCAAAAATCTGATTTAAAGAGATGGTCATGGTGCAGGGAAACGAAGCCACAACTTGGGGTGACCTTCGTTTTGAAAGCAGGTTTTCATGGGGGGTATTGCGATATCTCGACCACGGGGGCTGTTCTGAAGGAGACTGCTCATCCGTGCAGGTGAGGAAGTCTCCTTCGGAAGCCTGGTGGTGTGAGCAGCTGTTCAAGCCAGTTATTTTTAGTTGGAGGTTATATCCCACTGGACAAGACTGGGTGAGCCCCATTTTTTAAATAACTTTATGCTTGATGCAGATCAACCCACTGAATGGTTGTCAGACCAAGTTGGCTCTGATTACATGACCCCTGCCTCAAAACTAGTGAAAAGATAGACAAATGGGAGAAAGCACAGAGCCGTGCATCTGAGCAAAGGCGAATAGCCAAACTTGAAAAAGCTGAATATCTATTTGGCTTTTTTGGGAATTGCCTGTTCGGCTTCTCGCAAATTCCCAGGTTTGGGTATTCGGTCGACCCAAAACTTGAATATTGCCGAAATCACTAATTTTGGGTTTATTTTCGGTTGGGGTATATCAATATGCACAACCCTACTGCTTTGTGACTAGTATCTAAAGGAAAAATATATGTTTTCAAAGGACATATCTTTTCTGCTTTATATTTTTGCAATATTTTTTATATGAATGGAAATCTGATTTGTCTCTTCTGAAGCAACAGCTGAGCACAGGGGCAGACTAGACAATTCACTTACAGGGAAATTTCCCAGTGAGCCACTGCTGAGGAAGGCCACAGCTGGTCAGGAACAAGCAGAGCAAAGCCCCAACAGCTCTGCCAACTGTGACAGATACAGGGTTAAATGTAAACTCTGAGACTAAGGAATTCTGTCAGCCAATGCCAGCAGGCAGTCAGCAGAGTCTGGTGAGCTGACAGGAGTCTTATTGGAGGGAGAGAGAAGTTCTTTTTAGCTCTGAGCTCCCGAACTGTGCAGTTGTGTGGTGAGACTCTTAGAACCGGTGTGTTCACATATTACCTAGCTTGCATAAACCAAACCTGAGTGGTGACAAAGGGAAGATTGGGGTAGAGAGGGAAAACCGTTTCTTCAGTCACTAAGTGGGAGGTGGCTCCTAAAATAGGGAGACTCCTAATTCAGTGTTTTGGGGGGAAAGATTTGTTTTTCATAAGGTGTGGGCAAATCTGAAGAGTAGGAAAGGTTGTGGATAAACCTCCACTCTCTAGTGTTCTCTGTGCTAGGGAGGGTGAATCCAGTCCACACTGAGTATAATGAGTATAATGAACAAAGTCTGAATATTTACTGAATAGCCTGAAGAGTCTGTACTGAAAATTAAGTACTGTGTCTGTAACCATGCAAGATCTGAACTGTTCCTAACCAACTAAGCTTTGTGCATCTCTTGAAGTAAAGCAATCAATCTATCTACCTCTCTGTAAATAATAAACTTAAATTTATCTTCATTATTATAAAATCAGCTACAGCCTCTAAGCCTCTCAATTTCATCTGGGGGAAAGAAAGGGAAGCTTTCGCCTCATACAAACAAAGGTGACAAGGTGTGTGGTTTAAGAAATGTTAAAAACCCTCACATTTATTGGTGGCAGCAAATTTGTGGGGTTCAGGAAAGTCGAACCCTCACACCAACACTGCAGGAGGAGCCACTTGGCTCAGACCCTTCTACAGCAACAATGATTGGGGTCAGCTTACCAGGAGAGGAAGAGGCAGTGGATGAGCAAATACCCATGGCTAGCACCACTGGGCAGACCTTAACTGAATGACCCTGGTGGTCACTGAGTGACCCTGAGGAGAGCACCCCAGGGGCTGCTCAGCTTGGCTTGGCCTAATATTGGTCCACTTTAACTTCCCAATCAACCACTGGTTGGGCACAATGAAAAAGTGGCAGAATTCTACAGATTTGCATTTTGTGTCCATGCTTGTTTACCTCCCCTTCCTGTATTAGGACTTTGGGTTCCTCCTGCGTATTTCCCATACTCTGCGCATTAGTGTAAAGACGTCAGTATCCATGGTTTATGTGCCCTGAGGTATTCGTTTCTGTACTTACCTGTGAGTTAGTGTTTCTTCGCATACGTGCCACTCCCTGCAAATCTTTATTGTTCTCATCTCCATTTATTGTCATCATACTAGGCTTTAAGTTTTTGTTTCACTCCCACATAGTTTAAAGCCCTCCTTGTCAGGTTTGCAAGGCTCTCACCAAACACATTTTTTCCTACCCGCTTGAGGTGCAAGCCATCTCCAGATAGAAGAGCTTCATCTTGAAAGTGTAAGCCATGGTCCAAAAATCCAAACTTTTCCTGATTACACCATCTACGCAACCAGTTATTAATTTGCATTATTCTTCTTTCCCTTCCTAGACCACGACCTTTGACTGGAAGAACTGATGAAAACACAACCTTTGCCCCCAAGTCCTTCACCTTCTTAGCTGCATAGTGCTTTTAATATGTTCTGGGCTGTGTCAGGCAATATCATTTGCTCCCACATGAATGAGCAGGAAAGGATAATAATCTGTGGGGTTGATTTGTCTTTCTACCCTTTCTGGATGCATGCACCTGGTAGACAGCATACCTCTCAAGATGACAAGACTGGTCAGCCCACTTTAGACTCTACCCCTCTCAGAAGGGAATCCCCAATTACCAGAACACACCTCTTCCTTAATTGGGTGGCAGAAGCTCAAGCCCTCTCATCCACAGGGATCTGAGAAATTTCCTTCAAACTTTGGGGAGGTTGTGGGGTAGCCCTTGTTCCAGTGTTCCAGAATCAATATCTATGGGGAGATCCTGGAACCAATTGCTTAGCAACAGAGAATCAGAATGACTCCTGATTTTCTTGCTCTTGTGGATCACATTCTTCCATGCATCCTCCTCCTGTGTTGGTTGCTCCTTTATTTGTTGAGCTACCTTTCTCTCCTTCTCCTGTTGCCTCCTCAAGAGTGCTTCATAAGTTCTATCCATGAACCCTTCACCTTCCCTTATAAAATGGAGTGTGGACATGCACACTCCTCCAGTAGGCCTACCAACTTACACTTGCTGCAAGTGTAATTGCTGTTACCCTCAGGTAAGAATATAAAAATGCCACAGACACTGCATGTCACTGCCTCAGCTCCCTCACTAGCCATGCAGCTGAGATCCATTTCTGAAGTGCTTCATATTTTTCCTGCACTTCCCTGATAATTCCCCTGACAAACTGCCTCTCAAGACTCCCTGCTTGAAGAAGCAAAAACACTCAACACATAAAATGTATAAACATCTCAGCTGCTTACAGGGCCCCTAGGCCTGACCCCCAGGCAATGAGCCACAGGGCAAGAGCCCTTGAGCTCTCGCCCTTCTGCTCGTGCCTCTGGCGAGGAGGAGCCTAACTCAATTAAAGGCTCACCCAGCAGAAGGCAGGGCCAGCAGCCACCCCAGGCAGAGCAGACCCTCCCTAATCAAGGACTATCAGTTTCTGCAATCACCTCCCTCAATTAGGCACACTCAGCTACAACCCAGGTAAAAGAGATAAACAGAAACAACCCTTACTCAAACAGGCACCACTCTACAGCAAGCTATACACACCCACACACGCTCAAACAATGTCCTCCTGCACAGTAACCTCAGCTAAGGAAGAAAGAAAAAAAATTGGTCACCAGTCCAGCAACTCTCTTTCCCACTCCTACTCAGAGCCCAGCTAACTGTGGTAAATTACTTATAGAAAGCACATATTTGTAATGTGGGTGTGCCCTTAAGTATGCAGAAATCATTTGAGAAATCAGCTTTTTACATTTTCAACCTCTTGATCCATAGTTCGAAAATGAGTCAATCGATTCATTTATTCTTCTGCTTAGGTCTGCATCATGCAAATATAGCCTCGATGGGATATTTTCTCCCAAAGTGATGCTTATTAGGCCTAGATGTGCCCTTGTGTAAACAGCAACGTACAGAGATAAAATAACAGTGTCAAAAATTTCCTGCTGAGAACTTGTTGTAATGAACCATACCCCAATAAAGGTATTATTATTATTATTATTATTATTATTATTATTATTATTATTATTATTATTGTAATGAACAATGTAATCTGTTTAAAGCCATAATAATACCTAACTGGCTGAACCTTAAGCAAATATTCCCTGCTAGCAAATTACTAATTTTTGTTTCTTTTGGCTGCTAGGTAATATGAAACCCCGGTCTTCTGTTGTCTTTTGTTTGATATCTGTGCCAAAAATAAAAATCATTCATATTTTGTGGAATCCTTCACAGCAGAGAGCTATTCTAGAATATGTTAACCCCTTTCCTCCTTTAAAATGTATAATGCATTACAAATACTGACAACTAAACATAATTGCAAAGAAGCAGAGATTGAGAAAAACTCCACAGGACCCAGTCAAAGGCAATCTGTGTACAGGTAGTTCCACAGCACATATGTGAGTGACAAAGGTGTACAAAACCTATAAATCTTCTTCTGTGGCTATCAGACTCATTGGAGGACTGGGATCTTGCAGGGGCGGTCTTAGTCAATAGGTATCTGAGGCTTGGGCAGCTAGCTTCCAGTGACAGCTCCCACCCACCTAACATGAGGCCCCATCCTGGGCCCAGAGCCCCAGAATCACTAAGACCACCCCTGGGATCTTGTTCTATTAGACCTTGTTGGGATTTTTGTCCTGTGCTTCCCCACACTCCCAGCATAACAAGCTCAGTAACTCCATCCTTCCTGTTTTGTTATGGATGAAATGTATGAATAGACATGAGGAGGACAGATCTAAAGGGGGAGAGGTTGCCACTGGAAGTAAAGTGAAAGAGTAGGAATAAGGTTTATAAGGTAAAAGGTATAAAGGTATAAGGAATAAGGTGTATAAGGAATAAAGAGTAGGAATAAGGGCAGAAATGAACAAAAATAGTGCAGGTTTTTGATTTTGGGTCTTGAATTTGCAGCTGGAATCCTGATTTCCATTCCCAGTGGGTAAATCAGTCTTAATTCCCCATTTGTCAGATGGAATTAGCCTGTCCCACACCCTCCAGGTAGAGAAGACGATAATTTCCATTCTTTTCTGTGCACAGAAAGCACTTTACAAGTAAAAATAAAGTGATGGTGATTCGGAAGGAAGTGGTGTGTGTGTGGGGGGGAGAGATACGTTTCCTTGCTGGGAAATTCCCTTCGAACAAGATTCCTTCTTCCCTGCCCACCTGCCTGTCCACTGGGAGTGCAGCCACTGCTTCTCCCCCTTGGCTCTTTCTCCCTTTCTCTCCCCTTCTGCAAATAGCTTTCACCTGCCTAGTTCAAGCAGTGGTAACAACTCTAACTCCTCCTCCAGCTCCTGCCTCCACTGTGAGGAGAGCAATGAGGCCAGTTGACAGAGCCATGTTCTGCGTGCTAGCACAAACAACTTTACTGTGTTTTTTGCAACGTTAACCCCACCTGTTTTGTTTGAAGTTCTCAGATTTTTCTGCAAACCTGTTGGTTTTTTTTGCAAATGCCGAGTTTGTTGAAAAATCTTCTTTCCATGTAAACAGGCCCAATCCACAGATTTAAGTATCCACAGATTGGACCCCCTTCACTATTAGATATATAGATGAAAACTCTTCCCCACTGATGAGAGGACTGTTAGTGCTCAATAACACTAGAGAAGACAATAAGAAAAAAAGAGTTACCCTTCTGCCCTGGCTGGGAAAAATTAAAAATGACAATAACTTTAACAAATCTTTATGGATTTGTAATGAAGCAAATATTAGAAGGAGCTGCATTACCAGTGGAAAAAGCCTCAGATACATGTATACATAAAACAGAGATAGGTGTTCAGATAAAGAAAAAAAGCTTCCTGGTATCTCTTAGTTCAATGGACAGGAAAATTTCAGTTCCCTATAATTTTCTGAATCAGCTTTACTGAATCAATAAGAAAGAGACAACTGCCAGAATATTTCAGGGACATCTTCAGTAAGGTACATCTGCATGTAAGGTACAGTCCACTAGGAAGGTGTTTAGTGCAGCTGCCATTCATTTCAGTGGAGCCTGAGCAGGAAAACATCCCCAGTAACAGACACTAATTTATTATCTATGAATAGATATTAATATATTGACAACGACAGGGCAAAATGCACTCATTTAATGTCTTCATAGTATCTTGGCCAATATTCCATAAACTGCAACCAATCATGGGGCTGTCATGATTGAAGCTTCTAGCTGCTGTGAGCAGTTCATACCCTACCCCGACATTCCCGTGAAAGAGCTCAGTTACCCCTTCCATCTACTGTTCCCGGATGAAGTGAATCAGCTAATTAATGGAGGCATGAGAAGGTATCCTTGAAGACTGGTCTACTGATTAGACAACGGCGAGCAAAAAAACAGGTAGGTCTTGTTGGAAAAATACAGGAAAGACAAAATGGATTATAAGAACATAAGAACATAAGAAAGGCCCTGCTGGATCAGACCCAGGCCCATCAAGTCCAGCAGTCTGTTCACACAGTGGCCAACCAGGTGCCTCTAGGAAGCCCACAAACAAGATTCTGTCTGTCTTGACAATAACATCCTTCTAAAGATGATCTGGCAAATTATGGCCCTATTAGCCTTCTATCCTCTGTGGGAAGATTATACTCCTCATATCTGTATCTCAAATTGGAGGATTGGATTGCCACTAATAACATCTTAGGATATGAGCAAATTGGTTTTAGGAAGGGTTTTGCCCCTCAGGATCATTGCTTAATCTTAGCTCATTTGGCGGGAAAATATTCCCCCTCCCCCCCAACTGGCACACTATCTGCTGCATTTATGGATTTGAAACAAGCATTTGATACCATACCCAGAAATAGGCTGTGGGGAAAACTCGAACTCACTTCTGTTGATAAAGGATTACTCTGACTAATTAAAAACCTATATATCTCTTGTGTGGCCCAAGTACACTGTGGTGAAAAGGGAGAACTCTCTGAGAGTTTCTATTTGAATAGAAGAGTGAAATAGGGTTGCCTTCTGGCCCCCTTACTTTTAAATTTATATTTAAATGACCTTTCTACCAACCTCTCCTCAGCTGATTACTCATCCCCCTTATCTATCTTCAAAAGCTTTAAATCTGCTCTTATAAGCAGATGATGCAGTACTTTTGTCCCGCATCCAGGTGGGTTTGAAAAAAGAAAGACGTCCCTGCCAATATTCCATAAACTGAATAAAGTGGTTGCTGAAAAGGGGAAAATGTTTTATTTGAAGCTCAAAGGTCTCTCTTGTTTGCAGACTGATTTCCTTTCATCAGATTGATTGATTGATTGATTGATTGAAACTAGTTACATCCTGCTTTTCAACAGGGAATTTTCAAAATAGCTAACAACTATTTTTAAGATGATATTAAAAAGTCCAATATCGATGTGAAACTAGCAACATTGAACACAGCAGCTGGCTGCATCTGGAAGAAGGGACAACAACCAACTTCAGCAAAGCAAGACAAAAGAGAAGAACAGAGAGAGAGAGACAAGCAGATTTCCCCGGGAGTCACCCCCGAAAAGGCCATCAAATTTCTTTCCAACTTGACACACCTCATGGCAAAAAGATGCATAGCCAAGCCCCAAATCATGATGGGAGAAGTTGGAAAGGTACATATGGCAGGAAGTGGTCATTAAGGTAGCCTGGCTCAGGACCAATTATTTTAAAGGGCAAAAGCAGCACTTACAGTTCAGCTCAGAAACAAATCAGCCAGCCATGGAGTTGCCATAACACCAGTTTTAATGTGCCATTCAAAAGTTCTGGGAACTACTGGAGGTAGGGAGGAAGTGGAGGTAAACTGGGTAGAGCTCACAAATCTCTAACTTCAGTCTGCATTTACAACCCTCCCTTCACTGATGGAACCCATTGGAGTGTCATGTTCATGCAATATGCCAACTAGGGTTCTCCCAGAATTACAACTGATCTCCAGACAAGAGAGATCAATTCTCTTACAGGAAATGGCACCTTCAGAGGGAAAACTCTATGGCATCACTATGAAGACAGAGACTCTGTCTCCTTTCTGGAACACAACCAAGCAGTTCTGGGTTTGGCCAGTAACTCACACCATATAAGCTGAATACATCTTTACTGGATAGAAAAATTAGAAAAATATATTTAAAAACACAAGTTACAGTTCTGTAGCAAGAGACATCACAAAAACAACAAATCAAACTAGGTAAATACTTACTAAGGTTCTTGCATAGCATAGGTGTTTCTTAAGGCTCGAAGTTTCTTCAGCATAATAAAAGTCTAACTAGCAGCATAATGGCAAGAAGGGGGGTAAGAGAGAGCTGACTAACTTCTGAATAGCTACATCTTATGGAAAAGCGGGCCGCTAACAGGTGACCCCTAGCCACCAATCATGGGGCTGTCATGATCAAAGCTTCTAGCTGCTGTGAGCAGTTCATCCCTCCACCCCGGCATTCCCATGAGAGAGCTCAGTTACCCCTCTCATCTACTGTTGTGGATGGAGCGGCTTAATCACTTTCTAGAGAGGTTGCAGAACCTTTGTCTATTATCTTCCAGACCTCCAGGATGGGAGATGTGTCATAAGATTGGAGGAAGGTGAATGTTATCCCCATTTTCAAAAAAGGGAGGAAAGTTGACCCAGGAAACTACAAGCCTAGATTTCAGTAAGGCTTTTGACAGGGTTCCCCATAATGTTCTGATGGGTAAACTAGAGGACTGTGGACTGGACTCTAGGATAGTTAAGTGGATAGGGAACTGGTTGGAGAACCACAATCAAAGAGTAGTTGTCAATGGCATTTCATCTGAATGGAGAGAGGTGTCCAGTGAGGTGCCACATGTTTAGGTTCTGGGCCTGGTACTTTTCAATATATTTTTTATAAATGATCCAGATGAGGGTGTGGAGGGACTCTTCATTAAATTTGCAGATGATACCTAATTGGGAAGAGCAGTGAACACACCAGAAGACAGAGATAGAATTCAATGAGAATCTAACACACTTGAAAAGTGGACGGTTGTGAACAAGATGCAATTCAACAAGGATAAGTGCCGAGTTCTACATATGGGTAACAAAAATAAGGGTCATGTATACTGGATGGGAGATACACTTCTGTGTAGTAGTGTGTGTGAACAAGATCTTGGGGTACGGGTGGACCGTAAGTTAAATATGAGCAGCCAGTGTGACGCAGTGACAATAAAAAGCTTATGCAATCTTGGGGTGCATCAACAGAGGCATAACATCCAAACTGCAAGAAGTCATAGTTCCACTGTACACTGCATTCGTCAGGCCGCACCCGAAGTATTGTGTGCAGTTCTGGAGGCCTCACTTCAAAAAGGATGTGGACAGAATGGAGCGGGTGCAGAGGAGAGTGACAAGGATGATCAAGGACCTGGAGACCAAGCCCTATGAGGAAAGACTGAGGGAGTTGGGAATGTTCAGTTGGGAGAAGAGGAGGTTGAGGGGAACATGATTGCTCTCTTTAAGTATTTGAAGTGCTATCACTTACAGGAGGGCAGGGAGCTGTTCCTGTTGGCAGCAGAGGATAGGACTAGCAATAATGGGTTTCAATTGCAGGCGGAGAGGTACCTGCTGTCTATTAGGAAAACGTTTTTTACAGTAAGAGTTGCTCAACAGTGGAATCAGCTACCTAGGGAGGTGGTGAGCTCCCCTTCACTGGCAGTCTTTAAGCAGAGGCTGGACAAAGACTTATCAGGGATGCTCTAGGCTGATCCTGCATTGAGCAGGGAGTTGGACTAGATGGCCTGTATGGCCTCTTCCAACTCTATGATTCTATGACAGACAAATATAACATGTGTTGCCCTTAAATATTCATATATTCATACAGTAGAGTGGTTTTCATTGCTCAGTGTTGCGTGGGTCCCTGAATACAAATCTTTGTTATTAGTTACCTCCATAATTCTTTTTAGGCGGTTTGAATTCAGGTCAGCATCTGTCCATTAATAGATTACATGCTTCCTAACATCTTTCATCTAAATTGCAAAGGAAAGATGGTTTCCCATATGAACGCCATCCTCTGATTTAAAGTACTTGGCAGGGGCTTGCTGTTTATGTGCTGTCAGTTGAATATATGAGGCATGCTGTTATGGATGCAAACTGGTCCCCCTGTTTTCCTTTCTCCCCTTTTCAATAGAATTAACTAAAAGTCTGTCTGTGTGATGGGCTTGAAGCCAGTGAAGGAGAGGGCAAAGGGTACTGTCCCGAGTCCACCTCTGTGGGTTCAGCCTTGGGACTCCTTCCCCCCTCCCTGCCCAGGTCCAGCAGTTGCAACCTGGTAAGACCAGCAACTTTCCAGGCGACCCCTCTGATGTCCCTGGACCGGGATCCCCAGGGCATCCTGACCTAGCAGTATTGGGTAAGGTAGAGAGCTCACACAGGACCCCTCTGATGTCCCTGGACCTGGATCCCAAGGAGGGGGAGAGGGACGATGTAGAAGATGCTTCACCACATCCCGAGATGGATTTCATCCAGTTTGGGCAATGGCTGGCAGTGCGAGACAAATGACTGTTTAGGGACATGGTCCACCAGCAGCAAGAGGCCCAAGAGACGCTGGTTCGAGAGCTGTGACACTTTTCAGGAGGTATGGGGACTGGTGGGACCACAGGGGGAAGTGGTGCCCCCCTCTCCCTCATTTTCCAGTGGTCCCCCTCACAAACTTAGGACTAGACGACAAAATTGAAGGATTTTTGATAGCCTTTGAATGGATAGCGGACATTTCAGAGTGGCCGAAGGAACGATGGTCCTTTATTCTCTGACCTTACCACATGGAACCTGCCCAAGTGGTCCTGAAAGCATTATCCAAAGTGGAGGCTGATGACTATGCCTGCCTAAAAATAGCAATCTTGGACTGCTATGAGATCTCTCCTGAGATTTACCAGCAGAAATTCCAGTCCCTGGCATGGAAGAGAAAGGACCGGCCCAGGGCCTTTGTCACAGCCCTCCAAGATGGCTGACCCTGCAGATGATGGAGGCCCGGTGGGTAGCCAGTTTGGTGGTTATGGAACAGTTTGTATCCATGGTACCACCAAAATAATGGATCTCCTATAATAAACCGGTTGACCTCCATAAGGCCCCCTGCCTCTTTGAAAATGTCATCGCGATGGAAGGACGGGAAAGTTGCAACGAACCCCCGATTCTCAAACCTCAACCCCCTTTAAATCCCGATGGGGCTAGGGGAGGACAAGCTCACCCAGGTCCGTGGATGCCGACAACAAGTTTCAATTGTCCCCACTGGGCCTCACCAGGAGCCGCAACTGCAGGAAAGATAGCAAAAGGGCCCCATCCAGGACCCCTTTCTCTAGAAGGGACCTCAAAGACTAAGGCCAGCCTGATAGCAAGTGGGGGCATCTCAGGCCTGAGGGCCCCCTAATGGAATACGACTTTGGGAGGGATGAAGCTTGGCCCATGGAACAAGCGGGAGCATGGCCCCCTCCGGTCCTAACCCACATCCGAATCAATAGATGGGAACTGACCGTCTTCTCGGATAGCAGGAGCTCCTTCTCCATGACCCATTTGCATCTGTTGCCATCCCATCTACCCACAGTGCGCAAAATTTTGGGGGCCTGGTTCCAGCGGTCATCAAAACCCTGAACAGAGAAGAATACCCTGTGGTGCAAGTCCGGCTTTACTGGAAGGGGAATGTGTTCCTGCTCGAGTTGGCCTGTGTGAGCTCTCTGCCTTACCCAATACTGCTAGGTCAGGATGCCCTGTGTTTTGCTGAGATCCTCCGCCTATAGCAGTGGTTCCCAACCTTTTTTTGACCAGGGACCACTAGGACTTTTTTGTTTGGTGCAGGGACCCCAAGGTTCAGAATAAAAATTCAGAGAATTTGAAAATAAACTTTAATCATAACTGTTAGTTAAACATTAAACAGAATAATATTTGAATATATATTTTTATAATAGAGAACTTTTAATTGACAATATTAATTTATTATGGGTTTATAAGTTTGTTTCGCAGACCTTAATTTAGTTCTCGCGGACCCCTGGGGGTCCACGGACCCCTGGTTGGGAACCAGTGGCCTATAGTCTGGGGAAAAGGGAACCAACCTGACCTTGGCGACCAATGGCGAGGAAGACCCCGGAGAGGGCACCTCATGAGATTCTCCTAGGCGAGAAGAGGAGGATGCCATCGCAGCTTGGGAAGCGGACCCCAACTTTTGACAGACCCAAGAAGAGGATTCAACCCTTGAGGCATTATGACACTTGACAGCTGTGAGTGAGGGCGAAGTATTCAATACTTGCAGGACCTCCTGGGTCCCTCATATCAAGAGGGAACACAGGTTGTGGTACAGGATCACCCAGGCTAAAGGGGAGGAGAGGAAGCAGCTGTTAGTCTCCCTTGTGTATCAGATTAAACTCTTGAAAATGGGCCATGACCATGCGTGGGCTGGGCACCAAGGAGTGGTGGGAACCCTGGCCCAATTGTCCCTGCGGGTTTTCTGGCCCTCAGTCTCCCAGAATGTAAAACAGTTCTGCAAATTGTGTATCCAATGTCAGAGGCTGACCCACCGGGGACCCTTAAGGGCACCCCTGGAACTGTTACTGGTCTTCAAAACCCTGTTTGAATGGGTAGGGATGGATTTTTTTTTGGAACTTTAACCTGCACCCTCAGGGGCTTCCAATACATTTTAGTGCTAATGGATTATGCCTCCAGGTACCCAGAGGCCATCCACATGCAGACCTTACATGCCCCCAAGGGTTTTAGAGCCCTTATACATTTTCTCTCACACACTTTGGCCTTCCCCAAGAATTAGTGTCTGATAGGGGGTCCTCCTTCCAGTCCGCCACCACATGGCAGCTGTGTAAAACCTTTGGCATCAGACAATTGTTCACCTCGGTAGCGCACCCCCAAATGGATGGGCTGGTTGAGAGTTTTAACCAAACCTTGAAATCCATGCTTTGAAAAATAGCAGATGACAGAATTCACCAATGGGACATCTTTCTTGACCCCATCCTCTTCGCAGTATGCAAAATTCCCCAAGCCTCCACAGGGCATGCCCTGTTTGATTTGGTATTTGGGCGGTGACCTCGAGGCATCCTAGATGTGGTGGAAGCAGGCTGGAACCCAGAGCTCCCACAAGCAGGCGTAGACACCCCTCCTATGTAGAACAGCTGCAGGAAAGGTTGGCACATGCCCGCGAGGCAGCTGCCCGTAACCTGACACAGGCCCACCAGAACCAAAAGGAAAAGTATGATCAATGCACAAAACCCAGGTCCCTAGGACAGGGAGACCAGGTGATGGTCAACCATCAAATTTTCTGGGTCCCCAGCAGAGACCCTTGGAGGGGACCATAGGAGGTAACCCACGTCTTGGCCCCTTTGACCCATGTCCAGTGTGGTGTTGGGCCGTGTCACTGCAAATGGGTGCACATAAATGACATAAAAGCATGGTACCCTGGGATCCTGATCAGTGCGCAATCAACAGCCCTCCAGGCAAGTTAGCTGATAGGGAACTTACCTGGAGAGAAAGTGGAGAGAGGGTGGAGAACCCCCCCCCCTCAACCCTGGGTTAACTCCGGGTCTGAGGGCCCAGTTAGAAAACCTGCTGGACAATGGCCCCTCCATGTCTGACCAAACCCCTGGCCTAACTACCTGGATGACACATCACATTCCTATGGCCCCAAAACAAGTCGCCCGGCCATAAGGCGTCCCATCCCTTGGAAGTGATAGGAAGCTGTTGAGGAGGAAGTTCAGAAGAAGTTCACCTAGGGGTGATTGAGCCATCACATAATGCATGGCAGAGTCCCATAGTCCTAGTGCCAAAGCCAGACGGCAGCACCCGCTTCTGTGTGGACTATCAGGAAGTAAATAAGGTGGCTCACTTTCATGCTTACCCCATGCCATGGGCAGACATTCTTATAGACCAATTAGGCCAAGTCCAGTTTCTATCAGCCCTCGATTTTACAAAGGGGTATTGGACCCATGCACTCCCAGGATAAAAAGAAAACAGCCTTTGCTACCCCACCCAGGCTATATCAATTCAGAGTCATGCCATTCAGACTGCATGGGGCGGCAGCCATGTTCCAGAGTCTGGTGAACAAAGCCCTCTCCCAATGTCAGGGCTTTGCAGTAGCCTATACTGATGGCATCATTTTCTTCAGCCCTGACTGGGAAGCCCATCAATGACATCTAAGGGCCATCCTACAGGTGATTCACACGGCAGGCCTCATGATGAATCCCACAAATAGTTGGCTGGGCTTTTGGGAACTAAAATACCTAGGGTTCATCATAGGCCAGGGTCAAGTATGACCCCACCAGAGAAGGTGGCTGCACTAGAACAACCTCTAACCAAGAAACAACTACAGCGGTTCTTGGGGTTGGTCGGGTATTATGGGCATTTCATACCCTGCTATGCAACCCAAGCCAGCCCCCTCACCAACTGTCTGCAAAAATCGTAGCCCAACCATCTTCATTGAATGGAAGCCTGTTTACACACCTGGCACAACCTACGGATCGCCTTATCCCAATCCCCAGTCTTGCAGAACTCCAACTTTTCGTTGCCCTTTTCGGTTTACACTGATGCTTCTAACTCCGGTATTGGGGCAGTCCTCACCCAAACCAAAGACGGTATAGAACAGGGGTGTCAAACTCAATTGTTATGAGGGCAGGATATGACGTAAACGTCACTTGGTTGGGCCGGGCCATGCCTCGCCAGCTAGGGTTGCCAGGTCCCTCTTTGCCACCACCAGGAGGTTTTTGGGGTGGAGCCTGATTAGGGTAAAGTTTGGGGATGGGAGGGACTTCAATACCATAGAGTCCAATTGCCAAAGTGGCCATTTTCTCCAGGGGAACTGATCGCGATCGGCTGGAGATCAGTTGTAATAGCAGGAGATCTCCAGCTACTACCTGGAGGTTGGCAACCCTATTGCTAGCCCAGAGTGGGAGTGGGTGGCTGCCTCAGCTGGCTAGCGGGCCAGATAAAAACTCCAAGGGGCTGGATTCGGCCCTCGGGCCTTATATTTGACACCCCTGGTATAGAACATCCCATGGTCTTTATTAGCAGGAAGCTGCAGGCCCTGAACAGAAATATGTCACTGTCAAGAAAGAGGTCTTGGCTGTCAAATGGGCCATTGAGGATCTCCAATATTACTTATGTAATAACCCGTTTACATTAGTGACAAACCATGCTCCACTTCAGTGGATTCATCGTATGAAGGACCATAATGAACAGGTATTACTATGGTATTTGTCTCTACTCCCTTTTACTTTCACCATATAAAACAGAAGTGGCACCCGTCATCTTGATGTGGACTTTATGTCCCGTCCCTTTGAGGAAGCGCCTCTGGATGAGCCAGGGTCCCCGTGAGGGGTGTGTCTCGAGTCCGCCTCTGCAGCTCTGGCCTTGGGACTCCTTTATCCCTCCCCACCCAACACCCAAGGCCTGGGGACCACCTTTGCTTGCTGCACCAACCCCCACTCTCCTAGGCCTCCACCGGAGCTGAAGCAAGAGGTGGCAAAGGGCCTTCCTGTTGCCAAAGAGGATGCTTAGGGCAGTGTGGAGGCGCGAGGCCCTTCAGCTGCTAAGAGGAGAGTGACAGGAGACCTGCCCTCTGCTGAGGAGGATGCCCAGGGCAGAGTAGTGGCTTGAGGCCCGTCAGCCACCAGGAGGAGACTGGCATTGACAAGAGGCCGGCCACCACAGAGGGGGATGCCTGGGGCATTGTGGCCGCATGAGGCCTGTCAGTCACCAGGACAAGAGCAGCAGACGAAGATGCAGTGCACAGCCTGCTCATCACCAAGGAGGACACCCGGGGTAGTGTGGCGATGTGGGGCCTGTCAGCCACCGGGAGGACACCAGCGGTGATGAGAGGCACCCTTCCACTGAGGGGGATGCCCAGGGCAGCATGGCAGCATGAGGCCTGTCTGCCACCAGGAGACGATATTGGTACCACAGGAACCATGGCAAATTGCCATATTGAAATCACAAGGCTACAAGCTCAACACTATATTGAACCTTTCTTATTGGGACTTTAAACGGCACAGTCCGGTTGGAACCTTTGCACTTTACATTCTCTGTAACAGAATTGTGTGATCTGTGAATCTGTTCATGAAGAATTGCTGTTATATGTGCATTTGATGATATTTCCTTGTTCCTTGCACATTATTGTTCTAGATATGTTTTTTTGTGAATGAAAATTGACACACTTGCATACTAATATTGTATTTGCTTATCACTGCTGTTTTTTTTGATTCTCCAGTACCAGGAGGAAAGCAGCAGACAGAGAGGTGGCCTTCTTGCCACCAAGGATGATGCCTGGGGCAGCGCAGCGACATGAGGCCTGTTAGCCACCAGGAAAAAAGGGGTACAGAGGGAGGTGGTGCAAGGCTCGCTCACTGTTGATGAGGACTCTCACAGCATCGAGGCGGCTACAAGACTGGCAGGAGATTTAGTGCTCTCCCTCCCACTCAGGCTATATGGAGGTCAGAGAAGCCTCCAGACCCCAGCCTTCCCCAGCCTGGGCAGGTGAGCTGGTGACCAAACACCAGCAAGGCAGGCTGTGGTGATCCTGGAGAGCCTGTGGAGGAGAGGCCAAGTTGGGAGCTGCCACAGGCCAAGAGGGGAGGGCATGGCTGTGGGAAGGGTGAAGTCTTATCCATGGGCCCTAAATGCCCTGGAAGGGCCAGCCAGGGGGTGGGGTAAGGGGCGGGCCTACCCCATAAAACCAAGGCAGAGGCCAAGAAGAAAGCAGAGACCAAGGAGGAAGGAAGCCAAGGGTGTGCTTGATGGAAGCCTCAACACCCAAGACTGAGAAGGAGAAAGGAAGGAGAATATTGGTTCTTGTAGGTTATCCGGGCTGTGTAACCGTGGTCTTGGAATTTTCTTTCCTGACGTTTCGCCAGCAACTGTGGCAGGCATCTTCAGAGTAGTAACACTGAAGGACAGTGTCTCTCAGTGTCAAGGGTGTAGGAAGAGTAATATATAGTCAGAAAGGGGTTGGGTTTGAGCTGAGTATTGTCCTGCAAAAGTATTGTCCTGTAAGTATCAAGATAATGTGCTAATGAGGGTATGGTATGTTAATATGGAACCATTGTATCCTGAAGTGATCTGTTAATGTGTGTAATCCAAAGCTAATCTGTATGGCTATTGTTGAATGTTGTCTTTGTCTGGAGGTTTTTCAGGGCAGGAAGCCAAGCCTTATTCATTCTTAAACTCTCCTCTTTTCTGTTAAAGTTGTGCTGATGTTTATGAATTTCAATGGCTTCTCTGTGCAATCTGACAAAATAGTTGGTAGAATTGTCCAGTCTTTCAGTGTCTTGGAATAAGACCCTGTGTCCTGTTTGTGTCAGTCCATGTTCAGCCACTGCTGATTTCTCAGGTTGGCCAAGTCTGCAGTATCTTTCATGTTCTTTTATCCTTGTTTGTATGCTGCGTTTTGTGGTCCCGATGTAAACTTCTCCACAGCTGCAAGAAGTTTACATCGGGACCACAAAACGCAGCATACAAACAAGGATAAAAGAACATGAAAGATACTGCAGACTTGGCCAACCTGAGAAATCAGCAGTGGCTGAACATGGACTGACACAAACAGGACACAGGGTCTTATTCCAAGACACTGAAAGACTGGACAATTCTACCAACTATTTTGTCAGATTGCACAGAGAAGCCATTGAAATTCATAAACATCAGCACAACTTTAACAGAAAAGAGGAGAGTTTAAGAATGAATAAGGCTTGGCTTCCTGCCCTGAAAAACCTCCAGACAAAGACAACATTCAACAATAGCCATACAGATTAGCTTTGGATTACACACATTAACAGATCACTTCAGGATACAATGGTTCCATATTAACATACCATACCCTCATTAGCACATTATCTTGATACTTACAGGACAATACTTTTGCAGGACAATACTCAGCTCAAACCCAACCCCTTTCTGACTATATATTACTCTTCCTACACCCTTGACACTGAGAGACACTGTCCTTCAGTGTTACTACTCTGAAGATGCCTGCCACAGTTGCTGGCGAAACGTCAGGAAAGAAAATTCCAAGACCACGGTTACACAGCCCGGATAACCTACAAGAACCAATGAACTCTGACCGTGAAAGCCTTCGACAATATTTTGGAAGGAGAATACTTTATCCCCCACTCTCCAAGTGTGAGGACACAACTGCCTGCCAGGGTAGAGGGAGGACCTGGATCCATCAACACCAGGTGGCGCCATGGAGACTCCACACAGGTACCTTGCCACATTGGGCCATAGGAAGAGCAACATCAGAGCTGATAAGCAATGGCGTCGGCCTCCCTTTTGGATCCTGATCAGCTGTCTTCTGCTTGCCCATGGTGGCAAGTTACAGCTGCTTCTTTATTCAGCCCTGAGAAGCTGCAGACGCAGCTTCTTCAGGGGCTAAAGTGGATCTGGAGATCTGAGATCAGTGCTAACCTTTACAGGGTTGCATTTCTATCTCTCATCTAGATTCAGAACAGGCCTGGAAAAGTACGCTTGCTGCTTGACAAGCACATTCAGCTTTGGAAAATGGCTGTTGGAGAAAAGGAGTGTCAGAGATATGTAGCTCAGGCCAGCTACTCTTGTTTGAACAGTAGCAATTAACGGGAGATTTTGGCACACTGTCTTCTGCATATATATTCTGTATATATTTCCGGGTTTGATTTCCTTTATATTACATGCAAAATGAAGCATACACTAAAGTCTTTATTTCTGGTGGGCAATGACTGATCTGAGATTCATAGAAAGAGTCAGCAGTTTGCAGAAATAGTGTTATCTCCTTGGCAGCAGAGTGAGACTTGCAAACCCAGTAAATAGCTGAACGTCTGAATTAATAGCTTCTTAATGTAATTGAATTCTCATCCTCTGGAAAGACAGAGGGCCTTTTCATTAATGGAAGGGAGACAGCAATCTGCCATTTGTGAGGATGCGATAAGGTCAATTCATGCTTTGAAAAGAGAGGAAACATCTCTGTGTAATCCACTCATCCCAAAGCCATTAAAACACCTCCAAAGATATCAACACAAAAAGAGGGGGTGATGAAGCATCTCCCCCACACACTTCCTACAGGCAGCCATTAGGAAAGTAGTTCAGTCTGCCTCTAGCTTGGGCTGTTGCAATATCCAGGCAGGCTGTCCTTGAGGAATTCTTACAATTCAATCCAAACAGTGGAAGTAATGAAAAAAAATGGCAACTGGCACTGTAAATGGGAAGTTCCAGCCCCATTGAAATGAATGCTGAGTCCAGATGCTTTTTCAGTAACCTTGGGTCACTTGCTTTCTCTCAGCCTTGCCTAACTCACAGGGTTGTTGTGAGGCTAAAATGGAGGGAGAAACTAAAGTAACTTTCCATAAAGCTTATTGGTAGGGTTTCCTAGACACAACTGGCATAAATGTATAATCAAACATAAAATGTGCAGTTCTGGAGAAATAATATGCAGTTCAAAAATCAAGTCATGTAAGAATTGTATTATGTTAGCTAATGTAAAAGGTGTCCTATAACAGTGAAAAGTAAAAAGAGTAGTCCAGACTCCTGTAGAACCCCAGACCTTGATCAAGGATGCTCTTTTCTCCTCCCTTTGCCAAAAACACTCCCCACAGACTCCACTACTGTATAGTAAAAATAATATTTTTATAATATGCATTATTATCTTGGAGCATATATTTGTTCTCCTATCTGTCCATTAATAAGTTGGCCAATTCTGGAGCAAATGTGCACCCCATAGCTGTGCCTGAAATTTGTAAAAAGAATTTTCTCTTGGAACTGGACAAAAATAATCTTAAGGCAGAGAAAGGATGTTGGGGGGCGGGGCGGGGTTGGTCTCTTTTTTCTAGCTCATCTTGAAGTACCTCCAGGGCTTTGTCCTGTGGAATATATGCACATCTAAAGTGGGTGGGGGGAATCCTCTGCATGTAGTTGGATATTGTTTATATGGTTTAAAAAATCCATAGTGTCCCTGGGGTAGGAGCTTGTCTTCTGAACCAAGGGCTTAAGGAAAAGGTCCAAATATTGGACTATAGGTTCTAAAATGGACCTGCAACCTAAGACAGGGATATTTGTATTTTAGGTAACAAACAAAATTGAAGCACCCTTTCCTCTGAGTGCAGAAGGAAGTCATATGTAGATTTGTTCAGAAAATCACACAAGATACTTGTGCCATTTAAATGCACCAATGAGAGCACAGGGCTTCAGGGGGATGTTCTTTTTAAAAATGAGACAGAAGGGCTGGCTTTAGCCATGCCCTTCCACTTTTGCTTGACCAGCTGGGTTATTGATAATACAGAAAGCGTTTTCGGGAATGTCACTGTGACAAGCCTATGTTTTTCATACTTTCTTTTGGGCAAGGACCCTAGCACATGCTGAAATCTATGCCTTCACAGAGCAGTGGACAGCCCTCATCATGCCTTTCTGTTATAAATAAATTTATGTTGTTTTCTAAAAAGAACTGCAATACAGCTTCATGTAAAAGTTTAAATAAAAACAGTGAAGTTACCTAATCTCAGGAATTTTCTGAAAGGGTGAAGTCAATTTAAACTACCCTGAAGGACCATTCAGTTTCCTATCTGTGTCTGAAGTGCCATATTACCCATTGAACATAACCATCTTCCTGTTTAAAATCTCTTGCCACTTGAACAGATTAATATGCTGCATTAACGTATCAAGGGTGGATCAAGCCAGATTAGAAAGAGCTGCTGTGCAAGCCGTGCACACGCATGGGCAGGGTGCACATAGACAAAATGGCAAAATGTACACAGAAAATTATTTACATGAGTGAGTGCTTTGGCCAGCATAACCTTTAAACCAGCAGGAATAGATATGGTATGGAGATGAAAAACATGATAGGAAACAATCCATGCAGCAAGCCAGTACACATGAAACAGGTTGGCATGTAGCAATCATGCCTAGGCAGTTTTGAATTCCCTCCATGTGAGATCTTGCTTTATTGTTTCGCTTATGACTATAGCAGAAGTGTATAAATTCTTTAAAAAGACCCATGTATATTTTATCAGTGATCTAAATCCTAAATATTTCTCATGCCCATTTTTGCATATAAATTCTTTATTCCTGTGTCTGCATCAACTAGGCCCTCAGGGAGTCAGCATATCAACTGCCTCTGCTCCCAAGTTCCCATGGAGAATATGCCTTTTTAGATTCCAGCAGCACTCCTTTTCTCGTTGATGCAGAAACATGATTAAAAATTGAATTTCCATAAAGCTATAGTATAAACGGCTATTGATAAGAAGATAACTGGAGCAGTTGCCATAGAAACTGAAAATACTGTGGTGCAATCTTATGAAAACGAAACGTAATCCAGAAGCAATCACTCCTGTTGCTACAGTGTTTCTGATTTCTACCTAACTGGTATTGTCTAAATCCTAGTCTTTCTCCAATCCTTAACCATATTGGAAAAAGAAACCCACAAAAATCTCATGGTGGAACTAGAGTGCATCCTGTAAATTTGCAATGATTGTGTGTAGCCTTTCTAATTAGCAGAATCTAAGCTTCAGAATTTGAGCATCTGGGCTTTGTGGGTATCTAATACAGTATTCTAGAACATAACATTTTAAACAACAGCCAATTTGAGATTATGAATTGTAACCTGCAGTCAACAAAGCTATCAAACTAAACTGAGTAGCATTTGTCTCAAGATGGCAATACTGCCTTGTATATTCCAGGCTCCTTTCATGCTAATTTGTTTCTATGGCAACAGGTTTCTTGCCTTATCATTTTAGCAACAGGTGACTGCTTTGGCAATGAGTTTGAACATCTGTAACAGTATTGCGTATTTTTGTTGCCTATAGTTGTCCATTCTCAGTGCTATTTAAGAGTGTCTATTTAAGAGATCAGCTCCTGCAGTAGGGTTGCCGGGACACCCCCTAGCCACTAGTGATAAATTGGGGAGGGGGGTTAGGGCTGCCTGATCCAGGTTGGGAAATTCCTGGAGATTTAGAGATGGAGCCTGGGGAGAACAGGGACCTCAGTGGGGTAAAATGCCATAGAGTCCACCCTCCAAAGCATCCATTTTCTCCAGGGGAACTGATCTCTGTAGTCTGGAGATGAGCTGTAATTCCAGGGGATTCCCCAGGCCCCACCTAGAAGCTGGCATCCCTATCCTGCAACCAGAATCCACCATATTAGATCGTGGCCCAACAAACAGGTGTTCATCTAGAAGCCCAGTGAAAGTCAATTCCTAAAGCAGAGATGACTAGAAGACAGACTGCAGGGGGACAGTGGGACCCGCTAGTTGCTAGGATTCTTGTGAAGAATGTTGGATGGAGTAGCCCTTGGCCTGCAGTAGACTACAGATGTCAAAGCGAGATGACAAGATTGCATGAACTTCTGAGAACATGCAATCTCATCAACACCTTCTCGCTTTGACATCTGTAGTATACTGCAGGGTTTTTATAATAGGGTCCTGTTCTTATTTAATGCAACACATTTATTTCAGTGTGCACTGCAACAAGTCCTGAGGTAGCTCACTATGGCTTCAGTTTAAAAACTCAGGAAACGTACATTAGGGATTATGACTAGCTGCTAAAATCTGAGACCCACTATTCTGAGTTTATATGGGCAACCAATGCCAGAACATATGTACATATTTCAGATAATGGAATAACATTACGTATTTGGTGTAGCTGGGCATTTAAGAACGTAAGAAGAGCCCCCGAGTTCATCTAGCTCAGATCTTATTTTCTACTGTGGCCTGTTAGATGCCTTTGAACATCTACAGAAGTACAAAGGGCTATTGCAGCACACACTGTGGGAAGACTGAACAATTTTAAATGTATGTTATTACAGGAGCGGCTTTATTTGGTGACACTCAAATTATCTCGCTAAGCACAAATGTCAAAGCGCACAATGATGCTATGGTGAAGGCCTTGTACACTACCTGCAAGATCTTGCCCCGTGTTTTTTTCCTGAAGAAAACCTGCTTGCATTGCTGCTTTTCCATAAGGTTCTGGAATGCAAGCAACTGCATTTTGCAAGCTTTCCTTTCTACTTGTGGCTTCTGTTTTCCATAACTTGTATATGGCTACCATTAGGATATCTGGGATAGCTGAGGAATATTCTTAAGATATCCAAAGGGGAGCCAAGAACAGTATGGGGAGCTGTCAAACTGGGCAAACCTCACAGCCTTTTCTCAGGCATCTTGTTAAGAGCTTTAAAAGGGCTCATGAATTGTTCATTTGTCTGCCATATGAAAAATACTCGAAATATGCGTTGTTAAAGAATTATAGTACAATCTGGCTCCTCACCGCTGGTATCTTTCTGTGCAGCTGCCCTTAATTCCAGAGCAAGCATGTGAGACTGAGTTTATGTTCTTTAATGCCTGTGGATTATGTCCTCAATAATTTTTAGCAGAGGGTCTACTAATAGCTCTATTATTCTTGAACGAGACTTTGGAGAATGTGGCACACACCCCAGCTGAGGGGAGGGATCAGGTGTGAACGCAAGTGTGGGAAAAAAAGCAGGTTAGGAATTTGGGACAGAGGAAGTGTAAAGCTGGGAAACAAAGCCGTGGCTGAAGATGAAGCACCTAGCAATATGAGATGTTTCCCTTTCTGAAGGTATAATGTAGGATTGTGGGCTTGTAGCCTTGTAGAAGTGCTTCTTTGTCTCCACCTGTAGTTTACTTCTTGCATATTTGTAAATAAAGAAAATAGTACAAAGAAACTATTTGTACAAAATAGTACAAAGAAACCAGGGCCCAGTTGCTTTGGTCCTGGACCTTATCACCATTCTGATAAATGTGCAGCACACACTGGTATTTAACTTCCTTGACTAATGCCTGTAAAGGCCTTTTAAGCAAAGATCTAGCAACATATACTGGTGGTATCTGATTTAAGGAAAAAAAATTGAATCAATGGGTGGTATATATTTGTGGCCTGATTCAGCAAGACAATTCTTAGCTGGAACCTTTTGTGTGTGTGTGTGGGGAAAAGTCTTTCACTGTTTAAGTCAACTACTTCTCATATAAAAATGTTCACCTAGGCTTTCAGTACCTCCTTATGTAACTCTCAGGTGTTTTCATGGCTGGTGTGTCTACGGTTGCCTTCTTTTTTATGGACAGATTTTGTACCTTGAATAAGCAAGGATCACACCAACATCAGCAAGCAAAGTCCCCCTCCCCCAACTCTGAACAGATGCTAAAAGCACACAGGTTTTAAGCCAGTGTGGCATAGCGGTGTAGAGCCTTGGAGACCTCATTCAGATGTCCATTCAGGCACAAAACTCACTAGGATAGTGACGAGCACACCTACTATCCATCATCAGAATTATACATACTATATGTAAAGAGCCAGCAGCAAAATGAAAACCTAAAGTCTTCCAGGACAGATGAGAGCTCCCAGTCTCAATGAGGAATTTTATCTTTATTTTTGTATGATATTAGCACAATAAACTCACATAGTAGCATTGATTCTTTACTTATTTAACAAAATACATTTATAACAATTTACAAATAGTTTTTTTCATTTTAAAACAATGCATAACATCTTATTAGAACACAATACTTTATATAGAATTCTCATTTAAAAACATAGTTCATATTTTTATCCAATTTATTTTTTTTCTCAGTAAAGCACTGCCTGACAAAGAAATTGGTGCCCTGTTTTAGCAAGAAAAAACTAGAAGTTGCCACCGGTCAATTAATTTGATTTGTTTGAAATTAAGGTATCAGTGGAATGTAAACAAAGGTTAATTTTACAAAAGGCTCCAAAATGATATACATAGAGAAGTCCATAGTCCCAATGTATATCTTATTACATTTCCAGTTCTTTAATGTAATAATGTTTCTGAGAAGCCATTATTAAAAAGAGTAGCCTTTGGCACTTCTGAGTTAAAAAAGAGTATTGTCAATATTTTATGTAAAGAATGCAATCACAATGATTTTGCAAGATCTTTAAAATTGTTTTGTTAGTTAAGTAGGAAAAGTTGAGATAGGAAAAACAGCGTCCTGCACTTGAAAGAATGCAGTGAACTCCAGAGTCCCGAAAGCAACACGTGATACCTTGATATGGCAAGTTAACTCAAAGGAAGTGAAAGAAGAAAAGCAACTACTCCCACCCCCAAACACATGTACTGTTGACAAAATAAGCTGCTTTGCCAGACGTGCTAATATCTAGTCTAGTATTATTGCAGTTGCTTAATTGTCATTTTCCATTTGCCTTTCTTATCACTTGTCTCCAACACCCTAGTTATGTTGTGATTGCATTCTACCTGCTCTGTGAAAACTCTTTCTACGTGGTGTTGCTAAACTAAGCTATAACCCATCAATCCAAGTGTAAAAAAATCCAAAATGCCAAGCATTTACAAATTTGTGTTCAGTCACTTTTTGTTGTTGTTAAAAAATGAGTGTTAGTATAAATGGAAAATAATTACCCATATCCTGTAAGGAAGATCTGCATAAAGATTGCCATACTGGATTGGGATCTGTAGGTGCAGTAAGATGCTGGACTTGAAAACCAGTGGCTGGATGCCTGCATCCAGCAACCAGAACTGTATTGGTTCTTAGTGATGGACTGGGGACCACATGTATAGAGACCCACACAGTGGATATGGTATGTGGATATATATCCAGATCTGTATGGGCATTCCAACATGTCAAAAATTGTGTGAATTTGCAGTATCGTCCAATCTACCTTCCACTACTGACAAGAATATGCATTCCAGTTCTTTCTCTGTGCCCAATGCCCAGTTTTAACCTATTGTTCCACACGACTCTCTTTAGATTAAAATACACTCCCCTTTTGTGGAAGAGCACAGAAGGCTGAGGGAGTTGGGAATGTTTAGTCTGGAGAAGAGGAGGTTGAGGGGGGACATGATTGCTCTCTTTAAGTATCTGAAGGGCTGTCACATAGAGGACGGCAGGGAGCTGTTCCTGTTGGCAGCAGAGGATAGGACTTGAAATAATGGGTTTAAATTGTGGGAGGAGAGGTACTGGCTGGATATTAGGGAAAAGTTTTTACAGTAAGAGTTGTTCGACAGTGGAATCAGCTACCTAGGGGGGTGGTGAGCTCTCCCTCAATTGCATCTTTAAGCAGAGGCTGGACAAGCACTTGTCAGGGATACTCTAGGCTGATCCTGCATTAAGCAGGGGGTTGGACTAGATGGCCTGTATGGCCCCTTCCAACTCTATGATTCTATGAATTTGTAGGTACCAAATCCAAGGTTACACCAACTTAATGGCTAGCTAAGTGATCTCAAACAGGACTGAAAAATACTTTGAGACCTTGGAGAATCACTGCTAGATTGGGCTGGAGAGCCAGAATAGACATGATATAGGAAATCCGGGTGTGAATCCCTGCTCTCTGGATGCACCTAAACAAGTCACGATCTCAGCGTAACTTCCTGCACACAGTTATAGTAAGGATAATGTGACCATCTGAGCTCCTTGGAAAAAGAGTATGAAACAAAATACAACATAATAACTGAAGCTGATTTTGCATCATTCTTGTTACAAGAATGAAGCTGCTTTGTATCTATATCTTTTGAGTTTATTGTGTTGTGGAATTGGCTACAGGTTCCCCAAATGGTTGATTTGTTCAAAAATATTTTAAGCCCACACTTTCCGAAACCTATGGAACCTACCTTGGGCTGTTCCTATGATTTTCAACATCTACAACTGGGCATACCATCACTGAAAACTACATTCCTTAACCATGACTTAAGGAATCTATGTGTTTCCTTTCACTGCATGTTCCATTGATTGTACTGCTTCCAAATTAGTAGATTTTCTCCTTATAATGCCATCACAATTTCATCTCACTGAAAATGAGTTCCTGGGAACCTAGGTGAAAACTGTTTTCACTGTTGAGATCCCTAACTGAAAACAATGTTTAATAAGGCTGTTTGCTGAATATGATGCGATCCATCATACAATGAGGCATTTGCAAGTTGATTTTGCCATTAAAACCCATTTAAAATTTTAAAATAAAGATCACCCAAATGAGCTGGAAATGGTCATCATATCCCTTGCAAAGTGAGGCAACGATGGTTGGGTGACAGCTTGGTTGATTAATCAATAGTTTGCCCCAACTGATATGGCCAGCCCATCCATTGGATAGGACATTTGCCCAAAGTACCAAGACTACTATACGGATAACTAGGTAGCCAGCTTCCTGAAATCTGAGCCATTGCTGCTACCCTCATTAAAGTTGCCATATTCTATCTGGGATATGGCTCTTGTTCCCTTAAGAAGTTCCACAATGGTAAAAGGATGTAACAACAACAAAAAAAGTATCAGCAAAATGCCACTTTGTTTAGAGTGAGTAAAAGGGCAAAAACATGGTAACCTGAATATCCAGCATCTTGGCAGCTGCTATTTCATTTCAGGCCCTGTCCGTAGGTGCTGAGGGAGGGTATTTTGATTGCCTTACATTCTCTGATCATGCTCCCCAGTCATGCTTAGGTTAACCTCTAGAGATAGAGGATGGATCCTGAACACTGAAGAGGGTAGGAGGGCATGCAAACTTATGCACAGGCTCACAGCTTGTCAAGGATTTCCCTCTACCTAATATCAGCCCAGTTCATTCACTAGGCAGCCTGAGTTGTAATATTATTTTCATCTTTACAACATGGTTGCAGTTATCACTGTTGAGCATTAGCTAGTCAGAAATGAACAAAAAAGGAAAGATCAGTAATAAGACAAATTTCAAAATGGTTAAAAAACTATAGGCTGTGAAAAAGTGCAATAAAATCTCCTGTTTGGAAAATATATTCCCCCAATTCAAACCAGTTCCCAGTTAGCTCACTATGAAGTGCCATTTTCATTAGTAGCACCTGTAACTAAACACTGTTTGGAGAGCAGCAGCAAAACTTACCAGGAGATAAAATTATTCTGTTTTCATGGTACATTACCCACATTTTTTGTTCTGGTAAACATTTCAAAGAACTACACAAAACCTTTGCAACCTTCTAATGTGAAAGATCCACTACAACAAATGTCATGTGTCTGTAGAGCCGAACAGGTATGTATGTTTTCCAAAAATGTTAAGGTAGAATCAGCACTGACTTGTATTAAATTTTGGTGCAAAACCCGCAAAGGTGAACAATACAACACTGGTACAGCTTTTGTTGTTAAAAAAACCCTTCTCCCATTTGTCCTTGGACCTCCATATGTAGCTATATATAAATAAAAACATTGGCACATTCAGGAAATAAGGTGTCTAGATTTAAGATCACTGCTTTTGTTGACATCATTCCCACTGGAGAAATAACCGGAATCCAAACAAAAATAAAAACAAATCCCAAACCGAAGACCTATTAGGAAACCTTTCCTGTCAGTTAGGTTCTTGCATTGTGCTTCCCCCCACCCCGCGACATGAAATCCACAAACTCATGCACAATCACTACACATCAGCAACATCCAAAACCAGTCAGGCTGATGGTTGATATTTTGGCACATTGAGATTATTTCAGCATCAGCTCAAAAATAAAGAGAGCACAAAAGCTCGTGCCGAACAGTATTGGTTGTTAGTGGCATTGCTTAGCTGGAGTCATCAGCTTTCATTCTTTGTAAGCTCTTGTTGGAGATGTTCCTTTGTAGAAGATGTTCCTGGTATTTTCTGGGCTGCTGCCTCTTTCAGGAATTAAAATGATATTACCTTTTCTTCGAAGTGTGGAGTCACGGCTAGAGGAAATGGACAGGGTTTCTGAACCAATCTCACTGCCTTCCACCGGTGTGACCCTTATCGTAGTTATCCCATGGTGGTGGTGCTCACTGTTATCAATGTTGCTCCTTTTTCTGTCACTGGATCCATAACTGTCTTTCAGAGATTCACAGCTCTCAGAGTCCCTGTTCAGATCATTTAGCTCATATGTTTGGCGAAGGCTTCCTTTTTCAGGGGCTTTCCACTTCCAGGAGCCACTCCCTTCCCCTTCCGATGGCATCTGAATTATAGGCCTGCTATTTTCAGGATGGGCCTCCACTCTTACTATACCGCTTGGCTCGTGGTCTGTCAAGGTTTTATATCGAATGGCTCCTGTACAGGTGACTGTGCTGCCCTCAGAGCTGTTAGGGCTGCCCTGAAGCACCCCTTGTTGCTTGGACATGGCTATGACCTGCATGATTCTTGGCTGGCTGTTGGTTCTGCACCCGACAGTCTTCTCAGCAGCTTTCAACCACTTAGCTCTAGCTGTGCTAGTTTTTGGAGATGTGTTGATGTTCTCCTGTGTCTCTTCAGGAATATGCACAAGCTGTGAAGAACCGGGGCGTGACTGAATAGAGACCCTTGGCCCACCAGAAAGACCGGCACTGTTACAGGCCGGCACACTACCAGGTTGAATTTTCAGGTACTGATTGGTAGGCCCATGATGATCCCCATTAACTCCTACTCTGGACGGCTCCGAGCTTGACCTCATTTCAATTGCTCTAGGTGATGACTGTCCAGAATCTGTCTCTATTACCTGCAGGGACAACTTTCGACTTTCGTTCTTGTTCTTCCATTGGGAGAGAAGCTGCTTGGAGCGGGCCGAATCCATAGATGCGTGAATTGTTGCATTCCGACGAGCTGACTCTTCCATTGCGGGTGTATTGGCTCTTGGCAAAGTGTTACTGAAAGTTACCATGTTCTCCTTTCCCATCGGACTTCGTGGTGTTATAATCTCCACATCAGCATTTGCTCTTTTGAGGTTAGTCAGGGAGCCGGTTTCTCTGTGGTTCCTATTTAACAAACTCTCGGCATGGTGAGTGGAGATAGCATCGTTGCTACTGCCATTTTTACTGGGCAAAATTCTACTGGCATCTTGGCTCAGGTCGGTCAAAGACCTTAACGGTTCTCTGTGCTGATTCTGATGGAACACGTTCTCTTCACTTGGCAGAAAGTTCCCCACAGCATACAGGCCCTGGTAGTAGGAGAAAAATAGGATCCCATTATGCAAAACAAGTATTTATAGTTGCTTTAATCATGGTAGCTTCTCATGTGCAGTATTTCAGCCACAATATAACACTACCAAAATGCTCTTATGTATGCTCAGATGTTAATTTTCTGTTGGACCATTCATACAGGACTTTCTAATGAGTCTTTTGAATTATCTGCCTGCTTAAGGATGCCCAAGAAGAGAACTGAATAGGCAAAGAGAGATGGAAGGGTTTACAGGATCTTTAACTTTTCTGTGTTCCTACAGAAGGACAACGAGCTGTCATACATCATGCCATCCTCAGAACAGCTACCCCCTTCTATTCTAAGGCAACAGTAACTCACTGATTCTGACAGAAGCTATCTTTTGCTAATAGCAAGGAAAGAGCAGCTGCTGCCAGAGGATATAAAGTACTACAGGTTAGAAAGAACTGGAAATTGTGGCTCTAAACATTATTTGGTGTGCAACAGCTCCTCCTTCTCTAGGGGCATGCAAGTAAGTCAGTCCTGAGAGCTTCTCTCCCTCTTTACTTGTTTTGGTTGTTGTTGGAAAGGATTCTGCTCCCTTGCGGATTCTAAAACAGGCAGCAGGAAACTGGAAGTATGATTAACTACATTTATATCCCACCCTTTTCCTATCCAGGCAGGCTTGGATATGCTAGGCTTCACTATAATCAATTTATGCCCTTCCAACCATACATAAAACTCTGCCTTTCAAAGCCAATCTTTTGCTACATGATCAGCAACCTCTATCCATTTTCTTAAGCTGCTCAATATGGGAAATTGGTAGGAGCCATTCAAAAGCAGTACATGAAAAAATCCTGTGCAGTTCTAGTGTTCTGAGAAACCAATACAGACGGCATGCAACATGCGCAATTGTCTCCAAATGTCATCCTACTTATTTCTTCAGAATTTTGGTTTACTCCCACCTTCCTACTAAAAAACTGCTTAAATGGTTTTAAAAGTAAAGATTTTAAAACAAATGAGACAACAGACTATTAAAAACAACAAATCATGTAGAAGCAGCCCTACACCATCAATGATCAAAACAGTAATTAAAAAAGCAGTTCCTATCCTCTGCATCTACTTTGACAGCTTTGCAACCTGGTTTATTAATCCTTGCCTTGACCTAATTAATTTTCAGCTCAAAGGCTGAAACCTTCTACTGCTTTAATAACCCTGGAATGCAATATCTAGGTAAGAGAGAAATTCCTCAGTTTCAATTTGTGCAGAACCACAGTGTGGTTTTCGGCTACACTCTGTTTACACATTTGATGACCCATTTATATATGTATATTTACACCCACACCCCTGTGAAAGTTGGAATACTACAATGTTAATTCATATTCACTGTATTGCATACTCTACCATGGTTCCGTATGTGATTGTTGCTGTTAAAGCTGACCTTATTAGCTTAATTCTAGAAGGGTAGCCATGTTAGTCTATTGTAGCAAAATAAAACTGTCCCGAGCTGGCGCATTCCGTCACAGGCTCGGGTCTCCCTCCCCCCTGCTAGTGCCCGAAAGGATGAGCGTGATGTCTGCCAAGGCCAGTCAGCCCCCCAAATGGCTCTGGAGCTTGACTGCCGGCTCGGAGCACCGGAGCTTGCTCCGAGCCGGACTGCTGGCTCTGGAGCTTGACTGCCAGCAGAGGAGCAGGTGACAGCTCCGAGGCCCCCCAACATAGCCGACGTATACTGGCATCCCGCCACGGCCCTGAAGCACACCACCTTTCCGGGGAGGGAGGGAGGAGGAAGAGGAGGAGGAAGAGGAAGGTGAAGAGGAAGAAGAGGAGGAAGAAGAGGAGTTGGTTTTTATATGCCAACTTCTATATGCCGACTAGTAAGCAAAGTCTTTCACCAATAGCCGAAAGTACATCTTTGCTTACTAGCGCAAGACCGGCCCTTCTCAGGCTACGATTTGGATTCTTTCATTCTTGTATATATGGAGACACAGTAGGGGTTCTGTATGTGTTTTGATGGGGGTTTATTGTACAGCACCTTGTGAGGTTTTTTTTGCATCTAATGACTATATCTCATCTCTTTAGTTTACTACAGTAAAATTTTTGATAGTGTTTCAACATAAGAATTGTGAGCTACGTGCTGTTCATTTTGTTTAAGCTTGACTAAGTACAGCCTAGGGGATTCTTTGTTTGTATTTAGGAATTTCAGCCTGGCAACTGCAAGGAGCCCATGATCTCCCATGAAATCCCGGAATTGCCATGGTACAAGTTGGCTACTGACATTTTTGACATTGCTGGCCAGTCCTACCTGATAGTTGTTGACGATTATCCTAAATACCCTGAAGTTATGCTGCTCCCTGACAGGACGGCTGACATAGTGGTGGACAAGTTGTGACACAATGGTGGCCAAGTTGCAAGCTTTGTTTGCTCGACATGGTATCCCTAAAGAGCTCATTTGCGACCATCTCTCATTTGCAAGTTCCGTGGTGAAACCCTTCACATTTGAATGGGGTATTTCCATTACCCACTCCAGCCCTGGCTATCCCCAATCCAATGGTCAGGCTGAGCGCATGATTCAAACCATGTCTTCCAGAACTAGAAGTAAGCATTGTGCATGATAGGGCCACAGCTACTAAGTTTCTTACGAGCAGAGATTGTGCATCTGAGAGCCTGTAGACTTGGAATGGTTAGGGACAGATGGAATATGTTGGGCTGGTCTTTTTCATCCCCCCCTTCTTTCCCTCATCTGTGTCAGTGACGGAAGGCAAGAGCAGCATATCTCAGCATATCCCCCGCTCCTTGCTCTCTTCGCCCACACACAGAACCGCCACACCCTGACCTTACACAAATGGAGAACAGGGTTGTACCTCATAACGTCTATGTATACATAAAGCAAAACTATACACAAGTATATACAAGTCCATTGCCACCTTAATGACTAAATTTATTCCAGAACATGCTTTTGAGAGTCAGAGCCTTGTCAGAGGGATGAGGAAACTGGTTTGCTTAAGTTCCTTACAGTATCCTGGAGTAATAACTGGGATGCTGGAGTACAGATTTCCTAACCTTTCCCCCCCTTCTCCCTGTATGCCTCACTGCCTCCAGCCTGTGTTTTTTCTGTTTGGATTGTTAGACCCCCTTATATTTTTCAAATGCATCTGTTTATTTTCAGATGCAAGGGTTAAATAACGTTGTATTGTCAATTAACTGTAAGATATTTTGCAAACAATATTATTTATTGATTAGCCAATATTATTTATTTTGAACATCTGCACTGTACTTACCAAATAAAGAGCAACGCCACCTCCAATTAAAAAGCCACAGTAAACATCAACTGGATGGTTTTTGTATTGGGTGATGCGAGTTAGTCCACAGATAATCCCACAGATGATAAATGCAAAGACTAGAAGTGGTTTCAGAAGTTTAGAGGAGTCGGTTAAAGTAGAATTGAAGTACATCTTTAAAACAAAATACATTAAAAAAACATTTGAGTAAAAAAAAATGGAAGTAACTGGCATTGCAATTCTAAGCAGAATTACCTCCCTTCGGAGGCCGCTGAAGTTAATGGACATAGAAGGGTGTAACTCTGCTTAAGACTGTATTGCAAGCCAGTCACCAAACTCACTTCAGTTCTTACTGCCTATATTTTTTGGAAATGTGGAGATCTAAGGACTGGCCTCACAAAAGCCTCTTCCTAATTAGTCTTATAAAATAAGAAGGTCTATCCCTTCATTAGCAAAGAACACCAACTGAAGGGCCAAAGGCTTGTATGCCTTTGGTTAATTCCAGTGGTTAATTCCAGAATTGTGTGCTGCATGCACTATGAATAGAAATCTTAATCAGAGGTACAAATATATAAAATCTCTCCCATATTGTTATAAAACTTAGAATATTCAGCTATGGATAAGTATTCTGTAGCTAATCTTTGTGAGAAGTTCTTTGAAATGTGTAGGGCACTTAATCCCTTGGCCTGTGTGTGTGTGCTGGCCCCATAAGGAAACCACTCATGAGAACTGCTAATTGCATGTATTAGTAGCAAAAGGTAATGAACAAATTAGCTCTTGTCAGGGCTGGCAAACCTGAGGCAGGCTGGCAGTCAAGCCAAGGATGAAGGCAGGCAAGGCAGTCTGTGAATACTTCAGTCAGTGCTCAGCCAATAGCTGCTCTAACTGAAAAGCCCATCAGCTTCACAGGGGCCAGCTGGTCCTCTCATATCACCTGATCCCTGGTGAGCTAGTAGCTACAATGCTACCTCTGACCATCTACAGTAGTGGTGCTGAAATACAGCAAAAAAGCATTTTGAATTCTTCTCCAGCTCAGATTGTATCAGAACCACAGAATACCTACACTTCGTCTTCCTCCCTGCCCCCACTTACCTGCTAATAGAAAACAGCAGTAAGGGGGAAGCCTCTTTCTTCCCTTCCCTGTCCACCTTCACAGAGTGGACACCTTGTGGGCTATATATCCCAGAGGGCAGCAGAGGTTCCTCAGAAGCTGCTTGTGAAGGAAGGGGAGACCAGTAGGGGTAGAGGCAGAAACACTCTGCTTGCCCAACTCTAGCATCAGTAGGGACTATGAAGGGGAGGGAGAGAGTGCAAGGACTCTTCCCAGTCCTTGTTGAGCTCAGAACAGGATTTAGGAACGGCCTAATAGATTTGCCTTCCCAAGCCTTACTCCAATCTGAGCCCATTTCTAATAAAAGCCACGGCACTTTGCTTGGCACTGCCGTATGGAACTGCTGTACCAAAACCTGAAGACAGTCTCTAATCTGCAAAGACTGAAAAGTAGTTTTCCAACATCTAAGCCTAAAGCGGCTGCTTGTTTAATAATCCACTCAAACATAAACATTATCATTACCAAGGGTCTATTAATTCTTGGATATGAAGGATTTGTAGTCATTTGAACTGGTTGCATAAAATAGTGTTTTTTAAAACATTGGTTTAAAAAGCATGGGAGAGAAAATATTTCTTGAAAGGGTTTCTTTTTCCATTTTTCTAAAAATTACCACTTTCTTCTTATTTTAGACCAGGATGAGGGGGGGATTAGAAATAATCCAGTCTTTTCTCACCTTTTCTGGCATCACTAGTTTTAATCCATCTTGCTTTAAAATTGACATTAAATGACATTTTGACTTTCCCCTTGTAGAAACTCTTATGAGGAGGCTTAATTACTTACCGAAACATACACAGCTGCAAAGGCTGCCAGAGTAGCATGTTCCGAAGGGAATGACTTTCTGCAAGGGAAGGACACCCAAATTAAATTTCTCACTTAAAATACATTCTGCTAAGGTTGGGTTTTAAAAATAGCCCAAGCACTGGGTGGTCCAGTCCTTTTAAAGTACAAGATGCAATCAAGGAAATGAAAATAGGATTGCTGGAAAGTTGTTGTTGTTTTTATTTAATTTTGTTTTATGTTATGTTATTTTTGTACATTTACTTTTGGTGAATTGGAGCGATTCTCTCCAGAATAGCTGCTATATCCCATATTAACAAATAACATATTTTGATTGGAAAGATTAAATTTCTCATCTCGTCATTTTACTTCTTGAGTTTTTTTTACAGTAATGGAGGAAATTCTACAATTACATGAATCAGTAAAGTACAATTATACCTGGGATAAGATACGTAGTTGTACATTTTTTATTTCAACAGTCATCGGAGGAAAGGAAAAAGCTAAACCTTGAACCAACTGTTGCAAAACCAGAAGAACACCCCCCCCCCGCAGTCTACTACTCAATGGTATGTTGTTCTCTTTTTGCAGCCACTAGTCCATTTAGGTGTTTGGGTGTGTGGCAATCTACCTGAAGGCCACGTTCCAGTTGGTCTGAGCGTGCACATGTTGCCTTCCAAGGAGCTCTGGCACGATCATTCATGAAGAGGAAAGTACTTTATGTGCATAATGGCAATAACTCTCTGAATGTGATCATTTCCAAATGTAAGGCAGATTCACATCTATCACTTGATTCCTTATACTTCATCTCTCTGCACTGGATGATTTCTCAGCTGATCTGATTTCACTGAGTCACACATTATTTGAGGTGACCTGAGCAAAATGTGGGAAGCTCCACCTGTAGTGTTAGATCTGTTAATGGTCCATTCTCATATGCAACTCATCACTTGAGTGCCGCAACCACCAAGTGATGAACTGGCAGCAGTATGGGAAGTTTGGATTGCACTCACCCGGCCCAAACTACCATATACTTCTTTAGAACAGGTAGAATGTGATCCATATACAGACTAATGAAACCATTAAAATCCTGTGGGTTTTGAAAATTGGCAATCCCATATATGCACTCTTTCACCACCTCAAGACAAAACATTTGCATTACAGGATATGTCTGAAATGCTATGAGACACAAAAAGCCATAGTTTTGGAAGCTGCACTGTGCCTAAGGTAATACAACACAAGCCACAGCCTAGTAATTGTGACCAGATTCATTATATTGCTAAGGGCATTACTAAATGTCTGGCAGCTCTGTTAAAATCCCACCCTATCTCCAAGCAGTTCAGGTACTATGCACGACTCTCCTTCCCCATTTTGTCCTCACAACAAATCTGTGAGATAGGATAAGCTGAGAGAGACACAGAGAGAAATAGAGAGAGCTAGAGAGGATTTTCACATGAGGATTTTCCCTCGTCTGTGCAAGTTGGAGGATTTAAAAAATATGGTTTAGAGCAGGGCCTCTTAAACTTTTTCCACTCACGACCCCTTTTGGCCCAAGAAATATTTTTTACTCGACCCCGGGTATATAGGTATATAAAATAGGTATACAAATCAAACATTTACTGATAATATCGTATTTATTTTATTTAACACGCACCTGACCATAAGACACATCTAGTTTTAAGAGGAGGAAAACAAGAAAAAATCTGAGTTGCTCTCCTCCTCTGTGGAAGCCAGGGTCTCTCACTCTGACTGACGTCAGCTAGAGGACTCCTGACCGCTCTCCTCCTCAGCCTCTGCTCTGTTGTTCCGCCGTGCCCAGCCGGCTCTGTGCGGCCCCGCCTGCCTCCCAGCTGGCCATCGGGACGGGGAACGCTTGCTCGCGTCGTTCCGGTGTGCCCAGCCGGCTCTGTGCGGCCCCGCCTGCCTCCCAGCTGGCCGTCGGGCAGGAGAACGCCTGCTCACATAGTTCCAGCGCGCCCAGCCGGTTGGTCTTCCCCGGCTTCTGCGGGCAGTCCAGGCTGCTCGGCTCCTGCCCCGGATGGACCAAGCTAGGGTCCGTCTCGGGACACACATTCACTCCATAAGATGCACAGATATTTCCCCTCACTTTTGAGGAGAAAAAAAGTGTGTCTTATGGAGTGAAAAATACGGTAAATCATAAAGAAATGTATTTTAAAATTTTATTTTTTCCCCCAACCCCCACATTCAGTTATGCGACCCCATAGAGGGTCAAGACCCACAGTTTAAGAAGCTTTTGTTCAGAGGATGCATTTTTTAAGGAACATGGATCAAGTCATATTGGCCGTGTTAGCTTTTCTATGGTCTTTATGCATGGGAATTTTACCTTGGGTTTGACGCTCTGTTGACATCCACTTTTCCAATCCAAATTCTCAAATTGATATGCACAGGGAACTAACTGCCTCTGGGAAATCCCAAGTTAGATGTTAGAGTGCCATTCCCATTCATATCTCCCCAGCCAAAATGCGGACTAGTGGGGGAGTGGTTTGAGCAATGTCCTTGGTGACGCGCAGCTCGTGTCCTCTCCCTTTCATCCCCCTTATGCCTGATTGGCTGTGGCCGAAATGTAAACATGTCTATTGATGGATGCTTTATTTCTGTGTGGTCTGTGTATGTTGGAAAAGCCACTGATTTTTGTTTTGTTTCATGGTGCCAGTATATCTGTCTCCTTCCATTTCTAAGCAGTTCTCAAAGCCTCGCAAAGTTCATGCCCACAGCAGGCACCAGTAATATGGGCATTAGACAGTGTGAGTCACAAGGTGATTTTCAGATCTGTAATTGGCTGCTTTCCACAATGATTCCATTTCCATAGCCCAGGAAATCTTGCTGTGAGAACCCCCCCCCCCCATGTTGCCCATCACACATGCCATCTTTGTGGATATTGATCATCAACAAAAGTAGCATAAAAGCAGCTTTTTATCAGTTATAAATGCCACGAAAAACAACAGAATGTGTCTCAATGTGTGGCAGTATATTTGCTTTCATATTCAACACATTTGGGTGCAAGGCAAGAGGGATGTTCCTGGGAAAAGAGGGGGGGAACCCAAAACTAGACTGCTCTAAACACCAGGGAGAAATGGGGAGATTCCCTCGTGGCCTTGCCACTGCTGGCAAAATATGTGTGTATTAACCTCCCCACATCCAAGATAACAAAAGTGGGATGGCCAAGAACTACATTCAAAGTATCAAATCATAGATAATTCAATTACATTAATGAAAAAAATATTTTGTGCAACTTGGATGAGGGAGGGAAGAACAGGGGGAGAAATGAAGGAGACGGAAGATGGCTTGTGAGGTCCCGGGAATTTGCGGAAGTATGGGAGAGGGTGGTAAAGGAGGGACAGGGAGAGGAGAGTGGGAGAGGGAAACAAGCTGGTGGGCATCTTGGGGTGTGGAGAAGCCCGCAATTTGGCTTATGCACACAAATTCCTGTGTAAAACTTGGATAGGAAATTAAATTCGTATTAAAACAGGATCAGGACAATGCAAGGAAAGCCAAGGGTAGAACTGAGTTGAACCTCGAGGCAAAGGAAAGTTGTGCATAATCAAAATGAATAATCGGGTCAAAACAGAGGTGAATGTGAGTCGAAGTACCCATGCATAAATGACCTATGTTAGTCTTCTTTGAATAATTCGTGAAATCCTTGGCCTAAATTTCAGCTACTGATAAGTCTTTCTCATTTGAATATGTGTTTATAGGTCATTGTGTTTTCATGTGCCATAGTTCCTGCTGAAGTCAATACAAGTTTTTAGAAAACACCCATCAAATTGTGATGGCATTATCTTTCTCAGATGATTATTGTGTGTCTGTTGGGAGATGGTCTAAGAGCAAACGACAGCAATGCAACCATTGGCTGTTAAGAAACACAAGGCATATTTTAATCAGAAACAGATAAAGAAAATCTGCAGTGCTATCCTAAACAGAGTTAACACCTATCAAAGTCCATTTAAGTCTTAGAAGGGTCTAACTCTGCTTAGGAATGCACTGTCAGTCACTTGGGAATCTGTTTTGTTGGTAAGTTTCTTGTGGCTGCAGAAGGTGGTGGTGAATAACCAACATCCTTACTGACTGGCGCCATCTTACTTCATGCCTAAAATCTGAAAAGGATTTACTGAGAGAAGAATCTGCTGCTGTCTGCATATACATATGACTTCAGTTTACTTCTTGGTCATACATCATGTCAAAATACTGCATCTATGAGTCTTATGAAAACACTGAGTTTATCAAGAAGTGAATGTACAGAGAACTGGACAAAAACAACCAGCAAGCAACGAAGTCTAGATGGAGATAATAAATGCTGAATGAGAACACAGTCCAAGAAAGAGCATTTCTGTGTCTTACCTTCCATCACTGATGATGACGGGATCAGGTCCTGAGCAAATATCCTCCACAATGTAAGAATTTTCTGAGCAGGATACGTTTAGGGATGTATAGTTAGGTTTGCATACAGTCAGGAAGTATGGTGTCTGATACCCCGTTGACAACTGTATGATGTCAGTGATGAGAGCTGTGGCACAAAGGCCAAACACATGGACACCTAAAAGAAGCAGGAGAACCTGTGAGATGCTTTGCCTCATTAGAAATGCTACCGTATTGATGTATTCCATTTGGTTCTGTGGCTTGGATCTTCCAATGAATTGCTGACGAAGGGACTTCTGTCAGCAAAGTGGGAACTCCTCATCACCCTTCCCACTGCAGCCCAAGATGATCTCCAGACCGCTGAGCCCCAGGAACAGTAGGAAGGGCTAGTCAGACGTTAGTAGCAGGACTGGGAACATCTTCTAAAATTACCCCCCCACCCAATCTGTCACTGGAATTTTTCCATGGTATTCAGCACCAAATCTGACCCCCACTCTATTTGGCCTTTGGTTGCCCTATCATCTATGTTAAGGGTGCAGTAAAATCTCTGCTGGTTTCAGATTTTAAGAAAGCAGTGCTCCACATTTAAACGTTCAACCTCCCTTTAGATTTCATAGGTAAAGCACTAGATGATGCCATTTCCATCATGGAAGCTGATCAACACCAGGAAGGTTCAATTGTGTAGCGAAATACACTTCCAGTCTTTTAACTATAGCCTGGATAATACATTAGCCCTCCAGAATAAAGAAGATGCCTTATCTACCAATAGAGCAAAGCAAAATTAACAATGAAAAACTGGAACCTAGCTAAAGTTAACAAATATGATCATAAATATATAACTTGGATGAAAGTCCCAATGATTTTAATAGGACTTTCTTCCAAGTAACTTGTTGACATTGGGGTGTAAGCTGTGTGAGATAATCTAAGGGGTTCCCAACCTTATTGAGCCTGCTGACATTTTTTGAATGTTGACACAGTGTGGCTGGTGCAACCACAAAACGACTGCCACCAAATGACTTGGGCTATGGTGGCAGCTCCTGCCAAGGCAGCATTTTAAAGAATCTGCACAGCCATTCAGAAGCCTTGCTGGAGAAAAGCCCCATCTGGCCCCGTACACTTTCTAAAAACACTTGGTGAGTGCCAGGAAAGGTATCACTATGGGGACCACTGATTTATCTAGTTAGTATATTTTTATCCAGCCCTTCCTCCAAAGATCTCAGGGCAGCATACATAGTTCTCCCTTTTCCCATTTCAGCAGCACAACAATCCTGTGAGGTAGGCTGAAAGCAAGTTACTGGCCCAGGATCACCCAGAGAACTTCATAACAGAGTGAGTATTTGAAGCCAGCTCTCTCAGATCCTAGCCCAAGACCCTAACCATTACACTGCACTGGGGTTCTTCTTCTCTGGCTTTCATTACTGAAAAGTCAACAGAGTATTTTATTTATTTCTTTGTTTAATGCAAGAAAAATGCATGGGGCTGTGCAAATGGAAAGGTAGCTGTTCAAAACTTCAATAGCACAATGAAAAGGAAACATGGCAAGTGCTTCAGATTTATGCATTGACACTGACTATTAGGGTTGTGCAAAACATTTTTTTTAAAGTAAATTTTGGGTTCAGGTTTATTGAGCCTGATTTTTTTTTGTAAACCCGAAATAACCCAAATATCCACACCGGTAAAGGTGCATTTTGGCTTTATTTCTGTGGTTGCAAGGGACTTTCCTTAGTCAGCAAAGTTTGGTGAACTTTGGGAAAGGGGTCCAATTTTATGGGCCAGCAAAGGGGTCGCCCCCATCCTCCAGGCATTTGCAAGCCAAACTGTCCATCGGTTTTCAGATTCAGAAGTTCGGCATTGCCAAGGACTGGCAGAAAGAGCCGATTGGCAGGCTGGTTCCTCAAAGTCTGGGGGCTCCCTTTGTATCTGGGGTGCATAGCATGCTTTCCATGCAAATTAGCTTCCAAACTGAGGAAAATCGCTTAAATGCAAGAAAAATAAGGCACAGAATACATTTCTTTTGGTGGCAAATGACATCCTGTGAACAGTCCTTTATTATAGTCATCAAAAATCTCATTTCAAGAGATGGTCATGGTGCAGGGAAACGAAGCCACTACTTGGGGCAACCTTCATTGTGAAAGCAGGTATTCATGGGGAGGGAGCCAGCCAAAGTCTCAACCACGGGGGCTGTTTTGAAGGAGGCTGCACATCTGCGAGGGTAAGGAAGCCTGGTGGTGTAAGCAGCTGTCAAAGCCAGTTCTTTTTAGTTGGAGGGTATATCCCTCTGGACGAGACTGGGTGAGCCCCATGTTTTTAATAACCCTTATGATAGATGCAGATCAACCCACTGAATGGTTGTCAGACCAAGTTGGCTCCAATTACATGACCCCTACTTCACAAGGGCCCTAACAAAACCAGTCAAAAGACAGAAAAATGGGAGAAAGCACAGACCCATGCATCTGAGCAAAGATGAATAGCCAAACCCAAAAAAGCTGAATATCTATTCGGCTTTTTCGGGAATTGCCTATTCGGCCTCAGACAGATTCCCAGGTTTGGGTATTCAGTTTACCCAAAAAATGAATATTGCCAAAATGGCTAATTTTGTGTTTATTTTTGGTTCAGGTATATCAATATGCATAACCCTACTGAGTATGAGTAGAAGTATGTCCAAAGAATGAATATGGCTCTCATCAAAATCAGATATTCTTCAGCAAAAAGGCAACCCACCAACAAATCTGACTGCTCTCCTAAGGAAAGAGTTGAAGTTGCAGCCACCTGCATTGATATTAGCCTCAGCTCCAATCCCATTTCGACGTTTAGAAAGGCAGCAGTAGAGAATCCCTTCTCCCACCATGATCTGCAGTGACAAATGAAGGGTTCAGGGTCATTGTCACAGTTATTTATCACACCATCATTTGATCTGAAGGACTCACATCGAATTTGTAAGAGAATAACCATTTACTTAAGTTAGTAAAAGCGTTACACTGATGTAATGCAATTTCTATAAGTGAGGGCAGTGGAGTAGGTGGCATTGTTTGTTTATGAATACTCTTTGAGCACGTACCATACTTCTACAGTCTTACAAAAACTTTGTTTTCCAGAGAGACATTATGCTAGAGTTGACTGGAAACTCTGCATCACTAATTGTTTTTGTGAATGCCAAACAACACCTCCTGTTTTTGACATTTGCTGCAAACATACATGTTGCTGTTCTTTTCTGCTTCAATTTCCTTCTTCTTCTCCTTCAGTGCTGTCATTTGCCCTTAACTGCCATTTAATTCCACTGGCTAAGGAAACCTATGTGATTTTATTGGTGACATCATGATGAGATATCTGATATAATAATATTAGGGACATTTATGAACAAAATCATGTGTGGGTCATACTGAAAAGAGCTGAGGGAACAAAACCAGCACTGGAATAATGGATATGTTCAGTGAGGGGTGTGTGTGTGTAAATTTGTTTGCATGAACCATATTAATTTTAAGGCAAATTTCAGAAATGGAGAATATTTGGTGCATTCATTTCCTATGTATTTTAAACAGTTTTATCTCACCTTTCAGTCAGCAAAGATACTCAAGGCTAATTAAAAAAATGTGAACTATAAAAGCACAGGACAAAAAGAAACCAGTTAAACCAAATCAAAATTATGACGTGAATTCTTGTGAGTTCAGGGAACCAATAGGGTGATATATGATATAAACGTGGTTACTACAAGAACTAGTGTCACATGGAAGTAAAAAGAAAATGCCATGTGCTATTAATGAACTCACATTGGTTAGATTTCATTCTACCCAATTCCTGAGTCTGTAACCCTATGCCTATACTGTTCTTAGCCTCAATTATTTACAGAGAAAGGCAATAATTTCTCTTTTACCCATCCTCAACTGCAGAGGGGTGGTTCATGAGAAAAGAAAGAAAGAAATACTTGAGATGTAATTTCTGAAGAGAAGGTATATTAAATGGCTGTGCCAAAAGCATAATCAAAAAGGGTGAGTTTTGATGAGAGATTTTGAAGAAAGTGAGATATGTGATTTCCTACAGGTGTTCTGGGAGACAGTATGAGGCATAAGGGATCGCAAGGGGAAAAGAGCAGAGTTGTCTGAAGTAGCAGAAGACCTTGGACTGAGGGCAATGGAGCAGAAGCAGCAAAGATAGGAGAGTGGAGGCTAAGCCATGGAAAGCTTTGAGTTTGTACTGAGTTTGGGAGGGGACAAGAAGCCGGGATAGGAATTTAAGGTGTCTCTTCACATCATCAGAGCAATGGGAACTGAAGGATCCTTGGAACCAGCTACATGGAGGATGTAGTAGTCACATACAACATGATGTCCTTTAAATGCAAAACTGCAAATTCCAACCATCAAATAATGTCCTGCATCTGTGAACAACCCTGAAGCACTTAACGCTGAGTTGGGTGTATGTGAGTTATGGATTCTTCACACTTATCCCCTGAGTTTGTTTCCCAAACATTTTAAGTATAAAGCTATAAGGGCAAGAAATTTATTTGTAAAGCTTCTGTGAAAAACATAGGAATCAGTAGAAAACTGCTGATACAGCAGACTTCTCAGGATGTGGATAACACAGCACAGTGGTCTGACATCCCTGCAAGGCCGATAACCTCCTTCCAGCTGCACAATGTAATCTTAATGGATTTTTCTTATTCCCCCTACAGCAAAATAAGGGCACTGAAGGTTGTATAATTCTAGGAGAATGTAGATGATAAAGGGGACTTTGGGAATTCTACAGGCTGCAGAAAACAGACTTTAACAATCATACAACTCAATCTAGCCATTACAACGAAGGGACTTTGATCAAGAGCACAGTTATTTCTGCAGAATCCGCCACTGCTTCCCCGCCCCCCATTTTTTTTTTATTGAAATAAGAAATAAAGCACGTACAACATCCACTGCTTTTTGGAAGGTTCACTGGCTGCTGTGAACGAAGAGCCCACATAGAAGAGAACATTCTTCAATTTTAGAAGAGCAATATGGGAAAGAAATTAAATTCCAGCACACCCTCTTGTTGTGAACCAGAACAGCCAAACAAAGGCTCACTACAGGAGTGACCTGGTTCTAGAAATACTGAAGAGGGGAAAGAAGTATAGATATGCCAGCCATTCTAGAAAATCACACGTTCTATGGGAGTGTCCTCTTTTTTAATGGAAGCCATATGGCTCCCACTGGAAGATCTACAATTCTTGGGGGGCATTCACAATGTTAGGGGCAAATAGAGAGTATGCAAGATTTGAGGCAGCCCTTTCTCCCTACTTGCTATGGTTTCTGACAGCCAGTTGTTTTATACTGTCCGCCATGGCATGAGGATAAAATCTCATATTTCCCCGAAGGCCTTTAACAAGTGGCAATCAAGAATCTAACCTAACATCAAGTAGTTGACTGATGGTTATCAGGCACCAAGGTTTAATTGATCGTCTGTCTGACATCTGTGTATCAAATGCATTTATCATAAATATACCTGTACAAATAAAATTGCCTTGCTGTTTATATGTTCTAATGATTTACTTGTGAATTGGGGGCTTTGATGATAATGTTTAGCTGGTGGGCAGTGATGCATTAAAGTTAAGAATCACTGTTGTAGATCATAAAATTGACTTATTTATTTAAAACATTTATAAGCCTACCTTCCTCCCTGCTAATTGGGACCAAAGGCAGAGAACAACAATAAAAACAGTATAAACATAATTTTGAAAACAAAAAAAATTAAAACTTCTACCAGAAAAAAAACTTTAACATTCAAGGCACCCACAAATCAATCATCTCATTTATTTATTTAATATATTTTTATGACACCTCTTCAAAGTCCTGCTTGAGGTGGCTTACAATTGAAACTATGTCACAATATTAAAAACAATCCATTAAAAATAAGCCACTGGGAATAGGCAGTATAAAAACGATCCATAAAATAGAAGCAGGCTATTAAAAAGATAAGATTAAAACCATATAAAAAGCCTGGGTAAAAAGATGTGTTTAAGCCTGGTGCCGAAAATTAAGTAAAGTAAGAACCAGGCAAGCCTCAATTGGGGGGCGGGGGTGTTCCAAAGGTGAGATGCCACCACAGAAAATGCCCTGTCTCTGGTCGCCACCTACATTGTAGTTGCTTGTTTTAGAAGCCTTGTGAAACTGTCCTGTAAGTTGCGTTCCAGGAAACTCTGATCAAAATACTCACAAAAACCTCAGAGGTTTCCTAGGTGTTTCTTGAAAGCTCAGCAAATCCCAGCCACTGTGAACCAAGCTGTTAAATCTCAGGAGAAAGGTACTCACATTCCTTTCGGTTTTCCTGGTAGGGTTTCTCCTACTCTCAATTCCCTTGTGCTATCCTGACCCCTATTTCCCCCCCCCCCAACTATCATTCCAGCAACAATGGCTGGCAGCTTCCCTACGTGATATGCTTGTCTGGGGTATGTCTTTGTACTGGGTCAAGAGGCATAGTCTGAGAGTGTTTCCCAGGGGCTCTATTAGGACTGGGACCATGGCACACCAGAAGAAGAGTCTTAGCCTTCTTACTATGCCAGTTATGGACCCAGGAGCCAATATTTGGCCCACTGCAAAAACTTACATGTACTGCTAGACTACACATTACATTTCCCAGTGTGCCAACTAGTGGCTCCCAGGAGCCATTTCAGGTTGAGAAAATGCATGTGGGGGGAGGAAGCCCAAGCCCCCTCTTCCTATGCAACATGGCTCTCATTTGAATCAGGCCCCTGAGTATCTAGGGCAAATCGAAGAAAAGTTTATCGTATAGTGAGGCCTCTGTGGAGGGACGCAAAATTGAGAGTTACAGCTCAGGCCTTCATAAGGTCACAGTTTTTTCCACCAGAAAGCTTTTGGAGAATGCAATTTACCAAGGCAAACAAAGGAAGGCAAATTTGGGGAAAGGGGAAAAGGCGGGGGCAACTTGGATTAGCTGAATTTATAAATTCAAAGATAGTTTGATGTGGACTTTTAAAAGTTTTAATTGGGCATTGTGTGGGGTAGCTTCTTTTAAAAAGAAAATATCAAAATCTGGCCACATCGCTTAACATTTGCTGACTTATTCTAGTGGTTAAACATGAACCCTAGCATCTGGTCCTCTGAGGATCTGCACAGCCTACTCTGAAAATAAAACTGTAACAAGGGAATAACAGAGGAGAAGTATCAGATTCTTTCACTCACTGTAATGGCAGGTGCAGCAAAAGCCAAACTGAGCAACATCAAAAAAGGAACAGCCTCTTGCGAAGGTTCGATGTAGGGCATACTCAGGCTCCTGTCATAGCAGCTGAATCCAGAGTGAACGGGCTTGAAGACATCTGTAAGCTCAAGAAAATAGAGGCTAACAACAGAAGACGCCAGTATGGGCAACTGGGAAGAGAGAACATAGAGGAGTTGTTGAAGGCAATTCGTAAATCATGGGTCTAGTTTGCAATATAATTTAATACTGAAATCATAAGGGAGTCAACAATTGAAACACAATGAAATCCAACTGATGTAAATAAAGGAACAGTTAAGTATATTCCTGCCTTACAGTGAGTCAGATCTTGGATACATCTGACTCAGCATCTTCTACTCTGAGGGACAGCAGCTCTCCACCATCTCAAACGAAGAAAAGTTTTTGCCAATACCTGCTGCCTAAGAAGAAGAAGAGTTGGTTTTAATATGCCAACTTTCTCTACCACTTAAGAATCAAACTGGCTTACAATCACCTTCCCTTCCCCTCCCCACAACAGATGGCCTATGAGGTAGGTGAGGCTGAGAGAACTCTAAGAGAGCTGGGACTAACCCAAGGTAACCCAGTTGGCTTCATGTGTAGGAGTGGGGGAACCAACCCGGTTCACAAGATTAGAGTTCATCACTCCAAACCACTGCTCTTAATCACTACACTACACTGGCTCTCAGCTAAGGAACTTTAGCTGAAGAGGCCAGGGACCAAACCCAGGACTTTCTGCATGCAAAATATATTCTATTACTAAGCCATGGGCCCTTCACTTGCACACATTTCCTGTTGAAATCGCATGAATAAAAGAAGATGCTTTACACTACTGGTCAATCAAAGTCAATATTGTCTACTCTGACTGGCAGCAGCTCTCTAGGGTCTCAGGGTGAGGTATTTTACATCACCTGCGACCTGATTGGTATGATTAAAGTTACATTATACCCAGTGTGAAAATTAAAGTATTTATTCAGAAATTTTCCAAAGTGATTAAAGAATTAAACACACATTACTCATACAACACTTGTAATGCAGGCCAATATTATTATTCCCACATTAAGTGTTAAGAACATAAGAAAAGCCATGCTGGATCGGACCAAGGCCCATCAAGACTGTTCACACAGTAGCCAACCAGTTGTCTCTAGGAAGCCCACAAATAAGATGACTGCACCTAATAATATATGAGAAGACAAGAGTCACTGGAAAAGACAATCATGCTAGGAAAAGTTGAAGGCAGCAGGAAAAGAGGAAGACCCAACTAGAGATGGATTGACCCTATAAAGGAAGCCACACCCCTCAATTTGCAAGATCTGAGCAAGGCTGTTAACGATAGGACACTTTGGAGAACACTGATTCATAGGGTTGCCATGAGTCGCAAGCGACTTGATGGCACTTAACACACAGTATAATGGGCATGCTCCTCTGATACTGTAGAGAATAGGTATGCATCAGGACTAGTATTCATGTTATTTCCCTTTCACGCAGGAAAAATCAAGGCTGAGAAATACTTGTCTGCTTAAAACCACCTTGCAGTTTACAGCTGAAGAGAGACATGAACAAAGGTTCTTTTGGATCTTAGGTAAGGTGTGATGCTCACTTGAACACTTTATTTACTTTATGGTAGACCACTACCAAATGAGACATTCCAGAAACTCGTGGCTTTCTGGCATTACAAGCATTCTAAGCACCAAAAGGACAGCATGAGAATTTCAGAGAAATGCTCACAACTAAGGTGATAAAGGTTACAATTGAGGGTGGATGAATAAGATATGCTAGAGAAATTTCATGGTGTGTGTTAAGTGCCATCGTCACTTCTGTCTTTTTGTGACCCTATGAATTAATGTCCTCCAAAAACTGTCCTATTGTTAACAGCTTTGCTCAGGTCTTGCAAACTGGGGGCTATGGCTTCCTTGACTGAGTCAATCCTTCTCATGTTGGGTCTTGCCCTTTCCTGCCTTCAACTTTTCCTTATTGTCTTTTCCAGTGAATCCTGTCTTCTCATCATTTCACTAAGTTTGCTAAAATCCAGACCAAGCATTCCCTACTGATATTTCAGATGAGCTCCCAGTTGTCCTCCAAGCCCTCTTAGGCAAAATTCAGATGTCACATAAATCATTTCACTGTTCCAACCAGGCTGTGGTCTTCAATTTTTCCATACCTGGGAACTATCCCATATTGAACCCACTTACATGAAAGCACATGGTATGAAGCTATGTGACATTAGCCACATGACAGTAACGTGAGAAGGCAGAAGCATGACTTCATCAGTGTCAAGGCCAGCCCCATGGGCGAGAGACCAAGACAGCAATCTTAAGCAGAGTTCCACCCTTCCTAGTCCATTGAAGTTAGTGGGCTCATAAGTGTATAGCTCTGCTTAGGATGGCACTGCAAGAGAGTCAGGGACTGGAAGCACAAGCTGAACACCCCCAAAGTGTACCACAGTGAAGAACAAGTCAAAGGTCAAAGCCATGGAGGAACCCTCACTTTCACTAAATGACCCCAGGTGTGAAACATCCCACTCATGCAGAGTTCCAAACAGTGGCATCAGCAAGGTTGCATCTCTACCAATGCAACAGTCATGAGACAATTCCTATATCATCATTACAGCATGGTGAGATGGTCCCATGCTCCACTGGTAAACTGTGAAATGGAAGTATACTGTAGGGTTGGATGAATGTTAACAGGCCTGTAAAGTATCCAAAACTTATATTTTCAAATATGTTTGCATTAAAGTTATTTCATTTATTTTGTAATGTTAATACAATTTTATTTTGTATAGAACTGAAAAAAGTGTCAAGCTTCCAACTACATTGTCCCCACTGTTTCTGCACTTATTGCCAGTCTGCTAGAGCGGATCACCAGATACTGCCCAACTGGGAATAGTCTTCCCAGAAGAAGCCAGGCCTTGGCATATCTTCCTGTTTTTTATAGCCATGCTCAGCTTATAGGGTGACCTTCCACATTTAGTGTCATCAGCCTACTGAGAGATGCAACACTGGTATAGGGAATAACCACAGCATGTATTTATTTATTTATGCGTTTCTTTGCTGCTTTTTTGGTCCGCCGGGGACCTTCAGAATGGTTTACACTATAACATACTAGAATGCACTCACATTATACAATACATTACATTTGAGTTAAAACAATAACAAAATTAATCACAAGGGTAAAGTAATATTCATCCTTTCATCACTGTGGTGTTGATCTACCTGACACATACTACCGTATATACCCATGTATAAGCCGACCCGCGTATAAGCCGAGGTGCCTAATTTCTCCCCAAAAATGGGGAAAAATTAGGCACCCGCGTATAAGCCGAGGGTCGGCTTATAACCCCTCCCCCCCCCCCGCAGGCTTACCTGACAGGGCTCTCCAGTGGCGAGGGTCCGGCGGCGCCGCGGCCCGGGGGGGCCTGGGCAGCCTTCCTGCGGCTGCAGGAGTCTGCCCAGGCCGCTCCCGGCGGGAGGAAGCGGCGCCGAGGCCCAGGGGGACCCGGAGCAGCCTTCCTGCGGCTGCAGGAGGCTGCCCAAGGCCCCTCCCACCCGGGAAAAATGGCGGCGGGGAGCGGGGGGGGGCCTTGGGAAGCCTCCTGCAGCCGCAGGAGGGCTGCCCAAGGCCCCTCCCGCCCGAAAAAAATGGCGGCAGGGGTGGGGGGGCCTTGGGCAGCCATCCTGCGGCTGCAGGAGGCTGCCCAAGGCCCCTCCCGCCCGGGAAAAATGGCGGGGGGGGGGCGGGAAGGGCCGGGGCAGCCTTCCTGCAGCCGCAGGATGGCTGCCCATGGCCCCTCCCGCCCGGGAAAAATGGCGGAGGGGGCCGGGGCAGCCATCCTGCAGCAGCAGGAAGGCTGCCCCAGGCCGCACCCGGCAGCAAGAAGCGGCACGGGCCCGGCGGCGGCGGCGGTAAGTTTCCCCCCTCCCTCCTCCCTCCCTCCCCCGTATTGACCCGCGTATAAGCCGAGGCCGGCTTTTTCAGCCCATTTTTGGGGCTGAAAAACTCGGCTTATACGCGAGTATATAAGGTAATTCCAACCTCTCTCTTTAAAAAAAAACCTTCAAACCAATTTTAGACTGCAAGACTAATTTTAATTAAAACTCAAAGATATTCATTGACAGATTGAATCAAATGCTTTTCTAGGATTGTATCATAACACACAGCATTTCATGATCCATTCATATACTTAGAAAAGCAATTAACATTGCACAAAATTATTTTGAATACAGCTGTCTGGGAACATCTACCCAATACATGGGGAAAATACCCTTGCTAGACCTGGTGACACTCTCTTGAACCCCACAGAGATTCCCCTCTCCTTAGGGTTGCTGACTGCTAGGTGGTGGCTAGAGATCTCCTTGGGTTACAGCTGATCTCCAGGCGACAGAGATCAATTCACCTGGAGAAAATGGCCACTTTGGAAGGTGGACTTTGTGGAATTATACCCATTGAAGTCCCTCCCCTCCCCAAACCCTACCCTTCTAGGGCTCCACCCCCAAAATCGCCAGGTATTTCCCAATACAGAGCTGGCAACTAATTATACCCCATTGTAGTCTCTCCCCTCCCCAAACCATGCCCTCCTCGGGCTCCACCCCAAAATCTCCAGGTATTTCCCAACCCAAGCTGGCAACCCTAGTTCTCCTCCTGAATCCTCTGTACATTAAACAGCACAAAGCTGGATGAGAGGATTCCCACTCTATTCTAAATGGGTGTGAGAGACAAGTCTCTGTCCTTCAAAGAATTCATAGGAAATGCAGGGAATTCAGGGGAAGGTTTGGATCTCATAGCACTTTCTGGTGGGTTTTGAAGAGTGGTGAAGATAGGGTTTTCTATGTTCCCACTGGGAGTGGGAGACCTCCAGTCCCCCACAGGCCCTTCGCACCACTGTTTCCTGGGCAGCAGGAAAAAATGAGGGGGATGGGGGAAGCAACTGCCGGCATCCTGCCATGCTGATGTCACTTCCGGTGTAACCAAAAGTGACAACATCATGTTGTTGGCAACACTCTAGCATTCACCCAAAAGTCTATGGTGACATTATTATGTTGCCAGAAAGTGCCCCCCAATGGTGAGTCTCCCTCCAATTGCTGGCAAACCAAAGTGGAGAAAACTCTGAAGTGACAGACTGACCCATACTTTACTCTCCTCCAAGTTTTCTTCCAGTACCAGAAAACTGGGAGGGAGGAGAGGAGGAGTCAGTGGCAATCCCAAATAATGGCTAGCTACTGGGTGAAGCCAACAATTGTGTCATCTTATGCTTATGCCACTCTGAAGCTGAGAACTGTTCACAAGGGTGAGGGCTGAAATTTTCCAACTACTTTGTCCCTACACTATAGAATTTCTTCAAATTATGGTGTGTGTTTTTTTTAAATGAATCCCGGTTCTAATTTCTTAAAGCTAAAAATAAGAATAAAATAAAAAATAGAAAATCCAAACAATCAAAAATAGAAATTCCCCCACATCAAAATCTTCTCCCTTCCCAGTCTCCTGCAAGCTCTTAGGAGCTTAAGCAGGACAGTTTGCTCATCTCTTTCTGATTTTTACTTTGAGTCTCAGTTGCTCTCAACAATCCAGGCTTCCTGGGACATGCTCAGTCTTCGTCAGGTCATTTTTGGATGGTTTTTCCTTTGGCTACTTTAAACAACATCTTTGTCTGTATATTCAAGTATACAGAAACCCCTGTCTTGTCTGCTCTTGTGATTGTCTGCTTTTGTCTGTTTTTGTGACGTACCCAGAAACCCCTGTTTTGTGTGCTTTTGTGACTAGCACAAGCCAACTGCTTCATTGATATTAGAGGAAATGATTACATTGCAATTCTTCATGCAGGAAAAAAGCAAGTAAATGTTACCATTTGTCAAATTACAAGTCATAATTATGTGGAATTCTTTAACATACTATTTGTTTTAAAATACCCTGTCCAGGTATTGTTCCTGGTATAAAAAAATACATCTTAAAAAAAAAGGTGAGGAGAAACATATGGGTTGGTTATGAGGAGTCATTCCTGCCAAGTCTTCCTTCAAAGAAGAAAGACTTCCTCCAGTAAAGACTGACTTTTCTTGTTTCATGAAAAATGGAAACTATTTTATAAATACGTTGAGGTTTAATTTTAACAAAAAACAAAAATAAACTTTCAGTAGTGACGTCTAATCCTATTTTATATCTAGATAACCATGTTAATTGTAGAGATATTAAATACCCCTGATAGATAAGTTGGTGATAATTTTTTTATTATATTACATGATCAGCAATGTCTGAATATTTTTATATAATTTGGGTAACTATTTGATTATATGATTAGTAATGCTAGACTAATTTTCTTTTTCTTATTTTTTCTCATATTTGAGTAATTATTTGATTGTATAATGGCTCTGAAAAGCCATTATGGCAATGCAATCTGTTTGATATGTTTATTTTTATTTTCTCAATTACATTGTGGAAACCCTTACTCTTCCCCTTTTTTCTTTTTGTACCCTTTCTTTTATAAAAAAATTAAAAATGTAAAAAAAAGACTGACTTTTCTGACAGTGAAAGGCTTCCTCTGATGGAGAAAAGTCTTCCATTGTTGAAGAAAATCTTTCTTTGTTGTTGGAAGACTTGCAAGAATGCAGTCATAGGATCCAACTTAGTGGAAGGGAGTCAGAGAATTCAACGGATATATGGTCCACAACCCAAAAGCTACAAGTGGCTATTTGAGCTAATACATATTTATCAAGTGTGCTGCTTTGGAAAGCAGCAGCCTTGCAATTTTAGGCATTAACTTCAAACACCTTGAACATGTAAACATAATTAGCTGGCATAGTGTGCATTGGACTAATTTGCACAGCAGAAATTCCCTTTTTGGTTCCAAACTGGAATTAAAAACAAACAAACAACCATATAAATAAGTATATAAACCACAGAATGAATGGATTGTGTCCAACCTTTCTGCTTAGGCAGTTGGAGACCTTCCTCTATCACAAGAAGCCTTTTTCTGACAGAAGAGGTTCTTCTACACAAACATCAAAGGAAGGCTGTTTGGACCAATGAAAAGGGTGGGACCAATCACAAAACCACTGCAATGGAAATGGAACCCGTCACAAAACACTGAGGAGGGTCTGAAAAAATGTTAGAAGTCTTCACACCACATGTCAGTCTGTAGTGAATGTGTTTGTTTCCAACCAAGTGCTCCCTGAAAGCACAAAGATGATGCCTCTTCCAAAATACCTTCTACTCCAATGAAGTGGAGGAAAAACAGGATTGTTTTGAGGACAAAGCAATTGGGCGCTGGCTAACACTTCAGTGGGCACCAGATGAATAGTTCATCTGCAGGGTTTGTTACCAAAGGATAACAACTAGCATAACTGGCTTTTATTAAAAGCTTGAATAAATTCATACAGGATAAATAAATTAATGACTTTGAAACTAAGAGAGCTGTCTCCATATTGAAAAGCAACACAACAAGAGATGTCCACCCCCTCCTGTCCTCTTTGCTATTTTTAATCTATCTGGCCACTGTGGAGACAAGAGTGCTGGGCTATGGAGAATTTTGGTCTAAGCCAGCAAGGCAATTTATGTCCTTAAGTCAGAAGCTGAATGAGATCAAACAGCATGCACTCTCTCTCTCTCTTGAAGTCAAGGGCTGGGCAAGAGAGCACAGCTGGGCATTGCCCTGCATGTACCTTCTCTTCTGTCCTTGAAGAACAGAAGAGAGCACATGGATGTAGCAGCTGTTTTCCCTTCAGGAAAGAAGAGTTGGTTTTTATATGCCACTTTCTCAACCACTTAAGGAAGAATCAAACCGGCTTACAATCACCTTCTCTTCCCCTCCCCACAACAGACACTTTGGGAGGTAGGTAAGGCTGAGAGAGCTCTAAGAGAGCTGTGACTAGCCCAAGGTCACCCAGCTGGCTTCATGTGGAGGAGGGGGAAAACAATCCGGTTCACCTCATTAGAGTCCGCTACTCATGTGGAAGAGTGGGGAATCAAACCTAGTTCTCCAGTTTAGAGTGTCCCATTTCTCTCTAGGACTCAAACTTCCCTCAGTCCTCTATCTCACTTTTACCCCAGTCCTTCTCTAAGGAGTTCAGAGTGGTGCACAAGTGGTGCAGACCCTCCTCCCTTTTATCCATACTACAACTCTGCAAAGGTTGAGATAGCAGGACTGGCCTAAATCCTCTCAATGAGTTTCATCATTACTGAATGAGGATTGCAACTGGGTCTCCAGGTTTGTATTCCAGCATTCCAACAATTGTGCGTAGGAAAACAGAACAACTATGAAGAGCGTTAAACACCACACAGATGCATCCATATGAAAAGGCATATGAAAATTAATGCCTTGGTGGATGTTCCCTTGCTTCCAGCAGCAACACTCAACCCAGTCTCATAATCAGGTGTCCAAAGACCTGTTCAGTCACTTTTATTGCCCTTCATCTGCCACTTGTGGCACTATCTGGTACACTTTTCGAGGCTCTGTGAGCCTCAGACTCTATTTACTTCATTTCGACTGGGCATCCACATCCCAGGTTGCTTCCACACAATTCCCCATTCTGCTTTCATTGCCTCTGTGGATGCAGAGGCAGTCCTAACAGCAAAGGAGCTTCCACAGGAGGCTGTACCCCCTTGTGCCTGTTATCCCTGCTTTACTGCCAGATTATTTTTGCCCGCTTAAAAAAATCAGTGGTAACAGCTGTACGGCTATAGGGTACCAATGTTACAGCCATACATCTGCTACTGATTTAAAAGTTCACAGGCAGTGGGCAAAGGAAAAATTATGAGTGTGAAGGGAAATGGCACTGGATGTTGCTCAAGATGTAGGTGGAGAAGTGGAACAGTAGATTTGAGTCCAGTAGCACCTTAGAGACCAACAAGAGAGTCAGGGTATAAGCTTTGGGGAGTCAAAGCTCCCTTCGTCAGACACAGTAGAACAGAAGTGGAGATCTGAGTCCCTTTATCCTAGTCAGAAGTGGGAGGGGTATTGTCAAGACTGCTTGTAAAGGATGCAAACGTACAATATATATTGTAATCAGATTGATTAGAGCAGAGGGGAAATGCTTGGGGGCAGAAAATTATCATCTGTAGCGAGGTAAGAATCCTATGTCCCTATGCAGCCCTGGGGGTGGGGGGTGTCCATTGTTCTGAACCTGTGAATTAACTCAAGTTCAGCAATCTCATGCTGTAATTTCCCTTTGAAATTTTTTTGTTTGAGGACTGCCACTTTTAGGTCAGCAATGGAATGATCTAGAAGATTAAAATGTTCTCCCATGGTTTTTGAGTGTTGCGGTTTTTAATGTTGGATTTATGTCCATTTATTCTTTGCATAGGGACTGACTTGTTTGTCCATTGTAGACAATGGAAGGGTATTGCTGACATTTGATGGACTATATAACATTGGAAAATGAGCATGTGAATGAACCTGAGATGTTGTTAGGTCAAGTTATTGTGTTGTCAGAGTGGCTAGGGGGACAGAGCTGGCATCTTGGTTTGTTGAAGGCCCTGGTCCCAGAGTTCGTGTTCATGTTTGGAAGGGTATTGCTGTGGGTAAGAAGTTTAAGGTTAGGTAGCTGTCTGTGGGCAAGAAAAGGTTTGCCTCCCAATGCCTGTGAGAGAGGAGTATCATTGTCCAGCATAGGTTATTAATGATACACTGGACCAGTTTGAGCTGCGTGCTGTATGTGGTGTGCTGTTGTTGTTTTGCGTGGGCCTATCGTGTACCAGGTTATCCCTTGGTATCATTCTGGCTTTGTTGATCTGCTTCCTTATTACCTCCGGTGGGTATTGTAATTCCAAGAATGCCTGTCGTAGATCCTACAGGTGGGAATCTCTGTCTGAGGCATCTGAACAGAGGTGGCTGTAGTGCAGAGGTTGGCAGTAGACAATGGATCGTTTGTCGTGTTTAGGATGGTGACTGAAGCATGTAGATAAATTTGGTGATTAGGCTAGCCTGATCGCATCAGATCTCAGAAGTTAAGCATGGTCGGCCCTGGTTAGTATTTGGATGGGCAACCTGCAAGGAATACCAGGGTCATGACATGGTGGCAGGCAATGGCAAACCACCTCCGAACGTCTCTTGCCTTGAAAACCCTATGGGTTGCCATAAGTCAGCTGTGACTTGACAGCACACACGCACACACAGGTTTCTGGTATAGGGTGGTTTTTAGGCGTCCATTACATATTTGTACAGTGGTGTCTAGAAAGTGTACTTCTTGCATGGATTGGTTCATGGTCAGGTCAGTGGTGGGGTGAAAGTTGCTGAAGACCTGGTGAAATTTATCCAGTGCTTCTTTCCCATGTGTCAAAATGATGAAAGTATCGTCAATAAATCTCAGATACAAGAGGGGTTTTAACGGATGGAGAAGTGGAAAAATCCTCAGCTTCCCAACCAGACTTTTCTCAAATCTCCTTTAAGAAAAGATTGTACCACAGCAACTTTAGATAACTATGGAGCTGAGACAGGGAAAGCCTGGAAGGTGGATAATACAACAATACTGTGCAGACTCCCCCCCCCTCCATCCCTCCACCCAAATGCTATGAAGGGGGGAAGAGCTCTGCCTGGAAGCATTCCACTTGCTTTCTGGACAAGAAATAAATCCTTTCACTTTTTGCAGCCTCCAGCTCCTTGTATCTCCCAATTTACATCCACTCAGTAAATAGCCATCAGCATAATAGAAGAACAATCAGTCTGCAAAGGTGCAGGTTAGACAAAAGCTACTTAATAACAACAGCTATCAATATTGTTGTCTGTTTATTCTGGAGAAGTTAGTCATTCAGGTGAAAACGTTCAGCAGCTGCAAATTCATCCCTCCGCTTAAGAGGACCTACTTAAACAGCCAAAGTCCAAATTGAACCAGCGAACATGAGAAATTTTTTTACTTCCCTAATTAGATCAGCTGAGGCAGACCATACATACCTTTCACTCAACTGACATTTCTCTTTCTTTTGTCTTTCTCAATCTCCTGAACAGCAAACTGCTCTTTTCATGTACACATATCTACCCTCTCCCATCAGCAGGAAGAGTGCTATCTTCTCTAAAGTTTGATGAATGTGTTGTTCAACAGAGATGGACCATATTATCAGGAGACTAAATCCTAACTATTTGTTCCCATTGATGAAATACTGGTTGACCATCCTGGACTATTTACTAGTCATCTGCCTAAAAAGGGGGGTTAGCTAGTGGCTGTAACTGCATTTTATCAAGAAATAATAATAGGTAAACATTTTGTAGTAGGAATCTCAGTATTCAGATAAGAACAGATTATTATAACGTGGGACTATCAGTAAGAAATTTTAAATCATAAAAAGATGAGATAATTTCAATTTATAATGAAATTTCTCTATCCAATATATTTGGATGAATTTATTTCAGTTTATTTAGGGCTGTTGATTCGGGAAAAACCGAAGTGGAAAAATACCGAATAAATGCAAATTTGGCAAATTTCTGGTTCAGGTTTACCAAATCCACAAAATCTGGGAGGGTGGCAAAGCCAAATTTGCCATTCCCAAATATCCGGCTTTTTTAGCAACATCTTTCTGTGGCTTCTGCGGGGGCATTTGTGCAGGTAGAGGTCCCACGTTTTCAGGGTAGCTAGAAGGGACTCTCCTTGCAAGAACCACCAAATTTGGTAAAGATTGGATCAGGGGGTCCGGAGTTATGGGGTCTGGAAGGGGTCGCCCCCATCTTCCTCCGTTTAAAAGCACTGAGTGGCTGTAGGCAGATTCTTTAGAGCGATATTTGCTGTGCATCACAATGGAGCAGCTGGGCTTTAAACGGGAGGGGGGATTTGCTTGGCTCCTCCATAGAGATACAATGTATCTTTAATGGAGGAAGCTATTTCCTGTGTTTTTGCAAGGAGAAAGCTCTCCTTGGTGCAACCTACCTTGCCTGGACAGCTGAACAAGGGGGAGGGAAAGAGGAATTTAACTTCCAGATAGTGACTAGCCCTGAGAGAAGAGTATTCTTTGGCCAATCACAGAAGCTGGATTCTTTTCTGTGTTTTGGCCAAAGGCTATACTACCTAGTTTGGGTGTTGCTCACAGAGAGACAGAGTTTGTTCTGGTGCAAAAACCTTGGCTTTTGCTCCTGCTGCCTCATCCTGAGTGGACCTGGTGGATTACAGCTTGCTTCCATGGGATTATTTCCTGTCTGCTACCTGGAGGAGAAGAGAAGATATCTAGCAGTTTGAGACCCTATCATTTTATTTCATTTGGGGCTTTCCCCACCCCCCTACACTTGGCTGCATGCAAGCAAGGGGAGGCGTTTCTGGGACTGAATTCACATTGGTTTCAACACTTTGTAGTTGTTATAGCTCATAACTGCTTAAATTCCTGTTTAATTCTTTTTTGATTCCTCTTTAAAAGTGTTAAAGGTTGGTTTGGTTCCTGTTTAAGTGTTGCCTGTTTGGTTTCTTTGTGTGTGTGTGTGTGTGTGTGTGTGTGATCCATTTAACTTGGCTGCTGGTGGGTTTGTGTATCCTTATTGTGTGCTGGTTTGTTGTTGTTGGGCTTGGCACTGTGCATCAGATTGGCTTGGTTGGCACCACATCTGGGCTGGCAGCAGTGCCCCCAGACCTCCAGCTACCTGACATCATGTGGCTAGATGTGGGTTTTGTGGGAGTGTGCCGTCAGAGTGTGCCTGGGTGCTGTGTCTAGCCTCCACTCAGCACATAGTGTAGGTTAGGTAGGGGAGGGCAAAAGGGGCCCCACTTTTGATTTTGTTGTGGTGTGTTGTGTTTAGGGGTTTTTGTTAAGAGTCTCAGCTCCATAGTCCTCTTCATGTGGTTTGTTGTGCTGCTTCTAGATAGCTAGGTTGTGATGTTGTTGTCTGGTGGTTGTGTAGGGGTAGCATTAGTTGTTAGGGAAGAAGAAAACAGGCTGGGAAAATTTAAGGCCATGGGCTTTTTTGTTTGCAAAGCTCCTGGGGGGCATTTGTGTGGGTAGAGGTCCCAAACGTTCAGGGGAGCTTGAAAGGACTCCACTTGCAAGAACCCTCATGTTTGGTGAAGTTTGGGTGAGGGATGCCAAAGTTATGGGGTCTGGAAGGGGGTGACCCCTTTTCTCCATAGGAACGCATTAAAAACTGTTTGTATTGGTTTCAATGGAGAAAGGGGGGCGCCCCATTCCAGACCCCATAACTTCAGCATCCCTCACCCAATCTCCACCAAACTTGGGGGTTCTTGCAGGGAGAGACCCTTCAAGCTACTCTGAAAATGTGGGACCTTGACCTGCAAAAATGCCCCCCCCAGGAGCTGTGCAAAAAACCCCTCCCAATGCTTCTCAATGGTGGGGGAGGGAAGTAGCCATCTGAATTGCAGTGACCCAGATCACAGGGCTAGGTGTGAAGACAAAGAGGAAATGCTAAGGAACTCTTTCCCACCATTGAGAACCGGCTTCGACAGCTGCTCACGCCACCAGGCTTCCGAAGGAGACTTCCTCACCCACGCAGATGAGCAGTCTCCTTCAGAACAGGTTAATTTACACACACACACACACAATGTCAGTCAATAGTAGTGTTGGGAACAATAAATTGTGCTATAATATTTGCTATAATATTTGCCATTTTGTGTTTTCTAAATGTTGTAATAACAGTGCTAAACACTATAGAAAAGAAACCAGGAGTTTGTTTTAGAAGTCTTTTCTTTTTGAAGAATCAAATGAGGAAGTCCGACCAACTTATTATAGTGACCCACTTAAAAAACAAACCAATACTAAGGATAGTATAAATATATACACAAATCATAATTTGACAGGTAGTCACTTAGGTAGACTAATTTTCTTGACCTTACAGAATTGTCCTTGATTGGCGTCAGTAGAATATACGAGAAGTACATCAGTCATAGGCCATTAACGCATGGCCATAATCGAATGTGTTTGTCCCTGGCCTATCTCACGTTTTATGTCCCCGCGTTAAAAAAAATTGAACGCATGGGGACATATTCCAGGGGCAAACAAATTCGGCTGCTTTCCCCGCTGAGTAGAAAGCACTGCCTGCCCTGGCCAGGAAAGCAGCAGCGGCACCAGGTCCGCGCACTTCCAGCCGCCACAAACCTCCACCCGGCAACCTTTTGCTGGGTAGAGGCTGGGTGGCTGGAAGCACACAGCCTTGGCGCCGGAATGGGCCACTGAAGCCACTTCCCTTCTGACGGCAGGGACCCAGGCAGCAGGCTGCTCGGAGGTGAGCTTCAAACACCGGCTCGGGGGGGGGGGGAGAAGGTGCTGCTGCCACCACTGCTGCTCTCCCCGCAGGGGAGTGCCTTCTTCCCGGCAGGGAAAGGAGCTGCTGCCACTGCTGCTGGGGCCTGGAAGTCTCCCAGTGGGGAGTCGATCCGGGCGCCCAGCACGCATGGGCGAGCTCCTTCCTCTGTTGCACAAATTTCCTATTTAAGTCGCAATAACAGAGGAATTAGTTCTCCCGGGAATGTAGCGAAAGAGGTCAACACGAGCTTGTGCAAAGCACATGCGTGGGGACATTGCCAATTCGCTGCATTCCTGGGAGAAAAGAGGGAGAAAGCGGCCATGTGTTAATGGCCACTGATTCATCACTAGGCAACCCACACTAAGAATGTTTTAAATACCCTCTCTCCTCCCACTGTTTGTTCAATGTGGTGATTATAAATCTCAGTGCACTTAAATTGAAGATGATGGCCTGTATCCTACCACTCTGCTCAGCAACATTAGAAGGCTTTCTCCAGCCTAAGGAGCCTGCCTCTAATGCATTTCAAGATGTCAAACGCTGTTGAATGAAGTGGTATGATACAAGCTGATATTTTAGTCAAACAAGCACTGGATATATGGTCTAGAAAATGACCCAAGCAAAATGGAAGGAAAATGGGCTGGAAAACTAGACATCACTCCTATTAAAACAGATTCCTCCTTGTAGAGTGCAGAACTAAAAGCCAAACTAGATGTTATAAAGGGGCAATGAGGATTCCAATTCTAATTTTTCCTCAGAGAACTACTAATATGAGGATTCAGAAGGCATCTGCAGTGAAGAAAGTGTGGGTGGTTTTAACTGTTCCTCCTACCAATTGCTTAGGGTTGCCAGCTCTGGGCTAGAAAATTCCTGAAGATTTGGGGAATGGAGTCTGGAGATGGAAGGTACCTCAGCAGAACATAATACTATAGCCTCCAAAGCAGCCATTTACTCTAGGGCACTGGTTCCTAACCAGGGGTCCGTGGACCCCCAGGGGTCTGCGAGAACTAAATTAAGGTCCGCGAAACAAAGTTATAAACCCATAATAAATTAATATTTTCAATTAAAAGTTCTCTATTATAATATATATATATTCAAATATTATTCTAAGTTTAATGTTTAACTAACAGTTATGATTAAAGTTTATTTTCAAATTCTCCGAATTTTTATTTTGAACCTTGGGGTCCCTGCACCGAACCAAAAAGTCCTAGTGGTCCCTGGGCAAAAAAAGGTTGGGAACCACTGCTCTAGGGGAACGAGGGAACTGGTAGAAGGGTTGTGGGCAGGGACATGGGGGCCCCATGATGCTGGCTGCAGCGCTATATCACTTCTGACAGTTGGTTCTGGGACAGGGGATGTCCTGCCCACACTGGGGGCTTGGCAGCCCTAAGGGGAACTGATCTCTGTAATTTGAAGATCAGTTGTAATTCTGGGATACTTCTAGGCCCCACCTGGAGCTTGGCAATGCTACCACTGCTTCTCCTCAGCAAATTCCACTCCCCCAAAACCTGAAAGGAGCTCAGCTGGGGTGTTATGATATCCGAATAGGCCCAAAGTTACCCTGGGACACCCCGCAAGGTGTTCAGGACTGAAGCTAGTGTGCAAAGGATGGAACAGTGCTGTGCAGCCAGAGACAAAAAGGGGTCTCCTGGCATCCATCTTGTTTGTGCCGTGCTGCAGACAGCTGACTGGGCTGAATCCAGGAATGATTTTTGAAATCAGGTTTTTGAAATCAGGAAATGAGGGTGAGGGGTAAGGATACTTACTCAAGAGTAAGGAGTAGGTGCTTGGATCTCCATAGACTTCCCTCCCTACCTATAACATCCCACCAGCAGGATGCATTTATTGTGATGTCTGAAAGCAGTCAAGAATCGATCAGAGATTGGGAAGGGGGTACAATTTCTCTCCAGAAAGGTATGAACGGCTGTTCTTGAATCTAACCCTTGTGAATCTGCACAAAAACTGATTGTTTTAAAAGTACTGGTTGTGAATCCTTTTTCGGAGGGAGGGGGAACCTCCCACTAACCACAGCACATATATTAGTGACATGTTAGTGACACATATCAACCGGCTCCTTTTTAATGCAGATCTGACACACAGGTCCCTTTAATGGTTTCAGTAGTTATTCTATGTATAGAATGAGTGTGAGTCAGAATTACAAGTATTCTTAATCATATGTAGTCTAAATTAAGGGGAAGGACAATGCTCCTTCCTAAACATCATCTCTGAACCTGGATAGTCTCTATGTATGTCAGGTAACAGTAAATAAAATTCTACAGAAAGTTTCTGGAAAATCCAGGTAGGATCCAGCCAAACTACGTCCAGAGGACATTTTCATGCTAGATAATCAGCTAGGGATAGGGTACAGCTATTCTTGGGAATGAGGATCTCTGTGCATGTTCAGAGGAACTCTAGCAGAACTATAATGCATTACACATTTCAGGTACTGTTTTGGAACTGAAACCTGTATCTACTCAAATACTGACATAGTGATGGATTTCAAGATGTCTACTGCTGAAAAAAGCCCTGGAAAAATGCAAGCAGAAGGTTCCAACAAAAATACGAAGGGTTGTCACACATGCTGAAGAGCTACCACATTCAAATTTGGTTCTGAAATTCCTCCGTACCCCATGCTAAGCATGGTAGAATAAATGGAACATTACCTCAAGCTGATTCTGGGAGCATAAGGATTACACACATAATTTCCCCCTCAGCCTGTATCTCAAAAAACGAAATAAATAATATTAATAATCTGTGTCCTTGCAACACATGAGGGCTAAATCCCAGTCCATCTGGAGCAGACGTCTGCATAATTCAGACCCTCCCCCCACATTCTAACATGACATGAAGCAGTAAGAACAAAGGATGCCTTTCTTTTTCTCATGATAATGTATAATCAAAACAGTGCATGCTTCCTTAATGCTCTATGGTTAGGACAACCTTTAATAAAAAGCAATTACCTTTCTTCATTCGATACACGTATGCATATCAAAACACAGCCAACATACTTTACTCTGCCTACAGATATGTAACCTGCACCTGACATTAATAGGATGAACCGATATCAATGTATTTTATCTCCCTATCTCTTCAGTCTATATGCAGAACAAATAATTAGGAAAGCTGGATTAGATTTAGATGAAGGTGGAGCGAAAATTGGAGGGAGGAACATTAATAATTTGAGATATGCCAATGACACTATATAATTGGCAGAAAATAGTGAAGATCTGAAACGACTACTGCTGAAAGTTAAAACAGAAAGTGCCAAAGCAGGACTACAGCTGAACTTGAAGAAAACAAAAGTAATGACCACAGGAGAATTACACAACTTTAAGGTTGACAATGAGGAAATTGAAATTGTTCAAGACTTTCTATTCCTTGGCTCCACCATCAACCAAAAGGGGGACTGCAGCCAAGAAATCAGAAGGAGATTGAGACTGGGAAGGGCAGCCATGAAGGAGCTAGAAAAGATTTTGAAGTGTAAGGATGTGTCACTGGCCACCAAGATTAAGTTAATTCATGCCATCGTATTTCCTATTACTATGTATGGGTGTGAAAGCTGGACAGTGAAGAAATGTGGTGTTGGAGGAGTTACAGATACCGTGGACTGCCGAAAAAACAAATCAGTGGGTTATAGATTAAATCAAGCCTGAACTGACCCTAGAAGCTAAAATGACTAAACTGAGGCTATCGTATTTTGGTCACGTCATGAGACGACAAGAGTCACCGGAAAAGACAGTCATGATAGGAAAGGTTGAGGGCAGCAGGAAAAGAGGAAGACCCAGTAAGAGATGGATTGACTCAATAAAGGAAGCCACAGCCCTCAATTTGCAAGATCTGAGCAAGGCTGTCAAAGATAGGCCATTTTGGAGGACTTTCATTCATAGGGTCACCAAGAGTCGGAAGCGACTTGACGGCACTTAACACACACACATATCAATGAGACATACTTCCAGTGGTAAACTATAGAGTACAGGTACAGTGCTGCATAAAGAGGATAGTTTTTTTTCTTTAAAAGTAGCAAAGGGGTAAAAGGGGGCAAAAAGCTAATAATTCACATAAAATGAACTGCACAAACCGTGGCATTTCTCTTGGCAGTATGAATTATATGTTTTCACTACTTGCAATATTTCTCTACATCTGTAAATATATTTATGGCACTTAAGTGCTGCTCAGAGTGTATATCACAGACTTAAAATCTGTTTAACAGCTATTTTTTCCCCTTTTAATTACAGTTCTAGGAGCTGGAGGCTTCTATAGAATTCTCAACATCCTTACCAAATTACAGTTCCCAGAATCACTTTGAGGGAAATATAAACTAATATTTAAGTGTAGATGTGGCTTAAGATGCTACCAGATCTGCTATATACACAGTAAGAGAGAGAGATGTCCTGACCCAAATATAAAGTTCATGGTCAATCTCCACTCAAAGACTAGCTTAGATGCACTTTAGTCTCACTGATTTAAGTGCAAACCTCCAACAAATGTTAACGATGCTCAACTGGATCCTAAATGCTCAAAACAGATCAGTGGTGGCAGCAGGTCTTCAGCTGAATTGATTTTTCAAGAAACCTGTATACCAGTTCTGATTTCACCCAGTTAACCCTTAGAAGATTTTAGCAGGGATCCACGGATGGTGGCTTGGCATAGCAGCCAAGCCATTATTTGTGGTTCCCAGTGAGTCTCCCCCTCATGAATTTTCCCAGGCACATGGAAAGGACAGGTGGTGGAGGTCCTTTGGACACTGAAGCAGGCATAAGCAAAAGCAAGGGGCACATACTGTTCTGTTCTGGAATTGCCTGCTCAAATGTCCAACTTCTGCTTTCATGTGGCTATCAAAGGATTGAGATATGGTGCACCATACTGGGCTTGTAGAAGATCTGGCTAGCTTGCATGTCCATTCCACATGGCATCTACCAAAATACAATCATTAGGAGTCATTCCAGGGGGCTTGTGGTTCCAGCATTGACTGACTCTAGAAAGGAGTGGGGTTCTCCACAAGACCAAACCAGAATCAAGGCCATAGCACAGGCCTTGAGGCATTACAGGGGAGATGGGCTACGCTGGAGGGAAGAAGTAGATGGATGTTGACTTTAAAAGGGCCAGGTAGGAGTATAGTTCATTGGGCTACCAGTGAGCTTTGGGAATACTGAAGCAATTGAAGGTGGTTGCAGATATCCAGACAGCAGGTAATTCTACATGTAACTAGTTCTGGAACAATCACATTTTCAGCTGGTCAGGTTCCTAAAATGGGTCAGAGTCTGGGTTGGATACACTTTAGTCTTCTTGAAACCTCTGCTTCATGAATATACAGCAGCTGCAGAATACCCTCTCCTGAGAGAAAGTTAGTGGTCTGAATGCATCCACAATTATATCCTTGTAATGAATATGCTTCCTTTGTATAGTAATCCTGTAATCATTTTAGCTTGTAAAAGCTGCATAGTGTCAAAGGGGTTTTGTGTTCCTGGCTGTCAGTGCTCTTTGTTCATGAACATGCATCGAACAATTCTTTCATCTGTTCCGTGCCTTCCCTTTGAATTCACTCTGAGCCTTCTTGACAAACCCATGTGGGTGGTGACACTGTATAATTATGCTACCGAGTCCCCTAACATGTAATATCCTGGGACAACCCCAGTGCTAAAGCCTCAAGTGAAACCAGGACTAGGGTTGTGCATATCGATAAACCCAAACAGATGATCTGGCTAGGACACTGAAACTTTCATGACATGAACCCAAATTCCTTGATTACTTAGGTCAGGTTCTCACTGTGCTGGCAAACGTGTCATGATGGTTCTCCTTCAGACTGCAGGTGGGGGCTCCCATGACTGAATGGTTCTCCCTGTATACAGAAAACTAGCATTTCATGAAGTAGACTAGGCTAGATTCCTTCTCCAACATCTAGTCATGGAGGAAATATTTTGTACAGAGGAGTATTTAATAATGCAAATCCCTCACCTGCCATCAGAAATGGCATATTGCAGATATCAATTTACCACCTCAATGAGACTATATACTTTACAAATGTACTTTATATGCTTGAAATATAGTTCTATTTTTCTAAACAAATTTAACTTCTAACATCCATGACAGTATAAAGCTCTGGCAAATCCACAAAACCGCAAATGATGATTTAATATTTAGTTAGGAATTTGGTAAACCATCAAATTTTAATAAGAAAGGGCTTAGACAACCTTTATTCGGTATATACCGGTAACCAGCAAAGTTACAAAAAGTCCCTAATCCTAATAGAAGGGGCTTCATACTCAGGAGTGCTGTCTGTGTGTACCCTGGAACCCCCATCTTCCCAAATGTAAAGAAGCAGGTACTTTTGATATGTGTGAGTATATGTGTGTGAAAGAAATTAGGCCCCAGAGTAAAATTTGATTGACCTAGTTTGACTCAGGAATGCCGTTAAAATGATCCCAGAGCAATTCTGAGAGGAACAAGTATCTGCAAAATCCAAAAAGGAGAATTCTTACTGAGACAGTGTCCAGAATAATTCAAGACTATTCTGCTCCTGAAATACCCAATTTAAAAGAACACTTTCTTTGCACCAAAACAGCACTGGTTTGACTTTTTGTGTTTTCAAGAGCCAGCATGATATAATAGTTATGGTATCTGATCATGACCAGAATTCAATTCTCCATGAAGCTCACTAGATGAACTCCAGTCACCTTTTCTCAGCCTAATATATCTCTTGGGAATGTTGTGAGGGTGAAATTAGGAGATGCTACCCTGAGCTCCTTGTAGGAATAAAGGGGCCTGGCAAAAATCAACTAAATAAACTTTCTTTCACTGGCTCAAGGTAGTCTATATGGCTCTCCATTCCTCATTTTATTCTCACAACAACTTTTCCAGGTAGGTTAGTCTGAGAGAGAATGACAGGCCCAAGATCAACCAACCAGTTTCACTGAATGGCCAGATTTGAATCCAGATACCTTAACTCCTAGTCCAACACTCTAACTCAATGATCTCCAGCATGGCGACCATGGACACAGTGGTCACACCGATGTATTTCCTAGCACCCACTTGCTTCTTCCCCAAAAACAAACAGTTAATTCTGTCTTTTCTCTAACTAATTGGAACAGGAGGTACCTGAGAAGATCATATTTGGATTTGCAGAGAGTATCATTTTTTATTATAGCTATCCCCATCATCAAAAAAGAACACTTAGTCTGAAACCTCCCAACATTTTGTAATCCCCCCTCACAGCGCAGCCATTTTGTGATTCATCACAACTCCCATGGCAACTCCCACTACACTTTCCCAAAAGTTCAAAAGTACCCACAGACTCAAAATATTGAAGGACCCACTGCTCTAACTACCACACTGGTTTCCTTCTCTTGCTCTCTTTCATTACATAGCAGTCAGCAGTGTTATAATTATTTTCATTGTTCAATGCAAGTTATACAATTGTATACAATCTTGCAAGCTACAGACGGCTTCTCGGAAGCTGTATTAGAATGATTCTGTGGGGTTCTGTCAGAGTGATAGTGAGTTCCAGGTATGCTCTGGTAAAACTGTATTGTATCTCAAAATAATCTGCACAGGTTACCTTTCTTGAGACTGTACCTCTCCAGACTGTGGACCTCTTTCAATACTACCTCCCATATGTAACTCCCCCTCCTTACCCATGGAAAAGGGCCATGTAAGGAAGAACATTCAGCTACTAGACTTTCTTTTGACATGCCAGTTTTCTAGATCTAATGGGTTTCAATACTACCTCCCATATGTAACTCCCCCTCCTTACCCATGTAAATGGGCCATGTAAGGAAGAACATTCAGCTACTAGACTTTCTTTTGACATGCTAGTTTTCTAGATCTAATGGGTTTAAGTTACAGGAAGGTAAATTCTGGCTGAACATTAGGAGAAACTGTCTAATGGTAAGAACGACTTTACCACAGAACAAATTACTGAGGAGAGTGGGAAACTCTTTTCAAGCAGAGGCTGGACAGCAGTCCATCAGGGATGCTGTCACTTTTGATTTCCTGGATTGAGGAGGGGGTTGGGCAAGATGGCCTGCAACCCCTTCTCACTCTAGAACTGTATGACTATGTACAGGACATTCTTTATAGAGACCACTGAAAAATGCAATCTTACAACCGGAGGGGGTGGGAACTAGACAATGGTAAGGATGCACCACTGCCGCTGAAAGTCAACATTCTATGTCTATTGTTTATTTTTCCTAAATCATATATGTATGGAAAGGAAATGCACGATATACGACATCATTGTGTTCTGAGTTTCCTCTGTCCATTTGACTGGCTGCCAGTTAAGGGGGTGGGAAACATGAAGCAAGGCAACATAATGTCCCTTAGATTTGAGTCGAGTAGCACTTTATCTGTCATGTCCCCCATATCGTCCAGTTATACTTTCAAACGATACTGTTTAGAAAGAGTTGCACTCCATGATTCTGTTCATCGCATAACTTCACCATATTCTACTGGATATTTTGAAATCAGCGAACAACTTCAAGACTAATATAAAATATTATCATGCTTAATTTTGGCAAAGCTGTTCGGGTCCTGGACCGCTTCCACATGGGGGTGCAAAATGGCACTTCCACAAGGAAGCACAAGTGAGTGGGGTGAAAGCAGGCAGGGACAGTGTCCATATCCTCCATTGCCACTTCCTGCTGACTCCATCCCCACCCCCTTTGTCACATCAGCAGAGAAGTGCCCATTTGACAAGAATCCTTCTGGGGGGCCCACAGCCCTGAACAGCCCCAAACAACCCCTCTCCCCTTCTTTTCTCCTTCACAGCTGACACAAGGTGAAACTCTACATAGTGACTCAGCTATGAAATTTAAAAAAAAATAACGGGCTAAAGGGGAGAGCGAGATAGGAAAGGAGAGCTTAGCTCCATTATTTTGAAGGCAAACTCTAGCTCCATCCCATCCACCCACAGCCACCCTGCAGCTTCCCAATTGAAGCTGGGTAACCAAGGTTGGGTTGGATAAATGAAATATAAAAATAATGAAAATATAATTTATTTGGAGCGCTATGTCTAGATAAAAATTATTTAAAAACATTAAAACAGCACAATGGCATTCCTCAAGGTTGATATCTATAACCACCTGCCAGATGCGTTTCGGCCTATAGTGGTCAATTGAAACCCATGTCAAACATACACACATTTACAGATATATATATATATATATATATATATATATATATATATATATATATATATATATATATATATGTGTGTGTGTGTGTGTGTGTGTGTGTATATATATGTATATATATATATGTATACACACACACACACACACACACATATACATATATATACACATATACAGTTTAATATATTACCAATTACACAAACATCCTGGTTTATTTATGCCTCCCATATAAGATGTGTGCAGTTATCAACCTAGTAAAACAATTAAATATGTAGTCCACTTGCCAATTGAACCAGAGCAAAGCTTTGGGGGTATGGTTGGGTTTTTTTTGGGGGGGGGGTTTGCTTCATCCTAAAAGGAAAAGCCCCAGGAGTCATTCTCTGAACAAAGATGATGCTGTGTGGAAGCTCCTAACCAAAACATCATCCCTGTGTGGAAGTAGCCCTTGAATTAATTTTGCATTAATCCATGAGACTGCAACGGCCTCCAATTTCTCTTTAACGGCTCCTCCACCTGGTTGAGTGAAAGCAGCACTGGAAGCAATGGATCTGATGATTCACAAATCAAGCACCCCTTACTGTGATGTTCCTTGAAAGCACCTCAGGGCCCACTGCCTCAGCGTTGGAAGCGTATGGAGACATCGTGTGGGTAGTTGCGATTCCCATCACATAAGACTGGTAGGAAAGGACCATGAGTGGGCCTACTTAGAACGTTCTATCGCCATTTTACCACACAAGCCACGTTCAGTAACAAACTGCCCTTCTGTCTTCTTTGAGTTAATGTTCTGTATATACTCCAAGGACAGTTTTCAAATGTCTAGTTTATGAAATAAAAAAGACTAAAATAGAAGCTTTAGGGGGAATAATTCATTAAAGTGATTCTGAAATGGGATGATTCTCACACACCCCTTTGGTCATCTTTTTTCAGCTAAGTATTTTTGCTTTGACAGGTAGCTATGACAATCTTGTGTTACTTGAATAATAATGAGAATGACTGTACTTATTCAGGGCCAAGTTTTAAAGAATCAGTGGTTAGCACCTTAAATCTTGTTCCTCTAATACCACCCTTTACTTGCAGATGCTGGGATCCAGCTGCCAATTCAAACGGCTTTAAACGCCACGTGATCATTGCAACTAACCTGTGACACTCAGGTTCTGGAAATGGCTATTTGCTATTATGGACAGAGCTATCCTGACAGGTCAACATGGTTGCTATTGAAGGGAGGCAGGATATGACCTGAGGTGTTGACTTGTCTGCTGTTGATTTGCCTCTAAAGCAAAATAGATTGAATCACTCACACATACATACTTCTTCTCTCATGATCCCTGTCCTCACAAGGATGCTCCACTTGCTTACTGAGCTGTCAACAAATCTGAGAGCCTTTTTATGGCCTCTTGGTTGTAAAAAAAAAAACACACACATTGCAGCAAGTGCTTCAACCTACTGTGCCGTCAGAAGCAGCCAAAGTGAAGGCATGGAGTTGCTTGTGTCATCATAACAAACAGCAGCTACAACGGATCTTTAGCCTTCAGCAGCCATAACAGATCTGATACATACACACACAATACCTTTTATGCAGTGCAGCTGCGACTACCCAGGTACCCGGCCATGTTCCCATTTTCGGTACAGGTACGCCTATACCCCCATGCCCTCCTAGCGGGATGATCCTGCGCACGTGACGTGATCCCACCAACCCGCCCCCTCCATTTGCAAAATTCCCGTCAGTTTTTAGGAACTGCATTCTCCCAAGGGAAAATGACACGCATCAAGGCTGGTTTTGGATGGCCTTGGCTGAAGCATCTCTCCTGGTATTTTTTTTGTTTTTTTAACAGAAGACTCCCACCTCCCAGCCAACTAAAGATGAGATCAGGAGACACCATTTGTTTTCAGGCATGAATGCCAGACATCACAGCCAATTATCTCCCCCCCCCCAATTGAAATCCTAGTAGTAAAACACTGACACCGACATGTCAGTTCTCTCTCTCTCACACCCACACCAGCATACAAGTGATCTTTGCGCTTTAGAGCTGTCCAGCAAGGAGATGGCAAGGGAAACGAACGGGGGTCTCCCTACAAGGCAGAAACCGATTTTCCAACCACCACCGCCACGGGTTCCGGGCTGGACTCACCTCCACAAAGTAAAAGCAAGGCAACAGGGTGACGCTCTCCTTGGTCACTTTGCTCTTCTGCCTCTCCTTCGCAGCCATGCCGGCTGGCAGGAGGGGGGCGGCGGGCGGCGGCGGCGGCGGCGGCTGCAGCGCGTTGGCGGCGGCGGCGGCGGCGGCGGCGCAGGAGTTCCCCGGCAGCCTCCCGCGGCTCCTGCCCCAGTGCCGCCCGCCGAGCTCACCTTCCGCGGGGGGCCCCTGGCGGTGGGGCAGGAAAGCGCAGCCGAGGACGCCCTCCTCGCCCTGCAGCGCCGAGCCCGGCCGCGCGCCAGGCCGGCCTCCCGCCGCCCGCTCGCCCTGGGCCAGGAAGCGCCGGATCTCCTCGTGCTCCAAAGCGGCGGCGATGAGCGCCTCCTGCCCGGCGCCGGGCTCCCCCGCGGGGAACAGCCCTGGCCTACACCGAGCCGCCGCCGCCGCGCTCGCGAGCCGGCTCCTTCGTGCAATATTCATAGGGCTGACGTCAAGAGGCCAGCTCCATGCAAAGAGGGAAGCGGCCCCGACTGCCTACATGATGGAGAGGCGCGAGGAGGAGGAGGAGGAGGAGGAGGAAGAGGAGGAGGAGGGCGCCGGAGGCAGGCGCCTCGGCTCCTCGGCCGCTGCAGGCGTGATTGGTTCTGGGGGGAACGGGGCGGGCGGGGAAGCCGTCTGGCCAAGGCCTGCCTTCACACGTTACATGGGTAGGCGTGCACCGGAGATGGTTGCCGGGCATGCCTAAAATGGGAAAAGGAACCGCCGTTCGCGAACGCGTCCATGGAGGAGAGGGTCTGGGTGGCGCGCAGCTCCAGCCTCCTTCGCACGTGCAGATTCATACCGGGGATGGCCGCTGCGGTAACGTAGGGAAGGGACCCTTCCCAGGCAGGAACCGATCTCGCGCCTCTAGCTGCTTCAAGGAATCGGCGTGTGCCCCGCCCGCAGCCTACGGAGGTCAGAGACGCGACACGTGAGCAAATGCGCACGTTGATTGTTCCGGCTGATCAAGGACCATGCTCCCCCCCCTCCTCCTGTGGTCCCGATTGCTTGCATAATCTGAACACGCAAAGGATCGGTTCTCGAACACGAGTGATGGGTTGGGTAGGGGAGTGCGGTCTGACGTGGCGATTTTTTTCATTTTTCCATGCCAAACCCGCTCCGGGTATCCAGATTTTGTCATCGTGAAAAAGGCTCAAATGAACAGTAGTCAAGTGTAAAGCAAATGGACTACGTGTTTGATTGTAAGTTTGCGTTTAATTTTTGTAATGTGTGAAAACAGCTCAGGAGGAAGTGAAGGGGATTCCTGGTAGCAGTAAAAAAAGAAGAATGGGTAAAAAATTTCTAAAATTACTAGCAATAGCACTGTCTTTTGTCCATGCTCAGCAGCACTCTGGCCTTTATTTTTTCCTGACAATTTCCAGGACTGACGTTGAAAAGTAGCCCCCCCCCCCATGCACTAAAACAAATGACACGGTAGCTAGCCCATTAGAAACAATGGGAGAGGCTGCACAGCCCATTTAAGATAATAGGAACCTGGAGTGTCCATAGACTTGCATGGACTCTATTGAAATACATGACAGCCCAAACAGAATTGCAAAATGTGGACTGGATTTTCCTGCAAGGTCTTTAAACCCAGATACATGACTCTGGGACTGGAATGGCAGCCCCCAAGTGGATTGACAGCCCCTGGGACAAGCACAAGTGTTCTGGGGTGGGAATGACACCCCCAGAAGTGGATTGACAGCCCCTGGGACTAGCACAGGTGTTCTGGGGTGGGAATGACAGCCCCAGGACACTTGTGCTAGCCCCAGGGGCTGTCAATCCACTTGGGGGGCTGTCATTCCAGCCCCAGAACACTTGTGCTTTTCCCAGGGGCTGTCAATCCACTTGTGGGTCTGTCAATCCAGCCCTCAAACACTTGTGCTAGTCCCAGGGGCTGTCAATCCACTTGGGGGGCTGTCATTCCAGTCCTAGAGTCATGTATCTGGGCTTAGAGACCTTGCTGGAAAATCCATTCCACACTTTCTTTGCAACTCTGCAGCCCATGCAAATGTATGGACACTCCAGGCTCCTATTCTCTTAAATGGGCTGTGTAGCCTCTCCCATTGTTTCTAATGGGCTAGCCTGTCATTCACTTTAGTACATCCCCCCACCCCAGTGTAGGGCAGTCATTGAAGAAACCAATTGTGTAAAATAAGAATAATGCATAGCCGGATTCATTTTTTGGGAAAGGCAAGGCAAAAAGTCTGGAAGCAGGACAGTAGGGTTCAAGGGCTTTTTCCTTGGACATTTTCTCTATTTGATTGCAAAAATAAAATCAGTTGTGGTCCTCTTTTTGAATGTCATGAGTCCCTGTGGAAAAAGGATGGAGCCTAGCTGATAGTAATAATAATCAAAATGAATCAAATTAGTCTGTCAAGAAAAGAGTCCAGTGTAGCCCAAGCTGGACCCATCTCTCCAAGGAGAAACACAACACAAATGACACGAAATGGCAGCCATTTAAAATTTCCCTCCCCTCCGAGAAGGATGTGTGATTGGCCCAGGCAGCTCTCCTGAATAGACACTGGGCTAAGTGCTCTGGAAGGTTCTTTTTTCCAGGGAACAGGAGGCATGCAGGCAGGTTTGGTTAAATTCCCAACAATTCATTCATGATGTTGACAGTTCCAGGAGGTGTTTTCAGAAAGCCTTTGATTGCCTTGGATATAGCCTACTCAATCTGATGCTGGATAAACTGGATGACTTTGGGGGCTGGCTTCCCATCCTAGTATCTGACTGCACACACTAGTATCCACACAAGAGTTCTTTAAAAGATGCATCCATCTGTGTATATGCAAGGACAAATGAACTGTGAGTGATTCTGTATTGGGTGAGTAGGACACTTGAAAGACTTGACCGTGACCTCACTGGTAATTGAGAAGATTTAGTTTAGAGCCTGTGGCTAGCACGAAAGCAGCTGCAAGCTGCAGCACAAGTAGGTTACTTATTACCAATATGCAACCTGACCCTGTAAGACAACCTCCAGCCTTGTAGCAGGTACAAAGCAGAAAACACCTAGGCAGTCTGATCAGGAGCTCACACATCAATGAGGGAGATCTCGTCAGCTCTCAGAAGCTAAGCAGGGTCAGCCCTGGTTAGTATTTGGATGGGAGACCACCAAGGAAGGTGCAGAGGAAGGCACTGGCAAACCACCTCTGTTAGTCTCTTGTCATGAAAACCCCATAAGGGGTCGCCATAAGTCGGCTGTGACTTGACGGCACTTTACACATGCACACACATTATTCTAAAAACAAAATTATTACATTCACAGTGAGTCAGGCAGAATACAAATAAACATACACATTAAGACAAACTATTTATACAGCAATCAGTGAGACAAGCTGACAACAAATAAAGAGAAACAAAGAGGTCTGTCCTGTTTATCTCTTCTATACATTGACTCAATGTAATATATGTTACAGTCGCTCAGGGGTCACATAGCTAATATCACAATGCAATGAAATGCAAAGTTACTATATTCAGCAAAGACTGGAATCCCTGAAACTTTAACATTGTCTGTTCCATATGACATAGAACTTCTTGCTATATCTTCTCTCTATCCCCTTTCCAAGTTCTCTCTATCCACTTTCTGAACAGCATGCATACTGTTTAAAACCTCTACCATCTCTTTTCCTTAATCCCTTCCACCCCCCAAACTGAAAAGCCCCAGAAACTTTAGACATTCCTTGAGTCCAGCCCCTGTTTCATTTGGTTTGCCTTTTTGGGAACACTTTCCAGCTTCAAGGTGTCTTTCAAAACCTGCTTTGATGCATGAGGAAAGGTGGAGTGTAAATATTTTAATTAATTAATAAATAAAGGAGCTGGAGCCCCACCCCTATGAGAAAGGATGACAGAGATTGGATTTCCCCAATATCTTTCTATTAGTGCACTCAATCAATAATAAATTATAGCAGTGGCAACATCTTCCTTCAATCTATGGGTGTGTGTTAAGTGCCGTCAAGTCGCTTCTGACTCATGGCGACCCTATGAATCAATGTCCTCCAAAATGTCCTATCTTTGACAGCCTTGCTCAGGTCTTGCACACTGAGGGCTGTGGCTTCCTTTATTGAGTCAATCCATCTCTTGTTGGGTCTTGTTACAGGCTTTGACATATTAGAATGTATGAACTGTGGTATTAGTGTTGTACATATGCAGAAGTATTCACCAAACTACACAGCAGAGGCTTCATTTTCCTTCTAAAAGGAAAAAGAGCCTGGATATTCTTTACAAGAGAATATCAAAGATTTAAGTGTCAGTGCAGATTTGCTTTCTGCACTTTCTGCCTTTTTCAATGACCTTTCCCAGCCTTTTCAATGACTACAGAGCAAAGTGCTCTCAGCACTTCCTGCCTTTTTAAAGACTACAGAGCAGAGTACTCGCAGCACTTCCTGCCTTTTCAATGACTTCAAGTGCAGAAATGCTCTCCACACTTTATACTCCAAGGGTATATTATGCTGACTAAGATGTAATGATGTAATGTAAACAATATATTGTTTTTTAAGGTTTTAACATGAAGACATGATGGTAGAACTTAATGAATAGGTTCAATCTTAACGTATTTTTCTAGAGATGAGAATGATGGTAAAATTAGATATATAGAATATAACAAAACTCAAAACTGACTGTTTATGAAATAGTATGCTCAGCCTCCTGGAAGGGGAAGTCCTTATATGGTAGTCTGTAGTAGAGCAACAGAGCATGTGTGGTGGAAAGCACTCTGCTCCAGCTCAAGGAATACCAGGGTTAGGGTTTCTACCTTTGCTTAAGGTATTCTACCTTTGCTTAAAATTCCACTTTGAATGAATTTTGGTAGCAACACTTGTGAAGAAGATGACTGATCATAGCCAGCAATCATCCTCATTGTCAGCAAGCATACAGAACTCTAGCTGATTCACATTTAGGATTATTTTTACAATCAGGAGTATAACATTCAATTTAAAAACAACAACAACAAATAACACATCATTTCCTCTAATATCACAAGATGCACTGCAGTTCCTGACAGAGCATCCTATCCTTTTGCTTTAGAGTGCTGATCCGAGAGACTCCTGGCATCTCATCCCTCAGCATCCTCCTTCATTTCCCTTTGCGTTCAGGGTTAATAGAACCGCACTCACTCATTCTCCCCTTTTCAGTTATTTTCTTCATCTCTAAATTCTCCGACGTCACATGAATTGGTCTTGCTTCTTACCCAGTCCTCTTCTTCCCTTTCTCCAATGGTTTCCCTCCTCCTTTCATTTGAATCGAAGCTTTTCTCAGGAAAGATTCCAATGTCTACTGCCTCTCAAAATGTGTTGCTTAGTTTTGACCCTTAACTGACCATCCACTAAAAGCCAGCCTGTGTAGTGGGTAGTGTACTGGGAAACTTTGGCTCAGATTCTGATTCAGCCATGATGCAGAATGAGGAACCCCTAGGCCAGTCGCTATCTCTCAGTCTCAGCTACCACACCGGGTGGCTGAAAGAATAAAACAGGCAGGGAGGATCATATATGCAGCTTCAAGCTCCTTGGAAGGTACACATGTGATGTATGGGAGATCACTCTATAAGCATAATGCTGCATTAAATACTATTGTGCTGGTAGCCTTCAAATCTTTCTCCAAGCACTGCCTTTTATATTTATATCATGCCTTTCTTCCAGCTTAAAACATAGTAGGGTTCCAGGAATGTCTTCCATCAAGTCACTGACAAGACCCAGGCCTACTTCACTTCATCATGCTTGCTGGATCATGTAACTTTCAACCATAAGCTGGGAGCTGTACTGGTTAATCACCATCCTTCCTTTCCTCCTTCAAATCCTTCTTCACAATTTCATTTACCACCCTAGGTTCCTCTTCCCCCCTAGTTTCTTTCTCAGGGTGAAACAGACAACTGTTTTTCAGCAAAGTTGCCTTTGAAAAACTTCCCTCTGTGATGGATCTCAATGCATGGGTGGGTGGTTGGGGGACTATTGTAGCAATTCTGACAATTCAGGGATGATTGAGATACTGTGAAGACAGAAATGTCAGATAATCCTTGTAGTTGGAGCTTTAAAGCAGTAAGGTATGGAAGGCACTCATCCATTTCTGTTGCATGAACAACTGCTGTTTGAGAAGATAGGTGTGAATAAAAGAATGTAAATCACAGTGCAAGGGCCATGCCTTTTATTATATTAAAATTGGCATTTAGATAATGATTAAATAGTTGCAAGTAGCAATAGGTGGAATAAAAAGAGATTCCAAGCAGGTGTGACTAATGAGATCTATTAAGTCGGGGGATCCAGGAACAATTGTGGGTGGGAGTCTCATTGTTTCTCTCCCTGTCCTTCACACCACCCTGGCTTCTCCCCCTCACTGCCAGCCCCATCTCTTTGCTGCCAGATCTGGCTTTGGCACCAACTCTCATTTCCCACCTCCTTGTCACCCGCTCCTTACCATCTTCACCAGTGCCTCCTCCCCTCGAGTTTTTGTGTACAATTTTGGGCCACTACAGCAAACCAAAATTGTACTCAACCCAACATGGTTCACGAGGCTTGCAGAACCCAACATGATAGCTGTGGCTGGCCATTTTGCCTATCCACATAGCCCTTTATTATTAGCTACAGTCTACACAGAATCCTACTCAAGCCTATTCAGTAGGGCTTACTCTCAGGAAAGAGTTCTTAAGATGACAGATCTCCTCTATGGAAACTTCTATTTCCTACATACATTTCATAACTTTTGCTGCCACTCCATGAGTTGTCAGCTCAAATGTTAAATTGCTTATTGATTTAGAAAATATCTATGTTGTGCAGATACTTTGTAGGAAAGACACAGTAAGGAGATGTCAGCACAGGGCACCCCTTTTTATCATGATTCTAGTATGCCCCTCTCTACCCTTAGATGATGCATATTTCTAGAAACTCTGGTATTCATATGACAATCCCATTGTGAATGAAGAGCGGCAGTATGGGAATCACTGCCTGCTCTGCAGAAACAGCATTTTGTCTGTATTTTGCTGTTTTGTATTTGGAATGTACACAGGACTCATGCAAAGTGAATTTGTTCCTAGTTGCACCCCTGACAATAATTTCTTTCACAGTCCCATACCAAAGTGGTCATTTTCTTAGGAACTACTTGAGGTCATAAGCTAAACACTTAGATTTTTTTTTAACGCACTCACTTCAGAAAACCTTTTATTCAAGAATGAAACATGGTTAAAGTGACTGCCTTCAGAGCAAGGGGAAAGAACTGCTACTGGTTCCCAGAACGATTGGTCGTGCAAACAGTTTGCCAGAATAATTTTGTAACACACTACCTGAGAAGAAAATGTAAGAAGTAATAGCTAGAAAAACACCCTGAAGAACATGTGAAATTGAAATTTTGGAATAGAATTGCGGGAAGACAGTTGTTAATTATTAACGCTGACATTAGCTTTTAGCAGCTTAATTTCCCTCCCCCTACTCCCCCCCCCCGTTTCTTCTTTTAGGGAGTGCTACTTTAATGCTCACTATATGTCTCAGGAAAGCAGGAGACAATTTTGCTCAGTAGACAGTTTTAGTTGGAGTTCCACAGTGGGGGCAAACTTAGTATATTCAATGACACCTCCAGAGAGCACAAGAAAGACACATTCAGGTTACCAGCAAAAAATGATTGCGTCTACGTTGTTCAGTGATTTGTCTCTCTTTTCCTTTATAAGTAGGGTTGCCAGTTCCAGTTTTGGAAATACCTGGAGATTTTTGGGTTGGAGCCTGAGGAGAGAGGGGTTTGGGGAGGGGAGGGACTTCAATGGGGTATAATGCCAGAGAATCCACCTTCCAAAATGGCCATTTTCTCCAGGTGAACTGATCTCTATTGGCTGGAAATGTTGTAATAGTGGGAGATCTTCAGCTGGTACTTGGAGGTTGGCAACCCTATTTATAAGGTTATATCTTATGCTATTTTTCATAGTATTTTCATGTGTAGATCCACCTATTAAAGCAATTACTGCATAGGAATTATTTCTTCTTCTTCTTCCACTTCATAGGAGGTGCTTCATAAGAATCTTGGAGGCAACACCTTTGTGTAGGCATAGAGCAACCATTCAGAAACAGCTGCGTCCATTGTTGGAGGACGGTTGGCTTGCCCCCTCTTAACAGGTGGCCCCAGCATGCCATGGCAGCCATTTCGTAATTTGCCATCCCTTCCAATGGCAGCCATTTTGTGGTTGCTCCCACTTCCCATTCTCAAGTTTCCAAAAGTGCCCACAAGCTCAGCAAGATTGTGGGCCCCCACTTTAGATGATTCTCAAACATTATGACCTCAGCTTCCCTGTTGTGAGGAGTAGAAAAACTCAAGAAATCTGCTCACCTACGGGTCATAGCCCATTCCAGCAATTGAGAGAGTGACAAGTTTTGTCTGAGCACAACTATAGGCCAGCTCCTGGAATAAAGCAATGAGACTAATTTGGATTAGAATAACCAATGACTGCTCAAAGAGTTCCATTCATCGTCTAGAGGAAATTGCTCATGGCTAGTTTCCTCTTTGCAACTTGCATTGATATCTAATACAAAACCCATGATGGGATAATCCTGAGACTCTTTTACATACTTGCTAAGACCAGACTTTGAAAACAGGAATGTCAGCATTCCTCTGGTTTGGAAAAACTATGACATATAATGACCAGGGAAAGAAAGGCCAACGGAGAGCTGACTCCTTCCCTAGCAATTATCTTTACTGCTTTTAAGAATGCATTTACTGTGCATAAGTACTATGGCTTTAGACGCTAGACTTGCATTAAAGTTTGCTTACATAATGTGACACACTCGTAATGTGGTGCTGAATCTAAAATCCATTTGTGTGTCAAAAGCCTGGTTGAAAAGTGCGTGAAGACTTTCTCCTAATCCCAGAGTGTAGGAGCTATCATTTTATCATTAGAGGAAGCCATAGTTCCTAGTCTGGTTTTCCCAGCCTTGGAATCACTCTAGCTACCTACTACCTCCTCCTTTGTACTGATTCTGAAAAGTAGGTAACTAGAGGTCTCTAGTCATGGAGGAAAAGGCCAGAGCACCACAATACTTGTTCTGCATGGTTTCTAGTTTTCTCAAATATCGTGTAAATGCACAATATAATTCATCTTTGAAGATCTCTAGTGATGTGAGTAGTTGCCCAGCCATCCTCTCTCTGCATGCTGAAGACCCAGCTTTTTAGCCATGAATGGGGTCCTCCTAACCTTTTGTGATTTCTGCCTGTTGCTTAACTCATGGCTACCTTTCCTTTGTCAGAGAGAGAGAGCAACCACTTCCCTGAACAACCACTCAGGATAGATCAGCACAGTTTATTGCCTCCTCTTTCCCCCCCAGATAAATTACTTGTATGTTGAAGAGTCTAAATTACATACCAATATTGAGGTGTGGTGGTAATGAAAGCAATATATTTGCAGAACAGACTGCCAACATAAACTAAGGATAAAACAGCATTTGAACTTTGGTTTGGAAGAGTACCAAATATCAGTCACATTAGGGCATTTGGATCAAAGGTTTTTGCATATGTACCAGTACAGAAACATTCCAAAGATAACAATAGAACTGAGTTATGTATAATGATTGGATATGAAAAAGGATGCAAAGGTTACAGAATTGTCAATCCAGCCGTTCCTCCTGCAGAATTTATGCAATCCTGCTCTTTTTCCTTGAACTGAGATTCTGTTACCATTTGCAATTGTAACTGTTTGATGAGATTTTTTATCTAACTCTCTGAAAAATTCAGAATTATGGGCCATGTGCATTGAAGCCCCCGAATCAATTAACCAACTAGAACAGTTAACATTGATATTATTATTTCTATAATCTGATTGCTATGTTGTTTTGATGAACCATAAAAATACTTTTAGTGTGCTTTCTGCTGCCACTCTGTGGCCTTTATCACTTGCTAAGGGATCCATCTTGCCACAAGTAAATCAATTTCTAGTTTTACTTCTTTTGTTTATACGTTGTAAAGTGGATTTATTTTTTTAATTATACTTAGTCTTTTCGACCAAAAGTTCTTGTGTTTCAACCTCTGTTGCCGTCTTCACTCTCCTAGACGCCTCTTCTTTAAGTCATGATACAACATATTTCATAGCAAAGTTATCTTTAGTCTCTAGGTCATGTATCAAAGAATTGTAACTTTCAGGTAGGATTGACAAAATTAAAATTATTTTGTCCTCTTCATCAAATTACTTGCCTACAGTATTTAAATGATCCATCAATTCTGTTACTTGACTTAAATGTTTTTTGAGATCTCCTCCTTCATTTAATTTCAAATTAAACAGTTTTCTTGATAAGTACAGTCTTTCATTGTTTATTTCATATAACTCTCTCAAACCCAACCATAGCTCCTTGGCAGTTGTAAAATCTCTTATGTGATGTAAATCACTGTCACTAACAAATGAAGAAATCTCTGCCCTCGCCTTTCTGTCCTGTTTTTCCCACTGAGCTTTCCATTCTTCTTCTGTCCCCCAGAAGTCCCTTGTCACTAGCTCATTTTCCATCCTGAATCTCCACAAAGGATAGTTACTTGATGCGAGAACAGGAATAGCAGGCTGTAAAACTTTCACAGCTTTCATGTATGTGGCCATTTTTGAAATTTTAATTTTAATTTTTTAAGAAAAAATATTCACTCCACTGCAGCTGGGCCCATAACCCTTTTGTTAGAGGGAAAAAGGAAAACAATCCAGTCCTTCTTCAGGGGTACTATCCCAGTCACTCACCAGATGCAGGATATTCTACCTCCTTAAATAGAAGAGTAGAAGAATTTCTAAACAGCACACATATCAAAAGGTTAAGAAAACTGTATTTAATAACTGAGTACAAAGCCATTCAAAAACAAACAACATCTTGGTTTAGGAGGCTTCTATAACTTTTACCACAGCATAACTCAAAAAACATTGTAACAGCAAGAGAGAAAACCAGTGAAGAGACAGTCTTCAGAAGGGAGGGGCTGATTCTGAAGGATGGAAAGCATCAGTTCAGTGCACCAGGCCTCTTCCCTTTTGAAGCCATAGAATTATATCTCATTCAAATTAGGCTCCAGAGACTTTCCAACACTATTGGACTTGAAACAACCATCTGGATTTGACATGGCCATGGAGAGCATAAACTGGATTCTAACAGCAGAAAATTTCTACCGCGCAGGTCTATTAGACTTATGTTGCACTTTATTACTTACTTCCAGGAAAGTGTTACAGCCATCTAGGTGTTTTGGATTTGGATTAGGTGTGTACTAAATGTAAGCTTTTTATCTCATGTAAAAAATTCTGAAAATATTTTTTATATTCCTGATGATGAAGCTGAAGCATCTTTTAAAATAGACACTTTTAAATATTTGGGTTTTATTGGTTAGTTACACATTTTAAATGTGAAGTGAGGTATATGAAAGTGCGTTTCACACTTTGGCCTTCCTTAGTGTAAAGTTTCATGTGGAAACTATCCTATCTTCGAACTTAAAGGAACACCAACCTAAAGACTAGCATTGGCTGAACATGATGGAGTGCTGGGATGAAGAGTTGTACCTGAGTTCATCATTTCACCTGGGGCCTTGCAAAGGTCAAGAGAGGCCCCAGGCCACTTTCATTTATTGAAGCTCCCAGTATAGAAAAATATGAAAAAAATGCCAAAAAAGGGTCACAAAAATCGTGCCATATTTTAATTTATGGTGTGTACTGCAGGTGATGTGGCCTGGTAATGGGACACAAGTTTAAATTTGTATGAATGTCTATAGAACTGTATATAGAACCTCATTTGGGGATGACGCCAAAAGTCTAAATTTAAGGCCCTCTGTGAATGGGAGGCTCGGCCCAAATGGCCCTCTTAGCCCCCCTTATGATAATCTGTGGTGTTCTCTGCTCTGTTTTACTAACACTTAGTCCAAAATCATTCATGTTTCTTGTCCAAATTTCAGTAATCACTGCACATCTATGCCTTCATAGAACAGCGCCCTTCAAAACAGGAATTCACACTTTTCTTCACACTTCAGCTGTTTGGAAGATGGAGCAGTTGCTGGATTCACCCCTACCCACTCCCACCTCCTTGTTAAACAACTGATTGGCAGCCTTGCTGTGTCCTAACGGCGATGTGTACATCTTTGGAGGCTCTGCACATGGTTTTTTTGTACTGGAGCCAGAATACATTTGTTTTCAATTACTCCCTGACAAAGACAAGAGTCTCTTAATATAGAAGTTGAACAGCAAGTATTCAATTTTACCAGTTGTTTCCCCTTCCTTTCTAAGCTGTTGCTATGGTTATTGGTTTTGTTCTCTCATCTTGTTTTTAAAAAGAGAATCAAACAGTAATGGCCACAGGGAGGCTGGCTAATATGTGCTTAGCAGCATCATAATTACAGCTGAAAACAATTTGGTGCCCCAAATCCTCAAAACACTTTCCCAAATGCCGGGATCGATAGGCCCTGAATATTTGACTTTTGCTGAATATTTTAATCTATATTTGACAGACAATCATGTTTTTTTCAGAATGCAATATCTGATGTTAATCTGCATCTGACAGTCTAGACTGGGCAGTATTGGACAGATGTTGTGCACTGGTGTTTGCTAGCTGACCTTTTATGGGTTTCATATTTGAAGGCTGCAAAATAAGATACCAAAAAAAGAAAGAAAAAAAGATACCAATAAAAACCACTCAAATTTCAAGTGCAAAAGGGGAAACTGCACGTTTCAAATGCATTTAGAATGGGAACTCTGAAGTAAAAAAGTTGGTGAGTATATATTTATTACAACATTGTTCAATGTTGCACTATATTAAGGACCTCATCTAGTCACAAGGAACAATGTCCACCCCCAACAGCAGTCACTTCTACATTACCTTTTATGATAGTTTATTCCTCGTCATTGATATGCTCAGCTACACATATGAGTTAGCCATTACACATTGTTTGCAGCTCATAGGACTGGATTCCATCAAACAGATCTGTGAGTATGAGGGGATAATTTTAGTTGATTTCCCATCCTGTGGCCACCTTCCAGCTCCTCCAAATGCTGTTTTTGGGGCAACTTCTGTCCCCCCAGGATTGGGTTTGCAGCAAGAAGCTTTGCATTGGGTTCATAAAAAATGATTATATGTCAATATAGATATAAGCATTGGGTTTGCAATAGGAAATAGAGATGAGTGGGAGGAAATATATTTATTTATTTTCTTAATACTCCACCTTTCTCCCAAATGGGGACCCATAGCGGCTTATAACATCACATAATGTTACTTACCCAGATAAACCTTCCCATGGCAGCAACAACACTATCCCCCACCCCCCATGTGCATCTGCTAGATGGCATGCAACCAAACCCATACATTCTGACAGGCCTACCAGGGAAGACCATTTACATATGCTGGTAGAATCCTGACCACAGTTTTTGGTGGCAAGGAATTTAGAATCTGGCCTGTGATGCTAGCGTTGAGCAAAATCTGGCTGTCTACAAAGAAATCTTATTTATCTGTTTCCTGTATTAAGATGTCCATTGGAAACAGCAAGATGGGAGAGTGATTGTGAATTCTGAGGGACATTTTAAATGGGAAAAAAAGGCAAGAGGTGATATATTGTCTAATTTTTAAAAAATCTTCATTGGAGTAATCTTCATGAAGAATTAAAATACTATGGAGTGCATCAATATTTTAGATGCTTCAGTATATTTTTCAGAGATATTTTCTTTTAGTGATCACTCAGGGAGAGTGTAATGCTGGGCTAGGAATTTATTTAGTTTAATTATTTGCAAGTCCACCTTTCTCCTAGGCAAGTGGGAACAGAGAGACCTAGGTTCAAATCCCCCTTCTAACATGAACCTCTCTGTGTAAGCCTAACCCCCCTCACAGGGTTGTTGTGATGATGAAATGGAGGAAGAGAGAATATACGCACACATTTCATACAGTGGGCAGAAAGGGGTATTTTTCCTGTATGTGACAGTTCTGCCCTGCAAACCTTGCCCCCCAAGTCTATTTATTCCTATCTGGGGTTACCACCATTTTTGGGAAATGGGTGGTGAGAAAGCAATGAAAGAATGGCTTGGGGGTGGGAGGTATTTGTAAAGAAACTTCCTAGGCAGGGAACAGCTGAGCACTGTTTCCTGTCCTCTAGTTCTCCCTTTCAGAGCCTTCTCTGCCTCCACATTTGCTGCACAAGGCAAATGCTGGGTTTGAGAAATCAGAGTTGGCCTTGCCAGCAGTGGATAAGACACATTCATTTCCCATCTCTTCCTTTATTCAGAAAGTGGCCAACATTAAGCCCAGGGTTACTATGAATTAGAGGGGGAGAAGAAAGAAGAAAAAGATGTAGAAACAATTGCAAATAATGAAAGGGGGTGGGTGAGAAGGAAAATGCACCAAGCAGCAAACAGACCTCTCTGTAAGAGAAGTCAGCTATTTTCTTATTGATGAATAGGCAGCCTTAACCCCATATATCAAGGCAATAGATCACTGAAGACCAACAAAGACCTCAAAGGTTTGTTCTAGTTTTATTTATTTTTCTAAAAAAAGACACTGAGCTAAATGTTCAGATTCTGCTAGGATGATTTCATTCAAGTGGCCCTGGAAGAAATGGCTCCTGCTAATTGGCTGCCTACAGGAAAGAATGTTGCATCTGAGAGACTTGAACCCAAATCCCAATTCGTGTTGGGCTTTTCGGGAGAAATCACACTTTCGCAGTGTTATTTGCCTAGTTATAAAATATAGAATGACCTACATCACAGAGTTTATTATGAGGAATCAGAAGTGAGGAAGTCCTATTATCCTCAAGCTCAGTAGTTTTTAGGTTTCTAGCATTAGCAAACCCTTGCTATGATTGATGGATCTGCTGTGGAACCTTTGCAGGGCTCTATCACGGAACTCTAGCATGTTGCCAAGGATTCTGGGACACTTTGTAAGGTGCTCCACACTGAGCTGATGAAGACTATTGGCCAGATCAGTCCATCAGAATGGACAATTCACCCTACAGTATACCCTACACTCCTCTGTGGCTGGTCATTACAAGGAAGAGTGTAGTAGCAATCTTCTCTTTAAGGAATCCCTGCTAAAGATCCCAAAGGTTCCTGAGATGCTAATAATGAAAATGGAGCAGATTCTAAATCTAATAAAGGCCCTGTGTAAAAAGACATGTCCATCAAAAGTACCTGCTATCAAATGTTGCCTTTACTTAATAGTCCCTTTAAGAGCTGGCATGTTTCAAGGATAAAGATTACAGATTCATATGTAGCCTCAACTTCATGCACCCTCCCATTCAGTGCCGGATTTATGTATAAGCTAAACAAGCTATAGCTTAGGGCCCCACTCTCTTGGGCCCCCCAAAAAAATTTAAAGGAAAAAACCACTGGATGAACATTTCCAAAATATAAGATAAAAAACAAATAAAATAAAACCTACATACAGCAACAGTGTTTTGTGTTGTGTTGTGTTGTGTAGGCTCCTATGATGTAAGGCTCCTATGATGCCCTGCCTGCATATTTTGTTATTTGCAAATGGCTTTAGATTCCTATTAGATCCATACATTACCATATAGTATATATTCAACACAAAAAACAGTGACAATTTGTTGTTGACAAAGGACAGCTGGACATATAAAGGGCCCCATTACCTTCAATAGTTTAGGGCCTCATCAAACCTAAATCCGGCCCTGCTCCCATTCCAAGCATATGGACTTCAATGAAAATCAGATAATCAGGTTCTCTTCATCTGATCTGTTCAGCTCAAAAAAGGGATGGGCAGTTTTCAGTATCAAGGCCACCTCAAGAAGGCACAAGGCTCACCTGCCATGCTCACCATCTAAATAATCTTCATACTGGGATGTGTAAACCAGTCTTTCTGTCTGAAATGAAAACAAGGTCAGTCAAAGTGACAATGATGGGAATAGGCTCTCCCTGTTCTGGGACATGCTCCTCCTCTACCATACTATGCCTGTAATTTGGTGGTGGAAAATGTGGACATACTTCTTGTTCAACGGTGATTTACAAAAATTGACATTTGTGGACAGTCAGCTTGCTTTTCTTAGAGAAGTGAGTCTTACTCCCCTACCCTTGCTGGACTCTCAAGGAACAGTGCTTTCACAAGCCAGAAAAAGTTATCCTTCATCAATTTTGCATAGAAGAAAGGCGAAGGTAGAGGAAGAGGCAAGCAATAGAATCATACCTTGGGGCCTTACCTTAATTGCTCCTGTGTAGTGTGCAGTGGTGTTCCATCCCATGAATACAAAGAGGTTGAGCTGGAAAAAGTTAAAATTACAAATATATAAATTTTAATAAGGTGCACATGTAGATTAAAAGCATAAAATTCCTAGTAAAGGCAAAAACACATTCAGTATATACAAACATAAACAACTGCGATGTACAATCTTTCTCTGACCAATATGAGATCCAAAAAGGACCAGACGTGTTTCGGCCTGGATAGGCCTTCCTCAGTGGTCAATATAAAATTATAACTTATCACACATCCTAATATTATAATCATAACATAATGGGCAGTAAGAAATATCTAAAAGCCCTTTGGGGGGGGGAAGGGGGAAGCAAGGAAGAGGAATCATTAGTATATTCTCCATGGGCATAAGGTCAAAAATTACTTTTAAACATATTTATTTATAAAACCCAAAAGTCAGATTACCTTCTAGTACAGTGAAACTCCCTGTGAATTTCTTTATTTCTTATACGCTAAAACCTGGCTTCACTGTCTCACCTGTATTAAAATATAGATGTTATGAAGTATTAGCCAAATCATCTTTAGTTGTATAATCCCTGATTAAATCCTTTCTATATAGTTTACCCTGTTTTTTTTAACTATAACTCTATACCCATTTTATAAAAAACTAACCTTCTGGTATACACCGGGTTCTTAAGGATGTGGATGCATCAAGCAGTGTATTAGGTCAAATGGCAAGTATTTAATGTGCCTTGCTGATATATTACAAGGGAGGATGATGCAGTCTCTCCCCCTTATGGCCTCATGCAGGAGAATATATGAATGTGTAAGTTTTTGCCTTTACTAGGAATTTTATGCTTTTAATCTACATGTGCACCTTATTAAAATTTGTATATTTGTAATTTTAACTTTTTCCAACTCAACCTCTTTGGTTTGCAATCAGTATTTTGGTTGAGTTCCATCAGGATTCCCCCCCCCCTCTTTTGTTGTCCATCCCATGAATAGCTAGAGCTACAGATTTCCCTGTGCATGAACCTCTAACCACGTTCCTCATGCATGGCACCAAATCTTCTAAAAATGATTGATTTTTGCACCAAAGAGCTTCCATTACATGGGAGATCCTCAGGAATTCCCTGCAGAGGCACATTCACCAGAATATAACTCCAGGTTTTCTTTCCTTAGACATTCCTTAGAATTTTAAAATTCTGCAAGCCGTTCCAAGCATGTGAGCATGTACGTTTTTTTGTTCTTTAATAAGTATACAGGGCTGTTTTACTCCTGGTTGTTTTTCATATGTATTAAAGTTGCTAACAGTGATTTTTGGTGTAGCTTATATTTGATGTGATTTTGTGTACTTCAGAAAAGCAACCAATATATTCACAAGACTGGCTTTGCAAAAACTGACAAATGTTTATTTTGTTAACGCTACCAGTTTTGGCAGAAATATTCTTTCATCGGAGGATAACAATCCACTTAGGACCTTTGCAAGGACTGAATGGATTCTTTTGGCTCTTTTCAAGGGTTAAGACTATTTCTGAATCTTATGAGCCTTTCTGCCTTGGCCACCCAGACCACTCTCAGCAATGCTACACAGAATATTGCTTTTTGGAAGAAATGGTGAAAATGCACTCTTATTTCCAAAGTAGCCTGATGCTCTATATATATAGTAGTGCAATTTTTCTAATGGCATTTTCCTTCCCCCCAGAGTCCATTTTTGCTGATTATGAAGGATTTATTCACACAGGATTTAGAATGCTTTAATAACAATAAAATGGTGATATCAGCAGGGGGTATGTTCATTTTTCTCTTTACTCTGTAAAATTGTCAGTCCTGTGTGGCTGTAAATTCTAAAGGTAGATAAATGTACAGCAAGCACCAATTTCATATTGGCTAAATGTAAATATTCAGTGCACATGACTTGTGTTTCCTGTACATGCTTTTACATATCCAATTTATTTGTACCAGTCCATTTCCAAATATATACACATGCTTTTTGAACAAACACTAATGAATGCTTAGAATCACAATTGCTGACTGCCAACATTCACAGCTGTAGCTGTGAATTTTCTGAGATTCACAAAAAATTGTCTGGTATTGTCAAAGTTCATATGTGAAAGTTGACATCCCCCAAATTCCAGGTATTCTTTCTAGGTTAGACTGACATAAGGGCACCCACTGAGCTGCATACCAAAGTGATGATTTTCACCTGGTTTTGCCCTGTCCCAGCCAATTCTACCAAATATGCATCACAAAAAAGCACACCAAGGGGATTCCAGTCTTGTTCAAGAAAAACGTGAATTACAAAATGGGCAACAAAAGTTAAATCAGTTATTTAAATGGGTATCTGGAGAAATATAAATTCTTTTAAATAAACACATTCTGCTTTTCTTTCATTCTCCAGTTCTCCTTCTCTTGCCTGCTTTCTTTACCCAGTTCTCTTGCCTGCTTTCTTTACCCAGGGCTGGCCTTCTTACTGCAGGGACATTTGTGTGAGGTAAAAAATAAAGATCTTAAGAGTGGCTCAAAGGAAAATTGCTGCCCTTATTGCCAAGGCTGATTGTAGCTCTTGGGGATTCCTTATCTCCATTTGCTGCTGTTCTCAGGAGGAAATAAAGGTCAGGATTGTGCTTTGGGCGCAGGCAAAAAATGTCTGGGCACTAAATGAACAGGCACACACTGCTCCTTCATCCTTGCACACAGGGGATCTCTGGTCTGTTCATGATTCTTAAGAAATAGGACTCCACATTGCATCAGAAGGCCAGCATGACCAAATAGAAGCAGAAAAATAGAAGCAGGACCAAATAGAAGCAGAAAAAAAGTTCCTCCAAGTGGACCTAAATGTCTGGGGACTGGGAATAAAGCTCTTCCTTCCGATCCCTTTCGACAAGATACCGTTCCATAGACCAGAGGGTATATATATTTTTTAAACATGGGTGTTTTGCTTAACAGTAATGTTAACTGATGATCACTATGCATAATAAAAACCAACTATTTAAAGCATCTCTCCCCCCCCCCACACACACAAGTAAGAGTCCAGATATGCTGGTTAAGGGAGGTGACTAATACAAACCTATGGAGATGGTTAAAAGAGTCTTAGGCTCATTATGTCCATAAAGGGAGGTGGGATCATGCCCTGCTTTTCTGCAGAATCCCTGACTGCATGGAAACCTTTGCACACATCCATTTGTTTGCATGGAGGGATCACCACAGACTTCCGAATGGTGCTGGAAGGTGATCCTGCTCCCCTTTAAACATGGTTATACTTTTTATCATCTGCAAGGGGGCTCTGCTTCCTATCCCTTTAGCCTCTCAATATAGCCTACATTCAGGGTTTTTTTCTTTTGTGGGTTTGTGTGCTTTTAATATCTGTCCCTGTTTTTCTCTCTGTACCTCTGTGTTCCAGTCTTACTCTTCTTAGGCTCCACCTTTCCTTCCCAGGTAACTTCTCCACCATTCCATGCTGTATCAAGCGGTCACATCCTTCTGTCCTCTGGATATATTCCCTTTATCTTTCCCACAAGGTCTTTTGTCTCCTGTTTTCCCTTGCCCTCTTCTCCCCCACCCCCACCCAATTTTGCACTTTCCCTGCCAACTGCCAAAAGACACTTAAAAAAAAATTGTTAATTGAAACAGTAAGGAGAAACCAAGTGACCCAGTTTGGAAATGAGGAAAATAATATCACATAGCTACTCCCAACATCACCTGAGACTCTTATGCTCATCTTACCCTTTAAATATTAACCGTGCCACTGATGTCATTGACTATTGTTAACAGTGTTTTGCACTTTGCAGAGAGAAGTGCTGCTGGAGGAGCTGTCCAAGGTAGGAGTTTACATGTCTCGCCTATCATTCTGTTTTTGTCTTTCCCCCTTCTCCCCTGCAAATTATTTAATAGAAATGGAAGGAAATTTTACAGCACAAGACACTCCATTCCATTTGTAAGGCTGCTTGGCCCAGTGGTCTCTTTGTGGGCACAGTGGCTGAGCACTGACCTGCTAGTGGATTCAACAATAACAATCTGAGATCAGAGAGAAACCAAAATAGTTTCATGCTTGCAAAAAAACAAGAATTTTCTGTTCTATGAGATAGTGCATAAACACCTAGTTTCTTTAAATTAAACAAAGTCCTCAGGGACAGATGAATTGCATCCAAGGGTACTTAAAGAACTTGCAGGTGTAATTTCTGAGCCTCTGTCCATTATTTTTGAGAATTCTTGGAGAACAGGTGAGGTGCCAGAAGACTGGAGGCAGGCAAATGTTGTCCCCATCTTCAAGAGGGAGGGAAAGGTGGATCCAGGTAACTACCATCCCATCAGCTTGACATCTATACCAGAAAATGTTTTCGAACAAATAATCAAACAGTCAGTCCTTGAGCATTTAGAAAGGATGGATCTGATTAATAACAGCCCAATCGTGAGGCTGCAGGTGCTGCGCCGGAGCGGGGAGAGGTGCAGCAATGGTGCAGCCAGGAGGACTCCTAAGGGATTTAGGCTCGGCGTGCGCAGCCACAAAAATTAGAAGCGAGAATGCAAGGAATGGGGGCGGGGGCCAACAGCACCGCTGCGCCATCACGGCGCAGGCTGGGCCCAGCCAAAGCCATCACATGGTCGAAGCCCACTTACTGGGGAGGGGGCATCATCATGGTGGGGTGAAGCATGGACTGTGGGTTGGAAGGCCAGGCCAAGGGGTAGGATTAACCCCTGAGTGGAGAGTGCTATGGGGAGGTTGGGATGGGGCCCGGGAGGAAGGGAGGAGGCGGGACCAGGGCAGGAGAGAATGGCCAGGAGCTCTCCTGAGGGGTCAGGGAGTGTAGCTGGCAAGAGGGGCAGTGACGACGGAGACATGCATCGCTGTCCCACCAGCCCCCACCTTGACAGGTTCCTCGCCCTACCTCCAGTAGCACCCAAGCACCACACCGCCCCTTGCCATGACCGCCATGGTGCCTCTCGGGCCGTCGCCACCAGCCCTGAAGGTGCTTGTGGGGGGTGGCTATTGTCACCCTCGGTGTCCTGGGGGCTGCCCCCATCCATGGCTGTGGGTGGGTGGGTTCCAGGGGACTGGGGGGTCAAGGCAGGAGGGGCCACTGCCATGGTGCGGGGCAGGTTCTTCAAGGCCCCCAGTAATCCTGGCTGCTGTTCCACGATGGTGCAGGTCAGCTCCGGCATCGTTGACAGATGGCCCCTGGAGGCAGTGACCTCAGAAGCCAATGTCTCCATCCACCAATCAGCCCAGTTGGTCATCTCCCGTCACTTGCGCCTCACCTCCAGGCTCCAATGGCAGCCCACATGGAGGAGAAGGTTGGGGGGATGGGTTGAGCAGACCGGGGGCTGTGAGCGCGACACCCAGGCGGCAGCTTCTCCTCCCCTCATCACCGGGGGGGGGGGGTCAGGGCCCACCCCTGGGGGCTCCTGAGGCAGCTCATGGTGGTGGGGGGGTGGCCCCGCTGACTGCTGCCCTCCTCCCCTGAGGAGCTCCCTGAGGTCACCGGTGTCACCCACTGCATGGTAGCTGGGCCATGAGACCCCAGGATGGCCAGCAACTCCAGGACCGCTCAGCCAGCCTCGGTTTGCTGCTCCTTGGGGGCCAGGTGGTGGAGACGCTGGATGACAAGGATGGCGCAGGTCACGGAAACTGGAGCCGCACCTGCAAAGAGAGGCACCCCATCAGCACCAGTGCACCTCAGTGGGGACTCCCCTCTGGACCTACTTCCCCCCGCCCCCCGGCCCCCACCTGCACAGTCCACTCTGGGCTAGCCTGTCTCACAGGGACAGGTGACATCTGGAGACAACTCCATTGACTCCTGGGTGGCGCCCTGTCTCTCCAGGGGCCCACAGTCTGGGGTCCCAGCCGTCCTGACGGGCTCTTCATATGATCATCCCTCGCCAGTATCCTGCTCGCTAGGTGCCCCATCCTGAGTGGATGGGCCCTGGCTGGCGCGGCTGGCCTGGGAATCAGAGCTGGCCAGTCTTCCAGGTAACAGTGGGGTGGCCAAGACCTTGTATGGCCCCTTCCAACTCTATGATTCTATGATTACTGGAAGTTGCAGGCTACAAGACAGAGGGGAGGCATTGAGAGGGAGGTGGTGGTGTGTCCCCCCCCACCCAGAGACTCATCATGCAGAACCTTGACACCTCTCCCCTCCACCAATGCAGCCAGGATAAGAGGCTGAAAGATGCTCTTGGGCCCCTCCAGTCCTGTGGCCAGGGCCTGCTCAAAGGAGGCCCCCTGTGCCACCAGATGCCGCACCCATTTCTTGGCTCTGCCAAATGAGTTGTTCCACTGCTTCAGACAGGAGGGTCCTGTCCTGGACGCCTGGCCCAGGGTGGACACCCTCCTGGCTGCCTCCTCCCTGAAGTCACAGAGTTGTGCCTGTGTCGGCATGTACCTGTCAAGGGGGATGGTGACCGAGACATTCTCCACCACAATCCCAAACAGGAGCACCTTCTCGGTGTCAGTCCAGTTGGGCTCTTGCCTTCTCAACCTGTGTAGGTGTCTAGGACTCAGGAGGAAACTGAATTTCAGCAATGCCAGAGCTCACTTTGGACCAAAGTGGCATGGCAGGTCTGAGAGGGGACACACTACCTCCTCCTGTGCCACCATCCTTCTCAACTTGTGATACCTTGAGAAACCACTTGTGTAGTAAGACAGCTCTGCACATTGTCTTTGAAGTCGAGTGGATTTTAGGGTTTAGCAACAGACACACTTGTCATTCATTTAAGTGGGATGTACATACACCTTTCTTTGATGTATGTATTTTTCAATCTGTTTTTCAATATCTTCTACTGAAATTTCAAACATCATATAATGTGCCAAGGCCATATATAGTACTGTAACAGTAACGTATCCAATGTGGTGTGGCTAATGACTGCTCACGGCATGGAGTATAAATTACAGCTGTCCCCAACTGTTGTAATTTGTACTCAATCTTTTCTCACTCTTTTAAGATAAAAAAAAGTTTTATCTCCCTGAGAACATTATGCAGTTTTAGAGAATGAGGTTAAGGGTTTTAGCTTCACAGGGGGACTGTGAAAACTAATCAAATGGATGCACTATATTCTTAGTAAGGTAAAAGCTTTTGATCTTAGAAAAACAAGACGAGATAATGTAAATTACTGCTCTCCATTCAGTTGCCTTAATGATGATCATGCTTTGATGATAGTATCAATATACTGCTGTTGATTTAGACCATAATCCTCAAAGCCACTAAGAATTGGTATCTTCACATGTTTTGACATATAAGATTGGAAACATATGATTCACTGATGAATTTGTTTAAATTTGTATTCATTTTTACCTTTTCTCCATGAAGACGTTAGGAGAATTAGAGATGATTTTGTGTTAGGAAATGCAGCATCTCTGGTGTCTATTTTAAAATTCACATCATAGTTCAAAATATGTCTCTCCTGCCCCTGTTCCAATAGATATCCTAATACTAGCAGCAGGTTTGGAGATCCAGTGCAATCCTAAACAGAGACACATCCTTCTAAGCCCATTGACTAAAGTGGATTTAGAAGGGTGTAGCTCTGCTTAGAAAGACAGCACTGTTAGTTGCATGTGCTTAAAGCTAGGGATCACATACTCTGTATAAACATTCCTGATGTGGCATGATTAGTCCAAGTAGTCCTGCACGGTACTATATGGGAAACATAATTGCTAGTTCCAAACTCCCTGTTATGCAGCAAGTTTGCCTTGGTTTTTCCCATACAATCCATGAGATCTACATAGCAAGAGTATTTGAATATATTTATAGCCATATGATGACTTGACAATGTGGTTGTAATTTTAGTAGCATTGATGTCACAAAAGGAACCTTTGGAGTGGACCATAATGCTACTGGGTGAAACATCTTTTTAACAACCAGACTTCTGAAATGTCTTCTCATTATCCCTTTCACAATGGGGGAATGATTCTTCATTACAATATTCACATCACCGGGTATGAATTATCCTTAGTAGAAAGTGTTTAATAATATCAGGGAATAGTTAATATTGTATCAATGTAGAAACAAACTGAATACATGTTCAATTGCTGGATGGGAGACCACTGAGAGCCCCTCATAAGCTGCCTTGTTCCTCCTAGGAGAAGAATGGTATATAGATGTAATGAAATAAATCACAAAAGTAACTTCTTCTGCAGGGTTAATCACTGTGTTTATTTACCTGTTTATTTGTTTTTATAAGATTTCTTAATTACCTTTGCTTTTGAAATCATCAAGGCAAAATACAACTCATAGAACATTATAAAGCAACAGTATTAGTAATGTTATAGCAAATGCCCACTTCTTGATTTAATCTAAACTTCAGAGGTTGTCTGGAATGTCAAATTGCAATTGCAACATGTTCCTTTATGCTTAGTCAGATAATTGGACTATGGGCACTTCCGCACATGCCAAATAATGCACTTTCAATCGGGTTTCAATGCACTTCGAAGCTGGATTTTACTGTGCAGAATGGCAAAATCAACTTGCCAACTGTCGTTAAAGTGGATTGAAAGTGGATTGAAAGTGCATTATCCAGCATGTGCGGAAGTGCCAGAATTTCGAGGGTCAGTGTGGTTTGCTCTGACTGGCAGTAGCTCTCCAGGGTCTGAAGTCGAGATGTTTCATATGACCTGCTGCCTGGTCCTTTTAACTGGAGATGCTAAGGATTGAACCTTGGACCTTCTGCATGCAAAACAAACACTCTGTCACTGTCATGGTCCTTCCCTGCAAGGACCTAGTGAAAGCAAACATGTGTGCAGCATGTATGCCGCAATGGTATACACACACACACACACACAAAATCCCAGGAAAAAATCCATTTTCATCACTGGCACAATTGTTGACAAGACTGGTCACCATGTAGGATTAGGCTTTTTGTCACATAGACACCACTTCAACATTGCTGTGAAAACTGACTCTATGTCTGCTACTAAGGAATCCACTTAACTTGCATTCAACTTCAGCCCTCTGTCTACTAGAGCACTGTCAAATATCAACTATATAATAGTAATCTATTATACAGTCCATTTTTATTCCTAAAACTAGGGAAGGTCCATTTGAAAAGTGGGATGGATGTCACAATCTTTGATAGCTTTTTGTTACCCATTTCTGTAATTTGCACAAGCTATGCACATCTTCAGTTGACCTTGGCACAGCAACCCATGACCTAGTGACCAGAAGGTTTTCGTTCTGCAGTTCCTTTTTTATGGGCTTCTGAACATTCTTCTGTCTCACCTATAGGGTTTAGTTTTCTGCTGCCAGCCAGGGATGAGCATCATGTCTAGTCAAGGCACTTTTGTGGCAGTACTAACCAGCATAGAGTATCAGCACCTTTCGGGTGCCCTGAGAAGGGCAATCTTGCATATGAGTATCAAAACCTTTTCTTTTTACAAAATAAGCACTGTGTCTAGTTATAATGCCAATTTGTTCAACCAGCGCATGTTGAGTGGATAGTTTCAGAGTGAATGGCGGAGTGAGGAAGGTTGTTTTGAATGGAGTGAGGTAGGTAGGTTGTAACACACAAGTTAGTAGGGATGTGCATATCGATAAACCCAAACTGAAAATAAACCCAAAATTAGCAGTTTTGGTAATTTTCGGGTTTTGCGTTTATCTAATGGCAAAACCTGGGGATCTCCCCAATCCTGAATAGACTGAATAATTATTTGGCTTTTTTGGGTTCAGCTATTCATCTTTGCTCAGAGGCACTGCTCTGTGCTTTCTCCATTTTTCTATCTTTTTTTTTTACTGGTTTTGTTAGGGCCCCATAGTTGAGGCCCTTTTGAGATAGGGGTCATGTAATTGGAGTCAACTTGGTCTGACCAACCATGCAGCCGCACAACCATCCATCCATCACCATTCAGTTGGTTAATTTGGATAAAGCATAAAGGTTGTTCTCAGTTCCGTCAGGAGGAATATACCCTCCAACTAAAAAGAACCAACTTCAACAGCTACTCACACCACCAGGCTTCCGAAGGAGACTTCCTCACCCGCAAGGTTGAGCAATCTCCTTCAGACAGCCCCCATGGTCAAGTCTTCGGCTGGCTCCGATATCACCCCCCTGAAAACCTTCTCTGAAATAGAAGATCGCCCCAAGTAGAGGCTTTGTTTTCCCATACCGCGGACATCTCTTGAAATCAGATTTTTGATGACCATAATAAAGGACTGTTCACAGGGCAGTCGCCTAGGGCATAGACCTCAGAGGGGCACAGAACTGGCCTGAGGGGCACAGTTTTAAACAGATTAGTTTCTTGAAAAAAATGCAACTGACAATTTATATTTTTTAATTTTAAGATAAGTACCACAACAGTGCTATGGAATATAATTAATTATAACGTCTTATAAATAGGTTTGTAGGGATCTATCAGGATTTTATTTTTTCCACAAGTCATCTGTTTTTGAAAATTGGTTAGCAATGTGGGGGGGGGCACAAGTAGTTAGCCTTGCCTAGGGCACAAAAAAGACTGGCCCCAACCCTGGCCTTAACCAAGTCATTTCTCCTGACTCTCTTCCTGGAAAAAAAATTATGTCCACTCACTAACCGTGGTCTTGGAATTTTCTTTCCTGACGTTTCGCCAGCAACTGTGGCAGGCATCTTCAGAGTAGTAACACTGTGTTACTCCTCTGAAGATGCCTGCCACAGTTGCTGGCGAAACGTCAGGAAAGAAAATTCCAAGACCACGGTTACACAGCCCGGATAACCTACAAGAACCAATGAACTCTGACCGTGAAAGCCTTCGACAATATTATGTCCACTCACTGTTTCAGAGGAATGGTAAACTAGAAAACAACATTTCAGTATTAGTAACCTATATAAGTCACCATTTATATTATTACAACTATTGCCTACCACTCCATTCAACAAAGTCTGAAGCCTTCTTACAGCTGAAGCAGCCTTCCTCCCACTTAAATGGTTCTTCTATTCATCAGCTTGTGCCATTCTCAGTCTAGTATTATTAAGTCAAGTGCAGATGGGGCTGAGAAATACCACCTTTAACATGGTTGGGTCCAATGAATGTGTTCTGCTGACAGTTTCTCCCAGTGCTTACTACAATTACAGACGAACATCAGCAGAAGGCTACTTGTGTTGGAAAGTGTGATGAACAAAAAGTTAATCATTCAGAGAAGCTCGGGGAAAAAAACTGGCAGGGAGTGGGTGGAGCTAAGGAGCTCACTGTCTCTTTTCTGAAAAAAGGGAGAGGGTCTCTTTTTGGTAACCTGTGTGTTCAGTGGCTGTTTTTGACTCTGGGAACCTGAGGGTTCAGATTTGCCTAAGCGGTTGTGAAACAACTCCTGTGGAGTGACAGGCAGAGATTGGGAGGAAAGGGACCCTTTCTCAGGTCGCTGAAAGGGAATAGGCCCTGGGAAGGAGATATTCTAGATACGGGGTTTTGTTAAGCGATTACTGCCACAAAAGTGGGTTAGATCTATGGAGAGAACTGGAAGAGAGATTTGAGGTACAATCATACCTCTTTGTTCTCTGGGGGGACAGAGATTGTATAATCTCCATACTTCCCTGTTAGCTAGGTAGCAGAGTCTGAATAGGAACATCTATAGGAAGTTCCGTGAACTGAATTTGGGAACTTAATTTAAGAATTGTAATTCTGTACTAACTAAACCATCTAAGGTCTATGCCATCTCTGTAGTAAAACATAAACTAGCTTTGGTTCTAAACCTTCCCTACCTACCGTTTTCCCTCCAAGTCCATTCTTTGTACAGTGTTTAATAAATCTCTGTTACTTGGTTGTTAACTTGAAAAAGCCTCTGGTGTCTCATTTCTACTGAGGTAAAATAAGTAAAGGGACTAAGGAGAAAAATTAAAACTCCAATTGAACATTTTGGAAAGCAGTCACTCTCTCGCTTGATACGAACCGATTGTGATAGAAGGCAATTCTGCAATTAACTGAATAGGCCAACCCAGTATTATGTTTAGTTTTTGCATGCACTAAGATATTTTTAAGTCTTGCTGAAGGAGCTTGCCATATATATTTTAAGATGACGACTTCTTGTTGGGAAATTTAGCTTGAGCAGAGAGAGACCTGAGGATTAAAAAGACAAATTAAGTGGTCCCAGCCTTTTTCAAAGGGACATCAGACAGTGAGCTGGACAACCTATAAGCCTCCTATTGCCTAGATTCCCTATAGCTTACCACCTCATTTCCCTGAAAAAATGTTTGGGCCATTGATTTGATAAAGGCAAGAAACACTCCTGAGCTCCAGTCACTGATGATGTTTAGGTTTTCTGGGAAACCATACCCTGTGTATTCAGATGTGGCCTGCTCTAGGGAAACACAGTTTTGAGAAGGCTTTGGGAGTTTGAGCTGGCAGAACTCTCTCTGGAGATGCTCTGAGACAGTTGGATGCTGAGATCCTGTTTTAGATTCTTCTCTGAGAACTGGGGAGGTGCTTGTGCCAGCAGTTATTTCCTAACCCTTTTCATCTCAATATGTGACTGTTCAGAACTTCACAATGACTCTCTCAAACTCCAGGAAACTACCTTGAACTTCCAACTTCGCTACCTGTTTTCTTCTTCTAGGAAATGTGATTGCAGACATTTATGGATTGTTTTAGATTCAGATACTGGTCTTTAAAAATAAGATTGCCTTGGACGCTGTCCCCTGGAAACATTCAGGTCCACTTAATTTATTTTTTAAATCCACCTTTACATTTTCCTTACTGATGAACCAATAAACTTGGCATGCAGCCAGTATTTTACTGGTCCAGCCAGTAAAACTATTTTCTGCATTGTTTTTGCTGGTAATCTTACTATCTGCCTTGGATCTACAACCTTGCCCTGCCCATGAAGCCAATATTTTTGAAATAAAAAGTTGGCAGTTCTATATCATACTTTTAAAGCCAAGTATAGCTAGGCAACATTGGCTATGTGGTTAATCTAGTCCACTACCATTTTGTTTCCCCTTGAAGAACAGTATGTCCATAAGTCACCTAGAAGCAGGCTTTTTGTAAATATATTCCAACCATAGCTACCTGGCATTTAGAAAGACAGTGTCTCAAGGAAAAGTGGGAGCCATCAAGCCATGCTCTGAGGACACGATAAAAAAAAATTCAATGCAAGTCTGTTGGACAATGTATTTTATTATAAACGTGGGAGGGACAGTGCAAGAGCAAAAGTAAGAGAGACAACGAGAGAGAGCAATTCTGTGATCACTTTTGGAAAGGGAGGGAGTCTTGTGACATCTTAAGGTTTAACACCCTTATTGTGCCATTAGCTTTCAACATAGGCAGGAAGTGTGATCCTAAATTCATCTGAGGAAAAGTGCCACAAATGCCAGAATAAATCTGTTAGTCTTTAATGCGCTACTCACATGGCTACCCTTTTGAAATATAACAGCTCTATGAGCTGAATCATTGTGTTCACTAGTTAGTTATCATACTAGATGCTTCCTATGCTTGCCTCTCAGTGTGAAAAGGGAGGCTACAGTAAGGAAGGGATGGATAAAAGCCCTTGAGAGTTCTTTTCTATGAGACTCTTGAAAATACTAACAATCCTACTAAGGTTTATTCAGTGGGATTTACTCCCAGGAAATCCTACTGATTTTTTTTAGGATTACAGACAGAGGCAAAACCCTAGAATGGTTATTAGGGCCTGAAATGTTGATATTGTTTACCTTTGTATCTGATGAAGGAACTCTAACATAAAAGTTTATACCCTGGAAATCTTGTTGCTCAAATCTGGACTGGAATCTTGCTCTTCTGCTTCAGACCAACGTGGCTACCACCTGAAATTGTTTACCCTTGAAAGAGATAATTTCGTGATCATTTGAAAAGGATCTCGTTTGTGGACTTGGACAAGTTCATTAGTGAAATCCAAGACGTTGCAGAAGATAACAGCATGCATTCTGCAGACACAATTGTGCAAGTAATTATTAATCTGTGATTATTGAATAAACATGTTTTTGAATCCCAGAGATTCTGCTGTAGTGTTGTGTTACATCATCCCCTACATCAGCACATCTAATTCACTCCATAATTTAAAAAAATACAATTTGAGGGAAGTGATTTTATTAATTTAAAACAGCACAAATCCCAGAGCACTTAATGCTGTCACATGTAGTGTGATGAAGTGCAGGTGGGAGAGGTTGTTCTTGGTTGCGGTACCATCTTTTACATTAACTGTTTTGTCTGGTAAAATTTTAATATGGTTTATTTTTTCTTAAAAGAACCCCTCAAATGTATAGGATGGAGCTTGCAACCAGCTGCCCTAAAGCCCTAAGCATGAATCCCAAAACTAGAAGCCAGAGGCCCCACATCCAGAAAAGAAAGATGCAGGAAAAGATGTCACATGATACGTGATCTGTGTGCTTTAAGTAAAGTTTAAAAATGTGCCACAGTTGCCAGCTGATTTATACGTAGGCTTTCACATTAATACTCATAATAACATCCTGCTTTCAGTGTGTTAGATTTGATTTTGCTACATTCAGCTCCTCTGCTTCTGTGCAACTGGACACGTTGTCATGGTGATTGTGGGTGGGAGCAAGGGGAGAAATCTGTGGTGGCTGTGCGCCTGCCGAATTCCCCCCCCCCCCCCGGCCTTATTCTAAGCTCTAGAATGAGGGCCTTTTATTTATATACCAGCCGGTAGGATTTTATCTCATGCCAAAGTCAGTGTTAGCTGTTGCTGCTTCACATTGTGCGAGAGAGAGGGTGGGAGAGAGAGAGATGGCAGCAAAAAGGAGAAAAGGAATTACTACTAGCCATGCTTTCTTTTTTGAAAATGGAGGGGGGGGGCATTTGCCCTATATTGTCAGCTTCACCACTACACAGCATTGGTTAACTAGTATACCCACACACTCTCATCACAGGAGAACATACTGCCTTCTCTTTCAGATCTGGGCAATAGTTTGCAAAAGATTGCCACCTGCTGGCTGCAAGAAGACAGTGCTAGCATGATGGATTTCATGCACGCAGCATTCTCTGAAGTTGAGAGCTATATTTTTGCTTTCCTTCCTGTTTTGAAAGCACAGCAGTGGGGCTATAAGAAACCCTGAGCAGAATGAGGAGTAAAAAGACAGCAAAGCAGGTACTGAATGGGCAAATGGCTCAGTGGTAAATCACCTATTTTCCATGCACAAGGTTCAGTCCAATATCTCCAGTGAAAAGGATAAGGTGGTAAGTGATGTCAAAGACCTTTATCTGAGCTTTGCCAATTAGAATAGACAATGCTGACCTTGACAGACCAATAGCAGCATAATTCCTATATTCATTCCTATACACTTCTTCAACTGGTACCAATTCCAGATATACTATTTGACAGTGCCTCAAGTAGTGACCGACCTGCAGGGATGGAGTATTTACTTTTTTGTTTTTGCTGCACACTGAGTTGACATTTTCATTTGAGCTATCCATGACAACCCTAAGATCTATTTCTCTTTCAGTGTTGGCCAGTTCAGATCCCTATCAGCATATATTTAAAATTATGATTTTGTATTCTGGTGTGCATCATCTTGTACTTACCTACAATGAACACACCGAGTCACTAAATCTGCAGAGCTTCTCTTGGAGCCCTTCATAGCTTGCTTTGATTTTCACCCTCCTGAATTACTTGGTATCAACTGCAAACTTGACAACTACACTGCTGACTCCCAATTCCAGATCATTTATGAACAGCACCATGTCCAATACTGAATTTTGTCGGTCCTCACTGTTTAATTCCCTCCACCATTAAAAGAACTGTTCATTTACTATCTGCTTTCTGTTGTTTAACCAACTTTTAATTCATAAGATGACTTGTCATTATCTCATGACTGATAAGTTTACTTAGGAGAATTCTGGTGAGGAACCTCGTCAAAAGCACTTTGGAAATTCAAGATCCCTTTGTCTTCATCATTATCAACATTATAAGGAGCAGATTGGAGGGGGTATATAGCCCTGGTAAAGGGCCCTGCTTTCAGCATGCTTAGCTTCCACACACACATACCCCACACACAAGTGAGAGTCTGCTCTGCCAGCCAAGCTGGGTGAGTCCAACCTGGGAAGACATGTTTCATTGGGGTGGCCCCAGTGGGGGTACAGTCCCCCAGGCCATTGTTCCCCCAAAACTCTTCCTGATCTGCTCCAGATCATAATTCCTATGCTTGTTAACCCTCTCAAAGAACTCCAAAGGATGTGAAGCAGAACTTCCCTTTGTTTTTTTCTCAGCAGGTCTTGTTTCTCTATGTCCCTAATAATTCTATCTCTAATAACAGTTTCTACTAATTTACTGGGAATGGATCCTAGGCTAAGTAGCCTGTAATTTCCTGGATCTCCTCTGGACTCCTTCTTACAAATCAGTATAGCATTTGCTATTTTCCAGTCCTTTGGTAGGCTGGTCAATTTTAGTGGTAAATTACATATATTCCTTAGAAGATCAACAATGACATGTCTGAGTTTTTTTTTTAACACCTCTTGAGCGTATGCCATCTGGACCCAAAGACTTGGTTTTTAATTTGTCCGTTAGTACCAGAACTTCACTTCTTGTCACCTCTATTTGACTCAGATCTTCAGGTTTTCACTGGCTGGAAACAGTGGCTCCACCGTGGGCATCTTCTCCATATTTTCTCAATTTTTTTCATGTAATTCTTTCACTGCTTTGTCATCCAATGCCTCCTTGGCTGGTTTCCTGCATCTGATATATTGTTAAAAAATGCTTATTGTTTGTCTTATGGGTTTTCCACGTGGCAATGATTCACTGTTCCTGCTGCAGCTGCCAAGTCAGTGTGGTGGCAATGGAGCTTCCAGATGGTGTGTTTTCCCTCACTTTCCCTGACCTGTTCCTCCACAGCCACCATTTCCCCCTCATTATGATCTAGGGTCCTTTTTGGGGGGTTTCCCCCCTAAACCAGCAATAGGAATGTTATAACAATCCATCTGTTAACTTCCCCTGGTGGATCAGAGAAGGAAATGGCACATTTGGGAGAACGTGGCAGGGAAGATCATGCCAAAATGGGTGGCACTTTTTGAAGTGCGGCATACCTTCCATATGGAAGGCAAACATACTGCAGCTACATAGTGGCAGGAAACTTTGGATCAATGGTGATTTGAAAAAAGCATGGAGAAAGCACAGAGGATCTTCGGATGAGCAATGATGCTGTGTGGAAACTTGGAAATAATCAAGTTGGGAGCCCTAACTGAAGGAAACAGCCATGGAGAAGTCACTTTAGCATTTTTAGCAATCTGCTTCTCAACTACCCATAGAAAAGTTTGCCCTTATCCCCTAAGAACTACTTTTTATTGAAAGCAGGTAATTCTGCCACATTTTTCCATGAGGTGAGGATTGAATCATCCAATCACTCTTGATGCAGACACATAACAAAATGCCCTTCCCTCAGAGAAGCCATGTCCTGAACACTGAATCACAGATGGCCAGGAGATGGGCTTCTCTGAAGATAGGTCATTCTGACTTTTTGCTCTATATTTAATAGTAAAGGTGACAAAAGCAGAAGAACCAGGCCACCCAGATACAAGGTAGGAGGTCACTACATACTTGGAGAACTTCCCCAGAGAGACAGAAAATTGTGGCTTTGTAAACTAACCAACTAAACAAAACTAACAAAAAGTCTGGAGGGTTGGTGAGCAGGCTCCAGGAGGCAAGGAATGCTGAGAGTAATGGGTGGTGGTGGTGGTAGTGGTGGGGAATTAGTTTGCTCAAGCCCCTGAGAATTTATAGATCTTGGAGGTGGGGAGATTTCTGTTGCAACTCCTCATGGCTCCAACCTGTAAAGGTCCAGTGAGAAAGGTGGTCTATAAATGAAGTAAATGACATAAATAAAATAAAAACAAACTAGCTGTAAATTTGCTTCACTTTTTCTTTTAAAAATGTGCTTTGGCTAGAAGTTTGGGTATAACTGAGCTAGATAAATTAGCTGCCATCAGTCAAAGGCTTCACAGCTGTATTAGTCATACTTATGAAGAACCTGTCTATCTGTACTAACTATGTGCTCCACTATAGGAAACTGTATTACAGTCTAACAATGAGCATCATTTCCAACGTCATAAGCCAAGTCAATACCTTGCACACAATTTGGGCTCCTGAATATCACTAATCCTATCATAACTCTAGCCCCTTTTAATTAATTACCAGTTTTTGTCTCTGTTCCTATGTAGTTACACTTCTGAATTTTGGGGGTAATATTATGTTAAGTTAAAACTGGTAGTAATGAACTGGCATCATTTCCCACCTCTATAAGAAAATATATTTAGAAACTAGTAAGACTCTATGAAGCAGGCTTACTGAACCAAATAAAACAACAAATCCTTATTCCACAGAGAGCTTAATGTGAGGTTAATGGCTGCTCATTTTTACCACATGATTTCCCCTTTGTGATTTTTTTTAAACAGATGTAAGCAGATGGCAATAGCAAAAAACAAAACCAGTCCAACTTTTCAGCACAAGAGCCTCCTTGTGGAGAAACATGAATTCCCACCCACAGGTTCAGAAATCCTGCAGGCATTGAACTGGCTCTATCCAAAGGACTACAGCTATTGGATAAGGCCATGTTTCGAGATATGGTGGCTTGCCCACTTTTAATAGAGCAAAGAAGAAAATGATTTAATAGAGCAAAGAATAAGAAAACAGATGGGTCTATCCATGTCAAATCTTTAAGGAATTATACAACCACTATTACTCTTCTACATTCCACTGATATCTGCGGGAAAATGAAGCACACGCTTGTAGTCTAGTTAAACACAAAGCATGTTAAACAGTAGAATTCTATGCAGATGTACTTTGGTCTCACCGCAAGGATACAGAATGAAGCAGAAGCTCTTTATTTGATTCAGGGTCATTGGCTGTTCTATAACCTTTTTGTAAAACTCTTTCCTAAATTTTGGAAGCCATCATCCTGCTTATGTAAAAAACAATATATATATACGCGTTAAAACATGTAATTAAAACCAAAGCCTTAATGTAACATACAATATAGGATGGTGCTCTGACTACACTCCTACATGATAATGATGGGCTAAAAATAGTAACAGGGAGGCCATCAGGCATGCCCACCTGGAGGCTGGCATCCCTAGAGGGGAGGGACTTCAGCATGGTACAATGTCATAGGGCCCACCCTCCAAAGAAGCCGTTTTCTTCAGGGGAACTGATCTTGGTCATCTGGAGATGAAACTTAATAGAGGGAAATCTTCAGGTGTCACCTGGAGGGTGGCAACCCTAGTCCCTAATGTGGTGCCTGTGGGCGCCATGGAACCCACAGACACCTTTTCTGGTACCTGCCAAGTGGTTTTAAGGAAGTAGGTGAGGCCAGGTAGGGCTTTTGCCCAGCAAGGCTTCTGATTTGTGATTTGATTGGCTGAGCAGATTTTTAAAAATGTTGCTTTGGCAGCAGCTGCCACCATAGCACAAGAATCTGCACTATGTTACTGAAGTTAAGCTGTGGCAGTCATTTTGTGGCTGGCTCCAACCTTGTTCAGCAGCCATTTTCGGGCAGCCATTTTGTTGCACACACCATGCCACGTCCGAATTCCAAATGTGCCCACAGGCTCAAAAGGGTTGGGAACCCTCCTGCTAAGCTCTAAACAGCCAACATGATGAGAAGGAGGAGGCACAAGCCCTTGGCAGGACCATTAAAAGGGAACGTTGCACAGGCCTAACCCAGAAGCTTGCTAGGTGGTGAATAACTTATGGTCTGGGTGGGTGGAGTCACCTTGAACCCTGAGAGTTGTTTGCAGTTCTGGGAACACTCAGCTTCACAGCCCTGTGAGGCTCATCAGAAAAACATGATAGTATCAATTCAAACGTTCCCAGTTGTAACCCTTATTACTTCTTCAAGTAGGAAGTGTAAAAAAAAAAAAAGGATTGTTTTATTGGCAATAGTTCAACATGCTGGCAAAAATGTAAATACTGACATTTTCCTGTCTTTACAAGAACAAAAATCTGGCACCCCTTTCCTTTTTTGGGTGGCACAATTGCATTATATACTCAATGAGCATTTAATTAGGTTTTGTAAATAAGGAGAAGCAGCACTACACGGTTGCCATTAAAACTGACCCAAGCCCTTTAGAAAAACAGAATATGATTGCTAACACAGTTCATTAAGTGGTATGAGCCTGTGCAGATCTGGCCACATGCAGTGAGCAGGAATTGTATTGACTTGAACAGATTAATCGACTGGGAAGAAAGAGCATTGTAAGGCAAGGATGAGCTTTAACAACAAGCTCTAATATTCTGCCAAGTAGGTTTGCAGCTCTTCCCCTAAATATGGCTTTTTCTTGTCGTGCACAAGATAACCCAGAGCTCACAAAAGATTCATGAGTATTGGCAGCAGAAATCTGTCGCATTATAAATGTTCTATTAAACCCATGACGGTACAGATTTTTCTCTACAAGTTAACTTTATATACATTTGCAGAGAAAGCATACTATTGATTGGCACTGTCTACAGAAGGACTGAGAAAATATGTTTCTGCAGATCAAAATCTGGTCTTTGGAAGAAATTCCAGCTGTCTGTAATGGCACATTATATGTTTACAATGTTTTTAATGAGTGTGTATATCAGGGCTTATAGGAGTTTTTTTTTTTAAAAAAAGCTTTGGCCCATTAAGGAGGAGTTATAGCTCCTTTTCTGCTTCCTCCTCTACAAAATCATCTTGGATACCTGGAAATAGCACATATTACTGACATGACCAGCAGTACAGTTATTAACTGCTTAAATAATATATTTGCCAGGGGAGGTTGTCCAGAGGTCCTCATGACTGACAACGCCCCTCAATTTGCAGGGGGAGAGTTTGCTCAATTCACAAAAACATACCATTTCAAATATGTTACAGCTAGCCCCCACATCCCACTCCAATGGAGAGGCGGAAAGAGCTGTACAAACAAGAAAGCAAATTTTAAAAAAAGAAGATCCTTTTCTGGCTTTATTGACCTATTGTGCAATTTCCCATAAATGCAACTGGATATACCACCAACTTACATAGCAGGCAGTGTTTTAAGCTGATGATGCAAAATGATGCCAACAAGCTAGCCTGCTATAACAACATCCTGCATTGCTACTCCATATCAGATGACACCCAGGCTGTCCCAATAGAAGGTACCAACATTCGGGATTGGGTGTTCAAATGTGATGCTGCATCGGACAGCCAATCAATCTCCCAGTCCCAATTCTCACCATGGTTTAAACAGTTTAAAAGGGGTCATGTCAGAGCATCATACTTGGTCAGTATCCCCTTCCATAACCTCAGAATAGCTTTTACTTCCCTCCGGTTTCAAACCATGCCAACGGCTTGGATAGCTGGACGTTACTCCCGAACACCATGGGCCTCTTGCCTATGTATTTGTGGGGCCGCTCCAGAGGACCTAACTCATTACACCTTATTCTGTCCTCTTTATACAGAGTCCAGACTTAAATTCCTCAGAGCGATTCTAAAGGGCCTAACTCTTTCTCCAGATCCAGAGATGCTGCTCTTTCTCTTATTAGACACCAATCCTGATGTTTCCTACAAAGTGTCACTCTTTGCTTTAGCAGCTAAGAAAATCTGAGCTAAAGCTGTCTTTAATCAGGGATCTTAACATATTTATATATTAGTTTCTTGTGGGTCAGACTGTTTTAAAGTTATTTTAATGTTATTTTATTATATTTTTATGTTATTTTAATGTTTTGTATGGTTGGTTGTGATGGCCTTCGGCTCCAGACAATAAACCTTATCACATTATCACAACTGGATATAGTCCAGCACAGTTGATAATGGGTCGGCAACTACTAACGCCACTTCCAACTTTGGCAATAACTTTGTATCCTCAATGGCCTGATTTGAAAAAAGTCTGTGCTATGGATGAGAAGGCAAAAGCCACATACAAGAGACATTATGATCAACATCATGGAGTTCAGTCACTACCAAAGCTCACCACTGGGTCACAGGTGAGAATAAAGCTTGATGACGAAAAGGAATGGTCTCATCCTGCAGTAGTTTTGAAACAGAGTCAAACACCACAATCATACTTTGTAGAAACCAGTACTGGAACAATTAGGAGAAACAGAAGATATTTGCCACTTGTACCAGAAGAATGTTCAGAAACACCACCAACAAAAGCTCCAGAAACTGAAAACCCAGACAACGTTCAAAGCTTATCTACAGAGCACCAGACCAGAGCTGACTCACCAGTGTCTGACCCAGGTCCAGTTCAGTCTACACTTAGCAAATCTTATTCTACACCTTCAAACCCTGAGAGAATGACCTCAAGAGGTAGAGTGATTCAGAAACCAGCACGTTACAGAGATTGATCTCTTTTCCCCTATAGATAGCAATGGCAACCTGCAAGGGGCAGAATAACCCCCAGGTGCTATTAGGGGTGGCTGACAGTCTACTCACCACCTCAAGGTAGGAAGTTCATAGAGAATGCTGATAGCTTATAGTTTAATGTTGTTGTTAGTATAATTAAAACGAAACTGTTAACTCAAAAGGGGGGATGTAGTGAAATGTAATCTTAATGAAGGAGTTGGAACAGGGGAGGAGCAACTAATCAGGAAAGAGGAAGTTAGAAGGAGACTGAGGAAGAAAAGAGCAAGTAGGCATTAGGGAGGAACTGTTGACTTTTCTTTGTGTTATAGAAGTTCAATAAATATCTTGTTATACTAATACCTGAAGTCCCTGGCATTAATAAAACAGTTGCCACGGAGGATCTGGCAACCCTAGCTGTGTGTGTGATAAACACATGATTTGGAGGGGTCAACTAGGTACGCTGCTGGGAGTCCTGTTAATGGTTCTCGTGTGATTATAAATATATATATATATATTTAGTATGAGCTCAGGGGAAAGGGGGATCTGGACTTGGAACACAGTGTTCATGATGGAAAAAATAGTCACCCTCTCTTCTCATGCTTTTTTTCCAATACAACTTGCTCCCCCCAACACCTATTTGCGGCACAGAGGGACACATATTGGCAACCATATGGTTTCCCCTTCTGGGATAAATAAGATCCCTGGGGGAATTAAGGTCAGGAAAATAGCACAGGGGTGTTAAATCCCTTATCTGTGCCATCACTGTCATCCAGATTGCTATTAAGCATAACAAAATTTGTGGGAGATGAGTTGTCACCAGAGTAAATGAAGCCAATTGAGGGTGAGGGCAAGTCTTTCTACACTGTTTTCATAGGAGACCTCAGCAAAACAGATCACTGATTGCCCTTTTCATTCATGGGTGGATATTTTTTGCACCCTTTCAATTTAACCTCTGAAAAACAACAGCAAAGAAACACACATATGTGTTTCCACTTTATGATCCTACCAAAAATGTTTGAGAAAAATACCTTTTTATCTGCTCAGTTTGAGAAAAATATTCTGCTTTATGTAGAACCAAAGTCTCAGATAAAATTGTCATGTTAATTAGATTTTATTACCGGTAGTAATTCCTGTACATTGGACCTGTCTTAGATTAGTATTCCCTCAATAATGGCCCATTTTTGGCTTTTTAAAAACTCTCAGTGATCCTGTAATTTTTTTTTTTACTTAAGGTTTCTAATTTATTGCATTCTGATTTATAGAGCAAAATAACTGTAAGAATATGCAACATCTATTGTACAAGAGAAGAACCTCCTACAAGGGGCAATGTATGGAAAGCTGGCCAAGTAGGGATATGGGTCATGACCGATTTCTTCCTTCTGCCAAATGCTATTTCCTTGTTTGTCCCCAGAATGCAATTCAAGGTCTCCTGCTGCTTCTTATCTCTTTGTACTTCCTTCTTACTACAGTTGCCAACTCTGGGACAAAACATTCCTGGGGATTTGGGGGTGGAGCCTGATTATGGGGTTTGGGGTGTGGAGGGACCTCAGCAGGGTAAAATATCATACAGTCCACCTTCCAAAACAGCCATTTTTGTTCCAGGAGAACTGATCTCTGTAATCTGGAGATCAACTATAATTATAGGACATCTCCAGGCCTCACCTGGAGATTGGCAACACTGCTTCTTTCTGCTAGTTATGTAGTTAGGTCACCAAATTTCTGTCCAGTAATTTGAATTTCCAAATAAACTTCCTTGTTTTCTTTAATTGGTTCTGTGTCTCTGTGCATAAAATAGGCACTCTCCTGACAATAACTAACAGTATTGCCTATTTTTTCTATATATTTTATATCCACAATCAATGTAACCCTTTGATTATCACCATTTCATTGATTATCAGGTTTCTGATATTTCTGCTGCATCTATGTTCTCTTTTTATAAAAGGCACATTAACTCACCCATCCTGGATTGGAGGCTTCAGATATTAACATCTAAACACCTATCTAATTTGATGTGTTTTATATGCCTTGTTGCACCTCTATCTTGTCCTCAGCTTGAGGGCATTGAATGTTCAGATCATCCTCCTGAGCAGATGCTTAGCTGCTTTCCTTTTCCCCCACAGTTTTAAAAGCTGCTCCGCGATCTTTTTCACTTTAAACGCTAATGGTCTAGCTCCATTTCCCTCCAAATATAACCTTTTCTTTTGTATAGGCTCAACGTATTCCCAAAAATTCTCCAGAGCCTCATAAATCTAAACCTGAACACCATCTTGCCACATATTGGGAGCCTATGGCTCTGCCTCCCTAGCTGGCTCAGGATACGGAGAACAGGTAGTATTTCTGGAAGCAGGCCTCCCATTTACCCACCCAGGAGAAGGAATAACCATCACATAGACTCCATGAATCCTCTAAGCTCTGCTTCAAAGTGGCTTTCTTCAGGCCTTTAAAATGTGTTTTACCATTTTATTAATACCTGATTTATTGTTAACCTGGAGGGAACTATTTATGTACAGGAAACACAATCTACAGCAATTAGTGTAAGCAATTGTTTCCTTTTAGAATATGTTACTTTTGCTTTAGCTTTCCATTTAACAGGCTTCGAAATGGATAAATAAATGGCATTTAGCTTTCCTCAGCGGGTGGGTGTATATCTAGATTTTATACCTTATTCTTACGCTCTGATGTTGGTTAATCTCAAGTCCCTGGTGGGCCACTGTATATGGCTGATGGGCTCAGTTATGCTAATGAAGGCTTATATAGAAGGTAAGAGAGGCTGGTATTTTACTCTCTGTTGTCTCTGTACTACTCTCCTATCCCATCCATCCAATTGAAGGCTTTGCTGAATGTTCTCTGATTAATATTTTCAGTCCAAAAATCAAGATTTCTTAAGCATGTATGTGCAAATATTTCCAGCCCTTTTAAAATACTGTATAGTGTTGTTCCTTCTGGGGATGTCAGCATGGATTTGTCCCCAACAGGTCCTGCCAGACCAACCTCGTTTCCTTCTTTGATAGAGTGATGAGCTTACTGGATTGAGGGTATGTGGTTGATGTCGTTTACCTGGATTTCAGTAAGGCTTTTGACAGGGTTCCCTATGATGTTCTGATGGGTAAACTAGAGGACCATGAACTGGATCCTAGGATAGTTAGGTAGATAGGGAATTGGTTGGAGAACCGCACTCAAAGAGTAGTTGTCAATGGCATTTCATCTGAATGGAGAGGGGTGTCCAGTGGGATGCCACAGGGTTTGGTTCTGGGCCCAGTACTTTTCAATATTTTTATAAATGATCTGGATGAAAGTGTGGAGGGACTACTCATTAAAGTTGCAGATGACACTAAACTGGGAGGAGCGGCGAACACACCAGAAGACAGAGATAGAATTCAACGAGATCTGAACACACTGGAAAAGTGGGCGAATGTGAACAAGATGCAATTGAACAAGGATGTGCCGAGTTCTACATCTGGGTAACAAAAATGAGGGACATGCATACTGGATGGGGGATACACTTCTGGGCAACAGTGTGTTTGAACAAGATCTTGGTGTACGGGTGGACTGTAAGTTAAATATGAGAAGCCAGTGTGATGCAGTGACAAAAAACGTGAATGTGCTCTTGGGGTGCATCAACAGAGGCATAGCATCCAAATCGCAAGATGTCATACTTCCACTGTATACAACATTGGTCAGGCCACACCTGGAGTATTGTGTGCAGTTCTGGAGGCCTCACTTCAAAAAGGAAGTGGACAGAATGGAGTGGGTGCAATGGAGAGTGATAAGGACAATCAAGGGCCTGGAGACTGAGCCCTATGAGGAAAGGCTGAGGGAGTTGGGAATGTTTAGTCTGGAGAAGAGGAGGTTGAGGGGAGGCATGATTGCTCTCTTTAAGTATTTGTAGGGCTGTCACTTAGAGGAGGGCAGGGAGCTGTTCCTGTTGGCAGCAGAGGATAGGACTCACAATAATGGGTTTAAATTGCAGGCAGAGAGGTACCAGCTGGATATTAGGAAAAACTTTTTTACAGTAAGAGTTGTTCAACAGTGGAATCAGCTCCCCAGGGAGGTGGTAAGCTCCCCCTTACTGGCAGTCTTTAAGCAGAGGCTGGAAAAGCACTTGTCAGGGATGCTCTAGGCTGATCCTGCATAGAGCAGGGGTTGGACTAGATGACTTGTATAGCCCCTTTCAACTCTATGATTCTATGATTCCTTGGCTTTCGGCATAGTGGTTAAGAGTGGTTAAGTGGTTAAGACTCTAATCTGGAGAACCGGGTTTGATTCCCCACTCCTCCTCATGAGTGGCAGACTATAATCTGTTGAACCGGGTTTTATTCCCCACTCCTCCACATAAGGCCAGCTGAGAGACCTTGGGCTAGTCACCGTTCTCTCAGAACTCTCTCAGTCCCACCTATCTCACAAGGTGTCTGTTGTGGGGAGGGGAAGGCAATTGTAAGCCACCTTGAGACTCCTTCAAGGTAGAGAAAAGCGGGGTATAAAAACCAACTCTTCTTTATTGTTCCTGCTTTTTCTTTAGCGCAACTTCAGCTAATCATACCTGGCAACATGTCAATGTTACTGAGAACAAATGAAGCCAGTTGAGAGTGAGGGAAATTCTTCCTACATAATTCTCATGGGTGACCCAAGCCAAACAGGTCACTGATTACCCTTATTCTGCATAAGTGAATATCTTTGCTCCCTTACAATTTAGCCTCTGAAAAAAGTCCACAAAGGAGTGAGTATATATGTTTCCACTTTTTGGTCCTGCCAAAAATGTTTGACAAAAGAACCCTTTTATCAGCTCATCCTTAATCCTATCCTATCCTTTATTTAGACCCAAAGTCTCAGTTAAAGCTGTTGCATCCTATATTTCTTTTACCACAGTGTTTTTTTTTAATCCAATGGCATCTATGTAGGACAAAGGAATTTGAAATAAATGCATCAAAACAAAGCCAAGATGAGTTTTCAAACCTTCAGTTGTTCAAAGCCCTATTACTGGTCTTAAGAGTGTAACATGCAGGAAAGAAAATGATCCATCTAATGCAAATCTATGTTGGCATAGCAACAACCACTTGAAATGGTGGAGGGGAGGCTGTCTCTAACAATGATTTTGTAATTGAACACACATGTGAGAGCTGAGGTCTCCATGAAGCAGGTTCATAACTGGGAAGGAACCACTGTCATTTGATTATTTGAAACCTTAGTATCTTTTTAATCTTTCAGCATATTTTATGAAGGCAAAATGGGTTAAGGAGATTCAAATGGTACAGTAGGATGAGCCTCTGTACTATGGTGCTCTTGTACATACCTTCTGTATTAGCAATATTGCATTCCATTGCATTACACAATGGTGTAAACATTGTGTTCCTTGTTTGGGTGACCTATCAAAACAAAACTAAATAGCCAACTTGTAACTGCAACTTCAAACTTCATTACAAAGGAATCTTTAGATCATAGGACATAGAATCATAGACTTGGAAGGGATCACAAGGGTCATCTAGTCCAACCCCCTGCACAATGCAGGAAATTCACAACTACCCCCCCCCCACATACCCCCAGTGACCCCTACTCCATGCCCAGAAGATGGCAAAAAAAAAAAAAAAAAAACCCTCCAGGATCCCTGGCCAATCTGGCCTGGAGGAAAATTGCTTCCTGACTCCAAAGTGGCAATCGACACTACCCTGGGCATGCAAGAAAGGGCCACGAGAGCCAAACAAAGCAAAGCTTCCTGCCCTCCCTCTCATGATCTGTCTAAGATCATAGAATCAGCATTTCTGACAGATGGCCATCTAGCCTCTGCTTAAAAACCTCCAGGGAAGGAGAACTCACCACCTCCCAAGGAAACCTGTTCCTCTGAGGAACCACTCTGTTAAAAAGTTCTTCCTAATGTTTAGCCAGAAACACTTTTGATTTAATTTCAACCCGTTGGTTCTGACCCAACCTTCTGGGGCAACAGAAAACAACTCAGCACCATCCTCTATATGACAGCCCTTCAAATACTTAAGCACTATGAATTTTTTACTACCATTGAAGTCAAAATGGCTGCTGTCTTCTGTTTCAGTTCTCTGCCAATGTTCCCCAGATATGCATTCACTCATGAAGTGCTTTGGTTCCTTGTTTAGCTTGGGTTGGTGAAAGCTGTCGTTTCCTTGTACATTGGAATTTGCCAGTACACCTTTGTTAAATCTAGGGCCAATAGGAACTGACCTTGCCCCCATTGGTTGATGAGTACGTCGGCCCGAGGCATGGGGGTACGCATTGAACTGGGCTACCTTGTTCACCTCTCGGTAGTCCAAACAGAAGCGTATGCTTCCATCCAGTTTGGGGTACTGTACTATAGGGCTCCTCCAGGCACTGCGTGAGGGCTCAATTACCCGCAGGTGAAACATCTTTTGGACCTCGGCTTCTACTGCTTTCCATTGTTTCCGCAGGATGGGTCTCCATACTGCCTGGGCGACTTGATCCGGGTGGGTGGGTGGGTGGAATGTGGTGAGACACCCAGTCAGTCAAACCTGGCGTTTGGTCAAACACCGTGGAGCTGTTGGCCAACAGATGTTCCAACTGGGCTTGCTGGCTTGATGTTAATTCAGGGTCCAGCGGGGGTTTGACATCCTGGCTCCCCCCTCACGCCAGGGTAATTCCCCATCGGATAGCTCCCCCGGCAGATTACTGATGGCGCACTGATTGGGGTCCGCAGCGGTGAGAAAGTTCCACCCTAACTTGTCAGTTGGGGAGCTGAGTTTGGCAGCGGGCAAGCCCCAGCATTGCTGTAGCAAGAGAACTCTGCACCACCTGTGCCCCCCTTCTCCGAGACTGTTCTCTGCCATCTTCCCTCACGGCTCCCCAAGCTGGCCAGGTAAGAGGGGGTTGCCGGCATAGTCCGCAGAGCTTCCCGAGTCATTGGGCTCCGGGGGTTTGGGCAGGGGAAAGCCCTGAGACCCTCATCTTCACAGTGGACTCGGGACAATATCCTTATGCTGCTTCAGCTGATTGGAAACTCCTTAGAATGACAGTGGGCAGACACTGGGTCTATATGCCCAGTGCTTCTCTGTGGTCCAGCTTGAGCCAAGGTTTGGTAATAGGGTGGTTTCCAGGGACTTATATACTATTTTAGGATTACATTATTTCACCTGCATGTGTGTATTTTCCATAACTGAACTTGGAGGGGAGTAATACATCCCAAGGCCAAATCATAAGTGGTGGAGGGCATTAAGTATCCAATACAGATACTTCCTAGATTCCAGTATCAGGTGCATCAGCTTAACATGAAAACAACCCACTCCCAAAGTGCAATAACAAGAGATAAATAAACATTAAGGAAGAAAAGTATGGTTTAAAGAGAGAACATCTTCAGGTCTGGCCCACAGTGTATCTTGGGTACAGATAGAGAAACTGTGGTTCACCACTAACTCCTTGAATTACAATAGTCTTCTGCAAGGGCCACTATACTGAGGTTATGCATTTGTATCTTAGATGTAGCATTCAGACAGGGGTTAAGAGTTTACATAGGTGAATGCTCCTCCTGGCACACAGAAAACTATATATTAAGGACCTGACACTGAGTTTGTAGGTGGAGGGGATTTTTTTTATATGAAAGACTATTGAATCATGTAAATTTTTGCCTGCAGTTTGAAACAGCATGACCCAAGCAGAGGTCTATCACTTGGGTAAGAACTAGGCCTACATCAGTTGGAGCAAAGCAAAGAGAAATGACAGTAAAGTCTCCATGTGAGAAGCACAGAAGTGATGCCAGTAACCAACAGGAAACATCCGTGGTCTTCATTACCTGCTGTTGAGACCCCATTCAGGAACAATACTGGATTATATGGGATTTGGTCTAACTCAGCAGGGCAATTCATATGCTGTGATACTCCTGCTGCAGTAACAATTGGCCTTCATGTACCAACCTGCAGGATTAAGATTTAACTTGATTTCACAAATGAAGCAGTTCTCTGAAGATATTTTGCTTGTTAATCCCCATATTAATTTCCTTGACAGTGAATCATATGTATTCTTCATTTCTTAGTATGAGAAAATATCCTTGTTACTTTCAATGAAGTGGTATATTGGACGAATCTTAATCCAGGGTGCTAAATGCAATCCTATGAATCCTCTCCTTAATAAGTATTTTGCAGCAAGAAGTCACTGAGGGATTTTGATCCAGTCTTTAGCAGGCTTTGCGTGCAACCTGTTTATGCCATACTGTATTCCTGGAACTAAACTCACGGGGAAGTCAATGAGATGCTTCCATAATATATAAACTGAAAAACGAATCCATATGATCCCATTTAAGTCAATGGGGTGTGAATGTGCATGCAAAAAAAAAAAAGATGAATTATGTTAAGTACTTCTTCAAGGAGCCATTCAGGAGTGAATGGTTTACCTTAATTTTTAGTATGAAAGAAGCCTGTGTAATCGGCAGTTGAAAATTAACACTGGAACAATTTTAAATATACAGCTGCTACCAAATAGTACTATTTCATATTTAAATTGCACTGATGAAAGTGGAAGAGTGATTTTGTCTGGTTTCCCCTCCTCCCTGCAGCCCACCTGCGAGTCCCACAAGCTCCATTATCAGCATTTTGAATGTCTCATGGGAAAGGAGGAAGGTGGGACAGAACCATACATGATTGTTGCAAACAGCAAAAAGTGAATGCTTCTAGATACTTTAGTAGTGAGTAATCTAGTAAGTAGGAGCCCCGTGGCGCAGAGTGGTAAACTGCAGTACTGCAATCCAAGCTCTGCTCACGACCTGAGTTCGATCCCAACGGAAGTTGGTTTCAGGTAGCCGGCTCAAGGTTGACTCAGCCTTCCATCCTTCCGAGGTCGGTAAAATGAGTACCCAGCTTGCTGGGGGTAAAGGGAAGATGACTGGGGAAGGCACTTGCAAACCATCCCGTAAACAAAGTCTGCCTAGTAAACGTCGGGATGTGACGTCACCCCATGGGTCAGGAATGACCCGGTGCTTGCACGGGGGACCTTTACCTTACCTAATCTAGTAAGTTTAATGGGAATGCTTCAAATGTAACAATATTTTTTTCAAAGAATACTTCCACACAGCATGCAAATACATGCATTCTGCAATTTGAAGCAAATTCTGACATGGAAATGATTTGCATTCTTTTTTGCCCTCAAATCGCAGCCAATTTACAGCGACCCCATAGGGTTTCCAAGGCAAGAGATGTTCAGAGGTAGCCTGCCCCTGCATAGCAACCCTGGTTTTCCTTGACAAATATTAACCAGGGTCAGTTCTGGTTAGCTTTTGATATCTGTTGAGATCAGGCTAGCCTGGGCCATCCAGGTCAACGCTAAATACTTTGCTCAACAGTTTGAGGGAGCCCCAGAGGTTTTTCCTTTCTATTGTACTTTGGTAGTGGTGGAAAGTGCCTTCAAGGGGCACTAACCCTATGGAATAGCTGACTCATGACTATCCCATAGGGTTTTCAAGGCAAGAGAATTTCAGAGGTGGTTTGCCATTGCCTGCCTCTCTGTAGCAACCCTGGACTTACACGCAGGAACTATTTATGTTTGAAGCACCCACCAGAAAAAGTAATTTTTCCCCACTATGAAAAATTGCTCTGATTTCATCTGACAAATATCAAGAAGGTGTGGCATGGATTTTTTTTAAAATGCCCTTCTCTGTTCAGAAGAGTATCAAATGTAAAAGAGCAAGAGTTACTTCTGATGTGTAGGTTGCAGTAGCTGACCAGCTTTTATGTACTTTTTGCTATTCAAGATATAAGCGATTCTTCTCCAGGGGAAGAATTTGAGATCTTACATTTCCTTAACTTCTTATTTAATGTACAAAGAGCAAAACCCAGCATGGAATTGTGATTCAAAATCAATTCAGGTTGCACAATTTTTTTTTAATGTAATGGCAAGTATGTGCGAAGGGCCACAGCAGCTCTGGTTAACACTGAGTAAGTGGCACTCCTCCCTGTGTTCCACAGTGCCTATTTATAGGACCAAACTTAAGTCAAGCACCACTCAACAAGCCTCCACCATTCACCTCTCAAGTCACCACTCCTCATAAGGGACAAGCTACAGTTGTTTTCTTTATATTTTCAAGCTTCTTCCACTGACATTGCAAAACCTTGTCCGATCACAGCACAGATTCGTTTTTGACACAATATTCTAGGTGCAGCCTAAACAATGTATGCAGCGGAACTATGAGATCTTGTGATGTGGATGTTACTCCTCTGTTGATGCACCCCAAGATCACATAAGCTTTTTTTTGGTCACTGCATCACACTGGTTGCTCATATATAACTTACAGTTCACCTGTACCCTAAGACTTTGTTCACATACACTGCTGCCCAGAAGTGTATCCCCCATCCAGTATGCATGTCCCTCATTTCTGTTACCCAGATGTAGAACTCAGCACTTATCCTTGATGAATTGCATCCTGTTCACATCCGTCCACTTTTCCAGTGTGTTCAGATCTCACTGAATTCCATCTCTGTCTTCTGGTGTGTTTGCTGCTCCTGCCATTTTGTTGTCATCTGTAAATTTAATGAGTGGTCCCTCCAGACCCTCATCCAGATCATTTATAAATATATTGAAAAGTATCAGGCCCTGAAGTGAATCCTGTGGCACCCCACTGGACACCTCTCTCCATTCAGATGAAATGACATTGACAACTACTCTTTGAGTGTGGTTCTGCAACCAGTTCCCTATCTACCTAACTATCCTAAGGTCCAGTTCGCAGTCCTCTAGTTTACCCATCAGAACATTGTGGGGAACACTATCAAAAGCTTTACTGAAATCCAGGTAAACAACATTAACCGCATTCTTTTGATCCAGTAAGCTTGTTATTCAATCAAAGAAGGAAATGAGGTTGGTCTGGCAAGACCTGTTGGGGACAAATCCATGCTGACTTCCCCGGATCACCAAGTTGTCTTTCAGATGCTCTATTGGTCTCTTTAATATCTGCTCCAGTATCTTCCCTGGGACAGAGGTCAAACTGACTGGGCTGTAGTTTCCTGGGTCATCCCTCCTTCCTTTTTTGAAAATTGGGATAACGTTTGCCCTCTTCCAGTTTTGTGGCACATCTCCCATTCTCCAAGAAGTCTGAAAGATGATGGACAAAGGCTCTGCAAGCTCTCTAGAAAGTTCTTTGAGCACTCTCGGGTGCATACCATCTGGTCCAGGGGATTTGTACTCATCCAATGCAGCCAGGTGCTTCTCAACTACCTCTCTGTTCATATCAACCAGCAGCCTTGCCTACTATCATCTCTAGACGAGCCCGTTCTCTTTCTCAGGGGAAAAACTGAGGCAAAATAGGTACGGAGTCTTTCTGCTTTCTCTCTGTCCTCTGTCAGAGTTTCTCCATTTTTACCCAGCAGTGGACCTTTGGCCTCTTTTCCCTTGTGTTTTCTCCTCAGATATCTGAAGAAACTTTTCTTGTTGTAGAGAGCTTCCCTGGCCAGCATCAGCTCACTGAGAGTTTTGGCCTCTCTGACAGCTGACCTGTTACATTGCCTAGCAACCCACCAGATACTCTTCTTTAGAGGTATGTCCTTTCTCCATTTCTTGAACATTTCTTTTTTTTTCTCCCTTAGTTCATCATGGAGTTTTCTGTTCATCCACATTGGCTTCTTGGATCCTCTGCTACGTTTTCTTCTTTTTATTTATTTATTTATTTTTAATTGGAGATACAAAAGGTAAAAAGGGGTAGGGAAAGAAAGGGTATTAACAAAACAGAGAAAAACATGCTCTCTTATTCATACAAAATTAACCAAGCAGGCTATGTTAAAATTATTGTATCTCTCAAGTTGGCTATCATCTAAATACGAATATACAAATACAAATATAGGTTCATTCTAATAATAAACATAACAATAAACATTATGTGTTTGTTGTAATTATTCATGGAGTTTACTACTTCAGAAAGCTAACTAGTAATTATATAATGGATTTTTGCTGTTATTTCAATTAACCTCAAGATAGCTATAAAAAGAATTCCACTTTTCATTATGTTGATCTTGAGACGTCTCTTCTGTTGTGTTCATCAAATAGGTCATTTTGTTCGAGAAACTCTCGAACAGTTCAATAAAAAAATGAGTTTGTTTTATAGGCATAAAGAAACCAGTAGCTGAAACTTTATAAAGCAGTAAAAATATTGATCGAAGTAAAGTGAAGTAATTTTTCAGCAGAACAATAACATAGGTACAACTACTGATTATAGCAAAATGAATATCTTTTAGTGGAACAAGTTGTTTATCTAATCAATTAGAGAAACAATTGTGGTAATCATGATGTATTTCCTTTTTATGTTAAAACATTATCATTATTTTCTATAAATGTATTTTAATAGCAGACGGTTCCCTATCCTTTCCCTTTTTTTCCCTCTGTATTGAAATGTATTTTCTCCCTTTGAAATGAATAATATATGTATATATATATATTAAAAAAATAGGTCATTTTGGCCATTATTGCATATTCCATCAGATTATCTTTCCATTCTTCTATCCCTGGAATAGATGGTTGTTTCCATCTCTTTGAAAGAACGACTCTGGCTGCAGTGGTGGCATACTTAAACAAATCCTTGAGTTGGGAAGGGAGTTCCATTGGGCATCACTCCTAGCAACAAACTTTTAGGGTCCATGGAAAATTGTTGTTGGAACATTTTCTGGAGTTCTTTGTGAATCATTTTCCAAAATTGCTGCTTAGGGTGGAACAGTTTGTTCCCTTTTCTCCACAGCCCCTTTCTCCACTGAGGGCCTTGTTGCAAACTCTAGTTTCTGCCTGCACAAATCGCCGGGAAGTGGAGATGTGGTGGCCAGGAGCATCTCCTGCCCAGATGACACTGAGTCTGTGTTCCATGCTGCCAGTGCTAATCAAACTTTGCACTCTGATGCATCCTAAAGGTGCAAGACATGTAACATATGGGGAAATGGAGAAAAATTACTGTGCAAAGTGAAATGAAATGCCATCATATCTAATCTTGAATCCCAAAAGCCCAGCTCTGACTACTCCAGTGAGTGAAGTGCCACAGGATATAGGCTTGTGGTGCTGTGTGCTATGCGACATTGCCTTTTGATGGTTGTCTGAAACAATTGGTTGTCAATTTGTGTAGTGGCAAGACTGCTGCCAGCTTACTAGAAACACTTTTGAAAGACATGCAGTGGCTGTCAGACAATTTACAGAACAAGTTCTTGCCACTGATTGTAAATGACTTCTAGTATCATGGATATGGGGTTGCCAACTCTAGGAAATTCCTGGTGAAGCCTGGGTTGAAGCCTGGAAAGGGTGGGGTTTGGGGAGGAGAGGGACCTCAGCACGGTATAATGCCACAGAATCCACCCTCCAAAGAAGGCATTTTCTCCAGGGGAGAAAATCTTTGTAGTCTGGAGATCAGTTGTAATTCCAGGGGATCTCCAGGTCCCACCTACATGGATATTTAAGTAAATTAATATGTACTTTCACACTTTGTTTCTATTTATTGTAGCTTCTCCTCAAAGTACCATGGGAATGTTTCATTGGTGAAGGAATGAAACATTCAAAGCAGATACAAAGGGGTAAATAGATATATTTCCCATCTCTTGGAAGTAGGACATGGAAGTTATGAGGGTAGGCCTCGCTTTGTTGAGAGGTCACACTAAGATGATTATGCAGTCTGACAGAAAAATAAGGGAGAATTATTTTGTACAGTTCTAAATCAAAACTAAAGCCTAAGGGAATACCCACAGGGACAGACATGGGAATGGATCTGCCTGTTTATAGTCTGGTCTGTCAGAAATGACATGCAGCCTTCCCAGCTGCTTAGAGCTCGACATTTGCTCTCTCTCTAGGGCTGCTTTTTTCATCCATGGCTTTTCGTTCAATGGAGTTTTGTTTCATTTAGATCACTGTCTTCCTCTATAAAGAGACTCTTTTTTTCTTCTGCCTGAAGCATTGGTATAAAATACAGCAAAAGGAAGGATCCTTCTGCAGGCAAAATTAATCTCAAAGACTTTCTAAACCAATTAAACCCTATATATGGAATTGAGCACTGGGACAAACTGATGTGCAGCAAGGCCTGTGACATGCCTCAGTGAGGCATAACATTCCCATTTTCACACTAGCTTCATACGCTGGGTTCTCTAAAAAGATTTGCACAGATGTTTCTTCTGAGCAGGAGTCTCCAAATTTGTCTAAAATTAGAGGCAATTTCATGGGAACACTAATTTAACTAACATGAATTTGATAACATTTCAAGCATACATTTAGCCAATGCAGGCACATGTTTGCCTTTACTAGAAGTACTAAATCACAGCATCTCGTGCCATCAAGTTTAATACGTTGAAATGAATGTCATTATATTTTATCAACTTACTTTTGTAAAATGTACAGAGAATGGGACTAAGGGTGATTTCCCATGACAATCTTTACTGCACTGCTCTGTCGTTCCTTGTCCACATTCAACTACTGGCGTTATCTGGACGGCTTTTCCCATCCACACAGGGGGTGATTCTGATCTGGTAATAACTCCTCCCTCTCCCATTGACCACCAATATCAGCAGAAGTGCTTTTCTTAAAAATAAAAATATGCACCATTACTTCGCATCACTGTACCACTATTCTCACATGCAGCACTGCCTCCTCCCATTCTCTTGGTGGGCCAATGGAGGCACATCGTCTGTGCATTTGCAAACAATGTCCATCCATTCGGGAGGGATGAACCTCTGAGTAGCAACCCTGGATTTCCTTTCTGGTCTCCCCCCCCCCAAAAAAAACGAACCAGGGCAAGTCTATGGAAGCTTGCTCAGAAGTAAAGACCACTATATTCAATAGGATGTACTCTTGCATAAGAGTGAATAGGATTGCACTGTAAATAGACAATGCTTAACTAGAGGGATCTAAACTCTGAGCCACTGCTTGGCAACTTCTGGCTCTTAATAATGTTCAGCTTCTCCTTGTTTTAGTGTAATTTCCCCCTTGTTATAAGAGTGCATATGTATCTTTTATTATGCTTTGTCTTGAAGTGCTGAGTGCATGTTTTATGTCAACAATATATCTAATAGTCAATATGGTTTACTTAAAACCATGGATTGGGTATATGTATACAGAGGGGAGATTTTTCCAGCAAACTTGGGGTAACCTTCAGATTTGCAGAAAAATCTGAAAAGTTAAAAAAAAATGGAATGGGGTAAAAATCCCCCCCCAAATGGATGAACATTGTTTGCAAATGCACAGACAATGTACCTCCACTGACCCGCCAAGAGAATGGGAGGAGGCAGAGCTGCATGTAAGTGGGGGAAAGAGAGTGGGAGCCACTGCCTCCGCTGCTCCCCACAACTGGGCAGGCAGAGCAACAGGGAGGGGGATGGACAGGAGGTCAGAGTGGCAGTGAGGAGGGTGAGTGAGTAGACTAATAAGAAGGCAGGCAGGGACAGTGATGGGGAGGGGGTGAGCAGGAGGGCAGACCAAAGCTGGAGGGTCAAGCAAGCTCAGGAGGTGGGATGGGATTCCCTCCCTGCAAGTCTTGTGGGTCCCCACTTGTAAATAAATAATAACTGTGAGATATTGACTATTGTTTTAATTAGCATTCAAAAGGAACTTGATATTTTTTTTTGCCTGCCAGTTTTTCAATCTGTCATATTTTATTCTGCCCTTCATTCAAGGAGCTCAAGACACACACATGCATACACAAACACACAGAGCGTGTGTGATTCTTGTTCTTACTTTTCAGATAGACTCAGCATTCCCTAGTTAAATTTTACACTTACCTTCCAGCAAGATACTACATTTACACCTCTCTGGGGACCATAAAAAGCTATACAAAACCGTAATGAGTTTGGGAAATGTTTAAATACATTTGATTAGATGACAGTATTTACCTTTCAGTACAATGAATTATTGACAACTCTTTTGCCCACAGCCTAGGGGCAGCTCAGCTAGAAATGGAAACAAGACAAATTGCAGTGCTGTGGTACCTCATGTGCCAGCTGCATCTCAGCTAAATGCTGGATGAAGCAGTCAGTGTGACTCTGAAGGCAGCATCACAGCCAGGGGTGAAATTCAAGGTGGACGTAGGCAGGCTGCCCAACCTAACTAGTTATTTGAAAGGTGGGCCCAGCCAAACAAGTAATTATTCTCTTGGGGCCTCATTTAACTTTCTATTTGAGTTAGGTAAGGAGGAAATAGAAATATTCAACAAATCAAATGCAAGGTTTTTTTTTCATTTTAATCAGAAGGTACACATGCATACACAGAGACTGCAAAGTTATTTGCTCTACACATATTTCTAATTCTTCTTTTTGTGGCACATGTTACTAGCCTGAATTATGGCAGATTGATAACTGAGACCTGGCATCATCTGTGGGGGAAAGCTGCCTTCTTCTTCAATTAGAATTCCACCATTGGGTGCAGCTCAGTGTAAGGCATGTTTAAAATGAATGTAAGTAGTATTTTAATTAGATAGAGCAATCCTAAACAGGTCTGCTCAGAATCCTACTTTGGTCTATTCAGTGGAGTTTTCTCTCACAAAATGTTTCTTGGGATTGCTCTAAAAGAGGAGATAATCTGTGTCCATCTGGTTTGGCATAAGGCTTCCCCCTATGGGCTTTGACATATTAGAATGTATGAACTGTGGTATTAGTGTTGTACATATGCAGAAGTATTCACCAAACTATACATACAAACTACAAACTACACAGCAGGGGCTTCATTTTCCTTCTAAAAGGAAAAAGAGCCTGGATATTCTTTGCCAGAGACTTATGTTTCTAAATTACTCTGTCAAAGATTAAGTGTCAGTGCAGATTTGCTTTCTGCGCTTTCTGCCTTTTTCAATGACCTTTCCCAGCCTTTTCAATGACTACAGAGCAAAGTGCTCTCAGCAATTCCTGCCTTTTTAAAGACTACAGGGCAGAGTACTTGCAGCACTTCCTGCCTTTTCAATGACTTCAAGTGCAGAAATGCTCTCCACACTCTATACTCCAAGGGTATATTATGCTGACTAAGATGTAATGATGTAATGTGAACAATATATTGTATTTCAAGGTTTTAACATGAAGACATGATGGTAGAAATTAATGAATAGGTTCAATCTTAACATATTTTTCTGGAGATGAGAATGATGGTAAAATTAGATATATAGAATATAACAAAACTCAAAACTGACTGTTTATGAAATAGTATGCTTAGCCTCCTGGAAGTGGAAGTCCTTATATGGTAGTTTGTAGTGGAGCAACAGAGCATGTGTGGTGGAAAGCACCCTGCTCCAGGTCACATAACTTTGCCAAGACAGCCCCTTTTCAAGGTGATTGAAACAGTATAAATATGGGCAGGAAAAGGGCTAGAACTTCAGACCTCTCTAAGTCTTTGGACTGAGGGTCTCAGAAGATGGATGTATGGATTTATTTATATATTATTCTAGAGTGTGAATTAGATATTTTGAACTAAATCAGATTGTTATATTTTAAGTATTGGATTTTAAAACTGAATAGTATGTAGAACTTGCTTGCTTTACTGTATACATTGTTACTGAATTTTAAGACTTTGTAATGCTTGCATATACACATATATACACATAATTTCATTGGAGCACATCAATAAAAAGACTTACCATATTTTCTGGCGTATAAGACGACTTTTTAACCCAGGAAAATCTCCTCAAAAGTCGGGGGTCGTCTTATACGCCGGGTATATAAGGGCGGGTGCTGAATTCCGAGCCAGACTGGAGAATGTCCATGTCCGCCGGAGGAGGGAGGGGAGGCGAGCACAGCGAGGGTGCTCGCTGCCCGGCTAGGAGTCGAAGCCAGGCGCGCCGGGGCGCACGGAGGGAAGCGCTCGGCAGCGCTCCGGCAGCAGCGCAAGGCAGGCGGCTGGCTGGCCGGGGCTGGGGCGGCCGCTCTCCCTGCGTCCTTCTCCACCTCCTGGCTCCTTCCCACCCGCTCCGGAGTCACAACTGCAGCCGCGCCATGCTCCAGCCTGGCGATCAGCAGACCGTCCCCACCACTAAGCCTCTTTGAATGGCGAAGAGGGGCGTTCTGCTTTCTCTCCCTCTCCTCCATTTGCCACGTGCAAGATCCCAAGAGCGGGGGGGGGGAAGGGGCCATTAAGCCATGAAGCGCTTCTCCTGAAGGCTCCAGAACAGGGGTCCTCAAACTTTGTTAACAGGGGGCCAGTTCACTGACCCTCAAACACTGTTGAGGGCTGGACTATAGTTTGAAAAAAATATGAACAAATTCCCCGCATGTGCGGGAGACGAGGAGGAGGAAGCGGCGCGAGGGGGCTCTCCTGAAAAGCATCCTCCTCCCGAGCCCGGACCTTCCCCCTTCGCTCTGCAGCAGACGCAGCCTCGTCCCTGCCCCAGCCTCCCTTGCCCTCTCCGCACGCATGCACAGAGGCGAGTTACTGGGGAATAAAGAGGCTGGAGTCTGCGGCAAGTGCCTGTGCCTTACAAATGTAGTGGTTAAGAGTGGCAGTTTGGAGCAGGGACTCTGATCTAGAGAACCGGGTTTAATTTCCCACTCCTCCACGTGAGAAGCGGAGGTTGGTTTCCCCACCCCTACACACGAAGCCAGCTGGCTGACCTTGGGCAAGTTACAGCTCTGTTAGAGCTCTCTCAGCCCCACCTGCCTCACAGGGCGTCTGTTGTGGGAGGGTATGGGAAGGGGATTGTAAGGCAATTTGAGTCTCCCTTTAGTGGTAGAGAAAGTTGGCATGTAAAAACCAAGGCCATTTATGCAGGGGAGGTTTTGCCTTGGATTTGCCGCTCTCCAGGTGTACATTTTCCCCATCCGAATTCTCCAAACTCTGCCGGGGGTGGGGGGAGCTTACTTTTGAGTTCTGAGAATTCGGATGGGGAAAATGGGCATCTGGAGAGCGGCAAATCCAAGGCAAAACCTCCCATTCATCAATGGCTACAAGTCTTTTTCTTCTCCCTGGAGATATGCCCAGCACCCCCCCAAGGGACCCTTACAATTACTTCCAGGCCACAAGGATACCCCCGGGAGGACAGAGAGCCCCGAGCCATGAGAACGCTGCCCAACTGCAGCCAAAACAGGAACGCCAGCGCCATGTTGGGCTGCATCGTGGAGGGCCCCGAAGGACCAGGCGCCTCTGCATGGAGGTCGAGGAGGCCAGGCCAAGCCAGGCCACAAAGCTAGGCAATGGGAGAAGTCTCCCGGTGGGGCATGCTGCGGAAGAGAAGGGGGGACCAGGCCCAGGAAAGGGGATTTCGGGCCTGGGAGGGAGAGGGCAAAAGGGGAGACTGGGCGGTGCGCGAGGCGGCAAGACATCTCATGCGCCCAGGAAAGGGGGGTTTGGGCCGGGGAGGGTGGGAGGGAGAGGGCAAAGGAGGCGACTGGGTGGCATGCGAGGCGGCAAGATGCCTCGCTCGCCCAGAAAAGGGGGTTTGGGGCTGGAGAGGGAGCAGGGAAGGGGGCGACTGGGGCGGGAGGGAGGCTTCCGGCTGGGCGCACGCGGCCAGGAAGCCCAGAAAAGCTCTGGGGAGGGGGGCAAGGGGGGACTGGCTTTTTCGGTTCCCGGGCTGGACAAAAGCCCTTTGAGGACCCCTGCTCCAGAAGCTAGGGAGGAAAAGAAAGGAGAATCCCCCCTCCCCGCATGGGCGCCGCAGGAACCCCCTCCTCCGTCCCTGTGACGGCCGCCGCGCCTGTCTTTGTGCCTCTCCCCCCCATCCCGGTCCAAGCAGCCGTGCGGGGAGAGCCCTTCCCGTCCCCTCCCACCCACCCCCCGTCCTTTCGGGGAGGGGGAAGCGGAGCAGGAGGTTATTTTTAATTTTTATTTGGAGTGCGTTGGAAGAGGGGTAGTCTTATACGGCGAGTATATCCCAAACTCTATATTTTAACTGAAAAAGTTGGGGGTCGTCTTATACGCCCAGTCGTCTTGTACGCCGGAAAATACGGTACTTTTTAAAGTGAGTAAAGTAGTTGAGTCCTGCTTAGTAGGTGACTAACTGAATAAGATAACATATCACTTCTCAGGATGGGGTCGATTCTAAGAGCAGAGTCAACCGAACGGCACTGACCCGCTTCATTCTTCCTCTTTTCATGCTGCCCTCACCTTTTCCTAGCATAACTGTCTTTTCCGGTGACTCTTGCCTTCTCATAATGTGACCAAAATACGATAGCCTCAGTTTAGTCATTTTAGCTTCTAGGGTCAATTCAGGCTTGATTTGATCTATAACTCAATGATTTGTTTTTTGTTTTTTTTGGCAGTGCATGGTATCTGTAACACTCTCCTCCAACACCACATTTCAAAGGAGTCTACTTTCTTCCTGTCAGCTTTCTTCATTGTCCAGCTTTCACACCCATACATAGTAATAGGGAATACGATGGCATGAATTAATCTAATCTTGGTGGCTTCAATCTACTTCATTTTAATATAGCTTTGTGTTTATATTGCCATATGCAGTATTAATGGTTTACATTACCTAACAGCATGGCTCTTTTATCAGGGTAATATGAACAAAGGGGTCATAGGGAAATTTGTGTAAGGTCTAAGAAATATTGACTAAGGATTTAGGGATATGGCCCTGGAGAAATAAGTGTAAATTATTGCTCCATAAAACAGCTGTCATTTTCTACTAGCACTTTCCATTTATTCAGATCTTTATTAATCAGGAGGCAATTTCAGGAACATGTCCTGCCCCTGGTTTTATGAGGCATTTTTCTGCTCTCTGCTCTTGCTGCAAACATGAGCAGCATGCCAATAGAAATTGCTATGTTCAAAATGTAAATAATAAATGACTGGAGTACAGAAGAGCAGAATGGCAGTGGCAGGAGGGGCCTTCGGCGGATCATAAATAATCTGCTTTTGTGTCAAAGGGGATTGGGAAGAGAATGGTCCTTCATCTCTGACTTTCAAAAGCCTAAGTTTCCAAATGGTATGGACCATCTGAAGCACGTTTTAACAGCTTCTGGTTGATTTCCTCTTCCATATTATCCCACAAAAGTGTTTATGATAACCTATGCCTGAATCAGAGCCAGGATTTCAGAAAACTCCTATAAAGGCAAGCTAATTCATTCCACGGATTTTACGCTGAACTAGATTGGCAGAGGGAGTTTGTGGAGAAAGGGGTTTGGCTGGAGTCATGTAGGTTATCCTGAGGCATTCATGGTCTTCAGTCTGTAGGTACAGTTCGCACCTGCCTGTTACTCACTTGATGACTGCAATGACTTACTTGCGGGAAAGACACCTCACAGATATAATATGTGCATGATCCGACAACCATGAAAAAGAATTAAGTTTGAGGTTATGATAGGAGATGTGCCAGTTCTCTCTGTAAGCACCTTTGATGACCCATTCATGCCTGCAAATCATCCTTGGATGTTACAGTCTAGACATTAGGAAGAATTTTCTAACAGAGTGGTTCCTCAGTGGAACAGGCTTCCTCGGGAGGTGGTAAGCTTCCCTCGAGGTTTTTAAGAAGAATCTAGATGGCCATCTGTCAGCAATGCTGATTCTATGACCTTAGGCAGATCATGAGAGGGAAGGCATCTTGGCCACCTTCTGGTCACTGGGGATCTGTGTAGCCAAACGGTTCCCATCTCCCGGACTGTATTACCTGGAGACATGTGTCCCCACCACTCTAGACAGAAGTCAAGCCCAGAAGCTATGGACAGAGGCTCCCGTACTAGCGAGAAAGAACCAGAGGGAATCCATTTTCTTTCTCTGTGCCCAGATCGTGTCTCCAGCAGCTGTTATTTTGCAAGTGACGACCTGACACGTACACAGTCTTCCCCCCCTCCTTTTGCATACTTAATGGCTCATCGGAAGCCTTCAAGATAGCAGCAGCCAGAGATTGCCCTTCAGGCATTAAAGGAATGTGTCACCTGGACGCAACATTGCGCAAACAGAGTTTTAGACCAGATGGCCTCATCTACCAGCGTCTCCTGGAATGTGCACAGTCAATGGTGTAGTGTTAGCCTGTCTCAATTGCCCCATCACACCTTTGTAGCTGACGATTAAGGTTTCATTCACCTTTTGTTCACCATGGGAACCACGAGGGGATAATCCCATTATCCCCCACCCCAAAAAGAGTATAACTGGGGTCGCTCTCAGCCATAAGCTACCTTCCTTTTTCCCTCTCATACTCGCTGTCACTCTGTCGGTGTGGGCAGCAATGCTCGAACACACAGGGGACCCCCCTGCCCCCTTTTCATTCCTCTCTGCTGCATGGAACCATGGACGTCCCCTCTACAGGATCAGGTGATTATTGCCCCTCTTCAAAGGGAACTCTGCCATATTGGCGAACGTCTCTTCTCTACCACCTTTTATTCTCTAGGCTATGTGTGTATTTTGTAAAAATCTGTTTTGTTTGTGTGTGAACATATAATCAAGTAAACAGCTTTTTAATTTTAATTCCATTGCTTCCACCTTTTATTCTCTAGGCTCTGGGTGTATTTTGTAAAAATCTGTTTTGTTTGTGTGTGAACATATAATCAAGTAAACAACTTTTTAATTTTAATTCCATTGCTTCCGCCTTATTCTTTGAACCTCGGAACGAACTCCCGTAGACACAGGTTTAGATCCTGCAGTTATGCCCATTGCCGGTAACTGATTTGCTAATTCCCCCATATAAATATTTATAACCGAGCAATTTGGCTAACATCTGTGGGGGGAAATATTGTCGAAGGCTTTCATGGTCAGAGTTCATTGGTTCTTGTAGGTTATCCAGGCTGTGTGACCGTGGTCTTGGTATTTTCTTTCCTGACGTTTCGCCAGCAGCTGTGGCAGGCATCTTCAGAGGATTAACACTGAAGGACAGTGTCTCTCAGTGTCAAGTGTGTAGGAAGAGTAATATATAGTCAGAAAGGGGTTGGGTTGAGCTGAATCATTGTCCTGCAAAAAGTATCAAAGGTAATGTGCTAATCATTGTCCTGTAAGTATCAAGATAATGTGCTAATGAGGGTGTGGTATGTTAATATGGAACCATTGTATCCTGAAGTGATCTGTTAATGTGTGAAATCCAAAGCTAATCTGCATGGCTATTGTTGGCTTTGTTAGTCTGGAGGTTTTCAGGACAGGAAGCCAAGCCTTATTCATTCTTAAACTCTCTTCTTTTCTGATAAAGTTGTGCTGATGTTTATGTATTTCAATGGCTTCTCTGTGCAATCTGACAAAATAATTGGTAGAATTGTCCAGTCTTTCAGTGTCTTGGAATAAGACCCTGTGTCCTGTTTGTGTCAGTCCATGTTCAGCCACTGCTGATTTCTCAGGTTGGCCAAGTCTGCAGTATCTAACAGATCACTTCAGGATACAATGGTTTCATATTAACATACCACACCCTCATTAGCACATTATCTTGATACTTACAGGACAATGATTAGCACATTACCTTTGATACTTTTTGCAGGACAATGATTCAGCTCACCCCAACCCCTTTCTGACTATATATTACTCTTCCTACACACTTGACACTGAGAGACACTGTCCTTCAGTGTTAATCCTCTGAAGATGCCTGCCACAGCTGCTGGCGAAATGTCAGGAAAGAAAATATCAAGACCACGGTTACACAGCCCGGATAACCTACAAGAATCTGTGGGGGAGGTAGTTGTGAATTTCTTGCATTGTGCAGGGGGTTGGACTAGATGACCCTAGTGGTCCCTTCCAATTCTGATTCTATTATTCTATTGCTGTGTCAATCACTCATTTGTAACATGCTGAAATTACACAATAGCACTAACAGCCCATTCCTGAAAATGATGCGTGCGGAGTCGGCGGGGAAGAGGCGCAGTGGCACCTCTTCCTAAGCCGACTCGCGCACACTGCAAAACAAAAAAAAGCCTTTCGCCCCATAGGAAATAGCGAAACCGCGCCTGCTAAAAAGCAGGCACAGCACCGCAGTTCCTGACGCCAGTGACGAGGGCCAAAATGGGATAGGAAGCTGCCTACCTGTCGGCTCCTCCCCCCAGAACACCCCCAGAAAGCCCCCCAGCGCCGGTGTGGCCCCTCTACGCCGTGGCCTGCACCACAGAGAGGCTGCGCCGGCAGAGGGGGGAGGCGCGGTCCCGCGGTGCTTTGCCTCCGGCGGGACTGGCCTCACAGCCAGCGTAAGTGCGTTTAAACACGCGATTACATGCACTTACGTTGGCAGCGAGGTCATGCCACCTCCTAAGAAGTTTCGTCCCAATTTTCAGGAATGGGCTGTAAATTAGACAAAGTGGTGGTTCATACACTATGTAGGTTTTAATGAGATCCTCTCATTTGGACCTACTATTGTGGAAGGAGAGAGGGTTGCAATTATACCAAGGAAGTGGTTATGTGAACCAGGACACCAACATTTTTACGCCGGAATGTTCAAATCTTGGAAAGCATACCTTCTCCATGCTTCAGTTGCTGCCTCTGTTATTATATCATCTCTATATTTCTTGAGAGACAGAATTAGAAAAAAGGATCACAGGATGCTTTTCCAAAATTTGGCTGTGGACTCAGACCTTCAACAACTTATCTTGCCTTCTTTGTTTTCTGCTCTGGATTAGCTATCTTTATCTCACTATGTAAAGCTACATGTCAGAAATCCCAGTCCCAAGTTATGCACAGCTGCATAACTGGAGCACGATCTGCTGCTGTTGCACATGTGTGCTAGTACATGTAGGTCAAAGAGTCAAGGGAGCCAGAGACACTGTCAATATAGCACATGTCCAATCATTTTTGAGACTTAGGATGAAGCTACTTCATGTTTAAAACAGCATTCAAGTTTGATTGCTTCACACTTTACAGGGTGTTTGACTTAGCCACAGCTAAAGGCGTATCAGTCTGATGTTTCCTGCCCCATGAAGAGTAGACATTTGTTCCTGACTGTTCAGGGATGTGCAGCTTTCCGCACATTAATTTTCCTCAAGGAGAAATTAAATCTCTACAGATGAAATATCTACAGAAAAGTCAAGAAAGTATACTATGGAATGTAATAAATTAATATAAATACCAATGCACAACTATTCCCTTCCCCTCAGTCTTCTAATCTCTTGTATTGACTATCCTCCTAAATCATTATTACTAAATTTCATCTACAGTGATATTCAGAGTGAATTTGTGTGTGTGTGTTGGGGGGGTCTTCCTTAGGCACATGTGAAGAATCTCAAGGGAACGCCAAAGAGCTTCTATAAAACTAGTAATATTGCTCACCACATCTCTAGGTTGTCACTGAATTTTACCTAAAGAAAACTTCAAAGTGAATTTGGACTCTCAAGGGATGTCCACAAGTTCTCTTTAAGACTAATGTCAAAGTGAGACTAGACACAATCATAGGTTATCACAAAATCTTGCATAAATTAAACCCCCAAAGTTGATGACTATCTCAGCTTCTCAAAGCACTTTCACACATACTTGGCTCAAAAGTAGGTGGGACAATTGGACCCTGCACTATCAACCAATAGGTAAAAGGTAAAGGTTCCCTGTGCAAGCTCCAGGTCATTCTTGACCCATGGGGTGATGTCACATCCCGACATTTTCTAGGCAGACTTTGTTTACGGGGTGGTTTGTCAGTGCCTTCCCCAGTCATCTTCCCTTTACCCCCAGCAAGCTGGGTCCTCAACCAATACGACAACTCTGGAAAAGCTCACATATATGATTTTACTCTAACGTCTAACCAGTTAACTGATGTGAATAAAAACAATGGAATTTATTTCCCTCTTCAGCACTAGACTCTGGCAATTTTATTTCATGAAGAACATTCTTCTAAAAGCTAAACAAACACAAACCATTTTGTATAGCTGTTTTACACCACGTTTTCCCTTTTCCCCCACAGGAGAAAATGCTTTCTTATACTAGGCCGCCTCAGACTCGTAGGAATGACACACTTTTGCCATGCTTCATTTTAGTTGAGGTAAGAAAACAGATGTGTTTGTACAATTACCCATTTATGTTTCTCCAAGAAAAAGACCTCACCACAGAAACACACTCATATTTATCATGGTGCTCTGCGACTTTATGAAGCTATTTTTCTGTTGTTATGGAACACTGTTTTCTCACCATCACTTTCCACAGCTATAAAATGTTCCCGTACCTACATTTATTTTTGTTCTATTCTTTGCTTGAAGGAGAAACAAGGGAGTTTTTTTCCCACTGGCATTGCCAGTGGAATTTCCACTGGCAATTCACATTGGGTGGATGATGATGGTAAATGCAATACTTCTGAAAAGGAACTTAAATTCCTAGAGAAGCAGAATACACACATGAAGCTAGCTTAGACTGAGTCTGACCTCTAGTCTATTCAGGTTAGCAGCACTCCAGGATCTCAGGCAGAGATCTTTCACATCTCCTACTACCTGATCCTTTTAACTGGAGATACCAGGGGCTGAACCTGGAAGCTTTTGCATGCAAAGCTGAAACACCGCCACAGAGCCATGGCGCCTAGCACTGTCCCAGAGAGGTGCAGTAACTGAAAGTGCAAAGCAGTACTCCTTGTACCCATACTGAATGGTCCAAACCTGAACAATACTGTGGTAAAATGTAACAACTTTCATATGTACATCAAAAGAAATATTTTAATGCCTGACATTTAAAAAAAAATTATGGAACATATTGTGGCGGGCATTTATATAGTACTTTGAAGGGCAGTGATTATCTGCAGAATTGGGGATTGGGGTGGAAGATATGAGACCCTTGTTTTTTCACTTGCTTTGGCTTCTGTGGGATTTTTAAAAGATACTCCAGGAGTTTCAATGGTATAATATTGTGCTGGTTCTGGGGGTATGTCCAGAGTGGAAGAGGCTTAGGAAGCCAACTAAACACCACTACACCCACAGCAGGACCCTGACGCTGCCCAGTTCTATGCCTGCGCCTGAGTAACACCATCCCAATGCCAGCATGGTGCTGGCACATCTCCAAATACGCCAGCATATCTTTGGGAATCTGGTGTATCTTCAGGATACGGCAGCATATCTCTGAATACAGCAGTGTTAGGCTTAGTTGCCATGCAAAACTGTTCTGATACAGTGCTGTAAGAAAAATTGAATCAGCTCCAGTGTCTCTGTAATAAATGTTCATGAGCTTGAGTAAAAATTGCCGCAATAGTCTGTGGCCCTAGTTAAAAGGAGATTCCTTCTACAAGGCAGATCACTGGCCCATCTAGTTAGTAGTATCAACTTTGACTGGCAAAAACTCTTCAGGGTCTCAGGGAGGGGTCTTTTCCCTTGCATTTTCCCTTACTTTTTGAGATAATTTTAACAGGAAATGCTGGGGATTGAACCTGAGACCAAGTAGCCCAAGGGGGGGGGGTCAGGCTTGCATCTTCATTTCCCCCAAGAACCATTCTCTCTTGCCTCAGCCCTGATGAGAGCAAAGACAGGCATAACTGGGACTTCTTTGTAAGATCATATTATTTAACCTATAGGCAATCAGGACTCATGAGTACCTTTTCAATTATAAAGGTTTTTCTGCACAATTTCTGTGCGCATTCAATGTGCCTTTATTACTTTTTAATTGCTTTTGGTTCAAACACTTTCTGTCAAGGTTGCACCTCAGTTGTAAGGATCATCTGAACATTGGATGTAGCTTTGCACTGGAGAAAATAAAACACTTCAGACAATACATCTGTTACTATTGTGATAGCTTTGTAGATTTTTTTAAAAAATGTCACACTCAACTGTTTGATATTGCAATTAATTTGGAACAGAATAATTTTGTTTGCCCACCAGCTGTACCATTTTGTGGCCTTTTTTCCTTTTCTTTTTTTAAATTAGCATTTCTTCTGCGGTTGTGCACATCTTTATTTAGTTGCCCGTGTGCTGCAGCGCTGGATGATAGTCTGCTGTGTTCTTACTTCTTTGTAAAGGATCAGGCTATATCATTGCCATAGAAACAAAGAAATGTTGGACAGAAAAGTTCTAAACAACATCGTGGACAAATTCCTTTTCAGTAGAAATGCACCTCATGCCAACTAAAGATAGCTGTGATTCAGTTTCACAGAACCAATGGATGTTGGGGTGCAATCCTATACAGAGTTACAGCTTTCTGACTTAATTCTTAATAGGTATTTACAGGATCAGACTTAGTCATCAGTTGGTGCATGGAATAAATGCATGTGAGGTAATTTACAAGGCAATCCTATGGAGAGTTACTTTAGTCTAAACTTAATGATTTCAATGAGTTCAGACTGGACTAACTGCAGAGATTTGCATTGATAATCCTGTTACTTTAATCTCTAGGCATGGAAATTCTATAGGTTTTAAGGTGCTCTAAAATATAGGGATGGCCCAGGCTAGCCTGATCTCATCAGATCTCAGAAGCTAAGCAGGGTCAGCCCTGGTTAGTATTTGGATGGGAGACCACCAAGGAAGTCCAGGGTTGCTGTGCAGAGGAAGGCACTGGCAAACCGCCTCTGTTAGTCTCTTGCCATGAAAACCCCAAAAGGGGTTGCCATAAGTTGGCTGCGACTTGATGGCAGTTTACACACACACACAAGATACACAAGAAGGCAACATGGTAGAAGAAGAGTTGGTTTTTATATGCCAACTTTATCACTTAAGGCAGAATCAAACCGCCTTACAATCACCTTTCCTTCCCCTCCCCACAACAGACACCCTGTGAGGTAGGTGGGGCTGAGAGAGCTCTAAGAGCTGTGACTAGCCCAGGGTCACCTAGCTGGCTTCATGTGTAAAAGTGGGGAAACTAATCCAGTTCACCAGATTAGTGTCCACTGCTCATGTGGAGGAGTAGGGAATCAAACCCGGTTCTCCAGATCAGAGTCCACTGCTCCAAACCACCACTCTTAACCACTACACCATGCTGGCTCCAGTGATCAGTATAGCCCAGTGATGGCGAACCTTTTAGAGACCAAGTGCCCAAACTGCAACCCAAAACCCACTTATTTATCGCCAAGTGCCAATACGGCAATTTAACCTGAATACTGAGGTTTTAGTTTAGAAAAAACAACTCATACATTCACATATTTTGCGTTAAAAGAAAAACACAATAACAGAGCTTTCAATGATACAAACAACTTTTTATTGAAAGGTAAAAGTTTGCATTTGGCATGCATCTCTCCAGGACTCGTCCTCTGCTCAGCCACTGGACATTATTGTACATAAGTAAACAATTAGACTGTGCCTGAACCTCCTCAAGAAGTGCTTGAAACTGTCGACAATTCAGAGCACGAGCCATGATGTAATTCACCATTTTTGTGACATCTTTGAGGACATCGTCAAATTTTTTGAACAATTAATGTGATTTTTCCTGTTGTGTGCATGCTGATAATTTGTCTACCCTTGGCTCATACTTTGTAAGTTTGAGAGCAACACATGCAGCACTCAGGTAATCTGTTAGCCTGTTTCTGGTGTCAGATTTGATATAATTCAAAGCTGAAAACAGCTGCTCACAAGCATAAGATGATCCAAACAAAGTAAGGAAAGCAATCCCAAGTGCTTTCATTGACTTAAAATTATTTGGCAGAGAATTCCACACTTTAAGGATTTCATTTTCAGAACTAACTGTGCTGTCCTTTGGCATCCCTTGTACCTTCTCAAGTGTTTCACGCAGGTCATAGAATTGATTTTTCCAGATAGAACTTTCTTGAAATTCTATTAGCTCCTGGCAAACCACCTCTGTTAGTCTCTTGCCTTGAAAACCCTGTAAGGGGCTGCCATAAATTGGCTGTGACTTGACAGCAATTTAAACACATAAGATATACAAAGTTTACCGCAGCAGAACTAGCTGGGATCCTGTGTTTCCTCTGAAGAAAATTGAAAAGAGTAAAAATAAATAAAATGACCATGTATTGACTCTTTGTGTATATTTAGTTACGACAACTATTTTGTTGTACCAATACTGGAAGGGGAAGCAGTCCTGACGATCACAGGTCCTAAGCTATGCAGGCCACACCTTGAATTTACTACAAGAATAGGGTTGGCAAGTCTGGTTTTGGAAATACCTGGAGATTTGGGGGTTGAGCCTGGGAGAATGGGGTTTAGGGAGGGGAGGGACCTCAGTATGGTGTAATGTCATACAGTCCACCTTCCAAAGAAGGAATCTATGTAGTCTGGAGCGCAACTGTAATTCTAGGAGATCTCTAGCCCAACCCTGGAGGCTGGCAACCCTGAGGCCCCGTCTCTGCCCCTTATCCTCTGCCCCTTATTTCCTGGTTTCCTTCTCTCATTCCCACCCACCAATCATCCTATCTTTTATCTGCCTGTCATCTTCAGCTATATTTTTATTATTTTGTTTCACTTATTCCCCACCTTTCTCCACAGCGAGGGCCAAAGCAGCTTACATCATTCTCCCTGTTATCCTTACAAGAATCCTGTGAGATAGGTTAGGCTGGGAATGTGTGATTGGCCTAAAGTCAGAATGGAGATTCAAACTTGGCTCTCCCAGATCCTAGTCTGAAATTCTAACCAATACTCCACACAGGCTTTCATAGGAGGCTGCTGTTGAACAGTAATAAGCAGCTGGCCCTGGGTGTGTCATGGCTGATGTTTACTATCAAGTCCCATGGGGGTTGCTGCTGGGCCTTGTCCCAATAAGTCATCCCTCAAAGGCCAAAATAGCCCTGGAAAGGTCCCTGCTTCATCCCCTTGCTTTTTACTGTCGGAAACCAAGTCTTCAACTGGCAGTACTGTTGTTTCCTAGCAATGATCACAGATAACGCTTGTTTCTTAAATCTACAGCCCCTGCTTCTATTTTTTTTTTGGGGGGGGGAGGGGTTAGAATCATAGAGTTGGGACCACCAGGGTCATCTAGTCCAACCCCCCGCACAATACAGGAAATTCACAACTACCTCCTCCCCACACCCCCAGGGACCCCTACTCCATGCCCAGAAGATGGCAAAACAAAACAAAAAACCCAAACCCTCCAGGATCCCTGGCCAATCTGGCCTGGGTTAATCCTCCAGTGCATTTTTTAAAAATTCAGATTTTTCTGCAAACCTGGGGCTTTTCTCAGATTTGTAGAAAGATCTGTCTTGACTGGTCATGGCTCCAGTCTACAGATTTAAGTATTTACAGATCTGACCACATCGAGAATTAAATATATTGATGATGACAATGCTGTCTTGTCCAGCTAGGGTACCTTGATAACAAGACTGCACTGGAATAGGAATGGAAATTTTAAATAAATATGTTCATATATATCTTCTTATATTTCTATTATACATGGTGAGGGTCAAGCATTTTATATTTCGTCTTTTCCTACATTACTTCTTACCAATGGCCTTGTGGAAAAGAAAATGCACACTTCATTTTTTCATATCAGACATCATGAAATTCCAGCACCATATCTTCTCCTGCCTCAATCAGAGACGTTAAAATCGTTTCTCATTTCCAGTCCCATCCAAAAGAAAAATGACCTAGCAATGCCCACTTTGAAGAGCATAAACTGCCTTTGATAATGTGTTTTGCAATCTGTCTTCCGTGTAATTACCTCAAAGTGGCTTTGGGTTGTCTTGTACTCCACACTTTGCTGATATAAGAATGGCCTTTGAGTTATTTATAAACTTAGGATACAATCTACACATCAATTTTGTGTTTCCGTTTCTCAAAAGGATTTTTCCAGCACCTTCCATTTCTTTTGCATTTATCAGCACAATGATGAATAAAAAAAAAACTATTAAATATCAGCTTATCAGATGATTCTGGACTGATTTATATATGCCCAATGAAGTCCTTGGAATTCAGGGCAGAAGCATTAATGAATAATTGAAACATTTACACATGCTTACCTCACTTATATCATAAGACCTCCCAAGTTCTCAGGACAGTCTCAGTAGTTACTTTTTCAATGCTGAGTAATACATATTTCAGAAAAGGCTGGAAAATACTTAAATGGTATTTGAACTTTTTTTTTAATGCTTCAGGGACATGTGACATAATGCAAAACACCTGGGACTGATTTATTCACGTATGCTCATTACTTGACCAAGCATCCACCAAAGATTTGCATGGGTGAGTGAATCAAGTCCTTCTCCTGTACCTAGTGATATGTTAGAAAGTGGGACATGCACAGGAGCAAGCCATTCCATGCCTCTTAAATGCTCTGCGATGCAACAGAACACATGGTTTATACATGCAAAACTTCAAGGTGTCATAATGCTACACACTATGCAAGCCCAGAAAGTCAACTAATCCATCCTGATAGGTGTCACATTCAAGCATGAGCATCCCCTGAAAAGGGGAGAATGTACAAACACCAAGTTTCAATCCTAGTTGGAATGATTTGACAGGAATATCACTAGACAATTACATCACTTCTCATCCAAGTTTTTAAAAAACTAATTTAGAAAGAAAAGAAAGTGCGTAAAAGGGATAGGAACTGGATTTTGAAGGGCATTTTGGTTTCAGCCCTTTGAAACCAAATTTTTGTTTAGTGGATATTCGTACTGTGACATAGAAATTATATTGTACCTATGGGGGAAATACAAAGGAAGCCTAAAGACTAGATTGGAGGCTTAAAGCATGAGCAGAAAACCCACAGCTAGTTTGCAGATTTTGATTGCACATCTGATATTACCTGTACCAGGCTAAAAATAATAGAGAGACACACAAATGCTGTTACTTTAAATGGTGATTGTATATAGGAAGGACAGCAAACGGGAAGTAAGCAACAATCCAAACAGCAGGGGAGCCTACAGAAAGATATTGTCCAAATGGGCTAGGAAACAGTACAACGAGAAACACAAACCTGCAATTTACACAAAAGGTATTTTGCTAGTCTGCAATCAGAAGTGCGAGAGGGCGAAAATATCAATATAAATCAAAATATAAATTTAAAAAGGGTATGTAAGCTGGTGAGTGGAGCAGAACAACAGTATAGGTTGTGAGTGGATACTCCTAAGAAACCAGAAAGGATAAATGGATAGATTTAATTTAAAACCAATGAACAGAATCTTGGACAAATTCATTTTCTGTAAAAATTAGGGTTATGCATATTGATAAACCCGAACCGGATGTCATTTGCCACCAAAAGGAATGTTTCCTGTGCCTTATTTCTCTTGCATTTAAGCCTTTTTCCTCCGTTTGGAAGCTCATTTGCATGGGCATCATGCATAGCGATCCAGAAAAGAAGGCAGACCCCAGACTTTAGGTGCCAGCCTAGAATTGCATCTTTCTGCCAGTGCTTGGCAATGCTGAACTTTTGAACCAGATGGACAGCTTGGCTTGCAAATGCCTGGGGGATGGGGGTGACCCCTTTGCGGGTCCATAAAATCAGACCCCCTGTCCCAAAGTTCACGAAACTTTGGTGACCATCGAAGGAGAGTCCCGTGCAGCCATGCTGCAAATTTGGGACTCTACCTCTAAAAATGTCCCCAAGGAACTTTGAAAATTTTTCCATAGACTATAATAGGCCCTAATTCTTTGGAAAACCCGAAAATAAGCTGAATATCCATATTTACCGGTATGAGTATTTGGGTTAATCCAGGTTTACAAAAAGAAAAAAAAATCAGGCCGAAAAAAACCAAAAAGACCCAACAAGAGATGGATTAACTCAATAAAGGAAGCCACAGCCTTCAAATTGCAAGATCTGAGCAAGGCTGTCAAAGATAGGACATTTTGGAGTACTTTCATTCATAGGGTCGCCATGAGTCGGAAGCGACTTGACGGCACTTAACACACACACAGTAGAAATAGATCTCATGGCACCTAAAGACATTTGGCTTACTAAATCCTTGGAGATTTGGAGGTGGTACAGTCATGTCATACATCCACCCACTGAAGCTGACATTTTCTCCAGAGTAACTGAGCTTCCTAGTCTGTAGGAGATCAGTTGTAATTCTGGGACCACTTGGCAACCCTAGGAGGATTTCTTGGAGGAACTTAACTGAAGGCTAAAAAATGGGTCTGGCAAGGACTAGAGGAATGGATCCAAAACTAAATGCAAATTTACATTTGAGAAATTAGCGATTTCAATGAAAGCCTCACTGCAAACGGTGTACAGATAGATGCTAGCATGCCATCTCATATATGCATACCACCGTATCTTGCTGAGATCTTGGAGAACTAATGGCAGACTCATTAGGGGCTACTGGGCCTGATGAACCAATGGCACGACTTGTTGTATATTAGCCTCTTTAGATTTTCTCAACTATAGATGTGTGGTGTGATTTGTTGTCCTCCTCAAAAAGAATATTTTTCCCTTTTGAACTTGGGAAAATGAGAAATTCTTTTCCTTGACAACAATCATTAATATCTACTGGAATGAAATCCTTCTGGACAAATCCTTGAGAGATCAACTAATCACATTAAGCACACATTTCTACACATTTTTTAACCAATAGTAAAAACACAGCTTTCAAGACAGATATTAGGCTGGTTCATGCAAGGGAACAGGCTGCTTTCCTTCCTTGCACGATCCTTCTACTAAACAGGATTACAGAGCTCTAGAATACTGGTTAGAATGTCAGACTAGGCCTGAGGAGAGCTGGGTTCAAATCACCATTCAGCCAGAAAGCTATCTAAAAGCCTCTAGGCCAGTATCTCTGTCAGCCTTACTTGCCTTAGCGGGTTGTTGTGAGGATAAAATGGGAGGGGAAAGCAGCGTCCAGTGCTCTGAGCTCATTGGAAAAAGGAGGGGAATATGAGATAGGTAGAAATATTTACATAATCCAGGCTGTACATGGAGGCAATTCACAGTCATTGTAGTAACACTTGCTGCAGTTGCTGTGAGCATAGAAATGTGTTTGGTCTGCAGCTTGGTTTCTCTTTGAGGTTTTTCCATATCTGTGAGAGACTATATAAAGGGAAAATGTCTAGTTTGTATGTGTGACTTGGCCCATGTCAGTTTTTCATTAACAGATGAGCTGAAAGATTTAAGATTCACCCTTCAATTAGCCAAAGAAAAGGCTTCCAAGGGGTTGCCTAATAGCAGCAGATTTCTTTCTCAGTTTAAGAAGCTCAGGCCTGGAGTATATGAAGTGACAACCGACTTATGGCAACACCTGCAAGGGGCTTTGAAGGCAAGTGAGAAGTAAAAGTGAGAAGTAGCAGTGGTTTGCCATTGCCTTCCTCTGATATTTCATGTTTACAGGCTCTAAAATGCTGCTAAAGGCATTTTACTTGGTTTTTAAGCAATAAATCCATAGGCTAAAATGTACACTGGCTATTGGTAAGTTAATGCTGGCAACCTCTGTGATGCATATGCACATGTATATATTGATTTTTAAGCGAAATTTTAGATCTAGAGTCTCAGACTATCTGTGTAATTATTTTAATTATCTGGATTTAATATTGTACTTGGGCATTTCAGGAAAGTAGCTTCTGCACTTCTGGTATTCATGCTACTAGGCTTATTTTTTCTGTTTTAGAGTCCCGTCCCCCCACCCCCGAAGGGCTTGAATCAAAGATACTTTTGGTCAGAGTATACGTTATTGCTCACGTATGGTAATTTGATTTGGATATGTATTTATAACTGTACTAAGATATGACTACTGCAGAAGTACATCTAGGACTATCTAACTGTATTACTTCACCACTGGCTAGTTTCTGTATGTGCAATGCCTGTGGAAACTACTCTGCCAGTCTTTGGTGCACAGCAAGATTCTATACAGGTTTATATGTGCAGAAAGCACAGTTCATAGAATCATAGAACCACAGAGTTGGAAGGGACCACCAGGGATATCTAGTCCAACCCTCTGCACAATGCAGAAAATTCACAACTACCTCCCCCACAGATCCCCAGTGACCTGTGAAGATGGCCAAGATCTTGTGAAGACCTGTGAAGATGGCCCAGAAGATGGCCAAGATGCATCACACTGCTGACTCGTGTTAAGTGTTTGGTCTACTAAGACCCCAAGATCCTTTTCACACACACTACTGCTAAGACAAGTCTCCCCCATTCTATAATTATGCATTTTATTTTTCCTACCTAAATGCAGAACTTTATATCTCTGTTGAAATGCATTTTATTGAGTAAAAAAATTCTCCAGCCTGTCAAGATCATCCTCTATTCTGGTTTACAATGTTCTACCTGCTCTGGCTGAGCTTATACTCCACTTGAAGGATCAGGTTTGCAGCTTGTGCTGCTCCTGGACTTGGTGCCTCTCTTTGTCCCTAAATAAACAGCTGATGGAAGTGGCTAGCACTGGGTATTTTCCCCAGGTTAGGTTGGTTCACTTGCTGGGGCCTAGAAAAAACTGAGTTGGCTATTCTGAAACATGCTATGAGTAGGGGTGTCAACCTCCAAGTACTAGCTAAGGATCTTCTGCTATTACAACTGATCTCCAGCTGATAGACATCAGTTCACCTGAGAAAATGGCCGCTTTGGCAATTGGACTCTATGGCAGTGAAGTCCCTCCCCTCCCCAAACCCCACCCTTCTCAGGCTCCGCCCCTAAAACCACCCACCAATGGCAAAGAGGGACCTGGCAACCCTAGCTATGAGGCTCCTCCCCCCGGGACTCCCCTCCTGCCTCTCCACTCTGTCCAAGTTGTGATCTTGAAGTGCCTCACTGGCCTCAGGATGGGTGGGAGTTGCTAGCAGAGAGCTACTCCCTTCCCTGGCTGCAAGGTTCCACATGCTAAGGACCCTCCCAGCCTGCTTTCTCCTTGGCCTTGCCTCAGGTTAAGTTGTTAAAGAAAAGTTGCTTCACTCCCCTTGTGCCCTCCACCCAATGAGCCCCCAATGGCCTTCATTTAGCTCCTTCCATAGGGGGATTTACCCCTTACATTCGCTTTCTGGGTCCTCCTGGTTAGCCCCTTTACCTTCCCATTTCCTGGTTTCTGGCCCCAGCAGATTTCCTTCTGACATTTCCCCGGCTTTTCTGGCCTCAAAGTGGAAGGTGGTAAGGTTTTCAACCGGCCACCGTTGAGATATCCAAAATGGAACCTTCAATTCATATGAAAAGCAGTGACCATCACAACGAACATTTAAAGTATATATTGTACTAGCTACATTAGTTTCTAATTTCTTTCCAGGCCTAGTTCAAAGTGCTGGTGCTTTGACCTTTAAATCCATAAATGTTTTCGGCTCAGTGTTCTTGAAGGACTGCCTTGATCTGAACGTCCTGAGATCACCTGAAGGGGTTCAGACCTCGCAGCAGGAACCTGCTCTTTCAAAGGTTGTTAGCAACCAGGGACACTTCTTGGTTGTCACCCCATGATTGTAGAATTCCTTTCTTCAGGAGGTACATCTGTCTCCTTCCTTGTAGGCCTTCCAGAAGAGCATAGAAACTGATATATTTCAGAAGGCCTCTGATAATGGTTCTGTCTGAGGATCTAATCTGTCACTGTTTTATAGTTTTAAGGACTTTGTTGATGGATGATTTTAATCTATTGTGCTTCTGTGTTTTATTGTAAGCTGCTTAGTATATTTGGTTTGAAAAAGCAGGGTACACATTTTCTAAATCAAACAGAAACAGTAAGTTCCAGTAAGACCACACAGAAGAGATGTTCTCCACACACAATATACTTAGTGAATGCAGAAGATGATAGCTAGGTCAAAGTCTGTTTTTTAAAATGTTCTTCAGGAAAACTGACAGCTCAACTACCTATAGTTCCCTTATGCACTCTGCAAACTATTTTATACAACTATTTCCCACTGAATCTTAAGATTTTTTTTTGCTCTGCCAAGAACCAAATTAACTTGGACAACGTACAGCTGATTCAACACTATGAAAGTAATGTTGTCCTTGACTTTATTTTTTAGGTTTTCTTGGCGTTTTACTGTCATGGAAAAGTTCTTTAATGCAGTGGTCTAAATGTGCATTCTTTTTATCAGACCAGAATTAGAGATTATGGAAACTGTTGCTAAATACTCCCTACCCTGTTCTTCCCAGTTAGTTAAAAAAAAAAAAAGGTACAGGTCCCCTGTGCAAGCACCGGGTCATTCCTGACCCATGGGGTGACGTCACATCCCGACGTTTATGAGGCAGACTGTGTTTATAAGGTGGTTTGCCATTGCCTTCCCCAGTCATCTTCCCTTTACCCCCAGTAAGCTGGGTACTCATTTTACCAACCTCGGAAGGATGAGTCAACCTTGAGCCGGCTACCTGAAACCAACTTCCGTGGGGATCGAACTCAGGTTGTGAGCAGAGCTTTTGACTGCAGTACTGCAGCTTACCACTCTGCGCCACGGTTAGTACTACAATAGTAATGATAGAATTTACAATTTAGAGACATTCCTTTATATTATACAGTGTTAAGATAGTGGAAATGTATAGACTTACCCTAAGATCACCTTAGTTTTGTTCTAGAGCAAGGCTTAGAAACTGCTGTGCAAAATACTTTGGTTGCTGTTCATATTAAAGTTGGTTTTAGACTGAAGAAATAACCCAAAAAAAACTTCATGAATGAATTTGTATATATAATTGTAAATAGAAAAGTATATATAATTGTAAATAGAAATAGTAACGTTAGAATGAATTTAAGGTCTTTATATATATATATTAGAAAGAAGAGTTGGTTTTTATATGAGGACTTTCTCTACCACTTAAAAAAGAATCAAACCTACTTACAATCACCTTCCCGCCCCCTCCCCACAACAGACACCCCGTGAGGTAGGTGAGGCTGAGAGAGCTCTAAGAGAGGTGTGACTAGCCCAAAGCTGAATAGTCATGCAGATTCAGGGTTTGTAAAGCTAACCAATTAGAGAAGAAGGAGGGGAAATAATGCTGATGTATTGGTCCCTTAGCCTGGTAAGAAAAGAACGAATCAGTCAGCAGGGAGAATATAGCAATCCATTGGCCTCTTTAGCAAATTTTGCTAGGAGCCAATTAGATGTTTCAATCCTCCCCTTCAACATATAAGTAGAACTAGCTTGGTCAGCCAACTAGACAGAGCTCTGAATGACTTTCAGAAAGCAGGGATAGAGCTGAAATGGAAATACCTGCAGCAAAGAATTTGCTCAGTAAGTGGAAGGTACCTGAGAGAGCTATAGACCAGGGTGGGCTGAATAGTTGTGGAGAGAACTAGGTCCCAGCAGCCTCACAACACCCACTCTCAAGGCAGTCCATGAAGGGAGCTGCTACATTAAAGTCCAGGGAATAGGAGAGTCCCCTTCCCATGAGAACTCTGGCAGAAAAGGCTTCAGGAGACTGTAAGTTGAATTAATATAGAATATGAACAAAGACAATTCTCCTGTACTCAGTTCTGCCTTTTTCTATTGTTCTTATTCCATTGGTGTTAAATATTAAAGAAAACAGTTTGTTTAGATCTGAAAAGAAACAAGTTGTTATTTTACTTGGGAAGCAAGTACCTAAGGCCTAATCACCAACAATAACCAACCCTAAGTAACCTAACATAGACATTACTCATTACGTTAGTCTTTTATCTGCGGATCCAAAAATATTCCAACAATATTGCTGTCCAACTGAAGATCCTAGATGTCCAGATGGGACTACAAAGGGCCAAAATGACTTGGGCCTTCCCTGAGCCATCTTTGACCACTTCTGTGTGGTCCTTTGGCATCTGAAGGAACCTCTGGGCATCTTGAATTTATCAGTGTGGTTTAGACATAACCTCTAAAAGAGCAGATTTCTGCTGCAAATTACATCCTGTCCAGATTATCTCAGGATTTAAATTGGTCATTCAATGTGGATTAGACATTCACTACTGACATTTTCCCTAAAGTAATCAGAGATAAGATGGCAATGAAGAAGATCTGTTTTGCACTGGTAAGGATACCAAGTGTGGAAATTGTAATCGAATACAGCAGCCATCCTCTTAATTTATCAAAGTCTTTTAAAAAATCTATTTCAATTAAACCAGGAGTGCTGACCAATCAGAACTAAAATACTTTTTATAAAATTCAGGCCAAAATAGTTTTTTACCTCACCACACTAGAGTTAGGTATTTACAATACAATCCTAAACAGAGTCTCCCATTAAAGGATTTAGAAGGGTGTAACTATATTTAGGATTCCACTTGTTCTCTTAGGTGAACATGACAACACTCATCTTTGCCGGACTGGGCAGTCCTTTTACATTCAACCATTAAACCTAGAATTTCAGAAAGTAATAGCAGGGACCTTACTAGCATATCCAAAAGAGACTTTGGATATGGTTATAATCTGAGTATACTCAAGGAGGGCTGAGAGAAGAATATAGTTTAAGAAATTACTTGTCTTCTCTTTGTGGCTCTTTCTCCAGCTTTTGATAGAGCCTCAGGCTTTTCTGTGTAGCACTGCTATGTGCTGATGTTGCACTAATTATCCAGACTGCCTAGTGGGCTGTATTATTTCCAATTTATGGCTGGATGAATTTAAGGAGGAGGAAAATCTTCTGGATGAATCACTCTGACTTCACGTTCATTTTAATGCAGTTTACGTTTTAAAAGTTATATATGGCAGCAGTTATTCTAGTTAGTCAATGTTGGACAGAGCAAGATGTTATTAGAAGATGCTAAGCTGTATTCAACTCGACCAGTTATTTTAACTTCAATAATGACGGGAAATTGGCAATGAACTGAAGAATTAAGTGGAGCACACATAATACAGCAATACATATTTCAGAGAACAATATCAGTGCTGATTATTGAAGGCAGAGCTTTTTAAGGCTTAAAAGAACTGATTAAAAGAACAAATTAATTTTAAAAGAACAAATTAAAAGAACAAATTCGGGCAATTTTTTTTAAAAAAAGTTCTACTAGGAAGGCCAGCAGTGGAAGAGGACTGCTACTTTCAAAATGGGGACAGACAGTAAACTCACATAATTACTGGGTGTTATACAATTCTCGCTCTGTAAACTTTTAATGTTTTTCAACCCTGGTAGCTAATAGAGATGATTGAATCTGATGGCTTGAATGTTCCAGAAAAGCAATTCCCCCTTGACATTTGAGAACCTGTTATGGAAAGGGGTCCAAGTTCTGCTTCAGTAGCAGCTGAGAGAATTTTGAAAAGAAGAAAAAACAGATTGGATTTCCCTCTGTTGAGAAAGACCTGTTGTTGCTTAGGAACTAGCCACCATCTCTACTTCCTGCAGCACTCCTATAAAATATCTGCTTCTTCCGTTCATTCCTAAATGAGATATTACAAAGTCACCTGGAATCTCCAATGCTCACTGTTATACAAGGAAAATGGGCGTGCAAAAGTTACCATGAACTCATCATGCTCTCAAAAGCATTGTCAGCATTGGATTGTAGATGTAGAGCACGTGGGAACCAAAGGACAAATCAAAGCAGGACCAATAGCAGAGCCAGCTAGGTCAACAGTGCAGGACTGCAAGAAGGTCAAAAAGGAGACAGAGGCAGTTGCAGCCCAGGGTCTAAAACCTATCAACAGTCCAATGAGGGTAATAAGAACTATGGAGAACAGAAATGAAGGGTAGGAACAGGCACAGTTGCTGTCAAATAAACAGTTCAGCTGCACCAGGGAGTGCAAGAGCCGGAGCGAAGGAGATCTGAGGAATTGTGATAAAAGTGCTGAAAGTGAGCTGGGAAACTGGAACCAGAGCAAGCACTGAGTGCCCAAGTCCCCCTGTCCCCCATATGGGCAGTAGACAGACATAGTCTGAGAATTCTGTGCTTGAAACTTAATTCCCGGGCATGTGCAAGCCTGATTCAGTTCAGAATGAGGAGAAGGTGAACTGGCTATATCAAGTGGGCCATGCTGGTAACTGAGACAGCAAAATGGCCATTTCTTTCACCAAAAGTGTACCTTGAGTGGTTCTCTACAAGGGAGCTCAGTGTGCACCCCTTGGGGCTATCAGTCTACATCCGGTTTGATCCTGCCTGTGTCAATGTAAGTGATAACTAAGTAGAGTTAGGAAAACAGATAAAGAATAACGGAGTAGCAACAGCGATGGAAGACACAGATTGAGGGAACAACAACCAGGAAGTAACTCACAACAATAGCAAAAAGGGACGCAAAGTAGATGACGAATAGTTTGTTTAGTACAAGAATGTGTTTTATATATGAAGACAGACTGACTTTTAATGGTAGGAAACAGTTCTTGTGACACTGACAAGAATAATATTAATAATCACCCACACACTGTGAAGTGACCAATTTAATACATACACAAATCAGCAGAACACCAGGTGTCCGTATGTGCAAAGAAGTTGGAGAACTTTGAGAACTCCATCCCTACATCATCCATATTAGAAAGCAACATGTAGGCAGGAATGATTCAACGTAAAATTGGTCATAAACAATACGTGTGTGTGTGAGAGAGAGACCTTGCTGTTCTAAATTATTCTGTTTGAATTGGCACAATGCCTTTGGCTGACAGGAGGCTGCAGAGAAGCATCTGCAGGAGACAGACTACACTGTTTTGCTTCTACTCTGTGGCCAATCTCAGTACATTACTTTCTTCCATAGGAGTGCCTGGCAGTGACTAATTTCTGTGGGGAAAAGCAAACACCGTTAATGGTGTTCAGTGACACAGCTGGGTAGTGGGCTGTAAACATAGTCCACTCCCAAGTAAGGTGGTGGGCTGTAAACATAGTCCACTCCAAAGTAAGGTGACTCAAATCTAGCCAACTGTACCACTGCCTATTTAGTATGACTTATTGAACTGAAAGAAGCCTTTGATAATCAAGCCTCTAGGATTGCCAATCTCCAGGTGGGGCCTGGAGTCCTCCTAGAATAACAACTGATCTCCAGACTATAGAGATCAGTTCTGCTGGAAGAAATGCCTGCTTTTGAGGGAAAACTCGATGGCATCACATCTCTGCTTTTCTCCCTCCCCAAACTCTGCCTTCCCCAAGTTTCACTCCAAATCTCTAGGAATCTCCCAAACCAGCAGTGATCTACGTAGCTCCCCCATGGATTCTATTTCTTAGGTGTGCATGACTTTGATGCTGGATTATAAAAAGGGATGGAACCTACAGCTGGCTTTTGCATATATTGTGCCAGGGTTCATGAACCTTTTGTGACCACAGGCCAATCATAACACTAATCCTATCATACAAGAAGCTGGAAATTAAATTGCTATTCGTTTTTGAAAAGAGCATAGGCAGGAAAGACAGGTAAAACAGATTATCTCTCTTAGATTTCTAATTTGTCTAACAAGAGGTACTGAATTGTATGAGTCGGCTATTAGACTTAGTGGCCCATCACTGGCCTGGAAAGTGATGCATAATAGGTGCAGTAAAAGCATCAACAAGTTGTCTGGAAAAGCTTGATCAAAGAGAAGGAAACGGATTACTGAGCCAGATTTCTGCTCATCTCTCAGATGACACAGATCCGCTAGAACAAAGGAATGGCTTTGGAGACAGATAAATGGCTTTACTATTTGATACAAATAGCAATAAAAGAGCAATCTTAAATCACATTTTTTTTTCAACACAGTGCTTGTAATGGAAGGAAGACAGACAGAGATAGAGACAAAAGTATAGGTAGAACGATGGCTGGACATAGTGACACAGAACAAAGGCTTCACTTTAGACCTGGACTCAAATTGACTCATAGGAATCATACTTCTTCAGTGAGATACATACTATATTTGAAAAGCACTGGAAATGGAACAATGAAACAATACCAATGGTGACAAATAATAGAACATGGAATGTGCTTTCTTGTGTGATCTTCAATAGGAAATTGTATGGAAAACGGCTGACCTGGTCGCACCACAGAATAAGAAGTATCTCGTCCAGCGCCTGGAGCTTGGCACTCCAAACCCTTTTTGAGCAGTGACAACAGAATTCTTAATGTCCACAAGATTACATCTTTATTATTTCTTCACACAAATGCATAAGGATTAATCTCTCAACTCATGCATCACTGAGAGGTAGATGCAGAACATGTCTAGAGTCTGTGAAAACACAGATGAATTGGGAGCCTCCTTTCTCTTCTGCCTCGGTCACGGCAGAACAAAGGATTTCATTTTTCCCGGGCCAGAGGGAATTGTGGGAAGAAGAAGCTCTGATAGCCAATTAGGGTTCAGTTCAGACACATCTGACCTAGTGTTGGTCTGGACTACATTTCCCACGAGTCTTGAAGGGCTAACTACTACAAACATTTCTCTTTTTGCTGGGGCAGCACACTCCCCGCCTGGAATTCCTATGAATTCCACTAACTGCATGCATACTATGGTTAATATAACAAGTCTAACTGGGATTATACAATACTACACACAACTAGGTTGCATATCCGAAGAACATGCACACGGTCTAACAGGATTCACCGGAATTAATCTTTGGTGCACAAAAGCACCACTTCAGTGATTGGTCTGGGAAGAGTCTTGGCGTCATCTGGCTTGATGACGCATACTTCGACCTTGCGAACTCACCCGTCTGCACTTGGCATGGCCTTCTCCACAAGTCCCATAGGCCATGCATTCCGAGGAGCTTCCTTCTTTCAGCAGGACCACATCTCCCTCGTGTAGATCAGGTGTAGAGGTTTTCCACTTGTGGCGTCCTTGCAGAAGTGGGAGGTATTCTTGTCGCCATCGCTTCCAGAAGGTGTCAGCTAGCACCTGAACCTGTCACCATTGCTGCTTGTGCAAGTCCTTGGCAACAAAGTCTCCTGGGGTGCTGGCCAGTCTCCAGTCTTCTGCGTCAGCAAGGTGTCTGGTGTCAGTACCGTCGGGTGGTCAGGATCTGAGGAAACCGGAACCAAGGGTCTGGCGTTGATGATAGCGGCAACTTCCGCCAGAAGGGTATTAGGACTTCGTGGGTGAGTGACTGAGTTCCCATCAGCATGGAATCTAGGATGCGACATGCTTCTCCTATCATGTGTTCCCACACACCTCCCAGACACATCTGACCTAGTGTTGGTCTGGACTACATTTCCCACGATTCTAAGTCTTAAAGGGCTAACTACTACAAACATTTTCTATGTAACACCTCGCTTTCTGCTGGGGCAGCACAAGAAGTATGCAAAGATTATACTAGCAATTGGGGAGAAAGGTGGGGTAGATGAAGTAGAAGAGTTGGTTTTTGTAACCCAATTTTCTCTATCTTTAAGGAGACTCAAACTGGCTTACAATCACCTTCCCTTCCTCTCCCTACAACAGACACCTTGTGAGGTAGGTGGGGTCAGAGAGTTTGGAGAGAACTGTGACTAGACAAAGGTCACTCAACAGGCTTTATGTGTAGGAGTGGGGAAACCAATCTGGTTCACCAGATTACAGTCCACCACTCAGGTGGAGTGGGGAATCAAACCCGGTTCTCCAGATTCAAGTTCTCCACTCTTAACCACTACACCACTATACCTATCCTCCTCAACACTGGAGATAGGGTTGTTATTAGGAGGAGATTCCCCACCCCCCAAAAAATCACTTTTTAAATATAGCCCTTGATTTTTTTTCTTTAAAGACAGGGACATTGGCAGAATACAAGGCTGGAAAGTGAGCAGAGCTGGTAATGGGACCAGCCAATGGACTGAATAGTGTTTGCAAGAAAGCTTCACAGAATTCCTTGTACACTCTCCCCTTCATCTTCTCTCAAAGATGATAATCCATTTTCTTCCTCCAGGTGGGAGTTTTGGATTAGCAAGAGCATTTAATTGTGTGATTCATTTAGCTTAACACCTTCAAAATAGGTGCTTCTATATGGGCCAGTCCTATCTGCCACCACCTAGCTAGCATAGAAGATACCAGAGTCACATGTACCTGTTATGTTTGTAGATAGAACAACTTATGCAGGTTTGAATTTGGCCAGAGGCACACTTATAGGTCTTAGATCTGGGCAGAAAAGATTGCTAGCAGCCCTTCCTCATGCAGAGCTAAGTCTGTGGTGGTGGAAAGTTTCATCAAGTCACAGCCAATTTATGACAACCCTGTAGGGTTTTGAAGGCAAGAGACCTTCAGAGGTGGTTTGCCACTGCCTGCAGTCTGCATAGCAATCCTGGACTTCCTTGATGGTCTCCCATAACCAGGGCTAACTCCGCTTAGCTTCCAAGATCTGACAAGATTGGGCTAGCCTGGACCATCCAGATCAGGGCTAGGTTCTTCTAGGTCCATCAAAATCAACAGACTTGACTCTAAGGGCCAAATGATATGTTGGGATCCATAACTGTTTTCCTCACAATGTTAACTGTAGCCTTTAAAAGCAGACACAGCAGGTAAGGGGACAGCTGAATTGGGATCAAAGTGCTGGGGAAGGAATTCAACCTTTTGTCCTCGGTAGTTTTCCCCATCATCCCTTCTGGCCTTGGCAGAGAAAATAGATAGGATTGTCTTTTTTCCTACTGTGGTTAATCAAGGACTCAACAATGGATGAGGGAGTTAAAGCCCTCCCTTCCAAAGAGCAGTGATCCACGGTGGAGTCAGTGACCCTGACCCAAGTTATTTTTAAAGTTCAGCTACATATCAGGAATTTAATCACAGATTTCCAACATAATTTAGTCCTAATATATTTTTGGGTTGACTTTTTAGGACCCTACTGTGCTGGTCTGGTCCTTCTTTGGGGTTAGGATCCCCTGTTGACATGATTACCTGCTTCTTACTTGCTCAACCTGCACATTTGTAATTGAAAAGGTATTACAAAATGGCACGAGTCTCTATACAAAACTGACCATGTAAAAAAGTCTGCTTTTGAAACTTCCTGGTATTTGGGATTGTAGGGAGCAGAAAGTAATACATATCACAACCAAGAGCAGCTTCTGCACACTTTCATTGCTTGATATAATTGGACTTCCACAGCTATTGTATTTTGTGCAGAGTTTTGTCCATTCCATTATTTGTTTCCGCTGAATAAGTTTAAAAATTGAATGGATCTGTTTAACTTCAGTATTTCAGCATCAAACCTTTCACTATTCATTACAAACTGCCTTTCTAGAAGACCAAAGACATTAAGACAAAGCATAGGAATTTTATATAAAGCAGTATTTTTAAGCAGAAGTGCTTACTACTATGCTAAAAGCAAGTCATGCTGGGCCTATCTAATATGGACAGAAAAAAGCCATCAATTTTATGTTCTGAAATTGTAAGGATTCTACATGGTATAGAGCTGCCTGACCAGAAATATTTTATTGGCCACAGAATATCCATTTGCAGAATAGCTTTATGTCTGCTTTTTAGGTGACTGCACAGTAAAACAAACTTGCAATCTGATTTACTGCTGCCCTCAAAATTTATCACTCAGCACATTTCTTACCATAATATTTAGTCAGCAAAACTCAGGGCTTTTGTTCTACCCTTGGCAATATTAGAATTCTGTTAGAAAACTGCAAAACTAGCCTGGCCCCCAGTTCAGTAGGTCAATGTCTACAATGACGCGGCAAATGTCTTACTGCTGCATTGCCTGTCTGTAAATGTTGCCCCTGAAGATTCTGCCAGTTTGTGAAGCTTTTCACAGACCCAGCACATACTACTGTGTATCTCTGTTATCTTGTTTCATAGGAAAAATCAGTCCCTGCCCATCGACATGGTCTCAAAAAATCTCAACTGTTCCCATTTATCTGGAACACCCCCTATTTTCCAGTCATTCTCTCTAGGATATTTTTCATTATTGGGATGCCTTTTTAAAAACTTCAATTTTGACTTGCTATAGTAGTTCTTCAATGTTCAACTCCCTTCCCTTTTGTCTAGCAGTTGAGTCTCTGAGCTTCGGGGCAGTGGGGGAATACATCTTGTTGCTGGACATTAAAATGCCATGCCACACCTATCATTTAATACACTGGGATATTACTTTTAATTGTTGAGAATGCATTGTTGGACAATTATGTTTTTGGGAATAGATTATTTACCAAAAAAATCAAAGACCCTCCTAGCTTTTAGAGGGTAGAGAGCTATAAGGTAAATGAAGACTCCCAACATTAAGCATTTTGTAATGATGGAGGTCTCAAGCAGTGATGCTTGATAAAGAAGAGACAATACTTACAAGAGTGTCCCTATTTTTTTAACTGATGAAATGTTGAAGGGTATGTTTACTGCTCTGTCTCTGCTTCTTTCCAATCAGCCTCTGTTGAGAGTAGGTCATTCTACCACATTTTTGCACTTGGTCATGATTAGATCGATCAACTACTCCTGAACTGATGCACCAAATTAGCCACCTTCAGAGCAGGCTGCTGATTCTCTGCATGAATCACTACTCAGGAAATCTTTGACTCTGTTCTCTGCCACCCCTTACAGCAAATCTCCTCAGAGTGAAAGGTTCTCAGGGCTATATCCGACATCTCCAGAGTGACTTAACACCTTGTCCAGACAGCAGTCAGCATGGGCCTTGCCTGTCTGCCCTCCATACTTGCTCTTGTTCCACTGCTTTCTAATTCTCCCCAGGACCCCATCTTAGGGAGTGGCATCCACTGTTCTCCATTCTACTAACTTCCTAGGCAGCCTATGATCCAGCAACACCACAACATGCTTAGAACAGGGCCTTGTGCAAAAACTCATGGAGTGGCCTCTTCTGAGGCAAGCGATACGACCTGGGGTGAGACTAAAATGCTTATCCAATTTTAATTTAGGAAAAAAGTGGGCTTTTGTTATCATGTTTTGGCAAAACACTGTCAGATCATTAATGTGTTTTACTGCCATTACATTACCAGTGCTCACTTTCATTACCTTCCCAGGATGTGGTTTTATTTTGGTTTTGTTTGCATTTCGTTTGATTAATTGCTCTTTATTTAAATTAAGTATTTTTGTAAGCCACTTTGGTTTCCTATCAGGAAGAAAAGGGGGATAATAAGTTGCCTCAATAAACAATGCAAATTCTGTCAGAACTAAAGCAATTACGAAGCACTTAGGGGGAAGGGGCCTTCCAAACAACTTTATTGCAACTCAGTTGAGCCTGCCTAAACATCAGGAGAATTTGAAAAGCTAGTCAGTTATCAAACATGGCAGCTATTTCTTAAGGCTATGTTAGCACTCTGGACAAGAGGCCACATTTAGAACAGAATATGGGGAAGTGGAATGGTTTCCAATTGGCAAAGGCGTTAGACAAGGATGTATTTTATCACCCTATCTCTTCAATCTGTATGCAGAATATATCATTAGGAAATCTGTATCTCTTCAATCTATATGCAGAACATATAATCAGGAAAGCTGGATTAGATATAGATTAAGATGGAGTGAAAACTGGAGGGAGGAACATTAACAATTTGAGATATGCCAATGATACTACACTACTGGCAGAAAACAGCGAAGACTTGAAACGACTACTGCTGAAAGTTAAAAGGGAAAGTGCCAAAGCAGGACTACAGCTGAACATCAAGAAGACAAAAGTAATGACTACAGGAGAATTACACAACTTTAAGGAAGAGAATGAGGAAGTTGAAATTGTTGAAGACTTTCTATTCCTTGGCTCCATCATCAACCAAAAGGGAGACTGCAGCCAAGAAATCAGATTGAGACTGGGAAGGGCAGGCATGAAGGAGCTAGAAAAGATTCTGAAGTGTAAGCATGTGTCACTGGCCATCAAGATTAAGTTAATTTACGCCACCGTATTCCCTATTACTATGTATGGGTGTGAAAGCTGGACTTTGAAGAAAGCTGATAGGAAGAAAGTAGATTCCTTTGAAATGTGTTGTTGGAGGATAGTGTTACGGATACCGTGGACTGCCAAAAAAACAAATCAGTGGGTTATAGATCAAATCAAGCCTGAACTGACCCTAGAAGTTAAAATGACTAAACTGAGGCTGTCGTATTTTGGTCACTTTATGAGAAGACAAGAGTCACTGGTAAAGACAGTCATGCTAGGAAACGTTGAGGGCAGCAGGAAAAGAGGAAGAACCAACAAGAGATGGATTGACTCAATAAAGGAAGCCACAGCCCTCACTTTGCAAGATCCGAGCAAGGCTGTCAAAGATAGGACATTTTGGAGGACTTTGATTCATAGGGTTGCCATGAGTTGGAAGTGACTTGATGGAACTTAACACACTTAACATGTTAGCATTGGCATTTTACATTCATTTTAAGGCAGTATTTACTATGGTAGCATCCACAATTTGCAGTGGCAAATACTATGCTAAGTGCTGATTTTACTTAATGCTGTAAATAATGAGGATAGTTGTAGCTCCCTCTTTTATAGTTACATTGTGGAACTTCCTGCCCCAGGATGTGGTGATGGCTGCCAACTTGGAAGGCTTTAAGAGGGGAGTAGACATTTTCATGGAGGATATGGCTATCCATGGCTACCAATCAAAATGAATACTAGTCATGATGCATACCTATTCTCTACAGTCTCAGAGGAGAATGCCTATTATATTAGGTGTTGTGGAACACAGGTAGGATAATGCTGCTGCAGTCGTCTTGCTTGTGGGCTTCCTAGAGGCACCTGGTTGACAGACTACTGGTGTGACAGACTACTGGACTTTATGGGCCTTTGTCTGATCCAGCATGGCTTTTCTTATGTTCTTATACTGATATAAAATGAATGGATTATCCTCAGAATCGGGTTTTTCACTGCTTTAGACAAATGATTGGCAACATCGCCCTGCCATTTTTCTTCTCTCTATTAGGCTGTTACTGGTGGTGACCATCCAGATTCCCCTTGATCATCTGGGGATCCACCTTCTATGGCTTTGGATCCATTTGAATGCTGGGAGACCATGGTGTGTCCCCTTTGCTGGTATGGTGCTCTGTCTGCCTGGTATACATCGAAGCAGATAATTGGCATTTTCTTCCTGGTAAATGGAAAAGATTTAATTTGAATATTATCTCTGGGTAAAGTAGCAAAAGTCACCTTAAGTGGCCTCATGTTTTGACACCGTTAGCCAAATCCTGAAAATCACAGTGGGCCGAGAAGTGATGAGGTTTTCTTTTGAACATATTATAGAATTAAAATGACTGTTTGTGAAGTGTCTTCTGATCCCTAGGACTCAATCCTGTCACATTTTTCAAGAAATCTTTTACAAACACAATGGGTCCAATGCTTAAAATTTTATAATAAAGCTGAATAGGTTTAAAATAATGGTGATATTAACATGTTTTTTAATAAGAGTGGAAGGGGTTCTAGGCAGGCTTGTGTTTCCTGCCTGCCTTTGTAAGTTCAAACCCTACTGTTGAGAGGGTATTAAGTCAGTACAGACTTGTATCAATAAAAACTAGAAAGGTTTCTGTGAAGGGATAGAAAATGGTGTTTGAACATCTTCTTCCCAGAAATAATGAAACCTGTCTCCTTAGTTACAGTTAGCTGGGCCTCAGAAATTTATCTTCATTTTATTAATAATTGGCTAGGTCTCAATATCAATCTTCAGGCAAAGGGCTTAAGACCTCTGCTGTAGTGTTGGGAATTGAACATTACCATGTATCCATGGATGGCTAAATACTGAGAAAGGACGTAAATCTTCAGACAACAAGGTGACTACTGGGGACAAATTATTTCTTGGATAGGAAATGCAGAAATTTTTGAAGTTCATGAGGTACTCTTTTCTCTAACAGATAGAATGGCACATACAGGCCCATTTATGTTCCTATAAAATTTACTTAAATTATAGGCATTGTAGTGCAATCCTAAACCGGGTTATTTTTCTTTTCCCATCTAACACTTCATCTGCCTGAGAATTCACTAAAGCAGAAGGTGCATGCTGAACTTGAAAGTCCAACCACTGAATAGTTGAGATGTAGCTCCTGCCCAGAGGAAAGGCACTTTAAAAAGTTTGCAGGAACCACCAATATGGGAAGGATACAGAGGCCTTGGCAGCAAAGTTCAGAATCCCTGGCCAAGCTTGCCCTATCTCACTTTGCCCTGTTGCAGAGACTGGCTCAGATCAGGCTGTTCAAGAACAAGTGGAGCGGCTCTCTCAGTTATCAAGTATTGAAGCAGATATTCATGGTGAATGATGATGCTTTGGCCTTCTTCCTTCTAAGGAACACTGGCTTTAAGGGAGATTATTTGGGAACAGAGCAAAATCCATATAACCCATATAACCCAAGGTGTTGAGAAGGAAGAGAGATGTCCTTCTTTCAAAAACTGACCTTATAATACAGGCCCATCATCTATAATTGACTCATTACTTTTGAGTTATGAGATTGTTTCTGAGCTTTTCCATGATTACTGACTCAGGAACATGTTCCATTCGGTCTCTAATGAAATGCGGTGAATGTAATTCGATGGTCCCCCAGGTTAGCTTGATTAATTTGTCTGAAAACTCCTTAGACTCTGTCTAAATGCAGGTGGATATTTACCTGTGAGTAATAACACTTCATGTATGCTTACGTATTTGCTTACGGCTTTGTTAATGAGCAATAAACCAAAACACTTCTTGTAACTGCTTGGTCAACTGGTTGTATATATTGCTTTGCCAAGTGGTGAGGAAAATCTTATCACCACTTGTCTGTACTTGCCCAGAAATCTAGAGGAATGCAGAAGTGGCAAAAATGGTGCTTACCACTTGGCAGGGAGATAGGCGCTCCTCTAACCAGGTCATTCCATGCATGGTATGATAGGTTACCTTTTGATAAATAGGCATCTGAAAAAAATCTGAACTTTTCTGTGGTAAAAAACACACACTACTAAATAGCAGTGGCACCGCATATACAGACTGAGCCATATAGCGTGTTCCTGCAGAGCAGTTGATATCCTTTCAGTTACACATTTTGCTACTGCATAAAGCAAGCAGTCTGCTTATGTCAGCTTAGTTGCCAGCCTGCTGTCTCATCACCCTGGGATAATGCTATCGTCCCCAAGCTATTTCTTGCACCCCCCATGGTGGACATAATTTAAGAGAAATGACTTTGCATTTATTTAAGGTTGATGAGATTAGGACACTTGTTCTTAATTATTCCAACTGAAAATTCAATTTTTATTCTAACCAGCAGTGCCAACAAGGAAGCCAGACTTTGACAAATGCAATGCAATTTACAGCCTTACATCCCGTGCCAATTTGTAAATGTGGTTCAATATTATATTCCACATCCTTGGCAATAATTGTACAGTGGTTGTAATGATTTTCTAATTAGTTTTCTAATGTACACTTCTTAAATAAGCTGGAATAACTGCTGCTTAAAATAAGAATGGGACCAAGACAGACAGCAGTCCTAGGGTGCTTTCACACATGCAGAATAATGCACTTTCAATCCACTGTCAATGCACTTTGCAGCTGGATTTTATTGTGTGAAATGGCAAGATCCACTTGGCAAATGATCACTAAAGTGCATTGAAAGTGGATTGAAAATGCATTATTCAGCATGTGTGAAAGTGCCCCTACTTCTATCTGGCGGACCACTTGGTGCATGCTAGTTGCTGGGATATGTGCAAAAGCAACTGCTGGTCCCATGCACTGCATCACTCTCCCAACCATGCACTGATCTTGGTTTAATTTAGAGGAGGGACTAGTGGCAGCCAGTGAGATGGTTTTTGCTGGCAGGAACTGCCCGATGCCACTGTAAGCAATCTATGGGGGGAGAAGGGAAAGCCTGGCCTTACCAGTAAATATCAGATGGTTGTAATGGAAGCAGTGGAATCTCAGTCAACATAATGCAAGCATTTGGCTACTGACTGGTTAGCAGGTCCTGGTACATGCTACTGATGCCAGCAAGAGATGCTAGTCAATCAGCAATGAGCATGTTGCTGACTGAGATCCCCCCCTCCCCACCTACTCTGCCATCAGCAGATGGTTATTGTTAAGGATGTGCTTTCTCCTCCCTCTTTGATTACCTCAAGGTGGTGCCTGCCAGAGAACTACCTTAACTGTTGCTGTTGTGTGGGATAATTGTCTCGCTAGAAAGATTTGTGAGCAAGCAGCTTCTGCCACTATGCTGATTACCATTTGAGAAGCAGAAGGGAGAAGGAATTGGCAACAAATGGAAATGTCCTGGTCATGCCTTCTGAAAGGAAGGGTGGGAGAGAAGTGTTAGACAAGTTCAACAATAAAAAGTCAATCAAGAACCATCATTTCCCAAATGAAGAGATGTAGGACTTTCAGGAATGTTGAACCATGGGTTTTTTTGGTAGGGCGATTTTAAATAAGTGTAACACTCTATTATCAATCCTTTACTACTTCAAAAAACATGAAATATGTTGTGTATAACTTTGCTGTCAGATACAATTGTATTGTTTGATATATTCATGACACTTAAAGGTGTAAATATCTTTATTCAATCAATCATTACAAATCCAACCAGTGATGGAGATGGAGCTGCAACCTGCTGCACTATAAAGCATCTCCTAGAAGTTCGTTTTTGCAATTTGAAGACTTAGGAATAAGAAAACCATCAACACTAACCTAAACTAAAGGGAAGCTTTATTATCTGTGCCAAGAAAGAGAAACTTTGATCCAAAGAATCAGGCAGTGGTCTTAGAAGGGTGCAATTCTGTTTAAGGTTGCACTGTAAAGGATTGTCACGTTTGGTGGCAGGCAGACTTCTCTGGGGAGGGAGTTCCACAGCTTTGAGGTCACTACAGGGAAGGCCCTCTCCCTAGTGAACCCATACTTCACAATTGTGAGCATAGCACTGTATTCTGCTACACGGCAAGGTTGTATGTTGGTAAATAATTTACAAATAAGTTGCATCTTGCAGCTGCTTTTGCAAACTATCTCATTTGCCAGAGAAGATGTAAACGTTCCTTGGGGTCATGATCTGGTCATTCAATTGACCTACTTTTAAATTATGGAATTAAAAGTTTGATCCCTCTTGAACCTGTACAGCTTGACCTGTCCCTAAAGTTGGATATGCCTTTTGTACCTGTGTTGTCATCAGCATCTATAAAATGAAGTGACAGCAAGAAGTTATTGCAAGATTAGAAGAGACGTCAGGCACACAGAGACACAATAGTAATAAGTCTTAACACCCAAATCTCAAACTCCCCCCCCCCCCCCGCTTATAACTATGTGCATTTCAAATACTGGAGGTGGCAGTGGATGATCCTAAGATTTCCCTTATCAAATGCCTGGACAATAAGGTTTCCATCTAACAAACTAAACATTGTATAGCAAAGCTTTGATCAGTTATCAGCTCAGCCGCCCTGAGCCTGTCTGTAGTCAGGAAAGGGCTGGATATAAATCTAATAAAATAAAGTAAGTCTTTTACCCAGGTATGGTTATTGACAGCTTGGGGGATAGCATTTTGATCATGGAAATGGTGCATGTAGGTGGAAGTGTTACCTCTGCCCTCAGTACTGCAGCCCCAACCCAATTTGACCTCTCCATTGCTTTAAAGCATAAAAAAGTGTGCAGAGTTTCTTTATTCCCCCCTAAGAAACATTTAAAGATCTGATCTTATTCTCTGAAAGAGTGACAGTCTCAACTCGCAGCTCTTTCTCTGATTCCGTGCAAAATATATGTGTTATCTTGCTGAACACTTGTCGACAACATTACTCTCTGCTTCTGTGTCTGAGAACCTCCAGGAGCTTTGAAAGCATTAATTACTGTAGTCATTTAATCACTTGCTAAACAGCCTATGGGCTGAGATTGCAACTCAATATACCAGCCTCAATTTAGTTCACTGCTACCTCACCCTCTCCTTTCTCATCTTTTATCTGCCTTTCTTATCCTGTGCTTAGACTGTATACAAGGTTTTTAAGCTCTGGAGGGTAGGGAGAAATAAAGGCTGGCAGTGTTAAAAATACAGTATTGCAGACAGAAGCTTAAAAATGAGCAGTAAGCTTTAATGTAACTGAAATGTTAAAATTCAGCACTATGTTTGGTCTTGACAGCTCATCCCACCAACAGCATACACATGCATGAGAGGAGTATTCCCATATGTCTCTGCTTTAGTTTCCCCAAAGATGGGGACAAGGAAGCTAAGGGACTCAAAATCTGTTTCCTTTATGCAGCCCTTCCAAAGAGCATGTTGTTTTAATATGCCCCTAAACCCTGTGCAAGGGGAGGCAGCATGGTATAGCCCAATCTCATCAATCTCAGAAGCTAAGTAGGGTTGGTACTTGGAAGGAAGACCTCCAAGGAAGACTCCACAGAGGCAGGCAATGGCAAACCACCTCTGCTTAATCGCTTGCCTTGAAAACCCTACCAGGGGTCACTAGAAGTTGGCTGCAACTTGACAGCACTTTACACACATAAACCCTGGGCGAAAACGCATGGTCGTTTTAGCCTCCTGTATTCCCTGTTTCAGCGAGGATTCAGCCAGGATCAAACGCACGTTCGGAGAAATGCATGCATTCGATCCTGGCTGAATCCTGGCTGAAACAAGGAATAAAGGAAGCTAAAGCGACCGTACATTTTCAACCCCTGTGTGAGGCTTCTATCCTTGAGCTCTCTATGATATCACAGCACTTCAGCCAGGAGATGGGAAAACTTCCAGTCCTGTTTTCCTTCCAGCCTCCTCTTTCAACAGCTCCCTATCTTCTGTAGTTATCCCTTTCTTGGTTTCCTGCTTGATTCTCACCACGAATGTATCCTCTACTCACAACTGTAGTATCTGGTTTCTCTGTGGATGTAGACAACAGGGGTTGTATTATGTGAAACCTGTGGTGGCTTGCTAGTCAAATACAGAGTTATTCAGTTTGTAGTATTAAATGTTTCCAGCCTTTATGGTTCTGAGAAATAACTTTGACAACATCACATACAATTTAGCTAATGCACCTATTTGCTGGTATGTACATTTCTAAACCAGATCTTATTAAGTAGCCTGGTACCCATGACAGCCCCATGCATTCACTGAATGCACGGGGAGGGAGAGTGGGCAGGAATGACCTGGTTTTCCGTCCAACCTCCATGCGACTGCCTGCTTGTCTGCAGGATGCAACTGCATAGAGAAAGTTGCCATGCATATATCCCCCTCCCCATGATCAGTGATGCTGCTTTCCAGAAGTTGCTGATGACAGAGAGGGAGAGTTTGTGTGGCTGCTTCCTCCATGCGGTCACCCCTGCAGATGACCAGGTGTTCACAACAAGCCCACTGCCCTCCTACCTCCTCTCTTCCCTGCCCCTTCAGTAAACATGTGGGGCTGTTGCATCTATTTTTTTTTTATTTTTTTTTTATAAATTTTTTATTATTTTCATAATAAACACACAAAAATAAAAAAAAATAAAAAACAAAAAATAAAATAAAAATTACATGTACATAAAAAAAAAAAAATTACATAATCAGGACACAATTTATCCATTATTACAATATTCAAATCATTTTATAAAACGTGTGCCCCGAATACAAAACCCCTCCGCCCACCAGTGCCCTCCACCATTGGACTTCCGATGAAGTGTTATGGCATATAAAAAGAAAAAGCTATTATTATATCATATTGAAAATCATCTTATACTATAATTCGTTAACTATACTTTTAAAATCCGTTTTTGCCACTTTATCCCAATATGCGGTGGCCTTTGCCCACGTAGCTTTAAATTCCTCCATATCTTTATCATATAGAAATGCTGTAATTTTGGCCATCCGCATATACATCCATAATTTCTCTCGCCACTCTTTAATTGAAGGTTTATTTGACTGCTTCCATTTTTTAGCAATTATAATTCTTGCTGCAGCAAAACTATATTGGCATATGACTCTGTCACCTTTATCCAAATCTTTTTTTGGTATTCCCAATAAACAAAAAGCGGGGTCTTTCTTAACTTTTAATTTAATCAAATCATTCGTTTCGATCAAAACTAATCTCCAAAACCTCCTTATTTTTTTGCAAAACCACCAAACATGCATAAATGTACCTATTTCTGTACCACATTTCCAACATATATTTTCCTCATCTTTCTTCATTTTACTTAATAATACAGGAGTTATATGCCATCTGTAAAACATTTTATACAAATTCTCTCTTATTTCATTTGAAATTGTAAACTTAAATTCTTTTTTCCATAACTTTTCCCAAATTTCCAAATCTATATTATAACCTAAATCTCTCATCCATTTCAGCATCACTAACTTAATCCTTTCTTGTTCTAAATTTGTCTCTATAAGTAATTTATAAATCCTACCTATCAATCCTTTATTACCCTTAAATAGTATAACCTCAAATTTTGATTTGGTTTGATTAAAACCTAACCTATTATCTTTATTAAAAACATCTCTTAATTTATAATACATAAACCAATCTTTAATCAAAATTTCTTCTTTTGATTTCAGTTCCCATATACCATCTTTATATTCTATTATTTCTCTATAATTATCACAATCCAAATTTAAATGTGCACCTCTTCTCATAAATGCTTCTATAGGATTAATCCAACCAGGTGTTTTACTTTCAAAAACTTCTTTATATTTATTCCAGATTTGCAATAAATTTTTCCTAATAATATGAGAGTTAAATTCTTTATTTACTTTCTCTTTATCATACCACAAGTAAGCATGCCACCCGAATCTCAATTTAAAACCTTCTAATTCTAATAATTTCGGATTCTCTAAGAGAATCCAGTTTCTAATCCAGGTGAAACATGCTGCTTGATAATACAATTTCAAATCTGGTAATCCAAATCCACCCGTATCTTTTTGCTCAATTAGGTTATTGTATGCAATTCTATGTCTTTCTTTACTCCAGAGAAAACTCATAATATCTTTTTTCCAAACATCAAATATCTGTACACCCTTAATTATTGGGAGATTTTGAAACAAAAAGAGCATTTTAGGTAATAGCATCATTTTTACTACTGAAATTCTTCCCCATAACGATAATGGCAGTTTTTCCCAACTTATCAAATCCTTTTTTATCTGTTGCCATTGGTTCACATAATTATCTTGAAATAAATTAAGGTTATTATTTGATAACCATATACCTAAATATTTAACTTTATTTTCAATATTAAACCCCGTCTTTTTTACTAATATTTGTTGTTGTGAGAGAGTCATATTCTTAGTTATAATCTTAGTTTTAATTTTGTTAACTTTAAACCCCGAAAGCTTTCCATAAACCTCCAAAATTTTATTCCATCTGTCAATTTGTTCAATCGGATCAGTCAAAAAACATACTACATCGTCCGCATATGCTTTAAACATATAATGATTTCTACCTATTCGTACACCAACTACATCACTATTTCTAAAATTATGCAATAATAATTCTAATACTAAAATAAACAGTAAAGGGGAAAGAGGACATCCCTGTCTCGTTCCCCTTTGAATTTCTATTTTGGGTGATAATGACCCATTTATAATCAGATTAGCAGATTGTTGTGTATATATACCTTTTATAGCTGTTTTAAAATTCTCACCAAAATCCATAGAATCTAATACCTTAAACATAAACTGCCAATTAACATTATCAAAGGCTTTTTCAGCGTCCAAAAATATCAAAGCTAATGGTGTTGTATCCTGCTCTGCATATTCTAAAAGATCAATTACTACCCTCACATTCTGACTCATCAACCTTCCTGGTAAAAAACCAGCTTGATCCTCATGTATTACTTGATTTAATACTCTTTTTAATCTTGTAGCTAAGACTGTTACAAATAGTTTATAATCAGTATTTAATAATGATATTGGTCTAAAATTTTTAACTTCCGATGTATCCGAATTTGCCTTTGGTATTAATACTATATTTGCCTGTTTCCAAGTTTGAGGGATAATCCCTTCTGTCAATCCTAAATTCATTACTTCCAACAGATAAGGGGTTAATTGGTCTTTAAATATTTTGTAATAGGATGCATTAAATCCGTCTGGCCCGGGAGATTTGTTTAATTTACTTTTCTTTATTGCCTCTTCCAACTCTTCTTTAGTTATTGGCAAATCCAGAAAATCTTTATTTTCTTGTGTTATTTTCCCCCAGTCTCCTTTAGTAAAATACATCTCCATTTCTACCTCTGAAGGTGTCTTTTTGCTATATAAATTTGTATAAAATTCTACAAATGTTTCTAGTATCTCCTCTTTTATTCTTGTGATTTTACCCTTCCTTTTAATTTGAGTTATTGGTATTTTTTTCTCCTTCTGCTTAAGTTGCCATGCTAACATTTTTCCCGGTTTATTTGCATGTTCAAAAAATCTTTGTTTATTAAACATAAGTTTTCTTTCAATTTCTTCTGCAATTAAAAACTCATATTGCTGTTGCAAATTTCTAATCTTCACCTGTTGTTCATATCTACTTGCTTTATCTTGCAGCCTACTTAAATGTCTTTCTCCTTGTTTTATTTCATCTAAAATATGTTTTCTCTTATTCTCTCTTTCCCTATACCATCTTGTATTTTGTTGAATTAATAATCCTCTAATTACTGCCTTACCGGCATCCCAAACTATATCTTGACGAGTACCCTTATCTGTATTTTCTTTAAAATAATTCTGTATTTCTATCTTCAATTTAGCAACTATTTTAGAATTTTTTAAAAGTAAATCATTAATTCTCCAGGGTTTATACCCTCTATTTCCCACTTGAATTTTAACTGAGACAGCATTGTGATCGGACAGAACTCTGGGTAAAATTTCTGGGTTTTCTGATTTCTCTATTAGGCCTTGCGAAAGCCACAACATGTCTATTCTGGAACATGTTAGGTGTCTTTGTGAAAAGAAAGTATAACCTTTTTTATTTCCATGTGCCAATCTCCAAACATCAAACATGTTCCATTGATCAATAAGAGTGTCAAAAACCCCTGGTAACTTTCCTTCATTAAGCGCTTTTTTCTTTTTCCCAGATCTATCTACCTTAGGTAATATAACACCATTAAAATCCCCCATCCAAATCATCTTTTCTGTGGCATATTCAGCTAATAAAATTGCTAATTTATCATAAAACATTTTTTGATTTATATTAGGAGCATATATTCCCACAAGCATTATCTTCTGAAATCCAGATGTTATTTCAATCATCAAAACTCTTCCCTCCATATCTTGATAAACAACTCTTGGTTCGAATGAGACAGGTATATACATAGCTATTCCATTAGTCTTTTTAACCCTATTACAAGCCGTGAAGAGTGTACCTAATCTTACATGTTCCAGTCTGAATATATCCTTTGGGAGTATATGCGTTTCCTGTAAACAAATAATGTTAGCATTACTTTTGAGTAGATGGTGAAATATTTTTCTTCTTTTATTAGGAGAATTCAGTCCGTTAACATTCCAAGATAGGACCTGTAACATATCAAAGATCAATTAATTCCCATAATTTTCCCCATTCAACATAAACAACCATGTCAGATATTGCCCCCCCTCCCCCAATTCTGCAGTCTTCAGTCGTCAGTTGTGGAGTCCTCAGAGGAGTCTGTTGGTAAGTCTCCACCTCCAGCTGCTTCAGATGCCTTTTCTTCTTCTGTAGATTCTCTAGTTGGAACTTGCTTGGCTGATTTAGTAGGTTTTACCAGGTCTGCCTCATATCTTCTCAGAAACTGCTCCGCCTTATCCACTTCTGTATACTTGAACCTTTTTGCCTTGAAAGTAAAGGAAATACCCTGTGGGAATTCCCATCTGAATTGGATTCCACTAAGTCTTAAACATTGAACAATCTCCGTAAAATCTTTCCTTTTCTTCAATAGTCTTGCCGGTATTTCTTTCATCAATCTCAAAGGTTCATCTTCAATTTTTAATGGAGTCTTGTAGTGTGTATTTAGTATCAAATCCCGATGACTCCTTGAAAATAGTTGAAGCAGGCAATCCCTAGGTACCTTATTTCTGGTTGCATATGCAGAGTTGATTCTATAGGCTGTCACAATCATCCCAGCAGTTACTTCTTCAGTTTCCTGTAAAAAGTCAGCCAGCAGAGTTGATAGGTATCCACGTAAATCCTTATTTTCCACTTTTTCTTTCAAACCACGTATGCGCAGCGAAGATTCTTTTATCTTAAGTTCGATCATAGCCATCTGGTCTTGTTGTCTGTCGTCCCTGTCAGATGAGGATGCTATTGCCATCTCAAGAGTGTCCACCTTCTTCTTAGTTTCTTTAATTTCCTGTGTATTTTTCTTAAGCTTGGTTTCCACTCTATCTTGCCTGATAGTCAGGGATGAAATTGTGTCTTGCAAGGTAGCTATTGCAGCAGAATTTTGAGATGTTGTTACTGTATTCTGGGATAACTCCTGCTTCATTTCTATAACATCCTGATGGGTCTTAGTTAAAAGTTCAAAGACAGAAGTCAGTGTTACTTCAGGTTTCACTTTAGGAGGCATCTTGGCACTGACAGATGTTGAAGTAACTGGAGATGTTGTCTGTTTGGCTGGAATTTGAGTTATTGAAGGTCTTCTGGGAGGCAGTGGTACAGCCAACTTTACATCTTTGAGAATGTCTTTAGTATGTTTCTCTTTTTCTCCCATTGGTAAACTGTAAAGGCTGAAGGCTGAAGACAAAACAGCTGGTATTTGTAATCCAAAGGAATAGAGGAGGATGGGGGGGGGCAGAAATTTTCTTTTATCTCATTGCAGAAAAATTATTTCAGATGGAAGAATCCATATTAGAGAAAACAATCACCATGACATCTCACTTGATATTATTCCATGTCACTTGATTGCTCTCCAACTCTTGGTTTTTACTTCCAAGTTCTTAGTTTGATGAGAAACTTTTTAAAGTACGTCACACAACTGGCAAAAAGCCAAAAGTCTCAAAGCCAAGCGTAACTGAACTATAGATTGTTCTAGTTAAAGTCTTTGAAAAAAAAATACTGCCACACACCCCAAATTAATTCTTTAAATGTGAAAATTTATTTTAAAAAAAATTTAGAAGAAAGTCGGATCCCACCTCGCTTGCTTCTTGCTACTCCTGAAGATGGCGCCGGCCATTCAGCAGAGCCCCGTCAGAGCGACTGCCGCCGATTTCAAGGCGGCTATCGCTCGAATGACGGGTCCGCCACCGGCACCCGAGTCTGCACCCCCTCTTTCACCGAGGGGTGCCGTGCCGGATCTTTTAAGGGGCGATTACATGCCCCGCGGCAACGAGGCAGCAAGAGGCAGCTTCGCGCTTGCGGCGGGGCAGCTTCGCGCTTGCGGCGGGGGGGCCGTCCGACCCGGAAGTCGGGGCTGTTGCATCTATCAAGGTCATGTCACTTCAGATTTCAATGAACTGATGGTCCGCTCCAGATATGCTATAAACTGCCTCTTTCAGTCTCATCCTTAAAAATGTACACCTGGCATTGCAGAAGCAGCTCTACACACCTGCCAGCTAAATGCTTTAAAAGGAAAATAAATGTTTGTATTATAGATGATTGGCTGTCCAGCAACTGAAAATAAATACTTCTTTCTAAACTGATGTTGAATTTATTAAAAGGTCCTGAATATGTAAACTGTTAGAAGGAAATACCCAGAGTACAGCACTAATATTAGATACACAATGATACAGAGAATGTGATAATGGTTGTTTTCTACCAGTAGAAAGCCACTTATTGGTGGACAAGGGCTCACAGTTTTTTACCAGTTCCTCCCTACTACTGCATATTTCTAGTTGGCCCTTCATGTTATTTATGAGAACCCCCTGAGGCCCAGAAGCAGAATTATAGGGGGGCACAGTGGGTTGCAGCAGAGTGAGGAAGAGGGGAAGTCCTATTCTTCAAGCTTTGACCTGCTTGGGGTTTGAATACCACCAGTTATGTGTTTTGATTCTTAATTTCCATCTTCATTTATATTTTGCATGAGAGCACAATGTTTTCTTGAAGGATATCTTTTATTGATGTCTTCTTCATTGTCAGCAGGGAGGAACATTTTCTCACCTTAAGGTTAGTTACAGCAGTGAGCATTGTAGTATAGAGCAGTGCATGGCCTCAGAACGTGTTTGATGGGTACCTGACATGGCAACTTTCCCAAAACTCAGCAAGTCTGAGTCAATAATAAGGGGAGAAGAAGATATTGTTGAGTCAGATGTGGATTCCAGATTGTCTACTGATGAAGAACGTTGTTTCATCCTGCAGTTGTCTTCCCAAGCAAAGCTTGAGAGAATTCATTCTAGGTAAAAATTAATTAATAATAATAAAGTTTAAATGCCATCGAGTTGCAATTGACTTACGGTGACCTCTCCAGGGGTTTTCAAGACCAGAGACTAACAGAGTTGGTTTACCATTGCCTTCTGAATGGCAACCCTTATCTTGCTTGGTGGTCTCCCATCCAGGTATTAACCATTACCAACCGTGCTTAGCTTCCAAGCTGTGACAAGTCTGGGCTATTCAGGCTGCTAGGTTAAAAAAAAAAAGGCCATGCTAAAAAGTGATCTTGTGAAGTCCCTTCCTACATCTTTACCTGAATGGATCCTTCACAAGCGAAGAGTAACTCTCCAAACTCTTGCTAAATTCCAGATGATTCTGGGGTACACTTTGTCTATGTTGGGAACAGGCTGTGAAGGAAAAAACTTGGTTTCTTGCATTGCTTCAGGTATGGGGAATAGTCCTTGAATTGTGCCATCCCAAGTTACTGCCTTGTATACCTGTATGAAAATGATGGATAAAATGGCTGGGCTTGTGGCTAAACATTTGCAGACATGGATCTGGTTTTATCTTGGGCCTACAAGAGTACAAATCTTCTGTTGTGAAAGAAGAACTTCCTCTAAGTATAAGTGAACTGAAGACATGTCTATGTTGAAAATTGTTTGCTATACCTGTTGAGTTGATTTTTTTTCAATACAAAAATGTATTGCTTTTCCAGTGTGCTGTTTTCCTTAAGTAAGGTGCACACAACAGCTGCTTATCAGCATCTGATTTTTCTGCACTCTCTTTAAGAACAACTTCACGATCACATAGCTGACCTGAATATATTTAGATTTGCTCTTTATATTCAGCAACTATGGTTGAAGGCTGCCAGGTGATCCTCACTCAACTTGAAACTCTGCTTCCCTGCATTGTTGAAACTCTAGCTACTAAGAAAATGACCTGTGGGTTCATTATTTTTTTATTCTCACTATGAACTCATTCCACTTCAAAATGCAAAATACATTTCGATGATGAATTCAGCACATTAGGATGCAAACTTACCTAGCTTATTCACAGCACATTATAACATTGCTTATCTGAATGGCCTATGGGATATAAAAGCCCCTTCAAATAATTGGATAAACACAAGTTTTTTTTTTTAAAACAAAACTAACAGAGCTATATGGAGTCATATAGAAATGAGGCATCTCAGAAAGCCATGAGGCCAATTCTGAGATTTTATATTCATTATGTAAACTATTTCTCCTCTGATGTTTTGTTGGGGTTTACCACCAATTAAAATAATTGTTTAATAAAGCAGCACTTTATTTTGAGTAGTGCAGAATCAGGTCTCCAAACCCATTAAAGTTATTCTCTTGGTCACATTACTGCTTTATTTGGATGGAGACAGTAGTCTATTCTTCCACAACAATTAATGAGGCTTCGTTTTTTTCCTTTTGCCCTGAGGTAATTCTAGTGGATTGTAACAATATACAGCAGGAGTCAATTCATTTCTTCCATAAGGAAGAAAAGAAATAGAACATAATAGGAGGTAGGGGTACACTGATACATTCCTTGTTTAAAACTCATGTTAATCAAGAATGTACTAAATGGCTTTAGGCAAGGAGCTCTCTCAGCCCTATTTTCAGTCAGCAGTCATGCATGTTAAGGCTGGGGCCAAATGTACTATTTGAATGCCAGTGCAGCATTGAGGGAAGAAGGTTCAATCCTAACCCAGGCCACTGTTTGGCAGAGAGAAGGGTGACCTAGGGTGCACTGTGCATCCTCCACACATGGGAGTTGGTCAGTATCCAGCATGCCCAAGCCTGAGCCCAGACAGTGATTCAGGGTGGTATTTGGGGTGAGTAAAGAAAGCCCAGGCTTAAAATCTCTCAGTTGCCTTGAACCTGACCTGGAGTTGAACTCCACACCACAAAGCCCAGCATCCAATCCAATCCCAAACAAGGAGAAAAATAGAACTGATGGCAGGTGTAAATGCATTGGTTTTATGAAAATAAGAAACAATGTGCGATTTAGCACCATGTTTAGCAGAAACACAATATCATCTTACAATCAGGCATGCAGGTAAAGATGCATTTTGCTGACCCTTCTGCCTTATCTGTGAGAATTTTTTCTCTTTTCCTGTAGGTCTTGACTAGATGAACTGCTGAAGATCTACTAAAGCAGCTACGGGTGGGGGATTTGGATTTAGAAGTATGTCACTAGTGTAGGGGTGTTAATTGTCTACCCTGCTCCATTTTCCAGATGCAATTGACCCTCCTTACTGGGGCTACTAGCTGATTGGGTGATGGGGCACTTATTCTATCCAGGAAACAGGGTGTGGGATGTAAGAGTTAACCACCCATTTTAGTGGCATGACTCTAGTAGCTGCCTTAGACCTGTTGTAGGGCCATCTGAGGCAGTCTCGTATTGTCTTATGGGAGGAACATTTGGATGAGGCAGAACCCCACAGTTCCCTTGCTGTATTTCCTCTGCTACCATAAGACGTTTTCCCTGCTGGGAAATGGGAAATGAGCCAAGGTCATGGGCCTTGGCAAGTACCTCCACCAGGTCCGTCTGTGACACAAACCCAGCAGGCATCTCACTAAGTACATCTAGTTCATGAAAGATTATGCCACAATTAATCTGTTGGTGTTTACAGTGTTGCAAGGGTCTTCATTATTTTTATTATAGTAACTATGGACTTGCATCATAAAATGTTTTGTGGCATCACAAACATGAACAGATTTATTGTAGCACAGATAATTGATGAATTAGGATTCAAGCAATGGATTTAATTGTAGAAAACAGGGTTTAAACAAACCCCATTACGGTTGTTGTAGATGGTCACTGTGCTGATCTTGCACTTTTTGTACTGTACTTATCTTGAACTTTTAGAAATGTTACAAATTATACCTCTTGCCTTCAATGGCCTTTTAACCCCAATATTCACAATGTTTCCATGTGAGTATATAAATCAACCTTTAATGGCATAGGAATTACAGTTGCAATCATTAATAATAGTTGTATCCAGATAAAATACAGTTTATATGATAATGAAATCAATCAATCATAACAACAATCAAATAGGTTTACACTTGGTTCCTTGAATCCTCATAGTGGCTAAAAAAACCTCTGCTACCTCCTCTGTAATACAGGGGTGCTCATCAGCCAGGAGGAAAGCCACTTTGCGGATAGACAATATCCTGCATCAGCGGATCAATGTAGGTTACCCGTAAGGGCAGGTAGAAAGCACAATGAAGCAATACATGAGCCACTGTTTCTGGTTGGTCCTGCGAGCATGGGCAGGTACGATTACAGACAGGGATGCTCTTAAATCTGCCCCAAAGAATTTCAGTCAGGAGGATGTTCAGGCGAGCTAACATAAAAACTCGATGAAGTTGTGGAAATGTTAAGCAAGAAAAATAAGTTGGTAATGCTCCAAAAGTAGGGTAAATACCCAGTTCCAGTGGGGAGCAGACCCTGCGAGCTAATGAGAATATGGTTTGCCTCTGTATGTCTAGTATTCTTTGTTTCAATAGCCTGTAGGCTTGCTGTTCGTCAGACGTGAAGAGAGCATCTAATGGGACTCTTATTGCTCTGAGTTTGAGAGTGATCTGTTTGGACCATTGTAAGTTAACATTAACCAAACCAGGCTGGAGGGGTTGGATCTGAAGAATATGTGGAGCCAAAATTTGATTTTTATAAGCCAACTGCTTGTAACCAGAGAATTTAGCCCTGATTCGAGGCACAGCGTTGCGTATGCTACCCAGTTTGGCACTCCTAGCAGGTGGTGTAGAAAAAAAGATTGGATTTGTTCTAGACTGGAGTTACTGGAGTTTATTCAGATTGGGATCCCATAAAATAACTGAGAAAGCATTTTGGCTTTATAAACGTGTATAGCAGCTGGTACGAACTGGCTGCCTTTAGTATCAAAAAAACCAGGAAACAGCTGCTGATTTTAGTTTTGCCTGGTTTGTGGCCTGTTTCTGCTGTATAGTCCATTTTAAATTATATTGGGGGGAAAACTCCTAGGTACCTAAAGTGCTTTACATGCTTTGTCCTATTTCCCTTAATTGTTCAATTCTGTGGCTTCCAGGATTTTGAAAAAACAAAAAAAGCACCTTAGATTTATCAAAATTGATGGTTAGGGAATTCATTTCACAATATGTCACGAAAGCCTGCAGAAGGCGATCAAGGCCCTTTTGATAAAGCAGGACTGCATCATCCGCATAAAGGAGGAGGGGAACTGCATGGGTAGCTAACTGAGGAAAGTGGATGTCTACTCCGAGCAAGTTGGGGGCAAGGTCATTTAAAAATAACATAAAAATATGGGGAGCTAAAATGCAACCTTGTTTAACCCCTTTATTTGGCAGGATTTTGGGGGTTAGAAGGCCGTTGTTGTTGCAGCAAATTTGGCAAGTAGAGGAAGAGTATAATTTACGTATAAGGAAAAGTAGGAGAGGATCTTTTCCCATTTTTGCCAATTTTTCCCAAAGAAGTCCTCTGGGTATTAAGTCCAAGGCGCTTTTCTGATCTAAGAAGGCAGAACAAAGTTTCCTCCCCTGTAGATCGCTATATTTTCCAGCCAGGCATGTCAAAACTAAACAATGATCAAGGGTGGATTCACCCCTAGAAAATCCTATCTTCCCCGGGGCAATGATGTGTTGCGACCAGTTGGTTAGCTTAGTTAAAAGGTGGCCAGCATATAACTTGCCCACAACCAAAAGCAAACTGATGGGGCGATAATTTGCTGGGACACTAGGGTTGCCTTTTTTAAAGATAGGAACCACCGTGGCAAAGGTCCACGATTCGGGAAGGGAACCATATTTATCAGTTGTGGAGAACAAAGCTACTAATAGTGGAACCCACCAAACTGGGTACTTTAGGAATAATTCTGGGTGCAGACCACCAGGACCAGGGGCCTTCCCAGGTTTAAGGTGGGCTATTAGGCCCTCGGGGCTAACCTGAGGTCACTCGGGCAACCATGCGAGTAGTGATATCTGCTGACTGAAGATTTGCTTCATGCATCTGATGCATCTGAGGTTTTAGTAGGGTTATGCATATTGATATACCCGAACCAAAAATAAGCCCAAAATTAGCCGTTTATTGTAAGAGAACATACTAGATGATAAGGGAGAGTAAAGGCTTCTAGCTGTCTATCTAAGCTGGGATGGAGAGAGATTGTAGAAAGTATGTCCAGCTCTCATGGTGGACAAAGAGAGAGACAGAGAGAAGAGAGGTTACCAGAAGGAAGGCACCCCTGAGAGTAGCATTCTGGGTAACAAAGGGACAGAAGCAGGAACGGACAAAGGAAAAGTCAGAGAGCCCCCTTTCTACTCCTATACTAACTCCCTACTGCTTTTCCCTGAGGCTCCAAAGTCTGTGCTAGCATGAAGTGACTGCGCACTCCATTCCTTCCAACAGGATTGGTTTCAGTGTAGGAATTCAATCTTGTTTGAAGTATCTCTGTCATAAGCTCCAACCACACATCCTTGGATATTGTACTACTGTTGGCACCATAACGTGGACAATCAAATTTAGAATGGTGGCTATTCTACAATTACAGCGTAATATCCCACAATGTGTGGATGTGGATTTACACAAAGCTAGGCATACATATGTGCCAGCATCTGGCAAGGCTCTGTTTGTGTTCCTCTTACCAAGAACACCAGTGCCCAGATTAGAAATGCTCCCAAAATTTCTCCACAAATCAAGATTTCTGCAGAAATTACTGAGTTTCTTTTCCAAAGTGGAACTGATGGACTTAGGGATCCTCCATGGATCTCTTTGTCAAATGCATGTGCGCTTTATGTTCCCCATGCGCAGTAACAAACACTGTGAAAAAGCAATCTTGATGTGATCTGATATGGATGGAAAGTGCCATCAAGTCACCGCTGTCTCATGGCAACCCTGCAGGGTTTTCAAGGCAAGAGACGTTCAGAAGTGGTTCGCCATTGCCTGGCAATGATCTGATATACAGGGCTAAAAATTCTTTTTGTGGTTTTACCAGTGCCCAGGAGCAAAGGTAGACCCGGAGTAAAACACCACACAGAACTAATCTTGATGAAATCACATCAACAATCCTATCAACATTGCTTTTGGGATGTGTGAGTTTTTATCAACATGCAAATCAGTAACCCAGGGGAAAATTAACAGAAGGAATAGAAAACTGATGAAATTTGCAGATGATCTAATCCTGTAAGTTATTTTAGTTCAAGTGGAGTTAAGGAAGCCTGGAATGCTGCAGTGAAAAAGGCGAGGGCAATAAACGCACAAAATGAAGGAAATCTGCTCATCCCTTGCCGACGCCAGCAGTATATAAACGGAGGCTGGAGTGATCCCAGAGGGCTTGCCACGCTGGGAGCCGTAGCAGAGCAGGCCAACTGCTGCGGTCCCGCTTTCGCGGGAACCCCTCCTCCCCCCCCCCTTTCACACCAGTCGGAGTGAAACCGGTCGGCGCTGATAGATTCCCCGATAAGCCCCTCTTTTATGCTGCTCCCGGTGACGCTGGGCGCGAGCCGCAACGGCAGCGCTTGCAAGCAGCTAGTGACAAGAGGGGGTGGAGAAGGGGCTATATATATATTGCACGCGGAAGGCTGTGCGGCTGACGAGCATGGGGGAGTCGCTGCTTCCGCTGCTAGTATGCTATATATATATAGCATACTAGCAGCGGAATATATATATATATTCCAAAAAAGAAACTCAAATTCGTAACAGGGGAGGGGGACAGGAAGAGGGGGAGAGAGAAGGCATCGTTCTCCGCGATCCGCCCCCCTTCCTGCCCCCCCCTCTCCAGCTCCCAGGCGCCTTGGAAACGGCGTTTGCGCCGCCCGCAGGGGGGCTGCTTCAAATCAAGGCGAGGGGAGTCCAGCTCGGCCGGGGAGCGGCGGCGGCGATCGCGGCGCTGCCGGCCGTCCTACCGCCGGACCGTCCTGGGCAGGCCGGCAGGGAAGAGAAGAGGAGTGGGAGCGGGCGGAGCCGGCTCCGCTGGGCGTCCAGGGCAGCTGCCCAGGGAGGGGTCGCTCCGGGGTCCTCGCAAGGCGGTTGCATCTGGAGACTTTTATGCCTTTGGGACGGAGGAAATCTCGGTTCGCCGGCGCGGGATCTCGGTTCTGGGGCTGGATCGGCCAGTTGCCCGCGCCCCTGAGCCTTGGCAGCTGGGGGTCCTCCTCCTCCCCGCCGCCCTAGCGTGGGCACGGGCTTGGCCGGACTCGGGGAGGGGAGGGGAGGGGGGCAGCTGCCCGCCGGCCGCGGCTCCCTCCCTGCCCACGTGCGAGCCCCGGCGCCAGGGGCTGGGCAGCCTCCTCCCCTTCCCCACGCGCCGGATCGCGCGCCCCGGCGCCTGCCCGCCGCCGCCGCCGCCTCCTCCTCCTCCTGCAGCTCCCGCCGCATCTGCCTGCTCCTCGCCGCCGCCGCCGCCGCCGCCTCCTTCCTCGGTGGATGCCGCCGGGCAGCGGGCGGAGCGCGCAGCCGGGGAGGAGGGCTGCCGCGGCCGCCGGAGTACATGCCAGTGCCCTCTCCTCCTCCTCTTCTTCGCCGCCGCCTCCTCCTCCTCCTCACCAGAATGCTTTACTTCCAGATGGTGATCATGGCAGGGACGGTGATGCTGGCTTACTACTTCGAGTACACCGACACCTTCGCGGTCAACGTGCAGGGCTTCTTCTGCCACGAGAGCGCCTACCGCAAGCCTTACCCGGGCCCGGAGGAGAGCAGCGCCGTGCCCCCCGTGCTCCTGTACTCCTTGGCGGCGGGGGTGCCCGTGTTGGTGGTAAGCCTCGCCCAGCCCCGCCGGCTGCCCTCCTTCCACTCTCCCTCTCTCTCTCTCCCCCCCATCGCGTGGCTGACTGCCTCCTGCCCCCCCCCCCGCGGGGGATCTCAGCTCAGAGCATGGTTTTTGGTTTTGTTAAATTAAAAAAAAAAAACCCCCTTTGGGGTTCAACTTGTTGACCCGGTGTCATGGAGAGGGCCTGCGATACAAAGGAGCGATTCTTACACGGCTGTGTGGATTTCCCCCCCTTCTTTCTTGCCACTCCCCATTTGCGGGGACTTCTTCGTTGTCTGATCGCTCCTGATTTCCTTAACACAGTGGGTAGCCCTGTTAGTCTGATCTGCAGTAGTAGAAAAGGGCAAGAGTCCAGTAGCCCCTTAAAGACTAACAAGAATATTTTCTGGCAGGGTATGAGCTTTCGTGAGTCTTTAAGGGGCTACTGGATTCTTGCCCTTTTCTACGATTTCCTTGTCTACGATTTCCAGGAAGCTTAGTCCAGGCTACCCATCACCACTGGGAACCTCATCAAGTGGGGGGGACCCAATTCGGTCCTCGGAAGCCGGTTTTAAGACTGATGTTGGGAGTGTGTCCCCTTTTTCTTTTTTGGCCAAGGCACTATAAAATCGCCACTTCTTAAAAAAAAAAAACCCAACACATCCCCCAGCCTGATTACCCCCCCCATCTTGTGTTAGTCACATAGTGGTGGGCAGCATTCTGTTACTGCTGATGGCCGCATGATAATGTTTCAGCTAGTAGAAATGGCAAGCTTTGGCACTTCTGACAGTGGGTTCCTCTTTAAAATGGAGCAGGCGTTGTTCTGGATTTTTGCATCGGTGTATTTTTGGGGTGTGTGAGTGGCAACACTTAATGGGGCGTGTACCTTTCGTGTTGGTGTGCCAGCTCAATCAGGTATGCTATTTGGTCTCCTGCAAGTAGTGTGTTCGTGTGCGCGCACTTGTAGAGAGGTGTTTTAGTACAGTTCAGCTGGCTTCTTCTATGTGGGGTGGGAATACCAACAGAAAAGCAATGAAACATCTGCCTTTAAACCGCTCAGGATACAAGTTGTAATGTCCGCTGATGAAAACATTGTGTGTGTGTGAAGTGCCGTCAAGTCACTGCCGAATAATGGTGACCCCTTTTTGGGGTTTTCAAGGCAAGAGACTAACAGAGGTGGTTTGCCAGTGCCTCTGCATAGCAACCCTGGTATTCCTTGGTGGTCTCCCATCCAAATACGAACCAGGGCTGACCCTGCTTAGCTTCTGAGATCTGATGAGATCAGGCTAGCCTGGACCATCCAGGTCAGGGCGATGAAAACATTAGCATCATTTAATAATCCCTGACCATATTAAACAGAAGAACAGAAAGGGGAGCGTGTGGTCATCTAGCTTATCTATAGATTCACACATACACACACTTATAAAAGCAAGATGCTGCATAGAGTTATTCTTGTACTCAGTTCATTGGGATTCCCCGCCCCCTTTCTCATGAAGGTGCTACTGATGACAGTGTTTCAGCACTGAAAGTGCTTTTTAATGGGGAAAAATAGGGAAATTTTGGGAACCACTGCAAAGCTCCTGTCAAATATGTTTCTCTGTTGGAATGAGTGAATTGTCCTAAGATAAAACAGTCTGCAACAGTTTGCAGCTCTGCTTTGCTTTTGCATTGAGTGTCTTTGCTATTTGGCTGGTAGCAAAACAGCATTTATACTGGTATAGTATATAAATATGCCAGTTAGTACAATTTAATATGCTAAGTTATACATGATTAATTTTATATTGTGAAAGCAGCAAAAGAGAGATTTAGGTTTGACCGGAAAGTATTGCATATATTTCAATCCCCGCCCCCCAAATTTTAGTTTTTCATCAGAGAAAAAAGCCGAGAGAAAATGGGGTTTTTTGCCCCATGGCTTCAAGATTTTTCAAAACTTTGTAGTATAGATTTCTTTCAGCCATTGTGGTGTTTTTTCTGATGCTGGTACTTTGAACTCAAGCATTCTAGACAGTAGAGAAGGAAGAAAACACGTGGGAAAAAACCTAGTTCTTAATTATCATGTCATGTGATTAAATCACTGAATCCAAAGAATTCTGGCTGGCAGACTGTTTTCCCCAAGATATTAATTTTTTAGATGCTCTGTTTCTAAGTTACATATTAACAATATGCTTTTACTAGGCAATGTTGTTTAAAAGTGGCCATCCAGTACATCTTCTTCCCTTATGTATCCCACTGAACACAGCATTACAAATTGCAAGTAGCATTATTCATTATAAAATTCACCTCACTGAGTTGAAACTGAACCTTCTTGGTAAAGAAACAAAAAAATCTTCCGGGCCTAGGGTATCTTAGCCTGCAGATGTTGTGCAGATAAAATGCAAATAGTTGTTGTACAGATAAAATGCAAATAGTAATAGTAGACATAGGGGTTGGGATGGGTGTAGTATATATGAAACAGATTGCTATTTGGGCTGCAGGTGTTAGTCAATTAATTGGTTAGATTAATCTAAAATGTTCAATGGACTCAAAATGTGCCCCTGATTAATCAGGCAACAAATTTAAAAATATTTATAATATTTTAGAAACATGTTCTTCCATTCATACAGGAGGAATGCCTCTTCTAAGAGAATACCTGCCACAACATATTTCATTGATACCCAAAATAAAGTACAGCATTAATCAATCAATGCATTGCTTAAAAACGTAAGAGTAGTCAGCCCAGGTATCTTTAATTGAATGATGGCTCTAATTGTGATGCAAAGTAGCAACCAGTCCAGGGAGAGCAGGTTGGAAGAACTTGCATCATTAATTTGATCAAAAGGTCAGAGTAATTTGAGATACAATCGATTGCCTAATTTGATATTTTTTCTCTTTCCCTCTCCTTTCAGTGCCTGGTGAGAATTATATATCTATCAGTTAAAAGTCTGTTGAATTTGGTGGGCAGGAATGGAAACGGGTTTGTGACGTACTCTGTAACCAATCAAGGTCCTAGGATGTTGTGGAGTTGTTTAAGAGCTCACCAAGCTTGGTGCTGAGAGTTGCATGAAGGAAACTCCCACTGTTTCTTGTTCTCTAAAAATCAGAGATCCAGGTTGGGAAACTCCTGGAGATTTGGGGAAGGAACTTGGGGGGGGGGCAAGGACCTCAGTGGGGTACAATGCCATAGAATCCCCCCTCCAAAGTGTCCATTTTATCCAGGAGAACTGATCTCTATAATCTGAATATAGACTCTTAATTCTGGGGGTCCCACCTGGAGGTTGGCATCCCTAAGATAACCCCCCTCCCCATGCTGCAGTCCTAATCTGAATTAGATTTCCCCAAAATATATACTTAATTTTTTTAAGAAAAAGGAACATGGACTCCAAATATTACATCTACTTCTTTCCCTTCCTGCCGAAGAGCCTTTATCCTCACCTGTTTAAATGCTGCACCCTCAGCAGTATTAAACGGAAGATATAGAAATCTACCATATTCTGACAGACTTTGCTCATGCAATTCAAAGAAAATTGACACATTATCTCATGAGATGATGGAATCCCCCCTCTTTAAACACCACCGAGATAAATGGTTTACCCCCATATTGGCGAGAATTCCTGCCCCCATAACAAGAGACTATATAGTCCCCTTGTTATGGGGGCAGGAATTCTTGCCAATATGGGGGTAATCCATTTATCTCGGATGGATAGAGATCCAAATATAACATTAGCCGTGGCTAAATATCTCTCCATCATATTTTCCACTAAGAAATAACTGCTCAGGACCTATGGGTCATAGCAGCAAAGAAGGAAAAGGAAAAAGGACATCTACTTCAGCCCTAAGGTTTTTAATAGATGTTAACCAAGTGCCCCTTTCTTTCGGTTTTGCAAGATGTGTCTGCTACACACCACTTTAAAGGTTATCTGTTGGTGGAGGTTGGACTACTTATTGGCAGGGGCAGTTTTACTCCAATCACAATATGGTTCCAAGTTCACATTTATCCAAAGAAATGAATTCATGGGGTACTCTAAAGGAGGTATATTGATTGCTGTGCAGGCTAAGAATAAAAATTGCTACAGTTTGCATAATCCCATCTTGGGTTGAGTTTATTGGTCATGCTAGAGTGTTGGGATTAAAAAAAAATTACTCTAATTATGAATCATAGAGTTGGAAGGGACCATACAGGCCATCTAGCCCAAATCCTGCTTAATGCAGGATCAGCATAGAGCATCGTCCAGCTGCTGCTTGAGGACTGCCGGAGAGCGGGAGCTCACCACCTCCCTAATAACAAAGTGGGGAGCCCTGTGGTGATCAACAAGACAGTAGAACCCTGGGTTCCTGTTGGAGAAAGAGGTGTCCATGACCACAAAAAAATGCTTCCCTCCCCACTACATCTGGTTAGGAAGTTAACTTCTTATTGGACACATCTGATCTGGCCCGATATCCACGCTTTGGTAACCTCGAGGCTAGATTACTGTAACACTCTCTACCAGGGGCTGTCTTTGAAGATGATCCAGAAACTGCAGCTGGTTAGCTGAAGCTAGCTGACAGGACCATGGCAATCCTATTCTAAGATCCCTTCACTGGCTGACCATTAGTTTCTGGGTCCAATTCAAAGTTTTGGTGCTCACCTTTAAAGGTCTCCATGACCTCGGGCCCATATCCTTGAAAGACTGTCCCTGGCAATGTGAACATGTGTGGCAGCTCTGCTCTTCTAAGCAATATCTGTTATCAGAACCTTCATTGTCAAGGCATGCTCTTTCAGAGTCCATGCTTTAACTTCCTTGGTGGCTGCCACATGCCTGTGGAACAGCCTGCTGGAAGAGGTTGCGGGGAGGGGGTGTCCTATCCTCCTAGCTTTCCTGCAAGGATACAAACAGAGAGCTTGTCTGGAAAACCTTTGGGGCAGAGTGAGCCTGAGCAAGGGGAAAATAAGCTACTGGTTGGGATATAAGTTGTTTTCGGTCTTGTTTTTAATCTGTTTGAATTATTTTTTTTACTGAATTGTTTTGGATTGCTTTTACTTTATTACCTGCCTTGGGTCCTGGGATGCCTGGGATAAAGGAGCGCATATAAATACTTTAAATATATAGAGGCCACCCACTGAGTGGGGAGGGGAGAGTGGCTTTCTGCATGTTCAAAGGAACGAAACAAAGTCTGGGACTTTGGGACATCTATTTGTACTTTGAATTCGGGATGCTAAATTAAGACAATTTAAATAATTAAGTGAACATTTCTCAACATAGCCCTGAAAAATCATTGAAAAAGAATTACTTTATGATGATTTCTGTAATTTTTTAAAATAATTATAGCTCACCAAAATATTTCTAGATGTGGTTTAATGCATATCTTGCCCTGGCCTATGGAATCAAGTTGGGCCATAGCATATTTGAGAAGAAAGAAGTTGTGTTACCCATAAGGAGACAGGTGTGAATTAGTGGAGGAGACACTAAAAATGACACTCTCGCTCACCCTTCTTTCTTGCCTGCCTTCTTGGCTTGCGCTTTTATCTATAGGGAAGCATTGTCAAAAGAGTGCTGTTAGCCAGTTTTAGAGATGGTGGCAAAATGTTAGCTAGAGAAGCCCATTTCCTAGTGATGTGATGTCCACTCCTTTTAGGGTTTTTCAGGCCCAAAATGTGCACTGTGAATTGTACCCAGAATGTCAGAAAAAAGCAATGCAGGCTACGCAGAGTAAAGATCTGAGAATTTTCTTTACTTTAAGTGATTGAAGTACTTAATCTCCAAAGGTCACAATATGTCAGGATGTTTTTTAGAACTTCTACTATGTCTTGAAATCTCTATAAGAGAAAATAAATGTGTTCATGCTGGATTCATATCTGAACTAGAGAAATATAGAAAGGGAAGTTTTTGGTTCAGCGTTGTTTATGATGTTTTGCACAGGGTTTTTTCCTCTGCTCAGTGGGGATGGTTGCTTTTTTAGCTAAGCTACAACATCTAGGAAATATTCATCAGCTCAATCTTTTTGCCTCTAGTTAAAATGATTTGTAGGGTTCCTCCCTCCCCCTTCCTCTGGTTTCAAGATAAAAACAAATTCATTTTTGGACTTCAGTGCAGCCCCACATGCTTACATGCTAAAAATTTCATAAGGGGGTGCTCCTCCCCTAGACTGCCCAGCAACAACTTCCCACCAAAGCAGTCACATGTCTAGGGGTGGAGCATCCCCTCCTTCCCTCAGTTCCTTTGTTGCCACTGCTTCGTCTGGTTCGTCTGAAGTGTGCTTAGGAAAAGAAGGAGTTTTTGATGGTTATTTGTGAGTAGGGTTGAGGCGAGTCTGTTCGGCCTAGCCAAGAGATAGATAATTTTCACCCTGATTTACCTTTTTGGAGCAGTCAGGGATCACTGGAGCCATTGCTTCCAAGGCTCTGTTTAAAAAAATGCCAAAAGTGCTCTACAAAGATGCCCCACTCGGACGAGCACCATCTGTGCCTCCTGTGCTTAGGGGAGACACATAATGTACAAAGTTGTAAAATTTGCATGAAGTTTACAAAGCTAGAGCTAGAGGGGACAGAGCGGCCAGACTAAAAGCTGCACTTTGGCAGAGCGCTATGACAGCCCAGCCTTCCTACGAGGCCATCTTCGGCTCAGTCTGTCCCTATGGGTGTGACCGAGCATTCAGATATTGAGATGGCTTTGGTGAGATCGCTAGCATCTCTAAAGTTGGTTCCGGGCTTGATTCTGTCCTTGGAACCGAAATCTCAAGCTATGCAACCACTGAAGTCAGCTCTTAAGCGGAAGGAGCATAAACATCGGTCCTCGTCAGAACCGACAACAAAGAAACACCGAGACAAGTCTAAAATCAGAGAGAAAGGCGAGTGCAAGGACAAGTCTCCTAGTGCCTCCTCAGACCCCTTCGCTGCGCTCCACCTCCCCGGTACCATCTTTTTCTGATGTGGTCCCAGAGGTCTCATTTAGCGATGAGGTCAATTCGATTCCAGAAGGTGCAGAATTGAGGACGGTTCCATCCCAACCCACCTGCTCGGTTCCAATGCTTAAGCCTTTCCAACTTCAAGACTGGCTTGAATTTTGTAGATTCAGAAAAACGGAGAGGGGTATTATAGCGCATCAACCTTTGCTCCCCTTGCAGGACTCGGATGCCCAGGCTCCTTTTACTCAATTATCCAACTTTTGACCCAGATCCTTTTAATGGTGAACTCTGAGAGTTGTTCGAGTACCTCTCTGGATGAGAGGGTTGGGGACCCTAGCCCCACTTCACCATCGGAGGATGCAAGGCTTCATATTGATCAAATGCTTAGAATCGCTGAAGCACTTGAAATTGCCGTTTATACAACACAAGAGAAGGCAAAGGACAAAACACTAAGTAGGCTTCACCCTGACACCCCTTCAGTGGTGGCCTTCCCTTTATTGGAGGGATTGGAGGATCTAAAGGAGTCAAACTGGAAAAAGCCTACATCTGCTCCTCCATCGACAAAGAAGTTAGAGAATTTATATAGGATAAAACCTAATTCTGCTGAGTATCTCTCGATCCATCCCCCACCATCATCCATTGAGGCCTCCGAGAGGCAAACCAAACAAAGAACTGAGCAACATTCCACCCCATGGGATAAAGAGAGTAGGAGGGTAGATGTTCTGGGCAGGCGTTCCTATACAGCAGCTGCACTAAACCTTAAAATTGCAAATTATCAGACAATTATGGCAGGATATTGTCGAAGGCTTTCATGGTCAGAGTTCATTGGTTCTTGTAGGTTATCCGGGCTGTGTAACCCGGATACCGGATGTGTAACCCGGATACCAAGACCACGGTTACACAGCCCGGATAACCTACAAGAACCAATTATGGCAGGATACCAACTTTTTTTTTAATGGGAAAATTTGTCCCTGCACATGGCCAGTATCCCTGAAGAGACCAGGCCCTTAATTCAGGTAATCCAAAGTGAAGCTATCTCCCTCTCTAAGAAGGAAATCTCGGCTGGCAAACATTCAGCGGAGGTGGCTTTCAGGACCCTGACATCAGCTGTAACCCTCAGAAGGCACTCATGGTTATGCACCACTGTCTTGCCTATTCACACCTGGGCTCAAGTCAAGGATTTACCCTTTGAGGGTGACACCCTATTTGCTGCAAATACCACAGAATTTCTTAACGATATTAAGGAAGAAATAAAGATGGCTAGAGCCTACGGGGTTGTACCTTTTACGTCCCAGGGAAGGGATCGACCACAGTACCAACGACAACAGGGGTACTCCACCCTGTTCTATACAAGCCGAAGATTTCAACGTCCCCAACAGTTTGGGCAGTTTCCTAATAAACCATTCCAGCAGCAATATCAGCAGCCTTATCAGGCTGGAAAGAACAGGCACACAAGGACCAGCAGGGCCAAGGCCACATATTCTGACGCCATACCTTGGGCATCCATTTGAAGAGAGATTGACCCTGTTTTATCCACGTTGGGCTGAGATGTGTTCCGATTTACGGGTCCTTAGAGTTATAAGTTAGATTTTAAGAGGTTACCTGTTTGTTCTTTGCCTGAAACAGCAAGAGACAACCCGTTTCAGGAGCTGGGGCTCTAGTGCCAGGAACTGTTGGCTAAGGGAGCTGTAGAAAAGGTTCTACCTGAGCACCCTACTTGTGGATTTTATTCCAGGGTCTTTGCCACTAACAAAAAAGACGGTGGACGTAGACCCATTCTTGATTTAAGGAGACTCAATAAATGTTTGCATATTTCCAAGTTCAGAATGGTTTCTCTCTCTGATGTGTTACAGTTGTTAACCAGGGAGGCCTGTTTTGCTGTGTTGGATCTCAAAGACGCTTATTTCCATATAAGTGTCCATCCTGCACATAGACATTTCCTCAGATTTCGTTTTGAGGAGCACACTTACCAATACACTGTCCTTCCGTTTGGTTTAGCCACTGCTCCCTGGGTTTTCACAAAGTGTATGGTATGGCAGTGGTAATAGCCTACCTTAAACAGCAAGGCTGCTGCATTTTTCCATATTTAGATGACTGGCTATTAGTAGCTGAGTCTCGAGAGGTGCTTCAGATACACACTGAGCTAGTCATAGACACTTGCATCAGTCTAGGATCAGTCTGGGAGAAGTCCAAGTTAATTCCAAATTGGATAATCCAGTTTGTGTGAGCGGTACTGGATTCTGAGGTGGGAAGAGAGTTCCTCCCTAGGGATAGAGCCCAGACAATCATTAAACTTGTACTAACATTTGTAAGAGTTAGGTGACAATTGGCCAAGTCAATTCAACGCTATTAGGCCTCATGGCCTCGACTACAGTGATAATTGAGTGTGACAGACCGCAGATGAGAGACTTGCAGAGCTGGTTTATCAGAAAGCATGATGCCCTAGTGGCCCCACATTATAGACAGTATTCAATTCCAAGATATGTGGTGAGAGCTCTAGAGTGGTGGTTAAATGAGGATAACCTGCTAGCTGGTGTCCCATTTGGAGTTTGGTTGCCTGATAAGGTGGTAACCACAGGTGCTTCACTTGCGGGTTGGGAGTGCATTTGGATGACAGATTGACTCAAGCCCTGTGGGATGGGCAATCTTTGGGATTGCATATAAATGTATTGGAAATGCGTGCTGTTAGATTTGCCATAACTTCTTTTGTAGACATGTGAGGTTCCAAGGTGCTGATTCAGACGGACAACATCTCCTTGGTGAACTGTGTGAACAAGCAGGGAGGTACAGGCTCCCTAACGCTCTGCAGAGAAGCCCAACGAACATGGCAGATTGCACTGCTGCACAGAATGCAGTTAAGGGCAAAACACATCACAGGAGTATGCAACTGGGTAGACAGCTTCAGTAGCTGTATCCAAGCGAACTACGAATGGTCACTCAGAGGAGTATATTACCCCAATTTGCAATTTATGGGGTTTCTTGGGAGTGGACTTGTTCGCAAACAGATTCCACAGAAAGGTGGACAAGTTTTGTTCACTAGTGGGTCATGACCCATACTCCCTGGGAGATGCGTTTCAGTTGACTTGGAAAGGAGACCTGTTTTACGCTTTTCTCCCTTGCCCTTTGTTACCAAGGTTGTTAACGAAGGTGGTCCAAGATCACATAACATGTATATTGATTGCCTCCTTTTGGCCAAGGCAGATTTGGTTTCTTCTCTTCAGCAGGTTGGCTGGTCAGGACCGACTTCATCTGCCCAAGAGTTGGGACCTGCTGGGGAGGGGATGGGGCATCATGAGGTCAGCAGTCTACACTTGACAGCTTGGCTAATAAAGCCAAGGACCTAGACATTCCACAAGCTGTACAGAATATTCTTTTACAATCTAGGAAGCCTTCTACCAGAAGGTCCTATGGTAAAAAATGGGAGTTTTTTGAAGGTTGGGCACACACTCATGGTTACTCTTCTTTTACCTGTCCAGTGGGTCAGGTGTTAGAATATCTACTTTCCTTAGCTCAGAGGGGCTTATCTGTTTCGTCAGTGAGAGTGTATTTAGTAGCAATCTCTGTGTTCCATGAGGAAGTTAATGGAAAATTTATATTTGTACATAATTTAGTTAAGAGATTTTTAAAAGGCCTTTTGAATGTTTTTCCTCCAGACCAAGATTGGTGCCTCAGTGGTCGCTATCGCTAGTCCTATCCAAGCTCATGGCCCCTCCTTTTGAGACTTTAGCTTCCTGTTCCTTGAGTCACCACTTCATGAAGGTGGTGTTTTTAGTCACTGTAACCTCAACCAGAAGAGTAAGCGAATTAGCTGCCTTATGTATGGACCACACTTTACTGAAGGTTTTTCAGGATAAGATTACTTTACACCCCAGTTTAGAGTTTCTACCCAAGGTGGTATCTAAGTTCCGTTTGCCCCAAGATGTTTCATTACATTGTCGAAGGCTTTCACGGTCAGAGTTCATTGGTTCTTGTAGGTTTTCCGGGCTGTGTGACCGTGGTCTTGGTATTTTCTTTCCTGACGTTTCGCCAGCAGCTGTGGCAGGCATCTTCAGAGGAGTAACACTGAAGGACAGTGTCTCTCAGTGTCAAGTGTGTAGGAAGAGTAATATATAGTCAGAAAGGGGTTGGGTTGAGCAGGACAATGATTCAGCTCAACCCAACCCCCTTTCTGACTATATATTACTCTTCCTACACACGTGACACTGAGAGACACTGTCCTTCAGTGTTACTCCTCTGAAGATGCCTGCCACAGCTGCTGGCGAAACGTCAGGAAAGAAAATACCAAGACCATGGTTACACAGCCCGGATAACCTACAAGAACCGATGTTTCATTACCTTCCTTTTTTCCAAACCCCACTTCGGCAGCTGAAAAGACTTTACACACGTTAGATGTGAAAAGGGCTGTTCTTTATTATCTTGATAGAACTAAATCATTTAAAAAACAAAGTTCTTAATTTATTTGTTATTGGGGCCCAAAGAAGGGAAGGGCATCATCATCACAGACTATCTCCCGGTGGGTGGTGTCTGCTATCCTGGAGGCATAAGGGTCAGCGGGTAACTCCTGTCCTTTGGGTGTTAAGGCTCATTCCACTAGATCATGGAGAATTTCCGCAGCATTCCATCGTAGAGTGCCACTTGTCGTTATTCGCAAGTCAGCCACCTAGTTGGTAGAAGAGACGTTTGTGAAGCACTACGCTTTGGATGTTGAAGCAAGGAAGGATGCTGAGGTGGCCAGGGCCATGCTACACACACTGTTTCAGTAAGAGAGTGCCCTCCTCTACAGGGTAAACTTGCTATAATCCCCATGTGGGGCTGCACTGAAGACCAAAAATGAAAATAAAGTTGCGCTTACCTGTAACTGCTGTTCATTGAGGTCTTCTGTGCAGACACACATCCCTCCCTCTTACCCTGCTGCTAGCTCTCTTACAGATCAGTTTATTTTTAGTCAGTTTGGGAGCATCGTCGTCAGGTGGGAACTGAGGGAAGGAGGGGATGCGCCACCCATAGACATGTGACTGCTTGGGTGGGAAGCTGTTGCTGAGCTTTCTAGGGGAGGAGCGCCCCCTTGTGGAATATTTAGCATGTTAAGAAGAATCAGTTCGGTGGCAGGCCTGCGCAGGTGCAGCCCCCCATGTGTGTCTGCACAGAAGACCTCAATGAACAGCAGTTACAGGTAAGTTCAACTCTGTTTTCCATCTTTTTATCAGACTTATAACATTGCTTTACTAATCTTGGAAAGAATTATGTGAATTAAAATGTCTTGAAGCAATGAACTATTTGTGGCATATCTAATGTGACAAAATTATTCAAGCAGTCATAAACTTCAGGAATAGTTTTTTTTTTAATTTAGAATTTATCTTTGTAATTGGCTACTTTCTTGAGGCAAGTAGAAGGGGGTAAACTTGGCTAGCTATTGTCTTGTGTTAGTGCAATCTTAAACAGAATTACATCCTTCTAAGGTTTAGAAGGATGTGACTCTGTTTAGGATTGTGCTGTCAGAGGGTTATTAGTCCTTGGTGTAATACTCGGAGTGCTTGGGACCAGAGAAACACAGGTGCATGTGTCCATGAAGCTCACCTTGGTCCAGTTGCTCTCACTCAGCCTAACCAGCCTCACAGGGCTGTTGTTGGGATCAAATGGAGGAGGGAAGAACCATGTACTTACTGAACTCTTAAAAGGTTTAAAAGCATAATGGACAACCAGACAAGGCTGCAGAAAAATAAGCCCAAACTAGCCTCTATGCGTTCACATTCTGTAGACTTAAGGCTACTCACAATTCACATTTCACACTCTTAAGATCAAGCTGCACATGTTGCTGGAGACCCATGTGTGGTTCCCTACTGGTGTATTTTAGCTCCAGAAAGAAGTCATTGTGTGTGTGTGTGTGTGTGTGTGTGTGTGTGTGTTATTAACCCCCCCATTGTTTCCTACTTTAAGCCCCATGATGGCAAAAAGGCAAGGATCTGTATTATACCAGTTTTTTCTTCTACCCAGAGTTGAAGGCTGCTGATGAATAGGGTTGCCAACTGCCAGAGATCTGCTAATTCAACTGATCTCCAGCCGACAGAGATCAGTTCACCTGGAGAAAAATGGCCGCTTTGGCAATTGAACTCTATGGCATTGAAGTCCCTTCCCTCCCCAAACCCCACCCTCCTCAGGCTCCACCCCAAAAATCTCCTGCCGGGGGGGAAGAGGGACCTGGCAACCCTACATGAATAGGATTTCTGATTTGGGGAATGATACAGGTGAAGCACTATCTTTTCCCAGTGCCATGCTTGTGTCACATAATCACTGCACGGACCGCTGTTTTTGAACCCAAAATAGATATCTTGGGATCCAATTCCAGACACCCCCCCCATAATCACATGATTAGCTTAGCATTGGTTGCTACCAATGGCAAGGAAGTATAATCTTCAGTAAATAGTTATAAGGCTGTTATCACGCAACTTCAGTCTTATGAAGAAAAGAACCATGACAATTTAATTATGCTGGTTTTCATTTTAATTATTGTCTTTTAAAAATTCTACTTCTATTTGCTATATTCTACAGATTGAGCGCTGCGGCCTTGAAAACGTTTGTTATGGGGTGGGGTATAAATATTTCAGCTAAATAAATAAACAATTGCTTCCTCACAGAACAGTAACAGTGCCATCTTATAATGTATGTTTTGCATTCAGAGATTTCAAGCAAGGTATAATGGGCAGGTAACATAAGATATAAGAACAACTATTTCAGCATCAAGTGATTACTCACATATGTGAAGCAGTGATCATGGATTAAATGTCAGTCAGATCTTCCATATTACCCTCATATTGCTTGACACAGTTCCTTTTAATGGAGGCTGTTTGTGTGAGCTAAGAGTCGATAAATGTGTTATCAAAAGATATACAAGTATGTGTCAATCAGCCATTGTTTTCATGCACTGCAATGTGCCTTTTTCATGGCATGTCAAGTTTCAGCTGGACTGAATATTTTCATTAATGTGTTTAGGATCAGGATGCCAATCATTATTATCTCTGCCAAATGGGCACCAGAGATTATAATGACTGGCAAATTGATTCTTTTTATAGCTTATTTTAGATTTTTATGCCAGCCTGTATGCTGAGGGTGGAGTTTGCCAACACTGATAATATTCTAGTGTTGTGGATGCATAAGTCAATGTCTGTCTATTTATGGTAAGGCTTATTAGTGTTATGTACATGTGAAGTGTGTGGTAAATATCCATGGTATGAGCTGAGGGACCCATACAGCACGTTTTGAAATGAATGGGTACCATAAAATACAGTGTATTTCTGTAGAATAGATTGTCCGTGTATACCAAATGAAGGAACTGGGGACCCCATTGGGAAGAAAGGCAGGTTATAAATGAAGCAAGTAAATAAATGAGAACATTTAGTTGGCTCCATATTGTAGTCATGTATTTCCCTTGTCTCACATAGCCTTGTCTCTCATACAGTTGGAATGTGATACCCAACTTCTTAAACCTTTAGCAATTCAGCAGCCAGTCTATTCATGCACTTCTCAAGGGAGTATTGGAATGGCCAAGATGTTGTCCTAAGTGCTGAAGCTGGGAGGGCAAAGGCTGGTTGTCCATGCTCAAGAAAGGGATTGCTCCACTAGGAGAGGAATTTGCTTCTCAAATATGTTATAGGCATTTTACCATCTATAATTACATTCTGGTTAAAAACAGACACCATTATCTTGCATGGCTGCCATTGCCCAGGGTTCATTGTCCCTGAGATAAACTAAAGAGATTTTGATGACTCAGAGGTAGAGGTAGGTCATGAGAAGGGGAGCTATCAGGTGTTCCAAATCCAATGAAATCCTTGTGAGTGCAAAGATGTATCAGATGCAGCTTCATTTGGAAATCCATCCACATCATTCTTGTCTCTAACACTTATTCTTGTCTGTTATCCACTTATACTAAGGAAAAGATATTTGGGTGATGTGTGCTTACCTGAAATTTGCATGTTAATTGAGTTTTAGCTCAAGTTAATTAGTTTTAATATCCACCTCAACTCTCACAAGGAATCAGTGCTTAGATTGCTTCAATTGGTTGAGGAAAGTATGTGGGTCATGAGGTCACCAGAACAACCTCTGTGTGTCTTGCCTTTATAAACAGAACATATACCTTGCATTATTGTCTTGGTTGAGCACTGAGAGACCTCTGACTATGTATGTTTCAATGGAAACTGAAAATCTCCTTTGTTTAGCATAGTGATCAACATCTAGCTAGGTTATGATTTACAAGTGAATCTAATTTGTATTTTCTCTAAATCGGAATACTTAAAACATTAAATCTGTTTTACAAAGTTACTGTGCTTGCATCTGAAAATTCTGATAGCATTCTCCAAAGTCTTGCTTAACTACCATCTTTTGAGTTATTGTGCAATTCTGCCATAGAAAGGCGTGGAGGTAGAAGGACCCTCCTGTGTCACAAAGAGGGTACCTAAACTCCTCCTGCCCTGACCTGGATAGGCCAGGCTAGCCTGATCTCAGAAGCTAAGCAGGGTTGGCCCTGGTTAGTAGTTGGATGAGAGACCACCAAGGAAGTCCAGGGTCACTACGTAGAGGCAGGCAATGGGAAACTACCTCTGAACATCTCTTGCCTTGAAAACCCTATGGGACTGCCATAGGTCAGCTGTGTCTTGGTGAGGAAAAAATATCCTAGAGGATCTTCTCCTCTTTACAGACCCCTGACCAGCCTGTATGTCAAAATAATTGGCAAGCAAGGATTAAGGTCTGACTCAGCCTCAGATTACTAAGGGCTTCTTCATGCGCAACATTGACGCTGGTGTTTATCGTATACCCTTGACCGAAGAACGGTATACTCCTTCTATCTGGGTTGGTCGTCCTCTTCCACTGAGCACGCAGCCCCGGGAGGGATGCACATGGAGCGGTGAGGGAGGCAGGGGACACCCGCCTAGCCAGCCAGATCAGCCAAATCAACCCTGGCGATCAATGGGGTGACAGATGTCGCAGCCAGGTCGCCTTCACGTGACTAACTTTTGGAGACATCTGCCAATAATAATAATAATCTTTTATTTTATTATAATAATAATAATAAAAAATAAACTTTTATTTATATCTCGGCCTGCCCTGGCAAAGCCAGGCTCAGGGCGGCTCACATCATAAATTAAATACAATACATAAAACAAAATACAATAAAATATATAGTACAATATAATAAAATCAATTTTAAAGGTAAAGGTCCCCTGTGCAAGCACCGGGTCATTCCTGACCCATGGGGTGACATCACATCCCGACGTTTCCTAGGCAGACTTTGTTTACGGGGTGGTTTGCCAGTGCCTTCCCCAGTCATCTTCCCTTTACCCCCAGCAAGCTGGGTACTCCTTTTACTGACCTCGAAAGGATGGAAGGCTGAGTCAACCTTGAGCAGGCTACCTGAAACCAACTTCCGTTGGGGTCGAACTCAGGTCGTGAGCAGAGCTTGCACTTCAGTACTGCAGCTTACCACTCTGCGCCATGGGGCTCTTTTGAACCAATTTTACAATGCTGAAATCTGTTCAAATTGTCTATTCATGGTGGCAAAATAATCCCCAGCATGAAGAGATGTTTTTACAAGGAGCCCTAGTTAGCCTGAGTTCCACAGCACATGACCACTATGTGTTGGCAGAGCACTTGTGCCCTTGGCATTGCGTTTAGTGCAGGAATTTCTATAGTACAATAAACACAATGATCTCCTTTATGGCACTTACCTTGTAGAGGTAAACTTGAGCTAGGGTGGTTAAAAGACAAGACACACACAGCCCTTAGTGCCTTCTTTTTTTTGTCACAACTGATTTTTTACTTTATTTAAAGCATTTTATGTCACCTTTCCAACCAGATAGGGTCCCCAAGGCAGAGAACATGAAAACGTTTCAACATTAAAACAGCATTTAACATAATATATAACATAATTAAATAAAAACTTAAAAATCACCAAAACCAGGCAAGAGGGCCAATAACAGTTTTGGGGGTATGCCAAACAAAACAAAAAATCTTCCCTTGCAGGTGGAAGACAACAATAGAGGGAGACAGACTAATCGTCCTCGGGAGTGAGTTCCAAAGTTTTGGTGCCATGACCGAGAAGGACCTTTCTTGGGTTGCCAGTTTTATTTTAAACTGACTTTAGAGCTAATGTATGAATACAGGAAATAAATCATTAAACGAGTAGGCACTCTACTCCAATAGGGTTGCCAGGTCCCTCTTTGCCACCAGCGGGAGGTTTTTGGGGCAGAGCCTGGGGAGGGCTGGGTTTGGGGAGGGACTTCAATGCTATAGACTCCAATTGCCGAAGAGGCCATTTTCTCCAGGTGAACTGATCTCTATCAGCTGGAGATCAGTTGTAATAGCAGGAGATCTCTAGCTAGTACCTGGGCATATGAACAGGGGTTGCTCATTGTGTTAACCAGTTCTGTTCCTGTAATCAATAAACGCGGTTGTTGTTTGAACTCCGTCTCCAACCTCGTGAATCCTTCCCACGCGGACTTAACACAGTGCATATTTCCCTACTTATTTGGATCTCATAAAGTAGCTTATAGTCCCTTAGCCAAAAATAAAAATAAAAATCAGAGTTCCATAACAACAGAGGGATACATGCACATCAATCCTAAAATCTTTGGTCATGTATGATGTACACCAAAACTTTTGGTCTGGTTAAGTAGTTTTCATATTTTGTTTCAGATTAAAAGCAATAAGGCATTGGATCTGGTACTTTTACATATAAAAGCAATAAGGCATTGGATCTGGTACTTTATACATAGGTATGAACTGACAATGTCCCACTCCTCAATGCCTGCACACTGCAGGAGAAAACCAATAGTTGTAGACACCTGTCTTTCAGAGAAACTTGTTCTCCCCTACTGACCTTTTCATTGGTGAATCCCTGATAAATATTCTGAGGAATCTCAACAGACGCCTGTGCTGTAGATTACTAGGTATAAGGTACAACAGTATGTTTTCTGCCATGTATGGCCCTCAGGATCCCATCCTAAATGATTTATGACAGCATAGATTTTTGAGGCAACAACATATGAAGTTTATACCACAATAAACCAGCTAGTCTCTAAAATGCTGGAGTACTTTTAAGATTTACTGTAAGTCGAAATGCTGCCTGCTTTGTGAATAATATTGATATTTTGTTAGGCATTTGGTAAAATTTTATCCTTTAGGTTTATGAACGCTGGGTGGAAGTTCTGATTCAGCTCTTGTTATACACATTCTTCACTCCCCAGTTTGGTGAAATAAATAGAGCACAAACTTGAGAGTGATATCCTTTCTATTAAAAGATATAAAATACTTGTAATCTGTCCAACATTTTCCACAGCTGGATTTACTCATGTGTGTTACCCTGTGGAGAAAGTGATGTGGACCTGAGGCTTCCCCTCTCCCAAGTCCTTGTGCAGGAAAATCTGTAAATTAGTCTTAAAACTGTATATATTAAGGGTTTACCACGGAAACATCTGGCCTGTGGGACCCACACTGCTCCATGTTTCTTTATGCCTGTGATGAAATCAGAGTGCTTAAGCAGGGATTATTTGTCGTGCTTCAGTGTTTTCCATTCCTGATGAAGCAGGGATGTGATGGTGGTGCAGACACAGCCAGATATAAATTCAGAAGGTCAGCTGCTCTAAATCTGTGTCAGCAAAATGCCAAGTCCATGGATTGAAAATAGAGTTACATTAAAGATAAAGATAACCATAACACATCCTCAGGGCTGGAACTCTAAATACGTGAATGCAGAATGTAATTTCCATTTTACTTACCTTTTGTAGTGAGTGAATCATTCCTTGCCAAGACCCTGAAAATTGCTGTCAGAATGAGTTCCAGACTCAGATTTTCCTATTTTAGAATCCCATTGTTCTTTGAAATTCTTGGCCAAAGTCCTTTTTTTTCAGCCTCATTGGCTTTAGTGGGGGGGGGGACCCTCTAAATACCTAAACAACTTCTCTTTTGAAATTTGACTGTCACCCAGTTCATCTTTTCTATCCATTTCCTCTTTGTATGGCAGATATTTACTGTCCCTCTGGATCTCCACTTTTTTTCTCTGAGACCTTCTTCTCTTGAGACCTTGCTCTCTTTCTCTATTCATTTTGATTTTTATCCCACCCTCAAGACTGAGCTCAGGGCAGCTAACAACATAATACTTAATACATAAAATGCAATAAAATACACTAAAATAACAATATAAAAATAAAATAATATAAAAATAAAACAATAAAAATCACCATATTGAAATAATAAACAGACGGCGCTAATTTTTGAGGCATAGGGACCACTGTAGGGTCTGAAAAAACAGTGAGGATCCCCACATTTTAGTAGAAACCATTTACTGCAACTGGGAGTGGGGAGGTAGGGAGGACAACCCTGATGGAAAATGGTAGCTGTCTTCAATTTAGGCCTGGTGGAATAACTCTGTTTTACAGGGCCTGTGGAATTCATTGAAATCTCATTAGAAAGGGAATTCCACCAGGCTGGGGCCAGGTCCTAGTCGAGGACAGTCGGACACTCTTTGGGCTGGGGATCATCAGGAGGTTCTTATTAGCTGAACACAATGCTTTCTGGGGGGCATACCAGGAGAGGCAGTCCTGCAAATAGAAAGGTCCCAGACTTCTTTTTCCTCTTCCACTATTTTAGACAGTTTTAATATCCACTTTGATTTAGTTTATCTTACTTAGTGTTTGCCTTCTTAGTTCCTATAATCTCTGTGTTTCTAGCACTCTTCCAATCTATAAATGTGAAGGCCCAGAAAAAAAATGTTCTGGAATAATTTGAACCCCCCCCCCCGGTTTTCCAGTGGAAAAATTAGAAATTTGGGGGAGCATTGGAAAAATCTATGAAATATTTTCTCTTTTGGAATGAGTGAAATGCTTTCTAACACAAGGTTTTACTCAACCAGAATGTATAGTATGTCAGACAACCTACAACATTAGAGAATACATATGCTGTAGACATACAACATATTTTCATGCATATATGTATCATTTCAATGTGACTACTTTTGTTGACAATATGCTATAATGGTTATGTGATAATACACTATTGAGGCGTTCAGTGTTCTCCTCTGAGACGAGGACATTTTGAGCTGTGGGTTGTTTTCCTTGCTCTATCTGGGGAGGCAGGACCAAAAACCTCTACTTCCTGTCTCCCTTGGCGGGAAAACAGCCTGCAGGAACTCAGTTCTTCATCCTGCCTAGAGGGGAGAGCAGTGTTTTGTACAGCTCTGTGCTGTAGAATTAGGTTAGGGCTAGGAAATTCTTGTAGTTCTTGTCCCTTTGTGAGTCTCTGTTCTTGTCTTTATTATCTTTCTGCATTCTTATCCTGCTTGCCCATTTCCCCCCTTCCTTTTGTCTACTTATCCTCCAGTAGTATTAGAGCTTGCAAACATGGCAGTCGCCATTTCTGCTAGGGAAAAGGACTTACTTTCGATGAAGGATTATCAAACTGGGCTGGTCCATCCGCCCAAAGGACATTGCTTCTCCCAACGGCCGCAAATGCAGACCCTTAGGGAACAAAAGCCAGCCAGGATCGCTGACGAGTACTGAGGAGCTAGCTCCGTTGCGGCCGAAAGTTAAAAAGCCGCGAAAAGCCGCACCGCTGAAATCGGGGCATAGAAAGAGGAGCAAGGCAGTAAAAACATCGCAGCTTCAAAGGTCGGAGGGAAGAAGCCCAATCCTCCCTCACAAGCTTCAAGCTTGTCCCCAGGCTGTTTAAAAAACCCCGTGGTGGAGTTGGTAACGTATTCCCCCCTCCCCCCCTTACTGAAGTGGCGGCAGGGCGGTTTCTCTCCAGGGAAGAGGCTGATGACCCTGTTAATACCACTCTGGAGAAACAATGGCAGGCTTTTCAAGCCTTTCAAATGCGATTAGCCCCTTCTTCTGGCCGAGTCATTGCCAATGTCCCACCACCTCTTCCACTCACTCCCTTAACAGCAGGGAGGAGGAGGAAAATTTTAACAACCCTGAGGGCCCCTCTTCTACACAATGGCCAACTAAAGCGGCCATGAAGGCCACTTCTGCAGCCTCTGCTCCTGCTGGCCAGTCCAATTCCCCTTCCTCTTCCTCGACTCAGGGGAGGAAGACCAGGAAGAAGGTGAATTTGATTTTGAAGAGGGGGCATCTCACTCAGAAGAGTAGCAGCCCAGGCTGTTTTCGGATTTTCAGGGTTTGCTTGCCAAAGCCCTCATAGCTCTGGATCTAAATGAGGATCAGGAGACCTTGGAGGAGTCCTAACCAAATTTAAACAAGGAGATAAGGCTGTTTTCCAAGGAAACAAGTGCAGAAAAACCTGGTGCCCTTTTCAGAATTCTTCTTAAGGGCAGTCAGAGACGAGTGGGAAAAGTCCCTCCTCAGGCAAACAGGTTCCACCAAAAAAAATAAAAAAAGTTAAATAAAACATTCTCTGGCTCCCTATGCCATGAATATGTTAAAGGTACCATTGGTGGATGCTCTAGTAGTGGACCTCCAGGCCCAAGGTCTAGTTCCAGAGGATGGGGTGGGTTCACTCCGGGACCAACTGGATAGAAAATTGGATTCCTTAGCCAGGAAAGCACAGGAAATCCACAGCCATGGCTATTCAGTCTAGCGCTACCCTCTAACTTTGCCAGGGCTTCCTTCTTTGGGTGAAGAAGCTTATCCAGCTCATTCCTGTGGATAACCGTAGCGTGGTAGGAGGCCTGGAGAGAGTTCTGAGTGCGGTCACGCTAACGGGAGATGCCTTTTTAGACACTATGTTGTTTACCGCAAGATCCATAGCCTCGGTCCCTTCTATCAGAGGGGCCCTCTGGCTCAGAGCCTGGCCAGCAGATTTTAGATCCAAGACCACCCTTATGCCCTATCCCATTCAAGAGGGTAGGCTGTTTAGGGAGAAACTGGATAAAATCCTGGTTGAAACTAAGGATTAAAAGCACGTGCTCCCGAGACAAATAATTGACCTTCTGCCTACCCCTCCTTCCACTCCTCCAGGGTTGCCCCCAGGTACAGGGCAGACCACAGGAAAGACCCCTGGAATGCCAATAGATCCTTTTGCAAAGGAGGAAAATATCAGAGGCAAGGGCAACATTCCAGATCTGAGAAAGGGGACAAGCTCCCCAAAAATCATCTCCCAGTGACTCCAGGTCATTAGGGGTAAGGAGGAGGTTACAGGAATTCAGCGCCAGGTGGGCCCCGTTGAACCTGGACAACTGGGTTCCCGCATAATGTCACAGGAATACCTTCTAGAGTTCTCCTCCAGGACCTGAGATCATTCCCCAAGTTCCCCTGTATCCCACAGAAGGTCAAAACACAACAGAACTATCAAGGCCATTCAACATCCATTACAGATAAAGGCCATAGAACAGGTCCCCTCTGCCGATGGGCACCTAAAAATCTATTCAATCTTCCAAGGAGGACGGGGATGGGAGGGCCATCCTCGATTTAGAGTACATAAACAGGAGGATGGAGAGCAAGCATTTCCGAATGGAAATGTGATGCTTCGTTGGGAATCCCTCCGACCCGGCACCTTCATGATGGCAGGGGACCTCACGGAGGACTATCTCCACATACCCATTCACCCCATACACAGAAGGTATCTCTGGTTTGTTTACAACCATAACCATTATTACTTCAGGGCTCTTCTGTTCAGGTTGGCCTCCGCCCCTCCAGTCTTATAAAGGCCCTGGTCACAGTCATAGCCTCCCTCATCAGGTACGCATCCAGGTACATCCGTACCTGGACAACATATTGATCTGTGCCCAGTCCAGGAAACAGTCAACCTTACACACGTCCAGGGTGATACAGGTCCTTCAAGATTACGGGTACCTGGTCAACTTTGGCAAGAGTTCCCTGTGCCTATCCCAGGTCATAGTACACCTGGGGGTCCTTATTAATTCCCAGGAGAGGGTGCAGAAGCTAGTCTCTCTCGCCTTTTCCATCTTCAAATCCAAATTGGCTCGGCTTATGTCTCTGGCAAGGCTCTTGGGCCACATGATTTCCTGTATACAGTCGTACCCTGGACTCTCCTTACTCCAGACCGTTAACAGTGGCTTCTCCGGCCTTTTCAAAAGACATCACCCAGAAGATGGACAGAGTCATATTCCTTCCCCTCAAGGTCAGACAGAGCCTCCTTTGGTGGTCTCGCCTGGCAAATCTCCGGGAAAGTATTCAATACATTCACGAAGAGCTGGTCCAGCTCTTCTCGCATGCCAGCCCAGAGAGCTGGGGGGGGGCACCCTCAACGGTCATATAACCCAGAGTCCCTGGACATCAGAGGAAAAACCACTACATATCAATCTTCTGGAGCTGAGGGCAGTAAGGCTTGCGCTATTCAAATTTTCCCCAATGCTTCAAAACAGCATGTCCTAGTTAGGACAAACACCACCACCAACAAAGCCCTAGCAGGGGGACACCAGTTCATCCATCCTTCACTGGGAGTCAGTGCTGATCTTCAGGTGGGCCCAACTAAACATCTAATGCATCTGGGCAGAGCACATCAATGGAGCCCTCAATGTGCAAGCTGATTGGCTAAGCCGGCAGTGCGTGGATGAAGGGGAGTGGTCCTTGGATCAGGATACCTTCAATTCATTGTAAGAAGGTATGGGGCCTCAGCGGTAGACCTGTTCGCTTCGGCCGACAACCGCAGGTTACCCAGATTCTTCACAGGATACTGCCATCCGAGGGCAAAAAGAACAGATGCTCTGCTAAACCCATAGTCTCGAGAGCTACTCTATGCATTTCCACCTCTGCCCATAACACCCAGTGTTCTCTGCAAGATCCAGCAGGAGAAGGCATACATTCTCCTACTGGCTCCCTTCTGGCCTCTCAGGACATTGTTCACCATGTTGCATCAGATGTCTTCCCAGGATCTATGGCAGATTCCATCAACATGGGGAGTCCTCCGACAGGTCTCTCTAGTTCACCCAGGCCTTCAATGGTTCTTCTTGACCGTATGACACTTGAAAGGAGGAGTCTTATAGATCTTGGCTACTCTAAGGAGTTATCACTACCATCCTGGAACCACGCAGACTGGCTACTTGCCACATTTACTACGCATCTTGAAAGGCGTTTGTCAGATGGGCCCCCAGGTAGAGAGTCATTCAAGATCCTAGAGTCCCTTCAAGAAGGTGTGCAACTAGGTCTCAGCCTCTACATTGAGATGGCGTTGCAGCTATAGCCACGGTAATTCCCAAGCCACCTCTAAACATAGACACATTGTCGTCCCTTTGAAGGGGGTCGCTCAGACCCGACCCCCCATGATTCATCAGTTTCCTACCTGGAACCTCAACCTGGGGCTTACAGCTCTCACCGAGGACCCGTTCGAGCCATTGTGGTCAGTTCACTTAAAGTTTCTTCGGATGAAGGACTTGTACCTGGGCGCCATAACCTTAGCACAGCGCATCTCAGAAATTAGAGCTTTGTCCATCTGAAAGAGCCCTTGAGTATTCCACTAATAAAGGTGGTACTGAGACCTGATCCCACCTTTCTTCCAAAGGTGGATTCTTCATCGATCTCAGGAGACAATTTTACTTTCATTTTGCTCAAGGACCTCCTCACCAAGGATCAGCCTGGCATTCCTTGGTTCTACGCAGGGCGTTTCACATTCTGATTAACAGGACAGCTGACCTTAGGAAATCGGTCTATATGTTCATAAACATTTCCAATCCCAACAAGGGTCAGAGGATGTTGACGGCGGCTATTACTTATACCTTAATGCAAGGCATAGTGGAAGCTTACAAAGCAAGCAAAATCCGTGTCCCGGATGACATCACAGTTTATTCCCTGCGTGGCCTCTACCACAGCGGCCTTTGAAAGACAAACTCCAGTCAATGAAATGCAACCACCTGGTCGACAATATAACCTTAATCATACACTACAAAATCACTCCTGGTCCTTGGCACAAGCAGCCTTCAGTCAAAGAGTTTTGCCACATGTAGTCGAAGAAGGATCTTAACCCACCCTCTTGGGAGCTCTTGTAGGTCCCACAGCTCAAGATGCCCTTGCCTCAGAGGAGAACGGAGCCTTGGCTACTTACCTTGAGGGCTCCTTCTCTTCTGAGGTGAAGGGCATCTTGCCTGCCCGGGTGAAGACAGATACTCAACAGACAAATTAATCTAAAGATACAAAACCTTCTTACCGACTACACTTCAGAATCTAGGCCTCCTTAGGTCTCACCTAGTTTCTCAGCCACAATCTCTCCTGTCGGTGTGCCCTTGGGTTCTCTGTTCCACTGTTGTTATTGTTATTGTTACAAGTTATAGTTTTTATTCACTCCTGTCTATTTAGCTAGGCAAGCCTGTAACTGAGTTCCTGCAGGTTGTTTTTCCGCCAAGGGAGACAGGAAGTAGAAGTTTTTGGTCCTGCCTCCCCAGATAGAGCAAGGAAAACAACCCACAGCTCAAGATGCCCTTTGCCTCAGAAGAGAAGGAGCCCTCACACTAAGTAGCCAAGGCTCCATTTTCAATTTGTCACTCAATATCCAGATATGACTCTAGTCCTACTGTAATTGTACCTAGACCCTTTCTGTCCAACTGTGCAATTGTTGTGTACCCTTCTAAGCCCATTGACTGCAGTGCACTTGGAAGAATGTAAGCTGGTTTAGAATTGCACTGCAGACCAAACACTTTCTTTTTTGTAATACAAAATTAACTCTCCCCCCCCCCATTTTCATCCTTATGTACATGAAAAATACACTCACTGCCTGCTTAGATAATACGGCAACTGCACATATCCGGGGCATTGTGAGTAGCAAGTGTTCTGGATATGTGTAGTTGCTAGGCTCCCCATATGCATAGATGCAGTGTTTGAAAAGGATTTCTGTAAAATGACTTTCATGTCAGACAAGGGCTTGCTGTATTCATAATGCACTATGTATTGAGAGGATAGTGAGACAACATATATTACACTCAATGAATTGGTGCATGTTATAAAAATTTAGGATCTCTTTTATTATGAACCTTTAAGATTATAATTTGGGTTTGTGTGTTTGGAATCTGAAAGGACAACAAAATGACTGGTTATGTACAGGCAGCCTTGCAGAAATTAACGTGCTGATGGGTCTTTTCTGTTTTTCTTTTTCACATAGCATTTTGAAACTCAGTTATGAAGCTTTTTGAAGTCACTCTGGCACTCAATAAAACATGACTCATGATTCTATTGTCCCTCAACAATTCATGATTCTATTGTCCCTCAACAATTCAAAATAAATTTCTGTATCCTTCCCTTAGTAAATCAATACTTCATCTTTTCTAAATTAAGAATTGAACAGAGGAATCCAAAAGTAGCACTCAAATGCTACATAGGATTATCTTGCACAACAAAAATTTGTTCCACTTCACTCAGAAGCAGATATCTTCCTTGGCTTGTCAGCAAGCAGTGGGACAACTTCCAGCTGGTACGTTTATCCACATGCAGACCTTTATATATTTTGGGTAAGAAATTAATGGATGTGTGTGTCAGGGTAAGAAATTAAATTGAGCGATAAATTAATTGAAGGACACTTAATTTACATAGGGGAATCTAACAGAAGTGTTTTTCCCCTAACTATATTTACATTTGGAATTTTTATTTATGCATCTAATAATGAGAATAAGGAAGGTAGCATGGTATAGCCTGATCTTGTCAGATCTCGGAAGCTAAGCAGGATCAGCCCTGGTTCGTATTTGGATGGGAGACCACCAAGGAATACCAGGGTTGTTGTGCAGAGGAAGGAACTGGCAAACCACTTCTGTTAGTCTCTTGTCTTGAAAACCCCATAAGGGGTCGCCATAAGTTGGCTGCAACTTGATGGCACTTTACACACACACACACACACACACACACACACACACACACACACACACAATAATGAGAATAGGATCAATAGTTTGGGATCTGTAGGGAACAGCTTGAATGCCTTACTTCATGGTTGCTGATGGCTCAATGCTGCTGATTCTTGCAATTTTTTTCTTTTGTCTGTAGAAAAGCTGCTCGCATCCGTGGCAGTACTAGGTGTACCTGTGGTGTGTGGAATTCTAGCTTAGCATCCAAGAGTCTGCCTGTGAATCTGATTGGGTTAGTAGACGCTTGTGATCTTATTTCACTTCGAAGTTCCTGCTGAAAATAGCAGAAGAAATGGTACTAGAAAACAGAATAGGACTTTCTACTTTTTTTCTAGTGTTTTAAGTACTATTTGCCAAATGATTCTCTCCCACTATAAATAAGAACGTAAGAAAAGCCATGGTGGATTAGACCAAGTCCCCTCAAGTTCAGCAGTCTGTTCACATAGTGGCCAACCAGGTGCCTCTAGGAAGCCCACAAATAAGATGATTGCAGCTGTATCCTGCCTGTGTTTCTTTCACAGCACCTAATATAATGGGCATGCTCCTCTGATACTGTATAAGAATATAAGTGATTTGATTCCCCTGAAAAGGGGAAGGGGCGACAATGACTTCAGAGCTAGGAATTCCCACATCCTGTGAGCAGCAAATATTCTGCTTCATGAGGGTATGGATTTGTTTCTGCTGGCCCCCTATGAAGGCCAAACTCCATGGCTTTCTCTCGCTCTGTCCCTTAAGTGTGTGTGTGTTAAGTGCCATCAAGTCGCTTCTGACTCATGGCAATCGTATGAATCAATGTCCTCCAAAATGTCCTATCTTTGACAGCCTTGCTCAGATCTTCCAAATTGAGGGCTGTGGCTTCCTTTATTGAGTCAATCCATCTTTTGTTGGGTCTTCCTCTTTTCCTGCTGCCCTCAACTTTCCTTAGCATGACTGTCTTTTCCAGTGACTCTTGTCTTCTCATAATGTGACCAAAGCCTCAGTTTAGTCATTTAGTCCCTTAATTAGCATACCCAAATGGAAAAAGGTTGCTGGGATCCACTCAGCCCTTCCAGACCTCTGTAGAGCAAGACACCCCCCCCCCGAAATTCACCAAAGTTGTTTGTAAGTGCCAAAAGACAGGCTTCCTATGCAAAAGGAGCTGCGAGCCATTTCTGCCTCTCTGTTCCACCTGCCCCAACCCCACACAAATGGAACAGGGACTTTAAGATCCAACCAAGCTCCATGGACCCATAGAGTTCCTTCCCAGTGTCCCCTGAATCAATTGGATTCGATGTCAGCCAACCTTCAGTCTGAGCTGCCACACTCTGCACTGAACGCATGAAGCTGCCTTATACTGAATCAGACCCTTGGTCCATCAAAGCCAGTATCATGTACTCAGACTGGCAGTGGCTCTCCAGGGTCTCAGGTTGAAGTCTTCTGCATCACCTACTTGCCTAATCCCTTTGACTGGCGATGCCCCGGGGACTGAACCACTGTGGCCCCAGCCTCAAGAATCCAGATATTTCTCAGCAGATTACACTCCACTCCCTGCAGTCATTGTTTGTGCTTTCAGCTGAGGGTCTACAGTTCAGGGGCAGAGGGCTTAGCACCCCAAGGTCTACCCATGCAGATGTTTCACCATCATTAGCAGGAAGAGCTCCATCTGCTCTGTGGTAAGATTGTAGCATCTGTAGGGCAAATCAGCCTCTGTACCCACCCTCCAATAATCTCCAGACACACTCAAACACAGTTGTGGCCAATGAAGACACTTTATTGTAGGGCTATAGGGCAATGGAGTTGAGAATACCAAACTCCACCTCAGTGTCATTTTTGGGGAAATGGGTATGACTCTTCTGGGATGGCTTCCAAATGGGGTGGAGGACCAAGAGGGGCCTTCAGCTGCATACAATCAATGCCTTCCAAGGCAAGCTTGTTCTTAAGCCAGGGCTCAGTGTGGCATGGTGAGTACACTCAGACGCCCTTGGGGCAGAACTCTGCCATGTGCGCTGCCAATCATAAGCCAGCCCCACCCCCAGCAAAAGGCTCTCTCCATCCAAAACACCTTCACTTGTCTAGCACTTATCCATGCTAACAGCACATGAGGGGTCCTCCTTGGCATCCACTCCATGGGAATCTGCTCCTGCAAGGGAATGAGTTCAGGGATGGTGTGGCTACCCACTCCACTCAGCATGGAGGGAATCCAACTTCCCCTTGTGCCCTGTCTGAAGGGAAGCCTGGCAACTACCTGAGCTGCCAGTCCAGGGCAGCACTGACAGCTAGGGTCCCCTTCCCCAGTAGCTGTTCTGGTCCAGTCTCCATGCACCATAGCCCAGTGTGTGTGGGGGGATGGTGATGGGAGACTGGGGCTCCTGCTGGCTGCCAGGATTGGGTCCAGGAGGCAGCAGTGCCGGGGCATCTCCCAGCCATGAGGGAAGGGAGGAGGTTTGGGGAACAGTTCCCTGCTTACTTGTCAGTGTGCAGCTGCCCTTTTGCATCCTGGCTGAGGAGATGGTGTACCTGTTAAGTTCAGAAGTGGGAGAGATCAGCCACACGGTGGGGACTTTGCTCTCCCTGTTGGTTGTTTGTGCAAAGTGCTCTCCCAGTAGTGCTAAGAGCCCTGTCTGTTTTTACCTGCAACCGAGGTGCCTCAGTGCTTGCTCTAAGTCTGCATAGCTGCATGTAAGACAGCATCTCATGCTGTGTGCCCTGTTTACTGAGTTGTGGGGCGTCCTGATTGGGTTTTTTTGTAGGACGGGGGGGGGCTGCCATTGGTTGCTGGGGAAGGGGTTTGGCCATTGCAGGGAAGAGAGATGATTGGTTGTGCCCTTAGTGAGCATCCTGAGCTGCTTGGGGCTTCGTGGGTGTGGCTGCAGCAGTGGGGGGGGGACTTGACTTTTCAGTGTAACTGGCCCTTAGGCCAGCGTATCTCCAAGGTCAGTCTGCTCCCTGTGCTCATTTACACCCCCCCCAGATTGCGCTGTTAGTTTCTTACGAAGAAAATAGCATAATAAAATCTGAAGGGGAACCTTGTACTGGAAATTCAAAACTTTTCAGACCTGAGTATTCTCCTACATGAGGGGTGGCTTCATTTTAAGTTCTAACTCTGTTCAGCAGTTGAGGTTTTCCACGGACCATTTAATGTACCAAATCACATCTCTTTTATAGGTAAAATATAAGGGCTATGTTCCTTGAAAATGGAGTGCCACATGTGTATTATTTTTATGAGCTGGAATGATAGGTAAGCAAATGCCATGGGAAAAATGAAGTAACGAGCTTCCATCTGTTCTACTTGGCATGGAGCACTGCAGAATTTAATGGCAATTTTGCTGTTTAAGGAGAACTGATGAATGTTCCAGTTTGTTCACAATGACATGCACTCTTCCTTAGTACCTCTTAGGTTTTTCCAGTGGAAAGAAAGATCTATGAAATTGTTCACTTTTCTCTATTGCCAGTTTGGTTGTACTAGTGTCAGTACTAACAATGAATAATGCACCAAAATTGTGGTGTTCAAAGAGCTGTTTTTTAAACTGTGGCATTGGATTAGCACGGTCTATAATGTAGAATCATAGAGTTGGAAGGGACCACCAGGGTCATCTAGTCCAACCCCCTGCACAATGCAGGAATGTGCTTTCTTATAATCAGTGATGAATACAGGATGAGGCTTAGTGCAGTGAAAACCATAAATACATGCTGTAAGTTCTTTTATGCTTTGCAGTTGCTGAGGAAATGCTATTGATGATCAGCATATTATACATAGTATTTATTTTTTATAGAACAGTTATACTACAGATGTAAATACAGTAGCCACATTGGTCTCTTGAAACAAAAGCTCACAGGACCAGTAAAACAAAACTTTTATTAGGACCAACCAGGCATTATGCAGGCTTTCTAGTTTCACAGAATGTTTCTATGATTGTAATTTCTGTTTTTTTAAAGCCAAAAATTGCAGGAAGATATTTTTGGGCAGAGTGATAAGTGGTCTGTTCAATTTATTTCATTCTTAAGATTGTAATGGACAGAGTGCTCACATTTACTAACTGGGCTAGAACTGTGCCCTGGTGCAAATAATCTTAGGCTATACAGAGTTGTAGTGGCCCATTTTTCCAATCTGATGGATCCCCAAGGAAGGCAGGCTAAATTATATATTAAACAGTATAAAGCCACAATAAATAATACAACATGAAATACAACACAAGCAGACTATAATTTATTGCACATTAAAATGTGAACTGGCATAAGCCAATTATTATGAGAAGCAATTCCACACTTCAGCAACTAGACGAATGTCAAAGAGCTTACAAACTGAAATTGCTCTCCAAGAGAAGGATCGGTCTTCAGCCTACTGGTTAAATGTCTGTAATGCTAAAGCCAAGCAGACTTCCTTGAGAAGGTTTTCCTGAGTCCAGCGACTGGGAAGGCCTTCTCTTGCGCGGCCCTCCTGACTTCAGATTGTTCCTTCTGGCGCTACAAAACTCCTCAACATAGGGTTGCCAGCTCTGGGTTGGGAAATACCTGAAGAGTTTGGGGGTGGAGCCTGAGGAGAGCGGGGTTTGGGGAGGGGAGGGACTTCAATGCTGTAGAGTCCAGTTGACAAAATGGCCATTTTCTCCATGTGAACTGATCTCTGTTGGCTAGAGATCAGTTGTAATGGCAGGAGATATCCAGCTAGTACCTGGAGGTTGGCAATCCTACCTCAACAGGTATATTACTAACTCTGTTGAAAGATATGTAGGGAACAGCTGTTGAACCGTTGTAGATTATTTCGGGTCTTTATTGTTGCAGTGTACCTTTTTCCTACTTATTTTTATTAGTTTGCAGATGTTGCTTTCATAATTTGTGTGGTTAGCATTTTCTTTGTTTTCTTTGTTTTCATTCTGATTTTGTCATATAATTATCCCACTATGCCAATAAAGGTATTTGAAATTTGAAATTTGAATAATTATCTACATATTACATTTGGAATTTCATAAATCATGCCCACAGTGTGAAACTGCAAACAAGGAAGTATTTAACAAGAGTTTTCTCACCATTGAAAAGAATAGGATTTTTTTTGCACAGCTCCTGGGGGGGGGGCATTTTTTGAGGTAGAGGTCCCAAACTTCCAAGGTGTCTTGAAGGGACTCTCCTTGCAAGAACCCTCACGTTTGGTGAAGATTGGGTCAGGGGGTCCGGAGTTATGGGGTCTGAAGGGGGCACCCAATCTTCACCAAACTTGGGGGTTCTTGCAACTACCATTGCCTCAAACTTTCCTAGCCCATTTTCTTCTTCCCTACCCTAACAACACAACCACCAAACAACATCACAAACAAGCTACCTTACTAGAAGCAGAACAACCGATAAGCATGACAAACTGCACTGAGAAGTCTATGGCGCTGACTCTTAAAACCCCCTAAACACAAAATCAAAAGTGGGGGCCCTTTTGCCCTCCCCTACCAAACCTACATCATGTGCTTGAGGCTGGACACAGACGCTCTGGCAGCACACGCCCCGCAAAACCCACGTCCAGCCACACAACGCCAGGTAGCTGGAGGTCCCCCCCCCCAAAGTTAACCACTAGCAAACAAAACAATCAAAGCAGCTGTGTGAGTTGGTAATCCAAACTCAGCCTTGCTTGAAGCCAGCCAAGCCAGCCAACCACAGCAGAAGCCCCCCCCATCAGTAGCCTGATTTCACTACAAACACTCACTGCCACGAGGCAAGTGAACTGGATCCCCCACAGGCAGAAATCACACTGGTAAGGCAAAGGCTAGATTTCAATAGGAAGCAAGCCTATCTAATTCTGCGCTCCAAATGGATCCTTCAGGAACCAGGAGGAGTTTTCTCTGTAAGGACTTGCTCGCTTCCCTCACCGTTGAACTGTAAATCTAATGGCAGCTGTCCCTGGCAACAAGACAGGCCAGGTCCAGGAGGCTTTTCGACAACTGTGTGACCTATTGATCTATTTAGAATTCAATAATATCCCTCGCTCTTTTAAAGGCCTAGCTGAGGCTACTTGGTCAGAAGCTGAGGCCCTACTGCTAGAGTTTAAACGTGACCAAAATACTAGCCCAGACACTCCCTAACAGATCTTATTAATTCTGGTCAGTGAAGTCACCTCCCCCAGCCAGAAACCAGGAAGAATCCCACCAATCTTATAATTAAAAATAAATAAATACAAAGCACAGAGACCCCAGGCCAGGGCAAACTCTGGGCTATGCCAACTCCAGCCCACAGCAGGGATTAGAAAGCCAGAAGTCTTCTTCAGAGCCCAGTGCCCACCCCGCACACAGAGCCCAGAACCAAACAGCGACTTTTAAATCAAGAGACCCCAGGCCAGGCAGGCAGAAGAAGGCTGGGGCTTGTCCCAAATCAATACAGCAGAATCTGCTTCCCCCCCACCCCCAAGTTATAAAGAGAAAAGCCTCAAATAAAGTGAAATGATTAATTGGGTCAAACTGTGGATGTCTTCTCTTCTCTTCCACAGGAATCAGGCAGGCAGAGATTTATAATCCAGTTGGATAGATCCGATTCCAGCAGAGCAGGTCAGTTTAGAATTGAAGCAGCATCAAAATGGAAGGAACACAGAGCCAGGCAGGAGTTTATGTTCTTTAGACTGGCCAGTTCAGAAGTTGAAGAATCCCTTCTCTGATTGGCCAGAAGAACCAGCTGGCCACCTCTGGTTGGTTCTCCTCGAGAAATGCCCCTGGGCCTCGAGGAAAGCTTTCTTTGTTTCAAATTGAAACAAATTGAAACAAAGAATGCAGGTGCCACGGCTGCATTCCCTGAACCCAAACTTGCCGAATTCACATCGGCGATTCCGCCGAAGCTGGTAAGTTCGGATTCGAGAATCCCCACTGTTTTTGCCTTCGGTTCGTCCTGAACTAGGAAGCCCCGAATCAAGCTTGAAATTTCCAGTTCGAGACGAACCGAATCGACAGCCCTACTTGAGACCAAACTCTGCAGGTAACCTGGCTTTGACTTCAGATTTCTCTTGACCCTGAATGGGTTCAGGGCCTCATGGGTATCACCTTCTCAACAGACCAACCAGTAGATAAGGCTTCCCTAAAAGTAGGATACTGTGAAAACCAGAGACAAACAACAGCAGAAATGGTAGCCTCCAGATACTTTTTACCTTCGTTCTTTGAATCTATCTAAACAATTACAATGAAAGCTTTGTTTGTTATCTGGTACTCATGGGGAATGGGGGTTGCCAGTTAATCAAAAGTGCCAGGTATTCAAGCTTATTTCTCTGCCCCAACTCTTACTCATAAGAATCTGCAGTGACTAAACCACACCCTATTGGAAGCACAATGGTGACAGCCCCATACTTAGTGAGACCCTTTCCGTTTACCCCAACCTATCTTGCACAGCAGGTAGATAAATAGGGCAGCTGCCTGGGAACCCTCTAGCAATCTGGCTCCTGACAGCTTGAGGAAGGCTGAAGGGGGTTAGAGGCACCTGAGGATGATGTCAGCTGACTACATCAGCTGTCCAGCAGAGGCTGGAGACATCAAGCAACTATCTGGAGAGACTGAGAGGGGTGCCCAAAGATGCAAGTGTCTGGTGGCTGAGCAGGAGGAGCTTGCCCTCTGAGTGATGCTAGGTAAGTGAGTAGGGCTATTGAAAAAAAAATTCGGTATAGTTCGGCTTCGGCAAAATTTGGCCCGTTTTTATTCGGGCTGTGCCGAAGTCCTAACTCCCCCACTTCGAATCCCCGGAAATTCAGGGGGATCTGGAGTTCAGGGGAAAATTTGGCCCCTGCGCGCCTTCAGGGGGCTTCCCAGAAGGCGTGCGGGGGGCCCTTTAAACAAGACCCTCTGCGCTGTCTGCGCAGGCAGTGCAGAGGGTTTCCAGACCCCCCCAACCCTGCTGGGACTCCCGGGGGGGGGGGGCTTTAAATTGATCTGCGCCTCCCGCAGATCTATTTAAAAGGCCCGCCGCGCTCGGCAGGTCTTCAAACAGATCTATTTAAAGCCCCCCCCCAGCCCTGCCGGGACTCCCGGCAGGGCTGGCGGGGGGCTGGCAAGACCCTCTGCGCTGTCTGCGCAGACAGCGCAGAGGGTTTCCAGAGGGAGTCCTGGCAGGGCTGGGGGGGGGGGCTTTAAATAGATCTGTGCCTCCCGGCTGGGAGGCACAGATCTATTTAAAGGGCCCGCCGCGCGCCTCCAGGGAAGCTCCCTGGAGGCCCGCGAGGGGGGGGAACAGATCTGCGTCTTCCAGCTGGAAGGCGCAGATCTGTTTAAAGGGGCCGAATTCACCGAATTTATTTGGGAACACCCCGAACTCGGCAAATTCGGCTCCCCGGTTTCCCCCCTTTTTGAGTTCGGTTCGTCCGAACTGAAAAACTGCCGAATTGCAGGAAATTCGGCTGTTTTTCGGTTCGGACCGAACCGAATCAACAGCCCTATAAGTGAGCATTCTGGTTAACCAAGCACTGGGTAACAAGAGTTTTTACTGTCCTGACCAAAAAATGACTCATAGGATTGGCGGTAATCTGATGTGGAAGTAGATGAGAGAATGCTTGGGTTTTGTTTGATGGTACTGCATAATGGGTCACAAAATGTGTCACAAAAGTTTGCTTCTTGTCTCTCTCGCTCAGCCGAAAATCAGATGAAGCATTTTGGCCTAAAGGTCTGTACAGTCCTCTTCATTCTTTCTCTTCCTTAAGCTGAAAGATAGTGAGCTAATTTTTCTGGAGACTGAGTTATTGGGTGGAGGAACCCTAAACAAAACACCTTACTAGAAAAAACATGTATATAAGAAGAAATTTTGACTTGAAGGACCTAGACCTACAGTGGAGACGTCACGTGGATGGAGATGGTTGTTGCAGGTTCTGAAGAGAATAAAAGTTTTCTGAGAGAATTAAGAGCTTTGAATAAAATATAGTAGTTGGCTAAACCAATCAAATAATGTTCTTTTCAGGGAGCACCATGAGCAAAATTGTAAACGGAGGAGACAAAGAGCTATTCCCAGATTCAAACAATATGTAGAGTTCTACAATCTTCTACAATATATATTTTTTAAAACACACCAAACTCAAAGCAGCCTAATTAACTGAAAAATTGAGTAAAGATGCAAGGTGAGATGACAGGTCATTTAATCCTTTTCCTAATCATCCTTTTCCAGCATAAAATAAATCCCCATAGATTAGGGCCACTGAGCGGGGGGAACAAGGGGACAAAATTCTGAGGACTCAAGTCAGCTTGAGGGCCCATGAAGCTGGAATTGTGATGCATTCAGCCACAAGCAAAATCAAGCATTTTAAAGGAGTGGGGAAAACCCTGCCCCTCACTGCGCTGCTTTTACAAGTAGCATTTTCCTGTATTCCTTAGGGAGAGAAGCTTTGGGCTTTCGTGATTGACTGCAAGTTGTAGCTAGTAGAATTGCTTACATATGTGAGGTATTACAATCCTGAAGGATACAGGCTGGGACTTTGAAGCTGATGTTTCAGTGACTGTTGCTCTTTGTATATGTGTGAGTATGAGTGTTTGGGGCTTATTTATTCAAGCTGTCTGTTACTGTCTGGAATCTTCCCTATCAATTCTCCCATAGACTTTAAAGCTACACCTGGGTGCCTTTCATTGCTTCTCCCTGAAATTTGGCAGTGTGGATGTAATGGGGAGTATTGCAGTCCTGAGGTTTGTCCAGTTTGGATGCAAAACCTGAGTGGGAGTGTCTTCCACTGAAACCAGTAGGGAATAAAAATGAAATAGAATTATGAAAATGAAACAACTATAATGAAAGAAACAATAATGAAGCATAGCCATGTGAAACAATCCAATAACTAAATAGACCTTTTTGTAATTAATAATGAAGATGAAGGAATAATGAAGATGAAGGAAAGAAAACAAACTCCCATGCACAAATCTATTTTACTGTTCTCAGTGGTCAGTATGCATGCATGTTTACTCAGAAGTGTGCTTCATTTTATTCAGTAGGGTTTCCTCCCAGGTGACCCAGTGGCCCTGATTAAGCCGAGTCACTTTTCAGGTTTGAGCGCCTTGGTGGCAGAAGGCATAGCCTGCCCAAAAACTCAGCTTTGACAGTGTTATTGAACTGTTCGCTAGCCAAAAAGCTTGCTACTCACTATGAGGTAGATTTTTTTCAAATCTGCCTCTTCTCATTTAAAGCTAACCTGGACTAGTTGGTTGTTATTTGAAAGTGAATTTTTGCACTATATCCTATTGCAAAGTGCACTGTGTAAATCATAGGTTAAATAAAATATGTTCTTTAATAATCCCGTCCCTTTTCCTTCAATGTTTCTTACCTAATGAATGCTTATATTTCTTTTCATGGCAACAGCAAGCCAAGTGATTTGTTTTGCTATGATATTTGGTTTGAATCAGGGTTAAAGGGAGGGGTCCAAGTGGAATCTTGGTCTGGGGGGGGGGCCTATTGTGTCCTGATGTAAAGTCTGCTTGGATTTCCCTTGAGGTTTGCCAAAAGGTCCCAACTACCAGTGGCCTATCATTCTTCAGCTGATCGTAAAGATGAATAACTCTGACCTCAGCTTGAAGAGGAAAACCTATGTAATGCCAATCTCTTTCACCCCTTCTTGAGAAGTATATTCCTAAAACAACCATTGCCAATCATGGTTGTCTTTATCAGCCAATGTGCAACACACCAGAGAGGAGGTATCTGTCTTGTGCTGCATATAAACAGAGTTTTGTTTTTGAAGGTTGCTAGGAAGGAGACTAGTTTACCTCTGAAATATATTATGCAGTCATAAACACTCAGATCTTCACATAATTAGTCATACTTAGAAGTGTTTTTGATGAGAAAACCGTAGAAATAGATACACTGAGCTCTTTTTACTATTTTTTCATCATTCTGACTAATTCACATTCCAAGTTAAGATAAATGTTATCCTTATGTGTTCTGCTTGACTCATGTTCCACAAAAGGATTTCAAGCAGCAAACGTGCATGTCTCTGAAGTCCAAGTCATCAGACAGGAGTCAAGTTAGTCAATCACTGACCCTTACTATGATTATAGATATACGTAGTAAATCTTATCTTTTTAAGAAAAAAGTCATTTACTAAAAGACATTGATAATTTTGTGCTACGACTTGGGTTGTGCAATCATAATACTCAAAATCTGTGTGCCAGAGTTATCATGATATGATTTGAGAAATTTGAACTTCATTGTTTCTTTTGATCTCACTTGCTGGCTTGCTTTGGTGCAAGAGGAAGCCTGAAAATGTTTGGCTTACAGGCTCACAAATCAGAAATCTCTTGATTTCTAGACAGTTTATAGTGTAGTACAGTAAATGTTCAGATTCATACTGATTTGATTTTGGGGTGGGGTCTGTATCATCCAAATATTGTCTTTTGAGATATCACTTCTGTTGTGGGAATACTGCATATTCACAATACTCAATTTGCAGGTCCTTTGGTTGGTTCTGAGAGGCACCCTTTCCACATTCTCCCAGGTGTTTGGGAGCTGCTTAACTATGAATGGCTCCCATGCATTTAGGAGAATGTTTAAATGATCCAATGTTAGAAATACATGGACAGCCCAATCATAACGAGGGTGAAGGTGTTAAACCGGCTTAGGAGCCAGCATGACCCCAGCGCTGGCGCTAGTGCCATTTGTGCTGGCTAAACTGACACTATCACTGGCTCCAGGGAGCAGCATGGCAGCACAAGCCATGGGCGCTGGCGCAGCAGCGTTTTCCTGGCACAAGGGCTTGCACCAGCATCACAAGGGGCATTCCCAGGGGCGGAGCTGGCTTTATTCAACTCCCACAGCCCCTTTGACCCAGGAACACCCCCTTTTGATGACAAAAAGGCAGGCATAGCCTTGTGAAACCCTCTGGAGGAGTTTCACAAGGGAAGGTATTAATGACTAAATTCTGAAAGACCATTCTACAGTTTTTATAGATTAAAAGAGGATGTAAACCAGAGATAATCAGAAATTACACTTCAGTTGAAAAAGCAGAATGTGGCATAATTTGCTTGTAGAAAATATGCTACATTGAATTATACATTGTCTTTTACCTAAAAGTCATTTCCTTTATAAATCTACAGGCTGGATTAGATTTTTTTAATGCTTTCACATTTTGTACTGTATCACAGATTATTCTTGTTGATAACATATTGGTAACATTGTATTGGCAAAGCTAGATTCAAGTCGAGTAACACCTTAGAGACCAACAAGATTTTTGGGATAAAAGCTTTAGAGAGTCAAAGCTCCTTTTGTCAGTACAAGACTTTGATGCAACTATCTGGCGAAGGGAGCTTTGTCTCTCGAAAGCTCTTACTTCAAAAATGTTGTTGGTCTCTAATGTGCTACTGGACTTGAATGTAGCTCTTCTACTGTAGACCAACATGGCTACCCTCTAAAACTGTATTGGCATATTCTCAAAATTTTAATCTTGTTTGGTTTTTTTTTTTTTTTTTTTGTCTTATAGCTGAACTACCCATGAGCTGTAAAAGTCTTAAATGGCTACTTTTAACCATAGTTCTCAGATTGCGCTATAAAAGACTGAAAGTTTTTTTTTAGTTCATCCAAATTGCAAATTAGCAAATGAGAAATGGTAAAAGGCTGCTTCAGGGTCACTCACCAAGTGTGCAACATCAAAGATGCAAGTTGATCTCTGGTCTTCAGTTGTATTCTTGTAGGCCAGAACACTCTCATCCACTGAGGCTCATTAAAGCCACATGAATGTGTGTGTATGATAAGTAGAAATTGTTAATGCTTTATTCCCATTTAGTTGTGGAGTAGCTTTGGATGTTCAACAAGCAGGGAAACAGAGTCCTTGATTCAGGCTTTCCCAGTTGGCACTTTTCAACTCCTGTGGGTTGCTGCCCATGCAGTTATTTCAGCTAGCTCAGAATAGCATGCCTGATCCTGCAATAACTTTCTTCTTGAGTGCTTTTTGGAAAGAAGCCCATGAATGCTCTCAGAGGAGACACATGCAGTTATTGGTTCACACCTTATAGCAATGGTGCATTCTTTAAAATGTTTATATTCTTGTCAAACAAATGTGTGCTGTTAAGGATGCCATTTCCAGTAGAATTATCCACAGTGTTCTTCGAGCAGGATGAACAAAACTACCAGTTTTGTCTAATCTGAGTTTTAACATATATAATGTATTGGTAATTGGTGAAGTCCGGCCCAAATCTTGAGATGCATGTTATATTTTCACTTCTTACTGTCACGTCAAGAGATAACCATTACTTTCACATAGCTACAGGCCTCAGGCCCATCCCTGAGCAGTAGATAGTAGTAATTTGTTAGAATGTTGATAAATTCTATTGAATTACAACTAAGGGTAGTTACTGCTTGTGTAGCATGGGGATGCTTGGCAATCAGCTGTCTTATTTACTTGAAATCTGATGCGCCTTTTTCTTCTTTATTTTCCCATCAAGATAATTGTTGGAGAAACTGCTGTATTTTGCCTACAAATGGCCACGCGGGATTTTGAAAACCAAGAAAAAACCATCTTAACCGGAGACTGTTGCTATATAAATCCACTGGTGCGCAGAACTGTCAGATTCCTTGGTAAGAATGTTGGGTATTACTTTTAATTCTTCATTAATTATATGACGTATGAATGAAGACAGGATACAATCTTTTTTATTTGAATCTCAGTTATCCAAATTTCTTGTTTATTTGAATTCATGATGTACCACTATGCATCCTATAACATTGTTAGATGACATGACCTGCACTCTTGCTTGTCCATACTTGTGTTTTTTTCCATGATAGTCAAAAGATGAATAGTTAAACAATGCATCAATTGTGCAGGTTTTCCAAGAACAGAAACTAAACACAGTAGTCTACTCTAATGGAAAAGTACTTTATGAATTTCTGTATTTGTATTGTGTTGAATCCAACCAGCATATTTGCTAGTGCAAAATGGAGAAGGGGTGACGTTGCCCAATTCTGCTCATCTCAGCAGCCATCCTGTGTAGCTTTTCATCCAAGCAGGTCTCACTATTTATAGTGTAGTCTTTTTAGGGATCCAAAGGGCTTCTCCTTCCTCTTGCGCCAGCAGACAGCTGATGGGATCTACTCCATTGTCACTTCCGTGATAATTACATTACTGTTTATCCTTGCCTTATCTCATCTGAGAAAAAAAGCAATGGTTGTGGACCCAGGGGCGAGGAGGGGAGCAAGACAAGGGGAGGAAGAACCAGACACACTCCATGTTGAGGAAAATTAGGACAGCTTTTATGGACTACAACTGTGGGAGCACTGGTGCAGCAGAGGGATGGATGCCGCATCGGGCGACCTACCTGCCACCCCCCCCAGTCCACCTGCCAGGGGGAGAACCATGGAGTGGCAAGTCTGGGATCCACTTGGGCATCAGCTGCTGCATGGTTCCCTTGCCACCTGGTGGTGAGAGCCAGCTGACAGCCCCCAAGCTGGGCATGCTGCTGAAAGGCTCCACCCCAAGACCTCTTATCAGGGTCCCCAAACAGGAGATGGGCCTCCCCCTAAATGGATCCATCCCAATGCCCAAATCACCACAAGAGCAGGGAGACCTGCCCAGCTCTCGCCAATGCTCCTACAACTGCAGCCAACAATACAGATCAAATTGATTCTATGAAGCCAGGTGTCCAAGCCCCACTCCAAAAGACTTTAGTTATTATTTGTGTGCACCAAATGCAAACACATGGCCTGTCTTCTTTGAAGACTTGTTCAATTCTTGGAGATTTCCATAGGCCATAGGTACTCACTGTGGGCCTCCATCAGCCAAAAGAGCCACATGTACTTCCATCACTGGCATGAGGCCTGTACTTCAGGGAGACTCATAGCTTACCTCTTTTTCCAGTGGCAGGTATTTCAAGGTGGAAACCACCTGTCAACCTCAGGTTGTACCAGGCGAGGGCCTTGTTAACTTTTCTGAGACATGGGGCCTCACCCGTCCGAGGTGGCATTTAAGGAACAGTGCTCATAAGAGCCATGTGGCATTTCAAAGAGCCATATGTGGCTGCCAGATCATTGAGTATCATTACCATAGGCCAGTGATGGCTAACCTTTTAGAGACCGAGTGTCAGCGAGGGCATGCAGTCGAGCCCCGGATAGCAAGCTCCGTGCACCGAGTGTCCAAATTGCAACCCAAAACCCACTTGTTTATCGCCAAGTGCCAACACGGCAATTTAACCTGAATACTGAGGTTTTCGTTTAGAAAAAACAACTCATACAGTCACATATTTTGCCACTCACACTGAAGTAATTGAAGAGAAGCTCTCTAGATATCTACACTCTGCAGTGGCGAAGGAAGGACTGAGGGTTGGACGACGCCCCTCCCCCTCGTCTCGTTACCATTTCAGCGGGAAGAGCTGTTGCCAGGCAAGAAATGGGCGAGGGGGGGGGAAGAAGTTGTCCTCTTTAGAAGCTTTCTACTAGAAATTTCTCCGTGGCTGGCCTGCGCCGATCCCATTTGGGACTGCACAGAGGCCATGAAGATGCACATACACATTCACTGCAACTTGTGAACAGAGCTATTGTCTCTAGCAGGGCCGGATCTTTGAGGGGTCTGATGGGGGCACTTGCTTCGGGTGCAAGGAGAGGGAGGGCACCAGCGTGGGCATGGGGAGAAGGAGCACCGCCCTCAGCACCCTCACCGCAGCAACACTGCACAGCCCGAGAGACGACGACGATGGGAACCGCGCCGTGACAAGGCGCTCGGCCACAGCCTCACCCATCCGAGGTGGAGACGGGCGGGGCAGAGCTAGAGAGGCAAGCGGCGCCGAAAAACAGCTGAGCTGCGGCCGTCAGCTGGGAGAGAGGGAGGGGCTTGCCCCGGGTGCAAGGAGAGGGAGGGCGCCAGCGCAGGCATGGGGAGCATGGGCATGGGGAGAACGAGCACCGCCCTCAGCGCCCTCACCACAGCAACATGGCACAGCCCCTCGTGTGCCCGCAGAGAGAGCTCCGGCACGTGTGCCATAGGTTCGCCAACACGGCCATAGGCTGTACTGGAATGACAAAGGGAGAACAGTTCCACTCTTTGTCCCAGATGTAGTATTTATTTAATATCAGAATTGGAAGGAACCACTAGGGCAGGGGTGTCAAAGATACGGCCTGTGGGCCAGATCAGGCCCACCAAGGGCTTTTATCCGGCCCGTGGAGCTGAGGCAGCAACCCCTGCTCCCTCCCCCACTCCTATTGCGTACTCGCCAGCCAACAGGGCTGTTCTTGGTGGGGGGTTAGATATGTGATCACAAGCCAGAAGCTCCCATCACACTTGCTTTCCATTTCTCTTCCAGCCGCCCCTTTCCCCTCCCCTCTCTTGCTGTAGCTCACCTTCTCTTTAGCTCGTCTTTCTTTCCCTCTCAAAGCTGCCTTTGCACTTGCTTTCCATTTCTCCTTCCAGCCTCCCCTCCTCCCATTTTTTGCTGCAGCTCGCCTTCTCTTTAGCCCTCCTTTCTTTCCCCTCTCAACGCTGCTTTTGCACTTGCTTTCCATTTCTCCTTCTAGCTACCCCTCCCCTACTGTAACTCGCCTTCTGTTTAGCCTGCCTTTCTTTCCCTCTTGAAGCTGCCTTTGCACTTGCTTTCCATCTCTCCTTCCAGCTGCCCTTTCCCCCTCTCTTGCTGCCTGCTCTTTCACTCGCTCTGAGGGGCTTCTCTCCGTTTGCTTTTCATTTTCACACAAGAACACACTGAAAGAGAGCCAAGGATTGGAAAGGTACTGGGAAGGAGGAGAAGTAGGTAAAGTATGGGAGAGACTCAGGCTGGCCACCTCCGTGACTGACAAGGGTTTTGCTACTGGCCCTCGCTCCCCTAGCCAAGGGGCAAGTGAGGTGGAAACATCACCATGTCCTGCCATTTGTGTGGTTAGAAAGCTGGCACTGCTATTGTTCAGATTTCCTGCCGTCTGTATTTATAGGGCACCCCCTTACCTTATAGGGCACCCCTTACCTAATTTTTAAAAAAGAATTACCTATAAATGCCTCATAAGGAGATGGCTTTATAAAGCAAGCTTTTGCTTGTGTGTTAAAAACTTTAATACAGGTATGCACAAACAACTCACCTGAGAGAAATTGCAGTTATTGCTTTATGGAAGCAAAAATGACTGGAATGCTGTGTGTATTACAGAGTTAAATACACACACCAATGGGGTTTTCTAGGAGGCATGGTAAAGAATACATTTTACAAATGACCTTAATGGGATATGGTAGGTTGGAGCTAGTATTGATCTTTCAAAATAAGGCTTGTTTTGGGGAGAAGTTTTTCAGCTTTTTCTCCATTTTTGGTTAACCAGCCACCTGCAATAAAAGTGCTTCTTCAAGTGGCACAGAGCACCAGCCTACAGGAGCAAGACTCTGATCTCAGCCTAGAGCCTCTCGGATAATATAAAAGTGTAATTATTCATTAAAAGTTCATGGAATTCAGCACAATTTATTCTATTGCTTAAAAGAGTTGGTGATTATATATGTATATTATATATGTATATATAAAGAAAAATATGTTTATAATATATAGGGACATTATGTTGTACTTTTGCCCCACTTCAAAAAATATGTAGAGCCAGCTCTGCCAGCTAAGGCAGTCACTCTCCAGTCCAGATCAAATTTAATGCCAAGAACCAGAGATATAGAAGACACAGGGAAAGCCAATTAATGATATTATTTTTTACTTTTATTTTTTATTTAAATATCATTAATTGACTTTGCCTGTGTCCTCTGTTAAGTTCATTTCTCCGGTACCTGGCGTTACATTTTATGGTGTTTATTTATTTGTTTCTTTGCTTATTTGATTTGGTGCACATGGCCTGACCCGACCAAGTGACATTTATGTCATATCCTCTTAACAAATGAGTTCGACATCCCTGCACTTAGTGTCATCTAGTTCAACCCCCTGCTAACGCAGGAATCACAACTATAATATCCCTGATAAGTAGATATTAAATCGATACTTAAAAAACTCCAATGGTGAAGAATCCACCACCTCACTGGGAAGCCTCTCCCAATGTCAAACACACCTTACCATCAGGAAGTTCCTCCTCAAAGAAGAGGGCCAGTGTGGTGTAGTGATTAAGAGTGGTGAACTCTAATCTGGAGAACCGGGTTCGATTCCCCACTCCTCCACATGAAGTCTGCTGGGTGACCTTGGGTCAGTCACAGCTCTCCCAGAACTCTCTTAGCCCCACCTACTTAACAAGGTGCCTGTTATTGGGGGTGGGAGGGAAGGCGATTGGAAGCCACTCTGAGACTCCTGAAGGTAGAGAAAAGTGGGGTATAAAAAAACCAACGTTTTCTTCTTCAAATGTAGAGGAAACCACCTTTGCTGTAGTTTATGTCCATTAGTTCAAGTCCTGTCATCCAAAATGACTGAAAACATGTCCGCCCCATCTTCCACATGGCATCTCTTTAGGTACTGGAAGGTGGCAATCATATTCATATCACAAGTGTCATTTCTCCAATGTAGATATTTCCAGCTCCTGGGGTTCTTTTTGTTCATCTTGATCGTCACCAAAAATATTTAGATATAATGCATTGAAATCTTACGAATCTGAGATTTTCAAAAAAAGAAAAAATAGGCATCAGTGAAAATTATTTCTGCAGTGTAGCTTTGAGGCATTTCAGAAAACATGTATTTGTTCTTGTAAAAAGTTTTCAAAGTATCTTAAAGTAGATGTGATGCTTCTCTACTTCAGTTGAAGTGTGATGGAATTCTAAGGATCTCGATAATGCTCCTCCCTGCTCGCGTAATAGTACATCTGCTTTTTCATTTCAGTAATCAGATGAACACATTCCTTCTTGATGAACAATGAAAACCCAAGGCCTAATGATGCAGTTTTCATAATAAACTATTTGGAATAAATATCTCCTCAGTTCTGTTAGTATTTTGTTGACTATGCAATGTGGAGAAGTTTATTCAGAAGCAGAGAAATTATGAGAGTGTGCATCTAGCAATATGACAGATTCAGCACTTCATCTAACTTTATTTGGTTGGGGAATAAAGTTGAAAGGAGGTCATCCAGTCCCCCAAATACTGTTTTAGGTTGGCAGTTCTTGGGGCAGGGCTGATGAAATAAGAGACTTTCTTGCCTGTAAAATTATACTTCCAGAATTATAATATCTGATCTCAAAGTTGTCTTTGAGAACAGATTTAGGGCTAGCTTTAAATTTTCGAAAAGATTTTCTGGGATGAATACACAAAGCTGAATTACACTCTTCTAAGCATATTGATCTTAGTGGACTTAGGGCCCATTCCTGAAAATTGGGACCAAAGCCCTTAGGAGGCCAACTACAGCCTCCGCCGGCGCAAGGGCCCACATCGACGGTGCCGGCATTCAGGGCCAGGTGCCGCTCCCCGACTGCTGCCGCCGGCTGCCGGCACAGGTTGCTGCGGTGAGCCGGGAGGCGTTCCGGCGCCCTGGGAGGTGTTCCGCACTGCAAAGGTACAGTGCGGACACGACCCAGGAGGAACATGGAGGAACAATGTGACCTGAGAGAAGAAGCTCTGGGAGGGTTGATGGCAAATTTGTGTTAGCTTATACATGTGAAGAGGCCATGAAATGCATTGAGTTGCTCAATAAATGCTACCTATTGACAAATGTTAAACATGGAAAACTAAAATATGAACTTGTTCAGTGTTAAATTGATGTGAGATTCATTCTGTGTTTTATGTCCAATATAAGGAAAGCAATGGTTTACTTTGCAAGTGAGTTGCAAAAAGTACCGTAATCCCACTTCCAAAAGCCTGAGAACCAACTATGTAGGGACATAGAATTATGTAGCAGTGCTGGAATCCTATGTTAACCTTTTAAAGCATTTATAGCCTGCCTTAATAGCTCAAAACTGTGGTATTATGTTCCTTTAATAGGAGCAGTCTCCCAGTACAGGCGTAAAGTACTTATTACCCTAGTGTTTTCTGGGCAGCCAGCTGTCGGGTGCTCCCTGATTCTGTGTGTAGCCTTCTTCAAGGAGGCTTCTTGAGATGCTAAATAAACTAAACTGTTTGCTGTGTGGGACACCTGAATATTTCATGAATATCCTCTACACCCTCATCTGATATAAAGATATTAATTACATGGTGTCAGAAATTATGGATATGGATTTTTTTTTTTACCTCCACCTCCACTTGTGTTGCAAGGCAATTTGGCTGAAAAGTGGAAGTGTTAGGACCAAGCTTTTTCACTATATCTTGCTGGAGCTGATAATGTATCTAAGAAACGGCAAGTAGCTATTTTGTTGAACTGTGGGACAGGAAGCCTTGTTGCTCTACAATACTTTTTGTTTTTCCTGATGGAGAGCCAAAAAGATATTGATGAAATCCTTGAACAGTTTAAGAAATACTGCACTCCTCAAAATAATGTGACATTTGAACTTTTTTTCTTTTTGGAATCACTTATGGAGACATGGCGATACCATCAAACAGTTTGTTACTGAACATAAAGCTAGCAGCTGTGAATTTGGTTCTGCAACTAATGAGATAATCAGAGACAAAATTGTTTTTAGTGCAAAGGAGAAGTTAAAAAAGACTTTCGAAGGAATCTGATCTTAATCTTGAGAAAGCAGTTGAGATATGTCAATGAGCTGAAGTAACAACTCAGCTGCAAACCATGGCAACTTTTTCTAAGTAGCCGTATGAAGTGTCTGTGATAGATAAGGATTGTGAGGGGATTACTGTCCAGCTACTTGGACATAAAAAGTCGCATTCTGAATGTAGACATGATTATGTTAGAGGCAAAGAATGCTTTCAGTATGGTATTGTGAATAAGTGTCAAAAATGCCCAGCATTTGGAAATGTGGCAGAAAAAAAACACTATACCAAATTCTGTAATGAAGCATCAATAAGTTGTAATGAAAGTCAACAAAGATACCATATTCACGACGTGGATTTACATAGCCTGTGTATAGGAATACTGTCTCATAATGCTGTTGGTTCTGTTGTAACTCAAGCCCCTGGGTGGTATGCTGATATAACTTTAAGAGGAATCTCAGTAAAGTTTAAGTTGGATACAGGGGCTGAGGCAAATGTTTTGCCACTTAAAATATTCAATGATTTCCCCAGCCAGAAATCATTAATTAAAAATGATACAGCACTTGTAGCTTATGGTGGAACATGAATAAAGCCTTTGGGAACTATTGTCCTTGAAGATTGTACTTCCAAGGGAGAAGCTAGACTATTGTTTTACGTAACAGGTACATCATGGATTTGGTTCGTTGAGTTGATATTATATGTTCAGCTGAACTTTTGTCTGCAATGTATTCTGATGTTTTTGAAGGTCTTGGGGAATTTGAAGGTTCTTAGCATATACATGTTGATTTATCAGTTCCCCCAGTTATTCGTGGTTGTAGGAAGGTAACTTTTGTACTACTGGATAGGCTAAAGGAGACTTTATGTCAAAGGGAAAGTGCAGGAGTGATATCTAACGTTGTGGGGCCTACGGATTGGGTGAACAGTTTGGTTATTACAGAAAAAAAGAATGGGAAGTTACGCATATATCTTGATCCACATGACTTGAATAAGGCAATCTGTAGGCAGCATTATACTATTCCTACAGTGGACAATGTTTTGAGTCGATTAGCTGGAATGATTTTTTTTTACTATTATAGATGAGAAGGATAGGTATTGGCAGGTGAAACTGGATGAAGCTTCATTGCATTTGAGTACATTCAGTACGCCATGGGGAAGATATTGTTTTCATTGGTTACCATTTAAACTTAAATCCTCCAGTGAAGTATTTCAGCAAAAAAATGAGGAAGCTTTTGGGCATATAAAAGGAGTGTATATGGTAGGTGATGATGATGATATGATCATAGCACAAAAACCTCTGAAGGGTATGATCAGATTTTACATCAAGTCATGGAAACAGCAAGGGCTAAGAACATCAAATGTAATAAGGAAAAGATTCAATTTAAGGTTGACTCTGTAAAGTGTATGGGTCATATAGTGACTGCCATTGTTCCATAAAACAGCTTGTGAAAAAGGCAGAAGATGCACAGAAGGACCCACATTTGGCATTGCTGGAATATTGTAATAAACCAGTTACTGGAATGCTGTATTCATCAGCTCAGATACGGATGGGCAGAATGTTAGGAAGCAAACTGCCAGTAACAACTGGTTTATTGCACCCTAAAATACCCATTGGGGTGTGAGAAGGTCTTCAGAGAGTTCAGGATAGGCAAAAATATTTTTTATGATCATATAGCAAAACCCCTTAAGCCTTTACAAGAAGGAGATTCAGTATGGATACAGTGCAATGAAGGTTGGCTTCCTGTGGCTGTAACAGAAAAGTGTGACCAGTCCCACACATATAGAGACTCCAGATGGATGTACTTATCGTACAATAGACACATGTTTTTTTAGTCAATTTTTGTTGTTTTGAAAGAGTCATATTTTTAACCAATATCTTAGTTTTATTTTTATTAATTTTAAAACCTGAAAGCTGTCCATAAACCTCCATAATCTTATTCCATCTATCAATTTGCTCAACCGGATCAATAGACACATGTTAAAGTGTCAATGTAGGGTGTCTGGAAATAATGATTTTATGGGCTTAGAGCAGGATGCATCTACTGTTAAAGAACCTGATATGCAATGTGGTGAGCCTTATAATATGTCTAGTGGGAATATGGAAGACATTAATCAGGATAACAGTGAACCTTGTGAGACATGCGTTCTGCAGGCTGAAGAAAGGTATCCCAGATATGTAACATCCCACGGCAGACTTGTCTTTTCACCAGAGTGATATGCACCTTGATGATTACATTATTTGTATAATGTATGTTTTTATCTATTTTTATATGTATTTTTTTTTGTGAACGGAGGATGTGGTGTAATGTCTCTTTAACAGGAGCAGTCTCCCAGCACAGGTGTAAAATATTTATTACCCTAGTGTTTTCTGGGCAGCCAGCTGTTGGGTGCTCCCTGATTCTGTGTGTAGCCTTCTTCAAGGAGGCTTCTCCAGATAAACTAAACTGTTTGCTGTGTGGAACACCTGAATATTTCATGAATATCCTCTATACCCTCATCCAATATATTGATATTACAAAAGCAGTTATTGCATATAATTAGTAAATAAATAGGTAATATCTTTGAGATTCAGGGGCACATGATGTTTTCATACTTTAAAAATGCAGTAAAGGAACTTAGTAAGTAATATATGGGGGGAATAAACTTGCCTTACTCGCATACATCCCTGGAAAGCAGACATATGGGACAATCATTCAACATTTTCTTTTGCACCTTCTGTCTCCATGTTGCCACAGTCAGTGAGATCTGTTGTTGCTGATCCAATCAGCTAATGGAAAAGGGGGAAAGAGGTCTTTTACTTGATTCCCTCTCATCATTGAGCCTCCCTGCCTGGTGGCACATTCTGCTTCAGAAGTTCTTCTAATCCTTCAGGATAAACTGCTGGCTGCTTGGGGGAGGTGGAAGGAAGAGAAAGATCAGCTCCAGCAACATCTTGTGTGAACTTTTCCGGTGGATCCAACCCAGAATTCGCAGCAATATCCAAGAGTCCCTATTTGTTTGGTTTTTGAATCACTTGACTAATGTAAGATGGTATGCTGTATTTACTTTGATATTGTATTCCCCTTACACATGAAATTTCACCCAATTGCAGAAATTTACCTCTTATTCTTTTTCTTTCTCTAGGTATTTACACATTTGGACTTTTTGCAACAGATATATTTGTAAATGCAGGACAAGTAGTAACTGGGAATCTTGCACCACATTTTCTTGCACTTTGCAAACCCAACTACACTGCTCTTGGATGCCAGCAGTTCACACAGTTCATCAGCAGTGCAGAAGCATGCTCTGGAAATCCAGATCTTATAATGAAAGCCAGAAAAACATTTCCATCCAAAGATGCAGCTCTGAGCATATATGCAGCGACATATCTGGCCGTAAGTAAATCAGAATACTTAATTTTGGGATGTTTTATGTAATGAGCTTTCTGATTAAGTTAAATGTTATGGCAGCACAGACATGCAACATATGACAGGTTTGCATTTGATACAATTGTGTATGAAATACCTTTCCCCTATGTGTACATATGAGGCTAGGTGTGATAAGGAGACCTGTATTGTGTGTTCATGCAGACCACCCTCCAACATCTGCACACTGGACCATCGTATTTGCACAGGGGCCTGTATTATGAATGCTTGAATTCCTGCCAATTTGGCTCACTTCCCATTCACCAGAGGTGATTAGGCAGCCAATTAATCAGTGGCTGTTTGGAGCATTGTTGTGTTATTCACAGAAACAGACTATTTGCAATTATCAGAATCAGACTGCCAGCTGATAGATTAAAAGCATTGCATCTTTTCTGCCAAGCTTAAGGGCGGATAAGAGAAAGGAGCCCTTTCTACCCTGTATTTTGCAATGCAGACATTAAAAGTATTGCTTCTGTCCCTGCCCAACTTGGAAGGGTGGGGAAAATGAGCTCTTTCTTTCCTGTTTGCAATGCTGAGTTCACAAGTATTGTTTCTGACTCTACCCAGCTTGGAAGGAGGGTGAGGGAAGAGAAAGAAGCTCTTTCCCTTTTGCATTGCTTCTGGCCCAACCCGGCCCAGAGGAGGGAGGAGAAAAGAGTTTCTCCTCCTTTACCTTTTGCAACTTCACTGTGTAGCTATCTTGCTGAGGGGGCGGGATGGATACCAACCAACTCCCAGCTGATCCCCCTGATCAGAAGTGAGATGGCTTCTGACCAGTAGGCAGCTGCAAACTTGTTTGGTAGCTGTTCGAGTTGCTTAAAGAGCTCTTAGTGTTTAAGAGTGTTGAACTAGTACCTGGAAGACCCAGGTTTGAATCCCCACTCATGCCATGGAAGTTCGCTGGGTGACCTTGGGCCAGTCACACTCTCTAAGCCTAACCTACCTCACAGGGTTGTTGCGAAGATAAAATGGAGGAGAGGAGAATGATGTAAGCCGCTTTAGGTCCCCACTGGGTAGAAAGGCGGGGTTTAAATAAATTTAATAAATTAATTAATGCAATCCAAACACATCATTGGTGTTGAACAAGGTAAGTTTATCTACCAAACAGTTTTGCTGAGACATTTGTAGCATCCCCAGGCCTAATAACAGAATGTGTAGAATTTTGGTCAGCATGACAGAATGTATGGATATTAGGATGAAGGGTATGTGTGCATTAGTGCCATTCTAAACCTATTACAACATGCTCACTGTTTTCCAGTGAACCATGAGTAGAGTTCAACTCACAGAATAGAATTTTCCCACCTATCCTGTCTTGCTGCAACCTACCCTGCCTCATGAACTGCTGTCCCCTCATTTCCCGGAACTACACAGAGTGCAATGTGGGAATCTGTGATGGGATGGGGAAATTGATTAAAGTTTCATCCTTAGCTGATGGAAGTATTCTTCCACCAGCAGAAAGGAAGCATTGGACAGAATCTTCAAGCAGTCACAAGCCGCTTGCTTCACATAGAAATAATAATGCTTAGTGTTTGGTTGAGGATTCAGAGCATATTGCATTACTTCAGTAATCCTTACAGCTGTCCTGTAAGGTAGGTCAGTATTACTATCCCTGTGATAGAGAAGTAACTGAGATAGTATCTTGCGAATTCATGGCTGAGGTAAAATATGAACCAAAGATTTTGCTGCTCACATCTCTTAAGCCCTATGTAATACTGCCTCTGTGGCGCACAGTGGTAAGCTGCAGTACTGCAGTCAAAAGCTCTGCTCACGACCTGAGTTCGATCCCAACGGAAATTGGTTTCAGGTAGCCGGCACGAGGTTGACTCAGCCTTCCATCCTTCCGAGGTCGGTAAAATGAGTACCCAGCTTGCTGGGGGTAAAGGGAAGATGACTGGGGAAGGCACTGGCAAGCCACCCCGTAAACAAAGTCTGCTAGTAAACGTCGGGATGTGACGTCACCCCATGGGTCAGGAATGACCGGTGCTTGCATAGGGGACCTTTACCTTTTTAATACTGCCCCTAAGTATCAAAACAGTAGCAAAACCTTTGGAGTAAATTCTAAGACTACAAGGTAAATGCTGTCTTATGTTCCTGACATGGTTGTACATATGTCCTCCACTTTGGTCACTTTGACCATTGCATTCTACAAGATGAAAAATATACAGTGGTCATTCCTGCAGATCCATTCTGCTGACGATTCATTCCGCTGACAGTAGAACTTTTCTCCAGTGCAGAGAACCTTCTACCAGTGGAAGTTCCTTCTTTGTGGTCCCTGTGCAGGCACCCAGGTAGGTTCTACACAAGTGCAGTGCATCCCTTTTCTCAATAAACTGTGTGGGCATGCCTCTTAGAGGAAGAAGCACCTTGAAGACTGCTCTAGAGCTGTCCTTTGCAGGTCCCTAGACCCCAGGGAGCTTCTCTGTTGTCTCTTCAAGAACTGTAGAGTGCCAACAGCTGCTACTGTTTTTAGTTATGTATGTAGGCATACTGTGTCAGGGACCTCTTTTCTGACAACAACTGTTTACATTTTTCACTTCTCTCATTGCACAAAATTTAACTCTTGTGCCTTTCTCAGGAGATGTGCAACGTTTCTCCATCAATTTCTTTGATGCCTCCTTTTACTTTTCTTTCTAAGAGGAGAAGGGATGATTGCATGACTTAAATCAGGTTTGATTAGTAACAGCACACACACACACACACCATGCTTAATTTACTTATCTTCGCCTGTGTGTCTGTGGGTGGATTGGTTATTCAGATGGACTGGAATTGTCAACAGCAAGACCTAAAGAGAAGTCTGTGGGAGTTGTTTGATGTCAGCTTGCATTTGTCCCACAATAAGCAAATGCACGTTTTATCCCATCAAAGAGAATTTTCCTTCTGGCTGCCCCAGTAATAGCTTCTGGAGGGCAACACAACTGATTTCATGTCACTGTGGCTAGTTTCTGCTAGCCTGGTTATATGTGGCATCTCAGCCATAAAAGTCTTCTGCATGAGTGGGGGAGAAAAGCCTTGGGAAGGTGACCTAACATTGACATTAGCAGGTCATACAAACAGGCAGGAAAGCATGATCAGAATGTCTGGACTCTGGAATATACTTCATTGAGGTTTTAGGTTGAAAGTTGTACATCTAAATTACCCACAAGATAATTGATAAAAGGCAAGTAATAGTAACTTAAATTTCAGACAAATCTGCATTCCTGGATTTTGAATTACCACATGCTTTCCATTCATTTTCTCAAAATTATGACAATACATGCATGCATTATCTATCTACATATAATGTGAAACTTATTCTAGTATGGTAGCTTTGTTTTATTTTTATCTTTTAATTTAAAGCTTGCACTGTGAGAATGTAGAGTGCAGATAACACAGTGGAATCTGGGTGCTGTTTACGAGACGACGTTCACACAGAGCCTTTTATTTTTGTAAACTAATACAAATCCTTTATTGAAAGGAACTCCATTCTAGACAGGGTAGAGTAGAGATAGCATTCTAAACTAACTAGCTAAACTAGGATAGATGGAGATGCAGGAAGCATGTCTTGCTCTAATGGTTGCAAGACGGAGGAGAGGGAGGGGGGAAGGAGAGAGAGAAGGTGTTAGCCAGAAGGAATTAAGTCTCTCTGAGAGTAGCAGTCTACACAAAGGGACAGCAGCGGAGCAGTAGAAAAGAAAGGATACATAGGGCCTGACCTATTTGTCTCGCTGTCTCTCTGAAGTCAGAGGCTAAGAGACAGCGCAGAGTCCTTCACTTCCAACATGCCCGACCCTGAAGGCTCAGAGCAGAAAACTACAAAGTCGAAGTAACTATCTCCTGTCGAAGGCTTTCACGGTCAGAGTTCATTGGTTCTTGTAGGTTATCCGGGCTGTGTAACCGTGGTCTTGGAATTTTCTTTCCTGACGTTTCGCCAGCAACTGTGGCAGGCATCTTCAGAGTAGTAACACTGCAGGACAATACTCAGCTCAAACCCAACCCCTTTCTGACTATATATTACTCTTCCTACACCCTTGACACTGAGAGACACTGTCCTTCAGTGTTACTACTCTGAAGATGCCTGCCACAGTTGCTGGCGAAACGTCAGGAAAGAAAATTCCAAGACCACGGTTACACAGCCCGGATAACCTACAAGAACCAATAACTATCTCCTGTTTCACTAAACTTTAGTTAAAGTTAAACATCAATTAAAAACATAGCAAAGGCTATATAAGAACATCAGAGTAGCCTTGCTGGATCAGACCAGTGGCTCACTTAGTTCAGCATCCTGTTTCCATCATTAGCTACTCAGATGCTACAAGCAGGGTCCAGAGACAACAGCCCTCATTTGCTAGTTGCTTCCCAACACTTCACCAGCAGAGACATTCTGCCTCTGATCCTGGATTTCCCATTCCTCTAATGACTAATGGCCCATTCCTCTAATGACTAATGGCCCATGACAGCCAAGAGAATCCAAACCATTTCAGATTACTTACTATTGGTCTGATTCAGAGAAAGCTGCACGACCCTTCATGCTAGAGAAAGAATCAGGCTTAGCCAGCCCAGATAATGGAGCAGGATATGTATTCCTATCTAGCAGGATATGTATTCCTATCTAGCTTACAAGTCAGGTGGGAAGGTGTGTCTTCATCTGAGGTGTGTTGTGCTGATTGCTTGTGGTGCAGGCGCTTTCTCACGTGCACCCAGTCCTTGCAGATCTTTCACTGTGTTTGCAGGCAATATATGTGGAGGCTGCCTGGATCACTGGTCTCTCCTTGGGTTTTGTGGGATCCTGTATAGGATAGTGTACATGAAACAGCTCTTCCTTAGACACCAGCATCCTGCTGAATCAGAGACCCCATCTCTATCCAATATGCCAAGACTCTGTCCCCCAAAATGTTTTTCTCACTCTTCAACTTTAGAAGCAATATAATGTGAGTAAGGCGCCACAGGTACAAGCCATGGCAGACGAAATAAGATCCTAACATTTCTTATGTCTAGTAGAGACTGTATAACTGGCCAACTGGTGGGCCATGGTCTGCATGCACCCCTCTTCCATCACCAAAGCAACTTTGTGTTAACCTCCCCGCCCCCCCCTCGCCCCCGCTACCTGCCGACTTCCTGGCAACTTTTAATCAAGGTGTGGTGAAAGTTATTACTTACAGTTTCACTGAGGAAAAAATGCATTTCCTGAAAGTTCCCCCAAGAGTCAGATAGGTCTTTCTGGAATTTCCCCAGGAGAGCAAAACATCTTGTCTGTCTGTCTGTCTGTCTGTCTGTCTGTCTTTGACTTGTTCATATATATATGTATATATATATATATAACACACACACACACACAGTGAGGGGAAAAAGTATTTGATCCCCTGCTGAATTTGCCCGTTTGCCCTCTGACGAAGAAATGACCAGTCCATAATTTTAATGGTAGGTTTATTGTAGCTGTGAGAGACAGAATAACAACAGGAAAAACCCCAGAAACCCAGAAGACAAAAGTCAGAGATTGATGTGCATTATAATGAGTGAAATAAGTATTTGATCCCCTATCAACCAGCCAGATTAGGGTTAGGGTTAGGGTTCTGCTGTCGACAGAAGCAATCAGTCCAACAGATTCCAAACTAGCCACCATGACCAAGACCAAAGAGCTGTCCAAGGATGTCAGGGACAAGATTGTAGACCTGCACAAGGCTGGACTGGGCTACAAGACTATTGCCAAGCAGCTTGGTGAGAAGGTGACAACCCTAACCCTAACCCTAATTGTCAACCTCCCTCGGTCTGGGGCTCCATGCAAGATCTCATCTCGTGGAGTTGCAATGATCATGAGAATGGTGATGAAGCAGCCCAGAACTACACGGGGGGAACTTGTCACCATGAAAACAGTTGGTAACACACTACGCCGTGAAGGACTGAGATCTTGCAGAGCCCGCAAGGTCCCCTTGCTCAAGATAGCACATGTACAGGCCCGTCTGCAGTTTGCCAATGCACATCTGAATGACCCAGAGGAGAACTGGGTAAAAATGTTGTGTTCAGATGAGACCAAAATCGAGCTCTTTGGCATCAACTCAACTCGCCGTGTTTGGAGGAGGAGGAATGCTGCCTACGACCCCAAAAACACCATTCCCACCGTCAAACATGGAGGGGGACATATTATGCTTTGGGGGTGTTTTTCTGCTAAGGGGACAGGACACGTTCACCGCATCGAAGGGACGATGGACGGACCATGTATTGTCAAATCATGGGTGAGCACCTCCTTCCCTCAGCCAGGGCATTGAAAATGGGTCGAGGATGGGTATTCCAGCATGACAATGACCCAAAACACACGGCCAAGGCAACAAAGGAGTGGCTCAAGAAGAAACACATCAAGGTCCTGGAGTGGTCTAGCCAGTCTCCAGACCTTTATCCCATCGAAAATCTGTGGAGGGAGCTGAAGGTTCGAGTAGCTACACATCAGCCTCGAAATCTTACTGACTTGGAGAGGATCTGCAAAGAGGAGTGGGACAAAATACCTCCTGAGATGTGTGCAAACCTGGTGGCCACCTACAAGAAACGCCTGACCTCTGTAATTGCCAACAAGGGTTTTGCCACCAAGTACTAAGTCATCTTTTGCAAAGGGATCAAATACTTATTTCACTCATTATAATGCACATCAATCTCTGACTTTTGTCTTCTGGGTTTCTGGGGTTTTTTCCTGTTGTTGTTCTGTCTCTCACATCTGCAATAAACCTACCATTAAAATTATAGACTGGTCATTTCTTCGTCAGAGGGCAAACTGGCAAATTCAGCAGGGGATCAAATACTTTTTCCCCTCACTGTATATATATATACACTTGTATAATTATTTCCCCTTAAAATAAAAAACTAAGCAATCATTTTTGTACTGTGCCTTGATCCTGTATCTACAGCTGAAGAGTGGCTTGGATCATGTAAATATGAAGTAGGCTGCATTTGCCTTTTCCTCAAAATACAGTCCACCGATCAAACTGCTTTTAATCTTGTCAAGCCATTTTCCTCACAGTCAACAGCTTTTCGCTGCTGCTTACCGTATATACTTGTGTATAAGCCGACCCGCGTATAAGCCAAGGTGTGTAATTTTTCCCCAAAAATGGGGAAAAATTAGGCACCCGCGCATAAGCCAAGGGTCGGCTTATAACACCTCCCCCCCGCAGACTTACCTTCTGGGCTCCTGGCAGCGGGAAGCGGCGGATCCGGCGGGGGCGGCCTTCCTGCAGCTGCAGGAGGCCCCCCCAGGCCGCTCCTGGCGGCGGGAAGTGGTGCGGGCCCGGCGGGGGCGACGGAGCATCCTCCCTGCAGCTGCAGGGGGCCTCTGGAGGCCGCTCCCAGCCGAGAAAAGGCGGCGGGGGCGGCTGAGCGGCCTCCCCGCGGCTGCAGGGGGCCTCTGGAGGCCGCTCCCGGCCTGGAAAAGGTGGCGGCAGAAGGAGAACTGAGGAAAGGATGCTCTCCACCCCTCTGTCACCTGTCCAAAAGGGCGGGAAGGACCATTGCCGCAGGGGAGGGGGAGCAATCCTTGTTGCTGGGCTAAAAAGAAGCTTTCTAAGCGTTCCGCGGCAGGCCTGCGTGAGCGCAGTTCCCATGTGTGCCTGCAAAGAGGACCACTCAGTGAACAACAGTTACGGGTAAGCAACCTTGTTTTCTTGCAGTTGACTTGCTATTTCTCACCGTACTTTTTGTTTCTTGTCAGGACACAATAGTCTTGTCAGGCTTTTGGTAAGCCACTCTGAGGACAGGCGGGATGTAAATAAATACACTGCCAGTGTAACTGTGCCCCTTCTCTCCAGACTGCAAGGGGCAACTAATAATAGGTTTTATGGAGAACTGTTCCTGCTAATTGTCTCCAGGGTCTCTTCAAGTTTTTAAATATCTCAGCATATTGTTTTTATTAACACGAAGTTCTCTCGTTTTGCCGCTCATTGGTGTGGGTGGCTGCTGCTATGGCAACTTTAACTCTCTCCCCTGCTGGATGTGCAGGCTTCTACTAACAGCTGTTCTGTTGCCTATAGGAAGCAGCATTTTATGGTTATGTTAACCAGTTGCTTTTTTTAACCAACAATTTTTACCAGAAAGGTGGAAGTGTTGAGAGTTTTATAATGCTGCTTCCCGACCCTGTCCCGTATTGAAGCCATTCGGTGTGTTCCAAAGCAGTTTCTCTCCCAGAGTTTATTTTTTTTTATTTATTCATTTATGTATGTGATTTATTGTCCATCTTTTTCACTTGGACTCCGGGTGGATTACAGAGTGAGTCAATACAACCAACAGGAGAGCGTATATAATAAACGATACAATAAGATTAGAGTTATAGAACCAATCAGAAATCAAAAAACAAATCTGAAGCAAAGCATAAGTATTAACTTTGACACATTAAATGATGCAAAAATTACATAGTAGGACCCTAGTTGCAGCAAGCTAAACATAGTAGTATAGACCACAGTTCCTAATAATTTGTCTGGCTATCTTTGTGAAACATTTAGTACAGTGCAACTCTATTGCCTGTGTAGAAAAGCCCTCTTGAATAATTCAGTTTTGCATAGTTTGGGGAAAGCCAGGAGAGTGGAAGCCTTCATGACCTCCTCAGGCAGGCCATTCCACAAGGTGGGGACACACTGTCAAGAGAAAATCAAAATATTTAAAAAAGGAATTGAGATGAAGTTAAACATCTAACTGTATTATGTTGGTTTCTTCCTCTTTTTCTTTGCATGTGGCATATGTCAGTATCAGTGGAGGTGATCAGGCTCTACTTTTAGAGTTGTGGGTTTGAAAAATGTAGAAATTACCGAGATCCTTGAGATTCACTTGCTACTAAACATTTCTGTGACACTCTGGGAGGAACTGCACATTACAAAGAACTATTTTGAGGGGTTAAACAGTGCCGTATTCCTTTGGATAACACTCACCCTTGAGCCACTTCCTCCTTCCAATAGAAATATATGGCTATGTTACTTCACATGAAATGGCTGTGGTTGGGAAAACAACCCTCTTTCATAATGATTGTGGAAGGTAACATTTTGTATGCAGTTCCACGCTGTGAACCCAACTTCTTCCTTTTTTCAACTGGAAATCAAACGCTGATTTCATTTCCTTCCTTCTTTCACTTGCTTCTCCCATAAGACCCAGCTGGTATCCTAGCTAGTATTCATGTGAGGATACTTGGGAACAAGCCAGATTGTCCATATGTGTACATCACACAAAACCAGTCTAACTCTGATCATAAGCAGAATTGCACCCTTTTAAGACCACTGACTTCAGTGGACTTAGAAATGTGGTATTCTGCATAGGATGGCACCATAACTTTTATAAATCATCTTCAAACCATAGTTTCAAACCCCACTATCTATAGTTGCCCACATTCCGATGAATTCACACTAGCCAAACCATGTCTGATCCTAGTTTGGTCCTAATTTGGTCATTGTATGGGTATACATACAATGGATATACATCAACTGTGTGTGTGTTATATGTATTTATCTACTGGGAATAGTTAGCCTATACTATAGGCTCTATGTTTTTAACTGGCTTGCTAAATCCCATATGCAGAGGACATATACAAGGAGAGGCCAGCAGGATCTGCTTTATACCTTGCAAATGCCTTTCTGTGGTTTAACTAAAAGATCTAATGAGACAGGACTGCCTCATATTTTCCTCCAAGTGTGGGAGTTCTGCTTGTTGTTGAAACTTCTTGGCAAACAGTGAGGCTCCTTGACGTACTAGCAGCTTCTCTAGCTATTAAGTATTATTGGGAGCTGTGATTCTGGAGAAGAGCAGGAGGTATGGCCCTAATTGGGTAACACTGTTGAGTAATTGATCTTTTGCCCTCTGAGGCTGGTTGTGTAAGGACTGGTGCATCCCCTTCTTCATATTACTTATGTGTGAAGTCACTGCAGGGCAGTTTCGATGGCAGTTCCACCAGTACGATGATGGTACTCTCCTCCCCCTCAGTTCCATATGGCACAGTCTTTCAGCTCTCCTCCCCAACTACTCGGTATGCAGCTGGGTGATGAATGGCTGTTGGCTGAATATCAATGCAAACAAGAGGGAGGTGGTCCCATAGGAAACCTTTAGAGGAAATGCCATCATGAGTTCTGCTTAGAAACAGGACTGTACATGTCTTATTTAATTAGGGGTTCCCCCCTTAATTCTTTGCTGTTTTCAGCTACATCAAGTAGCAGCAGAAAGGAGTGCAGTTTTAATACAACATGCAATTATGAAACTATATTTTTACTCCAGTGCAGTTAACCCCAAGGAGGACGTCTAGCAGTCCTCATGAGTTACCACATGGGTTATCTACGAGGCTGAAAGTTCGTGTGTGCCTCAACCAAGGATATATCTCTTAGATTTACAATTTATGTAATAGATCTGTGTTTTCTGTTTTGCAGCCTGTGTACCTAAAGTGTGAGACATTCTTTAAATTCTTTAAATTTTCTGAATTCTCTAAATTCTCAGGAGTGCACAGTAGACATAATGGCATGAGCATGTGTATGTGTGTGTGTTGACTATGAGGCTGGTATTTGTCTACTGCATGTCCAAAGACTCAAGTCCTCCCCTTGTGGTTTATCAGTATAGATGGTAAAATAATACTGCAAAGTGTGAATCAGCTCTCAGAGGGTGTGTAAAAAATAATAAGCAACTGCCCCTTAAGATGCATGGCTTTGATTTAGGCCAGTGGTTTTCATACCATTTCCTTGGAACCCTGGAGTTCTTCAGAAATTTATTTGTTGTTCTGGGATTAAAACACCTGTAACGATAAACAAGTTTATCTCAAAGGTTGCTTGTTTGCCATGACTGACCTTCTGCAATGTGGAGTTGTGGGAGAATTGTGCATACATTCTAGGACACACATTCTATATGGGGAAACAGGTCCAATAAGCCTAAACACCACCTTGTGAAAAATGGATAATTTCTAATTTGCAATTTACAGGGGTTCCTCAGCATGCAAATTGATTTAGAAGGAGTTCCCCAAGGACAGGAAGTTTGAAAGACACTTGTTTAGACAAAACCCATACCCAGATGGAGATTTCATGAGAATGGCAATCAAAGGTGCATAGTTGGTATAGAATTAGTGGCCCCCAAAGGTGAGTTGGAGCTTTATGGTCTCTCTGAACTAGCAGCTATTTTTAGTGGAAACAATATAACAGAGATATCCCATTGTCCTTTAGATGATCCTTAGTGAGGAATTTTTCTTTATTTTTTTTCTTGAACCAGGAGACCCACACCCTTACTATTTTTTAATGGAGCTTTCAAGGGTAAGAATGGTTTAGCAACATGCCTATGTATTCTCTCCGACACACATTCTGTTAGTGTTCTGCATCACAGCTACCCACTCTTTGTACAATTCCGTAAGCTATGCAGATAAATTTCTAATTAACAATGTATATTTGTAGAAAAGTATTCGAAACAGAACTATTGAATTGTTTACTCTATGACTACGAAGTCTGATGTTTTTTTTTTATAAATTTTTATTGGTTTTTTAAAACTATAAATTCTTCATAATTTTAACAACAATGTAAAAATAATATCACAATCACAATTACATTAATTGTTGTCTTGATTACCATTAAACATAAAAAATAAACCGACTTCCCCGTCACCTCCATCTACCTCTTAATGAAGTGTTATTATCCTTCGTTAACATATTCTGATCCTAGTATTAATCTCATTCTAAAGTTTCATGTTATATAAAATTTTACATTCTGGATCAGAGTAAAAAGTAACCTTCCCTTTTTCCCAGATCTTATACATTATCACAATGATTCCTTCAATTCTCCCCTTTTCCCTAGTTTCTCCAACTCCACCAGTTCTAGCATTTAAATGATTTAATCCCTTTATTCTGAAACCTTTGTCCCTTTCCATTTGGCTGCATAAGATTGCAGCCAGTATAATATAAATTTAATCATATTAAACAACATCTTCTCCAATATTTTAGGGATATTTCCTGTTTAATCGATCTTATTTCAGTGTAAATCATATCCCAAATCCATATCACAAGTCCACCCCTTATTAAAAAAAAAGAGAAAAAACCAATATCCTTAGTACATTACAACATTTTCCTTAAAGTAATAATCACATATTCCAGTATACTTTTATATCAATTGATAGTCTATATAAGGAGGACTTGTTTACATAATCCCAAAATGATGTCTAAATCTTAATTCCACTACATCATTAATAGCCATGCCACCCATCCACGCTGTCAAAGCCTTCCAATCCAGCAATCATATTTAAATCAGTCCTTTAACCATGGTCTAGTAGTTCCTTCTGCAACTGAAATAAGTCAGTCAGGTATGGGAACAGGATTTCTTTATGCTCTCTCATTTCCTCAGACAGGGTGCGTGTCCAAAAATAATTCTTTCTGGGCTTCATTTCCATCATGGCTTCAATCTGTGTTCCTTGACCTGCTCTCTTCTTCCTTATATCCACACGTCCTTCCATGACTTTTTTAGATGAAAAGTCCATTTCTTGTATGTCTGATCTTTTTGTCACCAGCTGGTTACCTTCTTGGACTTCTGTCTTCTTCTTTGTATCCTAGTATTCTTCCATGACTTTTTGGACAGAAGAATCCATTACTTGTATGTCTGTATTTGTGGCCATCATTTGAATTTTCATGACTTTTATGTCTTCTGTAACCAGATCCAACTTCTGATTACATACCTGTGATGATTGGTCAAGAGTCATCATCATTGAAATCAGTTGAGCCATCTGTGTTGATATCTGTTTTACTTGTTTAATTGTCGCCTCAGAATGTTTAGCAAGCATGTCCTGTACTTTTTTTCCATGGTTAAATTCTGTAAAGTTTCCTTTAATTTCATAAGGCAGGGCTATGAATTTAGCCAGATCAGGGAGAGGTTCCAGACATTTACATATGTAACTTAGTTAAAAAATTGATGGTCATCTAGCAGGAGTCCATTACATGTAGTTGATAGAGAATATTTCATTGACCAGCTTAATATCTTTTTCGGGTTGAAGAAGTGAGTATTTAAGCTTAAAATAACTTTTTAAAGTTGAAAATACCAACGAGTTTTACCAGACGCTCTAGATCGGCAGAACCAGGAAGTATTCCAGGAGTTGCCTCATCGCGGACCTTCTATCGTCTCTTCTCTATGGTTGTTGCCTTCAGGAATGGTTTTGGTGTAACACGAGTAAGACGAATTTCCGGTCCTACGACCTTCTTCCTGTTGATTTGCTTGTAGAACAATAGAGAGGGATATTGAATGAAGCACAGAGTCTTCCGGTCAAGAAATCCTCTTTGTTGTAAAACGTGGCTGGAGGACCTTTTTTACCCCAAGCAAATTCTCAAAGGTTTCTCCCTCCCCTTCCTTTAAGAATGCGTCGGATTGGCAGATCTTACGTCAATCATTCAAGCTCGTTGTTTTAGTTTAAGTTGATCAGTTTGATAAGGCTCCTGCTGCTTTGTCTGATGGATCTCATGCAGCAAAATCATCCAGTTCAATTAAGGGAGGGAGACGGTTACCAGGAATGTTTTCTTCAACCCCCTGTTATTCGATAACGCCAGTGAAAAGCGAAGGATTCTTATCTACTCACTTGGGCGTCTGGAGGTGAGGTTTTAATCTTGATGTAGTCCTTATGATGTTTATAAGGTGCTGGAGGGTAGATTCTAAAGCCGAAGTTGCGCGCTGGCGATTTCAATCCCTTCGTGCCCACGGGATCAAACGTCTGAAACTCCGGGGGACTTAATAAAGCTTCCTCGGAGTATTCAGGAGATCAAACCGCATATATGGCTGCAGGGAATTCCTGCTTCTCAGCCCACTTGCAAGGGCTGGATTGGGGTGCGGTAAAACACCCCAAATTACACACAAACTTGGATTCTCCCCAGGAGCCCCTGGGAGGACGTGGCAATCAGCCCAGCGTCAGCACCGGAAGTCGACTACGAAGTCTGATGTTGTGACTGTTTGAATAATACTCTGCCACTGGGATTGTAACCGGAAGAAGAAGAGCAATATTTCTGGATTTGCCCACTGGTCTCCTTACCATGCAGTGCAGTCAACAAATAAGATGGAAGATGCTCAGCTTTACAGTCAAGGTTCCTCCCAGTTCATTTGTTCATTCTTCATTCCTCCTGTAAAAGCTGTCCTTTGGTTTTCAGGTTCAGAAGTTCATCATTGCTGAAAACTGGCAGAAAGAGCTGATTGGCAGGCTGGCGCCTCAAAGTCTGGGGCTCCCTTTGTATTTGGAGTGCATAGCATGATGTCCATGCTGAGGAAAAAGACTTACATTCCAAGGCTTAGGAAAATGGCTTAAATGCAAGAAAAACAAGGCACAGAAAACACTTCTTTTGGCGGCAAATGGCGTCCTGTGAACAGTCCTTTATTATAGTAATCAAAAATCTTATTTCAAGAGATGGTCATGGTGTGGGGAAACGAAGCCTCTACTCAGGGCCACCTTCATTTTGAGAGCAGGTTTTTTTTAGGGGGTGGGTGATAACTTAGCCAGCCAGAGTCTCGACCATGGGGGCTATTCTGAAGGAGACTGCTCATCTGAGCAGGTGAGGAAGTCTCCTTCGGAAGCCTGGTGGTGTGAGTAGCTGTTAAAGCCGGTTCTTTTTAGTTGGAGGATATATACCTCTGGACGGGACTGGGTGAGCCTGTCTTTTAACTAACTCTTATGTTTGATCCGGATTAACCCACTGAAAGGTGATGGTTGGTCAGACCAAGTTGGCTCCGATTACACAACTCCTACCTCAAAAGGGTCCCAACTATTTAAAAAATGGAAGAAAGCACAGAGCCGTGCATCTGAACAAAGGCGAATATCCATTCTGCATTTTTGGGAATCGTCAATTTGGCTTTGGGCATATTCCCAGGTTTGGGTATTCAGTCTACCCAAAACCTAAATATTGCCAAAATGGCTAATTTCGGGTTTATTTTTGGTCCGGGTATATCGATATGCACAACCCTACTGGAAATTCTTGAGGGGAGGTGAAGTTGGGGATGGGGAGTTGCAGTGGAAAAGGAATAATTAAGCACACAATGTTGTAGTGAGCAAAGGAAGCATTAAGAACACACACATTCCAGAGCACCTCCCACAAAACAGCTTTTATCTAGCAGCAAGACCATTGGGGTGTAGTTACATGGTTTTCCAAGTAATATCTGGACTACATCTTCTAACTGTTAAGACTGAGCTCAAGCTAAGGCAGCTAACTTGCAGTCCACCAAGCTGACTCTCCTTGTGTGTCAACCCACTAGAGGCTCCATAAACCCAATACCATACATGGCACTATACTTTACTTGAATGAGACTGCTCATACAGCCAATTCGACTCTGAACAGTGACGCACTAAGATTTGTTTTTAAAATTTGTTAATCCAAAATTAACAAATTTTAATCTTAATCTTGGCAACTTAATCTTGGTAATCTTGGAAAACTTGGCAACTGCCAAAATAATATTAAAATCCACCCCTGCTAAAAGGAACTTCAAATTATCAAATTCACACCTAAAGTCCCCAATGAAAGGTTTTATCCATCTATCTCTTGCCACATTAAGCAGGCCACAGCTGAATAGCGATTCTTGAAGGGTGTCTATTTGACCAAACCATATTTACACACTCAGAATACGGCACCTTATTTAATAGACCCAATATCTCCCCTGACAGAATCGCATTCAATCTAGCCAACATAAGTAATAGTCTAATGTGGGACTGTCGAAGTATGTTAGAATAGATTGTGGTAGCATTAAACCTAGGTGTAAAGGTGAACATACTCTATGTGCTCTTATCATGGTGCTTCTAAAATCCAGTTTTGGCAAACAGCTGAAGATTAAAGAAAAGGCTGCTGACATGGTGCTGTACATCAGATACATAAGGTGGGAAGGACAGGTGTTTGTTCTTAAACATGGGGAGCTGTAGCTTACACATCTTTCACTGGGGAGCTATAGCTAATACATCTATCCTTCACACTTCTATATTTTTTCTGCAGGAAACAGCTTCAGCAGACATGACTTGCCTCTAAAGTGGCTCCCTACTGTTTATCCAAAGTTACTGGAGTTCTGAAATCTTGCAGTGGCTTTTAAAGTTACCTATAGCTCTCCCCTGAAAGAGAGGTTAATTTGGTCTGGGAGCCGAGGTCTCTTGAAACTCATCCATTTGACACTGCTGCTGATTGTTGTTTTGTGATGTTTTATGATGTTTCAGTGGCTGCTTATTCATTTTAGTTTACCATTTTTATTACTTTAATGTTTTGATTTTAAACTATGAACAACTTTGAAAACTTGGTTGAAAGGATGCCTAGACATTTGGCATAAATAAACAAACTAGAGTGCATAAAGGAGAACTTAAGAGTGATAAAACAACCATCAAACTAACGACTTACAGCTCATTTCTGAGGGGTGGGGAGCTGCACTGGGGCTGAAAGCGGCACAGCAAAGGCGCAGCGGAAGTAGCTCCTAGGCAGTGTGGTGTGCAGTGGCCTGCCAAGAAATGCCAACAAAATGCAGAAAATACACAAGGGGCACTCGATGGCATGGCCGTGCTGGGATGCAGGGGGCCAGGCCTGACCTTCCCCAACCCCTTCCTGCCCAACCTGGAAGACATCGATTCGAGACCCTGAGACAGAAAGGATTTATTACCGGGGGGGGGGGGGGGACGACGACTGATGACTCCAGGCCTGTGGAGCCGGGCACGGAGCCAGCTGAATGGGTAGGATGGAGCTCCGAAGGTGGGGGGCCGTTGTGGCCTTGTAGCCAGTCTGACACCACATCATCCAGTACACTGATGGCATGCCCTTAGGGTTGCCTTGATGGCTGGCTGTGTGGGTTAACTGGCTATTAGCCTTGACCGAGGTGGTCAGAGAGGTGGTCTTCAGAGAGATGTGCAGATTAGTCGGCTCTCAGTGATGATGGTTCGACCCCTCACATTCCTGGTTATGGCCTCCGCATGGGATGGTGGTGCTCCCACAACCCCTCGGGACTTGTCCTCCGGCCATAGGTGGCCTCGAGGCCAGTCCCCTTGGGGCCCAGCTCCGCTCCTCTAGAGGCCAGGATGTTCTCACCTTCTCTGCATTCCTGGTGGCACAAACGTTGAGGCATAGTGGCTGTCCCCTCCAAGGTGAGAACGGTGACCTGAAAACAGAGCAGAGGGTCCATTCATGGGGCCAGAGAGGAGTGGCTCCTGTTGGTGGGGGCCCCGGGGCCCCACCCTCCATGTTTCTGCATTGGGGATTGACCAGTCTGGGAAGTGTATTGAGGAGGAACGGTTAATGGAGAGTGGTCCTGCAGCTCAGGGAGGTCCTGGCCTCCTGTGGGGCTCGAAGTTGGACCAGTTTTGGAAGGCATGACTGCTGGGTAAGAGAGGGTTGGGGCCAGCTTCTTACCTGCAATAGGGAGCCTGGGACCCCGGGGTTCCAGAGAGGCACCTCAGTATAACTTGCAAGAGAATCTGCCCGGGAGAGCTCATCCACACATTATGTGGCGTGAGTCTCCTGGCTGGGTGTTAGTTCAAAATGAGAGCCCAGGTAGGGAGGGGGACAGCCCTGGTCCCTTGACCCCAACGTGAGAGCAGCCAGCCTCATACCAAGTCCCACAGGAGGACTCGGGTGTGGCACAGGGAACCCGTCCCTGCAAGGGGGTGCCTTCTATCAGTAAGCCGTTGTGGCCTTGTAGCATGCCATCAGTGTACTGGATGTCGTGGTGGCTACAAGGCCACAACAGCTTACTGCTTGGGGCGGAGAGGCACGAAAGTCCACACCTCGGGGAGCTTTCCAATAGCATCTTGAGCTGCGCAAGCCTTTCCTTTCAGGAGTGGTGCTTGAGCGAAGTGGTGCTTATGGGGGATTACCCATCAAACCAGGGGCCTCCTCTGAGGAGGCGCAGCCACTTCCGTCTCTGGCTCATTGGCCAGGCACTTGGTTGGATTCCACAGCCGCCAGGCGGAGCCACGGCAAAGCGAGCAGTCTGCTTGGGAGGGTGATTGCATGAGGCTCTGTGGGCTGTCCAAGGAATATACCTGGTGTAATGGTACACCTTCAAAGATGGGGATTCCTTCTCCGAAAGCCCTTTGCAACTGAACTAGTGCTGAGAATGCCCCCGGGGATGCCCCTTGGGCATTGGCATGTGCTCCTGCATCATTCTTGCACTGGCTAGGGGTTTCACCACCGTTCCCATGACAGTGCTCACTGCCACCCCTTCGTGCTGGCCTAACTCCTCTTATGCTGGTGCCCATGCCAGTTTAGACCGCACACATGGCCCCCAACCTCAGGAATAAGCTGTTAATAGCCAGCAGCTGCAACCTGGAATCATGGGTGGCTGCTATTTCTTATGTTGGTTTGCTGGTGATAGCCTTTCGCTTAAAGAACCACTGAGTATCATTGACTCATTTACTGGGTTTGCCACATTGATGTTATGCCTGTTCCCAAGTTACAGTCAATGCATGTAAAATCCGTTTACATTGTACACTTAATTATTCTTTAAACATGTGTTTAGTAATTCTCAATATTACATTCAATGCATTTACAGCTGATTTAAATTCCACATTTATCCAGGCACTGGTTCTTGGCTTCACTGGTAAATTGAACGCATGTTGGCTCATTTGAACAAACAGATATATGTTCGTACATGGAGGAAGTATGTGTGTTCACTGTAACATGCGAACAGGGCTCTTGTGTTCCCCAAAGGAGGGCTAATACACAATGTTAGGGCATCCGTAAGTGCATGTGTCTGGCCTGACTGGGGTTTCTACAGGCCTTTACCCTGGGGTTTGAGCCATGGAAGTCATAAAGTGTGTTTTAAGCACAGGCATTGGGAGTGTGAGTCCCTAAGCAGATGAGGATACATTAAGCAGCTCAAGACAGATGTTGGGGGGAGGGGGGATGAGTTCCTTATTGGCTCATCAGTATTCCATTACAATGTGGCAACTCCCAGTACAGAAAAGAGAATCTGCTGCATATCAAAGGAGAGCAGTAAAGTGAAAATCATGTTGCTTCTCAAATGAATGGAAAAGGGGATTGATTTTTGGAATGTACTCAGAAGCTTTTTTTAAAGATTGATTTATTCGGTGGTGTGTGCATTTGGTTGTTATCTTGCTGTTCATAAGAGAATTTTATGCCACAAGCAGGTGATGAGCTTGAAGATTTTGCCATAAAGATAAGCCTAATTATCTTTCACCTTTTCCCTCTTTCTTATGGAAATTTAGGTTAAAAGCATGACTGATAAGTGTCAAATTGGGCATGGGATTGGAATTGTAACATTCACTGTGGATTCCAGTGTTTAGGATGCCCAGATGCTTGTGTGCACAGGTGCATACTGCAGTGGTTTATAACAGCCTTGCACACAGCATGGGTTTCTCAAGAACAAGTCATGTCAGACTAACCTTATCTCCTTTTTTGAGAAAGTTACTACCTTGCTGGATCAGGGGAACACTGTAGACATAGTTTATCTTGATTTCAGTAAGGCTTTTGATAAGGTTCCACATAATATTCTTATTGATAAATTGGAAAAATGGTGTTTAGATCCTATTTCTGTTAGCTGGATTTGTAACTGGTTGACATATTGCACCCAAAGAGTGCTTGTTAATGGTTCCTCATCCACTTGGAGAGGAGTGACTAGTGGAGTGCTTCAGGGATCTGTCCTGGACCCTGTGTTGTTCAAGATCTTTATAAATGATTTGGATGAAGGAATAGAGGGGATGCTTATTAAATTTGCAGATGATACTAAATTGGGAGGTGTAGCAAATACAGTAGAAGACAGAGCCAGGATACAGGATGATCTTGACAGGCTGGAGAATTGGGCTAAATGCACTTCAACAAAGACAAATGTAAAGTTCTGCATTTAGGTAGGAAAAATCAAATGCATAATTATAGGATGGGGGACACTTGTCTCAGCAGTTGTGTGTGTGAAAAGGATCTTGGGGTCTTAGTAGACCAAACACTGAATATGAGTCAGCAGTGTGATGCGGTAGCTAACAAGGCAAATGCGATCTTGGGCTGTATCAACAGAAGTATAGTGTCCAGATCATGCGAAGTGATGGTATCGTTTTACTCTGCGCTGGTTAGACCTCACCTAGAGTATTGTGTTCCATTTTGGACACCACAATTCAAAAAAGATGTAGACAAGCTGGAACGTGTCCAGAGGAGGGCAACAAAGATGGAGAGGGGTCTGGAGACCAAGTCCTATGAGGAAAGGTTGAAGGAGCTGGGTATGTTTAGCCTGAAGAGGAGAAGACTGAGAGGTGATATGATAACCATCTTCAAGTACTTGAAGGGCAGTCATATAGAGGATGGTACTGAGTTGTTTTCTGTTGCTCCAGAAGGTCGGACCAGAACCAGTGGGTTTTAATTAAATCAAAAGAGTTTCCATCTAGACATTAGGAAGAATTTGTTAACAGTTAGAGCAGTTCCTCAGTGGAACAGGCTTCCTTGGGAGGTGGTAAGCTCTCCTTCCCTGGAGGTTTTTAAGCAGAGGTTAGATGGCCATCTGTCAGCAATGCTGATTCTGTGACCTTAGGCAGATCATGAGAGGGAGGGCACATTGGCCATCTTCTGGGCATGGAGTAGGGGTCACTGGGTGTGTGTGTGGGAGGTAGTTGTGAATTTCCTGCATTGTGCAGGGGGTTGGACTAGATGACCCTGGTGGTCCCTTCCAACTCTATGATTCTGTTAAAAGTGAACAGCCAACAAGCAGGGGTTGGTGGTTGTATCACATGACAAGCTGTGTTAAATTACTGTGTAAACTGGCTTCAACCATGTAATTTCTTCCAAAGATGTCACCAACATTATTTGGTGACAACACAGAGAGCAACCAATTATTTAGTGGGGTGTATGATGAGGCTCTTGAATATGGCTTGTAACAGCAATTTCAAGGAACATCAACCTTATTATAGATTGTGGTCTTTTGATAGGAACTTAGGAGGTCTGAATTCAAGTTCCAGTTCATACTTGAGTAACAGTGCAGTCTTATGTAGAGTTACTGCAATCTATACTATTAATTTCTTTATATCTTTTAGCCCACTGTGGTCTCTTATCAAATGGATTTTTCAGATTACTTTAGACTCTGTGCAATCCTAGATACCTGGCAGTTGCAGGCTGGGAACAGAGAGAATAGATTTTGTGGTGTTTTCATTCTTGAGTCTGGACTATACATTCCAGGGGACAGCAAAGAAAGACATCTGACAAATTAGCACACAATTGTGTGCATCAATCTCATTGATTTCAGTGTGTTGCAAAGTATTGCCATGTTGGACAGCAGCCACAGAATGAGACTGCTGAATGCTTGCTTGTCTGTGGCTTGCTGGGAGTTTAGATAGCAAGGATTTTTTTTAATGGAGTTAAATGGAGTAGCAGTTGTCTAGAAAAGCTTCAGTTTTTTGTCTTTGCACACAATGAGGTTAATTAGCGTTAATTGCCCTCAGCTAATATATGTGAAAATGCAAGCAGTAGAAGTCGGCTAGCTGTCCCTCCAATACTGCTAAAAGTGCCATATATATTTTTAGAACTAATAATGATGGTATAATTTCTCCTGTTCTCAGGCCCCTTTGTCATTTTATTCAGAAGAAAACTTCAGGACATTTCATGCTTCATGCATGGCATCATTAATGTGGCTTTAAAAACTTCTTCAGATCATGGCTTGCGTTTGTACATTCATTTTTTATTGTTACTCTTCACTACAGTATCTATTTATTTCATTTATATCCCACTCTTCTAGCCAATGGGGACCCAAAGCCTTCTCTTCTCCATTTTATCTTCCCAACAATCCTCTGAAGTAGTTTAGGCCAAGAGAGAGTGATTGGCCTAAGATCACTTAGTAAGCTTCAATGGCAGAGGGAGGATTCAAACCCAGGTCTCTCAGATCCTAGTCCAACACTTTACACCACATTGGCTCTCATCTGTAGGGATTTCCTATTTTTATCTGAATGATAATGTTCTCTTCCCCACCCCTTGAGGACAAATGTGATACTGCTGTCAATTTGTGTATGTGTGTGTTTTTTTCTCCTTCAGATGTATATCACCAACACAATAAAATCCAGAGGAACAAGGCTAGCAAAACCAGTCCTTTGTTTGAGCTTAATGTGTATGGCCTTTCTTACTGGTATCAACAGAGTAGCAGAATATCGAAATCATTGGTCGGATGTGATAGCGGGATTTCTAGTTGGCATTTCTATAGCAGCGTTTTTGGTAAGTATAGTTACAGCCTGCTTAAAATAACACAACAGCAAAAGGGAGGGGGCTGGGAGAAGACAAAATGGGCAGGAGGGAGTTTTAAGAGACCAGGACAGCCAACAGAACATCATAGATGAAAAAAATGTTGCTGTCCTCAACCACAGGCCTGGCAGAACATCTCTCTCTTGTAGGCCCTATGGAACTGAGAAAGGTCCATTAGGGCCCAGGTCTCCTTACACAGAGAGCTCCCCCAGGCAGGGATCACAGCTAAAAAAGGAAGTGGCCCTGGTCGAGAACAGCCGGATAACCTTTGGGCCAGGGGTCACCAGGTGTTTATCCAAGGAAGAGTGCAAGGCTCTCTGGGGGGTGGGGGTGGGGTAGAATGGGAAAGGTGGTCCTGCAAATATGAGGTTCCCAGACCACTTAGGGTTTTGAAAGTAATCATCAGCACCTTGAAACTGATCCATAATTCGATTTGAAGCCAGTGCAGCTAGCGGAGCACAGGTTGACTATGTGCCCTCCAAGGAGTTCCCGCTAGGGTCCATGCAGCTGCGTTCTGGACCAATTGTAATCTCCGGAGCAGCTTCAAGGGTAGCCCCGCATAGAACGAGTTACAGTAGTTCAATCTGGAGGTGGCCATTGCATGGATCACTGTGGCTAGGTCCTGGTGGGACTGATAGGGCTTAAGCTGCCAGACCCAGCAAAGGTGGAATAAAGCCAACCTGGCAACAATGGTGACCTGGGTCTCCACAGAAAGAGAATCCTCCAGGATCACCCCCAGACTTCAGACAGAGGCTGATGGTATTAACTGTTCTCAATCAAGGGTCAGCAATAAATTCACCCAAACTGATCCACCTCGGCCCAGCCACAGGACCTCCATCCTTTTTGCTCCTTGGCTTTCCCCATGAACATGGTACATGTAAATGTGTGCACACATGTGTACTGGTTTGGCTGAAAATGAATCCAAGCTCTCCACCCCTGCCCCAAAGCATTTAAGCATCAGTTTAAATACTACAGGTGGTAACTGTATACAACAAAGAGCTAATTAAAAACACACCAGCCACGAGCAGTGGCACCCTGAGCAAAGTCACATCTTTCTACTGATTTCAATGGACTTAGACTGGAGTTACTCTGCATAGGACTGCAGTGTTAGAACTGTATTAAGTTATTTTTTAGAGATGTTTTGAAGATCTCATTCAGTACAGAAGAGTACATTAATAATAATTATTTATATCTTAAGCACATGGAGTTGGATCCAGTGGTAATTTTCTGCCAACAGGAAGCATTGCATCAGAGGAAAGAAATTGCCTCCCTGTGTTCTCACGTTGCAGCCCACTAAAGTCTCCCAAATGCTGCTTCTGGAGATAGGGGACCCCTTGGAAGAACATGAGGGGTGAATTAGGGGTCCTCAGTGGGTAAGAAGAATCTCTGAAAATCACTCTCCCCTAACCCACCCACCCACACCTAGTGGCAGAAAATTACTGCTGGATCCCATCAGTACAATTCTTCCATAACATTTAATTTTCTCTTTCTAGGTTGTGTGTGTGGTAAATAATTTTAGAGGTAGACAACCAGAAAATGGACATTCTCACATGGACAATCTGGTCCAGATGCCTATGATCAGCATTCCACGGGTAGAAAGTCCTTTAGAAAAGGTAATGTTCTTCCGGATGGGTTTCTTGTTGAGTCTGTACAATTTGTACAAATTCTACTGCCTCGAGTATTTAAATCTTCTGATTTATAGTCTCAGCTGTCACTAATAGAAGGCTAGTGCTGCCCCCTTTAAGTTCTCCAAGATTGTGTGATACCATGTAGAAAATCAACTGTGGTCTCCAGGAGCCTGGAAACAGCAAATTATGACACATTTAAAAGAATCTGAGAGCTTAATCATTGTTTTCCAAATGTGCCCGTCCCATGTATATGCAATGAGGAGAAACTTCCTGTGATGCTCAAGCCATGTTTAGTTAAGAGATCCTTGTGCAGGTCAAAAGAATATTCAGACATTGAACAGTATTTCTTAGGTCCACTATCCCCATTCCTGGTGAACAAAAGTTCAGTGTGTGATAGATTGAGACAATCATGATAGCAGGACCGTTTACTGCTTAAAATTTATATTGCAGAGATGATTTGCCATTGCCTTTCCCTGCAGTCTTCCTTGGAGGTCTCCCTTCCAAGTACTGACCCTGCTTAGCTTCTGACAACATCGGGCTGTACCATGCTTTGTTCCCTCTTATTTCATCCAGTGTGTGTGTGTGTTTAGTGCCGTCAAGTCGCTTCCGACTCATGGCAACCCTATGAATGAAAGTCCTCCAAAATGTCCTATCTTTGACAGCCTTGCTCAGATCTTGCAAATTGAAGGCTGTGGCTTCCTTTATTGAGTCAATCCATCTCTTGTTCGGTCTTCCTCTTTTCCTGCTGCCCTCAACTTTTCCTATCATGACTGTCTTTTCCAGTGACTCTTGTCTCATGACGTGACCAAAATACGATATCCTCAGTTTAGTCATTTTAGCTTCTAGGGTCAGTTCAGCCTTGATTTGATCTAGAACCCACTGATTTGTTTTTTTGGCAGTCCACGGAATCCGTAACCCTCTCCTCCAACACCACATTTCAAAGGAATCTATTTTCTTCCTATCAGCTTTCTTCACTGTCCAGCTTTCACACCCATACATAGTAATAGGGAATTTCATCCATTACACAGAGGCAAACTAGACTTTCTGCAAAGCATGCAGTTAATGTATTATATGATATCTATGCTTCTAAACCCATGTTTTTGGCATCCACACTTTACATTTTTAGGTGTGTCCTTAAAACATTCTAGGTGTACATCTAAAAATATGCCCCAGTCTACAGTTACAGACTATTCAAACCTAACAGACTATTCAAACCTAACAGTTACAGACTATTCAAATCTAACACACAGTTGCCAAAATGCAGATATGTATCCCCATTCTTATAAAAAATAATGTACCCACCAAGCATGATAAGGATGAGCAACACAATGTGAATGTGGAGCAACTCCCTTGCCAGTGCTTCTGTGTCTTGCTGGATTGGTGCAATAATGCATGAAGTGGCCCCCATAGAAAGTGATGTTCCTTGGGGGTGTTTTTGTTTTACTTCACTTCATAAACTGCCAGCTCTTGGGAATGAACCTGTCCATTTAAAAGACATTTGCGTGTAGGGACTGTAGTACAAGCCTTTTATGTGTTTCATTCAGTTCCAGCTGCAGGAAGAAAAGTACCAGATTTCTTTTCAGCATTCTCCAACAGGCCTGTTAAACTAAACATGTCTAAGTAAGCTTTTTTGACACTTTGTCAGAAAGAGGACACCATCTCATTTGCTCGAGCAAGCATTTAGTTGATGAATGTGTGTCTTTGGTGTAATTCATTCTGTTAGCTCTTTGCAAGGCATCAAAATAAAGCAAAATATTGGCTGCCCTGGGAAGGGCTGTTGTAAGGGCCAAATTAGATGCAAGAAGGGGCAACTTCATTTGTTTTCCCCCTTTCTGGTCCATTCATTTATGAATGCAAACCAAAGAGGTTTATCTGGAAAATGTTAAAATTACAAATATATAAATTTTAATAAGGTGCACATGTAGATTAAAAGCATAAAACTCCTAGTAAAGGCAAAAACTTACACATTCAGTATATACAAACATAAACAACTGCGATGTACGATCTTTCCATGACCAATATGAGATCCAAAAAGGACCAGATGCGTTTCGGCCTGGATAGGCCTTCCTCAGTGGTCAGTATAAAATTATAACTTATCACACATCCTAATATTATAATCATAACATAATGAGCAGTAAGAAATATCTAAAAGCCCTTCAGGTACAGTGAAGCTCCCTGTGAATTTCTTTATTTCTTATACGTTAAAACCTGGCTTCACTGTCTCACCTTCTGTTGTATGCTGGGTTCTTAAGGATTTGGATACATCAAGCAGTGTATTAGATCAAATGGATTCTGAGCTAATGTAGGGTACAGCCATTCCTAGCCCTAACAGACAGTTAAATATGCATGTGACACAAACTGGGATGCACAAGTGGGAAGCTGAGGGTGGCAGAGGTAATTTTCACCCTATTTCTCAAAATCTCCCCTTTCAGGGATCTGAGTAAGCAGGTTTCTCCTGTAACTGACTCTCAGCTGTTTTCAACATTCTGGATCATATTCTGTCCTCATCAGGCCGTTTTTAGGGCTTTTTATTTTAAAATTAATTTACAGAGTCATATTTTTACAGCATACCTGGTATTTTTGCAGTCATATTTTTACAGCATATTTTACAGCATACAGCCTAAGAATGTTGTGACTCCTACCTTGTCTGTGGTGCCCCCTTTGTGCTGATTTCATCATCCATACAGGGGCTGAGGCTGACCACTTTACAGTTGGGCATGTTATGAAACTTCTTTCATTTACTATATCCTTATCTACTCTTAAGGTAACAAAAAGAAATAACAAACAGCCTTCCGGTCTGATTTAGAAACGAGGTAGAGTTTAATTGGAAATGTTATGCAGTATAGAGAATATATCCTAATGGCAAATAACGGCAATTAATTATACGCTAATTCCATGTAATTGGCATGCAGTCACATAATCACATTTAACATAAGAACATAAGAAAGGCCATGCTGGATCAGACCCAAGTCCCATCACATCCAGCAGTCTGTTCACACAGTGGCCAACCAGGTGCCTCTAGGAAGTCCACAAACAAAGACGACTGCAGCAGCACCATCCTGCCTGTGTTCCACAGCACCTAAAATAATACGCATGCTCCTCTGATACTAGAGAGAATAGGTATGCAGCATGACTAGTATCCATTTTGACTAGTAGCCATGAATACCCCTCTCCTCCATGAACATGCCCACTCCCCTCTTAAAGCCTTTCAAGTTGGCAGCCATCACCACATCCTGGGGCAGGGAGTTATACAATTTAACTATGCGTTGTGTGAAGAAATACTTCCTTTTATCTGTTTAGAATCTCTCACCCTTCAGCTTCAGCAGATGACCCCGCATTCTAGTATTATGAGAGAGGGAGAAAAGCTTCTCCCTGTCTACTCTTTCCATACCATGCATAATTTTATAGACCTCTATCATGTCTCCCCATAACCATCTTCTTTCCAAGCTAAACAGCCCTAAGCGTTTTAACCACTCTTCATAGGGCAGTTTCTCTAGTCCCCTGATCATTTTGGTTGCTCTTTTCTGCACCTTCTCAAGCTCTGCAATATCCTTTTTAAGTGTGGTGACCAGAACTGTACACAGTATTCTAAGTATGGTCACACCATAGATTTGTACAAGGGCAGTACGATAGCAGCAGTTTTATTCTCTGTTCCTCATTTAATTATGGCCAGCATGGAATTTGCCTTTTTTACAGCAGCCGCACACTGGGTTGACATCTTCATTGAGCTATCCACTACCACCCCAAGATCCCTTTCTTGGTCTGTCGCTGCCAGCACAGATCCCATCAGTGTATATGTGAAGTTGGGATTTTTTGTCCCAATATGCATCACTTTACACTTACTCACATTGAATCTCATTTGCCATTTTAATGCCCATTCTTCCAGTATGCAGAGATTCTTCTGGAGCTCTTCACAGTCCGATTTTGTTTTAACCACCCTAAATAATTTGGTGTCATCTGCAAGCTTGGCTACTTCACTGTTTAACCCCAACTCCAGGTCATTGATGAACAGGTGGAAAAGCACCGGTCCCAACACAGATCCTTGAGGGGCCCCACTGCTCACATTCCTCCATTGTGAGAACTGACCATTGATTCCTACTCTCTGCTGCCTATTTTTCAGCCAGCTCTCAGTCCATAAGAGGACTTGTCCTCTTATCCCATGACTATGAAGTTTGCTTAGCAGTCCTTGGTGGGGGACTTTGTCAAAAGCCTTTTGGAAATCCAAATACACAATGTCCACAGGCTCATTCCTGTCCACATGCTTATTGACACTTTCAAAAAACTCTAAAAGGTTAGAGAGACAGGACCTACCTTTACAGAAGCCATGTTGGGTTTTGCTCAGCAGGGCTTGCCCTTCTATAAGAACGATTATTCTATCTTTAATAATGCTTTCCATTAATTTACCTGGAATAGAAGTTAAGCTAACTGGTCTGTAATTTCCTAGGTTCCCCTGGAACCTTTTTTATAAATGGGTGTTACATTGGCCATTCTCCAGTCCTCTGGTACATAGGCTGATCTAAGGGACATGTTACATATCATTGTTAGGAGTTCAGCCATTTCTCATTTGAGTTCTTGAATAACTCTAGGATGAATACCGTCTGGTCCCTGTGACTTGTTAGTTTGCAGTTTGTCTAGACCAGGGATGGGGAATGTCAGGCGTGGGGGCCATTTAAGGCTTTCAAAATCATTTGGTCTGGCCCTTCGTGGGTCCTGGCAGATCTGTAGCTCAGAAGGATCTAGGACTGGTGATCCTCCCCCTCCCGCAGACAGGAATAGCCTCTATTCAAGGCAGATGTGAGTTTGTTTTGTCGAGAAAATGAACCTTTTCCCCCCCTTGCAGAAGAGTCGTTAGCTTTGGAGCTGCTAGGACCTCCCAAGAAACTGTGTTAACCCTTTCCCACCCAGGCCATGGAGAAATGTATTCCCTCTGTACTACAAGAGGGCTGGGGGCAGAAGTGGCGACAATGGAGGGGTTAAAGGAGGCAAGGCCAGAATGCGCAGGGGCAAGTTCTTAGCCAGTGTGTCCTCATTTCATTCCTGCAGGCAGAGGTAGCAGGAGCTTGCTGTAGAATCCGGCCCTGACCATGGGGAGCAGGAGCAACTCCGGCGTGCAGCTGGATGGCTACGCCCGGCTGGTGCAACAGACCATCCTGTGCCACCAGTTGGATGCCTGTCTGCTTGCCCGTGCCGGGGGGGGGGGTTGTCATCTGGGGCAGCTGCCTGCTTGGGGCTTGGTCAGCTAATTTTTAAGTTGATAATTTTGAATGGCCCGCGAATGATATTATAAATATCCAAATGGCCCTTGGAAGAAAAAAGGTTCCCCACCCCTGGTCTAGACGTTCTAGGACTTTCTGCCATGTTACCACTATTTGCTTCAGTTCCTCATTCTCCCCTCCCCAAAATCTCTGATCAGGAGAATGCATCTGCCCTATATCTTCAACAGTGAAGACAGATGAGAAGAATTCATTTAGTTTCTCAGCAGTTGCTTTATCCTCCCTTAATGTTCCTTTATTCCCATTGTCATCCAACGGTCCAACTGCTTCCCTACTCCAAATGTACTTAAATAATTTCTTATTGTTGGTCTTGATATGTTTAGCAATATCAAAAAAATTTTTTGCATCTCTAATTGTTTGCTTGCCCTGACTTGGATGGCCCAGGCTAGCCTGATCTCGTCAGATCTCAGAAGCTAAGCAGGGTGAGCCCTGGTTAGTATTTGGATGGGGGACCACCAAGGAATGCCAGGGTTGTTGTGCAGAGGAAGGCACTGGCAAATCACCTCTGTAGTCTCTTGCCATGAAAATCCCCCCAAAAAAGGGATCACCATAAGTTGGCTGCGACTTGAAGGCACTTTACACACACACAATTGTTTGCTTGCATTTCCTTTGTGCAAGTTTGTTTTTGCTTTTGTTTGCCTTGTTTGGGCAAGCCTTCCATTTTCTGAAGGAAGCCTTTTTCTCTCTAATAACTTCTTTCACCTTACCCGTTAGCCATGGTGGTGACCTCTTGGTCTTATTACCACCTTTCCCAACCTGCGGTGTACAATCTAGCTGAGCTTCTAGTATTGTGGACTTGAGTAACCCTCCAAGCCTTTTCCAGAGATTTAACCCTCCTAATTGTTCTTTTCAACTTCCTCTTTACCAGGTTTCTCATTTTAGAGAAGTTCCCTCTTTTAAAGTCAAAGGTAATTGTGTGAGATTTCACAGGCACTTTCCCACATTCATATAAATTAAATTTGATGCCATTGTGATCACTATTGCCAACTGGCTCAGCTACATCCACATCCCTCACTAAGTCTCTGGCAGCACCACAGAGTCCAGGATCGCCTCCCCTCTTGTTGGGTCTGTGACCAGCTATTTAAGGGCACAGTCATTGAAGATGTCTAAATTTTTTTATCTCTTTGGCTTGACTGCAGCATGCATTTATCCAGTCAATATGAGGGTAGTTAAAGTCTCCCATTTTTACTACATCATTTTTGCATGCTTCCCTGATTTCATTCTCCATCTCTAGATCACCCTGAGCCTTTTGGTCAGAGGGCCGACAGAACGTCCCCAGCACTAAATTACCTTTGAGGCCCGGAATTGTCACCCACAAGGATTCTGTAGACAAGTCTGCCCTTTTTATTGTTTTATTGTTTATTAGATACTATGCCTTTCTTGATATACATATCAACACCCCCTCCAATACGCCCTTCCCTGTCATTTCTATAGAGTTTGTAATCAGGGATGACTGTATCCCACTGGATCTCTCCCCTCCACCAGGTTTCTGTAATGCTCACTATATCTATGTTTTCCTTTAAAACCATGCACTCTTAACTCCCCCAATTTCGCTTGGAGGCTTCTAGCTTTAGCGCAGAAATACCTCCACATGGTCTTTCTCTTTCGACTTGCCTGGCATGTGCCCTTGGGCATCCTTAAGTGGCTATCCCACTTTATTTTACCATCCCCTTTTATGGCCGTTAACGCATGGGTGCAGCGAATTGGCAAGGTCCCCACGCATGTGCTTTCCACAAGCGTGCGTTGACCCCTCTGCCTTTCGCTACATTCCTGGGAGAACTAATTCCTCTGTTATTGCGACTTAAATGAAAGTCGCCCAACAGAGGAAGGAGCTCGCCCGTGCATGCCGGGCGCCCGGATCGACTCCCCACCGGGAGACTTCTGGGCCCTGGCAGCAGCGGCAGCAGCTCCTTTCCCTGCTGGGAGGAAGACACTACCCAGCCCCGGCAGGGAGAGCAGCAGCGGCGGCACCTGTTCCTCCCCTAACCCCCCACTCCCGCCTCTCTCTCCCCTCTCCCCACGCCGCCCCCCCACTGGCGTTTGAAGCTCATCTCCGAGCAGCCTGCCCGGTGAAGGTTTGTGGCGATGGGAAGTGCGCAGACCTGGCGCGCCGGAAGGGGCTGCCGCCGCTTCCCCTCTGACAGCGGGGATCCAGGCAGCAGGCTGCTTGGAGGTGAGCTTCAAATGCCGGCCAGGGGGGGAGAGGGTAGGGTGGGGTGGGGGAGGAAAAGGTGCCGCTGCTGCTTTCCTGGCCAGGGCCGGGCAGTGACTTCTACCTGGCGGGGAAAGCAGCCGAATTTGTTTGTCCCTGTTTTATGTCCCCGTGCGTTCAATTTTTTGAATGCGGGAACATAAAACGTGAGATAGACCAGGGACAAATAAATTCGATTATGGCCATGCGTTAATGGCCTATGTCTACATCTGTTCCTTTTTGATGATTTATTTTTTAATTATTTTTTTAAAAAGGAAAGAGGTATCTGTTTCTGATGCATAAAAGCTGAAGGTAACTACATCTTCAATGATGATTTATTAGAAGGACTTTAACCCCATCCAAGAATATATTAGTCTTTAGGATTTTAAGTAGGAGGATGGAAGCCAAGAAACCTGAGTAATATTTTCTGCACTCCTTTTCTCTACCATCACTGTTTTCTTGACTCAACCCCAAATGTATTCTATTTCTCTAATCCTCCTCCTACTAGCCCGTGAAGGCAGGAGAAAAGAAATCTACTTACCTACTTAAGACGGACTGGCATCTGGAATGTGTATGTGGGCCACATATTAGAAATTCAAGTTAGGCTGTATCCTGGTAAAGGAAAATCCAGCCTGGTGGGGTTCCTTGCCTGCCCAAGGAACTGTAAAATGGAGTTTCCAATGTGAGGGTCACATGAGATACATGGCAAAAAGATGCTCACAATATTGCTGCTTCCTCCTCCTGTTGAGAAAGAACACACCTACCACCAGCAACTGAAAACAGCCCAGCTTCCTCCCAGTCATGGGTGATATTAACCTCAATAGCAATACTTTCATTTGCCTAAGCATCCGTGAGGCTGAAGCTCTCAGGATTTCTGGTGGGGGGGATGCTGAAAGGATCACCAGGCCACATCAGAAATGGCAGGAACTACCTCTGCTCATCACAGATCAATCAGCTGTAAAATATACTAACTCTGCCTCAAAAAATGCAGCAGTTCACATATTTTGGATACTACATTGGCACTCTTGTGGAAGTGTGTATGAAAACATTAATCTTTAACTACATTTACCTCTTCCCTAAGAACTACAGAATAAAAGAATGCACAGACCCAGAGCTGTAAACATTCCCTTTGCAAGTGTGTGGTATAAAAATTAAAATGTCAAACAAGGTCCAAAGAGATCAAGGTTCAAACACCAGCTCTCCCAGTGGGAGACCTTGGATGATTCTCTTTTTCTGTCAGTCCAACTCACTTCACAGGGTTGTTATGATAAAATGGGGCGGGGGAGGCATATACACTTGAATTCCTTGGAGGGTAAAATTAAAATGTAATAAATGTGGGACCAGCATTTTCTTTACCACCAGCAGTTTCACAGGTTTTGGTTCATTTGTTCTTTAAATGAAGACAAATGTGCATCACATACTCCCATGGGAGGTGTATCTTTTTTTAAAAAAAAAATCTAGCTAATCATAGAGCTGCAGCTAAAGTTAATACAGGAACTATCCATAAGCCATAAATATGCTGTCAGAAAAGATAAGATTAGATGTCTCAAGACAAAAATAGATACAAAACATATATCTTTGTTGTAGGTGTTTCATTATGAACAGGTCATATAGGATTGTTCTGGCAGTTTCAGTTATGGGCTCTTATTAAACGTTACCAAACCTAATCTTATTAAATCTTATTCTCTTATTAAACTGTCATTCAAATAGCAACTGACATAAAACCAGTTTGTATGCATATTGTGTGTATGCAAACACAGACTTTTTTTGCTGTTTTATATAGTACTATCAATTTTCATGTTGCTTTATAGACTATAACAAGACAGTTTCTTGCCCCAATAATCATAGAGTCTGAAATCATAGAGACATAATGGAAGCAAAAGGGAGGAAAGAAAGGCAGGGCAGAATGAGTGAGCTTTTCAATTAAATGTACAAATAGGTTTTATATCCACACAAATAAGAACGTAAGAAGAGCCCTGCTGGATCAGACCTGTGGTCCATCTAGTGCAGCATCCTGTCTCACACAGTGGCCAAACAGTACTCTGGAGGTCCAACAATCAGAGGCTAAGGCCCCCTGATATTGTCTCCTGACACTGGTATTCAGAGGTTTACTGCCTCTGAATGTGGAGGTTCCTTTTAGTCATCATGGCTAGTAGCCACTAGTGTTGTGCATGGATGGAAACTCAGAGACACCACAAATTAGTTTTGATATACTGTATAAATTTTAGGAACTATTTCTTATCCAGCTTTTCCCAGCAAAGTATACATCCCTAAAGCAAATTATATCCAGGTATGATTGAAGAATCAGATAGTGTTCTGTAAACAGCTTTCTGGCAAATGTATTGGTTCATCTAGAACTAGAACAATTTACTGGGAAACCTCTCGGATTTCTCTTCCCCTCATGTATTTCCCTCCTTTTCATTTTCACCCTCAAAGAGAAATCAGCTATCACAGATAAAAGTCAAGTGGACTCCTTTGATTTTCAGTTGGATCCAGCCAGCTCTTTTGTGGAATGATCTCATCTAATTCCTCTACTTACTACAACCCACCCATCCCATGTGCCTTTTGTCCATACAGGTGCCACGATACCCAGTATAGACTATTTGGCGGTCAAAGGGGATCCTTTCCTTCCTGTTGCATGACCATAAAAGGTGGTTGGATTCAAGTCTTTTTTTCTTTTTAGCTTTATTCCATCTTACATAACAATACATTTCAATATAGTATCTATCTTGCATCCAGGTTTCTTGAGTATATTAACTCTAAAATTTAACTCTAAAATTAAATACAAAAGGTGAAAGGATACAAGGGTGTGGAAAAAACTCTAGAGAACAGTTTCATGGGGGAAGGGAGAGGGGAAAGTTTATTTCCAATCATTTTTTTCTTTAGAGATGCCAATCCAGGCCTAAAAACAGTGCATTATATACACAGTGTTGCAGAGGTAAACAAGGGGGGGGCACTAGAGTGGAGAAAACCACAGCCATAACAAGGGGAAGGAAGATTTTGATAGATAGACATAGGAAAGAAGTTTGACAGAACAATTTTATTATTGAAAAACTGTTTTAAGGTTTTCTTTCTGTCAGAATTTTCTTTCCTTCGCATTTTCAAAAAATGTTAAATATATAGAGGGCTATCTGTTGTTCCCCTTTCTTCCACACCCCTGAATCAAACGTACAACAAAATCTGGGAAGGGATTCCAATAGGCAACTGAGCCCCTATCTACAAAATAAACCCTAACAATCACCACACTGCAGACACAAACATCCACAGTCAACACTGTTCAACCATACCAAATATTCTCTAAACTGATGACCAACATGAAACCAGGCATCCTGCACACCAAAAGTAACACGACCACCACCACTACAACCATCAGAAAAAAAGTACTGTTTCAACTCCACACCATACCCCCAAGCCCAAAACCGCCCCTGTGGTCCCAGTGGATGACCAAAGGGAAGCATGGCTCCGACTCACCCGACGAGCCCAGTTTGCCGGTCCGGGCTGGGTGGAGCATGGATGAGCTGGATGTGGGCGTGCCAGAGCAGGCGGCATGAGAAGGAACTGAGGCCGCCGCCCGCAGCACGCCCGGGCCGCCTGGTGGCCTCTGGAGGACAGGGAGGAGGCAGCTGGCTGGGAGGGAGGCAAGGCGGTGAATGGAAGCGCCGCGTGCTTCCCCTTTTTCTTGTGGGAGGCGGCTTCCAGGGGCTGCTGGGCCTCAGTTTGAACAGGCCAATCAGGCCCAGGTATGCAGTCAGGGGGCAGGCCTCCTAGAAGCTGGACCGAGTGCTTTCACTCAGGGGCGCCTTGCCTGCATAAAAGGAAGGCCTGCATAAAAGGAAGCAGCTCACAGTTGGCTTCAGGTTGTCCCACCCACCACCACTGTAACAAATGGTTTTGTTGTTTGTAAATATTCTTTGTCACAACCTTGGTGGTTGGCATCGGGGCCAGATCCGGTTTGGGGGGAAAGCTGGCCTCCATGCTCCCTTTCCCCAATTGGAGAACTCCTTTAAAGGGGTTTTGGGGAGGCCTGAAGGGGACATGCCTAATGCAAGGACTGCCAGGGACAAACCAGCTCGGGGCTGTCAGGGAGCATGCCTTGCAAAGGGGGCTGTCTGAATGGCCTCCCACCAAGTGGCAGGAGACCACATAGCTGGCTGACGTACACATGGATCCCAGATACTGCCATCTCCAGTTGGTCCCAGAAGTCAAGCTGGGAGTTAAGGGCATCGGCCTGCAGGTGGGCAGGTCAATGGAAGGATCATGCTCCTATGCCATACCAGTATTTTGCTGTTGCATTCAATAACGTTGTGACCATTTTCATCGAGCTACAGTTTCTGTGTCTTCAATTGCATGTTTTCCCAAGGGGAAAAGGACTGTGGGTCGTTCAGGGGTAGGGAGTAGGAGGCGGCTCATCAGCGCCCCCATGCACTTCAGCACTGGACTGGCAAACACAGCACCTGGGGGAAAAAAACACATCACCCCAACAAACAGAACCCAAGGACGAAAGACCACCCCCTACAAATGCCAACATCCCTAGGGCCAGCGTTCAGTGAAGAGCCTCAAAGTTAGCTGAACTGGAAGCCTGTTTGACCTTTCTGCATTTCCTTTCTAATCTCTTGCTCAGTTATTTCTGCTAGCCGATCCCATTTCTTTTCCTTTCTTCTCTGGCATTCATCATCAGTCTCTTCTGTCTGATTCAACTCCACTTGTGAAATCTCAAGCTGTTCATTAGGGTGAACTCGATTAGGTTGAGATCTGTTTTCACACTCTTTGATTTTGGGGGGCTCAGGAAATGAGGCACTAGTTCCTGCATTTCCATCAGTTGTGGAGTGTCTCTTTGAGATTCCAGTGAAATTATCTTCACAATCTGCCTCGTTCTGGTTATTCTCCTTTGAAGATGACAAGTCAATCACTGGTTCCATCGAAACAGAGGTGGTGTTTAAAGATTTCTCACAATCAGTCTTTGTTCTCAAGGGTCTCCTACAACTGTCCAAAGGTTGTCGTCCCTCCGGAATCATGTCCACAGAGGGAAGAGTTGTATCTAACATATCCGTCATTTGAACAGACATATAATCATATTTAGCAGAGGATGTTTTAGTAGGAGTCCTTGGCTGAGACAGTTGAATCCAATTCTTGATGTGTTTGCTCTGCAGTGCTGACTAGGTAAAAGCAAGCTGAAAGCACCCCCTAACACGATTCTGTCAATATAATTGTTGTAGGTGTGGCTCAATCAAGGTGCTGATGATAGCCAAGAAGAACCATTCCAGCAGAGTTCTTTTAAAGAGCGCCTCTTTAGGGTTTTCTCCTGGATTACAAGAATGGACCAGTTTGAACATCTTCATATAAGGCAATAAACGTATGTGCGCAGAAAAAGCGCACTGGTGTGTTTAAGCGTGATTTTGCAAGTAGCAGACACATTAGCCTTCAGTGCAGGCAAACATCATTCCAAGAAATGGAATTTTAGGGAGCTGTTTTTGTATTCTGTTTAATTACTTACAGAGCAATTAGGGGGAAATTAAAGCGAAATTGCTTATTGAGGAGATGTGTATTTTCATAATTTGCATTTAGTTAGTAATCACATGTTTAATAAGCAGTTAGGAACATTTCATGCACTAAAGTGGGAATCACAATACAAAATAAGGAATCAGTATTCATAATTTACATGAAAATATTAAATATTTCATAGGGACTCCTTGTTTTTCATGAAATGACAATACATCTTAAAGACTAACAGCCCATTCCTGAGGATTCAGGCGCTGCGCTGGGGCAGGGAGAGGCGCAACAATGGCGCAGCCGGGAGGACTCCTAAGGGGGTTGGGGTCGGTGTGCGCGGCCACAGAAAATAGAAGGGAGAATGCAAGGAATGGGGTGGCAGTGAGAGCACCATTGCTGGACAGACTGGGCCCAGCCAGAGCTGTCATGTGGTCGAGGCCCACATCGGGGGAGGGGCGTTATCATGGCAGGGTGGAGCATAGACTGGTGGTGGGAGCGGCAGGGCGGGGTGCAGGATCAGCCCCTCAGTGGAGAGTGCTGGGGAAAGGTTGGGTGCATGGACCAGGAGGGAGGCAGTGGGACCAGGGCAGGAGAGAACGGCCAGGAGATCTCCCGAGGTGGGCAGGAGTGTATTCGGCAAGAGGAGCAGTTGTGACAGAGACATGGATCGCTGTCCCACCAGCTTAGTCTGCCTTGGTGGCCCCCCCAAGACTAGACATCTCCTCGGCACACAGACATCAGACCCCCGGCCAAGACCCTCACTGTCAGTTTGGCTCAAGATCACTCTCATGGGAGGGGCCAGGAGGAGGCCAGGGCCCAGTGCACAAATAAAACCATTGCAAGCTGCAGACCTGTGCCCCCATCTCTTCCCACCTCACCTTGGCACTACAGCAGATCATGGGGTCAGTTCTGGAGACCCACCCCTTCCCACCCACCTCAGACAGGGGCCGGCCACAGCAATGAGGGCCACAGGTGGGGCTACAAGGATGGGGTCACCAGCGGTCCTACAGCCGCTGCAAGCTCTGTTTTTCAACCATGGCAAAGGTGGACCTGCTGAAGAGGGGGAAGGATCCGGCAGCCATCTGAGCTTGAAGGTGTCTCGCTGGAGTAATTGCACCAAGGGGAAAGGGGCAGGGCCAACTGTTCCATCAGCCCCTACATGACGTGGGTCTGGTTAAAAGCATCCTGCCACCAGGGCAGGACATGGGAATGACTCATCTGATCAGATGGCTGTTCCCGTGCTTGTGCAGGCCCCGGGGATCCCAGCATCGACACCGTGGGATGTCCAAGCTCAGATGACAACCAGATCTCTCGAGTGGACAGGCAGAGGTGGTGGCACCTGTGTGGCATTGGATAGCTGACATGTCATGGTGGCCAGGGTGACTGGGGAACAATGGGGGTATTTGCAATGGGTTTCTGGACTGGGCGAGATGTTTGTACAGGGGGGTGGGGATCTGGCTGATGCCCAGTTGTGGGGGAGAGGCAGCCCACCTGATGTTTAGCCCTCCACTCTGACCCGGCCACTGAGAAAGGCAACCGTTGGGGCCAGCAGTCACTGTACGCCACCTCACGCCTTCTTGCCAGCAGAGTGTTGGTTCCCATTTATATTGGGATACTGGTACCTTGCGGTGTGACCCTCTGTTGGTTGGGGCCGCTGCTGTCAGGCAGGGCCGTTGCATGCAGGCACTCAGGACTACTTGCCACTGACAGCTGGCCTTTCAGTCGGGGGTTGTGCCAATCGGCAGTGGCTCTGTGGCTTCCTCCCCAAGACACCAGGCGACTGGGAAGGGGGGGTTGAGGGAGGGCTGGCCGCCGACAAGTGGTCTCTTCAATGAAAAAATAGTCTGTGGGGGGGCACCATATACCTGGCTGCCATCCAGGCCAGCCAGGGCTGGCGGCTGCAGCATGGTGATAATCCCGGCCCCAACATCGGCTCTGACTGTGACAGGCTCAGCATCAGGCTGGGCAGGGAGCCGGTGGAGGCCTGACAGTGGCCACCATGCCAACGGAGCAAATGGTGGCAGTGCATTCCAAGGAGCAGGTTGGAATCTCAAGGGGATGGCTGGAGGGAAGGTTGGGGCGAGCGTCTGCGCCCCAGCGGCAAGCCCCTCTCCTTGACAGCCAGGCCCCAGCATCTGGAAAAAACACAGTGGGATCTGAGGCTGACTCCCAGAGGGGCTTGGTAGTAACTCTCGCTATTGCGAGGGCAAGTTTGAGCGTCCACTGTTTCAGTGGAGACGGTTGGTGCGGCCCAAGCTCCCATCACCAGCGTGAGCTCGCCCACCCCCACACAAAGTCCACCAGGGAGACTCAAGCTCAAGCTTCCCCACCCCCAGTTTCCAGGGGTGGGCCAGGCAGAGATCCCCGACAGTCAGGAGTTGGAGGGGGAAATCACAAAGTCCCCACCCCATGGAGCTGACTCTGGCAGCATGCCGGCCCATGCAAGGCTTACCTTCCAAGTGAGGCCTTGCCTCGAAGTGCCGCTTATAAGTGAATTCCTCACCTTCCAGCCCCGCCCCCACGGGGGTACAGTGACTTCCTAGCATGCCCCATTGGTCAGCCTCCTAATTGGATTCCAAAGCCATCGAGGAGAGATGGGCAGGGCTTTTGGGAGGAGCAGAGTCGACAGGACGGAGAAAGTGCATGGGGCTTTATGGGCTACGCCACATAAATATCTGGCATAACTTTCTGCCACCAAAAGTGGCCGTTCCTCTGCCGAAAGGCCTTAGGAGCCCTCCTAGCCCGCCCCCGGGAACTCTCTCTTGGCCACCGTCAGCTGCTTCTGCACCTCTCGGGTGCTGGCACAGCCCTTGCATTGCTGGCCATGCTCCTTTCCTCTCCACTGCCTGTGACCGCCAGCCTAACTGCACTGACGTCCAGCCCTCTGGACAGCGCAAATGCCACTTGTGCCAGCCTAACGCCCTGCACACCTCCTAACCACATTCAGCCCCCAGCCTCAGGAATGGGCTGCCCCACATCAAAACTACCAAACAATTTATGATATGCTTATGTTTTTATAACAGAGAGACTTGCACTTAAGGTTCGCTCTTAGTATTCTGCTTACCCAATTAGGGTGATTCCCTACCTGTTTTTACTGGTTTGTCCATTTTGGCTTCCATCTTAGACTAGTATCCCTTCCAAAAAATGTATTGGTTGGAAAAATCAGTACTATGCATGCCATGTTTGAAAATTCCTCTGTTGCTGTTCCTGATACATACTTCATTCTATCAAAAAAATACAAATTCATGCACATCTCTGAACTGACTGCTGGGGTGAACTGAGAACACTGAGGGGTACAAACATTCATTTGAATCTTGAGAATATGCTCAGCTTTCTTGCATGATGTTCCATTTGTTTGCTGTGTCCCTGCTAATGAATTTATAGAATTCACAGGCAGAAAACCCTAGCAAAATAATTTCACATGGGTGGCCCCATTGCAGCATCCACACATCACTCAGTATCATACTACTGTTGTGCTACAGCACTCATTCACAACTGTGTTGGCTTGTCCACACAGGATAATCTCATTATGAATGATTGCTGTAGAGCAATAGTGGAGCAATCTCCAGTGAATGTGATGGGTGCAGCCCAAAGCCGTAGACACATACCTTTGGATTTCTGTGATGCAGCAGGATACAATGAAGGTATGGCTGCCACCCGTTCTTTCCCATGCTCTATTATGCAGTCCTACTACCATCTCCTTTGCAACATACGTAGAGTTCTGCTTATCTGAGGAGATGGCAGGTGGTAGGATGACCAGCCTGGAAGTTAAAAGAGCCACAGCTGACTTAACTTCATCCTGTACTGGGGGTGGGGGGTTAAATGCATATGTTTAGTGTTTGGGTTCCAAGGTGAGCAATTCTTTGTCTCTTTGTTTCAAGCCCTGTAAATATTGACAACAGAAAGCCTGTAACTAACAAGAATATTTCCTTTGGGAAATGTCTTACAGAATTTTAACAAATTCATAGTTTGGTAGGAAACTAAATAGTGCATAATACCTTTGAATAGTATAGTTATTGTCGAGCACTAAGTGGTAGAGAGAATACCCTTTACACATCATGGCTATGACCCTGAACTCATTTGACAAGTACAGTCAGACCTTAGGATGCTGTTCTTAAAACAGTTGGCTTGAGTTTTATATTCACCATGTATTTTTAGTGTGCTCAAAGAACAGAGATGCAGAACAAGCCAATTGAAAGAATCATCAGAAAGAGTAACACAAGTACTGGGTACATTTTATGGTCAACTAGCAAATTCCATTTTTATTTAACATTTTGCAATTTCCTCCTGTGCCATGTCTCTGGCTAGGGGTAAGCCTTCCTTTAAGAAGGGATGGAAATGCAGCATTAAAATTTTATTAACAATTAAACAAAATCAAATCTATTTTGTGGCTTTGCGTTCTTTGTTTGCAGCTCTAGAATTAGTTTGCTATGTAATAAAAAATTAATCAAACATGCAGTAATGTAGTAGGGTTGAGGGTGGAACTAATTTAATTATTAAGAGAAAATATGGGACCCCTACACCAGTTTTTTGTTGCTAAGGCAAATGCAAAAGGGGATTTCAAGGGGAGAATTGGCAAGTAGGGAGGGGCAATTTTAATTATTTGTTCCCCAGCCGTACTCTAAACTAGGAGTAAATTGAGCTGAAGGACCATCCTTCCCAAATTATGGGATTTTCAGGGGAGAATTGAGGAATGTGGGGAGTGTTAGATATTCCATCCAACAGCTGATTCTCCCCTGAAAATCCTCCCTTCGGTCTCCATTACCTTGTTAAATGGGAGTTTGGGAATCCATTTGCTAATATGTGTAATATTTTTAGATTTCTCTAGAATATATGTTTGCCTCCAAAAGAGGTACCTGGACATCTTTTATATAGCAAAATTGTAAAAGTGTGGAAGTACCCAAAGTGGGGGTGGGGGGAGGCAGGGAAAAATTGTTACAGCAGTTACAGATTTCTGACTATTTTCTTCATTTCCCCCTCCTTTCTTTAATCCATGTAGAACCACATCACGGCCTTTGCAGAAGTCACATGATGTTGAAGCTGATGTCTATTCGCTGCATTGGACGTCGTCTCTTTTCACAGTTCACTCATAATAACTGAAACATTTTTAATATAAGGGAAAATAAAACTTTGTCTGCTTTTAAGACCTGATATAGCAACATTAAAATTTACATCAGCCTGTGAAGAATCTGCCTGAAATATCAAAAAAGTATTCCCCCCCCCCCCAAAAGCATTGCACCACTTGAGGGTCAAAATGGCGGAGGGGAGATATGGGGAAAGAATACACCTGAGAAAGTTACATAAATATTCCAGTTTCCTTCTCTGGATAATTTATTATTTTTTACTTAACCACGTACATATCTGATAGTTCACTGATACATCTGAATAAGTTGGAATTCTCTTTAAAAAAATGCAGCATGATACTTGCCCCCTTCTGACAGATTTCAGCGTACACATTTTTCTAAACACACCCTGTACTAAAATGCCATTTGCACTTTGTATTATGCTGTATTTCACATACCACATTTATATCTTAAAACAGGTGCTTCTGCTTTTGAAGAAAAACAATGCCAATTTTTACTGTAATAAGTATTGTATGATAATTTTAATATATATATATATATATATTTGGATATTTTACTGACTTCATGTGTTTGAATAGTTGATTTTGTAGTTCTTTGACTGTCTTCAATGTGCCCCGTAGTTAGGATTAGAAATGACAACATTGTAGGCATTGGGATATTCTATTTTTTTTTAGTGATTAACAATCCTTACTGAAGGTTAATGGCTCCATTCTTAGGCCTGGTGTATTCATGTGGTTCCAAGTAATGTGACTGCTGTTCATTGATAGTTCTTGAAAGTGAATGTGACATAGCCAAAGACCCATTTCCAAAAGTGATCTGAAAGCCTTAGAATTTCATTCTGTGTGCTTCCCATGCCAAGGGAACAGAGCATAGACTGTACCCCTAGGCTCCCCACCACTGTAATTAAGATCTTTCCCGACCCCTTGTGTTGTGAAGAAGCATCTCTTTACTGCAGAGACTAGCAGTGCTATCCTAAGCAGAATCACACCCTTCTAAGGTGTCATTACATCCTTCTAACTTCAGTGGACTTAGGAAGGTGTAACTCTGCTTGGGATTGCACTGTGAGAGTCTGTATAGCAAGGAAATCTGTACAGGGTTCCCCCCCACTTTTCAAGGAAAGGGCTAGAAAGGAGGCTGGCCATCACAGGCTCATTGTGTTCCATCTTAAAGATGGTCAGTAGAGTGGGTCAGTACTCCTGTAATTGATATGATACAGCTATGGGAGCTGTAGAAAGCAGTCCTTGGGTTTTTCTGCATGTGTTATTTCTGTCAGTTGTGTGCCTGTAATGTGTGGTTGTTGTTTTTTCTTATTCGTGTGTGTTTTACAAGCACTTTTAAAGTGCTTGTAAAAAAAAAACACCCGGAAAAACAGCAGGGAGAGATCAAAGCGACCACCAGAGGGAGCAAAACACATGTGGAAAATGAAGGGGGAAAAAACACCCTACACAGTATGGGCACACAACCAACAAATTAACGCATGTGGAGAAAGCCCTCATCTTGTGTTTACCAGCAAGTACAGCAGAGCTGTTCTGCTGTTTCCCGCTTGCCTCACACAGGATTTCTTGATAGCTGAGGCAGTGCAAACCTCAACTTATGTTGCAGTAGGGTCAACCAGAAATAACTATCCAGTTTGTAGTAACATAGCCCTATTGACCTCTAACAATACAAAGTAAGTGCAAATACCTAGGGACAGCCAAGTATTCCTTCTAACCCAGAGGACCCCAACATGGTGCCCGTGTGTCAGGTTCAAAAAGGTTTGGGACCCTGTTCTAATCTGTAGTGAAACCATATTGTACAGCTTAATGGTGTTCAGTGTAGTGAGAACCAGGTCTTCTCTTGCACTCTGTTAGCCTGATACTTCATCTCTTTTTCAAAAATAGCCGCGGTGCCACTGGGGATATCTGCCTCTGAAGTCAAGTGGTGACCTAGTTGTAGGTCATATCAGTTTAAGATCAATATTCAAGATCACTAATTACCAGTTTTACTAAGGCAAATCTCCTGAGAGGAATCTTGGGCAGTCTTCTTAGTCTGAAAGCCACTTCCTGTATTGATTTACGGAGCATTATCCCGAGCCAAGTTTTATCTCTATGGTAGACTGACTCACAGTGTGAGCATCACTGCTCCAATGTGCTTAAACCACTCTTGCAAATGGGATTAGGGCTCTCATGTAATGTTCTTTTCACATTACCTTTCAAACATCATGGCAGCCAGAATCAAGTTGAGCCATATTGCAGTGCAACGCTGTGTATGCCAGGAGTGTGTGTGAATGTGTTTGTGTGTCCTGATTTTATTTCCTTTAGCCTTGGATGTCACCTGTAATGGTGATGGACATTTTTAAAAGATTCATGAAAGATATTCTTTAAAAGGACTAATGAAAGATATTGCTTAAAAGGGGGTAAGAAGTTTAACCAAAGTACTGTCATCCTTCCAATTATTTATTGTCTAATCTCAGGAATTTTTTCTGATATGCGAGGAAAGCATGCAACAAGAGACCAGGAGGATACACTGGAATAATAGGTCTACAATTGTCCATATGTTCACAAATGACTTAACTGCATGGATTGAGCATGGATTGAGCATCAAATTTAAGACAGCTGCATACTGTGTGACAAAAATTATTGACGGCGTAATTGCACCTGGCCGCCTGAGAGGTGACAGGCATGCTTAATTTTCATGTGAAGCTATTTTTTTTTAGTGTGCAAGATGGAATTACAGCATACTTTGGGTATTATCCAGCCAAAATTAAGCACTTTCAGATCCCCTTGATTAATTCCGCCCCCCTCCTGAAATCAGTAGGGTATGAAACTGCTTGGCTTTGTAAAACCATCTACTTTTTTCATTTATCACATGCTGAGGCTATATTGTTGAAAAGACAATCTGGTTTTCCTCTGCTGCTGAAATTAAACTTTGTAGAGCCCCAGTACAGACAGAAATATAAAAAAGAATGCCACTTGCTTGATGTGGGGTTACCTGCATGTTACCTCTTTGACAATAGGAGATAAAACTGTTGCAAGGTTAATAGAATACAAGTATACATTTCTTCCTAATGTGACTAGCAAAAGCAGTTATTCCTATGTGATGTCTTGGTTTGACTACCTTCATTCAGCTCAGCACAGCAAGATGATGTCCTGAACTACAATTTCAGTAGAATCAAATTATGTTGCTCTGATTCGACTTTACTGTTAGGCGACTACATGTGAGGAGTCACATGTTTCAGTGCTCCCTCAGAATGTCAGAAATAGTTCTACTAGTTTATATGCCAGTTAAAGGCATGTGTTGTGTGTTCTACCAGTCTGACATGTTAATCCCCTATATGTAGGGAGGGTTTTTTAAAAAAAACAAAACAACAGACAGACAGATCATTTAATTGTATGGTCTTCCACCTGTAATTATTTATTTAGACTTTAGAAGTGCAATCATGCAAGAGTGGCACCACGCAATTTCTGCTAAAGAATGGCTGTATGTACATCTCTGCATCATAGTTCTTTTAGAGATGAAATGCATTTTTGCATCTAAGCCTCACTGTTGATGGAGGTGACCCTACCGTTAAAGTGGCCAGTTTCCTTCTGTTGGTGTAAGGCTGTCCCAGGAGCAAAACACACATCTTCTCCATAGATGATACAATTTCTGCACTTCTGTTTGTGCATAACCATGCCTATCTGCAAAACATAGACAGCTATGTGGATCTGTTCCAAAGATTATATATAATGATTTTTTTAAAAATTCCCAAAGTGCTCAAGAGTTGGAAAGAATAGAGCCTTTAACTGTGATTAGTACAATGTGTACTGCAAGCGCCCTTTTTTCATGTATCAATTATGTTTCATAAATTATAGCATATCCCATATGCTCACCAAGTTTGATATGTTTATGTTTCTTGGTCTATTTAGGATGCACCCTACTTAAAATTGTTCACAATGAAGATTTCAGATAAATCTTTAGTTGGTCATTGCAGTACAGCAATCCTGCAGATTTTGTATCTGATTCATAAGTTCAGGAAGAGACTCTTTTATGTTAAAAGAAAGACTATTCTGTTTCAGCATATTGTCTTAAAGTAAATCAGCATGTAACTGAGTCTGTCTCTCAGGATTTTTAATAGCCTAGTATTTGGGTTCAATTGATCATGTTATCTTTGTGAGTCACCAGTAACAGGATGGGGGAAGAGACACACTGCTGTGTACTGTATTTTTAAAGAAAATAAAATGATTTTTTTCAAGCATATGTTACAAGTGTTCCCCCCACCCTCCCTTAGAGAAACCCTTTCAGGAATCTGGTTACACATTACATGAAATGCAACAAATAATCCTGATATATAATGGGGAAGTGATTCCATGGTATATTATAGCAAAGACTGGCTGTTTGGATTTTGTTTTGCCTACTCTGTACAATTTACATCTCACCAAGCCAAATGCAGCCCACTGATCATGCACTGTGGCTTGACAGATGCTTGATAGTCCCCCTGGTTATGCAGGTAGAAAAAACATTATTAACAGCCCACTCCTGAAACCTGCAGAGGCTGGGGACGGTGTGGCTGTGGCGCCGCCACTATGCCTCCACAGAGGTTTCACAGCTGCTGCAGGAGGGAAAGGGGGCATTCCCCCCATTTTTTTTAAAGGGGGGAAAGCCCCACAGAGAACAGTGATGCTGCACCAATAAAAAGCTGGCGCAGAACTGCTGCGTATTCCTGGGCTGAAACGGGTTAGGAAGTTGGCTACTGGTAGCTCCGCCCCCTCGAAATGCCCCGGGAATGCCTCCCAGGACGCCGGTGTGAGGACTGGAGCCGGCAGGACACCAGCGGGAGGCCAAGCCGGCCTCCGAGGGCCACGCTGCCCTGGCCGTCCAGGAAGGCCGTCCCAAGTGGCACTATGCCGACTTCCGTGCCAGTTTGCACGGCGCAAGTGGCATGGACGCCGGCATTGGGGTCATGTCACCTCCTAAGGCAATTCGGCCCCCTACCTCAGGAATGTGCTCTAAGTGCCTGCTGGATTGCCACATACAACTGGTGGGCTGTGTTCAACTTAGTTTATAAGGTTGTATACACTTATATACTGACTTTCTGAGTCACAGGTGGATTCTTTGCACCCTTCAGCTTTTCTCGTCTGAGGCGTTTTATCCCAATTTTGCTTTAATTGATTACCTTTAAATGTCAGTGGGTATTTCCCATTTGCTTTTGTACTTGGTGATCATAACCTAGAGGTATGTGGAGGGACCTGTGTAATCCAGTTTATGTCTGTTACAGTGCAATCCTAAGAAGTCTTACCCTTCTGAAGCCATTGAAATCAGTGAGCTTAGAAGGGTGTCACCCTGTTTAGGATTGCACTGGTAGTTTTCTTTGGGTAGCTTCCCCTACTGAACTCCCAGATTGCTTTTTAAAACTTGCTCCAAGTTTGAGACAAAGGCTGCTGAAGGCTGCATTATCACGTACCATTTAAACCACTGAAATGTGACTTTGCTGTGGATTTTCCTAGATGCCAAGATCAATCGTTTTAATGTTTCCAAGTGCCCGACAAAGCTAAGCGCTTTTGTCTATTGATTTTAGTGTGTGAAATGTAATCACACCTTTAACTTCATTATTTTAGTCAATGAGTAGTACTTAAATTTGACTGGGGGTGTTACCGCATTATGTATTCCCAGCGATGTATTAAGAGTTTGAAAATGTTATAAAAAATACTGTTTGCACTTTCTATGTATTCCCACCGATGTATTAAGAGTTTGAAACTGTTATTAAAAATACTGTTCACACTTTGTTTGGCCCATTTAGCTGTGAAGATGTCTTCCAACCATTTTTTAGCCGTGGCATCCAAAAACCCTTTTAAAGCGATGTTTTTTATAACATTTTCAAATTTTAATACATCACTGGGAATACATAATGTGGTAGCCCCCTGGGTCATGACGATTTGTATTACTCTGTATTATTTAGCAGTTAAGAGTGTACAGAGTGCTTTACAATTCTTGTTTCTATATTGAATAGTATTTCCCCTAACATCTAACCAATTTAACACACTAGTCATATTAAACTTGCCTTAGGTTACAGCTTATATTTTTGGAATGGAGGTCTAGTTAACAAGTTTCTTCATCCAAGTAGAAAACATCTTCAATAGCACATATGCCAGCTGGGGCTGAAGCTCATTGGTAGAGCAACTGTTTTCCATGCAGAACATCCCAAGTTCAATTCCCCAGCATCTCCAGTTAAAAGAATTGGGTATTATGTGGTGTGAAAGACCTCTGCTTGAACCACTGCCAGTCAGAGTAGACACTACTGACCCTGATAGACCAATGGCCTGACTATAAGGCAGCTTCATGTGTTTATGCTACTGTAGTTTGCTACAAAGTGTGGAGATGGATATAAATGTCATCTGTTTGAAATGGATGTGGTCATCCTGCTCCATTGAGCCTGGTTTGAGTGTAGTGCCACACCATTTTGAGTAAAAACCTGATGTGTATGTTTCATATTTTTTTCAGCTTTTCTCCCCTCAGAAAACCCTTTTAACATATGAGGAACTCCAGACTGCAAACCTTTCGTAGCATGCTAGTATGGTATGGTGATCAGTATCAGACTAGGATTGAGAGGTGCAGATTCAAATTGCCCATCAGCCGTGAAGTAGATGCCCTTGGGCCAATCACTCTCTCTTGGCTTAATATACCTCAAATGGAGGAGAAGAGAATCTTGTATGCCACTCTGAGCTTCTTGGAAAGAGGATATGTTAGGATTTTAAAAAAGTATAGAGAGACAAAATATTTCTGTGCCTTGGAGAGGATTCTGGGCAAACTATTTAACCACATGTGAATGGAGTGTGCCTTAGAATGCATTTAACCCCCTCCTGTGATTGTGCTCTTCAAGACTGATCACAAGCATATTTCATTAAAATGTGTCAGCCTTTATTGGGTTTTTCAGAAAATGCAAGTATCTGGGGGACCCAGGAACACAGTCTAGAACCTCAAGTGTCAAGTTTATTAATACAGTCGACTGACCAATCACGTGCCAAAATATCAAAATTTCCAGACACAATAGTTTTGCACCACAGAATCACAGACTGCCCGTACATATAAAGGTGTAAGGTCAATAAAAGCAACCCTGGTTAAAATTATATTAAAATTGATAAAATTGTAAAATATTCTAGCAATCATTCTCTAATAATGTTCTGCGTATTTTAATAGCAACAGCGCAAAACTTGGCAGTTTGGAGCGTAAGCTGAGGGTCTTCTCCCAATAGGAGCTTCTTGGCCAAAAGCTCAACTGACTCATCAGGGAATTTACCAAGTAGGGGGGAAATAAGCTTTGATCTAACTTCGTGGTAGAATGGCTAACATATCAGTGCATGTTCAATGGTTTCAACGTCCCCTGTTCCACACAGACATAACCTCTCTGATCTAGGAATCTTCTTATATTTCCCTTCAAAAACAGCCGATGGTAGGGCCTGGCATCTGGCAAGGGCAAAGGCCTTCCTATAATTAATAGACTCAAGATGATAAAAATAAGCTGCAGGTGAGACCAAGTACCTAGATTTATCAAGTACTAGGAAAAATGGTGATTTTCCAAGGTCTGTGTGGCGTTCAATGTCTTCTACCCTTTGCTTCAAGAAACTTGATGCTTGGTCTACGCCCATGGCTAACAGGATAGGTAGAGAAAGGCCCAGGCAGGCCATTTTGTTAAGGCCCATCTTAAACCATGTTGACTGAAACTTATCCTGTAGAAGCAGGGGTAGCAGTCCTTGAGGGATAAGATTTCATTTGAGCCAAAGAATAATGGAAGCAGTACAGACCCTTTCCTCCACCCTCACCAGTCCTGCCTCCAGTCTAGCAGTAGCATTTGATACACAACGGGGTAAATGGAGGGCTGCTCTCAAGAATTTAGATTGAACCCGCTCCAGTGGGACAAAAGTAGATGAAGGTGGCCCAAGTAAAGTCCCATATGTCAGTTGTGCCAGTGTTTTCGCTTGGTAAAGCTTAAGAGCAACTGGAAAATAATATCCTCCCTTCGTTCTTAAAAATTTAATGATGTTTAAGGCAGATTTTTGCCCTTTCTCTGCTGCGTAATTGCTGTGAGCTTTTTTAGAACCAGAGACTTGTAAGACTACTCCTAAGTATTTAAACTTGAGTACCTGGTCTATTTTGTGGCCAGTCTAGAACCCCATTTTACAAGAAGCTCAAATGCCAATATTCCTTCTGTCTTTAGTCCCTGACATGCAAAGTTATGACAAGGCATATGGGGGGTACCAGCTGGAAGCATTTCCATACTGTTATAGATGTCCTTATATATATTCTCTGGCGCACTTGCAATTATGAAACACATTGGCCATATGGAAGCAGCAGCTGAGCTAATCTCTTCAGCTCTTACAAATGTTCTTTTTAATAATATATAGTAAAGGGAGAATATAATGCCACTGTTTTTTAACTGCAAAGTTTGGGAATATTTGCATTTTCTTTTGAATTTTTTGGTGCTTTATGGCAAATGCTTCATGGCCAGTTTCTCATCAGTTTTCACAATTGTAATAATGGGGGGAGTTGTGCAGATTATTTTGCAGCATTACACTCCTGTATACTAGGCTGAATGCAGGCATAACCCCCTGAACTGGCATAACAAGTTCAGTAAAACAGGACAAAAGACTAGCATCTTTCATAGAGCAAAAATCAAAGTAAGGAAGAAAGGATAAGAAAAATCAAAGTCATTTATTAGAGATGAAAAAATGTAAATTTTCTCTGTGGTGAGATGGGCCTTGCAAGCACCCATTTCTGTACCTCAGCAATGGGGAAGCTACTCAGTTAACCAGATTTCCAGCCTCTAGATCCCTAACAAGGCTCTTCTCCCTCACTTTTCTCTCAGCAAAACAATTCTAAAACATTTTGGCTCAATCTGAGGGTTTACACTCAGGTTCCTCTCTTGGTCACTTAAAGACTGTAACACCACTTTGGGGGCTCTCTTCTTCTTCTTTTGCTTCTGGTAAGCATGGACTGAATGGGGCTTAACATGGTTCACAGAGATCAGATTGACCACATTTAAAATGAAAAAAAGAAAATGAAAAGCATACACTGCGTAGGTAAACACAACACACTGAGCAAAGAGAAATAAGAACAGTTTAACTACATCCTCCAGTCTCTTGGTCTAAAACTTATCTCTCTGATGTTGGCAAGAGATAGGCTCGTTACATGTTTACGTTGCCTTCATTTAGCCTCGCTCATTACATTGTTTCTAATATTCAGGGATCATTCTTTGACAATATCAAGTATAGTAAAATGCACCGTCTTGCTTCCTTGACGGAGTGTCAGAATTTTTGCTAGAAAAGTCTGTTGTCCCAGCAGCTCAGAATCAAGACATGAGACACTGATTCCTGGTTAAAGTAGGATACAACTTGATTAAATAGCTGATCATAACGAAAGGTTTTGCTTACTGTGTTCTCTCAGAGCCCCCTCAATGTCATTTATCTTATGCCTAGGTGAGATTTAGAGTTTAATTTTCTCCTAGAGCTTTCCACATTTTGGGCAATCCCATCATGGCTCAACTCTCAGCAGAGTAGCAGTAGCTGTATGTGGCTTGCATCACCTGCACATCGGGAGTGCATCAGGCTACTAGGTCTCAGTGCATCAGGCTACTATCCCCCAGGCTACTAGGTCTCATGGTTCAGTGATGCTACCAGGCCACAAGGGAGATCATTTTCCCTCTTGCCCATCAGCCATGAGATTTTGGTTTGACCAATCGCCTTCAGTATTCTAATACCTCAGAGTACAGTCTGTCCTCTGTCAGTCATTAGATGACTAGATCAGACTTTCTTCCCTCTGAATCAGCCCTGTTATGACACCTACTTATGGGCCAGCCAGCTATGCAAATGCCCCACTAAACCCTCACATTGCAAGCAAAAAAAAAAAAGCCATTTCTCTTGCTGATGCATAAATGAACGAGGCATTCAGAGATCTTTATAGCAAATAGCTCACTAGCTGAGCTATTGTTTGAATGTCCATAATTATGTACAAGATGAGCTACTGGTCAAAAGTCTTTAATGTTCACTGATGAAGTTTGCTGTGAACATAGTACCAGACAGAGAAGCTGTGCACCTGTACAGTAGCTGCTTGATCACTGGGGTTTGTGACTACTTTTGCCCAGTCCAAGAGGTATATCATCTCTTTTGCCAGAGAAAAAGCAGTATCTATTGGTTCTTGAAGGTTATCCGGGCTGCGTGACCGTGGTCTTGGTATTTTCTTTCCTGACGTTTCGCCAGCAGCTGTGGCCGGCAACTTCAGAGGAGTAACACTGAAGGACAGCGCCTCTCAGTGTCAAGGGTGTAGGAAGAGTAATATATAGTCAGAAGGGGGTTGGGTTTGAGCTGAGTCATTGTCCTGCAAAGTATTAAAGGTAATGTGCTAATCATTGTCCTGTAAGTATCAAGATAATGTGCTAATGAGGGTGTGGTATGTTAATGTGGAACCATTGTTTCATAGTCGTGACTTCTGTGCAGTCCCACATGGGTCTGTGCTTGAGCAGGCAAGCCAACGGAAGATTAAAAAACTTCTTGAAGAGTTTCGCTCCCTCGGAGCGCTCCCCTCCCCCCTGTCAGTGATCAAGCCTCGACGGCTTTTCCCGCCCAGAGATCACTTGGCTATTGTAGACTGTAGTCTTTGTTAGTCTGGAGGTTTTCAGGACAGGAAGCCAAGCCTTAGTCATTCTTAAACTCTCTTCTTTTCTGTTAAAGTTGTGCTGATGTTTCTGAATTTCAATGGCTTCTCTGTGCAATCTGACAAAATAGTTGGTAGAATAGTATCTATTGGGGTCATGGTCATTGGGTCGTTACATTAACTACCTTGTATAAAGCACAGAATGGCTTACCATTCTTTTGGACCTAGTACAGTTGGATGCATCCATTCAATAACTCACTCACCTCAGACAGCCCCACTAGTATGACTTGTGTTCTGTCCTTCTCAAAGCACTGGGGCAAAACTGTATCCACTAGCAATTGTGGATGGCTCAGCAAGCATATATCTCATTCAAAATGGTTTGTTTTATCCTACTCTTCTGCTTTCTAAGAGACAGCTGCTAATCTCTTCTTGGCTTCTAGAATTCAGATAATATCAGCTAACAACTTAATGATTTCAGACCCAGTGATTCTAAAAATAGGCCAGATGGAATGAAGAGTAAAATGTTGGTTTTAATATAGCAAAGCGAAGCAAAATAAAAACAGCCCACGGCGCCAGGTTTAGACAGAATGCTTGATTTCAATCAGCCCTGAAAACACTGTCAAATGCAATCTTCCAATTTGTTGGCCATTTGATACTATTAAGTAGGAAGTGAAAGATCTTACTGATGAACTGCCAATGACTATCTGAGGAATTAGAATAAATAAAGACACATAGAGTATTAGAATTGAACTGATGTAAATGGGAATGGTCTGTGTAGACCAAATAAGGTTTTCTGCCAACACTTACACATCAAATGATATAGAATCTCACCTGCTATTTGGGGTAAGAGGTGAGAATGTGTTGCCCACTTGCTGAATGGGATGATTAGATATGAGGCCTAAAAGGAACTTGGTAGTTTACTGACGGCAGATCATTTCGTTTCTATATTAATGATATTTGCATCCCATCTTTGTTTCAAGGAGCTTCAGGCATTGTATAAATAGGTTATCCTATTTTTATCCTCACAACAGATGGTAGGGTTAGTGCAAGATACAGGGAATTGCCCGAGACTACCTAATGAGCTTCACAAAAGAGAGCAATGTGGCAACTTTGTTTTTATTGTGAGCTGAGCTTTTTGAAGGTTTCAGCTGATGGTTTCAGCTTAACTGATGGTTTGACCTGTGGAATTTTTGCAGGTGATCTGGGCCCTATTCGGTTCCAGCTTATAGGAGGAGGTGGACTATTCTTCAGTATGCTGCAATCATTTTGCTGAGCACTTTCTGAATAAATTGTTTTGCATTTGTTCCAACTTGGATTCTACATTAGCAGAGACAGGAGCGGATGATCACAGGGTGCCTATTTGTCCAGTTGTGTGGGATATCTTTCAGGTTGTTCAGTATGAGGATGTGGACAGGATTCTTGGAAGTTTGAGACCTACCACCTGCTTGTACAACCCTTGCCCCTCCTGGCTGCTTAAATCTGCTGGGGGGCTGGATGGTAGAGTGGGCCCAGGGGACCAGTAAATGCCTCCCTAAGAGAACGGATAGTTGCCCTTGTCTTGAAGCAGGCAGTAGTGCATCCACTTCTAATGAAATCTGTTCTGGACCCAGGATAGTTGCATTACTACTGTCTATTCTCAAATGTACCATTCTTAAGCAAGATGACTGAATGAGCAGTGGCTGGCCAACTTCAGGGATTCCTAAATGAAGCACATTGTTTGGATCCATTCCAGTCTGGTTTCAGGCCTGGTTATGGAACTGAAACAGTCTTGGTCACCCTGGTGGATGACGTGGGCCAAGAGATGGACAGGAGGAGTGTGACCCTGTTAATTTTCTTGGACCTCTCAGCAGCTTTCAATACCAGTGATCATGGTATCCTTCTGGACCGCATCGTTCTTGGTCCTACTACCTTGAAGATGGGTTTCAGAAGGTTGTGTCGAGTGACTGCTTCTTAGATCCTTGGCCCCTGACCTACAGGGTTCCACAAGGTTCCATCTTGTCCCCCCATGCTTTTCAATATCTATATAAAGCCACTGGAAAAGGTCATCAGGAGATTCGGGCTGAGTTGCCACCAATGTGCAAATGACACTCAGCTCTATCTCAAGCTTCAAGCAGATCCCAGGAAGGGTCTGAAACCTGTGAACATGTGCCCAGAAGTAGTTTCGGAATGGATAAGGGCTAACAAGCTGAAATTTAATCCCGACAAAACAGAGGCACTACTGGTGAGCTTGGAGGTGCTGCTGGACCTAGGCCTGATGTTGGATAAGCAGGTGGCAGCAGTGGCCAGGGGTGCCTTCCAGCAGCTTTGTCTGGTGAACCAGCTGCAGTCCTTTCTGGAGGAGGGGAGATCTAGCCACTGCGGTACATGTTTTGGTAACATCTAGATTAGATTACTGCAATGTGTTCTATGTGGGGTTGCCCTTGAAGACTTGTCTGGAAGCTACAGTTGGCACACAATGCTGCAGATAGAATGTTAAATGGAGCAGGTTGTGGGGACCATATCACTCAAGTCTTGTGGCATCTGCCCTCGCTTTCTCCTCTATGAACCTACCCATCTATTCCAATCGTCTTCAGAAGCCCTGCTTTGAGTACCCCCGTCATTTGAGGCTAGATGGATGGAAAGCTGAGAAAGGGCCTTCTTGGTTGTGGTGCCAAAAATTTGGACCTCCCTCCCCAGACAGATTCTATCTGTCTCTATTGTCTTCACCCAGCAGGTGAAGAACTTTTTGTTTCATTTGGCTACCCCCTAGACCTTTTATTGGCCCTCCTCCTTGGTTTTGGTATTATGTGTGATTATATGTTTTTATTGAATTATTTTTTTGTATACTTTATTTTAAATGTTGCTTTAATGTTGAAATGTTTTTATGTTTTGATATTTTCTGCTTTGGTAGGAAGGTGGCATAGAAATGTTTTAAATAAATATTGACTTTAATTTACAGTAAGCATATCCAAGCTTTCATAGGAACTGAAATTAAAATAAAGGTTGGTAGATGCCTTGCCTTGGTGTTGGGTGTGAAAGCTGGATAGTGAAGAAAGCTGAAAGGAAGAAAATAGATTCCTTTGAAATGTAGTGTTGGAGAAGAGTGTTATGGATTCCGTGGACTGCCAAAAAAATCAGTGGGTTATAGATCAAATCAAGCCTGAACTGACCCTAGAAGCTAAAATGACTAAACTGAGGCTATCATATTTTGGTCACGTCATGAGACGACAAGAGTCACTGGAAAAGACAGTCATGATAGGAAAAGTTGAGGGTAGCAGGAAAAGAGGAAGACCCAATAAGAGATGGATTGACTCAATAAAGGAAGCCACAGCCTTCAGTTGGCAAGATCTGAGCAAGGCTGTCAAAGACAGGACATTTTGGAGGACTTTCATTCATAGGGTCGCCATGAGTCGGAAGCGACTTGACGGCACTTAACACACACACACACACACACACACACACAGAGATGCCTTGCACTGAGCAGAGTGAATTTACAACTGTGTAGCATCTCTTTTCTGCTGTGATTCAGGATCAATGCAATACATTTAACTGGGGAGTGGACTAACTGGTACCTGTTATGTGTTAGCTTGTTGGAAATCTGCATATGCTTATTTTAGTAGGAACTTATTTTCACATTAGGGTTTGGATCACTTCAGATCTGTTCCACTAGCGAAGCATTTTCCTGTGGTGGAAGGAGCCTTCCACCAACTGCTAGATACTCTTCATAGCCTTTTGTATCAGGGGGAGGCTCCTTCTGCAGGAGGAGCCTCTGCTAATGTAAGCGATTTCCGGTATCCAATTGTGGGTTACAAATGATCTGAAAGCACTTTTTATTATTTTACAGAGTAGTACAGTACTTCATGATGTCTGATGGTGTCCAAGCTCTTTTTGGTTGCTTGACAAAGTGTTGCTAATAGACTAACACTTTTTTTTTTAAAGAGTTGTGTCCCATTGCTGAAAGTCAGGAAGAGCCCTCTGTGCAGATGCTTGGGACATTATGACATTAAACCCAAAGATCTAATACAGCGGTCCCCAGCACAGTTCCTGTGGGCACCATAGCACGTGCGATGAAGTTCCCTGGCACTCATTAAATTTTTTAAGGAAGTGAGTGGGCTTTTGCCCAGCAGGGCTTTTGGTTGGCCCTTGGAGATCGGTTAGGCTGTGCAGATTTTTAAAAACATTACTTCACCATAAGCTGCCACCACAGCACAAGGATCTTCACTGTGTGACTGAAGGTAAGTTGTGTGTATGTAAGAAAATATTTTTTCAACAATGTTCATTTAAAAAGGTATCCTGTTAAAAGAGAGCTTCTGCCTGACATTGGGGGGGTTGGCCCTGCCTCCTGTGGCAACCATTTTGTGGCTGGCTTTGCCTCCTCAAGCAGCCATTTTGTGGTTGCGTCCACCACCCTGTGTCAGAATTCCAAAGACACCCACAGGCTCAAAAACTGGGGACTCCAAATGTAATATCACTGTTGGATAAGTACCAATTTGCCAGCCATGTGTTCCTGTATATCCAAGAGTATTGTACTGTAGCCTTGCACCCAGACTTAGGAAAATACAGAAATATATAGACAAGTGCATCGATAGCTAGCAATAGCCAAGAAGAAACTTTGCTGAAAGCCAAACTGGCATGGAAGCCTGGTGAAGCATAGAAGCAAGGTCAAAATCTTGTCTTCCATAATTTTTAACAGCCTGCTAAGCACTGGATCTCATTTCACAGTTCAGGGCTTGAGACTGATTCAGCAAGCACATTCAATTTGTTTAACCAGATATTATTATTAGTAAGTATCCTTGGAAGTATCACTTGGAAACATTAAACAATTGTCCATTTTCATTATCTGTTTAAAGTGAGGCATGTTTATAAGTCAGACCATACTTTCACAGCTGTTATTTCCAGTTCTTGTGCTATCTGATGGAGGCAGTTTCCATTTGCACTCTGTACCAGCTGCTTTGTCTTTTATGTTCTTGTGCCTTTTTTATGATTAATGTTTGAACTGACTTGTTCTCCTATATTAGTCTTTAATTGCTCTGATTAACCAGATGGTAGAAGAAAGTTCTGGTGATACTTTAATTAAGCCTAACAGTCATTTTTCCTTTGTTCTCAATTCTCTTTGCTTCCTGCCATATGAGGTATTCACACCAAGGGCTTTCCTGCATTCTCATTTTCCTTGCTTGTGTGTCCCTGTTGCTTCGAGGGGAGGGTTCTTTTCCGTGTGTTTTTGCGTTCTCTAGTGGTTGATTCAATGCTACATCACTTTATATCTGGCATAAAAACCTGCAGTTTAAATCTGCAGGGCAATATGCTGGACATAAAGCAGTGTAACATCAAATTGACCACTGTGGGTGTGTAAAGTGCCGTCAAGACGCAGCTGACTTATGGAAACTCCTTATGGGGTTTTCAAGGCAAGAGACCAACAAAGGGGGTTTGCCAGTGCCTTCTGCTGCATAGAAACCTTGGTGGTGTCACATCCAAATACTAACCAGGGCTGACCCTGCTTAGCTTCTGAGATCTGACAAGATCAGGCTATACCATGCTGCCTTCCCTCCTAAATCGACCACTAGAGGGAGCAAAACACATGTGGAAAAGAAAAAAATCCTTAAGCAACAGGAACACAAAAGCGAAGAAAACAAGAATGCGGAAAAGCCCAATTTTTACCAAAAAAAAGTTTAGACAAAGATAAATTAATGAAAGTCACTGCAGATTGCTGACATCAATATGGCAGTCAGGTTTGGAATTAGCTGAGGCATTATGTTTCATTTGCACAAGTGATTCTCATACATTCCCATGGCTTTACCAGGGACAGTCCCTAATAATTGGCCCTAAATAGTCAATGTCCCTAATATCTTTGAGGATGCTTTTCAAATAATAGTATCCCACAGTTCTAAAAGGTGCAGCTCTCTCCTCAGGGTCTCTAGAAGATAATATTTTTCCCCTCATCCATTTTGTCACTAGTACCCATGGAGATGAATAGAACACATCTATCATGAACATTTAGGCAACATTAAGTAAACATCAATTATAATACAGCTGGTAGAGAATATAGGTATCGGATCATCATCTAAGGGCATATGAATGCAGCCACCTTGTTGAAGCTAAAGTGGACTGGAACCGGTTGGTGTTTGGATGGAAAACTGCCTAGCTGTCCCATGTATGTTGTCTTTAATTTTATACAATAAGTGTTTTGAATGGTTGTAGGACAATTGTTTATTTGTGCATTTGTGCCCCACTTTGGCCCTGACCGGGATGGCCCAGGCTAGCCCAATCTCATCAGATCTCAGACCCTAAACATGATCAACCCTGGTTAGTACTTGGATGGGGGACTACCAAGGAAGTCTAGGGTCACTACGCAGAGACAGGCAATGGCAAACCACCTTTGAACGTCTCTTGCCTTGAAAACCCTATGGAGTCATCCACTTTGCATGCTAGATCCAGATCCAGAACAAGTTTATTGTATAAGACCATAGGCCATTACAATCAAAAACAGTATAACAACAAGTTAAAATATACAAAACCAGAATCATTAAAAGAATATGGAAATTAAGAAATTAAAATACTCCCATTCGGCTCTATCCAGCTTTATAGCCTTTCGTGGCTTTGCATGCTAAAGGTCCCAGGTTTGATCCACAACATCTCCATTTACAAGAATCAGGTAGTAAGTGATGTGCAAGACATTCACTTGTGACCCTAGACAGCCACTGCCAGTCAGAGTAGACAATACTGACCTTGATGGACCAATGATCTGACTCATTTTAAGGAGCCTTATGCATTCAGTTTTTTCCCCTATTTTCCTCTGTGGAATGTTGCACTGTGCAGGTTATAGATACATGTACTGAAGCATGCTTCTCCACCGATATATATCCTAGCAGCAATATGGTAATGAACTATGAAAATGTCACCACAATAAATGTTTGTTGCCTTGCCATGAATCTTTTCCCCCGTATGTAGTGGTTAAGAGTGGCGGTTAGGAGTAGTGGACTCTAATTTGGAGAACCAGGTTTGATTCCCGAGCGGTGGACTCTAGTCTGGTGAACCAATCCTACACATGAAGCCAGCTGGGTGATCTTGGGTTAGTCATAGCTCTCTTAGAGCTCTCTCAGCCCCACCTATCTCACAGGGTGTCTGTTGTGGGGAGGGGAAGGGAAGCTGGTTCTATTCTTCCTTAAACGGTAGAGAAAGTCGGCATATAAAAAACAACTCTTCCTCTTCCTCCTCTTCTTCTTTTTCTTCTTCCTAAAATCTATTGAAACTTAAAATGATGCCATGGACTGCTATACAATATGCAACAAATTTGCTATAAAATAAGCATACCCATTTGGATTAGAACTGAATATTCCTGAAGCACTCAATATGCATTCTGTATACCTGTAAGCCATAAAGTCAGGAAATGCAAACATCTAAAGACTTGGCTTTCAAGAAAATTTAGGTCATAGCGGATAAAATATGAAAACACGTGAAATACTTAAGAGTGTTTTTTACATAGAATATATATCAAAGAAGTATGAGCAAATATGGAACATAAACATGATTTAATCAAATTTCTTAAGTCACTCTATTCCTTTTTCAATGTTATTTTAATGAACAGAAGACAAAGCGCATTCCTACTCAAGATAAAAATAGGCACGAGACAGGGTGAAAAGCAATGTTTGTTATTTGTACAGGGAAGAAAAAACAAAAAAATCAATTTCAGTTCTGATATTTCTAGATTATAAAATATGCAGCGACAAAAAAATAGGAATAAAATATTTTTTCCCATTTCTGTTCCTTGATCAAAAAGAAAGAGAGACATATTCTTCCATTAAGGACAAGCTGTAAAAAGCTTTTACCTTTGGGGTGAAACAACTAGACCAGCAAGTTTTTGATTAAATGCAGTGCAATAAATGTTGATTACAAGTGGGGTTCTTGATTAGCTGCCCTAGCAATAAAACATGAACTAATTCTATTACTTCTGTTTTGTGATGTAACTTAACTTTCTGCACAAAACACTTTGGGATCTTTAGGCAAGGAAAAAATACCCCTTTGTGCTTATCATAGTAAAGAATCACAGAAGCACGCAGAGATTTCCCCTGGGTGGCCCATGGCATGCCCCCATTTTGTTTGGGAGCTTCTCCTTGATGGCGTGTTCTTTCCAAGCATGGCTCGCTGGGCAATGCTACAGCTGAAGGTAGAGCCTTTGTGTGTACGCTCTGCCTGCAGCCATCTTCAAAATGGCAGAGCTAAGCTCCATTTTTCTCCCACCCAATTCAGCTGTTTAACAGGGCTTTTTTCTTTAACATTTGAGGGGCATCTCAGTTGACAGGAGGGAAAGGGGATTTGCCAGGCTGCAGTAGGGACCCAGCAGGAATCTTGGTAGGTTGGGATTGTTCTTGATGTGATCAAAGGGGAGAGGTGGAGCCAGCAGGGAGCGTTGCTGGGGAGGGGTGTCCCTGCCCACCTCTAACCTGCTTTCTGCTGCTTCTACTGCAGGGTGGAACCCGCCCTGATATGGAATGTAAGAAGTACTTTTAGGCAGGGCCTGCTCCACCAAAAGGGCCGACAAGGTTGTTGTCACCGTTTTTACTCTCCACCATAGAAGGCACCAGAGGAATTTGCAGCCTCAGAACCAAAATGAGTTGGGCTGGCTCTGCTTTGAGGTGCAGGATAAAGTATTGTGGAATGGTTAGAGTGACAGATCTGAATTCAAAAAATCCCACATCGGTCACACAGTTCTCTGGGTGACCTTTAACAAGTCATGCTCTCTCAGCCTACACTAGGCCTCTTGGTCGAGTTGCCAATCTCCAGGTGGTGGCTGGAGGTCTTCTGGGATTACAACTGATTTCCAGGCATCAGAGATCAGTTCACCTGGAGAAAATGGCCACTTTGTAAGGTGGACTCTATGGTGTGGACTCTGCACTGTGGTCCTGATCAAAATCAGGGCCCCATACATATTCTCTTTAAAAAAAACACACATTTGAGAATTCTCTCCATGGAATTTCCAGTGTCTGCTATAGCTTATGTGTGTCTGTAGGTAGTCTGGTAGATAGTGCTGGGGAGGAGCCAGTGGTTGTGGTGCATGTTGGCACCAACGACGTGGGGAAATGTAGTCCGGAGGTCTTGGAATCCAAATTTAGGTTGCTAGGCAGGAGACTAAAAGCCAGGACCTCCAAGGTAGCTTTCTCAGAAATGCTACCTGTTCCACGTGCAGGACCAGCTAGGCAGGCACAGTTGGTGAGTGTCAATGTGTGGATGAGACAGTGGTGCAGGGAAGAGGGCTTTAGATTTGTAAGGAACTGGGCAACATTTTGGGACAAGCCAGGCCTATACAAAAGGGATGGGCTCCACTTGAACCAGGATGGAACCAGACTGCTGGTGCATAATATAAAAAAGGTGGCAGAGCAGCTTTTAAACTGAACCTGGGGGGAAAGCCGACAGGAGCTGAGAAGCATCTGGTTCGGGCAAACTCAGTTCACACGGACAAAGGGAAAATTGCTTCAGATTGCCCACATAGGAATTACTTAGACATGAAAGGGAATGGGGAAAAAATGATGGATAGCCACTTAAAGATGCCCAAAGGCATATGCCAGACAAGTCGAAAGAGAGAAACAGTGTGGAGGGAATTAGAATGGGGGAATTAGAGTGCATGGTTTTAAGAGAAAACATAGTGAGCATTACAGTAACCTGGTGGAGGGGAGAGAACCAGTGGGATACAGTCATCCCTGGTTACAAACTCTATAGAAATGACAGGGAAGGGTGTATTGGAGGGGGTGTTGCTATGTATATCAAGGAAGGCATAGTGTCTAATAAGCTAGAGACCATAAAAAGAGCAGACTCATCCACAGAATCCTTATGGGTGAAAATTCCGGGCCCCAAAGGAGATTTAGTACTGGGGAAGTTCTATCGGCTCCCTGACCAAATGGCTCAGGGTGATCTTGAGATGGAAAATGAAATTAGGGAAGCATGTAAAGGTAATGAAGTAGTAATAATGGGAGACTTCAACTTCCCTCATATTGATTGGATAAATGTATGCTCCAGTCAAGCCAAAGAGATAAAAATTTTAGACATCCTAAATGACTGTGCCCTCGAACAGTTGGTCATAGACCCAACCAGAGGGGAGACGATCCTGGATTTAATACTCTGTGGTGCTGCCAGTGACTTAGTGCGGGATGTGGATGTAGTTGAGCCAGTTGGCGAACAGAAGTAAACACAAACTTGCACAAAGGAAATGCAAGCAGATAATTAGAGATGCAAAAAGGGGCATATTGCTAAACACATCAAAACAAACAATAAGAAATTCTTTAAGTATATTAGGAGTAGGAAACTAGCTCGGGAAGCGGTTGGACCATTGGATGACAATGGGAGTAAAGGAACTCTAAGAGAGGATAAAGCGATTGCTGAAAAACTAAATGAATTCTTCTCATCTGTCTTCACTGTTGAAGATACAGGGCAGATTCCTTCTCCTAAACAGAGATTTTGGAGAGGGGAAAATGAGGCAAATAGTGGTAACAAGGCAGGAAGTCCTAGAACGTCTAGACAAACTGCAAACTAACAAGTCACAGGGACCAGACGGTATTCATCCTGGAGTTCTTCAAGAACTCAAATGGGAAATTGCTGAACTTCTAACAAAGATATGTAACATGTCCCTTCGATCAGCCTCTGAACCAGAGGACTGGAGAATGGCCTATGTAACACCCATTTATAAAAAAGGTTCCAGGGGGGACCCAGGAAATTACAGGCCAGTTAGCTTAATGTCTGTTCTGGGTAAATTAGTGGAAAGCATTATTAAAGATAGAATTGTCGAGCATATAGAAGGGCAAGGTCTGCTGGGTAAAACCCAACATGGCTTCTGTAAGGGTAGGTCCTGTCTCACTAACCTATTAGAGTTTTTTGATAGCGTCAATAAGCATGTGGACAGGAATGAGCCTGTGGATATTGTGTATTTGGATTTCCAAAAAGCTTTTGACAAAGTCCCCCACCAAAGACTGCTGAGCAAACTTCATAGTCATGGGATAAGAGGACAAGTCCTCTCATGGACTGAGAGCTGGCTGAAAAATAGGAAGCAGAGAGTAGGAATCAACGGTCAGTTCTCCCAATGGTGGGATGTGAGCAGTGGGGTGCCTCAGGGATCTGTGTTGGGACTGGTGCTTTTCAACCTGTTCATCAATGACCTGGAGTTGGGGTTAAACAGTGAAGTAGCCAAGTTTGCAGATGACACCAAATTATTTAGGGTGGTTAAAACAAAATCGGACTGTGAAGAGCTCCAGAAGGATCTCTGTGTACTGGAAGAATGGGCATGCTCCAGCTTGTCTACATCCGTCTACTCTAGCACAGGTATTGAAATTATAAGCTGAATTGGACTAAGAGGGAAAGGAATTAGAGATGCAAAAAGGATGCACACGCTTGTAGGTTTTATAGATGATACACTCTTACTTTGAACACATTGTATGTCAGCATCGAGCTAGGATGCATAATGTTCCAGTGAAAAAAAACTGGGTATTACATAAGGTATTTGACGCTCATACTCATTGCTGTCATGCTTGGAAACATCCCTCTGTTGTGAGACAGTAGGTCTTTATGCAAACTCATATTAAAAAACTGGGTTTTCTCCAAGATGGCGGCAGCTGCAGCGGTCACAGCCCTGGAGCTCTGAGGTTTTTATCTTTTTAAAGGTTTTATCTGGTTCATTAGTTCTCTTTTTTCATAAGCCGAAAGGGCTATCTGCCGCTGTGAAGCAAGATAGCTCCTTTTAATTTTTAGTGTTTTTTTTTCTGTGTTGTTGCAGACTTGGTGAGGCTCTAAGGCTTAGCTAAGAGAACTTCTGTCTTTTTTCTTAATTGCTGAAGCTGCTGAACTTTTTTATTATCACCAAATTTTAAAGGCTGTGTGCTATCAGCCACAGAAGACTTGGATAAGTTTTATTATTATACGGTTCCTCCCACTACTGATTAGAGGAGGATTTATGGCACCTGGTAAACGCCCAAGGGATCCAGATGGCGTCCCGAGTGTTCCAGCTTCAAAACAATCCAAACTTGATGATTTCTTCCTCTCCCCTGAGAGGGGGAATAGATGCTATGCGTATAATGTTGAAACAACAAATCGTTTTGCCCCTCTGGAGTCTCCAAGGGAAGAAGGAGGAGAAGAAATTTCCCCCGATGATGACATCCTAGCTTTAAGGGCACAGTCTCCTGAGCCTCCTGAGTTGCAAAGTCCCTCCCCTGGAGTAGTGAATAATTCGGATGGGCTTTCACTCACTGAGAGTCATTTGGCTCTGACTGCTAGAACAGTAGACTGTATATTTGGTCATATCCATGATATTTCCAAACAAATTAAGCAGTTGAGGATGGAGGTAGCCGGACTATATGATTTATGCAAAAAGACTTTAAGTAACACCGGACTCCGGGCTACTGATTTACAGCCCAAACAAGCATGTACTGATAGGAATCATCGCAGCAGTTTTCGGATGCCTGAAAAGAGCCTGACTGAAAGTAGTAACCAGCTAATACTCAACCCTGAAAAAGTATGTCTAACTATCTGCAGTCCTTTTGGCCAGGCACCTGATTGGCACGGCCTCTATAGGGTGAAATCACACCTGTCTGCATTACTCAGGTTTGACCATGTTAAAGTGGACCTTCTCCAGATACAACAACTCAATCCTCCTAATCAGGTGCAAAGGGTCCTTCTCACCTTTGCTTCAACTAGAATACCTTCCCTGATTCATAGATGGAAAAAAAGATTTAGGAGCAGAGGAGTTTTTCCTGTGAGGGTCTTTACGAATACAATTACTAACCCTCTGATTGTTAAGCTTCCGGCACCGACCAATACCATTCTTGATTCCATGGAGGAGGAATGGATAGGAGCTGACACCCCCCAAAGGATGGGAACCGACAACCCCCAAAATGATTTAATATCTTGGGATACGCAGCCAATTTTGGAAAGCGGGCTGACCATGCATAACCAGCATTACATGGCTGAAAATACTACCAAACTGAAGGCTATGCCCGATGCTGGATTTCAGAAGGAGGCCGAGGACAGCACAACCTCACAAAACCTTCAATTAGTATCTACCCCTCCTGAATTATTGTCGGAAGTTGATAACATGGAAGAGTGTATTCAGGAGACTTTTGTTGACCTATCCAATCAAGATCAACAATGGATTATGGATAGACTGGACTGCCTGAAGGAGGAATTAGCAAAACAAAGATCACAAAAACGGTCATTTACCTCACGGCCACAAGAAACAATGAACACGAAGTGGGACTCCCTTTCAAGAGCGGGATCAGTGCAGTCCTCAAGAGACCATAATGTGGGAACGATAGAGATGCACCCAGCCCTATCACCGAATAGTGATGCTGAGATAAATAATCTGCAATGCCCCAATAATGGCTGTGTTTGTTCAGAACACGACAGGGCCCTAATTACAATATCTGAACTAGACTGACTAAATTTTAATACTAAAAAAAGGTGTAGAATTCAGGGTCAAGTTTGTCACTTTATATCTTGGAACATTGCTGGCTGGGGAAGCAAAAGCAGGGATCCTGACTTGCTAAACTTTTTGAAGGGTTTTGATATTATTTTTTTACAGGAGACCTGGTCTCTTACTAATATTTCTTATTATGGCTTTACTTCATATGCCCTCCCAGCTCATAAAACTAACATCAAGGGCCGCCCTAAAGCAGGCCTGTGTTGTTTGGTTAATAACTCCTGTAAATTTAAAGTTAGGCAACTAGATACTTGTCCCCCTTTCGCTCAGGCATTTCTCTTACCCACCAAGGAACTGTCAATTATATTAGTTAATATTTATATTCCCCCTTTTATTGACAGTACTGCATCCTCATCAGTTTGGAACACAATAAATGCCTATCTGAACAAACTTTTAGATTCAAGACCTGAAGCTGCCCTTTTACTTGCTGGGGATTTTAACGCCAGGTTGGGCCATAATAATATGCAGTTGATTAATTTTATGAAATGGGATGCTGAAGATTTCATACCATTCCCATTTTTAGCCCCTAGGTCGTCAAAAGACTCTGTTATAAATCAGAGTGGTCATCATTTGGTGGAACTTTGTGTGAATTTTAATCTATGTATACTGAATGGTTCTTTACAATATGATCCCTTTGGCCAGTACACTTATATCTCCCCGCGCGGTTGTAGTGTTGTTGATTTTGCAGTCCATTCAGCTGACCTAAGTGATCACATTGTCAATTATGTAGTTGGCAATCGATCAGAAAGTGATCATCTACCCTTGCTCCTGACTCTTAAGACTAGTTGTGAACCAGCCAAGCCCTTTTTGTCGAACCAGGATCAGGATCACACTGTCAGCAAGTATAAGAGGATTAAATGGTCTCCATCTACTGCGACCCAAATTCAGCAATGGATACATAGTGATACTGGGCAGCAGTTATTTAATGAACTACTAAATGCTGAAACCCCAATGGTGGCATTGTCAATATATAACAATATTGTTGACAGACTTGGCGACTTTGCTCAACCAATTAGTCATAGGTCCTCTAAATGCCTAAATAGCACCTGGTTTGATGTTGAATGCCTTGCTGCAAAGAAAGAGCTTCGCCATCTGTTTAAGTTGATGCGTTCAGGCCTGTTACCTTGGGTCCCTTCAGTGTACTGCGAAAAGAGAAAGGGGTACCAAATTTTGCTAGCCGGAAAAAAACATGCTTTTGCTATGGAGAAATGGTCGCAGTTATTCCAAGCATTTAATAGTAAAAATAGCAAAGCTTTCTGGTCACTAATTTCAGGACTTAATTATTCAGTTGGCGGCAACTCTGCAAGTTTAATTCATGCTCAGGCATGGTTTTTGCACTATTCTAATGTTTTTAATGTGAAGTCCCCAGGGGTTTCTATCAGAGAATCTTTTATAGCCCCTGATGTTCCAGAATGGCCTCCTGTCACTTGTGACGAGATAAGAGAACATATTATTAGCTTAAAATTGGGCAAAGCCCCGGGACCCGATGGTATTCTTGCAGAGCTCCTAAGGAGTAATTCCGATTGGTGGGCCCCGCCACTCGCACACCTCTTCACGCTTATAGACAAATTTGGTATCCTCCCAGATTCGTGGCTGAATTCTATCATAATACCATTGTTTAAGAAAGGTGATCCCAGCAAACCAGAAAATTACAGACCAATTAGTCTTTTGTCTATTATAGGAAAGCTCTATGCCAAGCATCTCCTCAAGAATTTATCTGAATGGATGGCCCTTCATAATCTCCCAGGGAAAGAGCAAATTGGATTTTTACCTAACCATTCTACAACAGATCATTGCACAGTTCTTGCATTTTTGGCAGAAAAATATCTTAAGTTCCCTAGAGGAAAGTTATATGTTGCTTTTATCGACCTTCAAAGAGCGTTTGACACAGTCAATAGACAGATTTTATGGGAGAAACTATGCCATATGGGCCTTGACCAACGCCTTTTGTTTTTATTACGTAACCTCCATACATCCAATACCTGTCAAGTTAGATTCGATGAGGGGAGCCTTTTAACCCAAAAAATCCCGGTGACAAAGGGCGTAAAGCAAGGCTGTGTACTGGCACCATCCTTATTTAATTTATTTATTTCAGATCTCCCTGCTTTTTTAGCTAATACTGATGGTCATGCACCTAAGCTAAGCTCTGAGAAAGTCCCTATTCTGTTATATGCGGATGACGCAGCAGTCCTATCCCTTTCAAAGATGGGTCTTAAACGTTTATTAGCTTCTTTTAACCTATTCTGTAAACGGAATTCTCTATCTATTAATTTTGATAAGACCAAGATCCTGATCTTTTCTAAGACTTGGAAGCAATCAGTTTGGAAAATTGAGGGAAGAGAAATCGAACAAGTGAAAACGTTTAAATATTTGGGGGTCTCTTTTCATTATAATTTAAAATGGATTGCACACCGTAATCAGTCCCTAACCTTGGCAAAAAATAAGATGGCTGCAATAACTCGTTTTTACTATAAGAAGGGTAACCATTTTGTTCCGGCCGCCTTACAGATTTTCCAAGCCACTGTGATCCCGCAACTTTTGTATGGAATCCCAGTTTGGATCCAGGGTTTTAATAAAGAAGTGGAGCGTCTCAGGGCAGTTTTTTTGAGACGCATCCTTGGCGTCACAAACTCTGTTTGTTATTTCTCTCTGTGCGCTGAGCTGGGACTGCACACGATAGAATCTGGTGCTTGGATCACTACAATCAAATACTGGTTACGCTCTCATTTTCGATCCCCCCCAAGTAGTTTATTGGCAGCTTTACATACTGACTCAACTGTTTCTAGATGGTCTCGGCTTATCTTAAATAGGATCAGATCACTCGGGATTGATCTTGATTCCTTGTCCAATTCCAGTGAATTATATATTTTTAGGACAATCCAAAAAAGAATATGGGACAGTGATTCCCAAATAATAAAAGCCGGTGCTGAAGGTATCTGCTCCCCTCGTTTTTTAGGCCTTTCTTATCAAACAAATTCTATGGCCCAGTATTTTTTTAACTTAACTATACCCTCTCACCGTAGAGCATTTTTGTTGGCCAGATTTAATATATTCCCTTCAGCTGTTGTTAGTGGTAGATACAAGGGAATACCACGTGAAGCAAGATGTTGTAGGTGTCAATGCAAAGAACCTGACACAATACAACACATTCTCTTGTACTGTCCACTTTTCACACAGCTTCGATGCAGCTTAATTAGCTCCCTTCCTCAATTTACTATTGCAATGACTACTGGAAACATAGCCCATTTATTGGATGACAAAAGCTTTGAAGTTACCACTCAAGTAGCCGAGTTCCTGGCCAAGGTCCTAAAGGAGGGAGAAAGAAGGAGGGGAACCCTCATTTAATTGTTTATTATAATATTTGCCGATGAACTGTGTATTCATTCTTTTTGGATCCATGTCTAGCTGCTTTGCATGTTTGCTTTGTTAATGTTAATGCCAATAAAGGTTCTGTTTTCTTCTTCTGCAAACTCATATTTACACAGTATTGCCTATTAACAAAGTTTTCTTTCTTTATGAATATGGTTAGTTCCTTTCCTGGAGTGGGGGGGGGGGAAACATTTTAGGAAAACTCTGACTTAACTCCAAGTCATGAGTAAAAGGAGGGGAGGAGGGGATAAAAAGAGCAGTTTTCTCTCTTTCAAACTGTCTGTCTGTCCCACCGTCCCACCCCCGGCAATCCCAACAAAATAACAATGGAAAATGGGTAAAAGGTAACTTTCTGTTTGTCCCTGCGAGTCTCTCTCTCTCTCTCTCTCTCTCTCTCTCTCTCTCTCTCTCTCTCTCTCTCTCTCTCTCTCTGTCTGTCTGTCTTTTGGAAGTGTGTTTGCTTTTACAAGTCTCCCAGTTGCTCTCTGCACTACAAAAGCACTGCTTTAGCGAAAAAAGGTTATCTCCTGTATTGTGGAGGAAAACACACACAAAAGTAATGTTCACACCAAGCACCATCCCCTGAAAACTCTCTTCTTCCCCTCCAACGAACAAAATTGATATCAGCGCATCCAGTCTCATAAAACCACGTCCTGTGGGGAAGGGGAGGGGGGCAGGTATGGGGGAGGGGGAAGGGAGGAGGGGGAATGATGTTAGGAGGCCACATCCTTTGGAAAGGGTGTGGATCACTGGTAAGTAGCATCTTTTAATAATTAGACAAAATCCTGGAGAACAAATCTCCCAGTGGCTATTGACTATGTGAGCTAAATCGAACATGTATACCGAAACAGGATACCTCTGATATTAGATACTGGAATGCAACAGGAGATCAAGAATATGTTATGAGCATCTTGTGCACTAAATTTGTCAGAGGAGGCCTTACTCCAGGTGAGGCCATGGTTCAGCAGTAGATAATTTTCTTTGCATGCAGAACATCCCAGATTAAATCCCTGGCGTATCCAGTTGAAAGGATCATGTAGTATGTGGTTTGAAAGACTTCTGCCTGACACTCTGGAGAGCTGCTGCCACTCTGAGTAGACAGTATTGGCTTTGGTAGACAAATGGTCCATCTCAGTGTAACATAGCTTCATGGATACTCCAAATCCTTTTGTTTAAGTTTGTTTGATTGGTCAAGGAATGTGGCCTTCTCTGTGGTTGTGGTATACCTTAAATTCCCTCCCTATAAAAGATAATTGCTTCTTTTAAGAGAATATTTAAAACCTACCTGATATCAATGGGTTTAGGGGGAAAATTAATTTTATCATATATTTAATTGTTGCTTATAGCTAGTTTTACATACTGCACTGTTGGTTGTGTGTTTTTAGAGCCTGAATTTTATTTTAGATTTGATCATTGTAAGATGGTCCAGGGGCTCTGTGTTGCTGGTGTCACAGGCTTTGACCTATAGATCATACAGAATTGTATAGATTTGTAGAATTTTCCTATTTTGGAATCATTAAGTTCCTATTGAAATCCTTTGTAAGCCTCATTGAAATCCAAACAAACTTGTCTCTCCCTAATAAAGACTGGATAGGCAAGATGTACCTCTCTCTATAGCAAGGCTGGGTGAGCAAGGAACACCTTCATTTCATTTAAAGAGGTCTGTCTCTATAGCAGAGAGTCTTGCTAAAGCGGCTCTTGACTCTCTCTCTATCTCTGTCAGTGTAGAGGCCTTGAAAGCATGCCAAATCTTACATCAGTCTGTTAAGGAATTCCTGCTCGGTAATGGCCTCTTCAGCAGACTGTTTAAAGTTACTGCTTATGAAAGTGTAACCAAGGGAACTAGGAGATAGATGTTTAACTGAGAAAATATATATAAAGCTGAAAATATGATATTAGCTTTTTAAACTATAGGTATTCAATAAAGTTGTACTATTTTAACTGTCATATTTGATGTATTAAGCTACTAGTAAAGTCAAATGTTTTATAAGTATTGAATGTGTTTATGCTAACAGATGTATTAATAGAATTAGCTATTGTAATGATATTGTAACAAGGTTATGAAAAGACCAGATGTAAACAATGTAAACAAACTTAGTAACTGGGCAGTGTTACAGCAAGATATGCAAACTAGTCCTTTTTTAGTAGAAAAGAGCAAGAGTCCAGTAGCACCTTAAAGACTAACAAAAATATTTTCTGGCAGGGTATGAGCTTTCAGAAGAAGTGAGCTGTGGCTCACGAAAGCTCATACCCTGCCAGAAAATATTTTTGTTAGTCTTTAAAGTGCTACTGGACTCTAGCTCTTTTCTACTACTGCAGACAGACTAACACGGCTACCCACTGTGAGTCCTTTTTTAGTTTCTCGTTGTTTAAATAGCTTTGGGTTTGTCATAGTGATTTCTCATCTCCAAATGATCATTAGAAACACATTAGTCCCAATGCCTAACAAAAGTAAATGCTTGTAAGATGCTAAGAAAAGAAACATTATAATACACACCCTGACCTGGATGACCCAGGCTAGCCTGATCTCGTCAGATCTCAGAAGCTAAGCAGGGTCAGCCCTGGTTAGTATTTGGATGAGAGACCACCAAGGAAGTCCAGGGTTGCTACACAGAGGAAGGCACTGGCAAACCACGTCTGTTAGTCTCTTGCCTTGAAAACCCCATAAGGGGTTGCCATGAGTCGGGTGCGACTTGATGGCACTTTACACATACATACACACACACACACACACACACACACACACACACAGAAGTCTTATGTATTTTGTATACAGATGAATGATCCCGAGATTAAAATCTCTACAAGTATTAGATACTAATAGCACAATTTAAAATAATTTAATAATGATATCAGACTGTTAAAGATAATAGTAATTGTCAATGCTAGTAGTGGATGGTGTTGAGGGTGCCACAGACAACCTTGGCTGGAAAAGGATGTCCTTATATGGGAGTACATGAGGAGTGCTCGAGTGGACTTAGCTAAGGCCATCTTAGCAGCCAACTCATATTATTTAATTAATAAAGAAGGCATATAAATATAGATGTGGAAAGGCAGGGAAGTTAGATCTCTCCAGCCCTTGCATGGGCTGGAGGCTATCATAAAAATCTCCCCAGTCTTTGCATAGACTGGGGGCTCTTCAGTCCTTATGGACTGGAGGCACAGATCTCTCCAGTTCTTGTGTCAATTGGAGGTTCTCAGAGATCTCTTCAGTCCTTGAGTGAACTGAAGGTTCTCATAGATCTCTCCAGTTCTTGTGTGAGGTTCTCATTGATCTCTCTGGCCCTTGCGTGGGCTAGAGGTTCTCAGAGATATCTCTAGTCTTTTTATAGACTAGAGGTTCTCAGAGATTTCTCCAATACATGGAGAATCTCAGATCTCTCCAATAGATGGAGGGTCTTACAGATCTCTCCAGTCTTTCCATAGACTGGAGGTTCTCAGAGATCTCCTCAGTCCTTGCATGGACTGAGGGTTCTCACAGATCTCTCTGATCTTTGTGTAGATCAGAGGTCTCTCCAATACTCGGAGAGGCTCATAGATCTCTCCAGTTCTTGAGTGAACTGGAGGTTCTCACAGAAATATCTCTGATCTTTGCATAGACCAGAGGTTCTCACAGAGGTCTCTCCAAAACATGGAGAGACTCACAGATTTCTCTAGTCCTTATGGACTGGGGGATTTCACAGAAGACAGGACTTGGTAAGGTATGTCTCCTTATTTATATGCTATTCTAGATATTTTGAATTAATATTCTTTTAACTAAATCAGATCTTATTCACTGAACAAGATACTTTTAACTAAATCAGATTATGGTTGACAGGATCTTGAATTCGAATTCTGGCGCTTCCATTGGCGCCCAAATAAGATTTCTGTAACTGTTTTATTTTCTAAATGAAATATTTTTACTGTTTCATTCTAAGGTTTGTAACTTTAATATAGAAACTTTACTATAGAGATTGCTTGTAACATGAAACATGGTTAAGACCTCTGATGTCTAAAACTTTTATAACAATGTTAAAACTTTTGATGTCTAGACTTTTGTAACATTTTAGAAACTTGACATGCATACATATGCATATATATTCTATATGTTGAAGACTTTATATACATACACATACATACATATTTTGTTTGAAACTATACAATAAAAAGAGCTTACTTGCTTAAGTTAAATTAAGTTGTGTCCTGCTTATTAGGTGATTAACTGAATAAGATAACATACCACTTCTTAGGGAGGGGTCGATTCTAAGAGCATAATCACTGAAAGGCACTGACCTGCTTCACTGGCAGGGTAGAACTTGAAAAATAAATGGAAATAAAGTTTTTAAAAATCCTATGCTTGCAAATTCCCAGAGGAATCTTACTGGCTGCTGTGCAAAAGAAAAAGAAAAAAAGAGCTTTGGTCTGATCCAGGGCAACATTTTTTATGGACAACAGACCCTTGTCTCTAAATTAATGTTTAATAATAGAGGTACATTGTGGCAAGGCAGAAGACAGTTTGGGCCCTTCTTAATGAGTTTAAGTAGCGTTTGGAATAAGCAAAGCTCATCTTTTACCTTAATTTGTAATTTTTTCAACTATTTCAGTTTTCACTTCTTATTGATGGTTTTGTAAAGTTGTTCATATTGTGCACACATCTTGTATGCTTTTTATTCACAATTTATCTGATATTTATATGTGCCTTATATGTCTTTTGTTGGATAAGGCAGGAAAAGTTGATCTCCTCTGCTGCATCCTCTGCTGCATCCTCTGAAATTCTTGGTGCAGCAGCAGCTTTTATGGGTGGTCAGGGAGAGGGAATTATTGCCACAATCTGCCATGACAATATTGCCCTTTATGTGCTTCTTGTCAGCCAGAGCTTCAGTTTGAGGGCATATAGTTGAGTGTTAAATTCCTGGACACCCTAGGTGTGTCATAGCGCCCACCTGATTGTCATAGCGCCCACCTGATTGTCTAACAGTCTCCCTGTCTGAGCTGCAAAGAGGTGATCTCAGACGATGTTGAGGACCTGTGTCATTAATGGTTTGGAAATTCAACATTGGTTTCTTAAAAGGTGTTGCTCAGGACCCCATGACCTTGGGGCAGTCCCAGAGCAGCAGGTGCTATTCCCAGTCTGCTTTTCTGTTCTGAGCAAATGCATGCTGGTCTGGAAGTGGGGGGGATTATACATCTATCCCACTGTCACAGTCAGACCAGTGCCCACTGGGGTTTAGATTTACAGGAGCACAGAAACTCTGCAGGGATTAGGGATCCATGACAGTGGTCAGTTCTCAGCAACTGAATGTTCCTTGGGGAGTTTCCAGCAGACATGGTGTGTGCTCCTGCTGAAACCCAAGGCAAACCCTGGATATCTCCTAGATATTAGTTCACTTTCTGTAAAAGCCACATGACTCCTCAGAGCTGATGATTACAGAGGAAGGTGGGCAGTGACATAAGCTCAAACTCAGGATGAATTCAACCAGACACAAGACAGAGAATGTCATTGTGCTTACTTTCTGGCACTGATGCTGATAAAGTGTTGTAACTTTTCTGTCACCCATACATCTGTGGATAGCTGTACAGCAGAAGTTTTCCAAAGAGTGGTAGGGTTCTTCATTTGACCTTGATGATATTAGTAGAGATAATTGTTGGCTTGCTGTGATTTATTTACAAGGCTTTTGTGGATAAAATTGTTGGCAACCGTGGCAGTACAGAGCCTGCTGTTATAATTGTTCAATCGTGAGCGATTACCAAAGCACAGTCTTGTCATATTTGTTTGGATGACTTTCAAACTACACCCTCCCTACCTTCCGGAGTAAGATGGATAGCCACTAAGGATGGTGCATTTTCCATGGTTGCGCGACACCTGTGGAATACCCTCCCCCAATTCTTTCTTGATAATCTTGATAAACTGAGAAGTGTCAGGCAAAACCATAATTTTCTTAGAAATTTTAGTCCTTATTTTTATGCCACTTGCTGGGCCCTTGGCAGAAAGTGCCCAACAGCTATGGGAAGAGTACCCAGGCCCTACTTCCCTACCCAACCCACCTGCATGCTCCGCCTTAATTGCCTGCCTATGCGTCCTTCCCCACTAGCTCACTCCCTTGCAAGCCCTCCCACCACCCATGCTCCCAGCTGCACACACCACACATTCACCTTTCTCCCATCAGTGGTGCAGTGCAGCACAGATGACAGGGAGCTAAGGTTGCCAACCTTCAGGTGGAGCTTTGACATCTCCTGAAATTACAACTGATCTCCAAACTACTGAAATTAGTCCAGGGGAATGGCAACTTTGCAGGGTGGCATTATACCCTGCTGTAGTCCCTCCCCTTACCAAACCCCACCCTCCCCAGACTCCACCCTAAAATCTCCTAGCAAGCAAGTGCGTGGGTAGAGGAAGAGTACATAAGTGAGTGGCTGGTGGCTTCCACAGCCTTTCCAGTTCAGTAACTATATTGTTACCCTGCAAAGCAAAATCATCAAAAAGATAAAACGTAAAGGGGAGCAGGGAAAGAAACAGAATCTTTAAAAAAAATTACTCCATATAGTAGCCAATGTTATACATCTGAAATTAATGAAGGGAAAATATTAATAATTAAGATCAGCATGTGGAAAGGAATGGCCTCAATTATTCTGTGGCATCGTCCCAAAACACAAAGAGGTCCCAAGAGATAGAGCCTCCTCTTGCAAACACTATGAATTATTCAACACTCACCTTGCATATCTGAGGCACTGAATTCTATCTTCTAGAACTCTGCTGGAAAAGCTGGGCTGCTTTTTATTTTGCCAACATCTTTGATAATTTTACTAACTAAACCAAAGAGAAAAAAATGGAATCATCCAAAACAATAGCCACCTAAAAATATGTAAAAAATGCATGAGGCCTGGGAATAAAAGACGACAGATCAACCAATGGGGAGAATTGAGATAGTTGTATTGAATGAAGAGTGAAATGATTATCCTAAAGAAAGTATTTTGCTTCTGCCAGAACTGCTGTTCTACAACATCACTGCATTAGGTGCCATGTAATTGTCATGTAATTGCAGATGGCAGTAGCAAAACTTTTGCAAAATATATATCATTGCCTCTGTCTAAATATTTAACCAGTTATTTCTTAATGGAGGCTCCTGGCCACACACCTCCTATGATAGGTAAACTGTGGCTGCCCCTTTCTCTCCCTTATCAAGAGGGGGGTCAGTTCCACATACATAATGGAAACAGGTAAACATTGGTATTTGGCTTATTTCTGCATTTACTGAAAAAAAATTGGGCCCATTATAGTCTATGGGGGAAAGTTTTCGAAGCTCCTGTGGGGGCGTTTTTGGAGGTAGCGTTCCCAAATTTTCAGGGTAGCTTAAAGGAACTCTCCTTGCATGAACCTCAAAGTTTGCTGAAGATTGGCTCAGTGGGCCAAATTTTATGGGGTCTCAAGGGGGTTGCCCCCATTCCCCATAGGAAAACATTGCAAAGTTCGCACAAGAAGACTCCAAACTGCCAAAAAAAAACCTCTCTCTAAATTCAACAATGAGAATGATGATGACAACAACAAAGCAGTGCCTCCCCCACAAACAATCAAATCACCCCCTTTCAGGTAAAAGCCAGCAAGATCTGAAGCAGAGAAAATCCCAAAATTCAAACAATGCAACTTTGAAACAGCCAGCAGTGGAGAAATGGAAGCAGGGGCTCCCACCCAAAATAATCAAATCATCCCCTCAAACTAGCAACCACTCCCCCCTCACCACCAACCAACAGGCCAAGGCCTGCTGGCTTCTACCAAATTTAGAAAATAAGCCCCAAATACAACAACTGGTTTAAAAGGAAAATGACGATATCTCATATCTCCTTAGATATTTTGGAACTCTCTATCAAGTGAGACCCGGGCCTTGTGGGACCTGGCTCGATTCCGCAGGTCCTGCAAGACTGAAATGTTCCACCAGGCCTATGGTTGAGGACAGTGATAGTTCCATCTTAACTGGCCTCCCTACCCTATCCCCATTCCTTCAGTTGTTCTTGGTACTTTCTTCTCCTTTGCTGTTCCTGGTCCCTCCTTTTTTCTCTGCCTCCTCCTTGACTAATTATCTTGTCATTGTTACCAATGTTTAAAGGCAGCATCTAGAATTTGCTAGAATTTTCTAAAAAAAATTAGAATTTTAAATAGTAAGGATTTTTAGCATAATTTATGTTATATTTGTTGAGATGCCTTGTATTATTTAATTTGTTGAATTTTTTTGGTGTGAGCTGCCCTGAGCCTGACTTTGGTTGGGAACGGGTGGGATAGAAATCAAATAAAAAAATTCTAGTGTCACAGACTGATGTAATCCCTCATTTACATAGAGTCCAGTGGAGTAAATGAAGACAAGGAGGTTGGGTTGAGCTGTCACGGTTTGATTTATTGGCCAGTATGTCATACCGAGTGATCCCAGAAAGCAGACTAACGAGCTCTGCAGTCCGGTCACACCGAGGGGGGGGGGTCAATACAAGAGGTTATATAGACAATTGCCATTCCAATCAACATTCGATGTAGCTTGTCACTGCAACGTCATTACTTTCTACAGAGTGGGTGGGCATTGCTACATTACTGAACAGAACTCTATTGTTCCTTTGCACGGAGAAACAAAAGTATCAGAAAGGGAGAAGAGAAGTGGGGGAGTCAGCCTTTGGAATGTTTGTGTGTGTATGCCTGTTTGCTTGATGCTAAGAGGGGGGAAGGGGGGTTGGGGTCACTGACAAGCAGCTAGGGCTGTTGATTCGGTTCGGCCCGAACCGAAAAACAGCCGAATTTCTCTCAATTTGGAGGTTTTTCAGTTCGGACGAACCGAACTCAAAAAGGGGGGGGAACCGGGGAGCTGAATTGGCCGAGTTCGGGGTGTTCCCGAATAAATTCGGCCGATTTGGGCCCTTTCCCCCACCCCACGCGCCTTCAGGGAGCTTCCCTGGAGAGGCGCGGGGTGCCCTTTAAACAGATCTGCGCCGCAGATCTGTTTAAAGGGCACCCCACGCCTCTCCAGGGAAGCTCCCTGAAGGGGGGCGGGGTGCCCTTTAAAGAGATCTGCGCCTCCCGGCCGGGAAGCAAAGATCTCTTTAAAGGGCACCCCGCCCCCCTTCAGGGGGCTTCCCTGGAGAGGAGCGGGGTGCCCTTTAAAGAGATCTGCGCCTCCCAGCTGGGAGGCCCAGATCTGTTTAAAGGGCACCCCGCCCCCCTTCAGGGGGCTTCCCTGGAAGGGAGTCCCTTCATGGCTGGGAGGCGCAGATCTATTTAAAGGGCCCGCCACGCGCCTCCAGGGAAGCTCCCTGGAGGCACACGGCGGGTCTTCAAACAGATCTGAACCTCCCGGCCGGGAGGCGCAAATCTGTTTGAAGCCCCCCCCCCCAGCCCTGCCGGGAGTCCCGGCAGGGCTGGAAGGGTGTGTGTGGGGGGGTCTGAGGGGAGTCTTGGGGGGTGGTCTGGTCTTCCCAGCCCTGCTGGGAGTCCCGCCAGGGCTGGGAGGGGGGGTCTTTAAATAGATCTGCGCCTCCCGAGCGCGAAACTCCCCCAGCCAATCACCGTTCTTGGGGGAGGAGAAAGTAGACGTCACTGGCAGGGGCAGCGGAACCTAAGTAAACAATTCTTCATGGGCCTCTGAGCCAAAGAACACGCGCCAACAGGAAAGAACGGCTCAAAAGTTGTTTCAGTTGCTGCAGTTATAACGCGGCTTTTATTGCTCATTCTGGGAAAATGCGGACCTGCAATGAATAACCAAAAATTTGCCCCGACTCAAATCAGATTCGAAAGCGCAGCAAATCTCCGTGAAAAATTCCCCTGAGTGTTTGATGACAGCTTGATTTCATGCCTCGAACATTCTCTGTTTGGCTGTGTTTGGGAAAGAATCCTCTCACAGAAATTGAAGTGTCACATTGGTTGTTTTGGAAAATAATATATTGCAAAAAAGGAGCTGAGAGGGGTCTGCAGATACCATAACATCTGCAAGGTTTATTAAACTTTTAAATGATTGATGCTATGTGTTGTGTATGTAATTCTCAGCATAAAGTGAGGTTTCCTGCAGCATCCTTGGGAATTGCAGACTTTGGTCTCTGAATTGAGAGCTTGGCCCGTGGCTGTCATTTACAATACTGTATGTTCCAGGGCAAGGTCTTGTACTGTCTGAGCCAATAATCTCAACATCTAAAAAAAAAAAAAATCCATGCTTAGAATATCACAGAGAGGTTGAGAGTTGAATATATCAGCTCAATTCCCAAGACCTTTATTTATATGTATATAATAAAGCGAGAGGTGTATTTTACATCATATTACCCTCACAATAGTTAACAACTATTGATCAGACATTTTCTTTATCTCCTGACTTTCTCACGGTATGGCATTATGCTATGTAAGATGCAGATCAGAGCCCTAGAAAATCTGGGACCTCTGCCACAGTGTTGTTATCTTGCACTTTCCTCAGTTTATAGAAAATACCTATCTTGCTTTTTTTGGAACAGGAGTCCTTTAAAATGCTCTGCGTTGCAGCATATGGCAGCTGCTTCCTCATATCAAGATGGAGGAGTAAAGCCATGTTTGCGGCTGTAGGCAAAATGCAGAATAGGAAGAATCTGGATAGTGTGTACAGAATTTGAGGGTCAGGTGAGCAGCAATGAAGGAGATTCTGAATATGTGGTTGATTCTGAGGTAAAGTTTTAACGATTTCTGTGCTCTTGTTCTGGAGAACCTGGGCACGTTTTCAGTTTTGACAGTTGTAGATGTGTGTATTAACCTATTTTATTATTTGTGACTTATACCTCTTTTCAGCAACAAAGTCTTCAAAGCAGCTTACAATATTTTAATAATGCTATATTAACTTAATATTTATTCCATCTTCCTCTAGGTTGCTCAGAAACAACATGCATGTCCTCACCTTGTTCCTTACTTTGCCCTCTCAACAAGATTTAAAAGACAGCAATGGTCCTAAAACTACCTAGTATGTTTTGTGTCTAATTGGGAACTTGAACCAGCTCTCCCTGGTCCTAGTCCAATATCATATCCACTATACCACAAGAGCTCATTGTGTACATGAATACCATTTTTAGCTACTTTCAAAAATACCCCCCCAATAGCCCACACAGTCATCCCCTGCTACCTCCTTTTTTGCCTTTTATGTGTAGTTCTCCAGCCACACCTATTTCCTGGAACTCTTACCTTGTTCAGGAGTAATCCCTTGGACAAGAGAACCAGTCAATGGCTACGGGTGAACGGCCCCACTGCTTCCACACCAGGAAGATGATTCCCCTGTGGGTTTTGCTTCCACTTTCCCCTCACATGAAATCTACTCCAGACCCTGGAAGCTACAGCAAGATGGCAGTGCTTCTTCAGCCTTGTGTGCATATCTGTCCAGATTGTAGACTGGTAAGCTCGAACCGGCACATACTAAATATATGAGAAAATTAGTGAGAAAATAAACATATTTCAATATGAATAATTCCAAAAATCCCCATGAGACAAAACAAGAATAAGCTTTAATTGTAAATGAATTGTAAATGAATGGGCTATAACATGATTTCAATATATTTATTGCACAGATCAGACTGAATTATTTCAGCCCTTGTGTTCAGTTCAATCTTGGATTGGAGGAAATCAGTTATACATTAGCTTTCTTTCTTTCTTTTTTAAAGTCTGAGGATCGATGAATGTTATACTTGCCTCCTGCCCTATCAGAAACTCTGTAAAGAAAAACTTGCTGTCAGGCTGCTATCTCGGTTTCGTTATTGCCTCTGTCTCTGTGCTGTATTGTCTGCCCCCCAAGGTCGCATGCCTAAGCCTAAGCCTGGGAACTCAGCTCCTGGGAAACTGTATTCCTGCGTGTAATCTCCCGCCTTTCCTGCCTTATAATATCTCCCAGCTAGTGAGCCTTTCATAGCTGTCATTTTATTCGTTTGCACTGTATGCCTATTTGATCAGTAAAATCCACCTGTTTGGACTCTATACGACTTTGTGGTGATTTCTGGTTCTGTGGGCCAAGAGCTGACATTATGACAGCTATCTCACATCTTCACCGTTCTCCTAGCCAGGCTGGAGCCCAGGGGGGTTCGCCTGCCACTTGGATGGGAGCTGTGCAGCTCTCCAGGTGATCTACTACCCTGGAGCCCTTCTCAGAGGACCCTACTCTGTTACAGGACTTAATTGCTGAACTTTTCCGGACGAACCGAGAGGTTTGCCGCTTGAGGGGACTGGTACACGCGCAGTGGCAATCTCTTACAGGACGTCTCTGGATGTTAACATCGGAGGATACTGATGCTCGTTTAGATCTTCAGGACTTGGATCAATTACTGGACGATGCCCGATTGGCGACTGAGGATTTACAAATATTAACTGGACTTCTGGATAATCTTATTTCTCGACAAACTCTTTCTACCATGGCGGGAGCCCCACCGGAGGGTTTTTCCCTGATCCCGGATGCGGCCAGCTGCCAGGCTGAGGCCAAGCGAGTCGCTATTAGCACCGCTCTTCTCCTTGTGGAATGTACAAAGGACACCCCGATAGCCACCTTGGCTCAAGTTTTGACCCCGACGTTTGGAGCCGAGGCATCCGCACTGGCGGTTCGAGTACAACCTCTGCTGGGCGGGGAACCTGACCCCATACTCCTGCTCCTCGAGACAGAACTTTTGCCGCGCATTACGGCAGAGGCTGCCCTAAGACTTGAGAACGCCAAAGTTCTTGCGGATCAGCAAGCCGCCGAAGCGGCTAGGGTCGCAAGAGAGAGAGAGGCGGCGGAAGCAGCCAGGGCAGCTGCAGCAAGGAATCAGGCGAACGTGGACACGCGCCCCAAGGACTATGTACTGGGACTATCAGGTCTCACCTTTTCCCCGGCGTTTGTCCCGTCGCGTACGACCCAACGCGCACGCCGTTTGGCTGACCGACGTCGAGACTCAGATGAGTCTGAAGACGAGGATTTATATGGGGATAGCTCTCAATGGGCCACGAGCTTCCGAACCAGTAAGCCTCATCTTACTGGGGGCCCAAGTGAGGAGGTTCATCTTTTACGAGCCCAGAATCGGGAGCTCTCCGACCGTGTGGATCAACTCCAAGAAGTAATGGAACTTATGCTTCACGAGAACAGGCAATTACAACAAACCCTGATAGCTCAGAGACAGCCCGTTCCGATACCGGGTCAGGCGGTACCCGTACAACCACCCGCTAATGTGCCTGCTCCACCCTTGCCTCCTGGAGCTCCTGTTGCTCCTCCGCCCGGACCACCCGTGCAACCAGGTCAGCCCGCGCCCGGCCCTTGGAAGCAACTCAAATTGAGGACTACGTATGACGGATCTCTTGAGACTTTGCCTTGTTTCTTGCATCAAGTGGACAGTTATATGCGAGAACAAGGTCAACTTTTCCCCACGGAAGACAGCCGGGTGCGGTACGTAGCTTCCCTCCTGACAGGCAAAGCGGCTGACTGGATGGTCCTCCAGTTTGACACCCGCTCTCGTGCGATTCGTTCCCTCAACAACTTCATGACTGCCCTGAGAAGGAGGTTTGAGGACCCCTTCCTGGGAGAAAGAGCCAAAACGGAACTTTTACAATTAAAACAAGGCTCTGCTACAGTTCGGGAATTTGCCGATGAATTTCAGCGACTGGCAAGTAAAATTGTAGGTTGGCCCGAGACCACCCTAATCCATCATTTCAGGGAAGCCTTGCACCCTGACATTCTGAACTGGTCTTACATGCGGGGCGATCCCGATACCCTCGAAGGCTGGATCCTATTAGCCGAGGAAGTGGAAAGCCGCCGCCGCTTTATTTCTCTCGTCCGTCAAAAGCACAAGGAGAAGGGCACCCAAAAGCCTCAACCCAAGGCACCACTGCTCGTCCCACGAAATCCCCCACGTCCGCTCCAGGAACGTGAAGTCCGATTTCAGAGGGGTGCCTGTCTTACATGCGGAGAAATGGGCCACTTTGCAGCCGTTTGCCCACGCCGCCAGGAATTATTTCGTCCCAGCACGACAACCCGCGCCCGAGGTCGTCCACCACGCAGAGGCACCGCGGCCACCCGCAGCGCAGCTCCGGGAAGGCCCACACCCTCTGCACTCCATGCCGGGGACCCAGCCTCCCTGCCTGCTTCCAACGACCCCGCCGGGTCTCGGATTACAAGTGCCCCATTGGGGGACAGCTTTCCCTCTTCGGATGAGGAAAACCCTTGGATTTCTCCAGCCTTAAACCTGGAATCTCCCCTCGACTTGTCAAAAAACGGCTCCGGTCTGTGGTGAATGGAGCATCTCCACAGACCTCTCAGGATCTTCCTATCAAACCGAATGCTCCTACCAAAATCAAAGAAGTGGACTCCACCGTCTACGTAGATGCAGTTTTACAACAACTTAACGGAGGTCCACAAATCCCCGTCAAAGCACTAATTGACTCCGGTTGCTGTCGCACTCTCATAAGCGAAGCCACGTTTGCTGCCCTCAGAGCCGACTCAGAGGCTTTACCCGCCCCCGTCCAATTTGCTCAAATGGACGGGAGCCAATTCCAGGGGGGTCCAGTTGATCATCGCACCATAGGGGTGGCAATGGGAATTGGTTCCCACTGGGAACAAATAGACTTCACTATAGCCCCTATCCGATTTGAAGTGGTCTTGGGAATTAACTGGATTAAAGGGCATAGTCCCAGTATTGATTGGGAAACAGACACTATTTCTTTCGCTAGTCCCACCTGCGACCAGCATCGGCAAAACTTTGCTCTGCCATTTCCGCCCGTTCCAGCGTTAACCTCTACTGCCCCAGTACCACCGGCTCTACCCGCTGTATACCGGGACTTTGAAGATGTCTTCGACCTTAAAGAATGTGATGCCTTACCCCCCCACCGGGCCTCAGACTGTGCGATTGAAGTAGTAAAGGACTGCACATTAACCAAAAGTAAGATTTACCCTATGAGCGCTTCCGAGCGCACTGTCCTCCGGGACTTTTTGGACAAAAACCTCGCCAGAGGGTTCATTCGCCCTTCGAATGCCCCAAACTCGGCCCCCGCGTTTTTCGTCCGGAAAAAAGAGGGCGACCTTCGCCTGTGCATTGACTTCAGAAAGCTCAATGCGGTTACCCAGACCAACGCCTATCCTATCCCATTAATATCGGATATTTTGGGACAATTACAGGAAGGCCGTGTGTTCTCTAAATTAGACTTGGTGGAAGCCTACTACCGAGTCCGTATCCGCGAAGGAGATGAACACCTCACTGCCTTCTCTAGTTGTTTCGGAATGTATGAATTCCTTGTAATGCCGTTCGGATTAAAAGGGGCCCCGGGGGTCTTCATGCAACTCATCAATGAAATCCTACATGACCTTCTATATCGTGGGGTGGTGGTCTACTTAGATGACATTCTCATTTATTCGAAAACTATGGACGAGCATGTGACTCTGGTCAGAGAAGTTCTACAACGCCTGCGTAACCATCAACTGTTCGCTAAACTAGCTAAGTGTGAATTTCACCAAAGCAAACTCACGTTTTTGGGATACATCATCTCCCACCAAGGTCTTCGCATGGACCCCGCCAAAGTCCAAGCCGTCCTCGATTGGACTCCCCCCACCAACCGTAAGCAAGTACAGCAATTTCTGGGATTTGCAAACTTCTATCGGGGATTCATCCCTAACTTCGCCCAAGTGGCTCTACCCATTACGGACCTGCTGAAAACTAAAGGAAAAGTAAGCTCGGCTGCCTTGCCCTCCGCAAAGATCCTATGGACTGAGCAATGCCAAGCCGCCTTTCTGGCCCTCAAACGCCTCTTCACTTCGGAGCCGGTGCTACGGCACCCAGACCCAAATCAAATGTTCATTGTGCAAGTCGATGCTTCCGATGTAGCCATGGGAGGGGCTCTCCTCCAGCAAGGACCGGACGGTCTTCTTCACCCTTGCGCTTACTTTTCAAAAAAATTTGCGCACGCTCAATTAAACTGGCCCATCTGGGAGAAAGAGGCCTCTGCAGTTCATCATGCACTGACTTTATGGCGGCAATTCTTGGAAGGGTCTAAAATACCCTTTGAAGTTTGGACCGATCACAAAAATCTAGCTGCCCTCACGGGGTCCCATAAGCTATCGGCGAAACAACAACGGTGGGCGGAGTTCTTTGCTCAGTTCCGTTTCACCCTGAAGCACGTCCCTGGGAAGCAGAACGTTCTCGCGGATGCCCTCTCCCGTTTACCACAATATCCGGTAAAACTCGAAAGACCCACCAACTCTCTGTTCACCCCTATGCAACGTGGGGCCCTACCTATGCTGGCTGTGCAAACCCGATCCCAGCATCAACACACCTCGCAAGCTCCGCCAGCCCAACCGGCTGCCCAGCCGCCACCGCAACAGACCGGAGTTCCCGCCCCTCCTACCCCTCCGACCGCTCAGCCGCCTGCAGTCTGCGCGCCGCCACACGTAAGCACTAGCCCTATAACTATTTCTCAGATCTCCAGAACCGACGGGGGGGCTCCCTCCAAACTCCCCATCTCCGAATCCTTTTTAACTGTCCTTCGGGACCAGTGCCTTTTAGAACGTTCCGCTCATACCCTACCTCCTGGTGTTTTGGAACAAGGGGGGTCCTGGTACAAAGACTCAAAATTGTATGTACCCAAAGCTCTCCGGAAGGACGTTTTACATTTAGCTCATGGAGCCAAAACAGCTGGGCACTTTGGGTTTCTGAAGACCCTTCACTTATTGCGCAGACAGTTCTGGTGGGGGGGAATGCGTTCCGACATTGACTCCTTCATCCGCAGCTGTCCCGTTTGTGCCGCTGCGAAACGATCGCAGGGCAAACCCCCGGGACTGCTACAACCTCTTGAAACGCCCAGCAAACCTTGGGAAGTGATCGCTATGGACTTCATGACTGATCTCCCTCTCAGTGGGGGTAAAACTGTGTTGTGGGTTGTTACTGATTTGTTTTCTAAGCAAATACATTTGATTCCATGTGCAGGGATCCCCTCTGCTCAGAAACTGGCCCGCCTCTTCGTGACGCATATATTTCGTTTACATTCGTTTCCGCGTAAAATAATTTGTGACCGCGGAAGTGGTTTCGTTTCTAAGTTTTGGAAAGCTTTCCTCAAGTTGGTGGGGGTGGAACAGGGATTGTCTAGTGCATACCATCCTCAAACCGATGGTCAAACTGAACGTGTCAATGCTGTACTCGAATGTTATTTGCGTTGTTATGTTAACTACCACCAGGATAACTGGGTGGAACTGCTACCTTTAGCAGAATATGCCTACAATAATGCCATGCATCAATCCACAGGTTTTAGCCCGTTTTTTGCTGTGTATGGACAAGATTTCAGTCCCATCGTTCCTACAGATGATGTAGAGGGGGAGGGGAACCCCGACATTGCCTCCTGGGCACACGCCCTCCGTACCACTTGGCCCTGGCTCGTTAGCAACCTCGACCGGGCCAAACGTAAATACAAAGCGCAAGCTGACAAACATCGCTCCCCCGGGGGTGATCTGCAAGTGGGTGCTTTGGTTTACCTTTCCACCAAAAACCTCCGGTCCACCCAACCGTGCCATAAACTCAGCGCCAAATTCATTGGCCCTTTCCCCATTACTCGGGTCATAAACCCTGTCACAGTGGAACTGGCTCTCCCCAAATCTTTGAGGCGTGTGCATCCTGTTTTCCACATAAGCCTCCTCAAACCCCATGTTGCTTCTCCACGGTGGCATCCGGACCCACCGCCTGCGCAACCCATCATGGTGGGGGGGGAAGAACACTTCGAAGTCTCCAAGATCCTTGACTCCCGTATTCACCATGGTACTCTCCAGTATCTAGTTCGTTGGAAACATTTCCCCCCTGCCTATGACGAATGGGTGCGCGCACGGGATGTCTCCGCCCCCGACCTCATTGACGCCTTTCACATTGCTTACCCGAACAGGCCAGCCCCCTTGCGAACTGGGAGGGGGCCTTGAGGGGAGCAGAATGTCAGGCTGCTATCTCGGTTTCGTTATTGCCTCTGTCTCTGTGCTGTATTGTCTGCCCCCCAAGGTCGCATGCCTAAGCCTAAGCCTGGGAACTCAGCTCCTGGGAAACTGTATTCCTGCGTGTAATCTCCCGCCTTTCCTGCCTTATAATATCTCCCAGCTAGTGAGCCTTTCATAGCTGTCATTTTATTCGTTTGCACTGTATGCCTATTTGATCAGTAAAATCCACCTGTTTGGACTCTATACGACTTTGTGGTGATTTCTGGTTCTGTGGGCCAAGAGCTGACACTTGCGTGTGTATGCAGAACTATACATTGTAAGCGACATGGGGTTGCTGTTGTAAACACAATCTTATGTTGATCTCCCTATCTATAATTAAGACAAACTGGAAAACTAACAGCCCATTCCTGAGGTTCCAGGTGCTGCACCAGGTCGGGGAGAGGCGCAGCAATGGCACAGCCAGCTGGCACCCAAGGGGTTGGGGTCGGTGTGTGCGGCCAAGGAAAATAAAAGGAAGAGTGTGAGGAACAGGGTGGCCAGCCAATGACAGTGTGGCACTGTCGCTGTGCAGGCTGGGCCCAGCCAGAACCATCACATGGTCAAGGGGTGAAGCATGGACTGTGGGTGGGAGGGCCAGGCCGAGGGGCAGGGTCGGTTTCTCAGTGGAGAGTGCTGCAGGAAGGTTGGGGGTAGGGCTGTCGATTTGGTTCGTCCCGAACCGAAAAACAGCCGAATTTCCCCCGTTTCAGGGGAAAAAATTCTTAATATCTAGCTGGTACCTTTCTGCCTGTAATTTATACCCATGGAGCAAAAAGCTTTTTGCACAAGGGTGCATTCAAAAGTGTGATTCTCACCTGCATGTTGAAGTAGTTTGTTCCATTTTACCAGCATCTCTGGACTTGTTCTACATGTGTAGACCAGCTCTCAGTTCCAAGATGGAGGACAGGAAATAAATGCACCCTCCTTGGAAATAAATGCACCCTCAGATACCAAAAGATATTTTTTTTTTGAGAAAATAGAGATTTATTACTGCTGCAGATATTCCTATGGCAATCTTGTTTATTAATTGTACAAATAAATGTGTTGAGTTGAGATGAAATGAAGTTCTGTATCAGCAATAATGCAATTGAGCAACATTTTAATAGAGCTGAGTGTGTCTAATTTCAAATGAATAATTTATTGAGTAAGATTACCCATTTTTGTTTATTTGTGGATTTTTCTTCAGTTTATTCCTTTACTCTCATAATTGCATTGTAAATTAGTGACTTGGGGAGAAGTGTGTGCAAGGGACTGTGGGAACAATTAAGGCAGGGCAAGATGATGAAGAACATGATTACAGTAGGCAAAGTAGTAAATTATATTATATTTACATATTGGAGGGGAAATACCTATATAATGTTGGATGAGACAAATTATATTAAAGGAAGAAAACAGTTCCAATTGTTCCTGGCTGAGTTATTGCAAAATAAATCATACTGCCACATGAATCTGCCTTATACTGAGTCAGGCTATGGGTCTATCAAGGTCAGTATTTTTTAGGGTTGTTATGGGGAAGATAATTTCTTTTGTAACTTCAGCTGTTACAGTTGTTTTATGTTACACACTACAGGATGGTGCCCTAGCAGGAGGGAGGAAGGTTCAGGAAGACATTGCCTGCCTCTGAGCATCTACCGAGTGAAATTCTGAAATTTTTCACAATCTCCCTTTCTGCCCCTCCTATCTTCGAATTTCTGTTTGATCAAAACACAATTGATTAGATACTAACTCCAAGTTCCCAAAAAGAGGAAAATAAATGGATTGTTGGATTTCAGGGATAAATTGGGTATAGAGTAATTAAGAGAAGATTTGGAAAGGAATCTCATTTCCCCCCTCCTCCACTATATCCTTTTTCCCTTTCCTGAAAGCACCCATAGCCTCTCCCTGTTCCTTGCTTTGTTGCCAACCTCCAGCTAGGTCCTGGAGATTTCCTGGAATCACAACTGATTTTCCAACTACAGAGATAAGTTCATGTAGGGTTGCCAGCTCCAGGTTGAGAAATTCCCAGAGATGTGGAAGTGGAGCCTTGGAAGGGCAAGTTTTGGAGAGGGAACAACCTAAGCAGGGTATAATGTCATAGAGTCCACCCTCCAAAGCAGCCATTTTCTGCAGGGGAACTGATCTCTGTCATCTGGAGAGCAGTTTTAATTCCAGGTGATCTCCAGCCCCCCACCCAGAGATTGGCAACCCTAGTTCCCCTGGAGGAAATTGCTGCTTTGGAGTCTATGCCATTATACCCTTATGAGGTCCCTTTAGGGTTGCCAATCTCCAAGTGGTAGTCAAAGAACACAGTTGTAGGCCAATATTAACACAGTTAATCTCTGTATTATAACATCAGTTAGTATTTGTATTATAACATACTATATATAGTAACCCAATTATTATACACTGTTATGTTACACTATTTATATCATAATGCAGCAGGGCACAAGTGTATTATAGGTCAGTGAGTATGTCCAAATAAAGTCCATGAAAATAAAGTCAACAGAAAAATCTTTGTTTCCTTGTTTACAAGATTTCCTTTTTTCTTCATAAAATGATTGGTTATGTCCTTGTAATTTGTAGAGTAGAACAGGATGCCGGTAACTAGCCTGTTTCAAGGTGTTTTTTTTCCAGCCACCCCAAAGGGACATAGAGCCTGATTCAGCGTCTGGATATTATTATATATTCTCAGAACACTCAAATAGTTGTATGTATATTCAAGCACAGTAACATGTGAGGTATGGACCTGACAAGGTTTCTTTCTTGTTCTCAGTCAAGAAAGAGATCAGTTCACTTGAAGAGAATGGCTGCTTTAAAAAGTGGACTGTATGGCATTATACCCCACTGAAGTCCCTCCCCTCCCCAAACCCCATCCTCCTCAGGCTCCACCTCCAAAATCCCCAAGTATTTCCCAACCCAGAGCTGGCAACCCTAGGTCCCTTGCTACCTCAAACCCCACCATCCCCAGTCTCCAGCCCCCAAATCTCCAGGAATTTCCTAATCTGGAGTTGGCAACACTACGTCTTTCTCACCCAACAGCCAACCAACCTTTATCTGCCCCTCTGTCTTAAACTTTCCCTCTCCCCTCCAGAATCCTTTACCAAGGAAAACTGGCCCAGTTTTGTGGCCACTGGGCAGGCCCGCTTGCATAGTAGGGAACCCTCAAGGACTTGTGGGGTGACATCTTACTTTCCCTGGTATCCTCCTCCCCACACTATTTCCTCTTCCCTCCTCCTGGCAACCAATGCATCTCTCTTTCTGTCCCCTACCCCATCACTCTCTCTTTCTCTTTCTGCCCCCCTTCCCCATCACAATCTCTTTCTCTCTCTTTCTGCCCCCACCTCATCGCTCTCTCTCTCTCTTTTTCTTTCTCTCTCCGCCTCAAACCAACCCCCCCTTCTTTCTCTTTCCTCCCCATGCAAATCCTCCCTTCTTTCTCTTTCTGCCCCCATCCTTTTTCCTCTTTTCCCTCTCCAAGGCTGGAATCTCTACCAGCATCCTCTGCCACTACAACTGGGCCTGGATCAGCTCCTGGCATCCTTCACTACTGCGACTGGGCCCAGCAGTGGCTCCTGGGCTCTGCCACAGTCAGCCACTGCCACATTCCACCACCAAAGAAGCCAAAGGAACAGCAGCAGCTGCTGCCAAGGGCCTCAAAGGTAATTTTTTCAACTTTATGTTTCAAATTTATATCCCACCCTCATTCCAGGTCAGGCCAAGCTCAGGGCAGGTAACAACCTCTAAGAATACATAAAACCATAAAATATCAATAAAACATCAATAAACAATAACAAAACATCATTATAAGAAACCATAAACAAGGTGGCCTTAAAAGAACCTAGATGCCACCATATAACTGGGTTTTAGCAGGTCACCCCCCCCCCCGCACACAGATGTCAATAGTGGGGGGGGGGATGGGGAGGCCAGCAATGATGGATGCCCTCAATTATAGGCTTGGTGGAATAGTTCAGTTTTATATGCCCTGCAAAACTCCTTAAGGTCCCACAGGGCCCTGATGTCACCAGGAAGGCTATTCCACCAGGCTGTTTGAGGACAGCCGCACACTCTTCAAAGCAGAGTGATACCATCCCTTTGCGTGATCTGGACACTATACTTCTGTTGATGCAGCCCAAGATTGCATTTGCCTTTTTAGCTACCACATCACACTGCTGACTCATGTTCAGTGTTTGGTCTACTAAGACCCCAAGATCCTTTTCGTACACACTACTGCTAAGACCAGTCTCCCCCATCCTATAATTACGCATTTGATTTTTCCTACCTAAATGCAGAACTTTACATTTATCTCTGTTGAAATGCATTTTATTAGTTTTATCCCAATTCTCCAGCCTGTCAAGATCATCCTGTATCCTGGCTCTGTCTTCTACCATATTTGCTACCCCTCCCAGTCATCCTCTAACAGTGCTGGAATCAATCACTTTATATGCTTACCTTAACTGTCGTAACAGGTTTGACATATTGAGTTGTTTTTGAAAGAAGACATTTTCAGTAATGAGATTCATTTTTTTAGCTGCATAACTCAGCCCTGTTATCACAGACCATGGAACATAAAATGTACTTTCACCGATAACCAAACTCTGAAGCCTAGTTCACACAAACAGCAAATGAACATAGTAAACCTGTTCCTGGACTTGACTTCAGACAGTGGACTTTTATGCACAGGTTGTTTCCATTGGATTTGCTGCTCTCTCAAATGTAAGTAGTCACATTTGTGATTATTTCAGCATTCTCACTAGTCTCAAAAAAAAAAAACCTGTTCAATCAGACTGAGGTCTGAAACTGACCAATAATCACTTTGAAACTGACCAAATAAGCAACCACATAGGTCATTAGTGATTATTTCAACATTCTCACTAGTTGCAAACAAAAACAACTGTTTGATCAGACTGAGGTCTGAAACTGACCAACACTCACTGTGAAACTGACCAATAAACAGCCTCATAGTATTCCAGCTTCAAGGGGTGGGGTTGGATGACAAGTGGGAAGGAAAAGTGAGAATAGGTACAGGGAGAAAACCCCGAATTGACAAGTATGCACAGGACCAGCTTTCAATTTAGAGGCAGACATTAAACTTGGGGTAAAACAGCATCCACAAAATGCAGGGAAAACGCAAGGGGAGAGTGAGGCAACTTCTAAAGATCAGAAAATACATGCATAATGAAAACAAGCCCCAAAGTACTCAGGGCTTGATGGCAATGGAAACAACCCATGCATAAAAGGCCAGCAAATGCAGAAAGCCACACGTGTCTGTTAGATTTTGGTAGGTCAGATTTTAGTAAACTCACAGCGCATTCCTGAGATATAAGGACGAAAGCCCTTAGGAAGTCAGGAAGCCATTGTGCCGGCATCCAGGCCCCTCGAGCCAGCATCCAGGCAGCTAACACCGGCATTAATGGCCCGAACGCTGGCGGGAAAACCCGGTCGCTGGTCACGGGGCACTGCCACAGCAGCGCCGGCCCAAGACACTGACGGGGCCTTCCAACAGCATCCGAACACTATCAAAGGCTGCAACAGTGTCCCAGGAGGCAGTCCCGGGGTGTTACAGCATCCCTGGAGGTGCTCCCGGGGCATTACAGCACTAGGCTGGGGGCAGGGCCACCTTTAGGTGGCCTCCAAAGCCCTTTCAGCCCAGGAATGCCCCCTTTTATTTTTGGCGATGAGGGTTGCATAGATTTTTGGTGCCAGGAGGCGGGGCTGAAACTTCCTTTGGAGGCAGAGCAGCCACGTTGCCTCCTAAGCCCGGCGCAGGCATTCCTCTCAGGAATGCACTGTCGAGGCATGATAAGAATCATTCCATGGGCAAGACTGCTGGAAGGGAAAGGAGCAAGTGAAGGGTGGGCTCTCCTAAAACAAAAGCTCTTGCAAGCTCAAGCCCTCACTATTCCAACAAGAAGGAAACATGGTTCAGGAGCCAAGAAGCCAATGTGGTTGAACAAAGAACTCCATCATGAGCTAAGGGAGAAAAAGGAAATGTTCAAGAAATTGAGGCAAGGATATACCTCTACAGAAGAGTATCTGTGGGTTGCTAAGCACTGTAGGTTAGCCATCAGAGAGGCCAAAGCTCAAAGTGAGCTGATGCTGGCCAGGGAGGCTCGCTTCAAGAAAAGTTGTTGAGGAGCAAACACAAGTAGATAAGTGAGGAGCAAATGCAAAGGAAAAGATATGTGAGGAGCAAACACAAGGACAAAGAGGCCATAGGCCCATTGTTGGGTGAAAAAGGAGAAACTCTGTCAGAAGACAGAGAAAGCAGAATGGCAAGCCACAGCATGCTTGTTGACATGAACAGAGAGGTCGTTGAGAAGCACCTTGCTGCACTGGATGAGTACAAATCCCCCAGGCCAGATGGTATGCACCTTAGAGTGCTCAAAAAACTTTCTAGAGAACTTGCAGAGCTTTGTCCATCATCTTCCAGACCTCTTGTAGGGTGGGAGATGTGCCACAAGATTGGAGGAGGGTGAACGTTATCCCAGTTTTCAAAAAAGTGAGGAAGGATGACCCAGGAGACTACAGGCCACTCAGTTTTACCTCTATCCCAGGGACGATTCTGGGGCAGATATTAAAGAGATCAGTAGGCAAGCATCTGAAGGACAACTTGGTTATCTGGGAAGTCAGCATGGATTTGTCCCCACAGGTCCTGCCAGACCAACCTTGTTTCCTTCTTTGATAGAGTGATGAGCTTACTGGATCAAGGGAATGCGGTTGATGTTGTTTACCTGGATTTCAGTTAGACTTTTGACAGGGTTCCCCATGATGTTCTGATGGGTAAACTAGAGGACTGTGGACTGGACCCTAGGATAGTTAGGTGGATAGAGAACTGGTTGCAGAACTGCACTCAAAGAGCAGTTGTCACTGGCATTTCATCTGAATGAAGAGGGGTCTCCAGTGGGGTGCCACAAGGTTCAGTTCTGGGCCCGATACTTTTCAACATTTTTATAAATGATCTGGATGAAAGTGTGGAGGGACTACTCATTAAATTTGCAGATGATGCCAAATTGGGAGGGGCAGCGAACACACCAGAAGATAGAGATAGAATTCAACAAGATCTGAACACACTGGAAAAGTGGGCGGATGTAAACAAGATGCAATTCAACAAGGATAAGTTCCAAGTTCTAAATCTGGGTAACAGGAATGAGGGACATGCATACTGGATGGGGGATACACTTCTGGGCAGCAGTGTGTGTGAACAGGATCTTAGGGTACGGGTGGACCTTAAGTGAAATATGAGCAGCCAGTGTGATGCAGCGACAAAAACAGCTAATGCGATCTTGGGGTACATTAACAGAGGCATAACATCCAAATCACAAGATGTCATAGTTCCATTGTATGCTGCATTGGTTAGGCTGCACCTGGTGTGCAGTTCTGGAGGCCTCACTTCAAAAAGGATGTGGACAGAATGGAGCGGGTGCAGAGGAGAGCGACAAGGATGATCAGGGGCCTGGAGACCAAGCCCTATGAAAAAAGGCTGAGTGGGGAGAAGAGGAGGCTGAGGTGGGACATAATTCTCTCTTTAAGTGTTTGAAGGGCTGTCACTTAGAGAAGGGCAGGGAACTGTTCCTGTTGGCAGGAGAGGATAGGACTCACAATAATGGGTTTAAATTATGGGAGGAAAGGTACCGGCTGGATATTAGGAAACATTTTTTTACAGTAAGAGTTGTTCGACAGTGGAATCAGCTACCTAGAGAGGTGGCGAGCTCCCCGTCACTGGCAGTTTTTAAGCAGAGGCTGGACAAACCTTGTCAGGGATGTGCTAGGCTGATCTTGCATTAAGCAGGGGGTTGTATGGCCCCTTCCAACTCCATGGCCTGTATGGCCCCTTCCAACTCCATGATTCTCTAATTCTAAATCTCAGGACTGAATGTTGCTCCATAGAAAACAAAATCTGTTCATAGAAAAGTAAATGTGGATTATATGAAATCTAGTTTATCCTTTCTCCTGAAATGTTTGGGTTCTTCGTGTGGAGAACTTTTGTCACATGGAAACAGTCAGGCATTTGATCTTCCATCTCCAATATGAAGGGGTACTATTTAGGCACAAGCCTTTACGTGCTGAGGCAGGTCCAAACATAACACTCACTTCCCATGATTGGGGCACTGGAGGCCAGAAGCAAGCTGAACCAATTGGCCCCTACAGTGCTGGCAGCATCACACAGTCTCTGCAGCTGGGACCTATGCTGGGATACTGATTACAATGGGCATTGGTGAGCCTACACCCATTGTCATGGTTGCCACAGCTTAGATCCAAGCCACAGGAACCCTATGGCACTGCAGGGGTCACTTGCTCAGCTGCTTGCTCCAGGGTTTGTTTTAATGTGCCAGTCCACTCCTGTCCAAGGGGAGTAGTACCATTGGGCAACTCAGGGATGGCTGCACTCAAGACTGTGCCTTGCCAACACCTAACCTTTTCCTTAGCCTAAGCATCTTTCCCCTTTATATTCAGTTAAGCCTGTTTTATTTCCCTTGTACTCTGTGTCATTGAGTGAGCTCTTCTTAATGTTTGTTCTATGTAGAGATGCTGGCTATAATCTCATGTTGGCTGGAACGTGACCCGTGTAGCGAGAAAACAGCTGCCTGAAAACTGAAAACACCAGCTCCACAAATTTATCCTCCTCATCTTCCTCCCTCATGTCTAGAAATCCACAATGTGTGAAGTGATGCTATCATATTTTAAGCCTCCTCTTTCCTGATCCACTTCTTTGGACTCCACTTGCTGATGCAGTGAGACCTGAAGCATAGTGATATCATGTAAAACATGTCGGAGTCCCAAACATTATATGGCTGGAAGGGAGGCAGGTTGGTTTGTGATGATGTCCATAGCACTCTATGTATAAAATTGCTTTATATGTTCATTTCAAGAACCACTCTGGAAAAAATTCTGAAGCTCTAAATAGTGTTGTCGAAGGAACTTGGAATGTAAATCCCTTTTGAATTCTGTGAGTAGAGGCAACTGACAAGTTCACAAAGTGGGGATTCAAACCCAGGTCTCTCAGATCCTAGTCTGACACTCTAACCACTACACCACCCTGACTCTGCATGCATTAACATTTTAACTTACACAATATTGTAATAAAGTTCGTGAAATATCCCTTGAAGATATCCCGAAACTTCACCTGGTACAAAAAACACAGCAGTTTGCTTGTTGTCAGATTATGGATTGCCAAGTACATATTACTCCTGCACTAGAACAAAGGCAGTGGAGGTAGCCTTGTTTCCAGTCTCAATTCAAGAGGTGTTTTTTGACCTATAAAACTGGTAACCACACACTGAAGGAACACCTCTCACTACAATTGTTGAACTCACTGAGGTCCTTGCAGCAGGAGTTGCTTGTTGTGCCACCCGTTCAGCGACAGTGGCAAGATCTGCTATTGAATCACTTCTTTGGACAGCCTACCAGAGGAAGGTTTCCATCTCTAAACAGATTCCACAGGCTGTGTGAGTCACTGCTTTTCCTAAGGGCTTTTGCAAATTGATCATTGTGGGCTATTGAATTGATTTGTTGGATATGGTTTCTTGATGGTAGTGCCATAATATTAGTGATTCCATTTTAAGTTTTTATTATGGTAAAGTTTAACTTGGTTATTTTATTAGGTGTTGGTTCGGTATATGTTATAAGCCAGTTCACACAGTTGGGGAATGTGTCAGGGTATGAGGGTTGCAAGAGTCCTGAGACAACAGGCAAGGTCAAAAACAGACTATGGCCAGGATTTCTGAGGAGTTAGATGAGGGTCCAAGGGCCAGAGGCAGGAGGCAAGGTCCAGCAACAATGGGCATAAATGCAGAGCAAGGAGGGGAAAACCTGGACTAGGTCTGTTCACCGCTGACAAGTTGTCCACACTGAAAAAGCAGTCTGTAAGTCAGGAGGCTTGAAGTAACCTGATTGGTCCCAGGTATCATGTGCTGAGGTCTGGTCAGATAATGCCTGAAAGTGGAGTGGAGATTTCAGGCCAGATGATGCCCTTGGGTTGCACAGATTCCAGATCCTTTCTGGCTTTTGTACTTAAAGATGCCTGTGTATGCTAGGAAACAACTGAATTAAACAGTCTTTTCAACAAATTCTTACAATTATGCCATTATAGAAGATTTTGTTGTATAATATGACAGGCTGTAGTTTATGGCCAAGCTGGCAGATTTCTGCAAATAATGCTTTCTATTAAGTTAATTACAGCCAAAGCCATCCACGATTTGTGCTGGAGAATGAACTTTGGTAGTACAATCTTCTCCTGCCCGAAGTGCTTAGAAGTATATTTGATTGCTATACAGCTGATTTTCCTAATTATCTCTTCCTTCTCCAAACCCACTTTTTGCCTGACCAATTCCAGCTGTTTTTGCTACATGGACTGTGACAGCTATCTTCTCTTTGGTGTCAAGAGAATTGCTGCAATTATACATAGTTTTCCCAAGGTTTAATCTTCTCTGTTTTTTCTTATGTTTTAACTGAGTGCATTTATGTTACAAATGTCGCTAGGTTGTAGAATCATTGATTTCTTAAAGATGTTGTTGAAATTAAAGGTTAAGCTTCCCACTGACTTAGAAATGCTGGGGTTTCAATGCCGAACAGGAACTTTGATCAGTCTGAAGCAATAAGGATAAATGTCACTTTAAAAATACCCACACATTTTTATAGATAAGTATTGCATTTCATTTTCAGCTCTTTTTCAGTGATCACCTGTTTTGTGTATCAGTGATGAACAATCAAAATATGGTTTAATGCTGGAACCAACAACCAGTTTATATTTTGTGTGACTTATTAAGGGATGCTCTTATAAAGAAGGGGAGTAAATATACTGGGAGTTTAACCTTAATGGTTCATTCATAATAACAATTAATAGTTGTGTGCCATCAAGTTGCAACCAACTCATGGCAACCCCAGGAACAAAGTCAAGTAAATAAAGGGTTACACAGCAACAATGGAAGAAAGTAACGTGGGAACAGCCAACTGTGTGATGGGCACAAAGAAATACAATACCCAAAAAGGAATGCTGAAATCCGTTATTGTGTCATAAACATTATGAATGCATTAAAGATACAAAACTCAAATCCTCAAGGAAAGTTACACAAATGGTTACAGAAATAACAAGTCTCTCACATATATGAAACACACATAAACCAAATTGTAATCTCATGTACAAGTTAAAAAGGAAAGAAACGGAAGGTGCTGTCATCTCGTTTCGTGTATCTTTGTCCAGTCTTTCCTCATACGTTTCTTTCCTTGAGGATTTGACTTTTGTATCTTTAATGCATTCATAATGTTTATGACACAATAACAGATTTCAGCAACCCCAGGAACAAATCAAGACTCATTATCTCTACACATCTGGAGCATAGGTCATGAATAGCATGTGTGGAACATGGTGACTAGTTTCCTGCATGTGAAGTGTGTATAGACCTCCCACATAAGGCTTGTTGCAGTATGCTCAAAATTATACATGCTCAGTCAAGAGCTAGTGAGGGAGATGGAGTTAAAGGACTTTATCAAGTCCTATGGCACTCCCCACCTAGCAGGCGTAGAGGAGGTCTTAATAAAGACATTTTATGGCAGCCAATGTAAAAAAGGCAAAACAACGATTTAAATTTTAAATAATTTTGGTACAAAAAGGTTAAACAGTATTATTTTGAAATTATTTTGTTTCTGTAGTGGGAAGGGAAATATTTATTTCTGCATGTACTAAGAACTTCGGTTATTATGATGTAAATTATATCCTTTGGGACAGATTTTTGCAGTATCTCAAAGGGATACTGAGAGTTTAATAATTTATTTTAAACCAATCAGTCTGTTACATGGCAGGTGGTTAAATATGTTGTTGTTTACTGATATGTTGACAGCACTGTTAAAAACAGAAAGGATGCAATTCTGAAACATGTACATATACTTAAGCTTCTCATGTGAATAGGATGTCACCTGCTGATGTCTTCTAAAGCACATTGTGCCTTTACAGAGATCAGAATATGACCATATTTCAAGCACCAAGGTACACAAGCTCAAGCATGGAACCACCAATACCTCAAAGGTTCAATGATACACTGGGTCACATAAGGGGTCACCCAACAAGAAATTCCATGATCTATACATAGGAGTTTGTGGGATAGTTTATATCAGATACCATGTTTTTTAAGAAATTTTTAGCGTGGAGCAATGAAATGTAGGGGAAGTTGAGTTCATGAACCATGAACTGTGATTGAAGAATCATTTGCAACCACAGTAGGGCAGGTATACTCGGGCTGTTCATAGTACTATTGCCTTGTATATATCCTTACACAAATAAGTCTGACTCACTCAGGGTCAGGTGGGATGCAGCCATCAATTGAAAGCTATTCTATGTTTGGTCTACAAGAGAAAGATAGCAGAGATACTGATAGAATTTTGGTGGATTGACATAGATCAACAGCTCATCTCTTTCAAGTCATTCTATACAATTGTGGATTCAGAAGAATGGTCCTTAACTCCACCTTAATTTAAACTTCACATTGCAATGTTATTTTTTTCCAGATAGACAGATGTATTTTGTTAATGGATGCTTAGTAGACCGTGCATGTAGGAGACTACAAGTCCATTGCCAGTTAAAGGGTTCTCAGAGAACAAGGCTAGGAAAAAACCCCTCAGCCTATTAGAGGGTTGCTGGGCTAGATGGACCAATGATCTGACTTGCTTTAAGACAACTCCACATCTTTTCCAGTTGTCTGACTAAACACAAAAGGCTAATCACAAAATTACTGTAGAGGAGTTAGAGTTTAGAAAATACTTAATAAAAATTTGAGTAAGGGGGAAGAAAAATTACTATTGGCCTTGCTGTGTAGCCAAATTATAACCTTTCTGCAAAAATACTGTATGACATTTCTGTAATCTTTCATGACATGACAAGCAAGGCTTTGTAATTAAGATGGACAGACAATGTTGGGTGTTCAGTGATACGCTACAAAAAAATTCTAACTCTAATCTAAATCCTCAGAGAATAGATGCTTGGCTGGACTAGGCATTTGAAGAACTGTTTACAGTCATACTAACTGAAAGTGGCTCAACCATCAACCAAAAGGGAGACTGCAGCCAAGAAATCAGAAGGAGATTGAGACTGGGAAGGGCAGCCATGAAGGAGCTAGAAAAGTGTAAGGATGTGTCACTGGCCACCAAGACTAGATTAATTCATGCCATCGTATTCCCTATTACTATGTATGGGTGTGAAAGCTGGATAGTGAAGAAAGCTGAAAGGAAGAAAATAGATTCCTTTGAAATGTGGTGTTGGAGAAGAGTGTTATGGATTCCGTGGACTGCCAAAAAAACAAATCAGTGGGTTATAGATCAAATCAAGCCTGAACTGACCCTAGAAGCTAAAATGACTAAACTGAGGCTATCGTATTTTGGTCACGTCATGAGACGACAAGAGTCACTGGAAAAGACAGTCATGCTAGGAAAGGTTGAGGGCAGTAGGAAAAGAGGAAGACCCAACAGGAGATGGATTGACTCAATAAAGGAAGCCACAGCCTTCAATTTGCAAGATTTGAGCAATCCTGTCAAGGATTTTGGAGGACTTTCATTCATAGGGTTGCCATGAGTCGGAGGCGACTTAACACACACACACAATTGAAAGTGCTTGGTTGATAAGCACTGATGGCCCAGTGATGTTCCTGGAGTCTGGAACACAGGTGATATTTACCTGATATTGGAAACTAGTTTTAAATCTGAGTATTTGCAAGAAGCAGGCTTTCAGAGGTGGTGGTGGTTGCCCTTTCTGTTGAAGATGGATCTTTAGTATGGCATCACTGAGTGTGCTCTTGTTCCTTCCTGCACAATTTATATATTTATTAAGCCCACAAGTCTCCCAAAATCTCCTTCATAGGAAAAATGAAAAGTTTTTATACCCTGCTTTTTCCTCCCTTCCCTTCCCCACAACAGACACCTGGTGAGGTAGGTGGGGCTGAGAGAGTTCTGAGAGAATTTTGACTAGCCCAAGGTCACCCAGCAGGCATAATGTGTAGGCATGGGGAAACAAACCCTGTTCACCAGATTAGAGCCTGCCACTCATGTGGAGTGGGGAATCAAACCCAGTTCTCCAGATTAGAGTCCACTGCTCTTAACCACCACGTCATGCTACCTAAAGTGGATCCATGAGGGTTGACACACTGTCTACCTATGGTTTGATAAGTTGGTATGATTTGGTGAGCAACTACTGCAGAGTGTATGTATGATTTGTTTTCAGATAAGAGCTGCATCTGCACATTGTTGGATATTGTACTATAGCAGTCATTTGCAGCTGAATTTTCCCAGTGTGGACGAGACAATTCAGTAGCAAATGATTGCTATAACACACTGATAATACAATATCCAAAAGATGTATGCACACTCTCATCTCAATTGTTACATTAAGTCTGCAAGCATCAAGACTGTTAATTCCTTGGGCTGTGCAGACAACACAAGACACAATTTAGCTGCACTGCTTTAAACCTGCACATGGCTAAATGAACTTCAGAGCTTGCTGATTCTTTTGTGGATACAAAGGAGGACTGGTGTGACTTTTTTTTTTTTTACCAGATAGGGAGCTTAATGGAACAAATGGAACAAATCAACTCAACTGCGAATCCATCCAGAGGCAGCAAAAGAGTTAGGAGCGCTGCTTTTAGTCTAATCCATATTATAGGAATTCTGTTCCTCTTAGTGTTGTATTCTGCTTCTAAGTAATGTTTTCATCTCTCATGCCTGTGCTTTACTAAGGTCAGGTTTGAAATGGGCAGAAAGCTTTGGGCATGGCTCATTAGCGGATTTAAAAACACTGCCTAAAACCTCTGTCCCCAAGTTGCTTTACAAGGAATTGGGCCAACAACAGATAACCAGTTTAGAATGGCAATGTGAAAGGGGCCTTCATTTCAGCTCTTATTTGATCAATGGAGTGAAGGCACAATTAGGCCAGAACTTTTAACATATTGCATACATGATAATTGGGTTTAAGAGATAACATTTAAGAGTAATAAGCTTAACATTTGGGTAGGATTAACAAGCTCAAGAGTTGTAATAATGCTGGGATTTTCTCATAACCTTACCTATCCAAATAGAAAACAGAGTAAAATGGGAGTACTTTTAATTTTTTCCAAGCAATAAAATGTATTTTCACATGACCAGCTTCATCCTTTCTTGTGCTTACCAGAACACATTTGCTTGAGTTCTTCTTGGTATGCAGTTGTTAAGGAATATTCCTGTGCTACTTTTTGTACTTTGGTAACTCACATGTGCAAAAACACTATCCTGAGCCAGATCAGTATATACAGGCTGACCTATGCACCCTTACCACTTGCTGGATGAGAACTCTGATCAGAGATCAAATACTCATGTGCATCTGAATGTACATCTGAGTGAGGATGAATCTGTCCCCACATGATAGCTTGGATACTACAATCCATTTCCAACAACAGAAGTTAGTTTTGTAGTCCTTTGGTGGAGTAAGTTTGTGATTCCCACTAAATCCTCCATTTTACAGCAGACCCCGAACTTTTCTCCCAGAAACAGAAGGGGTCAGGGACTCCTTGGAGTGTAGCATAAGGGAGAACCAGGGAAGTCTCTTTCACTGAGCTCCACTTTGTTCGTAGATGACATGGAAACCAAGCTCACAGTGCTTTGAACCAGATGCAAAGTTCAATGTGCACCTCCATTCATGTTCTCACTCAGTCACATCATATCACCTTTATAGACATAACTTACATTTCAAGTGGCAAGGATGCTGAAGACATGTATGTATTAGGAATGTATATGCAGTATTAATGGGATGTACAACATCATGTTTAAAGTAGATGCTCACATTGTTAAGGAGATGGGCAGACACAGCCAAACAAAGCTCCCTGTTGCATGTATGCAAAAATGTGATGGGCATATGATGACTACTCTAAGCAACCCATCCATATCATGTGAAGACTCCCTAAGTACACTGAATGAAATTTCAGTTCCTTTGAAATGAGAAAGCCATTACATACCTTGGCAGCTCCCAAGAGGGTTCCTTTTTGCAATCTTTTTGAATACGACACCAACAAGGAGCAACTTCTAAACTAGCAAATTGGGGACGGTGACAAGAGGCAGAAAGTGGGTCTGTTCTTATAAGGAAAAGATCATTGATGGAGCACAATGGCTCTGTAACATACCACTGCTCAAACTGTCCCCTCCCTCCTTCCAAGATATTATGCTGCAGCTGAATTATCCCTTAAATGAAAAGCAAATGTTAAAAGCCAGTATCGCAGTATGCAAGCAGCTCCAAGGGGCATGGCCTACTGGCATTTTTTTTGCACTGGCATTTAAAATCATTTAGACAGATTGGGGAGAAGTGTCTAATAAAATGTGACATTTCATTTTATTATCTGTATTTGTTAAGTGAATTCTTATGGTCCGTCACATTGCCATCAGTACTGCGAGACATTCCAGTGCTGACAGGCATCCGTTAATATCAGGCCAAGATGGTTTCCATGGGTCAAAATAAGGAACAGAGGACAGATAATTATTAATTACAAACTGTGTAACTAGGTTCTCTGAGTGCAGGCGGAGAACATACCATGAAAACGTGACAAAAAATCCTAGCATTTAGGATGTCTCCATTTTTGTAAAAAGCAAACTTTCCCTCCTCAGACTATTACTTAAAAACAATAATGCATATTATTAGTGATTTTTATATGTAAATATAATAGAAATTGTAGTCACAATACCATTACTAAACATTGCCATAGTTGTTTAAAAAGTTTCAACTCCATAAGGTTATTAGAGATCTCATTGCCAAAGAGAGAGAAACAACACCAGACTTCTTGCAGCCAGCCAAAAAAAGGCAAAAAGACAAAACTAAGTCTAGGAAGGAGCCGAAGAGCTCAAGTCCCATAAAAATCATCAAATATCACTGATTCTTCTTACATGACTTTCCACAATTCAAAAAGAGAGAGAGAGCCGGTGTGATGAAGGAACCAGGTAAACCGTGGTTCAAATTTTTTGCTTAGCTCCAGGTTCATTGGATGTTCTTGAGCAAGTCTCTCAAGATAACAGAGGTGTTGGGAGGACAGAACGGAATAATGCTGTCTAAGCCATTTCCAAACTTTTTGAAAGAAGGGTGGGATATAAAAACATGGGGCGTTTTAAAAGAGGTGAGGGGAAAATAAAATAAGAACAGAAATAAAAGGCTGGGTGCTAAGGAGTACAAGCAGTGTTGTGCTGGAGGAAGGCAGCTTCCTGACCTCCCCCTCTCCCTATATTATGACCCCTGAAATTGTGCTCCCGTGGGTCAGTGGACTCCCAGGAACCGTGGGAAGGGAGAATTGGCAAAAATCAGTTGCATTGATGGAATGTCACCTCCAAGCTTTTGTAGGGTCTCATAAAAACACTTTACAGATTTGTATGAGACAAGCATAATCACCCTGGAGATCTGTGCTAAGGAGCTTTCTATGCCTAAGCAGACTTATGGAGGGAAACAGCTTGCTGGATTGAAAACCACAAGCCTAAATCAGATGAATGTTCAGATGTGCACCCAAATACACCTCTGAATGTCCACATTATGTCACTTAGAATCTACCCCCCAGGGACTTCCGGGCGGAGACCGAGCCAGCCTGACGCGAGTTTTTCGCGGCTTCCCAACTGCTTCCGAGGAGACCCCCCCCCAGGCCTGGGGGGAGTGGGCCATATAGGAGAGAATCTCCATAAAGCCCCCCCGGACCCACTCCGGGGGTCCAACTGCCAGCAAAACGCCGATGTGCGTCTGGTGAAGAAGGAAGCGGCCGGGGGTGAGTCTACCGAGACCATGGCGGCCGTCCGCTCTATTTTTCCCTCCCCCCACCTCCGTTTTTTGAATAATCCTTTTTTAAAATAACATCAAAACAATCCAGTATTATAACAATCAAAGAACTTACTTTAACTCTGAATTAAGTCTGAATATTGTTGAGGGGGTCGCGTGTGAGCGAAGATAATCTGACGGGACCAGAGAGGAGGGGGGGAAGCCTCCGCGGCTGAATACCACGAGCTGGAAGCGGCTGAGACCTTCTTCTTAAGAGTCCGTGCCTAGAATCTATCTCAGGTCTCTGTGCGGCTGCCCTGGTCTTGTTGGCCCACCCGGGTGCGGGTGGACGGACGGGGACAGGGCGGGCTGTAGGAGACCGGGCTAGGAGGCGGCGGCGGCGGCGCGGCGGTAGTGTGGAAACAGCTTTGACCAGACACTCCGGTACCCTCCCTGATTTCTTTCTGATCCCCCCCCAGATCGCAACGTCGTTACTGGATCTAGCTCCGCGTCCCATGTGATTTTATTTTTTTTATTTTACTTTTTTGCTGCTATGCTTTTGACTGGAATGGACTGGAACACTGCGAAGGGAAAAAAAATGGAGCCTAACTGTCAAAATTAACTTTCGTTTCTTCTGCTGTAAGAACCAATGAACGCTTTGCTGCCCTCTTGTGGTTCTCTGATCAACTGCAGTTAACCCTCTCACCTAGACGCCCGACTGAAACTTTTTATTTTACCCAAACAAATTTTTAAAAATAATATATTACTGGTAATCACGTCTTGAATAACAAAGAGAGATAAAAAGCGAACTGTCATTGATTTTCTTTTTTTTTTAAAAAAATACAAGAATTAATTCAATTTCTTTTTAAAACATACTGATTAACTTTACTGTTGAATATCATTGAAATCATAAATTACAGGTGATTTGATTAAATATACCGAGTTTATAGTATAGCAACTAACTGTTAGTTAAATAAATTTGTTTTTTACGTCTGGTGGGAGGGAGAGTGATTAAAACAATTACAATTATTAAGGTGTGTAACTTGAACTGACATATTTTCAGGTTCCCTTTGAATATTATGAGGAAGAGATTTACAAGCTTTGCTTATCGGCAATCCCAGAAGCTGAAAGGCAAACAACAACAAAATTTTTTAGAAGAATTTGTAGTTTCTGAAGAAGAACAACAAGAGGTTAATGTTGAAAAATTTAAGTCCACATCAGAGACTTCACAAGATAAAAAGGATAAAAGTCTGGTCATGGCTAAAGAAAGTCAGGATTTCTTTTTGCGTACACAGGAAATGATATTGGATATGAAAACCTCTCTACAGAAATCAATACAAGACTCGGAGCAGAAGGTGCTGCAAAGTATCTCCAAAGTTGAAGAGAAACTCGAACTTAATTCTCAAGAAATTGTTAAAATTAAACAGAAGCAAGACGAAATCGAGATATCAGTAACACAACATACTACAGAACTTCTGGAACAATCGAAGATAATTCAAGATCTTTCAACCAAAGCTGATGCTCATGAAGTGAAGCTTAGGGACAAGAACATCAAATTTCGTGGGGTTCCTGAACACTTCGGGAAAGAAACCTTAGAATCAGATATCAGGACACTACTTCACGATAACTACGATTTTGAAGAAGACGATACTCTCTTGGAATTCTCCTATAGAATAAATTCATTTTACGCCACCAAGTACAAAAAACCAAGAGACATATTGGTGAGATTTGTCCATAAAAGAACCAGAGATCTGCTGCTAAAGTCACAAAGAGACGATCCATTGATCTGGGAAGGGAACTCAATACAGATTTTAACTGATCTCCCGAGAAGCGTTTTAACAAAAAGAAAAGAATATAACGAACTGAAGCAAGAATTGGTCAAACGACAAATTAGGTTTCGCTGGCTTATTCCATACTCATTAGAGATCTCCTTGCCACAAGGGAAAAGAATAATCCATAACCAACTTCAAGCAAAAGATTTACTGGAAGAAATAAAAACTTTGGAAGATACTCCTCCAAAAGACTCTGAAGATTCACCAGAAGAAGGCCCAAGTAAACCCCAACCGACTCAGAAGGGAAAAAAACCACTCGAGAAGCGAGAACTCAGAAAACATAAAAAGACTTCTGAAGAAGACAAATTAAACCAAGCAGCCGCTTTGTAAAATCGAATCTCAATCTCATCATGAATCATCTACAGATAACATCATTGAACATCAACGGTCTTAATTCTCCTAACAAGAGAAAAAGAGTTTTTCACAGTTTAAAAAAACAAAAAAAAGACATTGTTTGTCTTCAAGAAACCCATATCAAAAGAAACCATGAAAACATTTTACACACAAATCTTCTGGGAACTCCCTATCTCGCATCGGCTCAGGTGAAGAAGAGAGGCCTTGCTACTTATATTAATGAGAAAGTTTTAACAGTAAAAACCCACATACCAGATCCAGATGGACGCTATCAGATTTTAATTCTTTTTGGTTCAGATGGAATTTGCTTCACAATAGCACACATTTATGCTCCGAATGCGGCTAAATAAATTTTCTATGAAACATTGTTTAAGAACCTTGCAGAATGCCATCAAGGAGAAATCATAATCATAGGAGATTTCAACGCAGTTGCGAACCCCATGATGGACAGGACTCACAGCAGCACATCCGGGAAGTTACCGAAAAGTGTTTTTAAGTCAATGAAAGAATTTGATTTAATTGATATATGGAGAATGAAAAATCCTAAAACAAAAGACTATACTTTCTATTCAAATCGTTACAAGTCCCACTCAAGAATCGATATGTGCTGGACCTCCAGATCAATGATAACAAGTGTGGAGAAGATAAACATTGCACCTAGGATATTATCAGACCATAATCCAATTGAATTGACCCTGATAAGAGGCAAAACCGGGATCAGAAGATGGCGGATGAATGATCAAATATTGCGGAATAAGCAAACACTTGAACAATGCAAGCATGATCTGAAAGAGTTTTTTATTTTTAATAAAACAGATGACATGTCCGATCTAGTTATATGGGACGCCAGCAAAGCTTTTATAAGAGGGAAAATGATTGACCTGAATTCCAAAAAGAAAAAAGAAAGACAGAAGAAAATCAAAGAATTACAAGACCAACTAAGAAAATTGGAAAAGATCCAAGCCAGACAAAACTACTCTACATGATATCAAGATGACCAAGCACCAAATAGAATTGCTAGAAACAGAAGAAATTAAAATAAAAGTCAAATATGCCAAGCAAAGATTCTTTGAAAGAGCAAATAAACCAGGTCACTTCTTAGCCAATCAACTTCGACAACAAGAGAAGAAAAGGAAGATAATTGGCGCCAAAGTCAACGGGATAACCTACAACAAACAAGAAGAAATTGAAAAAATATTTGTGGAGTATTATACGCAACTTTACTCGAAAGATGAATTGCGAGAACAAGGACTTTCAACCTATCTAGCAGACGCACAACTATCTAAACTATCATTAGAAGAACAAGAGATTCTCAACCAAAAGATAACAACTCAAGAAATTGTAGATGCCATTAATAATCTAAAATTAGACAAGGCACCTGGTCCGGATGGCTTAACACCACAATACTACAAGTTGTTAGAACAACAACTAACTCCGGTCTTACTTTCTCTTTTCAATGAGGTAATTGAATATGGCAAGATCCCTCTGTCATGGCAAGAAGCACATATCTCTTTAATCCCAAAAGAAGCTGCCGATCAATATCTCCCCCAAGCCTACAGACCGATATCGTTATTGAATATTGACTACAAAATTTTTGTTTCTATAATTACCAAAAGATTTCAAAAATACATCGGAGACTTGGTACATCCAGATCAAACAGGTTTTATCCCTAAAAGACTAATGAGAGACAATGTCAGACTGGTTCTTAGCGCAATAAAATATGCAAAGTCAAAATCATTGAAAACAGCAATAATATTTTTAGACGCAGAAAAAGCTTTCGACAACGTTTCTTGGCACTTTATCGCCAAAACGCTACAACAAATGGACTGTGGAGAAACTCTACTTAAAGTTTTCAACACAATATATTCGGTGCAAAAGGCTCGTCTTTTGATCAATGGTCAGCTGTCAACAGAATTAAACATTACAAAAGGTACAAGACAAGGATGTCCTCTTTCTCCATTTTTGTTCGATTTATCTATGGAGGTCCTCTCAAATCATATAAGAAATGATCCAAAAATCAAAGGTTTAACAATAGGAAATGAAGAACATAAAATCAAAAGTTACGCAGATGATGTAGTCCTAATCTGTCAAAACTCTGAACAAACACTCCCATATGTTTATAATCATCTCACTGAATATGCAAAGTACTCCAGCTATAAACTGAACAAAACGAAGACGAAGATTCTGACTTTAAATTTAACAGCAGACGAAGACAAGCATATCGAAGACACCATCGGATGTCGAATTACTAAGGAACCAGTGAAATATTTGGGAGTCAATATATCTTCACACAATAATACACTTCTAAGGTCAAACTATCTGAAATTATGGGGAGAAATAGAAAAAGATTTGAGCCTATGGTCAAAAATGAATATTTCATGGATAGGAAGGATATCAACGATAAAGATGAACGTTCTTCCTAGACTAAATTTTTTATTTCAATTTTTGCCAATTGACATTCCAGATAGGATACTAGAAAACTGGCAAAAACAAGCCAACAGATTTGTTTGGAATGGGAAAAAACCGAGAGTTAGATTTAAAGTCCTTCAAGACGAAAAGAAAAGAGGAGGATTAGCACTGCCCAATTTCAAATTATATTACCATGCAGCTTGCCTAACTTGGATAACTGAATGGATAAAACATCCTAAAAGCCGGCATGTCACTCTAGAACGGGCGGACCTGGGACAAGGTTTCCATAAAGTTTTGCGGGATTCTAAAGCAAAAATCCAAAAAGATAAAGTACAAGAAGATTACGATGTCAAAATAGCGTTATTGAAAGTGTGGAAAAGATACAAAAAAAGAATAAGTCCCTCTCCGCCCTCCATAATGTCACCAACCGAAGCATACCACGATAATGTTAAACTGAAACCGGGTGTTCATTTTACCTATAATGAAATGATAGAGTCTACGGGAGAAATTAAGACTATGATCAAACTTCAAGAAAAATTTCAAAAGTTAAATTGGTTAACATATTTACAATTGAGGTCCAATTTGCAAAAAGATTTCCTACACCCACAACCATTTCGTGAATTAACAGAATTTGAGCTGCTAGTATCCAAAAACGAATCATATGTTTTAGGAAAAATATACAAACTTCTCCTGAAATATGAGACAGAAGAAGAACAAATGAAAATAAATATGATAAAGTGGATGCAAAATTTTGGAGAAATGATTAACATGGACCTATGGGAAAAACTTTGTCTTTCCGAATTGAAATATACTGTCTGTCAAGAAGTGAAAGAAAATTGGTATAAAACCTTCTACAGATGGTATTTGACTCCTAATATGTTAGCCCAGATGACAACTTCAGGAAAAAAAGGTGCATGTTGGAAATGTCAAGAGTCAGACGGTTCCTATTTTCATGTATGGTGGACATGTCCAAAACTACAACTATACTGGAAAAGAATCCATCGGGAATTACAGATGATCTTAGATGTGAAGTTTACATTTGACCCTAAGTTTTATCTACTCAGTATAGTGCCGTCAAACGTACCCCAGAAACTGTATGATGTCTTTAAATATGCAACAACAGCAGCCAGAACAATTCTAGCAAGAACCTGGAAACAACCTCACACACCCGAAATTGATGACTGGAAAGAAAAACTTTTGGAATATGCAACTATGGCTAAAATGACTTTTGAATTAAACCTTAAATCAAGTGAATCTACTGAGCAATTTGAGGAGAAGTGGGCGTCTTTCTATACTTATATGAAATGCGGTTAACTTAAATTAATTATGTCTTAATACTATAACATATTTTGTACTATATTCTCCTATTCTAACTAATTGCCAAGCAGTATATGAACATTTAAAAACCTTAGAAAGTAGTTTGATGTAAGTTTGACAAATCAAAAATACTCTGTAATTATGTCTTATTAGAAACTATTTAATGACGACTGTATTGTTTTTGTAATGACAACATTTACCCCTTCCCTTTTCTTTTCCTGTACCCTCTAATAATACAAATAAAAATACAAAAAAAAGAATCTACCCCCCACAATAATCTACCTTCTACTGCTAGAAGTCCATCTATATTATATTGCTTTGAATGAGATGCACATTCTGCTGTGCATTCAGATGTGACTCCCATCCATATTCTGATGTAAGTAGTCATGTGTTAAGATGTTGCTTGCAAATAGAACTGGATCAGAGCCAAATGCCAGTCACTGTTCCATTCCATTTCTGCTTAATTTCAGAAATAAGAAATGCAGGAATCAGGTATGCCTGGAAATCATATATTTGAACATAGCCTAGAGCAGTGATGGCGAACCTTTTAGAGACCGAGTGCCCAAACTGCAACCCCAAACCCACTTATTTATTGCAAAGTGCCAACACGGCAATTTAACCTGAATACTGAGGTTTTAGCTTAGAAAAAACAACTTCCCTGGACTCCCTGCTGGGCAGCGGGGAGTCCAGGGAAGGGGGCAGGGCCTTTGAACTGCTCCACGCTGCCTGCAAAAACTACATTAGAACAAAAACTGCATTAGACCTAATATAGATGGGAACCAGACATCCATAGTGGTGCCTTCACATTCAGAGGCAGTCTACCAGTTGTGGGAGGGCTGTATTCTCCATTCTTGAGGAAGTCCTGGAGAGACCTAGCAGGCATTTGCTGGAATCAGGAAAGTTTTCAGGGAGGGACGGAGGGAGGAAAGGAAGAAAGGAAGGAAGAGCTTTCTGGCCAGGGAAGGAAGGGGGCTTCTGGGCTGGTGAGTCGGGCGGCAGCCACCTCGTGCGCCAAGGAAAGGGGGTTTTGGTGGGGAAGGGGGCTTCTGGGCCAGCATGAGAGGCAGCTGCAGCCTCGCAAGCTGAGGAAAGGGGCTTCTGGCGGGAGGGGGAGAATGAGGCTTCTGGGCCGGCGCGCTGCCACCTTGCGCGCCCAGGAAAGGGGTTTTGAAGGGAGAGGGGAAAGGGGGCTGCAGGGCAGCTGCCTTGCGACCCAGGAAAAGGGTTTTTGCCCATGGAAGGCACCGAGGGAGAAAGGGAAGGGGGCTGGAGGGCCGGCTCGCGAGGCGGCAGCCGCCTCGTGCGCCCTGAAAAGGGTTTTTTGGCCGGGAAGGGGGGGAGGGAGAGGGAGAAGGGGGCTGGAGGACGACAGCCGCCTCGTGCGCCCTCCAAGGGGTTTTGGCTGGGGAAGGAGAGGGAGAAGGGGGCTGGAGGACGACAGCCGCCTCGTGCGCCCTGCAAAGGGTTTTTTGGCCGGGGAGGAGGGGAGGGGGAGGGAGAGGGAGAAGGGGGCTGGAGGACAACAGCCGCCTCGTGCGCCCTGCAAAGGGGTTTTTGGCCAGGGAGGGGGGGAGGGAGAGAAGGGGGCTGGAAGACAGCCGCCGGCTCGTGCGCCCTGCAAAAGGGTTTTTGGCTGGGGGAGGGAGAGGGAGGCTGGAAGACGGCAGCCACCTCGTGTGCCCTGCAAAGGGGTTTTTGGCCAGGGAGGGGGAGAGGGAGAAGGGGGCTGGAGGGCGGCAGCCGCCTCTGCGCTCTGCAAAGCGGTTTTTGGCTGGGGAGGAGGGGAGGGAAAGGGAGAAGGGGGCTGGAGGGGGACAGCTGCCTCGTGCACCCGCAAACGGTTTTTTGGCCGGGGGAGGGAGAGGGAGAAGGGGGCTGGAGGGCGGCAGCCACCTCTGCGCTCTGCAAAGGGGTTTTCAGCCGGGGAGGGGGGGAGAGGGGAAAGGCTGGGCGGTGGAGAGTCCAGGGAAGGGGGCGGGGCCTTTGAACTGCTCCGCGCTGCCTGCAGGCAGGGCAGAACAGTTCAAAGCTGGCGCTGGGAGGGCAGGGGCCCCGCCACCCAGCTGAGCCGTGCGTGCCAGCAGAGAGGGCGACGCGTGCCGGAAATGGCACGCGTGCCATAGGTTAGCCAACACGGGCCTAGAGGATCATGCCCATATTTCTCATACATAATACATATTTATACATATCCAAAGGCATTTCAATCTTTATTACTGCTTCACATATCCCAAAGCACCAGAAACAGGTTTCAAGACAAATCACTGGGGAACACTGATTCAAATTCTGCTGATGAGATGTATCACTTTCTCCTTTACGTGTCAGGTGTGGGCCTGTTCTCGACGATTCTCGGCTCCTCTGAGTTGTTTTGACTTTCTCGCGGCTTCTCGCAGCTGCCTCGCTTTGTTGTTCTAACGGACACTTTATCTCGTACATTCCTCTCCCGTGGGAGACTGAGTTACTATGCCAACCTGCCATATCAGCTATGCTAATATATATTACTGATTTGCGCCAACCAGCCATTCTTGGCTTAGTTAGTTTGCAAGCACTGTTAACCCGTTTGATTTCCAATAAAGTCAACTTGCCTTAGGACCACCTGTCTGGGTTGTTGCTTTTGGGGATTCTTCGGGCCAAGGGCTTACATTCTCGCACCATGCAACGTGCCCGGCGCCTTGCTGAACGTTACCCCGAGTCGGACTTCTCCAACGACGAGGACTTATATGGCGACGGATCCCACTGGGCTTCCGACCTCTGGGTCAGCCAATCCAGACGTACCGGAGGGATCCGCGATGACACTTATTTCTTGCGGAGCCAGAACCGGGAATTGGCTGATCAGGTAAACCGTCTACAGGAACAGATGGAACAACTGCTCCGCGAGAATGAACAGTTGCAACTGGCTCGAAACGCCCCTGTTCCACTGGATCCTACCCATCCTCCGCAGCCAGCTCCGCAACATCCACCCCAGGCACCCGGCGGGGGACCTGCTGCGCCTGCCACGCCGATCGGGCCAGGTGCGCCAGCCACGCCGATCATGCCCGGTGCGCCCGTCGTGCCAGGCCAGCCGCTCCCCGGGGCGCCAGGTGTACCACCGCCCCCTGGAGCGCCGGTGTTACCGCTCCCTGTGCAACCAATTCAATGGAAACAACCCCGACTAAAGATCACCTATGATGGCTCGGTCGAGGCTTTACCCTGTTTCCTGCATCTTGTGGACAGTTACATGAGGGAACAAGGTCAGTTTTTCCCCACCGAGGACAGCCGGGTTCGTTTTGTCGCCTCCCTCTTAATGGGAAAAGCAGCGGACTGGATGATTCTCCAGTTTGACACTCGGGCTCGCTCCATACACTCTCTCAATAATTTCATGAAGGCCCTGCGGAGACGTTTCGAGGACCCCTTTCTGGGAGAAAGGGCTAAAGCCGAACTTTTACAGCTCTGGCAGGGCTCAACCCCAGTTCAGGAGTTTGCCGACGAGTTTCAATGACTCGCCAGTAAAATAGTGGACTGGCCAGAAGCTACCCACATACACTATTTCTGGGAGGCATTACACCCCGACATTTTGAACTGGGCATATATGCGAGGGGATCCTGACACCTTGGAGGATTGGATCCTGCTGGCGGAAGAAGTGGAAAGCCGCAGCCAGTTCATCTCCCTGGTTCGGCGTTGGACCAAAGAGGGGAGCAGCCAAAAGCCTCCCTCTAAGGCTTCAACCCCCATTCCGCAGAGACCAATGCGACCCTCACAGGACCACGAATCCCGGCTCCAGAGGGGAGCCTGTCTCGTTTGCGGCACCATGGGCCACTTTGCAGCAGCCTGCCCGCGCCGTTCAGATTATCATTTAAAGCACTGCCTTTGACTTTTGGTGGTTTGGGAGAACACAGCAGTGGTACAGGCCTCTTCTATCTTTTGTATTTCATGTAAAAGTTGTTTTCATTCTCTAAAGCTTTTGGTTAGTTTCTTGTTTTGCTGCTGCTGGTTCTGTTATGGTTGTGTTTAGTTTTTTTTTAATTATTTCAGTTTTCTCTTGTGTTGTGAAGCTGCCTTGAAGTTACACAGTGCACCGCTCTTCTGAGTAGGTCACAGGGCCCCAGGTTCTTTTCACCATTCTAGTGAGATATATGAACCAAACTGCTTTATTAAGCACAACAGCAAGGGAGGGGCTGTGGTTCAGAGGCAGAGCATCCCGTTGACATGCCGAAGGTCCTAGGTTTAACCCCTGGCATCTTCAGTTAAAAAGGTGAGGTAGTGAGTGGTGTGAAAGACATCTATATTGGACCCCAGAGAGCTGCTGCCAGTCTGAGTAGACACTTCTGAACCTGATGGCCTGATTCAGCATAAGGCAGCTTCATGTGTATTCATGTATTTACATGAGTCTACCAATAGCTAATAATGTAGTAAAATGAATAAAACATATTACTTCAACCCCAGGAATTAATTATACCAACTGAAAGCTAGCCATTCACTGCAGAGGCAGAGAACATGGTTAGTTGGTCTTCTCAGGGATGACAAGGAAGAAACAGACACCCACAGTCATGCCTAGTTTTGTTCCTGCTGTGTTGGAGAGAATAGAAACAAACTATTTATAGCGAGAGTAAACCTTACCTTAATTTTTTTCTTTGACCCTGGAATACTCTGCATTTCTGTGGGACAGATGAGCTAAATTTAAAGGGAAATCCTTCCGTTGCTTTCAATAAGCAGGTCACAAGATCAGCTCCACCATCTTTCTGCAATGCTCTCTTCTGCGTGTGCTCTGGCCACCTCTGTTCCAGCTTACTTGCAAGGGCCCATGTGAAGAAAGGACTCAAGGAACATATATAATTCTCTCCTACTAGTGTATGTTGCTTAGCCAGCATTGACTTATTTAACTGACCCGTCAGTCAATAGATGGTTCCCCACATTTTCAAACAGCTCATGCAGAGAGATTCCCATACACCAAGAACAAACTTCTGAACTCTGGCCAATTTCACTACCAGTTTCTTACCTTATATCTTGCTTCCTAAGCCTAGTATAACTGTAGGTTAGCAAACCTTCTCAACCTATGGGCCTCTTTCACAGCTGGACACCTTCCTTTTCAGCTGTAACCTCTGAGACTTTAATTCCTTAGCCAAGTTCAGACTTGGTCCTCCTGTGGCGTGAGTTCTTGGATCCCTACTTTCCAAAGTTCCTGGGAATCATGTCTTAAATATATAAAATAAACCATAGCAATAGGGGACTCCCCATTGTGTTGGTAGTTTCAGTGAGGCATATGTGAACCTACCCAAATCTGCCCCCCAATCAATTAGAGGTACCTGGATTCAGCCAAATTGTTCAAAATCAAGCTCCTAGACTAGACCATACAATGAAAATAGAAAAGCCACAGCAAGGGTCTTGGCGGCCTTGGTCACTGCCATGATGTCCGTGAAATGAATTGGGGCTCCTCATGGTTACTTCTCAAGATATGGAAGTCTTCATTACCAGCAATGAAGATCACAGTGACCAAGATATTGTCATGCATTCAGTTTTGTGGAGTATCTAGGAAGACTGTAAATAAAAGGGGGCTCATATGGGGCCCAAAAGTCTCAGAAAGTCTCTCACAGACGACAACTCCATCATCTGTTATTTTACTATGGCAATATCTAAAATTTTAAAAAGTGTCACAATTCTAACCTCAGAAAGTTAAAAGTTTATTTGGAGGTTCTGAACACTTAATTGCAAGCTATGGTCAGGCTACACTTTTCTATATAAAGCTAGCTGTTAAGTGCTTCATCCCCGAATCCGTCATGCTTGGATTAGGTAGCAATCATACCACTTACCAGTTATTTAAGAGCTAAATTTGGAACAAAGAGCAGCATGTTATTAGCCTTTTAATAAGAAACTAAATTGAAACCAGCCTGTCCAATGGCTGAATATTATAGAAAACAGAATATAAAACACGCAAGGATGCTTTCTGATAGAAGGATGGATGGATGAGTGAAACCAAGGAGAACCATAAGGTACTACTTAATTTACACTCAGACATGATAAACCATTTTGATACTTCATCTTTGGTGGAGCCAATTTTACTGATTCCAAACATGTTCTTTGTTGCTTTACAAGGGAAACAGGCCAAGATATGCAGAAAACAGGAAAGCAGAAATGAAACACATTTCATACCCAAAACATTTCCTTTGACTATTTTGATGCCAAATATTTCCCAGGTATTTTCTGCAAAGCCCTGACCTGGATGGCCCAGGCTAGCCTGATCTCATCAGATCTTAGAAGCTAAGCAGGGTCAGCCCTGGTTAGTATTTGGATGGGAGACCACCAAGGAATACCAGGGTTGCTGTTCAGAGGAGGGCACTGGCAAACCACCTCTGTTAGTCTCTTGTCATGAAAACCCCCAAAAGGGGTTGCCATAAGTCGTCTGCGACTTGAAGGCACTTTACACACACACATTTTCTGCAAATGTAAGCCCTTTTCTGACTTTACATCCACAAGTACTGGGATCTTCTCAGCTGTATATAGTCCAGTATGTGGGGTCACCCTGTTGTCTGAACAGGGGTAACATTAATATTTTCATGTATGTTTGGTATGTATCAACTGACCACTGGATTTTTCAAGACTCTGGTTAGCACATACTGGAGCTGTATTTGTACGTAAAACACATGTACTCCCATGTTCAGGCAACATGGCAACCTCATGTATTGGGAGCATCATGTGCAACACACATGGGGACCTAATGTCTAAAAGGGACTTTAGTCCTCAAATATTCTTTGAGGGTTCAGTGTTATTGTAGGAGCTCCTGTGCTGGTGAACGTCTAGGCAGGTCAGCGGTCAGTCAGTCTTGGGACCTAACACCACGACTGCAGCTCTGACACTACATATTACTGTGTTAATCCAAGCAGTATGTAGCAAGAGCCAGTGAATGAGGCCTAGCGTAAATGGAGCTGGGAAATAGCAGTTCCTTTGCAGCTCTGTCCTCAATATGCTCCATCAAGCTAACAGCAGCACAACATGTCAAATGAATTCCCGAGACAGCTGTGCTGTCTTGCAGAAACCAGAACAGTCACTCATCAGCAACCAGAGGGAAAACTCCACCAAGCAAAACCCCCCACCATCTGAGTTTGGACTGGCTCCATGCTGGCCAATTCAGTATTCGCACAGAAGTGCCATTTTCATTCTTCATCGCTTGCATTTTAGATATTGCAGTTTAATCACCCTGCTCTTTCCTGACATGCTTCAAAATTGTTCACATTTTCTTTTTCCAGTAGGATGTTGGAATTGAAGCGGCTTGCTCCCCTTCCCCTTCTTGGTTTGACTTAGAAGGGGGAAAGTGAGACAATCTCCCTAATTATAGGAATTTGGCTTTCTTTATAAACTGGGAATTTTAAGGTCTGTTTACAAGATCACAATCTAAAATGTCATTCTAAAAAGAAAAGAAAAGAACAGAAAAGAAAGAACACCACAGTGTGAATTGATTACATCTTTCTGGGGAAACATCTAGCCATGGAACATTCATTTGTAACTGCTGAACTGCCCTATAATTAAGACATTGTTGCTTCCTTTCCTCCACATGTTCCTATGAGATGTAGAACAGCTGAGCTACTCATTTTTTTAAAAAAAAACTTTTGCACAAGCATCACCAAGCTAGAAAATGAAATCAAAATGATTGTTATTCAGCAATACAAAATAAAACAACAACCAAGATTTGAAGTACCTCTCTGGGCCTAGGGTTGATAACCCTGGCTTGGGAAATTCCTGGAGATTTTGGGGCAGAGTTTGGGGAGGGAGCTCAGCAGGGATGGGATTCCATCAAGACTGCCCTCTAAAGCTGCCATTTCCTTCAGGGGAATTGATATCTACAGTCTGAAGATCAGTTGTAATTCCAAACTCAAAGTTGGCAACCGTACTCTCAGTGCACCACCGATAACACAACTATACCTCAGTTAGCAAGTGATGAAGATTCAAGTATCAGCTAGCCTGCTGCTATAGCCAGGTCTTGGTATCTATACTAATTTTGAAATGTTGGGGTTCTTGTAAGATGCCTGTATCCTATTCCTTTGAGCGCCCCTCCCTCCCTATGTAGAAGTGATTTCCATATGCAAAATGGAGGAACTGGCTTTCAGAGTTCCAGAGAAAGGAAAATAATTGTTCAACTCTAGACAGTTTAGCTTGGAGGAGTTCTTTGGTAACCTTGACTAATTGCTTGTGCTGTTCATATATATATATGTGTGTGTGTGTGTGTGTGTGTGTGTGTGTGTGTGTGTGTGTGTGTGTGTATATATATATATATATATATATATATATATATATATATATATATATATGCAAATCTACCACTGCTGAATACTAGATCAGTATTGTGTTTCTCATAGTTTCGGCACACATGAGAAGGTCATAGTACTAAGCTGGATGTACAAACCAATAATTTTCGTCATTCATGCCAACTGCAAACTATGATTCTCAGAAAAATGCAACTGGAGAATTCCCACAGCAACCATTCCATCGCAAGATAAAAATATAACCCGAGACCCAGTTTACATTCATGAAAAAAAATTCTCCAAAATGGGGATTGTGATTCTTATAATTAAGGGTTAACAACTCTGGAAACATAAATTCAATTTGAAAGTAAATATTGGTTCTAATAGATAAGGGGCTCAATGTTATTTTTCATTTCTTTTTTGAGCTACTGTATTGTAATGTAATTTCTTCCATAAACAGTGAAGATGATTTTGTACCTTGAGAATATCATGTGGTTGTTTTCAGTGCTATGATTTCTGGCTCTGTCTGAATGCATTGGCAAACTGAGCCAAATGTAGTAGGTGGTTTGGATTCCTAAAGATCTGTTAGCTCTTTGGCCCAATGTACTCAATCATACCCTTGGATATGAATATCAGCATAGGAATGAGAGAAACTCACTTAAAAAACTAGTTATCACCCACCCCACATCCCTTTTCATTGTCTTTTCCAAGTATAACTAACAAGCATGGACAGATGGTTTGACTGCGGGGACTGATCCTGGTCCCAGGCCCAGAGAGGGATAAATCACAGAAAAAAGGACATATATTCATGAGGATCTGCTAAATAAATAAAAATAAAAATGCTAACGTAAATTTGTTTAGTGATCAATCCTTTAATCTCTTGCTGAGCAAGGATCCAACTCCCCTTCGGATTATTAATAATATTCTTTTTCGTTATTCTGTCCCTGATGACCTGCTGGACACATTGCACGATTGTGTAAATAAGGGTGACGCTTTGATCAACAGTTCATTAATTCTTCAATCTAAGTCTTCTCCATAGTTTAAATTACTAAAAAAGACCATCTCAGAACCAAATATCTAGTTAATGTCTCAATCTAAAAGCTCAGAATGGCTTTCACATCTTTACACTTTCAAACAATGCAAACTGCAATATTAGATGGATGATATAATAAAGTACTATTAGCACAATGTATTTGTGTCTGTGGTTCTGCTTTAGAGGATTTACCCCCAATATATTTTAGCTTGTCCTCCTTATGCAATACCTAGGGAAAAATTCCTTCATACAATATTAACTGGGTTAAACTTATTTCCTGATTCCAATAAATCAGTATTTTTGTTGTCAGATACTGACTCATTTATCACTTACAGGCTGTCACTTTTTGCTCTAGCAGCTAAAAAGATAAGAGCTAAACTGGCACCAAAGAATGTAACTAGCCAGAACTGATGGCTAGCTAGGATATACTCTAATTATATTTTATTTTATCATACTTTATATGACATTTTGTATTTTATCTTTATTGTATAATTTTCTTGTTTTACAGTCTAATTTACTTTCTAATGGCCTTTGGCTACCTAAAAATAAAACATTTACTAATACTAGAGCACAGGGTCATCTGCTGAAGCTGGAGGATGAGAAATTCAAAACAGACAAAAGGAAATATTTTTTCATTCAACGCATAGTTAAATTGCCCCAGGATGTGGTGATGGTTGCCAACTTGGAAGGCTTTAAAAGGGGAGTGGACATGTTCATGGAGGAGAGGGCTATTCATGGCTACTAGTCAAAATGGATACGAGTTATGATGCATACCTATTATGTCCAGTATCAGAGGAGCATGCCTATTTCATTAGGTGTAAAGGAACACACGCAGAATAATGATGCTGCAGTTGTCTTGTTTGTGAGCTTCCTAGAGGCACCTGGTTGGCCACTATGTGAATAGACTGCTGGACTTGATGGGCCCTGGTCTGATCCAGCATGGCCTTTCTTATGTTATTATGTTTTTATACCACATGATCCAAATATATTAAAAATTATTTTAGATATTTTTATGGTTCCCTTTAAAATTCATGAAAGTTTGTACATTTTTTTTTAAATGCCATGGGCTCAAAACAGGTTTTGTTGCTTCAAATTTACAAAGCTATACTGTTTAAATGAAACAAACCATATTGGAGTGAAATATTCAGTATACAAGAGGGGAGGGGTGAGTCTATGCAAAATAAACATTCTGCCTCATATCATCAGATGCTTTCAAGGTCTGAATGTTTTAGTACTGTGAAACACAATGACTTCTGCCACCACAAACAAAAATGTCATTGTAGGAATTATTCTGCCCCTAGATTCTTTAGGGATTTGATTTGGGGTAGAAGTATATCCCAAGTGCATATGTGTAATTTTTTACAGGGTTGCTTAAAGGTTAAAAGGGGATTAGACAGATTCAAGGATATATCCACCAATGGCTAAGTAAAGGGAATCTCCATATCAAGAGGCAGTAAACCTCTAAATACCAGTACTAGGAGGCATCAAGCCTTTTTACCCTGTTTATTGATCCTCCAGGGCACCTGGTTGACCACTGTGTGAAACAGGATGCTGGACTACATGGATCACTGGTCTGATCTTATGTGCTTATGATGTTGATGAAAACCACGACCCTTCTGCCAGGGGTAGTTCCTTTTCATATTCTTCTAGCTAGCGGGAACTGTTGGATACCGTTACTAACTCCAGCTTTCAGTGTGCAGTGGAAATACCAACGTATTTGGTGTGAGAAGCATCATCATAATGGGAGGCCATGGGAACGGTGCAACATCTGTATGGTTTCCCTTGAGGAGAAAATGGTAGCTGTAGTGGGTAATGAGTCATATTGGAAAAGCACCCCGGGGTTAAACTTCCTTTCTGAAATACAGCAGTCTCAGTCTGACTCTCCTCTCCCTGCAGTTACTTTTAGCTATTAAAAAACAAACAACAAAAACACCCCAGGAGATCTGACCCTGGATTTCCCAACATCTCCTCTAGTTGAACCATCATTTTCAATTTTTTTTCAGTGCTTCCTTCTCCACAATCGCTGGCTGATTGCTTTGCTGTTTTTGAATCATGTAATAATAATTCTATAACATATCTTTCATGTTCCATCATTTATAAAGATATGCTACATCCACAATCTTGAGCAGTGCAAATGCAAGTAAGATGTTAATATCTGCAGAATCTTTTTTGCACTGTCTTGTTTTGCAATCGACATATTGCTTTAGAGCGGTTTTCAGTTTTACAGTATTGTGGATCATAAAAAACACCACCGACTCTTTTCAGCTCACAGCATCCTAGAAAAGGTGCTGAAGCTCACCAATAAACATTGAAGGGTTCATTTTAAATAGGACAGCCTGTCACTATTAGTTTGGCTTGTAATATTTTCCTCCTACTCATTAGGCAATGAATCCAGAATGCAGTGCAATCTTATACATGTCTAGGCAGAAGTATGTTCCACTATGTTCCATGGTGCATGCTTCCAGGTAAGTGTGCATAGAAATACCCTGCAGAGTATTTAAGGATAATTATAAATTGGAATAGTTCATTTGATTCCCTATGGGCTTATTATGTACCTTTCCCTCTTATTTCAACAATAGATTTCCAACTGCTCCTTGTCTTCCATTAAAAAAAGACCAATCAATGCCAATAAATGTCAGATTCTCTGAACCTCAGATTGAGTTCTAGTTTATTATCTTCAAAGATTCACTGATTCTTTCTCACCTTTGCTAGAGGCCTTGGAAACACCTATGCATGCAATATGTTGTGAGGCACCATAAGAAGACTCTGAGTCCCCTACACATGCATGGAAAAGTCTACATCTGGAAGGTTGAGGATTCCACACCATAGATTGGGGCCTCCTAAGGAGGTTTTGGCCCAGTTGAAACCTCCCCCTAAAAAACAGTGCAACCCTCATAGGGTTGCATGGGAGATACGCCATCTAAAACTCGGGGGGGGGGAAGGGGGCGTTCCCGAGTCGAAACGGCTCAGGAGGCTGCCTAACGGTGGCCCCGCCCCCCCAGCCGGCGCTGGGATGCTGTGGGAATGCCTCCCGGGACACTGCTGCGGCCTTTGCCGGAGGCCGGACGCCGGTGGCAGGCTCTGGCAGCATCCGGGCCCAGCGCTACCGTACCAGCAGCCAAACACCAGCATCCAGCCCTGCATGCTGGTGTTGGGACCACAAACGTCAGTGTGCGCCTCCCCAATGCCTGTGCTGTGGGCCCTTGCGCTGGCGTGGGCCTTCACCAACCTCCAAAGACATTTGGTGAGGGCTGCCAGCGCTTCTCAGGAATGAGCTGTTAGACCTTGTACAGCAGGACTTTCCTGCTACTCCCTCCCACCACGGCGAACTGATCTTCTCCCGACAATCTGTGTGAATTAGAAAAAAATAGAAAACAAGTTTCAAATAAACACTTGGTTTGAGCCAGCTTCTTTCCTGAAGTGATGGATACCGTATATACTTGCTTATAAGCGGAGTTTTTCAGCCCAAAAAAAGGGCTGAAAAAAGCCAACTCGGCTTATACGTGGGTCAATACGGTAGGGTAGGGTAGGGGGGAGGAGGGAAACTTACCACTGCCGCCATCTTTCGCCGCCGGCCCGCTCGCCTTCCCGCGGCCTGGGAGCGGCCAGCGGGGCCTGCCTGGAAGCAGGCAGGCCTCGCGGCCGCCCCCCCACCCCCCCGCCGCTGGCCCGCAGCCTGGGAGCGGCCAGCAGGGCCTGCCTGGGAGCAGGCAGGCCTCGCAGCCGCCCCCCCACCGCCGGCCCGCTCGCCTGGGAGCGGCCAGCAGGGCCTGCCTGGGAGCAGGCAGGCCTCGCGGCCGCCCTCCCCCACCGCCGGCCCGCTCGCCTGGGAGCGGCCAGCAGGGCCTGCCTGGGAGCAGGCAGGCCTCACGGCCGCCCCCCCCCCCACCGGCCCGCTCGCCTGGGAGCGGCCAGCAGGGCCTGCCTGAGAGCAGGTAGGCCTTGCCGCCGCCCCCCCCCCCCCGCCGCCGTCCCGCTCGTCTTCCTGCGGCCTGGGAGCGGCCAGCGGGGCCTGCCTGGGAGCAGGCAGGCCTCGCGGCCGCCCCCGCCACCGGCCTGCTCGCCTTCCTGCGGCCTGGGAGCGGCCAGCGGGGCCTGCCTGGGAGGCTGCCGGGCCCGTGCCGCTTTCCGCCGCCCGGAGCGGCCTGTGGGCGGCCTCCTGCGGCTGCAGGAAAGCCGCCCCCACCGGGCCCGTGCCGCTTTTCGCCGCCAGGAGCCGGTCAGGTAAGCCTGCGGGGGGGGGGGAGCAGTTATAAGCTGACCCTCGGCTTATACGTGGGTGCCTAATTTTTCCCTTTTGGGGAGAAATTAGGCACCTCGGCTTATACGCGGGTCTGCTTATACACGGGTATATACGGTATATTTGAATGGTACAAAGGATACTTATCTTCTGATACAAGTAACCTCTGGGTACTAGGAACCACAGCTAAGGTCTGTGTTGTGGTTCCTTCCTTCTGATTGGTGAATTCCAATAGTATTCTGCTTAAGCATCTATCATTCATCAAACCCAGTTCAGCCTTGTTCCTGTCCCACCACGAAGAAGTTGCTTGCAGGACAACAGTGTGCTGCACAGAGGGTAAGGAGTGGCCCTTTGGTCTCCTGCAGTGGTGCTGGGATGGCAGGGCACTCAAGCCACGTGAATTCCATTAATATCAAGCAGCCTTCAGTCTATGCTTCAGGCTACAGGGTTGCATCCTGTGTTTTTAGCAGAGCTGTCAACGGATTTGGTCATTTTGATAGATTAATTAATGAAGGCAGTTGACCAACTGATATTCAGATGGCTGACGTCTCAACATAAGCTCTGTTTTGAAATGCTGAATGATGCTTAAGGTAATTTAGAATTTAATCAGCAAAATGGGCTACTGGTAATTTTTCATATGTTCTTTTTGGTTTCTCAGTTGCATAACACATTAGGACCAAAAAAGCTGACCAAAATTAAACCAGTGTGCTCTTAACTCAAACTTCTCCAGTTAAAATTTTCTGTCACCAGTTAATCGAAGCTCTGATTAATCTAATGAAATAAATTAAAGCTTGCAGCCCTAGCCTTTTATAATTAATATAGACTAGCATCTTTTCAAAGGAAAACCCTTACCAAAGGACAACTCTGCATGTGTAGTGTGTATAAATGTTTGCACACACAGATATAGCTTCTTAAATATTCGGACCTAACTGATGAACTGGTGTCAGACTAATTGGTGTGGAATCTGCAGTTACCACTGTATCCAGATTCCATATGGCAGGGAAGGCTTCACTGTTAAGTATCCACTCATATAGAAATTTTCACTTGGACGTTGGCAGAAATTTTTATAAATCCTCAAGGACTGCTAAATGCATCAATCAAAATAAGATGAAAAATAAGGTAAACAAATTCCTATTAAACCTTTAATATTAAAATGGAGCTATTTTCACTTATTTAAAATATTTTATATCCAAATTACACAGTATTTCAGAAAGCAAATATAGGCAGAATACTGTTGAAAATCAAACCAGATTTCTCTCTCTTTTTACCATGATTCAAAATATGGCCTGGAACAGTAGAATACCTGAGATTTAAATAGGTTTGTTGTTGAATCTTAGTGTTTATATGGAATAAATACATTTGATTTCCTGTTCAGGGCACTTCTTTGGTTGGCAAAAGCCACATTTCAGAAGATAAGTGAGATATTCTTCTTTAAGTCAAGGCTGATCTTCAGAGTCTCCTTCCAAGCAAATGTCTGTTGTTTGAGATGTCAAGAAGGATTCCCAGGTAGCAAGGCACTTGAAAGAAAATGGATACATAGGTTAACGATTTACAAACTTATAGGCTACTTTCAGACAACCATTTTGAAGCTTGTTGGCCTCTTCACAGCTGTGGGTTACTTAAAGCATTTCACCCACGTTTCACTCTGAATTTCTCTCTGAGGGGTTTAACAGCTGTTTTTGAAACCTACCTTGTTCCAACCTTTTTTCCCTGAGGTGATGCAAAACCAACCCTGCCTGTCCTTTGAAACATGATTTTGCTTTTAAACCCCCTGCCTTCTTTCTGCACTCTCCGTGCAGAGCTCCTCTCCAGTAACAAATCAGCTGCAGAGGCTTCTGGGAGCTTTGGAGTGTATTCCTTTTAAGAGCAGACTCCCCCCCCCCCAATCCCTTCACTCCTCGTTTTAAACATGTCTGCCATTTCCAATGAGGCCGTGTAGGTATGCCAGGTGGGTGGGAAGGCAAGGTACGCTCTCACTCTCTCCACTACTCCCCATCTTGCATAGGGCCGAATTTCATCCAATCCAGTCCCGTCCACTGGTAACAAGGGCTGCAATTCTATCCTGTGCCGGCATGGGTTATTGGTCTCAGCTCAACAGGAGGAGCTCAAAATTCACCATAGAGGATTAAAAACAACTCCACGTTCTTAAATGCTTCATGGTCTTTGCTAATAATTCTAGCATGATTATGGTGTAATTATCATATTTGCTAATGAACTGTACATGCAGCTGTGTGCAGTACTGAAACATTTCCCAGGTTTTTTTTCTTCTTCACATGAAACTGATGTTGTAGTTCAAATGTGTAATTCACATCAATATTTCAAAGTAATGTGTAGTTTCAGGCCAGCCCCAGTCATTTCATTTGTGTGCAGATATCTTTTTCCTGTGACCCGTAACAGTTTTATGAGTAATTAGATTCCAAATTATAAATCTAATCCTATATACTAAATTAAATCTCCTCTTAACATTTCTCTCTCTCTCTCTCTGGATAGCTTGTGCTAATGATCCTTTATTTGTAATCAATCCCCCTTTCTCCCTTGCTAAGGGACACAAATAAAAATTTTTCAGAGCAGCTCAAATGCATGCCTCAAAAGTAATGTCACTTCTGCAGCTGATGTTTTGCAGAAGAGAGACCCAGAGCCTGAGGCACAGAGACCTACTTTTGTATCGGAGTAGTTAATTATATATCTTGCCAGCTGAAGCAGCACTCTGATCTCTGACAACAAAATAAGCCACAGAAACATCTGAATTTTGGAACACACATTTGGTTACATAAACAAGAATAAGCTTTAAAAATTGAGTAACTTATGTAAATAAATGAGGCTTTAAACGTTCACTTCTAACGGCTTCCCTACACTGCTGCTTCAGAGATGAACCACTCACTGTGATTTTAATTTGAAAATCTCTCTTGTCAATGATAAATGAGAGCCTGCTTTAATGTTGTCATGCTAACCAGGGCTGGATTTTATTTTGCTCATGTTTTCGCAGTGCTCATTTTAGGGCTTGATTGTTCTTACAAAGCGCATCTGATCATTACGATCCACTCTGGGGGCTCCAGCCCAAAGTGGTCACTATTCTGCCCATATGGGTGGTCAGGTCCAAATGTGGAACCTTGATTAACTTATTCAGACTGTATCACCCTCCCCAAACCCCGCCCTCCTCAGGCTCTGCCCCAAAAACCTCCCGCCACTGGTAAAGAAGACCTGGCAACCCTATCTATACTGCCTAACTGAGGTGTTACAAGCACATCCCAGCTTCCGGGTCGGGGGACCCCCCCCCCGTTGCAAGCGCGAAGCCGCGCTCCTGCCGTTCACTGCTACGGGGCGCATAATCAGCCCTGGGAAGAGCTCGCAAGCGGCACCCCTCGGGGCAAGAGGGGATGCAGTCCTGGGTGCCGGTGGCGGATCTGCCATGGGAGCGATAACCGCCGAGAAATCAGCGGCGGTCGCTCTGGCGGATTCCACCGAAGAGCCGGCGCCATCTTAAAGAAGACGGCAGGAGAGAGCGAGGTGGGACCTGACTTTTTGTTTCTTGGATTATCAATAAAGTTTTTCCTTTTGATCTTTAAAAATCACTAACTTGGGGTGTGTGGCAGTTTTTTGTTTTGAAGGACAATTCTGAATTATCTATAATTCAGTTACGCTTTGTTTCTGTGATTTTTGGCTTTTTGCCAGTTGAGTGACGCACTCAAAAAAAAAAGTTTCTTTTAAAACCAAAGAGCACTGAAGCAAGAGAAAGGAATTGGAGGATAATCAAGTGACATGGCATAGAAACTTTTTAGTGGTCACAGTGATTGTTTTCTCCAAAGTGGTTTGATCTGAATGAAATGAAATAAAAGAAACTTTCTGCCCCCCCCCCACTTTCCCTTGGATTATAATGGACTTGTAACTTCAGTCTCCAGTCTCTTTTGGCTCACCAATGGGTGAGAAAGAGAAACACACTAAGGACATTTTAAAAGACACAAAGTTGGTGGTACAGCCTCCTGTTAGACGGTCCTCTGTGACTCAAATAACTCAGACAACTAAACAGACAACTTCTCCAATAGCAACAACATCTATTGCTGCCAAGATGCCTTTAAAAACTAAACCTGAAGTGACTTTGACTTCTGTTTTTGAACTGCTAACTAAGACTCATCAGGATGTCACAGAAATGAAACAGGAGCTATCTCAGAACACAGCTACTATAGCTCAGAATTCAGCTGCAATAGCTGCCTTGCAGGACACAATCTCATCCTTGGCTGTCAGGCAAGACAGGGTAGAAACCAAGCTTAAAAAAAACTCACAGGAAACTAAAGAAACTAAGAAGAAGGTGGATACCCTGGAGATGTCAATAACATCTGTAGCTGACAGACAAGAGACCCAAAATGATCAGATGGCAATGATGGAGCTCAATATAAAAGAATCCTCCCTACGTATTCGTGGATTGCGAGAGAAAATTGAGGATCGGGACCTGCGTGGATATCTGATGGTTCTCTTGGCAGATTTTTTACAGGAATCTGAAGAGGTGATTGCAGGGATGATTGTGACAGCCTACAGAATAAATTCAGCATATGCAACCAGGAATAAAGTACCGAGGGACTGCCTGCTTCAACTGTTTTCCAGAAGTCACAGAGACTTAATACTTAACACTCACTACAAAACACCATTGAAAGTTGGAGATGAGTCACTGAGGCTGATGAAAGAAATACCTGCAAGATTGCTGAGGAAGAGGAAGGATTTTATGGAGATTGCCCAGCGTTTAAGACTCAGTGGAATCCAATACAGATGGGAATACCCGCAGGGTGTCTCTTTCATCTTTAAGGCGAAAAGGTTCAAGTTCACGGAAGTGGATAAGGCAGACCAGTTTTTAAGAAGATATGATGCAGAACTGGTTAAACCTCTCAAGTCAGCTAAACAAGTTCCAACTAGAGAATCCACAGAAGAAGAAAAGGCATCTGAAGCTTCTGGTGGTGGAGATTTGCCAGTAGCTTCATCAGAGGACTCTCCAAATGAGGATACCGAAGACTGAAGATTGAATAGATATGGGGGGCAGGGGGGGTTGCAGTAGTAGGAGTCAAGTATGTATTTACCGTGGAAATATATGGAATTTAACTGAAAATTTGATATGTTACAGGTTTTATCTTGGAATGTTAATGGATTGAACTCTCCCAACAAAAGGAGGAAAATATTTCATCATTTACGAAAATCTAATGCTAATATTATTTGCTTACAGGAAACGCATATACTCCCAAAGGATGTTTTCAGGTTGGAACATGCCAGGTTGGGTACTCTATTTACGGCTTGTAATGAGAGTAAAAAAACCAATGGAATAGCTATGTATATACCTGCTTTATTACAACCAAAAGTTATTTATCAAGATACAAAGGGAAGAGTTTTGTTGCTGGAGGTAACAATTGGTTTCCAAAAGGTATTGCTTGTGGGAATATATGCACCTAATACAAATCAAAAGGTATTTTATGAGAATTTAGCACTATTATTAGCTGAATATGCTATTGAAAAAATGATATGGATGGGGGATTTTAATGGAGTTAAGGTACCTAAGGTAGATAGATCTGGGAAAAAGAAAAAAGCAAGTAATGAAGGAAAGTTACCAGGGATTTTTGATGTTCTTACAGATCAGTGGGATATGTTTGATCTCTGGAGGTTGACACATGGCAATATGAAGCAATATACTTTTTTTCACAGAGACATCTCACATATTCCAGGATAGATATGATATGGATGTCAAAGGGTCTGGTACAGAATTTAGAAAACTCTGAGATTTTACCTAGGGTGTTGTCAGACCACAACGCGGTATCAGTTAAAATTGAAATGGGAAATAGAGGTTACAAACCCTGGAGAATTAATGACTTTCTTTTAAAAAATAAAAAAATTGTAGACAAATTGAAAACTGAAATAACGAATTATTTTAGAGAAAATATGGATAAAGGTACCAGTGAAGATATAGTTTGGGACGCTGATAAAGCAGTAATTAGGGGACTTTTAACCCAACAAAACACAAGATATTATAGGGAAAGGGAGAATAAGAAAAAATGCATATTAGATGAAATAAAGCAGGCGGAGAGATATCTATGTAGATTGCAAGATAAAGGGGCTAAACAAGAACAACAAAATAAGATTAGAAACTGCCAACATCAATATGAATTCTTAATTGCTGAAGAAATTGAACGAAAAGTTATGTATACTAAACAAAGATTTTTTGAACATGCTAATAAACCAGGTAAAATGTTAGCTTGGCAAATTAAACAGAAAGATAAAAAAATGCCAATAATTCAAATTAGAAGGGAGGGCAAGATAACAAGAACTAAAGAGGAGATAGTAGATACATTTGTGAAATTTTATACAGATCTATATAAAAAAAAGTTAGTTTCAGAGGTAGAAATGGAAGCTTATCTTGCTAAATGGGATTGGGGAAAAATAACACAAGAAAATAAAGAATTTTTAGATTCTCCAATAACCAAAGATGAATTGGAGCAGGCTATAAAAAAAAGTAAAATGAATAAATCTCCTGGACCAGATGGTTTTACAGCATATTATTATAAAACATTTAGAGAGCAATTAATCCCCTATCTTTTGGAAGTTATGAATTTAGGGATGACAAAAGGTATTATCCCTCAAACCTGGAAGCAAGCAAATATAGCCTTAATACCAAAGGTGAATTCTGATATATTGGAAGTTAAAAATTATAGACCGATTTCATTGTTAAATATTGACTACAAATTATTTGTAGCAATTTTAGCTACTAGATTAAAAGGAGTACTGAATCAATTAATACATGATGATCAAGCTGGATTTTTACCAGGAAGACTGATTAGTCAAAATGTTAGGGTGGTAATAGATCTTTTAGAATATGCGGAACAAGATACAACACCAATAGCTTTTATATTTTTGGATGCTGAAAAAGCCTTCGATAATGTTAATTGGCAGTTTATGATTAAGGTATTAGAATATATGGGTTTTGGTGATAGTTTTAAAACTGCCATAAAAAGTATATTTACACATCAAACAGCTAATTTGATTGTGAATGGGTCTTTATCACCAAAGATTGAAATTCAAAGGGGAAAGAGACAGGGCTGTCCTCTTTCCCCTTTACTTTTTATTTTAGTATTAGAGGTTTTATTGAACAACCTTAGAAAATCTAATGATGTAGTAGGGGTAAGAATAGGGAGAAATCATTATAAACTTAAAGCTTATGCGGATGATTTAGTATGTTTTTTGATTGACCCGATTGAACAGTTTGACAGATGGAATAAAATTTTGGAGGTTTATGGAAAGATTTCAGGTTTTAAAATTAATAAGGCAAAAACAAAAATTTTGGTTAAAAATATGACTCTTTCACAGCAACAAACATTAATCAAAAAGTCGGGACTCAATATTGAACATAAAGTTAAATATTTAGGTATATGGTTATCGAATAATAATCTTAATTTATTCCAGGACAATTATGTGAAACAATGGCAACAAATAAAAAAAGATTTGATAAGTTGGGAAAAAGTTCCTTTATCATTTTGGGGAAGAATATCAGTAATTAAAATGATGTTATTGCCCAAAATGCTTTTTTTGTTTCAAAATTTACCAATAGTGACAGGGGTACAGATATTTGAAGATTGGAAAAAAGATGTTTTGAGATTTCTTTGGGGTAAAGAAAGACATAGGATTGCATATAATAATTTAATAGAATTAAGGGAGACGGGAGGATTGGGATTACCGGATTTAAAAATGTATTACCAAGCGGAATGTTTCACCTGGATTAAAGATTGGATTCTCTTGGAGAACCCAAAGTTATTAGAATTAGAAGGATATAAATTGCGATTCGGGTGGCATGCTTATTTATGGTATGAGAAGCAGAAAGTGAATAAGGAATTTAACTCTCATATTATCAGGAAAAACCTATTACAAGTATGGAATAAATATAAAGACGCTTTAGAAAGTAAAACTCCCGGCTGGATAAATCCTATAGAAGCTTTTATGCGAAGAGGTGCACATCTAAATTTGGACTGTGATATTTATAGAGAATTGATAGATTATAGAGACGGGATATGGATATTGAAAACACGTGAAGAACTTCAACTAAAAGACTGGTTTATGTATTATAAATTAAATGATGTTTTTATCAAAGATAATAGGTTGGGATTTAACCGTACTAATTCCAACTTGAGATATTATTATTAAAAGGTAATAAAGGATTGATTGGTAGGATTTATAAAGTACTTATAGAATTGAACTTAGAACAAGAAAGGATTAAACCAGTCATGTTGAAATGGATGGGAGATCTAGGATATAATATTGATTTGGAAATTTGGGGAAAGCTTTGGAAAAATGAATTTAGGTTTACTATTTCGAATGAAATAAGAGAAAATATATATAAAATGTTTTATAGATGGTATATAACTCCGGTTTTATTAAGTAAAATGAAAAAAAATGATAAAGCGTTTTGCTGGAAATGTGGTACTGATATAGGAACGTTTATGCATAGTTGGTGGTTTTGTAAAAAAATTAGATTTTGGCAATCAGTTATGAATGAAACTAATAATTTGATTAAAGTAAAAATTAAGCGAGATCCCACTTTTTGTTTATTGGGTATTCCAAATAGAGAATTGGATAAAGGTGATAGAGTCATATGCCAATATAGTTTTGCAGCAGCTAGAATTATAATTGCAAAAAAGTGGAAGCAAACGAATAAACCTTCAATTAGAGAATGGAGAGAAAAATTATGGATGTATATGCGGATGGCCAAAATTACAGCATCTTTACATGGTAAAGACATGGAGGAATTCAAAATTATGTGGTTAAAGGCCGCTGCATATTGGGATAAATGGGCAAAAACTGATTTTAAAAATATAATTAACGAATTATAGTACAATGTGATTTTAATTAATGTATAATAATGAGATTTTTTCTATTAGTCACTACACCCCATCGGAAGTCCATGGGTGATGGGCACTGTGGTGGGTGGTGGGTTTTTGAAGTAGGGCGTAATATATATTTTTATATGTATAACAATATATGTATAACAATATATGTATAACAATATAACAATAGAAACAATATATATCTTTATATGTATAATAATGTAATAACAGAAATGTACGCTCTATATATGTATGTATTATTATTTTTTTCTTTTATTATTATTATCTTTTATTATTATGTATATTTTTTCTTCTTTTTTTTGGATTTATTATAAAAATCAATAAAAAAACAAACAAAAAAAACAAGCACATCCCAAAGAACAATGTAGCACTGAAGTATTTAATACCTCTCTCGGTTACTATTTTGGAAATCAATGTTCTTTTTGTTCTTAGCAAACCTGGCGCAAACTTTTTACTTTTATTTCTTTATTACATTCACACTCTGCTCTTAGATGGCACTCCCAGAAATTTCCCATCTAAAGGAATGATCAGGGAGCGGCAGTGCTACAGCACTAGGGGGTTCCACAGCATTCAAAGGACTCGACAGAATTGGTAGGGCCAATAAGGGACACCTAAAATTTCATTGCCCTGGCCTGGATAGCCCAGGCTAGCTCAATCTCATCAGATCATGGAAGCGGAGCTGGGTCAGCCCTGGTCAGTACTTGGATGGGAGACCACCAAGGAATGCTAGGGTCACTGCACAGAGGCAAACCTATTGTCTTGAAAATCACATGAGGTCACTATAAGTCAGCTGCAACTTGGTGGCAAAAAAAAAATGCATTGGGTCGATATAAGCTGCAGACCACCAGTTGTCTACCATGGGACAATACACTGATGAACCATGAAACAGACCTATCTTTTTCATGGTGACGGGGAGCCACAGTTACCTCTGTGTCCTTTATATTGTTGAATCACATATGTGATTGAGACTAATCTACAATTCAGTTCATGGTAGACCTTCTTTGGAGATGCACATAAACATATAAAATAATTTCAACTTTTTAAAAGAGAGACAACTACATCCCTAAGAATACAAATATAGAATTGTGCAGAAAAATAACGGGCTTAGCTGGAATTGCTTAGTGAGATGCAAATAAGATCACTTTGATATATGAGAAGGGCTTGACTGAGTGCAATATATTCAAACAAGGGCTCAGTCACGCAGAAGAGGGGGGAAGTCTGTTCTTCAAACAATGTCAAATATAATGAAATATCACTTGTCACCCTGTATTATGGGGGAAAGCCCTATTCTCACTTAATGCAGCCCTCAGCAAATGTAATGCATACCCCATTGGCTCTGCTGTGCCTTAGGCTTGTGCTCTTTCATGACATATATGGAGGTGGGTGGGATATTTGGAGTCATTTTTCTCCTTTTGTAAGAAAATCCTTGAATAGCAAGACAAGGAAACTATGATTTATGATCAAACCACTCCCAATGATGGTAACAAGCACAACAAAAAGACCCAAATCCACAGAGCACCTTTATGAACATGCTCCCCTGTGAAGGGCTCCCATGCCTCATCATTAGCATGTAGGCACTTTCCACACCAGAGTCAGTGGTCTGAATGGAGGGAGAAATCAGGCATGCTACCAATGTGTGGAACATTCTTATGCTTTTGATGCATCATGCAACATTCACCACAGCACAGTATTGGCAACTGAGCCACAAAGAAAACATGTCATCCAGTTTACAAATCTCCACTTCTTTCACTCACAAATTATGTTAATTTGAAGTTGCTGCATGGAGGATTTGCATGACCATTTCCAGCCCTTGTGGTTGGGCCACTGTAGTGTCCCACCAGCAGTATGGACAGTGCGTGTGTAAAGGGCCGTCAAGTCACAGCCGACTTATGGCGACCACTAATGGATTTTTCAAGGCAAGAGACTAACAGAGGTAGTTTGCCATTGCCTTCCTCTGCACAGCAACCCTGGTAATCCTTGGTGATCTCTCATCCAAATACTAACCAGGGTTGACCCTGCTTAGCTTCTGAGATCTGACGGGATCAGGCTAGTCTGGGCCAGTAGTCCCTGAAAAGAGGACATGCGTTCTGCATTAGGGATTCCCTGTGCAGAGCTGTATGGATTGTACAACCTGCGCTGGTACTGATATTCTGGTCCAATATATGTACAACCCATAAAATGAAGTCCCAAGTGCATCAACTGCCTTGTGTGAAGACTCATGGCCAGTCCCACCCCCACAAAAAACAACCCTTCTGTTTAAGAATTAAAGCATTTTAACATTCAGTCTATTCTAAAAAGTATGGAAATTGAAAGGCACATCTCACATACAAGCAGCAAACATTCTGTATGCATTTTATGCTCACTTTCTATCCTTTACACTTCTATCCTGTACACTGTACATTCTATCCTTTACACTTCATTTCATTATAAAGCACTTTTTTCCACAAGCAAAGTAATAACACTTTTAAAGCACTTTCCTTAGATCAAAGATCCTATCTTATACAGAGACATACCAACGATCCATCCAGTCCTCTATACCACTCAGCAATAATCCAGGTAGTGTTACCAACTGCTTGAAGAGATAAATGTCCTCTCCCTTTAACAATGTGTGGAAATGCAAAACTGAGGATTTTCAGGGCATAACATCTCCTGATAAATAACATCCCATTAAACCTCAATTAAAGGGCCAGGACATATTTTCTTCAGGCAGTTGACAACTCTATATATTAGTCATGTGTGGGTAAGCAGGCAAGCCAACTAAAACCTTCTGCACTAGTATCTTGTGTGGGCTTGTTTGCTAGACAGCCCTTCCACTGTGCCTTTTGGGGCTCAGTTTTAAATCAGTGGGAATATAGTTTAGGGGCATGCATTTAAAGCAGGGATCCCTAACATGGTTTCTGTGGGTGCCATGGCACCCACCAAGTGGATGGGGTCAGATATGGCTCTTGCCCAGTAGGGTTTCTGAATTACCACTGAAGATCTGGTTGGCTATGCAGTGTAAACCAGCATCATTTCAGTGGCAGCTGCCACCACAGTTTTTGTTTTATTCTCTCTCGCCCCTCTTTTCCCAATGTATTTTAATTACCCCTCTTCTCCCCTGCATTTGGACTGTACATGAGCTCCATTACCTGTGGCAGTCAATTTGTGGTTAGAAGAATAAGAAGAGTTGGTTTTTATACCCTGCTTTTCTCTAACTTTTAAGGAGTCTCAAAGCGGGTTACAATCCCCTTCCTCTCCCCACCTCAGAATCCTTTTTCAATTAGAAAGATTATTAACAAAGATGAGGTACAGACACTCATTTGTTCGTTCAGTCAGTTTTTTTTAATGAAAAACACAGTACTAATCAAACATATTTAGCTTCAGAATTTCAAAGCTGACAGGGGAAGTAGGTGACACATGGAGGTTTTCAGTGGAGTAGGCCTATGCTGAGAACGGCAATCATAAAATTTTACAGCAAGTAGAAGTCTGCCGTCTAAAAAGTAAAAGTAATTTCTGAACCATCCTTTCCATTTTTTCTCCCTTAATGTTCTGGTCCAAAATGAATTAATTAAACTTAAATGTTTAAATGCATCATCCTTTGAAGGATACTGATGGAAGTGTGGGACAATTGACAATTTAATAAACTTATTACAAGGCAATCCAAAGGGGGGAGTTTTGACAGGGACGGCGCAGCCACAGCACAGCCGGGCCGCCTCCTGAGCATTTGCAGCACCAAGGTGAGCAAGCTGCACAGGCAAATTCCCTGACACCCGTGGAACTGCTGTATGCAATTCCATGGGGCTATGCCACCATTTTTGCTGGCATAAGTTCACACCGGCAAAAATGGGTGACCCATGGGCGAAAGAGCTTAGGGTCAGTCCCGCCCCCAGGAATGCCCTCTTTGGCGCCAGCGTGCACCCTGCACTGGAGGAGTGCAGTTGCAGAGGCTGTGCCGCCTGTGCCTCATGATGATGCGCTGCTTCCTGGCACCGGAGTGGCACTTACGCTGGCACAGGGGTCATGCTGCCTCTAAAGGCCTTTCCCAACCCCTTAGAATTGCACTGAAAATCTATCATTCATTGTCCTGACCTAGGTGGCCCAGGCCAGCTTGATCTTTTCAGATCTCAGAAGCTAAAAAGGATTGGAACTGGTTAGTACTTGAATGGGAGGCCATTAAGAAATACCAGGGCCTTTATGCCAAGGAAGGCAATGGCAAACCACCTCTGTTAGTCTCTTGCCTTGAAAACCCTACTGGGTTCCCATAAGTTGGCTGCGACTTGATGGCACCTTACACACCATTCATTGTTAGATTATAAGACTGTCTTTAATCTTTTCTTTTTTACTCCTTATTACAATAATTAATCGAAGTGAAAAATGTTACTAGGTGGGCAGCCTGACCTCCCGCCCTGGTCATGGCAACCACACCAGAGACTCACTATACTGCCTAAGCGGCAATGCCCGTCGCTTTGGCAAGCGTTCCTTTGCTTCGTGCAAGCCAGACTGTCCAGGACAAGAGACCGGGTCGCCCCTAAACAAGCCAGAGGGAAGCCATGATCCTGATTGTCTCCTGATCCAAAGAGAAGCCATGGAGCCGAGGCGAGAGCACCACGTAGCCTTCTCCTGCATTCCCCCCTCCCAACAGTTCAATCAGCAAAACATCCGTTGCAAATCTATATTAGCAGCTGGAGACGATTCCCACAGCTGCCACATCCTGGAAAGACGAAAGACATCGCCATAAATCTCCAAGAGATAAGGATCAGATTCCAGCCAGTCCCGCGGATGTACAAATCACTGGTGTCAGGATAGCATATAATATTGCCACATCACAAGAAGTCTTTGATCCCCATTGTTTTGAGAAGGAGCCATCTGGGGTAATCTCTTCCCCTAACCCCCCCCCCCCCCCGTCTCTGTATATACCACCTTTTTCTTTCTTAGGAATTTCTGTATGTGAGTATGCATCATTGAAAGTTTGCTTATATAAACTCTCTTAATCCGAAAGCCATTTAAGGTTGCCACAGCCTGTCTGTCTGCCTTCCTTCCTCTCCTTTGTGCGGTCCTTCCCATGTTTTTAACAGCAACCAGACACAAATTAAGCAGATGACATGCAAATTAATAATGATTTGTTTGTTACATGTCACAAAGCAGCAGAGTCACTGTGAAAAAATAAGCAACTGTACCATTAATCTCTTTATTTTCAGTCTCAGCCTCAACAGTTAAAACTTGCCTCTATCAATGAAAATTCACCCTACTTATCAATTAAAGCCTTAGGCAATGAATTTGCTGATCAAGCCCAACATTCCTTTTCCACAGAGCCCTAGAAAGTAAAGATTCCCTGACTTAAAGGTCTGAAACTGATTTTTAACATCTCTTCCCCACCTACAAGTGCTCAAATTCTTGTGCTTTGTAAAACAAGACTGCCCTCTACTGACAGTGAGCTTAGAAGCTGCTTGAGTGCATAATAGATGACGCAAAGACCTATTTGGGAAAATAAGGTAGCATTTGCACTTTTCAATACATTCAAAGTAGTAGTAGGAATAATCATTTTATAAATAAAGTACAGATAGATGGTGAAAGACAGCATTTATTTATTTATATATTTGTATGATGAGGTGAGTTCTTGGATGGTTCCTGATAGTTTGTATTCTTTATGCATTGTTAGATAGCATACGTATTGGTTAGGCTCTTGTATGGCAAATTCTACGTTATACTGAAGAAGTTGGATGACGAAACGGTACATGTTTCTAGAAGACCGTCTATACAGGATAGAGATCGCATTGTGAAGTGGCAAGTCTGACCAAAGACGGATTGGGACCCAAGATGGATTGGGGCGGATCCCTTGATTTGTTTGGACTTTAAATTGTTTCAGCAAATTATGCATTATAGGACTACCATTATTTTCTCTGCTGTGTGTGTAAAATACTGTTAGAAATAGGAGACTTTATATTTTGGCTTCCTATGCTGATTTTTGTGTTAGTGTTAATTTAGCATAGAGGTGTTCTTTTATATTATTTTTGCACTTTTCAATACATTCAAAGTAGTAGTAGGAATAATCGTTTTATAAATAAAGTACATAGAGATGTTGAAAGCAATTATTTATTTTAATCTGCATCTCACCTGTTCATAATATTGGATATTGTTTTCAGCCACATCGCTAAATGCCATCTTCACATCAAGACGCATGCTTTCTTTCCATCTATCCCAGTCAGCCTGCAGCGCATTACTGGCACACTCCACTTTGTCTTCAAGTTTTCCAATCTCTTCAGAGAGCTAAACAAAAATCGGACTTGTGTGAGAAATCAGGGGTGGAGAAACCACTGTTAAGAACTCAGTTGTTGAGATTTGTTCACACCAAAATAAAGGCATTTTCTAAAATGCAGGGGCGAAAAACTATCTTCTCAATTAGTTGTCAGCCTAACTTCCATGGAGGTCTTGTGTCACTTGGAAGCTTCTCAGGGGAATCTCAGTGAGAAGTTCTGCAATGGTGGAGAAGCTTCCCTGAAGGATAGCTGGTCTGTCCCTACCAGGCATGCCACTGGTTCCTTATTTATTACAGGAATACTCATGAAAAAGAAGAGAAGCAGAATAAATACATAGAGAAGCTTTGAATTTAAATAGGTAGCCTTGCCAAGTAGCCTGGAGAAAAATGTCCTGTCCCTTTGTGCGTAAAGTACCGTCAAGTTGTAGCTGACTTATGGTGACCCCTTTTGGGGTTTTCATGGCAAGAGACTAACAGAGGTGGTTTGCCAGTGCCTTCCTCTGCCCAGCAACCCTGGACTTCCTTGGTGGTCTCCCATCCAAATACTAACCAGGGCTGACCCTGCTTAGCTTCTGAGATCTGACGAGATCAGGCTAGCCTGGGCCATCCTGGTCAGGGCCCTGTCCCTTTAACAGAGTCTAAATGGGATGTTATTCACTATGGCATGAAACTTTACCTGTCCATTTCCACACATTAAGACTCTGTTAAAGGGAGGACATTTTTCTCCAGGCCAGTAGCAGTAGTAGTAGTAGTAGAAGAAGAAGAGGAGTTGGTTTTTATATGCCGACTTTCTCTACCACTTAAGGGAGACTCAAACCGGCTTACAATCACCTTCCCTTCCCCTCCCCACAACAGACACCCTGTGAGGTAGATGAGGCTGAGAGAGAATGACTTGCCCAAGGCCACTCAGCTGGCTTCGTGTGTAGGAGTGGGGAAACAAATCCAGTTCACCAGATTAGCCTTCCCTGCTCATATGGAGAAGTGGGGAATCAAACCCGGTTCTCCAGATCAGACTCCACCGCTCCAAACCACTGCTCTTAACCACTACACCATGCTGGCTCTCTCACCATGCTTGACAACCCTGATTGCAAGGCTGGTGTATTCTAATAAAGAACTGGTAATGTCCCAACACACATAAGATATCATTTTCTTAGGTCTCACAATTTACTGGCCTTCCCCTAAAGTGCGCAGCTGAAGGAAAGTGGTGTGTTTGAGATTGCTCTCTGAGGTCATGCAATGGTAAGGCTCTGCATTGTTTTCTGACAGGGCCTTGAGTCTTTAATGGATAATTGTTAGCAGGTGAGGTTTCTCCCATATGACAATGAAGCAATAGGAAAAGTGAAGCAATAGTGAGAGCCTAACTTGATCCATTTTTGCCTTTCACACAGCCTTAAAAAGTTCAGGTACCTTGACACATGCACCCACACACAAAATATGACAACCAGTTGCCATAGTAATCTCACTTTGGTTCCTTACTTTCTTGGCAAAAAAAAAAAAAAAGGAGGGGGGTGCTGTTCAGATTCTTGTTTACAGCCTCAGCTACCAACCAGATACAATAAAGTGCCAGGCCCTTATCCCTTTGACAGAAGGGATTTTGGCAGGTGACGTTTATCATGTCATAGAACTGCACAAATTAGACACATGCTGACGTCACGCTTCCACACAGTTGCTGAAAGTATGGAAGTCTTTTGAAAAATTCTAGCTGCCTATCCTATTACAATGGCAGACACACACCAACCTCTGGAGAAGAATATGGTTACCTCTTGATATGGCAAACGCATGCACAAAAATTAGACCCAGTCTGCACAGTCTGTGACCTGCAAAGTTGTCTTCTGTTTTGGCAACCAACAGGAAATTTATCAAATCTTTATCATGCATCAAATTTATCGTGCATAGCTTGGAAGCTGTCCTTGGCGGGTCAATAGTCGTTCTAAAAGGACACAATGGCATGTACCAACATGTACATGAGCCATGCACACGAGTCAGTGTGGCGCAGCAGAACGTTGGACTAAGCAAAATGTTGGACTAGAAGTTGAGAGGTCCAGGGTTCAAAGCCCCATAACTATGAAGCTCATTGGGCCAGTCACTCTCTCAGACTTGCCTACCTCCCAGAGTTGTGGTGAAGATAAGGTTGAACCATGTATGCCACTTGGAGCTCCACAGAGGAGTCTGGTATAAAACGCACTAGCTAGACAGACAGAATCCTAGTTAACAGTGGACAATGTGTGGCTAGCCAAATCATTGGCTTTGGCTTGAAACATACCATATTAGACAATGTCTCTAATCAGATATATTTCAGGTCCTATCTTGACTACAAACATACTCCCATTTTGTCCTCTTCTCACACTGCATTCAGAGTAACAGCTGAACTGTATGAAAGAACCATGTGAGGTCCTATTCAAGGATCACATACTGTAGCCTTTTATTAGTACTAATGACATGTTTGCCAATCCATCTCTCTGGCAAAAATGCTCTTCACATTGAATTCAAGTTTCTGCCACTCACTGTCAGCATAATTTTTGGCTATCATCTCTTCAAACTGAGTTTAACTGGGCAGTTGCATGTAGCTCATTAAAACTTCTGAAATGCTGCTCAAGGGAGGGGGGAGGGGAAGAAGAATGCAGAACAAAGCCAAGTTCTGTTCTGCACTGCACCAAATTGAGCAGTATCTCCCTCCCCATGGACCCTGCTTTTTTAAAAATTAAATATTTATGACAAAAAAGACATGTAATCTAAACACAAAACCACACAAACAATATATTAAACCTTCCAAAAAGTGCCATACTACTACTACTTTCTATGATAAGGGCTAGGTAAATAAAGATACCTAAATTAAAAAACCTTATTGTAAAATAACTCCAGTATCCCTTAGTTAAAACATACTATCACATGCCTATTTATTAAGCTACTCTGTAATGCCTGCTCACTATTTTCTTTAAGTTACCACCTATTTTCTAAGCAAAGTATTTACAATAGGTAAGGTTACAGTTTTAGTAAATACCAACTTAGCATAGACATCAAGCAAATTATTTTCTAAATGGCTGTTTCCTTTAAAAGGGCCTTTAAAAACTACACAATTTTATTCTTGAATAATCAAACAATAGTTGTTGCTTATTTGCTCTAAGTATTCTGGTATTCAGTTACATAATTAAGTTTGTGCATAATCATAATACGGCAGTGGCGGACTCGCCAGGGTGTCAGCTTGCCCGATGGCAAGTGGGCCCTGTGGGCCCGATGAAGTGGGCCCGCTTAAACATTAAACAATATGTTAAAAATGTTAATGACCTTTTAGTAGCTTGAAAATATAATAGAAGTTCCAATACTATTACTGTATGCAACTAAAATTTTAATTTTACCTTTTTTCCACTTATGTATGTTTTGAAAATTTTATTTATTTCTTATAAAAATTAAATGATAGCCTTATAGTTGTGGGTGGGGCCCCTTTGTCTCCTGGCAACCAATATGTTTAGACTCAGTCCGCCACTGTAATGGCAAACCACCCCATAAACTTAGACTGCCTAGTAAATGTCATGATTTGATGTCACCCCATGGGTTAGTAATGGGTTAGTCACCCCATGGATTAGTAATGGCCCTGAGAATTCCTGGAGAACAGGAGAAGTTCCAGCAGACTGGAGGAGGGCAAATGTGGTCCTCATCTTTACAAAGGGGGAAAAAGAAATCCCAAACAATTATTGCCCAGTCAGCCTGACATCAATACCAGGTAAGATACTAGAGCAGATAATTAAACAGACGGTCTGTAAGCACTTAGAGAGAAATGCCATGATCACTGACAGTCAACATGGGTTTCTCAAAAACAGGTCATGCCAAACTAATCTCATATCTTTTTTTGATAGAGTGACAAGTTTGGTAGATGAAGGGAATGCTGTAGATGTAGTGTACCTTGATTTCAATAAAGACTTTGATAAAGTCCCCCATGATTTTCTTGAAGCAAAGCTAGTCAAATGTGGGCTGGACACTGCTACTGTCAGGTGGATTGGTAATTGGTTGACCAACTGAACCCAAAGGGTGTTCATTAACGGCACAACTTCATCCTGGAGAGGCGTGACCAGTGGAGTGCCACAGGGGTCTGTCTTGGGACCGGTGCTATTTAACACTTTTATAAATGACTTGGAGGATGGAATAGAGGATATGATAATTAAATTTGCAGATGACACCAAGTTGGGAGGGGTAGTTAATACCCCAGAGGACAGGGTCAGAGTTCAGAATGACCTTGATAGACTGGAGAGCTGGGCCATAAACAATAAAATGGATTTCCAAAGGGAGAAGTGTAAGGTACTTCACCTAGGCAGAAACAACTTAAAGCACAAGTACAGGATGGGGGATAGTTGGCTTGACGACAGTACATGTGAAAGAGATCTGGGAGTCTTAGTGGACCACAAACTGAATATGAGTCAACAGTGTGATATGGTGGCTAAGAAGGCCAATGCAATTCTGGGCTGCATCAAAAAAAGTATTGTGTCTAGATTAAGGGAAGTAATGCTACCACTGTATTCTGCATTGGTCAGACCTCACTTGGAATACTGTGTCCAGTTTTGGGCTCCACAATTTAAGAAGGATGTTGACAAGTTGGAGCGTGTCCAGAGGACAGCGACCAGAATGGTCAAAGGTCTGGAATGTATGTCCTATGAGGAAAGACTTAAGGAGTTGGGTTTGTTTAGTCTGGAGAAGAGAAGGTTAAGGGGTGACATGATAGCCACGTTTAAATATTTGAAGGGTTGCCATGTTAAAGAGGGAACTAGCTTGTTCTCTGTTGCTTCAGAGACTAGAACACAGAGTAATGGATTAAAACTAAGAGAAAAGCAATTCCACCTAAACATTAGGAAGAACTTTGACAGTGAGGGCGGTTCGACGGTGGAATGCCCTGCCTCGGGGGGGGGGGGGGAAGTCCCCGTCTTTGGAGGTCTTTAAGCAGAGGTTGGATGGCCATCTGTCGGGAGCGCTTTGATTTTGGGATCCTGCATGGCAGGGGGTTGGAATGGATGGCCCTTGTGGTCTCTTCCAACCTTGTGTGATTTTGTGGCCCAGTGCTTGCACAGGGGACCACTTTTACCTTTTTAAAAGCTTGGGGACCATTTGATATCTCAACACTCAACAATTCCCTGTGGAGTATATGAAACTGCCTCAATTGCAAATTAGCATGGTTAAGGTGACAAGCCAATTTGGTCTATATGTCTGTCTAGCTATCTAGGGCATTTTAATCCCATCCTTCCTCTAAAGAGCTCAGAACAGCATATGTGGTTCTCTCCTCCTTATTTCATCCCCACCACAACCATGTAAGGCAAGTTAGGCTGAGAGAGTATGACTGGCTTAAGATCATCCAATGAGCTTCATGGAAGAATGGGGAACAGAAACTCAACTCTCCCAGATCCTACACCAATGTCCTAACCACTAACCCACCCAGGCTCTGATCACTGTTATATCTGCAGGATTGCATCTGCAGTACGGGTGTCATATCAAGAGCTCCGGCTCATGACAAAATGTCAGAATGTTACACTAATGTATTTATTAGATTATACTGCGTTTGTAATGTATTGAGTTAAAGCTGCCTTTTACAGTTACGGTGCATCTATCCTTTTCCATTAATATTTCTGAAATGAATAACTATAAGGAAGGGTTCCTTGAAAAAGCATAAGCCGCAATCTTGTCAAGCTATTCACAGAAGTAATTTCCTGGCTCAGTTCACAGGTGTTCATCTTGATCTTAAGGACAGCACCTTTTAGAAAACAGTTCAGTGCAAGCAGATAGATAGATGTATTAACCTGACTGCGTGCTTCTTTCAGTCAATCAGATATAGTTGATTAATTCTAAAACACTGGCCAATTTTAAATTGGGGAGACTGTAACTTAGTATTTTTTTTGTAGTATTCAGATAAAAGGAAAGTTTGCCAAACATTACCAAAAAAAAAGTTTTGTTAGAACTTCACCAATTAAAAATTGACCTAAATACGTTTAAAATTAACAAGTTGCAAATGACTCACAAACTAAAAGCACAACTTCTAAATATGTGGTTTTAAAAGCTCACTTTTGATTGTGATAACTTGTTAGCTTGTTTTGTAAATCAAAACAGATTTTAAGGATAGCCCGCTCGCAGTTTTCCTTGAACTTTGGAATTAATTTCTTTTTAAAACATTCTGAATGCCTGTACCTCCTTGTGTGGTAATACAAATTAAACCATTTTAAATGTTTCTGCTTCATCGGGAAAAAGTATGCATAACAATCTTATGCCATCTATAGGACTACAAAAAAGATTTAAAAACAAACGAGATATTTTTTCTTTCGCAGAACATTTTTATAATGCTTTTTAATTCATTTAGTATTATTTATTCTTTTTACCCCATCTACACAAGTACATGAAAGCTCCTGCACAATTTGTAAGTAACAAAACTGACTTGTGATATTCTTAATATAAATTGCAACTGGAAGGCAATAGTCAAAGAAACCCACACCGAAACTGAATGAATTTCTGGGAGCCAGGTAAATTCGTATCTCTTTCCTTAACTACAATGGCACTGGAATCAAATTCCTGCAGGACCACCTCTCCTGCTATGTTCTGCTCACCAGAGGTAAAATCACAACTGCCTGTCATGCACATTCTTTGTGGTGGCTCCCACATTATGGAAGGGTCTGCGTGAAGCTATCAGGAAGACACAATGCTTCTATCGTTTCACAAAATGTCTAAAACACAATTGTTCAGGAGAGCATTCTTGTAAAGTAAGTAGAGCTGTGACATAATAGATCAGCTTAGGTGGTGACTTCTGTTAGGAATAGTGGTGGTGGAAATATGACAACCCCATAAGATCTTCAAGACAAGAGACAAACAGAGGTGGTTTGCCACTGCCTGTCGCTGTCTCTAGTATTCCTTGGTGGTCTCCCATCAAAGTACCAACCATGGCCAACCCTGCTTAGCTTCCATCCAAGGTCGCACAAGCTAACCTGGACCATCCAGGTCAGGATAGTGTTTTCCCCCTTCTTCCAGTTCTTCAATCCCTGCCCCATTGCATTATGTTGTGTTACTAGGAATCTCTGCATTAGACTCAAATGTTATCATGTTTTGTAATCAGCTTGCTGATTGACTGAACAGTTCTATTGTCATCTGCCTTCAGTCCCAGTAAGAACTCCATAACTGTTACTTTTAAAGCTTTTTTGGACAACACATATTACTGCCATATGAAACAGAAAAAGTAAATGTTTTAAAAGATAGCATTTTCTTCTCAAGAGTGACAGTGTTTGTTTATTAGCTTGTAAGTCCTTACACTTTCTTCAATACCTCCACCCCGTGGGGCATCCCTGTGTGTATGTCAATAGTGTACATTTTTTAAAAATGGATGAAGAAGAGTTGGTTTTTATACCTTGATTCTCTCTACGTTTTAGGGGTTTCAAACCGGCTTACAATCACCTTCCCTTCCCCTCCCCACAAGACACCTAGTGAGGTAGGTGGGGCTGAGAGAGTTCTGAGAGAACTGTGACTAGCCCAAGGTCACCCAGCAGGGTTCATATGGAGTGGTGAAACAAACCCGGTTCACCAGATTAGAGTCTGCCGCTCAAGTGGAAGAGTGGGGAATCAAACCCGGTTCTCCAGATCAGAATCCACTGCTCTTAACCACTACACCACGTTGGCACAAATGGATGTATCACTCAAAAGCAGATGATTAATCAGCTAAAAGACCCCAATCTGGTACAGAGCCTTAAGGCAAGCATATCCCTGCAATCTAACCAGTGACTCATTAATGTATGAGGCTGTCACACAAGAAAATTTAATTTTGAACAGAAGCCTTTTGTAAGAGGAATGAGAGACAGTGAAACCATAATTAAGCATCAGTTTTGTGCAAGGTATTTACAATTACAACAGCTCTTCCTTACTGTGGAGCTGGTAGAGCATAAATGCTTCAAAACATGAAATTAAAAGGTCACTATACATTACATCAGCAACTATACTGATGTAAAAAAAAATTAAGATCTCCAGGCTTGTAAGAAACAGCAGCAGACTAATTTACATAACCATTAAAAGATCCTTTTGAAGTATTCTCCTTTAATTTGCATTCAATCATAGTTCTTAAAATACAACTGAAGTTGCAATTCAAATTTGGATTGAAATGTTTTGATTTTTCTGTTATGATCAAATAAAATGGCACAGTGGTCACTAGCGTGCTAAATATTCAGTTGTTTGGTAGAGGATAATGATGTCTGTCAGGAGCCCAACCTCAAGTAGATTTTCAAGCTGTGGCTTGAGGGGGTATTCAGGTAGGGATTCACAATGTTCACCACTGGTCAGGCCTTGATAAAAGAAATCTCCTGGGTCACCAGCCACACCAACAAAGAAGCGTCTTAAAAAGCAGAATGCCCAAATGGGCGATGTGATATAAGCCTGCTCTCTATACCTTTCAGCTTGCCCAGTCTGAGGATGTAGACAGGATTCTTGCAAGTCTGAGAGCTACTACCTGATTATACAACTCTTGCAGGGGCGTACACTTTCCAATTTCCTGGTGGGGCTGGGGATGGCCAGAGGCATTGCTATAACATCACAGGGAGGAGCCAGTGACATCACAGGAAGGGGCCTCTGTTGCCACTATCTATGGAGCAAGGCCATGGGGGATTTAGGGAGGAGCTCCCCAGAAATTTGGGGGGGGGCTTCCCAGAAATTTAGGGGGGCTTCAACAAATGATCTTCAGACAGTTGAAATTCAACTTTAACTTTTAAATAAGGCAAACTTTTTTATTTACATTTTTAAAATTTCAATAAAATCAAATATTCTCCTAATCCCCATTACCCCGTCTGCTGCTCCCACAAGCATCCTCTCCTGCCATATCCCACCTATCCTTCCCAATTTTCTTTCACCTCCCCACCTTCCTTTCCCCTCCCCACAAAAGACACCTTGTGAGGTAGGTGGGGCTGAGAGAGTTCTGAGAGAGCTGTGATTAGCCCAAGGTCACCTAGCAGGCTGCATATGGAGAAATGGGGAATTTAATATGGTTCTCCAGATTAGAGTCTGTCGCTCATGTGGAGGAGTGGGGAATCAAACCCGGTTCTCCAGATCAGAATCCACCACTCTTAACCACTACACCACGTTGGCACAAACGGATGTATTACTTAAAAGCAGATGATTCATCCCCATGTGTTGGTATGATTAGTGGTATACAGATTGTGTCATCTAGATACAACCCAGTCGTAAGATGTAACAATTCAAAATACCCTGTACTTAAATGACACCATAACATTGAGATCAATTTCCTGAGAGATCTGTTTATGTCCATAAAGAAAAGCCATGTGATTAAGCCTTGCCTGTCTCATGCTTGACCGTAGAAAAGTCTTTATTCTGTGAAGGCATGAGGGTGACCTTTCTGAGGTGCAGGAGGGAACAGGTATGGTAAGGGCTATTCTGATAAGTTTAGCTAATTCTGGTAGTAGCTGTTGCAGTCATTTTCCTTGTTCTCCGCTGAACAGATCAATCACATCACAAAGAGCAAAAAGTTTGAATTTTTTCTCCCTTGTGTGTGTGTAAAGTGCCGTCAAGTCGCAGCCAACTTATGGTGATCCCTTTTGGGGTTTTCATGGCAAGAGACTAACAGAGGCGGTTTGCCAGTGCCTTCCTCTGCACAGCAACCCTGGACTTCCTTGGTGGTCTCCCATCCAAATACTAACCAGGGCTGACCCTGCTTAGCTTCTGAGATCTGACGAGATCAGGCTAGATCATGCACTGACATACAAATGATATAATCCATCATCCTTGTTTGTACATTCTAGGGTATTTTATATAGAAGACTTGGATAGAAGATTACCAACGAAGACTAGGGTTGCTAAAGAGAAGAAAGTAATAGCAAACCACCTTTGATCATCTCTTGCCTTGAAAAACCTCAAGGGGTTGCAATAAATTGGTTACAACTTGACATTACTTGATTATTAATATTACATACTTACCAGATCACTTTCAACTTTTTTATTATATAAAGCTTCAACTTTGGAATCAAGCTCTGCTTGGATGTGATCTCTCCTTTTCAAGACTCCCTGGAATTATAAAGCAGTACATAAATTTAGAGTGGACAGCTCTATGTAGATAGATTTTTGAAGAAAAAAATCAAATACAAATGTTAGTGAGAACTTCCAATGTATGTCTTTTTTTTAAAAAAAATGGGACAAAGTAGATAATTTTTTCCTCTCATTCTCTCTATCATTAGTGCACATTACTGAAATGGACAGTCAGGAACGAAAAGTACTTGATTGTATGGATTCCATTATCAACATGGACTCTGCTGCCACGCAGTGATAGCCACTGAGTTAGATGGGTTTAAAGTAGACAAATTACACAAATTCAACCCTACTCAGGTAGATCTATAAAGAATAAGGCACAATGGCTAAATAGAACCTCCAGGCTCAGAGGTAGTATGGTGGGGATAAGAGGCAAAACAGGGAAGAAATGTTGTCATCAAGCCTTGTTGGTGGATGCCAGCCTCAATTTGAAACAGGATGTTGGATTAGACAGCTGTTGAATCCAATCCAGCAGGGCAGAATTTGGTCAGCTACAAACAACTGATTTCCATCACCCTACCCTGTAACCGAAATAGATACTGAGACTTTATTTTTATATTTCAGTGTTTTTCCTTGCTTGACATAAAAGACTAAGATCCCTCATGATATGCTGGTGAGTCTGTGAGAGTTAACAGCTGAGGCCCATATGAGAAATGCTGCCCCCTACTCCCAAGAGTACACAGCCAGATGGCAGTTGCAAATGTTTTGTGTCAATGCAAATTTTGCGTTAATGCAAGGAGTAACTACCCCCCTGCAGATACTACATGTAGCCTAATAAGGCTGAAAAGAAAGTCAGGGAGAACTGAGCAGGTCACCCCGTCTATTAAAAATTGTAATGCGCAAAAGACTTTTTTTTTTTGCTTTGTATCATGGGGAGATTTTTCTCATCAGTTTTGTGATGGTGCCCCTGTGGAGAAAAATATCATCTGCCACTTCAAGCCGCTACTTCAATTTCTTCGGCCCTACTACTTTCTCAAGTTAATGTGTTGCCGTTCTGCTGTGACTTCATTCCATGTAGCTCAAATAATATAGAAACTACATGGGAAGCATGGGATCGTGTGGGAAGTGTCTCCCTCCCATGGGTTTTGACATGCCTGCATTACCCAATCAGCAATGGATCGAGCTATGAAAAAGCAATAACCGTATCACTTCAGTAAACAGACATGAAGTATCTGGTCTTTATGATTTTCAAACACAGTAAATACCAGCTGTCACCACATGAGGGAGTGTTTGCAAGCATTCACATGCTAGTGCGAAAGTAAAATGATCTTGGTAATAACTTTAGAGCTCCCCACCCCATCCCAAAAAGAGAGCTTCAATTCATTTAATATGGCAAGAACCAAGCACTTAATACTGAAAGGATTCTCTGTTTGGAATAGCCTTATTCTAAATGCAGATGTCCTCCAATGTGACGTCAGGTAGGAAGACAGACGCACACGGCCCTCACATTCATGAATTCATTCATATAGTCGTGATAAATCAAGGGCCAGACAAGAAGATCTCAGCTCAGATGGTTTTTAGTAATGTTTATGCAGGATGATGATAATGCATATCGAGGCAAAGAACACTGAACTCTAAAGGTTTGGACCCTATGTGAATGCAACTCCAACGTACAAATATCAGGTGGGAGGCAGCAGTATCCCAATTTCCCCATTGTATGACAGCACCAGCAACAAATGCTTTATTAAAAAAAAAAAGCTACAGTATGCATATTTGTAAAATGAAAGCAGAAAAAACAGCTCTCCCCCACCCCAAACTCTTTCTTTTATATTCTTTTCACTTTGTAAAGAAACTTTCTGTGGTAATAGTTGGGGAAACAACTAAATTTTAAATGTGTCTTTTCCAAACACTGTCACCAAAAATTTCTGTACAAAGTCAGATCTCGGAAGCTAAGCAGGGTCAGTCCTGGTTAGTATTTGGATGGGAGACCACCAAGGACGTCTAGGGTCAAGATGCAGAGGCAGGCAGTGACAAACCACTTCTGAATATCCCTCACCTTGACTTGATGGTGAAAAACAGTTTCCTGAGTCTCTAACACTGAAAATAATCAGAACCCTTTGTAATAACAGCAGCACCATTCAGTTTTAAAATAAATTCCTTTTTTACAGGTCTACATTGGCTAGTCTGGGTACAGATGTAGTATTTCCAGATCAATGTCCTCTGTACTGCTATGATGGCTCTATTTCCAGTTTTGCTTTGGTAGCCACAAAACCAGTTTGACCATAGTCAAATTATCTCTCCCATAATAGCAATGGTACTATTAAATTACGGCCTATGCTCTGGACACACTACACCAGCACACAGCTACAAGTAGGAAAAACTCAACTGTGATGAAAACATATAAAGAGAAAGTGAAAAACAACAAAGCTCTTTCAAAGCTAATAGAACATTTAGATGGGTCATGATTTATATGAGTGGCACCCACTGACTCTGGCCTCTCCTCTCCCAGAATTGTTTGCCTCTGTATTACAAAGAGAAATTGGATATCTTCAGCAATTATGCTAATGTTAATATTTAAAACTTTGAGAAAAAGAATTATACAGTGATGGGTGAACTGGATATCACCTACATGTGGAATCAGAGGGCTACTTCACAGAACAGGTTAATTTATATATCACTGAGTCTGATGCAGATACACAAGTGCTTTCATGATGTGCCCCAGTGCAGGGAGATGTGAGTGATCCTGGACCATACAGGCCATGAAAGAAATACATGCTATTCGTTCAAATGTGATGGTGTACACTGAAATTCATACTATACAGTTATTTGGCAAGTTACTGAGATAGATGAGCCATAAATAGGTCATTTCTGCACAGACTTTTTACTGCCGCTTGGCTTCTAAGCTTAAATCTCCCCCCACCCCCAACCTTATACGTAGTATTGTTGCCCTGCTGTTTGCTGCCCAACTTTTCCCCATGTCCCCAATACGTAATAATCTCTCATTAGCCAACCTCATATTAGTCAACTGCATTCCCAACCATCAAATCGCATGCATATATATTCCAGAATTACTCCTTCTCAGAACTTTGGGGGGCCCCTTGAATCTAGCAGTCCCCCATTTGGTATCTGCCATAACCACCCACTACATGATTTCTAAACTCTTTAGCCCTCCGCCATGATCCTTTAAGGCCCTTACACCCTTGCTGCCTATCCAAAGCTAGAGTAGTTGAGTGAAAAGACTTTGCAAGCAGGTTTATGGCACTTTGGCTCTCTATTTATGAACTATTATGTTGTTTTTTTAAACAAAGACATCATGGTATACTGGTGCTGGGGGGGGACTTTTGGTTCAATTCATGGTGCTAGGTGTTACCTACTAAGCCTATCATGGCTTGGGACCCACATATCTGCAGAACCACCTCTCCAATACGCTCCAATGCAGCAGCTTTGCTCATCGGAGCAAAGTCTTCTGCAGGTGCCCACTGCAAATGGCTACAATTGACAGCTGCCAGTTGTTGTGTGTCTCCTCTGGTGGAATGGCTAGCCTGATGAAGTCAGGATGGCTCTCATACTACTAACATGTCACATAATGTAAAATGAAACTGTTCAGGAAGGTGTTGCTACAAAAGGGAATAGAGATGCAGTAAAACTGAATTGTTCAGGAGGGCACATTTTAATAAAGGGAATTGGATTGTAGCTTAATTGTGTGAAGAAATTGCAGGCAGTTTCCCCCCTCTCTTTCTTTCTCCCCCTCTTATTGCATTGTTAATTGGATGTATTATACTGTTTTCATTTTGTTGTTTATGTAACCGTGCGATTCAGTTTTACTGCATTGTTTACTGTATGTATTCCACTGGTCTTTATCGTGCTGTCTGATAACTCTGTAATCTGGACTTGAGTCTCAACGAGAAAGGCGGACAACAAATGAAGGAAAACACCACTCCTTAAGCACCGCACCACCCACACAACTGGGACACTGTGCCGACAGCAGTCCTTTGAAGGATGTGGCAATGAGATATGTACCTTTAAAATGGGACACCATAATAACCATGCCACACCTATGCCAACTTACCATTAATGTGTCACCGTAGAGCACATATTCATGTAGAGTAGGGAACAGGGTTTCAGAAAGTGCTGCCATCCGTTTCTCCATAGCTTTGCAGCACTGGTCAATGCAGCTGGCAACACTTTTCAGGGTGTCTACTAGGTCTTCTTCAGAAGCAGACCAAAGAGTGTGGATTGGGCCATATTCCTTCAATTCATAAAAGTAGTCTTAAAAACAACAACAACACCTTATTAATGACTTGCATTCTAAACTAATGTTTAAAACTACGAATCCATGCAGGACAAGAAATTAAATTGGATTTTTAGAACATTGCCAAAGGAGGAATATGTTCTTCTCCTTTTTTTCCCTGTGAATGAAAACTTTAAGAATGCAATCTATCAATATACCATGCTTCATGTCAGCTGGATATTGAAAATACATTAAACATACAGATTACATAAATTAAATATATACACATTAAGTCGAGACCTGCAAAATGTCACTGGAAGGGTATTATCTTCACATCCAGCTGATGTATATTCTGCTCAATCTTTCCTCCTTGTATTTTCTCTCATGTCTGACAAGTACAGACAGGTTGCTAGACTGGAATTTCCAGCAGCAGCTCAGCAATAAAGGGAATATTTATCAGCTGAAACTCTTGTACATGGCTAAAGAACATGGGAGTAAAGCTCCCTGCTTATTCCTTCCACTTGTCATGCTTTAAACCAGGAGGGTTCCATGGTCCACCAAACCCAACCAGCCACAAAATGGAAGTTCAATGGGGAAATGTGGTCACAATTACCCAATACATTTTATGAGAAATACACTGTGGTAACTTGCAAATACAATACCAAAACCACATCTGAGTTACTACAGACCAGGGATTCTAATATCTAACACTTAAGTAAGGGGAGTTGGTCAAAGACTTGGTCATAGATGAACAATGAATGTGATCAAAGGTGTGATCAGCTCATGGCCAGCAATGAAACCATAGGGGATATTTTTTCATTTACAAAAATCAGCGTGTTTTTTTAAAAAAAACAACAATTTATGCCAGTGCTCTTAAACACAAAGCAATGTTTTATAGCTAGGAACACGTGTACATGTTGCTGATCTGGACTAGGATGCTAGCACGCAAGAAGAGCCTTAAGCACCCCCCTTGCAACAATTTCTAAACTGAAATAGCACTAGGGAGCTGCTATCTACCCATCTGGCAAAATATATGTGTACCTATGCATCAGTATATGCAAGCTTCCCCAATGGGGAAAATGGTAGCTCTCAGGAGCCATTTCATGTAGAAATAAAGGCACTGACTGAAGCCCCTTCTCCTCATGTGCCACAGTCACAATCCAAATTGGGCCACATATGCCTGGGACTTAACTGCCAGGTGGGAATTCCCAGAACATAACTGTATACATTCCTTTGCAATATGTAACTTGGTCCTTACTTGTAACGGCATCTATGTGAATAGCAGGGAAATTCTCACAGTACAGTCACAATGGCAGTAGGGCTACATAACCTCCAAAGTCTAGCAGTGACCCCTCTCCAATCCACCAGTAAGTACATTTTATGCTGGTCAGAACTAGCCAAGCTGGTGTCAGAGAATGAGCTGAGACACAGGAGGTTACCAATTCACACCTCATCTCAGCCACAGGCTCATCTTTGGCAAGCCATTCTTTCTTAGCCTCGGTCTTCCATCAGCAATATGGGGACAGCAATCCTCATCTACATTACAGGGATGTTGAAGGATTACAACAATAATGTCTCTAAAGGACTATATAAATGCCAAGTTCCTCAGCAATATTGTCACTTGCTGCTCTGTGGGATGCTGCCACCAGCCACCTCCCCCACAAGCAATCAGGGTGGACAACCAAATAGCAGGTAAGCATGCAGCAACAGGTTTGGTGAAGTGGCAAGCTGTGTGCTGTTCGACAGCAGTGCCAGCCACCTTCTCCTTCTAACAGTGAGGCTCCTTGTACAGTGAGGCTTTTCCTCCCTCAACACGGCATCTCTTCTTTTACACAGGGCCTTTTTTGAGGATGGATGGAGCTGCTGTGTCCCAGTGCTCAACTGAGCGTGACCATCATCCTGCTTGGAATTCTGGGTTTCTTGCTGCCAACAGGGAATAGTCCAGGACTCACAGCAGAAAGACAGCTGCTAGGGAAGAACGGAACCATGTTTACTCACCGAGAGGGTTCATTCTGTTCGGAGGTAGGGCATCTTGAAGCGCTGGGTTTTCCCATCCATTGCTAGGGGAGGCAGGATCTGACTTTTCACTTCCAGTCTCCTGATGGGAATGACCTCAGCTTCCAGTTTACCTTATGTCTAGTTTCATATGTCCTGAGCTAGGACATATTAACAGTATACAAATAGAAGGAAAAAACAGTAAACAGTAAAGTGCTTAAAGATGCAACTGGTAAGGGCTTAGAGCAACGGCTCTAAGACAGAGAACTAATGAGAAAAACCTTGATCTGAATGTACAGTATCCGTTAATTTGCGTAGAACTAGAATCCACCCTGGATCCGAGTGCATAGCTCTCTTCTTCCGGGTGGGCAAGATGCCCTTCTACCTCAGAGCAGAAAGAACCTTGTCGGTGAGTAAACATGGTTCCAGTCTCGCTCTGAGGGAAGGGCTTCTTGAAGTGCTGGGACATCCAAGAGCTGTATGACTTTAATGGGTGGGAATTAATCCTTTCCCTCTAACTCAAGGAAGTGTTGTAGGACCCTGTGTCCTAATGCTACCTCAGCCGAGGCAAAGGTATTGACACGGTGGTGTTTAATGAAGTAGATATGTTAGACCAGGTTGCGGCCCTACATACCTCTTCTACCAATGCCTGTCTCTTGAAGGCTGCAGTCGTAGCATCACTTCTTACTGAATGGGCAGTGATCCCCATCGGGACTGGGATCTTACTTGCCTTATAGGCCTCTATGATGCACTGCCTAAGAGCCCTGCTAAGGGATGGTTTAGACATCCTGTTGCCCTTGTTGGGGGCTGAGAGGTTAATAAACAAGTAAGGTGAGCTCCTAAGGGGCGCTGTCCTGTGGATGAACACCTTCAGTGCCCTACACACATCTAGGGTGTGCCACTCCTTTTCCTTCAGATTGCTAGGTTTGGGACAGAATGAAGGTAACTGCAATTCTTGTTGATGATGAAAAAAGGAATTAACTAAGGTAAGTACACAAAACTACTTTGTCCTTATGAAAGACACAGAGGTCCTTCCTGATGGAATAGGCTCCGAGCTCTGACACTCTTCTTCTGATGTTACGGCGATTAGGAAAATGGTCTTCGTTCAAAGGAATTGGAGGGGCACCTCTTGCGAGGGGTCAAACGGAGCGCAGGTAAGAGCTGAAAGCACCACATTAAGTTGCCACATTGGAAACCTATGAATCATAGGAGGATTAGATTGGAGAACTCCCTTCAGGAAGGTCTTAATCTGTGGGTGTTTGGATATGGGATATCCTTCCAAGGAAGGAACCACTGTAGAAATAGCTGTTACTTATTTCCTCAAGGTGGCCACTCAAAGCTTCTTCTGAACTCTGTCCTGAAGGAAGGCTAGAAAGTTGAGCAGTTCTGGGGCTAAGGGGAGCCCTTTCTCTTGCACCACCAAACGTAGGTTTTCCATGTGTAGTTATAAATTCTTTGAGTAGACGCACGTCTCACTTGTAGAATGGTACAGACTACATCTGGTTCTAGCCTCAGATCTTTCAACCTTCTCCTTTCAATCTCCATCTGGTCAGTTTGTACCATCCTGGATCTGGATGGTGAATGGGTCCCTGATGGATCAGGTCTGGCCGTACTGGTAGGGTCCAAGGTTCTTGGATCGACATCTCCAGCATGGTGGAGTACTATGGGCGTCGTGGCCAGTCTGGGGCTATCAGGATGACTTCTGCTCTTTCCAGATGGATTTTTCTCAGGACCTTTGGCAAGACTGGAATTGGGGAAAATGCATACAGCACTTCTGATGGCCAGGGAGACATTAGTGCGTCTGTTCTCTCCGCTCTTGGGTGAAATAATCTGGTGAAGAATTGGAGGAGATGGTTCCAGGACATGTCCACTTGTAGTGTTCCGTACCTATCATCATCTGGAATGCCACTGGACTGAGTGGCCACTCCCCTTCATCAATGGTTTGACAACTCAGCCAGTCTGTTTTGGTCTTCTATATGCCGCTGATGTGTTCCGCCCGAATCGATCTAAGGTGACCTTCCGCCCACAGGAGAATGAGTTCTGCCTCCTTGTGCAGACGGGATGACTTGGACCCACCGTGTTTGTTGATATGGGCCTTGGCGGAAATGTTGTTCATTCTGATGAGGACAAAGTTGTCTAGAATGATAGAGGAGAATTTGAGCAGGGCCCGATGAATAGCTCTCAGCTCCAGCTGGTTTATATGCAAGAGCTTTTCTTCTTGTCTCCACTCTCCTTGGGTGAAGTGGTCCTCGAGGGTGGCTCCCAGCCCTCCAGACTTGCATCCATAAAAATTGGTATTGGTTCGCGATGCAGGTACTCTTGTTCTTTGATTAGATTGTCTTTCTTCTTCCACTATCGCAGGCTCTGGTGCATATTGGAGGAGGGCTGGTTTGTCTGTTTTGTGAAGAATGCTGGCCTGATGGGGGTGAAGCAGCCATTGAAGTGGCCTGGACTGAAGTCGTGCCCATGGAACTATGCTGATACAAGAAATCATTAGGCCCTGTAGGCTGGTTAAGGCCATGAGGCGAGAGGACGCTGACTTGGTGGTGGATCTTGCCGGGTTGGATATTTTGAGAACCCTGTCATGTGGGAGGGACAAGGTGTTGGCCACAGAATCTATGGTGACCCCTAGTTGTTGGAACCTTTTTAATGGCTGCAATTGGCTTTTTCTGTTGATGAAATACTCCATCCTCTGCAATCAAATCAGATGACTTCAATGCAGCGACAGGGGCATCTACAGAAGGTAGTCTAAACATCTCCATGACAAATAGTGCCATATCATATAGCTTTTTTATGCCCACTGGGAATTGCCTATTGGCAGTAAATTTATCCCATTCAGCTTGGATCACCTTCTCAAAATATTCAGGTAAGGGAACCTTTTTATTTACTGCCTCAAAATCAGGGAAGTACTCTTTGACACCCTGTGCTTGAACTTAGGCTTAGACTGTGGGATCAGGATCATCAGACAGGTCCAAGGCAATAAGGGCCTTAGACAGTAGGGACTGATAATCATCATGAGAAAAGAGCCTAAGTTGATGTTCCTCTTCCCTTAAAGGGATTTCATCATCCAAATTAAACTCCCCTTCCTCCCTTTGATTGTTCATTGACTCAAGGGCAGCCTGCCCATAAGTATTCCTGTGCAGGGGCTCAGAATTATAGCAGGATTTCATGGCTGCTTTAGTGGGCCATGGATATCCATGTGCAGCAGGGCTCTTCAGAGTATACTGTCTGGGATTGAGCAGGGGAACTCCCAGGGGAAACCATTTGGGCCACTGGAGCCAAAAAAGGGGGGGAGAGGAGGAGGTTGCCTTCATTGGAAGTGCTTTTCAAAGGCTAGGCTAATCATTTGAGCAACCTCCTCGTGAGTAACTGATTTAACTCCCGCACCCTCACCTGAGGGGGGTGGTTCATCACCCTTAGGTGTTTTCTCCTGGGAATATCCATCAGCCCTCTCCAACCCAACAGCAACAGCCTGGGTGGAACTGGTGCGAACGGAGGCAGCTGAAGCAATCACAGTTTTTTTTTTTGCTGAGCCACTGTTTTTTCGTGCCTTTTTAAAGGTGTGGGTCAACCCAGTGCTTTTTTGCCACCTGCTCGTTGTTCCTGCTCCGGCTGCTCTGACAGACCGCAGGAGCAGCTGACAGAGGGCCTGGAGTCGTTTTGCTGGGAAGGACACAATGCTAGATCATGATCCTCTGTAGTGAGGAAATTGTCCTCCTTCCGTCTGCCTTTCGTCCAGTCAGCCATTTTGCCAGCCCGGTCTCTTTCTCACTTTCTCTCCCACTTAATTAAGACAGGAAATAAAGGGAAGGATTAGAAGGAGAAAGGGCAGAATAGAAAGTAATGTAAAAAGAACACAGTAGTAGTAGTAGCAGCGAAGAAAGAAAACAGAGAAACTCTAAATGGGACCTAACATAGCAGCAGCTCTGCTGTGCAGTTGCTCTCTCTAGAGGCAGGAGGGAAACTGGAAGCTGAGGTCATTCCCATCAGAAGACAGGAAGTAAAAAGTCAGATCCTGCCTTCCCTAGCAATGGATGGGAAGAACCAAGCACTTCAAGATACCCTTCCCTCAGAGAGAGAAGACCCAATGTCTGCTTCTCCCCTTTAAGCCTTTTACAGTTCAATCCTAAACACACTTTCCTGGGAGTAAGCCCCAGAGAGCAGATTTCAGTAGGATTCTGAGACCTACTTAGGATCACATTGTAAAAGCGGTGCTAGAATAAGTTAGAACCCAGCTGTTGTTGTCTGACAGGAGTAGTTTGCTGCTGCTTCCACTAGTAGACACAGAAAAAAACACACGGAAGGGTCAGTGGCTCAGTGGCAGAGCATCTGCTTGACATGCCAAAGGTCCCAAGTTCAATCACTGGCATCTCCAGTCAAAAGGATAAGGTAGTAGGTGATGTGAAAGATCTCAACCTGAAACCCTGGAGAGCTGCTGCCAGTCTGGGTAGATGATACTGACTTTGATGAACTAATTGTCTGATTCAGTATAAGGCAACTTCATGTGACTCCATATGATATTCTCTAGTACTAGCCATGTCTACACTTTTCCCTTTGCAAGAGACTTGGTTAATAGGGCAGCAGTGAATAATTCAAGCATAGAGAAGAGTTGCTGGATTCTACCTTCTTTTAGCACAGCTACTTGGAGTCTCAAAGAAGTGGAATTATCAAGTGATCAACCCGTGGCCCATGATCTGTATGTGCTCAGCTCTTCTTTCCTACCAACCTTTTTCTTCCTTATAAACTCTGTGCGAGATTTTGTCCAAGAGACTGATTTTCTGGCTAAATACGTCCACGTAGTCACTCATTTCTGTGAACGCACCAGGACGGTTTTTCACAGCTCCTCCTCGCATCGAGGATGCAACCGCTTTGACCGTTTGTCCCATTTTGCTCAACAAACCAGGCCCCTCCTTCTTGTGAGAGGAAAGTTCCTGAAAATTAAGGGACAAAAGCAAATGTTTATGTAGGTGGCTGTGTCTTTGTTCATGCCAAATTAAAAGAAAATGCAGTGAAAGTGCCCCCACAGCACAGTCTCCATCTTGCTTTCATGTAGTGTATGTACATAATGTGGGGGTCCCAGGTGGCCATCACAAGTGCCACACTGAGGTCACCTGTACCTCATCATCCAATCCTTTGGACTCTCTGACGACTTCTGTCAATTGCCCAACATGGTTTCATCCATAATCCCAGTTAAGAACTTCCTAGCAATCTTCCTTGGGGATTCACATAACGTAGTCAAATGGGGTTTTGAAGCTCAAACATACTTTTCTGGGAAGTTATATTATTTCACAGTGACTTCCTCTAAATGTTTTGTAGTGTTTATGATTCTGTAGAAAACAAACACATTTGCCTTCTTAGCACAGTATTCACCTTTCAACTAGATTGTACTAGGAAGAGATGAGACCTTGACTGAGCAAGTTGGGAGATGCTACATTTATAATAAACACAAGACAACCCTGCACTTGCTGCTTTCTATCAATCATTTGTCAGTGAAGTATAAAGAAAGGAGAAGGAAACAAACAAGCTTAATGCAAGTTCCTCAGCTCTCCCCAAAGAAAAGTCTGGGCAGGAGGGCAATATCATCTGACTTGGGCCCAACTTACAGATGCCATTCTAAACTTGTCCAATACCTATTTTGGACACTCATGGCAAATCATACATTCTAGTAACAACAATAATAGTAACTAAAGTTTATTTACCCAGGCTTGAGCAGTAAGAAAAATTTTCAGATCTTCATTAAAAGTTAAAGTGGGATGATCGACAACCCGGTTTAAAAATTTATGCAGTGCTTTCTTTCGAGTCTCGATAAAATTGTCATTAAATCGTTCCATAACTCCTTTCATTATGAATTTTTCAGGCAACGGCTAAGTAAAAAATAGAAAGGGTCAGGGGGAAAGATGAGCTACATAATTGTATGCATATCTGAAAAATATATAATTTTAAGTGAAGCAATGGAAAATATGTTCTGTATGCAAAATTGTGCTTTAAATTAAAATGGCTGGTGTCATTTTTGTTACTGAAAGAAATATAAGCACGAGTCCCATAAAAAAAATAACGGGGGAGAAGGAAATCCTACTCTACCGCCCCTTACTTCTTGCTCCCTTTTTTGCTACTCACTGTCATATACCTCCTCTCCTTCTGGTCTCCTCTCTTCCCCACCCCTTATCCAGCTTTCCTTACCCCACCATCAGCCCTTCATAGCTGCTGGGACAACTGAAAATACCACCTAAACCTGCAGAATTTTTTTTTTGGGGGGGGAGGGTATCCCAAAATGGGGTGGTGACGACAACTAATTTTTTTGCAAAGTTGAGGTATCCCCTGAGCTTGCAGAACCCTTGTTGGTAATTATGACTTGCACTGTAAGGGTCTCTGCCATTTGCATGAGGACCAGTGCTACAAATTAAATACAGCAGTAAGCAAGATTAGAGGCCACAAAAACAATGGTGCTATATGTTTTCCCCACATGTACCTTCTCTCCACTGTGGATCACAGTTTTCTACCTAAGTAAACAAGCTAGCAAACAAGCTAGTAAACAAGAGTCTAGACCTACAGGAATGATCAATGTTGAATGTGCTTCTTCAAGTTTTCTCTTTAACCAAAGGAAATCCTGATACCGCCGTCTAACTTCATACTCGCTGGAGTCAAATTCACCACGGGTTGTCTGCAAATCATTTTTAAAAGGACAAATTACGAACATACTTAAACATGCTTCAGAAATGCATGGGGGAGGGGATGTGGCTCAATGGTAGAGCATCTGCTTGGCATGCAGAAGGTCCCAGGTTCAATCCCTGGCATCTCCAGTTAAAGGGACTAGGCAGGTAGGTGATGTGAAACACCTCTGCCCTGAGACCCTGCAGCGCTGCTGCTGGTTTGAGTAGACAATACTGACTTTGATGGACCAAAGGTCTGATTCAGTACAAGGCAGCTTCATGTGTTCATAGTTGCTACTCGGGAATGTTCATGCTTCCCTAGGAGAGTGAGGTTTCGAACCTGGGCCTCCCAGATCCTAGTCTGACACTCTAACTGCTATACCACATGGACTGTCTGCTTTTCTCACTAAAACTCAAGGCAGATTACACAACTACCCAACCACACAAAAGCTAGAATCTCTTGATTAAAATAAAAAAGCAAATGGAAATGTAATGTTCTAACTATTTCTATTGTTTCTGTTACCCCAATACAAGTAATATGTTAAATGAGACCCCAGGATAGTAATAACTGGGTAGACGGGTCCTACCCGTTTAAATTAACACCATGAATTATAATCCTGATTTACTCCCAAATAGGCATACATCAGATCAGTCTTCATAACTTTATCTTACATTTACAAACCAGTAATCTACTTAGAGCAGCTGCTCCTATAAAATCAGCAATTATCAGGGATATTTCAGCGTGGGCCAGTTACAGGTTGCTGTTTTTTTATGAGACAAACTAAGCTGTCAAAATATGTGTCCTCTAGGCTTAAAAATAACTTTTTAAACTGCCTTATGATTGCCATGTAAGTGTGTGTTTGTAGGGGGAAAGTCTCTGGAACAGTTCCTTGCAGGGATAACAGGCATCTAATGACAAGATATCTGGAGGGGAAGCTACCTCATTCTGACAAGCAGTATTAGCAATCACTGGTCACACAGGAAGTGCAGCTGGCAGAAGTAAGAGCCTTTTTGAAGAGGCTCATGTATCTGGTGCATTCTGGATTAAACCCTGCTGCAAAATGAGGAACCCTTCCAAATCACTTCCATGTGATCTGGCCATGCTATTAATACTCATAACCAAGATTCAAAGATCTACTTTAGCAATGACCCAGAGCTTGTGCGTGCCCGATGAAATGTCTATTTTTTTTCTCTGAACAGTAGTCCCACATGCCATACTACAAGTTGGTATGGAAAGTCCCCTTAGTTACGTGGCAAGCCATATGACAGAGAGTGTTAGAGAAACACAAGCCCCCAAGGGTCAGAAAAACTAGTTGAATCCAAGCTTATGTCACCAGACCACACTGCACTACTAACGTTCTTGCACTCTATAAAAACATTATAATTATTTAGCAATTTTAAACATTTTCCTTTACAGTATCCTGATCTACAACATCAATTTCCACATGCAAACTTACAAGAAGCACAAGCTGCTATTTGCACCATCGTCAATCACCTGCAAAGTTTAAATGATGGAAGTCACACTGTACAGCTCACCTTTGTAACAACTCTGTAGGTGATGAATGTCTCAATGGCAGCGATGTGGCTTTCTGGATTGTCAACTGTAACAAAAAGGTCCTTTAATTCTTGTTCATCTTCAAATTTATACTGGTTTATCATAGAAGAAGGAGATGTTGGCATCAAAGGACTGAATGAATTTGCCTCCATCAGTGATGCGTCCTGTGGATAAACAAGACATTTGAAAGACATTTCACTCCCACCCCAAAGATTCCACTTGCTGCCATTTGAACTAGTAGGAATCATTAGAATATTTAAATGATTGCATATAACTTGTGGGTTCGACATATTGTCAAGGGTTACAAGTGGCCTTCATATTGTGAGCCGCAAACACACACATTATATTTATGAAAATATGAAACATCCATGTTTCTAGCCCTCAAGGTTGTAGGGAGAAAAGCCATTTCAATGTTTATAAAGAACACAACTTGACTGAACAAGTTGCCGGTTGTGGACTTACCCGGGCCGGATCTGAAGGGAAAAGGGGGTGCCCTCAAGGCAGGGGGGGGGCTGCGCTCGCCACGCATCTCGCAAGGCCCCGCCAGCCCCACGGATTTTTGGTGATTGGGGGGCGGCGTAGCGGAGTGTAGTCAGGCCAGCTGCCTGACCCCCGCGCTTCTCCCCGCGCTTATTAAAGCGGCGCGCAGACCGGCCGCCGTCCTGTTTGCGTGCGGGACGGCGGCAAGAAGACCCGCCCACCCTCCCTCTTTTATGGTTTTGTAGTTCCTTTTCATCACAGCTTCTGGGCGGTTTTTGCATGGGGTCTGATCCAAGATGGGAAGAGGTGCCTTTCCTTCCCGTTTGTGGGGACCCCCTTAAGGGGTCTTGGGATGGAGTACAACAGAGTTGCCCGACTGGGCTTGTGTTCGGTACTCCAATCCCAGGTGGCGCTGGCCTCACACAGAGATTCCCGTCCTGGTGGAGCCATCTAAGCTGTCCCAACAGGCGGTGCTGTCTCAACAGGTGGTTGGGCCGTTTATCGATGCTTTCGATATATCGGATGACAGGGTGGTGATCTGATACTTGGATCCACCCCCATGGTTTTCTGCCAATGCTCCATTCTGTTGTGATCAATAAAGCTGTGGCCAATTTTATTACCCAATAAGTACAGCGTGTGTGTGTTCATTTTGCTGATCCTCCTTCCCCCCTTTTCCGGGGAGCCATTCGCCCATGGGGCCACAAAATGCTGGATATGCAATATAGAGGGTCGAAGAAGAATTACTGCATTAAATAACAGCTTTAGTTTTCCCTTGAAAACAAAGCACACTATCAGAAGCCCCCAATTATGTATAATTTTGGACTGCTGATAATAGTTTGGCAGCTTAGCTCTTTAAAGGATCCTATAACACATGAAAGAAAAATCAAGTTATTGACTCATTGCTCTCCAATTAACTGTTTGTTCTATAAAAAGCAAGATTTTAGTTTCAAACTCTTTCAAGATGCTTTCCCCAGCAGTTCCGACCCCTGCTGACATTTCAACCAGCTGCTCTTTTATTGTCAGGCAACAGCCAGCTCCACAATGGCTATCTCCCTAAAAACTGGCCACTCGGTCAACAACGAGGCAACAAGGGGGGAAAAGGGTATCAATCAACGTAAAAGCCACAATTGCCCTTTTTAAAAAGAGTCTTGGCACCTAGAACTGTGGCATCACTTCCCCTGACCCATAAAGGTCAAACATCCAGACTCTCCCCTTCTTTTCAGGCAACAGAAACCCTTCGGAAATAAGCAGGTAAACCCTGTACTGGAAAGAGCATTTTTACAATGCTTAAATGGCTAGTATTCCATGTACGGTTTCTGATAGATTGCTACATGAAGTGGTCAAACGAACCCAAAGGAAACTCCCTGAATGGCTGCAGCATTGTGGGAAGAAAAGTAAAAACAACTAACCTACAGCCTTTATAATTACAGCAAGCGTAGATTAGTGGCTAAGAGAGCAAGATGGAAAGTGTCACCTTTGCCACAAATCTATTAGGTTATTGTGGGAAACTGACCCACTTCTCATCTCATCTGAAATATGGTGATAATATAACTTTTGTTACAGGGTTATTATAATGATCTACATACATTTAATTAGCCATATAAATGCTAAGTATTACTATTTATGTTTATGCGTTTATACATTTTTACTGAATAATAGTATATGATTATGATTCTATGATTCCTTTCAGTGCTGTTTTAATGTTCAAATGTTTTAATGTTTGCTGCCTTGGGGACCCTATTTGGGTGGAAAGGCAAGATAAAAATGTTTTTAATAACAAAAACAATACGCAATTTAAACATTATTCTAGAACGGGGTCCCCCAACCTTTTTGAGCCCACAAGCACCTTTGGAATTCTGACACAGGGTGATGGGTTCCACAAAACGGGTCCCACAGGAAGTGGCGCCAACCAGAAAAGGGGCACTTGCAGGAGGCAATGCTCTACACACTGAGAAAGCCCAAACGCAGGGGGAAAGGGGTCAATTTTAAAAATACACTAAAAAAGCGGAGAGAGAATCAAACTAACACTGTGGTGGTAGCTGCCACTGAAACAATGTCATTTTAATCTGCCCTGTCAATCAGATCTCCAGTGATCAACCAGTAGCCCTGTTGGGCAAGTGCCTGACCTCACCCACTTTCTAACAACACTCGGTGGGTGCCAGGAAAGGTGTTGGTGGGTGCCCACAGGCACCATGTTGGGGACCCCTGTTCTGGAATGTTCATGGCAGAGGCAGGATTTGAACGGAGAACTTGCCAGGTTTTAAATTATTCTTTTACTTAAAAGATTTTTAAATTGTATTTTATATACATATAAACAGCCTGAGACCCAGCATGGTGTGGAGGTTGAGAGATAGTATAGTGTAGCAGAGTATTGATCTAGGGCTGGGGAGCTCTTTGCCACGAAGCTTACTGGGCCAGTTGCTTTCTCTTAGCCTAATCTACCTCACAGGGATGTTGTAAGGATAACATGTAGGAGGGAAAGACCTTATTCATCACTCTTAACTCTTTGGAGGAAGGACAGGAATAAAATTGTAATAGATACAACAGCTGATGGTTCATACCCTTAGCTAGTGCACAATACAAGTTCTGTATTCACAAAATAAGCTTTTTTTGCCATCAAGTCACATCTGACTTATGGCAACCTCTGGTAAAGTTTACTTTGAGGCAAATTATGACAGGTGCCAGTAACCTTTTAAAACAGGACTGCCTCAGCTCTTGATTCAGAACGTAAAAGGTCCTGCACATCTAATGCCAACTGGGCACAACAAGAAAAGGGGGAAGGGGTACTATATTTTCTTCTAAAATAGCACTCAGGGTTCCTGTGCTCCAGGGGCACCATTAGGCTACATAGTCAGTTATTTTATAAAATGTATGTACTTCATGTTTATATTTTGAGTAATAATGTGAGTTATTAAATTTGACAGCTTTAAGATTCTCATTTTTCACTGGTTAGAGAGCCACTTTATTTCCATTGTGAAAGCTGCAAGAAATGATGTATGAAGTCAATTTACTTCTAGGTACTCATGCACTAGAAAAATAATAATATTTTGGTTAGGCAGCAAACTTTGCAGGTGCATACATGGAAGGAGCAGAAGCAGGGCAATTCCCATCCTATTAATACTATGTTTAGAGGAACGCTTCTATTAACGTTTGCAAAAATTAGTTTTACAATCCAGAGACAACGCCAACTGGTTGATCCCTTCCAAAATTAGGTATGTAAATATCTCAAGTGGTATTTTGACACAATAACTAGGCTACATGTGTAAAATCTTGGCGCTATCAAAGACAGAACACAAATCTCCAGTGATTCCATTCACAGAAACTGGGAATGGTAAAGCTGACTGATCTGGAAATCTTAGAGGGCACCACTATTTACTGGTTTGGGAACAAGCTTGAAGGCATTCAAAAATACTTAAAGGAGATTCTTGGAATATGGTAGTGAGGCCAAAGCCTTTGCTCAGAAGATGACTTGTTATTAGGGTTGCCAACCATCAGGTACTAGCTGGAGATCTCCCGCTATTACAACTGATCTCCAGCTGACAGATCAGTTCACCTGGAGAAAAAGGCCGCCTTGGCAATTGGACTCTATGGCATTGAAGTCTTTCCCCTCCCTAAACCCTGCCCTCCTCAGGCTCCACCCCAAAAACCTCCCACCGGTTGCAAAAAGGGACCTGGCAACCCTACTTGTTATCATTTCTGCAAGTCCAACTATATACTGGGTCACCCTAATTTTTAGTTGGTCACTTTTAACTAGTTTATTGGCAATTCCAAATACAATTTGTCATCATGAGTCACTACAGAAGAGACAGGTTCTTTCACATTCAAGCTGGTATGTGTAACCTGATTGCCCTTGCCAACAGTGTCACTTATTCAAAGCAGCAAAGCTGTAGGAATTCATGTGGGTAAGTCTCCTCCCTTCAAGCCACTTTGGGTCCTTCAGGGTTACAAATTATATTTTACCCATACGCATGCACACACACACACACAATCTGGAACCCTGAATGGAAATGTGTTGGGATAGAGAGTGGGGAGCGAGGAAAGGTTTGAATACTTCATTTAACTCAGACCACACACTTCTGCAGCTCCTCTGTGGAGAAAAGAAGGGCTGCTGGAGTTTGCTTACCCTCATTAACATCTACATACCTGTGCTGATGTATTTCTTATACATGTATTGATCATGGAGCAAGTGGAAGATACTTAAACATTACGTGACATTTGGGGATCATGTCCAAAACCTGTGGCCGTGAGTCTGTCTGAAAAGTCAAACATACATCTTTTCACCTCTGAGGATGCCTCTGAGAGAGCGACGTTTCTGATCAGTGCCTACTTCACGCCCCTAGAGTTGAGGAGAGGAAGAAATGGGCAGTTCTTTCCAGCTTCCCTATATTACTGCCCACCACCCACACATGGCGTATCCCCCTTACTGCAGATACAATAAGGACAGGGCTGAATCCTTTCTCTTTATTCCCTGCCACTATTTCTTGCAGAAACAAAGAAAGGACATAGTGACTGTTTGTAAGGGCAGGACACAGAATGGCCACATTACAGAAAAGGCCGAAGAAGTGATAAAAAAGAGGAATATGGAGAGAAAGGATTTAAACAAAGATGGGGGTTAAGAATGAGGAATTGGCTGTTGACAAAAATGAGTGTGATGTAGGTGATGAGTGGATGGAGGCAGAAGTTGTGGGTGGAGCAGGGACTGAAAGGAGACCAAGGGAAATGAGGGGAGGGTTGGTGCTGTTCCCATCCCATAGCATCTTTCCCTAGTATGTATTTCATACCACCACCCTATCCAAAATATCACTTGACTTAAATTGTTTTTATTTTCAAGAAGCCAGGAGATGGTACATTTAAGTATTAAAATGTTGACTTAAGAGTATGTGTGTATTAAAAAAAAAATCTTGTACACAGAGCAGAAATACTATTTCTGCCTTAGCTGGATTTATTTTTAAACATTATGAAGGGTACAATTCATAAATGATTCATTAATGCCTCTTAGGCTTATTTTCAGTAACAAATCTGAACCATCGAATTGAAGATGCTGACATTTAGATTTTTCACTCCATAAATTTCTGTCATAAACAGATCCGTGAACATGAATTTTCAAGAATGAAAAATGTGTGTTGCCTCTTACAGCTGCTCTGTGAATGTTCTTTTCCTTCATTTTTAGGCAGACAGCAACTTTAAATGTTTGCCATGTGGAACAGCTGATTTTCTGCCAATAGGCTGAACAGTGAAGCTTTGCATTTCAGAGTGGAATTGTGGAGTTAGGACTGGTAGCCAGCCAGCTCAGAAGATCACGAAACTGACGGAGATTTGTGATACTACTGAGCCACACAACGACTTCCTAAAGACCCCAGCTGACTTTCATTCCAGTCTTCTGATTGGTTATACATAAATCCCTGCTTCAGGATGACCCCTGTTTATAGACTTCCTTCCTGCAAGGATTTCTGGATATTCCAATCCCAACTGATCAGCCTTCCTGACTCTGCTTCCAGGAACTCTACCAGCAATCTCACCGTTGACCATCCCTCTACCACAACTACAAGCTACTTTGACAATGATTCTTGGTTCACCCACCTCATCATGGCTAGTTTTCAAATCCTAATAACTTAACATCAAAGCTTTGGGTTTGGATATTATCACTGTGCAGACAACACCCTGCACTAAATTTCTTTACCTAAGCCTCCAGGTGCATCCGTTATGGCTTTGAACCTGTGCTAATTGGCCAAGGAAGAACAAGCTGAATCCAGATAATACAGAGGCAATGCTGGTTGGGAAGGCTGATGTTTCAGAGGCACTAGCTCCACTTGTGCTGGATGAAGAGGAGTTGGCATCTGCAGAGCAGTTTAGGAGCTTGGGGGTATACATGGACCCAGTCTTGCTGTTTGAAAAGCAGGGGTTTGGGGAGGGGAATATGTCTTCTACCAGCTGCACCACCAGCCTACTCTCAGCTGACCTGATCACATTGATCCATGATTCTGTAATCTCACAGCTGGACTACTGTAATATGTTTTATGCTATGCTTTTAAAGACAGCCTTTCCATTCCTTTCTCTCTTAGAAGCTCTTTGATTCATAAATTGTGAGCAGCATAATTCTAAATCTATTGTTTACGGGATATAAGGACTGAGATAAATTTTGCCACTGCCAAGATAACCTTAGGATCACTGTCACTTAATAGGGTATTAACTCAGACACAGAGGTACTAGTTCAATCTGTTAGAAGAGGAATAATATAACTTGATCTTAGATCCTCATAAAAATTACACTCCAGGAGCATGTGTGCTAGAGAATCAATAGAACCAGTAGAACACTGGAGCATACTTTCAGAATATGGTAGATTCATCTATCCACCTTGCAAAACCATAGAAGGGTTAGCATTTAGTCTAGCAAGAAAAAAAAGCTCTTAAAGAGTTGCCAAGAAATAGGTATAAGCAGGCAAGCAAGGTGTGGGAGGAATTCCAAAGAACTGAGATGAGCAAACGTGACGAGCACGAAACCACATGCTAAAATAATCAACCTCTTTAATACGTTTTTTTTATTTCAGAGAAAGCCTCTGATTTCCCAAGATCTCATATCCTATCCCATGATATGCCCATCAATGACAATTTCTCACTGAATTATTTTTGCCACAAGGATCTGCACGAGTCATACTAAAAAAAAAAAAAAGCTAGATATCCCTCAGTGCTAAAAAACAGCCTGAGTTGTAGCTTAAAGGCAAGCAATCATGCCCTCGCTTCAAGAGACATTTGGCCAAACTCAGAATGAAGGACAACACCAGCAACACACTGAAGTCCATTTAACAGCCTCCGTAAAAACTGAAGCAGAGGACGATTTATAGATTCATTAACAGCACTTATCCAAATAGCAGTACCAAAGAGAATAACTGGAATAATTTTTCGATTAAAAACTTGAATAGCTCCAGGGATATATTTTTCCCACCTTTGGTATAAAAATAATTAACAATTGCCCCAACACCAGGTTTGCTTTTATTAGACACAGACGTTTGATGGAAATTCCAGCTCAGATTATAAGAAAAGAGAATACCAACATCTCCCTAATCAAGCCCAATATTTTTACCACTGGGAACTGAACCAAGGACTTCCCTTTTTCTATACTGTACAAAACAAAAAAGTATGGGTTAGCCATGCCTTGCCAAGAATCCTGTTTCCTTTCCAAGCTGACTCCTCCAAGAGGCAAGCTGAGGATCAGCAACTATAGCATCACAGGGGAGAGCTCTGAGCCTAACTTTTTCTAACCACCCTGCCAACCAAGTGTGTGTGTTCAGAAAGGGGAGGGGGGTGATACCTTTTCAAAAATGGTACCTGATTAATACAGGAGCAGCTTTGAAATTGTTTGGAAGATCTTTAATTGGTTTTATTAACCAATTAAATTTTGGAATGCATCTGTTAACATTGTGATTCACAGTTCCTGTGATTTCCTCATATTTGAAAACATCAATCATGCCAAGGGGCTCAGCAACTCTTTAGGGGCATTTTTCTACACTAGTGAAACTCATTTTGGACAGCACAAAAGTTTAAAATCTTTAAAAATAAATTCTGATTGAAAAAACTAAACTCAAGCTACATATGTATATAACTACCAGCTCTCATGCATCATTCTGCAAGATTTTAAAGGCTGTCGATTTTAAGATCTTTACCCCTGACTTTATATCCACATAGTTCTATTTACATATGACTTCCTGTAATCCTATATGGATTGTGTTGCCTCTGTTGCTTATTTTCCTAGGATTATGATGACTGATTATTTTTAGATTATTATTGATTTTGTAGAATGGATTTTATCATGTTTATGGAGCGCCTAGAGAACCTTCTGGCTTCAAGGCAGGGTATACTAAATAAATATTCTATTACAGCAGGTGTGATGATTACTCTGCCCAAGGTAACCTTGCCCAAACCACTTGTGCCACATGTTGCCTATCTGGAGCTCAGGTGCACTCACATCTGCAATGTATCCACTCCTGGAAATGGTCTCTCCCTGCAAGGAGTGGCTGCCAGGGGCATGGGTAACATTTATTGTATGAAAACACTTTTTGTGGTCACCTCTCCTTGCAAAGAGGGGGTGCGCCATTCATAGAGGCAATGTTGCTTCCCTTGCTGGGTCACAGTGAACCTAATGACTAAACTGCCTTAATAATATTCAGTGTAAGGGCAACAGGAACAAGCTGAATGCACCACCAGTTGGGCGCATGTGCCCTCTTCAAGCAAAAAGGCTCCCAGCACATGGCCCTCCATAGTGTTCTACATAGCTGTTTGATGGATTTTAAAATACATTAAACCTTCTGCACGACGAAAGAATGTGTAACATGATACACACAACTTGTCTGAGTAGTATTTCCTGCAATGTGGGAGATTCCCACAGAGCCATGACTTATCCTCACCTGGCAAGCAACAGATTTATGCTAACAACAGAGATGGAGATTAAAGTATGCTGAAGATTGTCACGTAATATTTTTGCCATAGTATTTGTGTAAGTTATAGGTAGACACCTAGAGGCCCACTGATGAAATCCATCTTGTAGATGACCATCATATAGATCACCTGCTTCAATTATATCCATCAAGTGATTGCTTTACCCTTGGCCCATCATAATCAGCTTCAAATGGAGAAGAAAAACTGCCACCTCAGAAGATCAGTCTACTTGCTTTCTGTAGCCTTCTCTCTTATCGAGGAAAGATCAATGAAACTGAGGCCTTCAGTCTCAGATAGCATAAGCATGGTGATCCTGCCAACTACTGCCCAGTGTCCAACTTGTCGTTCCTGGGTAAGGTAGCTGAGAATGTGGTAGCAGAGCAGCTCCAGGCTTTCGTGGAGGACACACTGGCCCTGGACCCATTTCAATCCAGCTTCCAGCCTGGCCATGGGACAGAGACAGCTCTGGTCACCCTCTCTGCAAGCAGTTGGATCGAGGTGGGTCAGCACTGCTGTTATTATTAGATCTGACAGCAGCATTTGACATGGTCGACTATGATCTGTTGACCCACCACCTCGCCGATATTGGAATATGTGGGACAGCCCTTCAATGGCTGCTTTCATTTCTCCGAGATCGGAGACAGAGGGTAGCGCTAGGGGGAGAGAGTATTGGAGCAACACCCTTTAGTGTTTGGGGTCCCTGGGGGGGCAATTCTCTCCCCAATGTTGTTTAACATCTACATGGGCCCCCTCACCCAACGTCTCCAGAGTTTCAGGCTGGGTTGTCATCAGTATGTGGATGACACCCAGCTATATCTGCTGATGGATGGATGGCAGCCAGCCAGTGTCCCAGATACTTTGGCCAGGTGTCTGGAGGCCATGGTGAGATGGTTGAAACAAAGTCAGCTGAGATTAAATCCATCGAAGACAGAGGCCCCGTGGTTGGGTTGGGTCAGAGACAGGGTACCTGCTCCCAACTCTTGATGGGGTGCAGTTAACACCGGCATACACCATGAAGAGTATGGGAGTGACACTGGATGCCTCATTATCAATGGAGGCCCAGGTCACGAATGTAGCCAAAGTGGTGTTCTTCCATCTCCACCAGGCTAAGCAGCTGGTGCCCTGCCTGTCCCGCCTTGACCTATCTATGGTGATCCATGCATCGGTCACCTCCAGGCTGGACTACTGCAACTTGCCCTATGCAGGGCTACCCTTAAGACTGCTCTGGAAGCTTCATTTGGTCCAGAATGCTGTGGCGAGGGTCCTCACAGGGACCCCATAGAGAGCACATATTCAAACAGTGCTCCGCCAGCTGCATTGGCTCCTGGTTGAATACCAGATGAGGTTTAAGGTTTTGTCATTAACCTTCAAGGCCCTAAATAGTCTTGGACTATTGTACCTCCCAGACTGCCTCTCTTGATACACCCCTTACAGAGCTTTACACGCATCAGATAACAACTTATTAGTTGTCCCCAGCCCGAGAAATATCCAGCTGTCCTCAACCAGGGCCAGAGCTTTTTAGGCTCTGGCCCCAGCCTGGTGGAACTCTCCGTCAAGTGAGACCAGGGGCCTGCAGGACTAGCTCAATTCGGCAGGGCCTGTAAGACGGAGATGTTCCACCAGGCCTATGGTTGAGGGCAGCAACAGTTCCATCTAAAGCTGTCCTCCTGATTTTGTTTTGTTCCATCTTTGATTTATTGTTTATTTACACCTGTCCGTTTTCCCACCTGAATGTCACCATTACTGCCAATATGGAGGCATAGTTAGAGTCATCTGGATCTTAGATTTTCTGGTTTTAAACTGTTTAATTTATATTGTACTGCAGATTTTTAATTATTCTATATGTTATATATTATGATGATGATGCAGTTCTAACTGGATTATGTCCTTGTAAGTCACCCTGAGCCCTACTTTAGTAAGCATACGGCAGGATAAAAATCTAATTAAAAAAATAAATTAAATAAAATAGCAGCAATGAGAGAAACGGGACAGGTTTAGCTCATGCTTCGGCCTACTGGGCAAGTAGTAATGCAACACTAGTAAACACTGAGATGACAGGCTACCATATCCATATAAATGTGGAGTAAGGACTACAGTATAAGTTGCATTTGACATGGAAATCCCTCCTGCGGCAACTGGTTCCTTCAGTCTGACAAATCTACTCAGCAGCTTACCAAAGGTAAGGGTCCCTGGCTCTCTAGAGAGAGCTCCCACACTGTGTGAAGTAAGATCCTGTCTCTTCTCCTGAATCCTCTAGCACATAGGATGAGGGAGGGGGTCTGTCCTATTGCCGGGCTTTGGCTGCGGGCACAAGCAGAAGCAGAAACTTGCAGCATGTTCCAGGGCTCAGCAAACACCAAGACCTCCCTCTCATGGGATAAGAGGGTGAATGAACTGAGTTTTCATGGTGTTGTTCTGAGCTTTGAAACAGGCAGAAGCCAACAGAGAAACTTCTGTTGGCTTCTCCCTGCCCCCACAATGTCATATGAGGACTCTCTTCTCCTCTTCCTCTCACCGTGCGGAGAAACAGTCAGCAGGAATCAAAAGTTATACCTGGATAGCACACCAAAGCAAAATCTATTGGCACCTGCTGTTTTGACTATAGCATCTGGAGAAGTAGAGAGATTAACCTTTTTGATTTTGCAGTCACCTTCGAAATTCCAAAAATAGGGTGGTGGGCACAATCACAAAATGGCTGCCACAGGAGTCACAGCCAACCAATGGGAATGAGATCACAAATAACTCTAATACTAACTCTTCAACATTTCAGGCAGATACTCTGATTAACATGACACTTTTTTAAAACATGCACAGCCAAGCAGAAGACCTGCAGGGCAAAAGACTCGCCCAGCCCTACCCATTTTCTAAAAGCCCTTGTTGAGCACCAGGAAAAGTATTTGCAGGCACCGTGGTGCCTATAGCCACGTTGAGGAATCTCAGAATATAGGATTTGGACAAAGGAGATGGTCACATCTCTAATCAGGTATGATGCTCACAGGGAACGAACATCTCCCAGCCTAACTTAGGCCATTTTAAACTCCTAGGGACAAAATAGTAATGTGATAACTCATTACATAAATTAGGGCCATCACATGGTTTATGTCCACAGCCCTTTCCAAGGCAGCAAGGGAAGTGAAACACAGGCCTGGTGGCTGAAATGTGGGTCCTGATCTATGGGGTGACTGATCTCTTCCAAATACTGTAACAAAGAAGGGATCAGGGGGGATGTTTGGCATCATTCAGGGTTGAACTTTGTAGTCAACTGAGGTCTTGCCACCTCCGTGCCCCATGGGCGAACAGCCTTTCAACCAGGGCCGGATTTCGGTTTGATGAGGCCCTAAGCTCTTGAAGGTAATGGGGCCCTTTATATGTCCAGCTGTCCTTTGTCAACAACAAATTGTCGCTGTTTTTTGTGCTGAATATATGCTATATAGTAATTTATGGACCTAATAGGTATCTAAAGCCATTTGCACATAACAAAAATATGTATTTTATCAAAGTAATTGTTGAACTGAAATACAATTAAGTAGAAGTATATTAATAATGAAATAATTATTATGTCCTTTAAAAAAATTTCGGCCCCCCCCAAGAGAGTGGGGGCCTAAGCTATAGCTTGTTTGTGTGTTGTGTGTTAAGTGCCGTCAAGTTGCTTCCGACTCATGGCGACCCTTTGAATGAAAGTCCTCCAAAATGTCCTGTCTTTGACAGCCTTGCTCAGATCTTGCAAACCGAAGGCTGTGGCTTCCTTATTGAGTCCGTCCATCTCCTGTTGGGTCTTCCTCTTTTCCTGCTGCCCTCCACTTTTCCTAGCATGGCTGTCTTTTCCAGGGACTCTTGTCGTCTCATGACGCGACCAAAACACGACAGCGGCAGTTTAGTCATTTGAGCTCCTAGGGTCAGTTCAGGCTTGATTTGATCTGTGTGTGTGCAAAGCGCCTTCAAGTCGCAGCCGACTGATGGCGACCCCTTTTGGGGTTTTCATGGCAAGAGACTAACAGAGGTGGCTTGCCAGTGCCTTCCTCTGCACAGCAACCCTGGACTTCCTTGGCGGTCCCCCATCCAAAGACTAACCAGGGCTGACCCTGCTTAGCTTCTGAGATCAGATGAGATCAGGCTAGCCTGGGCCATCCAGGTCAGGGCTGATTTGATCTAGAACCCACTGATTTGTTTTTGGGGGGGGCAGTCCGCGTAAATCCGGCACTGCTGTCAACGAGCAGTCATCAGAAGAAAACACCCATCCGCTCCACTCCGAGAGGTCTGGGAAAGACCCCACACTAATGCGGTGGACCCCTTTCTTGGGGCGAAAATGCACCGTCGCTTGAGCCTCCTTTCTTCCCTGTTCCAGCCAGGATCCAGCCAGGATCGAACGCACGAACGTTCTTCCCTGTTCCAGCCAGGATTCAGCCAGGATCGAACGCACGGCCGTGCGTTCGATCCTGGCTGGATCCTGGCTGGAACAGGGAAGAAAGGAGGCTCAAGCGACCGCGCGTTTTCGCCCTTGGTCTCCGGTCGAGGCGGCTCCTCCAAGTGCAAGGAGGGTGGCTGAACGCCAACGCGTCCTGCCGCTGCCAGGCGGCTCCCTAAAGCGCCACGCCAACGAACCCGCGGCGGCGTCCCCAGCCTTGCACCCCCAGCCAGGGCAGAGGGGAAACGCAGCCTCAGGGCACCGGCCGCTCCCTTTTGGGGCCCCGCCGCGCGCCCTGGAAAGAGCAAGCAGCCTCCTCCCGGCGGAGAGCAAAGGGCAGCAGCGCGAGGGACTGGCCTCCGCCCACCCGAAGGGGCCCGGCGCTTCCGACGGGCAAGCCCCGAGCCGCCAGGCTCCCCGGGCGCGGCAGGGAGGAGGAGAGGGCTCCCCTCGCTCGATACCTTGCTGAACACCTCCAGGTCCTCGTCGGCGTCGAACTCCAGCCCCTCCGGGGAAGAGGGCAGGACCGCCGGCCCGGCGTGGGTCGCCTCCAGCGGCCGCGAGCCGCAGCGCTCAGCCTCCATCCCGGGCTTCCTTGTGCGCGCGCCCTGGCCAGGAGGTGGGCCAGGCCGCCGCCGGCCCCTCCTCTCGCCGCGCCCATTGGCCGCCCGGGCTCCGGCCCTCGCTGCTCCGGCCCGCCCACCGACCCACCCACCGCGGCGGACTGGAGACGCGTCCGAGCGCGTCGGGAGGGCTGGAGGAGGAGTGGGGCTGGCCGGGGAGCCCCGCCCGCTTTGGGAGAGAGGCGAACGCGCGCCCCAGCAGTGAGCTCCGGGACCAGTTTTTACGCGCGCGCGCCCAGACTGGGATGAGGCTGGTTGAGAAGGGAATAATTCCCACTGGGTAGCCGCGTTCGTCTGTCTGCAGTGGTAGAAAAAGGGCACGAGTCCGGTAGCACCTTAAAGACTAGCAATAATATTTTCTGGCAGCGTAGGAGCTTTCTTCAGATACAGCTAGAATGTGAATCCATCTGTCTTTAAGTAGAGGAGAGTGAATTCAGACAAGCATTAGTATGTAAATGTTAACAGTATGTCCATGTGAATAGCAGGCGTGATGGGATTAGGTGTGGTGTGCAGAAGAGTCTGTGATGTCCAGGACAGAGATGGGTGTGGAGAAATCAGCATTGGCCATGAGCCATGAATGCAAGGTCTTTATTCAGCCCAGGTAAATGCATTGACTTTAATTGCCAGTGGGTAGCCGTGTTAGTCTGTCTGCAGTAGTAGAAAAGGGCAAGAGTCCGGTAGCACCTTAAAGACTAACAAGAATATTTTCTGGCAGCTTTGGTGAGCCACAGCTCACTTCTTCAGATACAGTTAGAATGTGAATCCATCTGTCTTTAAGTAGAGGAGAGTGAATTCAGACAAGCACTAGTATGTAAATGTTAACAGTATGTCCATGTGAATAGCAGGCGTGATGGGATTAGGTGTGGTGTGCAGAAGAGTCTGTGATGTCCAGGGGAGAGATGGGTGTGGAGAAATCAGCATTGGTAATGAGCCATGAATGCAAGGTCTTTATTCAGCCCAGGCAAACACATTGACTTTAATTCACAGTGGGTAGCCGTGGTAGTCTGTCTGCAGTAGTAGAAAAGGGCAAGAGTCCGGTAGCACCTTAAAGACTAACAAGAATATTTTCTGGCAGCTTTGGTGAGCCAGAGCTCAATTCTTCAGATACAGCTTAGAATGTGAATCCATCTGTCTTTAAGTAGAGGAGAGTGAATTCAGACAAGCACTAGTATGTAAATGTTAACCGTATGTCAATGTGAATAGCAGGCGTGATGGGATGAGGTGTGGTGTGCAGAAGAGTCTGTGATGTCCAGGGGAGAGGTGGGTGTGGAGAAATCAGCATTGGTAATGAGCCATGAACGCAAGATCTTTATTCAGCCCAGGTAAATGCATTGACTTTAGTTTGAATATCAACTGTAATTCAGCAGTTTCTCTTTCCAATCTCCCTTTGAAATTCCTTTGTAAGAGAACTGCTACTCTTAAATCTGCAACAGAATGTCCTGGAAGGTTGAAATGTTCTCCCACTGGTTTTTGAATATTGTGGTTTCTGATGTCAGATGTCAGACTTATGTCCATTTAATCTTTGTCTAAGAGACTGACCTGTTTGTCCAATGTAGATTGTGGAAGAGCATTGATGGCATAAATCACATTAGAAGATGAGCAGGAGTATGAACCTGAGATAGTATGGCTGACATTGGTGGGTCCAGAGATGATGTTCCTAGAATCTATATGAGGGCAAAGTTGGCACCTTGGTTTGTTGCAGGCCTTGGTGCCAGAGTCCATGTTCCTGTTAAGTAGTTTATCATCATGGGTCAGAAGTTGTTTTAGAAAATAGCATGGGATGGAGCAAATTTTTTCCTTAAAGGCGTCCCACCTCCACAACTGCACCCCCCCTCCCCGCCATAAGGTTCATGTTTTTTTTATAGGCAGTGCTTCAACAAATGGGCTGTTACCGCACTTTGTATTCCCAGCGATGAATTAAGAGTTTGAAAACGTTATAAAAAATACTGTTCGCACTTTGTTTGGCCCCTTTAGCTGTGAAGACGTCTTCCAACTGTTTATAAGCTGTGGTATCCAAAAACCCTTTTGAAGCGATGTTTTTTATAACAATGGGGGTTACCGCACTTATTCCTAGCAATGTATTAAGAGTTGAAAATGTTGTAAAAAAACATCGCTTTAAAAGGGTTTTTGGATACCACGGCTTATAAATGGTTGGAAGACGTCTTCACAGCTAAAGGGGCCAAACAAAGTGCGAACAGTATTTTTTTATAACGTTTTCAAACTCTTAATACATCGCTGGGAATACAAGTGCGGTAACCCCGGTCTTTCTAGCGTGGTGATGCAACGACACTTTTGTAACAGTGTGGTGTAGTGGTTTGGACTAGGTTTAAAGACCTCACTTTGAAGCTCATTTATTTACCCTCTCAGTCATTCTGTCTTAGCCCAGCCTATCTCACAGGGTTGTTATCCTCAGGAGCTGTTTTTTTTTTTTTTTTTTTAAGGCTAGATTTATAGATTTGCCTGCCATGCTTTGAATCCTTGGTAGGAAAAAAAAGAAGAGCTAAATCTATTGGCTAGGTCCCCTCGGAAGCCTAAGTGGACTTTTAGTTTGAACCAGAAATCTCCAGAGGTTCTGGTAGTCAGCCCCAGTTATGGACACATATTTATTTATTAGCTTCATTTATGCCCCACCTTTCTCCCTGATGGGACCCAAAGGAGCTTACATCATTCTCCCCTCCTTCATTTTATCCTCAGAACAGCCCTGAGAGTGCAAATGGCCCAGGGTCACCCGGGAAGCTTCCATGGCAGAGTGTGGATTTGAATCTGGGTATCCCAGATGATCATCTGATACTCTAAACACCACACCATAGTGCCATGATAGCAAAAATGCCATTAGCAGTCATGCAGTTCAAAGAATTGCACAGCTGCAAGGATTTTTTTTAAGCTTAATGTAAGGAACAAAATAGTTTACTTCAAAACTTACAGATATTTAAATCAAGCACAAATGACCCTTCCTCTTCTTTTCATTTTAAAATGTATTAAACACCTATGCTGTTATTGTACTCCTTTATACCTGTAATCAAAAGGGAAATAAATTATATATATATATATATACACACACAATAATTTGCTACAAATATTAAGCCCTCAACCAGTAGTGCTGTAATTATAGTTTTGCTGGGGGGGGGGGGTTCTTTTCTTTTCTTGCTTTATGTATTTATTTGTTCCTGTATTTGTGAACTGTGATTGTATCTATATTTGTTAATAAAATATGTTAAAAATTAAATTAAATCAAGCAAAGATTGTTGGATGACATGTTGAGTTCTAGTAAGCAGGATGGTGAAAGGAGAGTATTCAGAAAAGTCACTGTATTATAATGCCACCGCTTCAAACTCCTTGCTACATAATTTATTTTAGTTTTGATGACTCTTTAGTTGGAAGATGAGCCTTCCAGACAACAGTCTAGAAATAGAGAAATGTTTGGCCCATACATAAAAAGCTTTTGTGCACAGAATGTTTCCAAGTGATTGGTTGTGAACTGAACTGCACAACTTTGCATTTTCGGAGTGCCAGTAGCAGTGTCCTTAAATCCTGTCTGCATAGCTCAGGCCCCGGTTTGTGCTGCATCTCTGAATAAACAAATCCAGCTGTAGAAATACTGAGATCTCAAACTTGAGAACATTCACATCTTTTTTTAAATGCTGTGCACTACTCTTAAATATTTGCTGCAAAACATACCAGCGTGTCTTCCAAACTCTGCTACAGCATCATAGTTTTTGATGTTGCATTTGTTCCTAAGTAGGAGAGCATCATCACAAGGAATCAGTTATGTCACGAGGCTGATTTCTGGTTGAGTGCTTTAACTGCATGTACCAGGTATTGAACCTGGGGTCTAGCCTTTCCCCTATAGTGAGATGACAGCATTACTGAATTAGGATTTATTGAGAGGTTCTTCCTGCAGGGTTGAGCAAAAACTTGGGATCTTACTCAGTGTATTTATTTATTTATTTACAACATTTATATCCCACAATCAGAGCACCAAGGCAGCTATTAAAATAATACATAAAATACATCATAAACATAATAAAATACATCATCATCATCATCATAACATACATCATAAAACCAATTAAAAACCAAAGCTTAATAAATAATAAAAATATATAAAACCAATTAGAAACCAGAGCTAAAAATACATATATAAATCACAAGACAGAAAATTAAACATAATGGGGACAGATGAAAACCCCTGCAGAGGGAGTCCCATAATTTTGTCACCATGACTGAGAAGGCTGTTTCTTGGGTTGCCACCCATCTGGACGTTTGCTGGGTGTTCTTGGGGTAGTCACACATTCTCAGCCTAATCTACCTCACAGACTTGTGGTGAGGATATAATGGAGGAGAGGAGAATTATGTAAGCCATTTTGGATTCCCATTGTGGAGAAAGGCAGGGGATGAATGAACGAATGAATGAATACCATGACCTTGAATTGGGCCAGGAACAAGTTGGGAGATTTCGTAAATGGACCAAGATGGGAGTGTTATGGTCCTCACCCACTCCAGTCTGCATCCTGGGTGTAGGGTTCTATTCCAGTTGAGGTTTCCAAACACTTTTCAAGGGCAGTCCCATTGCAGTAATCTAATCTAGATGTTATCAGGGCATGTACCACAGTAGCCAGATCTTTCCTACCCAGGAAAAGCCACGTGCTTATCCAGCAGTAGGGAAAAGTCCAGCAGCACCTCCAAGTTATAGACCTGCTCCTTCAAGTGGAGTGCAACCCCATCCAGAGCAGGAGACACTACTTGGGTTTAAGCTTCAGTTTATTAGCCCTCATCCACCCCAATACGGCCTTCAGGTTCATGGTTCCTACAAGCTCCCTGGGATAAACGAAGAGAGAGACAGAACTGAGTGTTATCTGCAAAGGGTGATAACCCAGTCCAAATCTCTGGTTAACACACCCAGCAGTGTCGTGCAGATGTTAAAGAGCATATGGGATAAAATGGAACCTTGTGGGCCAAAGGCCAAAGTGATAATTAGGTAATAAGTGTAAATGGTATCTGTATCTTGGTTAGATTTGAATTTTGCATAATAAAATTTGTCATGCACTTCCTGCATTCAATGGCCCCTTAACCCTGCTGTTTCTTTCTTTATTTTTTGTACCTCTTCTATAAAAGGTCTGCCTCATTGCACAAAGATTTATGCTGGTAGTCCACAAAGATTTACGGTAGTATAAAAACATATTCGTCCTTAAAATGCCGCAAGACTCCTGTTTGCTTCCACAGACTCACAGCTAGCCCTCTGGAATTAGTAGCATGCCTTAAGGACTCCTGTATCAGTGAAAACAATTTTAGGTCAGCACTATATTTTATCCATAACAATAGATTACTTAAATTACATAGTATCATTTAACATGAGAAAATACATCTGTGTTCTCATTAATTTAGATTAGTATCTACAGGGATGATTTGGCTACAATTGCATAAACTGTTACAGAAAGCCAAAGCAAGCAGTAAAAACTCAGGAACTTCAGACTAAACCTGACCTTCCTTACTAAAGCAAAAAGGAGAATACTTTCTCCAACAATTTCACATTCATTTGTTTCTAGCAATTTATACTAAGTAGAAAATATTGGTGGACATTTAGCCTGTCAGTTCTCATTTCAGTCACTTTTAACCCACTAACCCAGCTTCACGCTTTAAAGGTATCAGCTGTTTTTTAGCAGCACTTTTCCCCTCCCAGCAAATTGAGTATATTCAGCCAGCCATTCTTTCCAGAATGTTGAAAAAATATTCCTGTGACTCACGCAGAACTAAACTGTGGGCTTTCCTTACAATCCATTTATGCTTTCTGAAGTTTTTATGCACAGAGGTATTCGGGTGCAGTATTTTTTTGATGTGCAGAAATCTCCCAAAATCAGGGCTATCATGTATAAGCTGTTGATTCCCTATTACAATACCATATGCAAAAGCTAAACAGAAAAAACACCCAAGCCAGTTCAAATTACAGTCTGTGAATGAACAGCCAAGTGCAGAAGCCCCTAGGTGACTATAGAGAGAGAGAGAGAGACAGAGTGGTATAGTGGTTAAGAGTGGTAGACTCTAATCTGGAGAACCAGGTTTGATTCTCCACTCCTCCACATTAGTGGCATACTCTAATCTGGTAAACCGGGTTGGTTTCTCTAGTCCTACACATGAAACCAGCTGGGTGACCTTGGATGTAACCAGGGCATCTAATCAGCATGTAACCAGGGCGTGCACCACAGTGGGGAGATCTTTTCTGTCCAGGAAGGTCCACAGCTGGCTAACTAGTCAAAGTTGGTAAAAGGCACTCTTGGCAACAGTTGCCAACTGCTTATCAAGCTGTAGGCCTGGGCCCAAGAGCAGCTCCAGAGGATGGACCTATTCCTTCAAGGGGAGTGCAACCCCATACAGAACAGGGGACACCTTAATTCCCAGGTGAGGCCTGCCAACCACCAGTAGCACTTCCATTTTGTCAGGATTATGCTGCAGTTGATTAGCCGGCATCCACTTCAAAACTGCCTTCAGGCACCAGTTCAGGGTTTCTACAGCCTCCCTGGGATGAGCTGGAAATGTGAGATGGAGCTGAGTATCATCCGCCTATTGGTGACAACCCAGCCCAAATCTCCAGATGACCTTGCCCAGCAGTTTCATGTAGGTGTTAAAGAGCATAGAGGTCAAGATGGACCCTTGTGGAACCCACAGTCCATAGGCAAAGGGGCTGAACAGCAGTCCCCTAACACCACCTTCTGAAACCTATCCTCCAAGTAGGACCAGAACCTCTGCAGAAGGGTGCATCCCAATCCTAGTCCAGAAGGATACCGTGATTAATAGTACTGAAAACTGCTGAGAGGTCCAGGAGAATCAACACAGTCACACTCACCCTGTCCATCTCCCAGCACAAGTCATCCAGCAGGGCTACCAAGGCAGTGCTAAACCCAGAATGGAAAGGGTCTAAACAATTTGCCTCATCGAGGAAAGCTTGGAGGCGCCCTGGAGTCTTTGTGGGAATGGCTGTGGCAGGTCCTGGAAACTAAGCATATGGAGGTGGAAGACCCCTTGGACACTGTGCCATAAACTTCAATGTCCTGGTAGTTTCCCCACAATTCTGGGGTGACTGCTGCTCCAGCAGCACCAACTGGTCAATGAAGTCTTAGTGGAGGAGCTGAAACACATCCATGCCTTTGAACAGTTAACTCTGATGCTCGAGTTGTCCAGCCACCACCTGTTCAGTTTCCTTGCTCAAGAATGGAAATTTGAGACTGGTAGATAATTTTTGAAATCTGGGGAAAGGTAAAGGTCCCCTGTGCAAGCACCGGGTCATTCCTGACCCATGGGGTGACGTCACATCCCGACGTTTACTAGGCAGACTTTGTTTATGGGGTGGTTTGCCAGTGCCTTCCCCAGTCATCTTCCCTTTACCCCAGGCAAGCTGGGGAAAGGGTAGGCTTCTTTAAAAGTGGATGCACCACAGACTGTTTCAATGCTGGGGTGACAACACCATCGCTTAAGGAAGCATTAACTATCTCTTGAACCCAGTCAGCCAGCTTCCCCACCCCCCGCCTGAAGATTTAAGTAACCAGAAAGGGCAAGGGTGGTAGGTGGTAGGCTTCAGGTGGTAGGCTTAAACTTCCAATGATCCTGTCCATATTCTCTGACTGAATAAACTGAAAAGTATCCCAAACAATTGGGCAAGATGGCACCCTGGCACCCTGCTAATGTAGAGTCCAAGTCGGAACAGATGCAAGAGATTTTGTTTGCAAAGTGCTAAGCAAAACTGTCACAGTGTGCCACTGAGCAGTCCAACTCCTCCTGCAGGCCAAATCCCAACAGGCTTCTGGCCACCGGGAACAGCTCCACTGCCCTACACTGTGTAGATGCAATGATGGCAGAAAAGTTGTTTCTTTGTCACCAACACTGCCACGGAGTCTGCTTTAAAAGGAGTTTTTGCCCATGTCCTACCAGATTCAGACAAGTATTCCTCCACTGACACTCTAGCCGTCGCCTTTGTCTTTTCATCACCCACAGCCCCTCAGTAAACCAAGGGCCTACCTGGGATCTAACACCTGAGAGAAGGTGCCTGGGAGCAATTGTGTCAACTGCCTGGGTCATTTCTTCATACCCCACAGAGATCCACCCCCTCCACAAACCCTCCCCTTCCCAGGTTCCACTCCCAAATATCCAGGTGTTTCACAACCCTGAGTTAGCAAGCCTAAACCTGAAGCCTGTAACTTCCAGTGTTCATGGGAGAGGAAAAATCTACCTTTGCCACCCTATGTATAATTTTATAAACTTCTGTCATGTAACACCACAGTAATCTTATCTCTAAATGAAAAACTCCCAAACTCCTTAGCCTTTGCCTTGTACAGAAGGTGCTCCAACCGCTTGATCATTTTGGGTGCTCCTTTCTACTCCCTCTCCAGCACTAAAATAATATTCTTCTTGAGATATGGCAACCAGAACTGTACACAATATTCCAAAGGCATTTATGGATTCCAGCATTCCAATACTGTTTTATTTCACTTTTCTAATAATCCCTAGCACTGGAATTTCTGAAATAAAAATGATGGAATAACTGTTTTAATGAGGTTACCAAAAATGTACTAAATAAATGACTGAAGGGATAGATGGGAGAAAAAAGCATAACATGAAATAATGGGCCAGGTAATTCAGTTACATTTGAAGTCCTTGAGCTATTGTGCAAAATGGTGACATTATATAACAGCATTAAATCTGTCTAGCAAAGGCTGAGAACAGCACTTTGCAAGAGGAAAGGAAAGAACCACATATGTGCAGATGGCAATAGAAGCCATAACAAAAACTGCCCTTGACCCTGAAGAACATTTCCATGGAATGCCAGAAGAATTTGGAGGTGGGGGTGGCTCTCTACCAAAGCAAAAGACATGGTCTATGCACTTTTTCAATATTACGAAGAAACTCAGAACTTCTTTCCTATTTATCGGCCAGAGTACACACCATCATTGATACAGAGGTGTCTTCATCTCATAACATTTTAACACCTTCATGTCTTTGTATTGTGTCGGTTCCAATAAAGACTCTTCTAAGAGTTCATTTTCTTCCAATTCCAGGTCCTTGGGTATTCATTACAGGAAAAGCAGATGGTATTTTTTCCCCAATAGGATGGTTCATACCTTGGACTCTGGCCTCAGTCCCAAAGAGAGTTGAGCATACTTAAAGTCCACTGAAATCCAATGTTAATCACAACTTAACTCTGTATTGGATTCTTAATTTTCCTACTGTTTACTTAAAGATACTCTGTGATCTTACTTTGGTTTGAAACATGCGATTTAACCTTCTGATCTACTCTCCAGCTGATCTATCCTGTTGTGCATAAAGAATGTTTCTTTAAAGATCAAAGGTCTGTAAATTTTATTTAATGGGTTTAGTTGAAACCGAGGGACTAGCCGACCTACAGCACCTCTTGAAATACTGAAGTGTTTATGTATTTATTTTGTGTGATTGCTGAAATATTTATATCCTATCTCTCTCTGAGTTCAACACTCCCAATAACTAAAACTGCAGAGCCCACAAAGGAATTGTAAAACAATTAAAATGCAGCAGACAGGATATTTTCAAAAAGCCTAGCCAAGGAGCAATCCAGATCCACATCAAACCCAGCCAGACCTTACAGTCCAAAAGCTCTGAAAATAAGCAAATAATTACTGCCCCCCCTGAAAGGATGTCCTTTGACGAAGTTCCTTGATGATTGATAAAGCTATCTAAAGAACTTGCTTTAATTCTTCCCTCTTAACTCTACTGTTGGTGCTTTCATTTTAACTGTACATGCTAAGAGGGTTCCCCCCGCCCAAAGCAAGAGCCATAAAAAGGAAGCCTAAGCAAGCTGCTGGAATGCTTTTCTACTAAAGCTTTATGTTAAGATGCAGTCTGTTAAATAAGACAAGTTGGGGCAAGCTGTGACTCTGACTGATCGAGATTTAGATCAGAATGAAGAGGTTGTATTCTGTGATGAGGGTGTAATTTGTTTTGGAAATTGCACTCATCTCCAAAGCCAGTCCCAGGAGTTTTGCTGACAAAAATCAATGCAGAACTACAAAGATCAAAAAGGGATTTTCATTTCATAAGGCTGCAACCTAATTCAGACTTACTAGGAATACAGGCAGCAATTCTAAGCAGGTCTAGTTGGAAGTGTCACATATTATTCAGTGAGCTTTACTCCCAGGAAAGTGTTTAGGACTGCAGGCTAAGCAGAGTAACACCCTTTTAAGGTCTGGATTTAGAAGGATGTAACTCTGAGAAAACATGGACAGGATTGGACAGCAGTTTTTTTCATTTGGTGACAGTGGAGGGCCGTGACCACACCAGCAACTTACCTCACTGTTTAATCGTAGTCAGTCCACAAGCATCCAACACAAGTTCAATTTTCCGTTCATACCGCGCCTCCTTCCACCGGTGTATAAGATTAGTATAATTTCCCTTTGCACCTGTTGATTTACAGTGAATTTTTAGGAGGAGAGGAGGGGCAGTGCTCCCGCCATTATTGTCACGGCCGCCATTTAATTTCCTCGCATGTGCGGTAGCGTTCGCGCCTCAGTTTGAAGGAGTGTTTTCACTGGGTGAAATATCCCCTTGAATTCAATTGGCTCCTTTTTGGAATGGTGCTACTTTTGGAGTGTGTTGGTGTTCTATTCAGTGATGGATCCACAAATGTTTGTTTTGCTGTTCTTCATGCATGTGATGCTGCACATTCTGGAGTGCCATCAGTCAATTCTTAGGATGTACAGGAGAAGATTGAGGGCAAGACACAGGGCATTGCATGCGGCGATGAGATGCGGGGCAATGTGATCCTCCGCGGATCTCCCTTGTCCAGCAGGTGCTCCTCCAAAGTCCGATATGGAACGACGTCGGCAGTGGTGGTATGGTCTCGCCTGCATCCCTGTATATCCACGGTACTGGGTTTTTCCCAAGACCACCGACTGGTGGGACTGTTATGTAAATGGAGTCTGGGGTATGGAGCAGTGGTTAGCCAACTTTAGGATGACCAGCAACACCTTTAAAGAGATTGTCGATGCTCTCCGCCCACATATCCAGAGGAAAAGTACCAACCCCCCAAAGTACTGAACCCCCCTATTTCACCATAAAGCACATGCCTCTGATGGCGATGATTTTGTGTAAGAAGCTCCCAAAAGTGTTAAATAGCATTCGTGCAAGCAGAACAGGAAGACACTGAACACGAGAAACCTGTTACTGACCATTCTGTTCTTCTGTGGAAAGCATGGTTTCTTCATCTGGGGATCTGTTGGGATCATCGTCACCGCCATTCTCCTGGCTGTGTTCAAATTCCGCTTAGCGGGGCAAGGGATGGAGAAAAGGAGAATAATGTTAGGCGCAGCCACAAGTGTGTGTGTGTGTGTGGGGGGGGTGTCCTGAGGAAGGAAATCTTAAGTCAAAATGGATGCCTACCTTGATCCACGGGAGGTGATGGAGCAGCGATGTCATCTGTGTTAATGGTCATCATGTTGTGTGTGAAGAGCTCCTCTGATCCCAGGGCAATCTGTTGAGGTGGCTGCTCACCGATGATCCAATGAACCTTCAGGCTTCTGGCCACCCTTCTGGGGCAAATGCTTGCATCGCCACCGAGAATTCGGTGCAACTGAGGATAAAATGCACATGTGGCCAGATCATTGCCTGAGCAGTTGTGGGCCACCACCTACTTATATTCATGGTGCATCGCCTTCGTTTTCGTTCAGCACTCAACGGCAGAGCACCTATGCCCAAGCGCCGCCATCTGACGAGCAATTCACTTGAAGATATCTATGTTGCGGTGGGTAGTGAAAAGGGCTTCCTGGACTTTCTCTTCACCCCAGATGCAAAGCAAATCCAGAGTCTCCTTTTCGCGCCAAGAGACTCCGCATCCTCCATTAGGTTTTGAAGTCGTGTCCTGGGGTCTGGTGCTTGTTGACATGATAAATTCACACCTTTGGTGGCCACAAAATCCAAGCTGAAATGGCTGGCCAATGTGTGAGAATTTTTTTCAAGGGAGATGCTCACTTGGTAGCCGACCACGCATGCGTACTGTGTGCTCAGAAAATGGGCAGCGAATGGGCAAACATAAAGGCCAGGGAGAATTCTGGGAGAGTGGAGGTGTCTTTCAGAACGGCGGTAATGGCGGTTTAAAAATTGGCGATAACAAACATTTAAACCCACCCCACCCCGATCATGGTGTCAGTGAAACGCGGTGAAGGTGGTGGGCATTGGGAGCACAGAACTGGCCACCATCCCACCCTTAGAATGTTCCTTTGCCAAAGCAATCAACAATAAAGAAATGTGGATCATTGCCTCTTTTATAACAAGCCAATTCGGTGGATTACATGAGCACAACATGACATACACATAAGCGCACAGTCATTTCATAATTCTGCGCAGAAAAAAAGTGTCACAACCGCGCGTTTGGTGCTAGCAATTTTTTAAAAGCGCATTACAATTGATCATGGTAGTTAGCGGTAGCAACCGCTGCTGCTCGCACAAACAGAGACCTCTGTAGTAACGGTTGCACTTTTCTTCGAAGGGGAAAAAAGGGCAGGAAACAGGAGGGCGGGAAGTTGGGGGGGTGGAGGGGGGAGTGAAGCGTAAGCTGGCGGCAGGAAGTGAACAATCTCAGAAGGTATTCTGTTCGCACTCATAGCTGCCGGTGAGGAAAACGTTTCATTTTTATTAAATCGCGGTATAAGTGCATGCACTTAACACGGAGAAATTGTGCTCTGGAGATGTTTCCATAATCCATCGGGTGAAATGAGGTGCGAACAGACAAGGAAACCCCATTGAAATCAGCGCTACAAACGCAAAGTGCGGACACGACCGAGGTTGCTTATTTTTGCTTTGTAATGTTGTGTTATTGAATTCTACATTATCATGCTTTGCACTATCATTGCTTCGTTCTTGTATAACATTCTCGCCACTAGGCTATGCTACCTTCAAATATGCTGAAATGTGTAATGAATTATCTTCTTGATGAGATGTATATACACAAAATAATAACAAATATTAATAAAAGTGTGATCCTGGCAATGGGATAGTCCTCATAATCCCTCATGAAAGAAATGAAACCTGTCCATATATAACCTTTCCTTATTTCCTCCATGGTTGGACCTATGAGAGGAAAAAAAGAAGGGGGAGAAACCTCTGATAGAAGACAGAAAAAAATGTGCAAAGCAACAGAGGTTACAAGGCGTTTATCTAGCAACTGGTAGCTACTCCAAAATTATACAAAATAGTAGTAACAAAGGTTCAAAGAAATTGCAAGACATGTATTACAGTATACATAAAATGAGCTAAAACAAAAAACAAAAGTGTTGATAATATAACACAGAACCACAACAGTGACAAGTCTGCCAGCTGTAAAATAAAGTATATAACAATTAGTAAACAAAGACGCATGAAAATAAAATGGAAGGCTCTCAAACCCAATTTTAAAACTTACAGTGTGAGACAATGAAGCCATGAATTCAATTAACATGTGCAGTGCAGAAGGCTATGGGCTGGAGCACATTGCATCACCCAAGCCTATACGCATGCAGGGAAATGCATCCTTAAAGAGACCAAGAGCAAACTGAGAGAGATATACCATGTGCATAACATAAGATAAACCTCAAACGTGAGCAAAAATTATAAAAAAGGAGATCGGTCCAAGCGATCATTAAGGCCATACGAAGCTAATGTATTTAAAGTGAAAATCCAATGGGCCTCCCTTTGTAACAGTAATTTTTCCATGTTGTAGGATTGGTAGGGTTCATGAAATGAGCTACCAAAGGAGCTTGTGTTGGAGAAGAATTATGTTCGTTTCCAAGACCAGTTTTATTTGCAGATTCAAGGTGTGGCCATGGGTAGTATAATTTTGGAGTAGCTACAAGTTGCTAGGTAAACACCTAGTAACATCTGGACCTATGAGAGATACTGTTCTTTCAAGTTCCTGATCTAGGAGGGAGGTGTTCTTCATGCACGCTAGCAACCACGCATCTCAATTTCCATTTCGCTACATCTCCCACATCTTCCTTCATCTTCAATCAGCTTTTGAATCTCAGGAATAGGGGCGGGGGGAAATAGGGTTGCCAGGTCTGTGCTGGTCATTGACTAATAAAATTTCTATTCTAGGGTTGCCAGGTCCCCTCTCTCCACCAGCATGAGGCTTTTTTTGGGGGGGGGCAGAGCCTGAGGAGGGTGGAGTTTGGGGAGGGGAGAGACTTCAATGCCATAGACTTCAATTACCAAAGAGGCCATTTTCTCCAGGTGAACTGATCTCTATTGGCTGGAGATGAGTTGTAATAGCAGGAGATCTCCAGCTACTACCTGGAGGTTGGCAACCCTAGCGGAAAAACATTTTGGAGATTCAGCATGGCAACTAGCTCAAGAAGAAAAACCTGCTAAATAAACCAAGATGTAATGTGACATGATATATCCAGAGCCCTGAATAGCATCAAATATCTGCTTTAATGCGACAGTCGCCCATCAGAAAAAGTTTGAGAACTACAGACTTCAGTGCATTCCATTTTTTAACTTCACAGTTCTGCCATTCTTATCTGCGAAGGAAGACTGCCCGTTTTTCTGCTCTACTGATCTCCTGTAGCCTAACAGACTAATGCATTTCTTGTATAGCATATCACTTAAGACAGCAAATGGATATCTTCCATATCCCATTTTTTCTATCCTACAGGTTTCTTGGCTACAGCATTTGATTTTTTGCTCTGCAGGAAGTCCTCCTTAAGTGGATTTAACAATATATGCTGGTGAGAGGGTCACATTTAGGAAGTAGTTTTGCCCCCTAAATTGGAGAAAACAGCATAGAATTCTGCACCAGTGGCCTGTCTTGTTTTTATGTGATATTCATGTAGGTATTCCTTAAATGTAAAAACCAAGCAGAGATTTGTTATCAGGATAGGGAAGTTAGTAGTTTTTGCATGCAATGTCTTTGGAACTGATTTTTCCGCTGCTCTTATTAGAATTTGATTCAGTTTTGCTTGTGGTTTTGGAGTGATCTGAATATACAGAACAGACATGAGGAAGTGACTCTCTAAAAGTTCATTTTAGTTGATGTAGGTGAATAAAATATTTTAAGATTTACTTTTTAATGGCGTTCCTGTCGTTCTATTTAGATTTGTCATTAAAAAGTCAGCCTGGCCAATCCCTGAACTTTATTCATTCCATACATTTATGGGTCACTTCACAATAAGAAACACACTCAAAGTAGGGTGTTATATTTAAAAACAGCATTTAAAATTACTAATACTGCAATAAGTGAATATGCTATGCTTCCACGGTTCAGGGTCTGTGCTTTGGAGGCAGGAGCCTCGGTTTCAAGACCAGCTACAGATAACTTAACCCAAATTTAGTCTTTCTTTCCTTCTTTCTTTCTTTCTTTCTTTCCTTCTTTCTTTCTTTCCTTCCTTCTTTCTTTCTTTCTTTCTTTCTTTCCTTCTTTCCTTCTTTCCTTCTTTCCTTCTTTCCTTCTTTCCTTCTTTCCTTCTTTCCTTCTTTCTTTCTTTCCTTCTTTCTTTCTTTCTTTCTTTCTTTCTTTCTTTCTTTCTTTCTTTCTTTCTTTCTTTCTTTCTTTCTTTCTTTCTTTCTTTCTTATTAGCTGCCTTTCTCCCTTGCAGAACTAAAGGAGGCTAACAATATAAATAAAACATTATTAAAACACAATAAAACAACTATTATAAATTTCATATAATTCTGCTTTGGGAAATTCCTGGAGATTTGCAGCCTGGAGATTTGCAGCTTTGGGGAGAGAAGGGAGCTCAGCAGGGACGTGGGTCAATACAGTATGCCCTCTGAAGCAGACATTTTCTCCAGGGGAGAAATGCTAGACAGCGTGTGGAATGTAAAGATCGTCAAGATCTATTTAAGAAACAACATCATGATGCCAGTCAAAAGATCTTTTGTTCTTTGACCTACAGTCAACACTCCTATGCTATTCAGCTAAGCATTAGGAAACACTGGCATTTACTGAGGACTATCCCTGGTTGCAGCCAGCCGCCCACTTTTGGCTTGCGCCACACTGCCTCTTTAAAAGACACTTTAGTTCGGTCGGATCCTATCAGAACAAGTATTCGCCCTTCAGTATATGGCCATTACAAATGCAGTGGTTGCTCCGTTTGCCCTCTTTCTTTACCTGTCAAAGAGTTTCATTCTCCTTCTTCTAATTTCCACTTTCAACTCAGGCATTTTTCTAACTGTTCCATGAGCCGGGTCGTGTACGCAGTCTCCTGTGGGTGCTCTCTACTTTATATTGGCTCCACAATGAGACAAATTCGCCTTCGTATAGGTGAACACAGGTCCCGGATTAGGGCGCGGAATTTTGAGGCGCCCCTCACTAGTCATTTTGTTGCAAAAAAACATTCTGAAAATGACCTGCGCTTCTTTGTCCTCTGGGTTTACAAGGACCACCCTCATAATGCCAGCGATGTTCAAAAGATTATTTTACAAAATGAAATTCGCTTTATTTTTTTGTTCAATACCCTTACCCCAAATGGATTAAATACAGAATTTGATTTGTCCTGTTTCATTTGAATATACCTTTAAGAGCCATGCTTTGCTCTGCACCTGTTTCTATTTGAGCTAGATGTTCTCACAGTCATTCCCACGCAAGATTTATCAAGATAGCAGCCCATCAGGGAGCTCCACTTTAATCCTAGGAATAGTAATATTAAGCCCTTTTGGTAAGTTGTATATTTATGTATATTGTAGTTTATCATAGAGGTTATTTCGTATTTTTGTAATTTTGCATTGTTATGCGTATATATTTTTATATCAGGCTGATGAAGCTACTTTTGTAGTGAAAACGCTGGGATACGTCAGGAGCCGCGTTACCATCTGCATCTCCGTTGCCTGAAGACACGTTGAAATTGACTTAAATATGACTCTATGTCTTATATGAACTTTTTTGTACCTATCATCAGCAACCCCAGCTGATTTTTTTTCTTGACCTTGTCATTTCCTTGCTTTGTAACCCTTGTTGCTTAGCTTCGTTTGTACATTTATTTTCTTTGTAATATAGTTACAGCCTCGGCTGTTTTGCTGTTTTGCCTATTGCCTTATTCAATTTTGCCTACTACTGTTTCATTTGCATCATTACTATTTACAGTAGAGTGAGTTATTGGTATAATGCACCGAAGGTTGGCAACCCTACTCAAATCTCCGGTCGCTCCTGTAGCTTTGAAGGAGCCTTCAGGGTTGCTGACTGGATGGATCTGGGTGAACAAATTCACAGGACTGGATCACCCTGGAGACTGATGGAATTGGTCTAGGTGTGTGTGTGTATCTATCTCTCTCTCTCTCTCTCTCTGTCTCTCTATCTATCTATCTATGGCCACTGGCCAGCACAAAACAACAGAGTAGTGCAAGTACCCATACAACACCAGTAAAAACAACAATAAAAAGGGAAAACAAAAATTCAGCAGAACAACAAAAAACAAACTGATCAAACACACCATCAACATGATGGGGTACCAGATTAACATTGTATATTATATTGGTCTAGTTGTGTGATTCATTTCCTTATGGCATCCACATTGGGTGTGGATGGTGTGTGGGTTGGACGAGTCTTTATGCAGGGACCCTGGAAACCATAGATCAGAGACATGGAACACACCTTTTGCATGAAGAAAGCCCTGGGCTCATTCCCTGGTAATTATGTCATAGGATGTCATGTAGTAGGGCTGGGAAACTTCTCTGTTTGAGACTCTGGATGTCCTGTCAGAGTAGGTAATATTGGGCTAATGTGGAGGCACGTTAATGTATCTAGGGGCAGTTGATGGTTCATCGCTGTTGAAACTACATTAAGTATGACCCTGATCACTCTCCTGAATGGGAGATCCCTGGAGACTTGTGTGAGTGTGGTATATGATGCTGCTGATGTTGACAGAGCACATCTGACTTATGGCAACCCCTGGTGGGTTTTCAAGGCAAGAGACATTTAGAAGTGGTTTGCTATTGCCTGCCTCCATGTCACAACCCTGGTATTCTTTGGTGGTCTCCCATCCAAATATTTCCCAGGGTCGACCCTGCTTAGCTTCTGAGATATGACAAAGTCAGGCTAACCTGGGCCATCAAGGCCAGGTCAGGATATTATTACAATCAATAAATATTTATTCAAAGGAATAATGATTGAAATATATTGACCCAAGTCAAATGCATGCAAATGTTTCAAGCAGAAGGTTGCTCCATAGTCGTGGGTAGGAGGGAGGCCCATTCTGAGTGGTGAGACAAGCATGGTGGAAAAGGCCTTGGATTGCTCCCCTTGGCTGTGCGTGTGTGTGTTAAGTGCTGTCAAGTCGCTTCCGACTCAAGGCGACCCTATGAATGAAAGTCCTCCAAAATGTCCTATCTTTGACAGCCTTGCTCAGATCTTGCAAATTGAAGGCTGAGGAGCCTCTATATTCTCTTTAGCATTGATATGAGGCATGGAGTTTCTTTTTCCCAAAATCCTTTTTAAAAATATAAATATCTAGCCATTGGTTCCTCTTACTCTGTTAATACAACATATGTGCCCTTTTGTAAATTCAGCCCTTGCATATAAATGATGATATATATAATGCTCTAGCAGGATAGTAAGGTTTGGGAAAAGACGTTGCCTGCCTGTGAGCATCTGCAGAATAAAATTCTCAAATTTTGCATAATCTTGTCCTCACTGGCAGTCTTCAAGCAGTGGCTGGACAAACACTTGTCAGGGATGCTTTAGGCTGATCCTGCATCGAGCAGGAGGTTGAACTGTAAGGCTTGTATGACCCCTTCCAACTCTATGATTCCATGATCTCCCTTCCTGGCCCTCCTATCTTTGAATTTCTTTTTTTTTTTATTATTAAAAAGCAATTGCTTTGAAATAGTCTCCAAATTCCTGAAAAGAGTAGCATAAACAAATTGTTGGAATCAGGGAGAAACTGGGTAAATTTTAGGGATAAAATGAAGAATAGAGAAAGCGTTTATGCCATCCTGAGCCCCTCAGGGTGGACTATAAATGCAATAGATGGATAGATTCCAGCACTGCGTGACACAGCCGTCCAAGCTAAACTGGTTGGGAGAGGCACATCCACACTTAATTGGAGCATGTAGAAAATTAGCATGCCTCAAGCACGAAAGCCTTAGGCCACCTTACAATTTGAATATCCAAGCTCTGTTTATTTGTCATGCTAGTTTTCTTATTAATTCTTCTTCTTTATCTAATGCACTTTATGTTTCTCGTTCCTTTCTTTTTTAAAGGCCCAGTTCTCTATTGTTTTTTTTTTTAATTCAAGTTGATTTTTTTAAATGCTCCTGTTGGATTCTTGTTCTTGCTCTTTGTGTGTAATATCTGATGCATCCCAAGGGCACTTGAGCAATCTCTATGCAGAGAATTTCTGGGTATTGTATTAATCTACCACAACAGAGCTTGCTGTGGAATTTACCTTGGTAGTTTTGCCTCAAAGAGCTGTGCAGCCTGTTTCACATTAAATCAACATTGTTTCCTAGTCTCTCCTCATCAATTTGTCATCTAGATAAGCCCCACTACCTCCCACCGCAATGTCCCATTATCCACAGTTCTGGCTGTTTCCTTCCTCCGACTTTCATCAACTCCCACTGAGGTTCTTTACCCCAAGACATATTCTGTCGCTCTCCTTGCCACTTTTTCACTTGGCAGCTTGGAGAGACATTCTCCATAACTTATAATACTAAAAATGGAGCAGATCATGTGACGTGCGTTGTCAATGCTGCAGTATTGGAGATCTAGGCATGTACTGAGATGTGAACACCTGAGGGGGGAGGGATTGGATTTTTTTCTCAGAGCTTTTTTTCCAAGGATTGCTTTTTCAAAGGAAAAATTGGAAATTTTTAGGGAGCACTGAAAAAGCTCCGATGAAATATTTTTTGAATGAGTGAAACACTTTTTTAAATACAAGGTTTTGTTCACGCAGAATGTACATTATGGAGAAGAAGAGTTGGTTTTTATATGCCAACTTCCTCTACCACTTAAAGCAGAATCAAACCGGCTTACAATCACTTTCTCTTCTCCTCCCTACAACAGGCACCCTGTGAGGTAGGTGGGGCTGAGAGAGTGTGACTAGCCCAAGGTCACCCAGCTGCCTTCATGTGTAATGAGTGGGGAAACCAACCCGGTTCACCTTATTAGCATCCACCGCTCATGTGGAGGAGCGGGGAATCGAACCCGGTTCTCCAGATCAGAATCCACCACTCCAAATCACCGCTCTTAACCACTACACCATGCTGGATTTTTATGTAAAACTATCTACGACATTAGATAATGATAATGCCTTTGTATGCTGTAGACTAATTTTGTACACAGTGTGTATGATGATAATGTAGGGTTGAAACCTGTCTAAATTTTCCATTTGAAGAACAGAACTTCCCTGCCTCCCCCCTTCAACTGCAGCCCACTCTCCTCTATGAAATACTGCTACTAAGGGAGAGGGAACCCCAAGAATGACATGAGGGGTGGTCTGCAGCAGGAATGGGGAATCAGTGGAAATTGCCAATTTACAGCGCATTCCTAAAGGGGGGGCTGAATGCACATAGGAGCTGGAGTGACCCCTACGCCAGTGTCCATGCCACTTGTGCCATGCAAACTGGCAGAGATGCTGCCACAGGTCAATTACACCACCCCCCTTGGACTGCCATGGCAGTGCAGCTCTTGGACACTGGCATGGCCTCCTGCAGACATTCCCCCAGCATATCTCTCCACGCTGGCATCCTGGATGCAGTCCGAAGTCGTGCTCAGGGGCGGAGCTTTAGGCAACTTCCTAACCCCTTTTGGTCTCTGTAAGCGCCATTTTGCAGGCGCCAAGATATACCTGCAAAATTGTGGTGCAGCCCCATGGAACTGAATGGGGAGTGCCACGGGGTTTTAAGAATGCAATAAATTTTATTTCTTTTTTCAGCTTGCTGTGCTAGCAGCAAGCTGCTCTGTGTCAGGCCTTGCTCTCTAACAAGAGTAAAGGCTTTTGACCTGAGTTAGGCCAGTGTTTGGCTACGTGTCAAGTCTTCGGTTCTCATGCCTGTAAACTCTGTGTATAGTTTTCCCCGTCCTGTTTTCCCCCTGCTCTGCAGATGCTGGGCCGCTGTTTAGTCTTTCTCCCTGGGAACTGCTTATCTCAGGACTGCTTGCTCATGTTTACTTCCAAAGCCTGTATTGCTTTTAAACATGTAACCTGCCAACGTTTCCTCATTACAAGCCTCACCTGTTTCTAGACAGTCGGTTCTTTAATCTGCCCTGTTGCTCCTAATAAAGTATTACTGCTTCAGAGCTACCCGCCTGGATGAGTTTGCTTATGGGATGCTAGGGACAGACGCCTGAGTCTGACACTCTGGAGGTGGTGCGACTGTGTCGCCTCTGGCTGCCACGGAACACCCCCCCCCCACTAAGGAAAGGGCTCTTAGTCTGGATCCAATCCATACTATTGAAATGTTCAATGTTTTCAGTGTTATAAAGTTTAACTAAAATTAATGGTTATTCTGAGAAACTCTCAACAGTGTCTAAATCTGCCCTAAAAAAAAATGCCTTTTTCCTGAGAGGAGGATAGAGAGGTGAGAAAGGAAGGAAAAGAGAAAGAGAGGTCTAAGAGTCTAAGGCCTGTGAGGATGCAGCCTTAAGCATCATCCAAAAGTGATATCACATCCCAGGCACCCCACAAAATTTCACGGCATTTGCTGAGGCAGTGCTGGGACCCAGTCAAGTGATCTCAGACCAGAAAGGAAACAGCCTCCTATGAAGCACTGGTGTTAGATGAAGTCTCTGTAAGACACTGGGCCTACCTGGAAGGGATTCCAATTTGAGTCCCATGCTGGTACTTTGTATCTGTCATTTCTCATCCTTCAGTCCTTTTTTATATTGTCATATGTGAACATGAAAGGAGCACTGGTGTGAAAAACAGCAGTCAGTGGTCCAAATTCCACCGAGGGGGAAGCTGAGTGGTTTATCACAACAGTAGTGATTAGGCGCCGGTCCAAACTGAAGACGGGCGGGGCCAGGAAGGGCGCCAGCGCAGGCTTGGGAAGCATGGGCTTGGGGAGAAGGAGCACCGCCCTCAGCGCCCTCACCATGGCAACTCGGCACAGACCTAGGCAGACGCGACGGGTCCGCGGTGCCCACAGAGAGGGCTCGGTGTGCCAGCTGCGGCACTTGTGCCATAGGTTTGCCAACACGGCTATAGACAATCCTTCTGCACATTCAGTCTACATATATAGAGAGGCAGTAAGCACAAGCACACTCACCTAGTCCTTGGGATGCCAGCCTCCAGGTGGGACCTGTGTATCCCCCAGAATTACAGCTCATCTCCAGACTACAGACATAAGAACATGAGAAAAGCCCTGCTGGATCAGACCAAGGCCCATCAAGACCAGCAGTCAGTTTACACAGTGGCCAACCAGGTGCCTCTAGGAAGCCCACAAACAAGACAACTGCAGCAGCACCATCCTGCCTGTGTTCCACAGCACCTAATAAAATAGGCTTGCTCCTCTGATCGAGGAGAGAATAGGTATGCATCATGACTAGTATTCATTTTGACTAGTAGCCATAGATAACCCTATCATTCATGAACATGTCCACTCCCCTCTTAAAGCCATCCAAGTTGGCAGCCATCACCACATCCTGGAACAGGGAGTTCCACAATTTAACTATGTGTTGTGTTAAGAAATACTTCCCTTTATCTGTTGTGGATCTCTCACCCTCCAGCTTCAGCAGATGACCCCACATTCTAGTATTATGAGGGAGAAAAGCTTTTCCCTGTCCACTCTCTCCATACCATGCATAATTTTATAGACCTCTATCATGTCTCCCCTTAACCACCTTCTTTCCAAGCTAAACAGCCCTAACCGCTCCTCACAGGTTTCTCTTTTCTGCACCTTCTCAAGCTCTGAAATATCAATTTTTAGGTGTGGTGACCAGAACTGTACACAGTATTCCAAATGTGGTCTCACTATAGATTTGTACAAGGGCAATATGATATCAGCAGTTTTATTCTCTATTCCTTGTCTAATTATGGCCAGAGTGGAATTTGCCTTTTCTCACAGCAGCCGCATACTGGGTTGACATCTTCATCGAGCTATCCACTACCACCCCAAGATCCCTTTCTTGGTCTGTCACTGTCAGCACAGATCCCATCAGTGTATATGTAAAGTTGGGATTTTTTTTGCCCCAATATGTATCACTTTACACTTGCTTACATTGAATCTCATTTGCCATTTTAATGCCCATTCCTCCGGTTTGAAGAGATCCTTTTGGAGCTCTTCACATTCCAATTTTGTTTTAACCACCCTAAATAATTTGGTGTAATCAGCAAACTTGGCCACCTTGCTGTTCACCCCCAACTCCAGGTCATTGATGAACAGGTTGAAAAGCACGGGTCCTAACACAGATCTCTGAGGGACCCCACTGCTCACATTACTCCACTGCGAAAACTGACCATTTATTCCTACTGTCTGTTTCCTATTTTTCAGCTAACTCTCAATCCATAAGAGGACTTGTCCTCTTATCCCATGACTATGAAGTTTGCTTAGCAGTCTTTGGTGGGGGACTTTGTCAAAAGTCTTTTGGAAATCTAAATACACAATGTCCACAAGCTCATTCCTGTCCACATGCTTATTGACGCTTTCAGAAAACTCTAATAGGTTAGTGAGACAGGACCTACCTTTACAGAAACCATGTTGGGTTTTGCTCAGCAGGCCTTGCCCTTCTATAGGCTTGACAATTCTATCTTTAATAATGCTTTCCATCAATTTACCTGGAACAGATGCTGAGCTAACTGGCAAGTAATTTCCTGGGTTCCCCTTGGAACCTTTTTTTATATAAATGGGTGTTACATTGCCTATTCTCCAGTCTGGTACAGAGGCTGATCTAAGAGACATGTTATATATCATTGTTAGAAGTTCAACAATTTCCCATTTAAGTTCCTGACGAACTCTAGGATGAATACCATCTGGTGCCTATGACTTGACAGGTTGCAGTTTGTCTAGACGTACTAGGACTTGCTGCCTTGTTACCACTATTTCCCCCAGTTCTTCATTCTCCCATCCCAAAAACCTCTGTTCAGGAGAAGGTATCTGCCCTATATCTTCAACAGTGAAGACAGATGAGAAGAATTCATTCAGTTTTTCATCAATCGCTTTATCCTCCCTTAGCGTTCCTTTATTCCCATTGTCATCCAATGGTCCAACCGCTTCCCTAGCTGGTTTCCTGCTCCTAATGTATTTAAAGAATTTCTTATTGTTAGTCTTGATGTGTTTAGCGATATGTCCCTCAAAATCTTTTTTTGCATCTCCAATTGTTTGCTTGCATTTCCTTTGTGCAAGTTTGTGTTTGCTTTGTTTGCCTCATTTGGGTAATACTTCCAGTTTCTGAAGGAAGCTTTTTTTTCTCTAAAGGCTTCCTTCACCTTACCCATTAGCCATGGTGGTCACCTCTTGGACTTAATACCACATTTCCTGACCTGCTGTTTACAATCTAGCTGAGCCTCTAGTATTGTGGACTTGAATAACCCCCAAGTATTTTCCAGAGATTTAACCCTCCTAACTGTTCTTTTCAACTTCCTTTTTACCAGGTTTCTCATTTTAGAGAAGTTTCCTCTTTTAAAGTCAAAGGTAATTGTGTGAGATTTCTCAGGCACTTCCCCACATATGTATACATTAAATTTGACGCCATTGTGGTCACTGTTGCCAACTGGCTCAGCTACATCCACATCCTACTCTAAGTCACTGGCAGCACCACAGAGTATTAAGAGTTTTGCCTCCCCTCTGGTTGGGTCTACAACCAACTATTCGAGGGTACAGTCATTGAGGATGTCTAGAAATTTTATCTCTTTGGCTTGACTGGAAAATAGTTGATTTGGAGGGTGGACTCTAAAGCATTGCACCCCCAGGCTCCATCCTCAAATCTCCAGGACTTCCCAACCTGGATCTGGCAACCTTACCCCTGCATTCCCTGCCCATAGCCAGGGGGGAACTTGGCAGCCCTACCTAGTCCACCCTGTGCCGTTGATTGACCCTGTGGACCAATTATCTGTAGAGGGCTCATATAATTATGCAGACTGGATAAAAGGTTTCAGCTCAATTGGTGTTAGTAAGGACCGAGAGTGGGCATAGACCCCTCTCTATCAAACCCCATTAAAACAATCACACACAAAAGAGAGAAAAAGCTACTTAATCCTCAAACCCTGAACAACAGACATCAATACTGAGATCTAGTTTCTTTTGTCAAAGATCATCTGTAAATCAAAGGTGCAATTTCTTTCCTCAGCTTAAAAGAACCCACCTGAGCTATCAAAACTCAAGTCAAACCAGAAAATATATAATAGACTTCTGCACCCCTAGATGATTTGTAGTAGCAGCCCAGCAATATATGTATCTATGACAGAAGAATGGAGTACTGTTGTAATCATTAACATAACATAACATAAAACATATAAACATTTCAACATAAAATTTTATAATTTTAATTTTTTAGCATAAAAGCCCCAAAGTGTTAGCATTTTCTTGTAGGGAAGCTGCTCCAACTGCACAATTATTTTGATCATTCTTTTCTGTATACTTTCCAGCTTTATATTATCCTGTTTCTTAACAATTTGATTTTTTTTTAAATCACAGCACAATAGAAAGCAAACAACTGTTGAAAATATACCTCCATGAACTCAGATTTCAAAGAAAGAAAGAAAGAAAGAAAGAAAGAAAGAAAGAAAGAAAGAAAGAAAGAAAGAAAGAAAGAACAGAGGAAGGGAGGGAGAGAGGGGGAGGGGGAAGAGTGAAGGCAAAGAGCAAATGTGCACATACACAGAGAGACTGAGAAAGAGAGAGAGAGAGAGAGAGATTTTCTAGGCTATTCTTTTTGAGATGCAGGGATGGCCAGAATAGTACACAGTATTTAAAATGTGGCTGTGCCATAGATTTATAGAACATCTGAACAAAGAAAATCAAATTTCCAATGTCTCTTCAGAAGTTCTCTTTGTTTTGGTGGTGTTTTTCATCTTCTCTTTTATTTTTAAACTGAAGACACTCTTGAAACATTATTGAAAATTGTATCAGCATTCTTTGTTTCCACTAACCAATATGGAAAACCCTTCAGCAATTAAAAATAAACAAGAGAGAGCAAGCCAGATGCAGTGAAACAAACCCAAGGGTGTTTATAGCTGTGTTGAAATGCTTGCAAATACATTTTTCTCCCTTTTTTAAAGATCCCCCCCACAATTTTTCCCTCTTCAGAAACATAGAAGATGTCGATTCCCTCAGCTACCCCACTGCTGCTGCCCAAGGCTTTTTTGCTATGTTGCAGCTGTGATCTGATAAAATAAATGACACTTCTTGGGGCCCATGTCCTTAGTAACAGTTATAATAGAGATGATAATGTGCAATAATATTCAAATGAATATTAAAACACCACAAAGCAATAATAAAATCACAGCTGCGCCACTTTAGAACGCCACAGATTTTCAAGAAATAGAATTCAACCCTGTGCACAGTTATGCCTGGGTACCTGCATGGGATTGTAGCCAAGGTATTTGAGGGCTGTGGGAATGGGAATTCTGCTTGAAGAAAGCAAAGGGAAAAAAGAAAAAAGAAAAGAAAAAAAAGGTGGGGGGTTATAGGAGCCAAGAGTGAGAAAACAAAGGAACACTCCTCAGGTTGCCTATTACCCATCTCTTTCTAAGCTAAAGTCCTATTTGGGGCCAAAGTAGCCATTAAACTAAATGTGTGGGCGGTTGTTCAAATGGCACCAGCCTATTTGGCTAACCCCCACCCCACTTACCCACCCATGACCTCTGGTTGAATTCAGTCCTGTCTTGATAACAAGACATTCTACGTTTCCCTTTGTCCGTCAGCCAATGATTTATTTATTTATTTACCTCACCTTTCTTCCCAATGAGGCCCCATGCCGGCTTACATTGTTCTCATCTCCTCCATTTGATCCTCACAGCAACCCCATGAGGTAGGTAAGGCTGAGAGTGTGTGCCCTAGTCTCCTGTCACCCGACAAACTTCCATGGCAAAGTTGGGAAATTCCTGGAGATATGGGGGTGGAGCCTGGTGAGGGCAAGGTTTGGGGAGGAGAAGAACCCCAGCAAGGTATAATGCCATATAGTCCACCTCTGAAGGTGCCGTTTTCTCCAGAGGAACTGATCTCTGTGGACTGGAGGCCAGTTATAATTCCAGGAGATCTCCAGGTGCCACCTGGAGGTTGGCAACCCTAGCTGTACAGGGAAGCAGCATGCTTAGGTGAAGGCAGACTGGTCCTTTCTCGAGAACCCAGTTTCCACAATGAAGAAGGTTCTTTGTTTTTTGCCTTTGTAGTAAGAAATAACCACTCACTTACTGAAAAGTGAGGACAAGGTTTACACTAGGGATAATACGGAGCATGAGAAAGAAAGGTCATTAAGTATTACCCCTCCTGTGTAATACTAATCATAACAGAAATAATATGAAATTCTGATCATTATAATTCATATCTAAAGAACCCCTGTGCAATCCGCCACACAGTCTGTATTTTGTTTGTCCTCAAAATCATCCCAGGAAACGGGAAGCCATATTTATGCCCATTTTACAGGCTGAAAACTGAGCCAGAGAGACGAGAGAAAGGCAGTGTTCCTTGCCCAAGGCTGCCGAATGAGTGTGTGGCTGAAGTGGGACTTGGATCTCCAGATCCACATCTACTTTCAAGAACCTACCTTAGAAATCTTTTAAAAATACATGTAGAAACTTCAGCAGCATTTCCAGAAGAGTATTCAAATATGAAGCATGAAATGGGTGTCAAATTACTTTCACCTAATTAGGGGTAGCAATTAGATAACAGACTCCTTACCATCTCACAAGATGATATGCTCAGCTGCTGCCTGATCCTGGGCTTTTCTGGACCTGGCTCCAGCACTGTGGAATGGATTGGCATAGGAGGACAGAGGAGCATTCCCCTGCGGATTTGGAAAACACACTGTAAGAAGGCGTTATTTCAAAGAGCCTTTTGTCTAGGCGCTGCCTTGGGTATGGTGAAATGTGTGGGGGGGGGGCAATTTTTCTCAAATGGTAGTTAATGGTTTTGTTGTTATGGCTGACAACCTCCAGGTGGGTGCTGTGATCTCCTGGAATAACAACTGATCTCCAGACTACAGAGATCATTTCCCCAGGGGAAAATGGCTGCTTTGGATGGTGGACTCTATAGCTTCATACCCTGCTAAGCTCCCTCCCCTCCCCAAACCCGACCCACCTGGGGCTCTACCCCCAAATCTCCAGGAGATGGGAATCCTATTTGTTGGTGGTTAGTTTGTTTTAAACTCTTATTCTTTGATATGTGTTGTGATATGCATATGTTGTGAGCATCCATAAATCTGTTTTTGTTCCAGAAAGAATGGCAGGTTATAAATACAATAAACACAATCAAATAGATTTGCCAACTCGCAAACTGGGCATCAGATCAGATACATTCCTTTAAAACCCCTGATACAGTTGAACGGCAGGCAGCCACGATCCCTCTGGCCCATTTCTCCCTGCCCTGCCTCCCAGGTGGGGGATGGAGATCTCCTGGAATTACAACTAGGGGTGAACACAAAAACAACTGGTATTTTTTGTTATTCAGGTATATTAGACCTAAAATATTTTAAAGATTTTTTGGGGGAAAGCCAAGTTCCCATACCGGTATGTTTTTCCCCCCTGCTTTTTTTTTGGGGGGGGGGTCCATTATACTCTATGGGGAATCTTTCCAGGGCTCTGGGGGCCACCCTGTTTTTAAGGCAGAGGTATCAATTTAGCAGCATAGCTGCTGATGACTCTCCTTACAAGAATCCCCAAGTTAGGTAAAGATTGGGTTAGAAAAATGGAGGAAAAAACGGGGCAAATAAAATTGGACCCCCTGACCTAATCCTCACCAAACTCAGAAGTTCTTGTAAAGAGAGTCACCAGTAGCTATGCTGCAAATTTGGTGCCTCTACCTTAAAAACAGCCCACCACAGCCCCAGAAACATTCCCTATAGGCTTCAATGGGAACATCTGTCTGTCTGTCTGTCTGTCTGTCTGTCTATTTGCTTCAGTAGGCACTTTACAGTAGTTGGCAATCCTAGAAAAGCCATTTCCCCCCAGCTTTTGAACCCTAATGGCAGCCGCTTGTCTGAGGCAGCAAGGCATGCAAACGAGCAAAGGGCCAAAGGCTCGCTCTCCGCTCCCGCGGCCCAGCTGCCGCCCAAGACACCGCCTGGCCCGCACCTCTCTCTGCCGCCTCCCCCAGCCCGGGTAGCACAGCAGACTCCCGGTAAGGTCCGGCAATCCGTGCTTATTGTAGTGGAATCTAATTTTCAGAGTCTCTGGCAAGATAGAAAACAACTTTGTGTGAATTCACCATATCTGTTTGTGTAGTTGAAAAAATGTGTGTCAGATTATATCTTTTATAATTTTTAAAGGAATAGATAGGAGTGCTTTTCAGAGTCAGCACTGCACTCTTTTGTTAAACTAATGTCACTATCTCCACAAGATCGAACTTTTACTGCAAATCTAAAGAGTTTCCATGGCAGTTTCAATTGTTGCTTTTTTTTTTTTGCCTTTGTGCTTCACCCTGACATTCTGTGGCAAAGTGATGATTATGAAGAAGCACATAAACCAGAAGACAAACGTTTTTGTTATATTTGAAAAAAATCCTTTCTAGTAATTCTGAATTTTATTGGCTGCTATCTGCTGCTGTCTATTTTGTTCTCCCACATAATTTACATACTATATAAGTCTATCATCACACTGTATGGGGCAATCCCCAATTCAGATTTTAATACATAAGATATAGGAAACATCAATGCAAGTGGATATGTAAGAAACTGAGTGGTGGCTTGCAAATGCATACTTAACACTTGCCATCTCATTTATGATTACTTTACACTTCAATATGTGAACGCCAATGAAAAATGTTATGTTTGAAGTGTATTTGTTTGGTGATGGTTCATCCAGAAATTCAAAGCACCAATTGGTACAGCTCATGTGTGAACTAGTCCAAAGCCTCCATGGTTACTGTGTGTGTGTTAAGTGCTGTCAAGTTGCTTTCGACTCATGGCAACCCTATGAATGAAAGTCAGCCTTGCTCAGATCTTGCAAATTGAAGGCTGTGGCTTCCTTTATTGAGTCAATCCATCTCTTGTTGGGTCTTCCTCCTTTCCTGCTGCCTTCAACTTTTCCTTGCATGACTGTCTTTTCCAGTGACTCTTGTTGTCTCATGACGTGACCAAAATACGATAGCCTCAGTTTAGTCATTTTAGCTTCTAGGGTCAGTTCAGGCTTGATTTGATCTATAATCCATGGTTACTACCAGCTACAATATGGTACGACTGATATGGCCCCCAATGATGCTTGCTTTACAAGGGTTGAGACTGAAAGCCTATGATTCTTTATTTTATGGAAGAAATCAACAATCAACAATTTATTCTATGGAAGAAATCAACAATGTCATATAGTACTGCCAGCAGACAGCAGAGACCGAGGAAGTCGTTTGTATGCAGGGAAGAATGATTATTCACAAGGAGAAAATTGCAATTTTGCAAACATGTTCTAAAGATGAAAGATCCTGCTGCCAGGGTAACATAATGTGAGTGGTGTTAATCAAACAGAAGGTGGGGATGAATCTAGACGTGAAATTAAATGACTACTATGTGATAAGGGGGAGGTGTGTGTTGCTGGGCTTTTTCTCCATGAGCAGTGGTACTAACTGATCTTGAGCTGAATCTCACTGGTAGTACATTATAATTCATCTCTGTGAAATGGACAGACAGTAAGGTCCATAGCTAAGTTCCCAGTTGAGGTGGAGTGTGTGTGTGTGTGTGTGGAAATACCAGATTTACAGCAACTACCAAAATTCAGCTAGTATGACAACAGTTATCCTGAGCTAGAAAATCCTTCTGAGCAGTTGCATTCAGAGATCTGATGTTGCTCAGGTTCTACAACATCTGGGTATAAAATGGAGAAGGCCCATAGATCAGCAGCAGAACACATACGTTGCATGTCTCAGGTTCTGATTCAGTCCGTAGTGTTTTCAGGGAGCATGGTTTCAGAAGACCTGGGAGGAAGCTGTCAATCAGTGTCAACAAACTGGGCTTGATGGTACAATCTTCTGACTCACTCTCATTCACCTTCCTGTGACTGATTCTAGCAGTGGCAGAGAAATACAAGCTGCACATGGACAAGGACATATGTGTTAGTTTTGGCATATAGTCTTAGTTTCCATCTACCCATGAGCTTCTCCCCCAGAACAATGCATGAAGCATTTATGCTCCAGGATTTATGCTGAATATAATCATTTTTGGACATGTGAGTTTTTTTTACAATGCTGAGAGCAAGGGAATCTCTTCTGTAAGATGTTTTTGAAAGGTACAAAAGAGCAGGGCTGCATTCTCTAGAAGCCTAGCTTCGTTTGCCAACCTCTCCTAATAATCATACATTTAGAATTAGTGACTCAGCCAACAGCTTTCTAGCCCAAACTAACAGCAAGGGTTTAGAAAATGGATGCCATTGTCACTTTCTAAATAATGCCATTTCCACAAGAAAAATCACAGTGGAGGGGGTGGTGGTGGAAATGATTGAAGTTCAGCCTGCATTTATTTGAAATCAAGGGCTTACAAGCTGTTTGGGAGGTAAAGCCAGGCACTGTACCAAAGTCCACTCATTGCTAAACATCTCATTGGTTTTAGAAGGAACAGATTTCAAAGGCCTGTTAAAAGGTGTAATGATGCACAGCTTCAGAAATGATTATTTTAAATCACTTTGTTTTATGGAATTCACACCCCCCCATATGTAAAGCGCATGGTTTAATTCCAATCCCTTATTCTGCCTTCCGGTAAAGCAAATCATCCTAGCAATAGCCACTAGATGGAAGTATTGTATAAGGACAATAAGCCTAACCATCTGGTTTTTAACAACCAATTTGCCTCCCAAACATATATGTGTATAATTAGACATTGTCAGTGTCTTTCTTTTAAAATAAGTTGAACATACCTAATTGGCTATATCTGATAAGATGAGAGTCACTTTAATTGGGTAAAGTTATGTTAACAGTTTAGAATATTGGGGGAGGGGGCATATTTATAACTATTCTCATGGGGTTTATCCCCCTCTTTCCCTCTTTTCTTAAAAATAGTGGATCCGATTAAGTTTAAAACTGACATTCTTTCCAACAGGAGAGGCACAGACAATTGTGTTATCACTGGCTTCCTGTGTAGTATATGGGCACATACTGACATGAAAAATTCCTGCACCAGCCCCAAATAAATACATGGAATTCACACAAGAGCATTATGTGTTTTTCACAGCTCCCGTTCATTTCAATGTGTTTGTATAAGAGACCTTCCCTATGGACTACACCATTTGTCAATAATATTCCATCTCTGTCTTGCATTGTCCCACTTATTCTTCATTTAGATCCTCATAAACACTCCGCAATGGAAGCAATCCATTTAAGAGGCAAATGCCATTCCATAGCTCTACACACGCCTTCCAAGCAGTACTTAAGGCCAAAAACCTCTGTTTAAAATGATTTGCAATTGAAAATCTAGTTGGATCTATGATTATACACACTTCCAGGGGTCTTGGTAAAAGATCTGAACTTCCTCCCACCTGATTTTCTTTATACTGAAATAGAGCATTTAAAAAGTCTTGTCTAATAAAAGAACATATTTTATAATTAAAGATTCAAGGAGAACCGTTTAATGCCTGTATCTGTCTGTCAGTCTTTATCTAACTTGCAATCATGATATCGCACTTACCAAAAATATTGCACAAGAAGTCTATCAATAATCCTTCCATTATGCATGCATGTTATATGATGTTCGTGCCAAATACATTTCTGAGCAAGAAATGTGGAAAGGTTTCTGTTAAACGACTCTTTTGGTTCACGGCAAGATCATTGTCTACAGTAAGGCAAGGAAACAAAAGGGATGATTTCTCCTGTATGACAGCAATGAAGAAAAAAAGAGGAACACACCCCTGCAAGCTGAAATCTGAAAAGTAAAGTACACAGCAGTATGACAGCATGGAGCTGAACGATTTAGCCAACATTTCCAAAGTTGCCCTCTTAGACACAATGGGCACGATCCAGCTGAAGTAAGCACTTATTGGCCTAATGAACACAAATCAGAATTTTTTGCTTGCCAGCAATAAGGAAGGGACTACTCAGACTGCAGCAGCAAAATTATTTTGATGTACAGGCAGTAAAATTCAAGTGGGATATGTGATATTGTATGAGATCTGTAGGGATACTTCTGAAATTTTCCTCAGCCAATTTTCTCCCTGGATTCTGGACTGTCAAACTATATTGTTTCCAAAGTGCAATGGATGCACTAAGAATTCTTCAACGTTTTGTTTTTAATTTCCAAATCCTGTGCAAAACGCTATCATGTTTGGCTTGCTGCAGTGGTTAGTTTCATCCATTCATTTCTATCTTTCCCCTCCTTTACATTAGTGATATGCATATATGCAGTGATAAACACTGGTGGGGGAAGCAATCTTCATGCAATTGTACATACAATTGTACTAACCTTCTTATGTGCATCTGGTCACCATGCAATGAAACCAATGGAACCGAAAAGGCCTTCACTGTGGTTGGATCATCTCTAATGTGGTTCAGCGGGAGGTAAAAATAATGATTTGCCAAGTGGCAATGTACCATGATGGGCAAGTAACCACTTGGTAAACTGACTGAATCCATGCCATGTTGCCAAACAGTAAGGAGAATTTTGCTGCACTTCAGATAGTGCCTCGGATGTCATCATGGTGAGCAAACATGTAAACAATGGAAACTGTGTTGCTTGCTTACCTAACTGGAATGGTTTCTAACTGGAGTGTTTCAGGTAGCCATGGGGGTAGAAGTCTTTACACATTCTAGTATTGTCATGGGGACCATGAGTAAGAGGCAGTGATCACACTGTTCAGGAGGTAAAGGGGATCTTAAATTATAAACATCCTGATGAAGAACAGTTTAATGTAACTGGTTGTTTGACAAGAAAAACCTTCTGCATTGGATGCTTCCACATGAAGGTCTGGCTCCAGTCTGGCATCCAAATGAAGCAAGTCCCCTCCCCACCCCCAGACCATCCACATGATGTCATCTTCCAATTGCCCACTTCATGCATTTTCTCCTGTTTTGCTCTAATTTTTTCTCAAACCTGGTTTGATATTTGAAATATATTTTAGGTTTGTATTCAATCTGTGTGGAAGGGAAGGCTTTTTGGAAGGTTCCGCCCACACCCATGCAATTTTGGGGGACTTAAAAAAAATCGTAAATCACTGTATCTCAATAATAACCTAATAACCTAATGATCTGTCGCCACACAATCTGATAGCTCCTTTGAGTTCCCTTTTTTTTAAAAAGTATATCTCTAAGCCTTTTCATTGCTGAGATATTATATCTCCACTATAAAGAGGGCTAGAGACTTACTTTGTTTTAATGAAAGCTGGGAATTCAGAGGAGCTAGCGGATTGTGGCAATAGATCATTCAAACATTATGGCGCTATAGCGATCTAGTAATTACCAATTTGTTACAAAAATCCTGAAAATGCCCTCCAGTGGCATGAGAAAAATGGCATCTGTCAGAAGCTGACACAAGGAAAATGTAGGGGAAAATGTCATGTGAACATTTCATTACTGTTGTGAACGTAGAGGCATTTGCATGGGCAACAAGAGCTACACAAAAATGGTTGCCATGTGGATGCAGACTTACTTTTACTTCTTAACTCTATCAAACCACATTTTCCTACTTTTGGTTAAAGAAACAGACCAACCCCAAATTTTTATTCAGCACTCCTGAGAATATAGAAAATGTTATCCTATCAAATTACACTTTGAATTGACAAAAGGGGTCAATGAACATTTTTGGTTGCCACCTAATTAATTGCTATAGCTGGCTGCACACCATCATCTCTGGTGCTGTTTCCACATAGCAGAGTGTTATTGTCTAACTTTAGAACTACTAAACATGCACTTTTCATTCTCCTCACACATTTTAGAACAGTGTACTTTTGTGTTAATGCAATGGAGCTCCTCCAGGTTCATGCTGGTATATAAAACTCCATGGGCAATAATTTGGACGTGTGTCAATCTCGCTTAACTACAGCTGATAGGCTCTTCTCACACAAAACGCTGTGCAAGAAGAATCTCTTCATTAGATGCAGAAAGCATTCAGTCAGGAAGAAAAGCATTACCGCAGGAGATGTAGATGTAGTGTTTATTTCAGGGTTTCAAGGAAACTTATAATACAAGGGAGCACATCTTCAGAAAGTCACTTTTCGCCTGTGACACTGGGAAGCATACATTCATTTTGCATGGGGATAACCTAAATCATATTTTGTCTAGGAAACCCAGTTATTTTTATGATTAAAGTCCTGGGATTTTTCCCCCAAAAGGTTTGATTGATTTTATGTGCTTAAATTATTTTTATACCGCCTCTCAAGACCTATGCGGTAAATACAACTGTAATCTAAAAATGATGCAAAACATTAACAATTCAGATAGAAAAGAGTGGCAAATGAAAATTAAAAAAAAATTAAGTTAACTGCACATGACTGGAATTAAATAAAATGCATAACAGCACATATTCTTTGCAATACTGTGTACTGTAATTGGTGCTTTTTAACAAATTGTGCTGGGGTACCTTGGGGTAATTGGTGCAAAAAGGTGGGATAGGAATCCTTTAACAAGCAAGCAAGTAAACAAATAAAAGCAATGGTAAACAAAAGTGCACTTTAAAATGGGACTGTGTTTTAGTAAAGCACTGTGATGGCTATCAATCACCAAATATTGAACACAGAAACATTTTTACCAGGGCAATTGTGTTTCTCCTAACTACTCACCCAGTCTGAGTGAATGGGAGCACGCACAGAAGGGCTTTGGATGCAGACCTTTGTTCTTGAGCAGAGTCATATGGGAAGAACTTGTCCTTGCAGTACCCTGGTCCCAGCCTTTAAACAAGGGATATTGCCAGGTTTTATGGTTTCAATTTGCAAATCTCAAGTTTCTGACACGGGTTCTTCCCACTCAGGATAAAATTGTAGTTGTCTTTTTTTCTGCGGAGCACACTAATGAAATTAGATCAAATTATAACTGTTAAAATTGATGGGGCCTTGGCTCAGTGGTAGAGCATCTGATTTGTGTGCAGAAGGTCCCAGGTTCAATTTCTGGCATTCTCAGTTAAAAGGATCAGGTGGCAGGTGATATGAAAGTCCTCAGCCGGAGTCCCCAGAGAGCTGCTGCCACAGTTAACAATACCGACCTTGATAGATCAAGGGTCTCATTTAGTATGAGGCAACTTCATGTGTTCATGTGTATGTGATTCCTACTTTGCATCAACTACATAAAAGAGCATTAAATACCAGGTCTTAACATACAAAGCGAGTGAGGGGGTGTACTGGTTAGTGTATGAGTAGGAGTGGAGATACCTGGGTTGGAATTGCCACTCAGTCATGGAAACGTGCTGGGTGACCTTGGGCCAGTCATAATCTCTCAACCCAATTTACCTCACAAAGTTGTTGTGAGGCTAAAATGGAGGCAGGAAGAATGTTCTTAGAAGCTGCGTGGGCTTTCCATTGAGAAGGGGGGGAAAGGTAGAATTATCAAAATAAACTGGTACACTGCCTTGAACTCCTTGGAAGGCAGGATAACAATGTGATAGATACATACAATAAAAATGATGTACCGGTAAACAAAACAAGAACAGGAGCAACAGAAATGGATGAAATGGAAAAAAAAACATGAGAGCAAAAGAAAATGAGAAAGGCAACGTTTATATTGACTTTAAAGATAAAAACCAGCACTTTGCATTGTGCTAGAATCAAATGGGCAGCCAGTGCAGCTCTTTGAATGAGGGTGAGGCATGCTCCCATGCAGACTGAGCAGCTGGCCACCTTGCTGCCGCATACTGTGTTTTAGCACTTGTCCATTTTACACCAGCTTAACACCATCACATGTTCTAAGGGCAAACAAAGCACCCCTTGCTAAGCAATTGTGATTTATTTACAATAATGGACATCAAGGCAAAAATTTCTTGTTGTGTGCAGGGAGGGTCCTAACCAGTACCAGCTTAAAGAGAAAGGAACCAAATTGCCTTGAGAAAAACAGTTTAGTACACATCATTCACGTATGTCTGGTCTGGAAATAGAAAATCAAACTGGCACAAGGGCACCGAATGCTAAGGGTCTAATATCTTATGTAAAATCTATGCGATATGATAATGCAGCTGTATTGAATATTCAGTTTTGATAGGTAACCTTTGAAATAAATTGGAATATTCTCCTCCTCTGCCACACACTAAGAAAGCATAAACAATAATCTGATAAAGGTCACTTGTTCAGTAAGAACTTACAGCAGTGATAGTGTAGGGCTATTAAAATCCCCTTCTCTTGGGACATTGAGAGGTTAAACCTTGTTTTTCTTTCTCTATTGCCTTTCAGTTATATTGACTCCACATGAATCCTCTTTAGACTTCCTGTTTATGGGCTTGACTGTACATCCTTTTTATATCTGGTCTTCCCCTTTGCTTTAGTAACAGTGGTTTATTTCAGGGCTTTTCATAACACAAGAAAAGTGATGTTGGATCAGCCCAGTGGTCCATCTAATCCAGCATCCTGTTTCACAATCACACAGAAGCGAACCAGTTGCACTGGAGGGCCAACACATAGAGCACGGAGGCCAAGGCCTAACAGTGGTATTCAGAAGTAGGGGTTGCCAGGTCTCCCACTATAGCTAGACCTCCCAGCAACCCGTTCTTTTGCCCACTGGCACCTGAAGCACTGGCAGGATAAGGCGGGGATTGGGGTGCATGCTGGCATGCTGGCTGCTCTAGGATTTACTAAAACTCTATGGTAAACTCTATGGTAAAGCCGGTGTGCCAGTCCCTGCCCCCTGATTGCTCCTGGGGGCTTCCAGCTGCAGCCTGGCAACCCAATTCAGAAGGAGTTTCTAAGGTGTGGTCTGGGAAACCCTGGGGTTCCTTGGGTGTTTAAGGTGTGTTCTACCCTGCCTTTTCCCATCCAAGTTTGGGCTCGATTGGGCCTTTCTCAATGAGAGGATCAATATCAGCAGAAAACTTTTCTGTTAAACACCTTGATTCATCACTCTCGTCCTTTCCTTGTAGTGTAAGACAAAAGGGTATGCTGGATACATTCTAACAATTCATGCTCTCAGCCTTGGTCTAAGGGCCCAGTCCAGACATGCAGGTGAATCAGGTGGTAACAGGGTTGAGGTTGCCAATCAGCAGGAGAGTTTTGAGGACATGGACCTACCTGTCCAATGTCCCCTGGCATCATGATGTAATTTCTGGCATGAACCAGAAGTGACATCGATGCGTTGGAGTGCCACTCTAACATTCACCCAAAACTCTATGGCAGGGGTGGGGAAACTTTTTTCTGCCAAGGTCCATTTGCATATTTATCACATCATTCGGGGGCCATACCTGTTGTAGATCTCCCGGCGGGGGGGTGGGGGGTGGGAAGGGAGAGGCTAGGGAGGTTTCTGGGGTGGAAGAAAGAAAGAAAGAAAGAAAGAAAGAAAGAACGAAGGGGAGAAAGAAAGAAAGAAGGGGAGAAAGAAAGAAGGGGAGAAAGAAAGAAGGGGAGAAAGAAAAGGACAGAGGGTGACAGACAAAAAAAGAGACAGAAAAAGAGGGAGAAAGAAAGGGAGAGAAAGGAGAGAGTGACAGAAAAAGAGGAAGAAAAGAGAGAAAAGCCTCCCCCACACACATGCACCTGGTGGTGCGTGCAACCCCGCGCAACTGGGCTTCAACCTTCTCGCCACCCCACCCTGCCCAACCCCCAGAGTGCCTAATTGGCTTCCATGCGGATGCTCCGCCGCCGGAAGTTGCTGGCTTCTTCTTCTCTCCCCCCTCTTGCCGCCTGTCAGCTGTTGAGTGGCAAGAGGGAGGGGGGAAGAAGAAGCCAAGCCACTCCCGTCGGCGGAGCATCCGCACGGGAGGCGATTAGGCGACTCTGGGGGCGGGGTAGGGAGGTGGGAAGGTTGAAGCCCGGTTGTGCACGCCGCCGTGTCGTGCAGGAACAGCTGAGGCAGTGAGAGGGGTTTTTTTAAGTGTGCCGCGACGTTCCAACACACCGCAGCTGTAGGGGCAGCCTTGGGGGAAGCATCTTTCTCCCTCCCCCCACCACTCAGTAAGGAACCTGGGACCTTTTGCAAGCGGATGCTTGTCTGTGTGTGTGTGTGTGTGTGCAGGGGAGGAGGAGGAGCCGGGAAGGAACATGGAATCCTTCCCGGTTACCCCCCGCATGCACACACATAGGCACGCACCCGCATGCAGAAGGTCCCAGGTTTGTTCCCGGTTCACGCCCCTCCCCCGCACACACACAAAAAGGCATGCACTGCTTGCAGAAGGTCCCAGGTTCGTTCCCGGTCCCCCCTCCCCCGCGCACACAAACAAAGGCACGCACTGCTTTCAGAAGGTCCCAGGTTACTTCCCAGTCCCCCTCTCCCCCCCCACACACAAAGGCACCCACCCACTTGCAGAAGGTCCCAGGTTCCTTCCTGGGTGAACCCGGCCATGCACACAGGGGCCCACTAAGCCGGCGGTGCAGCCAGCATGCAGGCTGGCGAGGCCCCAGAGGCCCAAGTCTCAACCCCCCCTCAGCGTTAGGCCGCAGTGTGGGGGTGCGCCCAGGGGTTGGGTCAAGCAGGGGGAGGGCTGAACAGGGCCCTCGAGCTGGCAGCGTGGCCAGCGCGCAGGCTGGCGAGGCCCCAGCGGCACAAAAGCTCGCGACACGGGGGTCGCCACGCCCCACAGACGTGGCCAGGGGATTACCATGCCCCACAGACAAAGGCAAGCTGGGAGGGGGAAGGTTCGGGGCTGGCATGTGCTCCTGCCTCCCAGCAAAACCCAAAGTGCCAAGAGGAGGCTCCGGCTAGCAACAGCTAGCTCAGTGGAGCTCCTGGCCCTGGCAGGTGGGCCGGGGGCCGGATGAAATGAGCTCGCGGGCCGTATCCGGCCCGCGGGCTGGAGGTTCCCCACCCATGCTCTATGGTAAAACCAATTTTCAGTAAAACTGGTAAAACCAAATGCCAATCCTGCTTCATGTATCTCCCTCCTATAGACCTTAGCCTAGGTCAGTGGTCGGCAAACTGCGGCTCGTGAGCCGCATGCAGCTCTTTGGTCCCTTGAGTGCGGCTCTGCAACAAATCTGCGCGCCTCGGCTTCCCGCTCGCTGGTTGTCGCTTGCGGAGCTCTACCCCAACTGGGCCGGCCGGCCGGCCCCTAGCTCCCCACGCAGAATCCCCGGAGTGGGGCTGGCCTCCTAGCCCATGGGGGTTTTCTCAGCCACATTCCCTCAGGGGGGGGTTGGGGCCCCTCGCCACCCCGGCTCAGCGCAGGTGGTGGGCTGCACTGGCAGGGTGGGGCTTTGTGGGGAAATGTGGGGGTGAGCATGCCGGCCGGGCTGCCCCAGCCTGCGCTTTCCTCTCCGACCTGGGCAGGCCTCTCTCTCCCTGCACAGGCCAGCGGGACCCCGGCCTCTCCTGCGCCCCAGCCCCGGCGCTGCCCCGGCCCTCCCTCCCTTTCCTCCCCGCCTTTGTCTGCAGCATCCCCGCTGCCAGCTTTGTCTGCCCGCCAGCCGCTGCCACCGCCCGGGCGCGATGCAGCCGGGGCCATGAGCCGGAGGCGGCAGGGGGCCGAGCGGCCGAAGCACAGCAACCAGGCCGTCCCGCGCCCGCATGGACCTGGCGGCGGCCGGCTAAGGTGATGGAGCAGGTGCTGGGCTTCGCCCACTGCAGTAGGTCTCCGCCGGCGGGCGGGTGGGCGAGCGGGCGAGGAGGGGGAGAGAGGCGGGCTGGGCTGGACTCCGCAGACCCCCCTCCTGCCTGGCCTCCCGGGGATTGCGGTGCGGGTGGGGAGAGGCACCCTGGCACACCGCACACCGCACCGCGCACTGGCCGGTGGGGCGCGGGACGCTGGGTGGGTCTGCCCAGGGCTGCCCCCAGCCCAGCTTCGGATGTGGGCCAGGCCTCTGCGGGCTTCAGCCCGGCACCCTCTCGCTCCCCGCCCCCCCCAACACGGAGAAATTTGGCTCTCAAAAGAAATCTTAATCATTGTACTGTTGATATTTGGCTCTGTTGACTAATGAGTTTGCCGACCCCTGGCCTAGGTGGTAATGAAGAGGCAGAGCTTTGGGAAGGTACAATGGAAAGTACCATTTCAGATTGCAAGGGAGGAATTTCATTTTTCAGATTTCCTCTATTATAATAATTTCTTGTAAGTGGAAAACTAGCACAGCATGCAAAGAAAATAAAATTTCATTCAGATATTGTAATTTTATTTTCACTTATAGGAACTTTTCAAATGTAACTCTTCCCATCTGCAGTCTGAAATGGCATAGCCCACTCCACCACCTCACAATTCTGCCACTTCATTCTACTGCTTGGGCAGAGCAGGACAACAGTGAGGCCTTCTAGGTCTGTTCAGCACTTTGTGTGAAATGGTGTACATGCCAGTCCATAATTCCCAGAATCCTTTGCAACATGCAGGAGTTCCATGGCAGAAGTACAGAGGCTCCTCGGCAGACAAGAACAGGTTCCCTCAAGACAGAAACTTTGAAATTAACTGGCTTAGTTCATAACAGACTCATTGCTATCAGTAAGCATGGTTTGTTCAACTTAATTATCAAGAGTCTCTGCCTCAGGGCTTTTTCTTTATGTGTATTCACTTAATAGTTGTAAAAATTATTGGCTTTGCACTAAATAAACACAGTACTTATGTGGAGATATATATTCATGTGCTGTACTGGCCTCATTCCTGTCAGATGCGACAGTACTGGAACTATGGTACCCAAGAGAGACATCCAGAGAGCTAGCAGGTCAGGCAAGGAAATGGCCAATGCCACATCACAAACAGCCAAGGTCAGGCAAGAAGTAAGCAGTCCTACTAGTTCAGCCATAGTTCACCCATCTGCTGTCAGCCAATGCTTCTACGGCCATCACTTCATACCCCACAAACCATGAATATGAACTCACTTGAACATGCTATTTCTCACTTGAACATGCTATTTCTGATGTAATTTCAGAACGCACATGGTGGAAATGCTTGTTTGAAAGGATTCCCCACAGAACAATCTTCCTCCAAGTGGAAAGCATACACAACAAGATGAAGGCTTCCAGCAGTGTTTTCCCTACAGTATTGGCTTTCCACATGCAGGGAATTTTCGCACAGGGTGGCTTCAAACTAGTCTCTCTCTCATACATTCTGAGATGGTAAATCCAATGGAAAAGCCAAGAGGGACAGGCTTTATGTTTTGTTAACCCTTCCCATAACATGTGGTTGAGGGGAAATCATGGCATTATGAGTGTCCATCAGGTATTCCACTTGTATAGTTGTTTCTTCTGCACAAACTCCCCCACCCCCAACTACTCTTGTATTCTACCTGCTGGGTTTTTTTGCTTTTCAGTTATAGGCAAGAAAGCCTTGATCAATACTCTTTCTTTTTTCAGACTTCTATTACTTTAAGGAAATCCGCAGCTGCCTTGCCGACAGTCAGCACTGGGGAAAATTCATTCCCTCTTGTAATGACATCAGAGGACAACCCTAAGCAAGTTAAGTGGGGTCTACCTAATGCCATTAATACTTTTCGTATGCTATGCATGTGCACAGCATTCAAAGAGAGCTCTCAGAACTATTCTACCAGTTCCAAAGGTAAAAAAAAAAATGTTTGTGTGGATTCAGGCAACTGATATAAATCCATACGTGTCTGCCAACACAAGCATTTTAGATGGCAAAAAGACCGGTTTTGTTCTTACAAGAGAAGGTATAGCATAACCTTATCTTTACTGAAAAGCCCATGTTTCCCATTTAAAGCTGTTTTATTACCACATTTACAATCTGATAATTTTAATTGTTGTTATTATCATTATTTGATCATATTAATTGAGGACCTTGGGTAGTATATAAACAGGGACAAATAGTTTAATCAAATTAAACTCTAGTTGATTGATTAGTGAAGCCAGGTGTATTCCATCTAGATGAGAGTTCTCACCTAGTTCTGATGTGTTTCCATAATAGAAAATGGAAAAAAAAAGCATTGTAAAGATGACCTTTCCTTCTAATAATGAGGGGTGACTTTCAGTTGAGTAAACAAAAGCCACCCCACACTTTGTTTAGGTTCATTGTAGGATTCCAGGCTGCAGCCATTATGCACCACAGCCCAATTTGGCTAAAGTGCCTTCCCTTGACCTCCGATAGGGGCTGAGTACCATACTATTCCCTCTCTTCTTCTCTCAGCTAGGACCCAGAGTTGGTCTGTCCTCACTGGCTTCTTTCCTCAAAGCTTTTGAAGGTCTGGGGTGTGCCTGTACCCAGAAGCCCTATGGGGACATGGCCCAGCCTGTGAGGGACCAATAGTTCTTTCTGAACATTTTCTGCCCTGTTAATCCCCTTTCCCACCCCCTGGATGGAGCTTCCCAACAACTGGTTGTCAGACAGGTAGCTGTCAAAAGGGCTAGCTGTCAGTGGCCCCTTGACTCTGAAAGGGCCAGCCGCCATTGATCAACTGGCTGGAATGGAGATCTTTATAAAGTGCATCTGTGACCCCACAGGGCTTGGTGGATGCTGGGCTTGACCATGTGGGGGGTTGAGAAGGAGGGCAGCCTGGTGTTGTCTCTACCACCCCTGGACAGCCATCAAGAGGTCTATATGGTTTGTTTCTTAGCACTGAACTATATTTACATTGAATTGAGCAATTGGTTACACTAGAGATAATTAATAAACTAAACATATATCATAACTGTTTTTTCAGTCAAAGAAAAAGAGTTCTACTCACATATTAAAACTTGGGGATGCTCATGGACCCAGCCTTGGTGTCTGCAAAGTATTGGCCAAGAGTGCCTTCCACTAGCTGCATTAGGTTTGCAAACTCCTTTTTGAGACTCAGCTAATCTGGCCACACTAATATATGCTTTTATAAGCTGCCCATTGGATTACTGTAATGTGCTCTATGTTGGGCTGCCCTCAAAGACAACCCAGAAACTGCAGCAGATTCGGAATACACCTGTCTAGCCGACAGGAACTTATCTCTCCCCTCTTAGAACAGCTATATTGGTTGCCAATTTGTTTCCAGGTCCAATACAAGATGCTGGTTATGACTTCTTAAACCCTACACATCCTAGGACCCATCCTAGGATATTTAAAGGACTGCCACCTCTCCTATATTCCTGTGCAGCATGCTCTATTTCTTGTCCTCAAATTCCCATCAGTCAGTTTCCCCTATGCTTAGGGAATCAGTTAGAGCCAATGCTTTTGTTGTTGTTTAAATCATAGCTCCCTCTCAATGGAATGGGCTCTCTGAGGAAGTGAGGGGGGGTGCCGTCTGTAGAGGTGTTTAAGAGATGCTGTAAGGCCATTTTATTTGCCTGGAGGGAAATTAGTGTGAATGTATGTGAGATTTGGGAGGAGAGAATAACTTTAAGGTGCCTGTTCCTTCTTTCTCCAACTTCAGCAGGCGTTGGCAGGTGAACATGCTGAAGGAGCTCACTGTCTTTCTTGTGCAGAGTCATAAACCTGGACCACTGAACCACAGATTCAGCCAACCTGTCATTCAGCAAGTACATTCCAGCCAGGGGACAGGAATACGAAGAAAGAATCTATCACAATCCCTCTTCCCTCCTGTCCCATGCTGAGTGAGAGAGAGACTGCTTGTTTGCCAGAATGTTTATTTGGAGTTTTAATTTTTCTCCTTCTAAAAAGTCCCCTTTTACTTATTTTACCTCAGAAGAAATGAGGCATCAGAGGCTTTTTCAAGTTAACAAACAGAGAACAGAGATTTATTAAACACTATACAAGGGATGGATTTGGAGGGGAAACTGTGGTTAGGTGAAGCATAGAACCAGCACTATTTTACAAGTTTCACTTCAGAGAAGGCATAGATCTTAGATGGCGTAGTTGGTACACAATCACAGTTCTTGACTTCACAGTTTTAGTTCAGTTCCCAGAACTTCTTATAGATGTTTCCGTACAGACTCTGCTGCCTAGCTAACAGGGAGTTGGAGATGATACAATCTCACTTCTCCAGAGAAACACAGAAGTATGGACATTTCTCCTCAAATCTCTCTTCCTGTTCTCACTGTAGATATAGCCCACTTCTGTGGCAGTAATCCCTGAACAACACCCTGTATTTGGAATATCTCCTTCCCAGAGCCTGTTTCCTTCCAGTGTCCTGAGAAAGGGTCCCTTTCCTCCCAATCTCTGCCTGTCACTCCACAAGATTTGTTTTACACCAGTTTAAGCAAATCTGAACCCTCAGGTTCCCAGAGTCAAACACAGCTACTGAACATGCAGGTTACCAATATCAGAAATTACATTTCCTTTCTTCAGAACAAGAGAGAGTTCGTTAGCTCCACCCACTCCCTTTCTCTGATCTTCTCTCAAAGATTAAATCCTTGTTTGTCACAAAAATGGAGACTCCACAGAAAGCGAAACGGATGTAGGTACATTTATGCATGTTTGGTGGTTTTGTAAAAAAATTAAGAGATTTTGGAGATTAATTTTAAAGGAAACTAATAATTTGATTAATTCAAAAAAATAAAAAGATCCTGCCTTTTGTTTATTGGGTATTCCTAATAGGAATTTAGATAAAGGTGATAGAGTCATATGCCAATATAGTTTCTCTGCAGCCAGTATTATAATAGCTAAAAATTGGAAGCAAATAAATAAACCTTCAATTAAAGAGTGGAGAGAAAAGCTATGGATGTATCTGGGGATGGCCAAAATTATAGATTCTTTACATGGTAAAGATATGGATGAATTTAGAAAAATATGGTCAAAGGTTACTGCATATTGGGATAAATGGGCAAAAATGGATTTTACAGCTGTAGTTAATGAATTATTGAGTAATGTGTTTTTTAATAAATGATTATAATAATAGATTATTATATACTGTCATAACACCGCTCCGGAAGTCCAACGGTGGAGGGCACATAGGTGCGTGGTGGAGGTTTGGGTACTATGTATTTTACAAATGATAGTAAACAATGTATTAGCAATGGTTGTAATAGTGATCTATATACTTTTTGTTTTTGTATTGAATTATGATTTTATTTTTGTTTTGTATTTTTTTTCATTTCTTTTTTTTTGTGTTTAATTATAAAAAGCAATAAAAAATTATATATAAAAAAAGAAAGAAAGCGAATCGCTGAAACCCGAAAAGCTGAATATCTATTTGGCTTTTTCAGGAATCGCCTATTCAGCTTCAGCCAGATTCCCATGTTTGGTATTCGGTCAACCTGAAACCCGAATATTGCTGAAATGGCTACTTTTCGGTTTATTTTCGGTTCAGGTATATCGATATGCACAACCCTAGTAGCCACCAGTATTTGTATCCTAGATCAGATCAGTGTGCGCCTGCAGGTGTAATGAGTGAGGATTTGGGAGTAGGGAGTCGTTGGGGTATGCCTTACTAATTGTTGAAAGGTAAAACCATAATAAATAAATGCATTGTTGATGTCCTTTAATGGGTCTGAATGCTCTTTAAACAGGAGTTACAATATGGTCAGTTGCTGGTTCTTGAATAAGATAGCTCTCTGAGATTGGAGAAGGTGCTACCTCTCCTGTTGTCAGGAAGTGGCCAGTGTATGTGAGTGTGTGAAGAATTAGCACTATGAAAGAGATAGTGAGAGGCATACTAACCTGAGCATTATATGTTGGCTGAAAACGTAGCACCTTGGGGTGCAAGATCTCTCTCTCTCATGGTCTGATGTGGAGTAGTGAGTGCCTTCCTGCTTTTCAGAAGTGCCTCCTTGCCTCAACATATGTTGTGCTTGTATATCTGTAAATAAAGCAAATATTATAACTCTCTGGTTTTTAATCCTCCAGTGGAAGCCAAAACATGGTTAGCATGACCCTTGGAACTTCTCACTGCTTTGGGAAGTGTGAAGCCTGTAGCAGTGTTTTAAATAAATCTCTTCCTATATTTCAAGATAAAAATACCGGCGTTCTATATACAACCGTGAACAGTGCTGACAAAAGTCTCCAATTTAATATGAAATCCAAGATGGATCATGCTGTAATAAGTACTGCCTGCCATTTGATTTGGGGTGGGGATGATTGTACAAGAAATTTCTGACTCTTATTGCAAGAATGGAAACTTACTGTCAATGGCCTTTCTATTTGCTGCTTAATCTGTCGAAGTCAATTAGGCGTTTAAGTTGTGGCCATGTATTTCCAGGAAGCTTTGTTGCTTTCTATTATCATCATGACAAAAAATAAACAATCCCTTTTGAAATCATAAAGAAAAAAATTGCATCCCACTGAGCTAACACTGTGAGTGCTATGTGGTGAAGCATACATGTAATGAATGATGAGACATTATGGATCAAATAATGGTGTAGAAGCGACTTTCACAAACAATAGAGAACATTTTGGATGCTTTCCAAATATCATTACTATTGTGTAATTTCAACACCAGTCCTGCTTCTGTCCAGCCTAGTGTCAAAGATAATAATCTCAGCAGAGAAATACAAAATGCACAACTGAAATTACACCTCTCAATTATTCTGTTTACTAGCATTGTCATACCTCTGTTTTCCATCTGAGTGATTCAAGAGAATAGGAACTTTGCTCCTTCAACCTTCTTTGAAGGTATAGCAGTTTCAAAATTTGGCTTTAATATTTAATTTGGTTTATGTGGGGTGGGGGAAGAATGTGTTTCCTTACACACTTTGGAAGACAATGCAAATATCTACTTTTTATTTTAAAAAATAGCTCTAATTATAATAGAGTTAGGCTGGATCTAAATTTTTATTTATTTGTTTCAAAATTTTATTAGCTGTCTTTTTTCCTTACAAAGTTCAAGGTGACTTACAATATAAATAAAATATGTAAAATAGAATACATAAAAACCTGTATGCCAGAATGAGGTAAGAATGGGGATGCTGTAAATTTCATGGTAAATGTGTTTTACTGTGATGATCAGATGTGCGCCAATCACCAGGGCTTCAGCACTAGGGTTGAGCATATCGATATACCCAAACTGAAAATAAACCCAAAATTAGCCATTTCAGCAATATTTGGGTTTAAGGTCGACCAAATACCCAAACCTGGGAATCTGCCCAAAGATGTAGTGGTTGCTGATAAGTTGATGTGATACAAACAGTATCTCCATAAAAGCATGCTTTCCCACAGGTTGGCATACAGCTTCCTGAATGCTCAGGATGCTAGTGTCTATGAGCTACTCAGTGGAAAGAGCTATTTGCCTTTTGATTCTCAATGCTATGAAGTGGGGAGTTACATTAGCACAAATGTTATACTTGAAGTAGCACATAGCTGCAGCCCACCATCAGTACTCTTGAGTAGTCTGTGCCATCCATGCACAGCTTGCCATTCCCTCTACATGCACTGCACATGTCTATGCATGCTGTATGTAGTGAAATGGATGCACATAAAATCCATGTATGCATGCCAGTATTTTCTATGGGTTGTCCTCCATTGTATTGTCACTGTTCTGTGAGGTAGAGAAGGATGAGAGAAACAATAACTGGCACAAGTTCCCCACAGAGAGCTTCTTGGTTTAGCCAGGATTTGTACTCAGGCCTCTTTGATCCAAAGCCAGCACATTATCTGCTATACATTGTCTCCATCATAAGATCCATATTAGAGAAAACACAAACAAGATGGTTGAAGAAATCCTTATTAAAATTGTGCATGAATTTCAGCATTCCACCCCAGAAATGAATGGTATGGGACTGATCTTGATTTCTCTATCAATAGCAGTGCCCAAAAACCCTCAGTGGAGCAGGATCTGGCTCTCCATCACTGACAGTTAATAATTAAATCAAATATTATATTCAACCTTAGAACATAGGCATCAGCTTCTTTCAAATTGCATTTCCTTCCTGTTAGGGCCATTAGTGTAAACCAGACTGCCTTTAGAAAACCCCTTATTGCTGCTGTCTTTCAGCAGAGTTCCTGAAATGGATAATGTGGCGCATATTATGGGCAATTACACAGAACTCCCTAGTGACAGGGTTTTCGACTTTCAGAATAAAACAGCTGGAACTACAGGACTGTAAACTAATCAGAAACCCAAAGAGAGAAAACCAGGAGACGTTTTTGTTTCACATTGTTAGAATATGGATAAAAGACTAGCATGAAATACTTGCAAACCCTTTAAGGAACGTCAGCCACAGCTACATTTTAGGAATACCAAGGGCTTTTGAAACTCATACAAACACTTGAAAGCTGATACTAAGGCTGTTCCAAGTATGCACATTTCCTGGTCAACACAAAGCCTATTACTACTATTATTATCTGCCTGTCAATCCAGTAAGTCAGGCGAAAAACAAACCATAAAGGATACCTCTAAATCTCATTCCACCCCTACCTCCCAAAATAAAGTAATTTCTCTAGCTGGGTGCAGCAGTTGTGTCTGTACTAGATACCACTTCTGATCCCATTTTCTGGCCTGGGATTAATTCACAAAGCTAAAATTCTCTTTTCTTTCCCCCTGTTCTTAGACTGAGGTCTTGAACAATAAAACCATAAAACTTAAGTAAGACCCATCTCTAAAAACACCTCCCTTCGTCTCTTCTCTGCAGCCTCCAAAAAAACGAGCAACAAAAAACGTACACTGTGAAGGTCAGAGTCCACAAAGCTAAAACTGGTGGTTTTTGCAGTCTGGGACAGATTCCAGCTATGGCTCCCCTCGTAAGTTCACTGAGTCACATGGGAGCTACTGGGTTTTTATTTTATTTTATTAAGAGAAAATAAGAATACAACAACAAAGGAAAACAGAAATACAACAAAAGAAAATGGAAATATAACATTACTAAAATACTCATAATACAAATTCTTAAGAAGAAACTAAGACCGTGCTGCTAATATAACTAAAATATCCATAACAGTGAACCAAGCACTACTCTATCTATTTATCTAAAATCTGCATGATTGTCACTTCCCTCCCTCACTGTGATTTACACATTGGAGTGTTTTTCCATCTTTGAAAATGTTACATTCCAGCAAGCGTCCAGTTCTTCTGTATTTTTGTCATTATTATAATACGTCAACTTAATTAAAGCATAGGTTTCTTTAACCTTATCAAACCAATTACCGTATTTTTCGCTCCATAACACGCACTTTTCCCCCTCGCTTTTGAGGAGGAAAATGTCTGTGCGTGTTATGGAGCGAATGTGCACAGAGCCGGCTGGGCCTGCTGGAACGGCGGGGCCAGCCGGCTCTGTGCACATTCGCTCTAGGCACACTGGAACGACACGAGCTGTGCGCCCCGCCCGCCTCCTAGCTGGGAGGAGGGGCGGGGCGCACAGAGCCGGGGGGGGGGTTAAACTGCTCTGCGCTGCCTGGGCAGGCAGCGCAGAGCAGTGTAAAGACCCACCGTCTTTAACCTCCCCCCCCCCGCTCGCTTCCCGGTCCTGAGACTCAGCTTTTGGGCGGGGGGTGGGAGCGAGCTTCAGGACTGGGAAGCGCGTGGGGGGGGGTCAAAGATGGTGGTGCTGGGCCGGCTCCTGCTGGGCTCCTGGGCTTCATTCCCCGGGCGGGAAGGAAGGAGGGTCCCCTCCCCCCTGCCCTGGCTTTCCCTCCCCCTGCCCTGGCTTCCCCTCCCCCCTCCCTGGCTTCCCCTCCCCCACCATCCCCCCACCCCCGCGGGCGAAGGCGGCGTCTCCCCCTCAGGACTACCACCCCCACCCCAGCCTTCCTTTCTTCCCTCTCCCACTTCCCCCTCGGCGATCCCCGCTGCATGGAGGCCGGGCGAGCAGAAGGGAAGGAGGGAGGGTCCGGCGGATCGTCCCGGCGGCGGGATCTGGTCTCGCTCTCCACCCTCCCCACCCGGCCTCTGTGCAGTGGGGGGGGGGCTGGGCTGGCAGAGGTACCGGTTGATGCCCCCTCCTCTCTCCCCCCCATTCTTGAGCCTCCCTCCCTCTCTCCCTCCCTGGGCGCACATGGGCCAGATCTGACCACGCGCGCCAGCCAGAAGCCCTCCCCTCTCCCTTACCAGGCACACATGGGGCCACTTTCCCTCCTCCCTCCCCGGGCGCACACGGGCCTGATCCGGCCTGGCGCGCCAGCCTGCAGCCTTCCCTCCTCTCTCCCTGGGCGCACACGGGCTGGATCTGGCCCCGCGCGCCAGCTGAAGCCTTCCTTTCTCCTTCCCTGGGCACACGGGCCAGATCCGGGCTCACCTGGGCCAGGGGCTGGTGGGAGCAGAGGCACTAAGGACTGAACCTGGGACCTCCTGCATGCCCAGCAGAGGCTCTGCCACTGAGCTCACAGCCCCCTCCCCTCGCTTTCCCCGCCGCCCCCTCTCCCGTGTGATCCTGGCCAGGCTCGCTTTCCCCGCCACCGCCCCCCTCTCCTGGGCACAGTCAGGCTGCCCATTGGTTTGCATGGCAGTAGACCTGGCCTCCTGACTGAGACAGGAGGCCAGGTCTACTGCCATGCAAACCAATGGGTAGACCTGGCCTCCCTGGGGCATTCACTCCATAAGACAAGTTTTTAGAGGAGGAAAACAAGATTTTTTCTTGTTATCCTCCTCTAAAATCTAGGTACGTGTTATGGTCAGGTGCATGTTATGGAGCGAAAAATACGGTATTTAAACCAGGGAGTTTTTTGCTTTTCCAGTATCTTGCAAGATTTGTTCTTGCAACTGTTAGTATATGGAAAAACATAACTTGAATAACCTTTGGTTTATCTGGAGGGAGCTACTGAGTTTTGTGTGTGAAAGTATGCCTCTATCACTCCTGAACTTATAAAACTAGATCACACCTGTGCCGTACTTGTACACTGCCCAGTATGTACCCATGTGGCAGGTCTGCTGCTTTGACCAGGGCCTTGTCACTATTCCCTCCTGTAGGTACATTAAATCAACCTCTGGCCCATTGTGGGCTTTTTCTTTGATTGTTCCCTCTTTGTGGATCACCCTTTCTGTACCTGTCAGGAAGGCATCCCATTAGTTGCACTTGCAGAAGCTGTGTAAGGCTGACCTTTTCAGGAGGGTTTTGCTAGTGGATGGTTAATATTTTTGGGAAGTTATCATTATTGTTGATGGAAAATTAAACTGATGACAGTTGATGTTAACACTCTAATTGTAAGCCGCCTTGAGTCTATCATAGAAGAAAGGCAGGTTAAAAATAGAAAATACATAAATATGATGGAATGGGGATTTGAACACAGGTCTTTCCATTTGAGTATAACAGTACATTGCACTAGCTGTCAGCATGTGGTGACTCAGCTCTTGGCAGCAGAAGGTAAGATCTGAACATTGGGCCCAATGATTCCCCTTCGTAGGCACAGAGATTGTCTGAAGAAAGACCTCCATGAAACATTACACAGCCTAGTTTTCCTGCCTCAGCATGCCCACACGGGCATGCATAAAGATGATGTGCCAAGTCATTATAGAGAAAAGGAGATGCACCTTTTACATTTTTTTCTAGACTTGGCCCCCTCTGCTTAGTTAGGGAATGGCAACTTACATGAGCAGAAAGGGAGGGTATATCAGAGCCAGTGGGGTATGGTGGTGAGAGTGTCAGTCTAGGAATGCATTAATATCCTCACTCAACCATTGAGCTATTGGGTCAGTCACTCTCTCACCATAACCTATGAAACATAATTAGTGTGAGGGCAAAATAGAGATGGGATACAAATGTGAGAAGCAGACAGACAGGCATGAGAGGTAGATAGACCACTATTCCCACAACAAGTTGGTACAGCTCCTGTGAATGGGAAGAAACAGGGCCTATTTTATTTATGTATTTATTTACATTATTTATAGTTCACCGTTCTCACAGGATACAAGGCAGGTTACACGTAGTAAGTCAGTACAATTAAAAAATTGGGACATTAAAAAAAATTGCATGAGGATTGTAGAAGTCTGGAAACCAGAAAGAATGAAAGCATAGCATAAATATTAACATGACACATTAGGCAGCACAAAAATTACATAATTGGATCCTACTTACAGTAAGTTATACACAGCAGTATGGAACCCAGTCCCTAATAATTTATCCATGTACGTTTATAAACCATTTTGTACAGTGCAACCCTTTTACTGATGGAGAAAAGCTCTCTTCAATAATTCCATTTTCCATAGTTTGTGGAAAGCCAGGAGAGTGTGAGGTTTCCTTACCTCCCTGTATAGGCCTTTCCATAAGGAGGGAGCCACAATGGAGAAAGCATGTGTATGGGCAGTTGTTGTGTGGTGATATCCTCGCACATGGACAAGTGTGCAGGATCTGGAGTAGAACCATTCAGAAGCTACACAGTGCTGGGCACCCAGGAACGGAAGTGACCTGGATGGCATCTTGGGCGAAGCTCCAAACCACTGGGAGAAAGAATGTTTCCAGCCTTTTCTTCATAACTCCCTGAGGTATGAAAGGGTGATGTCTCTCTCCAAGCAAAAGAAAGGACATATTACACGATGTGTGAAGCAAGCTGGAACACCTGGATTGTAGCAAGGAATCATGTTTTCAGGGTATCTCATGAGTAACACTTTAATATGGATTATAACACAAAAAAGTTTTTTGTTTTTTTTAAAAAAAACCTCTCTCAATAAACTGCAGCTGTACGTATGCAATTAAGATTGGATTTGGGTGCATGTTTGGTAAAGGTCTTTTAACTGTTTTTCCCATTCTGATTAATGTAGGCAGTGTGACAGTTCCATTTAACTGTGCCCTCTCTGCTGTAGCATCCTGGACATGTACCACTGCTGGTCAGCATTAACTAAGAATATGGTTAACCAGACCCATCCTTTGAAATAAACATGGACTCTGATGCATCTAAGTAGCATTTGTACTTCTTATAGCTTGTGCAAACTCCCAAGGAAATCAGTAGCATTTTCACCTCTCTGGAAAAGAAAAAAGTTTGCTATCTGACATTAAAATACACACAACCTACGTTATTGTTCCTGAAACACGCAAAGCAAGTCTATATACACCTGCAAAGAGATCTTCCACCTTGTGGGAGAACTGACTTCATTCTGGCTATATTTAGGACTTCTTCAAATTGGCTGACAGGAAAGCTGGAAGGTTTTCAATACTGCCTACTTTGGGGGTACTGTGTGTGCTTCATTACTAATGAGCTCAAGCTAGCAGCCATCTGAGAGAAACATTACATTGTTTTGAGAAGTGTGAGTGTCAGCCTTTGGGGGATGTCGGTATGTATGCCACAATATGCTGTCACTGTGACATGTGAATAGTGAAGGCGAAAGATTCAGGATGGTCCAAGGAAACTTTTGGATCTCATACTTTTAAAATCCAATAATTTTGGAATAAGAAGAAACAGTAAATACTACCATCCCACCAATAATTTGCCCTGGCTATTCCCAACAGGGGATTCTATAGAGTAACAAAGTCCCTTATCCATCACACTATAAGCCCTTCCTAGACCCATCTCCAACTCTGATACAGCACATACATTTTCTTAAATCTCTGTAACCATGAGCCCTAGAAACCCTTATTTTTGAATGCTGAGATTCCTATGAATACAAAGGACACTGTGCTTGATTTTCTAACTACTGTTACCTGAAATTGTTGCTAGGGCCCACACTGCTAAAAAACAAATAAAAAAAGACGTGGTGGTAGACATATTTTTTACATAGACGAGTACTGATATTTGACTGGCTTTTACATTCTTTCTGTAGAGAAAGGGGAGAAGTCCTTGGATTCTTCTAGTTATGGCATCTAGAAATGTGTTCCAAGACCCCTAAATAACTGACCCCAACACCCTATGAAGGAAGCCAAAGTGTTTCTTTCACATGTTGTGTAATTGGGGCCCTCAGGGACTAACTGCAACACCCCCAGAAGCCATTTTCCCAATCCTCCTGGTTCTTCCTTCCATTCTTGAGGCAGATGGCCTCTCCTCTAAAAATTAACTCTTTTTTATTACCTAATTTTTTGTGCGTTCTTTACCACATTTCTCTCCCTTGGCACTCATGATGCTGGAGGCGGGGAGATGAATATTTGGATTCATTATTCCCCTGCAAGGAAGAAATAAAAAGGCAGAAAAGGACCTTTGGTTTTTGTGAGCCTAGCTGTTAAAGATTGAAGAAATCAATATCTGTCTTTTATTAAGCTTCAGGTCACCAACTGATAACATAATTGTCACTGTGGTCTACCAAGTGTCATGGCACAGCCAGGTTCAGGGGACACCGATGACTCCTCTGTTGAAGAGTCAGCCGGCAGCCCTGGCTTCTATACACAGCCAGCACCAGAAGTGGCATAGGAAGAAGCAGCCCCTCCAGGGTCAGACCCAAACCCACAGCCAGGGACCAGCGCAGCAACTCCTCAGCCCTCCAGTTCTGAGCCGGCTGCAGAAAGCCAGCTGCCTGTCTGCTAGGGTTGCTAGGTCCCTCTTCACTACCGGCGGGAGGTTTTTGGGGTGGAGCCTGAGGAAGGCGGGGTTTGGGGAGGGGAAGGGCTTCAATGCCATAGAGTCCAATTGCCAAAGTGACCATTTTCTCCAGGGGAACTGACCTCTATTGGCTGGAGATCAGTTGTAATAGCAGGAAATCTCCAGCTAGTACCTGGAGGTTGGCAACCCTACTGCCTGCTCATCCCCCTCATCACCAGAGCCTCAGGAACGGCACAGGAGGCAGAAACGTCTGATTTTGCAGGATCAGAGATGAAGTGCTCGACTGGCAGCTAGATACAGACCCAGCACGGACAGTGGGGATGAGTGCTTGCAGGGGAAGGTCTGAGGTGGCTGGCCGGTGCATAGCATTACAGGCTGCCTGCGTGGGGTGCTGCTGATAAGCAGCTAGGAAAAGTGTAGCTGTGTGGAAGCAATATGTCTATCCACTCCTGACCTTGCAGTGAACTGTTGCTCCGACTGGACTTTGGCTTGAACCCTTGGACCTGGCTTTTGGATTACCTTTGGACTTGCCCCTGTGAGGTTTGAAACTGTTTGGTGTGTGTGTGCTGGGGGATCACTATACCAAGTAGGATTGTAATTCCACCACCACCACCCATTTTATCCTCACACCAACCCCATGAGGCAACTTAGGCTGAGAGAGACAGAGAAAGAGAGAGTGATTGGCTCATCCTGTGGACTTAATGGCATTATGCGGATTTGAGCATATTTTTTTCAGATACTACTATGACATTCTAACAATTGCATCACACTAGTTCTCATATTAGTTTAAATAATAATGGTGATAATATGGTAAGGGTCTGAAATTATTCTTGCCCCTGTTGATCTCACTGAAACAGAAAAAATAAAGCCAGACTAAAGAGTAAAATACTTTGGCTCAACATTTTGCAGGAACTCCAGAGATTCTTCCTGCCTATTGCACTTCGGTGGTGATAGAAAGTGCTATCAAGGGGCAGTTGACTTATGGCTACCCTGTAGGGTTTTCACAGCAAGAGACTTTCACAGGTGGTTTTCCATTGCCTTCCTCTGCATAACAACCCTGGACATCCCAGCCTAGTACTAACCCGGGCAACCCTGCTTAGCTTCCAAGATCTGATGAGATCAGACTAGCCTGGGCTATCCAGGTCAGGTATTTTACATTAGTCAAATTAATTTCTGGCTATGTTTTTTATCAGAGTAGCGTACCATAGAATTCTGTACCATGAAAGGGTTTGACTATATTGAAACTTGAGAGCCAGTATGGTGTAGTGGTTAGGAGAGGTGGACTCTAATCTGGAGAACTGGGGTTGATTCTCCACTCCTCCACATGAAGCCTGCTGGGTGACCTTGGGCCAGTCACAGTTCTCTCTGAACTCTCTCAGCCCATGCAGATGCAGGCAATACCAAACCATATCTGAATGTCTCTTGCCTTGAAAATCCGACGGGGTCACTGTAAGTCAGCTGTGACTTGATGGCACACACACACACACACACACATTGAAACTAGGTATATTTTTGAATTTTGAAAGCTTGCTGATTCAATTCAAAGAGTGCCATTTTGATATTGCTTCTGCTTTGTGAGTATTGAATCAATGAGCCTTTATTGCTGTGTCATTTACTCATTCCATTTTTTGACATAAATGTACACATTTTCCAATTATGTGTCAACCAATTAGCATTACACATTATATGTATATTGTACATTTCCTGCATTTTCTGCCTACCATCACTATCTTCTGGAATCAGTTAGCAACATAGGTGCAGAATGATCAAAGCACAGTACCCCCTACTCTCAATCCTGCTTAGTAGAATCAACAGGGATGAATGCTGCCTGTCACTGTCCTGGCAAAGATCATCAGTCAGTGTAACCAAGGTTCAATCCCACACCCAAGCCTGAATCTTGATTGAAATGGGTTTAGATAATCCAGTCACCAACCACTTGAGTACTGTATCCAAGGTCAGTATGTTGGCCTCCAGGTGATAGTTATTTAGGTCATAATGAAGTGGAGAAACTGCTAGAATGGATGATGGCCAATAAACAGAAGCTCATTCTAGACAAGATTGAGAAGGAGTTGGTCAATGACAAAGCCCCTTAAGGAATGAGAGATTCAAAACAGATAAAAGGAAGTATTTTTTCACACAACGCATAGTTAAATTGTGGAACTCCCTGCCCCAGGATGTGATGATGGCTGCCAGCTTGGAGGGCTTTAAGAGGGGAGTGGACATGTTCATGAAGGAAAGGGGTATTCATGGCTATTAGTTGGAATGGATCCTGGTCATGCTGCATACCTGTTCTCTCTAGTATCAGAGGAGCATGCCTATTATTTTGGGTGCAGGTAGGATGGTGCTGCTGCAGTCATTTTGTTTTTGGCTTCCTGGGGCCACCTGGTAGGCCACTGTGTGAACAGACTGCTGGACTTGATGGGCCTTGGTCTGATCCAGCAGGGCCTTTCTTATGTTCTTATGAGGGGACAGAATACCCTGCAAGGTGCTGCATTCACCCTGGAAGAGCAGATTCATAGCTTCAGGGTGCTGCTTGATCTTGACCTATATCATAGCTAGATTTACTTGCATCCATAACTGCAGCATTTCAGTTCCAGAAGGGGAGAGAGCTGAAGTTCTCCAGTCTGTATTGGAATGGAAATCACACAAGATCGTTGAGACTGTTAGTGTATCCTTCAGATAACTATTTATGTATTTTACAAATAGATGCTGCTTCACATATCTGAATATATTTTCTTTGACTGTCATGCCTGAATAAGCAGAAGCACAGAGGGTGTTGTGCGCTGCCCCCTAAATGCTAACTGAAATAGTCCCAGAAAGATTTCCTGTTAAGGAGAACACTGTTATCTGTATGAACAGCAGCAGCATGATTCTGAGATGCTGTGTCACATTTTTTAGTCAGCCCTGCCTCCAAGGAGCTCAGTGTGGCATACCTGGTTCTCCCCGCCTCTATTTTATCATGACAACAACCCTGTGAAGTACCGGTAGGTTATACTGAGAGAGACTGACTGGCCCGTTATCACCTGGCAAGCTCAAGGTGGAAAAGGATTTTGAACATAGATTTTTCCAATACAAACCCAATACACATAACCATTACATGCACTCTCTAAAAGATACTCTGTTCTTCCTCACCTGAGGCCAGACAATTGTCCAAGGAAAACCTTTCTCTCATACGGGTGCTGAATGCTTCCATTTCCCTCTCAACTTCTTGTGAATTATGGCAAATTCAGTATTTTCTTATTCCCACAAGAATCTGTTTTACCAAAGAACCTATTGCAAAAATTTAGAGCATGTAAAACAAGATGTTCAGTCATAACTTAATCTCATATTGCAATGACATCCTTTATGGTAAAACGCTGTCTGTTACACACTGACTGTATTCCCTCAGAAGTACCAGCTGACCTCTCAGTTGCCAGCTTGGAGACAAGAAAGGTGTGTGTAGGGAGTAATGGCTGGGCAATAAGACTTTAGAGTAATGCCATGCCATCTCAATGACTTGCTGTCCTTAGTAGACCTTAGGGTAATATGGAAAAGTTTGAAGAATGCACAAGCTTAGGAACCCCTCTGTTGTTTTTATATGGAATAGGCTTGCTCTGAATATATTTCCATTTATTTCTATGGAAAACAATCTGGACATTTGTTAATTCAATTAGTCAACTGCTTTGCACCTTCCGCCTAATTTAAAGTTAATGTTCCACATTTAGGCAGGTTAATTAATTGCTTTCAGTTTTAAGTGAGAATAAAAGTTTAAGGTGTGACCACACTTCTGAGGAAGACATGCTGTTGATGCCTTAATAGACAAATGTGTTGGGGGGAAAATGATTCTAAGAACATTTCACAAGTTCACAGCTGAGCTTCTCAAACTCAGCTTAGGCCCTGTGTTACTAGGCTGGGGTATCTCTTCCTTTTGATCCAGGAGAAAACAGCATGCAGGCAGCAGGGTATGTGCACAGATGGGCTTTTTCCCATTAATCTAGATGTGCACATAGGAAGGTTCTGTGTGCACTCTGGGTTGCCCTCCCCCACAACTATGAGATCAAGGTGTACGTATGCAGTTTGCATCATTTGTATCTGTTGGTCATCTAGTGCAAAGGGTATGACTCAGTCCTAAGGATGGGGGCTGGTAAATTCAGCTGCAGCCTTTCCCTCATACTGCTAGGATTGCAAAAGTATGTATGGGGCAGCACAGCTTCTGAAAGCCACCATAGCTCCCCAGAAAAAAATGTCCTCCAGGCCCTCCCCACACTCACAGTAAAAGGATACAAACCAAACATGTAAAAGCAAACCATGTGACTTGCCTGGTCCAATGGGTCTCCAGCATGAAAAGGTTCTCTAGAATTTTATCCCCCTGCATTTATTTATTTATTTCATTTATACCTCGCCTTTCTCCACAATTGGGACCTAAAAGCAGTTTACATTGTTATCCACTCTTCCATTTTATCCTCCCAACAAAACTATGAGGAAGGTTGCATGTTCCAGGTTGGGAAATACCTGGAGATTTTGGGGGGTGGAGCCTGAGGAGAGTGGGGTTTGGATAGGGGAGGGACTTCAATTACCAAAGCCGCCATTTTCTCCAGGGGAATGGATCTCTGTTGCCTGGAGATCAGTTGTAATAGGAGGAGATCTCCAGCCACCACCTGGAGGTTGGCAACCCTAACTATGAGGTAGGTGTGGGAGAGGGTCTATATGGATACCTATTATGGAAAACCGTGAGCTCTGAGCAGAGTTTAGAGGAGGATCATGGTCTTGGAGAGGTCCTGAATATAAGCTGTGTACCAGTGCCAGCCACAGCCTAGGTGGGAGGAGTCTTCCCAGGGTGGGGCATGTTAGTCCTAACTAGAAGAAGAAGAAAAAGAAGCAGAAAAAGAGTTGGCTTTTATATGCCAATTTTCTCTACCTTTTAAGGAACATCAAACCAGTCTACAATCTTCTTCCCTGCCTCTCCCCACAACAGACACCTTGTGAGGTAGGTGAGGCTGAGAGAGCTCGAAGAGAACCGTGGCTAGCCTAAGGTCACCCAGCTGGCTTCATGTGTCAGAGTGGGGAAACCAATCCGGATCACCAGATTAGAGGCTGCCGCTCCTGTGGAGGAGTGGGGAATCAAACCCGGTTCTCCAGATTAGAGTCCATCGCTCCTAACCACTAAACCATGCTGGCTCTAGAACATCACAGGCCACAATCCCAAGACTAGAAGGTGCATGAAAGAGCTCTGTAGGCCAGCAGATGTAGTCCATGATCTCCTAGGCTCTTAGCTGGAGCTTGGTTACAGAATCCAGAAAATAATAATGCATATGATTGATCAGGCTCTTTCACGCTCCATGAATCGCCTTAAAAGATGCATGAGTATTTTTGTATGAAGTTATATCCCATCTTGTTAGTCCCTAAGTGATCCTCCATACAAATTAGCTGCATTTTTTAACCTTTTTCTATATGAGTCTCTGAAGACCAGAAAACCAAAGATTTTGGTCCAAGCCAATGCAGAATGTCAACCGAAATAAGCTTATGGAAAATGTATCTAAAATTGACAAATAAAAATTGATTTGTTATAAGCATGCAGGCGCAAAAGACTAGCCTGATTTTTAAGCATGGCTGTCCATGAAAAGATTTATGGATATTTTGAACAAATTCTGCAAAGTGACCACAGTCATGCAAGTTCCTCACCTGCCTGGCCGACAACCTCCTTCATCAAATGGTGAAGGTAGCTACAAGGGGCTCAGCTATACTCGACTTAATATTGACCAACAGGCAAAAGATGGTAAATGAGGTGAAGGTGATGGGGACTTTAGGGGGAAGCGACCATTTCCTCCTAGAATTCCTTTTGCTGTGGGGGACCAAAGAGGTTCGTAGCCACACGTGTCTGTTAGATTTTGATAGGTCAGATTTTAATAAACTCAGAGGCATGATGAGAATCATTCCATGGGCAAGACTGCTGGAAGAGAAAGGAGCAAGTGAAGGGTGGGCTCTCCTAAAACAAGAGCTCTTGAAAGCTCAAGCCCTCACTATCCCAACAAGAAGGAAACATGGTAAAGGATCCAAGAAGCCAATGTGGATGAACAGAGAACTCTATGATGAGCTAAGGGAGAAAAAAAAACATGTTCAAGAAATGGAGGCAAGTATACTAAAGAAAAGTATCTGCAGGTTTCTAGGCACTGTAGGTCAGCCATCAGGGAGACCAAAGCTCACAGTGAGTTGATGTTGGCCAGGGAAGCTCACTACAACAAGGAAAGCTTTTTCAGATATGTGAGGAGCAAAAGCAAGGGGAAAGAGGCCATAGGCCCATCATTGGGTTAAAATGGAGAAACTCTGACAGAGGACAGAGAGAAAGCAGAAAGACTTAGTGCCTATTTTGCCTCAGTTTTTCCCCTGAAAAAGACAACAGGCTCATCTAGAAATTATAACAGGCAAGGGAAGGCATCTGAGCTGCTGGTTGACCTGAACAGAGAGGTAGTTGAGAAGCACCTGGCTGCACTGGATGAATACAAATCCCTGGGGCTAGATGGTATGCACCCGAGAGTGCTCAAAGAACTTTGTAGAGAGCTTGCAGAGCCTTTGTCCTTCATTTTCCAGACCTCTTGGAGAATGGGAGATGTGCCACAAGACTGGCGGAGGGCAAACGTTATCCCAATTTTCAAAAAAGGGAAGAAGGATGACCCAGGTAACTACAGGCCAATCAGTTTGACCTCAATCCCAGGGAAGATACTGGAGCAGATATTAAAGAGATCAATCTGTGAGCATCTGAAAGACAACTCAGTGATTCGGGGAAGTCAGCATGGATTTATCCCCAATAGGTCCTGCCAGACCAATCTCATTTCCTTCTTTGATAGAGTGATGAGTTTACTGGACCGAGGGAATGCAATGGATGTTATTTACTTGAACTTCAGTAAAACTTTTGACATGGTTCACCATGATGTTCTAACGGGTAAACGAGAGGACTGTGGTTGGAGAACCTCATTCAAAGAGTAATTGTCAATGGCATTTCATCTGAATGGAGGGAGGTGTCCAGTAGGGTGCCACAGGGTTCGGTTCTGGGCCCGGTACTTTTCAATATTTTTATAAATGATCTGGATGAGTGTATGTAGGGACTACTCATTAAATTTGCAGATGACACAGAATTGGGAAGAGCAGTGAACACACTAGAAGGCAGAGCTAGAATTCAACGAGATCTGAACACACAGGAAAAGTGGGTGGATGAGAACAAGATGCAATTCAACAAGGTTAAGTGCCGAGTTCTACATCTGGGTAACAAAAATGAGGGACATGCATACTAGATGGGGGATACACTTCTGGGTAGCAGTGTGTGTGAACAAGATCTTGGGGTACAAGAGGACCGTAAGTTAAATATGAGCAGCCAGTGTGATGCAGTGACAAAAAAAGGCTAAAGTGATCTTGGGGTGCATTAACAGAGGCACAGCATCCAAATCAAAAGATGTCATAGTTCCACTGTACACAGCATTGGTCAGGCCACACATGGAGTATTGTGTACAGTTCTAGAGGCCCCACTTCAAAAAGGATGTGGACAGAATGGAGCGGGTACAGAGGAGAGCGACAAGGATGATCAGGGACCTGGAGACCAAGCCCTACGAGGAAAGGCTGAGGGAGCTGGGAATGTTTAGTCTGGAGAAGAGGAGGTTGAGGGGACATGATTTGTCTCTTTAAGTATCTGAAGGGCTGTCACTTAGAGGAGGGCAGGGAGCTGTTCCTGTTGGCAGCAGAGAATAGGACTCACAATAATGGGTTTAAATTGCAGACGGAGAGGTACCAGCTGGATCTAAGGGGAAAGTTTTTTTCCAGTAAAAGTTGTTTGACAGTGGAATCAGCTACCTGGGGAGGTGGTGAGCTCCCCCTCACTGGCGGTCTTTAAGCAGAGGCTGGACAATCACTTGTCAGGGATGCTCTAGGCCAGTGATTCTCAACTTTTTTTGCTCCATTCCCTCCTTTCACCATTGTTCAGAATATAATTCCCCCCTTCCCAAGATATATCTAAAAAACCCACAAAAAACCTACAATTTTACAGATTGTACATAATCTACAGGACATCACATTTTGCTGAATAGTGGTCCCAATATCCCCCTCCCCCCATGGGGGAATTCCCCCTTGTTGAGAACCCATGTTCTAGGTTGATCCTGCATTGAGCAGGGGGTTGGACTAGATGGCCTGTATAGCCTCTTCCAACTCTATGATTCTATGAACTCTTTTCATTAAAGGGTGATTTTTTTAAAAATGATAGGCACTCTCCATCCTCCCCCCTTTGCCTTCAAGGCTGTTACAATTATTTACTGTTCCCTTCACTTTAAAAAAAGAGCCGTTATGAATGTGTATCTCCCAAGCACTTTCATTTTTGTGTCAATTTACAGATTTTATTATGGTCCTGCCAGTCCAAATTACAGTGTTTTCAATGCATCCAGAATCTACAGTGCTTCATTTTCAGACAATGGGGTTAAAGTTAATGAATGCTGATATTCTTGATGCTTAGATCCCATTGCCAGTTTTGTCCCTTTTAAACATCTTGTGTAATAAGAAGTAAACAACAACTGTGAATGATATGCTTAAATGTTCTCCTAGCAACCCGCCAGCCAATAACATTTTAGAACTAGATTTTAAATGACAGCAGCTTAATGATATTATATAAGAATTCGGTATGAGCATTACTTAAGAAGAATGGTCCCAATGGAACATTGCTTCATTCATGTTAGTTGGAATTCTTCTCTCTATCATTCAAAATTCTTCCTTTGCACGAAATCTGGAGGTATCAGGTTTCTACAAATGGAGCCAGGCTATTGGGCACTGTGGACTTGTATCCCAGTGCAAGTCTTACAAAAAATTATGAAAGAACATTTTCTCTCACTTCAATAATCTTAAGGGCACCCAGTGAAGCTGATAGGTAGCAGATACAGGATGAAGAAAAACAAAATACATTGTTAATGTGTAGAACTCACTGCCAAGTATGTTCCAGTGGCCACTTGTTCAGTTGCTTTTAAAAAGGGTTAGACAAATTCATGGAGGACAGGCTATTAGCCGTGATGATTTCACATTCAAAAGCAGTGTCTCTTGTGAATACCACTTGCTGAGAAGCAACAATGGAGGGAGGTTTTGATCTCCAAACCCCACTTGTAGGCCTTCCAGATACAGCTGGTTGACCACTGCAGAAAAAAGGTAGGGCTCTTTTTATGCCACTGGTTGAGGCTGACAGTGGGTTTGTGCATTCTCAGGGACTACCTCTTACAAACAAGCAGTTCCAGGGACTGGATTAGTGCATCCACTACATTGACCTATATCAGGAGCCCCCCATTTTTTTTAAAGCTTGTGGGTACCTTTGGAATTCTTACACAGGATGGTGTGCGCAACCGCAAAATGGCTGCCACAGGAGGCAGAGCCACACACACACACACATACAGAGGAAGCCCAAGTACTGGGTAGAAGCGGAGTAATTTTAAAATATATATTAGGAAAACAGCACAAGAGAGAATAAAACCAGCACTTTGGTGGCTGCTGCAACTGAAACAACACTATTTTAATTTGCCCAGCCAACCAGATCTCCAGTGGCCAATCAGAAGCCCTGCTGGGCAAGTGCCCACCTGACCTGGCCTCATCAGCACTCTAAAAACAGCTGGTGCGCACCAAGAAAGTTGTAAGAGCGTGCCTTACTGCCCATAGGCACTATGTCGGGGACCCCTGACCTATAGATATTGTTGCTAAATTTGGAAATGCACACATATTGCCACTCAGATGGTCAGTATTGTCAGCTTTGACAACACATCCCTTGTGTGAGGGGGGAGGAGAGACAGACTGTGTTTCTCCTTCTCCCTAGACCAGTAATCAGAGCTTACCCTAATTATCATCTAATTGGTGAGCTGTTAGGTGCTGAAGTGACCAGACAGCCATGGCCATCAGCACTGGTTTCTGAATTGAGGCCATGGGTTTCTTTTGTTCATAGTTAGGATCAGACCAATTGCAGCATTTGGAGTTAGCAGGGAATCCTATCTGCCAGAATCAGATTAGACCATACCCCCAAGCTGGCAGGTGCATGCAGGTGTGTTGCCATGCACTTGTAACATGTCTAAAACTGTTTTCTCTGCAGGAATGTTGCTGCAGTTCATAGAGATGTTATTGTTTGAATGGCAAAGAACTGATTTTTGAGGCTACTGGTGGACATACCTAAAGACATACTTTTTGGTCCCTTCCAAGACTGTTACCAAGAGTGCCACCTGACAAATGCAGCACCACAGTTTGCTATGCTAGTATAAATTGCAAAGGCCCCAGTGGAATAAAGGCTTATATAGACTTTCTGCCATATATTTCTATAGAAGAAAATAAAAGTGTGGCACTCAGATTGAATTTAGTTGGTGGAGAAAGTTTTCCCTTTGCCTATAGGACCATGGCAACCTTATGGCAACTTCAGCTCCTTTGGTTTCTTCCATGGAAGATGTCTGTCATTATGTTCTAGGGGAGAAAATAAATCAACTCAGTTTAGGAATACAGATTATCTACCTAGGGAAAAATCCAACTCCCCTCTGCAAGCACTGTTAGCCCAAGAACCACAGCTTGGAGCAATTTTTGACCCCATTCCTCACCTACTCAGTGCCACCTCCTCTTCCTCTTTGATCTTTCCACCACCTCTTGAACTTAATTTTCCTGTCCCCACAGCCACTAACACATTTCCCCCTCTCCTCAACCTTCCTGTTGCCACTTTTACCCCTTTCTCCTGACACTGTTTACTTTTTTGAATACTCAGTTGCTTTGGGTTGCTAAGCAATCCCATAGTGCCCCCCATGACTTTTTGAGATTGTGCCTGGCATTTTTAAAAGTGTAACTCATCCACGGGGTGGGGGGGGGAGTTTAGCCTCCCAATCTTTTTTACTTTTGAGGGGGTTTTCCTGCAAACGTGGGGGATTCTGCAGGTTTATAAAAACATACAGCCTTTTTGTCCCTGGACCGGTTGTGCAGATTTGCTGATCTGCACTCTGGGGCCAAGTTAACCCTGTTCAAATTTATTTTAGCCTAGTTCTAATATGGGCAGGGCCAAATATAACAGCAATGTGGGCTCTGTGTGAAATTAGCCTGTCCAACATATGACCCGCTAGCTCAACCTGTCCATGGCTTCTTTTAAAACAGTATATTTCTTAAGTCCATTGTTTCTCAAAGAGTGTATTTTAATTTATTCACTATACTTCTCTAACACTTCTACTTTTTGCCCAAAGTAGTTTACAATAAAATCAAGGTGTACCAACCAACCAGAACATGACAATAGTTGAAAAATCTCCAAACATACAATGAAAACCGAGGCAGGTAGAAAAACAAAACAAACAAACAAAAACCCTAAACAATACAGCCTTATGCTGTCACCCTTGACTCAACTGGCTTCATATTTCACAGGGATGGGTCTGCCACAGAAAGCTTTCTTGCCCTGGAGGTTACAGATCTCACCTCTTTTAGGAAAGGTAGGGTGAGCAAGTTTTATTGAGAAGGTCTTGAGGTCCATCTAAGCCAGGGGTGTCAAACATAAGGGCCACGGGTCGTATCTGACCCTTTGAGAGCTCTGATCCAGACTGAGCGAGCCAACTCTCGATCTGGGCTGGTGAGGCGTGTCCTGGCCTGTCCAAGTAACATTTATGTCCTATCCGGCCCTCGTAATAATTGAGTTCGACACTCCTGATCTAAGCTCAGGAAGCAGTCCTTCCAATATGTGGGACCCAGACTGTCAAGTGCTTTAAAGGTCAGTACCAGCACCTTGAATTGGATCTGGAAGCAAGCAGGTAACTGGTGCAGCTGCTGTAATGCTGTTGTCATATGGGTGGTCTGACTAACTCCTGTCCATAGATAAGCTGCTGCATTTTGCACTAATTCCAAGTGGTCTTCAAGGGCAGCTCTAAGTAAAGTCCATCACAGGAATTTGGGGTGCTTTCACACATACTGAATAATTAACTTTCAATCCACCTTCAATGCACTTTAACGATCATTTGCAAGTGGATTTTGCCATTTCACATAGTAAAATCCAGCTGCAAAGTGCATTGAAAATGGATTGAAAGTGCTTTATTTGGCATGTGTGAAAACACCCTTAGTCTCATGTTTACAGTAGCGTTGATCAGTGTGGCCTGATCAGCTGCATCCAAGAATGGGCATCATTTTGTGCCTTGATGTAGTTGCTGGGAATTTCCCTGAATGCAAAATCTGAGGTGAACGTTATGGTTCCTCTTTAGGCAACCCTGCTGATGATGTAAAAAGTATAACAAGACTTGCACAAGTCTTGAAGGGATTGACACATTCCTGAATGGCTGCCAAATTTTGCCTGTATTTGAGTTGATTGATTGATCTTTATTATGGTTAATGACCAGCACAGGTAAACATAAAAGCACCAATTTACACAAAAATACAATATCTACACATCAGAGTAAAACATGCTAGATCCTTTGTTGACATAAATAAAATCACTTCGAGAGGAGGGGAACATATAATTAAAACTGTCGCCTCTCAATTTTCAGGGCTGTTGAATAGTGCAAACCCTCCTCCGTCGTAAGTCAATTGCAGCAGCACAGAATCTAGCCACTGAGTATGTTGTATCGGAGTCCGCATCTTGTAGCAGGGATGGAATATAGAGATGTCCCATGTAGCCAGAGAATTTGTAAATTAATGGCAAGATGAACCTTTCTCAAATAGCTGTATAATATTGACAGTCGAGGAGAACGTGTTCAAAAGTTTCTATGGCTCCAGAACCACAGGGACATTTTCTCTCCTCATATGGTGTTTTCCTGAAGCGGCCTTCCTGAATGTCTGAAGGGAGGGCTTGACATCTGGCCAAGGAAAATGCTCTTCTGTGTTTTGGAATTTCCAGATTGGTTAGATACTCCATAGGAGTTGTAAGATACCTTCTGGATTCACTAATAATAAAGTTTGGTGTTTTGGCTAGGTCTATTTGTCATTCTATATCAGTTATACGCTGTTTAATCATTGCCTTGGCCTGAGCGTAGCCCATGTCAGTTAATGCCAGCGGTGTGAAGCCTAATGTTGTCATTTGATCCATCACTGCTCGTTTCCATGCCGATTGAAAGTCATCCTTTATAGTTAAGGGAGCAAGACCTCGTGGATTGTATTTGAGTTGAATTTAGAGGTCCTTGCTCAGACAAAAATCTGAGGAATGGTAAAGGAGTTAAAACAGTTTCAAAAGAATAGCATAATTCCTAGGCAGGGGCATATTACCCATCCACAATCATAATTACAGAAGGGATAAGTAGCAAACGTCATGATGGCCCTTTGTAATAAAAAAAATCTTTGATACCTAAAAGACCATCATGGGACAATACATAGGAGGATCCCAAATTTGATCAATGAAGGATGAAAACAGTTTTAACTGCAGCCATACTCCACAAGTCAGCATCCCCCCAACTTCCTCCCTGTTCTCCTCCTCATCCTGTTAAGACCCCAATAAGCTCTTAGAATTCAAGTCTTCGTGTATTCGGCCCTTGCAGATTATTTCAAGTTATTTTAATGGTTACTGGATGCGGGTTCCTGCACTTTTATTTTATCTTTAGTCCATTTTGAAATGTATATGAACCACAACAGCATTCAAAAGACCTCTGTGTGTTTCAGCAACTTCTGAAGCATGTTAATTTCAAAAGAAGTTCAGCCTCTGAAGTCTGTGCTTAGAAAAAGTCCCATGGAGGTCCTTACAAGGAGGCCAAGGGGAGACTTCAGGGCTTTGGCAGATCTGAAAGCACTATGGAGTTTCATACCCACACAGCTTGTACCCTTGTCATCCTGGAACTAGAAGAGGAATGCTGCACACACGTTCACTCAACCCAGTCCTGCCTATCATCGTATACAAAACTCCTCGGTCCTAAAAGCCTACATTCATGTTGTCTTTCTTCATAATTAGCAAGCACTTTGATTGCATTCATCTGCTTTCTGTTAAACTAGTAGGTAACAAGATAATCCTCTTGAATATCAAGTCATCAGAATGAAATTTGGTACACATGTAACATGTTCAGGACACGGACCCTTGTTTCCAGTTCAAAAAACAGCTTGACCCCTATATGGGAGTGCAGCAATCCTTTCGCTCACCTGCAGCAGTGGAGCGGCCAACCGCCAGAGCAGAAGATGCACTCCTAAATGGAGTTCAAGGAGCCCAAAGGGCAAGTGCCAATGACATGGCCACCATGAGGAGAAAAAGCCTATACAAACTGGCTATCTGCCGTCACCATGATGGTATACCTGGTACACCCATATGCTGCTGTGGTGGTGGGGAAGTATGCTGGTGTTGACAGAACTGTGACTATGGGTGAAAAGGCACAGTCGCTTTATCCTCCTTTAATCCCTGGTTTAGCCAGGATCGAACGCACATTAGGCGAAACGCATGCGTTCAATCCTGGCTGAATCCTGGCTGAAACAGAGATTAAAGGAGGATAAAGTGACTATGCGTTTTCGCCCATAGGGCTTTCTTCCAGCTTTGTTAGGGCTGGCAGCCAATCAGAGCGGAGGATAATATGCCTGCTACAGGTAGCAGGCTGCAGGACTCCTCCCAGGTAAGAGAAAGAGGAGGACCTGGGAAATTCCTTGTCTCAGATAGTCTCTAGTCTGTGGCTCTAAAATGCCTAGGCTAGCCTAGAACTCTCTGCCTTTCGTTACTGGGCCTGAGATTTTGAGAGGGTGATCAATTCTGGCAACATTCACACCTGCTTATAAAGAGGAGGGAAATGCAAAATATACTGTAATGCAAGATGTGCCTTGAAGACTTGAGCTACAAGTAGGAAAGTTGGTTGCATCTCCTGGACACCATCTGTGTTCAATTCAAACCCACACCCATTTTCAAGGAAGTTTAGATGTAATACACAATGCAGTTTGAAATCTGCCTTAGATACTAATGTCTCCGTTGAAAATAGGGCTCTTATATTGCCGGAGTAGGCAAATGCAAACTAGCAAACAACACACAGGCAAATGGAATAGCAAACAACACACAGACACCAGTGTTTAACTAAAATGAATTAAGCAGGTGATTCAAAATGCAGTGATAAAAAGAAAAGACGACTGGAAAGAATAAAAAGGAATTAAAAGCACAGTGGAGAAATGAGCTGAATACATTGCACACAAAGAAACTGAAAATCCCACAATAAGATAAAATACAAGCAATATAGGATTAAAAGCAAATGTTAATATGGCATGCAATTGAATTGAGCCTACATTTAGCCTCCCTAAGCAGAATCCTGCGCAGGCAGTGCAGAGAGGTTTAAAGACCCCCCTCCCCCCTCCCGAGACTCCCGGGAAGGCAGGCGGGGGGCTGTCAAGTGCCTCTGCGCTCTCTGCTGTCAAGTGCCTCTGCGCTCTCTGAATCGGTCGATTCAGGCCCTTTCCCCCACCCCACGCGCCTTCAGGGAGCTTCCCTGGAGACGCGCGGGGTGCCCTTTAAACAGATCTGTGCCTCCCGGCCGGAAGGCACATATCTGTTTAAAGGGCACCCCGAGCCTCTCCAGGGGAGCCAGCTGAAAGGACGCGGGCTGCCCTTTAAACTGATCTGCGCCTCCCGGCCGGGAGGCACAAATCAGTTTAAAGGGCAGCCCGCGCCCTTTCAGCTGGCTCCCCTGGAGAGGCGTGGGCTGCCCTTTAAACAGATCTGCGCCTTTAAACAGATCTGCCCTTTAAACAGATCTGTTTAAAGGGCACCCCGCCCCCTTTCAACTGGCTCCCCTGGAGAGGCGCGGGCTGCCCTTTAAACAGATCTGTGCCTCCCGGCCGGGAGGCACATATCAGTTTAAAGGGCACCCTGCCCCCATTCAGGGGGCTCCCCTGGAGTGGCGCGGGCTGCCCTTTAAACAGATCTGCGCCTCCGGCACAGATCAATTTAAAGGGCAGCCCGCCCCCCTTCAGGGGGCTCCCCTGGAGATGAGTGGGCTGCCCTTTAAACAGATCTGTGCCTCCCGACCGGGAAGCGCAGATCAGTTTAAAGGGCAGCCCGCGTCCTTTCAGCTGGCTCCCCTGGAGAGGCGCGGGCTGCCCTTTAAACAGATATGTGCCTTCCGGCCGGGAGGCACAGATCTGTTTAAAGGGCACCCCGCGCATCTCCAGGGGAGCCCCCTGAAGGGGGGCGGGCTGCCCTTTAAATTGATCTGTGCCGGAGGCGCAGATCTGTTTAAAGGGCAGCCCGCGCCACTCCAGGGGAGCCCCCTGAATGGGGGCAGGGTGCCCTTTAAACTCGACCAATTCGGCTTCCCCGAAAAACCGCCGAATTGAGAGAAATTAGGCTGTTTTTCTGTTCGGGCCGAACCGAATCAACAGCCCTACATTCAGGTATGAATGCTTATGATATACTTGTGCATTTGAAGTAAAAAAATAAATAAACAAATTCATTTTCAGAGTAAGAGTTATATAGGGTTGCCAGGTCCGACCTGCCAACCAGCAGTAGACTGGGGAGGGGGTCTTGAGGGGGTGGCCATTGGTGGATGGCATAACTTTACTTCTGTGAAAACCTAGAACTGTCACACCTCTCTAGGAATTGGCTGAAACTCTGTAGTGAAACCTAGAGGGGACTGATGTTACTTATGGGGAAAACTGGAGGAACCCCCAACCTCACCTGGCATGAAAGAAAATTTTAAAAATAGCCATTGGGTGACAGTGTGACAGCTCTTCAGGAAAAGCTGGCAGTGATGCCATGCCTGTCAAGGAATCACTGAAAGCTCTATGGTTTTACCATAAAGTTTCAGTCAATTTAGAGAGAGGCATGACATCACTTCTGGGTTTTCTCAGAAGTTTAATTACACCATCGTCCCAGGGCCATTATTTTATTTTATTTTATTTTTCTCCTGCCGCAGCTCTGAGTGGCAATCCAGGAGCTGGCAATCCTAGGTAGAGAAAAAGTGGAAAGTAGATGGTAGTAAAGAGGTCTTGGTGTGTCTCTGTGTGTCTGTGCATATCTTTTTTGTACCACTCCTTGGTTTTTCTATCTTTAGAAAATCCAGAGAAGCTGTACAGCCTGGAAACATGGTATGAATAAATTTATTTGTATATGGCCATAGGCCATTACAAAACATCATCAACAAATATAACACATTATAACGTATACATAATAAAAGTCAGGCTATAAAATTGGAATGGCAATAATACAAATGACCTTAAAATAATTAATTTTGATAAAACAATACAAACTATAACTGGCAAATAAAATCAGTTTAACGTAACTGCTCTTGAAGAGACAGCCTTGGCCCTTATTTTCATTGCTGAAGATGTATTGCTTACATTTTAGCTGATGATGATGATGACCTTTTGAAATTGATTACATAGCAGGTTACCTGTTGACTTCTGTTGTTTTCCCAAGGCCTCCTATTGTGCATTTCTAGATTCTGGTGTTCATTTTAAAAATATGTCTCAGCAAGCTTCAGGATCTAAACCCATGTCATATTGTGAACTAACAGCCCATTCCTGAGCTGTTGGGAGCTGTGGACGGTGAGGAGGAGGTGCTGCTGTGGCACCTCCTAACCTGTTTCCCAGGCACCAAAAACTCAAAAAAAAAAAAAGCCTTTTAAAGGCTTTTAAAAATTTAAATAGGGTTTTTCGCCCCATAGAGAAAAGCGAGGCTGCACCTGCTAAAAAGCAGGCATTGCTGTTCTTGCCGCTGGGGTGCCAGGCTGAAAGGGGACAGGGAGCTGCCCCCTGGAACACCGGCACGGGACTTTATGCCAGTGGGATGCCGGCAGAAAGTCCTGTCGGCGTCCCGATGTGGTGGTGCCACGGCAGCTTCGGGAGATCAGTGTTTGGGCCTCCCCACTGGCGTCGGGGCCACTTACACCGGTGTAAGTAGCCCAGACGCTGGCTTCTAAACCCACTGATTTCAATAGATTTAGAAGGACATAAGTCTCTTTTGGATTGAACTGTTAGTCTTTTCAGTGTACATCTATTACTATGTGTACTTCCATCCCTATTTTTCATATAATGTTATTTTCCTGGTTTAGTGTTTCATTTTTCACTCTTCATGTTATAAAGCATAACATGGATACCCAGGAATTTGTTAATTTTGTTACTGCTTACAGTAGTTCACTCAATAAATGTGGCACATGGGACTTGCATTTTAAATAGTACATAGTAAAATTTAAATCAATAAGCTGGAAGGCAGGAAGAAAGAACTAAGGTAAGATCTCTCTTAGTAAATAACACAATGCTGTTTGAGTTAATGCAGACATCATTATAAAAATCACGGCTCTAGCATAAGGCATTAATTTTCCTGTGTGCTTCTAAATTTTGCTGTACTCTGAGCAGGTTTGAAGCAGTAAGTATTAATTATGTTTAAGTTGGATTTCTGAGACCAGATCATCATTAAGTCTGTGCCCCCAGATTTGGAGCAGCAGTAAACCATTTCTCCATTTAGTCTGGTGCTTTCCTGCAATATTTCATACACTAGTTGTCTCTTAATTAAATCCATGATGGCCTACCAACACAGACTATTAAAATAACTATACTTTGCTCTTGACATATTTATGAGATAGATTCATAAGTGTATAGACTGATACTTGAACTTCTCCCTGAGAAATGCTAATAAGATTATGATGAAGGTAAGATTAGAACATTTGTCTGATCTCCTTTCTTTTCTTTTTAGAGATTTATTTTGTAGCCACACTTCATTTCTTCTATTTCAGGCACCCAGGATGCTGTTTTGCACACCCAGCGCTTTCACTGTCAAATTGGATATCAGCAAACTGTTAATTTATATCACATCAGAAAACCCCCCAAAAAATCTGAAATGCATTCTTTGCACAGTGCTTCCCCAGAAATACAGATGTTTGTAGACATCTATAATATGTTCATAAAGACTGACATTTGCAGATATCATTATAAAAATCACACTCTAGCATAAGTCATTAATTTTCCTGTGTGCTTCTAAATTTTGTATTGGATAGTATATATTAAAAACAAACACTTACTTCAGGGAATTGAGTCTGAGAGACACTATTAACAATTGTAATGGGCCAGTGTTTCCTTTTAAAGGGAAAGCAAGGTCTGGGTCTAGCAGAGGACAAACCAAAGAGTTCAGAAACAGGTAGGAATGTTTTGTTATATTCTTATGAAATAGGAGGGTGAAATCATTTGACTGAATACTCATCATTCTCTTTTCAGATGATTGTAATCCTAAAACAGTATTGTAGTGAACATAGAATCATAGTATCATAGAGTTGGAAGGGACCACCAGGGTCATCTAGTCCAACCCCCTGCCCAATGCAGGAAATTAACAACTACCTCCCCCCCCCACATCCCCAGTGACCCCAACCCTCCCCACCATGCAGGGTCCCACAATCAAAGCACTCCCCAACAGATGGCCATCTAGACTCTGCTTAAAGATGGGGACTCCACCACCCTCCGAGGCAGTGCATTCCACCATCGAACAGCCCTCACCGTCAGGAAGTTTTTCCTAATGTTTAGGTGGAATTGCTTTTCTCTTAGTTTAAATCCATTACTCCATGTCCTAGTCTCTGAAGCAACAGAGAACAAGGTAGTTCCCTCATCAACATGACATCCCTTCAAATATTTAAACATGGCTATCATGTCTCCCCTCAACCTTCTCTTCTCCAAACTAAACAAACCCAACTCCCTAAGTCTCTCGTCATAGGGCATGGATTCCAGACCCTTGACCATTCTGGTCACCCTCCTCTGGACACGCTCCAGCTTGTCAACATCCTTCTTAAATTGTGGAGCCCAAAACTGGACACAGTATTCCAAGTGAGGTCTGATCAATGCAGAATACAGTGGTAGTATTACTTCCCTTGATCCTATTGATGCAACAGTTCCATATATGTTAACCTTATGAAGTGCTTTTAGGTAACCTGGTCAGAACTGTTCCTGAGAGGGTCAGTCAGATCTAAGGGGTACAAATATTTGCAGGATTGTGCAGTTTTCTGAATCCTGGGTGTTAGGGCTGTCAAAAAAAAAAATTCGGTACAGTTCGGATTCGGCCGAATTTGGCCCTTGTGGGTTCGGTACGTGCCGAAGTCCGAACTCCCCCACTTCGGATCCGTTCAATTCGGCGGGAATTCAAAGTTCGGGAAAAAAATTCGGCCGAATAAAGCCATTAAAAACACAACCGCGCCTTTCCGCGGCTCTGGGGGGGGCATTTTTGGGCTTAGAGGTCCCAAACTTTCAGCAGAGCTTCAAAGGACGTATATTGAAAGACTCCCCAAGTTTTGTAAAGATTGGGTCAGGGGGGGCTGAGATATGGGCCCTGAAAGGGGTCCCCCCCACCCTTAATGTGGATCTCTCCGCAGAGCTTGCCGCCCACGCACAAAGCTCCCGGCCCGACAAACAGCTGATGAGAGCAAGGGCGGGGCAGGTGCTAAGAACTTTGCAAAGCAACACAACTGCAGAGCAACCCCTTTGCAAATATGCAAAGGGCGGGGCAGGTGTGAAGAATTTTGCAAAACAATACAACTGCAAAGCAACACAAGCACGCAATGCAAAACCTTTGCAACAGTGCATAGCAACACCTGACACCTGGGAGTTTGCATACCATGGAAAGGGACAGAGGCAGCTAGCTATGCATTATGAGCAGGAGGGGGTGGAATGTCTCCTTTTGCATTGGACTTGGGACCAGGCAGATGCATTCTTTAAGTCACCATTTGAAAACCAGTTTTGAGCAAGCATCAAAATAACCTAACTGATCTTATGAATGAGGAAAAACCTGAAGAATAAAAATGAAGCCCCCCCTCAAACCAGGGAGAGAGAGACTGGAGGGGGAACACACACCCCAGGCAGAACCGGCAAAAGCCCCCTTTGGCTTCCCCACCCCCACCCACAGAAACTGCTCCCTCCCCACACACACACACAGACTCTGCTTTCCCCCCCACACACACACAGAAAAGAAAAAATATAGATTAAAGCCCCCAAAGGGGTCTTACTGTGGCTGTCTTCTGTTCCAGCAGGAGGGGCTGGGAGGCTGGGTAATCCAATATGATTCCATTTGTATCCAATATAAGATCCATATGTATGCATCTCTCGAGGGTGATCCATTCATCCCAATAGGGGAAAGGGGAAAGCCCATATCTCGGGGGGCCCTGACCCAATGTTTACAAAACTTGGGTGGTCTCTTAAAAAGCCTTGACTGAAGCTCCGCCGAAAGTCTGGGATCGGCACACCCAAAAATGCGCCCCCTGCAGCCATGGAAAGAGAAAAGGGGGGGGAGCCAATATTTCAGCCCCCACTGAACCCATCTTTACAAAACTTGGGTGGTCTCTTAAGAGGGATTCTCTGAAGCTATGACAAAAGTTTGGGGGCTGAACCCCCAAAAAAGCGCCCCCTGCAGCCACGAAAATGGAAAAGGGGGGAGAGGAAAAAGGGGTGGAGCCCATATCTCGGGGGGCCCTGACCCAATGTTTACAAAACTTGGGGGGTATCTTAAGAAGCCTAGTCTGATGCTCCGCTGAAAGTTTGGGGTCGGCACACCCAAAAATGCGCCCTCTGCAGCCATGGAAAGAAAAAAGGGGGGGAGCCCATATCTCGGGACCCCCTGACCCAATGTTTACAAAACTTGGGTGGTCTCTTAAAAAAACCTGTCTGAATATCCCCTGAAAGTTTGGGGTCGGTACCCCAAAAAATGCGCCCCCTGCAGCCACGGAAAGGAGCGAATGTGCACAAGCACCCCCTCACACACACATGAGGATTTCCCTCTCTCTCTCTCTTTCCCCGGCCGGCCGCACATCAGCTGATTCCTCCAGCACTCAATCCTGACTGATTGGCCAGAAGAAGACCCAGCTTGGCCACCGATTGGCCGGGGGAGGAGAATGCTGCTTACTGACGGTTATGCTGCTTACTGACGGCCGAATTGGCCGAATTTATTTGCCGAACTCCCGAACTCGCTGAATTCGGGCCCCCCGGTTGCCCGCCAGTTTTGAGTTCGGATCCGTCCGAACTAAAAACCGCCGAATCAAGGGAAATTCGGCTGATTTTCAGTTCGGGCCGAACCGAATTGACAGCCCTACTGGGTGTTACATGTCATTAATTTGATTATATTATTATCCACATTTCTTCTGAGCAATTCAGGTCAGTGATTATGGTTCTGTTTCTTTCTTCCTTTTCCCCATTTTATCTCCATAATAACCCTTTTAAACAGGTTAGGGCCATTCAGTGCATTTCATGTCTTGAGTGGGGATTTGATTGTGGTTCCTTCCAATCCAACATTCCGGCCACTGCACCACAATGGCTTGTACACTGCAGCATCTTTTTCTAGTCTCTCTCTCTCTCTCTCTCTCTCTCTCTCTCTCTCTCTCTCTCTCTCTCTCTCTCTCTGTGTGTGTGTGTGTGTGTGTGTGTGTGTGTGTCCCCTCCTAATGTAAACCAGCATCAGTTCAGGCAGTTTCTGTAAATGCATCAGATCTCATAAAATCACCCACACGTACTCCTGACACTAGTAGTAATTACAATAACTTGTTTCAAAAAATTGGCCCTATACATGAATACTTATTGGCAATTATTTCTAAGTTCTTCAAACTCAAGATAGCATAATTTGATTCACACACAATGCTCTTGTAAATGTGGTTCATATTGGGTTTTATATGCAGTTTAAGATTGTTAATTGCCATTTGGAGTCTAGCAGTAAAATAGAGTTCACAATATGTCGCACTGAGAAATGCTTTTCTTAGTCTAATCAACTGTGAATAATGTAGATTCTGGAGTCTCTCTTTTTAGTCAAAGTGGATATGACTCTCCCTCCCCAAAGCCTATAAAGTCTAATCATTTTGTTATTGGTCTAATTAAAGAAATCTGTGGCAAGCAAAAGCATGTATTTTTACCAAAAGATGACTTCAATGAACCACACTGCCATCATAGGCTTTGTTTTGCCTGTCATTTTCACCTCCTTTAACAATCTTACGGGTAATATTGAAGTATATACATAGCTATTTGTGTTCTGCAGTAGGAAATAGCAAGGGAGCCTAAATTCTGTAACAAAACAGCTAAATGTGATATGAAAGTATTATTCAGACCAATTTTGCATAACTTATTTTGCAATTTTACTGTCTTTAACATAATTTATCCTGCTTCTGGGATGCAGCAAGGACCTATACAGGGTACTGCAATCTTAGTGCCTAATCATGGTAATTTTATTTAACAAAGCTTTTAAGACATCCTCGGGCATCTTTCAGTTATCTCTTTGCAACCATAGGGGCTAGGAACTTACTTTGTAAATAAAGCAAGGTTGAGATTCTCAGAATGCTGTATTCTGTACCCACAACCACATTATGTGAATTTTCTGCACATACACAGAATCAAAAGCTTACACATGGTTCTGATTATGAATGGTGCATTCCGTGTATTGGCAGGACCACTCAGAGATCCAGAGAAGCCCCGGTTACTTCCAGCTTTTGAGGCTCCCAGCTATAATAAAAAGTTTAAAATGATGATATAGGAGGTGCAAACAAAAAAGTTGCAAAACTTATCAAATGCCAAAAAATTAACAAGTATCTAAATATGAGACACCCCCCTTTGAGATTGAGGCCCAAGCCAAAGGGTCTCCAGTTTTCAACACAAATCCAGTAAACCATCACAAGGAAGATGGGAAGCAGTCAGTCCCCTCTCCATTGTATTTGGATGCAACTCATCTGAGAATCGCCTCTCCAAGGAACATTTCTACTAAATTGTCCTTATAGGAATTAAAATGGCATTATATATATACATATTTGTATTCTTCCAGGCTTCTTTGGAAGCCAGTTGTGGTGAAAATGAGGCCCAAACATATATATTTGTTCTGAGTGTGAAATCTCTGAGTGTACACCAAGTACTCTTGGCATCCTAATGAAATACAGTTTGCACAATCATTCTGTTACATAAGCACACAAAGATGGACTCACTGTATGGAAAGAAACAAGGACATCTACATGTACAAAAAGATCCACAGGCACATACAGGTAACTTTGATTCAAGGCTATTGTGTAGTCTTTGACTGCAACCAGAGCTCCTCAATGAAGGTATACAGCAATGATAATTTAAATGTCATAAAAACAGGACATGTATGGTGAAAAATTGGAATAATCTGCAGGAGAGGAGGGGTGTGTGTGTGTGGGGGGGGGCACCATGGATCCCTCAATTCTTTTTACTCCTTCTTAGAAAATATAAATTAAAACAATTCCTGCCCCTGCCCATGATGCTAGCGTAGTGACATTAACTAACATCAGGGAGTGAAAAAAATGAGAACTGTTTATGCTGAATGAGGCCAAAGGTCCATTGACTCCAGCCATCTGTCTCCACTGGTGGTCAAACAGATGCACTCTGGAAGCTCATAAGCAGTGCCAGATGGAAAACTCTACTATCTCTGAACATAAGATAAAAAGACTGGATATCGGTTAAGTCCCACATTACCCCTGTATAAGTGAAAAGCCTGTCTATGTTATTTAGTACTAAAGGTGCCCCAAGTTCCCATGTTGCTTCCTGAAAAAATTTGAACACAAATATCCACCAAAATTAGATTACCCATAAAGGACATTTTTTAAACAATACAAAATGGATGTCACTGCTGTTGCTTGAACATGAGTGCTCTTTTTCTCATATTGATCCATTGTGTAGGAAATGTTTTTGGTTAACTGTGAAGTTCAAGGATTTCTGTGATAGCTTGATAACTGATTTAATAAAATGTTGGTGGGTTGTTGTTTTTACAACAGTGAAGGCCGAACTAGACAACACACTAGGAGTTCCACATCCTGAGCTCCCAACATTTTAAAAATTAAGTTATCAGGAAGGTGGGGTCTTGATTTGGATCATGATGATGGCATGATGGAAGTGGGATTTAAAGTGCTCACCAACACCATTTTCCCAATCTAAAACGGACCCAGGAAATTTCTATTTGTCCATTGAGGAAACATATGGGTGGGTGGTACTGATTGAATTTCATGGGTGGCTGAACCAACAGGACACTAATATAAAATTTGGCATACATAGTGACAAGCAACAGATTAATTTTCTTGATATTATGATTAAAGACACCAAATTACTTACCAGTTTGTACAGAAAACCAACTGATAGGAATTCTTTCCTAAGATTTGACAGTTACCACCCGCTACATATTAGGAGGAATTTACCATTTGGCCATTTTCTTAAGCTATGTAGGAATTGTTCTGAAGTCACTGATTTCCAGAAAGAATCCTATATTTTAACTAATAACTTAGCCAGCACAACTGCTTCAGTCTGCGTACCAAAACCACTTGCTAGAGATAGGAAAATGCTGCTACAAAGCAACAGTTAAAAAAACTGACCGTGAGAGATTTGTCTTCAGTATGTCCTTTAACCCTAACATGGTTGGTCTCACTATCAGCCCATTCCTGAAGTGGGGGGCAGTTAGGCAGTGGCTTGGACCAGTGCAGTTGCACTGCCTCCACGGAGGCTTCCCAGCTGCTGCAAAGAAAATAAAACACATTTAAAAAATAAAAGGGGAAAATACCCCTATTGAGTAAAGTGAGGCTATGCCACCAAAATACCTGGCGTAGCAATGCCACAGCTTGAGGGGGTGTTCCTGGGGGTGTTCCTGTTAGATATTAGGCCCATAGATCGTGTGATTATGGTCAGGTTACAGTCATTCAGTGCACACAAATAAACAGTCTTTCCTTCTTTTAGAATCAAAACTTTATCTAAGAGGAAAGGGTAAACTGGGATAAAAACAAATACAATCCTTACTACCAAATCTAGTTTCCTATAAACTTGCTAGATTTCTCTAGCAGGAATCTAAAAGCTTAATGGCGACCCTCTCTGCTCCTGGAAGAGCAGAGGCGATCCATGCTGCTTCTGTAAAATCCAAAGGCGTGTGTGACTGCCTGGGGCAGCTTCTCTTCCTGTCTTAAACAAAAGAGAGCAGTTACTCCTAAAACATTCTACGTGACCCAGGGACATGTGGTCAATGGCGATTTGCTGACTAATTCACTAGAGGTCGCAATGACATGACATCACATTCCTGAGTCTGTCTAAACAACAATACAAACAATTAACTCTTTGCTCTGCTCGCATTGTATTCCCAACAGTTCCTGGGTCCAAAGGGATTAGGAAGCTGCCTAAAGGCAGCTCTAGCCCCAGGAACGCCCCCCACTCCAGCACGGGCTCCCACTTCTGGGATTTTGCTGCCAGCATGGCAGTGTTGGTGGCGGAGCCCTGCACAGCAGCATGGCTTCCTGGCACTGTTGTGTTTGCCCCTGCACTGGTGTAGGTGCCACTTTATTCTGTGATAAGGTGGCACCTATGCTGGCACGGGATCACACCGGCTCCTAAAGAGCTTCAGCCCCCCCTTCAGGATTGCAGCCTAAGAGTATTAAATACAATTGGCTTATATTAGACAGGATTTGTGGTTGTGAATGGAAACCAATCATATACCGTATATACTCGCGTATAAGCTGAGTTTTCCAGCCCAAAAAAAGTGCTGAAAAAGCCCAACTTGGCTTATATGTGGGTGAATACGGTAGGGGGGGAGGGAGGGGGGAACTTGCCGCCGCCTGCCCGCGCGCCTTCCCTAAACACGCGTGGAGGAGGCGCGCACCTCTGCCTTTTGTTCCTGCGGGAGGGAGGCGGGGAAAGGCACGAGCTGGGACGCCAGGCGGGGGGGAGGAGGAGGAGGGGGAGCGACCCGCTTGCACGCAGCCTCTCCCATTCCGCAGGGTGGCAGCGGCAACGTAGAAGGGGGAAAAACAGACCCCCGCCCACACTTTCTCCTGGCTGGGCCTGCCACGGCCCAACGCCCCCACAGCCCGCCGGGCTGGCGCGGCACGAGGACTGCAGCAGGAGGCGGGTGGGGTGGGGAGGCGGAGCTCGCACTGGGTGACGCCACCCGCCCATCTCCGCCCCCCTCTGTCTTGTTTTGTTAATGGGAAAGGCTCTCCTCGGCGCGCGTGCACTCTCCCTCTTGGCCGGCCAGTCAGCTGGGCAGCGCGCCATCGTCCCCTCCACCCCTCTCTCTTGGAGCGCGCTCGCGAGACTCCGCCCTCTCCCTTTTGGAGATGCGCTTGCTCTCTTTCTCTCTGGCGCGCACAGGTGCTGGGGTGTGTGTGGGGGAGCTGCCGGCCTCCTCGCCTCCCTTCTCCTCCCCGCCCTCGGGTCTGGAGCCTCACCGGGGAGCCCAGGCGGTGGGGGAGAGGGAGGAGGCGCACTGAAAGCAGCAGCGGCGCTTTCCCACGTGAAGGGTCAGGCCGAGGCACCTCAGACGGCCTGCCTCTACCTCGCCGCCTCCCTCCAGCCAGAGCCGTGCCCCGAGCAGAGCTCCTCTCGCGCCCCCTTTCTTGCCGTCCCCTCAGCGTGGCGGTGCTGAAGGAGTGGCGTCTTCTTCTCCCCCTCCCTGCCACGCGCCCCCTCCTCCTCCTCACGCGTGCCCCCCTCGCTCCAGCCACCCACACTGGCTCAGGCGGGGGTCCTTGCGGAGGATGCGCTCCGCCTCCGGGCTCGCCTGGCCCCACCCTGCCCGCCTCCCTCCCTCCCTCCCCCATGGGTCCTAGCTGCCTCCGTTCCCACGTCTCGGCGCTCGCCTCCTCCTCCGCAGCCCGGGCTGCCTCGGGGCGGGAAAAGGCTTGCTGGAAACCCCTTCTCTCTCCCTCCCTCCCTACCCCCATGCCTGCCGGCCGGGGCTGACTGCTCACAGGAGGAAGGCGCAGGGAAGGCACATGGGGAAGTGGCGGCGGCAATAAGTTCCCCGTCCTCCCTCCCTCCCTTCACCTACCGACCGACCCGCCGCCGCCTGCCTGCGAGCCTTCTCTGCGGGCCAGGAGCAGCCCACGGGGCCTCCTGGGTGCAGGGAGGGGGCCGCCGCTGCCACTGCCGCCTGCCCACGCACCTTCCCTGGTGGCGGCGGCGACCCCCTCCCTGCACCCAGGAGGCCCCACGGGCCACTCCTGGCCTGCAGAGAAGGCGCACGGGCAGGCGGCGGCGGCCCGGTAAGGTAAGCCTGCGGGGGGGGGAGGGCTTCCTTTCCCACCCTCGGTTTATACGCGGGTGCCTAATTTTTCCCCATTTTTGGGGTGAAATTAGGCACCTCGGCTTATACTCGGGTCGGCTTATACCCGAGTATATACAGTATTTCAAAAGAACTAATAATTTTAAAGATCACTTGGTTCATAGTGACACCTCTCTAACCAAGGACTGAAGGCTTATGCTAAGATAGGCAAGCAGAATAGTTGTTCAGTTACACATTATTTTATTAATATTTAATAATTAATGATTTTTGCTGCTAATTTGCTAGGGTTAAATTATCATAGAATCTATCATGGGGCAGCCTGCTGAGGCTCACCTATGTCCAACAGCACCTTATTTTAGCAGATGCTTGCATCCAGGCTGGTGTGGGAACAACATGTTACTACATTTTGTACAGGAACATCCGGTTCCAACCTGACAACCATTTTCAGCTGGAGCTCTGATAAGGAGTCCTAATTTTATATTCTTCCCCCCCCCCATCTTCCAACACTATCATCCTGTTTCGACAGACTCTCGTGGCCTTGACCTTGGATTGGACTTTGACTTGGCATTTGGACTTCACTTTTGATACTGACACTTTGGATCCAGATGTAGAATGGCCCAGTATTGACCCTCAGTCTGCTGACTATGCTACCCACTTCTGGCCCTCAAGTCTGCTGGTATTCAAGACAGAATCCTCTAAAATAATACCTTAATTTTATAGAAGACTTTTTCAGGCTGTAGATTCCTAAGATTTTTAACCTAATTAAAATATTCTAAATGAATTGTATTTAATTGCATATGTTTTATGACTTGTTTTTATTCTAGGGAGTGTATTTTTCCCTGATTTACAATAGATCTCCTGATGAAGCCAAAGGCGAAATGCATCGTGATCAGGAAATAATAATAAAGGATTTACTCAACACCTTGATTATTTCTTCTGCTGCTCCAGTGAAGTATACAGCAGCTTTTTAGGGCTGTTTTAGGTTGAGAAAATGGGGAGAAGGCTTAAATTGGTTTTTCCAATGAGGACACCTTGAGCAGGGATCTACTTCTTCCCTCTAAGATGAATTAACCTGTGGAAATCACTGCTCAGGGATATAGTGAGGCTCTCTAGCTTAGTTGGTCTTATGTCTCTAAAGATATTGTTAGTTACCATGCAGGAGTATAAGGCAGAAAACAGTCCTTCAGCCACACTGGTCCAATGTGGTTTAAGCTGAAAATGTGTGCATAAATGTGAGTAGAATCTGAGTGGATTAAAACACCTACCTCTTCCTTTCTCTTTCAGTTTTCTAAAAGTTCCTCTCCCATCCATGGCAGACAGCAGCCTATACAATAGTTTTAATGTTGCTGCATTTCTTAAGAATAAGACTTATGGTAAGAATTTTTTTTACAGCTGCAAAATCCTTTCTTTTGAGTTGACCTCACATGAAGAATAGGCTGGTATGCTTTGTGCTGGCTCATTTCTTCATTGCCCAACATTACCCTTCCTCATGATTCCTTTATTGTCTGCCTACATGTGAAATGCATCCATTGGCCTGTAGCAAAGCTTTTAGACATCAGGCTCTTATATATTACCGTATGGTTTTGTGCTGCATTTTTACCTGTTTCTGACCCTGAGCGATTCTTTTTCTCTGCATCAGAATGAATATTTTTTATAAAGTGGAATTGCAATGTAGTCAAATTTAAATGGAACCTGGGTATTTCTTGGGTTCAAAAAGTCATACAAAGCTGGAGGACAGCAAAAAAACAGTTTTGTCATCAGGTGGTATTATTTGTCATTGATCCTTTTATTTTGATATCTACTATCATATTTTTAATAGATGCCTTAGAAAAAAACTGCCAGTCTTTGCAACTGCATGTTTCAATTCAACTGTAGCATCACTTTAACAATATGAAATTATTATAAAGGTGAATCTCATATACGGAGTTTCTCTGCTCCTTTAAAGTCAATGAGACTCTCTTCAAAAGGTCAAGCTGAAATCTGCACAGCAGAGCTTCTCTGATACTTTCTGGAGCTCCTGAAAGAATGGGACATTAGAATCCTGCCTGAGCATGCAATTGAAATTTGCTGTTCTCTATACAGACTTTCATATTAACAGAGCAATAAAATTGTGCTGTGCTCTGCCAATTCTACAGAGATTAAGGCCAAAGGAATATAAGGTTAAATTTTAAGACTGAAGAATATGTAGGAAGAAGATAGGTAAGTAGTTATTTTGATAGTGAAGGTAAAGGTGAAAATAATCAGTAGCTATTATCTCACTATTAAACTTAGATCATCACCATCATTATCAAAGAGTCTATCGAACCATCCATGCATGGAAGTTTTCCCTTGCTCTCTGTTCTTGCATCCCCTTCCAGTCCCTGGAAAGATTGTTCCTGGGATCATGGGACCCCTGTGGAGGAACAGCTGTGTGGGTCAGTGGGGTGAAGCAAAGAAGGGCCAGGGGATGAAATCCACCACTTTCCTCAGTGGAGCTACATGTGCGAAAGAGGAAGAAGGAATGATTTCACCCCCTTCCCCCCTGCTCACTCCAGCCCTGTGAACCTGTGTGTCTGTTCTTCCATGTGGGTTCCATGGCTCCAGGAATGATCTTTTCAGGGGTTGGAAGGAGCTCCAGGAAAAGAGAAATGCAGGAAACCTTTATGTTCTTTTCACGGAAAGGTTGGGTACAGCATAGTAATAATAATCACAATTGAAGGAAATAGAGGCATCAGCCTGTAAACCCTCCATCATCCCTGAATCTAACTCCAGCTGAATACCCCTCTTAATTACTATCAGTGCAGCCATCATAGGGACAAGACCAGGCAACAGTAAAGTCATCTTAATTATACCTGGACTCATCTCTGTTCTCAAACAGTGCTCTCATTTGCATGTTTTTAGCTTTTACGTCTTATACTTTGATTAAGAAGAGCCTTGCTGGATCAGACCAGTGGTCCATCTAGTCCAGCATCCTGTCCCAACCAGTGGCCAACCTCTGGAGGGCCAACAACAGGGCACAGAGGCTGAGGCCTTCCCCTGATGTTGCATCCTGGCACTGATGGTTTTACCTTACATACACAAAATGCTTTGAGAATACTTGTACTGAGAAGTGGCACATAAAAAGAAGAAAGAATATTTAGGAGCTGACTTGCAGTGCAGTACTAACCAGAGTAACACCTATCTCGGTCATCTGGTTTCAGTAGATCTTTAATGCAGATCAAAACAGATCTGCAGCTGTTAACATTAATAACAAGGACTTAGATGAACACCAAACATTAAGATTTTTTTTAAAAGTGCTTATTATAATCACTGACTGCTCACTCTGTCATGTGATAACTCTCTCTGTGTGTGTCAGGGAGGCTAAAACTCAAACCCAAGTTTGCCACTTAGCATAGGTGGCAAAGTGCTGACAACACCACATAGGTAATTTATGCATGGTCACTTTAACCTCCTTTATTTCCCGTTTCTGCCAGGATCAAACTTTTCAGTATGCACAATATCTCATTCCGTGGAAGCTCAACGCTGTTTCGACGCAAAACGAACCCAGCTTTTCCCATTCCTCTTCTGGCCTGAATTAAAGTGTTCATCCTGGCTCATTCTGGAGTCACAGAGCATGCATACTCCATTCTTGGGTTGAGCTTCCTCGCGCCATCACACCCCACCCTTTTCCAACCCCCTCCTCAAATCAGCATGCCAATGGTTAAACAGGGGAAAACAGAAGATTGGCTTCTCTCACAGCAAATCACAAAGCAGTGTGTAAAGAGGCAGGGATTCAAGTGCTTCCTGCTTCCTACTACCTCTGAGCTCTTTCTGAGAAAAAGAAAGGCTTTTTTTAAAACAAGGCTTGGATTTCTCCCCCTTTTTCAGATTGCTCTGTTGTTGTTGTTTTTGTTGTTCTTAAAATGTTTTTTCATGTGGCAGTTGGGTTTGGGGAGAAGGAAATCTTCTCTCACTGGGAGCACTGGGAGCTAAGCCAATTACAGAGCAGTGTTTAAAGGGGTAGGACTTGATTTGAGCTTGGGAGACTGTTTTTCTGTATTCATGGTTTGATTAGCACACAGTTTCATCCCTGATCATTCAAGCCAATGCATACCGTTTTCCCCAACCCGGGTACTTTAATGTGTGATTAACCTAGGTCCAAGCAGGGAGATCCAACACATGAACAGACTTGAGCTGCTTGTGAACTGTTTGATGAAAGATCAGCTCACTGCTTTCGTTGGGCAAGCTGAGCAGGCAAGTGCTCAAGCATCTCTACAATGAAACCTTTTCCTTTGGTAGCTCCCTACAAATGAAGAGGTATATAGGGGAGCACCAGCTAAAGAGAGGGGGAGGCACATGCCTGAGAGAGAGAGAGAGAGAGAGAGAGAGAGAGCCTTCCTATTGGCCACTCCAACATGCCTGCTCCCTCCCTCACTGCTGCCCTGAAAACCAGCCAGGGGGAGGAATACAGAGAAAGGAGATAGCTCTCCTTTAAACACAACAAGGGCCACAAAATGGAGACTCTGTAGAAGGTGAATAGCCGAAACCTGAAAAAGCCGACTTTTATTCGACTTTTTCAAGAACTGTGTATTTGGCTTTGGGCAGATTCCCAGGTTTTGGTATTCAGTCGATCAGTAACCTGAATATTGCCGAAATGGCTAATTTCGTGTTTATTTTCAGTTTGGGTATATCCATATGCACAACCCTACTCCCAGCTTTATGAAAAGGATCAGAAGTAGTGATTAGCTGACACCAAAGAAGAACACACAGGCGATGAAAGCCATTGCAGGAACAAAGATTTCAGGAAAAGGTACCAAGACTAAATTTGTTGCGATAAAGAGGATAAAGCTGAGGAAGCATTACTAATAATTCATCAAGCTCTTTTTATAATGTTCTAAGTGCTTTGCAAGTCATATCCCATGCATTTGCTCTATTCTCACACTGTTAACTGTTGTTTCCATTTTATAGATTGAAACTGTCTGGATATTGTGCTTGTGGAAACAAGTCACACTTATGCATAAGTGATTCTTGCCAGATTGCTTCTGCATTATCAGCAAGCATACAAAAACCCCAAGGAAAGAGCATGCAGTCTATACATGAATGCCACAGGCAGTGTGGTTTGGCCCAATGATTGATACATTATGCTTTCTGTGCTTGTGCAGTCAGTGGCATCAATTTGAGAAGAGACCATAAAAATGGATTGCAAGAATAGTAGGGTCAGACACTGAAGGTACACAGAGGCTTCTAAGTAGTAAATCTCAACTCAAAATTCTCAGATTAGTATGGGCTTTATAGAAATTGGACACTGCAACAACAGCAACCAATGGGTGGCAGGAATAGCTGCAAAAAGCAGTGTAATCACACTCAACACACACATGAGAATTCAGTTGAACACATTCAGTCAGTTCCCTCAACAATCAGCTCCTTGCTCCAAACCTGCAAGAAGGATATGAGCTGAGCTGGTGGGTGCTCAAGCATGAACAATTGTTTTGTGTTTAAAAATAAAACTTTATTTTGTAAAAAAACATGCACAATTGTAATATTTTTCACAAGAACTGATATTAATTTCATTCTACATAATATTGCAGATATCATCCCATCCACAGCATGCTCCACACATTTCAGAACTTCAGAATAATTTCAAAGCAACTTTTGGGAAGCAGTATGATGTAAATTGGGGACAGGGATTACCAATGTTCCCTGCACACATGGAAATACCTTTTGTCTTACAGTAGCACCTTTAATCAAAACCTGAGAGTTTTAATCATTTTCATTTCAAATTTTTGAGAGAATTTTTTACTGATGCTGTTTGTGGAGTAATGAATTTTATATTTTATTTTACTTTATTTATTGTCCTCCTCTCTTATATGAAATGTACCATCAGTAACATAGTTTTTAATGCCTTTTACATGTGTACAATTACTAATTTTTATTGGGCTGTAATGATCAAAAAGTGGGCCAAAATGTACTGTAATAAATGAAATAGATAATTATCAGTTTAATTTCCATTCATGAATGTGGCAGGTGTTGTTTTTTTCTGGCATGAGATATCAGAACACTTAAAATTCCTGGATGATTTGGGAAAGGAATGGTACTCAATGAACTTCAAAAAAGAAAACATAAGAAACTTTGAGGGCTCTTTTTAGTCAGCATCTTTTTAATCAACTCCCGCAATTATGGACTTTCTTCCATTTGAAGCTTGTGGTAGCAAACACGGCCTGGCAGCATTGTGTTAATTTTCCAGTAGCCAATCTTTGGCAGCTTGAGAGTGCTGAAGAGCTGGTGTCTAAAAGCTATCTTGATAATGACTTTGAGGCTGTCAGCAACAGGACGTCCAAAGCAAGCTTGACTCAGAGTCATTACATAGCATCTCATAAGAAGCACAGGTCCTTTCCCCTTGGGAGGACTAGTAACTTTTAGCCTAGCAACAATTAATTTCAGAAGTCCCCCTTCCTTTTGGCATTTTGAGAAAGTGTTATGGATGTGAACACAAAATGGCTGCAAGTGGGAGGGGAGGAACTTTCTCTTCGCTTTGGGGAAGTGATCCTGTTTGGTAGCAGTTTCCAAAGGAAGTGGGGAGGGCTTGCTCCCTGTCTGGGGTAGATTGGCCATTTAACTCGCAAGAAATGTTTCCTGGAGAGCCACTGGCAGCCAGGAGCAAGCTACATCAAGCCCCAATAGCTCTGTCAGTGCCGTAGAGGACACTTGGCTCAGACCAACTTTGTTGGTGTCAGCTCACCAGTTATCTCCTCTGCACCACTACTAGTTTTTGTAAGATAATGAAAGGAAGGTAGTAAAATTGTTTTGCTCAAATCCCCCCCAAGAACCAACCCTGATTAGTGTAGGCCTAGTATTCATGTTTATGGTCATAAAAGCTGATTGATGCCAAGTAGAATCTCACTTGTGACATCTCTCCCCAAGGCTTCAGGCCAGTCACTGTGGGTGGGGCAGAAAGATCATCCAAAAGAACAAGATAATTATTTGTACTCACTTTGCAGCATGCAGCACCCGACAGTTTGTTTTAAACAAAGAAACAAAACACTTTCAATAATGTCATTACTGCCATTGGGATGGCCATCTTTTGGGGAAAACAAAACCCTGGCTTTTTAAAATGAATGTTCATTTTAATAAATGGCAGAAGATTCATGTAGCCCTTAGTCAGCAGGAAGTGGATATACACCAGAGAACAGACTGATTGTGTTACAGTCATCCAGAACATTGAACAGCCCACAGTCCAAGGAAAAAATAAATAAACAAATAACACAACTGCTTTTATTCAAATAATCATTCTTGCTGCAGCTGGATCCTGCTGATTCATATATTTGCCTATTCTCTGACCTTGCAGCAAATGCTCCTGCTTGCAGGATTAATTAGAGCAAGTGTTTCCCGTACATGCTTCCATCTCCCCAACAAACAGCTTCCCTCTCACAGCTGCTTCAACAAGCTTTTGGTTAAAATGTTTACTCCCCATGGTGGGTCAGATGTTTTGCTGCCTGAGGCAGTGGTGGCAGTCTCCACCACCTCACTGGTGCTTCCATTGCCATCACTCGACGGGACTCAACCCTTCTTATTTTTTTCTTTCCCAACCTTCTAAGGCTTCCTGAACTCTCACAGAATGACCTGTTCTCACAAGAGTTTGGGCACTGTTTTGGGTACCCTGGACTGAAATTTTGTGAGAGAAAGGGATAAGGGTATGAGAACTGGATGTCACAGCTTGCTGGAGTCTTTTTAGAGAGGCCTACGGGAGATAAGGGGGATCTTTTCTGGCTACTAGGCAGGGGCACCATTTGGATGTAAAGGAGGGGGCAGGCAGGTGGTTGGCCGGCTAGTGATAGGAGGCTGACAATGGGTGAGGATGGGCGGTTGCTGTCACTCCCCTAAAAAAACCCCCTGCCACCTCACGCAACTGTCTCAGACGGCTTCATTATAGTGTAGACATTTATGCCTATAGAAGAGTACCAGAGGTTAGTCCAAGATGTGAGTCAGACTCTCTGGCATAGAAATTTTCTAAATAAATAAATAAGATGAAGAATTTTCATACCCAAGCACATGTAAGGCTACTGCCTTTGTTGTTGTTATTTTTTATTGTTAATATAGCACCGTCTACATGTATGGTGGTTTACAGAGTACAAAAAGACAGGTCTCTGTGCCCCGCAGTTACAATCTAAAATTTGGTGGGGGAGGGGGGAAGGAGAGGAGGGAGGTGGATATGGAGGTAAACAAGAGAAGAATATATGTTCATCCCAGTTACACATGCTTAACTGTCAAGGATAGATAAACCCTGCTGGGGTTTAGACTTACAGGGATACCAAGGCACTACAGGGGTGGGGGTGGGGGTCAATTAAGATGTCCTACCCCAAAGCCTGATGGATCCAACTGGTTTTCAGATGGCATTGGGGGATTTTCCTGTTGACATGGTTTGTGCTCCTGTTGATGCCCTGGTTGTCCTTTGGAATGAGAAAATGACTCTACCAATTGACATGATCACTCCTAGGTGCCTTATCTGAAGTCTAAGAGCCAAGGTAGCCAGATGATGAAAATATAAGGGAGATGGCTAGAGGGACAGTGGAGAAAGACTCAGGATGAATTCCACAATGCATGGGCTAAAGGTCAGTTGAAAACCTATTCTGTGGTGGTGATTGGGGTAGAGAAACAATATTTTTCTTCAGCCATTGTATCCTCACAGTGTAGACCTGTGGAATTTCTCCAGGTGGTCAGTGACCTATGGGCAGAGGTGGACTGCCGTCCAGCCAGCTGCTATCATTTTGCTCAACACTTTGTGGCTAAATCTGTCATATCCATTCTGACTTGGACTCTACATTAGTAGTGACAGGATTGGATGGTCCCAGGGTGCTGACTTGTCCAGTTGTGCAGAATAGCTTTCAGTTTGTTCAGTCTGAGGATGTGGACAGGCTTCTTGGAAGATTGAGACCTACCTAGTGTTGTATGAACCTGGCCCCTCCTGGGAGGAAACCTGGGGGAGGGGACTAATTGACCATGTCTGGAAGACAGTAAATGCCTCTCTGAGAGAGGGGGTGGTTGCCCCTGCATTGAAGCAGGTAGTGGAGGGTCCACTCTTAAAGAAACCTACTCGAGACCCTGGGGAGTTGAATAGCTACCACCCAGTCTCAAATGTACTATTCTTGTTAGGGTTGCCAGGTGGGTGGCAATCCACCCAGCTGCTCCAGAGCCACGGCTGCATGTGCGTGTGGGCACGTGCACACAATGATGGCACTTCTGGTTTTATTTCCGGAAGTGCTGCAAATTTGGGGGTTTGAGTGTTAAATCAGCCACAGTGATGCGGCGCTTCTGGAAGTAAAGCTGGAAATGCCATCATTGCGTGTGTGTGCCTGCGTGCGCACCCACCCCCGCCCCCTAAAACCTCCCGCTGATTGGGAGGGGGGACTTGGCAACCCTAGTGATTTTATTAGTGGCAGTTGTGCAACTTCAAGCATTCCTGAATAAAAGGGATTGTTTGGATCAATAGCAGTCTGGTTTCAGGCCTGGTTATGGGACTGGAATAGAATGCTGCGTCCTCAATGGTGACTGGAGTGGGTTGTAAGGACCATATCACTCCATCCCTGTTCCATTTTCACAGGTTCCCCATTTCCTTCTGGGCCCAATTAAAAATGCTGGTATTTATCTTTAAAGTCCTATACCGCTTGGCACCTACATACCTGAAGGACGGCTTACTCCCACATAACCTACTCGACCATTCTGGTCATCTTAAGAGGCCCTGGTTCAGATGCTCCTCCCGCCTGTGGTTTGACAGGTGGAAACCTGAGAAAGAGCCTTCTCAGCTGTGCTGCCCAAACTTTGGAACTCCCTTCCCAGGGAAATGTGTCTGTCTCTATCATTGTCTTCCATAAGAGGGTGAAGACATTTTTGGTTTTTGTGCCATTCCCTCATTAACTCTTATTAACCATCCTCCTTCCTGTCTGACCAAAGAGAGGGAGGTTATAGTAGTTGTCAGGGTGAAAGATAACTAATGTGCTTTTGCCAAGGAAGCCAAAGCCAAAGAAGAAGGGCTAGGGTTTTATAATGTTGTTTTAATTTTGAAGTTGAAAGTCATCATCATTACCAATACAGCTGCCATGTAATGTGGTCCCAAGAAATGAAATTACTTTGTCTTGTTTTGGGTAGTTAGGGTGGTTTACTATGCAGTAGGAGCAAAGTTACACTCTTCTAAGAACAATGACTTCAAACCCATTGAGTGTAGTCATCTGAAGCAGCTCTCAGTCTGTGTTTTTGGTCTATAAAATAATAACTGGGGAAACAGTCCATCAATTGCTCTTAAACCTGATCAAATGTGCCTACCCCAGAGTAAGAACAAACAGCTGTAATGTGATAGCTTTAAATAGCATTGTCCAAGTTAATAAGAATCTATATGAGTCTTCTAATCCAGTTGGCAATCTTTTCTGATGCAACCTTGTTATCTTTATTGCTATTTGTTAATTGCTGGTGTAACATTGCTAGGAATATTTATAGAATTGTTAATTTCAGTTTAGACCCTTAATAACCTCTTTAAATGTGAAGTTCATCTTCTCATTTCATCTCATTATCCCTCTTCCTCAGTTCACGCTAGTGAATAGCATCTCACAGGAACGTTTGTCACAATAATTTTGCAACAATTTTGCCATAACCATCAATAGTAGGGCTGTGCATATCGATAAACCCAAACCAAAAATAAACCCGAAAAAGGCCTTTTCAGTTTCTTTTAAGTTTAATTTAACCTGAATATTAAAACTGGGAATTAAGCCAAAGCCGGATAAGCTGATCGCCAAATCAGCCAAATAGGTATTTGGCTTTTGGCTTCAGTTTTCCCCAGGCTTTTCCCTATGGGAATTTTTTAATGAGCTCTGGGGAGGCATTTTTGGAGGTAGAGTTCCCAAATTTTCAGGGTAGCTTCAAGGGACTCTCCTTACACGAACCCCAAGGTTTGGTGAAGGTTGGGTCATGGGGTCCAATTTTATGGGATCCTGAAGGGGTTGCCCCCTGCTCCATAGAAAAACATGGTAAAGTTTACAATGCTTTTCTATGGAGGAGGGGGTCAACTCCTTCAGGACCCCATAAAATTGGACTCCTGGCCCACACTTTACCAAACTTTGGGGTTCATGCAAGGAAAGTCCCTTACAGCTAAGCTGCAAATTTGGTGACACTACATCAAAAAATGCCCCCTGGGAGAATTTTAAAAGTACTTACTTTTCCCCAGCAAAGAATCGTGGGAAAACCCAGTTTCCCATGAATGCTTGCAATGGGCCTGCACAAAGCTATTTTTGTGCATTTTAGTTATAGACTAAAGCTATTTTTGTGCATTTTAGACTATAGACTAAAATGGGCCTGACTTTTTCGGTAATCCTGGAAATAGAGATGAATACCCCTTTGCCGGCATGGGTATTCAGCTTTTTCCAGGTTTATCGACAAAATCAGGCCCAATAAACCCGAACCCAAAATTTACCAATTTTTTTTTTTGCACAACTCATCAATGGCTTAAGTCTGTAACTGCTGTTTCGGGAAACAATTACTGTTAAATTTCACTTTGGTTTGGAACTTGAATGCTTTGAAATCATGGTAAAATTGGCAAATGGTTTTGACAAAATTGGTCTATTTATGACTGGAAGTGCATTGAGGGGACATGTATACTGGGAAGTTGGTATATACTCTGAACTTAAAATTGGGAAGCTGTTTGAAGCCCCAAGTACCAGTACAACAGAACAAGCACTTGCAGTTTTTAAAAAATGTATTTGGTGAATACTGTTCTTTTTCATTCTTTCTGTTTTATGGCATCACTAGAATCAACTGGGTTGATAGAGTTGGTTTTGCACCATTTATTTGGTATATAAGAATTTTCCCAGAGCAGCACTGTATACTACAATACTTCCAAGGTATATGTCAACCATACTTGCACAATGCTTCAGGAGAGCACAGGTGGAGAGAGCTAGTTACCTAGAGACATCAGTCTATCACAACTCACTGGAAACTAGTTTTAGAATCATCAGAATTCCCCTTGGGTGAACTTTGGCAGCCTTAGAATGCCTTACTGCTAGAAATTCTGTTTTCATTACAGCTCATGCTGTAAAAAGCTAATGCTTTTTTAAAAAGTGCATATTTCAGTCTTTCCTCTGCTAAAAGTGAAATGAATTTTAAGCCATTTCCTTCCTTCCTCCCAGAAGATATCAGGATTCAGATGGCTAATCAGAGGTAAAACAAGACAGGTCACTCTACAGTACAATATTATCTTTGTCTGAAGCTTGACCCATTTCTTGACATTAGAGTTGATGATGATGACCACCATTATATAGTTATTATAATGTTTAAAGTAAATCATAGAGAAAAAAAGGTGCAAATCCCTGCCCAAAGACTTAACACCTGAGTATCATAGAAAGGAAGAATAGGGAGGACAGAAGGAGACCCAGCTTGGCGTAGTGGACCAGTTTTTACTTCCTTGAAAAGTGAGATTTGGCCATGGTTGTCCTATAGATGATGACTGTGCATTATGTGGGACTGCCATTGAAACAAATCTAGAAGGTTCAAATATTGTGGTTTGTAAACTATCTTAAGAGCCTGTATTGGCTGTATTGGCACAGGACATAAATGTTTAAAATATATCAATAATGAACAAGTCTCCTGTCCCAACCACTGGCAGACTGGCTGCAGTGTCCCAGGATACCCCCCTGAATTCCAGTTGCTTGAGGGAAAATGTCTCTCACAGCAGACTGGAAACCAATTATAGCAAGTGCCAGAGAAGTGAAAAGTTAATCTGTAAGCCTGCTGGAGTCCATGAAAAGAGGAGGCTATTAAGAAGGCAGCTTCAGAAAGGATGTATTTTAGCTATATATCTTTCTAGTATCTATTTTGTTACCTCTAAAATCATTTGGAATCTTTGAAAAACTACAACTCTTCTCCCTATATGCACACACATGTGTGTGAATGCATAGACACTAGGTTGGGAAATACCTGGAGATTTTGGGGGTGGACTCTGAGGAGGGCAGGGTTTGGGAAGGGGAGGGACTTCAGTGGGGTATAATGCCATAGAGTCTACCTTCCAAAGCAGCCATCTCTGCTGCCAGGAGATCAGTTGTAATCCCAGGAGATCTCCAATACCACCTGGGAGCTGGCAACCCTAATACACACACACACACACACACACACACATGTGGGCATGCAGACACAGAAAGTAATGCATTTTAAATAAGCCACCCTTTAAAACAACTGGAAATAATCATGGAAGTATCCTGTCCACTGTCTGCATTAATGTGAATCATTCCACCATGTAGGAAAAATTACTTTTAGAGGAAAACATCAGTGGGGGAATCTGACACCTTAAAATGTGCGACTCAGCCATTTTGGTAATTAACCACAGTTCTACCAATTTGTGTATTTCCAGATGACAAGACAAGAAACAAGCTACGTCTCAGAAGAAATTGCCCTCCAGAGAGAGGCAGGAAGCAAACAATTGTGAGGTTGATAGCTTGTACCGGCACCATTTTCTTCCCCTCCTGGTTCAAGGAGTTGTAAGCACCCTTCTGTAAATCATAATCTCAGACCAATTTATTATCTTCCAGCTCAGTGCACAACAATATCTGTTGCACATGGATACCACTGCTATCACAAGGTGGACTTCAGGGATGAAAGACAGCATGCACCGCAGAGCCCATTTGGAGGCATGCCCTGTGCCACGAGGAGCAGAAGTTCACTCCATTGTCTCCGACTTCCTTTAACTGGCAATTAGGCTTGTGCTCTGTAAATGTCGTGCTATTTTACAGAGGGGGAGCGGAGAGAGAACACCATACATTTCCCAGTAAATTTTCTCACAGCGAGCTGCCACAGCAGATACTGCATTGGGGCCCACGGGTTGTATCTCTCACACATGCCCATGAATTTACTGCACAGTAAAAATGGAAGACATTGGGCTGCTTGGTGGACTACACATTGTGCAGGCCTATTAAATAGTCATTTCCTAGATGACTCGAAGTGCCATCCTCAGCAGAGTTACACCATTCTCAATCCACTGAAACAATGGGGTGACAAGAAACGTTTCTACTTGGTGCCCTCATTAGCCTGCTGCCCTTACTAACCCGCTGCTTGGAGTGGCAGAGCCTGCTAGAGTGGCCCCAGTTTCAGCCCAGCAAGGGGTGGGGTGGGGAGTTTGCCTTTCAGTTACTTTATCCCCTTTAACCCGAACTGGACAAAAGGCAGGCAGGTGTCAGAATGACAAAGGAATCCAAATATTAAATAATACAACTGGCTGAGGGAAAGAGAGTTCTCAAAACCAGGGAGAGGGAAGTCAGTTCAGGTGTATTGAGGGGTCCCTAAAGGGTTGAGGAGAATTATTCTCTAGAGTCCAGAGGGAACCCCGTCCAGTTTAAGAATTAAACTGGCGAAGTGATTTGTGTAGTTCCTTACTTCAGAAAACTGAAGCAACCTTGTGTTTTAAGTAAACTTGAGTGAAATCTGAACAATTAACTGATAAAGTAAAGCAAGCCTCTCAGCGAAAACAAGTCTCCAGCATTAATAACAGCAACATAGGAATTTAGTGTTACCATCTGAAAACAACCAATCCTCTTTAAGTATGATGTGCTATGATGGAGAAAAAAAAAACCATCTCCCAGTAATCAGTTTTTGTGCTGAGGGAGAGAGAGAGAGGGATCGCTTACTTGCTGTTTGCCAGGGTGTGTTCTGTGGAGATTATTTCTCTCCTTAGTCCCCCTTTTCCTTAGTTTGCCTCAGAAGAGAAATGAAACAGCAGAGGCTTCTTAAAGTTAACAGAGAAAACAGAGGAAATTATTAACTAGTACTCACAACATGTATTTTGAGGGGCAACTGTATTGAAGGGAAAGCATAGAACCGGTTTAGTTCGTACGTGGCTTAGATGTGACACAAGTTACATTCCTTCAGTTTTTACAATGCATTCCTGAGCTTTTGGTGTGGGGGAACAGTGGGGAGGAGGCGCCGCGGCGGCACCTCCTAGCCCATTTCCCTGGCGCCAAAAACTAAAAAAAACCTTTTAAAGGCTTTTAAAATTTTAAATGGGGCTTTTCACCGCATAGAGAAAAGCAAGGCTGCGCCTGCTAAAAAGCAGGTGCAGCCTCGCTCTTCTCGCCACTGGCATACTTGGGGTGAAAGGGGACAGGAGGCTGCCTAATGGCAGCTCCTCCCCTGGCCCACCCCAGGAATGCCTCCCGGGATGCTGGAACGCCCCCAGGAACACCTGGGCTGGCCTTTATGCCGGTGGGATGCCTGCGGAAAGCCCAGTTGGCATCCCGGGGCGGTGCTGCCAGCAGTACCCAGAGACCAGCATCCGGGCCTCCCTGCCGGTGTTGGGGCCACTAAATGCCTGTTGAAGTAGCCCAGACGCCATCGCGGGGGTCGCTAATGCTGGCACAGCACCTTCCTGGCCTCCTAAGGGCTTTCACCCTTAAAACTCAGGAATGTGCTGTTAGTGAAGAGCCTGAGTTATAGTATTAAGTCCCAATGACCATAACACAGGAAGAGGTTGATATTTCAAAGCAGTTTGTTTATTAAGCTTAATAATACATACCGGGTGGGAGCTTCCCAAATGCGCAGGACAGCTCGCACACACTAGAACAAAGGATTCCCGCAACATTTATAACCACTGGTCAGGGGTGTTACAATATACGTAATATAGTGCATAGATACACAAAGACCCAATGATGGACACCTTTGGATTAGCATAGGCCTATCAGTGTGGGTTGAGGTTGGGATTTAGGTGGCTACATGATCTGGAACGGAGAAATGAAACTTAACATTCTTGGTGTCTTAAATCAAAGCTTTAGGCCCTGTTAAGGTGGCTGGCAGTACCAGGCCTGAAAGGATGATCTCACTAGCACCTGATTCATAATGGCTGCTAGTTTATGCTAACTCAGTGCTCACACAGGAGTGAATAGGAACCAAAGAATAATACTTGACCCCTTATGCATGGGGTATTGCCATTATATATATGTGTGCAGAATATGGTATTGTGCTAGATGCTAACCCTTATACCCCTGGCTTAGCATCTTTATAAGTGTGAATATGCGGACTGAATATAAAAGCATATATTTCCAATACTAATGAAGATTATAGGCATTACATTAGTTCACAAACTTAAGTTCGGTTCCCCAGAACTCCTATAGATGTAGACTCTGCCACCTAGCTATCAGGGGAGGAAGAAACCATTCAATCTCTATTCCCCAGAGACACGTAGAAGTATGGAGATTTGCCTAAATCTCTCTTCCTGTTCTCACTACTGAACTACCCCACACCAGTGGCAGTAATCCCTTCACACTACCCTCTATCTGGAATAGCTCCTTCACAAAGACTAATCCCTCTTTGTGACCTGAAAAAGGGCCCTTTCCCACCCAATCTCAATCCTGTCACTCCACAGGTTGTGTGTTTCACTAGCTTAGGCTAAACGGAACCCTCAGGTTCACAGAGTCGTTCACAGCTTCTTCACAAGCAGGTTACCAATCTTCTAATCCTTTCTCTCAGACAGTGAGCCTCTTGGATCCACCCACTCCTTGTCTCTCAACTTCTACTGAAGATTAACCCCTTGTCTGCCACACATGCCTACTCTTTTTGGGTTTATGACCAACCTATTACCGTTCTGAAACCAAGTTTTTCTGTTTAAATCCTCATCCTATGTTGCTGTTATTAATAAAATCTGTTGTTTTGATTTTTACCTAACCACACCTTCATGTGCCATCAATTTCTGACAGACATAATTTCATTGAAAGATTGTCCTCCCCCTCGATCCGGGCAAGTCCCATTCATTTCCAGGAGGGCTGTACAGGAGAAAATCCTAATTAATTGTCTCCCATAATCATTTATGAGAGGGCAGACATGATATTTGACTTTTCTGTTTCAGGCAGCAACTTGGGTATGGTTGGCATATCCCAGTCTCTTCGATCAGAACCTCCTTGTGCCATCCTAAGAACACTTCCTTGGGAGTAAGCTCCACTGAATAGACTTGAGTAGGATTCTAAGTAGACCTGTTTAGGATTGTAAATAATTTAGTGGGTCTAAGAAACACTTCTGGATACTGACTACTCACATCCTCACACATATATCAAGCACTCCCCTGCATGCAGGCCCATGATACTTTCCAGTAGTGACTAGCCTTCAGTCACAGGAATATGCTGCCTGTTTTCAAGGTCCTCTCAGTCTGCATGCATATAGGGATGGGAATTAATTTGACAATGGAAGACCACCATCTTGTGGCATTTTTCTTCTGTACCTCACACATTCTGAGAGTATATAGAAAACCTTTCTGTATGAAGTTAAGGTTTTGAATATTGTTTGATAGTCTATAGGAACCAAGATGCAATGTGCAGCACTTTTCCGGCAGAAGTCAGTGGAGGACAGTTTCCCATTCCAGCATACCTTTGGATTATTTATCAGTGCTAATCAGGGACAGCAGTGGGTGAAGAAAGCATTGAAGAATGGGGTATGATGCCATCTGTGAAGGCAAGGAGCAGTCGGTGCTAATTAATGGCCGAATGAAATATCCAAGGTGTTCAGAGCTGCTTGTGAATGGTAGATGACCGGAGAACAATCGAAAACATCAGGATCCAGAGATTGAGCCTCACTGAGAGTCAAGGGCACAAACTAGTGAGCTCTGCCATGGTTAGAGGGCTTATGAAAATCATAGGGGGAGCTCTGTTTTGGTTCAGCGGGGCTAAAGAAGATGAACAAGCTGCTAAAGCCACAAGCTGAACAATCTGCAGTGCAGAAAGTATTATCTAAATATCTTGTAGAGTTCTCCAAAATTCCTAAGGCTGGCCCTAGTTAAAGGCTATCTTGTGACTTCTTCCTAATAGAAAGCTGTTGGAAACTCTGCAAAGTCAAGCTTTCAGACTTTCCCAGCCTGGTGATGGTTACTCTATAGGAGATGACTTAGTCCATTAACTTTGTTGCTAGGCCCAGGACACATGATATTCTCAAAGTACAGATTGCAAGGAAAGCAGATGGAGCCTGGATTCCGCACTAAAAAGGATGTTCTAATTCAATCATTTCTTGATGATGGGCTATATGCAGGAATCAGCAGGCAAGGTTCCATCACGGTCCATTTTGTGCAGAAGGTCAGAGCATATGATCCACCCAAATGGCCCCATTCAGTCTTAAAACTGGCAGAATGGATTTCATTATACAAAGGCTAGAATTAACAGCAGCAGTTTCTGTTCTGGCTGTGCAGCTATGTTACAGGTGCCGATATAGGTAACTTGGGTGCACCTAGTCAGAAGAGCAGAACAACAAGCACTGCAGGCTGGTGTTGCTTTTTCTGATTGGAAAACAGCATGACACACAGACGGGATGTCGGTTCTGTATATCAAACTCTGGCAGGTTTTCTGCCTCTTTATGGAAACATCTCAAATCAAATAGGCTTTGGAACATAAAGGAGGACAAATTTGGAAACAGTATCTATATGCCAGATGGGCAAGTAGGAAGAATCTGTGTGACAAATATAGTATTAAGGCGGAATGTGATGGAGAAAGAAGAATGTGCCCAGCTCCTTGGAGGATGGGCAGGCAGGAAAATGACACTTATTTCAATCTTCCAGTAATGCAGCCTAATCAAATTTTAAAAATCTGGTTTTTATCATACTCTATCAGTCACCAGATACCTAGTCACAGTATATATGACTATGAAGATTTTGCAGGGTATAGACAAGACCATCAGGTTAGCTACACCTGCCCCATTCCTTTTTCCCAGTTTCATGGGGCTCACAGGTCAGAGTGATGCGATCTTTGCTCATATAATGAATCTACTGCTGTTTTCCATGGGGGACAAATCATGAAGATCTGTGTACTCTCCTGCGTCACTGAGTGTTGCAAATAATACTTTCAACTCCAGGAATACATATACAGAGAGAACAATATGTGTGTGAATATATATTTATATATATTCATCCTAAAAAAAGAAAAAGAAGAGAAGCTTTTGTTTGGGATGGTGTGTATGTGATAAAATAATAAAAGGGCTAGTCACTGGATATTTACAAAATATATATAGACACTGGATATTTATCTAATGTAACACCCTTACAGGGACGCCATGTGCTGCTATGCATGTGACTGTCAGCGTTCAATCACAAGGACAAACTGCTGTGTGTCCCACCAGTGTACAACTTCTTGATGTCAGTTGGCTGGAGACAAGCCATATTGCCATTTTTACTAATGACAAATGATTCAGACAAACAGTTTTTTTGTTTTTTTTTGGGGGGGGTTGCTAGTACAATCTGGGTTAAAACAACAACAACCTGCCAGCCAGCCAGCCAAGCACAAGGGGTGAGTCAGCCCTCAGACTGTGGTCAACAGCAGATGCTTCTATGAAATATGAAAAAACACAGTGCTAATTCTCTGGCTTCTAATCCGTATGCACATATTTCACTTGGTTCAAACAAGGCTAGTGCATCTTGCTTTAAATTAAAATATAGAAACATTCTATGGGTGCATCTACATGATGCTCCCAAACTGCATTTCTCCCTTTTAATGATATTTCCCACATTTAAAAAACAACAACAAGCTATGGTCAGCTACCACTTGTTATGGCTGGTGGGTACAGAAAAGAGATTTCATGTAGTTTAAGACTGTTTCCTCATCACTCAATTAAATTTAAATACATTTTCATATTTCCCATATCTTGACTATAGGTGTTTCTTTTGAGATAATGAATGAAGTAGCTTTGCAACTTAAAAAACAAAAAGTATCACTGAGGGGCAGATAGATAACGTTTAACTGTAAAAGTATTTATAAGATTAAAAAAATAGGATATAAAAACTTATCAAAATTAAAATCATCTTTTGGCCTGTTTTTAGATCATTTCAGCTGGCTTTCCATAGCCAATGTGGACAGGATCCTGTCAACTGTAAGGCCTACCACTTATCTCCTTGACCTGGGCCCATCGTGGCTGGTTAAGGTCAGTCTGGATGCACTACGGGCACCCCTGGTTTAAATTATCAACAGGTCCCTTTGTTTAGGGACCTTCCCAGGGGAGCTTAAGGAGGCAGTGGTAAGACCACTCTTATAGAAACCATTTCTAGATCCAAGAGATCTTGGCAACTACCACCTGGTATCCAATCTACTATACCAGAGCAAGGTAGTCGAGAGAGTGGTCGCCGAGTAGCTACAGCAATTTCTGGATGAGGCATCCATTCTAGTGCCATTCCAGTCTGGCTTCCACCTTGGCCATGGGATGGAGACAGCTGTGGTCGTCCTGGTAGACGATCTCCGGTGACAGCTGGATCAAGGCGGGCCAGGGCTGCTGATTCTTTTGGATCTGTCAGCAGCCTTCAGCATGGTCGATCATGATCTCTTGGACCACCACCTTGCTAACATTAGGATTGGGGGCATAGCCCGTCAATGACTGTGTTCCTTCCTCCAAGGTTGGAGACAGAGGATGGCACTTAGGGAAGAGGTTTCACAGCAGCATCCTCTGGTGTGTGGGTGCCACAGGGTGCGATCCTCTCTCCTATGTTGTTTAACATCTATATGTGCCCCCTTGCCCAGCTAGTTTGGAGTTTCAGGTTGGGGTGTCACCAGTACGCTGATGACACCCAGCTTTACCTACTAATGGCTGGCCATCCTGATTCCATCCCTGACACGCTGGCCAGGTGCTTGGATGCTGTGACTGGATGGTTGAGGCAAAGCCAGCTGAAGCTGAATCCGATGAAGATGGAGGTCCTGTTCGTTGGGGCGGTTTGAGGTTGGAGTGCCAGCTCCCAGCTCTTGACGGTGTGCAATTATCATCTGCACCTGCCATCAGGAGTCTGGGTGTGATCCTGGATACCTCCTTATCTATGGAGGCCCAGGTCACAGCCGTGGTCAAGGCAGCTTTTTTCCATCTCTGCCAGGCCCGGCAGCTGGTGCCTTACCTCTCCCGCCCTGATCTAGCCATGGTCAAGGGGCAGCCGCCTGTGTGGACTGTTACAGTACAGCGGGATTTATACGCCATCTCTGATTACTGTTTTAAAACTTGATTTGATTTATGGTGTTATTGTTATCATTACCGTATTTTTCGCTCCATAGCACGCACCTGACCATAACACGCCCCCCCCAGCTGGCCGTCGGGGCGGGGAAAGCCGGTTCGCACTGGAATGACAGAGCCAGCTCTGTGCAACCCAGCTGGCCGTCAGGGCGGGGAAAGCCGGCTCGCACTGGAACAATGCAAGCCGGTTCTGTGTGCCCCGCCCACCTCCCTGCAGGGAGGCGGGCGGGGAAAGCCGGCTCGCGTCGTTCCAGTGTGCCCAGCCGGCTCTGTGCTCCTGGGGAACGATGCGAGTTGGCTCTGTGTGCCCCGCCGTCGTTCCAGCGCGCCCAGCCAGCTCTGTGCGCCCAGCTGTGCGCCCAGCTGGGAGGCGGGCGGGGAAAGCCGGCTCACTGTTCCAGCACGCCCAGCCGGCTCTGTGTGCCCCACCAGGGCGCACAGAGCCAGCTGGGCACGCTGGAACAGGGCGCACAGAGCCGGCTCGCGTCGTTCCAGTGTGCCCAGCCGGCTCTGTGTGCACATTCGCTCCATAACACGCACAGACATTTCCCCTCACTTTTGAGGAAGAAAAAGGTGCGTGTTATGGAGCGAAAAATACGGTATATGTTTGTGAGATTTTTAAAATTATGTTATCCACCTTGAGGTGGCTTGCTGGGGAGGGCGGACTAAAATATGAAAAATAAATAAATAAATAAATGTTTTCGTGACTGACATTAAACATTAGCTGCTCCAGTTGTTGGTTTGGTCTGTAAACCAGGATGGTTTTATTGGCTTCCATTCTGCTGTTTATCACTGCATTGTACTTCCTTCCCGTAATGTATTGTCTCCAAAACTCGAGATTTCGATATTCTAATGAAAATTGCATGAAGAAATCTTTGGATTATGAGCTCTGTGAACTTTCATGGCAATAAACATATTGAAGATATTCCTTTAGAACAGAAGGATTACCCACAAAGTCGGTGGCTTCTGAAGTCACTACATTTTTGATTGAATGTTTGTTTTGCAAGAGATCTCTGAATGCCTTCCAGTGTTATACAGTGGCCAATTTATTCCACCTACGACACACTTTGTGGAGATTGTGAGAAGAATGCCTGGATGAGTTTTTGCAGCTGAGATATAAATATACACAATTTTCATGCACTATGCAGAATTTTCAGAACTAAACAGTATAATATTAGGTGTAGTTAGTTCATCTGGTTCTGTCAATATCCCCTTTGTTGCCAAATGCTCTTACTGGAGCCTGTAGGAAAGTGCTACGGACAGTGCTGACACTCAACAAAGGCACAAAAAGTTAAACGGGCTTTCAACAGATTTAATTATCATGGCTTTCTCCATGGAAACCGGGGTACTGAAGTTTTGCTTTGAATAGATGGAAATATCCTGCCATAGAGGCTTACTTAGAATCCCATTTATTTCTCTGGAGTTCCTTGAAAGGAATCCAAAGTAGTTAAGCCTGTTTAATCCTGTGATGTGGATGTGTTTTTTAAAAGTACAACGGTTATAGCATCAATAATATCAGTAACCACAATGGTAGTGCTATTAACACCTGTCATTTAACACCCTCTATCAGGAGCCTGGGCGTGGTCCTGGATGACTCCCTTACAATGGAGGCCCAGGTCATGGATACTGCCAAGAGGGTGTTTCTTCACCTTCGCCTTATTAGGCAGCTGGCCCCCTACCTGTTCCACCCTGATCTAGCCACAGTGATCCATGCAACAGGCACCTCCAAGCTAGACTACTATAACTCACTCTATGCAGACCTACCCTTGAAACTGCTCCAGAAGCTACAATTGGTTCAGAACCCAGCAGCGTGGGGCCTTAAAGGGATCCCATGGAGAGCACATATTCAACTTGTGCTCTGCCAGCTGCACTGGCTCCCGATTGAGTACTGAGCCAGGTTCAAAATTTTGGTATTGACCTTCAAAGCCCTAAACAGCCTGGGGCCATCATACCTGCGGGACCACCTCTCGCAATACATCCCCCAAAGAGCACTGCACTCATGTGAAAACAACCTGCTGATGATCCCTGACCCAAGACATATATGGCTGTCCTCAACCAGAGCTAGGGATTTTTCGGTCCTGGCACTAGGGTTGCCAGGTCCTACCTGGTTTCTGGTGGGAGCTTTATACCTTGGTGAACAAGGGGCAGCGATCTGTGGACGTGAGTGTGTGCAGCGCAAGCAGTGCGATTCCCCCACTTCTGAGTTTACCCTGGAGGTGCTGCACATATGTGCACGATGGTCTAGCAATTCCTCTCTGAAAACTCTATGGAAATCATAGAGTTTTGGGGAAGACTGCTAAAGCATCGCCGCACTTCTGGGGTGACCTGGCATGTGCGCGCACAGCGTGTCAGATCACTGCCACCCCAGCTGGCCTACTTCTGCCTGCCTGCCAGCTGAGAACAGTGGGCAGGTAATTGCCCTCCAACTCACTTGGGAACCCTATCTGGCACCAGCCTGGTAGAACTCTCTCTTGAGTGAGACCCAGTCCCTGCTGGATTTGACTCAGTTTTGGAAGGCCTGTTAAGATGGAAATGTTCCACTGGGCCTGTGGTTGAGGGAAGTGACGGTTTTACATTGGTTGGCCTCCCTGCTGGACCCTCTCAGGAAATGATCTCTTGCTGGTTATTTCTGTGCTGTCCCATTGCACTACTACATTTTACTATTGCTGCTGTTGTGTACCTTAAAGGAGAATTGGGGGAGCCATCTTTTTTAAGTATGTATACTGGTAACTTCCAGTTTATTGTTTATATTTTTCGTTTGTTTGCTTTATTTAATGACATAGAATATTAGCCACTCTAAGCCTGACTTGTTGGGAAGAGCAGGATAAAAAATGAACAAACAAACAAATAAATATAAATCCTTTATGACCTATTTCAGAAATCATAAGAATTATGGCTGTTTGAATCTGGCTCACATTTTGCTCACCAGTTCCAAGCAGGGGACCAGTTTTTTGTTGGATAGTTCTACTGTCCACGAGCAGCTGGAGCCTGCTTGTCAGGTTACTTTTGGTTTATTTACACAGTACAGAACAATTGACTGTATTTCACACATGTACATCCTCACATAGTCTGATGGCAATCCTAGTTCTCCCTCTCCCCCACAGGCCTGTCATAATTGCATACTACTTGGCAGCCAATTATCTAAATAAACTGTTAGCAAATCAGTCAGCCAGTGATTATAAACACTGTTTTCTTCTTTTAAAAGTCTTTCTCTTTGGTGTTTAAGTCTGTGTTATTGTTGAGGTTATTTTGCACATACATACTTTTCCATATTCTTATGGGAGTCAGAGTACCCTGCCCTTCACATGTCACTTAATTATCTCATCTAACCATTCATAACTATGGGTAAAAAGTGATGTGAGCTATTGCACAGGTGCAAAAACACCTGCAAGGCAGAATGAAATGCAACTCCACCACCACAGGTACTATAAAGCTGTTAGGCAAGAAGATCCAAGGCTCAGTTCACAAGTGATCATGGCTGTTGGCCCATGTAGGTTGTAGTCAGAACTTGTGAGGACCAGCAAGGAAGTAGGCTTCCTGTGGGCCAAGGAAATTGCAGCTGGAGCTTGAAACAAACTTCAACTCTTTGAAGTCTGAGGAAATGCACACCAAAGTGCAAAACTTTGTAAGGTCTATAGAATGCTGACTAACCATGCTTAGGATCAGGTTGCATGTTCCCCCACCTTGGGTCTGCCACCACTGTGATATCACATTTGGAGACTCAAAATTATTAAGCATGCCCAGCAACTTGAAAAGAATGGAAAATAGGCTCTCAACAAGGACATGTCAGCCCATTTTGATCTCAGAAAGGGCTGAAAAACAGCTTCAGCTCTTATAAGACTACAAATTAGGTTTGCCAACCTCCCTGCTATTACAATTGATCTCCAGCCAATTGAGATCAGTTCACCTATGGCTCAGTGGTAGAGCATCTGCTTGGTACGCAGAAAGTCCCAGGTTCAATCCCTGGCATCTCCAGTTAAAGGGTCTAGGCAAGTAGGTGATGTGAAAGACCCTCTGCCTAAGACCCTGGAGCCGCTGCCGGTCGGTGAGTAGACAATACTGACTTTGATGGACCAAGGGTTTGATCAGTATAAGGCAGCTTCGTGTGGGGTGGGGGTGTGGGGGTGGGGGTGTTGGGGTCGTTTTGGAAGGTGGGGATTCTATGGCATTATACCCCACTGAAGTCCCCCCTCCCCTACCCCCCTCGGGGTTGGGTTGGGGGTTTGGTGTTGGGGGGTGTGGGTTGGGGGGGGCTCCAGTTATTTCCCAACCTGGAGCTTATGACCCTACTACAAATTCCTCCTGGGGGTGGGATGTTGTCCCTTTTTAGAATGCTGGAAAAGACTAGGGGGTAACTAGTTGTTAACTATCTAATGCTTGGCCAGCTCTCTCTGAGACTTTTAGATGTCGGATGGGAAAGGGTCCATAAGAGCTAGAGGCTGTTTTGTAAAATGGTTACCTGGCATCTTGTTGCTCTTCTGTGTGGGGGTGGGGGGGGGTTATGAGAAGGCGCTATGCATTGTGATATGTGATAGTATGATATAGTATAGTAGTGGGCAGAATAGGAAGCACAGGAGGGAACTGTGAAGGAGGTGTAGTTTGACAAGGCAGGAAGTAGGAGGATGGAAATTTGGACCTAGGGTTTAGGGCTTAAATTTGGCCCCGAGAATCAGGATTTGGTAGCTTCAATTCGAGTTTGGTATGCATGATGGTTCTGGTGGGGGCTGACTTGATGGCTTCTTTCAGGCCTAGTCTATATGTGCTGAATAATCAAATTCTATCTCACCCATTCATATTTTCATTCTAGGGTACCAATTACTTTGTGTCCAACATGGAACAATATATTCCCAGCTTGAGGTTCAGCTGATCAGCTGAAGACATTTGTGTGACTGGCATTGATGTTGAAGTCCTCTGGACTGGAGTTGAATTGCTGTCAGCATAAAAAAGCAAATTGAAATGTAAAACACTGAGAAATTGTAATTCAATTAGCAATGACCAAGGCTAACATTATGATCAAATGTTTCCTGGCATATCATGTGTTTCAGATTTCATGCATGACAATATTATTATGCTGTAGCAGATAAAGAGAAGGTTAATACACTGGTAACAGTGGGGAGGGGAATTATGCCCAGAAATACTGAATAAGAGTTCACATGGCAGCATATAATAAACACAACTTCCTTTTAGATTGCAATCAAAATCCATGGACCAAAAATAAAAAAAAGTAAGTTTAACTTGTGACATTAAAAAATAATTAAACGTCAAGGTCAAAGAAAGAACCATGCTAGAATCAGAAAAAGCAGTCAGACTTAAAAGTATTCATTCATCTTCAAGAAGATACACCATTTTTAAGCTGCGGGAAAATATGATTATAGCTGTGCTAAACATTTGTGATGCCATATTTTTGACATTAAAATTCATTATTTGGAGAAGCTGTAATTTTCATGGTATGGCAGAACAGCCCCACTCTGATCTGCAGGCTCTGTTCCGTTGTGCCCTCCAAGGCATCTAGGCACCAGTGGCCATCCAAGGTCTTTGCCTGGCATAGGGTCCACCTGGCAACAAGCGAAGGAGGGTGGGGGAACTTATTAGTAGTTAACTGAGGCCTACTCCCCACATTGTCTGCAACGTGTTGACGTGACTTCTGGCACTCACCGGAAGTGACGCATCATGTTGCCGCCAACATGGGGATGCTCTGGTATTTGGGCAAAAACTCTATGGTAGAATCTGTTTTTACTATAGAGTTTTTGCCCAAATATCAGAGCATCCCCACATTATCAGTGACATGATGACATCACTTCCAGCGAGTACCAGAAGTGATGTCAATATGTCGCTGACAATGTGGGGGCTAGGCCTCAGTTAGCCACTGGTAAGACCCCCACTGGTCAGCTGAATGGCACTGGGGAAGGGAATCCCCCACCCCTTGCTGGGGGTATGGCAACTTTAGCCTGGCACGTGCCACCCCCTGCTTTACCCAACAGCTGGAGAGGCATTTCTCCCCCCCTGCCTGTTCACCCACTTCTACCTCCTGGCCTTTGTACAAACTTTTTCCTGAGAAGACCAGGGTTCTCAGCTTTCCTTACCTGCATTGTTGTTCCAAGGCCTCACCTCATCTCTATGTCTCACACTGGTTACCACAGGGACATCTTAGTGCGCTTGTGCACCACTTTCCAATGGACTGCCCACCCCCTTCTCCTGGTGCTCCTTTTAAAACAGTGTGTCTGAAACAGTGGAGGTGTATTTGGTACAGAGAACCACTACCAAAATTAAAAGTTATAAATTGTTTATTTTTAAAAAATGTCCACACACATAGTCTCGGCTAGAGTTGCCAGCTCTGGGCTGGGAAATACCTGGAGATTTTGTGGGTGGAGCATGAAGAGGGTGGGGTTTGGGGAGAGGAGGGACTTCAACGAGGTATAATGCCATGGAGTCCACCTTCCAAAGTGGCTATTTTGTTCAGGTGAACTGAGCTATGTCACTTGGAGATCAGTTGCCATCCCAGGAAATCTCTAGCTACCACCTGAGGTTGGCAGCCCTACTTTAACCCCAGCAACAGATTAAGCATGGGATCCAAAATAAAAGTGTAAACATGCAACTCCTTTGTCTCTTCCTCTGTTTGCACCCTAGCAGATGTTTATCTGGCAGGCTCTTTAACTTGGAGCCTCTGCAGTCCTGCACATGGCAATAGCCACCTTCCGGAAACCACAGAGAGATGTCTGCCTTGATGGAGTCAACACTGAAGAGAGCCTCCTCCTCATGCTATGAAATTTTAACATAGGGATGGCAGCCTCCAAGTGGTGGACCTGGGAAATCCTCCAGAATTAAGTTCCTCTTCAGACTACAGAGTTCCTCTAGAGAAAACAGATGCTTTGGAGGGTGGACTCTATGGCATTGTATTTGGTGCAGTCCCTATCCTCCCCAGAGTCCACCCCCAAATGTCCAAGAGTTTCCCAACCTGGATCTGGCAACCCTACCTCCGCATCCCCCACTGGTGGCCAGGAGGGACCCGGCATCCCTATTTTAACATCTCACCCATTGGGAGGACAGGTCAGGTCAAAGCTTTTCCTGAAATCCCCAGGAAAAGACTTCTCTGGGGCTTCAGCCTTCAAAACTCTGTTCCCTGCTAGGTGTCACCTTTCTAGGTAGAGGGGTGTGTGTGACTTGACCATCACAGTGTACCCAACCAGTCCTGCCAATTGCATTTCTAAAGCCTTGGTGGGTGAGGCTGGTGAGCAATTGACTCCCCCTTCCCACCTGTACTCTGCCAAGAGAGAGAAAAGGGCAAGAGTCCAGTAGCACCTTAAAGACTAACAAAAATATTTTTTGGTAGGGTTTGAGCTTTCGTGAGCCACAGCTCACAGCTCACGAAAGCTCATACCCTACCAAAAAATATTTTTGTTAGTCTTTAAGGTGCTACTGGACTCTTGCCCTTTTCTACTACCGCAGACAGACTAACATGGCTACCCACTGTGAATTATCTCCAAGAGAGAGAAAAGGTATTCAGAACTCATGATGAAGGTTTTCTTCAGTCCAAACTTCCAAAGAAGTATGCATTTATCCACAAAGGGAATGTCTAGTTTCTTTCTTTTTTGAAAAATTATGTTAATGGTACCCCCCCCCCCAGCCAAAAAAACCCTACATTTGCCAGTATGCTTCAGGTTTGGGAGCATCATTGTGCACCCCTGAACAGCTACTTCAGTCACTTCCACATTCAAGAATTCGAGTCGCATCACAATCTAGGTGTTAGACTAGTTAACTGTGGGCATACCATTTGGTCACTCAGCAATACTAACCCTGGTGACTACCAACTTTGCTTCAAATATAATGTTGTACATATCTATATACTTGAACTGAAAATAAACATGAAATTAGCTGTTTTGGCAATATTCAGGTTTCAGGTAGACCAAATACCAAAACTTGGGAATCTGCCTGAAGCCAAATAGGTGATTTCCGATAAAGTTGAATAAATATTCGGCTTTTTGGAGTTTTGGCTATTGGCCTTTGCTCAGATGCACAGCTCTGTGCTTTCTTCCATTTTTCTAACTTTGACTGGTTTTGATAGGGGCCTATAGTTGGGGCCCTTTTGAGATAGGGGTCATGTAATCAGACCCAGCTTGGTCAGACTAAACTACTCTGGAAGGGTCATTTTAAAAGGCAGGGATCACCAAGTCCTGTCCGGAGGGATATTCCCTCCAACTAAAAAACGGCCATGTCTACAGCTACTTATTGGGCTTTTGAAGAAGACTCCTCATTTGCACAGATGAGCAATCTCCTTCACAAGAGATCGGTCATGACTTGGTCATGACTTTGGCTGGCTCCGATATCACCCTTCCAAAAACCTGCTCTCACACTGAAGGTTGCCTGAAGTAGAGGCTTTATTTCCCCGCACTGTGAACATGTCTTGAAATCAGAATTGTAATATAGGACTGTTCACAGGATGTTAATTGCCACCAAAAGAAATATTTTCTGTGCCTTATATTTCTTGCATTGAAGCAGTTTTCCTAAGTTTGGAAGCTAATTTTCATGGGCATCATACTCTGTACCCCAGATATGAAGGGAGACCCCAGACTTTGAGTCACCAGCCTGCCAATCGGCTCTTTCTGCCAGTCCTCGGCAACACTGAACTTCTGAACCTGAAAACCGATGGACAGCTCAGCTCACAAATGCCTGGAGAATGGGGGTGACCTCTTTGTAGGCCCATAAAATTGGACCCCCTGTCCCAAGGTTCACCAAACATCGGTGTCCATCTAAGGAGAGTCCCTTGCAGGCTATGTTGCAAATTTGGTGACTCTACTTCCAAAAATGTCCACACAGGAGCTTTGAAAAAAAATCCCCCCAGACTATAATGGACCCAATTTTTTGGGATTATCACAGAAATAAAGCCGAAATACCCCTTTACCAGAATGGGTATTTGGCATATTCCGGGTTTACTGAAAAAAATCAGGCCCAATAAACTTAAACCTGAAATTTACCTTTTTTAAAATTTTGCACAACCCTTTTCAAATACTATTAAGCTCCTGCATTTCTACCTGGAGACACTCTATATTTTCCATCATCAATCCATAGTTCTTTCCTGCATGTGCAAAATTATATATCTTCTATTTATTTTTTCTGCAAATTCTAGAGATGGGGCTGAGCTTATCAAAGATAATTAGGGACAGCTGTTCACAATATGGTAGCTTCTGGTAGTCTTCCCACAGGTGTAGCCAACAGGAATTCAGTCATCTGTAGCAGAGAGCCTCATAATGAGGTACATTTATTTTACTGTTTCCCTGTCTTCAGTCTGAAATGTAGCAATGGGGATTTTGGCAAAATCTGATTTGCTGTTTTCTCAGAAGCTATATACGTGGCTGTACCCTACGGTTGCCAGGTCCCTGCTGGCCACTGGCAGAGGATGGGGGGGGGTAAGATTTTGAGTAACAACCATGCGGTAAAAAGCAGCCCCAGCCAAAGATCCTGGTTCCAATGCCAGGTTTTTTTTCTCTTTTCCTTCCTTCCTTCCTTCCTTCCTTCCTTCCTTCCTTCCTTCCTTCCTTCCTTCCTTCCTTCCTTCCTTCCTTCCTTCCTTCCTTCCTTCCTTCCTTCCTTCCTTCCTTCCTTCCTTCCTTCCACTTCTACGCTGCCCCTTAGCAAAACAGGTTTTTATAGCAGGATTAACATATTATAGTTAAACAGCCCAAAATAACAGAACAGCAAGATCTAAACTTAAAATCAACTTTTTAAAATGGCATCACCATAAACACAATAAACCTATTAAAAGAGCAGAAGACCTAAAATCCAATAAATAGGCAGGTGAAATAAAGCAGTCCAGAAACAATCTTGCAAGGAACTCCAAAAAGCACAAGGAAACCTATAAATGCAATAAAATCAACAAAATGCCTAGGAATACAGGGATGTTTTTACTTTAGCATTGAAACGTGTGAAGCACCAAGAGATGACAAATTCTTCTGAGCATTTTCCCCACAGCTCACCACCACAGTGAAAGATCATCTGGTCTAAGTACAAGCAAGGTCCATTTCCCTTCCCCCATCCAACCACAATGCCTACGTTTCAGAGACAGAGAATAACCTAATGAGTGCTTGACTTGGGGCCACCACATTTTATTATAGCTCTTATAGCTACTTTTAGAAGGTTTTGGCCTCCCCTTCTCTGTTCAAGGATTTGTGGATTTCATTAAAATATCTCTGCATTCCTGCCATCCCATAATCTGTGCACTTAATGTCTTCCCTCAGAATACAAATACACCCCTTTTATTTCTTTTTCGTTTCATATGTTGTGGTGGTGGTGGTGGTGACCCCCCCCCCCATTTTCCCAGTGTTTGGTAACTGCTGTATATGATTTGTTTATTTTACACCATTTCTATACCATTATATGTTATATATCACAGGTATCAATTTTCTCAATATTTAGAGGTGCTGCAAACCTTACACTGAACATGTTTGGCAGGCAAATTTACCTGTGATAGGTAGCCCAGCAATGGAGGAGCTAGAACTTTTTTTCTGAATAAACTTTGTTCTTGTTTCTTTAAAAAGCAAATCATCTTGTCCCTGTCAATTTATGTCATTATTCAGTCACCAGTCCAGGCTTGCATGGGTTTATTTCCAGAGCTTTTAAATTCCTGCTGCAAATGCTGGTACAGTGCAGTGGGCTGAAAGTTGTGACGGAAAATACTTTGGGGTGCTGTCTAGCCTCAGGAAACCTGTCACAATTCCATTTTCAACAGACACCATCATTGTGCTTTCTCCCATTTTTCTATCTTTGACTGGTTTTGTTAGGGGTCATGTAATCTCAAAATGCCTTTTGAGATAGGGGTCATGTAATCAGAGCCAACTTGGTCTGACCAAACTATCCATCACCATTGAGTGGAATGATCTGGATCAGGATAGTCTGGAAGCATAAGGGTCATTGAAAAGACAGAGCTCACCCAGCCCTGTCTGGAGGGATATACCCTCCAACTAAAAAGCACCAGCCTCAACAGCTGCTGAACGGGCTTCTTTCTAAAGAAGACAGCTCACCCGCACGCATGAGCAATCTCCTTCACAAGAGCATCCTTGGTCATGACTTCGGCTGGATCTGATATCACCGCCCCCCCATGAAAACCTGCTCTCAAACAGAAGGTCGCCCGAGTAGAGGCTTTTCCCCCCCACACCGTGGCCATCTCTTGAAATCAGATTTTTATTACTATAATAAAGGACTGTTCACAGGATGTCATTTGCCACCAAAAGAGTTTTTTTCCATGCCTTATTTTTCTTGCATTGAAGCTGTTTACCTAAGTTTGGAAGCTAATTTGCATGGACATCATGCTATGCACCCCAGATATGAAGGGAGCCCCCAGACTTTGAGGTGCCAGCCTGCCAGTTGGCTCTTTCTGCCAGTCCTCGGGAATGCTGAAGTTCTGATCCTGCAAACCGATGGACAGCTCAGCTCACAAATGCCTGGAGGCCGGGGGTGACCCTTTGCAGGCCCATAAAATTGGACCCCCTTTCCCAATGTTCACCAAACTTTGGGGTTCATGCAAGGAGAGTACCTTGCAGCCATGCTGTAAATTTGGTGACTCTACCTCTAAAAATGTCCACACAGGAGCTTCAAAAATAATTCTCCACAGACTATAATGGACCTGAATTTTTTCATTAAACCCGGAAATAAAGCTGAAATATCCCTTTACTGGTATGGGTATTTGGCTTATTCTGGGTTTACCAAAAAAAGCAGGCCCAATAAACCCGAACCCAAGATTTGCTGAAGTTTTTTTCTTTTTTTTTGCAGGACCCTATAGATGACAGATTGAAGAAGTGTTGATGCTGTAGATCTTGGATCTTTATAGAAGGCACCAGCAAAGGATTGACTTTATCATTTTACTTGATTCCTAAGGCCAGGAGGATTCTGATCTATGGTAAAAGTAGCTCAGCTTGAACTGTCTGCTCCAGGGCAATGGGGCATCTAGGTTCTTAGAACAAACCCCACACATTTCAACATACACTAATAAGATTAGGGTTAAGACATGCCTGGTAGTTTAGACTTTGAACCTATCTATATGGAAATTAACCATTGCAGGCAGACAATAGGATATGGAGTAGTCAGTATTCAGAGGCTTTATATATGTAACAACGGATGTGCAATTTAAAAAAAAATACAAATCCATTTGTCCAAGCGTATTGAATGGAGCAACCACTAAATCAAGACCTTTACCTGGAGGATTAGTGATCTATAGCTCTTTTATTTCATTTCATTATATTGCTTCTGAAACTGTTTTATTCCAAAAGATTTAGAAAGCGTTGCTTCTCTCGAAGCATCTGAAGTGACATAAAATAAAATGGTTCTGTGCTTTCTATCACTTTATCCTTGGAATATTTTAAGCAAGGGAATTGAAGATCCAATAAGAGAGCTTTGGTGATGGTGCAAAAAACCCTCCTCCTACTCGTTTCACTACACATCTGGGAGCAGCTCAGCAAATTGGCTGAGTGACATCCCTTCAAAATCATCCTTGAAAGGTCATATACATAATAGTAGGAATCAAAGGGAAGACCATTCATAACTTAAGAATAAAAATGGCTAAATTTTGCAATGCAAAAAAGAAAAGAAAAAAAGAGTGAGATAGAGAGAGAGGGGGGAGCTTTATAGGATCATGATTCCCTGAAGAGGATAATCTAAATGCCAGAGAGCCATGCAATGGCTTTGTGTTCTTTGTCCTGCAAATTAAAATGTCTAGCCAGGTTTACCTAAATACAGTTGAGAACTCACCAACATTGTCAGGAAATGGAGCAATTAGAGAAACAGGAGAGGGCTGCAACATAAGAAAAAAAGGAACCAGTTTGTATCCAGTGACTATACTTGATTCTCATTCTTTATGACTGTGGCACACTAGTGTACCACAGCCTAAATGTGCCCTGAAACATTAAGCCTCCATGTTGGATGTATTCACTACTCTACTGCTTCTTGGCCTTTTGGCTAAAATCAAGTGTGTAGTACTACTACTCCATTGGCCCAATGCAGCACTGATCTCATCTCTTATTCTCTGTCAATATATATGCAGTGATATCACCTTAAAGGAGAGAATAGAGACACACTGAAATTCCCTGATGAAGCTATGGAGGAATCCAAGAAGCTAGCTGTCCAAAGAGGCCTCATGGCATCCTGTTCTTTCCTTTGCCCAATCTGGTTAGATCCTTTCTTTCTGCACAGCTAGATTGTTGGATTCCTCCAAAGCTTCATCAGGGAATACCAGTGTGTCTCTATTCCCACAGTGGTAGGAGGTGTCCATTGCTCTGGGATCTGACGGGGAAAATGTCTTTCTAAGTGTGAAGTGTGCCTCCAGAGGGAAAAAAAACTGTGCCACAGATCTCAGAAGTTTGGAAAGTAATGCATTACTGGAATTGCATGAGATGCACAAATCAAATAAATAATCTGCTACTGCTGGCTCAAGATGTGCATTAGTGAGATAGTGACTTTCTATCTTATCTATCCATTCCATATCATTCCTCCATCCAGATATTACTGATGTGCTTTGAGATCCATTTGTGGGACTGCAGTTTTCTTATCAGCCAAGCTATTTGCACACTTACACTAAGCACATGTAGTTGAGGTGAGGGTGGATTTTGACAGACTTTCCCCCCAATCAAAACGTACTTAAATAACATTATTCCACTAAATCTGCATGAAAAATATACAGCTATGTATCAAACCATTTTATCCATCACAAAACTAGTGAAGTGTGCAGGAGGAACCCGACCCATTGTTATCATAATCTACTTCAGAATATTTTTTACCAGGTATTCATTACGGTCCAGATTCACCAAAAGTCCTAGGACCAGTCTATACAATACATTTGTCCTACAGAAAATCAGCACTGGCTTTGCCCTCATTAATGTGAGAAAATATCTGGCAGATACACAGGTGTGGTAAGCAGCACTTTCCCCAGATTCTGCAGTTGTGGAAATTATGGCTCACTGTAGCCACAGGTTGTGTGATCTGCACATTAAATTTCCCTGGGCAAGCATGCATATGGGGAAAAGCCAGAAACTGCTCAGTTGGATGAAAAATGTAGATTGTGAATTGACCATTAGTCACATGCTTTAATGTTACAATTAAGCATTTTCCTTCCTGACTGGTTTCATTGTGTTACTGAATTGGCTGTCTGGACTTGTATTTTGGCAAGCAGATTTAACAAGGAACGTTGGAGGGCATTGGAGATCCTTCTGTACATATTTCCATTGAGGAAGCTCAAGCCAGCAAGGTTACTAATTTACCCTGCTGGAAAAAAAGAACTTTGTAACAGGTTCTGATTGATTGTCTTTCTCTTGCTACCCAGCAAGGTTTCCTTCATATTATCACAGCACTTACCTCCTAAGAGGAAACAAAGAACAATCCCTTTATGGAAAATAATTACTTTAAAAGGAGATGTGGGAGGGGAAGAGAGGAGGGGAAAAGGAATTTTCCCTCATGAGTTGTACATAACAGCAGGCAATGCTGACACTCACTCCTTGGCTCCCTCGAGAAACACCTGAGTGCTTTGTTTTAGCTGTATGCTTCAGGCTAGACCAGCCTGCTAATCTCTTTCTTCCGTCCTTGTGGTTCATTTACACTGGGAAGGCAAGAAGAGGTCTCATTCCATTAACAATCTATTGCCAAAGCTCTTCCACCATTCTGCCATGCCATTTTGGTGGTGTTTATAGCACCACTTCACAGCTACTTAATAACTTATCTGTTTTCACAGCCTCCTAGTTATGGCTTGGCACTCACATAAGTATCTTTAAACTGTGTATAAAAACAGTGGCAAAGGACTGAATAGATCTGCTGAACCACAATGCACATTGGTTGTTGGGAATGCTTTGCCAAGTGCAGCTGCCGATTATAGCTCAATCCAACCCTAAGCAATCGCTTTCCAAATTTTAAAAGTTCCTGGAACCAGAGCTGAAGTGCTCTTTAACCCCTGCAGAAAAAAAAGCCACCTACAAAATCTAAATGTGGCTAGTTTAGAGCTAATCAGAACCAAAAATAGTAAAATGATTACTTATCCAAATCCCAGGATACGTTTACATTATAACTGCCATGTGGAGATTGCTTCAAATGGCTCCACATGGCAACCATTACATGGTGAGCAGCTTGTAAAGAGCCTTATAAATTAAACACATTACATTATAATAATATAACATTTTAATATGCAGTGCTCTATACAATCTTCATTGTAGCTTGTATGCAAAATAGGCCTGTCAGGTAGTTTGCAATTATCCCAGTTTCACAGACAGGTGCTGAGGCTTGCCTAAGGTCAGTAGTGTAATCTGTGTCAGAGGGCAGCCTTGAACCAAACTTTTCCTGTTCATAACCAGCTCCCAGTCAACTGGATGGCCATGTTTGCTGATAGGTTACCTTAGGTTATCTGTATAGAAGCTTAAACTTTAAATTAAGGCTGCCATATTCCAGCTAAAGGGAAGCAAAATCATTTGACTTAAATCCTTGAACTGGGTTGGACTATATATGGAGTTAAAAATTATACAAGTCATGATGCATACCATATGACGCCTATATGGTGTTTGGCAATGTTCTTTCTCCTGGTGCAATGTTTCCTAGGTGGTAGACTTCCAATTTTCCTTGGTCACACCAAGACAAGCTTATGTGTCAAAATTCCCCAACTGCTCAAACAGAACCATTGGCAAAGGTAATATTTTTGTTCTTATTTACAAAAGGGCCTTTTTTCTGCTCAAGGTCAAGAAGAAGTTCCACATTTCTGTGTTTCAAAATGAAGGAGATTCTTATAAGCAGAACTCTATGAAAAAGAATAATCTAGTTTTAGTTTCAGTTCATTATTGAAAATAAACCAAGAAAACAACATTGGATGAAATACAGAATACAGGAGTAAATTGAAGAAAATGGATACCACGTGTTAAGTTAGGGTTGCCAACCTCCAGGTGAAGCCTGGAGATCTGGAATTACAACTGATCTCCAGATTATAGAGATCAGTTCCCCTGGAGAAAATGGCTGCTTTGGAGGGTGGACAATATGGCATTATACCCTGCTGAGGTCCCTTTCCTCCCCAAACCCCACCCTTCATGCGCTTCACACCCAAATCTCCAGAAATTTCCCAACATGAAGCTGGCATCCATAAAGTGTAGGTATGACAAAAGGGTAATAGAACCAGAGCTGAGATGATTTTCGAACTAGGACTCGGGGAATACTGGAGTTCTGATTGATTGTCTTTCCCTTGGAAAGCTTATCAGAGGCTCCTTAATGACAAAATCAATATTGGAAGATAAGGTTTCCTGGATGTTAGGTTTTCCCAGTCACTACCTATTTTCCCCAGCTTTGTTAGTCATGCAACCATAGAAATTGAATGAACATGGGGGATAGGCAAGTTCTAATACAATGTTCAAGTATCCACTTGAAAAATGTGTAAAAGGCCTAAATGGTGTACTTGTGGAGGACACTTTTCCTGTGATAGAGTGCTCTTTCAGGGTAATCATGCAGTGAAATTCCTGCTCACATACAATTGTACACACATGATTCATACTTTCTAAATATGTCAGAAGTGGAACTTCCAGATGCAATGCCCCCTCCCTTCTCCCACAAGCATTCCTTCTCTTGGATACTTTGTGTGAAAAACTGGTGAAATCTGAAATGTACTCCCTGTTACCCTTCTATTATGCAATCCATTTGGGGAAACTCTGCAGTGACTCAGTGAATGTAGTTTAAGTTGCAAATTGCAGGTATAGTGGAGCTGTCATGTGGCCCCTTCTCAATTGACAATGAATGTGCTGAATCCATATTCTCACCAAGGCAACCCTTTTCACTAGAATTTGTCTTTAGATAACAGCAATCTGGGCGGCAAATATATGAACTAGACAGAGCTATGGAGAATAGTTACATTCCTGGCTGCCACTGCAAATGTTAGCCTTCCCTTCTCTGAAGGTGAGTCCAGAGTGTGCAAATGTGCAATGGAATGCCCATTTCAACATTCCATCCGTTAGTTTGCTTATTTTCTACTAACATGAAACAAAAGCTCAACTCCCAGATGTTAACCAGCTAGCACAAATGCTGTATTTTCTTGTAACCACTTTGTCCTGGGCTATCTAGCTGGTGACAAAGTCCTCACAATTTTGGAAAAGCACCATTAGTGAGTTAGTCAAAAGCAAGGGTTCCTAACATTGTTGAGCCCATTGGCATCCTTGGAATTGGGAGGGGGGGAGTTGCTATTCCTAAATGGCTGCCACAGAAGGGGGAGTCAAACACAAAATGGCGCTATAGGAGGTGGAGTCAAACCCAAAATAGCTTCCACACATAGGGTTGCCAGGCCCCTCTTCGCCACCGCCGGGAGGTTTTTGGGGTGGAGCCTAAGGAGGGCAGGGTTTGGGGAGAGAAGGGACTTCAATGTCAATTGGCAAAGCAGCCATTTTCTTCAGATGAACTTATCTCTATCAGATGGAGATCAGTTGTAATGGCAGGAGATCTCCAGCTAGTACCTGGAGGTTGGCAACCATACTTCCACAGGAGGTGGAACTGAACACAGTATCTTCACTTTTGCTTTGCAAATGAATGGCAGAAGGGGAATAAAAAGAAACAAAGAAAAACCTGCAAGAGGGAGGAGAAAAAGAAGGCAGAATAAGTAGAAAAGAATGAAAGCCAGGAAGGAGGGAGGAAAGAAGAAAGAATAATAGAATCATAGAGTTGGAAGGGACCACCAGGGTCATCTAGTCCAACCCCCTGCACAATGCAGGAAATTCACAACTACCTCCCCCACACACCTCAGTGACCCCTACTCCATGCCGAGGAGATGGCCAAGATGCCCACCCTCTCATGAACTGCCTAAGGTCATAGAATCAGCATTGCTGAAAGATGGCCATCTAGCCTCTGCTTAAAAACCTCCAAGGAAGGAGCACTTATCACCTCCCAAGGAAGCCTGTTCCACTGAGGAACCGCTCTAACTGTTAAAAAATTCTTCCTGATGTCTAGATGGAAACTCTTTTGATTTAATTTTAACCCATTGGTTCTGGTCCAACCTTCTGGGGCAACAGAAAACAACTCGGCACCATCCACTATATGACAGCCCTTCAAGTACTTGAAAATGGTTATCATATCCCCTCTCAGTCTTCTCCTCTTCAGGCTAAACATACCCAGCTCCTTCAACCTTTCCTCATAGGACTTGGTCTCCAGACCCCTCACCATCTTTGTTGCCCTCCTCTGGACACGTTCCAGCTTGTCTACATCTTTCTTAAATTGTGGTGCCCAAAACTGAACACAGTACACTAGGTGAGGTCAAACCAGAGCAGAGTAAAATGATACCATCCCTTTGCGTGATCTGGACACTATACGTCTGTTGATGCAGCCCAAGATTGCATTTGCCGTTTTAGCTACCACATCACACTGCTGACTCATGTTCAGTGTTTGGTCTACTAAGACCCCAAGATCCCTTTCGCACACACTACTGCTAAGACAAGTCTCCCCCATCCTATAAATGCAGAACTTTACATGCAGAACTTTACATGCATTTTATTGGTTTGAGCCCAATTCTCCAGCCTGTCAAGATCATCCTGTATTCTGGCTTTGTCTTCTACCATATTTGCTACCCCTCCCAATTTAGTATCTTCTGAAATTTTAATAAGCATCCCCTCTATTTCCTCATCCAAATCATTTATAAAGATATTGAACAACACAGGGCCCAGGACAGATCCCTGAGGCACTCCACTAGTCACTCCTATCTAAGTGGATGAGGAACCATTAACAAGCACTCTTTGGGTGCTATCTGTCAACCAATTACAGATCCACCTAACAGTAACAGGATCTAAATCATATTTTCCCAATTTGTCAACAAGAATATTATGTGGAACCTTACCAAAAGCCTTACTGAAATCTAGGTAAACTATGTCTACAGCATTCTCCTGATCCAGCAAGGTAGATCCAGCAGGGAGTGGACCCATACACTGGTTAAGGAAATCCCAGGTGCTTACCACTCCTGATCCTCCAGGAACTGTGGCTGCTATTGTAGCCATGGAAAACCTTTTCATTTAAATTAGGACAGTCAATAGTAGGCCCTGCCTTTCAATGACCCAACCTGCTTTCTGAAAAGCTCACTGGGCACCAAGGGAAGTACTAATGGGTGCTATGGTGCCCATGGGTGTAACATTGGGAAACCTTATTCCTGGGTATAGTGTGTGTGTGAAATCTAATTATCTTCATCCTTTTTGAAACCTGCATTTGTTTTACAACTTAGGGGGTGGGGAAGAAAAGAAATATCCCTCCCTCAGTGTGGATAGAATAATATTTGGTTCCATTAAGATGTTCTGAAAGTAAGAGACTGAGAATATTTCAGAAGAATGATAAGTATAGATGATTGCACTTCTTTCTCCCATGCCAGTATGCAAAAGGGTGGGGGGGGGAGAAGCACTTCTCTTAAAGATGTTAAACTTTCTTATTATCAACCCACTGAAGATGTGTGCTTTGACTTAACAAAACTGCAAAGGAATGCATGGCAATCTTGACCCTTTCAAGCTATATGTAATATCTGTGCTTACGCGCTGAGTCTCTGGCTCTGTAGAGTATTTGTGCAGTTCTGACATTAATGCATTTGAATACTGCATGAGGAGCCTGAAGATTTTGTAGACTGAAATCCTTCTCTTCTATGGCTTATGTGAAATGAACCTGCCAGTCATCCTTAATGATGTGTGAAGCCCCATCCCAGAGCTCCTTCTGTAAGAGTCCTATATAAGGCTTGCATACAGCTACACTCTTTGTCATTGTACAAGGGAATCAGGGTGTTTCACAATGGAGCTACAAGATAAAGTCTGGCTATACTGTGCAGTGTCACAGCGATCCACAGTATGGTTCACAATAATCTCTTTATTGCTATCGGTAGTGGGCTGCAGAGATTGCAGATAATGATTACAAAAACTCAAGCAGCAGCAATGGTTCAGGTCTGAGAATGGTTAAGCTACCCCATATGAAGAGAGGGTCTAGAACACTTGCTACTATTGCTATAGCACAGTACTACTGAAAAGAGCCTCCCATTACCTATTGTTCTCCTTTCCCACTGCAATAGTTAAAGCATTTAGTCTGTGAATAAGGGTCATTATGTGATTAAATTCCTCATACCTACTGAGAGCAGCTTCATCTTTTAACTTACTGGGAAAGTTCCTGGTGGGTCAACACCCTGGAGAATTTCTGGCAGGCCAAGAGCAAACTGAGCAAAGTAACCCTGTGGTACTGACAGCACTGCAGAGGCCGCTCGGCCTGGAGCCAGGCTGCAGTGAGAACGGCAGTGGGTGTGGGCCCACTGGGCAAGCTGTCACCCATTGTCATCATCACTGTGGTCATGGTCCACTGGAGGGGCCACCTGGCTCAGCTTCTTCCAGGGCTGATTTAACATCCCAGTATTTCCCTGAGATACACACATACCTGCCATGAATGTGGAGAAAGGGAAGGGATACTCACATTTTGATGGGCCCAAATCCATATGGTGAGTACTGCTAAATATTATGGTAGAGATGCAAATAACTCGCATTGGAAAGTCACTGATGCCATATCCCCAGTAACTTATTTATTTATTTAAAACATTTTAAACCTGCTTTCCCATAATTTGAAGGAGTGTACATTATTTAAAAAAGGTAAAAGGTAAAGGTCCCCTGTGCAAGCACCGGGTCATTCCTGACCCATGGGGTGACATCACATCCTGACATTTTCTATGCAGACTTTGTTTACGGGGTGGTTTGCCAGTGCCTTCCCCAGTCATCTTCCCTTTACCCCCAGCAAGCTGGGTACTCATTTTACCGACCTCGGAAGGATGGAAGGCTGAGTCAAACTTCAGCCGGCTACCTGAAACCAACTTCCGTTGGGATCGAACTCAGATCGTGAGCAGAGCTTGTACTGCAGCTTACCACTCTGCTCCACGGGGCTTTTGTACACTATTTAAGGACTCCATAAAAAGATGAAATGATACAGCAAGTCAGTCGACAATTGTTATATATACAGCCCTAACAGTGTCAGCTGAGCAGAATTATACCCTTCTAAGTCCAGTGAAGTCAATGGGATTCAAAGAGTGAAGCCCTGAAAACCAACCAAATGCTAGTTAAAATGCAAGTCTGAATCTTTCATGGAAAATAGTCAGAGATGGGCCCCTTCATACATCAAAAGGCATCAGACTTCAAAACCTAGGGTAGGATTTCTGGCCACTGGAGATCTGATTGACTGGGCTGATTAAAATAACACTGATTCAGTGGCAGCAGCCACCATAGGGTTGGTTTTATTCTCTCTTATTCCTCTTTTCCAGTGTATTTTTAAAATTATCCCTCTTGTCACCAGCACTCAGGCTTCTTCTGTGTATGAGGTTCCACCTCCTGTGGAAGCCAGTTTGTGGTTGTGCCCTGTCTCAGAATTCACTACCACGCATCAGAATTCCAAAGATTCCCACAGGATCAAAAAGGTTGGGTACCCTGACCTAGAAGGTCACCAAGCTAAAAGCCCTCTCTTGCGCAGTTCTGGTGTCTCACATGAGGGCATATGAAACAAAGTTCCTCATCTGACTATGAATGGCATGCCAATTGATTCAGGGAAGATGGTTTTTCAGGTAAATCAAAAATAATTCTTAAATTCACACGGTATAGACAGGAGTGTTCAAGAAACATGTATTTATTAGCAAGAAAATACAGGGATGGACGCAACTGGTTTCAGGACAAGAGATCTCATGCAGTCTACAGTGCTAACTAACAGAACAAATGAACAAGGACAGTTCGAGGACTTCCCAAGCATAAGACAGGAGTAATCGAAACCTGAAATAACTATATTACAGAAAGTCAGTTAGTAACCAAACAAGGTAGACCACACTGGGAACAGAAGGTAGGAATCTTCTGGTTCCCCTAGGTACTTGTATGTACTCTTGATCGTCTGATTCTGCAGCAAATCTTCACCCTGGGAGGGCAAGATGTCCTCTTCTCCCAGAGAAGAAGGAACCCTCACAGGTAAGCCGTTCTCTCTCTGGGTTCAGAGGACATCTTCAGCAGCGGGATCTTCTAAAGCTGTTCCTTCTGGATGGGATTAATCATCTGACGCTACTTGCTGCAACTTTCCTGCCGCCTTCTCCATGAACCAACTTTCTCTACTGTGTCCAAGTTTCATATTGCTGTCTGACTGTTCCCCAAAACAACAGTATCAGATAATGTAACTGCAAAATACAGACAAGAAGAAAAAGAAAGAAAATCTCGCACACATATATGCAGACACAATCTATTATCTAAACCTATATATTTAATAGCAACATGTGGCCCCCATGTACAGATACCTAAATCCGCAGATGGGGGCCACACCAATTATAATGAGGTTTGTCTGCAAACTTGGGGTACTCCTCAGGTTTGCAGAAAAATATGAAAAGTTTAAAACATACATTTGGGGTTTAAATTCCTCCCCCAATTAAAAAAAAAACATTGGCAGTGGCAGCTGCGACAGGGATCCACTTTGGGCCCAGCCTCTATGGCAGAGGACTCCGGAAACTGCTCCTAGCCCAGCTGCCATTGGGGGGGGGGGCGGTTGCCGGGAGTGGGTTTGTGCCCAGCTGCAGCAGCGAATGCCAGTAGAGACTCTGGGCTCAACTGCAGCAGTGGCAGCAGATGCTGGGAGAGGTTATGGGCCCCGTCGCTGTGGCAGAGCACTCCCAGTTGCCATGGTGGAGGACACCGGAAGCTGCTCTGGGCTCAGAGTGGCTCCCAGGCACCATCACTGTCACTTCCGGGCTTAAGGTGGGTGGTGATGCCTGGAGCTGTGAATTGGGAGAGAGATGGGACCTCTCCCTCCCGGTGAGTCTTATAGGCCTCCCATTTATCTAATCTGAATCTGCCTGTCTATATCTATCTAACAAACATTATCCTAATGCCTGATATATCTCAAAAGTGGCCTAAATGTAATATAAAGTTTCCCTATTCATCTACAATTTAGTTAATCTACTTTATTCTTAATGTATACTAAGGGGTAGAGAGAAAATCAAACATAGACAGGGACACATTCAGCATTCCGAACAAAATTATCAGGCGACTGACTGCAGGGGAATTATGTAAGCAGCTATGCCCATCTTTCAGTTGGAAAGGGCCAATGTGAAAGTACTTTCTGGCATTGGTACCTGCTTCATGATTATGTAAGTGCACAGATATCACTCACAGGCTTTGCTCTCACCCCATTCCCTCTTCTCTTGGCAAGCAATCAAGGTACACTGAGGTCTCTCCTCCACCACCACCCTCATTGCCAGGCTGTCTGGGGAAGGTTTGTTTCATTTCTCAAGAAGCTAGACCAAACTGTCTGAGAAATAGGTCTCAATTTCCTCCTCTTGCAAGCATCCTAGCCTGCTTTCCAGAGAAGTCAATGGGACTCTAAATATTAGGAATTATCCCAAATATCTGAAACTATAACACTGGGATTTGGAAATATTTAAAAATTAAAACTATTCCAAATATAATTTTATTGGTGCTTCTGAATGTTTTTGAATCTGAATTGCTCTTCCCTAGTACAAAGTAGACTTGAATGCCTTCAAAAGCGGGAATAGTTCTCCAGTGTACCATCCCATATTGAGGTCCAGAAAAAAAGTGTTCTTGCCTCATCAGTGGTAGCATAGAAACCACTGAATCAGGAATCAAAACAACAAAACCTAAGGGGAACAAAAGGATTCAAGACAAACAGAAAGGGCATATTCATGCATCCTTCATTCCAATAGGCAGGTTATTTCAGCTGTTCCATCATGACATTTCCATTTTAGGAAAACTGTATCTGTTGAACTTCTGTCTGTCATGCAGCTGTTATGAACACAAGAGACCTTTGGGAGAAAGAAAGGTTGTGTAATCCTTGTGAGTGTTGATGTTTTGGTGTAACTCAGAGCAGGCAAGCCACTACCTGTAGCCACAACTAGGGCTGTTGAATTTAAAAAAATTTGGTATAGTTCGGATTCGGCCGAATTCGGCCCGTTTAGATTCGGGATATGCCGAAGTCCGAACTCCCCCACTTCGGATCCGTTCAATTCGGCGGGAATTCAAAGTTCGGAAAAAAATTCGGCCGAATAAAGCCATTAAAAACACAATCGCGCCTTTCCGCGGCTCTGGGGGGGGCATTTTTGGGGTTAGAGGTCCCAAACTTTCGGCAGAGCTTCAAAGGACGTTTATTGAAAGACTCCCCAAGTTTTGTAAAGATTGGGTCAGGGGGGGCTGAGATATGGGCCCTGAAAGGGGTCCCCCCACCCTTAATGCACATCTCTCAGCAGAGCTTGCCACCCACGCACAAAGCTCCCAGCCCTGACAACAGCTGAGAAATTTGCAAAACAACTGCAAAACAACACAACCTTGTTAAACAACACCTTTGCAACACACAACTGAAACCTCCCCCCTCAAACCAGGGAGCGAGAGACTCGAGGGGGAACACACACCCCAGGCAGAACCGACGAAAGCCCCCTTTGGCTTCCCCCCCACCCACAGAAACTGCTCCCTCCCCACACACACACAGACTCTGCTTTCCCCCACACACACACACATACACAGGAGAAAAATTATAGATTAAAGCCCCCAAAGGGGTCTTACTGTGGCTGTCTTCTGTTCCATCAAGAGGGGCTGAAGAGGACTTGTAATCCAAGATGATTCCAATTAGGCCCGGGACGTTTTGCTCTGGAGATGCACAGGATCGGCTGATCCATTCATCCCAACAGGGAAAAGGGGAAAGGGGAAAAGGGAAAGGGGAAAGCCCATATCTCGGGACCCCCTGACCCAATGTTCACAAAACTTGGGGGGTATCTTAAGAACACTGGTCTGAAACTCCGCTCAAAGTTTGGGATCTGCATCCCCAAAAATGCGCCCCCTGCAGCCATGGAAAGAGAAAAGGGGGGGAGGCGATATTTCTGCCCCCACTGAACCCATCTTTACAAAACTTGGGTAGTATCTTAAGAATAATTGACTGAAGCTATTCTAAAGGTTTGGGGGCTATATCCCCAAAAAAGCACCCCCTGCAGCCACATAAATGGAAAAAGGGGGGAGGGAAAAGGGAGAGAGCCTATATCTCGAGACCCCCTGACCCAATGTTTACAAAACTTGGGGGGTATCTTAAGAACACTGGTCTGAAACTCCGCTCAAAGTTTGGGATCTGTACCCCCAAAAATGCGCCCCCTGCAGCCATGGAAAGAAAAAGGGGGGAGCCCATATCTCGGGACCCCCTGACCCAATGTTTACAAAACTTGGGGGGTATCTTAAGAAGCTTCATCTGAAGCTCCACTGAAAGTTTTGTGTCTGTACCCCAAAAAATACGCCCGTGCAGCCACAGAAAGGAGCGAATGTGCACAAGCACCCCCACACACACACACGAGGATTTCGCTCTCTCTCTCTCTCTCTCTCCCTGGCCGGGCCGCACATCAGCTGATTCCTCCAGTACTCAATCCTGACTGATTGGCCAGAAGAAGACCCAGCTTGGCCACCGATTGGTTGGGGGAGGAGAATGCTGCTTACTGACGGCCCTGAATTTGCCGAATTTATTCGCGAACTCCCGAACTCGCTGAATTCGGCCCCCCCGGTTGCCCGCCAGTTTTGAGTTCGGTTCCTCCCGAACTAAAAACCACCGAATCAGGGGAAATTCGGCTGATTTTCAGTTCGGGCCGAACCGAATCAACAGCCCTAGCCACAACTCCCCTTATAAGAATGCAATAAGGGGATAATAATATTGATCTACTTTAAAATGTTTTAAGGATTTCCAAGGTAGTATTTGTATACTTATTAAAACCAATAAATGCTTCCCAGTCTCACACAGCTGTCAGCTGCATTGATAGATTAGTGACAGGGAGAGTTTTATATACCATGGCAATGGAGAGAAAGGAATGTATGTATATTTTGTGTGTGAGAATGAGAGAGACAGAAAGGAAAGGATAACGGTTTGTCAAGAATTCATGTGTTCTTGTTGTTTATTGAACCCTATTGAAAAGGAGATAAATATATGTACAAAGTACTTATTGCAGATGTTTGTATAGTGTGAAAAGCACTTCACAGATTCCAATTTTTGCCCGAGAATGGAACTCTTATTACTCTTTCAAGGGGACAGAGTGCGCGGCTTCCTTTTGTTATGCACAGCAGACAGATATTTTCCTCATTCTTAGTCACTCTGCAAGGTCAGGAACACAGTAGGAAAGGTTAGCAATGTGAAATTTACCTTTAGTCATTCAAATTCTGATGGGCTGAGTTGTTTACTGGTCTGCACTCCAAACAGGCGGCATATTATATGCAGTGACAGTTTAAAATAACCCTCAAGAGTATGCCCCAATATAACCAAAAGGAGCAGTTTTGCATAAATTGCACAGACAGTTATGGCTACCTTGACTCACAAAGCTCTAACCAATATTTCCAGCATTTAAAGTGACATGCTGGCAACCCCAAATACAAACAGCAGCAGCACATGGGGATTAGTGGGTGGTTGAATAGTCATATATTTTATGAGCACTCCGCTAATACAGATCTGTGTGGATGTTTTACATGCACAACTTGTGCATCAGGATAAACCTCTGGGCTAGCATCATATATGAAAATCTGGAGATGGAGATAGAAGGGAGTTGGGGGCGGGGCAGTCACCCTTAAATTCCATACCACATGGGATTATTTTTCAAGAGTATTTATACCTCCAGCCACTGCACCTGTCATATGAAGTTGCCTTATAACGTATCATGGTACTGGCCAATCTAGCTCAGTACTATCTCCTCTGACTGGCAGCAGCTGTCTACAATTGCCAGAAGAGAAAAGTGTCTCCAAATGGCTGCTGCTTGAGATCCTTTTAGGGACTGGAACCCTAGGATCTTACCAATGACAGTACCTTATTTTTAGGCAAGCTATTATTTTTTAGCCTCAGTTCCCCTCTCTCCATCAGATAATGGTGCAGACATACTTACCTTAGATAATTGCTATAAGGATTACTGAGATGATATATCTGCAGGTCTTGGAATACTCTGAAAGGCTAAGTATTACTGTTGTTATTATTTTATTATTAATCATTATCATCCTAAGCACCCTGTGTTAAGACAAGGAGTCTTTTTGGCTGCATAGAGAAAAGTGTTGTCCAAATGGAAAGAGAGCAGGATACACATTTATTAATGTGATAAGCAAGTCATCCAATGCAGTGGTCTTCAACCCATTGCTTCAACCCATGGGTTCAGGACACTCAGGAGAGCTGGAGAGTTTTACCTGCAAATCCCTACAGAGGCACCATTTTTCATGATTTTTGGAAGGACCTGCTGCTAGTGTGCATGTGCCACCAAGGGTGTCATGCTTCCTGCCTCTTTGTGCAGGCATGATCCTTTTCCTTCTGTCTGTTCTCTGGCCCAGCCTGGCAGGACCAGATCTTCATTTTTTTGAAAGGGGGCAAAAGTACAAGTTGATGCCCTCCCATATATTATATACACACTTTTTGTTTATATAATCTACTGTTGCAGCTGCCCGTCTGTGTGCTGCCTGGGGCAGGTGCCCCCTTGCCCCTCCCCCGGATCTGGCCCTGCAGCCTGGCCATACCCTACCACACCACTCTGTCCCTTTCAGTGCTTCTGCCTATGCATTACAAATAGGTCCAAGATCTGGTACGACTGACGCTCACTGATCCAATGCACTGCAAAGTAGTGAAGACATTTTTATCATGTCTGTACCCAATCCTTAAATTTGGGGAAGCAGGGAGAAGTAAAATTATCTGAAATCTGAGGCTACATATCTCATATTAAGCTGGCAGCATGGAAGCTGCACAGCCTGGCTCTCCTTGAGTAATATGTGAGGCTTACATGCAACTGTGTGGAAGAAATCTATTGTCTGGCTCCTCCCTACACTAGTGCTGCTCATCCCCAAAACTGGGGCAACCCTGCCATGGTGAAAAGCAGCAGCATAGGTTCTACCCCCACATCACCCATGGTCTCTGATATTACCCTCACTGTGTAAGAATTGGCCATGTTGCAGCATGTCCCACACTGCAAAGATGATGCTCAAAGAGTGCACAGGTTTAGCATATAGTTACATACACACTATGGTAATACAGTCCTAAGAGGAGCTACACCTTTCTAGGTCAACTGAAGTGAATGTACTAAGAAAGATGTAACTCTGCTGAGGGTAGCACTGTAAAACTAAGTCAGATTATCTTCATTCTCCCATTAACTCCAGCACTGCCTTTGCACTAAAGCAGCAAAGGATGAGTCCTGTTCACAGCAAGCACCAGAACTGGAATGATGACAAAAGACCTTGTGTCTTGAAATATTGGGGGGGGGGGAGAATGAGAAAGAACTGGACAGTTATTTCTGTAGTGTCTTTCTACAAGAGATTTTGAAATAATATAAGTGATTTGAAACAAGCTTTTAATTTGAGACATCCTTTATCCTAATAATTAAGGAGCAGAAGCACAAGGAGATACACTGGAGCTGAATCTAACAGCTGGGATGAAAATGTTCAGCTATTCTGACTACCAAAATCACAACAATGTATTCATTGACAAATTCTTATATTCTGAACTGAGGACAGCTGTGAGTTGCTCCATCTTTACTGGCCTCCCCGCTCCTGACATCTGTGGGGGGTGACCTGCTGAAATCCTGTTACATGGTGACATCTGGGAAGTTTTAAGGCCCCTTGTTTACAGTTGTATTGTAATGTTTTATTGATGTTGTTAATGCTTTATGGATGATTGATGTTTTTATGTATTTTAAAGGTTGTTACCTGCCCTGAGCCTGGCCTGCCGGGAATGAGGGTAGGCTATACATTTTGAATGAATGAATGAATGAATGAATGAATAAATAAATAAAAATAAAATAACTTTGCAGCTCAGTTTCTAATTAAGAAAATCTCATTCACTGAAGATGCTGACCTCAAGCGAGCAAATAATTGAAGAACTGATCAAACACAACAATTCAGCAAAGAACTGCAGGCTTCTTAAGAGGCCAAAGAAATGTACTTACTATCTCAACAGAGTAGATGAAGTGTCACTCAAACGTTTTAAAGCAAGATTGATTTATTGAGATTATGGAGTCGCTCATGAAATGGGCCTTTTAAATGCTGAAAACTGCATGTTCGTTGTATGCTATTTAGAGGCTTCTTCCAGTGTGACATGAAGGTTATAATTAGGGTTGTGCATATCGATATACCCGAACTGAAAATAAACCCGAAATTAGCAGTTTCGGCAATATTCGGCATTTGGTTTTATTGAACGTCCAAACCTGGGGTCTGCCCAAAGCCGAATAAACACTTTCTGAAAAAAGCTGAATATATATTTGGCTTTTCGGGTTTTGGCTATTCACCTTCTGCGGAGTCTCTGACCCTTGTGGTTTTTAAAGGAGAGCTATCTCCTTTCTTTGTAATCCTGCCCCCTGGCTGGTTTCCAGGGCAGCAGGAGGGAGCAGGCACCTTGGAATGGCCAATAGGAAGGCTCACTGGAACTGCCCATGTGGCCAATGGCAGCAATGCATTTTGCATTGCTGCAAAGCCAGCTGGTGCAATCTACCTGGATTGCAACAGAGGATAACCTAGAGAGGTGGAGGGAGGAGGGCCAGGAATTCTCAGTGGTCAATAGGAACCCAGGTAAGGAAGAACAGTGTTCTTTCACCAATCACAGAAGGTGTTTTTTGGCTGGAATTATTTTCAAACTTTTCTGTGCTTGGCCAAAGACTATAAAAGCGATCTGGTTCCCAAACCAGGCCATTCCTCACAGAGGTTTGAGACAGTTTGATGGCAAAGCTTGGCTTCAGCTCCTGCCGTCTGAGTCTCCCTCTGCATCCTGGTGCCTCATCCTGACCTGCTGGATTACAACCTGCTGCTTGGATTGGATTCTTTCCTGCCTGCTACCTGGAGGACAAGACATCTAAGGGTCTAAGATATCATTACTTTTCTTTTAATCAAGGTGTTGTATTTGGGGCTTATTTTCTAAATTTTGTTAGACGCTAGCAGGCCTTGGTCTGTTGATTGGTTGGGGGAGTTTGCTAGTTTGAGGGTGTTCTTTCATTATTTTGTGCATCCACTTTTTATTTTGTTGTGGTGTGTTGTGTTTCAGGGTTTTTGTAAAGGGTCTCAGCTCCGTTAGACTTCTCCATGTGGTTTGTTGTGCTGCTGGATTGGGTTGGTGTCTGGTTGTGTAGGGCTTGTGTGAGTTCTTGGGGAGGGAGGCATCGGCATGTGCTTACTCACATACCGCTTTGCTTTTCCATTGGAACTTAGACCTTTCCTCCCATTGCTTTGCATGGGCCCATGGAAACCACTGATGAGAAAGTTGTCTTGACAATTCCCAGCACATGTGAAACATGGCCACTGTTCCCAAATTTTCAGGATAGCTTGAAGGGACTCTTCTTGCATGCCCCTGAAGTTTGGTGAAGATTGGGTCAGGGGGTCTGATTTTATTGGGTCCGGAAAGGGTCGACCCCCTCTTCCATAGAGTAGCATTGTAAACCTTACCATACTTCTCTATGGAGGAGGGTGCACCCCTTCTGTGTGTGTGTGTGTGTAAAGTGCCGTCAAGTCGCAGCTGACTTATGGCAACCCCTTTTGGGGTTTTCATGGCAAGAGACTAACAGAGGTGGTCTGCCAGTGTCTTCCTCTGCACAGCAACTCTGGTATTCCTTGGTGGTCTCCCATCCAAATACTAACCAGGGCTGACCCTGCTTAGCTTCTGAGATCTGACGAGATCAGGCTAGCCTGGGCCATCCAGGTCAGGGGCACTCCTTCTAGACCCCATAAAATTGGACCCTCTTACCCAATCTTCACCAAACATTAGGGGTCATGCAAGGAGAGTCCCTTCAAGCTGCACTGGAAATTTGGAGACACTACCTCCAAAAATGCTCCCACAGGAGCTTCGAAAAAAATTCCCATAGACTGAAATGGACTTGAATTTTTCAATAAACCCAGAAATAAAGCCGAATATCATAGTTACCAGTATGAGTATTCAGCTTATTCTGGGTTTACTGAAAAAAAAATTGGGCCCAATAAACTCCTGGTTATAATTTATTGGTATCCCTTAACTCCTGGTCATTGTGGTGGAGACAAGACAGATATGGTTGACAAGTTACATCAGCCATGGGGAAAACATGGAGGAATGTTTTTTTATATGGTGCTTTGGGTATGGGGGTATTATATTTTCTTCATAGATCCCAGGACTGTTTAATGAAAATGTTTCCTTGTGTAGTAAAAATGCACTCTTATGAAAGCCAGTGTGGTGTTTAGCCAGGGAAGCCTGGATTCAAAAGCTTGCTCAGGAATGATGCTCACTAGGTGGTCACTATGGCTAAGTCTAAATGATAGAGCTTACCACGCTCCTGATTGTGACATGATGTTGGCATGAGTATTTGCCACGTGAGTTGATTGTTGCAAACATTAATCAGCATTTTGTGGTGTAAAAAATGAAACCTATAGACACAGATCACTAGATGGTCTCCATTCTCTCAGAGGGTTCAGAATGAGAACTCTGTGGTGGAAGATACCAAATGCCTTGTTCCCTGTGAGCATAATCTAAATGTTCAGAATGCTACAGGCTAAAAATATCATGCAATATCATAACAGAATTATTGAGGTGGGAAGCTACCATCTAAGAATGCTAAATGCATGTGGTAACTCTTCTAAACAAACATGTGCAGTGTATGTCTTGAAAATGGAAATCTCCCCATGATCAGTGGATCATTTAGACTAGCCCTATCATTGTAATCTACCAAACAAGATGAAATGGAATAGCACCACATAGTTGACAGCTACACAACAATACTGTTGTGAGGTAAACTTGTCTTATGAGACCATTCTATGTGAGGTGATCCCCAAATTTATCAATATGTAGGGTGTAATTAAAGGTCAAGGAAGTCCCTTGTGCAAGCACCGGGTAATGGGGTGACGTCACAGTACAATGTTTACTAGGCAGACTGTTTACTGAGTGGTTTTGCCATTGCCTTCCCCAGTTGTCTACACTTTACCCCCAGCAAGCTGCATGCTCATTTTACCAACCTTGGAAGGATGGAAGGCTGAGTCAACCTTGAGTCAGCAGCCTGAAACTGATTTCAGTTAGGATCGAACTCAGGTTGTGAGCAGAGCTTTTGGCTGCCGTACTGTGCCACAGGGCTCCTAGGGTGTAATTAGGGGGCTAATTTTCAATACTTGAGATTAGCAAAAATTACATTATACTGATTGCCATAACACATTAATTCTCTAACCGTACAGGAAAAACAATAAAGGTATTATGAATATATGTATTGCATTCTTGCAGTGATAAACGTTTTTTTAGCGCAAAGAAAAATAACATTGTAGTGTACGAGTCACATTTTCTGGATAGCATTAAATGAAATAATGTGCTCTGGGGGAGGTCTGGATGGGGATCATGTCAAACCACAGCCCTGTTAGATGTGTTGCTAATCCTCCCCTTGCCTCTTCTTCCTTACAAAGAGCTGGTGTCCTCATCCATTGTGAGAGTTTGCAGACACCATCTCCAAATAGGCTTTGAAATATAAAGCTTGTCAAATTTTTACAGGTATTTACGCCATCTTAATCTGCAGCCCTACTCTGGGCTGCTTGGATTATTAAATTTTTATCCAGACAGACCGCAGTACATCCAGAGAGATAAGGGAGCTGCCTGTTTAGAATTGTCTTTATTATGCGCAGATATGCTTTTCAAATCCATTTTCCACATCTTATGCAGTACAATAAGCTGGAGCTCTGACTGTGTGAGGTTTTCAGAAGGTCAGCTTTGGATTCTAGCCAGGTTTTATCTCCTTAAAGCTGTTTTCTGTTTAGTGTTCTCTCCCTTGATGGCAATCTGCTCTTCTGGTTTTATGGTGTAACAGGGTTAGGTCATGGATTCTGCCTAATTAGTGGCCCCTGTCCAGAGTGCTCACCCAAAAAAGTATTTGGGTGATCCAGGGGGTGTAGCAGAGTCTATGGAGGCATCTGACTCATATGCATTCTCTATTTCATTTCTGTTTATATTCCTTGATTTTTTTTATCAACCACTTTTTGGCCATCTGTTTTATTTATCTGAAATATTTATATCCTGTCCTTGTGACAGGCTCAGAGTGACTTACAGCTCACTCCTGAGGTTGGGGGCCTAATAGGCTTTGGAGGCGGGGAAGGGCTTGCGATGGTGCCAATGTCATTGGTGCTGTGTAAACTGGCATGGGTGCCAGTGGAAGAAGAGTTAGGCCAGCATGATGGGCCGGTAGTAAGCGCTGTCACAGGAGATGAGGCACAACTGCCGTACCAGTTCCAGAATGGCGTGGGGGCCCACACCATCATCAAAGGGGGCATTCCCAGTGTTAGTCCCATTCCTAAGGGCTTTCAGTCAAGGAATACCCACTTTTTGCGGCATAAAGTTAACCAGGTATTTACCTGGTGCAGCCCATTGATCCCCTTGTAATCAGCCTCCCAAGGGGATCACTTACCTCAGGATTGCCCCGCCCACTGTTCCCTGGAGGCTGTGGAATCCCTCCTAAGCTCCACTTCACTCAAGCAACCACCAGGTTAGCATGGCTCCCCAAGGTGCGGACTTAGAGTTTTTGTGCCTCTCCAGATAGAAGGCAACTCCTTGCAAAGAGAAGTTCCAAGCCCCACACCCGAGTCCACCCATGGGATTTAGTGTGAGGGTGTGGGCACTCACTCTGGTGGTGAAAGACTTGGGTGAACCCCCTCCCAACCGTTCCTCTCACTTTGAACTGAAGCCCCGCCGGAAGAGTGAGGTTCACACTGCATGTGGCCAAGCTCTCCTGGCCAGATTCTCTTTCAGGTTTGACAGAAGCACCTTCCTGGAATCTGGGGTCCACATAATGGGTAAGAAGATGGCCTCATCCAACTCTCAGCTGTCATGCCCTTCCCACCTGGGCCAGTAAAGTGCCCCGTGGAAGCTGAGGTCACCCCAAGACGTTGATGCACTCCCCACCAGCCACACATCCCTGCTATGACACCTCAACCTTTACAATCCCGGAGCTGGACTGCAGAGCTTGCTGGGAAGACAACGGCAGCCCTGGGGTCAATGGAGGTGGTTGAGCACACCCTGTCCAAGGTGATCCTGCAGGAGACCATGAGTGTGGGTCCACAACCTGAGCCTATGCTCTTGTTGCAGGTAGACAGTCTCGCTGTGGAGGGGGCTCATCGCCACAGCTTTTTGCTTGCCCTGCCAGGTGCACAGGGACAGATGCCACATCCCAGATGCAACTGGAATGGTCCAGAGGCCAGAGGGTCTGGTGCCCATGCCACCACTGGTGTGGACAACAGTCCCGATGGTCCACTGGTGCACCACCACCCCATGCCAGATCCAATCTAATCCTTGACAGGGCAAGGACCACAGTCTCTGGGGACCCACCAATGCAACTCATTGCCCTGGCCCATTTCCAGACTCTTGGAGAGGCAGCCTGCTGGCAAGGCCATCATAAGTCCAATACTGCCTCTCCAGCTGTCAACCTGATGCTAGAATCACCCCATGAGAGGATGCCTTGCTGGCAACTACTGTCAGCCAAGCCAAGACAGATGCAACTTCCATGGATCCCCCTAATGACCCCATTGATGGTCTGCTTGGTAGCCCCACTGGGATGCCCTGTTGGCTGCCATGGCCACACACCCCCAATAAAGCTCACATGTTTTTTGGCTGTGCTCCTTGTCTCTATGTGTTGGGGGCCTGGGAACATGGGGGCTTGGGGGCCATGGAGCCACGGACTCAAAACATGGGGGCTTACACGAAGCCTTGCAGAACCAGCAGTGTGGTGCCACAAGGCGCCGACCCTGTGAGCTGCATCTGGCCACTCTGGCAGCGTGTCGCCTAACAATGGACTGTCAGCATTCCACACCAACCAGCAGGGTTAGGTGGATGTCTCGCAAAACCCTGCCCCTGCTGTCGCGACCCGCCCTTGCCCAGACCTAGCAACCCTTGTGGAAATTTGCATACTGGAAAAAAGGGCCATTCCCGGCAGCCAGCCAATCTGTCAGGCAGCTAATCAGTCCAGGGGAGGGGTGGGCCAGGAGCCACCCCCATCACCCTGTCTGCTGAGCCCACCTCCCTGGGTTGACCACCACCACCCATCATCGACCAGGCCATCATGGCGGCCCAGCCATCAGAACGCTGGGCTGAGGACTCTCAAAGGGTCTGGCTGTCATCCTAGCTTGGGCGTCCCATGCTGTTGCAGATGGGATCCCCAGGGTCTGCACGGGCACAGGAACAGCAGTCTGATCAGATGAGTGATTCCTTTGTCCTGCCCTGGTGGCAGGATGCTTTTAGCCAAACACCAGTTTCATATCAAGCAGGGCTGCGCTCATGACAGCGGTGCATGTCCAAGCTTGGACGACGGCAGACCCTGGGCCCCTCTTTAGGGAGCTTCATCCATCACTTATTGAAAGACAGGACAGGCTGCTGGAGAGAGATGGCGGCAGCCTGATGTTGGCCAGAGGGGTGGCGAGGCATTGTCCTCTCTGACAGTGTCCAGGGCCAAACAGCAGCTTTCCCTGGGGGGGGGGAATGCTCAGAAACCTGCAGCGGCTGCTGTGTGTGGGGCCATGGTCACCAGATAACCGTGCCCAGCACACCGCTACCTGCAGGAGGGTGATGCTGTTATTAGGAGGATCTCTGACAAATCTCCCTCCTAAGGCTTGCCCCCCTTGTGGAACTCCCTGACAATGGAGCTGCCCCTCAATTTGCTTGTGGTCACAGCCAGGTGTCAAAGCACCCCCACACCCCCGGTGACACCCAATGACTGAGAGGTGGCTGATGGATGTGGGACAGGCACTTCCCTGGCCCAATGACGCCCCTTGAGGTACCACCACCAAGCCAGCCCTAATAGTGCTGGAGCCCTCACCTGTGCTGCCAGGTCACAGGGTCCTGGGAAGAGGCCATTGAGTGCAGCAAGTGCCACACCTGGTTGCCCCCTTATGTCACAGCCTGGCTCCAGCCCCTGCATGGCCACAGGAATGCCCATTTGATCAGGAGGGCTATGCCTTTGGCCATGACTGAAGGGCCCCAGGGCGCTAGTTTGCAAGTGCAGGTGTAGAACCAAATGCCTTCTCCATTCGAGGGAAGCTCAATGCACATAGGGCAGCAGAACCTGAATATTTGATGTCGACATGCATGACATGGGTAAGCTCTTCCCCCCACAAACCGGAGGGGAATCCCTTTTGGTAAAAAAATATTGCCATCCACTGGGGATCTGGTGAAGCTGCCCCACCATGCCAGCTGACTTGCCACAGGTGTCCTACAACCACACAACCCTTGCCTCCAGGTGAGGCTGCCTGTCACCACACAACGCAGGCACACAACACAGTTCACCTGCGCTAGGCAGCATGGCCTCCTTGGCCTGGATTGTACCGATGCAGCATGGGCAAAGGGGGAGGGGTGTCAGGAAGGGTAGGGGGCATTTCAATCCGCCACACCACTATGTGGTGTGAAGGCAGTGGAACCTTATCTTCAGTTGGCCGAACACCCTCTTGATGACCATGTGGGTTTTCTGATGGGCCCAGTTGTAGTTGGCCCATAGAGGGTAACCCCAGTCACCTGTGGGGGGATGAAACCAGCCAAGGTTAGTGGCTCACCCCAGGTGGAGCTCCCATCCTGTCCAGGACCCCCACCCCCACTCACCAAGGAGCCACCCCTTCCCTTCTGGACATGTCTCGAGGAGATAACGAAGGTCAGAGGTGTTATCTGCATGTCATGGACACTGCCTGGGAACTTGGCCACCAGGTCAGTAAAGATGCCATGGTGGTCACACGCCACTGTGGAAGTGGTGGCGATTGTGATAGATGTGCTGTTCTTTGCATGGGGCAATCAGGGCGATGTGTGTGCAGTCCACAACCCCGACAACAATGGGGAAGTCGGCCATGGATTGGAAACCTGCACAGTTTGAGGCAAGCTGGGCCTCTTTGGTGGGGAACTGCACGTGGGCACGGATGTTAGTGACCATGGTGTCCAGGAAGGCATGAAGGCAGTGACAGGCGGAGGAGGGGGAGACCTCCAGGACATCGGCGATGACCACCTGGAAGCTCCCAGCCACCAGATATTGCAGAGACAGGAGGACCTTCTGAAGAACCAGGATGGGCCATAGCCCGTGGAGCTGGCCCTGCAGCGCAGGCCCCACCTCCTCACAGATCCTCTGGATGGCGGCCATGTCAAGTCAGAAGTGGTCAAGGCAATCACTGTCTGCCAGATGGAGGGTGCTAGTCCTCTCTATGTACCTGTGTGCCTTCATCTTTGCCACATGGCCAGACAGGGCCAGAAGCAGATGGACCAGTATCAGGCGGCCAAATGTCGGGGCTGGGAAAATAAGGAAATGCATCACCAGCGGATGGCCACCCCGAGGAACCGTCTGTTTGGCATGGCTGTGAGCTTGTGGCCAGACAGCAAGCCCTGGCACTGTTCTCATTCCTGGCTGCCCAGGAATGTCGGCCCAGACAATCGCAGCAAGACCCATGGCTGCCCCCTATACTCCGCAGCTGCACAGCTCCAATGTCACAGGGGAGTGAAGGAGTCCTTTTCGGTGGACTTTGCCGCACATCCCTCATTTTCCATGGCAGGAGCAGTACATGGTGGAGTACATGGCCCCAGCCTCCCAGCCACCATCTCGATGACCCAACTGAACCGACATGGAAAAGGTGCTATTGTTTGGGATAGTGGCAGAGAATGTCTCTGTCACCATCCCTCATGATTGGCGGATGACCATGCAGGTGCGGCAGCTTGAGTTTTGGAAGGGGGGATGGTGAAGGCCGCACCCATGCCTGGGGGTGTCACACCATCAGAATGGGCCCTTCCTGCCTGAAGCTCTAGAATGACTCATTTGGGCATGTGCAACATCTGATGACTCTGGGGAGCACCTTTGAACATGCTCTGTCAATGGGATTGAAGGGGCCAGAGTCGGTGCTGCGTCTCCTTATCCCAGCCGCCTCGGTGGCGGGCTGAGGCATGGAGGTTCCACACGATATGTTGGTCTTGACCGCCCAGGTCCCCCTCCCCGGGTCCAAACCAGGTCCCTGGGCGATCTGATCCCACTCCCTTTCCTCCGCAGCATGTGACTTCCAGCCTGGCCAGCTCCAGTTCCCTTGGAAGCCATGATAGCCAGGGGTCATAGTCTGTGCACACATCCCTGCGATCCAGATAACAGCGAGGGATGCTTGGCCACAGCCGCTCACGGTCCGATGGCTGCTCCGGCCACTGGTGAGGGAGAGGGGCAGCAGAGGCCACTGGTGAGGGAGAGCAGAGGCCACCAAGGCGGTTCTGAATTCCCTCGGCATGTCCTCATCTCCTGAATCTGCTGGGGGTGGTGAGGTGTCACCCTGCGCATCCTCAAGCTCCTTTCAGGAGTCACAATGCCTGGACTGACACAGAACAGCATTGAGGGGCAGGCATGGGTGCTGGGGGCCTTGGACATCCTGACATGCACAATGGTCACCGGCTGGGCCTCCCTCTCTGCCCTACAGAGGGCTCCCCTGGGGACATGCACCCATGCCAGGGGGTGTCCCTCCTGGCAACAAGCCCAACAATAACCCCCACTCACGCCCCACAACCCCACTGTCGGCTGCAAGCTTTGGGTTGTGGCAGCTGGCGAGTCAGGGGCACATGATGGCTTGGAGAGAGTGGGCCGGACAGGCTGCCACCCCACCCATGGTCATGACCCCAATCCATGACCCCAAGCCAGCCCTGGGAGAACCCCCATCTGGAGCCAGCTGGCCACATCCTCCGCTGGCCTCCGCTGGCCCACCCCCTCCCTTCTTGTGAGACTCTCTGGAGCAGGGGCGGGGCACACAGCCATCCAGCTGCACCCACAACCACTGCCTGAACCCATGCTCCTCCCCACCTCACCAGTGGCCCATCCCCTGCAGGTCAGCCTCCCTGCCCTCACACCGCTTGTGCAGACCCGCCCCATCACCCCAGCGCTCCCACACCATAGTGCGCCACCTGTTTATTTTCTGCTTTTTTTGCATTTTTCCTTGTTAAACCGTGGCGCAGCAAATAACTTAGGAGTTGGCCTCACTGCACTGTTGCTCCGCCACTCTCGGCCCCAGCATGGCTCCCTCCTCCTCAGGAATGAGCTGTTAATGGAAATAATTGGTTTTGTAGATTCACTATTGTATATGCATATTGTATAGGGTATATACCTAATGTATATAGTATTTAAACATAAAGTGCATATCATGTATATGTATTATATACATATACCACACTGATTTACTGAAGTAGAAATGATTTTGAAAAGGTATAATTTTTTAAAGGAAAGATTTGGTCCAAGGAAACAGAAAACAGTGCAAAACTAAAGAATCACATGTTCTGTTTGCACAAGGGGGAAGTGAGAATTTTCAAGCCGAACAGCAGGGATGAGAAATTCTAAATCATCCTTCTTTTGGGCGGCGGCAGGGGGTGGGGTGTCATCTCACATATTAAGCTTTTCCAAACAGGAAGCTATTTAGTTTCTTCTTCATTCTGAGAACTCAATTGACAGGGTGGCCTGCTCCACCCCCAGCTCCTGTCCTCTGGGAAGCATGATATGGCCATCATTCATTAAGGGCCACCACCTTTTGCCACCCATAATTTGAGCAGTTAAATCCAATCTTCAGCATATTTATTCAAAAGTAAACAACACTCATTTCAACATGGTTTATATCCAAGTGAATATGTTTAGGATTGCAGACTTAATTAAAATTTTAATCTAACCGTCATGTAGTTGTAGTCTCTGGGTGCTACTAAAAATGCAAATCTGTTTTCTGAGTGGAGAACAATAATGGGAAACCTTGATTTGTCTTGTTAAAATAAGCTTTTGCAGGTAAAAAGCCTTTAATAATTGCATGGAAGACATTCAATTGGGGAAGCTGTTCCTAACACTACGAGGCATTTACCTTTTGAATTTCTGCCTGTTTTACAGTAGTTAAAGGAACATATGTATTGGTAGGAAAAGAAAGGGAGCAACCAAGGATATCAAGTTGTTTCAGAAATGCCATGATCAATCAATCAGTCAATCAATCAATCAATTTAAAAATCCAGATGGTTCAAATAAACTGTTGATTAGTCCATTGTTTTTGTTTTATGTTTGCCCATTTCTTTATTTTTGTTATGTAAATGTTCATTTTCTGTTCTGCTGGACTCAGATATCCTACTCTGAGAAACATTTCCTGAGTAATATCTGCATCGATAGCATATCTCCCTTTCTCAGAGAGAAAAGACCTCATCTGAGTTTCTATTAATTATTCTTGACAGGAGCTTTGATCATCAAACACAATTTTAGAGTCCTATTCTGGATTACTATCTCCCCTATTTCATGCTGAAATGTCCATTTTGATCCTGAGTATTGTCAGAATCCTCATATTTGTTTATTAAAGTTAAGGCTTAATTATTGTTTACCTGATAAACATACACCTGGGAAAAGTACAAGCTGTTTATTCATTTCTATAGATTATACGAGAGCCAGTGTGGTGTAGTGGTTAAAGTGTCATACTAGGATCTGGGAAACTCAGGTTTGAATCCCCTCTTGTTCCATGATAGCTTGCTGGATGACCTTGGGCCAGTCACACATTCTTAGCCTTGACCCTGGCTAGTATTTGGATGGGAGACCTCCAAGAAATACCAGGGTTCTGTCTGAATTTCCTTATATCAGCAGCCTTCTTCCTAGTCCTGCTAATTAATAGCCTTCCTCTGATAAGTCAAGTTTGGGAATTTGGGAGGAAATTATTCCATATGACTGCAACATATCTCTGTGTAAAGCACATAAATGACATTTGCCACTTTCTAGCAGCACTGTATAACAGCGCAGCGGCGTTGCCTCCTAAGGAGATTTTGGCCTGGCCGAAACCTACGCCCGGCACACAAAAAACTGTGCAACCCTCATAGGGTTGCCCGGGAGATATGCCACCGTGGTGTATCTTGGGAGGGGGGGAAGGGGGTGCTCCCGAGCTGAAATGGCTCAGGAGGCTGCCTAATGGCGGCCCGGCCCCCTGGCTGGCACTGTAACACCCTGGGAATGCCTCCCGGGACGCTGTTATGCCCCGGGAATGTCTCCCGGGTCGCCGCCGTGGCCTTTGGCGGCTTCCTGGTGTCTGGGCCTGGCGCTGCCGCTTCAGCGGACAACCCGGCACTCCGGCACTGGGGCCACAAACGCTGTGGGCCCTTGTGCCGGCGTGGGCCATCACCGGCCTCCAAAGGGCTTTGGGCGCGGCCACCAGCCCAGCTCAGGAATGAGCTGAAAGTGTGTGTGGGGAAGCCACATTGGCTAATTAAATTCCCACACAATGTCACTGCCACTTTCCTTACTATTTGATTCTAAGAGGAGTAGGAATGTGCATATTTGGTAAAATTATCACTGACAACTGAGGTGTTTTTAGTAGCAGAAGAATATGGTTCAACAGTCAAGAAATCAATTCCATCAGAATGTGTTTATAAGTTTATGTTTACAAGTTTAACAGTTTGTTCTATTTAACCTTGTTGCTTAATGTAACATTCATTTGTCCCTAGACAATTTTAAACACCATTCAAAATGGCACACCTTATTATGAATTCCCTCCAAAGTCCCCTGCTTTGCGGTATAAAGTATTACCTGTTGCTGTAATCTTTGTCCTGCATATGTACCTTCTGGTACAAAAAATGTTATAATAAAAAAAGCTTGGATTATTCTTTAAGTACAGCTGGGTATCATACTCTTTATCCTTCTTTTAATCTAAGGCAGGTTTATGATGCCTTTCCAAAAACTTTACTATGGGAGCTATATACTTCCAGCACATTCCACAGGCGCTGCACTGCAGCAGGGAGAGGCGCCGCAATGGCACAGACAGGAGGCCTCCTGTCTGTGCCATTGCACAGCGGCATGCACGGCCACAAAAAATAGATGGGAAAATACAAGGGAGAGGGCAAGGAACAGGGTTGCGGCCGACAGCACTGCTGCACCACTGCAACACAGGCTCAGCCCAGCCAGGGCCATCACATACTCGAGGCCCACTTCCTCGGAGAGGCATCATGGCGGGGCATTGATTGGGGCTGGGAGGGCCAGCCCGCGGGGCAGGATTGACCACTCAGTGGAGAGTGCAGTGGGAAGGGTGGGGCAGGGGCTTGGAGTTCTAGAGCCGTCTGGCTAAGATGGGTGGGCCTTTCGGGCGGCGCAGAGATGAGGGATTGGAGTGAGTGCATGGGGCTCAATGGGCAGTGCCAGGTAAATAACTGGCATAACTTTCCAGCAGCAAAAGTGGGCATTCCCGGGCCAAAAGGGCCTTAGGAGGCATCCTAGCCCGTGGAATGCCCCTGGGAATGCCCCCCAGCCACCAGTGGCCACTTCTACACCTCTTGGGCGATGGAATGCCCCTGGGAATGCCCCCCAGCCACCAGTGGCCACTTCTACACCTCTTGAGCCCATACCTTCCTCCTCTGCGGCCTGCCACCGCTGGCCTAACTCCACTTACACTGGTGTCCAAGCCTCTTGCTCCAGTGTAAGTGCCTCTTGCGCCGGCAGTAGGCTCTGCAGGCCTCCTAACTGCTTTCGGCTCCCAACCTCAGGAATGTGTGGTTCATCCTTCTTCTCCGGTTCTTTCAATTTGGAAAGATTGTGCTTTGTCAATTGCAAGGTCTTTCTCTCAAGGCTGAAAGTTTTTTTAAAAATTCGGGGACACTTTGCCTTGGTGATGGCCACTGCTTTCATCTGAAAGTCCCTCTGGTACAGAGACTCTGAACTTGGCTGCTTTGCTGACTTCATTTTATCACCTTCACTCTGTATTATCCTATAGAATTCTAGAAGCATTTTAGCAATTCTATCTATCCGTTGTATCCCTTTTTATATCCCTTTTTATATCCTCCATTACCGTACCATGCAGTCTCCTAGACAGAACATCTGCATTTACATTTGTTCAGCCAGAAACTTTTAAAAGACAGTACTGCTACCCTTCTATGTCCATCTAATTCTAACTTTTCTGAAGTTTACTCATACATGAGTGGGTTACCGTTATCACTTTAAATCTCAGTCTGCCACTTTAAAGCCAAAAAGACTAACATGAGATGTGTAGTTGGGTTTGCTGTGATTTAATCCTCTTCTAACATATGCTGTCAAATGGAGGTTTCTATTTCTTTCTTTGTATGAGGCTGCTTCTAATTCAGTGTTACTAGTATTTTTGCGCAGTAAGTATGTTTCAACCCATTCCTGAGCCCTGGGGCCAAAAGTCCATAGGAGGTGTGCAAGTGGCTGTGCCCGCATCCATACCACTTGCGCTGGTGCTCTGCCAGTTGTGCCGCCAAGACTGGCCTGGATGCCGGCATTGGGGCACTCACACCAGCCTCCATGGACTGCCTAGTAGCGCAGCCCTGGGATGCCAGCTTGGCCTCCCTCTGGCATCCCAACAGCGCAAGTGCTTGCACCATTGTCCTGGGGGGCATTCCTGGGGTGTTCTGGGGGGGGGGCGGCCAGTAGGCAGCTTCCTAACCCCTTCCAGCTTGGGAACTCCCCCTCTGCCTCAGTGGTGCTGCACCAGGTTTTTGCTGGTGCAGCATTGCTTTAGTCTATGGGGCTCCCCCGCAATTTTTATTTTTGAGACTTAAATGGCCCTTTTTCCTGCTCGCAGCAGCCTCCAAACCTCTTTGGAGGCGCCCTGGTGGCATCCCAGCCACTACGTCCCTGGGCACCACTGGGCTCAGTAATGGGCTGTTTATCTCCGGTCAGCAAATCTCAATCCCCGTGTAGTGATCAGGTTATTCTTTTTGAATTGCAAAAGCCACTTGATAAGCTGGATCCCATCTATCCCCAAGGTATTGTCTGCTGGGTCATCTAGTACCAAACAAGAGCATATGTAATGGCTTCCCAAAACTTCTGCAGAAACCTTCTGCAATACTTTGCATATTTTACAAATCTGTGAATATCTCTGATTGTTGTAGGACACTGGCAAGGTGGTTGGTAATTAAGTCCATATGTTTTTTATCTAGTTCCATCCTTTGGCAGATATTACAAGAGAATGGTATTCCACTGAAATTTGAGAAGTGCAAGTTTCAAGCCATAATCTTGGAGTCTTCTCAAAACTTTTAAATGGCATTCTTCATGTTCTTCTGGAGTGGCTGAAAAATATAATGAAATCATCGAGAAATGAAATCAGAGTCATTAAGTTTTTCTTTGTCTGACTCATTCCATCATTCTCTGGAAAATGTTGAATTCATTGGTTAAACCTTGATCATAATCCTAAATTGCCTGTTACCAAAGGGAGTGGTGAAATCAGTTTAATGACAATGAGTTGACACTTGATAGTATCTGTTTTTGACGTCCAGTACAGAAAAGCAATTGATCCCTACCATGAGCCAACTATAGGCCTGTTAGTCTCCTCAGCGTTATTAGTAAATTGTATGCCAAGCACCTTCATGACAAATTTACCAACTGGCAAGATCAAGAGGACATAATTGTCAACGAACAAGCAGGCTTTAGAGAGGGCAGGTCTACTTTAGACCACTGCCTGATTTTACAAAAATTAATTGAAAAATATTATTCTAAGGGTCCAACAGCTTTGTATGCAACCTTTATAGACCTTAAAGCAGCATTTGACTCTATTTCTAGAGTCAATGACTTTCTTTTCATGTAATTAATGTTCTTTCCTGTTAGTCAGCAATCTTTCATTTTCTTTCTTGTTGTCACAAATCTCCCTTTCTAGAGATATTACTGCTTAGAGAAATTAAGTGTAAAAACTATTAATTGGTCTGCTACCAGATTCTAAACCTATGGTCCTGAGGGCTATCAAAGACTAATTCCACCTTCCTCTGAAGAAGTTTCCTTTCATATAGCTGTCAAGTTTAATATGTTGTACTCTCCAGTCTCCAAAAATTTTACAGGCATGTAATCTGTTCCAATATTATGATAGAGGTTCCTTAATAATCTGATAGGTGGATCTAATAGAATTGATCTTTCAGCTCTAATAAAACCATAATGCTATCTTAAACATTATCTAGAAATTCAGGACACTCTTCATAATTTGCTTTTCTACCACCTGGGTGGTTTGGGGGCTGTGTCTGGAGATAGTGGAGTCTGGGGAGGCTATGATGTCACTTCCAGCTGATGTGCTAGGCTGCCTTCCCTAATCTACATGGTTTTCACCATAGATACTGGGGAACTTCCTGGAGCATCACTATGTGTAGGCCATTTTTTCTCCTACTTTTCAATTCCTCAAGTGCAGGAAATTGGGGCATGTAATTCTCTACCCTGGATGGGTAGATGGGAACACAACATGCAACACAGGATGGACAAGTAGCTGATAGGAGTCCAGGGCACAAGAACATAGGGGGACTAAAAGGCGATGGTGTGACATCACCCTGAGGTGATGTCATGCCTCTCTAGGAATTACCAGAAACTCTATGATAAAACCACAATGTTTACAGTGATTCCTAGAATGGACTGACATAATTTCTAGGTTTTCTGTGGAAGTGTCATCATGCTATCACCCAACAGCAATTATTTACAACATTTTTTCTCCCACTAGCCACAGGCAGGAAACTGGCTAGTCTTGGGGGAGGGCAGTAAGCTTTCCATTCCTTTCCCTCTCTTGATGCATTCTCAGATGTCACAGTCTTTCACTAACTTTCTTTCTTGAACTTTTCTTGTGAAGTAATCAGCTTCTCCCGTAGGTCTGAGTGAACTGCCTGACAAAGCTTCTCGTTTGACTTTCTACTGAAGTTTTAGTTTCACTTTCTAACAGCATAACCTTTTCTAATAATTGCTATTGGACCTCAGGAGGGAGAATTATGGCAGGGACTGAAGTTACCACATGGCTCTCTCTTCCCAAGTATGTACAGCCTCCCAAACTCCTAGTAATTATATTATTAAAAATATCAAATACACAACCTGTGTTTCTGAATCTTACTCAGTTTCTAACAAGCATTAGATCAGGGGTGTTGAACATTTGTTAGGAGGGCAGGATATGACATAAATGTCACTTGGTTGAGCCGGGCCATGTGCAAATAAATAAATAAGAAAGAAAGAAAGAAAGAAAGAAAGAAAGAAAGAAAGAAAGAAAGAAAGAAAGAAAGAAAGGTCATTTACGCACTGGAGGTTTTGCCTTGGATTTATTGGGGGGCTTATTTTTGAGTTTTGAGAATTCGGGTGGGGAAAATGCGCATCTGCAGAGCGGCAAATCCAAGGCAAAACCTCCAGTGCGGAAGGAAGGAAAGAAGGAAGGAAGGAAGGAAAGAGGTGGGGGGGATAGAAAAAAAGGAAGAAAGAGAGGGAAAGAAAGAGGAGAGTGTGATAGAAAGAGAAAAGAAAAAAAAGAAAAAAGAGAAAAGCCTCCCATGCACACACCCGGTCTTTTCAGCTGACCCGCGGCCCATTGGAGCCGTGGAAAAAACACCCCACTGCCCCCCCAGCTGACCCGTGGTCCATTGGGACCGTGGCAAAACACCCCCGCCATCCCAGCTGGGGCCGTGACAAAACACCGCCCTGCCCCTCCAGGTGACAAAACGCCACCCCGCCCCTCCAGGTGACAAAACGCCACCCCTTTAGGTGACAAAATGCTGCGGCAAAATGCCCCCTACCATATCAGCTGACCCGCGGCCCATTGAGGCTGCGGCAAAATACACACCCCACCCCCAGCTGACACGTGGCCCATTGGGCCCGTGGTAAAACACCCCCTGCCCCCCAGCTGACCCGCGGCCCATTGGGGCTGCGGCAAAACACACCCCTGCCCCCAGCTGACACGTGACCCATTGGGGCCGCGGTAAAATGCCCCCTGCCCCCCAGCTGAACCTCGACCCATTGGGGCCATAGTAAAATGCCCCCCTCCCCCACGGCAAAACACCCCCACACCCCCAGCTGACCCGCAGCCCATCAAGGCTGTGGCAAAACACACACACCCCACCCCCAGCTGACCCTTGGCCCATTGGGGCCATGGTAAAACACCCCCCTTCCCCCCAGCTGACATGCGGCCCATTGGGGCAGTGGCAAAATGCCTCCTGGCCCCGGGCTTTCCAGCTGACCCGCAAACCAGATAAAAGCCCTCCGGGGGCCAGATTCGGCCCGCAGGCCGCATGTTTGACACCCCTACATTAGATCTTTCTGTACTGAAATTGGGAGGGGAGTTCACTAGGGGAAGGATTTAAGCACGTGGACTTACTTTCCTTTCCAGTACTAATTTCTGCTCCCCCAAATCCCTTCACGTTTGCATTACAGAAATAACATCTTGACATTCACACTGGAACATATATTTAGGGTTGCCAAGTCTGGGTTGGAAATTTCCTGGAGATTTGGGGGTGGTGCCTGAGAAGGTTAGAGTTTGGGGAGGGGAGACCTCAATGTGGTATAATGCCATAGAGTCTACTCTCCAAAGCAACTGTTTTCCCTGTTTGAATTCTTTGAACTTTTGTTAGGAAACCATACAATTTCACAAGTTTCCTTACTTCAGTCGCCCCATCTTGAGGTCTCTCACTGACTATTATAATTCAATATGTCAAAACCCAGGTTTGTTCATACTTATTGCTATTTCATCACAAATACAAGCAAAAGACAAATCCTTTGTTATTGCAAATGAAATGCACAGCTTTTTATTAACTTGTCTTATGTTTAAAAAAGTCCCTGTCTCTTTGGGTGCCATTTTGTAATCTCTGGCTTCTGTAGATTACTCTCATAAACTTATATACAACAAAAATCAGAAATTATATGAGCTCTCTCTCACTGTGTGTGTGGTTCTCTTGTGTACAGGACACCATATGGGACACTTACTGGTATAGCTTCTTGAACGAGTGTAAAAATCTAGACCTGGCCACCCTATGAGAAAAAGAGAGGTTGGCTCAGCACCCCCCCCCCCCACCAAAACCAGGCATTTCAAACAAATCAGTTTCAAACACTGATTGCAGTTTTTTCAAACATCTCAGTGTTCTCCCACCACCTTCATGAAATATAGGGCTATGTTTGGGATATGACCTGGCTGGCAAAAACATATTTCTTGCTACTGAGCCTTTCCCCCCTCCTTTCTTCTCTGTTATCTCAAATTCATCCATGCTTCTTTGTCTCCCTCGATGTGTAAGCAGAATGTACTAATGAAGAAGTGATTTAAGCCCTTTGCTGAGACCTCACTTTCTAACGTTTGCCTGAATCATGGCAGTGTCTGGAGGAAGCCATCTTGACAAACTGGAACTGAAGGAAGCCAAATGCATTCAGACGTTTATTAGCAAAGGAAATGAACCACTTACTCATAAAATTTTTAGTACATTCTGCTGGAGTCCAGCCAGCAACCAAGATAAGTAGCACTGCTGGGAACTTTACTCTGCCATAGACCTCATCAACAATGGACATGGAAGGGCATAACTCTTCTTAGGATTACACTATTAGAGTTGTTGACACCTCTTCAACATTTGGGCAGACATAAATGTTAAAACCTCATGAATTTTCAGTGATCATATATGAAACTCTGGAGCATTCAGGGAAGATTTGACATACACATTTGTAGAATTTTTGGAAGAATTTTGTAAACAAATCAATTTCAGTTCTCCTATAGATGCTTAGGATGTTCAAAGTATTGTCTATCCATTGCAAGGAGGGATGCACAAGAATGCCTTCTTCTACTTGATTCTTTTTTATTTTTACTTATTTATTTAAGCATTTATACCCTGCTTTTCTCCTCCTCCTGGGGGTGTCAAATAGGCTTCCACATAAAACATGCAGGAAAAATTCAGTCTAAACCAAGACTGTAGTGATAATTTCTAAAGTCATTCTGTGCTGGTGCTGGTTCTGCTGGCATGTCTCATACTGGGGCCACAGGTTAAGAACCATAGGCCAAAAGCCCTTTGGCTCTTGCCCTTTAGCACTTGCCAAAGGCTTGCACCTCTGCCAAACCCAGGCTTGCGTAGCTGGCTCATATGCTGCCCATTTCTTCCCCTGAATTGTGAATGTCCCCTATCAGGGATAAATTCTGCAGCATGATCACCATCTCATAGAAATTCTCTGAGGGAGCCCCAGCACTTCTTAGGCAACCAATGGCATTATGAGCAAGGGTTGCTATGATAGGCAGCCTTCGTGTGCTTTAATGATTTGAATCAACCATGACTGTGGGGGAATTGATTTCCAAAGCAGCTGCAAAGCATAAAGGAACAAAACTATGTAAGCCATGGCTGTTGCACAGGCACAAAGCTGCCTGGCTTGGTGCTGGAGTTGGGTGCCAAATAGTGGGGGTGAGATGAACCACTCTGAGGTTTGACTTGTGAGTAAGGCACAACTGTCAAAGAAGGAAATGTTTCTGCATGCTTAGTTGTTGTGGGGATAAATGGTGGTGGTGTGGGGGAACCATGTATACTGCTCTGACCTTTTTAGAAGATAAGTGGGATAGCAATTTAAAGCCCCCCCCCAGGGTAAAGCAATTGAACTAGTACAGTAGTAGCAAAGGGAAATTGTGTATTGCTACTGTGGTTTCTACAGTCAATGTTCAAAGCTCTCTGAAATGATTCTCAGAAAGCAGAAATGCCATGTGCCAAAATGCCAAATTGAAAGCTTCTGCCACACATATTTCTGCTGATCCTGAGTCACACTCTTTCCTTGTTGCCATCATCCCTTCTGAACCCTAGGGAAATGAAACTGGTCAATGGAGGTGCCAGAGTGATGGACTACAAGGCTTCCAAAAACGTTTGAATGAAGGAAATCTGTGTCAATTGCAAACATTCACTGTATTTTTCCAAATGGGGAGTGATTTGGTTCAGATCATGATGAGTAAATTTCTTTCTGCATTTCCTTATAATGTACCAGAATATGCAGGGAACCACGTGGAAAGCTGGCCATCTGTATTGTCCTGCCAAGTGGCGAGGAGCATGTTGCTGTTCCCCTACTGCCCTAGATTTCTGACTAAGGATGTCTGTGGTCACACTTGCCTCACTATTTCTCAGGGTAATACAAATGACAAGCTTCCCAAGTGATTATATGCACACTGTGGTGAATTACAACTTGGCAAATGGATGTCTGCATTCACCGGGAATCTTACTTGTTTTCCAGGCAGCTGGCCAAGCAGCTTAGCAGCTGAAACTTCATATTTTTGGTCTTTAATTTCAATAGAATATGCTGTCACAGTAAATGTGCTGCATGGAATCCATTATATGAAATTACCGTGAGGGTGTTGGGTGCAATATTCAGACCTGAAAGGTCAGGAAATAATCCTTCTTCTATATAAACCACATAACTGGCACTTTTAAAAGAGTATATTTAGGTAGGAAACCAAGCACCCTGTAATTCTTACTTTGACAAATCACTCCATTTGTAGTGAATGATGCTGAATAAATGTGACCGCTTACACACCGATCCATCATAAAGAAAAGGCTTCTCATACAAGGAAATAACTGAAACAGAGAATAATGTGCTCGGGCCCTTAGCAGCCAAAGAAAACCTTACACATAGGGGGTTTAATATTCAGCACCTGCTGCAACATTTGTCATCAAAGAAGCATATCTCCATGATATGACAACAAGCAATCCTGCAGGGAAAGGGTGCAAGATTATGTTCCCTGTGGTATGTGGCTGGGTTCACTTGCTTGTGCTATCGAAAATGATATGGCCAGACCCTGTGACCAGAGAACAAATCTCTCCCCTTCAGCATCCTGCATCCCATGGAAGGCTGCTCCAAAGGGCTTAGGTGGCATGCAGCAGTGTAGGATGCAATAAGAAAGGCAAATTGGCAGAAATTTAGCTCTTGCACAAGTATTTGCTCTATTTGAGGAAAAGCAAATGTGCAAGGAAAGAGGGTAGTTTCTTCTGACGCCCCCCCCCCAAGTTACTGAACCTATTCTGTTCCTGAGGGTGTCCTATCTGGAGAAGTTGGGGGAGGTGCAGGAGGCTGCAGATAGAAGGGAGAGAAGGGGACTATCCTTTTTGTAGAACTCCTTTTGGTTATTGTCATGAGCTCCAACCCATTATATTTAGAGACATCTTGTTGTTCACCTTACATAGACTGCTTCTCATTACATGCTGTGATCTAGATTACTTGAGAAAATTAATGGACGGCTAATATTTGGGCATCCCTCTATGGACAGATAGTTCTAAATTTGATGGTTTTCTTGGGCCTTTCATCCACATAGCGATAACTTCTTGAAAGCAATTCCAATTGAAAACACTTTCAACCTTCTCTAATTTTAACCGTGGAATAAAAATATCTCATTCCTACTATATAGCACTAATGAATCCAGATGCATTCTATCTATGTACTCTTGCAAGGAAAGGTACATCCCTGCTGAGGAAAGGAGCCCTCCTGCATACAAATTTCCGATCTGTTATATAAGAAATATAACAAAATAGATTGAAGAAGTGATGTGAACTCATGCTCCAAAAGAAGAGAGTCAATCGGACACAGCCTTGCCAAAGGTGAACGGCCTAACCTATGCAGCTTGGTTGCCCCAACTGATTAGTGTTTGATTTGTCCTATGGAAGAGCATGCAGACTAAAAATAGCAAGTATGATCACATATTAATATAAGTGAGAAGTATGGATGTGTTTCATGTTCCTTGACTAACAGATTCCATCATAAGTCCAAATTTTCAGGAAGAAAAGGCAGTAAGCAATAAAAAGATCCCATCAGCAACAAGAAGATGGATGAGGGCCAATAAACTGAACGTCAGTGCAGACAGCATTGAGGTGCTACTTGTCAATGAGAAAGCTGCTTGAGGACTGAGGAATCAGCCTGTCCTGGAGGTGGTTGCACTCTATCTGAAGGAACAGTTCTGTTCCTTGGGGATACTGTTGGAGGCCCAGATCTCCTCTGCTTCACATAGTGCCTTTGGCTGATACACCAGCTACAGTTGTTCCTCGAAAAGCTGGTCTGGTCATGGAGATCAATGCCCTAATTACATCCCGTTTAGATTATTTTAATGTGCTTTATGTGGGTCTGCCTTTGAAAACCTTCCAGAAACGACAGCTCATCCAAAATGCAGCAGACAGGCTATTGACAGGGCCAGCATACAGGGCCCCTTTACTGTAAGCTCCTCACTGGGTGAAAGATCTGTACTGGCTGCCCATTTGTTTCCAGGAACAATTCAAAGTGCTGGCCCTTACCTTGAAAGCCCTTAATAACTTAAGGACAGGGTACTTGAAGGGCTGCCTCCTCCCATATTGTCCAGCCCACCAATTAAGATCTGGCTAACAAATCCAGCCCTCATCTTGAGAGGAGAGGTGGGTGGCAATTAGAGACAGGGCTTTTTGGGTAGTGGCTCCTTGCTTGTGGAATGCCCTCCCCCTTGAGGCTCGCCTGGTCGCCTATGTTGCTTTCTTTTAGGCACCAGGCCAAAACATTTATGTTCACCCAGGTTTTTAATTAAGGGGCTATTTTTTAAACATTATTTTAGTCTGGGAACTTATTATTTTAAGCTGCCAGTGGTCTATTTTTATGTTGTTATGCTGGACCAGATTTTGCACCCCCCCTTGCTGGATTTAAATTAATATATTTTCATGTTTTATTTTTATTATTTTTATTTTGTAAACACCTCAGGCAGGTTCCTGGAGAGGCGGCATAAATTTTTTCCAAATAAAAAATTAGGTATGCACATTTTTTTAAATGCATTTCTTTTTCATTTTCAAAAATGTAACATATTTTTCTCTTTCTCTTATTTGGCATTCCATCCATTTACTGATTCATATAGATTGGGAATGATGCCTCTTCCTCCACTGATTCCCCAGCCCCTCATTCCTCCTCCCTCTAACCCCTTTCAAGTCTAGGGGACGGGAAGTGGCTGACAGGCAGGTTCCTACCAATCCTATCATGTATCTGATCACTCCACAGAGCAAAGTTTGAAACCTTCCTCCTTCCTGTCACCATCCAGTTATTTTAGCGAAGTTATTTAAAATTTATGTTTTATGTTTGTTGTGTGTTGATTGTAATGATATTTGGCTCCACACAATAAATGCTATTTGTACCTATTATTATCCATTCGTGGAAAAGCCACTTATGATGAAGACTTCCTAGCCTGGAGGAAGTCTCCCATATGTCCTCCCCCCAAGCTACAGCGGTACCTTGGACACTTTTTCTGCAGTTTATAATGGCTACAGTTCTCATGATATTCAGGGTATGGTGCCTCAGACATGTTGGGGAAAGTATCTGAAATGGATGGAAAAGTTGAAAGAGAGATTCTTCCCCCATCCATCAGCTGGATGGATCATCAACCATTCCCTTCTTCCCTGGAAGGCAGCAGCAGATGCAACCACAGCCCAAGCCCACAGCACAGTAAGTTTGAGTGGGCAGGCAAGGGAAAGGAGGAAGAGGGGATAACAAAGAGGAGAAGAAAGAGAGACAGAGTAGAGGAACAAGAGGAGCTGGGAAACTCTAGGGAGAGGCTGTGAATGAACAGACAGTGTTCTTTCATTCGTTGCTTTCCACATTCATTTTCAGTCTTCAAATGAATGGAGCAAAATGTGTTTCATTTTTTTCTTATTCATTTGGAAACAAGTGCACCAACCAGTGCTCCGTAGGTAACTAGGGCTGTCGATTCGGTTCATCCCGAGCCGAAAAACAGCCGAATTCCCCCCGATTCGGCAGTTTTTAGTTTGGATGGAACCGAACTCAAAAAAGGCTGGGAAACGGGGAGCTGAATTCGGCGAGTTCGGGGTGTTCGGTGAATAAATTCAGCAAATTTGGGATTCGGCGCAGCAGCATAACCGTCAGTTAGTAAGCAGCATTCTCCCGCAGCCAATCGGTGGCCAAGCAGGGTCTTCTTCTGGCCAATCAGTCGCGATTGAATACGTGAGCCCAGCTGCTGTGCGGCCCGGAAAGAGAAAGAGAGAGTATCTGTTTGTGTGAGAGAGAAATCCCCATGGGGGTGTGTGTGTGCACATTCACTCCTTTCCATGGCTGCAGGGGGTGTATTTTTGGGGTTAGAGGTCTCAAACTTTCAGGGTAGCTTGAGGGGATGCTTCTTGCAAGAACCCTCAAGTTTTGTAAAGATTGGGTCAGGGGATCCTGAGATATGGGCCCCGAAAGGGGTCCCCCCCTTAATGTGCATTTTTATTCCATTTACAGCACACATTCGAGCCATTTCATGGCTGCAGGGGGTGCATTTTTGGGGGTACAGCCCCCAAACTTTCAGCGAAGCTTCAGAGGAGCTTTCTTTCAAGAACCCCCAAGTTTTGTAAAGATGGGATCAGGGGGGGAGAAATATGGGGTCCCCCCTTTTCCCTATTGGGATGAATGGGATCAGCCGATCCTGTGTGCATCTCGAGAGCTGCAAATCCAAGGCAAAACCTCCCGTGCTTAAATGGAATCGTATTGGATTACCCACTCCTCCCAGTCCCTCCTGATGGAACAGAAGACATCCACAGTAAGACCCCTTTTGGGGCTTTAATCTATAATTTTTTCCCGTATGTATGTGGGGGGGGGAAGCAGAGTCTGTGTGGGGGGGAAGCCAAAGGAGGCTTTCACCCGTTCTGCCGAGGGGTGTGTGATCGCTCACCTCTGTGGGAGTGTGTGTACTGCTTTTAAAGTTTTAAAGTTTAAAGTTGAGTCTGTGTGGCGGCTAGCGAGTCTCTCCGCTCGGCATCCAGGCCACGCCTCCTCCTTGGTGTTTTCCCCTGTTTTTGCCCCTAGCCTGGGGTTGATTGCAATGGGGCGGCTTGCATGAGATCCCCTGCGTCTTGGATTTTTTCCCCGTTTGGGGGGTGCACCGCGGTGGCGTATTGGTTGGAGAGGTGGGGGGTGGTGCTGGTGAGGCTTGCTTGAGTTTGGTGGGGTTGTTTGCATAAGGGGGGAGCGTCCCTCCACCATGAGAAGAAGGAGCAGGGCAGAAAATACAAACTCGGGGTTTTTTTTTGCACGGTCTGTTTTGCTGCTCGCTCAAAAATGTTTTTGCAAAATCTGACTCTCACAATACATTTGCTCGCGTGTTGCTTTGCATTGCAATGGTTAGCACGGGAGGTTTTGCCTTGGATTTGCCGCTCTCTAGATGCATAGGATTGCCTGATCCCATTCATCCCAATAGGGAAAAGGGGGGACCCCATATTTCACCCCCCCTGATCCCATCTTTACAAAACTTGGGGGTTCTTGCAAGAAGACTCCTCTGAAGCTACCCTGAAAGTTTGGGGGCTGTACCCCAAAAAATGCACCCCCTGCAGCCACGGAATGGCTCGAATGTGTGCTGTAACAGGAATAAAAATGCACATTAGGGGGGGACCCCTTTTGGAGCCCATATCTCGGGACCCCCTGACCCAATCTTTACAAAACTTGAGGGTTCTTGCAAGAAGCGTCCCCTCAAGCTACCCTGAATGTTTGAGACCTCTAACCCCCAAAAATCCCCCCCCGGAACCACGGAAAAGCGCCAATGTGCTTTAAGTGGCTTTATTCCTGTGGGCGATTTTTTTGGGGGGCGACCCCTTCTGGGCCCCATATCTCGGGACCCCCTGACCCAATATTTACACAACTTGGTGGTTCTTGCAAGAAGCGTCCCCTCAAGCTACCCTGAATGTTTGAGACCTCTAACCCCAAAAATTCCCCCCCGGAACCACGGAAAAGCGCCAATGTGCTTTAAGTGGCTTTATTCCTGTGGGCGATTTTTTTGGGGGGCGACCCCTTCTGGGCCCCATATCTCGGGACCCCCTGACCCAATATTTACAAAACTTGGGGGTTCTTGCAAGAAGCATCCCCTCAAGCTACCCTGAAAGTTTGGGACCTCTACCCCCAAAAATGCCCCCCGGAGCCGCGGAAAGGATCAAATACGTTTTTAATGGCTTTATTTGGCCGAATTTTTCCCCGAACTCAGAACTTGGAGCCGAATTCCATGGATCCGAATCGGGGGAGTTCGGACTTCAGCATTTCCCAAATTAAAGCAGGCTGAATTTTGCCGAATCCAAATTTTACCGAATTTTTTTTTCAACAGCCCTATAGGTAACCTACCAGGGCACTGCTACATTTCATCAGCCAGTCCACAATCTCTTCCCAGCACAAATCTGCCTTTGCAAGGTCTACCAGAGGACTGGAGAGAGGAAATACCACAGCAGGTACAGCACAATCTTTGTTATTGGACAGTTGGTTATCCAGATAGCCTAGTTAACTAGCATGTGCTGCTGCCCAGTGACAGGCCCATATCCGGGCAGTAGCACATCAGGAAAGGCCCTGGTGCTCAGATCATGTTGCACCTGGGACTGTGGTGCCGACCTGTTGGACTTTTCCTGATCAGGAGGGTCACTGAATTACCCTGTGAGGCCTCAGAATGGAGGGGGACAGGACATGCCCTATGAGCACATGACTGCTTCATCCAGGGGTTGCTTGATGGCCTGTGCTATTCTACAACTGCCATGTTGGCTAGACAGAGAGCTATCTTGCATAGCACTTCGTCCCAGCTGTCCACAGCTTAGTGGGACTCTGCCCTCAGCTATGGTGATGCAGACTCCAGCTGCAGCCAGGCCCTGGTAGTTTCTGCAGCTTCCCTTTGCAGCCTTGATGCCATCCCCTGGGCCTTCTCCTTAGTACTCATGAGCATGCGCTCACCAGGGGGTGAGCTTGGCGGTGTTCCTCACCCAGACTTATCAGTATGGTGGATGGTGTAGAATTTGCTAGAGATCAGAGAGGGTGCATTGATGGGATCTCTGTAGCTCAGAGTAAAAGCTTTGTTAAATGGTATATTTAATAACCAGCAACCTCCATTCCCTATAGATGCCAGCTAACAAAGTTCTTGATGTTTTTAGATCTTCAAATTTGAGTTCACTAGGTCAGATCTGTCCAACATGTGACCCATCAGGCTGACTGCAGCCCATCAGCAATAGATTATATCTGCTGCCTGCTAGGGTTTGGTCAGGTAACTGGGAGTTATTTGACTGCTCCCTGTTTTTGCAGTCTCGCTGTCCACTAGCAAAAAACAGGAAGATTAGTGAAACCCTGGAGGACTGCCAACTGTGCATATATACATTTAGCTTGGTGGGTCACAGATGTGCTAGTCCGGCTCTGGTTTGATTTTTAGACATAAGGACTCGAAATAAAATTACTGCTAGTTGAAGAACTAAACCACTTATGCTTCTGTTGTAAAGACCTTCCTTTTACTAGACTGTTCAGCAGAATATCAAATTAACTTAACTTTCTGTTCAATCACAGGACAAGAAAACAATGCTGATATTTTCAATTAAAAAAAGAAAATGAGAGTTCCTGCTCAGAGCCAGAAATAATGATAATAAGAATGGTGACAAGCATTGCTGGTTGACAGATTGCCTGCAGTGATCATTTTGCAGTATTCATGTAAATCACACACACACACACACACACACACACACACACACACACACGTATATATTATATGTGCATGTTTGCAGATAAAATCTAAAAAAACCCACAAAAAACAATGCCTTTAAGTTGCTCAACCCCAACGTGGTATTTATCTCCAAAGGAATCTTGTCATTAGAACAAAATTTTAAAATGAGCTGCCAGGTTCTATTAATAATTAATGGCAAAATGTTAGCACTTTGAGAGGCTGCTTCATGTCTGGCATGATCCATTTAAAGTTTGAACAATTTTTATATTTACTGTAATTCCACCTTTCATCCCTTAACATCAGCCTCTGAGGCAAAAAACTCCACGTGACAGGCAAGTGCATGTATCTTTCCCCTGTTTTTGCTTTTTTTTAAAAAACCAAACACTCACTCAGGGAGCCAAAATCTTGAGAGAAGGCCTGCCTGGAGTAAAAGAGAGGAAGAGGTGGCCTGAAACGTTCCTCTCAGTTCTTCTGTTCAAAATTCCTCCGATCATGACATCCTGCCTTTTCTCAGTCACGGGAAAAAAACATGGATATGTATAACTGTACAGTTAAGATTCCAATCTGTATAATTATGTTTTACAGTATTACAACAAGAACTTATTATACCAGATGTTTGAGCAATTGGGAATAGGATTTGTAAGTATTTTTTCAAACATCTCTTTCAATAATTATATAAAGGGCTCTCAAATAGATGGTAACTAACCCATTATTGTTCTATCTTTTCAGACAACATATACACATGCCTGGTTGGGTTTGAACTGTTTGTATTTGTATTCATTAATGTATTTCTGTAAATGTGTGCAGGTTTACAAAGGGTTTTAATTAACCACTGATGAAGGCCCCCTAGGCTGAAACGCGTTTGGTATGTGGTTATAGTTATCAACCTCAGGAAATGCCATTGTGCTATTTTAATGCTTTTAAATAATTTTAACTTTTATATAGCGCTTCTAACAAATTATTCTTTCCGTATTTATACATAGACATATATATTTTCTTTTCACCCAACCTTGGGTACCCAGCTAACTGTACAGTTAAAACAGTATGGGGGAATGATTTTGAAGAGGGAAATGATTGGTTGTTAAGAGTTAAGCAGACTCTCCCTCCCCCAATGTGTGCATGTGTGTAAAGTGCCGTCCAGTTGCAGCAGACTTTCGAGGCAAATGATTAAGCAGAGTTGGTTTGCCAATGCCTTCCTCTGCAGTCTTCCTTGGTGGTCTCCCATCCAAGCACTGACCGTGTTCTGATGAGATTAGGCTATACCATTCTACCACCTCATCCTCCACTCAAAATTGCCTCTTCCTGGGGATATTGTTTTAAATTAGGAGAAAGGTACATACACTGTGTGTCACATATTGTTTTAAGATAAATCATTAATGCTTTAATCACACTTCTTGTTTGGCTGCTCTGTGTGGAATGTCCATGCTTCCCTCCCCCCCCATGTACTTTTTACATGGAAAGGTTAGTCAGCAGCCACCACTAATTATAAAGGAAAACAAAAATGCTACCGATGGAAAATGGTTATGTTCCCAGCAGCACAAGTTAGCACTAATGTGTTTTGACAGGCAGCATGAGGAATCCTGAAAGCCAACAAAAAGAATTGTTTGAGAAGAACTTTACCCAACACAGATGGTGAAAGGTTTTAGCATAAACCAACAATGATTGATTGGGCTCAAAATGTGGGACATGATATTGCTTTAAATAAATGGGAAAGACTATGGTCAAAAGACCTGAAAGGAATAAATGCCCAGTCAGTTCGAGAAAACATCTACAAAATGATGTATAGATGGCATTTAACACCAAAGAAAATTGCAAGGATTTACAAAATGACGTCCCCTAAATGTTGGAAATGTAATAAGGAAGTTGGTTCCTTTTACCATATGTGGTGGACCTGTGACAAAGCTAAAGACTTTTGGGATATGATTTACAATGAACTAAGACTAATACTACAAAAAAATATACTCAAAACACCAGAAATGATGCTATTAAGTATGATACCTGATGACTTGTCAATGCAAAGAAATTTCTTGATTTATGCTACAAAATGGAAAGGGGCAGATATTCCTGGGAAAAAAGACTGGATTATGAAAATGTTTGAACTGGTGGAAATGGCAAAACTTACAGCTACTTTAAACCAAAAAGACAATGCTCAATTTATGGGAGAATGGGAGGCTTGGCTGAAATATTGTGAACATGAATTAAAACTGGGAAAAATGCAAGCATATTTTTCAATCTGATCTAGACGATACTTTTAATATTAAGAGTTATAACCATTTATATTAATAGAGTATGTTAGATGAAATTTAAATGAATTTTAAATGGGTTTTAGAACAATTAAGATCAGAACATATCACGCTGGGATAACAATACTTTATTAAGAGGCGGATAGAGGTGGCAGGGAAGTCTGAGAAATTTCCCTTTTTTTTCTTTTTCTGTGTAACGTTTATATGTTCTTGATTGTTATGGAAAATCTCTACCGTATATACTCGCGTATAAGCCGAGTTTTTCAGCCCAAAAAAAGGGCTGAAAAAGCCGTCCTCGGCTTATACGCGGGTCAATACGGTAGAGGGGGGAGGGAGGGAGGAGGAGGGAGGGAGGAGGGAGGAGGGAACTTACCGCCGCCGCCGCCGCTGGGCCTGCGTCGTTTCCTGCCGCCGGGAGCGGCCTCCTGCAGCTGCGCGGAGGCTGCCCCGGCCCCCGCCCGGCCGCCACTTCCTGGGGCCGGGAGCGGCCTCCTGCGGCGGCGCAAAGGCTGCCCCGGCCCCCGCCCGGCTGCGCCGCCGCTTCCTGGGGCCGGGAGCGGCCTCCTGCGGCGGCACAGAGGCTGCCCCGGCCCCCGCCCGGCCGCGCCGCCGCTTCCTGGGGCCGGGAGCGGTCTCCTGCGGCGGCGCAGAGGCTGCACCGGCCCCTGCCCGGCCACGCCGCCGCTTCCTGGGGCCTGGGGCGGCCTCCTACGGCTGGGCAGAGGCTGCCCCGGCCCCCGCCCGGCCGCGCCGCCGCTTCCTGGGGCCGGGAGCGGCCTCCTGCGGCTGCGCAGAGGCTGCCCTGGTCCCCGCCCGGCCACGCCGCCACTTCCTGGGGCCTGGGGCGGCCTCCTACGGCTGGGCAGAGGCTGCCCCGGCCCCCGCCCGGCCGCGCCGCCGCTTCCTGGGGCCGGGAGCGACCTCCTGCGGCTGCGCAGAAGCTGCCCTGGCCCCCGCACGGCCGCGCCGCCACATCCTGAGGCCTGGGGCGGCCTCCTGCAACTGCAGGGAGGCTGCCCCAGCCCCTGCCGGGTGCACCACCGCCGCCACCAGGGCCGCACTGCCTGCTCCCGGGAGCCCGTCAGGTAAGGCTGCGGGGGGGGGGAGGGGTTATAAGCCGACCCTCGGCTTATACGTGGGTACCTAATTTTTCACCATTTTTGGGGAGAAATGAGGCACCTCGGCTTATACGCGGGTTGTCTTATACACGGGTATATACGGTATTATAAAAACCAATAAAATTTATATATATATATATAAAGGTTTTAGCATAAGCCTCTGGGGAAACCAATTACAAGATCGCTGTCCCGAGCTGAGGGCCACAACCGCCAACTCAGGACTATGCACAGATCCTCCCCCCACCGAGGCACTCACCCACCTCTTCAGACTAGGTGACCCTGGGCAGGCAGCAGACAACCCACTGCCGTAGCCAGCAGAGCCGTGTTGCAGGGGCAGAACCAGGGGAGTGTGTTGGAGCCAGGCCCCCGAGTGATGGGAGGAAATGTGGCGATGTGCCCGCCACTAAAGCCGACCCCAGCAGTCATCCCCACACTCAAGTTGTGACTGGGCAGGCACTCCCAAGGCCCAGCAGGGGCGGAGCATGCTGCGCTGCGTGGGATAGGGCACAGGAGAGCGACTCCGCCCTGGCAACAGGCAGCTGCAGCTGATTCCAGTGGAGCTGGCTTACACCTCAAGACATGCTGAAGGAAGGCACTAGGGCCTCTTAGTGGCTTATTGAGAGGGGATGGGTTGGGCAATTGGTGGGTGGAGCAAGTGCTTGGAGGGAGGCCTTTATAGGCAGGGAGTCACAATGGCCAAGGAGGATATGGGGGCAGAAGGTGCAAGTGCTGTTGGCTGGATCACCTGAACCCAGGGAGTGCGGAGAGGACAGGCTAGTCCCAAACACTTCCCTGTATATTCCCCCTCCAAGTTTCCAATGATTGCCAGGCATGGTCTGGCAACTAGAGTTGTGCAAAAAAATTTTTTTGATGAATTTTGGGTTTGAGTTTATTGGGCCCCATTTTTTTCTGGTAAACCCAGAATAAGCCGAATACCCATACCAGTAAATATGGCTATTCAGCTTATTTCCGAGTTTACTGAAAAGAATCGGGCCCATTATACTCTATGGGGATTTTTAAAAAAATCTCCTGTGGGGGCATTTTTGGAGGTAGAGTCACCAAATTTTCAGTGTGGCTGCAGTGGACTTAGACGGTCAGCAACGTTTGGTGAACTTTGGAACAGGGGGTCCAATTTTATGGGCCACCAAAGGGGTCACCCCCATCCTTCAGGCTTTTGCAAGCCAAGCTGTCCATCGGTTTTCAGGTCCAGAAGTTCAGCGTTGCCGAGGACTGGCGGAAAGAGCCAATTGGCAGGCTGGTGTCTCAATATCTGAAGCTCCCTTCGTATCTGGGGTGCATAGCATGATGCCCATGCAAATTAGCTTCCAAACTGAGAAAAAAGGCTTAAGTGAAGGAAAAATAAGACAAAGAAAACATTTCTTTTGGTGGCAAATGACATCCTGTGAACAGTCCTTTATTACAGTCATCAAAAATCTGATTTCAAGAGATGGTCACGGTGCAGGGAAATGAAGCCACTACTCAGGGCGACCTTTTTGAAAGCAGGTTTTCATGGGGTGGTGGGGTGGTGGTTGTGATATCGGAGCAAGCTGAAGTCTCGACCACGGGGACTGTTCTGAAGGAGACTTCTCATCCATGCGGATGAGGAAGTCTCCTTCAGAAGCCTGGTGGTGTGAGCAGCTGTCAAAGACAATTCTTTTTAGTTGGAGTGTATATCCCTCTGGACTGGACTTGGTGAGCCCCATCTTTTAAATAACCCTTATGCTTGATCCAGATTAACCCACTGAAAGGTGATGGCTAGTCAGACCAAGTTGGCTCCAATTACATGACCCCTCCTCAAAAGGGCCCCAACTATGGGGCTCTAACAAAACCAAAAGATAGAAAAATGGGAGAAAGCACAGAGCTATGGATCTGGGCATAGGCAAATAGCCGAACCTGAAAAAGCCAAATATCTATTCAGCTTTTTCAGGAATCACCTATTTGGCTTCAGGCAGATTCCCAGGTTTTGATATTTGGTCTATCAGAAACCTGAATATTGCCAAAATGTCTAATTTTGGGTTTATTTTCAGTTTGCAGAAGACATACAGTTCTATCCCAAACTTGCAGAAGATTCCAGGGAGACTGTGAAAACCATGAACAGGTGCCTAGAAGCAGTGTAGGAACGGATGAGAGCTAACAAGCTGAAACATAATCCCAACAAAATGGAGGTGCTACTGGCAGGGGGGAAGCCTAACCCAGGAACTGGGATATTTCCTATTCTAGATGGGGCTACATAGCCCCCTAAAGGAGCAAGTTCATACCTTGGGGGTGCCTCTAGCCTTGAGCCTCATGTTGGATAAACAGGTGCAGCAGTGGCCTGAGGTGCCTTGCATTAGTTTTGGCTGGTTAGGGAGCTGCAGTCCTTCCTGGGCAAGAAAGACCTTACCACTGTGGTGCATGCCCTGGTAATATCTAGATTAGATTGCAGCAGTGTTCTCTAGGAAGAACTCCGCATTGGATTGTACCACATATGTAATGTAATACAATCATCTAGAAATATATAATCTGGCCATCCTTTGTACTTCAAATTGCAGTTCCTCCAAAACAACATATATGGCAGAAGTAGCAAAATAGAAGGAAAGCCAGAATTTGAGTTAATTTAGCTTCATCCTAGTCAATAACATTAATTCTCTTTCTTTATACTGTGCCTTTTTATACTTCTATTATCTCTGCATATTTTCCTAACAAGATGAACACTGCATAAAATAATCTAAAATTCAGCCTGATCAAGATGTTGTGATACAGCTGCTTAGATGGTTGCAGAATGAGAGTTCTCGATTACCTCTCCAAACTCTGAGCCTTCCAACTTGCATATCAAACTGGTGAAGGAAGTACTGAAAATTTTTGCCACTGCATTATCATTCCAGCTTTTGGTTTCATTCTTGCACTTTACAAATACATTTATAGCATACAAAAATAAACGTTAAAAGCATATTTATAAGGTGCCCAACAGGACAAAACAAATGGAGATATGCAATACAGTGTATTGTTCATTATAAAACATGATTAGTTTATGGATATAAAAGACATGGTGTTAAAGCCCAGTGGTTCCTCTGAAGTTTACAACTTGGTTATAGATTGATTTATTCATGAAATGCTTTGTTTCTATGACAACTTTATTGGTTTGCCTGTGGTCTAAATACATATAGGCATGGCAGGAATTCTCCAGTACAAAACAAATTACACACTACTGCCACTACTTGAATAGTTTCTTGCCTTGAGGGAATCTGCAGAAACAGTCTAAGCAAAGGGTAGAAATCACCATATGAGTGCCTGACTTAGGAGGATTGCCTAATAAAGGGGGAAAATATTTAAAGATCTTCCAGTGCATAAAAAAGAAAGATGGAAATGAGAGAAAGAGTCTTCTGGCAAGATAAAAGGAACTCCAGCTGTAGCTGCAGACATACCAACAACCAGGAGAAAAAGCCACAGATCAAAGGGCAGCCTTCTCTGCCACAAATAATAGCCCTTATAGGAGGCCATTAATATTCATAACAGCAGTAGAGCTACAAAAGAAATTGGAGAAACATTGTTTAGAGAGGGGGGTGGAAATAAGCATGAAAGCATGGGGCACTAGGTGATAAAAAAGGATCCTAAGACTTACAGGGAGAGGGAAGAAAACTGAACAAACAACAACAGATCAGAGAGCAAAAAGTCAATAAAAAAGAATCTGATGCTAAGAGAACAAGTACTGAAATAATAACGGAATAACATGAAAAACAGCTGTCTGCATAAGGACTTTGTAAAGGGTGGGAGTTTTAGCAGTGGTGGATTCAGTTTCATAAAATCCAAAAAAGAATTCCTCCACAAACACATCCTCTGTAGCAATGTGGAAGCAAAATGAAACTTGTTCTTGTGTGGCGATATCTGTGGTCTCATCAACAATTACATTGTAACAAACAGCTGCTTCAATCTCTCTCACTAGTGTATGTAGAGCCATGATCTCAAGCATTTCATTCACAATGGTAGGTGAAATCAATTTGTAGTTTGTACGATTCAACCATGATTTCAGCTGTGGAACATCTGCAGCACGTAGCCCTAACAGGCAAGGTACCTTACTGATGCTAAAATTGTCAGCAGAGCCTTTCTAGCATCTCTCATTTGCTTTTGCTGGCCTTCTGAAAACTTGCTCTGTACATTTACTTCTGCTTTAACAGAGGCTATAGATTGGACAGCTGCATGGTGTAAGTTAGAATTCTGATGGGTCTGAAATCTAAACAGTGACTTCTTCCAGTTTGAGAAGCCATTTTGAACAAAAGGTTCATGTGCATACTTGTCTCTTGATGTGTTTGGAAGAGGAACGTTCATGTCATTTGCTGTTAACAGATGTCACAATATGCTTTTCCATTGCCACATCATAAGAGAGCCATTCATAGGTTCTTTTCCAAGTATCTTGGTACTGTTGGCTTGGCTTTTGCTTCACATTAGAAGCACTTTTCTCTGAAGAGGGAAGTGTCACAATCCAGCACTGGTTGTAGGTTGATAATAATTCATTGGACTGGTTTGAGTTGTGAGCTGTATTTGACCACCAGAGATGTTCTATTGTCATTTTCTTTGGGTTTGTCTTGTAGCAAGCTGTGCCTGGGTATCATTCTAGCCTTTCCAATCATCTTTTTTATCATATCAGCAGGATATTGTAGTTGCAAAAATGCTTGCTGTAGCTCCTTCAAGTGAGTATCTCTGTCTGAGGGGTCGGAGCAGACACAACTACAGCATAGGGCTTGGCTATAGACAATGGACTTTGATATGGTTGGGGTGGTACCTGGAGGCATGTAGATATGTTTGCTGATCTGTTTCCAGTATAATGTGGTGCTTGTGCGTCTCTTGTGTATCCGTTCTGTGGTGTCCAGGAAGTTTATTTCTTGTTCAGAGAAATCCATAGTTAGATATTCACCTGTTCTTTTGAGGAGATGGTGGAGCCCATTACTGCATGAATGTTAGCAGGTCAAAAAATCTTAGCATAGTGTTTACAGAAAAAAGAAAAACCCAGAATTTGCAGAGGAAACTGTCAACTTCGTAACACTGAGAATTTGTTTCCCATTTACATACTATTCTGTTTGACACCAGTCTGATTCATCTTGAGAACATTTGACAAAATCTGTTCCAGCACTTCTTTATACTGCTAGAATTGTGATAAGGATTGAGTACGCAAATACTTAATTCTTCCCCAAGACAAATTGCCAAACAATATGGGAGGCATATTTATCCCTTCATTCCTGCATTTGTGCTTGTAATCCTGAAGTTGTTCAAAAAAGCTTGTTCCACGAGTTGTTATTCTGAGTCATCTTTCTTTTGTGTTTAGAAAACTTCATTTTCTTTAAGCCACATAACAATTACTTTGATCTACAATTAAGGCCAATAACGGCAAATATGCAGCTACTAGGGCTGTCGATTCGGTTCATCCCGAACCGAAAAACAGCTGAATTTCCCCTGATTCGGCGGTTTTTAGTTTGGACGAACTGAACTCAAAAAAGGCGGGAAAACAGGGAGCCGAATTCAGCGAGTTCGGGGTGTTTGCGAATAAATTTGGCAAGTTCGGGGTTCAGGGCAGCAGCAGAGGGGCGGGGGTCTTTAAACCCCTCTGTGCTGCCTGTGCAGACAGCACAGAGGGGCTTGACAACCCATTGCCCCTCTTCCCAGGACTCCCGGGAAGAGGAGTGGGGGTCTTTAAACCCCTCTGCCCTCGTGCCTTCACGGGGCTTCCATGAAGACGTGGAGGGGCTCTTTAAACAGCTGGAAGGTGCAGATCTGTTTAAAGAGCCCCTCGCATGCCTTCATGGAAGCCCTGTGAAGCCCCGCAGGGGGGCTCTTTAAAGACCCCCGCCCCCTTCCCAACACTTTGAAGTGGTGGGCGCTGCCTGGGCAGGCGGCGCCCAGCACTTCAAAGCCCCTGCCAAATTTTCCCCCAAACTCCGTATCTCGCGCCAAATTTCACGGATCCGAAGCGGGGGAGTTCGGACTTCGGCATGACCCGAATTAAAAAGGGGAAAATTTTGCCGAAGCCAAACTTTACCAAAACTTTTTTCAACAGCCCTAGCAGCTACTGCTCAAAATGACAGCTGTGCATTTAGTTTCTTCTTCCACACCTTCTCCATAATGCCTAGTAGAATGACTAGTAGTAGCTGCTTCTGAATTCTAAATATATATAGTAAGATGAAGTAAGCATCATTTGCACTTCCCCCTCCCCAATCTTCTGCTTGCTTTGGTTTTTGCTCCGCACAAACTCAGGGTAGACAGATATCTCTTTGGATTATACTGGATAATTACATCAGGCCTCAGATCAGTGCCAAACTACATGGGATGTTAGCACATTCCAGATGCTACAATCTCACATACTCTCACATAATCAAGAATGTGCATTACACATGATCCCCCCCAAGATAAGCAGTTTTGCATGCATGTACAGCTTCTGTACACAACAGAGAATTTATTGCAATGAAACATTGGTGACAGGAAAAAAATGGTTGGTTTTCCTCAGCTGCTGGAGGCTTGCTTAGAAGACTTGGTATTGGTTTTGGTTACCTATTACTGTTTGAGGAGACAAAGGAAAGTAACAGAAGCCATAACAATTGATATCTATATGTGTTAGGGATTATATGCTGTATGGAATTCTTTTTTATAACTTTACCATCTTGCACTGTATTATTAAATTCAGGGCCTAACTTCTCCCAACCCCCTTTGGAGATTTCCTATTTCTTCTGTCCCGCAGTAAATCCCCATTTTTCTCCTCACTTCTATGTAATGAGTAGTCTGAGAAGAGGGATTCAGGGAGTGTGGGGTATGCTTCACCTGTGGCTGTTCAGGGCTTCTGCGCAGTGCAATCAATATACAGAGTGTGTGTGTGTGTGTGTGTGTGTGTGTGTGTGTGTGTGTGTGTGTGTGTGTGAGAGAGAGAGAGAGAGAGAGTAGGAATCCTTATTGTATATACCTGGGGAGGGAGAAAAGCCAAGATGCCAATACTAGGGTTGCCAGCCTGCAAGTGGGGTAGGGGCTCCCCTGCCCACAGCTGGTGTTTAAAATTTAAAGTTTAAATATAAAAAAATGGCCAATAGCCAATGATGTGATGCCATTTATGAGAAAACCCAGAAGTGGTCATACATCTCCAGAAATTGGCCAAAACTCTATGGTAAAATACATGATATCACTTCCAGGATAACCCAGAAATGTTGTCACACATCTATGAATTTGCCAAAACTCCATGGTAAAACACTAGAGTTTTTGTTAATTCCTAGAGAGGCACTTCCAGAGCAACCTGGGAGTGATGTCATTGTGTCACCAGAAACACTCTAGCATTTGCCCCAAACTCCCAAAGGAGTTTTGAGTGAATGCTAAAGCATTGCCTGATGCAATGGTATCACTTCCAGATTGCGCTGGACGTGGACATGGCATTGGGATTATGTTGATTACCCTCAGCATTTCTCCCCTAATTTCCCACTCCTGCCCTGCTAAGTGGTGGCAGGAAGAGATGGCTCCTCCCTAAGATTGCCAACCTCCAGGTGGTGGCTGGAAATCCCCCTCTATTACAACTGATATCCAGGTGACAGAGATTAGTTCCCCTGGAGAAAATGGCAGCGTTGGCAATTGGATTCTATGGCATTGAAGTCCCCCCTCTCCAAATGCTGCCCACCTCAGGCTCCACCCCCAAAATCTCCAGGTATTTCCCAACCTGGAGCTGGCAACCCTACTCCTCCCTCAACCAGGGGCAATTAGGGTTGCCAATGCTGGGTTAGGAATTACTGAAGATTTGAAGGTGACGCCTGGAGAGGGCATGGTTTGTGGAGGGGAGGGACCTCAGCATGGCATAATGCCATACAGTCCACCCTCCCAAACAGCCCTTTTTCTTCCAGGGAAACTGATCTTGGTCATCTGGAAATCAGTTGTAATCCTGGAGATATCCAGACCCCACCTGGAAGATGGCAGCCCTAGTGGCAAAACTAGTGCTGAGAGCCAGGCTATATCTTCAGAGCAGGTTTTTACAACACCTTACACAAAACTAGGTTTTGTTGTCCCTTTCAGGCAACATGGCAATCATGTATGTTGGGAGGGCCTACTCATGGTTGCCAGCTTCCCAAAATGCATGAACTGTAATGTGTCACATGCAGCTTGTCCATTTGCCATTCCCCCAATGCTGCTATGGATGTGGTAAATAGAAGTGGGAAACTGGCAGGGGGCATTGTTAATCTTATGTGGCTTGGCCCTCACTGGTTCTAGAACAACCTCATGGAAGTCCGGTTGAATTCTCTGTGATTGCTTTTATCAGGGCTCATCTCCAGCATGGTGTAGCATTGTGTAGTGGTTAAGAGCAGTGGTTTGGAGCAGTGGACTCTAATCTGGAGAATTGGGTTTGATTCCCTACTCCTACACATGAAGCCGGCTGGGTGACCTTGGGCTAGTCACATCTCTCTTAGAGCTCTCTCAGCCCCACCTACCTCATAGGGTGTCTGTGGTGGGGAGGGGAAGGGAAGGTGATTGTAAGCCGGTTTGAGTCTTCCTTAAGTGGTAGAGAAAGTTGGCATATAAAAAATAACTCTTCTTTCAGTTAGTCTTGTCCACCACATTTTTTCCCATTCAACTTCAGCAAAGACAAGTTTACTTGGGAAGGAGAGGAAAATAAGGGGGAAGGACCTGTTGGATGCTGTGAAGAAGAACTCAGAGTGAGTTTGTGCTCAGCTTATGTAGAGGCATACATTTCCAAACTAGGAGAGTTCGTATTCTTAAACTAGCTTTCCTGAAATGAAACAGATCTTTCTCTAACCCAGAAATGCTTTCAATGTGCTTGCTTGTACAGGCAGGACCTCAAACACAAATGTCATACCACTATTTTTTATGGAGTTCACAGGAAATAAAACCATGGTTCAAAGAAAAACTGTAGGCAAGGAAGATAAATGTGAAGTGTGTATGTATGTGCGTGTATACACACACACACACACACACACACACACACAGAAAGTTAAAATAAATATGAAGTCAAAATTAATGGCTCTGTATACTGCTTGGCAAGGCATTTCCAGCATTCAAACAAAATGTGGATAGGTAAAGATTAAAGTACTTTTCAAAATCTCTGGATACCATTGATATAAGAACAGATGTCAGATGGATTTACATACTAAAATCCCTCCACATTTTGTAAACATAATACATTTTGTAAATATTTTTAAAATGGGGGTAGAGCCTATCCCTATACTACCACTCCAGTGAGCAAAGTCTGAAGTCTACCTCTAGCCTAAGGAATCTTGCTCAAGTTCTTCAGTTTCTCTCCTCCTCCTTTTTATCTTTAAAACAACCCTGTGAGGTAGGTGAAGCAAGTGTGTGTGACTAGTCCAAGGTCATCCAGTCACTTTCTATGGCGGAGTGGTGATTCGAACTTGGGTCTCCCAGATCCTAGCCTGACACTCTCGGCACTGCACCACGCTGGCTCTCAAGTTCAATGTGTGGTCAGTTTGGCAGATGAGATCACTTGCTACATTCAATTGTTGTTAGTGGGGATGTACCCTGAGTGCACACTGCACCTTTTACTCCCGGGAGTGCTTGAAATTTGAACCAGATGGATTGGGTAGGAACAAATGGGAAGTGGGGGAACCTCATCCTTGACTTGTGGCCAGAGCTCCAAAATCTCTAAGACTGCCCCTGCCTTGGAGGATGGTTGGATCTACCCCACTGTCTCCGTTGCCTTAAGTGTTCTTTAATTCAGAGATCCATGTGCATGTCTTTGCATTCATGGAGCTTCAAGGCATGCAGGCTGCTCCTTTCATTTCAGAGTGATTTGTTACTACTTAAAATAAATAACAGGCTGGGATGAAAATCTATGCTTGTCATATAGATATCCTAGTGAGTGGCCTTGTGTACTCCCACCTCTATTTAATTATATGACCACTGGATCTCAAAAAGAATCATCAATTTCTTCTACTAGCATTGCAAAAAAATTGGAAATTTACTGATAGTAGAGATTAAGACAATGACAAAGTCATAAAAGATGTAGCGGGGTGTGTGTTTAAATGCAAAATATTACTTTTTAATCAAAAATCAATCTGTGTTGCATTGTTAGAATCTTTCTCAAGAATCTTTTGAGATTAGACGGTTGCCCCTTGCAATACAGAGGAGCTGAGCTGATGGCATGATCCAAAATGCTGCCTGTACTTCAATGGGCTTTGACAGGAGTCACTATGCACAGATTGCACAGGATACTATACCACAGTGTGGGTCTCACCCACTGTGACTGTCTCTTGTGTCCACTTGTGCTCAGCGCAGAGATGTGATACACCACTAGGTTGTTTCCTCACTTTGTAGAACATTTATTCCTCTTCCTGTATCTTATGAAAGCTAAGCAGGGTCAGCCCTGGTTAGTATTTGGATGGGAGACCGCCAAGGAATACCAGGGTTGCTGTGCAGAGGAAGGCACTGGCAAACCACCTCTGTTAGTCTCCTGCCATGAAAACCCCCAAAGGGGTCGCCATAAGTCGGCTGTGACTTAAAGGCACTTTAGTTTACACACACACATCTTATGAAAACAGCTTTGGCACATGAAAGCTTCATCTACGATATATTTGTTCTAAACTTTGAGGTGCCACAGCATACTTAATTTTTTTTTCTTTCCTATGACAAATGAATATGGTGAACACTCTGGATTTGCATAATGAATTTTCTGCTTTCTGTAACTCTATTATATTTGCAATGCAATCCTAAACATAGGCATACCCTTCTAAGCCCGTTGCCTCCAAAAGACTTAGAAGTGAGTAACCCTCCATAGGATTGTACTTTTGATGTCAAAATTGATAAAAGTGTGCATTTTTCTGGCACCCCTCAATCTGTCACACTGTGTGTATTTTCCCACAATAAATGGGAAGTTGCTATATCGTTTCAACTTTCTTCCTGCCAATTCTGTTGTTTTTTTAGTTTGGAGGTTTCAGTAAAAGAGCATTTTGCCCTACTAAAGTAAATGAAGGCAATGGAACACTACATGTCAAAGGCATCTGTGAATTCTAAATTATCCCAATAAGGAGAACAATCTCATTTAACACCATAATAGCAACTCTGAGTGAAGAGAATGCATGCTAACTAACTCTGTGTTATTTGATTCTACTCTGCAGTATTTCATTCATTTTTACTTACTTTGAAGGGGAAAGTTCATGAATGAGACTGATTGGAATTAAAAATAGAATCATTAGAAAGTCCAGATACAATTCCTGTAGAGGGGTAACCATGTTAGTTTGTTGCAGTGAAACTAAACAGAATTCTTGTGACACCTTAAAAACTCACAAGTTTTTATTCAAACATAAGCATTCCATCCCCCTTCAGAAGTGATAAAAGCACACAAAAATTTATGCTAGAATAAAAACATCTTTCAGAAGCCATCAAACTGCATATTTTTGCAATCCTGTCAAGTGTAGGATTGTACTACAGACAATAATCCATCATACAATTTCATTTTTGTTTGCATTCAATGCCATCTCATTCTTTTTGTTGTTTTAAAAGTGTGAGAGTTCATTGGAGGTGTAATTTTATTTGAGGGTCAGATAAGCAGAGTTCTTGTAAGACGTCTTGCGGGGGGGGGATTAAATACCACTCCTCCACAAGACATCTCTGCCTTAGTTGTGAGGGTGGGCATCCAGAGGCACCTTCTCATGACTTACCAACCCCCCTTTCATTAAGCAAGTGACATTTCTCATGCTGGTGCAGCACCTATCTGTCTTCTTTCTGGCAAAGCCGTCTGCCTTTCAGTCGGCATCTGACTAAAGATCAATGAGAGAAAGCTTTTTGAAGGTGCTTTCAGGTCCCGTGGCTGGGGAGATGATCAGAAAGCTGCCATAAGCTTCAGACCAACTTGACAAATGAGGGACTATTTTGGTGCTCTGCAAACTGCTGTCATATCACTTACAAACGCTAATTGGAACTACTTTGTGGTTGAAAGTGTCCAGTGCATTAAATACCACTCCTGCTTATTGCAATTAGCTTAGGCATTGACTCACTCCTCATAACCTCAAGACTATCAAAGATGGAAATACGCAGGGGAATTATTTAATAATTGATAACTTGAAATAGGGGCTGAATGGCAAATAGCTTTTGCTTGCCACCTTCCGACTTTTCCTGCTGTATGTGGTAGGAAGTTCACACACACACACACATGTTTATCCCTATTAAGCATAAGTCCACATCTTAGGACATACAGAGAAGAAACTTGTACAGTATTTCCCGGAATAGGCTGCAGGGAAATCAATTTATTTTAAAGCTGTTTTAAGCTACCAGCCAGGAAATCTCTGATACATATACGGCACTTTACATTTACAGAAGGCTTTCCCCACAATTCCTGTGCCATTACTACACTAAACTCTATTTCCTGTTGGGCTGTAGTCAGTCTTCCTCAGTTGGAATGCTGCCAGGCTGCTTGGTTGGGCTTCAGAGGCATGAATGAGACATCTAGGATTTCCTCATATCCAGCAGAAATTCTATGACCCTGTCACCAAACCAAGGTAAGTGCATTTTACTGTCTATGGATTTTCATTGATTTAAAATATTTTATTTATATGCCTTCCTTACCCAAAGCAATAAAACCATATAAAACCACCTTATGTAAAACATTTAAACAAAAAATACCATACATTAAAACCCACCATTTTTAAAATAGTCTGGACACAAAGCTCTTTTGGCCCAGAATCAGACTGCTCCAAAAGCTCTATAGACTAGTTTTGTTTTACAGCCTCACCAGAAAATCAGAAGAAGCCTGCTTGACTGCTTTCAGGAGGCTGTTCCAGAGGCATCAGGCAGCTATTGAAAGAGTATTAGCCCAGGCTTTCACAGAGTACACACAGAGCCAGCATGGTGTAGTGGTTAAGAGAGGCAGAACTAATCTGCAGAACTAGGTTTGATTCCCTACTCCTCCACATGAAGCCTGCTGGTGACCTTGGGCTAGTCACAGTTCTCTCAGACCTCTCTCAGCTCCACCTACCTCACAAGGAGCCAGTTGTAGGGAGAGGGAGAGACTGTGATTGTAAATCACTTTGAGACTCCTTAAGGTAGAGAAAAGCAGGTATAAAAACAAACTCATTTCTTCTTGGCCCTAACTAGCCAATGCTAAATAAACTTGGAAGCTAAGCAGGGTTGGCCCTAGTTAGTACTTGGATGGGAGACCACTAAGGAAGATGAGGGTTGCTACACAAAGGCATGTAATGGCAACCTACCTCTGTTCATCTGTTGCCTTGAAAACTCATAAGAGGTTATCATGAACTGGTTGTGACTCAACATATTATTATTGTTGTTGTTCTTATTACTATTATATACCTTGGATGGGAGGGCAATAGGCCCTGCTAGAAAGACCAATCCTGCTGCATGGAAACAAGCATCAGAAACATGTAAGATGAATAAGACTAGTTATTTTTTTTAATGGTTCAGACTTAAAAAAAAAAACTTTTTTGTTTATTTTATTCATTTATAACCTGTTTTTCTCCCTATAGGGACCCAAAGCAGCTCATGTTGTTCTCCTCATAACAGGTAGGTTAAACTGTGAGGTAGGTTAAACTGAGAATGTATGACTGGCCGAAGGTCACCCAGTGAGCTTTCATGACAGAGCGGGGATTTGAAACTGAGTCTCTGAGATCCAAACCCGACCCTCTAATCACTATGGCTACGTACTAATAATTATAATCTTCCTTAAAGAAATAATCTTTTCCCTCTAATAAGCATCTTGCTATGATTACAGTCATAGGACCTAAAGGGGGATTTTTTTCATGCTCAATAATAAAAGTGACAGTGATCTCAAAAAAATCTACCCTGAGCCAAAGGAAATCTTAAGTGGAAGGAGTTGGGGGCACCATTAGGGTGAGATAGCCACTTCTGATCCCCCCCATAAACCAATACCAGAATGTTTCCTAATCTAGAAGCAAGCTTTAAATCTTTGTCTAGAAGTTGTCACATCAGAAATGAAGTAGACTTTTTAAACAAACAACAAATCTTTGGTTTGGCAAACTGATCCTCCAATTGGGTGGTATTCTCATCCACCCCTTTCTGTTGTGTGGATGAAGCAAACCCCTGAGAAGCAGTCTTCCTCATCTTCCTATACATTTTCTGTTTGCCTCTGAAATTCCAGTTTTTTCCCCTTAGGTTTATAGAGTTTGCAGGTTCATACTTGCCCACATTCTACCACACCCTATTTGTGACTGCAGAGCTTGGATGGGCCCACATTCTCAAGCAACCACTATTTGTATGAACTGACACTTCCTTATGACGGTTTTTTAAATTTAAAATGTTTACTTTTTAAATTCAAGAAAATACAAACACAACATACAATACAAAAAATACAAGACAAAATGTGTGGCACAGTCATATCACTACTATACCAAGACAATCTTTAATTGGGTAAACATAGCATTTTGTTTCCTTAATTATTCTAGATATAATATTAATACAGATCCGATCTTTATCTAAACAAATAATCTCTAAATATAGAATCTTTATCTAAGCAAATCATCTCTTAATATAGTTTACTCCTTCATGCTCATTCAAGCTTTTAAGATTTTCACATAATAATTGACATCAAAAGTGCTAAATCCAGTACAGTCTTATAACATGACAGTTGCTATTTATACAATCCTTATGAAATATATATATACAAAGTACAGTTCCCATTTTTGTAGGAACTCTTCACTGGATCTTTTTTTTTTATTTGATTTGTCAGCTTTGCCATCACTGCATATTCTGCCAATTTATCTTTGCATTATTCAATGTCTGGGCATTCTTCTAACTTCCACTTTGCTGCAATGACTAGGGCTGTCAAAAAAAAAAATTCGGTACAGTTCGGATTCGGCCGAATTTGACCCTTGTGGGTTCGGTACGTGCCAAAGTCCGAACTCCCCCGCTTCGGATCCCTGGTAATTCGGGGGGATCCGGAGTTCGGGGGAAAATTCGGCCCCAGCGCGCCTTCAGAGGGATTCCCTGAAGGCGCGCAGGGGCCCTTTAAACTGATCTGAGCCTCCCAGCTGGGAGGCGCAGATCAGTTTAAAGGGCAGCCCGCCCCCCTTCAGCGGGCTCCGCTGGAGAGGCTCGGGCTGCTCTTTAAACTGATCTGAGCCTCCCAGCTGGGCTCCCCTGAAGGGGGGCCGAATTTGCTGAATTTATTCGCGAACTCCCGAACTCGCTGAATTCGGCCCCCCCGGTTGCCCACCAGTTTTGAGTTCGGATCCGTCCGAACAGAAAATCACCGAATCAGGGGAAATTCGGTTGATTTTCAGTTCGGACCGAACCGAATTGACAGCCCTAGCAATGACAACTCTTGCTGCTGTGATCACATATCTAGACAGCTCCTCCATAGGCTTTATGATAGTGGATGGTAAGATACACAACAGCATAATTTTAGAATCCACTATGAATTTCACCTTTAAATTTTTTTGCTTTTCAGAGTGGACTTCTGTCCAAAACTTCCTTGTGAAGTTTGTATATTTGGCCACCGCTGTTTTCATGATTGAAGTGCCAGTTTTTGAACTCCTGCAATTGTGTCATCTAAGTAGCTGGTTGCAGATACAGCCACTGTACAGAAGTACTGGTTTACACAACCAGTATCTCCATGGGAACACATGCCATTTGTGCACTCATCAGCTGCCCATGACCCTTCTGAGATGCTAATATGAAGGTCAAACACACATTTACATTTGTCCTTATATACATATGTCAGTGCTGCCAAGACGCAACTGACTTATGGTGAGGTAAGGTAAATGACTCTGATAACTTGATAGCTATTAATGATAGGTGTAATCCAACCAAAGTTGAGCAATTTAGGTCCTGTTGATTTCAGTGTGAGAGTTAAGCATGTGTTTGGCTCTGCCACTGAAATCAGTGGGGCCTGAAGGCGTTTTGCTGGAATGGACTGAAAGTGTTGTATGACACTATTTCATTACAGAATCCAGAAGTGGCAGCTGTTCACATAGGATTCTTGGTATACTATAGTGAAGGTTTTCTTATGGATTCTTAGGCTGGATTCTTATGTTAATTGCTGATGTTGTTACATCACCATGAGATAGCTTTTACTCATCACTTTCACATGGTGAACATTTCTTCTGAATGATTCCCTATGTGACGAATCTAGGATTTATTACTTATGCCTTGCAGAATTTTACCTTTCAGTTGTTATCAAGGTGGACTTAGACTATGGTGGACAACCCTTTCAGCAGAAGGGGGAAAAGAAGAAAAAGAGAAGGCTCTGGCCACCACCACTTGCAACCTCCCCATTTTCCTCTTCCAACATTTCTGGATCATAGAATCATAGAGCTGGGAGGGGCCATACAGGCCATCTACTCCAACCCCCTGCTTAATGCAGGATCAGCCTAGAGCATCCCTGACAAGTGCTTGTCCAGCCTCTGCTTAAAGACCTCTGACGAGGGGGAGCTCACCACTTCCCAAGTTAGCTGATTCCACTGTCAAACAACTCTTACTGTAAAAATCTTTTTCCTAATATCCAGCCAGTACCTTTCCTCCTGCAATTTAAACCCATTATTGCAAGTCCTATCCTCTGTTGCCAACAGGAACAGCTCCCTGCCCTCCTCTCAGTGACAGCCCTTCAAATACTTAGAGAGCAATCATGTCCTCCCTCAACCTCCTCTTCTCCAGACAGCATTCCCAACTCCCTCAACCTTTCCTCATAGGGCTTGGTCTCCAGGCCCCTCATCATCCTCGTCACTCTCCTCTGCACCCGCTCCATTCTGTCCACATCCTTTTTGAACTGAGGCCTCCAGAACTGCACACAATAATCCAGGTGCAGCCATGACTAGTGCAGTGTACAGCGAAACAATGACATCTTGCGATTTGGATGTTTTGCCTCTGTTGATGCACCCCAAGATCGCATTAGCTTTTTTTGTCACTGCATCATGCTGGCTGCTCACTTATGGTCCACCCATACCCCAAGATCTTGTCCACACACACTGCTAACCATAAGCGTATCCCCCCCTATCCCGTATGCATGTCCCTCATTTCTGTTACCCAGATGTAGAACTTGGCACTCGTTGAATTGCATCCTGTTCACATCTGCCCATATTTCCAGTGTGTTCAGTTCTCATTGAATTCTATATCTTCTGGTGTGTTGGCTGCTTCTCCCAATTTGGTGTCATCTGCAAATTTAATGAATAGTCTCTCCACATCCTCATCCAGATCATTTATAAGAATATTGCAAAGTACCGGGCCAAGAACCAAACCCTGTGGCACCCCACTGGACACCTCTCTCCATTCAGATGAAATGCCATTGAAAACTACTCTTTGTGCACAGTTCTGCAACCAGTTCTCTATCCACCTAACTATCCTAGGGTCCAGTCCACAGTCCTCTAGTTTATCCATCAGAACATCATGGGGAACCTTGTCAAAAGCCTTACTGATGCCCACTCATGCCACTCTATCCAGGCCTCAGGAAGGACTCTGAAATGGAAATGACACATCTGTACAGATGGCTGTTCCCATGGATGTGCTAGGCCTCGGGCAGTGCAAACTGCTATGGCATGGGACGTCAAAGCTCGGAAGACAGCCATACCCTAGGAAGCTGACTGCTCAGTGAGCCAGCCGCCTGTGTGGAGATGCCAGGCCAACATGTCATGGTGGCCCCACCTTTGGGGAATGTGGGAGTGGGGGGCAAGGGGTGGAGCCGCAGGCCTTCTGCCCACGGGTGCCACTTGCACCAGGATGCATTCCCTGGCTGAAACCCCCCCCAAAGGATGGCAGCGGCTCCATGCAAATTGCTGCAGGGATGACCGGGAGCTGCCAGCACAGTGACGCCAGGCCATGCCCTCTCCTCCTCTCCTGTCGCTATGTGGCCACCATGGGAGCTAGCCAGCCTCTGAAGCACAATCTCCCAGGAGAAACGTCCCCTGCCGCTGTCCATCATCGGCATGGTGACTATAGAGGTCATGGGGTGGCTAGGGCCACAGTCAGGGCCTGAGAGCAAGTGGACAGAGTGGTGGGGCGGCCTCCACCCCGCTGCAGCTCCCTCACCTCCAAGACATGGATTCGGACCCGCTGGTTGTCAGGGCTGCCCCTGTCTGGGGAGGCCGTGTCCCCTTGGGGGGTTGGAGCCCATACAGGGAGGGAAAACGGAAGATGCAAGAGTGACCAGCCTCCATGTCCTCAGGGGCAGCACCCAGCTCTGGACGCCGAGGACTGCAACCCACCCAGAGAGCTGCTGGAAATCCGAGCCTCATCGGGATGGCACCAGACACACGTCGCCTCGCTGCTTGCTTGGCTTGGTTTTCCGGTGGGGTACATAGCAGCCAGTCCCTGTCACTGGAAGGATGGGGAGGGCCGCGGGCAGAGCAGAGGATGATGGAGAGCTGAGGTCGACCACTGCCTCCCGGCTCGGCTCCAAGGCGGCCGAGTGCCTGTGGGGGGGGCAACCACCCTGCCCTGAGGCATGGCTCTGCCCCCTGCCTTTCACTCCATCCCCCGCCATGCAGCTAGCCCCATGACGGCTAGAGCTCTCGGTCTCCAAGGGCTAGGTGTGGAGCAAGAGGGAGGGGCCATGAATGACAGGGCAACCACACACCGAGAAGTGTCATGCACTGGGCAAAGAGAGCATTCCCTGAGCATGCATAGAAGGGTCTGGCTGTAAGCTCTAGCCCTGCGGCAAACCCATAAACAGATTCCAACAGACGGCAAGTCCACGAAAGCAGTTTTATTGGTTATAATCGACAGGTTACAGAAGCCATATTCAGAAGAACACTAGTAAGGGGAAAAGGTAAGGGACATAGCATATATGGAAAAGCAAAAGGAGATAACTGGTAACCTAGGCAACCCCCCTCCCAGAGGCAGGAAGGAGCACTTGGGGATTCCCACACTATGGGAATCTATGCAGACTAAACACGGGGCACAGACTGGCCTTGGACAGAACAACACAACAGCACCTGGAGGCAGCTCAATTGCACTACCGCATACCATCCTCATGGCATGCTCCTGACATTGGCCAAGTCGCGGGTGGTGAGCCTCCATGGAAGTGGACCGCATGGAGACAGGAGAAAGGCTGTGGAGGGTGTACCAGCGTGGCAACACCCCCCTTGACAGAGGGCAGCGGCTTTTCTTTCGTTAACCATGCAGAGGGCGCCCTCTTCATGAGGAGGGCTGATTGGAGCATTGGTGGTGGGGGTGGGAGTGATGGTGGAATGTTGGGTGGGGTCCGCCTTGGGAGTCCTGTTAGCATGGCTTTCCTGGTTCCTGAGATTTGACATGCCACGCCAGTCGACTGCAAATATTTGCGTTCCAGGGCTGGCTCTACGCCATCACTTGGGAATTAGCGGGCAGGGGCTGGGACCCCCTGCCAAGGGCAAGCCCAACCTGAACAGCTGTGTGTTTCCATGGCTATGCAGTGGCCACGGAGGCAGGCTGTGGATATGAGGTGGGCTGCCGCAGCAAAAGAGTCACAGCCGGCTACCTTCTATTGGGTGGAGGTTTCAGGGTGGCTAGCATGTGAAGGCTTCTGAACATAGGGTGGCCCCAGGTGAGGGGCCGACAGGGGCACTCCGTTGTGTGTGAGGTTTTCCACAAGAGCCTGGTGTGTGTTTGGCATGTGCCGGATGTTTTGGTGGGCTGGTATGGCCGGCCAGAGGCCGCTCTCTTTGCCCATGCAAATGAAGGGGCCGCAAAGGCTCATGGAACACGCAATGTCTCCTCACTAGTGGCCCACCCCATTGAGGCTCATAGCAGTCCTGATGGTCCCCCCTTCTACCCTCCACCCTCTGCACAGGCCTCCCGGCCAGCTCATGGCCTTTGCTCCCTCGCCTCCCCCCTGTTGCTGTGGACTGAGTTCTGAGAGCTCGGAGCCCATCTGTGGGGTGATGCTGTCTCCCTTGGCTGGGGCGCCTGGACCAGGGCAGGCAGACCCTCCCGTGCCCATCCCCAACCACTATGCAGGCGGTGGCCGTTTCAAAAGACAACTTTATTTTCAGACTAGTTGGAGAGTGGCAGGTGAGAGGGCAGGAATGGAGTGGAAGAGTGGGGCGCAGCTGGAGATCCATGTGTTACACTGGGTGTTGGTGGGGGCCAGGGGGTCGGAGAGGCACCACGGTGCTGGGAGGTGATGGCAGTGCTCCCTCGCCATCCTCTTTCTGTCCTTGTGTCAGCATGTGTATGGTTGGGTGAAGGCAGCCAGGTGGCCATTGGAGAGACCTGCAACGAGAAAGAAGGGTCTGGGGGTCGGTGGCCAGCCAACCCACCCCTGGGAAGCATGGTGGCAGCCCAGGGGTCAAGCTCCAATGGCATGGGGGTGGTCCCGGCCCGTGGCACGCGTCACCAGCCTCATCAGAAGGTGTTCCATGGAGGCCGGAGCACAGCTGAGGGTGAGGACAGCGTGAGTGGCAGGCGGGGTGTGTGTGGCCATCTGCGCTGAGGGAGAGGCAGAGCAGCATGGAGGCCCCGAACTGGCCAGAACTGTGGCAGCATCTGAAAAAAAAGCACAAAGAGGGATGAGAGGTGACCTCACCCCGGCCTCCCACAACGGCTCTCTCTTGAGTGAGGCCAGGTATGCGCCTCGACAACAGCAACGGCTCGAGAGGAGGGGGAAAGTCTGGCACAGGCCTTCAGAAGTGCTCCCCCACCAGAAGCACCCCCCTGAGAGGGCAGCTGGAGGAGCTATAGCGCCAACCCCCCCCAGAGGCGGGAGTTGGAGAACCATGCACAGTCCCCCCAGAGAGGGGAGTTGGAGTGAGAAACATGCACAGTCCCCCGCAGAGAGCAGAGTTGGAGCGAGAACCACAAAGTCCTGACCGCCCGGCACAGACCAGCAGCATGCTGGCCCATGCGAGGCTTACCTGTCAAGTGAGCTCCAACTGCGAAGTGCCGCTTATGAGGGGAACTCCCACCTCCAAGACCCCTCCTCTGGAGATGGGCCGCCACTTCCTGCCCTGGCCCCATTGGCCGACCTGGCACCAGGCTGAGATGGGAGGTGCTTGGGCGCAGCGGAGAATCAAGGGTCTGGAGCGTTTGCATGGCGATCAATGGGCTGAGCCAGGTCGAGACCTAGCGTAACTTGTCGGCAGCAAAAGGGGGCGTTCCTGGGCCGAAGAGGCCTTAGGAGGCCTCCTAACCATGGGAATGCCCCTGCGGCCGCTGGCAACAACTTCTGCTCCACAAGGGCGCTGGCGTGTCCCTTGCACTGGCGCAGCCATGCCACCCCCCTCTGCCGACTACCGCCACCGGAGTAACTGGCCTGATGCCAGGACCCAGGCTGTTTGTGCCCGCGTAAGTGCCATTTACGCCAGAGCAAGATCCTTCGGGCCTCCTAAGCACTTTTGGCACCCAAGCTCAGGAATGGGCTGTTACAGGGTTGTCAAAGATGTTTCTTAACTCAAGTTTCTGAAAAAAAAATACCCTCCAAATAAAGGGACATATGAACCAAGGATTTAACCTATCACCATGTAGTTCTAATTCACAAAAACAAATTGGAAGTATATCTATACATTATTTGACTTATGGGTTACTTCCACATGGAGTGTTTGCCCCACCTTGACTCCCTAAGTTCAGCAGTTCTTTTGGGGGCTTCCACATGACACCATCATCCAGTCTCCTCCTTTTCAGCTTCCCCTAGCTACACTGGAGGTTTCTGTATCTTCTCACCCACATCTGGCACCATTTTCCTCTTCCAACACTTCTGGGCTTTTTTGTCAGCTTTGAAAAATTATTGGTAGTAAATGTATCCCTATAAGGCATTGGACAATGACCTGGGAAAGCCAGGTTCAAATCCACAGTTGTGCCACGGAAGCTTGCTGGGTGACCTTGAGCCAGTCACATCCTCTCAGCCCTGATCCTGGCTAGTATTTGGATGGGAGACCTCCAAGGAATACCAGGGGTGTGATGCGGAGACATGCAATGGCAAACCACCTCCAAACCTCTCTTGCCTTGAAAACCCTACGGGGTTGCCATGATTCAACTGTGACTTGACGGCAATAAAGAAAAGAAAAAAAGCACTCTAGAGATGCGCAAACTACTAATAAAAAGGCCATCAAAGAGACCATCAGAGGCGGGGCAGGGAGCATGGCAGGCAGTGCTGGAATGGATGTGGGAGCCCCCCCTGCAAAGGATCTGTGCCACTGCATTCACAGCAGCAGTGAGATCAACCCAGGGAACTGCCCCCATGCACTTTTTGGTCAAGTAGCCATGTTCTAGCTCAGATCTACTCAAAATGCAAATTTGATTGTGTGACTTTATCCTTGGTGAAGCAGTGAGGGAAAGTGAAATGTTTTGAATGGAACTTCACATTAAGGAACACTGAAGAAGTGTTCAGTTTCAAGGAATACCGAAGAAGTGTTCAATTTCCTATCTTTCTGATGTTTGCTGTTCAAATAGCAGCTACCAAATTGCAGCACAGTGCTAAAACACGAACGCCTCACAGTTTTCCTTAATGATACCCAGTAGAATACCAAAAACAACAAATAGAAGAGAACTAAAAGCTTTTAAACCACCCTCAGAGAGCCAACTGTATATCTACTAAATCCATCTCATCTTACAGTTTCATACACCAGATTTACACTCTCTTATGAATATATTTTGTAATGCAAGGAAGACTGCAGAAGTATTGTGTTCTGGGCTGCTACAGGCATCTGAAAGCCAATCCCCGCTTCTATATCCAAATACATATACCGGCTTCAAAAGTCTGTCCAGTGCTGAATTCTCTGTTATCTAACTATACTCCTGTACAGTTGCTGCCAAACAAACCATGCCAAACCTTTCCAAATACATATACTATACAACTCAAGCAATTGAGTTGGGAGGGGCTGTGGCTCAGTTTGTAGAGCATCTGCCATGCAGAAGGTCCCCAGGTCAATCCCTGGCATCTCCAGTTAGTTAAAGGAACCAGGCAAATAAGTGATGTGAAAGACCTCTGCCTGAGACCCTGGAGAGCTGCTGCCAGTCTGAGTAGACAATACTGACTTTGATGGACCAAGTGTCTGATTCAGTATAAGGCAGTTTCATGTGTTCATGTGTTTGAAATCTCAGAAGGTTTCCTTTTCTATTAACTGATGAAAAGACGTCTTCAGAATGCTTGATTCTTTGATACAAAACACCATACAAATTATTTAGAAAATTAGTCTTGTAAAGTGTAGTTAAACTCATTCTGTGGCAAGCTTATTTTAAGAAAGTAAATAAAACGATTAGGAACTGTGTATTAGGTAATGACTATATTTTCTTGGATAAATCCAAAACTGGAGAGCCAGTGTGGTATAGTGGTTAAGAGTGGTGGACTCTAATCTAGAGAACGGGGTTTGATTCCTCACTCTTCCACATGAAGCCAGCTGGGTGACCTTGGGCCAGTCACAGTTCTCTCAGAACTCTCTCAGCCCCACCTACCTCCCAAGGTGCTTGTTGTGGGGCAAGGAAGAGATTGTGATTGTAAACTACTTTGAGACTCCTTAAGGTAGAGAAAAGTTGGGTATAAAACCAAGTCTTCTTCTTCTTGAAAAACCATTCCTGAAAACTGGAGGACAGAATCCAGAGTGATTTTTTGGGGGAAATAAAGTCATAGTGGAGGGGGAAAAATCAGCAGTCCCCCTTCTACTTGCACAGTGGAACTTCGATCCAGAGCAACATTTCCATAGGTGTTGTGGTATGTTAATAGCCCTAGGTTACCCTGGTACACCCAGCAAGGTGTTCAGGACTGGAGCTAGTGTGCAAGGATGGAACACTGCTGTATGTATAGTCAGAGACAAACAGGGGTCTCCTGGCATCTTCTTGTTTGTGCCAAGCTGCAGAAGCCAACTGGGCAAAGTTCATGCTGTTTACCACATTTCCCCTTGGGAGGACATCTGGTGTTCCTTGGAATACCAAGAGACAAAGAGACAAGGACAGACTCTTTAGCATTCTTTTAGCTCTCCTGCAGTAGACCAGACACACCTTGCCAAATCTCTTTGACTCCATTCAGATGGAGGCAGTAATCTTGTCAAATTGTTACCCAAGCCCTCTGACTCTCCCTGCTAGAACTTTTCCAGAGCTAGCCTTCATGTCCAATTCTATAGCCCAATGCTCAGATACTTAGCCCTGAAGTACCTAGACATTGCTTCTGATATGTCAAGTCTCTTGCCTATTCTCCTTCTTGCTCCTAATCCAATAAAGAGCAATCAAACCTTTGTCCACTGGCCATGACAAGCCATTACCAGATATTGCCAGGTGTAGTGAGACCATACCTCCAACTCCTCTCTTGGATATAAATATCTGCCCTCTCACAGTGGCAATGTGTTTGTTCAGCCCTGAGTGCACCCCCACTTGCTTGCTTGTGGGTCCTCTTCTCTTTCCCTTCTTGCTGCTGCCATTTTGGACCCTGCTCCATGGATCAGGTAAATATACTTCCCTTGGGAACCTCATATCCTTATGTCCACCCCCTCCTACCTTTTATTTCCCTAGCTCTTGAGTGTATCAGGTAGCGTGTGTGTGTTTGCTGTGTGTGTGTGTGTGTCAGGCTGCTATCTCGGTTTCGTTATTGCCTCTGTCTCTGCGCTGTATTGTCTGCCCCCCAAGGTCGCATACCTAGGCCTGGGAACTCAGCTCCTGGGAAACTGTATTCAGCCTATGCGTGTAATCTCCCGCCTTTCCTGCCTTATAATATCTCCCAGCTAGTGAGTCTCTCATAGCTGTCATTTTATTCGTTTGCACTGTATGCCTATTTGACCAGTAAAAGCCATCTGTTTGGACTCTATATGACTTTGTGGTGATTTCTGGTTCTGTGGGCCAAGGGCTGACATTATGACAGCTATCTCTTCACCATTCTACTAGCCAGGCTGGAGCCCAAGGGGGTTCGCCTGCCACTTGGATGGGAGCTGTGCAGCTCTCCAGGTGATCTACTACCCTGGAGCCCTTCTCTGAGGATCCTACTCTGTTACAAGACGTAATCGCTGAACTTTTCCGGACGACCCGAGAGGTTTGCCGCTTGAGGGGACTGGTACAGGAACAGTGGCAATCTCTTGCAGGACGTCTCTGGATGTTAACGTCGGAGGATACTGATGCTCGTTTAGATCTTCAGGACTTGGATCAATTACTGGACGATGCCCGATTGGCGACTGAGGATTTACAAATATTAACTGGACTTTTGGATAATCTTATTTCTCGAGAGACTCTTTCTACCATGGCGGGAGCCCCACCGGAGGGTTTTTCCCTGATCCCGGATGCAGCCAGCTGTCAGGCTGAGGCCAAGCGAGTCGCTATTAGCACCGCTCTTCTCCTTGTGGAATGTACAAAGGACACCCCGGTAGCCACCTTGGCTCAAGTTTTGACCTCGACCTTTGGAGCCGAGGCACCCGCACTGGCGGTTCGAGTACAACCTCTGCTGGGCGGGGAACCCGACCCCATACTCTCACTCCTGGAGACAGAACTTTTGCCGCGCATTACGGCAGAGACTGCCCTGAGACTTGAGAACGCCAAAGTTCTTGCGGATCAGCAAGCCGCCGAAGCGGCTAAGGTCGCAAGAGAGAGAGAGGCTGCGGAAGCAGCCAGGGCGGCTGCAGCAAGGATTAGGAATCAGGCGAACGTGGACACGCGCCCTAAGGGCAATGTACTAGGGCTATCAGGTCTGTCCTTTTCCCCGGCGTTTGTCCCGTCGCGCGCGACCCAACGCTCACGCCGTTTGGCTGACCGACGTCGAGACTCAGAAGAGTCTGAAGACGAGGATTTATATGGGGATAGCTCTCAATGGGCCACAAGCTTCCGGACCAGTAAGCCTCATCTTACTGGTGGCCCAAGTGAGGAGGTTCATCTCTTAAGAGCCCAGAATCGGGAGCTCTCCGACCGTGTTGATCAACTCCAGGAAGTAATGGAACGTATGCTTCAGGAGAACAGGCAATTACAACAAACCCTGATAGCTCAGAGACAGCCCGTTCCGATACCGGGTCAGGGGGTACCCGTACAGCCACCCGCTAATGTGCCTGCTCCACCCTTGCCTCCTGGAGCTCCTGTTGCTCCTCCGCCCGGACCACCCGTGCAACCACCCGCTAATGTGCCTGCTCCACCCTTGCCTCCTGGAGCTCCTGTTGTCCCTCCGCCCGGACCACCCGTGCAACCGGGTCAACCTGCGCCCGGCCCTTGGAAGCAACTCAAATTGAGGACTACGTATGACGGATCTCTCGAGACTTTGCCTTGTTTCTTGCATCAAGTGGACAGTTATATGCGAGAACAAGGACAACTTTTCCCCACGGAAGATAGCCGGGTGCGTTACGTAGCTTCCCTTCTGACAGGTAAAGCGGCTGACTGGATGGTCCTCCAGTTTGACACCCGCTCTCGTGCTATTCGTTCCCTCAACAACTTCATGACTGCCCTGAGAAGAAGGTTTGAGGACCCCTTCCTGGGGGAAAGAGCCAAAACGGAACTCTTACAATTAAAACAAGGCTCTGCTACAGTACGAGAATTTGCCGATGAATTTCAACGACTGGCAAGTAAAATTGTAGGTTGGCCCGAGACCACCCTGATCCATCATTTCAGGGAAGCCTTGCATCCTGACATACTGAACTGGTCTTACATGCGGGGCGATCCCGATACCCTCGAAGACTGGATCCTATTAGCCGAGGAAGTGGAAAGCCGCCGACGCTTTATTTCTCTCGTCCGTCAAAAGCACAAAGAAAAAGGCACCCAAAAGCCTCAACCCAAGGCACCACTGCTCATCCCACGAAATCCCCCACGTCCGCCCCAGGAACGTGAAGCCCGATTTCAGAGGGGTGCCTGTCTTACTTGCGGAGAAATGGGCCACTTTGCAGCCGTTTGCCCGCGCCGCCAGGATTTATTTCGTTCCAGCACGACAACCCGCGCCCGAGGTCGGCCACCACGCAGAGGCACCGCGGCCACCCGCAGCGCAGCTCCGGGAAGACCCACACCCTCTGCACTCCATGCCGGGGACCCAGCCTCCCTGCCTACTACCAACGACCCCGCCGGGTCTCGGATTACAAGTGCCCCATTGGGGGACAACTTTCCCTCTTCGGATGAGGAAAATCCTTGGATTTCTCCAGCCTTAAACCTGGAATCTCCCCTCGACTTGTCAAAAAACGGCTCCGGTCTGTGGTGAATGGAGCGTCTCCACAGACCTCTCAGGATCTTCCTATCAAACCGAATGCTCCTACCAAAATCAAAGAAGTGGACTCCACCGTCTACGTGGATGCAGTTTTACAACAACTTAACGGTGGCCCGCAAATCCCCGTCAAAGCACTAATTGACTCCGGTTGCTGTCGCACTCTCATAAGCGAAGCCACTTTTGCTGCACTCAGAGCCAATTCTGAGGCTTTACCCGCCCCCGTCCAATTTGCCCAAATGGACGGAAGCCATTTCCAGGGGGGTCCAGTTGATCACCGCACCATAGGGGTGGCAATGGGAATTGGTTCCCACTGGGAACAAATAGACTTCACTATAGCCCCTATCCGATTTGAAGTCGTCTTGGGAATTAACTGGATTAAAGGACATAGTCCCAGTATTGATTGGGAAACAAACACTATCTCCTTCACTAGTCCCACCTGCGACCAGCATCGGCAAAACTTTGCTCTGCTATATCCGCCCGTTCCAGCATTAACCTCTACCGCCCCAACACCACCGGCTCTACCCGCTGTATACCGGGACTTTGAAGATGTCTTCGACCTTAGGGAATGTGATGCCTTACCCCCCCACCGGGCCTCAGACTGTGCGATTGAAGTGGTAAAGGACTGCACATTGACCAAGAATAAGATTTACCCTATGAGCGCTTCCGAGCGCACTGTCCTCCGGGACTTTTTGGACAAAAACCTCGCCAGAGGGTTCATTCGCCCTTCGAATGCCCCAAACTCGGCCCCCGCGTTTTTCGTCCGGAAAAAAGAGGGCGACCTTCGCCTGTGCATTGACTTCAGAAAGCTCAATGCGGTTACCCAGACCAACGCCTATCCTATCCCATTAATATCGGATATTTTGGGACAATTACAGGAAGGCCGTGTGTTCTCTAAATTAGACTTGGTGGAAGCTTACTACCGAGTCCGTATCCGCGAAGGGGATGAGCACCTCACTGCCTTCTCTAGCTGTTTCGGAATGTATGAATTCCTTGTGATGCCGTTCGGGTTAAAAGGGGCCCCGGGGGTCTTCATGCAACTCATCAATGAAATCCTACATGACCTTCTATATCGTGGGGTGGTGGTCTACTTAGATGACATTCTCATTTATTCGAAAACTATGGACGAGCATGTGGCTCTGGTCAGGGAAGTTCTGCAACGCCTGCGTAACCATCAGCTTTTCGCAAAACTAGCTAAGTGCGAATTTCACCAAAGCAAACTCACGTTTTTGGGATACATCATCTCCCACCAAGGTCTTCGCATGGACCCCGCCAAAGTCCAAGCCGTCCTCGATTGGACTCCCCCCACCAACCGTAAGCAAGTACAGCAATTTCTGGGATTTGCAAACTTCTATCGAGGATTCATCCCTAACGTCGCCCAGGTGGCTCTACCCATTACAGACCTACTGAAAACTAAGGGACGAGTAAGCTCGGCTGCCTTGCCCTCCGCAAAAATCCTATGGACTGAGCAATGCCAAGCCGCCTTTCTGGCCCTCAAACGCCTCTTCACTTCGGAGCCGGTGCTACAGCACCCAGACCCAAATCAAATGTTCATTGTGCAAGTCGATGCTTCCGATGTAGCCATGGGAGGGGCTCTCCTCCAGCAAGGACCGGATGGTCTTCTTCACCCTTGCGCTTACTTTTCAAAAAAATTTGCGCACGCTCAATTAAACTGGCCCATCTGGGAGAAAGAGGCCTCAGCAGTTCATCATGCACTGACTCTATGGCGACAATTCTTGGAAGGGTCTAAAGTCCCCTTTGAGGTTTGGACCGATCACAAAAATCTAGCTGCCCTCACGGGGTCCCATAAGCTATCGGCGAAACAACAACGGTGGGCGGAGTTCTTTGCTCAGTTCCGTTTCACCCTGAAGCACGTCCCTGGGAAGCAGAACGTTCTCGCGGATGCCCTCTCCCGTTTACCACAATATCCGGTAAAACTCGAGAGACCCACCAACTCTCTGTTCACCCCTATGCAACGTGGGGCCCTACCTATGCTGGCTGTGCAAACTCGATCCCAGCATCAGCACACCTTACCCAACTTACAAGCTCCGCCAGCCCAACCGGCTGCCCAGCCGCCACCGCAACAAACCGGAGTTCCCGCCCTTCCTACCCCTCCGACCGCCCAGCCGCCTGCAGTCTGCGCGCCGCCGCACGTAAGCACTAGCCCCATAACTGTTTCTAAGAACTCCACGGCCGACGGGGGAGCCCCCTCCAAAATCCCCATCTCCGAGTCCTTTTTAACTGTCCTTCGGGACCAGTGCCTTTTAGAACGTTCCGCTCATACCCTACCTCCTGGTGTTTTGGAACAAGGAGGATCCTGGTACAAGGACTCGAAATTGTATGTCCCCAAGGCTCTCCGGAAGGACGTTTTACATTTAGCCCATGGAGCCAAAACAGCTGGGCACTTTGGGTTTCTGAAAACCCTTCACTTATTGCGCAGACAGTTCTGGTGGGGGGGAATGCGTTCCGACATTGACTCCTTCATCCGCAGCTGTCCCGTTTGTGCCGCTGCGAAACGATTGCAGGGCAAACCCCCGGGACTGCTACAACCTCTTGAAACGCCCAGCAAACCTTGGGAAGTGATTGCTATGGACTTCATGACTGATCTCCCTCTCAGTGGGGGTAAAACTGTGTTGTGGGTTGTTACCGATTTGTTTTCTAAGCAAATACATTTGATTCCATGCGCAGGGATCCCCTCTGCTCAGAAACTGGCCCGCCTCTTCGTGACGCATATCTTTCGTTTACATTCGTTTCCGCGTAAGATAATTTGTGACCGCGGAAGTGGTTTCGTTTCTAAGTTTAAAAAGTTATTTTTACAATAAAAAAATAATTAATTGTTAAAACAAATCTCTTTATTAAGAGTTTTGCACTGGGATTTGAACACTGTATACAAAGGGGTAAAATGTCCTGGTTACCCCTGCCTCTCGCAAAATATAGTCTTCCCAGATAATTCCCCCAACCAAAAGGGGAGACTATGTAATTTGGGTAACATAGGTGCAAGGATGTTTGTCCACAGAGCATGGCTTTCTCATCTCCCCCTCCCCATTGACACCTCTAATGTCCCCAAGATGCTATTCCTGAAGCTGCATGGGGGGCATTTGGGGTGGCAATGGGAGGGGGAGGTAAGAAAGTGACTCTCTACAGGTGGAAATCCTAGCACCCATGGAAATGGTACTCTTGATCCAAGCCAGGGTGACAATGGCAGTGGTTGGATCCAAGGCAGCTATTGATAAAATGCTTTATTTCAGTTGACACAATAATGCTTTACCCATCCATTTCAATAAACAAATCACAAGTTAAATAGCATTGAAGATTGCTGGTACCAAATTTTGTATGTCACAAATTTTTCCCTATTACAGTTCATCTTTTGAATGAAATTGTTTCTTCTGTAGTTTTCCCTTCTTGTATAGATATCCCCCCCATTTCTGTTAAAGGATCCTCTGAACAAATTTTCAGCTATATATGCTATTCTGAAGACCATATCAAAATCCATGACAACAGAGCATTCCCACCTAACCTGTACAAATCCACATTTCTAATATCCATAAAAATTAAACTTAATAAATCATACTAATATTTTTCTACAAGGAATGTGTGTGTGTGTGTGTGTGTGTGTGTGTGTGTATAAAGAGCCATCAAGTCACAACTGACTTATGCAACCTCATAGGGTTATCAAGGCAAGAGACTAATGGGTGGTTTGCCATTGCCTGCCTCTGCATGTGTGTGTGCGTAAAGTGCCGTCAAGTCACAGCCGACTTATGGCGACCCCTTTTGGGGGTTTTCATGGCAAGAGACTAACAGAGGTGGTTTGCCAGTGCCTTCCTCTGCACAGCAACCCTGGTATTCCTTGGTGCTCTCCCATCTAAATACTAACCAGGGCTGACCCTGCTTAGCTTCTGAGATCTGACGAGATCAGGCTAGCCTGGGCCATCCAGGTCAGGGCCTGCCTCTGCATAGCGACCCTGGAATTCCTTGTTGGTCTCTCTCATCCAAGTACTAACCAAGGATGAGCCTGCTTTCTTTGGATTTCAAAACAACAAAAGCATTCCTGGTGTTTGAAACACAGCCTCCCACTTTTGAACTGACTCATCATGCCTAAGCATCCTATGTCATTGAATTCTCAACTGCTCTTCATTACTCTGTATCATCTCAAATGCCATGTGACATATATGTTGTGAACGTGTGCATTGGTAAACCATTGCAACAAAAGCATTCTAGGTGTGATGACATGTATGTCTCAAGACTTGATATATGTGTTGTTCTGCATGTATGCATATGGAATAATCTATTGATTAAGCCTTGGAAAAATAAGTCAATTTTCATATGACTGAATGTATGGTTGTATCAATATTCATTTCTGTGGTGTTTTACCAATGCATAGGAAAACATGAACACATGAAGCTGCCTTATACTAAATCAGACCCTTGGTCCATCAAAGACAGTATTGTCTACTCAGACCAGCAGCAGCTCTCCAGGGTCTCAGGCAGAGGTCTTTCACATCACCTACTCACCTAGTCCCTTTAACTAGAGATGCTGGGGATTGAACCTGGGACCTTCTGCATGCCAAGCAGATGCTCTACCACTGAGCATGTGGAGTGCATGTGTGCATTGGTAAAACATGGCACTAAAAGTAAAAAGTCTTCCTTCAGCCTCAGGAGCCTTCCATGGAACAGCAACTGAAGATGAAGGATTCAAACTGGTGAATGGAGGGACATAAAACAAGCCATAGGCAAGTATATGCATCTTTAATTGTAGGAAGAATTTTTTTTAAAGAGAGTCCTGTGATGGGCACAAGCCTCAGCATCCTCTGTGATTTGCTGGTCTGACCACACCATTATTGGAACCACAATTTGTTTTTTTTTAACTTCACCATCTTCAGTTACCTTTCCCTGTATTAGCCATGTTAACATTGCCTAGCAAGCCTGTATTGATCATATTAAGAGTTAGAGACAAGACATAGCTTTTCTGGCAGTGGATTGCAGCTTTAGATAGGGATTTCCTTGTTTTTCTATCTAAAAATGAGTTATAGGATGGTTTACTTACCAAGTCGTTTTTGCATTTATCATGTTTAAAAACCACTTATATGAAAATAGGGCCAGTTGATAACACAGCTGTAAATTTCCCACAGCTATTTCCATCTCTTCCAATTTGACATCATTGCCTCAGGTATGCACATTTACATGAATCCAATAGCAGCTGCAGCAGTTTGGTTCTTGCAGGTCTACACAAATGGGAATTTAAAAACAAAAAGGGAGGAAAAAATCCTTCTCTGTAATTTTGTAAATACCATGCAACCTCCTGCTGATCAAAAAATATCCATGTGATTTTGATCTCTTTTCCAGGTTTCAGGCAGTGTTAGCCAAGTTTGAACGTGAACAGTATTTGATGTTATTTTTGGTTTTCATCTGCTAGGTACTGGATGGCGCTATGCATTCCACTGCCAAGAAATCTCAACAGGGCAGCAATTTATGCATTGACAGTTTTCCACAAAGGTACATGTTCCTATAAAATAATCCACCACTTAGAAACAAAGTGATATTAACTTAAACCATTGTATGGCATGCTACTTTGGTACAGGCTGCTAAAAAGAATACAAACTCCAGGCTGAAATCCAAATGTTCTTATGCATGTGTGCAATTGCTTTTTAGTTACCACTTTCCTATCAGAAGGAGTCCCGTGGTGCAGAGTGGTAAGCTGCAGTACTGCAGTCCAAGCTCTGCTCACAACCTGAGTTTGATCCCGACGGAAGTCGGTTTCAGGTAGCTGGCTCAAGGTTGACTCAGCCTTCCATCCTTCCGAGGTTGGTCAAATGAGGACCCAGCTTGCTGAGGGTAAAGGGAAGATGACTGGGGAAGGCACTGGCAAACCAGCCTATAAAAGAAAGTTTGCCTAGGAAACGTCGAGATGTGATGTCAATCCATGGGTCAGGAATGACCCGGTGCTTGCACAGGGGACCTTTACCTTTTTCCTATCAGAGCCCCTCAATACTCTCCACAAAGCTGCCTCAAAGATTGGGGAGGGATTGTGGCTCAGTTATAGACTACCTGCCTCACATGCAGAAGGTCACAGGTTCTAATTCTCAACATGCCCAGTTAAAAGGCTCTGGTAGTAGATGATGTGAAAGAACCTAGATATAATCACTGCCAGTCAGAGTAGACCATACTGACCTTGATATTCCAATGGTCTGACTCATTTGCCCTGTTCACATGTTCCAATGAATGGATGTATATTCTGCATATGTATATCTGTGCATATTTATATCTGTTTATAAGAAAGGACCAACGTACAAATGAAACCAAGGACTATTACCTGCATAAATATGGGGATTACAACACATGTTCAGCTGTACATGTACAACATGTATAACATGAGAATTACTCATCACACATATAAAAAATCATATATACTGTATACATACTGCATGCAAGTTCACTGTAACTTCTGAATAGGGCTTGTATAAGGTAGCTTCATGTGTTCATTGGGAGACCATCTAGCATTCCCTTAGGGTTGCTAGATTCCCATTGGGAGACCATCTAGCATTCCCTTAGCATTCCCTTAGGGAACTAGCATTCCCTTAGGTTTAAGGAGATACCAAGGGAAAGGCATCTTGCCATACACCCCTAATGCATGTGCAGAGCTTGCTTTCTATTAGGGTTGTGCATATCGATATACCCAAACCGAAAATAAACCCAAAATTAGCCATTTCAGCAATATTTGGGTTTTGGGTTGACTGAGTACCAAAACCTGGGAATCTGCCTGAAGCTGAATAGGCGATTCCCGAAAAAGCCGAATAGATATTTGGCTTTTCGGGTTTCAGCTATTTGCCTTCTGCGGAGTCTCCATTTTGTGGCCCTTATGTTTAAAGGAGAGCTGTCTCCTTTCTTCGTATTCCTGCCCCCTGGCTGGTTTCCAAGGCAGCAGAAGAGAGGGAGCAGGCATCTGGGAGTGGCCAATAGGAAGGCTCACTGGAGCTTCCCATGTGGCCAATGGCAGCAATACAAAATGCCAGCTGGTGCAATCTACCTGGTGCAATCTAAATATTAATAAAATAATAAATTATTTTGGGTTTACCCAAAATAATCGAGCCCAGTAAACCTGAACCCGAAATTTGCTGAATTTTTTTTTGTAGAACACGACTTTCTATATATGGGCCCTGTTCAATCCCAGACCTATCTTCCTTTTAAATGCTACTCTCTCCTCACTGCTGAAATTCCTACATCATTATCTCTTTCATTTTACAGTCAATATGCTATTTAACCTATTCTAGCTCATAACTCTTTTGCATTGATAAGCCCAAACTTCAAAAGTTGAGCAGAGAACACGCCAGTCTTCACACTCATCTTCTGGTGTCAAATGGTAATGCTCTGCCTTTCAAAGTAATTATACCTATTAAACCCAATTTGAGTGATATTATCCTTGGAGAAGATACACAAGCAGCTCATCTTACTAAGGATGCTGTGATATATTTTATCAGACAATAAAAGAATGCAGTTATGCAAATAAAGACGTAAAATTTACAAGTTTACAAAAATTGACACAAATAACTATGTTGTCACAGTCGTACCATATATCTGAACCTAGTGTGGAAAAATTGTCTTTACCCCTTGGTAGGATGATACAGAGAGCACATTTGACAGAGGAAGGAATATTCCCTATTCTGCTTCTTAAAACCATTTATATTTTGTCAATGAATTTGGCTCTCTGGTTTCACTGTTGATTTTATAGAGCTATGTAGATCGTTTTGTATGCCTTCTGTAGAGCATCTATATAATATCATTGTTACAGATCTGGCCAGGAACATAGGGGAGCTATTGCTGGTCTTGACTCAAAAGATCATGGAAGGTGTTTCACCAGGCCAGAATCAGGGCTGACCTGATTTCTCAGCCATATACTAGCACACGGTAAACAGAGAATAAAGGAATCCAAAAGAATATAACCTTCAATAGGGACAAAGGAGCTACAAAATAATATGGCCTTGGGTAATGTAGAGCAGGTCTAGTTTATGTCCATAGATGCAATATCTATTTCGTGTCTGAAAATGGAACAAAGAGTTTTATATATGAAGTACTTGTGATATTTCTCATCATTTCATCATCATATCATCTTATATTCTAATAGTGATGTTGGGCAAATCTGAGGATACTTAAATCCAGTGAATGGAGCTGTGAACAAGCAAGACAGGTCTTTCTACAAACCTGAAAAACACCCCGGGTTTGCAGAAAAATGTGAAATCTAAAAAATAATATATACATTGGGGATTTAAAAAAATGAAAAAAGGGGTGCCTGTAGCTTTAAGAAATGGATTCCCTCAGTGGCTGTTGCTAGGTAACCACAGTTTTCCAGGCTAGGTTTCTATCAGTAAAAAGGCAAGGGGAAAGGGCAGGGTCTTTTGCAGGCCTATTTCAGCCTTTGAAGGAGGACTCATTAGGGCCAGGCCTGACTAGGGTTGCCAGCTCCAGGTTGGGAATTCCTGGAGATTTTGAGGTGGAATCTGGGGAGAGCAGGGTTTGGAGAGGGGAGAGGCCTCAGCCAAATACAATGCCATAGAGTCCTCTTTCCAAAGCAGTTTTTTTTTCTAGGGGGACATATTCAAGTCATCTGGAGTTCAGTTGTAATTCTGGGAGATCTCTAGGTCCCACCTTTTTCTTTTCTTTTTTTACTGTCAAGTCACAGCTGACTTATGGTGACCCCATAGGGTTTTCAAGGCAAGAGATGTTTGGAGGTGGTTTGCCATTTTCTGCCTCCTTGTCACCCTGTTATTCGTTGGAGGTCTCCCATCCAAATACTAATCAGGGGAGGTTGGCAAACCTAGGCCTTGCAGCAACCTCTGGGTGACTTGATATCCTCCAACTTGCATGACTCAACTAGGCCTGGCTGCTTACTACTGTTCGATAGCAGCCACCCCATGAAAGCCAGTGTGATGCAGCAGTTAGAGCTTCTGGGAGACCCAAGTTCAAATGCCCAACTTGCTGTGGAAGCTCACTGGTTGATTTTGGACCAGCGATGTACTTTCATGCGATCCTTGCTGTCGGCCAGCAGAAGGATTGGCAGGCAATTGCCCACCACTCCAAGCCACTTGGCAAGCCTAGGCGAGATGGAGATAAGGTGGCCAGCTATAGGTTGCAAAATTCCTAGAGATTTGGCGGGGGGGAGCCTCGGGAGGGGGGGTTTGAGGAAATGAAGGACCTCAGAGGGGTATAATGCCATAGACTCTACCCTCCAAAACAGACATTTCCCCCAGGGGAACTACGGTTGCCAACCTCCAGGTGAGCACTGGAGATCGCCCAGAATTACAACTGCTGCCCAGATGACAAAGATCAGTTCCCCCTGGAGAAAATGGCAACTTTGGAGGGTAGAGTCTATGGCATTATACCCCTCTGAGGTCACCTTTCTCTGAACTTCACCCTCCCAAGCTACAGCCCTAAAACTTTAGGAATTTCCCAATCTGGAGCTGGCAACCCTAAGGGGGAACTGATCTCTGTAGTTGGGAGATCCACTATGATTCAAGGTCTCCAGGCCACACCTGGAAGTTGGCAACCCTAGAAGGAGAAGCAGGAAAAGAGGAGAGGCTATGCAGGCTTTCAGGAAAGGGAAAGGGGAAATAGTGGGGCAGGGGAAAATAAGATCCCTCCCTCAGGTCCTTGTGGGTTCTGACTTGTATTCACTGTTATGATTAAAAGTAGAAGGAATGTATCAACAGAACATTTATATAATTTTACAGGACTTATGAGGATAGATAACTTTGTATGGTGGTTGAAGTTATAATATAAACAATTAGCCATGGATGTGATCCCTATCAAGCAGGACAATTACCTATTGTTAGAGGGGTTTTTGAATGCCTATAAATATGGGAGTCTGAATTGATTATCAGCTTCTTCAATAAAGCTCCTTGTGGTTCTTGCTTATACTTGGGTAAGCAGTTAATGGACTTATGTAATGCTTTCTTTGTTTTTATAATAATCTATGTAGAATTAATTGTTGGCAATATCATACACTTTTAAGCTCCACAAAATGGAGGCAAAGATTCTCAAATAGTATTTGATTGTGTACTATACTCACAACAAACTAGACATGTTCAAGTTCTTTATTATTACAGTCCACGGCCAGTAGATAAATAAAAGAAAAGTTAATTGCAAAAAGAATAAAAGTAATATACAAAATTTAATTAATAAACACAGGATAGTCCTAATGGATACCAGCTAAAACTATACATGTCTGACAACAAATTAGCACTTGGACACTCTCCTGGGCAAATACGAAAAATTAAGTCATTTCAGTAACTGAAATCTCTGCTACTCTTCAGGGTTGAAGGCTCTTCCCATTTTTTTCTGTGATTACAGACCAGGGTGCAAAACCAGGCAACCAATCGTGTCGTATGGTGGTTCTTAACTGACAGAAGATATTCAAGTCTAATTTTGTTAGATCTTTCGGGAAACCTTTCTAGCAATGGTTCGATAGTTTAACTACGAATTTTGTTGTATAAGGTGCATTAAAAAACAGGTGCTCTATCGATTCAATTTCTTTTTGTGGGCAGACGCGTAGTCTCTGTTCGTAAGGGATTTTCTTGAATCTTCCCTCCAGTACTGCAGAGGTTAGGGTATTACTTCTAGCTAGTGTAAATGCCCTCCTAGCCTTATTAGATTCCAGAAAGAATGAATAAGGGTTGCTATATATCTGACATTCTCAGGTGAGATAAATCTGGCAACAGCCATGATGTTCAGTAGTCTCTCTACATCAATCACCCTCTGCTTAATTTCAGCTCTTGCGTGCTCCTGACCTAGGGCCAGGAGTGTTTGTGGTGTAAAGCCCAGTTTTTGTAGGGAACTCAGGACAGAACCTCTGCTAGCTAGATTGAAAATTATCCTGTAGGATTAGGGGAAATAAACCTTGGGGATTTTAGTTACCTGATAACCACTTGTAAATTGATAAAATGCATATTTTGGCTTCAACTCTCAGCATTCCAGTTTCCAGTCTGGTCCAAGCATTGGGCACGCATTTGGGGACCTGTAAAAGTACCCTTAAAAACTTTACCTGGACTCTCTCGAGGGGATTGAGAGAGGAGGATGGCAAACCTAAGTATGACCCATAGACTAGTTGTGGTAACGTTTTGTCTTTGAATAGCTTGAGTACTGCAGGTATGAAAAATCCCCCTTTGGTTCTATAAAATTTTAATATACTAGTTGCTGATCTTATCCCAAAGGCTGCCATCGTGGAATGGTGCACCATTTTTGCACCTGAGGCCTGCAGCACCACCCCAAGGTATTTAAAATTAGAAACTTGTTCTATCTTGTTCCCCTGCAATTTCCAACATCTAGTCTTCAGCCTTTTCACAAGTTTATAGTGAGCTGTTCCATTTCACAATACTGGGCAAGTTTATTTAGAGCTCTCCATAGCCCAACCTTTGCTGGATATTACCACGGCAACATCAGCATATAACAAAACTGATATATGAAACTAGACATGTTGTTGGGTGTACCTATTTCATTAACAATCTGATATAGGAAAGCGAACTAGATGCCTAAAGTTTCTCAGGAGTATGCCTATACCTGAATCAGGCCTGCCAAGAGTAATCCAAAACATTATGTACAATAGAAGTCATTAATGCATACAATATGCATATGGTGCTAATGAACTGAAACACCAGTAATGGTGAAAAATGCATGTATTTTGTGGGAAAGTTTTTATTTATTTATTTTATTTAAAACATTAATCCAATCATGAATCCCAAGGTGGTGAATATAACAACATCAAAATATCTGAACAATTAAAAAGAACATTTAAAATTATAAAATAGTTCAATAAAAATCACAAACACTAAAACCAGAGAGGAGGACCAATAGCAAAACAAAAAAGTCTTCACCCAATGGTGGTAAACACTGGTCTTTTGGTGCAAAGACACAAAAAAATGAAACTAAAGAATCATGGGTATGATTTATGTACGCTTGTAACTGCTGTCAAGCCCCAGTAAGGGGCTTTCAAGGCAAATGAGAAGTACAGGTGATCTGCCATTGTCTTCCTCTGCAGAGTCTTCCCTTCCAAGTAGCAACCCTGCTCAGGTTCCAAGGTCTGACAAAATCAGGCTACACCATACCATCTTCCCTCCTGAGTATAATTTACCCAAGGGAAAAGTAAAACTGAATTGGGGAGTTTTAGGTTGAAGCAGCAGAAATGGGTATTTCACAAGCATCCCAGCCTATACTAATGACAGAACCACTCAGGCTGAACTCTCTGATGCTTGGCTATCTGCATCTTGGTTGTCTGTATCATCAAGCCAAATGGTAACGATACCTTTACCAGACATCAAATGCAGATGAGTGTTTCTAAGCTCTGGGGCATGTAAAATAAAGATAAAGAGTAGAAAGCCTTTGAGCTAAGCCAGTTCTTTTCTGTAGACTCATCATTCTGTTTCATAATGGCAATGAAAAGAAGGAGCACCGGTATTGGATTCTAGCTCAATTTCTATTCCCTCATGAAAATGTTTAACCTCATTTTTGTCATTATAGGATGCTTGCCTGCAAAAACGATCTCTTACTATGGACAGTATTCTCTCTCTCTCTCTCTCTCTGTCTCACACACACACACACACACACAACCACAATAAAACACTCTGGAGAGAATTAGCCATGTTTTTCTTATGCTCACAACCCTAAAAAAAGAAAAGAAAAAAAAGAATTGCAGGCTGGTAAAATAATTGTTCTCTCTATTTCCAGCATTCATTTTTCTATTAAAAATGTGTAAATGCCGCATATTGTCTGCTGAAGGCCAAACTTGGAATGTGTTTGTAAAAGACTATTGATTCCCTGAGTCACTCTGACACTAGCATATAATTTACTACATTAGGACTTCAAGTCTAGACACAGTTTAATGTTATCTAAATTCACCTTTCTGTTTCGAAGTAATTGTAGAGCAACACGCCTGTGAATAGGAGGTTCAATCAAAATGAACAGAAAAATAACTAATTAGACACTGAAGTCACAGGTGATAAACCCGCCTTGTGGAATGCTGTTTGCTTAAATAAGTTTTGGGGCTGCAATCCTGAGATTGTTTACTTGTAAGTGATCCTACTACTTGCAATGGGCTACTCATAAGGAAATGATTTCACATTCAGAATTCAGAATGTGGCTTCTGATCTGGGGAGCTTGCATTGAGCAGTATATTTCAAAGTACCAGCCACCTAAATGGCTATTTGGGGACAGCAGGCTGCATCCTACCACTCTGCTCAGCTAGTAGTGGTACTTTCCTTCAGCATTTTCCTGCCTCTGATGGAAGAGGCTCTTCCTCCACCCCTTCACTTTACTGAGTTTCTATGCTGGAGCTCCCAATTTGTTTGTTTCTTTTGTGGCATTTTTATGCCACTTTTATTCCAATTTCACATTCTTTATACAGAGAGCTGTCAAGGAGGGGGGACAGGGAGTACCAAATTCGCCAAGCCTAGGCTGCTCTAGAGTACCTAAGAAGCCAGGCAGCCCACCAACCTCATTTTGCTTTCATGTACGACCAAGGCAACAGCCCATCTGACTGCTGAAGCAACAGCTAGAAGGCTTTCTAGGAATCTAAAATCACTCACTTTAACCCCTTTCTTGACTTGAAATCATAGCACGTGCTCTTTGGAAGCACAAAAGCACTTGATTTCCAGTTTAATGAAGGGTTAAAGTGAACAAGTATAGATTCCATTTAGGATTGGGTAGTATGGGGGACAGGGGCCATATCATTCAATAACATTGGGGCGGATGTGCAGTTACAGAGCATTCCTGACCTTTAGGGGCGAAAGCCCTTAGGAGGCCAGGAAGGCGCTGCGCTGGCGTTGGGGCCCTTCACGTCAGCATCCGGGCTACTTACGCCGGCGTTAGTGGCCCTAGTGCCAGCATGGAGGCCCGGATGCCAGTCTCCAAATGTCGCCGCAGCACCTCCCTGGAACACCAGCAGGGCCTTCTGCTGGTGTCCCACCGGTGTAAAGGCCCGCACCAGCATTCTGGTGGGTGTCCCGGCATCCCCTTTCAGCCCCGGATGCCAGCGCTGAGAATGGCATTGCTGCACCTGCTTTTTTGCAGGCGCAGCCTCGCTATTCTCTATGGGGCTTTTTGCCCCATTTTACACAAAAAAGGACGGTTAAAGGCTTTTTTCATGTTTCAGCATACGGGGAACTTCTTAGGAGATGCCGCGATTCCGCCTCCTCCCTGCCGTCCCCGTATTCCGAAAACTCAGGAATGGGCTGAAAGTTTCTTATCCCACAACAGTGGCATTTTCTCATAGAGTTAGTAAAACTCATGATGCGGTTGCCCAAAATCACATATGAGATGGCAGCATGGAAAGTAGGATCACCAACCTGGCAACTGGTAACCAGCTGGCAATCCTGATACATAGGTAAGAGTTACTACTATTAGTATTTTCCTAATGCAGACAGAAGTCAGAGATAACAGTAGCTTGCCTAAGGCCAATTACAGCACATTTCTGAGGTGTACCGGTGGCCGTGCCCAAAGGCCTTTGGAGGCTGGTGATGGACTACGCCGGCACAAGGGCCCACAGTGCCAGCGTCTGGGCAGCGCACGACGGCGTTTGTGGCCCCTGTGAGGCATTCCTGGGGCGTAACAGCGACCCAGGAGGTGTTCCCGGGGCATAACGGCATCCTCAGAGGTGTTCCTGGGGTGTTATGGCACTGGTGTTACATGGCACCGGCGTTGCATGGATTTTTGTTGCCGGGCGGAGGTTTCGGCCAGGCCGAAACCTCCTTAGGAGGCAGTGCCACTGCGTTGCCTCCTAAGCCTTGTGCAGGCATTCCGGTCAGGAATGCGCTGTAAGCAACTTCATGACAGAAGTCACGTTTGAACTAGGAACAGATTAATCTCTCACTTGTTGAGGCACTATGGTTTAGTCACCCCAGACCTGCACATCAGCTGTAACGTCTAGAGGCAGTATGTGTTGTTCTATAGCATGATAAGAGATTAGTAGGTTTAGGAAAGTGCATGGTTCCTTTGTACTGAGAGGGTTTGTGGGGAAGTTTGGTGGTTTGAGAGCATGTTTCAGCCAGTGAGTTTTCAATCTGCCTGAAATGGTGTGTTTTTTTTTTTAGTTTTTCAAACAAAACATACAAATGTACAATCAAAGATGTCAAATTATTACATTGTACTGGAACTTACTTCATGATTACAATTCAATTATTACCTTCTTTGACTTACAGTTTTCTATTTTCTTATTATATTTGCATATCTAACAATGCATTTCTTACTTAAATTCTTACATTCTATTTTGTTATTGGTTATCAGCTGTATAGTCAAGGAATGCTTTCTATTTTTTATAGAACTCAGATGTTCTATAAAATAAAGATGTTAATTTAGCCATAGTTGCATATTCTGCTAACTTGTTTGCCCATTCAATTACATCTGGGTATTCCTCTGCTTTCCACTTTCTGGCATAGACTACACTTGCCACTGTCACCATATACCTAAATAATTCATTATATACTTTCGATTTATTTATTTTATTAAATTTCTACCCCACTCTCCCCGGTCTAGGAATCTGCCTGGAATTCTGAAAACATTTGATCTCTTTTGGAGTGACAGATGTGAATCACAATGTGGGATGTTGAATGCAGGTGTAGCAAAAAGTTTACCGTATATACCCGTGTATAAGCCGACCCGCGTATAAGCTGAGGTGCCTAATTTTTCCCCAAAATGGGGAAAAATTAGGCACCCACATATAAGACGAGGGTCGGCTTATAACCCCTCCTCCCCCCCCACAGGCTTACCTGGGCTCCCGGCAGCAAGCGGCGCGGGCCTGGCGGTGGCGGCGGTACGACCGGGCGAGGGCCGGGGCAGCCTCCCTGCAGCTGCAGAAGGCCGCCCCAGGCCGCTCTCAGCCGCGAGAAGCGGCGGTGCGGCCTGGCGAGGGCCGGGGCAGCCTCCCTGCAGCTGCAGGAGGCCGCCCCAGGCCGCTCTTGGCAGCAGGAAGCGGCGTGGGCCCAGCGGCGGCGGCGGCAGTAAGTTCCCTCCTCCCTCCTCCCCCCTCCCCTCCCCTACCATATTGACCCACGTATAAGCCGAGTTCGGCTTTTTCAGCCCTTTTTTGGGGCTGAAAAACTCGGCTTATACGCGAGTATATACGGTAAAAGCATGAATTACATCCTGGAAGCTCTGTGTTCAAATGCTGGTTTAACCATACATTTAGGATATTTTTGTATGTTAAGACAAGCACTGAAACAGGAAGTAGAAGTGACTATTACTTCCTGTTCCTACATGCCCCATGAAATATGCAAAAAGATACCTTCCAAATCTTCACATGGGGAAAGCAGTTTTTCAGTGCATGAACTCTTCTTTTTTATTATTACAGTAGAGCTGCTAATCCAGGAAACATCAGTTGCTTCCACTTCCAGTTTCAATGTTGCTTGTAATGTGCAGATACAGTAGGTATTAAGAATTATAATTCTCAGTAGTAATGTGGGGGTAATCATTCTAGCTTACATTCCTGATTCGATGTGACGATGGCTATGATAGTGTGTGTGATTCACTTAGAGATAATACTATATACATATGTAATATTTTTATTATAAATAATACTAATCAATTACTTATTGTAGGATAATGATAGTGATGATAGTGGTGGGGTAACACTATCATCACTGCATTCGTATTGGCTCCACTAGGGTACTACTACTCTGCTGGCTCTCTGCCATTACAGCCACCTGTGCAAACAAGATTTTCTTTCTTTCTTTCTTTCTTTCTTTCTTTCTTTCTTTCTTTCTTTCTTTCTTTCTTTCTTTCTTTCTTTCTTTCTTTCTTTCTCTCTCTCTCTCTTTCTTTCTTTCTCTCTCTCTCTCTCTCTCTCTCTCTCTCTCTCTCTCTCTCTCTCTCTGCTGACTGGATGGATCTGGGTGAACAAATTCACAGGACTGGATCACCCAGCCCAAATTCACAGCACTGCCTATTTTTGTAGAGCTTGTGGGTGACTAGTTTGAGTTCTTTCAAAGTGGTTTGAGTTATCTGAGCAACAGAGTCTACTGGCATCTTAAAGACTCACTAATTTATTGTGGCATAAGCTTCTGAGAATCAGAGCTCACATTTTTAGAGGCATGAAGCCTTACATTCAGTGGGCAGAAGAACATATACGCACGAACAGACAAAGCAGGAAGTTATTACAGAAGGCACAATAGATATAGGTGTGTTACAGACTTTACAAAGCACAAGCTATTTGTTATTTTGGCTGCAGCGAAATAACACAGCTACCCTTGGGCCTTTGCATTTTTGTTTCATCTGAAAATTCCCTAAACGTTTCTCTACACCGTTCTGTTTCACTCTGTTATCCCTTATCTTCTCTTTCTTGTAATGACTATTATTTTGTATAAGGTTCACAACTGATTTTCTTGAATGGTACTGATTTAAGGCAACAAAATCAACAAATGCTTCTGCTAAGCAATATCTGAACCAGTTTTATTTATTTATTTAGGATATTTCTATGCTACCTGCTTGAGGTGGCTTACAATTAAAATAATATAGCAATTGTGGTGTGGTTGACCAGTCCTTTGTGGCTTGGATTACCTTTCCCTTGTTTGTATTTCATGGTGAAGGTATAACTTTTGAGCAATAATGTTAGCATCCATTGTCCTGAGACTGCTGATAAAAGAAGAACACTGTGGTGTCTGATAAGAGGAATAAGTGCCACTGAGGAGGTTGCACCTCCTCTTTCCTACAAATAAGGCGACAACAACAGAACATGCTTATTTTATTTATTTATCAACCAAAGAGGAAAAAGACACTCTGGCCTTTGTCTCTAGTCAAATGAAGAAGGGCTGTAGGTAGGGTTGCCGGGTCTTACCTCTCCTACCTCTCCTCCGGCGGGAGACTTTTAAGGCACATCTCGGGATCACTTAGTTGAGTGGCATAAGGCCACTCGCAAGGCGGGACTTCCGGTTGTAAACCGGAAGTGACCTGCAGCGGCGTGTACACATGTGCACGTTTGCCCATCGACCGACAGCTGGTCAGCGGGCAAAGAGGCAAATTGCCTGGGGTTTGCCCACCACCACCGGGCACCTGGCAACCCTAGCTGTAGGTAGTTCTGCTACTTTCATGCAAGCAAGACTACCAATCAGAGATTATCTCCCTCCCCATATTCTTGTGTGTCTTGGGTTTTTAGGTTGTATGCCTCAGGAGAGGGCCTTCTGTCTCTATCAGTCTTTTGGGGAACCATTATTGGAAAATCAGGAAATATTCATAATTGCTTAAAAAAAACCAGTCTTTGTTTCTTAGTCTTGGTCTTCACAGGTGAAATAGAATTTGGATCGTTGAAAAGTAAATTTCTAGGATATTGAATGAGGCAAGCTTGTACCTCGCAACTGAAAGGGCTTCTTTTAATAGATGAATGGCTCTTCACAATAGTTTTCCTTTAATGATTGTGTCTGCACTATATTTCACTCTTCCTTAATTCTGGATTTACAAGGACTATTTCCACGATTAATTTGATATTAGGGGCACATACAGTTTGCCAAGGTTTTCAGTTCCTTCTGTTCATTTGAATCAGCATTACCAAGGTATACATGCACACTGGTAAATCACTTGCTGTGATTGTATTTATGATTACATCAAGATTTTTTATTGTTTCATTGTTGTGCACTTATGCTTCCATGCATGGATGAAAACTCCATACTAAAGGACTCTTGATATGCACAATGACATTCAGTTAGCTTTGTTCAGTGTTTTTTAATGCTCATAGGCACACTGGTAACAGAAGAGAAGGGGAAAGATTCTATATAAACTGTAAGAATGGAGCTGTAGCAATTTGCACATGCATAACTCTCTGTACAACGTTTGGAAATGAAAAAGAATAACAGTGAATGTCTAATGCATTAGTTCCACTTCAAACACAAGACAAGGCAATTCAGAACTCCATTATCCATGGAGAAATTTGGAGGAGGGGAATTTTTGGACACATCCAGGCTTCTCTTTCTCTTTGTGAGTCTCTCCTTGCATTCTGCTTGCATTTACTGCGATATAATCCTTTGGCATCAATATGACTTCCAGTACAACTGGGCTGGCATCTGCAATTACCTCAGAAAGTGTGCTGTGCTGATTAATCTTCCTCTAAGCTTTTCCATGTGTCTTACCCCTTTCCTAGTCTACAGTTTACTAGCTTAACTATCATAGTGGCTCTGTGTGAATATGGAACAGTCTGGGACAAGTACTGTCTCTTAATACTGTCTGTGTCTTGAGACACAACTAATTAGTCCCAGCAGGCTTTTAATCTCATTTACATTGCTTGGTCTTTTTGTTGCTTGAACTGCCAGTATTTTTTATGAGTCTGTTGAGATCCTGTCTTTGGAAAACACATTGGTATAGAAATCCAGAGGACCTCAGTTGAATTCGTACTCTTCTTGATGTTTTTTTCGGTCTCCAACAGAGAAATATTGTAATTGTGGGATATTCTTCTTGAGATTGCCTGAATTCAAAAATCTCATCACTGTGATTTTCACTCACAGAATTCTCTCCATAAGTCATGGATGACCTCCTGGAACATTTCTGTTGATGCTGAATTATCATATTTGAGTCTCTTATATTTTCTTCTCTAGCAGGGGTGGAAAATGCAGTAATAAATCTGGAAATTGGTTTTAAAAGGTAAAGGTCCTCTGTGCAAGCACCAGGTAATTCCTGACCCATGGGGTGATGTCACATCCTTATGTTTACTAGGCAGACTTTACAGGGTGGTTTGCCAGTGCCTTCCCAGGTCATCTTCCCTTTACCCCCAGCAAGCTGGGTACTCATTTTACCAACCTCAGAAGGATGGAAGGCTGAGCCAAACTTGAGCCAGCTACCTGAAACCAGCTTTCATTGGGTCGAACTCAGGTTGTGAGCAGAGCTTGGACCACAGTACTGCAGCTTACCACTCTGCGCCCCAGTGCTTCTTCTGATAGGAAAGTGGTAACTAAAAAGCAATTGCGCACATGCACAAGAACATTTGGATTTCAGCCTGGAGTTTGTATTCTTTTTAGCAGCCTATACCACAATTTATGCTAGCCTCCATACACCCTCCTCTTCCTTTTGTCTATGATCCATGTTTTTGCATGCACCTGTGGGGGCCCTGCCGCCTGCTGCCCCTCAGTGAGTGCTACATGAACTTGTGTGCTATTTATGGATTTAATAATTCTGAATGATTGTTGGCTGTTACGTTTTATCATTTTAAATGTTTTATTGATATTCCTATTGGAAGATACGTTAATTTTATTGGTGTTAACCTGCCCTAAACCTGGCTTGAAATAATAAATAAACAAAAAATAAATAAATAATAGTCTTGATAATATTAAAGAACTGGTGTCTCATATCATTGAAATGAATCTTCTTCCCGTTCCCTATATTTACTTAGGAAGCTGAAACCATATCTGCACTTTTAGACATGACTGTAGTACTAAATGGGTTGGATCCTGCAGATTCATTACACTACCATATAGCATATATTCAACACAAAAAAACAGCAACAATTTGTTGTTGACAAAGGACAGCTGGACATATAAAGGGCCCCATTACCTTCAATAGCTTAGGGCCTCATCAAACCTAAATCCGGCCCTGCTCACCACAAGCTCTGTCACATTTCTGATGCTTACCTATCTTGAAATGTTGACATAAGGATCTCCATAACATTGTATGTGATATGACTTGGACACTGTATTTTTTGCACCTATAATGTTTGTACATCTAGAACCGAATAATATTTTGTTTGCTGTTGAAACCTTAAATTTTATTGATAAGGGCATCTATTGAAAATCTGTCTGTATCGGCAAGAAAAATCTTAAATTTTATTAACTGCTATCTGCATGGTAAACAATGTCTATTTTTAAATTTAGGATTCTCTCAGAGATAAATTATCTTGCATTACAAAGTCGCTGTGTTGCAGGTTTTTCTGATCAGTTTTCACCACCTTTGAAATGCATTTCTTAATTAGAAATGGAATAAGTGGCTTAAAAATTTCTTTATAAGCAGCTATTCTCATTATTATTTTCAAAATGGCTCTTGAAAGTAAATATGTGGATATCAAAAAGTACTTGATAAGCAACACTACACACAAATGCCTTAAAAATTGCCAGTGTATAAAGTTCTACAGGCACGATGGTGCAGCAAGAGCCATTAATTTACTAATAATCACATCCTAAAAACAGACAAGGTGAAAGTGTTGAATATTGCATTTTTTTCAGATGATGTACTGCTGGATTAGATTAACGGTGTCACCATTTACATGAGACCAATGAGATCGGTGTTATTGATTCAGACAATCCTTGACCTAAGGGATAATACTTGCTTTAGCAATGAAAATGGGCTTTTCAGCTAGAATTCACCCTTTCTGCATCTCTGCTTTTTTGACAGCAGTGGCAACAAAAAGATTAGGAAAGCAAAGCATGAGTTAATGCCAGCAAAATCACCCAGCTTTACTCAGGCTGCAGCTTATTTTAATAGCATTGGAGGGCTTCTAAGGAAAAAAAAAACAATATTAAGAAGTTGTGTAGGCAGTTTGGTCCAAATTGGTCTTCATTTTTACATTAAAGTAATTCTATATCACTAAGAATCTATTGTTGGAAACATGAGGTTCAATCCATCTGCCTTTTCCACTCAATCTCATTTAAATCCCCTCCTTTCTGCAGTCCCCATTCCAAATGGCTTTTATCCATGCAGGTCCTATGACCCCCACAACAGATTTTTGGGGTGGGCAAAGGAGACCCCCTTCCTCCCTTTTTCACCAGCAGAAAAACTAGTTGAATTCAACCCATGGTCTCCAGTTCCTTAGGTTTCTGTCTTAATTTATGATGGCCACTGGTTACTCGTAATTGCTGGAATTGTGTTACATGCTATCTGTCTGGGATGATGTCAAAAGGTACAATTTTTCCTTGCAGATCTGAATTTGGTGACAAAAAAAAGAAAGAGCTTAGGTTGAGAGCTGGTCAGAGAAGGTTGAGGAAACGTTTCTGGGTAGCAGAAGCAAGACTTCAACCACCACCTGTTCTTTTCCTTGAAAAAAGGGGAACCTTCCAGAAAAAGAATCATGGAACAGTGTGTAATGGGACATTTGGCCTCCCCCCCCACACAACACCCTGTACTAGCAACAAAGAGAACATAAGGCTCAAATCCAACATGGGCAAGTAGTCACGCATATATCTAGTAGTAGATTTGGATGCTTAATCAGTTCAAAACTTTATAATGATGCATGTTTAAAAATTGGGGAAAGGGAAGGGCCAGACCAAATTATTTTGCAAGCCTTTTACAGCCCCCGAACCTGACGTTCCCCACCCCTGCATTAGATCATTTACAGAAGCCATGTTCTAGGTGAATTATTATCTAATGGATAAGTGAGAGAGGACCTGTTCAGCAAAAGCTCCTGACCTTTGAAACTCCTTGCTCTTGAAAGTTTTCTTGGTTCCCTCATGTCTCCAGATGGCAGATGTTACTATTACTGTGTACCTTTGATACCTTTGACTGGAGACAGCCATTACTGATTTCTGCCTTTGAGCTTGGATTTATTTCAATGGTACATTGGTCTACTGATCTTTTTTTTTTTAAAAATGTATTTTTTAAATTGTTTTATCCATTTGATATTTTCATGTTTGATTAGATCACAACTGATTGTTAACTGCCTTGAGAGCCCTATCAGGGTGCAAAAGTGACACTAGAGCAGTTCAATAAAATACAATAAATGATAAAATTGCAGTCCTGGGTTATGGATGTTTGATAACATTTCAAACCATCCTCAGTTTTATGTGAAGGGAAAAGAACACCCAAGACTTTTTTTGTTTTAGATACCTGATGGTTGTCTTCATGGAATATAAATCAAATAGAGAATCACACACTGGCAGCATCAATTTGGTGACAAGCAAATGAATTGTTTAAAGATAAACACAGATCTATGAAAACCATTTTCCCCTCTATTTCACTGTCCTTTTGCATTTTTGGCCTGGCCTTTCCTGAATATTTGACCTGGGATTTAACATTCTTACAGCAAACATCAGAAAGCAAACTTCTCTGAACCCAAAATGATGGCTTGGTACATATGAGATATGGTCTTGGGATGCAGGCATTTGTTTGAAGGTTTCAAGTGTTTTGAGTTTTATTACTGGTGCGCAAAGAAACCTAATGAATCAATATGGGAGGAAATTAAACTCTTTATTGGCAAACCTGAGTTTCTTAACCATTGTGCAAGATTGCAAGCTGATTTTAGTATTGGCAAATTAAAAGAACTAAGCCTAGCAAATGCCAGCTGGAGAGAACATGCAAAGCCCCCCGTTTTAAGAACTTTAAAGAAAGGAGGCAAAACTGCACAAAAACAAAGTATTGATGTCATCCAGAGACAGAAGTAAAAATGTATTGAAAAAAAAGGCTGAGGTGTATGACTCTGTAGGTCTTGACAGCCCCAGGATTTATGAGGCTATGAGCTAGTGCAAGCATACAGTAGTAACCAATTCATCACCACATCTAGGATACTCCTCCCTCCTCATATCACTTCAAAACACAATGCTTTTCGGTAGATTTACTTCATATACTAACTGTGGTGAAGCTCCACAGTCATTTGTTTTTATTTCTTTTCTGTTATTGCATCAAAAAGACAACAATTGAAGAGTGTTTTCCTTAAAAAAAAATCAAACACAGTGTGTCAGATAAATTGACACCATAAACTAATTGCAAAGTCACTAGTAAAAGCACTCGTGATAGTAATAAGAACACACAAAGAACAGGAACCACTCCATGAATAGTCAGAAACTCTGTGGTAAAACCACAGTGTTTCCAGCTATTTCTACATTGAGGGTTTCTGGCAGGAGTTCTCCCGCTATGGCAGGAGACCTGGTAACTCTAGCCCAGCCCAGCTGGCCCCATGCAAATCAGCCTAGACTAGGTCTCGGATGGACCCATGTAACTGGGCCAGACTTTCCCCCAGAGGCAGAATGCCAGAATGAGGGATAGCTGAAGACAGGAGGCTAATAAAAGTAGGTTTGCTGGTGGGTGTGAAGAAGAGAAGGAAGCATTAAAGGGGGAGAGGCTAGGAAGGGAAAGAGGAAATAGAGTGAAAGAGGAAAATGAGATGCTCCCCATAAGTCCTTGTGGGTCCCCTGCTTGTCATATATCTAATTCTGACCTGGGCCATGGAGGTTGGATCCAAAAAATCCATGCAATGGAGATAGAGACAGACATGGAGGATTTCTATAAAGAATGATAGAAGACTCAGATTTGCAGAAAAACTGAAATGAAATATAAAATCTGAAACTGAAATAAAATATATTGGGGAGACTGAAACTCTCCAAATAATGGGAACAACTCCAGTAGCTCTAAGAAATGAATGCTCTCCTGATATGATGTTCTGAGCCATTTTGGAGGTTTCTATGCAAGACTTCAGAGCCCTTGGTTTCTCTCAATCAAAAGTAGGAGAGCACAGATGGGCTGGGAGGCCAAAAGAGTCCCATGAGGAGCCCCACTCCTTCCCCTGATGGAGGAAGGAGTATCCAGGCCTGGTGGCAAGCAACAGGAAACTTGCTACAATGCAACGTGCACAACTGAACCACAAGAAGCTAGCATATTTTATTGAAGTAAAACTGAAAATAGATTAGATAGCTCATGTACACTTCTTCGGGCACTGAAAAAAACACCCTGCAGTAGTCTCTTTCCAATTATTCTCAGATGGATCAACATGGTATAAAATAGTCCCCAGATCAGTATGAAACACATTTGAAGTTGAATCCATGCTGACAGAGAAATGTTTTCACTCCAACAAAATGCTTGCACCACCTCATTTCCTATGAGCTCGATCATCTTTTCATAAATTGTGGACACCGGATAAGATGAGTTTAACCCTGTCTCTTGTGTCTGAACATGGCAAACAGATATCAGTGAGTAATGGACCAAACAGAGCAATCTCGTCTGGAGACCACAAGACATTTCCATTGATTGGAAAGAACAAATCAGTCCATTCTCTGCATGAAAGGAGAAGTCACACTCAAGCCCTTGATATATTGCAATTATCTTCTTTACTTCATAGCAAAAGTAGTGACAGACCACCTCATACTGAAGTCTCTTGTGTACTTCAACTCTGTTTTATTTTCTCACTAGGAAACAAATGCATCTGTGATAGTCAGGCTGTCTAGCTTAATGGCAGGAGTATTAGTACATACTGCTAATCTCAAACTCTTACCAGACATTTACACAACTGACTAAGGAGGATTCAGCATGCTTGAGGGTTATTTAAAGCCACTATAATAGGAGATAAGATAGAATGTACATCATAGATTAATAAACATACAAACATGTTCCAAGAGGATGCCTGCCTGGTTAATGAGCAGCATAAATGAAGATATAAAAGCCCCGAAGGTTTCCTTTGAAAAGTTGAAATTACTATCTATCTATGGCCTTTTATGCACGGGTTGTTCCCATCATGGTCACCCCCCAACTATTTCAAGGCTTTGTTTGAATTATGCATGTATTTTCTGACCTTCAGAAGTCGCCTCACCCCTTGTGTTTCCCCCATGTTTTCAGGATGCTGTTTTTAAAGTCTGACTCAATACAAAATCAAAAGCCAGTCCTGTGCATACTTGACACTTTGGGTTTTTCTCCCCATACCCATTCTCGCTTCTCCCTCCCACGTGTGTCTCCCTTATCCAACCCCTCTCCTCAAAGCCATTTGCGAGTGTACTAGTGAGAGCATAATGCTGGAATACCATGAGGCTGCTTATTTGGTCAGTTTCACAACAAGTGTGGGTCAGTTTCAGTAGTCGGCAGGATGGAACAGAGCCAGACTGATTTGCCCCCCTCCCCTTATATGCATTCTCTTATAGGCAGGAAAGCCCCCCCCCTTTTTTTACGAGTCAAGACTACCGATGGAATGATGAAATGGTCAGAAATGACCATGTGAGTGTTTTTTATGTTCTTATGACCCCTGCATTGAGATAGCCAGAAACAAATTGGTAGGGGGAGTGTCTGGACTCTTCTCTGGAGGTGGGAAATTATCCCAGATGCCTCTGCAACACAAGGCTTTGGCAGCAATCCCCCATTTCCAGCCCAGATAAACATACAGTAGGAAATAACATAGCATATACCCCTTTAAGGCCTGCTAACATATGGCAGTGGGGTTGGAAGGAAGGCAAAACCAAGCGTAGCTCTTTCCCCAGGCTCTCCTCCAAAGAGAAAATGGAAAACTGCTCCACAGGCTGAGAAATTGCCACTATGATGTGGTTTCTCATTTCCAGCTAGCAGGGAGCACAAGGAAGGAGTAAGCATGGTTTATGTTTTCCAGGTTGTGCTCTCTCTTCCAGGAAAAAAAAGGGCAGACATGTTTGTCTGTCTGCATACATATGTGGAAGTGTATGTAGATGTGAGAGGAGAATCATGGGAAGTAATTTTGCAAAGCACTATCTTATTTTTTAATATTAGTTCTTATTATTATCTTTCTTATTATCTTTCTAAAAAGAAAGATAATCCAAAAAGAAAGATAATCCCCCATTTTTTCTTTGTCATTCTATATTTAGCTCTTATAATTCTCCTATATTATTAATTCCCAACTACTATATTTAATCTTGATTTATAATGTCTTATCCATAATACTCTGAACGTATAAATAATCTATTGTTTCACCTCTAAAAACATTCTAACAAATCTTGCGAATTCTTTCCAACTCATTTTTAATTAATTCAAATAATTTAGCACTAATATCTTTTTTACATTATCTAGACATCATTTATCTTAAAATGAGTGTTCATAATGAAGTTTCCATTCATCATGAAATCTTAAACATAGAGCAAGCCTTTAAGTTGAGAATGAGACATGCATGCACACACACAAGATTTGCTAAATGCATTAAAGGAAACTACATGGCGGTCCCTTCCATCTCTATGATTCTATGAACAATAAAATTTCTTCAAATACATCAGAAAAGGAAAATAGCTAGGGAATAGACTGACCCACTGGACAACAAAGGTGTGAAATGGTTAATGAAGGAGGATAAGGTGATTGCTGAGAAACAAAATGATATATCTGCATCTTTCCCTCTTCTTTCTGTAGCTTAATTGCTACCTGTTTTGAGATATTTATTCAAGCAAGTGCAAGCAGATAGACTGACAGTCAGTGTTCCCCAACTCTGTTGGGTATTATAATTCGAGTCTTGGCTTAAAGACCATTTCTAGAGAGAGCAGAAAGCACCATCCAAGGCAAATTATAAATAATCCAACTGTTGAGCAAAATATTTCTATGCAGAGTGACTCCAGCATAAACCATTGACATCAGGTAGGGTTAGACAAGAGTACCTCTTCTTAGGATTGCACTGTAAGTTAAAAAAGCAATCTCTTCTGAAAGTTTTTCTGATGGCACACTCCATTAAACTTCATCTTGCCTTATCTAAAATGAAACCTCTACAGACCACTGTTCCTTTTCAGTCTGCCTGGTTAGGGCAGTGAAATCTTCTTTCCTGGAATACTGGTGTAATGGAAGGAGGGAGGAGAGAGAACTTTAGCAGGCTGAATGCCATTTAAGAGTTTTCATAAACCAGGCACATATTAGGTCAGGCAAGGAGAGCATTCTCATTGTAAAACTGATTTAAAGTAAACCAAACAAACCCTGGAGGGATGAGGTGGGAAATAGATGTATTGATTCTTTTAAAATTTTTGGAAAGATTTTCTGTGAAGGATGGGGGTGGTTGAGAGGAAAGAATGAACAGTCTTAAATTACTTGATTAAAAATCTGAAATATGAAGCTGTTTTATACTATTCTGGTCACTGGTCTATCCAGGTTAGAGCCAAGCCAATATGGGGAACACATTTGGCAATGGGAAACACATTTGGCAAACACTTCTACCCACTGCAGGAATATGAGCCCCTCACTTGGCCTTCACTGCTCGTGAGACGGAGGGCCTGCAAGGCCTCAAAACTGAGAAGGGAGAGAGTTGCTTCACTTCTGTTCTCCATTAACACCTGCCTCTTTCTGGTCAGAACTGGGTCACGTCCTCCTTCTCAACCTGCAAATGGATACTGCTTATATTATTTGCTATATGGGCCTCTCAAAAATCCCCCCCATCTCTGCCTAGCCTGGGTGGAGCCATAGGAACTGATGGGTCATGGCACCTGTCAGGGACTGCCCGCCCTGGGCCACTCTTCCCTACTGGCTGGCAGTAGTTCTAGTGGCCAAGGGACTGGCCCTTTAATGAGCTGCAGCTTCCCAACCATTGCCCTGGCTGGCTCAACCCAACCCCTCCTCACTTGAGCCTTCCCAGGTGTTGTTTCTGTCTCTGATGTCATCTGGCATCACTGATCCTCAGACAGAGGTTGGCCAGCAATGGGGCTGCCTTGTGTGCTCCTGCTGCAGTGATTGGGATCCCCCTGTCTGTCTGTCGGGAGCCTGAGTAAGCAGCCAAACAAAGAAACACCATGTCTTCAGGGAATATGGTTATGGGTATGGCCTTGAAAATGGGTTAAACCTTTAACTTCCCATACATGGGGGGGATAGACACCAGATGTGATATGCAGGTAGAAATTTTACCAGGTAGGAAAAAGAGGATTGTTACATGGCAAGCAGAAAGTGTCTGCATCATTTAACCATGGCAATGGCATTCCCTTGTTTTTCCAGATAGACATTCAAACTGCAGCCATTCTCCCCCACCCATTTTGAATGAAAACAATGCTTCCTATCCTGAATTGTCTTTGTGATGTCATTATGTAATGTAGCCAAACTCAATTGGCTGTTGCTTTTACAGTGCCATCTCTACTTATCTGGGATCATGTGGTGAGGACAAAACAAATAATGACACCAAAGAAAGGGAAGTGAACAGGAGGCTGGCACCCACAAAAAGTAAGCTTTTGGGGAACATTTTGAGAATCTCAGAAGCCTGCTTCTCACACCAAAACATTCACCCCCCCAAAAAATATTTGGTGCAGCCTCAGTCTAAACTGGCATTGTGTACTCCAACAGACAACAGCTGTCCAAAGAATCTGGCAGAGGTTCCTAGGTATGTACTAACCTGTTAATTTTCAGTTCTGTTAGGATTCTTTAATGTTTGAGGAGCCCTGCTTCATCCTTTGAGTCTCTTCCCCCATAATATGAATTTAGTGGATTCTCTTACATTAGTATGGTGTTTGGTTTCTGGGTTTTGCCATTTATTTTTAGCCATTGGCTTTAAACCATATTTGTTAATCAATTCAAAGGCATTCCTTTATGTGAAGTGTTAAAATCAACTGAATATATTCTTTCTTCCTTTCCAGAGGCATGAATTTTATTGCCATTATCCCCAGAGCAAACCAGATTTTATCTGCCTTTTATATGGTTTCTATCTACTCTGCTCTACTTACTCTCTGTGCCAGTTTGCTTTCCAGGTAACTGAGTTTCCACTCCCCACAAAGAATGAATATCTCCACGTCATTTTCTCTTCTTTTTAGAGATCAACCCAGTTCAGTTTGTAACTGTTTTTCAGGGTTCCTTGTGTAAACTTTATTTCCCATACAGGCACCAAAGTTTTTTAATTGATCAAAGTGATCTGAATAATTAAAAGCTTTAATTGTTTTAATCAGCAGTTACAACTGTTATGAATTGTTTCAGATCTCCAACAGTTCTTTACCTTTCACATGGATGATATCAAAGTTAAACTTTTGCAGCATAATAATTTAATTTACTGTTTGTGCTTTTTGCCTGGTTTGACGGTGAAAGCAGTAAAATGTCAGATAGCCAGGAACCAAGTGAAATATTTAGGGCACATCCTTGGGGGAGGAGAGATCAAACCTGAATGGAGTAAAATGCAAGCATAGAGGAATGGCCTAGACCCATCACTAAAAAGCAGATACAAGTATTTGTAGAGATTCTTGGATTCTACAGAAGATTCATTCCAGAGTAGGGTTGTGCATATTGATATATCCAAATTGAAAATAAACCCAAAATTAGCCATTTTGGCAATATTCGGGATTTGGGTAGACTGAATACCAAAACCTGGGAATCTGCCTGAAGCCGAATAGGCAATCCTGAATAGGTTATTCTGAACAGGCTATTTGGCGAATAGGAGATTCCAAATAGGCTATTTGCCTTTCTCAGATGCATGGCTCTGTGCTTTCTCCCATTTTTCTGTCTTTTGACTGGTTTTGTTAGGGCCCCATAGTTGGGGTCCTTTTGAGGTAGGGGTTGTGTAATCAAAGCCAACTTGGTCTAACCAACCATCACCTTTCAGCGGGTTAATCTTGATCAAACATAAGGGTTATTTAAAAGATGGGGCTCACCCAGTCTCGTCCGGAGGGATATACCCTCCAACTAAAAAGAACCAGCTTCAACAGGTGCTTACACCATCAGGCTTCTAAAGGAGACTTCCTCACCTACATGGATGAGCAGTCTCCTTCAGAACAGCCCCCCATGGTCGAGACTTCGGCTGGCTGTGATATCACCACCACCCCCTGAAAACCTGCTCTCAAACTGAAGGGTGCCCTGAGTAGACGTTTCATTTCCCCACACCGTGACCATCTCTTGAAATCAGATTTTTGTTGACTATAATAAAGGACTGTTCACAGGATGCCATTTGCCACCAAAAGAAATGTTTTCTGTGCCTTATTTCTCTTGCTTTTAAGCCCTTTTCCTCAGTTTGGAAGTTAATTTGCATGGAAATCATGCTATGCACCCCAAATACGACTGGAGCCCCCAGACTTTGAAGTGCCAACCTGCCAATTGGCTCTTTCTGCCAGTCCTTGGCAACACTGAAAGAAGTTCCGTGTTGAACCTTAAAACTGATGGAGAGCTCGGCTCGCCAATGCCTGGAGGATGGAGGCAACCCCTTTCCTGGTCCATAAAATTGGACCCCCTGTCCCAAAGTACACCAAACTTTGGGTGTCCATCTAAGGAGAGTCCCTTGCAGTCATGCTGCAAAATTGGTGACTCTACCTCCAAAAATGCCCCCACAGGAGCTTCGAAAAAATCCCCATAGACTATGATGGGCCCGATATTTTTCTGTAAACCAAGAAATAAGACAAATACCCATATAGGTATTCAACTTATTCCAGGTTTACCAAAAAAAATTGGGTCCAAAATTTACTGATTTTTTTTTTGCACAACCCTGTTCTAGAGTTTAGTTCTATTGCAGCACCACTATGTGAACTAACAAAGAAGGGTGTACCTGATAAAGTACCTTGGATACCTGAATGCCAGATGGCTTTTGACCAGCTGAAAAAGGTATTGACTACAGAGCCAATTCCGAAGGCTCCTGACTTTACACAGGCTTTTACTCTATACACAGATGCTTCCGATGTTGGAATTGGGCTATCCATTTTAAACATTAATCTCAAACTTTCTTGGGAGTCAAATATGTTGATGATCAAGGATTCATCCCACAGCTTGGAACAACTGTTCAAAGCAGCATGGTTCGAATCCAGTTGAGAAGCCTGAGAATTTATCTTATATCCCTCACAGTGCATTCCTGAGCCTCCAGGGCAAAAGCCCTTAGGAGGCCAGGAAGGCACTGCACTGGCATTCGGGGGCCCCGCTCCAGCATCCGGACTACTTATGCCAGCGTTAGTGGCCCAAACATTGGCGTGAAGGCCTGGACGCCGGTGGCTGGATGCTGCTGTGGCAGTACCGCCCCGGGACACCAACAGGGCCTTCCGCCAGTGTCCCACTGGTGTAAAAGCCCACACTGGTGTCCTGGGAGGCGTTCTGGTGTTACGGAAGGCATTCCCAGGGCAGGCCAGTAGGAGGAGCTACTGTTAGGCAGCTTCCTGTCTCCTTTCGCCCCGTGAATGCCGGTGCAGAGAAGAGCAAAACTGCTCCTGCTTTTTATCAGGTGCAGCCTCACTTTTCTCTATGGGGTGAAAAGGCCCCATTATACAAAGAAAAAGCCACTAAAAGGCTTTTTTTCCGGCATGCAGGGAATGGCTTTAGGAGGTAGCGCGGCGGCGCCTCTTAAAGCTGTTCCCCCATACCGACTCTCAGGAATGCACTCAGTTTTATCTCACTCTCCTTCCTCAGGATATTGGGCTATGCCAGGGATTGATTCTGGGATTTCATGTATGCAATGCATGGACTGTGTAAACGGAGGGCAGAGGGTTATTCCACATGCACAACTTACTCCTGATTTTCTTAACAGTCAATCTGCAAGCATTTAAATTGGCTTGGGGAAATGGTTCCACCCACATACTCTTTCCTCTGAATCCCTTCTTCTGTGGAGTTGGCATATTTCTTCTGCACGTGGCCAAACAAACAGGAATGTCCAGCAAGGATATTGGGTAGCACCGATGGCATCAGCGGGAGCATCACAGCACCAACCCACCCTTTTGTTTTTTGCACAAGGAGTCTAGTGCCACTGCGCAGAAATGCTAGAGACATTTCGTCCTCCACCAAAACGGTTATCACTGGTGATTCTCTGTTTACTGATTGGACCATCAGGGCACACGTGAAAGGGTTATAGAAGAGAATGTTCAACAAAATGGCTCCCAACCCTGCATTAACTGGAGCCATTTTCAATGATATGTGAAGCAAAACTCTTTTTACAAGTTGTGGTAATTAACAGACACAGTCTCCCTATGGGTTGGCCAGTGCAAGTGGCTTTCTCCACACCATTTTTGTTTTGTTTAACGATACAATGCTGAGGTGAAGGCAAATGCACAGGTGGAATGGTCAGGGAACAGAAGTAGGGCTGTTGATTCGGTTTGGCCCGAACTTAAAACAGCCGAATTTCCCCTGATTCAACCGGGGGGCCCGAATTCAGCGAGTTCAGGAGTTCACAAATAAATCCGGCCAATTCGGCCGTCAGTAAGCAGCATAACCTTCAATAAGCAGCATTCTCCTCCCCCGGCCAATCGGTGGCCAAGCTGGGTCTTCTTCTGGCCCGTCAGTCAGGATTGAGTACTGGAGGAATCAGAGAGAGAGAGAGAGAGAGAGAGAGAGAGAGAGTATTTTTTGGGGTACAGACACAAAACTTTCAGCAGAGATTCAGACAAGCCTTCTTAAGAGACCACCCAAGTTTTGTAAACATTGGGTCAGGGGGTCCTGAGATATGGCCTTCCTCCCCTTTTTCTTTCCATGGCTGCAGGGGGGGGGCATTTTGGGGGGTACAGACCACAAACTTTCAACAGAGCTTCAGATGAGCCTTCTTAAGAGACCCCCCAAGTTTTGTAAACATTGGGTCAGGGGGTCTCGAGATATGGGCTCCACCCCTTTTACCTCCCCCTTTTCCATTTCCGTGGCTGCAGGGGGAGCTTTTTTGGGGATACAGCCCCCAAACTATCAGCATAGCTTCAGACAATCCTTCTAAAGATACCACCCAAGCTTTGTAAAGATGGGTTCAGTGGGGGCAGAAATATTGGCTCCCCTCCTTTTCTCTTTCCGTGGCTGCAGGGGGCGCATTTTTGGGGGTGCAGATCCCAAACTTTGAGCGGAGCTTCAGGCAAGCCTTCTTAAGAGACCACCCAAGTTTTGTAAACATTGGGTTAGGGGGTCCCGAGATATGGGCTTTCCCCTTTCCCCTTTTCCCTATTGGAATGAATGGAATCCTGTGTGCATCTCCTCCAGAGCAAAACGTCCCGTACCTAAATGGAAACGTCTTGGATTACAAGTCCTCCCCAGCCCCTCCTGATGGAACAGAAGACAGCCACAGTAAGACCCCTTTGGGGGCTTTAATCTATAATTTTTCTCCTGTGTGTGTGTGTGTGGGGGGGGGGAAGCAGAGTCTCTGTGTGTGTGGGGAGGGAGCAGTTTCTGTGAGTGGGGGGGGGGAGCCAAAGGGGGCTTTTGCCGGTTCTGCCTGGGGTGTGTTCCCCCTCGAGTCTCTCTCTCCCTGGTTTGAGGGGAGGTTTCAGTTGTGTGTCTTCAGGTTTTCCCTCATTCATAAAAAACTTCTCAGCTGATTGTCGGGGCTGGGAGCTTTGTGCATGGGTGGCAAGCTCTGCTCAGAGATGCACATTAAGGGTGGGGGGACCCCTTTCGGGGCCCATATCTCAGCCCCCCCTGACCCAATCTTTACAAAACTTGGGGGGTATTTCAAGAAACGTCCTTTGAAGCGCTGCTGAAAGTTTGGGACCTCTACCCCAAAAAATGCCCCCCCCAGAGCCGCGGAAAGGCGCGGTTGTGTTTTTAATGGCTTTATTTGGCCGAATTTTTTTTTCCGAACTTTGAATTCCTGCCGAATTGCACGGACCCGAAGTGGGGGAGTTCGGACTTCGGCATATGCCGAATCTAAACGGGCCGAATTCAGCCGAATCCGAACTATACTGAATTTTTTTTAATTCAACAGCCCTAAACAGAAGGCCTTTTCTCTGCTGGAGATATGCCCTTTTTCTTATATCTCCATGAGGGAAAGGGCTGGAGACTTACCTTTAAAAAAAAACGAAAGCTGTAAATTCAGAGAACCTGCTAATACTGTTGCTTTAATGTTCCAGCAATCTAGAGATATTTTATTGTATATTAAATTGTAGAGAGGGAGTGATATAATAATAATGCACATTTTAGTTAACTAGACAAATAGAGTATTATTTGATTAAGTGCTATGGGTATTTTAGTTATATTAGCGCTGTTTTAGTTTTGTTTTTTAAAATAATTTGTATTACCAGTATTTGATTTTTTTCAAAGTAATGATATATCTAGGGTTTTTCCCCCTTTTTCTTTTATTGTAAGAATGAATGTTTCTAAAATAATAATAATAATAAAAATAAAAACCCAGTGGAACTTGTTCTGGAATAAATATGCTTATGATAGCATATTTCAGTTTTTAAAAATTATCTTTACAAACTAGACAGCACAAAAGCTTAGCCATTTTTTTTACACTGGTGTTCTCTTATGCACTTTCTGTGCCCTCTCTCTTTCTTTTTGGCTGAGGAGAAATCAAGAAGGCAAGAAGCAGTAAAGGCAGCCAATACTGGCAGAGTTTAGAAAAGCAGCTTTTGAAGCCCCAAAAAACTTCAGCTAAATTGAAAGTCAAAATGGGTTTATGGAAAAGCCTTAAAGGCACTGTTCAGCAATTTCCTTTGCCTTAAAGGGTACACATTTTTAAAAACTGGTCTCTCTTTTCTTTTTCTTTATGTGAAGAAAAGCTTAGTGAGGAACAAGACAAAAGTGGTAGTGGTAGAAATGACAGTGGAAAACACCAGTGGATACCCATACGGAATCCCTGTCCCGCACTGACATGTCCATACCAATGGTGGTGCTGTAGGCAGAGCCGGATTTATGCACACTCTTTAGGGCCTCAGATTATGAGTGCCTATAAATATTTATAAAATACACAAAATTACTATATTGCCATTTTTAATATAATGATATGGGTAGGGTTGCCAGCTCTGGATTGGCAAATACCTAAAGATTTTGGGGGTGGATGCTGGGGACGGCAGGGTTTGGGGAGGGCTAGGACATCAGTGGGGTATGATATCATAGAGTCCACCTTCCAAAGCAGCCATTTTCTGCCGGGGAGCTGATTTCTGTAACCTGGAGGCCAGTTCTAATTCTGGCAAATCTCTAGCCACGACCTGGAGATTGGCAACCCTTGGGGCATCTTAAATTTTACACAGTTTGCCCATGTCTCAGCCCTGGCTGTGAATAGGGTTGCCAACTTCAAGGAGGGGTATGGCGTTTTCCCAGAATTACAATTGATCTCCAGACTACAGAGATCAACTCCCCTGGAGGAAATGGGAGCTTTGGAGAACAGACTCTATGGCATGACATCTCCATTGAACTCCATCTCCTTTCCCTCCCTCCACCCTCCCAGGCTTCACCTCCAAATCTCCATAAACTTTCCAAGATGGAGTTGGCAAACCTATCTGTGAGTCTGGTCCTGGCTATTCAGAGAGGAGATGTGAGATTCAGAACAGGAGCACAGAAACTCCTGGCAACAGGTTTAGCATGGTCAATGCAGGACACTATCCCTAGGTCAAGTTACCAAGAGCTATTCCGGGCTGCAGGAGAGACACAGTTGCCTATTAAAAGGGGAAGTTTTGGAGGTCCATACTGTGTATGATATTAAATGTGCTGTGGAAGTGCAGTATTTTGTTACATTAATGCAATCATATGGATTTGCCCCTCTGGTGGATTTTTGGAAGGAAAGTGTTTTTATCCTAGAGTGGAATGGGCTATCTCAGGAGAAAAAGTTGATTTTAATGTATAGAATGCTTTGTGAGCAACTTAAATGAGAGCTCAAAGCCTTCTAAGAGCTACACCCGTACCAGCACAGAAAGCCAGCCAACCAGCAGGAAAGACTGTGAGAAAAGCCTAATTGGGGGGGGGGGTGAGTGTATGTGAAGCGGGTCAGTGCCTTTCAGTTGACTATGCTCTTAGAATTGACCCCTTCCTGAGAAGTGGTATGTTATCTCATTCAGTTAGTCACCTAGTAAGCAGGACTCAATTTACTTAAGCAAGTAAGTCTTTTTATTGAATAGCTTCAATGTAATATATGTTTATATGCAAGTATTACAAAGTCTTAAAAGTATTAACAGTGTATACAAGAATACAAGCAAGTTCTACATACTATTTAGTTTTAAAATCCAATATTTAAAATATAACAGTTAAAGAAGTCTGATTTAGTTTCATTCCCCGGCGTGCGCGAATCAGCTTAGGAAGAGGTGCTGCTGCGCCAGCAGCCTCTCCCTCAGCAAGCACTGGCAAGCCAGTGATGGGCACCCGGAGAGTCTGCCCCAGACCCCTCTCTGGGCGGGATTGGGGGAGTGGGTCCCCCTATCACCATGGACCATCAGCCCCTCCAGTCACCCTCTCCTCTTCCTCCAACCTCTGCCCTCCTGCCTGCCAGTTCATCCTCGCCGCCCTCAACCTGCACAACCCAGGTGTCCAGCCTGAGGGGATGCTTAAGAGAGGCAGTGCACCCATACGGTGGCACACACTTTGGGGGAGTGGGGCAGGCTCCTGGTTGCCTCCACTGGCCTCTCTCCCCTGTGAGTTGCCCAGCCCTCTGGCCCCCCCTAAGCATCCACAGGTGAGGGTGGTCTGCTTTCTTGGTGAGAGGTGCTGGAGAGCTGGCCATCATGGTGACTGGCAACTCCTGTGGGCTCCCTGCCCGCGCGGGTGCACCCTGCATGGAGAGAGGCCAGGTGATTCTCTGTTCTTGACAAGGCAGTGGGAGCCCTCCCCAGGGGGAGGGCTGTTGGTGGTGGTCGTGGTGGTGGTGGGAGTCATGAAGGGATTGAAGTCATGGCCGTGGAGCTTGGCTGAAGCATGTCAGACAACAGGAGGTATTTGAGTTCCAGTGCCTCGCACGTGGCAAGCGCTCTGTTTTTTTTTTATATATATTTTTTTTATTTTCATAATAAACACAAAAAAAAGGGGAAAAAAGAAAAAAAGTACATATACATAAAAAGAAAAACAGAAATTACATGTTCAGGACACTATTTATCCGCTAATACAATATTCAAATCACTCTATAAGCCATATGCCCTGAATCCAGAACCCATCCCCCCACCAGTGCCCTCCACCATGGGACTTCCGATGGAGTGTTATGACATATCAGGAAAAAAACTCTATTATTATATCATATTAAAAATCATATTGTACTATAATTCGTTAACTATACTTTTAAAATCCGTTTTTGCCACTTTATCCCAATATGCGGTGGCCTTTACCCACGTACATTTAAATTCCTCCATATCTTTATCATGTAAAAATGCTGTAATTTTGGCCATCCGCATATACATCCATAATTTTTCTCGCCACTCTTTGATTGAAGGTTTATTTGTTTGCTTCCATTTTTTAGCAATTATAATTCTTGCTGCAGCAAAACTATATTGGCATATGACTCTATCACCTTTATCTAAATCTTTTTTTGGTATACCCAATAAACAAAAGGCGGGGTCTTTCTTAATTTTTGATTTAATCAAATCATTAGTTTCATTCAAAACTAATCTCCAAAACCTCCTTATTTTTTTGCAAAACCACCAAACATGCATAAATGTGCCTATTTCTGTACCGCATTTCCAACATATAGCTTCTTCATCTTTCTTCATTTTACTTAATAATACTGGGGTTATATGCCATCTATAAAACATTTTATACAAATTCTCTCTTATTTCATTTGAAATTGTAAACTTAAATTCTTTTTTCCATAACTTTTCCCAAATTTCCAAATCTATATTATAACCTAAGTCTCTCATCCATTTCAGCATCACTAACGTAATCCTTTCTTGTTCTAAATTTATTTCTATAAGTAATTTATAAACCCTACCTATCAATCCTTTATTTCCCTTAGATAGTATAATCTCAAATTTTGATTTGGTTCGATTAAAACCCAACTTATTATCTTTGTTAAAAACATCTCTTAGTTTATAATACATAAACCAATCTTTAATCAGAATTTCTTCTCTTCATTTCAGTACCCATATACCATCTTTGTATTCTGTTATTTCTCTGTAGTTATCACAATCCAAATTTAAATGTACACCTCTTCTCATAAATGCTTCTATAGGGTTAATCCAACCGGGTGTTTTACTTTCAAAAACTTCTTTATATTTATTCCAAATTTGCAATAAATTTTTCCTGATAATATGAGAATTAAATTCTTTATTTACTTTCTCTTTATCATACCACAAGTAAGCATGCCACCCGAATCTCAATTTAAAACCTTCTAATTCTAATAGTTTCGGATTCTCTAAGAGAATCCAATTTTTAATCCAGGTGAAGCATGCTGCTTGATAATACATTTTCAAATCTGGTAATCCAAATCCTCCCGTATCTTTTTGCTCAATTAAATTATTATATGCAATCCTGTGTCTTTCTTTACCCCAGAGAAATCTCATAATATCTTTTTTCCAAACATCAAATATCGGTACACCCTTAACTATTGGGAGATTTTGAAACAAGAAAAGCATTTTAGGTAATAGCATCATTTTAACTACTGAAATTCTTCCCCATAACGATAATGGCAATTTTCCCCAACTTATCAGATCCTTTTTTATCTGTTGCCATTGATTCACATAATTATCTTGAAATAAATTAAGATTATTGTTTGATAACCATATACCTAAATATTTAACTTTATTTTCAATATTAAATCCCGTCTTTTTTATTAATATTTGTTGTTGTGAGAGAGTCATATTCTTAGTTAAAATCTTAGTTTTAGTTTTATTAACTTTAAACCCTGAAAGCTTTCCATAAACCTCCAAAATTTTATTCCATCTGTCAATTTGTTCAATCGGATCAGTCAAAAAACATACTACATCGTCCGCATATGCTTTAAACTTATAATGATTTCTACCTATTCGTACACCAACTACATCACTATTTCTAAAATTATGCAATAATAATTCTAATACTAAAATAAACAATAAAGGGGAAAGAGGACACCCCTGTCTCGTTCCCCTTTGAATTTCAATTTTGGGTGATAACGACCCATTTATAATCAAGTTAGCAGATTGTTGTGTATATATATATGCAAGTGCTCTGCTGAAGGGATGGAGGGTTGGCTCTATGACATCACTTGGAAATTAGCGGCCGGGGCCCATGACCCCGTGCCAGGACATAGCCCAGCTGATCAGATGGGTGTTCCGGTGGCTAAGCAATGCACAAGGAAGGCAGTGGTGAAGGAGCAGGGAGCGCCCACAGCAAAAAAGCTGCAGACGAATGCCTGCTCGTGGCTGCAGGTGGCCAAGCGGTCAGGAGGGGAGAGCCAGTCAACAAAGGGTTGCCCTGGGAGAGAGGCTGTCAGGGGCAGGCATTGTCCGGGACCTCATCCACAATCCCCAGGTGTTGTTCCCTTGCCTCCGGATTGGGGGTGGGTGGGCAGTTTGACTGTCCAGAGTGCCAGCTAGGCTGCGATGCAAATGAAGGGGCTGCTCCTGGTGGCTGGGCTGTGTTGGGGCGTAGGAGCACAGCACCAGGGGCTCCTTGGTGACCTCATTCTGCCCCGCTATCCACCCAGCACCGCCAGGAGAGGCGCTGCCACCTAGCCCAGACTCTGGCATTGCCTGCGGCCCCCAAGAGATGGAGAGTGAGTCCACAGGAGGGACCAGGGTGCCCCAGAGGGGGTTCCCAGTGAGCCCTCCCCCGTCGAACCCGGGTGAAGGAGCTCCACACAACCCCACTGCCCCCTTCCCAAAGCAATGAGCAGGCGACCCATGTGAATCACTTGTTTATTACACTCTGCCAGGCTGAGTGAGAGGTGAGAGGTAATGGGCAGGATGGGAGGTCAGGGAGCAGAGGATCTGGCCAGTGTCTGTGTGTGTGGGGGGGAGTGAATCACTGCAGAGAGTGGCTGCGGAGGGGGCTGCCCGTTGCAGATTGCCACATCATGCCTCCTGGCCTGTGGCATGGCAGCGAGGGCCCAGCTTGGCAGATGACTGTCTGGTGGGGTGACCCTCGCTTGGTCAGGGCAGCAGCTGTCAGCCAGGGGCAATGTGCTGAGTCAAGGGGGAACAGGCTCTACACACAAGGGACTTCCAGTTGGTGCACAGGTCTGTGGCTGCCTCCCCGAGACTTCAGGTTCTTTGACAGCGGTTGGGGAGGGAAGTGCTCACCTGGCTCAGTGTCAGGCTGCCCGTGGAGCCTGAAGAGGCCTGATGGCGGCCACGGCAACAGCTGAGTGAGTGGCAGCAGGGCGCTTCGAGGGCCTGGGGTTTGAAGGGGGTGCGCTCTTCCAAGGGTGGCTGTTGGGATGGACAGCCGGAGCCACAGTGACCCAGCGGCAAGCCCCTCTCCTGGGCAGCCCAGGCTCTGCATCTGGAAAAAAGCACAGAGAGCGATCAGAGGTGGCCTCCCAGAGGGGTTCAGTGGAGGCTCTAGTTACAGTGAGGACGGATCTGCGTGTCCACTGTTCCAGTGGAAAGGGTGGAGGGGGCAGGCTCCCGCCAGCCTGGAGAGCTCACCCACCCACAGTCAAAAGTCCACCGGGGAGACTCATGCCCGAGAGCCGCCTGACCCCTGGTTTGCAGGGGTGGCCCAGGCAGAGTCCCCCGACAGTTGGGAGTTGGAGGGGGAAATGCGCAAAGTCCCCCGACAGTTGGGAGTTATAGGGGGAAATTTGCAAAGTTCTGACCCCCCCGGAGCTGACCGGCAGCATGCCTGCCCATGCAAGGCTTACCTGTCAAGTGAGAGCAGGCTTCTAAGTGCTGCTTATGAGGAATTCCCCGCCTTCCAGGCCCCACCCCTATGGAGGTGCTGCCACTTCCTGGGGTGGCCCCATTGGTCAGCTTCCTAGTCAGGTTCCAGAGCCGTCTGGCTGAGATGGGTGGGCCTTTTGGGCAGTGCAGAGACAAGGTGCCGGCGCGAGTGCATGGGCTCAATAGGTTGTGCCAGGTAAATACCTGGTCTAACTTTACGGCAGCAAAAGTGGGCGTTCCTGGGCTGAAAGGTTTAGGAGGCCTCCTAGCCCATGGAATGCCCCCTGCCTGCCGCCGCCCGCTTCTGTGGAATCCAGATTTACATCTGTCAAACAGAGCAGTTCCTCAGTGGAACAGGCTTCCTCGGGAGGTGGTAAGCTCTCCTTCCCTGGAGGTTTTAAAGAAAAGGTTAGATGGCCATCTGTCAGCAATGCTGATGCTATAACTTTAGGCAGATGATGAGGGGGAAGGCATCTTGGCCATCTTCTGAGCATGTAGTAGGGGTCAGTGGGGGTTTGGGGGGGGAGGTAGTTTTGAATTTCCTGAATTGTGCAGGGGGTTGGACTAGATGACCCTGGTGGTCCCTTCCAACTCTATGATTCTATGATTCTAAATTGTGGAACTAGGAGGAAGGAAGACTCATTATATAGATGAAGGGTCATCTGTGACTTCTTTTTCTGCCTTAGGTGTGTTTTTACCCTTGCCTTTGCGGTAAGAGGCTTAAGTAATACTTCTGCACTAAGACTTCTGGGCATTTATTAAGAAATGAGCATGCAAAGCTATGTCTTCTGTGGACAGAATTCAGAGCAAACTTGGTACATTCATCTCCTATTGAAATCAGTGGGCATCACAAAGACCTAACTTTCTCTGGTTTGTGCCTTCTGTCTTTTTGAGTTTATGCTTCTGAATATATTCTCTCCACAGGTATGCAGATTCTTTTCAGAACTGTACCGGTAGTCCATCATCTGAATTAAATCATGGTTTATCCTATGCATCAAAGCTCTTTTGTCCTTGCCTTTATCCATTTTTTTCCAGTGAATTAGTAAAAATTTAAATTTTATTCTGCTTTAGTGGATTTTAGTGCAAAAAAGAACAGAAGAAAAGTTACCAAAGCCTCCTCTGTTCTTGAACAATAAAAATGCATGTCTGTCATCTCCAAACTTATGTGCCTCAGTCACATGTTTCTTGGAAAACACTTTCAGGATTTCCTCTTCATATTAGGATATAGATCTTGCAGAGACTTTATTCAGTCACCTACTTTGATTGCTGGTGAGTTTTATATAGATGTACACTGAACCTTACCTCAGGGCAATCATCTCAGTAACTTTTTACATGTTCCCAAACAGAATACTACATTTTACCTCTTACATGCCTACAAGTCCACTTACTATGGAACTGCAATGACATCACCACACAAACATAGAAGGGAAATACTGTAAGGATATCATTATTTTTCAAAAAGGCCTGCGCCTTAATGGGGAAGAGAAAAAGAACAGTGTGTGCAAGAAATGTAACACTCAAAAAAGGTTCACAAAGTGGTGAAGCATTGCTTTGGAAGAGAAAGAGAAAGAGTAAGAACATAAGAACAGTCCGTGTGAATAAGACCAAGGATCCACCTAGTCAAACAACTTGCTCTGACCAGTGGCCAAGCAGCTGTTTCATGTAAGCCCATAATCAGGGCATGAAAGCAACAAGGCAAGAGATGTTCAAAGTCAGTTTGCCATTGCAAACCTCTGCCTCTGTGTGGACTGAGAAAGTTCTGAGAGAACTGTGACTGGCCCAAAGTCACCCAGCAGGCTTCATGTGGAGGAATGGGGAATCAAACCCAGTTCTCCAAATCAGAGTCTGCCTCAGTTAAACACTATATCACTCTGGCTCTCAGTTGTTTTCATAGGCACCTCCTTTTACAGCCTAAGCACCAGGGGAAACTTGAAGAGTCTCATAAAAGAACCTGGGTTTAGCCATGATATTGGAAATGAAGAAGGAATGAAAGGGTGTTGATGCAAGGAAAGCAGAACAAGTCCAATGTCCTCCAGCTCAGTGGCATGTCATTTCCCAATTACAAAAGACTTTTCAATACTGGAGACATCACCCAATATCCTGACATACCCCAGAGTTGTCTGTCCAGCCCAAGGACGTTGCTATTTCATTAACCAACTACCAGTTCTTCTTTTTCCTTTTTTTCGCATTCAGGAAGGGCATTCAAGTCATTAATTTGCCCTCAATCTTGTATCAGGAGCAATCGTGTCTCACCCCGATTTTTGTGTCCATGCAGATCTGGCCTCCTTTAACCTAACTAAATGTCAATCATGTTGCCTCACTGAGGCTCTTTGTGCCCATGCAAATTTGGCTTACAATAGCTTAATCAAGGTATTTCCCCTCCCATTTTTACCACTAAAGTTTGACAGCAGTTAACTTTAAACCAGCCAGTGAAATTTAAAGTTTTTATCTTGACCCAATCCAAGTTGGAATGGTCAAACCTCCATCTACCTTGGGGTCCTTTTGTCCATTAAAGAAGGACCCCCAGACCCAGCAAATGGTTCCTCAGATCTTGAGTCCAGATCTCTGCTGGTCAGTACTCTGGTTTCCTTCTGAGAACCCCTGCTACACTCCGCAGGCTTTTCTTCTTGCTCTGTCAGTTCTTGCTCTGTTCCTTGGATCTCAGCTGCGTCTAACCCTGGACCTCTCCAGACCTCAAGTCCCAGATTTAAGGTTGTATGTCCTTCCTCAAAACTTCCCAGTTTCGTCCCTTGTACCTTCTATAAGTACGCCCTCTTGCTGGTGTGTGTGCATGATTGCTTAGGGAATCAGTTCTCAGGTGTCTTTTTATACTTTTATTTTTTTACAGTTTTTATTCTTTTTATTTTATTTTGTATACAATAGAGTTATTTGTCTATGTATGGGTGTGAAAGCTGGACAGTGAAGAAAGCTGATAGGAGGAAAATAGATTCCTTTGAAATGTGGTGTTGGAGGAGAGTGTTACGGATTCCGTGGACTGCCAAAAAAACAAATCAGTGGGTTATAGATCAAATCAGGCCTGAACTGACCCTAGAAGCTAAAATGACTAAACTGAGGCTATCGTATTTTGGTCACGTCATGAGACGACAAGAGTCACTGGAAAAGACAGTCATGCTACGAAAAGTTGAGGGCAGCAGGAAAAGAGGAAGACTCAACAAGAGATGGATTGACTCAATAAAGGAAGCCACAGCCTTCAATTTGCAAGATTTGAGCAAGGCTCTCAAAGACAGGACATTTTGGAGGACTTTCATTCATAGGGTCGCCATGAGTCGGAAGCGACTTGACGGCACTTAACACACACACACACACACACACACACACACACAGAGAGAGAGAGAGAGAGAGAGAGAGAGAGAGATTTGTTTACATTTTCTCTCACTCTCTTTCTTCATAATTTTTTTTTGGGGGGGGGTACCTCTACTGAGATCTACCGTGGTATACAGATCTCGTGTTATTCCTTTCGGGACTCCGAGCTCACTTCTTCAGATGCTATCTTTGTGTCTCAGCCTAACCTACTTCAGAGAGTTCTTGTGATGATAAAATGGGGGGGGGGAGCATTATATATATTGTCCTGAGCTCTATGAGGGAAGGATGGGATACAAATCTAATCAATGGAAATGAAATAGGCTATTTGGAGGCAATAATACACTTTTCCAAGTATGAACACAGCACTGCCTTTTCAGTACTATGAAAATGCAGTGCCTTGGCAACAAGTGGTGTGATCTTAAAGGATGATGATCTGACAGTGAATAACAAATGAAAAGCAAATGCATACATTTACAGCACAATAAACTGATTGTGCACTGGGCTGTGGTGTGGGAAACAAATGCCATTTTTCTTAATAATAGAGCCTAGAATTGTGTTTCACTTTTGAGCAATTGCTCAGAATAGAGATTCATATAGACCACAGGATTCTGTCCACATTATTTTAGATAATTTAATTGGAAAAATACTGGGAAAGTGTTGTTAGTCTATGGAGGCTACTTTTTACACCCAAAGACAAGTTAGTGTTGCATGTCTAAAACTGCCAGTTGTGTGCCTAATTGGACCTGTTATCTCTGCTTTTCAAAGAGAAACAAAAAACATGCTACATATCCCAACATCAATTGAAAGCTACTGGGTATTCAAAGACAGAGAGGGAGAGACAGAGAGAAAGAGAGAGAGAAGAATATAAGAGTAAATGGACAGCTCGCAGAATAAAGCCATTTTTCTGAAGTGGCTTATTTACATATTGGGTATAATTGGCAGCCTAAAATTGGTAGATGTAATCAGACTTGTGTTAATAATTGTGATTAGTTTCATAGCAATCGATTTTTGATGCTGGGTTTTTTCTCTCCTGCTGAATGAAACAGTGACGAGAAAAGGCTGGATTTAATCATTACCTTTTATTTGCCTTTGCTTTAAAGCACTGAAGACAGCAATCCTAAGAAGATCAACTCTGAATCCTACTTAGGTCTATTCAGTGGGGCTTACTCTCAGGCAGCTGTCCTTAGGACATGTGAATATATCACACATACAAATATGGCAGATTGGTGAGTGTCAGGCCGACTTCTCTAATTCATGTTTTGATACAGCATACTCACCATGATGCTAGCTACCATTTTCATGCACTAATTTCTTCCAAATGCCACACACACACACACACACACACACACACGGTAAGATCTGAAATTTAACACCACCTGAAGAGCCATCAAAAGCAAAAAATTTCCAGGAAATAATATCTTTCCATATTTGAATTTGCAACTTCGAGAGAAATTCAGGAGGGAAATGCTCTTTGGTAACGACTAGCCCGATATTGGAAGCTAAGCAGGTTCGGCCCTGGGAGACCTCCAAGGAATGGCGACCTCAAGTGATAGCTGCAATTATAGTATGCTTAATTTTGTGTGAACTCACTCTAGCTACAAAATAGAAGTTGCCTCCAGTATAATTCCCAGGGAACCTTATTTCTAGCACAGACAGTGGAGAAATAAGATAAAAGATAAAGTGTTTTAAAAGCTGGTAACGGTGTTTAAAAGAACAAGGTCAATGTCTTAGCCTTGCTAAGTACTGAGTGACCTGTGAACTGTTTGAAGTCAGCTTCTGATAACTCCTTTGTATGATCTGTACCATTTTACCTATTGAGTTCTTGAAGTTCTTACAATGTTATTGTTAAAGCAAATTCCCTCTTCAAGGAATTAACCAGGTAAAATGTAAAATGCTTTTTCCTCTCCTGCCTTGTCAAAGCCTATGATCTAGATTTAAAAATTTGGTTCCCCAGAGTCTGATATATAAAAATCACATTTAGGATTGATTCACATAACCATTTAGGTGCCTTGAGGTCCACACAGTGATTTGGTGAATAACTCTTGTGTATGATGCAACATATGCCCAGGTCATGACTCACCAATATCCTGAAAATTGTTGAAAGAGTGGGTTGAACAAAGCATAGGTGATTCATTATCCAGACTTGTGTTCTGTCATTCCATCAAACTAGTTCAGCCCATCATAATTCACTGAAATGGGCAAGTCATGTTCATGTCACACTGTGACAGATGATCATGTGAACAGAGTCCAAGAAGCCTCTGCAGTTGCAATTGAAAGAGAAATTGTGGGGGGAGCCACATTGTTGCAATGATTTTCAAAGTGATCAAAAGTCAGGGCAAGTGGACTTGTTTACTGCTTCTAGTTACAAGCAAGAAAGGATATGATGCTGCTACAGCTATATCAGAGAAAAGAGTGGAAGGAGTACATTAATAGTTGATGTCATTAAAGTAGGAAGCTTTTGCTCAATGAAAGAAAATAATCTAAAACTTCTTAACAACAAAAGCAAATAATAAATTATGTATTTCATTTTACAATCCATTGTTTTGTCTGAGCAAAATAATGTGTTCAAAAAAGTAACTTTGGGGACCCTATCATTTCTCAGTGCAGCCAAGAAATTGAGGTACCCCACTTTTTTAAAAAAAATCCTGTAAATAGAAAATTAACGCATCACAGAAAAATCAAGGAGAGAAGAAAACAGATTAGCAGAAAATAAATCATATAAAACAAAAGTTTTAAATCAAAAAAGTAAAAATTAAAAAAGAATAAAATTGCTTAACGATTGCTATCCATTCAATTCATGGCTAAAGAAAGTTTAGAACCCGAAATCTCCAGGTCCAACTTCAGAATTGTATCATTTCAAGCTGGGACCTGCAAAGAACTTCCTCCCCTTCCCCCACCTCTACTCTGCCCCTCTTCCCCTCTCTCTTTCTCCCCTCACTTTTTTCTGTCTCTCTTCCCCCACTCTTCCCCAACCCATTATTAGTTATTCTTTCCCCCTCTCCTCCCTCACTGGGCTGCTCCGACAGTGGCTCAGGCTTCTCCTGCTGCTGCTGCGACCACCAGTGCTGCCCCCTTGTCTGCCTGGCCACGTCCCTCCCCTGCTCACTTCCAGTATCACCGCCTCAACAGAACCCAGCTGGAGGAACACTGCAGCCTCAGCAGTAGGGATGGCTGAGGGATCAGCCCCTCCTCCCCACGCTGTTGTCACCTCAGTAGAGGGAGAGGGCTGGTGGGTCCCCATTTTTGCTGCCTCAGTAGCTGAGGGGGGCAGAGGGCAGCAGTTTCTGCTAATTTTTCTTTTCCATCCTCTTCCTCCTTGCACACTTCATGCCTTTGAAGAACAGTAGTGTGTGCTAGTGCAGACAACTGTTCTATGTTTGGGTTTGTTTTTTTTAAATCCCCTCCTTTTTCACTTTTAGGATTTTCCTACAAACGTGGGTCTCCTCCCAGGTTTGTAGAAATATCTCTTTTGTCTCTACAAAAGAGATATTTCTCCTGATCCACAGATTTAAGTATCTGCAGATGAGGCCATGTTGAGAATCAGATGTATTAAAGATCTTGAGCATTTTATAGCATTATTTGCTAAAGCATAACACATCTTATTTCAATCTATCTATAGTGATTAATGACCCTGAATTTATTATAAATACTGTTGCATTGAGAATTTAAAAAATTAATGAGGATTTCCAAGCTGGAACTTAGAATACATGCACTGACCAGAGACAGTAGCTGCAGTTGCTTCTAACCAGTTATAATTTATAAAAGTTTGATGCTCTTTAGTTTAAAAATTATTCAACAATTTGTTAATGGTATAATGATAATGAAAGTCAATTGCCCCTAGCATATATTAGAATGCAGTCTTTGATTACAATGGCTCTCATACAAGGCTACTCCTGTGAAGTGCAAACCAACTCCTTCCCCTCAATACCAGAGTTCCACTCTTGTCTCACTGGCAAGGATGCTCTACAAAGTTCACCCAGTAATGTATTGCTTGAGAACTGAGACAATCACCAGCCTAGTTGCCAATAAGGCATCAGTTGGATCCCCAAGATGTATGATGAGATGCCTTTGTATTTGTGTGGTTTGCAATTGAGAGGAGATTCTAGAACCAGGGAAGAACCAGTGTTGCTGAGTCAGCATCCTTCCCTTCCAACCCTACCTAATATGTCCTGTCATGCAGGTGAAAGAATCAGAGGGGCAAAAACAAACACTATACAGACTCTCTGATATGGAGCTGTTCTTACAGATACAGGCAGCATCTATCAACGTCCTAGCAATGAAGGTGCAGAGGCTCCAACTGGACTTTCCAAGTAATCAGAAATGGACACCAATACAGTAACTGCTGGGTGAAATAGATGGCAACATTTGTTCCCATCTACTATACATCTTTGAACACTTATGGGAGTAGGATATGAATTGCATTTACAACGGAGATTCTGGCACTGAGGAGCTGAGAGGGACCATCTAATTTGCTATGCAGCTTAAAGAACAGCTGTGGTAGCTCCATATTTTCATTGTCCAATGTCAAGATTTAATGTGGTAGATAGATGGTACAACAGACAGATCCATACATCAAGATCCACCTGCTTCTGGAGGAATGACGCCTTCTAAAAGAAATTGCTCTGTCAAGAAAAACAAATTCAACATTGTCTACCGTGAAATGTTATATTATAAAATAGACAAGACCCCTTGCAAGTCCAAAAAACTAAACATCTCAGTGTGGCACTGAGAAGAAATACATTTTTGGGAGAGATGGAAATTCCTTTGGGCAAATGGGACCAGGACAACAGGAACATCAAATGGTATTTTTTAAAACTCAGATCTCTCCCTTGATTTGGAGACATGAAGGTCATTCTCCAGATCATCCTATGTCTTCAAAATACTCCATCCATCCTTGAAATGCCCTAATTTGTTTTTATGCTATTATTGTAGATATGCAGTACATTTTCTTTTTTCCCTTTTGGTATATATATATATTGTCACATAATAAAACTATTTTTCCTATTTGATCAGGTCTATAGCGAAGAAAAATCATGTTTATAAGTAACATCATTGGATTACTAAATTATAAAAAATAACATCCATTATAATTCACCATCTGTGGTTAACAATAATATGATTCACCTCCTACAACTCACAACATGTTGTGATAGATCCCAGCCCCCAATTTTGGCCATTTTGTGGTGGTTCCCATTATCTGTTCTCAAAGGTCCAGTAGTGCTCACCTGAAGACAGCCTATCCCTCTTTTGAGAAGAGGCCTGGATATTACTAACTGTGTGTGGGAAAGGCCACCAAAATATTGCTGCAGATGCTCTGAGCAAATTTTCTTAATCAAATAGCTGATGGGTATATAAAGGAACACATGTTAAAGGAATTCATCATAATTAGAAAGGAATAGGCTTCATCTAAGAGAATAGAACAATATATCTATGGCCTTGCACATTCAAACACAACCATAGGTACGAGCATGGAGGAGTGGAGGTACTGTGGACTCTTTCCCCCAGAGGCTCCTTTCCCATAGGACTGCCAAAGTGTTCCTGGAGCAGGATAAAAGTGCATCATTTTCATGTCTGCTTGGAATGCTTTCAGAAGTGACTGCTGTTGCAAACATGATGCTGGACTACTTGAACCATTGGTCTGATTCAGCATGACTTGCAATTTAATATGTCACTACATTTTACTGCTAGAGCAGAATTTGAATTGGGGATCATCTGGAAGTTAAAGACTAGATCCCATGTTCATTCAGATATCGATTAAGATTAATCAAAGTTTTTAATATATATAATCCAGAACAAAGCATATATGTACACTTTTACGAAGCATACACACACACATATACAAAGCATACACAGAGAGAGAGAGATTTATCTAAACATTGAGTTGATCTATCTTATAGAAATGACATTGGGAAGAAATAAGGAATTCCAAAGGTCAGGGGTTCATTGTGATTAATTAATTAATCCTTTGATGGCATTTGAAGCTGTGGGTGTGATTGAAGGCTGGAAGCAAAAAGAGGAAGAGATGTTCTGCAGTCAAATCTAGCTGATGAAAGCCATCTTGCCACTATTATTCCATTCCCTTGTGACAATAGTTTTATGCTGTACCCATTGCTAGAATACACAAAGGCTTTTTTAAAAATTCAAGTACATAATTGGATCCATCTGTGGCTGCATCTTGTCTTGATAAATTCTAAGCACTTTGCATATTACCATGAAAATCAACCCAAATAACTTACATTTTTGTATGAGAAGAACTACAATGGCTTTTTTCTTCAGGAATGAAGACTTCAGTCATACACACACATATTTGGGAGAAAGCAGCATTGAAATTAATGGGAGTTACTGTTGAAAAGTCATGCATAGAATTGGTCTTTATGACTCAAATATGCCATGCTCATAGGTTTCTCATGCCCAGATCTGTATTCTACACTAAGAAATAAACGAACAAAAATCTGCACCAAATGTACTAAATTGTGGTGCTCAGAAAATATAGGGATTCTTTTTACTGCAAATGAGATAGATTTACATGTTTCTGCTCATCAATATATTTAATTATCAATACGGCCCCACATGTGGATGCTTAAATCTGTGGATTGGTACCCTGTAGACTCAAAACACACATTTCTACAAACCTGGGGAGATGCTCAGGTTTGCAGCAAAATCCTAAAACTAAGGGGGGCTGTTACAAAAAACCCCAAACAGTTCACTGCACAAGAGGTGCATGAGGAGGGTGGAAGCGTAGCCCCATTGGATGCTGAGGGTGCACCCCTGGAGGAGGCATAGGAGGCGGACAGGGCAGAGAGTGACAGATACCACAACCCCCAGCTGCCAAGGCCACATTAGTGCATACAGGCAGAGGAGGAGGTGTGAAACTTTCTACCACTTTTGGCTGCTGAGGTAGTAGCACTGGGGACAGGCAGGGAAAGGAGCAGCAGGAGCTGTTGCTACCCCCTGGCCACCAAGGCTGTAGTGCTGGAGGCAAGTGGAAAGGAGGCATGGGAACTGCCATCCTTCCTTAGCTAATGAGGTGGTGGCTGCAGCACCAGGAGTACATAGGAGAGTGAAGAGCAAAAGCTCCCACTTTCCCCTTCCACCACTGATCCAACAGAGCTGCCCTTGATGGACTAGAAGCTGAAGAAGTCCCCATGGGATGCAGGCTTCTAAATATTGAATAAGTTAGGCATATATGCGTGATTTCTCTTCATTCCGATAATTTCTTCTTCACATTAACTGTATTACATAATTTATTCTGCTTCAAGGAAGGAACAGATACTGAAATCTCACTATGGGCCTTTGCCACATGTTGTAGTTTTTGCCATATTGCTAAGGATCCATGACAGATAATATGAACACTTGAAGCTGCCTTACGGTGAGTTAGATTATTGGTCTTTTTTGTAGATCCCAGCATTAAATGTGACACCTTCTGCATGCAAAAGTGTACTCTACCACTAAGCCACAGCCCCTTCTGAACTTATGGTAGCATGAATACCAACCACAGAACCACTGCTGCTCTACAATGACTTATGCAAGGCACTGAAGCCCCACCCCATATATGAAGGAACAGACTCACAATCTCTTCCCAGTTCCTTCTAACTGTGGGGTCAGAGAAACTCCACAGCCACCCCACTTATCTCGGTAGTGCACCCCTTCCTCCACTGCCCAAGGGAGCCAATTACAACCTGGGTAACCATCAACTGCCATCAATGATTCTTAGAAGTATTTCCTGACAGATATCGAACACTTCACATGTCATTTAGAATCCCCATCTAGTTGCTGCTCCTCCTGCTACCTTTCTACAATCAGAGGCGATATATCACAACTTCTCACTTTAGAGCTCTTGTGCTCTATGCGAGCTTCTCTGATTCCCCTACCCCCAACTACACAGAGATAGCTAGACCGAATTGGTGTGGTGAGCTTCCAGAGATCAGAATTAGAGAGTTAAAATATAAGAAAGTTTAGTACATTAATAAAAGAATACACATGTTCAGTTCAAAGTTTCGAGCTTAGCAAGGGAACAAAGAAAAGGTAAAAAAAACATGCAGACATCTTAACCTTCTCTAGGGTATCTTCTCTCAGTACTTCCTAACGGATGTTTGATTTAGGATAGATGAGCTTTACTTGAAGTTGCAGTAAGTTTGATTTCATCATTACTTTAGATCTTCAGATTGGGTCTGTTGTCGATTGTCCCCTACCTTGTAGATAAGATGGTCCTTTGGTTGAAATTTAGTCCATCATGGTTTGTGTACATCCAAGGAGCTGCCCAAAATTGAAGAGAAGCACTCCCCAAAGCCATGTCCAGAAGTTTTATAAGCTGTCTTTCTTCCCCCTCTTTGGGATGGCCATCCTATCCCAAACGAAAAGATTTCCTTGTATCACTTTAGTTTTTCCAGCTGTATGGCTCTCGGTATGATTTACTAGCAGAAGATGGAGATAGTAAGCCATTAGCACAACTAAAAAGCTTGAATGCTCTGGGCTGGGAGTTTGACTGCTAGTATCTCCAACCCCCTCTTTTCTCTCAGCTATCAATCTGCAGCAGGGCTCCTGTTCATGGACAGAGAGTAGTCACAAGAATTGGATATTGGGGTGAATTCTTGGGCAGAGGGTATTTATCAACACCATACATTAGTACAATCATGATGATCATGCCAGCTGCCATGATCATCATGGGCATAGTGTGACTGCTTAAATTGGTAGTGTACCCGAAAGCTTTCTGCTGTGTTTGTGCTCAAAAAACACACAAGATGTGTAGTTCCTTCACAAAATATGTCAGTAGTCAGTGTCCATGCCTACTGATTTAGTTACCACCAATGAGAGACAGCTGTAAGATTTGGGTGGGATTTGGATACAGAATGTTGAAATGAGATAGAAATGCTACACACCCCTTAGTATTCAGTTGATTTGGGAAATCGATTGATTTCTACATGATCTGGCTCCCAGAAACTACAACAAAAACTAGTGCAATATATGAATTGTAGGGATTATTGTTGGCGCGCACTGTAAATTTGTTAGTGCATGGAAACTGCCAGGTACTACTGACCTACAAGATGTGCTAAAGGGACACTGGCACATGATCTCATTCCCCGTTCTTACCCCTTTAATGGAAAATTTGCCTGCCTATTGAAACTTACTTGAAACTTGGGTTAATTATTTTTAACCTTAGAATGGGAGCTATAATTGGTTTGTGGCATGTGCAGCCTGAACAACACAAGTAAACACAGACTAAAGCAATATTTTCTTAGAATATGTGTTAGTGAAATCATTTGCAGCCAAAAATTTAGAGCCACTATGGGTCTTTTAATACATCTTAATCATCCATTTTAGTAATCTGAAAAATGCCTGCAACTAGTCAATGAATTGTTTTAAGTGTTATTGTATGCTATTTCATTCTACAGTTTTATATTCATAATTAGAATCAATGTGGCTCAGAGTTCTTAGCTGTCATTCTCTCTTTGTCTTTCTAACACAATGACACACACTCCTTACTTCTTTGACCCAATGGGGCAATTAAATGGCTATTTTCCACTGAAAAGATAGAGGTATTTTTTGCATGGGTACTTTGACTCATGTTCGCCCGTAGACTGACTCGGTTGTTCCTTGGAATTATGCATGAGTTTTCCATCCCTCAGAATTGACCTTGCGCTAAGCCCGCACAATGTCCAGGTCTTCCTGATCTTGTTTTAACATGATTTTTCAATCTTCTCTGATATCAACCTGAGTCAAATTGTCGCCATTACCATGTATAATCAAAGCTCAGGTATGTCTGCCTACACCTCCACATGCCCCTGTTCTCCAGCTCCTCCTCCAGCCAACCTTTCAGCCATCTCTTCTGCAATGCCCTGGGAAGCCATACCGGAGAAGGAGCTGGCCATGTGGCTGCCTCCTTCTCTGGCCACCCTCCACTGATTTTTTTCTCCTGGTATGATGATATATCAATATATTATTAAAAATATAAATAAAATTGAAGAGAGAGTCAGCCAAGGCTAGACTGGGCACTCCCCCACCCCCTGCATTTGGGTGATGAGTTACCCAGGGGAGGGAAGCAGGTGAGCATCTTCCTTCAAGTTTATTTATATTTTCAATGATATATTGAAGGAAAAAAATGGGACTTGGGTTATAAAATGACTTATAAAACAGCACTTGGGTTTCTCCCAGTCACCCCATCCCCTTTAAAGAGCTTGGGTTGTAAAATGGCTTGCAAAAAGGCACTTGGTTTTCTCTCACTCACCCCGTCCCCTTTAAAGAGCATGGGTTGTAAAATGGCCACTTGCCGGGGGGAAGATGGGACCTGGTGGTGGTGGTGACATTTTTATCACAGTAAGCACTACAACCAGTTACAAAGCAGCATTTTCAAGGGGTGAGGACTCAGACACTTCTGGATTTTTGCTGGTGATTCTGCACTGCTTATGATACTCCAGGACTTTCTTCAGGGCAAACAACACCATACATAGCTTTTTAGAATTCGGACCAGAGAAGTGTGGGTCAAGAGAGCAACAAACCCAAGGTAAAATTCCCATGCATAAAAGACCAGAAGCTACTTTTAAATAAGAATGATGCTTAGTGTCACTTTTCCATTTTCAAAGGGCAGTCACTCTTCTTGGTTTCTTTGAGAACAGTCTAAAGCTAGGTTTACTCAGAAGTTAATCCAATTTTATTTAATGAGGCTTGCTCACAGGATTACTGATAGATCTGGCTAAAATTTGGCATCTGTTTTGAACTCAACAGCATCTAATCCAATTAGGTCTCAGAGTCTTCCTGTGTTCCGTTTTTCAACATCTACAACCTTCATACTCAGGTCTTCTCCACCATGCCCTGAAATGTCTTTGTCTGTTCCCTCTCCTTTAAAAAAAAATAAAAGTAGGTTTTCCCAGCTGGTATAGTTTTATAAACTATGTTGCATATACGAAAGGCAGGATATAAATGTTTCAAAATAAATATTTTTTTGTATTGCCCATTCCAGCTTGATGAAGAATTCTGGATAACCTGGAAGCTTGCTCACTACTTTGTAGTAGTTTAGTTGGTTCTAATATAAGATATTGTTTAGGCTTTTTCCCCTTCAAGCGGGGCTTTTTGCCCAATAGGGAACAGCGAGGCTGCCCCAGCTAAAAAGCAGGCGCAGCACCGCCGTTCCCGGCGCCAGCGTACCGGGCTGAACCAGGATAGGGAGACGCCCTGCACCCTCCTGTGCCTGTGCGGCCACTGTACACCGTATCACGAGATGTAAACATGAGATTGCACACATTTATGCTGGCGGTGGGGTCAGGCTGCCTCCTAAGAGGTTTCAGCCCCCCCTTTCAGGAATGGGCTGTAAATATCACAACTAGAGTGCTTCATTTGGGGAAAAAAATATGGAACTTTAACATTCATTGACATTCTAATGATTCACAAAATCACAAAAATCACAAAATCACACAAGGTTGGAAGAGACCACAAGGGCCATCCAGTCCAACCCCCTGCCATGCAGGATCCCACAATCAAAGTGCTCCCAACAGATGGCCATCCAACCTCTGCTTAAAGACCTCCAAAGACGGGGACTCCACCACCACTCCGATTCAAATCAGCAACTTGAAATTTCAGTATTTGCTAACATTCAGCTATGTAGTTGAATTAATATGCCTGTCCAAAAATAATATTTGAGATTTTAGGCATATAATTTCAGTATTCATAAAGCTTTTGTTGGAAATGATAAAGCTTAATTTTAATTTTATATAGCTAATGGATATTCTCCACAAACCTTCAATCCTATATATTAAGTTTTACCCCACCCCTAAGCTCTCATAAAGTTCTCTCCCTCCTTCTCTCTTTTTGCTTTTGCTTTCTATCACACTTGTTCCACATAAAATGCACTTTCATATACATAAGTGCATGAAACAAACAATATGTGATAATTGTACATAAGCACTTTTTGCTGAATGGACATGTGCTCTTAAGCCATGGTTGACTATAACTGAGCTGGTTGCAAAAAAAGCAGTAAAGTTGGACACGTGCCACAGCCACAGCCAAAATAAATAAAGGGCCACTGTCCTAAGAGCACTACCATTATCATTTTGGTGGAGCACCCACAAAGGTTAAAGGCAGCATGAGCAAATTCTCAATTGGCATGCCCTGCCTGTTCAGGTTAATGAGGCTCCAAAATCCTGCCAGGCCACAGGCAGGCTCCTTGTTATGTGTAAACATGTGATTATCACACATCATGACAACCAACATCAAGACTTTTGGGGCATCTTGATTTCTAAAAGGACATAACATATGAAACAATCCATATGGAAGATAAGTACAAGCTTCTGAGAAATGTGCTCTTCCTCATAAGCCATGGACACACTTCAAAATGAAAACTACAGCTGCTTAATAAGTTCAGTGAGAAGAATGTAAAGTGATAAGCCTTCTGTTTATTTCCCCAAAGTTCAGTTCTCTGCTCACTTGAATGCCAGTTGGCAAATAGCTGTGCCAAATAATAGGGTTGGTGTCTCTGGAAGAAGATTAGTTCAGCATTCGTGCTCAGTGAGTGTTTGGCTGTTGCACAGAATCCCAGCAAGGAAGTCAAGTGTAGGGATATCTTTTCTGATGTGGACACCTGAAAACAAGATTGGGGCATTCAGTTGATTGCACAAAAGCCACCAGATGATCACTCCTTCCACATTTCCAGTGCCAGCCTTGGCTGGATTTGAAACGCAGGCATATAAGGGTCTAAATACCATTATCCCCCCACAACAAGCACATTTTTTCATAGCATGCAAAGCTTTCTCTGTGCCATATGCATAAGAATTTTTAATACCTCTTTAAGAAAAGAAATGAATAATACACTACTATATGAATGGCATAGTGTATCATAAGCACTTATGTGCTACATTTAATAGGAACACCTCATAGCTCCTCATGGAACACCAAGTATACTTGCTCTGATAAAAAAAATATTTCCTATGGTCATCCAATGAACTGAGTGACATTAAAGGAGGTTTCTACTGATTTAAGAGACATTAGGATCTACAGAAATCTCTGTATACTCACTGCTGCAGTGATCTTTAATCTATAGGTTGAGACTCTCAGATAGGTTATGGAGCCTTGTCTGCTAGGTTATGAACCCTTACAGTGCTGCCATTTTTTTTTTGCTGCCTTTGGAAATAACAAGGATGCCATGCTTCCTGCCTCTCTTTGCATGTGTACTGAAAAGAGCATAAGGGCAAGAAGGTGGAGAGGATACGTCCATGGTTCTGACCCTTGGCTTGTTTCTCATTAGAGTACATGTCTTGGTTCTTGACTTGTGTTTGCTGACTGCCCCCACCTCTTTTGGTCTGCTGTCCATAGTCCTGGCTTTGAAAGTTAAAAGCCCCCCTCTTCCCATACTATCCAGCCTGCCAGTTCAGATATTCCTCACATGCCCTGCATTCTGTAATCTCTACCTTCAGAGGTGAGGCAAGTGATGGCCAGAGACAGGGCTTTTTTTATTATTGGCATCTTAACTGTGGAATACCCTTCCCTTTGAGACTTGCTTGGCATCTAATCTACTCTTTTTGGGGGGGGGGCACTAGGCTAAAATGTTTATTTTTTACCCAGACTTTTAATATGATCAAATTTGAGGTACATATGTGTTTTGGGGAAAAGAGGCTTGATTATCTTAGATTTATTTTTTTTAAACCCTGTTCTTAGTATTCCAACAAAATATTATTGGGGGGCATGGATATTTAAATCAGCTTCAAAGTTGCATAATCTATAACAGTTGTTAATGCAAATATCTTATGCTTTGGGCCTTGAGAGCTGAAGACTTGGAAAAGAAAAGCTTTGAAGTGCAAGCCTACCTTTGAACCCATGTTATCTCACTGAGAATGAATTGATCTTACCAGAGATGAAAATTCTGTGCGAAAACAAATCAATTTCAAAAAATAAAAATAAAACCACCCCCAAACCAGGAGGGAAATCTCAAGGACAAATGCAGGAGTTTGGCAGGCAAAGACAACCAGTATCCATGAGGGAGGATGTAGTCTGGGACAGACTTGCCCTGGAAGTGGTCTATAAAGGTACCTACAGAGAACAGAAAAGCATGAGAAACCTTGTCAAATAATCATTTATGAAGTTGGTTTGACTTTAGTACAAGAAAAAAATATTTAAAAAGAACCTAGCTGAAGCTGGCAGACATTTTACAAAGCAGCTTAACTGCAGGCAAGATGATAAAAAATGGGCTTGAGCTTAATCTCCAGACCACCTGGGGTAGGCTCAGCAAATCAAGGAACCAGAACCAATGCCGTGTAACTCCAAATAGGTGAAAAATCCAGCTTGCAGTTCAAAATGCACCATGGAAAATGCTATTGACATTTCATCCACACAATGGAAAAAAGAGTGTGATGCCTGCCTTTGTCAAGAAGACTCACAGACTGAAAGAGTTCACAAAAGATGCAGCACTTTCTTCTCAAACCTGTCAACACACAAACAGTAGTAATTGTTGGTAGTATGTCTGCAGTTTGTCAGTAATTTTCTTTACACTTGAAGTCATCTAAAATGGATGGGTATTTTATGTTGAAATGCTACTGGTTTTACATATGAATCTGTTTAAATAGTGCAGTGTTCTTACACATCCAAATGCCAGAAGGCATGAGGAATTCCCATGGGTTTCAATAGATATTATTTCTTCCCATCTCTCTCAATTTCTAGACAAAGGTAAAAGTATGCAAGCATCACAGTAGGGCACTACAATGTACCAAAGGTCTGTGCATCCCTCCCATATCTGGTTCTCTTTCACGGCTTATGCTATGGTGCATGAGTAACTTTCAACATGCAAGGATTGAGGGAATGCTGTGTCACGGCTCGTGTCGTTAAGGGGTCTACACTCTTAGAATGTATCACTTACTAAGAAGTGAAGTTATCTTATTCAGCGAGACTTTACAGACAGGAGTCAATGATAATTCCTACTACTGTAGGCTTTCTATTGAAGTGTGCCAGAAAATTTATAAACAATGGACTTCCTTGCATGTGAATATATACATACTCTCAAAACGTGTCATAAAATACATTATGATATATGCAAGCAGTTTCAAACTATCTTTATAAGCAATTTCTATGTTTCATAATATTTCTCTCTATGAGAGTTTAAACCTTTCAACTTGTATTTCTATTTCATTTAGTATACCACAGTTACAGAAACTTGTAAAAACATGGTTAGTGTATAATCATTACAGAATCCCTATCAAAACATGATTAATATAATGGGAGGGAAGATATGATTAGTAAAAACATCTTAAAATCATTTCAGGTATCATAGCAATATTTCAGGACAAAAGACATGCTTTTGTCTTGCCCGGTCATCTGTAAATCATCTTAACTTCATGGGAACTGAATTTATATTCAGGATATTTATGTTTCAATATGTGTTATCTTTACTCAATGCTGTGTGTAGAGGATAGAATTCCATAAGCTTCGTATTTAATCTATTCTATGTTTATGGACTTTTGATCATTGTTAAGATCCGGAATGCTACATACATGCTGAAAGTATGTGTGTATTTTAACAGTCAGCAATGCAGAGCTTATGTGTTATGTATAATTCATTATGTGTAAGCTTAAGGCTGTATTAATGTTCTATGGAAGACTCAGTTATTCTCTGGCTTTGCCAATTTCAGAGAATATGTTTACTTGGTTAAGAGTCTCCATAAATAAGCCTAATTGGTTCTGTATATGTTTTATGTAAGCACTGCATTATATGTGCCTTGTGCATTATATGTGCCACAGAAAACAGAGATCTTCCTTTCTTTTCAGGAATATCTCTGGCCTCTTACCCTGAGAAAGTTCTGAAGCCCTTCTATTATTTCGAAAAGACTTCTGAACAGATCCAGGGAATTATCTATATAGGATCTATATTGGATATACAATCCTCATGCCTGCCAGCATTTGGAAAGCCAGGACAGGATAAGACAGATCTTCTTTGAGGTTCCATTAATCCTTGCTAGGATCAATTGAGGCTCAATATACCAAATATGGTGAAGATCCAATACACTTGCTGAACTGAATTCCCTTTCAAAAGGTATTTCTAGCTTTAGGCAAGAAGACTGTAAATCTGTTCCATAGTATGCAAGAGATGGTGAGAGAGTGAGGCCTGACAACCAGAGTTGTCTTCCTTCAATCTTCTTAGGTTTTACATCTTTCAAGATGGAGAGAGCAAGGCCAGACAGCTGAAGCTGTCCTCCAGTTACTCTCTGCCTTCTGGCAGTTTGGTTCTGGCTTTTATTCTCTCAGACCAGCGGTCATCTGAGCTGAGAGACCAGAAGCTTCTGCCCTGGGTTGCTACTCTAATACCTATATCCCTGCAATTGGCCACACATGGTGGTGTGCCATTGTCACTTGGTCTGTGAAGAAAGCATTACCATGTTCTTGGCATTGAGTCATAAAGTTCACAAGTACAAGGTTACCATCTGTTATACTGTTTGAAGACTAGGTCTGAATCATTAGATTAGCATTATTGGTAGCATTATTCCCTCCTCGCGCGGTAGCTATCAGAGGGGCTAAACTCCCAGGCAGAAATGACCGTCTTGTTAATGTCAAGAAGAGGCGAAGAACCTCGGATAAGTGATGCTGATATTCTTCCAGACACAACAATCAAGCAGTCAACATTGCATATCATAACCTTGTACTCTTGTAGTTTATTTATCTCAGAATACTGAGAATAGTCTTAGCCAGCAACTCAGTAACATCATGACCTTTACTCTACTTTATTTACTACATCAACAATTCTGTTCAGAGAAATAAGTCTCTATAAACCTTTTTGTTAACCTTTACTTTTATGCTTTACTCATGAGATTCATAGGGAAACCACAGGTACAGGCTCCCTATCACTCAGGTCTGCAACAGCTGTGGACAGGAATATGGGCGATATGGGCAGACCTCTTGTTGATCCTAATGACCTATGCCCATGATCCAAGCAGGAAGTAGGGAACAGAGCCTTACGCGTAAATGTACATGGGCACTGATTCTGTGGTGGGATCATATTGTGCCCATCATTAAACGTTAAAGAATTGGGAACCACAACAGAGTAAATGGAAACCGTGATCTGTTCTCCTGATCATCAAATTTATGGAGCTACTTAAAGGGCTGAGACAGTTTCTCCACACTTGAGGGCAAACATTCATTTTGTCATGAGTACGCTGCAGGATAAGCATAAGTACAATACACACACCCAATGCATAGTGTTTCTGAAAAATGGCATGCAAATAAAGTTAATCAGATGCAGCTGAAATATGCAAATGTGTGATATGGCCATCATTGTCAAACAAGTGACTCACTACTTGCTTAATTAGCAGTACTCTGTGATTGTATATTATAGCTGCAATCCTAAACATGCTTACTAGGAAGTCGGTTCTATTGAATTCTGCAGGCATTCTGAATAAACAGGCATAGGATCAAGATAAAAGTGGTAACTGATGAAGATAATGTGAGCAAAAATACTGGCTGCACATTTCTATCTCATCTTGAAGAAACCAGATGTTATGGGATATCATGCAGCATTATACTTGTGGAGAACAAATGCTTTGTTTTTTCAGAACATCCCATTTAAAAAAACCACAAAAATATCTGAAAGCAGAGATGCAACATGCTCTGTGTGCTCTGTTATTTCAGGACATGACCCACAAAATGAACAGTTATCAGGTACCTAATGTTTCAACATGTGTCAAATGACAAAGGAGGGGTAATTATCCAACACTACCAACTGTTTCATTGATTCCCTTCTTTGGAGAAGGGAATTAATATGCAGAATTAATGCAGGTTTATTTCCACATACCTTTGTTTCGGCTATGCCAAATTATATGAAGGTACTTTCTACTTCATAGCAAAGAAAGAATAAGGGTACATGAGAGCAGTCACAGTTAATTGTGTGTTTGAACACCTGATTTATCAGTGTATACTTTGGCTGGCCAGATGTCTGAGAATTCAGAGCCAAATCAGACATTACCATGCAAACTCATAAGAGTTTATTGTCGAAGGCTTTCACAGTCAGAGTTCATTGGTTCTTGTAGGTTATCCAGGCTGTGTAACCGTGGTCTTGGAATTTTCTTTCCTGACGTTTCGCCAGCAACTGTGGCAGGCATCTTCAGAGGATTAACACTGAAGGACAGTGTGAGACACTGTCCTTCAGTGTTAATCCTCTGAAGATGCCTGCCACAGTTGCTGGCGAAACGTCAGGAAAGAAAATTCCAAGACCACGGTTACACAGCCCGGATAACCTACAAGAACTCATAAGAGTTTGTTTTTTTTAATGAAAAGTAGTTGTTGGAAGCTGCAACTTTGTGGAGGACAAGGGAAAGGGTAAAGCACCAACATCCCCTGTGCTCTACCACTCAAGCTGGCAGCCTCCAGTGGCTGTTAATGCTGGTACGATCCTCACAAATCTGTGCTCGAAAATTGAACTGGCTCCATTGCTCACAGTTAGGGTTGCTGTGAATTTTGCTGCAAACTTGTTCAACTGTTGGGCTTTCCACATTCAGAGGAGGCAATCAGATGTGCGCTGACTACTCTGTGTGTTCACTTTGTTTATAATGGTTGTGATTGCCGGCCAAACTGGTTTCCATTGGGTTTTTCCAAACTGTGCATGTGCACAGATGCTGCTAATCCAAACTGATAGATGGCCATTAGTGTCACAATGACTACCGAAGAGCAGGATTTTATTGAAACACAGCATTTATTAATGACTGATTTATATGATTTGTGAGTGATCCAATTCTCTGTTTGAACAAATGCCTAATGAGCAGAGCATTTATGCAACAAGACCTCAAGTGGGCTATAGAGAATATGCATGTGCGAAAAACCAATTGCACTGTACCGCATGGTTAGTAAGGAATACAGTGAAACAACATGCCAAACACCCATGGACAGATTGATCAACTATAGGGCTGTGCAAAAAACCAAAAATCAATCTGCTAAATTTCAGGTTCAGGTTTATTGGACCCAATTTTTTCTTGTAAACCCAAAATAAGCTGAATATCCATACCAGTAAATATGTGAATTTGGCTTATTTCCAAGTTTACCGGAACAATTAGGGCCCATTTACAGTGAGGGGAAAAAAGTATTTGATCCCCTGCTGAATTTGCCCATTTGCCCTCTGACGAAGAAATGACCAGTCCATAATTTTAATGGTAGGTTTATTGTAGCTGTGAGAGACAGAATAGCAACAGGAAAAACCCCAGAAACCCAGAAGACAAAAGTCAGAGATTGATGTGCATTATAATGAGTGAAATAAGTATTTGATCCCTTTGCAAAAGATGACTTAGTACTTGGTGGCAAAACCCTTGTTGGCAATTACAGAGGTCAGACGTTTCTTGTAGGTGGCCACCAGGTTTGCACACATCTCAGGAGGTATTTTGTCCCACTCCTCTTTGCAGATCCTCTCCAAGTCAGTAAGATTTCAAGGCTGATGTGTAGCTACTCGAACCTTCAGCTCCCTCCACAGATTTTCGATGGGATTAAGGTCTGGAGACTGGCTAGGCCACTCCAGGACCTTAATGTGCTTCTTCTTGAGCCACTCCTTTGTTGCCTTGGCCATGTGTTTTGGGTCATTGTCATGCTGGAATACCCATCCTCGACCCATTTTCAATGCCCTAGCTGAGGGAAGGAGGTGCTCACTCAAAATTTGATGATACATGGTCCCGTCCATCGTCCCTTCGATGAGGTGAAGGTGTCCTGTCCCCTTAGCAGAAAAACACCCCCAAAGCATAATATGTCCTTCTCCATGTTTTATGGTGGGGATGATGTTCTTGGGGTCGTAGGCAGCATTCCTCCTCCTCCAAACACGGCGAGTTGAGTTGATGCCAAAGAGCTCGATTTTGGTCTCATCTGACCACAACACTTTCACCCAGTTCTCCTCTGGGTCATTCAGATGTGCATTGGCAAACTGCACATGGGCCTGTACATGTGCTGTCTTGAGCAAGGGGACCTTACGGGCTCTGCAAGATCTCAGTCCTTCACGGCATAGTGTGTTACCAACTGTTATCATGGTGACTATAGTCCCAGCTGCCCTGAGATCATTGACAAGTTCCCCCCGTGTAGTTCTGGGCTGCTTCATCCCCTTTCTCATGATCATTGAAACTTCACGAGATGAGATCTTGCATGGAGCCCCAGACCGAGGGAGGTTGACAGTTAGGGTTGTCACCTTCTCACCAAGCTGCTTGGCAATAGTCTTGTAGCCCAGTCCAGCCTTGTGCAGGTCTACTATCTTGCCCCTGACATCCTTGGACAGCTCTTTGGTCTTGGTCATGGTGGCTAGTTTGGAATCTGATGGACTGATTGCTTCTCTCGACAGCAGAACCCTTCCCTAACCCTAACCCTAATCTGGCTGGTTGATAGGGGATCAAATACTTATTTCACTCATTATAATGCACATCAATCTCTGACTTTTGTCTTCTGGGTTTCTGGGGTTTTTCCTGTTGTTATTCTGTCTCTCACAGCTACAATAAACCTACCATTAAAATTATGGACTGGTCATTTCTTCGTCAGAGGGCAAACGGGCAAATTTAGCAGGGGATCAAATACTTTTCCCCCTCACTGTATAGGGATTTTTTGAAGCTCCTGGGGGGGGCATTTTTGGAGGTAGAGCCCCCAAGTTCACAGCAAAGCTTGAAGGAACTCTTTTTGCATGGGAAATTGAATTTTCCCACACTTGTAAATTGGGACATTGAGTTTTCCCACACTTGTAATGGCCACTTCCTCCCTCCCTTAAGAACTCAATTTCCCATGATTAACTGCAACCTTGCAGTCAACCATGAGGAAGGAAGCAGACAGGGACCATTACTGCCAAGTCTAAAAAGGTAAGTACTTTAAAAATTCTCCTGGGGGCGTATTCTTGGTGGTAGAGTCCCTAAACTCACAGCATAGCTTGAAGGGACTCTTGTTGCATGACCCCTGAGGTTTGGTGAAGATTGGGTAAGGGGTCCGATTTTATGGGGTCTGGAAGGGGTCGCCCCCCCTCCATAGAGAAATATTGCAAACTTTTCAATGTTTCTCTATGGAGGGTGGTGACCCTTTCCAGACCCCATAAAATCAGACCCCCTTACCCAATCTTCACCAAACTTCAGGGGTTGTGCAACAAGAGTTCCTTCAAGCTATGCTGTGAGTTTGGGGACTCTACCTCCAAAAATGCCCCCCCTAGCCGAACCAGAAAAGCCGAATAATTATAATAATTATTCGGCTTTTCCCAGGAATTGCCTATTTGGCTCGGCTGATTCAAGTGTTTTTTTCCCAGTAAACCCAAGCCGAAAATAAGCTGAAATGGCAATTTTCTGCTTTATTTTCAGCTTGGGTTTACTGATATGCACATCCCTAATGAACTATCAAACTGATAATCAAAAAAATCAGGTCTATAACTGGCAAAAAGGATGTGAGCCAAACAGGCAGTTGTTTGACCATTCCTACTCATAATGCCCATTTTCTCCTGATCCAATCATGCATACTCTTCTATTGTTGATATATTCTCAGTGGAAAGTTCTCTGTATTTTTGAGTTTATGTGTTGCTTTTGCATCTGCACAGTTAGCAGTGTCCATTGGTCATCACTGCACTAAGCATTTTGCTGAAAGCCACTGTTAGTGGGTGCACAAAATTATAATACAGAGCATTGTGACACAATGCAGTAAATCATAAATACCGAAGATTATGCAAATATAACAGTGCAATCTAAGCAGACATACACTCTTCCAAGTCCATCAGCCTCAGTGGACTAAGAAGGATATAACTATGCTTAGTATTGCATTATAAAATTACTATTTGTATTAGCTTAAAAGAAGACAAAATATTTAAGGGCTGGTTCATTAGAACTGGACAAAGGGACATGTCGCTAAACCGTACGTTCACTCTACTATCTTTCTCTTGCGTCTGTCTGTCTCTGTCTGTCTGTCTGTCTATCTATCATCTATCTAGTACTGTTCATACAACTATAGCCTTGTGCAGAAAATAAAGGAATAAAAATGCCTTACTTAGTGTTATTCTTTGGTATTTAATTATTGCCCCTATAAATTGTGCCATAGACAGTGTAAGAGAATTGTATCTGATAGTAGCCATGTCATCTGCAAGATGCCTCATTGAACATTTCCATATTTTTAAATAAAGGAGTAATTAAACTGGCCCTCAGCTAACAGTGTTCTGTAGTGGTTAGGCTAGGATCTGGGAGACTAAGGTTTGAATACCTTTCTGCAATGGAAGCTTGTTGAGTGACCTTGGGGTAGTCAAATACTCTTGGCCTACCCTACATCACAGAGTTGTTGTGAGGATTAAATGGAGGAATAGAGAACCATGTCAGCTTGGGTCCTCATTGGGGAGAAAGGTGGAGTATAAATGAAGGAAGTAATTAAACAAACAAATGTGCAGAACAGATTTGATTTCAAAGTAGTGGTAACAATAACTAAAGCCCAGTACTGAGCAAAGAAATGTCATAAGACATTGGTGTTTCTGTGTGCATGCTCAAATTCTGTAAGATATATGCTGGCTTCCATGCAGGCAAGATTCTGTGTTGTGGAGCATCTCCAAGTCTGGATGTCCTCTAATTTGAAATGTCCTGATAGCCAAAATGTGCTTTGATTGGGGAATTAGCACACAGATGGCAATTACAATATTTATATAGCGAGATGCAACCAATGTATACCAAAGCCCGTATCTGTGACCTAAGAATAATGACAGAGGCAAAGGATTCCAAGTTAAGAGAGTTTATGTAATTCAAACATTCAATGTGGCAACACAAACATACACACACAGAGTCTAGGAACAAAAGGTGGTAAAAAGAGACTTTTGCCAATGTGGCAGGCTTAAAATGGTGGGGAAATACTTCACCTGTCTTGGAGCGAAGTTGTCCTGAGTTCCGTAGGCTAAAGGAGGGGGGAGGGGTATGGATTCCCGTGGCGTACCCAGCAAGGCTGGGAAGCTGGGTGGTCTGGCATTGCTACTCAGACCGACAGAGTGACAGCAAGTATGGAGGGGAAGACCTAAGGTGGGGGTATGGACTTTTGGGGACTCCAGTTATACCTTTCTCTGGGGGTGGGGTAATGAGATTACCCTGGTGGTTCCCACTGTAACACAAAAAAGGTGACAAAACAACTAATGGTTGGCTGCTGGGGTGTGGAGGTTGGGCAATTGAACAAACTATTCTAATTCCAGTGATTTGTGCAATACTAAAAGGGTCAAGAGTTGATTGAAGATGGGATTATTAATCATACACAAAGGCGCTCTTAGCTTTCTCCGGGGTGCGTCACTTTGCATAGCCGGAGGAACGATGTTTAGCTGTTCTCTTAATGTCTGTCGATGGATCGTTGATCGTCGCTGATGATGTAAGGGGAGGAAAGGTGTCGATGGGTGCTACGTGCATGACTGCTCCCTGCAATATGGCTTCCACTAGAACAGGACACACAGGAACATGGATTCCCTCTGGTTCTCTGGAGGGACCGTCTTGGCTGCTGTCCTTTGACTGCCGGTTTTGCGGGATGATGAGGAGCCCTTTCCGTGGTGGTACAGGCTTGCCGCTTGGTCTGGAGAGGCTGCTGCATGCGTCTGCTGGGGTTGCCATGACCAATCCAGGATATTGGCACTTTGTTTCCTTACAGTCCTGTCCTACCTGTTCTTTCAAGAGTGGAACTACACCAGTGGTTCCCAACCTTTTTTTGACCAGGGACCACTAGGACTTTTTTGTTCGGTGCAGGGACCCAAGGTTCAAAATTAAAATTCCGAGAATTCGAAAATAAACTTTAATCATAACTGTTAGTTAAACATTAAACTTAGAATAATATTTGAATATATTTTTATAATAGAGAACTTTTAATTGAAAATATTAATTTATTATGGGTTTATAACTTTGTTTCGCAGACCTTAATTTAGTTCTTGCGGACCCCTGCGGGTCTGTGGACCCCCGGTTGGGAACCAGTGAACTACACAGTCAGTTTATACATATCTATGTATATGTATATATGTATATATGTATATAAATACTAAAAATATAATTTAGTAACACTGTCCTTCAGTGTTACTCCTCTCTCTCTCTCTCTCTCTCTCTCTCTCTCTCTCTCTCTCCCCCCCCTCCCCCCCTTCTGTTTTCAGGTTGGGTTTTATTCCCCTCTTTTTTCTTTGACTAAAGGGAGCCTCCACCAGGGGCAGTAAACATCTGAATCTTAGTGGCAGCAGGCAATATCAGGGAAATGCCTTGGTCTCCATGTCCTGTTATTGGCCCTGCAGAATAATTGGCTGGCCATTATGTGAGACAGAATGTTGGGCTACATGGGCCACTGGACTGATCCAGCAGGACTCTTCTTAAATTCTTATGGTGCCTGAGCTTATTACACTATGGCTCACATTCAGCATCTGAGGTTCCTGGCAAACCCAGAGTCCTTGACATCCTTCAGCTTTTGCAATGAGAAAATGTCTGACCGAGCTATCTTGATGACCAGCACATTCAAAGAAACCCTTCCAGTTTAGACGGCACAGCCTGAGTAACACCTCAATCATCTATCTAGAAGAAAAAAAGCATCCAGAGATGCACTCAGGTTTCTGTCAGTTTCTGCCAGCCTCCAAGTTTCTATTATGCCTCTCAAATTTCATCATTTTGATTGATAATTTAATTTTGCTACTTTCTTGACAGTCTGAGTGTAGTTATGAGTAACAGAGAAGCAAGATATTAAGCCAGTGAAATAACATACTGCCAGTTAAACAGCATAGAAGATGCTAATATAAAATTAAATCTTGTTTACTCAGGAAAAAAGAATGTGGCATCTGTTCTGATCAATCTGATTGAGGAACTTTAAATCAGAAGGCAAGAAGCCTGTTAATACTTGGCACATTCGAGCTCTGAAGTGCCTTACATGGGAAATGTAGAAAAAATACTGCAAATTTGCTTATAATGGCTGGAATTAAAGATGGTGCCCCCTGTCTGATTAGGACATAAAATTCAAATGGATGAGATTAATTACTCAAGGGAGTAATCCTAAGCATGTCTACTGAAAAGTAAGTTCCAATCTTATTTATTGGGGCCCAATAACTATTTGAGTATTTGAGGTGACTATTTGAGATCAAATAGTCACCTTCCTCCAATGTATATGTCCTCTCTCCAGTGCTTAGCGGTCTGTAAACCCTGGCACTGTGATAACCTCATCACTCAGCTACAGGGCCCTGAGTATTGGCCCACGTTATACCCTTCCTATAGCCAGTTTGGCCCGCCATACCAACCCCTTAATTGCTACAAACTAGGAAAAGCTGGCAGGACCCAGTGCATGGTGTGAAGGCTGCAGGCTTTGTGAAAGCCCTTCACTGTCTCACGTATGCACAGTGTATCGAAGGAATATAGGAATTATGGGCAAGTTGTAGGGTTGTGCAAAAAAAAAATTTCAGTAAATTTCGGGTTTGGGTGTATTGGCCTTGATTTTTTTTTTTTTTTTTGGTAAACCTGAAATAAGCCAAATACCTATACCAATAAATATCGGTATTCAGCTTATTTTCAGGTTTCCTGAAAAATGTGGGCCCATTATAGTCTATGGGGATTTTTCAAAGCTCCTGGGGGGCATTTTTGGAGGTAGAGTCCCCAAATTTGCAGCATAGCTGCAAGGGACTCTCCTTAGATGGTCACCAAAGTTTGATGAACTTTGGGCAGGGGTCCAATTTTTGGGCCAGCAAAGGCGTCACCCTCATCTTTCAGGCATTTGCGAGCTGAGCTGACCATTGGTTTTCAGATTCAAAAGTTCAGCGTTGCTGAGGACTGGTGGAAAGAACCGATTCCAGGCTGTTGCCTCAAAGTCTGGGGGCTGCCTTTGTTTCTGGGTCACTTTGCATGATGGGTTGCTTTGCATGCAAATGAGCTTCCAAACGGGTCTGGGTCACTTTGCATGCAAATGAACTTCTAAACGGAGGGAAAAGGCTTAAATGCAAGAAAAATAAGGCACTGAAAACATTTCTTTTGGTGGCAAATGACATTCTGTGAGCAGTCCTTTATTGTGATCATGAAAAATCTGATTCCAAGAGATGGTCATAGTGACAGGAAACAATATCATAGCCAGCCGAAGTCATGACCAAGGCAGCTCATGTTAAGGAGATTGCTCATCCACCCAGGTGAAGGAGTCTTCTTCAGAAGGGTCATGATCAGCTGACAGAAACTAACATTCTCTGGACTGGGTGAGCCTTGTCTTTTAAAGCGCAGATCAGGTCAGCTCACTGCTGTTAGTTGGTCAGACCAAGTTAGCTCCAATTACATGACCCCTACCTCAAAAGGGCCCCAACTATGGGCCCTAACAAAACCTGTCAAAAAAAGAAAGAAAAACGGGAGAAAGCACAGAGTCGTGCCTCTGAGCAAAAGCGAATAGCCAAACCCAAAAAGCCAAATACCTATTCAGCTTTTTCAGGAGTTGCCTATTTGGCTTTGGCTTTATCCCCAGGTTTTGGTATCTGGTAAACCCAAATCCTGAAAATTACCAAAACGGCCAATTTCTGGTTTATTTTTGGTTCGGGTTTATTGATATGCACAACCCTAGCAAGCTGTTGTAAACAACCTTCTAGTTCATGAATCACCTTTTGATGCTTATTTCATAAACTGCTCAGCACACAGAATAATGTCAGATCTCAAGTTATTTATGCAAGAGATATGAATCAAACCAAGCCTGTGCATCTAATAACTAGGCGAAGGCTAATTAACATTATCTTAGAAGATGTTACTTCCCTGTTAATTCACATAGATGATTGAATACTGCTTGGAAAATGAATAACATGGATGATGTTTTATCTTCCAAGCATAAAGCAACAAAGCAATCATTTCTCCTGGAAAGCAGGGGTCATATCACTGCCACAGATACCCCACCATGTCATTACCCAGTTTCCTTTTATTGAGTGGGACTTCCATGCAGGATATTCCCCACAGAGTATAAAGGTATATGCTTCAGACCCTGCTAGCTGCCACTGAACTACAAAAATCTGAGCTTTCAAAAAGAGCAGAGTATTTCATGAGGGTTAAACATGACGGGGATGGGGAGGATTCTGCCTGCTGGCCCCTCCCTGTATGCATATTCAGCATAACCTGAACAGAACATATGCATGTACAAACTGTATGCCCATAAGCTGTCTCCAGGACTGGGTCCCCATTTGAGCATACAAAGAGAATTGAGAAATTATGCTGAATGCACATAGGGGCCAGGACTAGGAAACATGATCCTCCCCAAACACATATGCATTCCCATACAATAGAATCTATCCTAACATAAAATCCTGCCAGTTGTGTAGCAGTGGGTTGGACTGGATGGCCTTTAGCCCTGCTCCAACTTTTTAATTCCATGATTCACCCCCGAAGCTGTGGAGAAGAAAATTGACATTGTAGGTAGCTTGGGTGAAATACTTACCAGGATTGGTTTTACTGGACCTTATAGTAACCAGTGAGTAGTGATGCTACATTTGTTTAGTTTCCACTCATGTATTATATTCTCTTTGACAACATAAACTTATGCATAAAGCAATATCACAATCCCATGTCTCCACCACAATGCACTGTTCAACCAAAAGTAAACAGAAAACATCCCAGGTTTAAGGAACACCTTTATTTCTGTTGCAGAAATTAGTTCTTCTGATTAGAGAGTTCCATAATTTCAGTACAGATTTCCACATCCTCAGCTCAGAGGCATACATCATGGCTTCTCCAAGTCATGAGGACAGATTGGTTTGGACCCATTTTTCACATGTAGGGTCTCCTAGGATAGCACTCAATACCTCTCTTCCACTGCCTTTGCTTTTGCTCTCTTTGAAACACTTAGAAACTTTCTTTTAAAAACAAGAAAAATGGGTGAATAAAATTAAAACAGCCTCGGGTAGTTCTAACTTATCCCACAGCACATGTGGTACTTAACACCCCAAATTTCATTATTTTACCATCGCTGGAGTTCTGTTTTCTCACATGAAATATTCTTGGACAGCTTTCCCAGTGTCTGAGTACCAAAAATAAATAAAAAAATTGTATGTTTCCCCCACTCCAGCATCAGCACACATTTTCCCCCCTACAGAGCATATTAGTTTTATCCAGGATATTAAAGCCCTGACATTCACTAATACTTGAATGCTTCTCCATTTCTTTTTATAATATCCTGAGGTCATGACTGTTTCCACACTGTTGTGTTCTGAGAAATTTGGACAGATCCCTCATGTTGTTGACCCAGGTGTAACAACTGCGCTCCAGTTTTGCCTGATATTCATTTCATGTAAATCCTTAGAAATGACTGTTTACCATGTCAAACTGAACCAAGTATATCCCAAAGCTTTGCAAAACATAGGATTGTCAAAATCGATGCTTCATTTGGGTGAACTATACTTCCTAAGGTAGCTCTTGGCTACTGTTTTCTTTATTAGAAGCATATTTGTGATGGATTTTAATTGAAGTCAAGCCTGCTCTACTCAAGGAGCAGAATGAGGTGTTAATGAGGAACAGAGTGTTGAGGTGGTGGAATGGACTGTACCACTTCAGACTGCAGGTGTAAGATTACATTTTTCAAAGGTCCTCTCAATTAATAATTCCATATAAGTAGAAAACCATAAGTAGAAAACCATATAAGTAGAAAATATTTATACAAAAGCGTAAAATAGCACTGTTCTCCATCATGTCCCAATTTTTAATTTTCAGTGAGTCTTTTTCATGGGTCAGCACTTAAGTATTTTGCCACCTCATTCTGCTGCAAGTGTAGACCAGGTCTTCATGTCTCTGGGAGCCAACCTTGGTTGAAAAGCAAGGTTTAAATGTGATCTATAATTAAGTAATCTAAAAGCCAATATAATGTACTGAAATTGGTTTCTCACCAAAATATAGGCCTGTTCAGAATGCTAATGATACTTATGTTGATTATCTGTGGAAACATCTGGGGCCACCTGAATTATGAAATGGCATCACCACATGGTGGCTCCAACCTTTTGAGCACCCTTGGCCAACTTAGTCTTGGGAGCCACATAACATTCCTGCAATGTGATGAGGGGTAAAGGTTCCCTCAGTGAAAGATATTAGATCTATAGACTGAAAGGATGACAGAGTCCATTTTGCAGGCATAAAAAGATCTAGGGCTTGATTGAGCTAGAAGGCCTAGCTCTAAAAGAAAATCAGGATAGTGTTGGTTTATGAATCAGAATCCTGGCATCCCCCAGTATCTAGTACTAGTCATGCCTATATACAGGACTACTTTGATTTGCATGGTCATAACAGCTCAAAAATACTGCCCCCATTGCACAAATCACAATGGCGCCCAGTATAGTCTACATATGGAGATGACAATTCTCACAAAGCACATCCACATGCACCTTATTGGAAAGTAATCCCATTAGTGGAACTGCCAGTTTACATGCAGCAATTGCTGGAGAGGCTAGAAAAAGCCAGGGAGGCAGCCAGGAGAAAGTTAGAACAGGCCCAACACGGACAAAAGAGACTTTATGACTGAACAGCTAAGGAATGAACCCTACAGGAAGGAGATCAGGTCTTAGTCAGCCGAAGGATCTTTGTTAGATCTATCAGTAGCCTTTGACATGGTGGACCATGATCTCTTAGATCACCGCCTCGCTGACATGGAGATTCAGGGTACAGCCCATCAATGGCTGCACTCCTTTCTCCAAGGTCGGGGACAGAGGGTGACGCTGGAGGAGGAGGTGTCGCAGCGACACCCTTTGGTGTGTGGGGTGTTGCAAGGAGTGATCCTCTCTCCTATGTTGTTTAACATCTACATGCATCCTCTTGCCCAGCTAGTTTGGAGTTTCGGGCTGGGGTGTCATCAGTATGCTGATGACACCCAGCTTTATCTGTTTATGGATGGCCATCTGGACTCTGCCCTGGACACACTGGCCGGGTGTTTGGATACTGTAACTGGTTATTTGAGAAAAAGCCTGCTGAAGCTGAATCCAGTGAAGACAGAGGTCCTGTGGCTGGGCTGGGGCAGCTTGGGGTCAAAGTGCCAACTCCTGGCTCTTGACGGTGTGCAACTGACATCTGCATCCACCGTCAGGAGTCTGGGTGTGATCCTGGATGCCTCCTTGTCTATGGAGGCCCAGGTCGCAACCATGGTCAAGGTGGTTTTCTTCCATTTACACTGGGCCTGGCAGCTGGTGCCCTTTCTCTCCCACCCTGACCTAGCCACAGTGATCCATGCAATGGTCACCTCTTGGCTAGGCTACTGTAACTCACTCTACATAGGGTTGCCCTCGAGACTGATTTGGCGGCTCCAGCTGGTACAGAATGCAGCGGCGAGACTCCTCACAAGGGTCTCGCCCCAAGAACATATAAAGCCAATGCTCTGCCAACTGCACTGGCTCCAGCTGGAGTATCAGATCAGGTTTAAGGTGCTGGTTTTGACTTTTAAAGCCTTACATCTTGTATCTTCTGGACCGCCTCTCCTGGTATACCCCCCAAAATCTCTATGCCCATTTGAAAACAATTTACTGGTGGTCCCTGGCCCTAAGAGTGTGCAGATGTCCTCGACGAGAGCCAGGGACTTTTTGGCCCTGGCACTGGCCCGGTGGAATGCTCTGTCTGGTGACATCAGGGCCCTGCAAAATAGAGCTATTCCACTAGGCCTATGGTTGTGGACAGCCATAAATATCATCTGCTGGCCTCCCTATTCTCCCCCTCCTTTTATATTATTGATGTTAACTGAGGGGTAACTTGCTGCGTATATCTGGCAACATGAGTAGTGTTTAGGCACCATCTGTAGTTCTGTAGTTTTTAAGTTTTTAAAGTTTTAAATTGGATTTTATTATTTTAAATTTAGATTTTGTGGTTAATTTTATTATTGATTAATGTATCTTGTATGATGTTAGCCACCCCACCCTGAGCCAGCTTCGGCCGGGGAGGGCGAGCTATAAATCACAAAATAAAAATAAATAAATAAATAAATAAATAAATAAATTTTTAGTCCAACCTGGACGACTGGGTAAGTCTCCTTATGGCAATGGAAACACACTACCATTGTGGACCAGCAGGCACGAATCATGGATACCGAACTACCGGAGTCCACAATGGCTTTCAGGTTGCGGCCACTCAGCCCAACAATAATCATGAGGGGATCAGGTCTGCCCCGAGTCACTTGGTGTTGGAGGGTATCATTCCATCCCAGGTCACACTCCATGAGTGGACATTCCCTCTTAAAGTGCCTCCACTGGCCACCCATATAACAAGGCGTGGTCCCGACCCCTGCTGGCTGCGGGCCAATTTCTTTGGGAGGTGGTGAGGGTGCAGCTCATGGTTTCTCAGTATTGAGAGGGATCCCTGCCGGGGCCCAGCAGGGATGTCCCAGGGCCCCAGGAGTGGCCTTGGGCCCAAGACAGAGACATCATCAGCAGAGGTTCTCCAGTGTCCCTGGCAGGCAAGTCTTCCCTGAGAGGGCCTCTTTATTGGCTTCCCTGCCTTCCGAGGTTACCGTGTTTTCCAGTAGCCAAGTGCTGCATATAGGCAGAGACCAGGCTGAGGTGCTTGGCCCCTGACCCCACTCCCAACAATGGAGGGTACTGGGGGGAGCAGAGTAGTGTGGGCGGACTAAGTGCGTAACCCAGGCAGCACTCTAAATAAGGAACAGGTTAACTCACCAACACAAGTTCCTTCTCTTCAAGGTCTAGGCTAGGTCCTCTCGGGTTCTGCAGGGAGGCCGGAAGGGCAGGAGTGGGTAGCTGGCACCTAAGCAAGACAATACTGTGCACAGAGATCTCAGCACGAGCAGCAGAGCTTGTGTTAATTAGCAAAGTTGTTCCCACACTGAATGACTTGACAGCCCAAGATTTATGGCTGTTGCTCAGCACTCCCATCCAGGGCCAGCTGTTCTGCACCACTCACTGGTGTCAGTTCTTGTAAACATTTACAACCAAGTGCTTGTAATCTCGCGCTTCGACGCCTCTCCTGCAAACTGAGCCGAACCTTTGATCTTTGCCGGCTAACTGGGCTGGGTGGGTCTTGAGGTGATAACCTTCTGTGTTCCTCTGCTCCTTGCCAATATGCACCACCTTCTTCTGCATCTGCATCTGGCTCAGAGCTACAGTCCAGTCGCCCTGGTAAGACTTCCACAGATGCATCACCCTGCTCTGCCACACCTTCCTCCTCTTCCTCTGAGCAGAGTTCAGGCTGACTCATGACACCAAGTGGCCTCACTCAAGTCTGCTGGTTTATTGTAGGCCAACCAGGCCTACAATAACCATAAGTAACTGCTCGAGCACCACCTTGTTGGCTACCTGGCCTGGCCTTGGCTGACTTGGCATTCAACCAATGGTACGTGACGCCTTGGAGGGCTGTGACGTAGACCCAGGGCTGGCCTGTCCTCCGCCAAGTCATGCCTCTGACCTTTGACAGTACATTTCCTCATTTATCTCATAACGGTCGAGGATGGCCGCCTTTAGCCTGCATTATCCATGGCCTCCACCTTTGGAAGGGACTTGAAGGCCACCTGTGCTGGGCCAGTGAGGTACAGTCTCAACACAAATGCCTACCTCTCCTGGGGCCAGCCAAATGTCTCAGCTGTGCGTTCAGACGTTGCAAGGAACTCTTTGATCTCATCCTCGGGGCCCAGCTTGGTCAAGGTCACCAGCCAGGCCAGCAGGCATTCCTACAGTACTGGTGCCACTGGTGTCTCTCAAAGATTGCACAGCCTCTATCAACTGTCACAGTTCCCTCACCATGACCCCCTGGGCCTCCTGCTGCTGGCAGTTAATTTCCCAGAACAGCCGCTCATCTCACTCAGCGAGCCACTGGCCGAACTGGGTAAAGTCCATGGTGGGTGTTAGGGGAGCGTTGTTGCACTCTGCAACATCTGTCTCCAGATTTATTTTAGAGCCAGTGGTTAGACCGGCCTGTCTTTGAGGGCCTTGGGTAAGTTGCAGCACCTTCTTCTCCTTGCACCAGGTCTTCCTCCTCGCCGCTTGGGTGGGCGTTCTCCCCACATCGGTTGTACTCCAACAGCATCCTCTTTGGCCTTTCTGGGCCCTGCAGCCACATCTCCCTGGTCCGCCTTCCCTGGCGTGAGGCCGTGCTCATCGCCGGCATCTTTCGCTCCCTCTGGGCCTGCAGGGATGGTCCTGGGGTGGCTCTGCCTGAGAGCAGGGGAAAGTCCTGAGACACCAGTAGGCATCTCATGACTCACCTCTTAGTTTCAGTAGCTAGTGTGTAATATGGATGTTGACTGGAATGGGTCGTAGGAACCATATCACTCCAGTCTTGTTCCATCTACACTGGCTCCCAATTTATTTCTGGGTGCAATTCAAGGTGCTGGTCTTGACTTTCAAAGCCCTATATTGTTTGGGGCCAATGTACCTGAAGGACTGCCTACTCCCTTGTAAGCCTGGCCAACCACTATGGTCATCTTCAGAGGCCCTACTTTGGGTGCCCCTGCCTTCTCAGTTTAGGCAGGTGGCAATCCAGGAGAGGGCCTTCTCAGTCATGGCACCAAAGCACTGGAACTCTCTTCCGCCAGCAGGTGAAGACTTTTACATTTTGTTTGGCATCCCTGCGGTGACCCCCCACCCTTTCTGACCAATGTTTTAATTGCTTATGCTCTCCCCCACCGGTCTCTCTAAAGAGGGTTCCATGTCTATTAAGTTTCAAGGCCTTACTTGAAAGAAGTCTCGTCTCTCTCGTCCTGGCTCTCTACCATAGAGCTTACGCGTGGCCTCAGATACTCGAGTCCCGGAGACCGCTCATTTCCAATCCTTTGACTTGTGGTCTCTATAGTTTAATAGTCAACGTTGACCAGCAGCTTTAGACCCAGCTCCTCCTCCTCAGCCTGCGCTCCTACTCTTTCTTTTACAGTTTTCTCTTCACCACTTTCTCCACCCACCAATTAACCTTAACTGTCTTCCCTTTAATTCTGAATTGGTTTCCCCCTGATGCGTCTCCTTCTTGTCTTTCAGAGACCTTCCCATGATCCTGTATTAATGTTTCACTGCTTTCCCCTCCCCGAGGACCTTTCTGTCTCTTTGCTATCGTCTTCCTTTCTTCCCCCTGGTCTGTCAGGCCCCCTTCTCTTTCTCCACTTTGCTTCTCCCGCTGTTTCTCTTTTCTGCCCTTCTCCCTGGACGTCCCTCCCGGCCATGACCCAACACGCCATTTCCTCAGTCTTCCCCCTTGGGAAGTGCAAGGAATGGCACATTGCTGTTTTCATGTCTTGTTTGTATTTTAACGCTGTTTTTGTTTTAATGACGTGTGTTTGTGGGGGTTGCTTTTTAATGGTTTTAAAATGTGACTTTATCATTTATGTTTCAAATTGCTAGCCACCTTGGTGGTCCTTGTGAGGACAGAAAGGCAGGATATAAAATTTGTAAAATAAATAAATATGGAGATAATAATATTATCCTCCCTTTCAAGGTTGTTGTAAAGATTTGTTGAGCAAAATAGTACTGTGTGCTATACAATTAACAAAGGGTTGGATCCAAACCTTCTTTCCAGCTGGCAAAGGGACAGTTCTCATGGCAGTTTCCCATGTTGTGTTCTGGGGAGGTCTCCTGACCCTTCAGGGACAGCATTTCATGGGGGGGGGGCGGCAGTGGAACACAGGGGGAGGGGGAGTGTGAATGTTTTGTTCTAGGAGAAGAGCTTCACTTGCAGTATTTTCGATCCAACCCAAAATCCCTACTCAAGTCTTCCAACGCATTTCACTGAACAGCTATCCACAAGCAAGTAAATCATGAAAACAGAATAATGTCTTTATTTTTTAATCATGGTTCTGAAACCTAAGTTTTCTCCTTCCAACATCTCCAGTATTTTACAGACTAATAATACAATACTAAACAAATTTACATTCCTAAAAGACTGCAATGATTGAACTGGAATTAGAAGGGTGTCATTCTGTTTAGGACTATACTATAATTGTCCCAATAAATTGTATCATCTCATTCAGTTTGTGAGTTGAATACCATGGAGTGGAATGATTTTAATCTGCACAGGAAAGATTTTCATCAGATGACTTCCTCATCTCTTTTCTCCCTCTGCAACCTAAAATGCCCTAAGGGGCAGCACTGGGGGGGATTTGAGGCTGCAGTTTGAGGGGGAAGCAAAAAAATCACACATACTGATGGAGCATTTCTGCTGATAGAGGGATATCCATGGGATCCAAGCTTGTGTTTCTAATTCTATGGGTGTAACATGGTTGCCAACACTTCATTTGCCACAAGTCATTACATTTCCATATTCAATAATATAAATGTTCCAAGTATTTAATAACTGAAACCAATGTATGCCTCTTTAGTAAACAACTACGGCCTAAATGTTTCAAAGAGAATTTTTACAATGCTTATTTCAGTTCTGTTCTATGGAGTCAAGTATGTTGTACGTACTTGGGTGAAATCTACTGAGCAGCAAAATGGGGGGGGGATGTATGCCATTATAAACACAAAGAGAATCAAGTCAGAATTCTATTGTAAAGGTACACTGGCATCAGTACAGAATGTGCGCAGTGTGTACTATTTTAAGGTGAAGTGGAGAGAATCAGAATATTAAAATGAAGGCCTTTATGAAAGTGAATTTAGAACAGAAGCTACCCTGTCATTACAGATGATATGTGACAGTTCGGTGAGGATTGTTGTTGTCATGTTGGCTTTCAAAACAATAAAGATGAACAGCATTAAAATGTGTTCACTGATGTGTGCTACTTAGAGTGATGTCAAGATCAGAAGGAAAATTTCCTAAATTTTGCTTATATTAAAAGATTATTCCTTTTGTACTAACTCCTACAGATATTTAATGAAGGTTCTCAAAATCACAGTGGTGGGGGCTTGGAAGGGGGATATTGTTTCACTGAATCTTCCACGCCCAACCCAGTACACAGAATAGTTTAAGAGACTAGGAAAAGTAGAGGAAAAACTCTAATTGAACAGCCATCAAATGTCTAACTACAGTGAACTCTGTTGTGTGGGTGGGAGTGCGCTTTTCCAAAGACTCTCCAGTTTACTTTATTTTGCAATGTTTTGCTCAGTGGCAAAATAGACAAAAAGGCCATTTAATGATTTCTTTGAACTCCCTAAGATCAGATGATAGTTGTATAAAAAAGTGATTGCATGATACTTTCTCAGGAGGATTTTTTTTGTTGTTGTTGCAATTAGCATTCTATGATTAATTCCAAATTCAGTTTGTATTAATCCAGGCTGCTTCAGCAAGATGAATTGCAGGGAGTGAAAGGCATCCTTGGATGACACATAGGTTGAACAAACTGATTACGGTGGTTGGATCTTCCCTTCCATTGCCCTAACTCCAATTAATGGTTCTGAATAGAATACTTAGCATTTATATGACACATTTCAGGTATTTAAAGTATCTCTCACACACTCTCATGGTAAATTTTCCAGCAGTCTCGTAAAGTCCATCGGGATCATTCTGTAAACTTGCAGAAGAGGAAGAAGCACAGGTTCTTACTAACACAAGAGCCTCGTTTGCCGGATTGCGCTGGGGAGAGGGCAGAGCCGATGCGGGGGGCAGCAGGGTACTGTCAGGGGCCCGGCTAAGGCCATTCCAGGGATCAGGGGGCCTCCGGGGCCAGCCAGCATGCCACAATAAAATGGCAGCTCTCAGGGAGGCAGGGAGCTGAGCCGTAGTGTCTTTTCCTTGGTGGGAGTCTTCCGGCACTGCTGCTTGCCACCCTTTCAACATATACACAGGCCTCGCACCCCAACGGCATTCGACTTCATGCTGTTGGTTGGTGGTGTCCCAGTAACTTCTACAGTGACCACACTACAGCACGCCTCTGCCTAGAGAGCAGGGTTGGGGTAGGGCAGCAGTGAGCCAGATCCCACCTAAAATGTCCACAGATGGATGTCTGTCTGTGGAGTGCAACTTCCCTGCTCCCCACCCCTGCTGCAGCCCCAACCCCCCCCCAATGCTGTTCTGGGAGATTCCCTAGAAATAACTTGAGGGGAGTCAGAGGTCTGCTTGCACCCTTCAATCTGTAGAAATTTTAGTTGTCCCAGTAACTTCTACAGTGACAACACTACAGCACGCCTCTGCCTAGAGAGCAGGGTTGGGGTAGGGAAGCAGTGAGCCAGATACCCAGATGCTGCCACCAGCCAGCTAAGCCTTGTGGTATGCAAAGGAGCCCGCCACGGAGCAGCAGGATCCAGGAGCCCAGTACTGTGCACTGGGCTGGGGAGTGTGCTGGATCAGCTGCTTGGCTAGAGATCTCATGGTTGGGAGCACGTGGTGTGCATAGGATGCCTTGGCACCTATGCTTTGGCACAGAACATGGTCAGGATGGACCTTTGGCTTCATGGCATCAGGCACAGTCTGAGATCATGGTTACAGCGCTAGGCATAGGTGGAAGTTCACCGGGTCCCAGCGGGTTCCCAGCAATCTTATGTGGCAGTTTGGCATGGGGGCTGGATCCAGTTTGGGGGGAAAGCCGGCCTGCATGCCCCCATTCCCCCACTTGGAGGATCCCAATAAGGGATTTTGGGGGAGGCCTGGATTGGGACAAGCCCAGCTCAGGGTCTGTCAGGGGACATGCCCAGCTCAGGGTCTGTTGGGATGGCCTCCCACCAAGTGGCAGGAGACCACACAGCTGGCCTCCATCCAAGTGGGTTCCGCATACTGCCATCTCATAATACTCCCAGCTGGTGGGCTGGGAGTGAATATGCACTGATGGGCAGGTGGGTCAGTCAATGTCTGGGATCATGCCCCAATGTCATGCCAATGCCTGTTGCTGTAACCAATAAAGTTATGGCCATTTCCATACAGCATCTGTCTTCAGTCGCATGCCAGGGTCAATAGTGTAACGGGGGTTGGTGTTGCATGCCAGGGAAGGGTAGGAATCGGGGTCTGGTAGCTGGCTCTGGATACTCCCCAATTAAGCGCTAAGCCAGCAAAGGGTAGTGTCTTGTCTACATCTTCTGTGCAAGTCCATGGGTAGGTGGTATTTGAACCTGGGAGTTCCCAGATCCCTGTGCAGGCCACTGGCAATACAGTGACATTAGGTGGGATCCTAACTAAAATTTCTACAGATTGAAGGGTGCAAGCAGACCTCTGACTCCCCTCAAGTTATTTCTAGGGAATCTCCCAGAACAGCATTGGGGGGGGGTTGGGGGCTGCAGCAGGGGTGGGGAGCAGGGAAGTTGCACTCCACAGACAGACATCCATCTGTGGACATTTTAGGTGGGATCCAAGCCATAGTCAGTGTACAGTCACTGGAGGGCAGTTCTTGAAGGAAATGGAGTTTTTCTTAAGAATTATTCTGATTAAGGACTAAACAAAGTGAGTTTATTCAGAAATCACAAACTTGGTAAACGACTGAGAGACAGGCTTACCGTATATACCCGTGTATAAGCTGACTTGCGTATAAACCGAGGTGCCTAATTTCTCCCCAAAAATGGGGGAAAATTAGGCACCTGCGTATAAGCCGAGGGTCGCCTTATAACCCCTCCCCCCCCCCAGCAGGCTTACCTTAGATCCAGGTGCGCAGGCAGGAGGCGGCAGCGCCCCCCCCCCGCAGCCCAGGAGGCCCCACAGGCCGCTCCTAGGCTGCTCCAGGCCCGGCAAAGGTGGCGGCAGCGGCGGGGGGCCCTCCCTGAGGCCCAGGAGGGCCCCCAGGGCACTCCTGGCCAGGGGGAGACGCGTGCGCCCGGTGGGGCGGCTGCGCGGCCTTCCAGCCGCCGCAGGAGGCCCTCCCAGGCCGGTGCCGGCCAGGAGGATTTGGGCGCACCCGGCGGCAATGGCGGCGCGGGCCTCCAGCGGCCGCAGAAGGCCCTCCCAGGCTGGTCCTGGCCGGGGGGAGCCGCGCGCGCCCGGTGGGGGCGGCGAGCCTTGCAGCGGCAGCAGGAGGCCCTCCCAGGCCGGTCCTGGCCGGGTAGAGCCGTGCGCGCCCAGCGGGGGCGGCGGCGCGGCCTTCCAGTGGCTGCAGAAGGCCCTCACAGGCTGGTCCTGGCCGGGGGGAGCCGCGCGCACCTGGCGGCGGCGGTGTGGCCTTCCAGCGGCCGCAGGAGGCCCCCCCCACGGCGCTCCTGGCCGGGGGAAGCTGTGCAGGCCTGGCGGCGGTGGTGGCAGCGGCGGTAAGTTCCCCCCTCCCTCCTCCCTCCCTCCCCTCTCCCTCCTCTACCGTATTGACCTGTGTATAAACTGAGGCCGGCTTTTTCAGCCCTTTTTTTGGGCTGAAAAACTCGGCTTATACGCGAGTATATACGGTATTTCTAACTAGGGTCCATAACTAAAAGGGCAACATGCGGCCTGTTGCTCCTCTCTTTCACTGTAGCAAGAAGGAAGAGGAGGGGTGCATTATGGGAACACAGGAAGAGAAGGGAGAATGATCACAACCTTTCTATCTATCTAACTCTTACACTTGCTGCCCCCTGCTGATCTTCCTTTCTTTAATTAATCTTTGTGCACTAGACATTGTATTTCCAACAGTTCTTTCATGCAGTGGAATGTAGGGGTGTGCAAAAAAAATGCACTAAATTTTGGGTCTGGGTTTATTGGGCCTGATTTTTGGGTAAACCCAGAATAAACCGAATACCCATACCAGTAAATATTGGTATTCGGCTTATTATCAGGTTTACCAAACTTTTTTGGCCCATTATAATCTATGGGGATTTTTTTTGAAGCTCCTGTGGGGTCATTTTTTGGGATAGAGTCCCCATATTTACAGCGTGGTTTCAAGGGACTCTCCTTAGATGGACACCAAAGTTTGATGAACTTTGGGATAGGGGGTCCAATTTTATCGGCCAGTAAAGGGGTTACGCCATCCTCCAGCCATTTGCGAGCCAAGCTGTCCATTGGTTTTCAGGTTCAGAAGTTCAGCACTGCTGAGGACTGGCAGAAAGAGCTGATTGGCAGGCTGGTGCCTCAAAGTCTGGGAGCTCCAGTTGTATCTGAGGTGCATAGCATGTTGTCCATGCAAATTAGCTTCCAAACAGGAAAACGGCTTAAATGCAAGGAAAATAAGGCACAGAAAACATTTCTTTTGGTGGCAAGTGACATCCTGTGAACAGCTTATTATTGTTGTCATCAAAAATCTGATTTCAAGAGATGGTCATGGTGCGGGGAAACAAAGTCTCTACTCAGGGCAATCTTCAGTTTGAGAGCAAGTTTTTAGGGGGTGATGGTGATAGGAGCCAGCCAAAGTCATGACCAAGGCAGCTGTTGTGAAGGAGATTGCTCATTCGTCCAGGTGAGGAGGCCTCTTCAAAAGGCCAATGAGTAGCTGTAGAAGTGGTCTTTTTTAGTTGGAGGGTATATATCCCGTCTTTTAAACAATCATTTTGCTTTATCCAAATTAACCCACTGAATGGTGATGGACGGATGGTTGTGTGGTTGGATGGTTGGTCAGACCAAGTTGGCTCCTATTACACAACCCCTACCTAACAAAACCAGTAAAAAAAAAAAGATAGAAAAATGGGAGAAAGCACAGAGCCCGTGCACCTGAGCAAAGGCAAATAGCCAAACCTGAAAAAGCCGAATATTTATTCAGCTCTTTCTGGAATCACCTATTCGGCTTCAGGCATATTCCCAGGTTTTGGCATCCAGTAAACCTGAAACAGCTAATTCTAGGTTTATTTTCAGTTCGGGTATATCAATATGTACAACCCTAGTGGAATGTCTTCTTAGACATATTCCACAGAAGTCAATTTGATGGTAAAGACAGGGCCAGAGAAGAGTTGTTCTTCCAATATCCAGACCCCATCAGGAATATGTAGATGGGTAAGATGCATGTACTTGATGCACAGAGGCTAGCAACTGGCCAGAGGTGGTCAGGATTGGTCAGTTTCCTAGTGGTCATAACTATTAGCCTGCCTTCCATTGATTTCTACAAATCCCCAAAAGTAAGAGACTATGGAGCAGAAAGATCAGCAACGAGAATCATAATCCAAATACTAGCTAGTAGAACTAATCTTCTTATGTAGTTAATCAGAAAGAGAATTGGGGCCAGGTCACCCATCCATGTATATCACTTGATAAATATGCCAACCAACTGCATCACTTGCATGTGTGAATAGAGCACCACAACACAAATATAACCTTCATCAGTTTGTGTTCTTTTGGGATCAAAAAGGCAGCAAATGTCAATGGATATTTTTCACTGAAGATTTAGAGGTAGGATTTTAAGCTGCATGGGCAATAAACACCATCTGATATTCTCTTGTAAAAAAATTGCAGGTGACATTCTCCACAGCAAGGAGATAAATATATATTATTTGCTGAAGTCTGCAGATTGAGCTGCTGTCTGGGGCACAGCTACAACAACTGGTTGAAAAATTGGCAAGCTGTATTTTGCATATAAGCAGTCCTCTGTGACCTTGCTAATATATCTAGGTGTTTCCACCATTGGGTTAGATCCTGTGCAAGAATGATGTAAGGACCTCCCAAGAACCCCCCTCTTCCTGGCTTTCCCATTCCCCCAGAAGCCAATTCCAACCTAGGAATTTTGTTTCCAGGGTCATGGAACCCACATGAAGTAATTGCTATGCATGTTGTGAGGCTACAATGGGGAGAGGAAAGGGGATGAAACTGCTCTCTTCTTCCTCTTCTATCAGCAGAGAACTGCTCATAAAAGAGGAAGGACAGCATGATATGGCCCATTCATAGGGTTGCTAACCTCCAGGTGGTGGCTGGAAATCTCCCACTATTACAACTGATCTCCAGTTGACAGAGATCAGTTTACCTGGAGAAAAGGGCCACTTTGGAAGGTGGACTCTATAGCATTAGTCCCCACTGAAGTCCCTCCTCTCCCCAAACCTTGCCCTCAGGCTCCACCCCAAAATCTCCAGGTATTTCCCAACCAGATCTGGCAACCCCACCTCCTGGCCTATGTGGCTATTATTCCATGCCAGTCCAGCAACCCTGGGAATAAACTTTCCTGAAATTGAAAATGTCTGCTTGGGGAAGACAAAAGCTGGGAAGGATGGCAACTGTCAGTGCCTTTGTTGCATACAGGCAGGGACCAGGCTGAGGTGCTTGGTCCCTGACCCCACTCCCAGCAATGGAGGGTACTGGGGGGAGCAGAGCCTGTTGCGGTTTACTCTTCCCAGTAGTGCAGGCAGACTGAGTGCATAACCGAGGCAGCACTCTAAACAAGGAACAAGGTCACTCACCAGCATGAGTTCCTTTTCTTCAAGGTCTAGGCTAGAGCCTCCCAGGTTCTACAGGGATGCTGGGGGGCAGGAGCTGGAAGCTGGTATCTAAGCGGGAAAACACTGTGCACAGAGATCTCGGCATGAGCAGAAGAGCCTGTAGTAATCAACAAAGTTGTTCCCACACTGAATGACTTGACAGCCCAAGTTTTATGGCTCTTCCTCAGCACTCCCTTCCAGGGCCCACTGTTCTGCATCACTCGCTGGTGTCAGTTCTTGTAAACACTTACGACCAAGCGCTTCTAATCTCCCGTTTTGATGCCTCTCCTGTAAACGGAGCCGAACCTTTGATCTTTGCCGGCTAACTGGCCTGGGCGGGTATGGAGGTGATAACCTTCTCTGTTCCTTTGCTCCCTGCCAATATGTACCACCTTCTTCTGCATCCGCCATCTTGGCTGGCTCAGAGCTAAGGTCCAGTTGCCCCGGTAAGTCTTCCACAGGTGCAGAACCCTGCTCTGCCATGCCTTCCTCCTCCTCTTCCGAGGAGAGTTCAGGCTCACTCACGACAGCCTTCTGGTGATGGATCACAGGAGCCCTCCTATGTTTGTTTGTTTTTTCCATTTAAGTAATTTACAAGAACCAATAAGTAATTTACTGTTTGTAGCAAAAGGATGTCAGGTAGTCTGGATCCTGTTTGTCTTTATTTTATTTTCTCATTTATTGCATCCTATGATATCATTTTGAGGGTGGCAGTTGTGCCACTGGGTTATAAGGTTCTCTGTTCAGCAATGTCCCTGGGTGGTTCTGAGCCAATCACAATTTTTCACAGTCTAGGCAGTACAAACTGCATGAGTTCCTCATGGGGATGAGTTCTGGTGGCAACTCATGGTTCAAGGTGCAACAGGGGCAAATCTGAATTAGAGCATGCAAGCATTCAGTGCATGTGCTGATTCCCATTGGAGCAAAAAACGTGGCCCCTCATGACCTTGGGCTGTTTCAGCCACCAAAAACAGCACAGGGGAGAAGGCAGGCATTTCTCCTGCTCTCACACAGTGGCTCCAATTTGAATCAGGCCATACTTCATGTTTACTCACAGGTTGCCACTGGGAACTAGCAGCTTCAGTGTAGCTGCAAATTCCCATGGCAAACACATGCAGTTTATGTGGCAATTTGTGGGGGGGGGGGTGGGGTTCAATCATGTAGAGCTTCTGGGACAGGCCTAGAGAAGGTACTTTTTACTTCTTGACAGAGATTCTTAAATATCTATTTAGATATTTATACCCTGCTTTTCTCCCCACTGTGAACTCACAGCAGCATAGAACATCATTCTCCCTTCTTTCATTTTAGTCAGTCTGTGAAGCTGCTTAGGCTGAGAGTTTGAGGCTGGCCAAAGAGTGAAGATTTGAACCTGGGTCTCCCATGTCTTAGTCTCACACAGAAACTCCTACACCATGTGATGCTACTATCAATATAACAGGTGGAAGTTCAATTTAACAGATCTTATACCAAGCATATAGGTGTGTGGGGAAATGCACCAGCTGAATTTATGCTTGTCACACCATTGTTAAAGAACACAGCAACTCTGTTAGGAAAAAAGATGGCAGCATGGAAAAAAAACACAGTAAATAAATGCATGAATCATCCTTCTGTTAGTGTTAAAGGGTCTGATTTAATGCTGTTGGTTTACATAATCCAGATGATTAGAAAAAGCAGGTGCAGCTGGAATTTTAAAATGTGAAAATGTGCATGATTTTTTTTTAGTCTCTCCACAAGGTAGAACCACTTTCTCTTCCCTTGTCTTCTTTATCTGATTTTTTCTTTCTTCAGGTGAGGCTTCTTCTATGTTCCTGCTTCTTTCTATGTTCAGCTGGAAGCATTAACCAACAGCAAAGTGTGATCCTGTCTCTCCAGTGCTATGTGTTGCCAGGCAATCAGGGCAGAAATAATTAACACATGAAAGTGGTCTCTCAGTCTCCTGCTGAATGCAATTGGAAAGAGTTCAAATGGGGAAAAAAAGATTTCTTAGCTTTACCATTTTCTGGGCTGCAAGCATAGGAGTATTTGGAAAGAAAGCTGCCAGGTTCCATTTTGAGCAGTGTCCCTGTGCTAACTCTAGCATTTGATTATGAATTCCAACCTGATTCCTATTTAATAGGGATCATGTTTACAGCATTTGTTATGCTGCCTTTTTGCCTAGGAGTACTAGAATCTCCCACAGCTCCAGTTATCCAGGAACAATCTCTTGAATCGACAGACAATACCTACATGATCATGAATATGAATCATCAACAAAGTAGAGGCAATGCCTTTATTCACAAGAGAGGTGCCACCCAAACATTACTACAAGAAGCAAAGGTTCAAAAGAAAAACAAGCTAGAACAAGTGTTATTAGTTCAGGTGTGCCTGTACAGCCCCTAATTTATCTGATCTTGAAGAATGACCCCTTAATGTGCAACTGCTGTCAACTGACTTCATTAAAACAGATAGAGTTGACATAAAGGTTTCCAACTAATGGAGGGGAGGGGGAAATGACCTGACTCACTCCCTTTAACTGAGAATTTGGATTATAATGCTGACTCTCTAGATTCCTATGTTTACCATGTTCCTGGACAGGGGCATCTCCAGTCATGAGACATGGTCAAAACAATGCCTCACCAACAGACATATGGGTCTCAGAGGAGTTTGCCCATCCCTGCAATTATCTGCACATGCAAGAGAGGAGTATGCTACCAACTGTAATTCAGGGTGCTTCAAGGCCAAACTAGATGAGACATTGAGTTGGATCCTGTGGTTCCATCCCACTAACAGAGGTGCTTTCCTCAAGCCAACAGAGCCTTGCAGCAGCAGCAGAGTCTCCCACCAGAGAAAAACACATCTGCTAGTGGAACAGACCCACAGGAGTCAGGCCATTGGTGGTCCATGTTCTGATCTCTCATTTTTATTAATGAATTAATCTATTAATAGCAGCCATGGGGAAGAGGGTTCTGCATTAGATTAGGGCTATAGCACCAAGGAAGGTGTTAGCCAAATTGTTCTTTAAATGGGGAAATTAGCTTGAGCAATCGGAAACTACAATATTTATAAAGCAGGAGCAACCTTTGTATACCGGAGCGGGTATTCTGTGACCTCTAGAATGACGACAGAGACGATGGAATCCCAAATTAAAAGAGTTTATGTTTTCAAGCATTCAGTGGTGCAACACAAACATACAGAGAATTCTAAGAAATCAAAAGGTAGTAGAGTAAGGACGGATGCCAATGTGGCAGGAGATCGTTGGTGGGGAAATACTGCACCTTTTCCAGTTGAGGAGTTGTCCCAAGTTCCAGTAGACTAAGACAGCGGAAAATAAAGAGAGGGTGAGGGCAAGGGGTTCCCGTAGACTCGGCCAGCGAGGCGGGAGGGAGCGTGGTCAGGCTGCGCAAAACCTTAACCAACAGAGTAACGGCAAAGATGCCTGGGAAAGACCTAAGGTAACATTATGGGCGGTGGGCACCCCAGGTATACTTTTTTTCTGGGGGCAGGGTGATAGGATTACCCCTCCGAGGCTCCCAGGTGACAAAAGGTGACAAAGGACAATGTCCGGCTGCCGGGGTGTGGAGATTGGAATTTGGAAAACTATTCTAATTCCAGTGGCTTGTGCAACCCGGGAGGAACTGGGAGATCCTTGCTGATGGGCTTAACGATCCTAAAACAAAAGGTGTGATCATAATAATGTCCAAATATAGTGATCTCGCATAGCTGGCAGAACGAGTCATCGTTATCTTAATGTCTCTGAATGGCTTAGCTTAAGCAGTTCGATGTTGCAATGGAGGGGAAATGCAGATGCAGGCTACGTGGTTGTGCGCTTTTGCTGGCATGGCTTCTGCTGGAACGGAGATGACCAGGAACATGGCATCTCTCAGGCTCTCTGGAGGTTGCTCTGGCCTCAGTCTCTCAGTTGCTGGCTGCTCGGAGCACACAGGAGCGGTCGTGTCAGTTTCACTGGCATGCGCGCTAGCCTTCCCTGTAGCGTTAAGGGCAGGCGTGTGGTTGAAACAAGGGCACACACGTAGCCTGTTTGCGGGTGCCATAACCAGTCCGGGAGATTGGCACTTGTGGGCTTCCATCACACCATTTTTCCAGGGTAAGGCACACATAAACCAGGAGCCCTTCATTTCTCCATCAGAGCAAATATGTAAGTGATTTCTCAATTAGGGCCAATAGCAGTTCATGGTGGAGAAGGGGGAAATGGAAGATGTACACTGAGATTAAAAAAATGGCGGTGGGGAAAAGAATAACTTCCTGCTCCCGCGCTGTAGCCCTGATCCGATTTGGCCTCTGCATGGCTGCTAATAATAGAAATGTAAAAAGAGAGCAGATCTTCAATGTCTTGTCCTGCATTACGACAAGCAAAACAGTTTTTGTTTTCACTGTACTGGTGGTAGTCCTCTGCAGAGGCTGTTGCTGTAATGGAGATTTAGTCTCCATTATAACAACAGCAACAACAAACATTAAAAAAAATTATTTATCACTACAGGATTATCTCAAAGAACTCTGATGAACAACAATACCAAGCCTCTGTCTTTCAATTTCCTCTTGTTCCATGTCTGATTCTCCCCACTTTCCACAAATGAGGGAGGTAACTGCCTCTCTGCTTGCTTACCCTAAACAGTCTCCTGTCTCTCCACTGCAAGAGGAGAAAGAGGAAGGAGAAGACTTGGGTTATCCACTTGTCTAACCAGTCCAAGCACTTGCCAGGAAAGCTGCCTGGAATTCTTCCTCCCAGGCTCCTTTCTTGCCAGATCTGTGGGATCTGACCTCTAACCTGAGATGCCGAGATAATAAATATTGGCTAGCTCATCCTTCTCCTGGTGCTAGAGGAACCAGGCATACTTTTAAGATATACCAGACATCCACATAGCATGCAGTTTCCTTTTGCCCACTGTTTGGTTAAAAGAAAAATCTCCCCCACCCACCATCAATGTTAGCATACAGTTTCATGGGATTGGGGGGAATCTAATTGATCTTCATTAGTTACAACCTCATTAATAGTATCTTCATTAGTTACAACCTCATTAATAGAGAATAGTATTTGTGGTGAAAGAGGGAAGGAAGAGTAAACATCTATTTGTGCAAGAGCCTGTATATGCACCAACTCTGGGAGAGAATTTTTTCCAAGCTGCAAGGTAGAAATAAAATTGACTAGAATTCTCTCCAGGAGGAGTGAAGATGGCATGGTATAGCCAAATCTCATCAGATCTCAGAAGCTAACCAGAATTGGTACTTGGATGGATGACCATGAAAGAAAGCTCCGTGGAGGAAGGCAATGGCAAACCACTTCTTGCCAGGGTCATCATAAGTCGGTTGTGACTTGATGGCACATGCATACAGATGTAGAATTTTCTCCCACCTTGCCAGTTTAACTGACCAGAGAGCAAAGACCAGAGAATGGTGAAGGAAATGGGTGCGGCAGGCAGCCTGGTAATGCAGCAAGGACAGGTCACCAACCGCATCAGCTTGTCTCCACAAGGTGAGACAACAGTCAGTCTGAAAGCTCCACACTGTGATTACATTTGAAGCTTTAAAAAACATCATAAACTAGCTGGGGGGGGGGCAGGTGAGCAACAGGGAAAGCACACGAATGAAACACAATGGGAGGAATTTGGATCTGGGGAAACAAATGAGGGAGTGAATTGTGTCAATAGCGGTGGAAAAAAGGTATTGTCAAAGCACCCTTGGGGGAAAATTGTCCCTCCGCTATCAGAGGTTTGGCAACCATTGTTCCAATAGCTTTTCTGCTATACAGCTTGTATCTACATGGTAGATTTGCAGTTTTAACACTCCAAAATTGCTACAGGTTAGTAAGAAAACAAGCTGTCAACATCACTTTAATATCCCCACTACAATGTGTGACCATACTAGTTCAGCTAGCTTCATGTCTACTCAAATCAAGAAGTGTATTTGTACTGAAGCAAAAAATAGACGTAGTCACTATGTTAACACTTCCTTGGCATGTAGGAAACCAACTCCAAGTTGCATAAACAAATTATATAACACCCGGCTCATGACAACTGAAATACCAGGACTGCCATGTATTCTTGAAAGGAAGGATTTGTGGGGACTATGGGGAAATAGTTCCAGTTTTCCTGGTTCTCAGAGAGGCCATGGCACAGTTGAGAGAGATAAAAGAGGGATGGTCTGTGAAGGAGATACATCTGCTCTAAAATGGCTGCCAGCCTTTCTCTCATACTACCAGAAGAGCCACAAATGTACCAGTTGGCCTTGTGTGAAAAGCCCTCTTGCATAAACAGCAGAACCAGAAATCTGGACTGGGCTGGGAGAAGAAAACCTTCAGCTATAAATTTATTTCCACATTACAGAAAATTTAACATCAAAGGAAACTTTAAAAAAAACATTGCTCCAGGGAGCAAGCCAGATATTGTTTCAAATAATATTTTTCAAATAATCTCCCAGCCCCAGTTCAGGAGTAATACTGATGCAATATTTCACCGCTGGTCTTGAGATATATGCTTTGATTATTTAACATGTATAAGATCAGGGCTTGGATCATAAATCCCATTTCTTACATTCACTTGCAGAAGAAGGGATAATTTTTGCCAGTTTCCCCTTCTCACTGCAGCCTTTTGCTTCAACCATTATGATGTTCCTGGGAATCCACTGACTCATAGGAGCACAGTTTTGAGAGCATAGACTGCACTGGGAAGGGAAAGGAGAGAATGTTACCATTTATGCAGCACAGCTGCATTCACACTGTGTAGGATGGAAACCCAGGTGTTCTGGGTCCTGAAAAGATGTGATCACGATTTATAAAATCTGAAGTGGTACAGAGACTGGATAATCAAGCCAATAGCTGAATGGAAATATGGACCTGGGCTTTCCTGCTCAAAGTCTACATTTTAACCAGTCTGCAACATTTCTCCAAATTATTGAATATATATTGATAATAGTTAGGGTTGAGAAAGTGATAACCCTACTGCCTCCCAAAGCACTGTTTGTCTGTCCAGACTCGCTGAGAAAAAATTATGCCTCCCACACCCACTGCAGGTCTTGTCTACTGAAGTGCAACTTCAGCCCTGTTGGCTGCACTCATTGACCTGCTTCTACACAGACCACCACTCAAAGCCTCAACCTAAGCGTCCAGCATCTCAACTCTTCAGCAAGTCAACAGCCATGGAGCTGCCAGGCAAAAGTGTCAAGGAGGTGGACAGAGGCTCTTTTAAGCCCATCTTTCCCTCTGCACCCCACTGGCCAATGTGCATTGGCAACAACAGCAACTGACAGTGCTTGTAGCCCTCTTCCTCCCTGCATCTTTATGCCACACCCCCTTCAGTTTCTGTGGGAGCTTGGGAAAGTACATCCGCTAGGAGAGAGAGTGGCATCACTGCTAGAGGGGGCATGATGACAGCAAACCCCTCAACAGTGGAACCACAACAGGAGAGGGCCCTTGACCACTGCCTTCCTTTTGCCCATTGGACAAAGCAGCCCTAACTACAGAGAATCGTCAACACCTAAGAGTTTACTATTGTGACCAATACAACTGAACATGTCAGATATCCAGAATCGGGAGCTAAAAAGCTAGTAACTTCCAGCTTCTGTCCATGAATTGCTATATTGGTTTTGTTTAGTTGTTTTTGCCCCACTTCTCTCCCAAAGACTCAAAATGGCTCACAATCAGTAATTCATCATACAGCAAATAGTGCTATACGTGAATTCTCTGAAACTCTTCATTCCAGTAATATAGAGTGTGCTGACTCATCAGAAACTTCAGTAGTTCCACCCCTGACTAGGGATGCCAGCCTGCAGATGGGGCCTGAGATCAGTTCCCCTGGAGAAATTGGATGCTTCAGAGGGCAGATTGTATGGCATTTACACTACTGAGATCCCTGTCCTCCCCAGGCTCCAACCCCAAATCTCCAGGAGTTTCCCAATGTGGAGCTAACAACCCTAAACCCTTCCCCCCCCCCCCGCTCCCACCGGTGGCCAGGAGGGACCTGGCAACCCTACCCCTGACCCATTCAATTCTATTCTGTTTCAGCCTCTCCCCTGAAAAGACTTTCAGGTTTTATCCTTCACCTGTCAAGTTCTCCCTTTCTTCCGCTAAACACACCCCATCGCATGCCAGGAGCACCTCAGTAATTTAAAAAAAAAAAAAACAACTAGTAGCCATTAGGACCATTCCCCTTGTGTCTCTGCCCAGTTAGGAGCTGTGAATTCACAAATCTCAAATAGTGAATTCACTGATGATGGAGAGACAAATGCCTCCTTGTGCTTCTGTGGTGCAGCATGATAACTGAAAGGCAATTTCCATGTTCATTTTGCAAGTTGTGAATGTATGACATTTCTTGAATTCAAAGCTCACTGCAAATATTTGACTCAGCTGTAAAAATCTAGTTTTGATATTTCCAGCTTGTAGTGATTGGCAGATGTAAAGGACAGCAAGCGCATAGCAAGAATGGAAAGGAAAGGATCCTCTGCATTTTTCTCTCTGAGATTTTATGGGTCAGTGGCATTTAGGTTGTGATTAGTTTCATGCTTTCACAGTGTGCATAACAATTAGCACCCACTGGAAACGATGCCCCTTTGCTCCGGTTCTGGCATTTTCATTCTGAACTGTGAAGCCAGCATTGCAGTGGCTAGAACTGCACATGGTTTGGGACTGAGGTTCCAATCCTGTCTAGTTTATGAAACTTGTTTTGCCCTTTGGCCAGTCATCATCATTCACCCTATCCTATCTCACTGGGCTGTTATAAATAAAAGTCTGACAACCTCCGTATAAGAGGAAAGTATGAAAATTAAAAATCTAGCTGGTTGATTTGCTGTATTATCCAGTAACTACTTTCATTTTCATAACTGTCCAAGATCAGAGTGGGTAACTGGTGGGATGGTGAGCAAAACAGACTGGGGAAATACCAGTTCTCACCAGTAACCTCATGCTTCTCAGAGCAGCAACAAAGGAACAGAGGAAATGCATAATTCAGCTTTTTCCTGGACTATACCTTTTCAGATATGCAAAGCCCTTTTTTAGTGTGCAGTAGCATTCAAGTGTGTAACCCCCCATTGTAAGTTCATATGGGTGAAATGAAGGCCAAGCAGGTCTGGCCAGTATCCATGAGGAACCAAATAATTTTCCAGAAGATTCTGCAAGGTGCAGCCATTTTGATCAAATGCTCATGGGTCCTCAGCAGACAAGTCAATGTGGGAAAAGCTCCATGATGGTGCGAAATTTGGTTCTTGTAGCCATCATAATCAGAGACAGAGGGAAAGGAAGGTAAGGCTGGACCATTGCAAATTGAATTTTGATTGTGCAGTAGCATTCAAGTGTGTAACCCCACCCCCACCCCCATTGTCAGTCTAAAATGGTACACCAAGGGGAAAAAACACATTATGAATATTTGGATCATTCATTTCTGTTAAACGTGGAACTCACTTCAGCCAAGTTTTGCAACTAGCCATCGTTGTGAGCAAAGGGACCATTTTTAAAAAAGCTGTCCTTTCTGTTCTGCTTTTCATAGAATGCACACGGATAACCTTGACAAACAAAAGGGCAGTGCCAGCACCACATCAAAGAATGTGATTTTGGAAATTGCCCAGATGGGCAATTTTGAAGTATCACCTTACCAGCTCATGTTGACTCCTTCGTGTAGGAACAGGGGCTCCAAACAAGTCAATTTCCATGGGATGCTGGGTTCCTCAATGGCTTACTACGGATTCGTCTTTCTAGGGGAAATGGTGGACTAGTTTCTCTTAAAAACTGTGTCCACTGCTTTCATTTATCGCTTGCAACGTGTAACTTCTGGGGATGTTAGGGGGTTTTTGAGGCACATTCTAAGTTCATATGGGTGAAATGAAGGCCCAACCGGTCTGGCCAGTATCCATGAGGAACCAAATAATTTCCCAGAAGACTCTGCAAGGTGCAGCCATTTTGATCAAATGCTCATGGGTCCTCAGCAGACAAGTCAATATGGGAAAAGCTCCATGATGGTGAGAAATTTGAATATAGGTCCTTGTAGCCATCATGATCAGAGACAGAGGGAAAGGAAGGCAAGGCTGGACCACTGCAAATGGCTTTCCCATCTGCGCCACCAACATGACTCCCCTGCACACGCATCTCTCTTATAGTTCCATGACAATGGTTCCACTTAAAACAATTGCATATATAATACTTTCTTGTTATAGGTCAGACTTAAAAAAAAAAACTTTATGAAATTTGACCTTATTAAATTGATCTGTTATTTCCAACAGTTTATGAATAAGTTTCAGTCAGAAGACTTCTCTTTTTTTCCTCTTGCCATAAAGAAGGTAAGCTGCCTTTAGGAACCAAAAACAAAATGCCAGGAGACAGCTGAAAAATTAAGCGAACTTAATATCAATATTCATAATCATGTCAGTTTTGCTTTTTAAAGCGATTTCTAAAATGTTAGTTTGCCGTAATTGCTGGTCAGAAGCACAAAGGTTAGGTTAAAGCTTCCTCATTAATGACTTGGCTCAGAGCACCCAGCAGTGTAATGTATTTTATGAGTGAGGGAAATGATATTGGTTTGAGAGTTCTCATGTAACAGTCATATCCTGTCCAAATGTAATTTTGAAAACAATCAGAGCCATTATGACCCACACAGAAAAGAAAGATAAAGACAGATAGCTGTATATGGGTTTTTAATAAGTAATTCACCCTGGGTCTTGAAACATCAGATTGCCGAGTAATATTATTAATGTATAAGCATGTGGGTAAAACCCTTTTATTCTTTCCCATTGGCTGAATATATAGATATGTTTCTGATGCAAATATATTATAAGTATATTGACTCCACGTTATGTAAATAGAGCAGAAAATGCATCCGTCAAGTGTTTCCCCTTCATTATTCCACACCCTAAAGAGCTTTTGATGACATCAATCTACATTCTGCCTAAATATAACATTCTTCATCCGTATTATGCACTATTTTACTCCATAACTTATACTAATTGTTTGACAAGTTCATTGCTCATCATTGTGCTGAACTTTAGAATCATAGAGTTTGGAAGGGCAATTCAGGCCATCTAGTCCAACCCTCTGCTCAATGCAGGATCAGCCTAGAGCATCCCTGACAAGTGTTTGTCCAGCCTCTGCTTAAAGACTGCCAGTGAGGGGGAGCTCACCACCTCCCTAGGTAGCTGATTCCACTGTCGAACAACTCTTACTGTAAAAAACCTTTTCCTAATATCCATCTTGTATCCCTCCACCTGTAATTTAAACCCATTATTGCGAGTCCTATCCTCTGTTGCCAACAGGAACAGCTCCCTGCCCTCCTCTAAGTAACAGCCCTTCAAATGCTTAAAGAGAACAATAATGTCCCCCCTCAACCTCCTCTTCTCCAGACTAAACATTCCCAACTCCCTCAGCCTTTCCTCACAGGGCTCAGTCTCCAGGCCCTTGATCATCCTTGTCGCTCTCCTCTGCACCCACTCCATTCTGTCCACTTCCTTTTTGAAGTGAGGCCTCCAGAACTGCACACAATACTCCAGGTGCAGCCTGACCAATGCTGTGTACAGTGGAACTATGACATCCTGTGATTTGGATGTTATGCCTCTGTTGATGCACCCCAAGATCGCATTAGCTTTTTTTTGTTGCTGTGTCACACTGGCCGCTCATATTTGACTTACAGACCACCCATACCCCAAGATCTTGTTCACACACACTGCTACCCAGAAGAGCATCCCCCATCCAGTATGTATGTGCCTTATTTTTGTTACCCAGATGTAGAACTCAGCAGTTATCCTTGTTGAATTGCATCTTGTTCACATCCGCCCACTTTTCCAGTGTGTTCAGATCTCGTTGAATTCTAGCTCTGCCTTCTAGTGTGTTCACTGCTCCTCCCAATTTTGTGTCATCTGCAAATTTAATGAGTAGTCCCTCCACACACTCATCCAGATCATTTATAAAAATATTGAAAAGTACCGGGCCCAGAACCGAACCCTGTGGCACCCCACTGGACACCTCCCTCCATTCAGATGAAATGCCATTGACAACTACTCTTTGAGTGTGGTTCTCCAATCAGTTCCCTATCCACCTAATTATCCTAGGGTCCAGTCCACAGTCCTCTAGTTTACCCATCAGAATATCATGGGGAACCCTGTAAATGCCTTACTAAAATCTAGGTAAACAACATCAACTGCATTTCCTCGATCCAGTAAGCTCATCACTCGATCAAAAAAGGAAACGACTTCGGTCTGGCAGGAACTGTTAGGGATCGATCCATGCTGACTTCCCTGGATCACTAAGTTGTCTTTCAGATGCTCACAGACTGATCTCTTTAATATTTGTTCCCTGGGACAGAGAGCATCTTCCCTGGGACAGAGGTCAAACAGACTGGCCTGTAGTTTCCTGGGTCGTCTCTCCTCCCTTTTTTGAAAATTGTATAACTTTCGCCCTTCTCATCTTGTGGAAAAGATTAAGGGGGAAAATTGAAGCAAAATAGGCATTGAGCCTTTCTGCCTTCTCTCTGTCTTCTGTCAGAGTTACTCCATTTTCACCCAACAGTAGGCCCATGGCCTCTTTCCCCTTGCATTTGCTCCTCACATATCTGAAAAACTTTTCTTGTTGTAGCGAGCTTCCCTGGCCAGCATCAGCTCACTGTGAGCTTTGGCCTTGCTGATGGCTGACCTACTATGACACACACCCCTTCCAACCACTTCAAATATCCCACTCACTCAGCCCGGCCGTATATGCTGAGGGGAAAAGGCGTTGGCCTGAGTATATTTGTGAGGAGAATTATTTTCCTTCTTCTCCTCCAGTCCCACACCCGTATTTACCTCAGTGAAAAATAGGGGACAAGAGGCTTTTCAACTTAAACAGAGAAAACAGGGAAGTTTATTAAAGAGAACTCACAGAAATAGGTTTTCAAGGAAAAGGCAGAATATTTTGGAGGGAAAACTCAGAGCTAGATTGATAAAAGCAAGATTGCTTCAGAGAAATACCGTATATACTCGCGTATAAGCCGAGTTTTTCAGCCCCAAAAAAGGGCTGAAAAAGCCGAACTCGGCTTATACGCGGGTCAATATGGTAGGGGAGGGGGGAGGGGGGAACTTACTGCCGCCGCCGCCGGGCCCACGCCGCTTCCTGCTGCCAAGAGCGGCCTGGGGCGGCCTCCTGCAGCTGCAGGGAGGCTGCCTCGGCCCTCGCCCGGCCGCGCCGCCGCTTCTTGCGGCCGAGAGCAGCCTGGGGCGGCCTGGGGCGGCTGCAGGGAGGCTGCCCTGGCCCTTGCCCGGCCGCGCCGCCGCCAGGCCTGCGCCGCTTGCTGCCGGGAGCCCAGGTAAGCCTGTGGGGGGGGGAGGGGTTATATGCGGGTGCCTAATTTTTCCCCATTTTTGGGGAGAAATTAGGCACCTCGGCTTATACGCAGGTCGGCTTATACACGGGTATATACGGTAGCTTAGATGTTCCCTTTTCTCAAGTTACTTTCAGTTCTCAAGCTTAGTTCTATCTCTTCAGAACTATTATACACATTCAGCTTCAGCTTTAGTTCTATCCCTTAGAACTACTACTATTCAGATTCAGACATCAAAACTGCCATACAGCTTCAGACTCTCAAAACTCTGTCCCCAGCCTAGCTCTCTCTCTGACTACCCCACCTTAGTGGCTGTAATCCTCCACACCTTCCTGATACCGGAATAGCTCCACCTCAGAGACTAATTCCCCTTGGGCCCTCTCTAACCCAAGTCTCACTCCTGTCACTCCCACAGGTTGTGTGTGTCAATAGCTTTGGGTTTCACAAAACCCCTCAGGTTCACAGAGTCTAGTCTGGCTTCTGCTCGGTCTTGCTACCAAGCTCTGAATCTCACACAGCCCTCTCTGGCTGGTCTCAAGCTTCCACTACTTTCTCAGACTCCTCTCTGGCTGGTCCCAAGCTTCAAATCCTATCACAGCCCTCCTGTCAGGCTGGGTCCCAAACTTCGAATCCTTTCTCTGTCTCTCTCAGCTCAGAGTGTCAGCTCTCTGGCTCCACCCACTCTTCGCCTGTCAGCTCTTGCTGCTGGTTAACCCCTTATCCGTCACACCTACAGTGACTAGCAACCCGCAGATACTCTTATTTAGAGGTAAGTCCTTACCTCCATTTCTTGAACATGTCTTTTTTCTCCCTTAGCTCATCATGGAGTTCTCTGTTCATCCACATTGGCTTCTTGGATCCTCTACCATGTTTCCTTCTTGTTGGAATAGTGAGGGCTTGAGATTGCAAGAGTTCTTGTTTTAGGAGAGCCCACCCTTCACTTGCTTCTTTCCCTTCCAGCAGTCTTGCCCATGGAATGATTCTCATCATGCCTCTGAGTTTATTAAAATCTGTCTCCAAGCAGACATCAGGGAAGTTGATATTGCCCAAAACTACCACCTCTTGTTGTTCAGATAACCTGTCAAACTACTCAAGGAAGGTAGCTTCCACCTCCTCACCCTGGTCAGGAGATCTGTAGCAGACTCCAGTCACAATACTGGTTGTCCTTCCTTCCCTTATTCTCACCTGGATACTTTCCACTGGGCTGTCTGTCAACATATGTCAAAGTTATGCCTAGTCTGCAGTTTGCTAAACAGATCATACTGATCAGAGTGACAGCTAAGTCATGTGATGAGGCTGGTCTGATCCAGTTTGTACAGCCAGGAATGGGGATTTCCAGAATGACTCATCTCAGGTGAACTGTGATTGGTCATGAATGTGTATATAAGTCTGTATAGTGAATGTGAGTTACCCTCTTGCTGAAATATATATGCTGGCGGAGCATGCTGTTGCTCAGAGCTGTGAATGTTAACAGCCAAAGGACTCTGTGTAGATATTGTAAATAAACTGTACATAGCAGAACTGCGTGGTATGAAGTTGCTACCAGGTAAACTCCTGAAGTCCAGACAAGCTGTGCGTGACAGGGTTATGGGCCCAGATAGACTGCGCTGAGAGCTGGAGGTTCTATTGGAGTTGGTGAGCTACTGCCGTGAGTTGCTGCTGTGAGCGGTTTGGATGTCTACAGAGGCCAGCGACACTGAGGACCTTGATGTACAGTCTGCAGATGGTTCAGTTGTTTCTGACAAAGAGTCGGAGGAGGAACCAGGGGAAGATAATCAGCTACTGCCGGTGAGCGAAGATATCATGGCTCAAGCTGCTTCTGCCCTGCTGGTTGATAAACTGACTGCAGATAACTATGCCGTGTGGTCCCTGCGAATGGAGCATTATCTTAAGCGTGAGTCATTGTGGACGTATGTGGATTCTCCCCCACAAGCTCCCACACCTGAGGAAAGTTTAAAAGACCAGAAGGCATTGGCCACGTTGATATTAAGTGTTGCTGATGACCAGTTGGTGCATGTGGCGGGACAGGGGTCAGCTAAAGATGCCTGGAATAGCCTCAAGGCTGTATATGTGCAAGACACGGCTGGGTCTCTTATTTCCCTGATGAGAAGGATTTATAGAAAGACTATGGAGCCAAATGAGAGTGTTAGAGCTCATTTGAATACCTTAGCCACGTATTTTCAACTGCTGGCTCAGAGGGGAAAGCAGATTTCTGACCAGGACCAGGTGTTTATTGTCTTAAGTTCCCTGACGGAGCGTTTCGACCCACTTATCTCAGCCCTTGAATCTGTGGATGCAGCAAAGTTATCTTTGCAGTACATCTCAGGGAGATTGTTAGAGGAAGAGGCGCGATATACGCAGCGGGAGTTGGCAGTCAGCCAGACCGGGAGCTGTGCCAATCAAGAGATAAGGAAGGATACAAGCCTCAGCTGTGAAACAAGCAAGCCTATACCTGTGGCTTTACGTGTCAAGAGATGTTACAGATGTGGAAAAGAGGGGCACATTCAAAGATTTTGCCCTGCTGCAAAGAAATACAAAGAAGGAAAAAAGACTCAATTTGTGACCAAACAGCAAGCTACGCTGGTGAGAGCAAGTCCAGACTCCCTGAATGACTCTTGGATAATTGACTCAGGAGCTTCACAAATATTTGTGAGGGAGGAAAGACTACTAATGAACTCACATCAATCGGCATTAGGTCATGTAAGTTCGGCAGATGGACGTTCTGCAACTGTTTCCTGTGAAGGAAGTGTAATGTTTGGAAGTTTAAACCATACATTCAATGATGTGCTTTGTATGCTTTGTATACCCTCTCTTGAGAAAAACTTATTAAGTATAAGTGCACTAGATTCTGCTGGATTCAGTGTGACTTTCAGAAATAAGTGCTGTAATATTCTCAAAGGTGATAAAGTTATGGCAGTGGGGAAATTGAAAGATAATGTGTATGTGCTAGATAACATGGCAGGTAAAGCACAGTGTTAAATAAAAACCCTCACCATAAATGTATACATTTGCTACATAGAAAACTTGGCCATGTGGGCTGGGGCACCTTAAATAAAACTCTTGCCCTGCTGGGCAAAGAGAAGGTTGAAGGGTGCAAAACATATCTGGATTGTGATGTGTGCAAGCAAAGTAAGTCTAAAGCACACCCAGTTGCACCAAGGAGTGACAGAGTAACAAAAACCCTTCTATATCTTATTCATAGTGATGTGGTAGGCCCTTTCCCAGACAGTATATCTAAAAGAAAATATCTTCTTCTTTTGATAGATGATGCCACAAGGTTCACATGGGTGTATCCCATAGCAAAGAAGTCAGAGGTGTGTGACACTATAAAGATGTGGGCTAACAATGTGCAAAGGCAATTGGGGCATAAAATTTGTAAGTTCCAAAGTGATTTTGGGGGCGAGTACATGTCTGGTGAAATGGCTCATTGGTTTAAGACTCAAGGTATTGAACATAGAATTGCTAATGTATCTATGAGTCAAGAAAATGGTGTTGCAGAGAGAAAGGGAGGAGTACTGCAAACAATGATAAAATCAATGCTACTTGATGCTGGATTGCCAAAAATGTTCTGGGCTGAAGCGGCAAAAAATGCTTGTTATATATCAAATAGAATTTGGACAAGTGCCACAAATAATATTCCATACAAGGCTTTGTATGGGAAAGATCCCAGTTTGGATCATATCAGGATATTTGGCAGTAAAGCATGGGTTAATATACCACTGAAACAACGTAGGAAAGGTGGTGAAAGAGCAAAAAAGTTGACATTCCTGGGGTATCAGACAGGAATGAAATCTTACCGTTTTGTAAATGACCAAAATGCATTAAGTTTCAGTCGTTCAGCTACATTCTGTGAGGATGCTAATTGGCCTAAGATACATGCAAACCAATTACCATCCACAGTACTGTTACCTATGAATGATGATTCTGATAACATGCCAGAGGTAAAACAGGAGGTGCAGTCACCAATACATGCAGACTCTGAGAGTGTGCAAAGTGCAGATCAGAGAGTAGTGCCAAGAGTGTCCTCTAGATCTACAAAAGGTATTCCACCTCAAAGGTATGGTGTAACTGCTAACCATGTGTTTGTTAAAGTTCCAACTGATTACAATGATGTGTTAAGTCTAGCCTCAGAAGAGAAAAATGCTTGGCTGCAAGCCATGGAGGCGGAATATAACTCATTGGTGTCAAACGAAGTATTTTCCTTATCTGAATTGCCGGCAGACAAGAAAACTCTGAGTTGCCGTTGGTTGTACAGACTCAAAACCTTGCCAAATGGGAATGTTAAATATAAGGCAAGATTAGTTGCGAGGGGATTTACGCAGGTGGTTGGACAGGATTATTATGAATCATTTGCCCCCATGATTCGCATGGAAACAATAAGAGTTGCATTAACCAAGGCTGGAGCAGAAGGAATGCTAGTTGATCATTTTGATTTTGATACTGCATATCTGAACGCACCTATTGAGGAAGAGTTATATCTTGATCAAATACCAGGGTTCAAATGTCAAAACAGTGTTAAAATTGCACAAGGCATTATATGGCTTAAAGCAATCAGGACATGCATGGAATATGTATATAAAAAATGCTTTAACCAAAAAAAAAAGGGTTTAAGCAGAGTGTGTCTGATCCATGTCTGTATCAAGTGGAAATATGTAAACAAACCTGTTATTTATTACTTTTTGTGGATGATGTATGTTTAATGTACCACAACAAGGAACAGTTGAAATGGTTTATGCAGACCATACAGGAAATGTTTACAATGAAACATCTAGGCCCAATTAAGAATTACCTAGGGGTGCAAGTCTCCAGAAATGAGAATGGTTGGTGTGCACTAAGCCAGGAGACTGAAATGTTTGAATACTGAAAGATTTCAATACTTAAAGAAATGGCTGTGTTTAACAAACGTTTGACTAGGGAGGCGTGTCAACATATGTCAAAGTTATGCCTAGTCTGCAGTTTGCTAAACAGATCATACTGATCAGAGTGACAGCTAAGTCATGTGATGAGGCTGGTCTGATCCAGTTTGTACAGCCAGGAATGGGGATTTCCAGAATGACTCATCTCAGGTGAACTGTGATTGGTCATGAATGTGTGTATAAGTCTGTATAGTGAATGTGAGTTACCCTCTTGCTGAAATATATATGCTGGAGGAGCATGCTGTTGCTCAGAGCTGTGAATGTTAACAGCCAAAGGACTCTGTGTAGATATTGTAAATAAACTGTACATAGCAGAACTGCGTGGTGTGAAGTTGCTACCAGGTAAACTCCTGAAGTCCAGACAAGCTGTGCGTGACACTGTCACCCTCCTCCTCCAGTATTTATTGACAAGCAATCCCTCATCTCACACACAGCGCCACTCAGCCACCTCTTCAACCTTGTCGGTTCTTCTTGAACAACTCATATCCATCCTCTACTACATTCCAGTCATGGGAATCATCCCACCAAGTCTCTGTAATGTCTACTAAATTATATCCGTCTGACTGCATTAGAAGCTCAAGCTCTTCCTTCTTATTGCACAAGCTTTGGGCATTGGTACATAGACACCTGAAGCCCCGCACCTTCATCTTCGTTAGACCCAAACCTCCCAGGTGGGCCTCTGCTGTTTGCTCTCCTTCATTTAAATCCCTGTGTTGGTCATCTCCTTCCCCTTGCAGTATTAATTTAAAGCCCTCTTGATGAATCTCTCCAGGTTTCTTACAAAACATTCTTCCCCAACCTTGAAAGGTGAATCCCATTGCATGCTAGTAGGTTGTCATCCAGAAAATCTACCCCATGGTCCCAGAACCCAAATCGCTCCTGCCGGCACCACCAACAAAGCCAGTGATTCACCTCCATTATCTTATGTTCACATTGTATTCCCCTTTCTCTGACAGGAAGGATCGAAGAGAACACCACCTGACTATGAAGCTGTTGGGAGGAAGCTGAAGGGAATTCCCTTCAGCTTCCTCCCAACAGCTTCATAGTCAGGCTTAATGTTTTTGATGGTGTTCACAGCCATGTCTTTGGTTCTCACATGGACCATCATAAATGGGTAATAATCTTTAGGTTTGACCAGTTTTGGTATCTGCTCTACAATATCTTTAATTTTCACCCGTGGCAAGCAACACAACTCTTGGGCCATGGGGTCAGGCCTGGACACATGATGTTCCATACCCCTCAGCAGGGAGGCACTGACAACTAACACTTTCCTTTTCCTTCCAGTTCTGTTTCTGTCCCCCCATTCTCTTCCCTCTGTCTTCCTTGTGTTCGTGATTCTTCCACTGGCAGTGTTTCCAGCTCTGCCACCACCGCAAGGGTCTGGAATCGATTCCTAAGTTATAATAGCACTGAGTGGTATTAGAATGACCACATGCCCCTGTAACCTTACCTGAAAGATGGACATGGCAGCTTCTTGGGAATATGATTGGAAAATGTCATACCAGTGGGTTGGATCCAAACTAAATTGGCAATTTTGAACAATTCCCCCATTCTAGTGGCAGACCCAATTCATGTTATTCCTCTGGGTCCCCTATCTCCCAGGAGCAGCATTTTGTGGAGATCAGTGGCTTGCAGTGGGAGGATGAAGGCAGGAAAGTAAAGGAAATTTTAGTCTGGATTGAATCCTTTATCTGTATCTGATTCAATGGAAGCATACATAAAGAAGCGGATAGCTTTGATTTCCACAGAGAAGACCACTACAAAGGCAAGATAAAAATATACCCAAATGTTAATGGTTGCTGCACCCCTTGAATTGCTGATGAAAAGATAATGTAGAGTAACTCTTAGAACCAGTCTATACAATCAGCAGAATCAAGAGGTAAATCTTTTCCCAGGCTGTAGCACTTCAGTCAGCCAGTGGTGGAGGGTTTCATGTCTGAATGTTTTCCCCATGGGGGAGAACCTCTCTGAACAATGTAATCTAGAATATAAAGAAGAGGTCAACCTAATTATCTTTTTCTTTTTGCAAAAATAATGAATGAAACCTCTATGAAAATGCAGAGACATATTAGACATGTGATAGCAACATTTGCAACTTTTTCTAATCTTGATCTCCCCACTTTCACTCCTCATGCTGAATTGTTCAGACTTTGACTGTCAGTCGATTAAAGAATAGTTAGCTGATTAATCCTCACTTCCATTTGGACTGACTAATCATTCAACTACATTGAAATAAATTTGCATATTACAAAACTTTGCAACTTTGCTGGTTATGTACCGAATAAAGACTTGATTGATTGATATTACAAAACCCTTGATATAGTTAGGAATAAAATGCCATTGGAGCAGAGAAGGTGAGACCTAGTGTGGGCCAGGGATATTATTCAGGCCATATTAGGCTTGATTTATGGATCTGAAATATGCACATACCCACCTTTCCACTGAGCATCTGAGGAGCCAAGGTGAGTATCAACAATGTAAGCATAATTTGATAAAACAACAGTAATCAGAACAGATGTTAAAAAAATCACTCCCTTTGTAAGGGGAGACCTAAAACAGCCAACAACATGCTTGTAGGGTTGTGCATATCGATATACCTGATCCAAAAATAAACCTGAAATTAGCTGTTTCGGTAATTTTGGGGTTTGGGGTTGACCGAATACCAAAACCTGGGAATCTTCTGGAAGCCGAATACACAATTACCAAAAAAGCTGAGTAGATATTTGGCTTCCTTCTTCACTTTCTTTTCACAAAGGTTTAGTCACCATGTATGGTTGCCTGTTGTTAAAGAAATCAAAATGGTGGCTCAGTGGTGATAGAGGAATCTCACAAGAATCTACAGAACCCTATAGGGCATGTGTGGCTTGCTATACTATTTTGAAAGAAAGCAACAAAGGGGTAAGGAAGGTCATCTTCTCTAGCTCCTCTATGGGGTAATGTCAGCAGCACTGAGATTTGGGGGTGCAGCAGAGGGATTATTGGCAGAAGCTATGTCCACTGCCTAACACATTGAACCACTGCTGGTCACCCAGTTTACAGTCCTAGGGTGTGTGTCTGTCATCAAGTACTGGGTAAAATGATGCAGATGTATGTGTAGTAGGGTTGTGCAAAAAAAAAAATTCAGTAAATTTCAGGTTCGGGTTTTTTCAGCCCAATATTTGGGTAAACCTCAAATAAGCTGAATACCCATACCGGTAAATATGGGTATTTGGCTTATTTTCAGGTTTCCTGAAAAATTTGGGCCCATTATACTCAATGGGGATTTTTTCGGAGCTCCTGGGGGGGGGGTGTTTTTGGAGGCAGAGTCCCTAAATTTGTAGCATGGCTGCAAGGGACTCCCCTTCAACGGTCACCAAAGTTTGGTGAACTTTGGAACAGGGGGTCCAATTTTATGGTCCCACAAAGTGGTCGCCCCATCCCCCAGGCATTTGCAAGCCAAGCTGTCCATCAGGTGCAAAAGTTCAGTGTGGCTGAGGACTGGCGGAAAGAGGTGATTCCAGGCTGTGCCTCAAAGTCTTGGTTCTGCTTTCGTTTCTGGGTCTCTTTGCATGATGTCCATGCAAATGAGCTTCCAAACGGAGGAAAAAAGCTTAAATGCAAGAGAAATAAGGCACGGAAAACATTTCTTTTGGTGGCAAATATCACCCTGTGAGCAGTCCTTTATTGTGGTCATGAAAAATCTGAATCTAAGAGATGGTCATGGTGGAGCCATGATATCGGAGCCAGCCAAAGTCATGACCAAGGCAGCTCATGTTAAGGAGATTACTCATATATGCAGGTGAGGGAGTTTTCTTCAGAAGGGCCATGAGTAGCTGATGGAAACTAACGTTCTCAGACTGGGTGAGTTCCGTCTTTTAAAGTGCAGATCAACTAGTTGTCAATTGGCCAGACCAAGTTGGCTCTGATTACACAACCCCTACCTCAAAAGGGCCCCAACTATGGGGTCCTAACAAAACCAGTAAAACAAAAAGAAAGAAAAAGGGGAGAAAGCACAGAGCCATGTCTCTGAGCAAAGGCAAATATCCAAACTTGGATATTCAGCTTTGGCTTTATCCCCAGGTTTTTGCGTTTGGTAAACCCAAATCCTAAAATTTACTGAAATGGCTAATTTTGGATTTATTTTCGGTTCAGGTTTATCGATATGCACAACCCTAATGCATACATTCTGTATATGTTACATAGAAAAGCCACACAGCATGCGTACACAATGCAAGCAAATATACAAAACCAAGAGTAAAAAAATGGAGAAATGAATTGATCAATAAAAGTATAAATGAGTATAAAAATAAATTTCAGAGGAGAGCCTAAGCTGGTCTATTTAGAAGTAAGTCCTATGTTATTCAATGGCACTTACTCCCAGGACACTGTCTTTAGGATTGCAGTTGAAACTGGAAACTTTTTCTCAGTTTTTATCAATAACACTTATGGGAAACTTCTCCCTAAGTGTGGGTCTCATGATGGCACTGCAAAGAAAGAAAGAAAGAAAGAAAGAAAGAAAGAAAGAAAGAAAGAAAGAAAGAAAGAAAGAAAGAAAGAAAGAAAGAAAGAAAGAAAGAAAGAAAGGAAGGAAGGAAGGAAGGAAGGAAGGAAGGAAGGAAGGAAGGAAGGAAGGAAGGAAGGAAGGAAGGAAGGAAGGAAGGAAGGAAAGAAAGAAAGAAAGAAAGAAAGAAAGAAAGAAAGAAAGAGAGTTCTGTAGTGCAATCATGTATGCAAAACATTTCAAGAATATCTCCTTGTGGTTAACTTTCTCCCCTTTTGTTTGCTAGCAATATAAACCACACCATAACCCTTGTGCATTTGAATAATTTTTAGTTAACAACACCATATGAGAAATTTGTTATTGCTTAGTGAAATACTAATTTAGTTTCCCCTCCTTCTTTGTTTACTAGCCACATAAAAAACTGCCTTATGTATTTGATTAATTTTTAGTTAACACAGCGTATGAAAAATGTTGCATTGCCTAGTTAAATGCTAATTTAATTCCTAGCACCAATGTATGAGGGATACTCTTGTTTGTTGTGATACCTGTGAGCTACCTCTGTTAAAGCAGCAGCAATAAAAGTATGCATTTTTAATCTTTTCAAGGCCGCAGGCCAGTTTTTTTTGGGGGGAGAGACAACAAGAGGGGTAGTAGCAGCACATTATTTGTGAAGCAACGGAGCCTATAGCAGATGGCATGCTGAGTGGGATGGGACCAGAAAAGACAAATAGACATCCGTAGGATTGGACTATAGGTTACCCACCATGGTGTACTTTATCTGCTTGAATGGAGCCAGCAGAACAAGCAGACTTTAGCAGTCCTATTTTCAGCAAGTGTTGAAATTTGGTACTTCATATTACATTTGTCTGACTGGAAAAACAGCACACAGAGGAATCCAAGAAAGAGGTTTGTTCAACAGAAAAGGGTCCAAGTGAGGAATTCTCAGCTGTGAGCACCCTGTTCATGAGTCTGATTGCAAAACAGTGCAGTCATACCACACAGGCCTGGCAGAACATAGGACTGCTTTTCTAAATCCCATGTACATTTCATTTGTGAGAGTTTCAGACAAGCAGCGGCCTGACAAATGGGCCAGGTAGGGCAAATATTGTTTTATGAATTGAATGTCAATTTCAATACTTTGCATGAGATTCAATACAACAAGGACAACCAAAATCTTGTGTGCCACAATTTGAAGCCGCTGGCTTGGATTACTGGTAAGCTGAATACTAAGGATGAGCTGATTTTTCATGTTACATTATTTTATTGTTCCAGAATTTCACTGTACTGACTTTTGTTCTTCTCAATTCACTAGAGAATTTCTATAGCAGTTTCTAGAATGGGAGCATGTAGAGATTGCTAGAGCTCATTTCTATCTTTTCCCTCCCCTACGGCACTGGTATGTACATGCACACTGAAAAAATCCCGCAAGAAAGAGAAAAATCTTGATGTAATTTGTATCTTTGATCATAGCAAGATTTCTGTATATGTTACCTATGTTCTGGAACACTTGCTTCTTTTCAGTAAAGCAACATTTTGTTTGTTTGTAGTCCACATTTCTCAATGCAACTCAAGGTGGATTACAAAATGTAAATCAATATAATCACTAGGATGGGACAGCCAATAATCACCTGAAACCTTAAGCACCTACCTGATCTTGTAGAACAAAGCTTCCTGTCTGCTTTGCAGAAGAACAATCGGTCATACCCGAAAGGGAAATGAATCCATACTCTGGCTAAGGAATTCTATAAGGTGTAGGCCACAATGGAGAGGCAGTTGTTGATCTTGCCTATTTGCAGGGTAACACCTGCAGAAGGCCCTGCTCAGATGAGCGAAGCTGTCATGGTGAAGCATGGGGGAGGGGCCATAACTCAGTGGTAGAGCATCTGCTGGGCATGCAGAAGGTCCTAGGTTCAATCCCCGGCATCTCCAGTTAAAGGGACTTGTGCAAGCAAGTAGGTGAAGTTTAAGATCTCTGCCTGAGACCCTGGAGAGCCACTGCTGGTCTGAGTAGACATTACTGACTTTGATAGACCAATGGTCTGATTCAGTATAAGGCAGCGTCATGTGTTCATGTGTGAGAGGCAGTCCTGCAGACATAAGTATCTAGGGCCATGAAAATGTTTTTAATGTGATTGCTAATATTTTGAACTGAACCCAGTAACAGATGGGCAACCAACAGAGTGACTGCAGACTGGGCATAATATGCATGCTCCACTTAGCTCCCAATAATAACTGAGCTGTGCCATTCTGCACAAAATGAAGTCTCCAAGTTGACTTTGAGGGGAGAGCATTGATGTTACTGTGGCATGGATCCAGGTTGCTAGATCAGCTGAGTCAAGGTAGGGGGCATCTTCTGGGTTAAACTGAGTTGGAAAAAAGCATTTTTTGAAGCTGCATTAACTTGCTTCTCTTGCAGCTGGAGAATCACATCAAGACTTTTTTTTTTTTTTTGCAGTGATAATGAAGGGATCTTTGACTCTCAAAAGATTATACCTTGAAAATCTTGTTGGTCTCTAAGATGCTACTGGACTCAAATCTAGCTCTTGTACTGCAGACCAACATGGCTACCCTTCTTAAACAAGGGTCATGGGTTACTCTAGTATTTCTGTCTCTATGCTCATTCCCTCACTGCATCCAAACCCTACCCCAAACCTCAAATCTTGGTGGTAGCTAAATCCAGCAGCTTGTACATTCATACCTCTTCCTTAGGAACTACACCATCCCATTTATTTTGTTTGTATTTTAGCCATAATACAAAATAGACCTTTCTGGTGCACCTCTATCTTAAGCAGTCTTCCTATGCATATGATGTTAGGATGTGATAAGGAAAGGCAGTAAGGGAATCTGTATTTTTGTGGGGTCAATGTGAAAGGAAGAGGGTGTGCCTGGGGAAACTCTAGATACTCAAAGAAAAGGCTGAAGATCAATTATTTTCTGGGGAGAACTTTTGTTTCTGTATTTTTTCCCTTGCTTTGAACCCTCTTATTTTCAAATTATAAACAATCCCCAAATCTTTGGAATAAACACCTCTATTGCATAAACAAATACATTAGTTCTCCCTGCAATAGCCAGGATGGATGCTGTTAATGTAGCCCTACTGAAGAAAAATTGTCCTCATAGATTAAACCAATGAAAGTTTGCAGCTCTAAGTCAAGCACATTTTCCTAATGGATAAAAGACCATACTGTACATTCCCAAAATATGATAAGCATTTTATTTATTTGACATACCTTACACATAACTGGAACACTCTTGATTGTGAAGAGGGAGTAGGGTTGCAACCTCCAGGTACTAGCTGGAGATGTCCTGCTATTAGAACTGATCTCCAGCTGATAGAGATCAGTTCCCCTGGAGAAAATGGCTGCTTTGGCAATTGGACTCTATGGCATTGAAGCCCCCCCCTCCTCAAACCCCACCCTCCTCAGGCTCTGCCCCAAAAACCTCCCGGTAGTGGCAAAGAGGGACCTGGCAACCCTAAGAAGGGGGTTGCTCTGGCAATTGCTGTACATTCTACTTTCTGGCTTGGGACACTGGCCTGTTTACTCAATCTACATTTCATTCAATTACAAAGTTCAAATTTCTATTGCTTTCCCCCATCATAATACCCCCCCAAGATCCAAGCACTTCTTTCTGTCCAGATTGCAAAAGCTCTTAGCCAGCTTCTTATCTGGCATCTCTCTGCTACTGTAATCTCTGCTTCTCTGGTTTTGACTACTTCAATCTCATCCCTTGCAATCCCATTCAAAGCACTCCTCCTGCAAATATTTGCTTCCTTATCCATCACAATGATTACAAGGTTTGTCAGCCTGAGGGCTTCTGGCAGGCAGCCATGAAGAAAGGAGTTCACTAGGGATACAGGCAGGGGCAGGGGAGATCAGAAGGCAGACTTAACTGAGGCTCCGCTCCAGCACACACACAGGCACAGACCAAGAGTCAGTCTCATCCACTCTCTCTCTTGATGATTTGTGCATCCGAAGATATATCCAAGAATCTTGGGGAGCCCTGACTATAAAGACACAGAGCAGGTTAATCCAGTGCTATGTTTGCATTCTAACTTTCTCATCACAGTTCTTTGACACAACCATTGTCCTAGCTGAGGAATAACAACAAGAAGTGACCGTGTATTGCTGTGCACATGAACACTGAATTGCAGAATGCAACCATATTTAATGGTTTTACTAAAGGAAGGATTTCAGCAAGTAATATTTTTCTGACCCCTGCTTGATAAGCTGTGACTTCTCATATTCCCTCTTCTACACCTCCCTTTACATCTGGTTACCTTAGCTTAGCTACAGGGTCCCCCAAAAGGCTAACTTTGTTCTTGGAACCAACAGTCTCTCAGGCTTCTATATTCAACTCCCTACCTCCTCATAGACTCTGCCAGGTCACCATCATCAACACTGCAAGGGAAAAGGAGGCCCCGGGAACGCAGAACCAGGCACCAGACCTTGCATGATCTCCACCACATGGGTGCAAGAGCCTTCATTAAAAATGCTGGCATGGGAAGATCCAAAGCAGCAGAGCCCCAAGGAAGGAACAGTTTACAACCAGGAGATTAAAATGTCAAACTCCCAGATCATGTTTGCTATCATAACTGGTCTATCACAGCCTTTCCTAATAATTCTGGCTTGTCTAGGCTTCAGATTGGCCTTGGCCTGGTTCTTCTTCTGGTTTGACCTGCATTTCAGTGAGGAACTGGTTGGCTGATCTTCCTGGCCAGTCAGTCTGTAACTGGGAAGTCATAAATCATAAGCTTTGGGGGGAGATTGAACATATCTGCCTCCACTGCTGTTCAGACCAGAAAAGCAGAGGGTAGAGGGGGACCCTTAGAACCCCTGGGTAGAGGAGGCAGGACAAAACAGACCCAGGCCCTCATGGTGTCTGTCTGATCAATGCTGATAGTTGGATGGTGCAGAAACCTGCTATTTGTGTTGCTGGGCACAGACTAAAGAAACTCCACCCAGTTTTCCTTTTATGAACAGCACAGAGGATTATATAATCTGTTGCTTCTTAAAAGTTTTTCTCCCTCAGTGGGTTCAGACTAATTGCCTTTGTGGGTTCAGACTAATTGCCCAGAGACGTCCACAGAGCTGGCTTTTATCTAGCTGAGTACGGCCTCTGAAGCCCCTGGTACACATCCTGCAAAAGCTATCATGCTGGTTCTGTGTGTCCCTTAATCACTATGTTAGTTGAGCAGACTCTAGTCTTAGCATAGCATTGCATTGCATGGTGGATGCCCGATGAGGTTTCGATGTGACTGTGTGCTCCCAAGCCGAACCCATGACCCCCATCTTGTTACACCCTGCCCTCACCCGTAGAACAATCATGCAACTGAAGATACAGAGATCGTAGCTGGATGAAACTGGCCACAACTTTATTGATTGCAGCAATGAATTACTGGCAAGGCATACGGGTGTGATCTGTACCATCGACCTGCCCGCCTGCAGGCCAATGCGCTTAATCTCCCAGCCCGACTGCTGGGACCAAATCGAGATGGCAGTATCTGGGACCCAAGTGGGTGGCAGCCAGCTGCATGGTCCCCTGCCACGTGCAGAGTGGCCTTTCTGTCAGCCCCCCCCCCTTGTGAGGCATGCCCGTGGCAGTCCCACCTTAGGCATGTCACCCTCAGGCCTCCCCCTAAGTCCTTTTAAGGGGATCCTTTAGTTGGGGGAAAAGGGGCACGCAGGCCGGCTTTTCCCGCAAAGAAGATCCGGCCCCAATGCCGGACTGCCAAAGTTGTGACACATGAAAACATAACAAACAAACCATACAATACAGCGGTGGGTGGGGCAACTGGAAGCCAACTGAGAGTTGCTTGCTGAGGGCCCCTTTTTATGCAGGGAAACCAGTCCTCAATGAAACCACCCCTGGTCTGGCTTCCTGCAAGCCCCACCCCCATGGTGAAATGGGCCTGATTGGCCTTTTCAAACCAGAGGCCCCTGGCCACAGCTGCCCAGCAAAGAAGGGGCTCGCCTTTTCCCAGCAGCGACCATCTCTTGCAGCTGTGCCAGGCCCCAAGCTGCATGAGTGACCCACCACATAAGCCGGGCCAATTGAACTGCACTCCTCCTTCCTCCAGCTCTCCTATGCCCCCACTCAGCCCAGGCCAGCAAACCAGGCTTGTCAGAGGTGAGTCAGAGCCTTGCTTAGGGAAGTCTGTTTGATGTACAAAATGCAGATGGAAGATTTTAAGTGAAATGCAGGAGTGATCTATGGACTGAGCCATTCTATCCAGAGGAGATTACACCCAGGGCTTATGTTCTTTCCAACACAGCCCCTCCTAACCTCTGAAAAGCTGCTCCAGAATGTGAAGAGAACCCCCAGGATCCAGAATGGACTCTGATACAGCACAAGGAGCTGCATTCAGAAGGGAAATTCTCATTATATATGCATGGAAGTTGCTACCAACACCAGCTGGTAAAGCCTCAAGGTGTTACATTACGTATATAGGATCTTGTGCTACTCTACTTTGGATCATATAGTTATCCTATTATTTGTGTATTCTTGGTGCAGAACAGACACACACCTAGATAAATTTATCTTGGCATTATGGTTCATTACAGAATTCTGGGAATGTGAATAAGCTTCAGTCATCTTATATCATAATGTCCCACACCTCTGCAAGCTTGTCTGTCTGCGTCATCTTCTAAACCACTTCACTGTTGTGGGAAGGAAAGGTACCTTTCAAAAGCTTACAAGGGCAGAAAGGTAAGAGAGCTTATGCACTCACAATGTCCCACTCTACTGGGACTACATAGGAAGATATTGCTGTTTCCCCTTTCTTTAGAGATCAGTCAGTGCCTTCATAATGTCAGCAGGCAATTCTCACTCTTATCACTATCTGCTTTCATGCCATTCAACCAACACAACTCACACTAAAGAAGGTCAAATGGAGTTACACAGGCCTGGAAGCAGTGGATCAAGAATGGATGTGGCCTGGGCATACTGATGGGTGCGCCACCAGCACAGCTATGCCAAACACATTCCCAGTACTGGTGTGCATCTCACTCATTCAAAGCATGACACGGCAAATATTTTAAATAATTAATATGAACAAAGGGGAAACATCTTGGTATTAAAATACATGCGGATCAGTCGACTTTGAAAATTTTTTGGCCATAAGAAATCTGGAAAAAACACGCACAGAGTGTTTTCATCATTGCAGAGATTTATTTATGGTCTTGTAGTGGAAATTGTGGAAGACAATTGTACTCACGAGGAGGTAGGTGGTGCTCAATACAGCCCTTCTCCATGTGAGAGCAATCTCAGGGAGTTAATTGTCACACCGCACTGTAAATAATGAGCACCTGGTGATGGGGAAATAAATCTGGCTTCGCTCACTACTGAAGAGAAGAGGAGGAGAAGAGGGCTCCAGATAAGAAGCCAGAGACAGAGAGAAGGCGCGTCTGCAGAACAAGGACGGGCTGCCAGACAGGACGGAGTGGCTTGCTTGCCTCCCAGGAGACGACTTCCCATCTTCTGAAGGTTATTAGCTTGGGTAAAGGGTACTGTTTGTTTAATAAAGCTGCATACCTTTTTCTCCCCAATACCTGCCTGTTGGAATCCATTTTTTCTGAACCATGGGTAATACAGGTCTCCACTTGAACCAGGTTTCTTGCATCTTGGAATTAAGAAACAACAGGTATGCTCTACGGCGGCATTAATAACAGAGAGTGTTGTGAGCCACAACATCTTAAATTGTAATGGCCCAAGACAAGAGCTAATGGCCCATTGAAGGACATCCCATGATGTTAATGGTAGTTATATTTTTGTCACTCAATTACACTACAATGTACTTCTCTATATTCTATTACATGTATGGAATAATATAGTTTTCCTTCTATAAGGCTAAAATTCTACAGTGTCAACATACGTCAAGGCACATACCTTGGTATTTTGTTAGACATACATGCAGGAAAGACAGAGCCAGCATCTGTATATTTTGAGGTCTAGAATTTCTGCTTTCCCAATTTTGTGATTCATGTTTTTGATATCCAACTCATATCTATTCTTGAATGCAACTGGTGACTGTCAGAGAAATATGTATAATCTTTTTGTCAGGATGCAATGCTCACCAAACATCTTCTAATTCTAAAATTTCCATATACTTAAAAACCTTCTTAGGAAGTTTACCTCCAATCTTTTTGGATCTATCTTTTTTAGTATCTAATACCCCGTTTATATCACCAAAAATTAATACCTCTCCTTCTTGAAAGTCCAGTAATACTTGATAATTTTTTTCAAAAAAATATTTTGGTATCCTTTGGGGCATATATTGACACTACCATCCATTCTTGTCCTGGTAATCTAATATTTAAAATTAAATATCTTCCATTTTGATCTTTTAATTCTTCAAATACTTCAAGGCTTGGATTAGTAATATATATGGCAACACCTTTTCTTCTTGTTTGTGCTGAGGCAATATATACTTTACCTAATTTTTTGCATTTCAATACATGTTCATGTTCCTTCTTTATATGGGTTTCTTGCAGACAATTTGTTAATTTTTTTTGAGCATTTAGAAGGTGAATTAACAGTGCATTCCTGAGTTTTCGACATGGGGGAACGGCGGGGAGGAGGCGCCCTGCACCAAAAACTCAAAAAAAGCATTTTAAAGGCTTTTAAAATTTAAAATGGGGCTTTTCGCCCTATGGAGAAAAGTGAGGCTGTGCCTGCCGCCAGCATGCCCCAGGCGAAAGGGGCCAGAAGGCTGCCTAACGGCAGCTCCTCCCCCCCAGCCCGCCCCAGGAATGCCTCCCAGGGCGCCGGAATGCCCCCCTGAATGCCGGCGTGGGCGGAAGGCCCCGTTGGCATCCAGGGCAACACTGCCACAGCAGCACCCAGAGACTGGTGTTTGGGCCTCCCTGCCAGTGTTGGGGCCACTAATGCTGGCGTAAGTAGCCTGGATGCTGGCGCAGGGGGCCCTAATGCCAGCGCAGTGCCTTCCTGGCCTCCTAAGGGCTTTTGCCCTTAAAGCTCAGGAATGCCCTGTGAGTCCATTCAGATTTACAGAAAGAATCTTTAATGCAGTCATTTTATCCCCCTCTTCTTTCCCCCCCCCCCCCGGCATTTCTCCTTCTATACAGTTCCAGGCTAATTTTCACAAAGGCCTGCACTCAGTTAAAGTCACACAGACAGGCCACTCGATGTAGTTCATAAACTTTGATTCCAAATCTATATCTATTTATTCTTTCATAATCTGATACCTCCGATTTGTGATTTAAAAAAAATTAAATGGGGCTTTTTTCTCCATAGAGAACAGCTAGGCTGTGCCTGCTAAAAAAAACAGGTGCAGCACCACCGTTCTCACTGCCGGTGTGACGGGCTGAAAGTGGACAGGGTGCCTCCCCCTGGCACACCCTGGGAGCACCCCCAGGGATGCCGGAAAGTCCTCCAGAACACAGCCGTGGAACTTTACACCGGTGGGACCAAGGTCCGGGCCTCCCTGCCAGCGTTGGGCCACTTACGGTGGCATAAGTAGCCCGGACGCTGGCATGGGGGCCCCGATGCCGGCGCAGCCCCTTCTTGGCCTCCTGAGGACTTTCATCCTCAGAAGTCAGGAATGCGCTGTTAGTCTCATTAAAATGGTAGAGAGCTTCAAGAGTCTATTCTTTTATCTAAATCCAACTGATATCCAATGAGTTTGTTAAAATACAACTAAGCAGAAAAGAATGTAATCAAAATGTAATCAAAACAAAGTTCCAAGATATGTCCAAGCTGTAAGCCAAAATATCTCACAGACAGGTAAAATGCACAGTTCCATGGATATCTCAATGTTTACTAGGTCAGTAATTTAAGCAGATTTCTTCTTTCTTACTGCAAACCTTCTCTGGCAAAGTCTCCAATAACCTTTGGAACATAAATTTGTACTGAATTATTTATTCAGTCATTCAGTAATTAATCCTAAACCCATGTAAATTCTGGAAATATAATACAGTTCATTTGGGGCTGGCAGGCTTAAACGTATTCACTGTAATATAGCCGCATCACTTCCTCCCACTTCAGTCAAGATGAAATCCACAGTTAGGAGCTGGGAGTTTAAAAAATAAGCTCCCACTCTGTTACCTGCACTTGTTAACCAGAGCTTCCATTTAGGAAGTTTTCAACCCTCACCTGGCCATTCAGGCCCATGAAGTAGGAGAGCTTGTAAGGAAAGTGCTTTTCATTCAGCTGTCATGATGCCCCCCCATCCTTGCCTCTTCTTAATTGCCTAGCACTAGTCTAATTAGGAAGGAACAAGCCCTATGCTGAAATTTAATTTGAGGTTGTTGTTTTTAACCAGTCCCTATCTGGATAGCTCAGGCTAGCCTGATCTCATCAAATCTCAGAAGCTCCCCCACAACCCACCACCAAATGTAGAACTAAGAAAACTTTAAATAATTTAAAAATAAACCAATGTGTTCAAACCAGTCGATGATCAATGATCTTCACTGGGCAGGTAGGTGTGTTCTAATCCACCTCCAGTTGCAGACTCACAGGCAGCCGCAGCAGACCTCCAGCGGCTCAGAGCAGCAGCTGAAGCTTGGAAGTACACACTCCAGAAACCTCTCACTGCAGTAGAGTCTAACTGCAGCCAGGGCCTGCTTTTATGCTCTTTGCCCATGCTCAGAAGAATCAGAAAGAAAACCAGCTTATGAAACAACTCCTGTGATTGGGCAAAGAGCACTGCCCCCCTAACATGCAATCCTATTTCCCTGTGAAAACGATCTCCTTCCCCCCTCCCTCCTGTTCCCTGAGAAATCAGCTAATGGGACGGAAGCAAGGTTGTTGGACTCCACACTTGAAGCCATACAACCCTGTAAAACAACTCCTGTGATTGGGCAAACAGTACAGCTCCCCCTAATGTGCTATCCTATTCACCTGTGAGACAAGCCTCATCCCTCCTCCGTCTGTTGCTATGGAAACCTCCAAGGATGAGAAAATGTCAACTTTGGAGACCTTTAACTGTTGCTATTTGGCATTCCCGAATAGACCTGAATAAACCTGATTTTTTCAGGATAAGCAGCTACCATGGGGGATTCTCAAATGTGTATTCAGATGGCGGGGGGGGGGAATCCAAAAAATATTGGTAAGGTATTTTCCAAGTATTTTTTTCAGCTTGAATACACTCAGATACACAGCTGTAGTGCTGGCACATCTGCCCCCTCCTCCGTTTCTGCACACCGATCCAGGCAGCTGAGTCCTGGAAAAGCCAGGAACCATATACTGCTGCTGTGAAAATACCATCAACACTTTGCAGTCCACTGATCTTGGGACTGGTCTGGAATAATGAAGTGCCAGCAGTAGTCCAAGACTGGCTCCCAGGATGCCTGGTGTTGGCTAAACCTTTGCATTCTCTTCCTCAGGAGGGAAGAAGATGGTCATGCCAGAGCAGTGCAAGACTTTTTGGACAAGACCCATAAGAGCACCAGTAGTCATTTTCTATGACATCTGAAATAACTGATACATCCCAAACTAAACTTCATCAGAATCTATACATTAAGCACAGTAGGAATTTAGTCATAGGGTTGCTATACATGTATACACAATCAAGTACCAGCTGCTGTTCTGCTTCAGAACGTGTAGAATTAAATATGTGAACATTCCTCAATATTAAATAATATAGGATATCTACATGTCATGAAGACAGCTTTTAGCCTAACCTTCTTCCAGTCTTGCAGAGAATTGCTCAAAATTTGGTCAGCATCCAAACATTCAATAACAACACAATGTCATGAAAAATGAGGGGAAAGAGTACCTCATGGACCTGTGTATTGGCCCAATGAGCTTATCCATGGGACACTGTTGTTACAGGACTTCTTCAATTACCTTTGTTCAAGTGTCTGTAGAAATGAACATTGTGGTGGAGGCTGGCTGTCTGAATCCATTTTTTTTCAGTTTAGTGTGTTAAGCCGCAGCCTGCACACTGCTTAGTACCAAATAAACCCATTGGCTTCAAGGGCAAAAGGATTGAGAAAGGCAGCCTAATGGCATAAAAATCCAGAGTAGGGATATATTTAAATCTGAAGCAGAACAGAAATCTGTAAACAGGTTGTTGATTACAAGGGTAAATTATTCTTGTGCTTAGAAAAGGATGACGCCATAGATACTGACTCACCCACAGCTGACCCAAGGGAACCATCTGGAACAATACCATGGTAGGGGGACTTTAATGGAACTCTGAGATAAGGAGAACATTCTGAATACATGGAAACAAGGACTTTGAAGGTGAAAAGATAACCATCTCCCTCGAATTAAACCTTGAGATATCTGTGAGGAGAAAAACAGAAGAAGAAAAAAATTAAAATGCTAAGCTCATTTCATTATTCAGTCATCATTACCGTGTCCTCCAACAAACCATCAAGTTGATATTTGGAAACATTTATTTTGCAAAGTATCTTTTAACAAATGGAAGGACTTTAGAGGATTTACACACATTTTTATTGAAGGGCCAAACAGCAAACATTACTAATTTGCTAATTTACCCCAATGTTGGTTCAAAAGAAGAGTTCCATTTTCACAGAAGCTTACTGACAAGGCCTGTACAACCCTCCAAACTGAGGGCATGTACTGACATATTCTGTAGTGTATTTCTACCATCTCAGGAGCTTTCTGCAGAAGTGTCATTCCATTCATGCAAACTGGGAGACCACCACTACTGCTTATTGAAAATGTGTGGATCCCCACAATGCACCCAATACATGCAGTTCCCCCTAACACACCTGGAAAATCAGGATTCTGGTTCAAATGAATGGAAGGTGTACCTGCATGGAAAATCTGCATCGCCCAATTCACACAAGACAGCAACCACGTATATCATACTCCCAATATGGAGAGCTGTCAGTTTGTGCAAATGGAACAAAATATCTGCAGAGGGCTAGGCCAGCAACAATATCAGGTTTGTCAAGCCTCTGGTAGGTTGAACAGCATTGGCTTAGTGTGGATCAGGCCTGTACAACCTTTAACCCACTAAGCCAATGCAGTTCAACCTACCAGAAGGTTCACATATGCAAATGGCCTCTTTTTCCATCTCTGTGGGATTTCACACAACTGTGCTCTGGCACCAAGGGTACTATAAATGTATGAAACCACTTTTTGCCAGATTATTGCTCTATCTGGCTCAGAGTTTTCAACCCTGGCAGCAGCTCTCCAAGATCTTGGGTCCAACATTCATCATCTTGCTAGCTAGAAATGCCAAAAATTGAAGCTGGGATCTTGTCCATGCAAAGCATGGACTCTGCCACTGAGCAACTGCCCTTACATGTCACATCATATGCTATGCAAATTAGTACACTCAGAACAATTTCCATGCTTACAGAGACAATTTTGGAGGGGAGAATCACAAGGGTGGGGAGGGAAATAGCTACTTGTATCTGTCCCACTGGATTCCATTTTCTATTAACATCATTCTGTTTACAAGTGCAATGCAAAGCCATGTTGCTTGAAACAATGGTACTGTGATTAAAGAAATTATGGCCAAATGATTGGGTCTAGAGTATATTGCCCCTAATTCTCACAGTGCCTTCTTTTCCTCCCAAGGTTGGTGAACGACTTCCCCAATAATTGCCCTTCTGAGAAGATGTGTAGGATCAACTCTGAACTTTCTAAACAAGCACCATTCATTTGTGCTTTCCCTTGCCTTGGTTATAGAACACACAAATGCACTCTTAGTAAAGGACACTTGTGAAGTCTGGCCTAGAAACAAAGAGCCATACAATTCCAGCTCCTCAATTATGGTTGCATCCACACATCACTGGATATTGTGCTATCATTGAGCTATAGTAATCATTCACACCTGGATTTTCCTGTGTGGATAATCAAATCCATTGGTAATTATTGCTATAGCACAACAATTGCACAATAACAAATGGTGAGTGAATGCACTCTTTTTCTCCCGGGGGAGGGGGGGAGAGAGCTAGCCACCAAGCTGCTCATAAGAAGCCATTGCTCTGCTTTCCTCTCAGTGCTTTCAGTGCCCCCAAAAGTGGATGCTTGATTGAATACTATGCAAAGCATGGATTTATTACTGCTGATTAACTTTATCAGAACAACTCAGTGCATCAATATGTAGGAGTAATGGACCCATGAGAAATCAACTTGGCATTCTCTTCTGTAGGAAATAACCATGTTGTCAGAAATGTCCCAATTAGAAAAGCATCTTCTGTTCCATCTATTGGCAATCTTATAGGGTGGAGGGGCTATGGCTCAGTTAGTAGAGCATCAGCTTGACATGCAGAAGATCCCAGGTTCAATCCCCAGCATCTCCAGTTAAAAAAGCCAGGCAGTAGATGATGTAAAAGACCCCTACCTGAGACCCAGGAGAGCTGCTGCTGGTCTGAGTTGACCTTCGTGAATCATTGACCTTCGTGAATCAACATTGACCTTCGTGAATCAAGGGATTGATTCAGGATAAGGCAGCTTCATGAGTTCATGGAGTCAAATGCCCATGCTTTCCCAGATTATGCTGACTTCTGCAATCACAACACCCTCATTCATATGGAAATAGTTTGTTATAAGGGGGGACCCATAAGACTTGAGGAGGGTCCCATCCTCCCCCTTTTCTGCTGACCTGATGCATGGCTCCCTGACACCCCCCCCCTCCATCAGGAACATCAAGCCTGGCACAGCTTCCAGCCTCTGACTTTGCTTCTGAGCTGGGAGCAGGTCCCAGCCTCCTCATCCACTGCTGGACTGAGAGTGGCGTCCCTCCTCTGCTGCCAGGCCTGGCACAGCTCCCAGTCTCCACTACTGAGTGGCTTCCAGCCACTGACAATGACAAAAAGGTAGGTTTGGGGGGATTTAAAACTGCCAATGTAATTTTTGAATATTTCCAGATTTTTCTGTAAACCTGGAGGGGTCCCCTCAAGTTTGCCAAACTGTTTTCTGTCGGTGTGGTCCCAATCAATGGATTTAAGTATCCACACTTGATTATTAGAATATACGATGGGGAAAATATGTGATTCGTTCAATTTTCAACTTGGTCAAGTTGAAAATTTGATCCTGCTGTACTGACAATATTTTCCAAGATCAACATGCAATGGACTTTCTCTAGAAGCCAGTTTCACAAGGATGCATTTGTATGGCAATTACTGAGGACTTGGGGAGGTGTGGCCATTGCACCCATTCTTAGAGACATGCCAGCTTGATTCACACAAAAAAAGTTTTCATTAACTTATAGGCCACCTCTCCTGCATTTGTGGGGCATACAAATTACTTTCCCCCCCATTAATACTGATTTTTCTGAAAAATAAAGCAAATGCAGTAAGGAAATGATAAATAATGTAACAAACCTATCTCCATAGTGCAAAATGTATCAGCTGAATTCCAACACATTTCTATTTCCCCATTTTTATTTGCCCACTGGTCCATGTATCGAGGAATACTGTAATCTTTTCCTTTTTTTGGTATCTCCATAGGAGTATTAATACTGGGGGTGGGGGGGGACGAAGGCCATGAGGTACCTAAAGGAATTCAGTTGCCATGAGGGGATTCCACAGAGGTGGGAGAATATCCAGGTGACCCAATTACATGGACCCATGGAATCAATATGCTCTCTCTCAATGGTGTGATCATCTCATGTGGAAAGGCACATCCCATCCACCTACTTGTGTAATTCGGACATTCCCCCAGCCATGTTGGATCTGCTCATGCTCCTACACATTGGCAAGAATATCTAAGGTCATCATACATTACTTGTAAGATAAGTATTTTTAAAAATCCAAGAGATGTGGGAAGAAGTATCAGGGAAGATAAAGAATAAGGGTTCAACAGCCATCCTCACCTTGTCAAAGACCCCAGAGGTAGGGGGTGGAAGAAGACACACGGCTTGTCCTTGAAAGGTGACATGGTGCTGGGATTAGAGTATCAGACTAGAACATGAGACTGCCATGGGCCCATCACAGTCTCTCAGCCTAATCTACCTCACTAGGTTGTTGTTGTAGGGACAAAATGTAGAAGTGAAGAACAATGTGATAAATTGCTTTGGATCCTGATTAAGGAGAAAAGTGGATATACATTTTTGAAAGGCAAAGAATGAAGGACAGCCAAGTAGTAAACATCAAGCAGTTGACACCTATCATCAGCTGGTATCCATGAGCAGCCTACTTGTAAGAAAAAACCTCTAGAAGGGCTTTTCTGCATGGGTTTTTTCATCAGTTCTGGCCCCATGTGGCTTCAGTTTATGCCCTGATTTCCGCACACATTTTTGTGCCTTTAGTTTTCACTTGGCTTCTCCCCCTCCCCGGGTTTTCCCAGTTCTTTTGAGACCTTGATGTTTTTCTAGAAGCTGATTTTGAGTCACCTTTTTCTTCATGTGTAATGTTTCTCTTGGTTTTCTTTGTCCCATCCACTCTCACCTCCAACCCTCTTCAATTACTAAACTGTCACGATCAAACAATTCTCTTTCCTCCTGCCAACACTGGTTTTCTTTGCTTTTTTTTAATGGCAGTAAAATATTGTTATATCACTAGCATGTTGTAACAATAAGCTTTGCAAGTTCTCTAAATACTCAGTTTTCATTTTTAAAAGTACGTTTTTAGCCTTTTTCCTTGTGAAGATATAAAGAAATTTGTGTGTGTGTGTGTGTGTGTGTGTGAAGTGCTGTCAAGTCGCTTCCGACTCATGGTGACCCTATGAATCAATGTCCTCCAAAATGTCCTGTCTTTGACAGCCTTGCTCAAATCTTGCAAACTGAGGGCTGTGGCTTCCTTTATAGAGTCAATCCATCTCTTGTTGGGTCTTCCTCTTTTCCTGCCGCCTTTAACTTTTCCTGGCATGATTGTCTTTTCCAGTGACTTTTGTCTTCTCATCATGTGACCAAAGTACGACAGCCTCAGTTTAGTCATTTTAGCTTCTAGGGTCAGTTCAGGCTTGATTCGCCTTATAACTCACTGTTTTTGTTTTTTGGCAGTCCACGGTATCCACAAAACTCTCCTCCAACACCACATTTTAAAGGAATCTACTTTCTTCCTATCAGCTTTCTTCATTGTCCAGCTTTCACACCCATACATAGTAATAGGGAATACAATGGCATGAATTAACTTGATCTTGGTTGCCAGTGACACATCCTTACACTTAAGAATCTTTTCTAGCTCCTTCATGGCAGCCCTTCCCAGTCTCAATCTCCTTCTGATTTCTTGGCTGCAGTCCCCCTTCTGGTTGATGATGGAGCCAAGGAATAGAAAGTCTTGAACAATTTGAATTTCCTCATTGTCAACCTTAAAGTTGAGTAATTCTCCTGTAGTCATTACTTTTGTTGTTCAGCTGTAGTCCTGCTTTTGCACTTTCTCTTTTAACTTTCAGCAGTAGTCATTTCAAGTCTTCGCTATTTTCTGCCAGTAATGTAGTATCATCGGCATATCTCAAATTTTTAATGTTCCTCCCCCCAAATTTTCAATAGGCATAGACAAAAGGGAAGGGGATAGAGACTTAGGTCGTTTATGCATGGGAGTTTTACCTAAGGTTCATTGCTTGTTCGACCCACACTTTCCTGTTGGGGGTCTATGCACCAGCAGTCTCCAAACTCAAATCAGGAAGTATTTGAATCCACACTCCTTGAAATGCTGCTTCCTACTTGGCTGTAGTGAGAGAAAAGTTCCTTCCCCCAAAAACCCAATTGCCACATAAAAAAGCATTTTAAGAATATAAAACAAAAAACGGAGCAATCTGAAAAGAAGGGGTGGAGAAATCCAAGCCTGGGTTTTAAAAAGACTTTCTTCTGCTCAGAAAAAGCTCTGAGGAAGCAGGAAGTATTTGAATCCCCGCCTCTGGACATGCTGCTTTGTAATTGGCTGTGAGTGAAACTAAGCTTGTGTGTCCCGCACTTTGCCTTATGCACGGAGATTTCACCCGGGCTGGAGAGGGAAGAATTGGGTTAACAGAGGAACGAAAAGGATTTGTGAGGGCTGGCAGAGAGGTCATCTCTAATGGAGGGAAAATGCATGCATAACTCCAAGGAACAACCAAGATAGATTGGGGGTGGGGAGTGAATGTGAGTGAAAGTACCCATGCATAAATGACCTTAATTGTTGTTTTTTTAATGAAAGCTCGGAATTCAGAGAAACTGCTAAACCTATTGTTACAATACTCTAGTGATATATCAACATTTTTATTGCTATTTTTAAAAGGGTGTGTGTGCTGTGGTGCCACCAATGACCACAACGCCCTCCCTTGAAAATCCTCATTATTGAAGGTATACAGAAGAAAATAAATAGACTCCACAACTGTGAAAATGCAGAAGGAAAGCAGACATGTGGAAGAACCCTGCCCAAACCAATTCCAATGCTTGTGGGTCGACTGACAAGAAAATCAAGAATAAATCAAGTGTGCAGAAAAGCCCAAGGATTAAGGGTCTGCTCCCAAGCAAAGCAAAAGAAGCAGGAAGTGGGCATGGCTGGAAAGACAGATGAAAAGGCTGGCTGAAGAGGAAGAAAGGGCTCTCAAGAGTTATTACTTGTAATGGAGTTCTAAGGCAACCATGGCTTGCCCTGCCGGAATAGCTTTTACTTGAAATTCAGAATGCACTGCTCAACAGACTGGCCTGTATTTATTATATTTTTAAAGGTAACTGACTGTGCCCCTTTAACTAATCTCTCTCCCTCTCTCCCTCTCTTTCTGGTGCACAGTAGTTGTTATTTTTTGTTCAAAGGAATTGTGTTTTTTCCCCAATTGAACTCAGTAGTTAGAATATATCCAGGGCATAACATGTGAGTCAACTGCTTTTTGTCTGAATGAAAGCAGCGTCCCCAGTCCTTCGCATCACACAAGGGTAATAGGATAGCAACAATTAGATATTTAAAATCCCTCTTAATCCCATGTTTTCCAGCACTGTACAATTGAAACCACTGTCCGAGTTGTAGGTTCTTACACATTTTCTTTGGGACAAACTGCTTGGCTGCTTATTAGTGTCACATGTTAACTGAGCTGATTGCAAAAGATTACTGTAAAGGATGCTTTCCGCCCTGGTACTAGACTGTCTGTGCACACACAGACACTCACAAAAGACAACAATGCTTGGCAGAAAGCCATCTTTTTTTTTAACATCCTGCAAGGGAGGAAAATCTGCCTTTTCCATCTCTGATGTATATTGATCCTACCGATGTTGTAGCTTGTAGTGCTGCATTTAGAATTTAGTTCTGCTTTAAGGTTGCAATTCAACAGATCTGACAGGGTTTGGAGGGTGGTTTTGAGGGAGACACAAACCCACCCACACACACACTCACACACACACAGAGAGGGAGAGAGAGAGGGGGGGGGAGGTTTCTTCTACAAAGCAAAGCAGCTGGCCCCAGGAAGAGAGGACTATTATCTGACATTATCATGAGGTTCCCTCATGCCCAGCAGCTAAGATTAGCACGATGCAGCTGCCAGACCACCAGCAGTCAAAGCAAAAAAAAAAAAAGTCACCTTCTCTTCCTAGAGAGAAATGAACCTACTGAAAATGGAAGCATCCTTTGTTTTCCAGGTTTATTAATGCAGAATAAACACTAGCTTTCCAGCAAGCTAAGATTGGTTTAGAAACCTAACACAGTGTGTTTTAGGATACCTTCTCCAGGCCAATGACCAGTAGAAGGGCCAGGCTGCTATCTGAGGGGCCAGCTTTTACCAAGCAACAGTGATGCAGCAGATGTTGCTACACAAGTTGTCCCCCCAGCCTATTGCTAAATAACTTACATTGTTCCCTAGGTTTCTCCCTGAAGCAGTTTACACAGTCAGGAAAATGCAATCAAAATACAGTACAAAAGAAGTACCATATAAATAAACAAAAAATAACCAGCTTTAGCTTGGGTCAGACTGGTGTAGGGTTGTGAGGTGCATCCCCCAGGAGACTTGAGGGTAGAGTTGGGACTTGAGGGTAGAGTTGGGAGAGGGAAGGCATTGCATATGCAATGCCACTTCTAGATTAAACCTTAAAGTGACATCACTGATATTGTAGGTTTTACCTATCTCTTGGCAAAATCCTAGAATGGTGGTGATGACATTTCCAAATTTTAGCTGCAAGTGATATTGACATGTACACAATATCTTCCTCCTATTTCTCCTCCTGCTCCACTCATTCAAGCAATGGCAAGGGCCAGAAGGTGGCAGAGGGTGGGTAATTTGGGAAGCCTAATCTGATGGGACAATTAATCAAAGGCCAAAGGGTACAAGCCATGGGCCTACAGACTGGCTTTGCTGGGGAGGGCGGGATATAAATTTAATAACATCAAATAAAACCAATAAGAGCCCTTTGGCTCTTGTCCCTGACCACACCCAAAACTTACATCTGGAGACAAATAGAGCAAACAAAAGCTCAGCATGGGTTGTACAGGCAGGAGCAGTGTTCCTTCCAATCTACCCTCCCTCATGAGAGGGATATTCATTTTTCCCCATAGCTGATGGGGAAGATGAGTGGCCATCAGTGCAAGAAACCAGAGGGGCAGGCATGCAAATGGTAACCTCTTCCCCACATGGAAAAGAGCAGGTTTCATTGGCTCTTTTCACTTATAATGCCTGGTTTTGTTCTGTACCATATTGCGCTTCTCCTTAAGAGCATTAAAAAAACTAATTCCAGAACTGGCGCATGAGCAGTTTGCTGCAGCATTCAGTTCCTTCAGCTCATGTGCCTCTTGTTCCCCTTCTATGTTACCAGTGTGTGAAGTCATAAAACTCCACCCCCAAAACAGTAGACTTGTCTTTACATCATTCCTTCCTGCCTGCTGCCTGGAGAAGACTTTAAAGGGTATGAGATATCATCGTTTTCCTTTCAAACCAGTTATTGTATTTGGAGCTTCTTTTCTTTTCATTTATTTTTTAATTTTTATTCATGCCAAAATATACAAAATATACAAGAAGACTTAATATGCAAAAAGAAAAAAGTAAAGAAAAGAAAAGAAAAAGGGAGACATAAAACAATACAGGAACCTGAAGCGGGTCAGTGCCTTTCAGTGCCTATGCTCTCAGAATCGACCCCTTCCTGAGAAGAAGTATGTTATGTTATTCAGTTAGACACCTAATAAGCAGGACTCAACTAATTTCTTACCAGAGTAAGCATTTTATTTAATAGCTTCAAAAATATGTATATATAAAGTATGGAAACAAGTAAATAAACCTTCAATTACAGACTGGAGAGAGAAATTATGGTTGTATAAGAGGATGGCCAGATTAACGGAATTTCTGCATGGAAATGATATGGAAGAATTCAAACAAACATGGTCTAAGGCCACCTCATATTGGGATAAGATGGCAAAAATGGATTTTACGATATTATTTAGTGAGTTATAGAAAAATAATATTCAAATAATTTTAATTTTTTAGATAATAGGTAAACAAAAACTATCCAGACACTTCTTCGGAAGTCAGGTGAAGGGTTACTCTTTTTTTGGTGGGTGTAAGGGAAATGTAAGTATTGGATACTTTGATCGATTATGATTGTATTGAATATGTTGTAAAAATACCCTTTTAAAACTTTTTTTCCTTTTAATATTATTGTATTTTACTTCTTGTTTTTTTATTTTTTAACTTTTGTTAATTTTTTTCTTTTTTTATATTGTATGTTTTGTTAAAATTTAATAAAAATTATAAAAAAAGAGAGAGATTTGGGTAGGACAGGGACCTCAGTGTCAACATGTGTCTAAGTTCAGTCTAGTCTGCAGTTTGCTAAACAGATCATACTGATCAGAGTGACAGTCATGTGAGTATGCTGGTCTGATCCAGTTTGTACAGCCAGGAATGGGGATTTCCAGAATGACTCATCTCAGGTGAACTGTGATTGGTCATGAATGTGTATATAAGTCTGTGTATTGAATGGAACTTTCTTCTTGCCTGAAATATACGTGCTGGCGAAGCACTTTGTTGCTCAGAGCTGTGAATGATAACAGCTAAAGGACTCTGTGTATATATTGTAAATAAACTGTACATAGCAAAACTGCGTGGTGTGAAGTTGCTACCAGGTAAACTCCTGAAGTCCAGACACACTGTGCGCGACACTCAGTGGGTTAAAATGCCATAGAGTCTACCCTCCAAAGCATCTATTTTCTCCAGGGGAACTGATCTCAGTAGTCTGGAGATGAGCTGTAATTCCAGGGGATCTCTAGGTCCCACCTAGAGGCTGGCATCCCTACCAACCACTCACCTAAGGGAGCCTGGGTTAGGAAATATGCCCTAGTTATAGCCACTCATATTCCACTCTTTCTTCAAGGCTCTCAAGGCCAAACTCAATGGGAGGGGGAAGGGACCCCAAACCAATTTCTTTTTAAGATGTGGGTGGGGGTCCATTTAAAAAGAAGACTCAGTGGGGGGAGTGGAGAGAATGTTTAACTCTGCCCCAGCTTGTCTATTCTCCCCTATACTCCCTCATAACCCTGACCTGGATGGCCCAGGCTAGCCTGATCTCATCAGATCTCAGAAGCTAAGCAGGGACAGCCCTGGTTAGTATTTGGATGGGGGGACCACCAAGGAATACCAGGGTTGCTGTGCAGAGGAAGGCACTGGCAAACCACCTCTGTTTGTCTCTTGCCATGAAAACCCCAAAAGGGGTCGCCATAAGTCAGCTGTGACTTGAAGGCACTTTACACACACACACACTCATAAACTACCCAGAGGATACCTTAATTGCATTTTTTTTAATCATTGAGACCAGGGTCCCTAACCTTTTTGAGTCTTTGGGCACCTTTGGACTTTGGCTGCAACATTGGGTTGCCAGCTTCAGGTAGAGAAATAGATTTGTGCCACAGAGTTCTATTGCAAAAGTGGCCGTTTTCTTCAGGGGGCCTGATCTCTGTCACCTGGAAATCAGTTGTAATAGCAGGAGATCTCCAGCCATCTCCTGGAGGTTGGCAACCCTACTGCAACAGGATGTAGAGCCAGTGACAAAATGGCTGCCTCAGCTGACCTTTAATCACACAGTGAAGATCGTCATGCTATGATGGCAGCTGTGCTATGGTGGCAGTTTTTTAAAAATCTGCAAAGCCAGAAGCCTTGCTGGGTAAAATCCCCACCTAGTCCCATCATTTTCTAAAAAACACTTGGCAGGCACGAGGGAAAGTGTTGGCAGGCTCCATGGTGCCCATGGGCACCATGTTGGGAACCCCTGATCTAGACTCCATGACCAGAAATGATCCTTGCTTGGGGGGAGGATTGCCAGGGAAGGGGGATTTGAATGAGGAATTGGAAGGTGCAAAGGGTGTTAACCATTCCTCCTGCCTACCCATCATCTCCTACCCATGCATTTAGACTTCCCACCTCTGCCCTCTTTAACCCCAGCCAGACTATAAGCAAACAGGAAGAGATAAATGCACTCTAAATTGCCACGCTACAAATACAGGCAAATCAATCAATCAGTACCTTTATTGGCATATTGGTTATAATAATAATCATATGCAATGAATTCTAGTATATAAAATACAACTAATAAAATTCATTCATGGTAGTGATCGGGTAAGGTCTGCTTAGTTTCTCGAACTCTCATGGCAGCTAAAAGAAACTTTGCTACCTTCTCCATGGTTCAAGAGTGCCAGACAGCCCAAAGAAAAGCCGCTTTGTCTTTTGCCGAGCGATATAAGGTATCTTTTATCAGCGGTTCAATATGAACTTCCCGTAGAGACTCATAATAGACACAATTCCCAGCAAGTGACGCAGAAAGATGGATTGGGTTAGCTGTAAACTAGCATTTAGAGAATTTATCCAAATTGGGATCCCATAGAATAGCTGGGAAAGCACTTTGGCTTTATAGACTCGTATGGCTGCAAGGACGAACTGGCTGCCTTTGGCATAAAAAAAGTGGGAAACTACCGACAATGTTAATTTGGCCATGCAGGCTAATCAATTTGATACTTGAATTAAGCTGGTAACTAGATTAATTTAGAATTTCCCATTCCAGTTTTATGCTGGCATGATACCAAAGTAATCAGTGAATACACACATTCCTCAAACTGGAGAAAAGTAATAATAAAGCAGACCAGACCCCATTTACATTATCATCTATAAATTTCTTGTCCCAAGCAGTAGAAAAGAGCAAGAGTCCAGTAGCCCCTTAAAGACTAACAAAACTTCTGACAGGGTATGAGCTTTTGTGAGCCACAGCTCACTTCTTCAGATACAGTTAGAATGTGATTCCCTCCATCCTTGAGACAAGTGAATTAGACACACAATGGCAATGTAAATGTCAATTCACTCGTGAATACATAGAAGTAAATGCCACTGCATTCAATGGGGCTTTCCCCAAATAAATATTTTAATATGCTGAAAATAAGGATTATAGCCTTACAAGCAGGTGACCTGCAATGACTTGCGGGGGGGGGGGGTGATCTCATTTTTCACTCTCTTATTAATTCTGCTTTCCCTTCCCTGAAAGTCTATAGCCTCTCCCTTTAGCCTCTCCCTATAGCCTCTCCCTTTTCTCTGCTTTCTTCTCTCCTTCCCACTCACCTGCCAACCTACCTTCATCTCTTCCTTCCCACTCACCTGCCAACCTACCTTCATCTGTTCCATGTCTTCAGCCTTCCTTCCCTCCCCAAGACAGGCTCTCCCTGGGAAAACTCTGTGTGGTTCCAACATCTGAGCTAGGTCAAGCCCACTAATGCAGCAGGGAACCCACAAAGACTTGCAGGGGGCACTTCAAACCCGCTGACTGAATGTCTCTAGGTGTTCTCTCCAAACTGGGTGAATAAAAATGGCAAGTGATATTCAATATGTGCAAAATATGCCCTGGAGCAAAAAATCTACCTTCACACATACATCAATGAGACCTGAACTGGTTGCAGCTAACAAGGCTTCTCTTCCTTCTTCATATGCCCTTCCCTAAAACCTTCATTCTACAAGCACCACAGTGCAATCATATGCAGAGTTATACTTTTCTAAACCCATTGACTTCAGTGGACTCAGAAGAGTGTAATTTTGATTGGGATTGCACTGCTGTTATCCTATTTAAATGTAACAGTCCCAACTCTGTTTCCCTGCCTTTGCTTCTTTCCCACTGCAGCTCCTGCTACTTCCAGCACTCTTCTCCCTGATTCTTTTCTTCCATTACTTACCTCCAGCTGCCTCTTTTAGACTCATCTCTTCAGTCTGAATTTCCTTATAGGCTCTCTTTCTTCTCTTCTTTCCCTTTCCTCCCAGCAGTTTCATCTTTAACTGTAGATTGCAAACCCACACGCAAAGTTTCTTTCACTTTTAATTTTTGTACAGCACCAAGAAGTGTTAGCTGCTTTCTAAATAGTAATTAGGATATTGGGAAGAATATCTTGTGGTTGGATTAGAAAGCTCAGGGGAAAATGTTGACTCAAATGTGCAGTGGCAGTGAAAAAGGCAAACTCTGTATCAGGAAAGAGCTTAAAAATAAAACTGCTGGTCTCATAATTCTTTTATATAGGTGGTGCAGCCGCATGTGGAATATTGAGTAAGAGCAGTAAGTAAACCTCCCTAGGCACAGTTTGTAATGAGCTCACCTCAAACAAGTGATTTGGGCTCAATTTAATATGGAGCTGAATTAAGACAGTCAGTCCCATTCCAAATAAAGGCTCCATTGTAATCAGAAATACCGCAAGGCCTGGCAACTTCTCCCCATCCACACCCATGAACCCTTCTGCCACCCCTTTCCTTTCTCTAAAATATATCTGGCAGTGAGGCCTTGTGCTAGACAAAGACCTCCCATTTACCTACCTGACCAGGCAAATTACCAGCTCTTATCCCCAAGGAATGGAAAAAGAGAAGATAAAATAGCTGCTACATAGTGATGCTCCAAGAATGTCCCCTGATCTCTATGGTCAATAACATCATTTGGAAGTGAAATCACCTCCTCCTCAAACTCCGCCTTGCCCAGGCACCACCTAGAGTTACCATGTGCCTATTAGGTGTGGGAGATCTCCCACCTCCAGCAGACTTTGCATACTGGCTCTCCAGCAGCTGGAGGGAGAAAGAAAATATCTTTAAAAGTGACTGTGACAGCATGATATCACTTTGGTTTCCCCTGGAAATGACATCATACCTCTCTAGAAATTTCTGTAAACCGTATGGTAAAATTATCGCTGATGGTTGCACCCCCATTTCCCCACTGCACCCTGTCTCATGTTGGCAACCCTAGCTCTGCCTCCTAAATCTCCTGGCATTTGCTGTTGGAAACTCTAACTAGAGAAGCCATTCTGTGGGGCCTCCACTAGACCTCCAGCACATTGGTGGCATTGTATGCAAAATGACCCATGGAAAATGTAGTTCCCACAAATCCTGACATTGTATAAAGTTGTCAACTTCTGTGCAAACTACCGTATATACTCGCGTATAAGCCGAGTTTTTCAGCCCAAAAAAAGGGCTGAAAAAAGCCAACTCGGCTTATAGGCGGGTCAATACGGTAGGGTAGGGGAGGGGGGAGGAGGGAGGAGGGAAAACTTACCACTGCCGTCATCCTTCGCCGCTGGCCCGCTCGCCTTCCCGCGGCCTTCCCGCGGCCAGCGGGGCCTGCCTGGGAGCAGGCAGGCCTCGTGGTCGCCCCCCCACCCCCGCCGCCGGCCTGCGCCCCTTCCCGCGGCCTGGGAGCGGCCAGCGGGGCCTGCCTGGGAGCAGGCAGGCCTCGCCGCCGCCACCGTCACCCACCCCCGCCGCCGGCCCGCGCCCCTTCCCGCGGCTGGGGAGCAGCCAGCAGGGCCTGCCTGGGAGGCTGCCGGGCCCGTGCCGCTTTCCGCCGCCCGGAGCGGCCTGGGGGCGGCCTCCTGCGGCTGCAGGAAAGCCGCCCCCACCGGGGCCACGCCGCTTTTCGTCGCCAGGAGCCGGTCAGGTAAGCCTGCGGGGGGGGGGGAGGAGTTATAAGCCGATCCTCGGCTTATACGCGGGTGCCTAATTTTTCCCCATTTTGGGGGAGAAATTAGGCACCTCGGCTTATACGCGGGTCGGCTTATACACGGGTATATACGGTACATCTCCTATGGATCCTTGCGCTCAGGCCTTTCGTCACTTTCTTCACTTGGAGTAGCATTTTCAACTAGCATTTCCATCACTGTAAATTGGAAGGCTGCTCTTTTACTCCAAAGGTAGGACCCTGCGGATTCCATTCAACAGTTAAACTACCAGAACTTAAGACAGACAGGCCATGTTCTGGATGCTGACCCTTTATTCATGCTTTATTTTCCAGCTGTGATGTAAAGGATCCAGATATTCAACTTTTCACCAATATTTTGGACCCTGTTAGTGTTTTTGCCTATCATTAAGTTAGAGAATTTGGTTGCCCCAAACTTAATTATGGAATCAGTTTTGCTTGAGAGCCACAGTTCCTCCACATTTCATGTAGAAAGGCAATTATTTTTTTTCAAGTGATAACAGCTGGCCATGAAAAGCAGAGCTGCCAAGGCAAACAAATTCTGCTGAAGCCCAAATCCAGACACACTATTAAAAGTTTATGAAGAGTAACCAGACAGGAACTATATACAAAAAAAGGTATAAAAATTAATTCTGCAGTGTGAAATTTGCCACTAATTGGACTTCTATATTGGCTGTGGGGGAGGGGGAATCCTAGGGCTATGCAGCATTATAAGACCATTTTATAGCAAAAGCAGAAGTAGTCCATTGTTAGAGGTGCCCTTATCAAGCAAAGGGCAACAGACTTCCAAAAGCAATATTATACCTGGTTGTCATGAGGATAGGCCATACGCTATAGTATAAAATTCTAACTACGGCTGAGCTGAGAGTATTTCCTGCATTTCAAGAATATTTTAAGGAACTTCAAAAAGCAGCTTCTCTTTTGAATTTTCCCCCCTGCACGATGTATGAAAATGGTTGCTTACTCATTGATAGTACCCTCTTCACTTGCCCTCAGTGACATCATCATGTAGAGAAATATGATTGTCTGGGTAGGATTGTTCACGCTGTGGTCTTGAATTGGCTGGGATTACCCCTGTGAATAGGACAGGAAAAAGAATAAGGCAGTATGTAGAAAAGGTGCAGAAGGAGGTAAGGAAAATAATGAACGGATCTAAAAAAGAATCTCATAATTAGGGTTTGGGGGAATATATACTCACCCCAAAAGCACTATTTTCAGCCCCCACATATAAATCGGATCAAATTGGTATAGCCCTATACCCAGCTAATTGATGACGACAGTCAGTGGTTCTCATATTAGCCTTTTGATTACGCTGCAGACATGGCTACCAAACTTTCACAATGGTCTCAACACAGCATATTCCATATAAGAAAGAGGAGCAAGGCATCTTTGGCATCATCAAAAGTCACCAGAAGCTGCATTTAAGAAACTAGGATCTGGGTGTCTGAATGAAGTAAGGGCAACATCCATCTCCCATTCACTGAAGTCTTGCCCTGCAGAGGGTTGTTTTTTAAGAAACAGACAGATTACCATATTCAATTTACTGATCCAAATAACTGATCATCCAAGACAGCAATTTGACAAAATATAGCAAGGGAGCCAGGCTGCCATATCCCCTCTTGATATTTGTCACATGAAAGACTAAAATACATTCCCAGAGTTTGGTGGAGTCTTTCTCCTTTCCCCAACCCACTTCACAAGAAGTATGAAGCAAATGAAAAATAAACAGAAAGTTCCACTACATGAATAGCCATGCCTGATTTATAGATTGATTTACTTTATTTACACTCTGCCTTTCTTCCTGAGGCTCAAGGCGGATTGCACAGTGTAAATCAATGCAATCAACAGGTTGAGACACTTAATAAGCAATAATGGGACTAGGATTACAGAAATCTGCAACAAAGGATGAAGTATTAGACATGACAAGTGGGAACCTGCAAGGACTTGTGGGAGGCATCTCATTTCCCCTTCCCCCACTATTTCCTCTTTTCTTTTCCTGAAAGCCCCTATAGCCTCCATCCTTATTCCAGCTCTCCTTCTAGAGTTTCCACCTCCAGGTGGGGCCCAGATATCTCCTGGAGTCACAACAGATCTCCAAATTAGAGATAAATTTCACCTTAGAGTTCCAGCTCCAAGTTGGGAAATTCATGGAGATTTGGAAGTGGAGCCTTGGGTGGGCAAGATTCGGGAAAGGAAGTGACCTCAGCAGGGTATAATGCCACCCTTCGAAGCAACCATTTTATCCAGGGGAACTGATCTCTGTCATCTGGAGATCAGTTATCATTCCGGGTGATCTCCAGTCCCACCTGGAGGTTGGCAATCCTAGTTCCCATGGAGGAAATGGCTGCTTTGGAGGGTGGACTCTATGTCATTATGCCCCTCTGAGGTCCCTCCACTCCTCAAACCCCACCCTCCCCAGTCTCTAGCCCCCAAATCTCCAGTAATTTCCTAACCTGGAGTTGGCAAACCTATCTCCTTCCCACCCAACAGCCAGCTTACCTTTATTTGCCCTTTATTTGCCAGCCTACCTTTATTTGTGTTCCCTCTCCCCCTCCTCCCAGCAACCTCTACCTAGGAAAACTGTGGTCCAGTTTGTGGTACTGGTCACTGGGCCAGGCCCACTAGCATGGTAGAAAACCCCCAAGGACTTGTGGGATGGCACTTCAGTTTCCCCTGTATCCACCTCTCCACACAATTTCTTCTGTCCCCCTCCTGTCAACCCCCATATTGTCTCCCCTTTCCCTGCCTCATTTGCTTCCACAGCAAGATAGCGATTCGAACCTGGATCACCCAGTCCCTATTTTGAATCTCTAACTGCTACACTACACTGGATTTCATAGGGTGGCTACTCTTGAACAGTGGCAAGCAGCAAGACCTAGTTTAGCCATGAAAGTTGGCTGGTATCAAGTCACTCAGAGGTTGCTTCCAGGCCAAGGGTTGCTAAACTCCATGTGGGACCTGGAGATCTCTCATCATTACAACCAAACTCCAGACAACAGAGATCTGTTCCCCTGGAGAAAATGACTGCTTTGGAGGGTGGACTCTATAGCATTATATCCTGATGAGACTACTTCCCTCTCCAAACCCTGCCCTCCTCAGACTGCACCACAAAATCAGCAGGAATTTTCCATCCTGGAGTGGACAACTCTAGCCAGGCCTAGCCCCAATGAGTCCTTCCTCAAAAGCCAAAATAGGCCTGGAAAGGACCCTGTCCTCTCCCCCTGCCTTTTACTCACAAAAACTGAAGCCTGTAATGCTATGGTTGCCTAGCAAAAGCTACTGAAGGAATCCATTGCTTACAGCTACAGGTGTTCCTTTTATCACTTTCAGGTTTTTTAAACACCCCAGTGTATTTTTTTTTAACATTTCACATTTTTACACAAACCTGGGGCCCTTTTCAGGTTTGTAGAAAGATCTGTCTTGCTCGTTCACAGCTCTAGTCACCGAATTTAAGTATCCAAAGATTTGACCAACTTTGCTATTAGAATATAAGATACTACATACAGAAAACAATATTACATACAGAAAACAATGAAGTGTGAGCAGGATGATAACATACAACAAATAGATAATAATACTGTATACAGTGGTATTGTCCACAGGACTGTTGTATTTATAAAAGCTCCTTCTTGAAATATTATAATTTCAAGCCTTATTACCTTTATAAAAATGGCCTCTTGAACAATTTTGTTTTACATAGATTGCAGAATGATAGAAACATCATTCCTTCTCATGCAGGCCATTTCACAAGTGCATGTAAATGGGCAGTTGTTGAACTTTTGCAAGGTGGTGCTTTTAGAAGGCCTGCTCAGATGAGCAAAGCTGTCATGGTGGAGCATAGGGGGAGAGTCTGTCCTGCAGATATGAAGGTCCCAGACCACCTACGAGTTTGAATGTGATAATTTGTACCTTGAATTGAACCCAATACCTGATGGGCAGCCAATGCAATAACTGCAGAGTGGATGTAACATGCATGCTCTGCCTTACTTCTGATGATAACCGAGCTGTGGCATTATGTACCAACTGGTCTCTGAGTTGACTTTATCCATATTAAGTGCATTTGTCAAATCTCATTGCTACTCAGGCATGGATCCAGGTGGCCAGATCAGCCAAGTCAAGTTAGGGGACTAACTTGAAGTTGCAAGAGAGTGTTCTTTGCAGCTACATTAATTTGCTTTTCTAGCAGTAATGCTGGATCTAGTATAGGCTCTTAACTGAGACAGCAACAGTCAGCTCAACCCCACTGAAAGTAGGATTCACAATCTTCTTCAAGACATCAGTCTTCCCAATCAGCATTACCTCTGTCTTGCCAGAATTCAGTTTCAAATCTTGTGTCAAAGTCTGCGAATAAATCCAATAAGAGCAACAAAGAGACATGGTCTTTGTCTACATTCAGTCACAGATCCTCAACTAATGCCACCAATACTGTCTCCATCCCATAGGCCAGCTTGAAACCAGGCTGAAAAGTGTGTAAAGCAAATATGTAATCCAAAAAGATCTGGAGTTGGTCTGCCACTGCTCTGTCAGTCACTTTGCCCAAAAAGGTGATAATTGGTCACATAAGTATTCGATAAGGATAGTTTTTTTAATTAGTGTTTAAAAAAAACAGCTGTCTATTTGACTGGCCAAGGGAGGGTGCCCTGAGTCAATGATTGAAATGTGATGGACACCAATGACTCATTAATGTGGTCCTTACATGATTTCAGCAATCAGTATAGACAAGGATCCAGAGTATAAATTGTGGCCTTCATAGATCCCAAGACTCTGTCAATATCCATGACAGTTACTGGGTCAAAATGATCCACAACCAGCATTTAAATCAAAACATATTCAAGAGATTTTATCAGCAAAGAAATTTGCCACAAACATCACAACTAATTATCTGTTTTTGAGACAATAAAGGCTCAGATTTAGGAATCAGTATGTGTTGAGATACCTGAAACAATTGGGATGGTCATAAAGTAGCTGATACAACGATAGCAGAGAAGTGAAATTTCTTTGAGACTGTCACCGCTGCTTCATAGGTCTTACAATGAGCTCTATAGCACACTCTGGCAGATTCAGTGTGAGTTTTCTGCTAGTGTCACTCTAGAAATCTCGTGGCCCTCTTCAGAAAATCAGCCCTCTGGTAAACCATGGGGAGAGGTTCTTCCACCTTGGTGGGAGAGGTTGATTAGGGCAACCTTGTCCATAGCTGCTAGGAGCTTCGCATTCCAAGCTCTCACCACAGCCTCAACAGAGCATTTGTTTGGAATCCTAAAATCCTCCAAAGCATTGTGGAATCCAATAAGATCCATGAGTCTCTTGTGGGTGAGCCCTTTTTCCTGTGGGGTGTCAGGCCACTTTAACATTTGCCTTGAGTAGATAGTGGTCAGACCATGGTATGGGCTAAACTTCCAGCCCCAAAGCCAGACCTTCCTTCAAAGGCTCAGAGCAAAAGATTAAGTCCAAAGTGTGACTTTTTAATGTGTTGGGCCCATGACTACTTGAGAGAGGCCCATGGCAGCCAAAGAGGCTACAAAATCCTCAGCTGGCCTTAGCAAGGAAACTTCAGTGTGAACTTTGAAGTCTCATAGAACGCTCAGTATAGGTGTCTCCAGCACCACACCCAAGAACGCTTCTGCCAACTCAGAAGGGTGGCCTCAGGGGATACAGGTGGCTGGTGAACAAGCAGAATGCCTCATCTGTCCATAGACCCCAATATAAGGAGCATAAAATCAATGCCAATGATAGTTTGCCCTGGACGTCTTAGAAAGGGGAAACACTCACACCACCCCTCCTCTCCAGCCTCTGTTTTGGGGTTGATGAACAGCACATATCTAGGCAGAATTAATTAGGACAGATCCACCACATAATTTTCTTCATACCACTTCTCTGTTACACAAGTCAGATAAATTTTATCTTTCTCCAACAACCTAAACAGGGGAACAGTTTTGTTCCTCACTGATCTGGTATAGTACAATATTAAACATGTAGAGGCCCTTCCATCAGCCTCTCTTGGGATGCTACAGATATTAGATAAGCAGAAAACATTCTTAAAACCAGAGAAGTTTGGTGTTCTCAACAACCACTCTCACCTTCAAAAAGCTTTCTGCCTCTACACTGTTTAAAGATTGTTACTACTCTTATAATGGGAAAACTGTCCACAGCAAAGGATGCTTTAGTTAGCTAAAACGATGATTTGTTTTGTATTGCTGCGTGTATTATTTTTCTCTTTAACAAAGTTTAGCCATGCTATAAACATGCCCTGGGCAATGGAGCCAAACCACACTGACTCCTGAGCTGGAAGAGATATTAGTCATTAGTTATAGGCAATCTGCTCAAGCATTTAATGCCAGTGTGAAGTAACAGAAGATTATGACGATCCCAGCCAGTCCCATTTTGTAAGACAGCTAATTTGTTGGTAAAGAAAAGTTTGTTGGCTAAACAGGGAATGGTTTTTTTCCACTGAGCTACTAAGAGATTAGTAAGGTCCCATTTTTCCTTAATGATTTGTCCATTAACTCTTCCGATTCAAATACTTTAGCCTACAATAAAGCCATTGAAAAGCATCTGCAGCAATAGCATTCTCACTGAAAACATGTCAGGATCAGTTGGGATTCAACCACTGGCATCCTTCTGGTTTGCCACAGGGATTCAGATTAAGGAAGAAGAGGGACCTTTTCTCCCCAAGGTCCCAGCATAATTAAACTCAACCCCAAATTCCTCCTGATCTGGCATTGGTGTAAATACTTTCAGTCAAGGTCTGAGCTTTTGCCTGGTCAATACCCTGACCTCACTTGGGTAACTCCCCAGCCTCCCTGCATATTCCTATTTTTTCGTCTCTTCACTTTTCCTACCTGCCCCTTTCTTTCTCTGCCACTTTCACGTTAACCCTTGCCTCCCTCCTGCTTATGCCCAGGGATAGATTTTGTAATTCAAACCCTGGTTTCCAAGATTCTACCTCCATATTGACAGTGCAGGCATCAGCATTGGCTGAGGTGGGGCAGATGCTGAGGCCCACCTCTGCTGTAAAATAGTTGATTTCCCCCCCAAAAAAACCTTGCTAATTTCACATCTGAAAATGGCAACTTTATTACTTTGTGTGTGTATATGTGAAGTGCCATCAAGTTGCTTCCAACTCATGGTGACCCTATGAATCAATGTCCTCCAGAATGTCCTATCTTTAACAGCCTTGCTCAGGTCTTGCAAACTGAGGGCTGTGGCGTCCTTTATAGAGTCAATCCATCTCTTGTTGGGTCTTCCTGTTTTCCTGCTGCCTTCAACTTTTCCTAGCATGATTGTCTTTTCCAGTGACTTTTGTCTTCTCATCATGTGACCAAAGTACGACAGCCTCAGTTTAGACATTTTAGCTTCTAGGGTCAGTTCAGGCTTGATTCGCCTTATAACTCACTGTTTTTGTTTTTTGGCAGTCCACGGTATCCACAAAACTCTCCTCCAACACCACATTTTAAAGGAATCTACTTTCTTCCTATCAGCTTTCTTCATTGTCCAGCTTTCACACCCATACATAGTAATAGGGAATACAATGGCATGAATTAACTTGATCTTGGTTGCCAGTGACACATCCTTACACTTAAAAATCCTTTCTAGCTCCTTCATGGCTGCCTGTCAGGACTTCAGTACCTCGTTGTATATCAGTAATAGTAAACTTCACTCCAGATGGTGCAGCGAGTTAAAAGTTTTATTAAGAAAGCAAAACAAGTTCAGTAGGTCCATACAAACGTAATGTCAGAATACAGATGGGGGAAATACAGGTCATCTTTATAGGGAACATACAATAGAATTGATTACACGTAATGGCGGAACACAAAAGGATAAGATGCAGCAGAGCTGACCTGAATGGGAAAGGATACAAGTTTACAATAAGGAAGTATTTGCCGGTGATTACCCATTACGAGACATACTGGTGAAATTGACTAGTAAATGACCGGGCGATCTCTCGGGCTCCCAGGCATAGTCCTGCGGCTCCAGCTAGCTCACAGCGGATGTCTATTGAAACACTAATGCCGAGCGAGAGAAAGAATGAGCACGGGGGGGGGGGGGGAGAACGGAGCTTGCTTATCCGGGGCCTGAATGGAAGCCCTTGCTGACACTGCCCTTCCCAGGCTCAATCTCCTTCTGATTTCTTGGCTGCAGTCCCCCTTTTGGTTGATGATGGAGCAAAGGAATAGAAAGTCTTGAACAAATTCAATTTCCTCATTGTCAGCATTAATTTCCTCATTGTCAGCATTAAAGTTGAGTAATTCTCCTGTAGTCATTACTTTTGTCTTCTTGATGTTCAGCTGTAGTCCTGCTTTGGCACTTTCTCTTTTAACTTTCAGCAGAAGTCATTTCAAGTCGTTGCTATTTTCTGCCAGTAATGTAGTATCATTGGCATATCTCAAATTTTTAATGTTTCTCTCCCAATTTTCACTCTACCTTCATCTAAATCTAATCCAGTTTTCCTAATTATATGTTCTACATACAGATTGAAGAGATAGGAAGATAAAATATGTCCTTGTCTAACACCTTTGCCAATTGGAAACCATTTTGTTTCTCCATATTCTCTGTCCTAACCGTGGCCTCTTGTCCAGAGTACAGTTTGATCATCAAAATGATCAGATGCTGTGGAACACCCATTTCCTTTAAAACCAGCCATAGCTTTTCATGATCCACACAGTCAAAAGCTTTGCTGTAATCTATGAAACACACCTTCTGAAATTCTCTCATATGAGCCAGTAACCAACATAAATTTGCAATATCATCTCTAGTGCCTCTTCCTTTTTTTATTACTTTATAGTGATGGATAGTTTGAGAAAGTCAAGATGCAGCTTAAGCTCTCACCAAGGCACCGAAGGACAATTTGCCCACACTATTCACACACACTCCCTCTCTATTAAACCAATGGAAGAAGAAGAGTTGGTTTTTATACCCTGCTTTTCTCTACTGTACGGAGTCTCAAAGTGGCTTACAATTGCCTTGCCTTTCCCCCCACAATAGATACCTTGTGAGACAGGTGGGGCTGAGTGAGTTCTGAGAGAACTGTGACTAGCCCAAGGTCACCCAGCAGGATTCATGTGGAGGAGTGGGTAGCCAAACCAGGTTCTCCAGGTTAAAGTCCGCCACTCTTAAACACTACACCATGCAGGAAATCAAATAGTTTCTTTGGAATTTCTACATTTCAGAGATACAACAGGAAAAGATCTTCCAAGCATTGTGTTGGACAGGGTGACAGAAATTGTTGGTATCTAATATTTGTTTGTATCTAATATTTGTGGATAGAGCCCCATGGTACAGAGTGGTAATCTGCAGTACTGCAGTCAAAGCTCTGCTCATGACCTGAGTTTGATCCTGATGGAAGTCAGTTTCAGGTAGCCTCTCATGATTGACTCAGCCTTTCATCCTTCCATGGTTGGTAAAATGAATACCCAGCTTGCTGGGGGTAAAGTGTAGCTGACTGGGGAAGGCAATTGCAAACCACTCCATAAATATAGCCTGCCGAGTAAATGTTCTGATGTGGCATTACCCCATGGGTCAGCAATGATCTGGTGTTTGCACAAGGGATTACATTTACCTTTTACCTAATATTTATGGCCAATACTGTGATAATGGTGCTAAACGAGTTCAAGCCTTTGCTCTAGAAAAAAAAATCCTTAGGCTTTCTTAGTAGCTCATTCTCCCCACAACTGATTTTGTATTGGTGCCTGCTGCAGAGTGTTCTAGAAGGGAAAAGGCCAGGTCCCAATGTTATTGAATAGTGTGACAAATAAAATTGTGGAAAGCTTACTTTCTTCTCTCTGGTTTTATATAAAGTAATAAAAGGTAACCAAGAAAGCAACATTTTGTGTGATTTCTCTTGACCAGAATATGCAAACTGAAATGGGATAGGGAGTGGCTAAAGAAGAAAGGTAGAGCCAAAGAGGAGAGGCCAAGTCGAAGGCATGTTATTAGAAGAGAAAGGGAGTACACCAAAGGGGAAAGGGAGCCCAGTTATACTCCAGTTATACTCACCCAGACTCCATGAAAAGCTGGAACACACCCTGCATATTGAATCTCCGGTGAATCCATCACTATGTTCCACTGAACTCTGACTCAGGGCTAGATCTAGAGGGGTGAGGGGGGCAGCTACCCCAGGAGTAGGAAGAGAGGGAGTGGTAACAGACAGGGGGCAGCAGTGTGGCAGCAGCAGCAGCCACTAGGGTTGTGCATATCAATATACCCAAACCGAAAATAAACCTGGAATTAGCCTTTTCGGCAATATTTGGGTTTTGTGTCGACCGCATACCAAAACTTGGAAATCTGCCCGAAGCCAAATAGGTGATTCCTGAAAAAGCCAAATAGATATTCAGCTTTCTCCCATTTTTCTATTTTTGACTGGTTTTGTTAGGGCCCTATAGTTGGTTTTTGAAGAAGATTCCTCACCCAAGCAGATGAGCAATCTCCTTCACAAGAGCTGCCTTGGTCATGACTTCAGCAGGCTCCGATATCAACCCCCCAAAAAACTTGCTCTCAAACTGAAAGTAGCCCCAAGTAGCAGCATCATTTCCCCGCACCATGACCATCTCTTGAATCAGATTTTTGATGTCTATAATAAACTTCACAGGATGTCATTTGCCACCAAAAGAAATGTTTTCCATGCCTTATTTTTCTTGCATTTAGGCCATTTTCCTCAGTTTGGAAGCTAATTTGCACAGCCATCATGCTATGTGCCCCAGATATGGAGCCCCCAGACTTTGAGTCACCAGCCTGCCGATTGGCTCTTTCTGCCAGTCCTCAGCTACGCAGAATTTCTGAACCTGAAAACCGATGGAGCTTGCAAATGCCTGGAGGATGGGGGCGACCCCTTTGTGGGCCCATAAAATTGGACCCCCTGTCCCAACATTCACCAAACTTCATTGTCCATCAAAGGAGAGTCCCTTGCAGCTACACTGCAAATTTGGTGACTCTACCTCCAAAAATGCCCCCACAGGAGCTTTGAAAAATATCCCCATAGACTATAATGAACCCGAATAGTTTTGGTAAATCCAGAAATAAAGCCGAAATACTCCTTTACTGGTATGGGTATTCAGCTTATTCAGGGTTTACCAAACAAATTGGGCCCAACAAACCTGGACCCGAAATTTACTGAATTCTTTTTTTACACAACCCAAGCAGCCACTGGTCAGAGGCTGCAGGCGGCTGCCCACCTAGCTGCTGCATGCGTCGTCCTGCTGAGCATGCATGGTGGGCTGATGACATCCCTACCCCAGCTGCCCATGTGCCTGGGAAGCAGCATGATGAGGCAAAAGCTGCATGTTTTTAGCTCATGGCCTACAGACTGAGTCAAGCTGCAGCCGATCAGCTCAGTCTTGACTCTTGCTGCCCCCAGCCAGGCCTCAGCACACGTGGGGTGTTACCAGCCCTTCCACCTCCCTCTTCTTTGCCAGTGACCGACTTCCTCCTGACCCGGGCAATGAGTAGCTGCTGCATTAGATTGCAGCCTGGGGGTGGGGAAGGATGCGATCCTGCTGCAGGGGGGAGAAGAGGTGATCCTGCTGTGGAAGGAGAGGAGATACTGGTGCTGGGGGAGGGAAGAAGAAACGATCCGGCTGCGGGGGGAAGAAAAGGCGATTCTGGGGCGGGGGGGAGAACAGGTGATCCTGGTGCATGGGGGGGGAGAAGAGGTGCTCATGCTGCGGCGAGGGAGAAGAGGCAATCCTGGTGTGGGGGGAGGGGATCCTGCTGTGGGGGGGAGGGAAAAAGAGACGATCCTTCTGTGGGGGAAGGAGATGGGATCCTGGTGCGAGGGGGGGAGAAGAGGCAATTTTGGTGAGGGGGAGGGCAGAAGATGTGATCCTGCTGTGGGGGAAGAGGAGACAATCCTGCTGCGTGAGGAATAAGAGGCGATCCTGGTTCAAGGGGAAAAAAGAGGCAATCCTGGGGCGGGGGTGAGAAGAGGTGCTCCTGCTGCAGGGGGGGGTGAAAAGAGGCAATCCTGGTGTAGGGGGAGAGCAGAAGACGGGATCCTGGTGCTGGTGGGGGGAGAAGACTTTATTCACAACTTGAAAGCAGGACCCTTGAATTTCGGAGGGAGGAGATGTTTGATTGCTTTTTGAGTGTTTGTGCATTTGCATGCTGTTTCCCCAGCCCAAGCAGTCATCCCTTGTCATTGTACTATATTAAAACATATCTTGTTATATATTAAGCACAAAATGGCGCTTAGAATATGTGTGTGTGTGTTTAGTGCCATCAAGTCGCTGACGATTTATGGCAACCCTGTGAATTAATTACCTCAGGTCTTGAAAACTGAGGGTCAGGGCTTCTTTTATTTAATCAATCCATCTCATATGGGGTCTTCCTTTTTCCCTACTGCCTTCCACTTTTCTTAGCATTATTGTCTTTTCCAGTGACCTTTGTCTTCTCATAATGTGACCAAAGTGCAATAGCCTCAGTTTGGTCATTTTAGTTTCTAGGGAGCTTTTAGGCTTGATTTGATCTCTGTGTGTGGATTATATGCAGTCAAGTCACTTCCAACATGGCAACCCTATGAATTAATGGCCTCCAAAAAGTTGTTAACAGCTTTGCTCAAGTCTTGCAAATGGAGGGCCATGTCTTCATTGATAGAGTCAATCCATCTCATGTTGGGTCTTCCCCTTTGCCTGCTGCCTTCCACTTTTCCTAGCATTGTCTTTTCAAGTGAGAGGTTTTTCAGAAGTAAACTTGTCTAAAGATCTCACCTACTAGAGTTTTATCATAGATTTGCCATGAAGCCTGAGTAAGGAAGGGGGGATAGGGTGAGAATAGGTGTGGTTTATTCATGCACCTTGATATCTGCCTCAGCCACCCCAGCCACAAACCAGAAATTTTGGGCATTCTTGTTTCAGAACGAGAAAGGGGTTGCTTGTTCAGGCCGGATCTGTAGAAGTCTTTCTTATTTCAGCCTTCAAACCTTCAGCAGAATGATAAGACATGAACACTTTTCAGGATGGGACATAATTTCTCCACACTGTTCCTGGTTCATCATACTGTCTAACCAATATCTAAGCTGTAGGAGTGGAATTGGTTTTCTATTATCTTTGTGCTAAAACTGGAGTTGTTTGTTTTAATCACCAGCCTAGAGGTGAAACACCTTGTAATTCTTTATCAAATATAGTACTTTTAAAATACTGCCCTTCCTCCAAGGAGCTCAGGGTGGAATACTTCAACTTCATTCTTTCCTTCTCCAATTTATCCTGTGAGGTAGGTTAGGCTGAGATTATGTGACTGGCTCAAGGTCACCCAGCAAGCTTACATGGCAGAATAGGGATTTGAACCTGGGCCTTCCAGATCCAAGTCCAATATTCTGCCAATACATTATTCTGGAAGACAATTAAGAAATGGAAAAAAGCTGAGTCAACATGCCATTTTTATTGACATAAGAAATAAGAACATAAGAAAAGCCCTGCTGGATCAGACCAGTGGTCCATCTAGTCCAGCATCCTGTCTCACACTGTGACCAAACATTTCCTCTGGAGGTCTAACAACAGGACATACAGGCTGAGGCCTTCCCCTGATGCTGCCTCCTGGCACTGGGATTCAGAGGTTGCCTGCCTCCAAACATGGAGGTTCCTTTTAGTCACCATGGCTAGGAGCCACTGATAGACCTCTCCTCCATGAAACTATCCAATCTCTTTTTATTTTTAAAATATATTTTATTAATTTTTTTCAGGGTTTAAAAAGGCAAAATAAGGGAGAAGGGGTAAGAAAAAATATAATAGTGATATACAACACTCTTTACCCTCCTCTGGCGCACAGGCAATCCTCATTGCAATCTTAATTGCCGCCCTGATGTCTTTTCTTATATACATCATTCCTACATTAATTCACTAATGTTACCACTATATTACCATATTTGGTCTTTTTAACTTCTATTCATATTTCTACTACTGCTATGCGTTCTTTACATCATTAATTTTGTTTTACCTGTTACGTAACTTATGTTTTCTAACTGATCACCACTCTTTCATCGTCTAGCGTAGCATAGCTAACTCTAATACCCGGCTTGTTGAGGGTAAAGGGAAGATGACTGGGGAAGGCACTGGCAAACCACCCCGCAAACAAAGTCTGCCCAGGAAACGTCGGGATGTGACGTCACCCCGTGGGTCAGGAATGACCCGGTGCTTGCACAGGGGACCTTTACCTTTTTAATACCTATGGCAAAGAAGATACATCAATACATAAAATCACAAATATCTGTCATAAAAAGGTTGTCATCTTTGTTTGTGATCTTCAATCATCTTGTATTGGAGTAAAGCTAAAAGTCTTGACATCGATGCATATTCATGCATATTTGTAATCCACATCCTTAAATCGGGTATCTTCCTGTCTTTCCATTTCATTGCAAACACCGTTCTCGCCGCTGTCATTGCACATTGGTATAGCTCTTTGTACTTCAATTGAATTTGAGTTGGAATTATTCCCAATATAAAGTATTTAGCTTCTCGTTCAAAGCTCGTTTGCGTCAGCTCTTGTATCTCTTTATGTATCAGCTTCCAGTACATTTGTGCTTTCTTACATGTCCACCATTGATGAAAATATGTTCCCTCTGTCTCTGAATATTTCCAACAATTAGAATGATTAGATTTGTACATCTTTTTTAGATCTTTCGGAGCATAGTGCCATCTGTAAAACACTTTATACCAGTTCTCTTTTACTGCTTGTGATCTCAAGAATTTGATATCTACTTTCCACATTTTTTTCCCAAGTTTGCATTGTGGAATCATCTCTCCAAAGTTCTGCATCCACTTCACCATACAAGTCTTCACTTGCTCTGGTGCAGTTTCTAAGGCAAACAGCATTTTATAAATTTTAGACAAAAGATGATCCTGTGTTTTAATAATCATGAGTTCAAATCCCATCAGTTTTATTTGCTTCGCTCCCTGAAGGTAATCCGTTCTTAAGGCGTGTGTTATTTGGTGAAACGTGAACCAAGAAATCTTAACGTTCTCTTCCTTAAGTTCCTGTAATGATTTTGTTTGCCCATCTTTCTTAATTAAATCATTAACCCAATCTCCTTTTAAAGCTGTCTATGCCTGTGGCCATCACAACATCCTCTGGTAGCAAATTCCACATTTTAGCCACTTGCTGTGAAAAGAACTATTTCCTTTTGTCCATCCTGAATCTATTGCCCATCAGCTTCACTAGATGCCCTCAAGTTCTAGTGTTTTAGAAGAGGCAGAAAAAGTTTTCTTTGTCAATTCTCTCCACCCTGCATAATTTTATAAACTTCTATCATGTCCCCCCCCCCTTAGTTGTCATTGTTCTAAACTGAAATGAGACTGCACATGGTGCCACACTACTCTGGATATGCCTATCTTGGTAATGTTATTGGTTATATGTAAATGTACTGGTCTCCATGTCACAATGATGTCAGAATTTCTACAATTGTACAAAGTAAAAACTGTAGAATTGTACAAAGGGCAAACTGTACTTTGAATCTTTGCAACTGCTGTGGATTCTTTTGGGTGTCAGGCACTTGCCTTGGCCAACCAATAAATGTAGTTTTTCTAGAATAAAGTATTTGACAGTGCCCTTAGGAGGCCAGGAAGGCGCTGCACCGGCATTCAGTGCCCCCGCGCTGGTGTCTGGGCTACTTATGCCAGCGTTAGTGGCCCGAACGCCGTTGTGAAGGCCAGGATGGCAATTGCCAGGCGCTGCTGTGGCAGCGCTGCCCCAGGATGCCAACGGGGCCTTACGCTGGCGTCCCACCGGCATAAAAGCCCACACCAGCATCCCAGGAGGCGTTCCCGGGTGGGGTGGGAGCTACTGTTGGAGGGGAGGAGCTGCTGTCCCCTTTTGCCCCGTGAACGCCAGTGCAGAGAAGAGCAAAGCTGTGCCTGCTTTTTAGCAGGCGTAGCATCACTTTTCTCTATGGGGTGAAAAAGACCCATTTCACAAAAACAAGCCGCTAAAAGGCTTTTTGTTTTGTTTTTTGACATGTGGGGAACAGCTTTAGGAGGCGGCACGGTGGCGCTTCCTCACTGCCGTTCCCCCATGCCGAATCTCAGGAATGCGCTGTAAATCTATTTGGGCTCTCTTCATTGGAATTTAAATTTGAATCATGGTGAATTCTCTGCCACATGTCGGTCTTACTGACAGCTTGAGTTTGAAAGAGCTCTTGTTTTATGAGAACCCACCTTCACTAGCTCTTCTCCTTTCCAGCATTAATTATTGTTCTAGGCTTCTGTAGTTCAGGGATAGGCAAGCAGGAAGCAACCATTCAACTCAGGACTCATAAGTTCCCACTATTGGACTTCAGGGTGGTGGGATTTCCAAAACAACTATTCTCCCTTCCATGATTCCTCATGTGTATCCCAAGTTTGTTTATTTATTTCATGTATACCCCACCTTTTCCCCCAGGGGGGGACAGAAAGTGGCTTACATTGTTCTCCTCCCCTCCATTTTATCCTCACAACAACCCTGTGAGGTAGGTTAGGCTGAGTGTGCGTGACTGGCCTAAGGTCACCCAACCACCTTCTGTGGCACAGTAGGAATTTGAAACTGGTTCTCCCAGATTCTAATCCAACACTTTAGCCACTGCACCATGCTGGCTAGTTGCATATTCTAACAACCCTTCTGGTATACATCTTGCTTTATTTAAAAGCTCAGTTTCAAATTTACAGAAAATGTATTTTCTTTTGTAAGCCCATCTCAACTATAATTGAAATTATATGTCCCTGCAATTGAACTTACTGCTGATTTGTTGTTTCTCATTGAAGATCACATTTCTGAGAACGAATCCTCAATTTATTCATCTAAATTTCCAATCTCTATTGCATGCACATGAGTTACACCCTTTGTCCTATTGTTCTCAATATGTCACACCTTTCCAATTGGCAACGAAGACCATAGCTAATCAACAGTTAACAACTGCACTTTCTACAACAGCAGTGGAAGGGTATTATTTATCAAAAGCTATATTGTAATCTCTTGATAGTAAAAGATCAAAGATTGCCTCTTGCTTCAAATGGAATTATGATGCCATAACATTTGATATTGTTATAGCTGGTATCAATCAGTCCGACAGCAGGCTGCACAGAAGGCTTTTCAGTCAATATCACTGACATGCTAGAACATCTGAAATATGGCAGCTAACTGCCATGTACTTTGGAGGGAAACTGGAGTGACAGGAAGAACTAAGGGACTAACTGCTGGGCACATATTCCTAACACCAGCCTCTTGGGAAACCTAATATATGCATGTGATCTTGTCTTCCTATAGCAGGGGTGGGGAACCTTTTTTCCCACCAAGGGCCATTTGGATATTTATAACATCATTCACGGGCCATACAAAATTATCAACTTAAAAATTAGCCGACCAAGCCCCAAGCAGGCAGCTGCCCCAGATGACCCCCCACACACACATGGGCAAGCAGGCAGGCATCCAACCAGTGGCGCACTTGCCCACCTGGTGGAACAGGATGGTCTGTTGCACCAGCCAGGCGTAGCTGTCCAGCCACACACCGGAGTTGCTCCTGCTCGCATGGTTGGGGCCAGATTCTACAGCTGGCTCCTGCTACCTCCACCTGCAGGGATGAAATGAGGACACATTGGCTAAGAACTCGGGGGGGGGACACACATTCTAGCCCTGCCTCCTTTAACCCCTCCATTTTTGCCACTTCCGCCACCAGCCCTCTTGTAGTACAGGGGAATACTTTTCTCCATGGCCTGGATGAGAAAGGATTAACACAGTTTCTTGGGCAATTCTAGCAGCTCCATAGCTAATGACTCTTCTGCAAGGGGGGGGGAAGGTTCCTTTTTTTGGCAAAACAAACTCATATCTGCCTTTACAAGGATGTGTGTGAATGCAAACGACAGCAAAAATACTAGCATATATCAATGACTATCTGATGAGGATGCCATCAAGACACATTGATTGTTGGAGTCACATTACCAAAGCTCTGGAATCCAACCAACATTCCTATTCCAAAGTGATCTCACTGAAGTTCCACTCCAACAGCTTCTGGATTGCACATCAGGGATGCAATCTATGAGCAATTTGTTCTATTTAGGACTCATTCAGATAAATGGGGTTAAAGAGGTTTGAGTGGTTTGGATCCTATAGAAGGATTCCATTAGTGGAAAGGGGTTAGAATTATTGATTCTCCCTTTCTGCTGCAGACTTCTCTCATGCTGTTCTTGGGGGTTCTCTGTCCCCTGAAAAGAGCATTTCAGATATCATTTAGTGTTGCAATGGAAGGGGAGAAGTGAGGAAGTCCCATCGCACTGATGGAAATCCCTTTCATTAGTGGAGACCAAGCCATTGAGTCTTAAACTGGTGATCTAAGGGACCTTGTGCTGTCAATCATCAGCCAGCTCTGGGCACAGGAAGGGACTGAAAAAAGATGAGACACGACATCCAAGGAAGGCTTTTTATACCAATAGACTAGAGCATATGAACACATGGAGTGTTTTAACATTTGTCTGTCTAGTTTATGATTTTCTACTGGCAGCTACAAGTATCAGTAACTGAACATGAGTCTTTTTGCATGCAGAGCATGTGTTGTAATGCTAAGCCACACAGTCTTTCAGAGAAGAGCAACTGATATTCTTTGTTCCATGTAAGTCTCCAGGTCAGGTGTGAATACTGGTTCAAGCAGGTAAGAGACCTGCTCTTGCTGCCTTTGCTTTCCTCTCCTGCTGCCTCTGCATTGTGTGGTTTTCAACTTATCCTATGCTCCGCTTCATAGGAGATGGGTCCAACATATGAATCTGCAAGGAAAGATGTTCATCATATTATTTGATGCATGGACCTAATTACACCAGGAGAAAACTCTATCTGGGTAAGCAATTGCAACAAAGGCACTCACATTGTGTACTGTGCCTGCCTTTACACCCCTACTACCTCTTATCTGCTGTATAGCACTATGCAACTTATGACCAAAGGGCAGACTTGATTAGCTGAGCTTCCACATATGTTTTGAAGTATCTTTCCCAACTGGTTGCATCACTTTATGCTGTCACAGACACCATACTTCCTGACCATCCACCAGGCAACTGATGGCTAACAGACTACAACAGTCCTACTCTTTAGCCCTGAAACACTTATCTCAGTCAGCACTACCCCTTGTTCCTTCTTCTACTTCCCTCCTCCCAGATGATAGGTGACCCAGGTACCAGTCCTTGGGCAACAAGATTTGTAGAGCTGAAACACACAAACGCTTTCACCACCTCTTCTTTTTGCATTCTTCTTCTTGGGATCATTATGTACTTTTTATTAGTGGTTCTTTGCAAGCTTTTAACTCTGTCCTCATGAACAGCAGAGCTACCAAGAACCACCATGGGCCCCTGGACATAGATTCCACTCCCTCCTTTTGACCCTGTTCCCAAACAAATATCATAACAAAACAAATCACTTGCTTTCCAGAATAAAAATTGTTCATTAGATAAAAAACAGTAAAGGAAAAGGGACAGAACTATTAAATAATAGATTTTAAATAGATTTTAAGTAATTAAAAATTACTTAATTTATGATGATTTGCACTGTGCAGACTGCAATAGGACACAGTGCAAAAAAAAAAAAGAGCAAGCAGAATAAGGAACACTCTGCAGCCAAGGGGCCTAGCCAGATTACTGATGTGCACTATAAATTAAATACAGATTAGACACAAACTACCTGAGAATAAGCCCCATTGAATGAAGTGAGACATTAGTCTCACTCAAAAGTACTCAACCGAAAAAAAATACTTTAAACCATTTGTACTCACCCAAAACAAAAAGTTCATAACGACATAAAGATGCTTAATCAGTAAGGAAAATTGGGGAGATGTGACAAGTCGGTGATATCCTCCATGGAGAGGAGGCATGTTAGTTGAGTCCTCTGGATTTTCCCTGAGATTGTCCCTACAGCAGCCATTTCTTCCCCCCACTCCAGAAGGCTTAAATTTTTTTAAAGTGGCATTAGAATATCATTATATCTAACTAATGTTATAAGTATGTGTACCAGGTTCTCTGATTTTACAGCTTTCGTTTTTTTAAAAAAGTAAGTCTTTATCCTCTTCTGCTGTGAAGCTATGAGGAAAGCATATATTAGAAATGGAAGGAGCTAGAGACTTCTTTTTTCCTTAAATGAAAGCTTGGACTTCAGAGAACCCAGAACACATAGGCCCCTGGAACTTTGTCCCCCCTGTTCTCCCCCTCCTGGCCACCCTGATGAATAGTAGACTGATTGTTCTGTCACCAGAACTTACAGCCATGTTGTCAATTTAATACATAGCTTTGATCCCATTTCATACCAAGAGACACCAGACTATGTATGAGATGTTCCTTGTGGTACCCTCCAGATTCTGACATCACTGAAATATGGTGTGAACACAGCAACTATTTGGACAAACCTGAGTATATCCATTTCTGCCAATCTCATTGGCACACTGCTGAGAGGGAGGGTCCCAACAGGGTGGCAGAGACCTATGCAATTGGTTCTACCTGTGTGGCAGTGGTATTCATCCACACACCACAGACAAGTGGAACAGTTCCATGAACAAGCAACACTTCTGCACATTGGTGTGCAAGAGCCCCAAATCCATGTATACTGCAGAAATGTAAGTGTGCTAATGCCATCATGCAGGCTACTATTAACTCATTAAGCCTCACAACTCCATTCCTAGCAGAAAACAGATATGAGGTACTCCAGACAATCCCTTCTAGAAGCAATTGTGCTAAACAATAACTAGAATTGTGGCTTTCCTATTCACACAGACATTGTGGAAGCGTTGTATATACTGCTCCTGCTGTTGCAGAGGATAACAGGTCTGAAAACAGCTAGACAGATTTTCTCCTTTATGTAACATCAGCTTATCTAAGCCTTAAATAATTGACCATTTTCTTACCAGATGCATGCTACACAGCTAATTTGTTGAGCTTAAAATGACTGCACAGCCCAGGAATCCAGATGTTAAGGGGCTACAGTCTGGCATTTCAACCTTAAAAAATTTCCATTGATGTCCATAGCTGCATCTCAGGTGTAATAATATCCTTGCAAAGTTGGCATAATATCCTATTTGTCTTAGAATCTGGCTGTTCTAATTATATTCAAGGCTGTGCATATTTGAAAGCACACCCAGACCATGAATGTGTGATGATTTCCCTGAGTATATTTTTAAAATACTGGATTTGGGCTGCCTTTATGCCAACAAGTCAAGTTGCCACATGATGCAGGAAACAAGCTAGCAAAGCACTGTAATTGCTCGTATGTTGCAGCTCAGGGGCATTGTAGGATACTGCCCTCGTGGGACTATACTATTTTCTGAAGCAGGTGGTGACCAGTATATCTGAATGCTCATCCCTAACATGAAAAAGTGCTAGACAAAACAACTAGCACATCATGGGGAAGGAAGGCTGGTGCCACAAGGTGATTGGAAAGGCAACTGTCTGGTGTGATCAATGCTAGGAGCCCTCATCCAGCCAATTGATAAGAGCCATGAGTGTCATATCCATTAGTGTTAGGACATCAGCAACCACCACCATTGCCCTAATATACAATGTATTCTTTATCTTTCCCCCCTCCCTGTTCTGCCTCCATGCAAAGCCTTTGCCCCCGTGTAACAGGTGCCACCTCAGACAATGAAGTAGCTCACACAAACACAGGTACTATGCTTATCCCTCAGAAATCCCTTCCAATGTGATGGAGATGTAGCAATGATATCTGGAAATTAAAAATTCATTGCCTCAAAACACAAACTGGCAGTATGTTGTTTAGAGGGTAAATTTACTAACTGTTCTGGTTGGATGATGTCCCCGATCAAGCACCTGTCTTCAGAGAAACTGTCTCCCTTTGGTCCTTCTTCCACCTCAGAGTGCCTGGAAAAATGAAATTAGATACTAAGGCATCAGAATAATAGTCAGATTGAAAGGTTTCTGACTTCTCCCAAATGTCAGAATTAATTCTGTTCAGATTTGGAACTTCAGATGTATCTAATTCTGAGCATGGCTCCAGAATGAAGATTTTTAAAATCTGCACAATGGGGACCTGGTAGAGATTGGGAAGATGTTTCTGATTTAAGACAAAAACTTAACAGAAAACAGTTGAGATGAGACAATATACATAAAATAATTTAGAATAGCTAAGTTTGCATGAGAATACCTCACAAGATCTTGGCACCCATTTTAGATTGCCTAGGCAACCACAGCCAATATATCTATATTGTCTGTAGTTGCCAAGATATGGTATTGTCTATAGTAGCCTAGACAATTCAAAATGACTGATGAGAGTCCATGAGATTTCAGTGATCATTTACCTGAAGATGAAACTGAAAGATGGTTAGTGGGGTGGGGGGGGGGAGAGAAGGAGAGCCAAGCATGAACATAGGGTAGGGGAGGAGAATGAATGGGGGAGCAGAGCCAGGATGGTGAAAGGGACAGGCAAGAAGGCTGGGGAGGAGAGGAGAGTTGAAGCAAAGCCAGATGGGAAGGAAAACACAGTGAAAATGTGAGAAAAGGAGACCAGAAGGGAGAAGGAAATTCCTTTCCTCAAAAGCCTTATGTATCCCATCTCCTCATGTAATACATTTATGAATGGACATGCTTCAGGCCTGATCTTGATTAGTAAATCTATGACTGCATATCTCTAATAATAAATTGAATTTGATTAACTGACCAAACAGAGAGGAGCAATGTGGACTCAAGCCATGCTCACCTTGATCTAGTGATCTATTTCAATTTGGAAGTTTGGAGGGATATATATGACACTCCTTACTAGTGAGAGAAAACAAATGCTTAGCAGCTAACAACAACTGGGAGGCTTTAATCCTAGCTACCAATAGAAATGATCAGAAACTATTTTGGAAGATTATTAATAACAGCAAACCTGTCAAATCTGGCTCTTCAGATCTTATCTCTCCCCTCAAATGGGTTCAGCACTTCAATTCCTTATTTGCTCACCTTTTAACTGACAAACATTTCATCAATCATTTATCTCCTCAGTATGAGCATTGGCCTCCGGTAACCGCAGAGGAGGTGACTTCTCTAGTAAAACACCTTAAACCAGATAAAGCTCCTGGCCCAGATATGATCCCCCCTGAACTGTTACTAGTAGATCCAGCCTGGTGGGGCAAATTGCTTGCTCCCATTTTTACCAAAATTAATTCCTCGGGGATTATTCCCAAGGATTGGAAGCAGGCAGTTATAGTACCAATCTATAAGAAGAAAGCTAAAGACTACGCTACAAACTATCGCCCAATTAGCTTTCTATCATCCCAGGCAAAGTCTACCTATTAAAAAGGCTGGAGGACTGGGTAGACTCAGAAGTAATCTTCTATCCCAAAGAGATAGGTTTTTAAAAAGGGGTCTCTGTACTTGATCACTGCTTTATCCTGTGTCACCTTGCCAAGAAATATTCTACCTTCTCAAGAAGCAGACTTTATGTGTTTATGGATCTCCGCGCTGCCTTTGATTCCATCTCGAGATCCCGCTTATGGGTTGCGTATTTAGAGTTGACAGTAGATTCCTGTGGCTAATCTCAAAATTATATGAAAATCAAATTGCACAAGTACGCTTCAGACCTGAGGGCCAACTGACATTATGATCCCTAACGTCAGAGAAGTAGCAAAACATGCTCCAATTTTAGCAGGCCGTGAAATGCCAGTCTTGCTACACTGACGATACACTCTTGTTATCAAGATCTGAATCTGGACTCCACATAGGAATGAACGCTTTTGTTGAAAATTGTAATAGAGGAGGCCTTTCAGTAAACTATCAGAAATAAAAAATAATGAGATTTTCTTTAAAAAAAACATTTGCAGCTCTAAATCGTGGCAGGTCACATGTGGGAAAATTGAGCAGGTTCCACACTTTAGATACCTAGGTATTGTGTTTAGCCATGATCTTTCCTGGAATACCCATATACGTTTAGTGTAGGGCTGTTGCAAAAAAAAAATTCAGATCCGGCAAAATCTGGGCCGTTTTGATCCGGGAAATGCCAAAGTCTGAACTCCCCCGCTTCGGATCCGTGGAATTTGGTGAGACATTCAAGTTCGGGGGAAAATCCGGCCGAATAAAGCCATTTAAAGCACATTCGCTCCTTTCTGCGGCTCTGGGGGGGGGCTTTTTTTGAGGTGGGGGTCCCAAACTTTCAGGGTAGCTTGGTGGGACCCTCCTTGCAAGAACCCCCGAGTTTGGTGACGATTGGGTCGGGGGGGCTGGAAGGGGGCTTGCCCCCTTCTCCATAAAAACCAATGCAAAACCTGTTGCTTAGGGCTTAGGGCTATCCATGGCTACTAGTCAAAGTGAATACTAGTCATGATACATATCTATTCTCTCCAGGGTCAGAGGTGCATGCCTGTTATATTAGGTGCTGTGGAACACAGGCAGGATGCTGCTACTGCAGTCGTCTGGTTTGGGACTGAGATAGTGAAAACTCATGGGAGGTTTTGCTTGGATTTGCCACCCTCTAGATGCACATTTCCACCAGCCAAATTCTCAAAACTCAACAATAAGCCCCCATGCAGAGTTCTGAGAATCTGGCTGGGGGAAATGTGCATCTGGAGAGTGGCAAATCCAAGGCAAAACCTCCCCTGCTTAAATGACCAAGAGGTTCACCCGGCCGTCTTCCCGGGTCTCCCAGGGAGTCAGCTGGGTGGTTCTTTAAAAAGAGTCCCGCACCCAAGCCTGGGTGCTACCCTACCTAATAACTAGTGCACCCTTACACAAAGTTAACCACCAACACCACAATTTACAAACAAGGCAGCTACCTTGAAGCAGATCGATCTCCTCTGCAAGCAGGAATCACACAGGTGAGGCGGCGCAACACTCTAGGAACCCAAGCTAACTTCAACCAAAGTACACTGGATCCCCCCCGCAGGCAGAGACTCACACTGACCCACTTAACTCCAGCCAAAGTTGGCAACCACAAAAAACAGCAGGAATAACACTCCCACAAAGGCAAGCCCACCCCAACCAGAACAGGTAATTCCCCCCCCCAAAAAAAACCAGAACAGGCCAGAAATCACAGCACACACACACAGAGCAACAACCCAAACATCAAATTTAAAATAAAGAGCCCCAAACCAAGCCAAGCTTAACAGAGACTCAGTCAGTAAAAGCCTATGCCAACTCCAGGCCACAGCAGGAATTAGAAAGCCAAACTTGGGAACAGCAACACAGGCCAGAAATCACAGCCCGCACACACAGAGCAACAAACCAAACACCAAATTTAAAATAAAGAGACCCAGGCAGAAGCCTGGGGCTTGCCCCAAATAAATACAGCAGAATCTGCTCCCCCACCCCCAAGTTATAAAGAAAAGCCCCAAATTAAGTAAAATGATAGGGTCAAACTGTGGATGTCTTCTTCTCTTCTCTTCCACGTCCAGGGACCACCATGAAGCAGGCAGGCGCAGTCAGGGAATTATAATCCAGTTAGATACATCCAATTCCAGCAGGCAGGTTTACCTCAGGATCCCAAGAGGAGCACTCACAGCAGCCAGCACCAGCTGGATAGAGGTCTATAAAATTGTGCATGGTGCAGGGAAACTGGACAGGGAAAAGCTTTTCTCCCTCTCTCATAATAACTAGGACATGGGGTCATCTGCTGAAGCTGGAGGCTGAGAGATTCAAAACTGATAAAAGGAAGTATTTCTTCACACAATGCACAGTTAAATTGTGGAACTCCCTGCCACAGGATGTGGTGATGGCTGCCAACTTGGAAGGCTTTAAGAGGGGAGTGAACATGTTCATGGAGGAGAGGAATATTCATGTCTACTAGTCAAAATGGATTCTAGTCATGATGCATCCCTATTCTCTCCTGGATCAGAGGAGCATGCCCACTTTATTAGGTGCTGTGGAACATGGACAGGATAGTGCTGCTGCAGTCGTCTTGTTTGGGGGCTTCCGGCATGAATATACACTGTGCAAGAACTGAAGGAGATCCTTCCAGATCCATTGTAGTCAATGTAGGGTCGATTTTGAAGCTCGCTCAAACCTCTCTTTAAAAAAAAAACTTTCAAAACCTTTAAAATGACTACTCACTGTCCCGATGCAAAAGCAGAAATTCCCACCCCACCCCACCGCACTCGCCTGCTCATTGTTTGCATGTATGTGTTAAGTGCCATCAAGTTGCTTCTGACTCATGGCGATCCTATGAATCAATGTCCTCCAAAATGTCCCATCTTTGACAGCCCTGCTCAGATCTTGCAAACGAAGGGCTTCCGTGGCCCCCGCCGGCGGCAGGATCGTCTGGGAGATTGGAGGGGGGAGATTGGAGGGGGGAAGGGCAGGCGATCCTCCTGGCCCTTGCTGGCGGCAGGATCGCCCGGAAGATTGGAGGGGGGAAGGGCAGGCGATCCTCCTGGCCCCCGCCGGCCCCAGGCCCCAGGAGAGTGTGGGGGTGGCGGGGGAGGAGGGAGGCAGCCGGGTGGATCTTCAAAAAGACCCGCGCTGCCTGGCGCCACCCAGGCGCCTCCTAGGACTTCCTGCTGAGCTCTTTTTTGTTTTGTTTAGGAAGGCAGGAAAATGGCGATTGGCAGCGATACGGAAAGGAACGCCGAATTTATCCGAATAAATTCAACGTTCCCTCGAACTTGCCGAGTTCGGTTCATTGTTTTCCTGCCTTTTTTGAATTTGGTTCCATCCGAAGTAGAAACCGCAGAATTGAGGGAAATTCGGCTGTTTTTTCGGTTAGGACGAACCAAATCGACAGCCCTAGTTTAGTGTCTCAAGCAGCCAATGTTTCTGTGAGGGCTTTATTAAGATACTATTATACTAAAGGTGCCAAGTATGTCCCTGCTGCTATTAAAGTACTTAATGCTAAAATAGTTCCCCAACTACTATTTGGAGTTAGCATTTTGATTAGCAGGGTGACAGAGAAGCTTGACAGTATGCTCCTAAACCTCTTATGGAACATTTTGGGGGGGCCCAGGCTGTTTTGCCGGTACTGCACTCAGAATTGAGTTCACACAACACTCTCTAGAATCCAAAGCCTGGATAGCAGCCCTAAAATTGAAGCTTAAAGTTATGTTTACTGATTCTAATTTGCAGAGTGGTTTTTGCACCTTGTTGACAAAGACAACTTTGGCAGCTTCTGGGAACACCTAATAAATAGCAAGCTAATTTTCCTAGCCTTCTCCCCCCCGCCCAATCTTTGACCAATTTAAAAAAGCAGGAAATTATGAGGGAGATGAAGCAAAGATTATTCCATCTGGATTTCAGCAGTACTCAAAATACAGGACGTCGATTCTGCTCTACTGCTGCAATGGGAATACCTCCCCCAGAAACCCTTCCCATATATTTTGACCTTCTAATCAAAGGCATGCTTTTACTTTGGCAAGATTGAACAGATTCCCTACACAGGTATTGAATGGTAATTGAAACTTTAGATCAACTGATCCTCTTTTGTAAGAAGTGGGAAGCAGAGAGAACCCGATGGATTTTGCCTTTTTTAGTAAAGTGTGGTCTCCCCTTAAAACCTTGGATTATACCGCTCCTTTTATCAGATCTAGACTCAGATACTGAGAAAGTACATCAGATAGAGAAATAACTTTATTGCTCATTAGTCAATGAGCAATAAAGATTTTGGAATTTGGAATTATTTTCTAATTTATTTCAGTGAAGGAAGATACTTGATGCGCATAGGTTCTCCTATGTGCATAAGAAATCTGTGTGATATTGAATAAAAGTGCATAGTAAAAGCTATTCATATTTTTGGTGTCAGAGTGCCCCGAGTCCTAAACCATGACAAAAACTCAGTCACCTTGTGGGGGGGGGGAGGGTTCTTTTATGTACCCTTCTTCAATCCCGGGCAGCTTGTCCCGAACCAAAGAACATGTCAGAAACTGTTAGCAAGGCAGAGCAAAATGACTAATTTGCATTCTTTAATGGCATATAATTGGCTTCATCTGCAAAGCTGGCTGAGTGAAGTAAGATCCTGGCTTCCACATTTTATGTTTGTTTGTATACTGATTTCTCTCTTAAAAACACTAACATCAAGCAATGGGGTCTGCACAATAAAGACATAATTCTATATGTTTAAAAAGAAAAAAATCCTAAATTCATCCAACTACAGCAGAAACAAAGATTCATCAAGATTCAAAATTTGCCAAATGTTCCCATTTCACCACATTGACAGTAAAATTTCCAGTTCACATTTGAATGAAATATATGCCCTTAAAATTCAACAGCTATTAGGGAAGAGCTAGTGCTATGCTTAATGATGTAACTGGACTAAAGCCAAAAGGACATTCAGTTGTCCTTTTGTTCAAAAGAAGCCCCCTCCCCTCAGAGGCATATCCTTGGTATGAAAGGATATCTGTTCATCCCCCAAGGAAGGGGTCCCTTCTAAGTTACTACATCCCCTTACCTCAGAGAGATGATCTCCTTCCCCAAGGTCTCCATCATCCATGACTGGCAGGGAGCCATCATCCTGGGACCGGGATGCGACTATTTCATCCCTGGAGTCCTTATCCACCTCTCTCTCTGCATGTCTCAGCTCCTCCAGTTGAGCTACCTTGGTCTCAAGGAAATGAACTCACTCCTTGAGAGCCAGGAGCTCCCTGCACTGAGCACACACCCATGACTTCTGTCCAGCAGGCAGATAGTCATACATGTGACGTTCCATGCGGCACACTGGATAGCCCCCCGACCCCTGCTGACTACCTATCTTCATAACTGGTATTTTATTTATTTATTTTTGGTGTTTTATCCCTGGAAATGAAAAGTGTCCTGCCCTCTATACCCTGCCTTCTTCCTGTACTGAATAAGAACCTTGTGCCCTGGCTTCCTTGCCCTGCTGCTAACTCACACCAATGCTTAACTCACTCAGTACTCCTGCAGGGCACACAGATCTACTCTGCCCCGATAACTGGATTCTTTCCCCATCCTACAGGGTTCCTGGGCTCAACCCCCAGGTTAAGAGCCACAGGGCAAGAGCTCTTGTGCTCTCGCTCTTTGGTTCATGCCTCTGTCGAGGAGAAACTTTGCAATTTAAATGCTCACAGCCGCCACCTCTCACACACAGCACCACACAGCACTAATCAGAACCTCCTCTTTAACAGGCTACAAACACCTACTCACCCTCAAACACAGTCTTCTCACAGCAACCTCAGTTAATGTTCCCCAGCAGTTTTAGGAAATGCAAAGCCAGCACTCACCTTGACAGCAGTCCTGTTTCCCAGCCCAGCTGATTTACATTTACATACATGATTCCTCTTGGGCTCCCAGTTTGTATCTTCTGATAGCACAATCAACACAACCTTGTGTTGATACTGAAAGTAGAACAATGGGGCCCTGAGAAGTTGGGGAGGGGAGTTGGTTTCAATCAGCAAAACTATGCTGGGATAAATAATTAAAACTCTTCCCCCCTGCCCCACATAGCTGATATCAGCATTTTTTTCATCACAGATTTCCCAGTGCCTTGCCTTCTTTGCCCCTAACTCCGGAAGGTCAACTTAAATTCTTAAATTTAGATTCTCAAGTAATGTAGCTGGCCTGAAGATGAATGGGTACAGGATATGGTTCAAAAGACCAACATATAGAGAGTAAGCATAACAGATTTTGAACCCAGAGTATATTCTTCTTAGCCAAGAGGAAATCTTTTCCTGGGGGAGAAATAACCATTAAGGAGTTTGGTAGGAACTAATCATCTCTGTGATTTATCACAGAAGGTAAGATTTTAATCCAAACTTGAAAGACAATGTGTAAAAAGGAGTGGTTGAATCTCCACAGGTGAGCAGGTGACAATGTCATCTATCAAATGTTGTCAGATACTAAAAATCTTGCATGTCAGCTATCAAATTTGTCAAATGTTAAACAGCATCACATGCCAGCTTTCAAATACCAACCAATATCAGCTGTCAAATATTAAAATCAATTGTCAAGGGACCCCCAAAATGGGGTTAAATATTCAGAGGATACTCGGCAACTATTCAAGTATTGAGAGAACATCCAGAAAATATTCAAAATCAAAATGGTACAAGGAGAATTTTGAGGATTTTACACTGTAAATTCATTTTGGCTACCATTTTAATGGAGATAAGAAAGCTATAAAATATCGCCTTAGTCACATGATCAGCAATGGTGCCAGTCACCCATCAGGGGTGGCGGGGTGGGAAAAAAAAGTAGGTGACTGAATCCATTATATGGTTATTTTACCACAGTGATTCTAATCCCTCCAACCCCCAAATGTATTATTGAACTTTCATTTATAACATGACTAGGACACTGGCTTCATTGAGACACTGATGGGCATCAACTTGGCTATCTGCCATGCTCAAACACTCTTTCCCTCCCTCCATCTGTTGCACATGGAACATGAACAAAAGTGTCCTGATTTTGGAAGCATTGGATCAATTCCAATTTGCTGTGATGCCTGGATGCAGCCATCTAGGGAAATTGGAGTTTGTCTACCCCCACCCCCCCAACCGGAATTCTAAACTGGGACATCTGAATGTGGCCCCAGCAACAGACCTGAACATAACCCCTTGTTAAAAGGCTACAGCTTCACATGCGTATGGATGCTTTTGGTCCCCAAAATGTTTAATCTGTATTAAAGCTCCATTCCTATTGCTTTTGTTTTGCAACAGTATTTGAACATTTATGAATATTGTAAGCTTTTTAATATATAAAAAGTACAATAAAAAGGATGAAAACTGCTGCCATTCCTGTGCTATCTGAACAGAAAACTGCTGTACTTTATATAAAATACCATGGTCTACAATTTTTCATTCCCTTTATACTCCCTGTTAAAATAACCACCTAAGTATTTCCCAGGCAGGTACCAAAATACTCCCCCAAAATAACAATTCTTGGAGAAGGATATTCCTATCTCTTATGCATAAGATATGTATGCATATTCATGTAAAACATTTGGAAAAATTTGTACCAGTTATAATTAGCATGTCTTGTGCATCTATTTTCTTTGCTATTAAATAACAAATGTGTAGTAACCATAGCAACTGAAACCATCACATGGTACTGGTGCTATTTTGGGGATAACATAAGTACCTTTCTTAAAGAAGCATTCACACCTCTGAGCTATGAATTTTAATAATTTTCAAGGGAAAATATCTGGTGTGATCATTTTTTATTCATTTTCTGTAACACTAATTTAATGTAGAATGCATTCTGGTTTTTCCTCCTCCTCTTATTCATTGACTCCTGTTGATTTCTTTTTCAGATTTTTTTTTTTTTTTGAGAGAAAGGAAATAGAAAATACTTCAGATAAAGAATGAGATTTTTTTAAATTCCTTTGAACAATTCAGTCGCCTGATAGCTTTATATGAATGCGAGTGGGGCAGAAAACCTAAGGCCGCCTAGAAAGTGCATAAAGTGAGCGCAAAAGGATTTAGCTAATTTACATATTTACTACATGCCATTAGCATAATTAGCATATTTTTTCATGAAAATTCTGTCATGTGACCAATCTGACACAAAGTAGGGGGACGAGAACACAAAATTGTTGTGGGGTAAGGTTGCCCTGCCTTCCAGCCTTTGGCTTTGTCACATGGAACAGACTTGTAGCAGAAGTTACTTCAACAGGTGCAGCTGATGTCACAGCAGAATGCTACAACAGTGAGACAGACACCACCTGCCCCAAATCCCAAGGAGACTGACAGTGTCATTCTGAGTAGTGATACCCAAACTCCCAGAGGCTCAGTTCGCATCACGATTATGCCGCCTATTTACCGATGATCAGATTGACTGTTCACTGACCGATTCATGGCTGTTCGCTAGGTGGCTGCATTCCTAGCACAATAGCATGCATACATGATCAGCTTTCACATATGCATATTGTCTCAGTAACAGCCTGTGCCACACAAACATACTTCTTTGTTCAGCTACCAAATCACAGATTTAAATATGTTGTGAATTATAATTTTCTGGAAAATGAATTTGTTCTAAAGGGAATCCTACTTTTAGCTGTGCCCATTAATGATATTTGATTATCACCACCAATGAGTGTGGTTCTGTAGGGTTTTTGTACATGTACAGTCTTGCAAAGGCCATGGGAATTGTAGTTCTCCTTCATTTTCTGGTACTCTATCCATCTGTCTCCAACTAGCACAATTAAGCCCACTGTTTTCCAAACTTTTTCTTTTTAAAAAATTTATAGTTATTTTTAATGTAGAAAAGAGAAACTTATTATTTCTGATTTCTACACACATGAGGGTGGGAGGATGGTGGATATTGAAGTGCACCACTGGACTTTAGCTCTACAAAGGGGAAGAAGAGAATGGTCCTGGTGCGGCCTTCGCTTTTAATGCCCAACTGGCTAGGGTTTTGCAGTATAACAACTTGACCCTTCAAGCAGTTCCATGTAGAATGACTGGAAGCAAGGGTAAAAAGAAAAGGGCCCACCACTGCCTTGTGACTGGATGCAGCTGAAAACTTTTTTCCCCAGCTTCTGTCTTGGTGTGCATTCTCATTTGCATGTTCATGCTCCTCCAGAACCCCCCCCACACACACACACACGCACGGACACATTCCATCATGGATGTGGAACAACCTGGTTCATCAGGACTCTGGGTCCATCCGTTAATAAGGCATGGAGGTCAAGCAATTAGTACAGCTAGTAAGCACAAATGCTACTGGGCTGCTGAAAACAATGTGGAAGTAGTTTGGGACATATGCCACACTAATGAACTAATCTGGGGATCAGCTCACCAGATTCACTACCATCAAATATGCTAAATTTGGCTAGTGAACTCATTCACAGTTAATGTTGTGGCATGTCTAATTCTAAGCAGAGTTGCACTGTTCTACGCCCATTGACTTAAATGAATTTAGAAGAGTATAAATATGCTTAGGATGGAGCTGCTGGGGGTGGGGAGAATCCTAAGCCAGTTTCCTCAGAAGTAAATCTTATTGAATTTAATAGAATGTAATCCTAGGTAAGTGTTCTTAGGATTGTAGCCCTAATGTTGTAAGACTGGCCAACCTAAGTGGAGAAAACGTGGATGCAAGTTGCAGCGTAAAGTACATGTCCCCCTTTCTCAAACATGCAGAGTTTGGAGTGCACCAATCAAAACCAGGGGAATTAAGTGGGAGACATGACAGAGCTCAGTTTAGATGCTCCTCATATTTCCACCCCATAGACATTCATGTAGTTCTCCCATGTGTAATAAAGATCTAATCAATAATAATGCTGCCCTTTTATAGTGACCAAGACCAGCAAAATAACATCCAGAATTTCATAACCTGATCATACCCTTATCTGCTAGTTTGCTGTGAAAAGAATGGCTCTTGTGGATTTAAAACATTCTCCAAGATATTTTGATTGTGTGAACATTCAACTTATAAAAATACTGTTCAGAACTGTTATTTTCCTGCCTATTAGGCATGCCACAATATTAACTGTGAATGAGTTCACCAGCCAATTCATTCCTGCCTATTCATTTGCACCACCCAGCAAATGAAGTTCAGTGTTGGTAAGTGTAAGGTGATGCACACTGGAATAAAAAAATCCCAGTTTCAAGTATAGGTTAATGGGGTCTGAGCTTCATGAGACGGGGGGGGGGGCGGAGATCCTGGGGTCGTAGTAGATTGCTCAATGAAAATGTGCTGCAGTGGTGAAAAAGGCAAACTCTGCATTAGGGATTATTAGGAAAGGGATTGAAAATAAAACAGCTGATATTACAATGCCCCTTTATAGATCTATTCTGCAGCCTCATTTGGAATACTGTGTGCAGTTCTGGTCACTCTATCTCAAAAAGGACATTGCAGAACTAGAAAAAGTACAGAAGAGGGTAACCAATACGATTAGCGGGCTGGAGCACATTCCCTATGAGGAAAGCCTGAAGAGTCTGGGACTTTTCAGTTTAGAAAAGCCATGACAAAGGTGTGTAAAATGATGCACATCCTCCTTCTCCCAAAATACTAGAACTTGAGGGCATCCAATGAAGCTGCTGAGCAGTAAATTCAGGACAAATAAAACATGATTAAAATGAGAAATTCACTGTCAGAGGATGTAGGGATGGCTACAGGCTTAGACAGTTTAAAAGGAAATTAGACAGATTCATAGAGGATAGGTCTATCAGTCAGTATTAGCCATGGTGACTAAAGTGAACCTTCTAATTCCTCTGAATACCAGTGCCAGGAGGTAACATCAGGGGAAGGCCTCGGCCTCTGTGCCCTTTCGGTAGCCCTCCAGAGAAACTGGTTGGCCACTATGTGCGACAGGATGGTGGACTAGATGGACCACTGGTCTGATCCAGTCTGGATCCTCTCATATTCTTATGTTCTTTTTCTTAGATTAGTCACATGTGTGATTCCAGGCAACTAGGGAATATATGTTGAAATTGGTGAGGTCACGAAAATATGGCCAGTCAGGCTAGGCAGACCAAGGATTTCTGGCACTCTTGGCCAGGAGCAGATGGGATATCAATAGAGTTGTTTCAAGCTATGGAAATGGAGTCCATCAAAATCTTAATAAGAATATGACAATAAATATGGAAAACAAAACAATGGCCCACAGACTGGAAACGCTCAATTTACATTCCAATATTGAGAAAAGGAGACATCAAAGACTGCAGAAATTACATTAATTTCTCACATGAGTAAGGTAATGCTTAAAATCGTACAATAAAGATTGTTACCATATAGGGAATGAGAAATGGCAGGTGTTCAAGCAGGATTCAGAAGAGGCACTACAGATCATATTGCGAATTTACATTGGTTACTGGAGCATACCAGAGACTTTCAAAACAAAATCAACTTGTGTTTCTTAGATTACAGAAAAGCTTTTGACTGTGGATCATGAAAAGCTATGGTTGGTTTTAAAAGAAATGGGTGTGCATCTGATTGTTCTCATGTGCAACATGTACTCTGGATGAGAGGCTACAATTAGGATGGAATATGGAGAAAGAATGGTTTTCAATTGGCAAAGGTGTCAGACAAGGATATATTTTGTTTCTCTGCCTCTTCAATCTGTATGCAGAACATATCATTTAAAAAACTGGATTAGATTTAGAAGAAGGTGGAGTGAAAATTGGTGAAAGTAACATAAACAATTGGAGATATGTAGATGATACCACATTACTGGCAGAAAATAATGAAGACTTAGTTGAAATTACTACTCATGAAAGTTAAAGCAGAGAGTGCTAAAGCAGGATTACATTTGAACATCAAGAAGACAAAAGTAAAGACTACTGTGGAATTAAAAAAACTGTAAGGTTGATAATGAAGAAATTGAAATGGTTAAAAAAATTATGTTCCTTTGGCTCAGTTATCAACCAAAAGAGACTTCAACCAAGAAGTCAGGAGACTGAGACTGGAAAGGGCAGCCATGAAAGAGCTAGAAAAGATTCTTAAGGATAAAGATCTGTTGCTGCTGACAAAGATCAAGATAATTCATGTCACAGTATTCCCCATTACTATGTATGGGTGTGAAAATTGGACAATTCAGAAAGCTGACTGGAAGATAGTTGATTTATTTGAAATGTGGTGTTCGAGGAGAGTTTTACCTGGGTTAAAGTTTTACGGAAACAGTGAATCGCTGGGGGGGGGGGGTTAAAATAAGTGGGTTCTACCCTGAACTTTCCCTAGAAACTAAAATTACTAAACTGAGGCTATCATACTTGGCTCACTTTATGAGAAGGCAAGAGTCACTGGAAAAGACTGGAAAACAGCAGGAAAAGAGGAAGTCCCTACACAAGATGGATTTACTCTATAAAGGAAGCCACAGTTTGCAAGACCTGAGCAAGGCTGTTAATGATAGGGTGTTTTGGAGGACATTAATGCATAGGTCTGCCATAAGTCAGAAGCAACTTGAAGGTACTTAACACACACAGGCTGGAGTAGGGAAGCCCCTCTCTGCCCTCCTTTCCCATTTACCACAGGAGGGCAGGAAGCTCCCACCTGCAATAATGGCCCTAAAAACAAGGTCCTCACCCCCCCATGGAGGGAGGGAGGGAGGTAAGGGAAAGAGCAGGTTCCCCACAAGCCACCCACTGAGCTGGGAGTACCTTCCTGGGCTGCTGAGTGCCATAGCAGACCTGAATGCAATGGGCAGGTGGGTGGAGCAGTGAGAGGGGCTGGCTGGTGCCTCTCCACTTTTGGTACCCTAGGCAAGTGTCTAATGGATGGGCCAGCCATGCATTCAGGTTTGGCTACGTAGTAATGTCACTGAAGGCAAACTTGTGTTAATTACATGGGTAATCCAAATTCATCAGAGAATATATGAAGAACGATTTTATTTCATAGCCCCATGCAGCTATGGCTATGTGATAATGACATGGAGGGCCAGTGATCTCAATTAAGAGCAAGCAGTATAAATGTAGATGAATACGTTCAAACTGAATGCAAAAAATCTTTTAAAAGGTTTTTTCCATATTGCAAAAGAGTGATTGAAAAATGGAGTAGATTCCCATTGTTAGTGCTTTCCATGCATATTTTCACATGCAACATTTATGCCACCTGTCTCATTTTTATCCAGCCCTTCTTCCAAGAAGCTTAGGGCATACATTCTCTCACCCTTCGCCCCAGCACATTTTCTTTTTGTATCAGCATTGTGAAATGACTGGCCCAAGTTACCCAGTGAGCTTCATGGCTGATCTGAACCCACATCAATGCATTTGGCTGTGTGATTTTTGGTAAGGGCTATTTCTAGTCAAGGTTTTTGCAAAGTTACTGCAGAAATTATCCACAATGAGATTACAATTGTTTTTCTCTCTCATATTCCAGGGCACAGTAAATTATTGAGTAAATTATATAGGTTTTTACAGTTTCCTTTGGAAATATCACCATACCAAAAGCCCTACTGTTAGATTTATTGTCTTTAAATGTCCTGTTCTTAATCAAACTCTGAATTTGGCACCAAAGATTTACCATTGCATTCATTCTCAATAATTTTCTCCATCATGATGATCTCTTAATTGACAGTTCCTTTGTAATTCCTGCATAAGAAAGGTTATTGTTAATGAGGCAGTGCTGGTCTGGAGATGGGAGTGATTGTATCAAGGTTACTATCAATGGCTCCAGTAGCAGGCAAAAGTTGGCACTTTGATGGAAAAGGCAACTGATTGCTGCAATAATGAAGGTTGTTTCTACCCATTATATAGAAATTGAATATGTTTCAACATTGGCGATCCCTGGCTGCTTCTAATTCCAGCAAGAGATACAGGGTTCAACCCATTATAATTGCAAAGAGTACAATTTATTTGGCAATTTTATTCCAACCTGCAAACAGTATGTTTAAAAGCCAACAGCCAACCCATGCAATCTACTCTCAGATAACTGAAAGTGAAAAAAGTAAGGGCAGCAGATTTGCTGCTGGATCCAAAGCATACTTACTAAGGATGTGTATTTTGGATAAAATCTGATCAGAGTCCCAAATCAAAAAAAGTCTCTTTCTTAAGACAATTAGTATAACTAATTCAAACTGGGGGGAAAAGGACAATAATATTTGGAGATGTTCATGTCTCTTCAGTATTTTGGCCCTTGGCTTTCTGGCTCTGAGATCACAAAGGTCAAAGGGAGGGTGACTCAGTAAATAATTTATTTTTAACTGAGAAGGATGTTTTAGAAGAATAAAAGTTGGTTTTTATACCCCAATTTTCTCTAACTTTAAGGAGTCTCAAAGCTGCTTACAATTGCCTTGCCTTCCCATCCCCACAATAGACACCTTGTGAGGTAGGTGGGGCTGAGAGAGTTCTGAGAGAACTGTGAGTAGCTCAAGGTCCTCCAGCAGGCTTCATGTGTAGCGGTGGGGAATAGGGCTGTGCAAAAAAAAAAAAAAAGGTAAATTTCAAGTTCAGGTTTATTGGGCCCAATTTTTTTTTTTTTTTTTTTTTTTGGAAACCTGGAATAAGCCAAATAGCCATACCAGTAAAGGGGTATTCTGGCTTTGTTTCCAGGTTTTCCAAAAAACAATTCAGATCCATTATAATCTATGGGGATTTTTTTTTTCAAAATTCCTAGTGGGGGCATTTTTGTAGGTAGAGTTCCCAAATGTTCAGGGTAGCTTGAAGGGACTTTCCTTGCATAAACCCTGAAGTTTGGTGAAGATTGGGTTGGAGGGGGCAATTTTATGGGGTCTATTAGGGGTCACCCCCCATCCTCCATAGAGAAGTATTGTAAAGTTTACAATGCTTCTCTATGGAGGAGGGGGTGGATCCCTTCCAGACCCCATAAAATTGGACCCCCTGCCCCCAATCTTCACCAAACTTTGGGGTTGATGCAAGGAGAGTCCCTTCAAGCTACCCTGAAAACCTGGGAGCTCTACCTCCAAAAATGCCTCCCCCAGAGCTCATTAAAAAAATTCCGATAGAGAAAAAGCCAATTGTGTAAAAAAATAAATAAGAGGTGTGCCGTTAAAAATGTTCATTTTAATTATTTTTCATAATTTTGGAAAGTGCATGATTATAATTGGCATTAAATTTTGGGACTGTATTTATTGTATTGGAAAATCACATTGAGGAAAAATTCAATTTTCATTAATGTCAGATCAGTTGTCTTCCTATTATTTCTTATGGGGGGAACAGCAGGTTTTCTGGAGCAGATTTTCACCCAATGGCACTAAACTTTTAGCAATTCAAGTCCCTTCTCTCTCTGAAATATTCCCCAAAATTCAAGTGAATTGGACAAACAGGTCCAATTTTATGGCCCCTGAGGATGTCCCTAGGCTTCATTGTTCCCAATGGGTAAAAAGACTGGGAAAGAGGGGGGAGCTATCTAATAATAATAATGAAAAAAATAAAACCAGTCTATATCCGGATGAGGATCCAGCATAGGTTTGCCAACTCCAGGCTGGGAAATTCCTGGAGATTTGGGGGGGTAGAGCCTAGGGAGGATGGGGTTTGGTTAGGTGAGGGACCTCAGCAGGATAGAATGCTATAGAATCTATACTGCAAAGAAGCACTTTTCACCAGGGAAACCGATCTCTGTCACCTGGAGATCAGTTGTAATTCTGGGAGGTCTCCATGCCCCACCTGGGGGTTGGCAACCCCAGTCCAGCACAGGAGTCCAAGCTCCAGTCCAGGGTCTGCATATTCCAAGCTAGGGAACTTCAGATTGCTCACCACAGGCTCACCCTGGGACAAGTTCAGCCTTTTGAGTTCACAGGCACGTGCGTTCGAGTCAGGTATGCTTGTCTTGGCCATAGTTGGGACTTTCTTATGGGAGACTGACAATCTTCCCCTGTTGCTATTCAAGGAGCAAATGCTCTATTTATTTATTTATTTATTTTGGAAACTGAAGGCAAACTCTTTGCCAAAGCAAAACAACTCGTCTTGATCTCCCAACAGCCATTTTGTAGTGGTGCAGGAAGACAAAAGGTAGGTAGGATCTGTTCTGACCACCTCTCTGGGGAGGAAATGGTATTAATTTATTAGAGAGAATGAATTATGTCAATTTTGGAGAAAAGCATTCGTATGAAATTGGTCTGTTGCTATGATGGTATTGAAAATATAAAAATCACAATAAACTAGAGCTTTAAAAAGATGGAAGGAATGCAGGCTATATAATTTATCTGCATTGTCTGTAATAACATGATTTCCGTTTTGGACAAAAGGAAGCAACCGATGATTCCCAGGAGAAGGACAGAAATAAACAGTGTATTTAAAAATCTGAGGGAGTAACTGATAGCTAATCGTATGACCCTGTTAATAAGCAAGTGGGTGGAACCAATCTCTTGCTGCTGCTACTGCTTCTCTCAGCTACTGGAATAGAAGTGTTGTGGTAAAAGAAAGCAGGAATAGCTGGATATCCTTCTGTGCCTTCAATTACCACTATGTGGGGGTCAAGCTGGGATGCAGCAGAGCCAACTGTGTTTATTGTAGCCACCACTAAAAGGGGAGAGGAAGGTTGTGGTCTCCACATCTAATGACTGCTTCTATGCCTTCCCTCATTAAGAAGCTGCTCTGTGAATTAGCCCATCTACATTGTGCATCTTAGCTAAAATGAATGAGGAGAAGACAATACAAGAACTAGATGCACCATTTGAGATTTGGAGGGAGGGCATTTCAATAGAGGGGCAAAATCCTCAGCAGGGAGGTGAGGAAATTCGCTGTGAAGTTTAAATTGTGCTTGGATACTATTAAGATTAAACTGCAAAAAGCAGTGCATTTTAAAGGACGTTCGTTGAGATTCCCTCTTCTGTATCTTGCAATAGCAGTAACAATGTTATCAACAGAGGTCAACCAATGAATCCAATGATCCTGTATTAAGCAAAGGGATTTGGGCTTTTGGCATCCCTACTTAGTACATAGGGCAAATTTAATTATTTAAGAACACAAGAGGCCTGCTGGATCAGACCAAAGGTCCACCTCGTCCCAGATTCTATTTTCAGCAGTAAAAAACCAGCTGCTTCTGGGAGGCTCAAATGCAAGGCATGAAGGAAATTTGTCGTTTTCTACCTAGCATCTGGAGTCAGAGGTTGGCAACAAAGTCACTCATTGTCTAAAGTCTCTGAATTGGCCAGAAATATAATTCCTGAGGAATTATCACATCTGGACTGAAGAAAGAGGGGGTGATTGATTTTTGCTCAAAACCTTTGGTTAAAGGAGCTGATCAATGAAGAAAAGGTAGAGAGAGGGAGATGATCCCCTTACCCTCCATAAATGCCTTGATGGAAAGGGGAAGGGGGGCAGTATGGTGGAGTCTAAGCACGCAGCCATATATTGTACTGAAAACCTCCCAGAGGGAGGATAAATGGGTGGGGTGGGCAAAGACTTTATCGCCCAGTCTGACATGTGTGCCAGCAAGCATGAATAAATCTTTTACCTCTGTCCTATGAGTTCTAGACACTCTGTCACTCTGTGTATGAATGTGGGGTGGGAGGGAAACCAAAGTTTTATTCTGGTTGCTCTGTCCATTTTGCTCTTTAGTATTTTGTATTTGTATTCTCTCTTACAAACCATTTAGATTCCTTATTCTGTTCTTCATTCCTTTCTTTTGGATTCATTTCCACCTGACATTTGCTGTTTTCTACTCAACTGCTATATAATTCTCAGGAATTGAATCCTTCACCAAAAGAATCCTCCCTGCCACATTTTAAACAGTTTGGAGGAAATACCACCATTTTAGTGACAATGAAAATTCTCACTTGTATAGAGGGCACAGTTAGGCATGAATAGGCACATAACATGGTTTCTCCTTTCTCAGGAACTTACAGTGGTGATTGGGAAGGCTATTTTTTAAAACAAAGATGGTATGCATGAATGAGGACACCTAAACCTCACTGCCTCCTTGCTATGCTCCAGTGTTTCTCCCATGCCATCTGACCCCCTAGCCTGGCGAGAAGGAAAATGCTTCAAAAAGTGGATTAAGACAGGGGCAAGGCAGGTTTTGCCCTCCCTCACTCATGTATTCTAGTTTAATTTTAAAATAGACCCATCCCCATTTTACACATGAAATATGAAGTACATAGGGATGTGCACCACACAAAAATTTGGAATTTTTCGGATCCTGATATCAGGGAGACAAAAATATTGGTAATCCCACTTATCTGGGTTCCAAATACCTGTTTGGTATTCAGATCTGGGCTTTATTTCAATATTCCTCTATTATTTGGCTCCATTATTCCCTATGAGGAATATTTCTGGAGGAGCTGGTTTTTTAGTAAGTTGCACCAAAATTGCAATGGAGCTGCTGGTTTCAAGGGAAGGTCCAATTCTATGGGCCCCTGAAGAAGCCATCTTCTGTTTTTTGCTATGGCGGGGTTGGGATTCCATGCTTTCTCCATGGCAAAGAATAGCCAAAGACACAACAGCAAGCAAAGTAGCTCTTGGCCAAAAGCCTCTCAAAGCAGACAGAACAAAGAAGCCCAAAGAACCAATGCAGAACCAGGGAATCCCAGCAGAAGTGCAGAACAATGCGGCCAGCTGAACACAACAAATATACAATCTGAGAATCCGACCAAATGTGAAACCAGAGATTCATCCAAGCAAAACAGAATAGGAATCCTGTTGCAAACCCAACAAATGTAAAATAATAGAATCTGAGCCAATGTACAACCTGAGAATGAAAGAATGCAATGTCAATCCCAAGAATCCACCACAAACAGTAAACCTAACACAAACCAACTTGCGCAAAGAATACAATGTTGCAAGACCAACCAAACCAATATTTACAGAATCAAAGCCAAACCAATGCCAATGTATACAATGATCTTTCAATGGTATGTGATTTTGTGTTGGGGGTGTGTGAGATAACTCTTGGGATTACAACATAAGCCTTTGTTCCCTGCTCCCATCTATTAAGCTCTATATATGAACCAGCAGAGCATTCATTGAGAAGCATGTGGAGGGGCTCAAGTCTCGCCCTCCCCATCACCTCAGCCTTATTAGGTCACCTGATTCGTTAACTGAATTAGATAGTCTTCATTTTGATTGGGATAATTAGCTGTGGAGACTAAGCCTTGCAAGAGGTTGGTTAACCAAGATATTTTCAGCCGATGTATACAGGGATAAGTCTCTTTGGAAAACTCTCAATAAAAAGGCTGTGTGTTCCCAATAAAATGGGGTTTTATTATAAAATAATTTCCAGCACACAATATAAACACACACATAGTTCATCCAAGAGCTAAAGAAAGTAAAGGGTAGAGAGGTGGGAGACAGAGTGTCATAGGCCAACCTGAGCTGCCCTCCTCCTCTGAGGAAGAGGAGGAGTGGGAACCTGGGCCTGTTCCCCCAAGGACTGCACTGGAACAGCAGGAACAGGCATCAGAGCCACCAAGACCTATGGCAGGGGATGAGGGCTGCTCATTCTGGCAGCAAACAGAACAACAAGAAGAGCAGGACTCCTCGCCTGCAAGTTCTCCCAAGCCGGCTGAGAAGCAGAGAATCAGGGCCCGGCTTCAATTAAGGGAACGAAGGCAAAAGGCCAGGTGGGCCTTGAGAGATAGAGCAAAGACAATCAAGCCTAATCAGGGAGGAGTGGAAAACGCTGGAACCACAAGGCTGATAAAAAGCCAGGCAGATTGCCAGAGTTCTTGTGGGTTCAACACATGTTGAAGGCCACTGACTGAGAGAAGCAAACAGAAGCTCCAGCAACTGAAGCTATCCCAGTCAACCCTGGCGTGCAAGCTGACGCCTGATCTGAGAAACAAGGAGATTGGACTGGTAAATGCCTCTACTCCTTTACCTGCTAATTACTTTGGTCTAGCCCGGTCCACGGGAAGAGAAAAGCCTGCATCAGGCTCTGGTCAACGCAGTACTCCCATTGCTGTTATTGAAACCAGAGGCCAAGCCTTGGGCCTGGTTACTGCCTGCATGCTACACTCTTGCCTGAGTATGACACAGAGTTAGTTTTTTGGGTGATATTTATCAATCTAGTAGAGCAACATCCAATGAAAGGAGAGCTGTAGAGGGGGAAACAATCTCTGAAAGCATCTCTGAAAGCAAAGTGAGAGACCTTACATGCAAGTAAGGGGTGAGTGGATCCAAGACAAACACACACACTATGAATGCCACAAGGGCTAATACTGATACACCGAAATGAGTCCTGGGGTGCTATGAGGTAACTAGCAAAGGAAGCTTTATTAAGGACAAAGAACTTTGGATGCTTCTCTGGGGTCCAGACAAACGAGGGAGAGAAGTTTAATGTGTCTCAGGAACCAAAATAATGTCTGTGTGATTGCTTGATTAATTGCTGGTGATTGCCCTGCACAGGTATTAGAATGTGGGGAAATGTTTTAGGGGATTCCGAGGATGGGTGTGAGTCAGATGGGAAACATTTGCTGAACCTCCTTGGAATGCCTGATGACTGGCTTGAGGGGTGTTAAGGTTTAGCTTCCCTGAACCCACAAGCTTGCCATCATCGTTATGTGAGAAGAAAATTTCCCTTGGCTGCCCTTAGATGTAATTAAGAAGCTTAGACGCTGTAGTTGATTTTATAATAACAAAAATAATTGAAGTTTATTATGTACAGAGAGGTAGATAGATTGATAGCTTTACTTCAAGAGAGGCACAAAGCTCAGTTGGTTAGGAACAGTTCCGATCTTGAATGGTTACAAAATCATAGAGTTGGAAGGGACCACCAGGGCCATCAAGTCCAACCACCCGCACAATGCAGGAAATTCACAACCACCTCCCCCTCCACACCACCAGTGACCAGAAGATGGCCAAGATGCCCTCCCTCTCATCATCTGCCTAAGGTATAGAATCATAGAAATGTACAATGCTAAGATGGTTACAAGATATAGCACAGCACTTAGTTACAGCACAGAATCTTCAATCTATTCAGTAAATATTCAGACTTTAAAAAGTAGGTTTATACTCAGTGTGGACTCAGTTTACCCTAGCACAGGAAGGAAGACCTTACAGATCTCTCTTCTCTTCTATGGAGAACACCATAGAATGGAGGTTTATCCACAACCTCTCCCCTTGTTCCTCCCACCTCAGATTTGCCCACACCTTGTGGGAAACATCATTCGCTAAAACACTGAATTAGGAGTTTCCCTATTTCAGGAGCCACCTCCCACTTTGTGACTGATTAAAGGGTTTTTCTGTCTACCCCAATCTTCCCTCTATCACCAAACTCAGGTTTGGTTTATGTGAGCTAGGTAGTTTGTGAACACAAAGGTTCTAAGAGTCTCAACACACAACTGAACAGTTTGGGAGCTCAGAGCCAAAAGATCCAGATCTTCTCCCTCCCTCAGAGAAGGCTCCCTGTCAGCTAACCAAACTCCGTCCACTGCCTGCTGGCATTGGCTGACAGAATTCCTCAGTCTCAGAGTCTACATTTAACCCTGTATCCATCACAAGGGGCATCAGATATGCAGGAGAATAGCTAGGCTTTTCCTGAATAGCTTTGATTGTCACAGTTGATGGAATTTAAAGTTCTCAGGGTTTGCCAGGTGTCTGCTAGGAGTACTTAATTTAATATGCGAGGGAAGCTTTGGCCATTCCTACTGTTTTCAGTCATTCACACCCTGGGCCTTGGAGAAAATGCAAAGTGGTCAACTCCTCTTCCAACACCAAGGTACAGCACAAACACAAAGAAGGATTCCAGGCCCCTGAAAGAGTGGTTCATCTATGTGGAGCAATGCCCTGCTCTCATGCCAGCTTTGGTCCTATATGCACTTAAGGCACCCCAGGTAGCTGGAGCCCTAACAGCTTGGCCTTGGAGAGAAAGGAGGGGGTTTGAGAGCACCTGAATCCTCCTCTTCTCATGGGCTCCTTTCCTGCACTGCCTGGATTAAGTAGACAAGGACCTCCTCACTGGCAGCACTGCAACTGGCACATGCCTCCCTTTATATCCTTTTGCCCCATACACCAAAACAGGAAAGCTGCCTGTGACTGATAGGGGAAACAAAGTCCTCTCGCCTTTATCCCCCACACTCTGTGCAGACCTGTTTGTCCACCAGCAAATACAATTAAAGTATTTGCCCCGATTCTATGAAGGGCAAACACACTGCTTATTACTGGGAAGAAGTGGCAAAACCCATACTCTTGGCTCTGTCTTCCACCTTGGCTGCCCTTCTGGTCAGTGGGTACACAGAAAGCATTGTTCTTGTGGCATTATATAGTGGTTGAGTTTCGCAAAAACACTGCAACCCTTAGGACCTCTCATGATTTTACAGAAGCTAGAAAATACATTCTTCTTTGCTCTCTCAAGAATGCAAGAGCCAACCAGTACCAAGCTTAGAGTTTTAAGTGCCTGGATTTTGGAATCCCTGTTTGTGATACTCATTTGGTTTACTATGGAAAAGTTGTACATTGAAGCTGACATCTTTATGCCAACAAAACTACCATTGAAACTTGCCTGCTGCCCAGCTTTGCATTAGCACAAAACCATCTATTCTCCAGCTATTGCCACCTGTGACAAGAGGAAGAAGTTGTTGCCATGCAGGTCTCGGGCAACATTTCATATTCATGTAATTTAACTGGCAGTGCTTTGGAATACATTGAAACGATTCCAAGTTTTTTGTTTTTGTTTTGTTTTTTGCAAATCTTCTGAGAAGTGTGACACTAAGAAATCCCCTGCTTCCCAATTCTACAAGCAGATAAAATGTTTAATGGGGTGTAGGTGTCTCATATTTATTTTTATTTTTCAAGAATGCATTCCTATCACTGATTTGGAGAAAATAGATCACATAAATCATGCCTGGAGATAAATGTAGCCAACCAAGAAGCATTCTCATTTGGGGCTGCAAGTTTGGCTGCATGTAAATACCAGCAAGCACAAAGAAGCTCAATGATACAATTACTTTTTGTTTTAAAAACTATGGACTAATTTTGGCAGCCACAATTCTTGGATATTAAAACATTTATTTACATGTAAGCCATATGCTAGGCTTCTGTGCAACTCCACTTTCCTTGCACCCAGGCATTTTCCAGATAGATAGGTAAATAGGTAGGTAGGCAAGTAGATTTAGACGGACGGATGGACGAATGGGCAGACCAGTGGATGGAAATAACAATTTTATCTTGCCATTCCTTCAAAGAGCTCAGGCAAGCATGACATTCTGAGGGCAGCTGAACATCAGTTAAAAACACAAGACAGATTGAAGGAGGAGGCTCATCTAGCTCCAGTGCTCAGTTATCTTGTGCTAGAGCACTCTTATTCCCCCCCATTCTTCATGAGGTCCCAGATTGTGTAGGAGGACTGCCTATCACCTTATCCCTGATCATCCCAGCAGTACCTTCTGTTCATTCCCTCCTTGACATGTAAGAAATTACACAGCTCACTCTTGGGCCTTTCCATTGGTGGCCCCTGTGGTATGGGTCTTCCAGAGAATGTTGGGAAGGCATCCACCCTTAAATAAGAACATAAGAAAGGCCATGCTGGATCAGACCAAAGTCCATCAAGTCCAGCAGTCTGTTGACACAGTGGCCCACCAGGTGCCTCTATTAAATCCACAAACAAGACAACTGCAGCAGCATTATCCTGCCTGTGTTCCAAAGCACCTAATATAATAGGCATGCTTCTCTGATATTAGAGAGAATAGGTATGCATCATGACTGGTATCCATTTTGTTGAGCATTGAGCAACAATGTTTTCTGTCTTACAATTTCATAAAAATTGAGGGAACTATCAAACAGATTTTTGTTGTTCAAGAGTTCAAATGCATACAATAATTAAGAAGGACATTTATTTCCAAGTGGGAAGAAGCTGACAATAAGAAAATGATAAGGAAATCAACAACACACTGGATTATAAATGTCAAATTATTAGGATACATGTAAGAAGACATGTAGCTACTAGGGACTAAATTCAGCATCTGTGGGAAGCATTGGTGCCTTTATCACGGCTTCAAATATCTCTGAGGACTCCAGTCATTCACTGTCACACTTCTGGGGTAAGATAATGAGATGCATGTCAACCAAGTGTCCCAATCTGCTTTTTTTGCCTGTTCAGGACACAATGATACATCTCCATATTTTGAAGAGAACTCTAGGAATACTAGACCTTATAAGGGTTTGCCTGTTAATATTCAGTTACGAAATTTTTCTTCTGATATGTCATGTTTTGACCGCAAAGAACACAGGTCAGAAAGGGAACAAGCAGCATGTGGTCATGTATTGGAGTCCTCAGACCAGAATTAAAATGCCAACCATGTCGTCTCTTTGAGAATATTTCATAATGGCATTCAAAACTATGTTCTCAAACACCTGTATTTGACTCCAGCATTAACTTCAGCAACAAAGTACTTCTATAGTGTCTGTACTACCAATGCAGTGAGGAGTAAATTATTTCTGTATGCTTTGGTAGGTTTGCACTTACCAAGATGAAGTACTGCTGGAGTAAAACTACTGAGTGTACTGAAAGCCAGAGTGGTGTTGAGGTTAGCGTGTTTGGCTAGGATCTGGGAGTGTGCTGGGTGCTCCAGATCTAGTCATACACTGTTAGCCTACCTACCTCACAAAGTTGTTGGGAAGATTAAAAGGAAGAGGGGAGAATTATGTAAAGACACTTTGGGTCCTCATTGGGGAGAAAGGTGGGATATAGATGAAGTTAAATAAATAACTTCAGAACACAGGTGTGAACACACCCTGACGCTCCATACCTCTGCAGGCTTACTTGGGAGCTTGGTGGGACTTATTCCTGAGGAACAGGTTGCTGTGCAAGAGCAGTATTTAACTTGCAAGACACTTTGTTTAACTAAAAATTGAATATTAATATCTTACAGAGGATGGTGGGGATATTTACCACATCGGAATTGACACAACTTCTGAGTTTCTTGAATGCATTGGAGTTGTCAAATGAAGTTTCCTTTGTAGACAAATACTTTGGGGCTTTTTTTTATCTGGTCCTCAAAAATATTTAAAAAGATGGAAAGAAATATGCAGATTTGAAGTCTGATCCATACTCCATTCAGTTTCATTCACTATCCAAGGATGAATGTATTGTAAATAATAGTAAATACAGCTGCCTTTAAACTAAGTTCATGTTCCAAGATGCTTTTAAGGAAGAACTCATTACTTTTGGGAAATACTAAAGAGAAAGAATAGCCTCTAAGATTGCTGAACCCAAACAGATGTCCTCCAGGGCAAGAACAGAAGAATCATGACCAGAAATTATGGTCAAATGAAAAAGGGCAGAATGAAAGAATACACACACTGCAGCTTCTAAATCCAGTACATCCATCCATTATTGCAGATTCTTTCTGGGGAACAATTTCAAAAGACCCCCTCCCAGGGATGCATTACCAATTTCTACCCAGCCAGATGGTGAAGGCTGCAATGTTTAGCCTTGTGTTTCAATTCTGTGGACACGTTTGTGAGATAAAGTGGTCCGCAATCCTTCCCAGGGCAGTCTCAGCTTCCCAGCTTAAAGAACAGCATTCCTGACAATCCATTCATTTATTGTAAAATATATTTAGACCTGTTTCCCTTGAGACTACTTAAAATTAAATACTTTTTCAAAACATTTCGTCAAATCATGTTTTTAATCTAATTTATTTCTGTTCTTAAGAGGCAATTGAATGTGCTATCTATTCTCTGAACATGCCTGGAGATAAATCTTCTGGTCCCTCTGCTGAGTTACTTTTCTGTTGTTGTTGTTGTTGTTTTAGATAAATCCATCTCTTTTGACCTGGCTCTCACACAATGTCCTCAAGAGCTTGCCTTGGAAATCTCATAGTCCTCAATTCCATGTGAAATATAGTCCAAGAAGAAAAACTTGCAGACCTTCCTGAGCAAGGAATATACTGCCAAGCTCTGACCTTTAAACCAGTCACCCAGTGCTTTCCCATGGATAGTTTGAACTCCCTTCTCTATCAGTACCCTGACTGCCCAAATCTACTTGGTCTAATCCCTATTAATTTGAGATAGCAGAATTCAAAACTACAATTTGCTAATGCAAGGATCCAAATTAATATACTGTGCATTTAAATTCCGTTTAGTCCTCAAATGAGAAGTAAAACTTATGAACTGCCCCAGAATACTTAAAAGGCTCAAATGAGCTTTGCTCTGAGATGGAGCAATATCTCTGATATCCTAGAGCTGTCCCTGGTCCTGAAGATCCTTCCTAAAACTATTTATTGCCTGCTGTGCTGTTAATACTCTCAAGCTTCCTGACTGCAGATGCTCTGTCTCCCCTGCTGATGACCACCCTTGTTACTCCAAACTGATCCTCTAGTGATCTTGGATAATATCCTGCATGCCTTCTGCCCACCTGGAACAGGACATATTTTTCACCAGGCAATTTTTACAAATGTCAACCACCATTCCTGTCTTTAACCTAGTCATCTTCTAATGTTCAAAATTTATCTTCAAATATATCTCATTCTTTGGAGCACTACAAGTTGCTCCCTTGATGCCTTGATGATAATTCTGCCAATCAAGTTGATTTCAGACAGCACTTGTATAATATATATAGTGAATATGTATAAAACATTGATTGAATTAAAAGAGTCATCCAAGATACTTGGGTACTAAAAAGGCAAAAAAATTAAATAATACAACAAATATTTGGGTGTGATGCATCAGATGGATTAAGCAGTAACTTGGTTGTCCTAATAGTATTCAGTGATGAAGATTTAGAACAGGGTCGTTACAAAGAAGAATAACACATGTATGTAGCCCATCTGTATTGGCAGAGGGAGGAAGTTAAGGCAAGGATGTTTGAAAGGGAGAGCTCCACTCCCTGAATAGACACACAGTTGCTATTGGTCAATTTTTGTTTTTGAAACACACTTTTATGCAAAGGTACAGGGTCAAACACAGAGCTGTATACCAAAGCAAAAGCTTATTGCACTGAAAGGATTTAGAAAGCAATCCTAAGCAGGTCTTTTTGGAAGCAAGCCCCATTTTATTCAATGGGCGTTACTTCCAGTAAAGTGTTCTTAGGGTTGCAGGCTTAATCATACTAATTCTTGAAGCTGCATTTCTGACACCCATTCCATGGCATTCATCATAGGTAAATTGATATAGCTGAAGCCAATAGAAAGACTTACAGAGTATTATAGTTCAAATGTTTCCCAACTGTTATCTAGCTGTCTTTCACATTTTATCCTGTATTCTCTCCAAAGATCTCAGATCATTGTTCACAGGTTTCCCACACTCATTTTATCCTCATAACTAACCTGTGAAATAAATTATGCTAAGAGATAGTGCCCAGTCCGTGAGCTTCATGAGTAGGGATTTGAACTCAATTCTGTCAGCACGATCGCCACACTGGCTTCTCAGTAGTAATCACTAGCAGAGAACATCTAGGGTCATGAGCAGCTGTGTATGTTATACTTCAGGAAGACAGCAAGGAAGGTGTTGGTATTCTGGTCAAGGAGGGAGGTCAAGAAAGGTTGGGAAATGAGTGAGAAGGAAGGTAGAAGCACTTGGAGCAAGAGGGGCCAGGGCAAAAGGAATGGGAGAGAAAAGCAAGTGAACTAAGAATAAGCAATGGGTGAAGAAGGGGTAGAGGAGAAAATGGCGATGATCAGGGGGAAAACACATATCAGGTAGAAAGGACTTTATGTTGTTGATTGTATTTGTTGACAAGAAAGAGGAGCAAGGGAAACCATGTGCCATGAAGATGAAAAGACTGGGAAACCAAATATTGCGTATTCATTTGTAATAACCTGCCAAATCTTTTTGTGTTATTGAATCTTGAACTGAAATTCATTTCAATTCTATTCACAAGTTACATTGAACACACATACAATCCATACACTTGATTTTTCTTTAAACTCTTGTTGAGTAATTATCATGTTACATTCAATGAATATACACCTGAACATGGGATTGAAACCCAAAAAATTATGTAGGTACTGGTCCCAGTTTCATTTGTCAAGTGAACATGTGTTGCTGCTTTCTCACAAACAGATGTATGCATGTACATGTCATCTTACAGTGAGATGTGAACAAGGTAAGATGTAAACAAGGCTTTTGTCTCACCCACCAGAACAGCTGGGAGGCTTAGGACTAAGGACCCTGCACTATGCTTTACTCATGTACTGCTTTAATAATTCATCCTTTGCCACTTGGAAAATATTACACTTTTTATTACTGTAGTTGACTGCTTCACAAGAAAGATACAAGTCTTCTTTTACACATTCGCTAATCCCAAACTGCAGTTCACTGATGTTGCTCACAAGATCCCCCTGTACTATTCATTCATTAATTCAAAGTAACTGCCACTGGTTGGTTCCATACCTCTAGGATCAGCAGTGAAGATTTTAAAACTATTTCTTTCACGTAAAAAGCCATCACTGTAAGTTTCTTTAGCCATTCTCACTGTAAGAACAAGAAGGTCCTTTAAGCGTGCTAAAGGGTAATTAGTCCATGCTGAGTAATGCTGCACCCCGAGGAACTACTAAAAGCAGCAGTGGGATGGTCACTTAACTTCCTGGAAATTTCCTGGTGGGCTGCTCTTCCTGGAGGGCCACTGGCAGCCAAGAGCAAGCAGAGGCAAGGCCAAGCAGCTCTGCCAGTGCTGCAGGAGCCCCTCAGGCATGGACTGTTCAGTGGTGCTGATGAATGGTGCCAGTTCACCAGCTGCCTCCTCTGGTAAAAGAGAAAGCAGTGAGTGTGTCAACACCCATAACTGGCAGTACTGGCTGGGTATGAGATGAGCAGCCCCTACTGTACTGGCTCACAGTACCACAGGAGACACTTGGCTTGGTTTGTTTCTGGGACATTGTTTTGGGGACTTCCCAGTCCACCCCTGACTAAACATCTGGATGGCCCATAACACTGAGAAATATGGTAGTTTCTAGTCCACCATCTATCATAAACTTTCTGCGTTCCAGCTTCTGACAGATTTCGTTTAGACTAAAATCAGGGCCAGTTCACTTAAGCATATGCATCACTTGATCACTCACAGCTCCACCACAATCATTACCTTAACTGTCACTTCCTTCTTCCCAACCACCATGCAAGTGACTTCACATATGGAGTGGAGTCACCATTCTGGTACCCAGTTCCAGGGATATCCTATTCTTGTTCCAAAAAGTAGGAGGATATTGCACGAATCCACCAGTCATCTGATTCATTCAGCCAGTGAGGTGTGTCTGATTAATTCTTTAAGTTATCTACATGTTAGGGGCAAGGAATGCCTGGTCTTCCCCACCCCCTTTTAGAAAGGAGAGCAGGTTCAATCCATAGACCAGGTTACAAATGACAGTGTGAAATGGCTCCATTGAAAAACATGGTGTTTGAATGGATTTGGGGTGAAATAACATTTGTTGGTTTGATGGTGACCAAGCTGCAATGACCCATCACTTAGTGCAGCAGCCTATAAGTGATGACCCAGCCACACATATGAGAGATGCAGTACCTGTCACTATGATGTCCATTTCCTCTTTGGTTTCCTAAATTGGAGCACTTCAAATTGCAGTTCTAAGCAGAGTCCACTGAAGTCAGTGCTTAGGATTGCACCATATGCTTCATACAGTCATCTCAACAATAACCCAATAAGGAAGTATTATTGTATGTTGGCTTAAGATTGGAGGGATGAGGGCAGAGACACAGTCTGCTACACCACCTCCCTCTAATATGAATATTTTTGTAAATTAAGAGCAGGTAAAAGACCAACTGTGACAGTCCAGCGCATCCTCTTGGAAATCCTTGAGCTCAAATACAAAGCAGGAAAGCAGGGTGTGCTAGACTCGTGGAAATGTTGGCAGAGGCATTGATTCAGTGTCACAGTCATATTCCTCAACTTAGGTCTCTGTTTTTGTTTATTTGTTTGTTTTTGTATCTCTACACATAGACACTGTTTTACCAGGTTGATAATTGCACACATATTTTATATGGGAGACATATACAGCCCAGTATAACAACTTGAGACAATCTAACCAGATGTTTGTATACTTGGAAATATACTATAAGACCTATATTCATGCCTGGTCTGATATATCATTGTCTGTGTATGTTTTACATGGGTTTTAATTGCCAAGGAGGAAGGCCAAATAGGCTGAAATGCGTCTGGCATGTGGTTACAGTATATCAACCATAGGAAATGACATTGTGCTGTTTTAACCATATTTTAAATTTTTTACCTTGACATAGCACCTTAAATAAATTATATTTTTACTATCAATTTATTTTATTTATCCCACCCATCCTTGGATACCCAGCAACCAGCCACAGCAACCAACAACCAGCCACAGCCTCGGGTTACATCAACACAAATTCCAGATCTGGTTTGGTTTTTAAAAAGAGACTTCTTTAACTTTTGCTAGAAGAATAGTGTCTGCCATTCAAAGCCAATTGCTTGGCTCAAGGCTAAATCCATTTGCAAAAGGCAGTTTGCACCTTGCATCCCTGGAACCTTTGAAGCCATTAGGCGACCATGCCTCTGGGGAATATAAGAGCCCCTTTGGGCTTCTGCTAGGGCCAAGTGGTACAAGAAGACCTCACAGAAATGTTAATTGTGGATAGCTTCAGAGTGCCTGGAGTGCTCCCCTTCCCCTTCGTCCCAGGCTGAGAGCAAGCTGGCTTCCCACACAATGGTGATGTGACAGAGGTGGGAGAAGTGCTCCTCCCTCTGTTCTCCCTTCACATCTGTGGAAGAACACAATAGCCACTAAACAGTAGCCCACAATGGGGAAAGGAGGGAGGGATTAATGCCTGCTCAAAAGACCACTTGATGAACAACAGTTGCAGGTAAGTGCAACTCTGTTTTCACCTTCGTGGCTTCTATGCAGTCCCTCATGGGAGAACAGCAAGCTCACCTACCATGGAGGTGGGTGTGGGCTTGTCACCAAATTAAAAGACAACTCTCCCAAACAGCTGCTTCCCCCCTGAAATCCACATCTACAGGGCAATGCCGGAGGAATGTAGATGGAAGGATCAGGTTGCCGCTTTACAGAAGTCTTGGAGATCTGTCGTGGCAAGGAAAGCAGCGAAAGAGACATGAGCCCTGGTGCAAGGGGGCTCCTCATGGAGTGGACAGTTTAGTTCAGCATTACCATAAGCACATCGTCTCACAGCATCCACCCAACCGGAAACAGTTTCCAAAGAAGCTACTGCTTCAGCCTTCTTTGCACCATAGACCATACGAATAGGTTGCTTATCTGCTGTACTGAACCTAAATGAAATGGTCTTCTGGCACTGAGTGCATGAAGAGATTTCTCAGCGACTGAGGATTTGGCGGGGAAACAGGTTAGGCAATGTCCTGAAACTTGGAAATGGAACACTACCTTAGGCCGAATTCCAAGCTAGGTAATACTACCTTAACCACATGGAAAGTGATAACATTTTGGTTGAAATGATAGTGACCAGAAATGCCACCTTACAGGATAAAAGAAAAACAGGTTAGACATTGCCATTGGCCCGAAGGTTTTATGCATAATTGTCAACAGTACTATATAAACACCAAACAAGAATAGAGGGCATTAGCATAGGAAAATAGGCCAGTCAAGCCCCTCAAAACCTTTAGCAAACTGGTGCTGCAAATACTGAGTAAATCAAGCATGGGGGACTGAGATGACTTCCAGATGTGCTTGATGGAAGTAACAGCCAGGCCAGTATCATTAAAGAGTAATGACACACCTCACATAATGGTAAAGTATGAGGTTGCAAGCAGTCTTACCCTGATCATTCAAAAAACATAAGACGGTCATGTGAGCAGTAAGCATAATGCTATCAACAACCTTTGCAACTCTAGCTAGGTCCTGTCCGATGGTTTGTGATAACCACAACACCCAATGTTGTGAAGGGACATCGTGGCAGAGTAGGGGCCATACCATAATCAAATCCTCATCAGAAGTAATCCACAGAGTGGGAACAGAAAACATTGTGGCCAATAGGGAGCTATGAGCAACACTGCTGTCCTGGTTCTGTGGAGCCAGGGAAACAGAAAAAAGGCATCAATAGAAACGTGACCAGCAGAACTGGAAATCATACCCAAGGGCCTCATAGCAGCAATGTCCTGGAGCAAAACAGGGACATTTTGTATCGGCACTTGTGACAATAGGACTCTACAAGGGAAAACACTGTTCCCTAAAAAGGGAAACCAGGGCACATAGAGTGAGGAACCACTTGTGGGTTGACGAAACCTGTCTGCTCGGGAAATCCATAACAGAGTACACTTCTCCAACCACCTGGACAGCCAGGAAGGAAATGTTGCATTGTGTGGTCCTTTGCCACAGCTGGAAGAACCTGGCACAGCAAGAGAGGGAACCCTCACACACACACACACATGCTATGGAAATTTACACTGCTGTACTGTGTACACTCATGGCAGTGGATGAAAAAGGTACAAAATGGTACCTGATCATCCTGACTTCCAGTAGAGGAATGTGATCTCATGAGGGGAAGTATTCAGGTGTCTTTTAAAAAGTGCTGTGAGAACCTCTGTATTGGAGAGAACACAGCACAGCTCTGGATACAGGAAGACTATGGCCTTGAAGTGGTATCAGCATAACATTCGCCCTGTCAGACAGGATCTATTCCACTAGTCTTGGAAGGAGTGGGAACTAAAGGGATATGAGATAATCCCAACCATACTAGGGGGCAAAGACTGCAAACACAATATTTTGGTTTATGTTTTTTTGTGTCCTCTTGAAGACACTGTTTTGTAAATTTGGCTACCAGAGGTCTATCGGCCTTAGACCAATGATCTACAATACACACAGAAGGGTATATTCCCTACTCTCAGAACCAAGCTAAAAACCATTAGGTGTGTTTTTTTGTTTTTGTTTTTTTTGGAAGCCACAAGGTAAATCCCCTAGGATCTAGTCCAGTAGAAATGGTGACCCAAAACATTCCTTTTAAGAACTGATCTACCCTTGCAGATAAATCATGCAGCTACCAGAGACTGAAACGCCATGGACCATTGAGCCACTAAGGGATTGAATGAAAAAGCATTTATAGTAGCCGCCAAGAATGCTATCCCTTGAGCAATTACACAAATCAACTAGCAAACCCAAAGATGCATAGGGTTCAGGAGGCTACAGACAGGCAAACCTGCAGGATTGGTAAAATGATTGTCCAATAGCCAATAATCCAGTTACAGATCTACAGCACCACCTGCTGATGGCAGGAAGCAAGTGCAACAGGTCTGTAACTGTAAATCTACTAGGGCCAATTAACATAATTGCCCTTAGATCCAGGACTACAACCAAAAAGGCCCCCAGGCAATAGAGGAAGGATGTCCGAAAGGGAAGTATCCTGAAATTTGGCACCTGTGGATCCATATTAAGGAGTCTGAGGTCCACTCAGGGCCCCTTACCAGCATTTATAGAATCATAGAGTTGGAAGAGGTCATACAGGCCATCTAGTCCAACCCCCCACTTAATGCAGGATCAGCTTAGAGCATCCCTGACAAGTGCTTGTCCACCCTCTGCTTAAAGATTGCCAGTGAGGGGGAGCTCACAACTTCCCTAGGTAGCTGATTCCACTGTCGAACAACTCTTACTGCAAAAAGTCTTTTCCTAATATACAGCTGGTACCTTTCCACCCGCAATTTAAACCCATTATTGAGAGTCCTATCCTCTGCTGCCAACAGGAACAGCTCCCTGCCCTCCTCTAAGTGACAGCCCTTTAAATACTTAGAGAGCAATCATGTGCCCCCTCAACCTCCTTTTCTCCAGACTAAACTCCCTCAGCCTTTCCTCATAGGGCTTGATCTCCAGGCCCCTGATCATCCTTGCTGCTCTCCTCTGTACCACTCCATTCTGTCCACATGCTTTTTGAAGTGAGGTTTCCAGAACTGCACACAATACTCCAGGTGTGGCCAGACCAGTGCAGTGTACAGTGAAACTGTGACGTCTTGTGATTTTGATGTTATGCCCCTGTTGATGCACCCCAAGATCGCATTAGCTTTTTTGTAGCTGCATATTTAACTTACAATCCACCTGTACCCCAAGATCTTGTTCACACACACTGCTGCCCAGAAGTGTAACCCCCATCCAGTATGCATGTCCCTCATTTTTGTTACGCAGATGTAGAACTCGGCACTTATCCTTGTTGAATTGCATCCTGTTCACATCCGTCCACAGTAAGCCAAATGTATACTATATCGGTTTCACGTAACACCCCCCCCCCATTTTATCTGACTTCAGAACTAAGGGAGAGTATCAAATTTTCCAAGCCTATGCCATCCAGATTTACTGCTCTGAATAGAGCTGAAGGATCCCGTGGGTGAGAAAAGCAGGATCTCTGATGGGATCCATCAAATCGGACTGCACATGAGCCCTCCCTCCTTGATGTCGAGGGGGGCATGTCAGTCAACTTCAGGATCAGTGGGAAGACGTTTATCACAGAGGGGATGAGCGTCCATGCACCCATGGAGGTGTCTGCATTCCAAAGCAAGCAACCCAAGAAAAGGAGAAAATATGGCTCTGGGGTAAGAAGGGGGGATGGAACATGGCTAGAAGTCTTTCCCACATGTTGGACAATGTTTCAGCCCTGCTTACCCCACCTGCTTACCCCACCAGCAATGGTGATGCCTGATGTCGAGGGAAATGGGGGGGCTGCAATAGCAAGCCTCCTCCCCGAGTCCAAACGTATGTCGCCTCGGCAGTGATACCAAAGGGCGACTTGGAGGTGAACTTGAACCCACTCGTCTCAGCACCGAGGAGGAATCAGTGTATGACGTTGATGAGAACCAAGCATCAGTTGTGTTGATGCACTGGAGGTGAACCAGCATGGAGGGGGTTTTCACTGGAAGGAGGGGTAGACGTTCCCATCTCCTTGGCATTGCTCAACCTCGAGACCTCCTCCCTGCATGTCATGGGGGACTGATCCCCTCGTGCTGTAGACTAGCAGGCTTTCCTCAGAGCCTTTCGACTTTGAGGTCTTATCCATGCACATCACAGGAGACAGAGCCCGTAGTGCAACAGTAAAACAGCTTACTGCGCAGCCTTTCAACTTTGAGGTCTCAACCATGCATGTAATGGGGGACACAGCCCCTAGTGTTGCATCATATCCAGTCTTTATCGCAGCTTTTCAGTTTCGAGACCTTTTCTGCGCACATTATGGGGGAAACCGAGCCCCTAGTGTATTAGTAAAGCCAGATTTCCTCACAAACATTTGAACTGGAGACCGCAAGCCACAGCACCATGGTGACATCAGAGTAGGCTACAAGGCTGTTTGTCTTTTTGATGGGGGTCTCAGAAGTGAACACCAACTTTTTATGAAGAAACACTGACCGCTGTTAGTGATTTCTCTCACAACACAGGCTGAATGACTTGTTAAAAATGAGAGGGTGACAAGATGAAACACATATCTGAAGCACAGCAAACCATAAATTTGTGACCTACTCATTCTGCATTTAGCAGAATTGTTAAATAAAGCCATATTGGCAAAACAGAAATCAAATGCTGAAGAGAAAACTTTTCTGAGGTAGAAGAAAAGACATGAATCTCTCAAACAGAACAACAATCATTATTTTGTGCCATACTCATTCTGCATTTGGCTAGGGCTGTTGAATTTAAAAAAATTCGGTATAGTTCGGATTCAGCCGAATTCGGCCCGTTTAGATTCGGGATATGCCAAAGTCCGAACTCCCCCACTTCGGATCCGTTCAATTCGGCGGGAATTCAAAGTTCGGGGAAAAAATTCGGCCGAATAAAGCCATTAAAAACACAATCGCGCCTTTCCGCGGCTCTGGGGGGGCATTTTTGGGGTTAGAGGTCCCAAACTTTCAGCAGAGCTTCAAAGGACGTTTATTGAAAGACTCCCCAAGTTTTGTAAAGATTGGGTCAGGGGGGGCTGAGATATGGGCCCTGAAAGGGGTCCCCCCCACCCTTAATGAGCATCTCTCAGCAGAGCTTGCCGCCCACGCACAAAGCTCCCAGCCCCGACAACAGCTGAGAAATTTGCAAAGCAACTGCAAAACAACACAACCTTGTAAAACAACACCTTTGCAACAGGGAAAACCAGAAAACACACAACTGAAACCTCCCCCCTCAAACCAGGGAGCGAGAGACTCGAGGGGGAACACACACCCCAGGCAGAACCGACGAAAGCCCCCTTTGGCTTCCCCCCCACCCACAGAAACTGCTCCCTCCCCACACACACACAGACTCTGCTTTCCCACACACACACACACACATACACAGGAGAAAAATTATAGATTAAAGCCCCAAAGGGGTCTTACTGTGGCTGTCTTCTGTTCCATCAGGAGGGGCTGGGGAGGACTTGTAATCCAAGATGATTCCAATTAGGCACGGGACATTTTGCTCTGGAGAAGATGCACACATGATCGGCTAATCCATTCATCCCAATAGGGGAAAGGGGAAAGCCCATATCTCGGAACCCCCTGACCCAATGTTCACAAAATTTGGGTGGTCTCTTAAGAACACTTGTCTGAAACTCCGCTCAAAGTTTGGGGTCGGCACACCCAAAAATGCGCCCCCTGCAGCCACAGAAAGAGAAAAGGGGGGAGCCGATATTTCTGCCCCCACTGAACCCATCTTTACAAAACTTGGGTGGTCTCTTAAGAAGGATTGTCTGAAGCTATGATAAAAGTTTGGGGGCTGCACCCCCAAAAAAGCGCCCCCTGCAGCCACGGAAATGGAAAAGGGGGGAGAGGGAAAAGGGGTGGAGCCCATATCTCGGGACCCCCTGACCCAATGTTTACAAAACTTGGGTGGTCTCTTAAGAAGGCTTGTCTGAATATCTCCTCAAAGTTTGGGGTCTGTACCCCAAAAAATGCACCCCCTGCAGCTACAGAAAGGAGCGAATGTGCACACACACAAGGATTTCCCTCTCTCTCTCTTTCCCCGGCGGGGCCACACATCAGCTGATTCCTCCAGTACTCAATCCTGACTGATTGGCTAGAAGAAGACCCAGCTTGGTCACCAATTGGCCAGGGGAGGAGAATGCTGCTTACTGAAGGTTATGCTGCTTACTGACGGCCCCGAATTGGCCGGATTTATTCGCGAACTCGCGAACTCGCTGAATTCGGCCCCCCCGGTTGCCCTCCATTTTTGAGTTCGGTTCGTCCCGAACTAAAAACCACCGAATCAAGGGAAATTCGGCTGATTTTCAGTTCGGGCCGAACCGGATCAACAGCCCTACATTTGGCACATTTGTTAAATAAAGCCATACTGGCAAAAAGAAGAAAGAAATCAAATCCTGAAGAGAAAACGTTTCTGAGGTAAAATAAAAGATGCTCTGAAACAAAGCTAGTCCTCTCTCCACAGCAGCAAAGACAGAACTGAGGGAGGAGCTCTCCTCCCCCCACCTTCACGTGACTGTTGGGTGGGAAACCGGCTTGCTCTCAGCCTGGGATGGAGGGGAGGGGGAGTGCTCCAGGTGCACTTCTCAAAGCTTTCTAGTCAGTTCTCCACAGCTGGCCTGCACAAGTGCAGTTCCCATGCAGGACTGCACAGAAGCCACAAAGATGAATACACACATACCCACAGAGAGAAGCAAATTTAAACAGGACTACAATACATGCAAAGACAGTGACTTTCATTTAGGGACATTCCATGATGGTAACAGTCTGAGGTGTTCAGGTTGGAGTGGAGGAGGGATTTGAAGAAAGAACAAAGAAGGTGGTATTCTGTGGCATCTGGAGTTCTGTTTTTTAATTATGTCCCAGGATTGAATTCTCATGCTTAAAACACTCTGAAATTAAGTCTTGGATTCTGTCACACTTTGGTCAACTCCTTTAACTGGGAGATACAGAACTATCTGTGATTATTCCAAAATCTTTTCGGATTTGGGAGTTCCAGATCACTTAGTCTTGCTTCTGAAGTGGATTGGATGAATCAGGAATTCTTTGATTTGCATCTTTACGTCTGAATGTTGTACAGGGTACTGACTATGTGCTGCCTGCCCAGTTTCCATGCTTTTCCCTCTCCTCTACATTATCAATGGACAGATGTGAAGTGCATTGCAAAAAAAAAAAAAAAAAGATTGTTGCACATGATGATTGCAACAAAATTCTTTCTGTATTTTACCAATACACAGTAGCACATGTGTACATCAGCAAAACACAACCCATTCAGAGGGCAGCTTAGTGCACCCAATATTTTGGGTGCATTTTCTCAATGCATGTGGGAGCATGTTCATGAAAGTTAGGGCAGGGAAGGAGATACAAATTAATTGAAGGATGTTGCAGGATCATTGTGCATGTGCCAATTCTGGAATTAATTTTAGAAATTATCCTAATTAAGGCAGAATTGAGGAGGAGTGTATCTTTGCACAGGGAGACCTTCCAGAAACTACAGCAATAGTGGCACAGCATGCAGGAAATATTTATTCATCTACTTTTAGAATGCCAGTATTTATATGCCACCATTGTACCCAGTGGGTCCCCAAGGCAGCTCATAAATGGACTCAAACATATACACCCCAAGTCATGATTTGCTTCCCAAATATGGCTTTTTAAATTAAAGGAGCCTTAGAATTTGTTTTATTTTATTTTTTTAAACAAACCCTGTAGATATTGTGTTAATGTCTCCTGCCTCTGCGCTAGAGAGAGAAAAATTATGTCCACTATAATAAATACTGAACGTTTGGCAAATAAGTAATGCCATCTCTTTTGTTCCCATTACAAAATACAGATTTGCCGTTTTAAAAGAGGAATCTGGAAAAAGAGAAGGGAGAATTTTTGGTTGGAGAGGGCAGCACTTTCTGTACCTCAAGTCATACCTCAAGCTATGGGATGAATCATAATGTAAAAGGCACCAACCTCCATCGCCCCCCCCTCCCTGAGGCCAATGTTTGCAAACAATAGAAATCTAGGATTTCAGAGATGAAACGAACTGTTATGAATCAGCGTCTCTTTCAACAAATAACGCTTCGGGGGGGGGGGGACATTAGCCCGCTCTTGATGTCCCAAAAGAGCCTAGCGGGTCTCACCCAGCATCTTAGAGCAGGGCGGCTCGAGTCACTGAGGATCCGCCCTGACTCTTTTGTAAGCAACCTTCGCCACGAAGCTTTTCGCCGTCTGACCAGCAGGGGGCTCCTTCGCTCTGCCTAATGCAGTTCCGTTTGGCCTCTAAACTGGCACGCTGGGGGTGTCGTTTGAGCTGGCAGAAAGTCCTCGCCCCCTGCAAACAAACAAACAAACAGCGTGGGGGGGGGGAGAGATTACCGCTACCCAACGAGATCCCCCCCCCCTTTTACCCCCAAAGAGCGGGTTATCCCTTCCCATTTCCTATGAGTCAGACGACCTTTTGGATACGGAGCCTCCAGAGGAAGACTTTTCCCGTCCCCAAAGCAAAAAGATGCTGCTGGGTTGGCGGCTGGGCATGCCTACGGAAGAGAAGGCTGGTCAATTGCAAACACGTGTGTCTGTTTGTGTGAATACAATTAACAGTGGATTGGCATGTAAAGGTGCCCGAGGGTGTACATGACCCTCAGTGCATAGTCGTGATATTGTGTGTGGTGGTGGTGGAGATATACCAGCTCCATATACTCACAGGTTTTTGTTTACAGAGTCTTCTGTGAACCGCCTACCGCTCTCTTTGCAGGGAAAAGGCGGGCTACAAACTGTTTGTAATCAAACAATGACTAGGCCTTCATGCGCATGCGTATCCGCCCGGATGCTAAGTATGCCTTGGTGTAAAAGCGGCATCCAGATACAAGCGTGTGTAGTTGCGTCCGTCATCTCCATTAATGGGGATTGCGAAAACGGTCCTTTAAAACAATGAGGCATCCGTTGGGTAAGCATTCCGTTCGGAAAACAAGAAATGAAGGGTGAAGCCCCCTTTTCTTTCCTTACTCTCAAAACATGTTTTTTTTTTAAACGTCCTGAATAAAATAAATAAATAAATTAAAATAATGCTGCCTGCTTGGGAGCTGCACCCGAAGGCCTGGCCTGACCAGGTCCTCCCGGAGCTCTTGCCCCTTTGTCTGGACGTAGGGTTGCCAAGCTCCCGGGGGGGCTTGCAGATCTCCCTGAACACAGAGCTCTGTCCCCCCCCCCCCGGAGAAAAAGGGCTGCTCCGGAAGGGCGGCCTTTACGGTAGTGTACCCCTGAGGACCTTCCACTACCCCAATCCCACCCTCCCCGGGCTCCACACACACACCCCAAATCTCCAGGAATTTCCAACCCAGAGCTGGCAACCGACTCAGCCAGGGGCGAGGGCCGCCTGGCTCCAACTGGGCGGCGGCCTTTGAAATGAGAGGCAGCCCTTGCAGGCTCGGCAGGCCAAGTCGCCGCGCTCTGCCTCTGCTCCGGCGGGGGAAGCTGGCCGCCGGGCGGGCGTTTGGGCGTCGGATCTGCCGCTGGAGCGGTGCTGGTGGGCGCCCAGAGGACGTGCCCTGTTCCTGGCTTGGGGGGTTGCGCCTCCCCCGATTGGGAAAAGGCCCCCGGGAGGAGTTGCCGGGGCGAGGGCTGCTCGGCCACCCTGCCCTGCCGGCAGGAGGAAGACAACGGCTCCGAGAGCGCACAGACAGCGTCTCTTTCGGGCACGCACAGTGGACCCCAAAGGAGCACAGTGGACTGCAAAGGAGCACATGCACACACACACGTGAACCCACGAACACACGAAGCTGCCTTCTCCTGAATCAGACCCTTGGTCCATCAAAGTCAGCGTTGTCTACTCAGGCCGGCAGCAGCTCTCCAGGGTCTCAGGCGGAGGTCTTGCACGTCACCTACTTGCCTAGTCCCTTGAACTGGAGATGCCGGGGGTTGAAGCTGGGACCTTCTGCATGGCAAACGGATGCTCGACCACTGAGCCACCGCCCCTCCCCAGAGCCCGCAAAGGCAACCCGGGGGTGGCGGAGGCAGGCGCGGCTCTCCCGCCTCCCGCCCGTCTGGGGCTCTGGCCCTGGGCAGCGAAGAGCTGCCCCTCACGTCTTCGTCACGGGAGAGCATCGCCCCGCATTTACCTCTTCCAAGAGGAGAGGCTCCTCTGCAAACTGGAGACGCAGCTCCGGGCAGACGCTGGGCACCGCTAGACTCAGGGACATCCAGAGGGATGTAGTCAGCGCAGCCCAAAATATATCACCGACCTGATCTGGCTGTCTTGCTAAGGCTAAAAAACAAAAAACACCAAAGGAAAACTGAATGGCTGCCTGAAAAGGCTCCAGCCAGAAGGTCAGCGGTCCTTCCAGCCACCAAGCAGCGGCACACATAGGGAAGCCTTGGGATCAGCGACTTTTCCTGCAGGCCTTTAACTCTGTCCTTTCACTTGGCGGGGGTCAAGTGAGGTCATCAGACCACGTGCTGTCCCCCAGCCTTCATTGCTGAGATGACAGCTTCGGCAACGGGAAGGCGCCCGCTTACTCCTCGGAGTTGAAAGACGCCCAGTGCGAAGTCCAGTGATGTCACTCCTTTGGGACTGTCCTTGAAAATATTGTCGCGTGCTGATAGGCAATCCTCATCCCACTGAACCCAATGGCAGAACTTCCATAGATTTTGAATAGGGTGTGGATGCACTCTGGTGCTTCTTTCCTTCCTACACAGCTTTTGGGAAGTAGTTGGTTCACAAGCTACACAAACAAAATGTGTGACACGAACACATGTTATGAATACTCCTCTGATTCTTTCATTATTATTATTTTTTAAACAGGGCAAATCAAACGCTCTCCTTCAAGCCAGCGATTAATAATTAGTCCACCTTAGTATCTCCTAATAGGACGTTTTGCATATTATTGATCGACTCCTCGCTTGTGCTGTATGAAGTGCCGCCAACTATCACTGCGGGAATCATACCTGACAGAGAATCAAAAGTTACAATCCTCCCTACAGAAATATCAAACGATCTTTATCAAGAGGCAATTAAGTGAGGGTTTTTCTCCCCTGTTGGGCTGCTGCTCCTCCATAGCTCATCTCTTCTTCCCGCTCAGCTAATTCAAGAGCGCTGAGACAAGCTATCACACCCTCTGTACCCGGAATCATGAGGGCAGAATAGTGACCATTCCCTATTCTCTGCTCGTAGTCTCTAGCAAGAGCCGGAATTCCCATTGCCCATCTTCCAAGGTAGGAAAAGTTAACTCCATCATCAGCTTGAATGGTAGGTATAAAAAAACATGGCTGAGGTGCAACTGAGATGGGCATCCTAAAAGAGAGGTCTGATCTGAGTTACCTTCCTGGCTGACCAGCAGAAATCTCTTTCACTAGGATCGAAACTGCACCCCTTAACCTCCCCTTTGACTTGGCTTTCCATCATATCTCCCTTCTGATGACTAAGAAGGAACTCACACCCTTGTTGGGCTTAAGCTCCATAATTTAACCAAGAGATGACAAGAGGATCTGGCTAAGCATTTCTCCTGGTCCGATCTCGAGGAGAGAACTGAACTGGGGAATCTCTAACCCGTGGCAATGCTGAATATTTTGAACAAAACGCTCAAGCTTTCGCAAATCAACAGAAAGCATCTAAATTCAAAATAGCGGAGAAAAGGGTAATAGTGGACGTTACACCTCTCTCTCTCTCTCTCTCTCTCACACACACACACACACACACCGCTAAATAAATATGTAGAGCCCCAATCTTATCCCTCCGGAAAGTTGCCTGTCTGCCTAAACCAGTCCGCCTGCCATACCTTTTTTGCAATAGGCTTGCCTGGGAGGACTCGGAGGCTGACCTGCAGAGGGCAATCGTTGGACACGAATGATAACAAAGGCAGCTGGGGAGATTAGGCTCAGACACGTGGCTGTGACCCAGGATTGCTGCGTAGGTAGGCAGCAGTGCTTAATTAATGGATATTGAAACAAAAGGGGGGGAGTTGAATCGTTTGTCTTTAGGCTACATTTTCCAAGGCTAATCTAATTCATAACCGTTAGGTTTGTCCTAAAAAAATTAACCCACACTTTTAGGAGACACGTCCAGTTAACTCTAGAATTATCCTAAATACTTAATTGTTTACTGGAACATTAAAAGTCGGTCATTTGGATGTTTCTCCCGCTTTTTAATTCTCTGCTAATCAAATAGGGAAGCATGGAAACTGACAAGAATCTTAATTGCACCAGCCTTTGACAAGAGAAACGTGTAGACTTTGTAGAGGAAGGGGACAACGCACAGACACACACACACAGAGGTTCCAATTCTTGCTAATAAATTTGCAATTAGACTTTTTTTTAAAAAAAATCTGGATATTACCTCTGCTTTTAGACCGGTTCGTTTTTCTTTTTCAGCACCAAGAACGTGGACAGCAACCTGCTCGTTTGCATGTTAGTTTGAGCTCTTGTCAATTCTTGCACAGATATGCATTCACACGAAAATGTCTTTGCGCTTTGAGTCTATTTAAAACCCGCTCTGGCTTAATTTGTTCTGGGGTTGTGAAAATGTAACCCGCTCTCCCATGAATAATGTGCTTATTAGAGAGGATGTTTGTTCACTGGGCATCTTCTATATATTTAAACAACTTGCGAGTATGGACTAAAACCTGTTTAAACAACTTGTATGGGCTTTTAAAAAGCACATTTGGGGAAGAGGTTGTTGGCAGACGGAGTAAATGCAGTTAGGCACGCGCAAGCATACACACACACACACACACAGAGAGAGAGAGAGAGAGAGAGAGAGAGAGAGAGAGAGAGAGAGCGAGAGAGAGAGTCTTCCCCTCCTCCCTTGTCTGAGCCTTAGGAGGGGGGGCATATATAATCAGTGTATGTCCAAATTTCAGTGATGGGAAATGTCTTTTTCAAAAATAATTCCCACTGGAGGAGGGGGGAGTCCAAAAGGTTCCTGGCATTAAACTGACTTTGTGTCACTCGTGATGAAATTAACAGCGCTGAGATTTTAGAGACATTATCAGGATGTACTGAGATCAGATTGACGGTATAGGGTGGTGGTTGTTTTTTAAGCGTGGATATGAACAGGAGGCTGCCTAACTTCCCCTAAAGGACTAAGATCGTGAAACAAGCATATGTTCAGAGCTTGTTTTCCATAGAGAGTTAATATATGTTCCTCTGAAAATGCAAGCTGTGGGAATTGCTTCCTCTGGTCAAGAACATCCCTTCTCCCCCACCGCCAAACCTGCTGAACGGTTCTGCTGGGCACATGTTTGGTATCAGAGAGAAGGGCTGGGAACACAGAGCCATTTTTCTTAGCAGCTTTTTGTTGTTGTTGTTGTTGTTGTTGTTTTACTGCACGTTTACCATCATCCCACCCAGCATCGGTCCTTTCCCTCTGGGAAGTCATGAATAAGAACCTTCTGAAGCCTACACGTCAGATCTTCCTCAATTAATCTACCATTAGCATGTTTGGGATCTAGCGCTTGATGGCTTAACGGCAGCTCGGGTAACTGTGCGCTGGCCACCCCCAATTAAGCTCTGTTCAAAATGAACTCGGCAAGACCAGCCTTTCCTGAGCTGTCAGTGACTCCCGTTTTTCCTTATTTTAACGTTTGTGTGTAGTGGCAGGCGACAGATGGTGTGGATCAGATCGATTTGATTGCATTAGGAGATTTTTTTTTCTCCCCTCTCTCCCTCCTCTTCTCTCCCTCCCTCCCTCCCCCACCATCACTTCTTTTCTGGAAGCCCGCAGCATCTGAAAGGCGATCGCCCGGGACTTGGAGAGCACCAGCATCCGCCGAGGTGGGAAGGCAGCGGAGCACACACAAAGCCAGCTAGAGGCGCCGAGGTCCCTTTCCCAGGGCTTGTTAACTATAATCCGGCTCCAGGAGGGAAGAAGGGGGCAAAACAGCAATTTTCCGCTGCCCAGAGCCTGTTTCCCTAGCTCGTCAGATGACTCCCTGGGTTTTACACACAGTTGGAGTTCGGCTCGAAACCGGGATTTAAAGGGTAAGCACTTCAACAGAGGTGTATTTCTGGGAACTGCATGGGGAGGAAGTGGCGAGAAGTGATTCTGGGCTTTTGAAAGGAAGGCAGCACTTTAATCAAGATAAACATTTATGTTGTTAACCCTCTCCACGCGTTGCCATCCCATTTTATTTAGTTCAGAGTTCATACAAGTCATAGTATTCGTGGTTCGCTTCAACAGCATTTCTCTTCTGTGTGTCCACCTTAGTGGCACGGCTTTAAAGCTATATTCTTCCTTGCTGGTTAGGGCTTACCCTTTTATTTTCTCTCCACCCCCACCCACCCCCCCAATCAGCACAGAGAAACATTTGACATTAGAAGGATCCCCTTGCTTGTCTAGGATTCTGATCCGTAGGTTTGGGAGGGCTCGGTCCCTCCAGTTATTACGGTAGGTGGGGAGGAAGATCCTAATCAACATGGCTTTCGATGAACAAAGGTAGTTAATGCTGATGCTGAGCGTCGCTCCAGGCGCCGCAAGCTGCAAAAAGGTGTAGAACGAGCGACAAAACGCCAGCGATCGCACTCGGGTTTGTTCCTGTTGTGGTGTGGAGAGTGTGTGCGTACGTATGTGTGTGTGCGAGAGAAGGAGAGACGAAGAGAGAGCTCGCCTTCATGGGTGGGGTGGGGTGGAGATAGAGCCAGCTTAAGGAGGTTTGGATTGAATATGCGCCCAGAGGCGAGCGGTCTGGTAGGAAATGGTGCTCTCGTAAGTCATCCTCCCCTGGCAAAGGAGCCGCCGCTGTTTGGCTTGAGGCTCTCCAGATCTCTCCCAGAGCAGCGTGGAGGGGAGTCTCCAGTGATGGAGCTGTCCACCCCGTCTCCGGTGCTGAACTGTGTTCGACCATTTTGGAAGGTGCTCTCCAGCAGGAGGGCCGTTCACGGTAATCACTGCATGCAAAGCCTTAAACGGGGCGCGACTGTACTAGCAAGTTTCGAAAGGGGCGCTTGATACCCAGGGAGGGGACGAGAGGGCTTCTTTCGCAGCCCGGGGAGGAAATTGCCAAGGTAGCCTTGCATGCGGGTGTCCCTGTTTTTCTTATATGTAATGGTGAGAATACTCTTTGGGAAAGTTTGGATGTCAAGGCTCGCAGCCTACCATGCATTTTGGAAGAGAGATGTATCCCAGGCTGGCTGTTTTTTTAAAATTCAGGGTGGCAAGATGAGGTGCCTCTTATCTTCACAGACTGGTCTGTATGTTGACTTTTCTCAAACGGGCTTTTGTGGCTGAGAGTTCAAGAGGAGGAAAGAGCATCAGTCGTTTTTTCCTCCTTCACCCATGCTGTCTATAGTGTCTCAGTCTTCAATTGTACACACTGCAGGGAGAGGAATCTTTTCATGTGCTGGTGTTTCTTTTATTGCCGTTATTTTATAAGACAGCAACAGCCTGCTACTCTCGGGAGGGTTAGAAACGTGGCTGAAAGCTGAACAAAATGGAAGGAAGTTACGTGTGTGGGAGTGTGTGTGTGTGTTAAATTATTATTCACGATGTATTTTTAAATGATTGAAGTGGGAGAAACTGACTTTGTAGAATTTTGAAAGCAGACATTCTTAGGGTGTTGGGGGTTTTTTTGGTGCAGTGATTTGGTATTAAGACAGGCGCAGATACTAAAGGAGGAATCTGGAGAGAATAAACGCAAGCATCTTGCCTGAATGTCACTTGCAATCTGATCTACAAGCTGGTCAGTTGCAGACCTTCGCGGACTAGGCAGTTGCCTCGCAATGAGGCTTTCTAGGAGGACCAGAGCAGAATCCACACCCAGGCTTTTAGCTGTGCTCCTTTGTATTTTGCAGCCAAGGCGGAGGAGAATTAAGAATGTATAGCCCAAACTTAACTGTTGTCTGAAATTTTTTTTTGCTCCCTTTCGGGAACCGAAGGATCAACTGTCATCTTAAGTGCCGTGGTAACCTCAGCTGGTTTGCCAAACAAAGACTTCCTTTGCTACCTCCGCTCTTTGAATAGAGAACATTCATATTTTGTGTCTGAAATGTGCAGCATTACAGGAAGGTTTGGAAAAGAAAACTTTTCCAAAAATATGTGGACGGGACCTTGGAAACGTCTGTAGTAGGGGAGAGAAAAAAAGGGGGAGGGCTCCGTTAAGCTTTCACTTTGGAGATGCGCTGGTCAGACAGTGAGGTGCGCAGAACGGTCCGTGGGATTTGCTTTCACGCGTTCATCAGGCGATTGCGAAATGTTGCCTTAGGGAAACATCACCCACTCGCAGCTCAGACCCAGCTCTTGAGGGCACGTGTGGAAGGAAGTGGAATACTTTTGGAGTTGGAAGCATGGCTTGCCTCACGTTGCCAAGTATCGGAGAGGCCTGCGGTCTAAGGGCTGTCGGAATCCGACCGGTTCGGGTCGCTTTTTGGTAGGTGGCAACGTCGGAGAGGTTTTTTTTTTTCCTGTGAGCCCGGACCTCTCCAAAGGCTCCCAGGCGTGTCTAGGCTTTCTTGAGGAGGGCACCCCCTCCTCTCCCCCAAGCAAACAGCTTGGTAAGATGTGTGTGCTTAACTGTACCTCTCTTCTACAGGAATCCGCGTCGGCTTCTGCGAAGAGCCGTTCAAGTAACACCCCCCACCCCCAGAGAACTCCCGAGAGGGGACGACCAGCGAGCCCCAAAAGAAGAAAGCGGGAGCTGGCCAAGGTACGCTTAGCCGTCCCTGCCCTGGACGGAGAAGTGGATGAAATGACGGAGAAATGAATGGCTGGCTGTCCTGTGCTTGGAGGTATGCAGGTGGCTGCATGCGTGTACAGTCTGTGTATGCAGATGATGCGTCTGTCTTGCTCCCCTTCGTGTTTGATGCGGATGACTGAGCTGTGTGGGTTTCTGGTACCACGCGTGGCATATGTGTCTCTCTAGGCGGAGGCTGGCTCGGCCGCTCTCTTAGCTAGGGGTGCGGACTGCCGGGATATTCCTGCCGTGGTGGACGGATGGCGTGCAGCACCCAGACCCAGCGCCTTTTGTAAACCCGTGTCCCTGTCTTGTGTGAATCGGGGCGCCCCGCCCAAGGATCCACGCATGTGCGTGTGTGGCCAGGGCCGCGCGCCTCCCAGCAACGTGGCGGGCATGCCTGCGTGTGAGTGGCGTTTGCCTGCCTGTCTGCTTGTGTCTTGGCCTCTGTGGGCACCTCCCGGGGTGGGGGCTGCCCCACTGCCGCTCCACTGCTTGACGGCAGCCTCTTCTCCTTTGCCTTGGCAGGCCCTTGGGAGTCCAGCTTGGATTTGGGACCCACCACCGCTAGCCGGGCGACTCCTCTCTTGGATTCTCCTTTCCTCCGGGACGTACCGTTGTGGATTTATTGGCGCGGGGCGTGCAGGCTCCAACACACCCTCTTCGCCTCGACCAGCAGCCACCGGCACCGGCACCAGCTTTCTGACTCTCTTCGGTGACGGGTATTCTTGGGTGGATAATACGGATTACGTTGTTATTGCTTAAGAATACGCGTAGTCGAGGAGAGTACTTGCGGCAGGCGGGTGGGCTGCGACCGTCCTCCCCGTTGGCTTCTTAATCGGCTCTTGTTGCCAAGGTAGCGCCTCTCTTTCTTTCTCCCTCTCTCTTTCTCTCCCCCTCTTTTTTTGCTCTCCTCCCTCCCTTTCGTGGTACCTCGCAACCTCTCAGGGCTCAAGACCTCATCCGGGGCGGGGTTGTCTCCTAGCAGTTTGCTATTCCGGAGTACTGCGGAGAAATGGCTGGCGCCGTCTTCTGAGCTTGACTCCGGACGGTCCACTGATTCTCGCTTAATGCGGATTATTGGACACCCCACCCTTTCACATTAATAATTTCCACCGACTCTCAACCAGAGTGGAATTCTTCCACTCGGTTTCTACAGTGGGAATTCTAATCCGCGTTAAGAAGTTGGGAGGATGGGGGATTTAGTCCGGATTCAATGAAACTCGGATTGCAAAGGGGTGATTTTTTTTTGTCCTTGGTGGATATGGGGATAGATGCCAATGAGGACTAGTGGACTGAGTGTTCAAGTGTTATCGATGCAACATTTGTATCTTAGCTACCACTCCGCTTGCTACCGGCGTTTGTGCGACTCTGCTGGAATTTGGAAACAGACTGAGGTCTGCGTGTCCAATAGGAACAATGCAGAATCTGAGGCATTGCAGCATTTGAGGCACTGGCGAGCCGGTTGCTTTTCGGGCAACATTTCGCCATTCCGCCTCAAATCGTTTTCTTCCCACAGAAGCCTGCGGCTCCCCATGCATTCTGGCTTGCCTGGTGTAAAGCGAATGAAGCACGTTTGCTCAGAAATAAGTCCCATTTAGTTCAAGGAGGCTAGTAAGATCGCAAGAGCCGTGAGGCCCCATCCTAAGCATGCTCCCTTGGAGCAGCCCCAGGATAAACACATTTAATCCCAGGCAAATTCCACTGAATTCAGTAGAATGCCAAGTAAGCGCGCATTGGTTTTCAGCCCAAATCCCACTGAACTGGTCTGGAGATCCTTCGATCCTACTGCACAGGATCCAGCAACACGCCTTCTGTCCGGTTTACTCCCAAGTGAAACAGTTTGGGATTACGGCCCTGAAGCCCTATCTAGGCATGCTTAGTCCGAAGTCAAATCCCGAGGGTTCAATAGTGTTTACTCCCAAATACTGGCAGCTGTAGCGCACCAGCTCCCTTGAAAGAAATGCTCTGGAGTGGCTTCTGGGTGCGGGACCAGGAGAGAATGCCCCAACAAGTGTGTCTCGTCATTCATGGAGGGATGGGACGTATCGCCTTAGGTAGCACTTCGAGCTTGTAAACGGTTGGGGATAGCGGGCTGGACAGCACCGGCGTCTCCTTGCGGGCATGGTGTGGGAGAAGCGCATACCACGGGCATGTGGAGACTATTGTTCTAAAGCGAGGCTTGGGAGCCGCCCTTCCAGGCTTCTGGCATTTGTAGGGAACAGCCAAGTGTCAGGAAGGTATGCGGGAGAAACTTTCTCAAAGACAGGGCGGGGTGTCTGTCCTATTCTTCCCGCCCCGGCCATCCCCTCGCTGCTTTGGGAAAGGAGGGGCCAGACCCTAAGGCAGACCACTCGGTGGGGGCCCTCTCCGCGCCGCATTTGAAACCAGGGCATTCGATAAGCTGTGGGTCCGCCTCTGTGATACCCAGAGGAGAGTGGATACACTGCGGACAACATGCGAAGGAGCGCCCCTTGGAAAGAGTCGCCTCTCCTCTCCATCCAAATGCACAGTCCAAACCATTTCTCGCAGATCCTAACAAGTTTACCCCTCTTTTATATGTAGTCAAAGGAAAGGTCTGTACCCATACACACACATTCGTGTGTATGATGATCCCCTATAAAGGCTACGGAATCGAGAGCTGGGGGGGGAGTAATTAATCCGGAGTAACAGGAATACGACCTCGTGTTGTCAAGTTCACACAAACCCCTTCGCTCTCTTCGGCCCGCCCCTCCAAAATCCCACCTCCGCCCGCACAGGGAGCAAACCAGCCGTGATCCCACCGCCTTGCAACGAGAAGGAACTGGCTGCCTGGGAGGGACGGAGGCAGGCTGTCCCGGCCATCTCCATCGCTTGCAGGACAGTCAGCTCGCCCGCACCAGTCAAATACGCTCCAGGGACCCACAGCTTTAGGCGTTCCTCATCCAGATTCTTCTTGATTCGCACTGTGTTTAGTTCGGAATTACACTCTCACCGGTGGGCCCCACTGCCCGGAGCCAGCCGGCCCCAAGCAAATCCCATCGGGGGCAGAAGCAATACAAATCAGCCGCAAGAAAAAAAAAAGTAGCCCCATCCTCACCACCCCGCAGGCCTAGCAGGCGATGGTGCCAGAAACAGGGCCGCTGTGGTGTGTTACAAAAACAGCAGGAAATCGTTTTTTGTTTGTTTTTAATAAAAATAAAACTATGGCCATTTATGCCCTGGGGGTTTTGCCTTGGATTTGTCGCTCTCTGGATGCACATTTCCCCCATCCAGATTCTCAGAACTCTGCATGAGGGCTTATTGTTGAGTTTTGAGAATTTGGACGGGGAAAATGTGCATCTAGAGAGCGGCAAATCCAAGGCAAAGCCTCCCGTGCATAAATGACCGAAAACTCTCTGGGGCGTCTGAACAGACTGTCTGAACAGCATCAGCTTCCTCACGCATGCACGTATGTTCAGTAGGTAAATGTATATGCCGCCTGAGAACAGAGGGACCGTTTTTTAAAAGGGACCAAGCGATGCCAAAAGTTGAAGAGACGGCGGCAGGTGTGGCATCTCTGGTCCTCGGCGGAGCCTTCAGATCCCTGGGCCCAAAGTTCCAGCTCGCTCCAGCTTTCTTGCTGCTGTTTCCCGTCGTGTCCTCAAATGCAGCTGCAAGGATTCCTTGCTTCCCTGCAATTATTTTTTCCCCAAAGAACAAAGGTCTGCCGTGTGGTTCCTTCATTCGCCCCTCTCGCCTCTGTTCTCCATCCCGATCCGTGCGGCTCAGGGAACGGGCGCTGTGGCGTGGACGCAATCCCCTCGGAAGGAAGGAAGGAAGGAAACGCGAGCCTTTTGTCTGGGGGCTGGTAGAGTGGACATCAAGCGAAGCTTCTTTCTGTCCCCTCACCCTTTCCCCATACTCGACATCATCACGCCCGAGGTTCCTTCAGGCTGTACGGAAGGGGGGAGCAAAAAAAAAGGGGGAATGGAGCAAGAAAGGTTGAGAACCACTGAAAAGGACCAGGCAAGCAGGTGATGTGAAAGATCTCTCTGCCTGAGAGCCTGGAGAGCCGCTGCCGGTCTGAGTAGACAATACTGACTTTGATGGACCGAGGGTCTGATTCAGCACATGGCAGCTTCATGTGTTCATGTGGGTGGAGGGGGAGCTGTGAGATTCCTGGATGGGAGCGCCAAAGTCAGGGCAGTGGTTCCAACCGCGCTGTTGGGTGTAGAGGGGCGAATAGAGAGGCCGGTTGCTTTCAGGAGTTTTTTCCCCCCTCGGTCATTTGGGGGAGGGAAAAGTAAAATCGCCCCACCCCACCCGAGTTCAAAGGAATTCCTCCAGAAAACGTGCTGATAAACGTAGGAGACCCTTCCAGTGAAAGTGAGAGTCCTCGCAAGTACCGGTTGCCATTTGGCGTGTTGGCGCCGTCGAACATGCGGTGTTGGCTGCACCAGAGCTATAGTAGGAGGGGGGGGGTCTTCCTGATGGCGGCCATTTTGCCAAGACTTGGCTATGGCCAGACTTATTGGCTAAACCCCCTGTGACTCCTCATGTTCTTCCTCCCCACTTATTTTTATTTACTGATTGATCGTATCTGACGTTTCATCCTCAGACTCACCAAGTGCCTAACAGCCTGTTCCAAGATACAATTAAAAGTTCAGGTGGCTAAAAAAGGCAAAGTTGTAAAAAGCAGGAAATAGCTACTCAAACTATTAAGTTTCAGTGGCATGTGACTCGAAAGCCCCCCCCTTTAATAAAATATAGCTGTCCTTTCATGGACAGTAAATTAAATAGTATTGGAACAGCAATTCATTTCTTTCCTTTGTCAGTCTAGAAGCCCAAAGCTAGCTTTTCCTTGGGTGTGTGTTTGGCGCAGGGGAGAATGGACAATGATAGATGGCGGTATAATCAGAGGGCTGTATTAGTATGGTTTTCAAATCCAGATATGCTGGCGCTCTCTAGTATTTAGATGGGGAGATATGTTGAATGCATAGTCAGCGAGCATCCTCAGATGTAATGGGTTTTTTTTTAAAAAAAAAAGGCAAGGCGTTGCGGAGTGTGTCTTTCTGTTTTTGCTCTCCAAAGATGACCTGCCTAAAGTAATGGCTATTAGCGTAAATTTCTATTTTGGAAAGGATTAGATAAATAGATGACTATGGCTATTAGTCATAAGGGTGAGGGACCAGTTCACAATGATGTTCTTTCCCTGCATCATCTCCGCATAGGAAAAAAAATAGGAATAAATTTTCATAGACTTGCCACTTGATGTGCGGTGCCTCAGTTATTTCATTCTAGGCCCATAGTTTGAGGAAAGTGTATTGTAAAAATTACATTGGTGAAGTGTTCCTAAGAATGGAAATCTGTGTTTAGGGGCAGAATATGATCAAATAAAGGGGATTAACAACAGGAAAAAGATATCACCACATGTTCTTTTTCTGAATTTCCCAGTAGCATTGGCTGAAAATGGAGTACTGGCCTAGATGGACTTTTGACTGTTGTTCTTCTTATAGTGTCTTCAGTATACATAGTGTGAGTTACATAACGGAAGGTCTGTTCTGCCAAGGAGGTTCCAATCTAAATATTAGCATTGGAGACGGTAAAGGATATAAAAGGGGTACGGAGGAAAGGGGAAGGAGAGACAAACATAGCAAGGGATGACTGGGAGTGCGTCGTTTCTTTGTCATAGTCAGGACTATCTGAAATCAATCAATAATGTCATAGCATACATACTATATATAAAATATATAACAGGGTTTGAGATTCGGGTTTGTTGCCTTAAGTGCTGAGCTATCTTGGCCTAAAAACCAGACCTGTTTCTGTTCCAAATTAAATGTTAATGTTCTGCCTCGTTCACTTTTCCCAACTGGCATTCTACTCTACAGTAGGTGGGGGGAAAGGGCCACACCCTTGACTGACTGGTGGGAGACAGTAATGAAGGATCTATTGATTCCAGTCCTATTGGAAATGCCTCTGATTGAGACCCAATTCCTCCTCATCTTTGGCCTTCCCTTTTTTGCTTTAGTAGCACAAAATTTGGCATCATTTCTTCAGTCTTGATTAACAGTGCAGTCCTAGGCAGCATTACTCCAGTCTTAGCCCATTGAAACCAATGCTCTGACATACCTTTGCAGGACTGCACAGTCAGTGCCTCTTCTGATGTCTGGCATTACATGGATGTTGAGGAGACACCACACTTTGGAACCCATTTTAAAACTCATTCAGGAAGAGAAGAGTGACTGTTGGCCTAAGATAGTCCATTGCTGCCTATTTTAGTCTTCTGTATACCTTCAAGTTTTCACTCAGTGATGCTGTATTGCACAGACTTTGTTAAAGCCAGTGTGGTGTAGTGGTTAAGAGCAGTGGTTTGGAGCGGTGGAGTCTGATCTGGAGAACCGGGTTTGATTCCCCACTTCTCTGCATGAGCAGCAGAAGCTAATCTGGTGAACTGGATTTGTTTCCCCACTCCTACACATAAAGCTAGCTGGATGACCGTGGACTAGTCACACACTCTCAGCCCCATCCACTTCACAGGGTGTCTGTTGTGGGGAGGGGAAGGGGAGGTGATCATAAGAGTCGGCATATAAAAACCAACTCTTCTTCTTCTTCTTCTTCCTTTTCTCCCCACTCTTGAATACATTGGTGGTGAACAAGGCCCTGAGTTGAACTTAATAATTCCAAAGAGGTCTTTTTATCCCCAGTAGAAAATCAGCATTTTCAGTGGTTCTTCAGAATGATGTAGGCAGATCTCACTCCCTTATTTTCTGAAAGCCTCATTTTTGTAACAGCCTCTTTAAAGAAGATTTTCTTTCCCCCTCCATCATAAACAGAATGGGGGGGGGGAGTAAAATTGCTTGTACACTTTTTCCAAGATAGCTCCTCTCTGAATGCAATGTATTATGGCTGGGCAGGGGGCTGGGGAATTATTTCCTTCTGATTGTTTTAATATTGCTGTGATCAGAAACACACACATCCCTTTTAAAAATTATGTTTTAAGAAGCAAACCTAATTCAGATCAATACCTGAGCTGTGCAATCAGAAGTAGCACGGCAGGTGTTCACAAAGTTGTGAGATGGGCTAGAAGTCTCTGGAAAAGCTGGACATGTGTTAAAACCATCTCTCTGCTCAGCTATTTCAATCATCTCCTCTCTTGTATGAAGAGAGCTCAGCGCTGTCCTCATCATCCAAGGGAAAGGCAATGGACAAGGCTTGTTTGCTTTATGATGCAGCTCTGTCTCTTGTGGGGGTTAGAAACTGCTGGGGCCATTCACATGTAAGCTTAGCCAAACATCTTTTTCAACTTGTATTTGTTTCTGTGGTTTAATATGATTAGCTGGTGGATTTTTCCCCCTTTGGCTGAATAATGCCTTAATGATAGAGGCTGATACATTTTTAATGCTTGTACTCTTTGTCATTGTCTAAATTAACATTTTGATGACCATGGGTTTCTCCCCCCTCCCTTCTTATAATGTTTTGGAGATTGCTGCATTGTGGGGCTAATAATAGCAGATGTATATGCCCTGCTTTGAAATATATAATGGCGAGAAATGCTAGAATGGCACAAAGGTAGCTAGAGTTCCATCCCCCGTGGCCTTGTATAACATATATTCCTGTAAATGGCTTCGTGGTTCCTGGGCTCTGCCATCTAGGTGCCATCTTCAAGAACTAGAAATGCAGCCAGAATTCTTGAACGGCAATCAGACTGAAAGCCCTATGGAATGATTATTTCTGTAAAGCTTTTTTTTTTGGGGGGGGGGTGCAAGGAGTATTTATAGTTATCTTACTTTTCTTCACTACAACCCTGTGAGGTAGGTTAGAGAGAGAGAAATAATGCTTTGCTTAAGGTCCCCTGGTCAGTTGTCCTTTGCTGACCAAAACTGTGAGCTACCAGCGTCTCTTGTCTGAACTCAACACTGCATGCATTTGTGCCCAGAAGTAGGCATTTTGTTTTGGAGAAGAGGCTTTACAAAGAAGGGGCATCATAAGAAAACACAAGACATGGAAAAACCTCCGCTCGAGTAGTCTATAATTGCTTACTTTAAAATGAATGAATGACGCCATTTGAATAAAACTCAAAAAGGAGTGCCAGGTGCTTATCACTCATCCCAGTACCTTTGCGCTTGTTGGCCAGTACACTGGAAAGAGAAGTTGGTTTATTTGTTATTATTAGACAGAATGCTGCCTGAAACGTCTTCCCAATCATTAGTAAATGCAATGCTGGTCATTGAAGGAAATGGCCTGTAATATCGTACAGGGAGCCAAGCCCCAGCAGCCCTCCTGGAATGTCACTCAAGGAGCCAAGCCCCAGCAGCCCTCTCTGCTCTTGGCTAAGGCCCTGCATCTGCTGCAGAATGCAGGCAAGAGGTCTGCTTCCATGCCCTGAAGCAGGGTTTCTCCCTAGCTAAAGAAACACCATGCCCATGTTTGCATCCGCCTGTCCATCTCTATAGATCAGCGTGCATCACCCAAGCAATACTGTGCCACAGGGAACAGCAAATCACAGGTCAGTCCTAAGCACTGATACACCCTTCTCAGCTCACTGAATTCCGTGGGCTTAGAAGGGTGTAACTCTGCTCAGCAATGCACTGTATAATATAATTAATAATAACTGTTGTATACCACGCTGCAAAGTGAAAGATCTCATTCTACTGGGGGATGTTAAGTACTCTGAGCAGGGGACAATTCCTTCCTGATCCCATGCATAACATTTGGTGTTTCATGAACCCTAAGGTACAATTTCTCTTTTCCCCTCTCCCAAGCAGGCATTTATTATATATTTATTTATTTCACTTATAGACCACCTTTCCTGCTGAAAAATTCAGTCATTTATATCCCATTTTGTCCTTGTCGCAATTCTATGAAGTAGATGAGGCTGGGAGATTACAGTGATAGACCAAACTGAGCTTCATGGCTGGAGCCAGATCTCCCCAGTTCATTGGGTCTGCTGCAGCACACTGGTTCTCTGCTAACAACCCTCCCCTCCCCCCCCAAAAAAATCTTACTATGAATAATAAGGATGGAAAAAATCCTTAGATCAGTTAAGCTGAAATTGCTGTGTAGACGTCAGTGGTGTTACACCAGTGTAAGCAGGCTGTGACTCATCCCTTGAAAGACCCGATTAATGGATGAAAGGTTAGTTTGCCACTGTTCAGGTTGGAGATAAAAGCAAGCATTGGCTCCCCCTGCATACAGTGTTTCCAAAGAGTGAAAGTGTCTATTTGTCTTACAGAAAAATAAAACTGAATCATACCAGCTGCCTTACACTGCATAGTCCAAAGAGTGCATATTCCATTCTGGGAAAACCTGCAATTTCACACAAAGCAGGGAGACAGAAAACAAAAAATATACAGTTATTTAAAAAATAATGATGACCCATTCCCACTACTTTATTTTCCATTATATTTATATACTAATATTTTAAACTGCTTATCTCTAATTTATCAAGACAACATTATTATTTAAAAAATTTTTAAAACCCAGTGTAAATCACTCCCAGGGAGAGAAAAATACAAAATGTTACAATGTTGAATTTAATTTTCCATTGCTAAGTCCTTTTTTCATAATACAGTGTGAACCCCCCCCACACACACACACACACACACACTAAACAATTCTCACTGCTCATTCAAGGAGGTTAAACTATTCCAAACCCAGATTCTGATTTAACTGGGCTCTTGGTTTATCCTCCCGCCCCCCCAACAATTGAAGTAGATACTTCTCTGTAGCACACAGCAACTCATATGTCATGTTCAGAAAAGTTACATTTTGAAATGGAGGGCCACTGTTACTCTTAAATTCTTTTATGGGGGGAAATTAAGCTGTTTCTGCCATCCTGAATTAGGTACCATTCTTACTGACCTCAGCAAAGGCTGCAAGGGTAGACCATAATTGATATTCAATAGCAACAAGCTCCAAGTGCAAATTTGTCATAAACATGCTTGTATATGCAGTTAATCAACACAGCCTGGAACAGAGATGGTGTTTTTCTTGTGCATTAATCCAGTTTCCATTGCACACCCAACAGGCTTTCTCATTGATTTCAAAGGGGATTATAGTTTGCACCAAATGTTCATGGCCAGTTTTTGTATTGAAGCTATTCTCATAATAAACCTTCCACATTCCTGAGACTGACAAAGACTTCTATTTTAAAGTGGAGAAGCAGCAACATTTTGCACATGTGAAACATTGACAGTGCTACGGGAGACTGCAGAAAAGTTAAGGAAAGCCCTGTTAAGGAAAAGCACTACAACGCCAGTGGGAAGCGGGCTGGGGGGGGGGGATTCCGAACAACATCAAACCCAGGGTCAATCACCTGCATGGAAATGGTCTACATGGCATGAGTGCATTCTTTTCAGTTAATTTACTGTATGATCTTTTCAGTTAATTTACTGTATGATCTTGACCGTCATCTCAATTTGTCCAACACAATAAATTCAGCAAAATTCAAATATAATTAAATGTATATCAAAAAGAAAACAAAGGCCCACATATGTCTGATGTAGTGAGGCATTCATTATATAGTCACTACTCATAATTGCTTGCCTTGAACGCAGATAAAGAATGTTTCAAGGAATCTTGAGCCCTAGAACTGTTAACATTCAAAGAACCTTCAATTAGAAAGAGTTACAACTAGCCACAAGGTTATATTTTAAATTGAAGTATGGTAGGAATGCCATTCTCAACATATTGTTTGTATATTGTTCTTAGTGATCTGAATTCATTGCGTGTTCCCTTGGATTAATTAACCTTTCCATGTACTTAGAGATTTGCCTATCCAGATGTAGTGATCTTGCGCCAGATTACTCAAGAAATGTGAGCCTCTTAAGATGCAACAAATAGGTGTTTGAAAATGTGTTTTGTACAGGTATACTCCTTAGAGAGCCAAAAAAAAAGCAACATCTCCCTGTTACAATGCAATGTTTCTAAGGTTGTAAATCTGGCAGTTGTGGGTCTGTTTGTATCCACTGGGTTGTTTCTATGGATGAAAAGATGTCTGCTGGCAAAGCGCAACTTTCTCACCTCCTCCTCCCAGTTCAAAAATGCCAGATGAAATTCTGTTCTGTGCTGTCGTCCCCCCCCCCTGCCCACCAGCACCAGGAACAGCAATTTGGGGTACATTTCGGGCTTCAGCAGGAGTGCAGAAGTGAGAATGTTGTGCTCAATGAGCAGAAATCTTTCTGTTCGCAGAAACACTCCAGTGGATCTAAACCCTGTCGATGTGGTGATACAGTCTACTGAAGGGAAAATTGCAGAATATGGTAGAGATGGACTTGTCTTCAAATAGTGAGAGGTGGAAAAGGTACAGAGGGGTCTTCTGTAATGTAAGTCCATGTTTGTACAGACATTTCTTTAAATAAAAGTGAGGCTGGAATGGTTCTCTATAAGGTGGAGTGCATATACCACATCGAGTCCTAGTCTGAGGTACCCCAAAATTTTTGTTTATATTATATAGAAGGACAGAGGGTAATCATTTTTCTATCAAATACCCAGTTAAGATAGTTTGGATAAATAAATTCCAACCTTCCTTTTAAAAAGATATTAGAGGTTCCCCTTCTCATCTTGACAGCAGTAGTTAGAAGACCAGGCTTGACAAGAGGAGATACTGTCACTCCTGTCTGTCTTACTCCCCAAGGGTTTCATACACATCAACAAGACTCACACACAGGTGGGTTTATGATTACACTGATTTTTGTTCAATGATCCTAAACAAGTTGTGTAAAGTAAGTTTCAGTGAGACTGCTAGCTAATTCTGTTGTGATCAGGAGGCAATGGGGCACAATTTTCCATGTGTGACTGTAATACTGCAAGTGATGCCCTTGTTCTGGAACCCATAGTATGTAGCTAATGTCAAGTGTGTGTAGAGTTTCAAGTGCGAAAGCAATAAACGGATGCTTGAAAAGGTCTGCCATACAGGGGCACCCCTCAGAGACCTTCTAAGTCCATCAATTTAGGATTATATTGCAAGAAACAATTCTTGGATGGATTTAACAATTCTTGGATGGATGTGTAATTTGATAGACGCCCCTAGCATCTTACAGGACACAATGGAATGGATCCAGGCTAAATTTTGCTTTAGCAGGATGGAAATATTTTGGCTCCCCCCCTCCCACTGTAGCCCACTGTTCTCCACAAAATGCTGCTTCTGGGGAACAGGGCACCCTGAGGAGTGATGGGTGTGTGTGTCTGGAGCAGGAAGGGCAAATTAATGAAAATTGCCAATCTAGTTTGGATCCATCCCAGTCACTTGTATCCTACCATTCTGCTTAGTAATGTTGAAACTTTGTGCCCCCTGTGACCAGGCATACAACACCAATAGCTGAGGTGCAGCACAGTTGCTAAAGTAAACAAGCCCTGTAGAAGGGCTTAAATGGGGGGGGGGATTCCAGAGTTTAGCACCACCATATTGAATATGGCACTAAGCTTCCACCCCACCCCACCCCACCCCACCCCACCCCACCCACCTTACTGGCTGTAGGCAGAGTTTCTTAAAGAAGCTCTGTCTGCCTTTCTCCTTTAAGTCAGAACAAAGGAGGTTTGTCTTTGCTCCAGCTTAAAATGGAAAGTTCCAGGAGTCCCACAAGCTATGGCTGGAAAGAACACAGTGTCATGTGGAAGCTCCCAAATAAAGTGGGGGGGGTATTGTATTCCACTAGGGTTGCCAACCTCCAGGTAATAGCTGGAGATCTCCTGCTATTACACCTGATCTCCAGCCAATAGAGATCCGTTCACCTGGAGAAAATGGCCGCTCTGGCAATTGGATGCCATGGCATTGAAGTCCCTCCCCTCCCTAAACCCCACCCTCTTCAGGCTTCGCCCCAAAAACCTCCCGCTGGTGGCAAAGAGGGACCTGGCAACCCTATATTCCACCCAGGAAAAAGTCTCCTCTATGTGGGAACAGCTTTAGTTGCAAAATAAAGCTATGGGGCTAAAGTAGATTCAGGGTTACAGCCCTCAGAGAGGGAAAAGGTTGCAGTCCTCAAGAAAGGGAAATGGTTGTAGCCCTTGGGAAACTTTCCCAATGCACGCTGTTATCCCAACTGAAAATAGACCTCCTAGGCTGCTATAAGCCCCAGAAGCTACTCTCATGGTATTGATCTTTCCCCTCATTGCTGGGACTTTTATCTCAATATCTAATACATTTTAACTCACCCTTCCTGTGAGGTAAGTTAGGCTGAGAGGGGCTTGACTCCACCAAGGTCACCCAGCAAACTTCATAGCAGAGTGGGGACTTGAATGTAGGCCTCCCAATTTGTATTTGACACTTCAACATACTATACTACTTTTGATTTCTTTAAGCAAATGCAGTGGAAACAGTTCACCTGAAGAAGAAAAAAACTATTTGTAGTGCTCTTTGTCACCTCTCTTCCCTCACTAGGGTTGCCAACCTCCAGGTACTAGCTGGAGATATCCTGCTGTGACAGCTGCTCTCCAGCTGATAGAGATCAGTTCACCTGGAGAAATTGGCTGCCTTGGCAATTGGATTCTATGGCATTGAAGTCCCTCCACTCCCCAAACCCCGCCCTCCTCAGGCTCCACCCCAAAAATGTCCAGATATTTCCCAACCTAGAGCTGGCAACCCTATCCCTAACTCCCTTGACAACTTCCTTTTAGCCTCTAAGTTATTTCTCAGGGGGATCTACAGTACCACATATAGTTGGGGCATAAGAGTTAAACCATAGTTTTGAGGAGGGGTTTTAAGGAAAAGGAAGAGCAAGGAAGCCTCCCATGTAGTACTGTGGGAATTCTAGATATCCAGGGAGAAAGGGCAGAGTGCAGGAAATTTTTGGTTGTTGTCTGAAGGGAGTTGTCTTGGAAGAGCAAAGGTCACAAGCAGGTATATGTTGGGATATGAAGGCTGGGAAGGGGGAAAGGTTGTGGTATCTGAGAGTGAAGAAAGAAAATCGCTTTGAGGGTCAGAAATTGACTTCTTAGAAAACCAATTAAAGAAGACTGTGTGGGCATGTAAGACCATATAGATGGATTGATGGACAGTTAAACCCACTATCTGCAACAAGATAGAGGGTTAAAGAGACTAAGTTCATAAGGCTGCCCATTATTATGTTCCCATTTTCTAATAAGTGTGAAACGAAAACTTAACCTACGAGTTAATCATTAATTTTGCTGCTAATTGAACTACAGTGTTCTTCTTCCTAGAGAGAATTAGGGGTACCGGGGAAAAAGGCTATAGATGGCTTTGCAGTAGGAAAGTCATGTTCAAAATGGGAACAATGCCGCTAAGTGGATTTAATCCAATTGCCAAATACCCCTTCCATTTTTTAAACAATTGGAAAATTTACTACATGGCTGGGCAATCTGCTAGAAAATGTGTGGTAGAGAACAATCCTATACAGGATGAGAGATCTAATTCCCCGGGGCCTTTCCCATTGCTATCTTGTGTAATCTCCCCATGTAATCAAAATCATTCTGATATTTTATGTTATTATCAAGCAGGGGAGAGGGAAGCAGGTCCATACTGGGCTTTCAAAACAAAAGATGTTCTTTCAAATATGTCTCGTGTTCACTGTACAAAACATTTCTATTGTGGTCTCCTATCTCTGTTCCAAAACTAATTGTCAGCAAATGTTGTTTTCTTTCTCTTCCCTGTAGTATTTTATATATATCTCTTGTTCTCTATATCTAAATATATATTCATGTAATGTATGCTCTGGCGAAGTTGATTTAACATCACTATTGAAATATTGTAGCTGAATTTCCTCCAATATTAAAAAAAGATGCTGATTCATGATCCTGGTTGGTAATTTTAGCTGTCCTCTTACTCAGACACACACAAAAAATATATCACAGAATTCTTTTACCCTAGAGGCTGAAGCAGCCTTGTAGAAGTCAGTAAAAATCTATTTAAAAATGGTCATTTGGGGGAATGGACTTTTCTGGTGAGAAGTAAAATAATATCGAGAACTGAGCAGCATTTTAAGCGAACAGTCTATTCATGAAATCCACAGATGGGGGAATATAACGTGCCCGTTTTGCACAGAAAACTTAGCATTTCTATGACTCATTTTACATTACCAGAGAAAAATATCTTTGGGCACTTAACTTTTTACCAAGAAGTCTCATTGCTGGAAAATTCATATTTTAAAAATATAGAGCTGACATTACAGTGGAGGAAGAAGGTTTAAAAAAAATCGAATGGCAGCAAATAAGTACACTGTAAGTAGCTGATGTTCCACTAATACATCATATTTTGGAATCTAAAACACTAATACAGTCTAATTATACATTAAAAGGGAAATGATCATACAATTATCTGAAATGCATGTAACAGCAGTTATCTTCCTAGCTGCTCCGTAGAACATGCTTCCTTCAAATGTAAAATTATACAGTTTAGCGCATGCTGTTTTATTCAGGTGTTGGCCATCACCCACTGTTTTGTCCATAGCAATGGTAGAAAATGGGGGGCCATAAAGAGAGGAAGCATGTTTCTATATCTCTTTTTATTGGGGCGGGTATTTCCTTGTGATATACCCAGTGAGGGGAAGAGGAATTTATTGTTGTGGCTCATAATACATGTATAATGTCCTTCTTCTAAAAGGTACACTGGACTTTATAAAAATGCTTCCTTTTATCACAGTGCAGCTTGAGAAGCCAAGCATTCTCCCCATTTCAGTCATTTGGATTAAATATGTGTTAGCATAAGGAGAGAAATTGTTTAATTTACTTGACTAACCTTCTGCACCTGCTGTTTGTGTATATACTTCTATGATTCTTAAAATTACTCATCAGTGGAATAATGAAGATTGTACAAACGGAGACTGCAGAGTTCATACGCATGAGGACCAGAGCGGCCAGATATCCTCTTTTTTAAAAAGCTTTTTCTTTAAAATGTTCGGGTTCTGCTTCTGTCCAGTAACGTCAACTGCAATGGCTGTGTGGGCTAGATTCCTGACCAGTCTTAGGGTACCCATACCTACCAGCAGTTGGAATGCTAAAACTATCCATGCTGTTTAGGGTGAATTAAAGATGATTTCAAGGGAAAGTGAGGGCCTTGAAAAGTCCACTAAATTAGCACCTGGATAGCGGAATAAGCTGGCACTATGATGAGTTATTTGATTTAAATTATAGTAATTACAAGTCTATGAATGTAAATTAGCATATGCAAATTTGTGCAAATATGTCGACTTTTGAGGGCTCTCATTCTAATTTTTAGTCATCCTAAAATGGCCACTTTCATTGAGACTTGGCATTAATATGATAAGGGGTAGATTGAAGATAAATAGGGAAGCTAGGTAGCATAGGTCTTAAACACCCTCTTTCAAGTTATTGATAGGGTAATGTGTGAAAGAAAAAAGTTGTATAATTTTTTTTGCTGTTTCTAAAGTAGAAATAAGAATACATCATCTCCATTACACAAGACCCTTAGTTTGCAAACTAGGCTTTGTGGGCAGTTGATACAGGCTCATCCATGGTCGGTACCAGGCTAATTTTCATGTATAACTTGATTGAGCTAGGAGAAAAAGCATTGATTGCCTCTCTCGAAACAAGTGGGAATGTAGGCAAACCCTGGATGAAGCAGTCCTCCAACATCAGAATGAGTTTAGTTCCAGGGACATTAATTCCTTTTGTCTACCATGATTGAAGCTCATGGTCCTCTGCTGCTCATAGATGGGAGACTAGTTGTAAGGAGTTGCTTCTTTTCTTTATTCAGGCTGATTTCTTATAACAGGGTTTGAAAAGGTTTTGTTTCAAAAAGTTTAATAACTGGTGATTAACTTAATGGAGTTTAATGGTTTCCTTTAAACAAAATTTGGGCATTTGTTATATATGTGAACTTTGGGTCAGCACTTGTTCAATTTGCATTTCCTGTTAAAGTTGATTCTCTTCCTTAATCTGACTTGGTCAACTTTGATTGAGATTAGAATAGGCAATCTTGGAGCCATCGGTTTTTGTCATTGCACACCCTAGACGGCCAGTTATAGTATTTGGAGGCTACTATTTCTAGGCACTGGTTTACAGACCTGAATTCTACATGGATGATCATATTCTATGATGCAGTTGGCTTAAACTTTAACATACTAGTGAAACTGCCTCATACTAAATCAAATGACTGGTCCATTTTGTCCAGTACTATCTCTAAATTACAGAGAAATATATCTTTAACCATGAAATGCTAGTGACTGAACCTGGGATCTTCTGCATGCCAAACATATGCTCTACCACTGAGTAACAGCCCCTCCCATAGCAGTAAACACTTCCCTGTCAGATGGCATGTGTACCTGAATGTCATGAAGTCACTGGGATGTTTGGTGTGTGTTTTTAGGAGAGTTGAGGAACAAATATTCTTCCTTGTCCAGAGGCAAATTGAAAGTGGTCCTTTTTCATTTCAGGATAGCTCTGAGATACCATTAAAGTACATGATGGAGTATGTAAGGTAACTGATTGCTGCTTTTCTTTACAATTGAAACCATGAACAGAAGGTTTGTCACACCTTGAATAAAATTTGTTAGGGCCATGGGGGTGGCAGATAAAATTGTTTTGAGAGCTATATCCCACCTACAGATCACCAGCTGGTGTCCTGTTTTCTGTAGCGTAATTCCAAGCAAATTGAAACTAGTTTTTTTAAAATCATTTTATTTGCAGAAAGGTAGGGGAAGCAAGATCAATCGGCATTGACCGTTTTAGTCTGAGATTTCTTAATTTATATTTAGAATCCTTGTATATTGCTTTGCTACACAGGAAGAATACTGGCCCTTCAGCTTTACTAAAACAAACCATAGGCAAGTCTCTCCTGTTCAATGCTTCTCAGATTACTTTAGCTTGATGATTTGACTGGAAAACTCTGATAGACATTTAGAGGTTTATGCAGACTAGCTGGTACTAGCTGGCCATTGCCCCAAATCATGAGGAACTTTGCTAACAAAAAAATTGATAGCTTTTGAAATTGACGAAACATGTTGCAGGTGTTGGTGGTACAATAACACAGAATCGTAGACGTGTTGGAGCAGGTCATGTTGAGAGGGCATGACTTTCTGTGTCTTCTGTACGCATGTTGTCCCCAGTAGATTTGCCTGCATAGACAATATGTTTATAGTGTGATACAGATGAGGTACACTATATCAGAGGTTATTTGGGGGGATATGTTGTTCCATGGAGATGTTGTTCCATAATTGGAAAGGCCCTCTCTTGTGTACCGACCAAATAAATTGGCTATTCCAACTGGGGGGGGGGGGATTTTCAAGTTAGGTCATTATTTTGTAGGAGAAGGTGCTTCTCCTCTACCAAATTATTCGTTCCTTTCACCTAAAAAAAATAAAAATAAATGCAAGCATTTTGAACTATTAGACCATGCATAGGGTATCCCCACCTATACTGGCAGCTGCCTTTCTAGTGACAATGCAGTGGGACCTGTGCCAGTCTATGCTAATAAACACTTGAGGCCTGGTTTCAGTGTGATGCTGAGCATATGGTTTTTTAAACAAAATAAAACAAATCTTTTCCCTTCTTGAATCCATGCAGCCTGTGCCTTGTCTGAACCTCTGTAATTTGCATACCAGAGACATTTGGACTGGCAATATGGCGCACCATTGTACATGGGTAGGTGTGATGACCTGTTGTGAGATGTGACTGTGGCTGTGGTGGATCCTGCACAGGTAAGTTCTGTTTTCATCACACTGAAACCATTCCTGAGAAACCATGCCGTGAAATCAGTGACACTTTATCATCCTTACTTGTTTTCATTATTTACAAACTCTTTTCTCCTTTTGGCTGTTATTTGACAATGAAGCCGTTGGGGATCACAGCAGGATATGTTAATATAGCATGGGGTTTGATGGAAATGCATCAGAATCCTTCTTTGCTGTGCAAAAAATAAAGCAGAGAAACAAGTCCTGCTCCATCGCTCAACATGTTCTTCCAGGGGAAGAAAGAGAGAGTCTGGGATTTTCTCCCTGTGTTAACCTGAAAGGACCTGTGTTCACCCAACTGAATGGAGGAGGTACCTGTTTTCCCATGGAATGTATAGCAGATGGGGGGGGGGGTGACTTACAATGGTTTTGGGGAAAATGCTGACCCAATTTGCTCTCTCTCAGGCTCCTTTGAATGTGTAACATAACTGTGGGAGATCCAGTTGTGGATCTTTAACTGTCTTATCTAATTTGGCATTTAGAATTTGGAGCAGATAACTAGCTGGCTCACATGCTGAACTGGTTGCAGCTTTTTATTATTTCAAACTGGTCATATAGGATTTAACATTTGAATGCTCCTCTGTATTAAAAAAAAAAAAAGTCCCACGCATGCAAATTAGTGCCTCATAAAAAAGACTAATCTAGAGCCCTTCGACATGCTAATTTTATACAGGATGGCAATAATCTTGCAGATGGAATATTAGAATGTTCAATCTTCCATCTCAAGTGGTACAGTCCAGCCCAGGCCAGTCATGTGATTTTGCTGATTGCATGGCCTTTACAAAATTTTCAATATTCATGGACTTCTGTCTACATCTGATCCAGTGGCGCAGGGCAGACAGCAACCATTTCAACACAATAAAAAAGTGTCTGTCTTTACCCCAGAAAACTCACTGTATAAACTGAATAAGGCTTGAGGGAGCAAACAAAAAAGGACCGAGAAGGGGATGAAGGAAAGTACAGGAAAACTGCACTGACAATTAAAGGATGTGAAACAATACTCTGTGATGCTTATTACCTCTTATTCGTTTTTGCGCACAAATCCTTTACTGCAGTAACAACAACAATTATTATTATTATTATTATTAGAAATATAATATTTGTTTTCTTATTTTATTTTATTCTTTAAAATATTGCAGCATAAATGGTGATAGGATTCCACTGTCCTTGAATAATAATATCTTGCCTAATGGAACAGAAATAATAATTCCAGAGGGGTAAGTGTATTACAAAAAAAGATAAAAGAGGAGTCTTGGGGCACTGGAAAGACTAGCAATGTTTTGTCTCTGCATAAACTTTCATAGAGCTCACTGACATAGATGCACTTGCCCAAGTGGGCTAAAGTCCATGAAACTTTATGCTGGAAAAAAACCTTTAAGATGCCACAAGACTCCTATTCCTTTCTGAAATCATAAAGTTGTTTAAAATCCTTTTATGCAAGGGATTACAATGGGGTGCTTCCACACAGGGAGTTTTCCTTGCATAGAGAGAAAGACTCCCTTGCAATAAAGGGGAGCATCAAGGTTATGGCTTGACCAATCTGCAATGTCTCATCTTGCTCCCATTTTTCTCCTACTCCAGAGAAAACTGAGCTTTTTTGTGGTGGTACTCACTGGTACTGTGTGCTGGTGCCATTTGGGTCCTGGGGGTAGAGTAAAAATCAGTAAAAATCAGTGCCAAATAAAAGAAGCACTGAGAGAAAATACAAACCTAATTTTCCCTGAGTGAAGTGGAAACTGTAGGGTTGCTGTGGTTGAAGTGTCCATCCAGATGCCACCACAGGCAAGGGGGCCGAACTGAGCTCCACATTTCCCCCATCCTCCTTTCAGCCTCTTAAAGACCTTTTTTACCATTTTTTCTGAGTCATGCTGTAGCAAGACAGCATGGTTGGAAACAGGGGAAAGGTCTTTAAAAGGCTTAAAGAGTAGAGAAATGTGGAGCTCGGCTCTGCTGTTTTGAAGGCAGAGCTTAGAAAAATCCCTTCACAGGGTTTTAAAGGGGGTTGTAGGCTGTAGTAGTGTTCTGCATGATGTGCAGGGACAACAGGGAGGACCAGGCATGGGGGCAGCAGCAGACAATGGGCGAAAATGCATGGTCGCTTTATCCTCCTTTAATCCCTGTTTCAGCCAGGATTCAGCCAGGATCGAACACATGCGTTTCGCCTAATGTGAGTTCGATCCTGGCTAAAACAGGGATTAAAGGAGGATAAAGCGACCGTGCGTTTTTGCCCCAAGTGGCACACAGGGATGGTCTTGGTGATTCTGGGGCCCTGGGTAATGCTTGAGGATGAGGCCTCAGAATCACTCAGGCAGCAGCAGTAGGGTGGCTTGGGGCCCCCATTACTTCCCCACCTGAGTCTCAGGGAGCCCAGGGGATCAGAAGTGGCTTTGCAGCAGCGGTGGCTTTGGGACTGTGGCTGAAGGGTGATGGGAGCTTCCAGCATGGGGCCCCTCCCGTCGTGGGGTCTGGGACAGCTGCCCTGGATGCCCCATGGCTACAACTGCACCTGACAGGAGGGGAACAGGGTGTGTGGATGCTGTCCCTGAATCCTGTGTTTCTACTGTCATGGTGTGGTGTCTTCTGCTGATACAACTGAGTTGAATATGAGCTTAGTATCTCTCTTAACTACTACCCCTTCAATGTTATTGAGCAGTTAAAATAAGAGCATTGAATGGGAGTCTGCAGCCAGTTGCAGCCTCTACAGCCGCTGCAGTTTTCCAAAGTGGGTTTGCTTTATGACAGTTCTGCTAATGTGTATGGGAAGCCTTTTTGTCATGCCTGACAATTCTTTTGCAAAATTCTCTATGAAAATATGCTAAGTTTGTGTAAAGACAGCTTTCTCGCAAGTCCACATTTTGAACTGTGCATCCACAGAAATGGCCAGATATTCTCTACGTTATCCCTTCCCTGCCTAGACACCCCCCCCATTTTATGATGCAGCACTCTTTCACACATCTCTAATTTTAAAGCAATAATTAATATAATTTGATTTGTTGTTTTCAGTACTTGCAAAGCTGTGGTATGTGAACCTTTTTACTGTTTGGCTTTGAAAACACAGATCATAGAGGGATGGGGAACAGCCTTAACATGAATGCATTAAGAGGAGCAAAATCAATTGCAGTGCTCAAAGAGATCTCTACTGGCAAAGAATATTAAATAACCTATTACCAGTTGTGCAGTGATTCTGCTGCTCTAGCAGGGAAAACAAACTAAGTGGTGAATGAACGGGGAGGGTGTGAGAGGAAGAAGAGAAGGGAAAATTCTGCAGCATCTTCCTGTCTGCAGAAAAGACAATCACAGGTGGCAAAAATAAATTCCCTGTTAAATTCAAAATGTGTTTGTTTTTAACAGTCAACACTTTAAAAGGTGAAATTATCGCGAGGAAGAAACATTCTGCAAGAAGGGAAGAATGTGGATGTGCTGGGCGGGGGGAATACAGTGAATTTGCATTTGTAACAAAAAAATCCAGATGTATTAGTTTGCCTTTGGATCTAACTCATCGGTCACTTGTGTAATGGTAAGAGTTTACTTCCAAGCTTACTGCTGCACAACAGCCATCCAGTGTTAGTTTGGTGGTGTATGCCTTTGATCTGAACGCACATATAACAGGGGCTGGTGCAAGTGAACTGTGGCTTCGTGTATGCTGTGGTTTCACAAGAGTGCAGCTAGATTCCACAACATAGTCCTGGGTACACAGTTTATCAAACTGAAAATCTCTGCTTCAGTGTAACTGCGTAGCTCTTTGCCTAAGAAAACCAGAATACACCATTCACAAATTATGCGAGTTGCAGAATTCTGTTTTTGGTGTGGAGGATGTAGATTTTGGATCATGCGGGCACAGAATTTAATTTTTGTTAGCATAAGCAGTCCTGGATTTAACTGGTGCACTTTCATTCCGCATGACTTTTCTCTCTTTACCCATATGCTCAAAAATCCTCCTGGCATTTCCTTCCGCTACATTTAAAATACATTCTGTGTAAGTCAGAAGAGTTGTTAGGTTCCAAATTTGATGAAAATTGGCCAGATCCCTTCTGAATAAACTGTGTGTGATATCACATGTGACAAATCAAACTTTGTATCTTTCAATATGCGCATATGAGGGTGGAAGGCGAGTCGCTGGAGTAATTCAGGCCATATGGTGTGCATGAGTCCTCCCACTTAACTGCAGTTCCAGTTAATGCAGTCTTCCACAGTTCGAAAGTATCTTTCTAACTCCTGTGCAAGTATATTCCCCCAATACCAGCATATCTGCAGCTTTCTTTGCTGTTTAATGTCACACCTGAATTAGCCTTTAAATAAAGGAACCATTGTGCTTTAATATTGTATGCACGTGTCTATACATGTGCCCAATTTCAGTTTCCTCTCACATCAGTATATATATTGGCTTGGAAAGTATCTGTTATCTATGCCATCCAAGTTCCACTAATGTGAGCAGAAACCTAGGACTTAACAGGGGGTTATGCAAATAGGAGGCTTGTTTCTTAGTAGCTCCTGTGAAGTTCTATGGGACAAAGTAAATGGCCTGAAGTCAAGGAAGAGATAGTGCTAAAACAGTCCATTGCTCAAGACTTTGGGTTGGATAAAGTGCTCTGCTTGTACAAGGATCACAGATCTTCACATATTTCCCCTCCCCCTAGTGTTGCCTTCTGAGCCCAAGAAAGTGGAATCCTTGGATTGCAGGACATAGATTAAGAGCCACACAGGTCAGTAGGCTACTGTGAGAAGAGGAGATAGCAGGGAAGATCCGTGACCATCAGTGCCTTCCACTGACAGATTACTGGATCCAATGCACAGCTTTCACCTTCAGCTGGGAACAGTTTAGGTCCCTCTCTGATAGTGTCTCCAAATGCAAGTCTTGCACCCTCATAAAATTGAATGGTTTCCATTTATGTCTGAGGGAAGGTGGATTTCTCCACTAGGGGATCCTGTTATGGTGAGGACAAAGCCTATGTTCATCCTAACATTTGATGGCCTATTCCCCAGTAAATGATGTCTACATGCAGCCAAAGTGCCTCTTTAAGTAGAGGCACTTATGCACAGCCCTCCTGCCATCATGGTAGTGGGCATTTTGCTGGCCAAGTAATAAATTAATTGTGACATCATAAGCAAGGATTTTTTTTAAAAAAGGTGTCACTTTGTGTCCTGCAGTGCTCAGTTCCTTGTTCTTGTAGAAATGTGCTTCTCTTCTGTTTGTGCATGACTGAGTGGTAGATTCCCACACTCTCAGTTGCCAGATTCTTGCACTGTACTGGAGGTGTGAGAAAGTGAACAGGGCTACTTCTTCCAAACAGCCATTCACTTTTTTCTCAGAGGCTATGAGCCATTCCTCATGTTATATGGCTTCCATGTACCTTCAATCTGACACATGTATTTTCAAGCATCTCCTATGCATGATGCATCTCCAGCTGTTCTTTGCTGGTATGCATTTTCACTGTTGTATACTCAATGCCATGTATGGTACAGCTGGTGTGTGGACACAGCTGCCTGGCAGTTGTTTATGCAATTGCAGTTGCACCTTTTCATGCCAAAGCTTTCACACGATCAATCAGGGCAGCCTATCCATGGATAGATTGAATTGGGCTCCCCATGAATGCATCCCCAAGACAAATCAGGATGCCTTGTGCATAGAAGGGTTTGACCACATGAACCAGGCCAAAGAATACAGTGGTGTGTGAAAATGCATGTACCTGTAATGTAGGGAAGCAGCATCCTATTATATGGGTATTCTAGTGCTCTGGTAGAGATTGTGCAAATAGTCCTATAGAAGTTGAAGAAGTTGAAATTCCCAGTGGGAAAGATAAAAGACCGGCATCACCAGCCAGACACCACCACATGGACTGTAGAAGGTCACATTCAAAAACACCCCTCTTCAACTCAACTATCAAATATGATTTGGTTATCTATCTGCTGTATCCAGTTTTCCTGTAGTATAGCAGAGTCCTATGCAAAAATTAACCCATTATTTTCAGTGGGCTTACACAGGAGTGACTTTGCATAGCATTGTGTTGGTAGAAATGCACCCTGGGACTATTCACTTATTTTGCAGCAGCGAAGTGTTCCATAGACAAAACTGAGTGTGCTTTCTTCACATCGTCCTTTTGGGTTCCTGCTTCCACCTTCCTTCATTATTAAATGGTTATCAGGCTTTCCCTAGTTATTGAGACAGTAACTCTGAATGCAAGCAAAATATATATTTTAGAGAACAGGATGATGCAATCAAAGAGGGGAGATGAGAAGAAAGGACAGAACTAATTTAGTAGGCTGATGGGACTGCAGCAAAGCATGAATGGAAAGGGAGACGGGGAGAGGAAGCATTCTAGCTACTGTAATAACTCCTTTATCTTGCTTTGGCCCCACTGAAGTACATAGGACTTCAGTGGAAGCAAAACATAAATAAGTAAAGAAAATGAAAGAAAGATGGAATTGTGCTCTAAGGAATTTACACTCTAACAGTTCATTCCTGAGCCACGCAGCGGCTGGGGACAGTGTGGCCATGGTGTCGCCACAGCACCTCCAAAGAGGTTTCCCGGCCACTTTTTAAAACCCTTTTAAAAAACGAAAAAGCAAAAATGGGGGGAAAGAGCCCCATTGAAAACAGCAATGCTGCACCAAGAAAAACCTGGTTGCAGCAATGCTGTTGCTGGAGGGGGTGTTCTCCGGCTGAAGGGTCTTAGGAAGCTGACTACAGTCAGCTCTGCCCCTGGGAACGCCCTGGGAACAACACTTCCCCCCATGCTGGCACCACATTTCTCTTCCGGGATTTCGGTCTCAGAGAGGCTGCGGCATCGGAGGATCACTATGCAGCTCCAAGGAGCCCAGGCACCAACGGAACTGCCCATGATAAGAGGGCGCTTACGCTGGCGGCAGGGTTACACCGCCTCCATTCCACTTCCAGCCCAATCCCCAGGAATGGGCTGTAAGTTTCAGCAAGAAGGGGTACTTTTCTAGTAATCTTTAAGAAAGGCAATATCATCGCCTCTCTTTAAACAAAAAAAGCCTGCTTGTAAATCAGTATTCTTTGATTCCAGAGGGATAACATTGTTGGTCTGTTGCAGCAAAAAATCAGCAAGAGTTTCAGAGCATACATTTTTATTCTAGTTAAAGCTTGTGCAAAAATAAAAACTTGTTAGACTTTAGAATGGTGTACATTGAAAAACAGCAAGTTATTTTAAAGTTCAGAGGCTTTTATTTATTTATTATGAACAGTGTTGTTATTTTTTTTAAATTCCTGATGTTGCCTGTAACAGCCTGAATGCTCACAATCATTGTACATAAATGGCGAAGTGCTCAAATAGGATAATGCTGATTTTGGGGGAAAAAGCACCAGGAGGATCTTTGATTTGCCTTTTCAGGCAGGTCACACAGGAGGCGTTTGGAACTCTGTCACTTTGAGCGAATATTAGTTGACACTATTTTTTGCAACCTGAAATTTCCCAGTTCCAAAAGAAACTTTTGTGTGTGTGTTTTTTTTTTAAAAAAAACAGCAACAGAGATTGGTTCTTGTAGGTTATCCAGGCTGTGTGACCGTGGTCTTGGTATTTTCTTTCCTGAAAGAAAATCTTACCACACCCTCATTAGCACATTATCTTGATACTTACAGGACAATGATTAGCACATTACCTTTGATACTTTTTGCAGGACAATGATTCAGCTCAAACCCAACCCCTTTCTGACTATATATTACTCTTCCTACACACTTGACACTGAGAGACACTGTCCTTCAGTGTTACTCCTCTGAAGATGCCTGCCACAGCTGCTGGCGAAACGTCAGGAAAGAAAATACCAAGACCACGGTCACACAGCCTGGATAACCTACAAGAACCAATGAACTCTGACCGTGAAAGCCTTCGACAGCAACAGAGATATCACAAATGTAAAGAAATTTCTTCCCTCCCCCCTTTTTTGGAAGAATGCATACACCAGGAGGTAATGGTCCTGCACCTCTGAAGAAGTACCTTGCATCGGTACTCATAGGCAATTGTTATATTTACATCTATACACATTTCTATCTATACACATTTCAGTAACATGATATAGTCCAGTATGGTAACAACCATGCCACAGTTTACCTAGAACAAGATTGGTCAGATACAAAATGGATGACTCAAAGCAATGCTGACTCATGCCAAGCAACTATTGCAGGCAAGCCCTGATCTAACCTAGCATTAAGCACTTAGCTTTGAGGAAGTAGGTGGGTAGATCTGTAGCAAGGGGTCCTGTGTCTAAATTTTGTTTATAATCACATAGCTGTGAGTTGCCGAGTGTTTACTGTTTGGAGCACCCACATGGCGTAAAATGGCAAGATGCTACAAATACAGTTTATGTGAGGGCTCTGGTTTCAAATATATGTTCCCCTCTCACTAATACAAATCTCAGGCACAATTTCTTGTTTACTTAATTTAATTTATAGCAACATGAGAAGTGCAGCAAATCAGGCCTGGGTGTGATCTCCAATACAAAGACCTCCCAGCCAAGGAGAAACTTCTTTAGCAAAACCATTTTGAGAGTTATACGTACATAAATGTAAGTAGAGATAGGGGAGTCAATGCAAAATGCATTTCCAGATTACCCTGTGATTTGGTTTCTTCCAAATCATAAAAGTCATCCTATTAAAACAAAAACACAATGATTTTAGATGGAAAAATGCAGCATTGATGTTTTCATCCTAGTCTTTCTTATCTGAACCCAAATGATGAGATGCCCAATTGTCTAGTGAGATGCTAGATGCCAGCAAAACCATTGCTTCAGTTTCAGATTAAACCAGTGAGACCTGTATTAAAATTTCTGTTTGATCAGAATCACAGAACACAATAGGGTTACCAGCCTCCAGGTGGGGCCTGGAGATATCCCAGAACCAGAACTAATCTCCAGGCAACAGAGATCAGTTCCCTTGGAGAAAATGGCTGCTTTGGAGGGTGGGTTCTGGCATTAGACCCTGCTGAGGTCCTTCCCCTCCCCAAACCCCACCTTGCCCAGGCTCCACCCCCAAAATCTCCAAGCATTTCTCAACCCAGAGTTGGCAACCCTGGAACACAAGGAGAAGGGGCTGCAGCCTCCCTTCCATTCACACTGTTCTCTCAACCTGAAACAGTCTCAATTATTTGCCCACTGGGGACTCCCCATATACTAGGGTTGCCAGCTCCGGGTTGGGAAACACCTGGAGATTTTTGGGGCAGAGCCTGAGGAGGGCAGGGTTTGGAGAGGGGAGGACTTCAATGCCATAGAGTCCAATTGCCAAAGCAGCCATTTTCTCCAGGTGAACTCTATCGGCTGGAGATCAGTTGCACTAGCAGGAGATCTCCAGCTACTACCTGGAGGTTGGCAACCCTACCATATACTTATGGGGTACATGAAGGTTTCCCCAGCAGGGCAAATAGCCCTCCACTGCTTTGGGTTGAGAAAATGGAGGCTTAGGTATGCTATCCCTGAAGTCAGAATTCTTGGTCGAAACTGGGCCCCATGCGCTTGGGAATTGAGTACTTGGTGGAAAACTTGCAAGCGCATGTGGCCGCCCTCAACCCATGGACTGTGTTTTGTATACTTAGGCCTTAGGCAAGATTCAATTAATCTGACTCCCAGAGTCCCTAGTAGGATGGAATGCCACAACCCCCAAGTACACTGTCCTGAGTGCCTTGGAGGAAATGGGAGTTACAAGATTTTGTAAAAAATATCTTTTTATTTGAACAATGTTGTTGCTGAAAGAAGTGATATAAATATAATTGTTGGTAGCAAGCAACACCATCGGAGTACATAAGGAGAAATGCAAATGGACAAATGGGGGGGGGGGGGACAGGCCAATGGCCTAGGCAGACAAGTACAGGCAAGACCAAGGTCAAGGTTCAAAGAAAAGACAAGCAGCCTCTTCCCGTTTCCTTTGATACAGACTTCAGGGATCAGGAAAGGTCAAGTTACCTCAGGTAATCCTGCATTCTGAGGCAGGGCATGGCATGGCCAAAGAAAATTGATTCCTGGTAGTTAGAGGGGTGAGGAGAAACAGACACTCATAATTTTGTTCTCTCTTAAAGTAATTTTAATTCATCAATTTTGGAAGCGAAAGCTAGGAGCCATCCAGCAAGTGTGGGACAGAGCAGATTTAAAGCCATGTCAGATTCTTGTCCATCTCTGCCAAAAATCAACCATAATACATGAGTTTTGGGCAATGACCCAAAAAGCCTTTATCCATTTACTGTAAATACAGCTTAAATCAAGTTTCAGCTGTCAATGTATGTTTCATGTCAATTGTATTTTCTCACCACTGGGCACAATCCATTGGGAACTGCTCCTGGAAAGTGGAGCTATATATGCAATTTCCAGTTTATTGTCACTGGGCTTTGTGCAACTGGATTCCTGCCTTAGGAACTAGCTTGTTTGCATTAGTGGCCTTCAAGGGCCCAATGGTGTCCTCAGGGCAGTTGCAGAAAACGGGACAATGATAGAAGATACTTGTTACTGAACAGGAGATTTTTGAGCCGCCTTTATATTAGAGTCAATATTAGCCAGCTAACTGTCTTGGTTATGGTGGCACACATTAGAACATACTTGGCCTATAAGCATGTCCAACCACATAACTTATGCAAAACCCAAAGGAAAATCAACATTGAATTGTGGATACATCTGTCTTGCAATATGTGAAAACAGTTTTGTTCTCCTTATGAACAAAATGGTCAACAGACATTTTTACCGCACCTTGATTAAAATTTGGTAGAGTAGACAGATAAAAATTTCTTCCATTTGTCATCCCTAGTTTATGGAATTGTTTTTTATGTGAACATTTTCACTATTTTTATATGTGCATGTTGCAGACTTGCCGTGTACCTGCTAACAGCCATAGTGTCTGATGTGCAGCCAACTCTTTTTTTATTCTTCTAATGAGACTGCAGAGCAAGCAACAGCTTCCAAATACATGAATGCAGCAGAGCAGACACATGGTAGCATATGCTGATATACACAGGGTTTTTTCCTCCTATATCTAAGTATGGTAATGTAGAGAAGAGGTTATGTGTGAGGCAGATCTTTAGATGGTTGAAAAACCCTTCTGTAGGAGAATCATTGCTGAGTCACACATTTGTGTAAATTGACTCCACAAGATGTCTCATGTATAGATGGTTTGCAGTGGAACAAATAAAATGTCTGCATCAAAATAACAGCATTCATACGTCACTTTTCCAGAATGATCAAAGTATTTGGGGAGACACTGAGGCTCAGTGCTAAAACGACTGCTTTGCATGCAGAAGGCCAGGTCTTCAGTTGGAAAGATCAGGTAGCAGGTAGTAAGACCTGAGACTCTTGAGAGCTGCTGCCAGACAGAGTAGACAATGCCGACCAGTGGACTGACTCAGGATAAAGCAGCTTGATATGTGTGTTCACATCTGTTGTCCAAGCAATTCTTAGAACAACCCTGTATGGTAGGTCAGTATTGTCATCCTCTTCTATTCATAGGGGTAGTAAGATCCCCTTTCCTATTACCACATCTCCAAACCATCCCAGGCCAGCCAGTGGGTGCTCTCTGTGGTTAAACTGTGTGATTTGTTCATGGTTCTCTAACATTGTATTAGTTGAGGTCCTTAGCCACTACCTTACTTACACTCTTCATTGGGCAAGACCAGACGTAGAAATCATCTGAGATTATACTGTTGTAATGTTATGTCTGACTTTTACTTCTGCCGACTGTGACTCAGTAGTGTCAGTGTTAAATGATGGTCCTGCATTTGAGAACATGACAACATTTTTGGTTATACTTTTTTTTTAACTGTCAGCTTTTAAATCATGAATTTAAACCACATGCTGTTGTTTACGTATTTAATATAGGAAGAATCTAAACTGGCTGTTTAATTTGGATTAACTGATGGAAAATTCATATAAGCACATGAAAGGATATCTTAAACAGCACAACCACTGAAAATGACAAACCTGGATTAGGTTGGCTTCTCCAGTCGCTTTTAAGGCTCTGACAGTGCAATCCTAAGAAGAGCTGCACCCTTCAAATTGGCCTTAGAATGGTGTAACTCTAGTTAGCATGGCACTGTGGAAGGCTCAGATTCTGAATGTTCATGAACATTGCACCTTCTTTTTTACAGCAACCTGTGTTATTTTTTTGTCAGTAGAAAAACCGGATATGCATATCATTTTTTTTCAAAATCTGACTTAATACAGCAATATGTTAAGATTGTATGTTTTGAAAACTGAAAGACAAAAAACGTCCACTGTTGGATTCCCCAATAAAATAATCTTTAAGCAAATGGTATCCTCCTATGGTGCCTCAGTCCCATCCACTTGATGACCTCAACTTTCCTAAACAAACCTATGTTGTTGCTGTGAAGCCCTTACTGCAAGACTCTGTCCTAAAGATTGGCCCTCCATGAGGGAGTTGGATTGCATGTCAAAATGCATTTTCTGTTCTGAAAGTAGGATTTAGCCATCCTTGAACAGGCTATAGAATATAATTCTATAATTTATGAATATCATTCTGTAATTTATGAAGTCCACTGGTGTTTAATCTAATCAAAGATTTGGATCCTTCATTGTTGATCTTAGGATGTAAAGCAGGCATGTGAAGTACAAGATGTTCATGTTGAACCATTACTAAAAGCCCTAGTTGGGTGCTCACTGAAAAGTGGTAGGATGGAACAAGTCACCCTGGTTAGAATGGGTACTTTTATGTCAGAAGGGAGACAGACCCTTTAATATCCTTTCATTCCTCTTTCTTTCTTTCTTTCTTTCTTTCTTTCTTTCTTTCTTTCTTTCTTTCTTTCTTTCTTTCTTTCTTTCTTTCTTTCTTTAAGTGTGTGAAGACTTATTGCCGACCTTTCATCTAAGCAGTCCTATTGCACAAATTACCTAACTAGGGACGCTGTGTATTTAAAATTTACAAATGGGTGATTTTAATCCTTTCCAACAACCAGTTAAAAGCTTCTGCCTGATGCATAAAAATTAAGTTAACAGTAATTAATGTAACCAGCTTGGAACCTTAGCAAGCTCCTGCCAGTGAGTGTCTTTGGGTGTACTCTAGAGGCTGCAGTATGCTTGATAGTGTCAGCAAACAGGTTGTCGATTGTAAACACTGTAATTAGTTAGTAAGTTTCTAAATCTCTACTTACCAGGCTAGTGGTCTGAATTGTTGGAACAGAAGAGAGAAAAACAAAGGAAGGGAATTAGTGAAACTTTGCTTTGCTTTGCCAGCATATGTCACTGGGCCACTGCTTAACCTGGCAAAGATTTTTGACAATGTGATAACTGCAGGCTTTCATGCAGCATACTACCATAGCTACCCCACTGGAATTATTATCATGGATGCCAATCAGTCATTAAAATGATCAAAATTCCTAAAACATCGTTGAAAAGTTTAGCAGCAAGTGTTTTGTTTTTGTTTGTGCAGCAATAAAAGCATTAATAGCACATAAGAATATAACAAACTATTAGGCAGATAAAAATAAAGCATGTAACATTTTTTTTATGTCTGATCAAATAATCAGATCAGCACAGAGAAACTGAAGACTGTTGCCAAGTCACCCACAATAAAAATAAAGGACAAAATACCTGGGCAAATAAAAACATTTTTAACCTGGCACTGCAAGGAATTCTATAACTGCAGCCATGCATTGTAAGGCCTCTGTAGAAGAACTTAATGCTCAAATAGGCTCATGTGGGAGAAAGTGATTCTTACAGTATCCATGTCCCAGCCCATTTAGGGCTTTAAAGATAAGCTTTGAATTATGCTCAGAAATCAATCCATAGTTAGTGAAACTCTTTCAAAACTGGAAAGAACTATTCCTATGCAAATATGTCAGTTAACAACCTGATGGTAGCATTCGGCACCAGTTAAAATATATGATCAGTTTTCAAAGCCAGCATAGACCACAATGCAGTCACCAAAACTGGATGGATCATAACATTCGATAACTGTGGCAAAATGTCCCTTTTCCAGGAAGGGATGCAGCTGGCAAACCAACCAAAGTTGATGGAAGGTACAGCACACCACAGATAAGATTTGAATGTCTATCAGCAGCAGTGGATCAAATAGTACCCCAAGCTACAAGCCTGGTCTTTCAGGGAAGTACAACTTCATCTGGAGTGGGCTGACTTCTAAATCCTTGATGTTGTTGAGCAATAACACCCAGTCTTGTCTGGTGGGCCTAGCTTCAGTTTATTGGCCCTTATAAAGCCCAGTACTAGGTTCTGGTTTAGAACAAGCTTTGCTTGCTTGATCCTGCCAAAAAGGAATAATAGAGTTGCATGTCATCAGTATACTGAAGACTAGGGCTGTCAATTCGGTTCGGTCCGAACAGAAAATCAACCGAATTCTCCTCGATTCGGCGCTGTTCTGTTCGGACGGATCCGAACTCAAAACTGGCGGGCAACCGGGGGGGGGGCCGAATTCAGCGAGTTCGGGAGTTCGCGAATAAATCCGGCAAATTCGGCCATCAGTAAGCAGGCGCGGGGTGCCCATTAAACTGATCTGCGCCTCCCAGCCGGGAGGCGCAGATCAGTTTAAAGGGCAGCCCACCCCCCTTCAGGGGAGCCCGCTGAAGAGGCGCGGGGTGCCCTTTAAACTGATGTGTGCCTCCCGGCTGGGAGGCGCAGATCAGTTTAAAGGGCAGCCCGCGCCTCTCCAGGGGAGCCCGCGCGCCTTCAGGGAATCCCTCTGAAGGAGCGCGGAGGCCGAATTTTTCCCCGAACTCCGGATCCCCCTGAATTTCCGGGGATCCGAAGCGGGGGAGTTCGGACTTCGGCACGGCCCAAATAAAAACGGGCCGAATTTTGCCGAATCCGAACTGTACCGAATTTTTTTTTTGACAGCCCTACTGACGACACTAACCCCTATCTAGTTTACCTCCATGTGTGCATGTGCAGAGGATGGATTGTTACAGCTGCTGGTTCACCACCTTAAGCTAAGATACCCTGTGGGTATAAGTTAACACACCCTTTGAGCAGAAGAACAGCCTGGTCCAACTTACCGGCAAAAGATCTGCTGGAGAGTTGCACCCCATCCATCCCGGGAAGATATATTGTTTCAGAGTAGATTCACCTTGAAACAGCAGTGTAAACAAACAGATAATATACCTGGTTCAATAATATACTCAGAATGTAGTTTTAATGAGGTTGCCAACAATAGTTAAGCTCCAGCTTTGCAATCTTCCTGAAATGCTCTGCTGTACAGCTATTCAAGACAAAGGTTATATTAACCATATTAGTGGAAATTAATCTAAAGCAAATGTGCACTTTATTTCTCCCACAGAATTAAATAATCAGTTCTCACCAAGATAATGCTCACTCCATTTTATGAAGATCAGAGCCCTTTTCAGGTGTTACGATTGCACTTACCAGGAGTATAGGAGCAGGTGGTCTCCCAATCTTCCTGATATGCACAGTCTCCATGTGTAACCAGGAACACTACAGGTATTTAACATATGTCCAGCCTTAATATAAATGAACAGGAACCCTTGAAAATCCAGCGGTCAGTTCACACTTACCGGAGCTGTATGCAGAAGGTAAATATGTGTATTGCCCCTGTTCACACAACATGTCAGCTGCATGCATTGAGAGGAGCAATATGTTGTTTGTAGTCTCCTGATACACCTGATCATAATGTCTGAAAAGGTCTACTGAAACCAAAATAGCCATTTAGCTAAATATTCAGAGGCATCCGGCTGCAATTTTTACTCAGGAATTGAACTCTGTGGGGACTTACATGCATAGTGTCAGGTTCCCTGAGCACCAGATGCTGGGAAGAAACCCTGAGGCCATTTATGCAGGATCGATTTTGATGCTCGCTTAAAGCTGCTTTTTTAAATCCACCCTTTAAAATGACTATTCATGGTCCCGATGCAAAAGTCAAACAAATTCCACCCCCACCCCCCTCTCGCCTGCTCCTTCGTTCTTTCGTTTGCATAGCCATTAGCAATCATTGTTTGCATTGCTAAGCCGCGGCTGTGATTTTTCATGGTTCCTTCAGTTAATGCTTTGATGCAGGGGCAGAGCAAATACAAAAGGTCGCATTAAAGGGGCTCTTAAGAAATGTGAAGCAGGTATGCCCCAGCTTCACAGTGACAGCTGGAATGACAGTTCAGCGTGAAGAAATAAAAAAAAAATATGTGGGGCACTTCAGCCTGGAACGCACTGCTAATTACCAAGCATAAATGGCCTGAGGGAGAGAGAAGGAGGGTGCCTTCATATCCTGCTTGACAAGCACTGCTGAAAACCAGATGCTGGGTTAGAAGACCCCTTGATTTGATCCATCAGGGCTCTTCTTAAGAATGGTTTGTAGAAATAAATCCAGTTTCAAGGAAAAGGGACCGGGGGGGGGGAGAGAGTAAGTGCTTTTTTTTAAAATTTAACCTTATGCTGCTGCCAATGAAGTTAGGAGTCACTGAGATAACTCATTATAAAGTGTAGGAAACTTAAAAAATAAATCTGCAAGAGACAGCTGGTGTTGGAGGGGAACATGAGTCTGAGGCAGCAAAGAATCTGGCCTACAACCTCAATTCTACAAGTATTGTCTGCTTAGTTATCAAGGATGAAGAACCTTCAACAAGAAATGGCATGCTCTGTGATGCAGCAAAGACTCACAGTGTATTCCTAAGGAGAATTACTCAGTTCTAAGCCCATTTATTTCAGTGGGCTTAGACTGGGGTAACTCTCCTTAGGAATGCACTGTAGCAGAGCAATCCACAAGGGGAGGGGCTGAAATGGGATAGGAGCCAGCGTGACCCCTGCACCAGCATTAGTGCCACTTGAGCTGACTAAACTGGCACTAATGCCAGTGCAGGGCCACTTATGCCAGTTCCAGGGAGCAGCACGGTAGCATGAGGCTACGGTAGCATGGAACTTGCACCTACCACCATGGCTCAGTGGTAGAGCATCTGCTTGGCATGCAGAAGGTCCCAGGTTCAACCCCCAGCATCTCCAGTTAAAGGGACTAGGCAAGTAGGTGATGTGAAAGACCTCTGCCTGAGACCCTGGAGAGCCGCTGCCAGTCTGAGTAGACAATGCTGACTTTGATGGACCATCAGTTTGCAGAGGAGCCTCTCTTCTTGGAAGAGGTAAATGCGGAGCGATGTTCTCCTGTGACGAAGACGTGAGGTGCAGCTCTTCGCTGCCCAGGGCCAGAGCCCCAGACAGGCGGGAGGCGGGAGAGCTGCACCTGCCTCCGCCACCCCCAGATGCCTTTGCGGGCTCTGGGGAGGGGTGGTGGCTCAGTGGTAGAACATCCGTTTGCCATGCAGAAGGTCCCAGCTTCAACCCCCAGCATCTCCAGTTCAAGGGACTAGGCAATTAGGTGATGTGAAAGACCTCTGCCTGAGACCCTGGAGAGCTGCTGCCGTCCTGAGTAGACAATGCTGACTTTGATGGACCAAGGGTCTGATTCAGGAGAAGGCAGCTTCGTGTGTTCATGTGTTCATCTGCAGAATTGCTGGTACATCCCTGTTAAGCCCTATGGAGTGGTTTTACAGGGTTTCCCACAAAATAGTCTTTTCAGCTTGCTGCACCTGGCAGCTCAGGAGGCAGTATGGCTGCGCCATCCCTGGATGCTCCCAACCATCACCCTCCACTCAGGATTGTGCTGTAAGAGCTTGCCTGTCCACCTTTCACTAGAACATCCCCTAATAGTCCAATCACTGGGTTGCTATAGCTGCAACTGCACTGGACCAATATGCGAATGAAGTCAGTTGTTGAGTTCAACAAAATCAACTTGTTAATTACTGCAACCTGCCAGCTCTGTGTTGGGAAATACCTGGAGATTTGGGGAGTAGAGCCCAAGGAGGGTGGGGTTTGGGGAGGGGAGAGACTTCAATGGGGTACGATGCCATAGAGTCCACCTTCTGAAGCATCCATTGTCTCCAGATGAACTGATCTCTGTCACCAGAAGATTACTTGTAATATCGGGAGATCTCCAGCCACCACCTGGAGGTTGGCAACCTTATTTGCAGACCTTGCCTTTTCCAAAGTAAGATGGCCCACCGAGGGGATCTTACCCAAGGGACCTCAGAGTCCAGGAGCCAGCACTCTAAGAGGCTTATGGAAGTTCACCATCATTTGCAAAGATATTTATGTCTATCATTTAATCTATCTGCTGACTGGTAAAGATAAGGCTGTTACTCTATCCGTAGTTTATTATTTAATGGCTGCTTTGAAGTGACAACGAAAGTTATAAGCAAGTTATGCCTAAATTCTTATTTGCATACAGGCACTCTTTTTGCACTGGAACGGGAACTCTAATCTAAACGGGGTGTTCTGTAAGCCACATTATATTTAAAGGTAAGTATCAGTTTAGCAAAGGTCTGTCATGTGAGGAGCTGTGGCTTGGTGCAAGAATGCATGCTATGCATGCAGAAGGTCCCAGGTTCTGTTCCCAGACTGACCAGTTAAAAGGATCAGGTAGCAGGTGATGTGAAAGATTTGGACTTGAGAACCCGGAGAGCTGCTGCCAACCTTGATAGAGCAGTCATCTGACTCTGTGCCCATGTGTTCAAGAACAGAAATCTAAGCAGTAAAGCAAATTGCTCTTCACCCCCCATCCCCCATGTTGCTTAACAGCCCATTCATCCTTTTTCTGACTGTCTGCGTGCATAAAGTGACTCAGATGGCAAATTCAAATTAAATTAGGGCTGTAGGAACCATTTCCCACTCATCCCTGTATCTAAACCTGGACTGAAGTTTTTGGTGTGTTTTTTTGGCTGCCAGAGCTCAGTGTTACTGCCTTAGGGTTTAATTTTCATGAGCACTGGCAAGCGGGCCAATTAGACTTTGGACTCTGACCATTCATCATCCTGTCCTCTGAGAGATCATCTGCTCACCTGTATGGTCAAGCTGGCCTTGGGTCAATTTACTGTAATCATCAGGTGTATTCATTTGTTAATGCCAGTGCTTTCTCTGGAATGCATCCTTTTCACCAGACTGAGCAAAAAAAAAACACCCATTAATAATACTTTTATCTTCTAGTAGAAAAGCAAAATAGATACATATAAAACATCTGACAATATTATATGTAAGCATTGCCATCCTAAACAGAGTTATACCCTTTTATATTCATTTAAGTCAGTGGGATTATAACAATATGACTTTCTTTAGGATTCCAGTGATAGAAGATTATCACATATCATATGTGATATTGTGACCACAATCCTATGCATGCTTAAGTAGCCCTGTTGAAATTTTCTGAGTAACCAGGTATAGATCAGGCTATATATTTGGGTTGTGTGTGTGTACTGTAAAGCTGTATCCATTGTAAGTCCACCTAGATCTATTCCTAATTAACCCTCTTTGAAAAATTCTAAATTCCCTCCTATCAAAATTGTTTCTGATGGTGGGTGTTTGTTTGTGTGTGTCTACCATCCAGACATTATTGATAGCATTTCACAGAAGGGTACCAGTGGCTCTGTTAAGATGTAATTCAAAATGCTGGCTTATTTTAACTCTAGTTAGTTGGGATGTGCATATCAATAAACCTGAACCAAAAATAAACCCGAAATTAGCCGTTTTGGTAAATTTCGGGTTTTGGGTTTACCAGATATCAAAACCTGGGGTTAAAGCCAAAGCCAAATAGACGATTCCTGAAAAAGCTGAATAGATATTCGGCTTTTCAGGTTCAGCTATTCATCTTTGCTTAGAGGCATGGCTCTGTGCTTTCTCCCCTTTTTCTTTCTTTTGACTGGTTTTGTTAGGGCCCCATAATTGGGGCCCTTTTGAGATAGGATGTTTTAAAAGATGGGGCTCACCCAGTTTCGTCTGGAGGGATATACGCTCCAACTAAAAGAGCGGACTTCAACAGCAACCCACCAAGCTTCCAAAGGAGATTTCTTCATCCACACGGTTAAGCAATCTCTTTCAGACAGCCCCCGTGGTCATGACTTCAGTCAGCTCCAATACCACCACCACCACCCCATGAAAACCTGCTTTCCAAAAGAAGGATCCTGAGTAGAGGATTCGTTTCCCTGCACCGTGACCATATCTTGGAATCAGATTTTTCATGACCACAAAAAAGTACTGTTCACAGGATGTCATTTGCCACCCAAAGGAATGTTTTCCATGCTTTATTTATCTTGCATTTAAGCCTTTTCCCTCTGTTTGGAAGGTAATTTGCATGGACATGCAAAGCGACTCAAATACAAATGGAACCACTGGACAGCTCGGCTCGCAAATGCCTGGAGGATGGGGGTGACCAATTTGCGGGCCCATAAAATTGGATCCCCTGTCCCAAAGTTCACCAAACTTTGGTGGCCATCTAAGGAGAGTCCCTTGCAGACATGCTGAAAATTTGGGGACTCTTCCTCCACAAATGCCCCCCAGGTACTTCAAAAAATCCCCATAGACTATAATAAACCTGATTTTGGGGTGGGGTGGGAAACCCAAAAATAAGCCAAATACTGAAATCTACTGGTATGGGTATTCGGCTTATTTCATGTTTACTGGGGGGAAATTGGGCCCAATAAGCCCAAATGTGAAATTTACCAGAAAAAGTTTTTTTGCACAACCCTAATGGTTAGTTTGTGAAAAAAAGTATTTGACTTGTGGGCTGTTATTCAAATCCTACTTTGCCTCAACAAATGCCGGTTCCATTGGTCAGGGAGACAGCTAGTGGGAGTTAGCGAAATGCAAGAGTGGTTTCAATTTTGATCCATTGTGGCTAGGCATCTCTGTAGCCTTGAGAGCATGTGAGGATAGCGCTTGTGAATAAACAAGGATAGCTGTATTTGAACATTATGCAAAACCACAGTTAAAGCTGACTGGGGTTAATAAATAAACTGGAAACCATGGTTCTGTTCTCTAAGTAGTCCTAGCTAGTAGGATGACTCATGTTCAGATGATCACATTAAGTATTGTTAGCTTAATTAGCCCTTGTTTTATATGATGTCTGAACTGAGCCAGTGTTCCAACAGCTGTGGGAATCCCACAGTCAGAGTATGAGGGCAAGTGGTGGTTGGAGATCTCTCAGAATTAGGTCTCCAGGTTAAAAAGGTAAAGGTCACCTGTGCAAGCACCGGGTCATTCTTGACCCATGGGGTGATGTCACATCCCAACGTTTACTAGGCAGACTTTTGTTTGTGGGGTGGTTTGCCAGTGACTTCCCCAGTCATCTTCCCTTTACCCCCAGCAAGCCGTGTACTCATTTGACTGATCCTGGAAGGATGGAAGGCTGAGTCAACCTTGAGCCGGCTACCTGAAACCGACTTCTGTCGGGATCGAACTCAGGTTGTGAGCAGAGAGCTTGGACTGCAGTACTGCAGCTTACCACTCTGCGCCATGGGGCTCTCCGGGTTACAGAGAGAGAAAATGGCTAAAGAAAGTGGCTGCTTTGGAAGGTGGACTCTATGACATTATACCCCATTATACCCCACTCCCATCACCAAACCCCTCCCTCCACAGGTTCCACCCCCAAAATCTCCAGTTATTTCCCAAGCCAGAGCTGGGAACCCTAGCAATCCAGTTTGTTGTTGGTCTCTGGATCTGGTATTCAGAGAGATGCTACCTCTGAAGGTGAAGAATTTTGTTTAGTTAAACTTCAAATGGTCATAACTAAACTACAGGTGTAGACAGCTTGAGCACTGGTGGCTAGACAGGTGCAGCCTGACCCAGCCACCATGGATGCTTTTCCTCAACTTTTCCAACTGTCATTGGCAGTTCCATAGATCATGTGGGAGACAGGCTGAGCTGCACAGGGGGGAAGCAGTTACAATTATCCTGGGAAACACTTAGCATGCACAGGCAATCTTCAAATAGTCCAAAGGTGTGCAAATGGGCATTGTGCCTAACAGCTACAGTTCTTTTCTGCATTCAAAGACGGAATGGCAAGTTTGTTTGTTCCAATTATCTGAGTTGGAAAAGCTTTCTCAAAATGTACAGCTACCTGATCGGTTTAGAAAAGAAGCTCACACTGGGCAGGTTGACAGTAGCACTCATTTGTTATGTGAACACTGCAGATGAATTTGCTGGAAAGTGCTTTGGGAGCCACTGTGGTATAGTGGGTAGGGTGATAGACTAAGATATGGGAGATCCAGGTTTGCATTCCTGCTAGCTAGCAAAGGACTTTAAACTGGTCACTCTCTTAGCCTAATCTGGAGATAAAATGGTGATCACATGCATCGTTCTCAACTCCTTAGAGAAACTAAGAGGAAAATGTGACAGGCTGCTGGTGCTTCTCAGGTTAAGAGAACTATAAACCGTTGAGAATATTGAAATGATGCCATATCACGCACTAAATTCTGACAACACATTGGTGATTTAAAAAAAATCACAGTACATATTGATAACAGAAAGCAGTATGTTTTATTAACATATTTTAATATGTGGATAGTTGGGGTGCTATTTTGAATCCTAACTTTTGGAATGCAATGTTAAAATTTCAGTTGTTAGGTCCTATTCCCATTGAAATAGCTCTGAATTTACTGTTCAGTGCAGAGTGTTCCCCTCCTAGGCAACCACTTTAATTTTTCTGTCTGGTTGAACCAGTCCTGGCAACAAACCTGTGTTCATGTTCCCAGGGACTGTCAGAACCTCTCATGATGTGATGCTTCACACCTCTCTTTTAGAGCAGTAATGGGAATATTAGGGGATCTTCATGGCAACTGGAGCCAAGCCAGTCAGCTTCTCTCCCTCTGAATGGTGAAGGCTGTTGCTTTAGCTGCGTCTCTGTTTGCCCCACCAGAGCTAAAGCAGCCCCATAGGATCAGGTAGTAAGAACATTAGCTTTCCTCACTTTTGGACTCTCCAGATCACATGGCGAGCATTCATTTCAGAGTCTGTCCTTGGAGTGTGGCAGGCCCAATTTTCGGCTTGTGTATATTATCCCAGCTCTGGAGCTGTGTCAATTTAGCTTTCTGTGCCTGGATCGTCACCAGAACTGCTGCTGCAATTACGACCAAAAAATCTAACAATTGCAGCAGAAATTCTTTAGTCCTTGGCACGGCTCTCCCAAGCTCAGAAATTGATGGTGGGCCCTGCGGGTCCTTCAGGGATATCACTGGCGTCCAATATTGATATAAATGCTACTCTCCAGCTGGTATCCCCTTGGCTGGATTGTTTCCCAGTTAAATAGTAAATTGCAGCAACCATAGTGTAGCCGACATTATGGAACATGCCAAGCTCAGGCAATAAAGAACCTCGAGAGTGAGTTTCTCCCTTACAGATTGTCCTGTACTGTAACAGCAAATTGGGTTGGGGGCCAAGAGAGCTTTAAAGTCATCTTCTCATCTTTTTTTTCCCATTATGGCCCAGACGAGCAACTGCTTTGTAGCACAGCTCATATCAGCTCCAGCTGTACCCTTTCTGCAAGGCTATTATGCTGAGAGAGAAGCAAGAAAGCATCTGCCGATCTCTTCCTTCTGTATACACAGAGAAATCCTCCACCTATTACCTCTTCAGGCAAAGGAAGGATTTGGCCTGGAGACGTTACAAAAGCTGCACGCTCAAAATTCTGCCTTAGGAGCACTTATTATCCAGCGCAGAATACAGTCTGATCTGAATCAGTGGCAGGCAGATCCTGCAATTACATAAATAATAGGATTTTGACAGTTTGCTGCAGCAGTGTCACCGAGGGCTGCGTTTTCCAAGATGGTTTGTACTCAAGTTTGGATCTCTGAGTACAAAATGCATGTTTATCACATCAGTTATGGGTGCACCCATGTATAAATCACAACATTTCCTTTTAAAGTAGTAGTAATAGCATTAACATGGCAGGTTTTAAATCAACAAAGACATTTCTTATACATTATCCAATTCATCTTTACAATATCCCTGTACGGTAGGCTACTGTCATTATTTATTACATTTTTTACACGTGCTTTAAAAATTTATAAACCAGATTGCCCATGCAGGTCGGTGTAATCAAAATATAAAACAGAATATAACAGTAGAGTAAAAAGATCAATTAGTAGTCAGGAACCAGAGGTATTAAATTCACTTTGGCTAGGAACTACAGATAAACTCAGGGTTTAAGTCAAAGCTACAGGGTTGGTAGGTAAAACATTTAAAATCAAAATAAGTTAAAATACTTAGAAGCCCTGAAAAATAAGGAAATGTTAAGGTTGGCACCTATAAAACGGAGCTCTTAGGAAGATTTCTTTGGAGGCTCAGTGATAGAGCCACTGCTTTGTATGCAGGAGGCCTCTGGTTCAATCCCAGGCATCTGCAGTTAAAAAGATCAGTCAGTAGGTGATTGTAAAGATTTCAACCTGTGACCCAAGAGAGCCGCTGCTAGTTGGAGTATAAAATACTGACCTTGATAGACCAATGGTCTGAATAAGGCAAGTCCATAAGTGCTGATGCAGACCTACAGCTGAATTAGTAGCCAAGGTGATGTATTAAGTAAGACCATCCTGGCTGATACCTTGCACACTTCAGCAGCTGTACAACAGGCTAATAATAATAATATTTATTAGTTATGAAGCAACTCTGAAACTAGGCACCACATAATAATTAAATCCGCAGAACAGTCCCTTCCTACAGGCATGCAGCTGAAAAAGACAAGACAAGGAAAAAAGAGAGAAACAAAAGGATATCTCAGGAGAGGAGCTAGCGATCTCCTGCTTACCGCAAATGTGGTGTGTGTTTTTCTTTTGTTTCAGTGCATTTTGGTACATTAAAACATGTGTGGTTCTTAACTGCCTTGCATACCCTTATAGGAAAGCTAATTATGCAATCTAGAATGAATTAAACTAGGGGCTAGGCTACAAAGTAAAAATGCCTGACCCTCAAGACAAGCAACGTATTTTGTGATACAGGGAGACCAGTAAAAAAACCTATTTTCAGTAAAGTCAAGTAACAGCCCATCTGCATTAGGGCTATAGGGGCAGGTGGCTATACGGCCACCCTGCATTAGGGCTATAGGGCCACCCTTTGTGTGGTTTGGTGGAACAAAATGGGCCCTCTCTCCAAACACATACACTGCTATTCAGGATGGGGTGCGGGGTGTTGAACGGTTCATTTGGCAAAATCATGTAAGGAGATGAAGGATTAATCCTCCCCCTTCCTGCCTCCCTGACTTCCTCTGTTTCTCTCTCACACACTCATAGACACTACAGCTCTGCACCACTAGTATTTCGCTTTTTCAAAGACTTATTCCTGGATCTACCAATGTGTCATCTGGTTTGATCATGAATAACAGTCCAAAGACTTGTGTTTTTTTTATCCCAGTTGGTTATTTCTGTTTTAATGTTACAAGTACTAAAAAATGAATGTTGAGTAATGAGTAAAGTTGTGCAAAAAAAAAAAAAGGGAAATTTCGGGGATATTGGGCCCGGAAATTTTTGGTAAACCTGGAATAAGCCGAATACCCATACTGGTAAAGGGGTATTTCAGCTTTATTTCCAGGTTTACTGAAAACTTCAGACCCATTGTAGTCTATGGATATATTTTTTTAAGTTCCTGTGGGGGCATTTTTGGAGGTAGAGTCACCAAATTTGCAGTATGGCTGCAAGGGACTCTCCTTAGATGGTCACCAAAGTGAACTTTGGTGAACTTTGAGAGAGGGGGTCCAATTTTATGGGCCCACAAAGGGGTCACGCCTATTCTCCAGGCATTTGCAAGTCAAGCTGTCCATTGGTTTTCAGGTTCAGAAGTTCAGCACTGCCAAGGACCAGGGGAAAGAGCCGACTGACAGGCTGGCACCTCAAAGACTGGGGGATCCCTTCATATCTGGGTTGCATAGCATGATGTCCATGCAAATTAGCATCCAAACTGAGGAAAATGGCTGAAATGCAAGAAAAATAAGGCATTTCTTTTGGTGGCAAATGACATCCAATGAACAGTCATTTATTATAGTCATAAAAAATCTGATTTCAAGAGATGGTCACGGTGCAGGGCAACAAAGCCTCTACTCAGGGCTACTTTCAATTTCAGAACAGGTTTTCGGGGGGGGGATATCGGAGCCAGCCGAAGTCATAACCAAGGCAACTCTTGTGAAGGAGACTGCTCATCTGTGCGGGAGAAGAGTCTTCTTCAGAAGCCCAATAAGTAGCTGCTGAAGCTGATGATTTTTAGTTGGAAGGTATATCCCTCCAGATGGGACTAAGTGAGCCCCGTCTTTTAAAAAACCCTTATGCTTTATCCAGATTAACCCAGCTATGGGGCCCTAACAAAACCAGTCACAAATAAAAAGATAGAAAAATGGGAGAAAGCACAGAGCTCTGCGTCTGAGCAAAGGCGAATAGCCGAATAATTTCCGGGAATTATTTCGGGAATAATTATTCAGCTTTTCCAGGAATCGATAGTAAAATGGTCTTGTGACAGATGCAAACAGAGGCTGAGTGTAGAACGGGCTGCTGTTTTTTGGACCAATAATTATTCAGCTTTTTCAGGAATCGCCTATTCGGCTTCAGGGAAATCTCCAGGTTTGGGTATTCGGTAAAACCAAACCCCGAATATTGCCAAAACGGCTAATTTTGGGTTTATTTTCAGTTCAGGTATATTAATATGCACAACCCAAGTAATGAGTACTTTTGTCCTCATGGGCAAGATTCAGAGGTGTTTGTTGTAGGGCAGTCCCAGCATTCTTTTTCCTGCCTTCCAAAGCAAGAGATTTTATGGTACTTTAGTCACACATTCCTGTGCTGATCAGCTTCTCAGAAGTCAGATCACAGTGCTTCTCAGTGGGACTGATGGTTGCTCCCACCAAAAATAAAAAGTAGCCCCACTATTGTTTCTGTGATTAGTCATTCCAGGATGAAAAAGCAGTGAGTCAGGAGCCCCTGATCCTGCCGCTCCCTCTGATTCACACCTTGACTGCATAAACAAATCTCAAGCTGGTGTGAATTCAGGGCTGATATCCCAGAATAAATGAAGAGTGAGCCTGGAATGCTTGATGAGTTTAAAATAATCTCCCTCCCCGCAGTGAATTATGATTCTGGTGTGGCTCTTGTTTAGATTTTGGAAAATACCCATGTTGCTGTTGGTGAATGGGAGAAGAAATATCTTTTGTAAGGTCTGTTCCGGGACCTTTTTGTAAAATCAATATTCGTTTGAATATGTGATAGAACTTGTGAAAGCCTTTTTTCTTTACAGAATCCCAGGCAGAGTTAAAACAGCGAAATTTAGTTCAGAGACTATGGTTACTGAATCTTTTAGGATCAGTAGACTTGTGGAGAAATAAACTCAGTTCCTCACAGAACTGTTAAATAAAAATCAGATTTACTTGCTTAGTTACTTTCATATGGTTAAACTGAACTTACACAAAACAAAGTTACATTCTTACAGTCATGTATAACAGTGTAACGACTGACTTGAATACACTTTCTTAGTATAGTAAGATACAGAGCAGACAGACAGTCTGAGAGATAGTTTAACAAACCCACATAACAGAAAAACAGCAATGTTCCAACTGTCAACAACAGTTGCTTTGCTCTCTCCCTCCAGTAGATTCAAGAGTCAGTGTTCTAATGCAAGGCTGCAACATCCCAACACACCCATCCCCACCCAGAACCTTGTTGGGTTGCCACCAGTGCGCAGTTAGGGAGAGGTACCCATGCTGTGACTGCTGGCTACTCCAGATGTAAGATGTGAAGTGCACAATTCTCCTGACAGCGCGGGAAATCTGTGCCTTCACATACTCCCTGGCAGCCCTGTACAATGAGGTAGGGCTGTCGATTCGATTCGTCCCGAACCGAAAAACTGCTGAATTTCCCCCGATTTGGCGGTTTCCGGTTCGGATGGAACCAAACTCAAAAAAAGGCGGGAAAAGAAAGCGCCGAATTTGGCGAGTTCGGGTGAATGCTGAATAAATTTGGCAGGTTTGGCATTCCCCGAACCTGCCTTTTCCCGTCTTTAAAGACCGACCTGCCCTGTTTCCTGGGAGTCCCAGAGCACTTCCCCCCCAGCTCAGCTGTTGGGTGGGTCTCCCCCTGCCCAACAGCTGAGCATCAGACCGGGAAGGGGGGAAGTGCTAAACCCCCACCGCCCCCCTTCCTGGGACTCCTGGGGAAAGCGGGCGGTGGGTCTTTAAACTGCAAGCAGTTTATTCGGCCAAATTGATTCGGGAATTCAGCCGAATTCCCCGGATCCGAATCGGGGGAGTTCAGACTTTGGCATTTCCCGAATCAAATTCAGGCCGAATTTTGCTGAATCTGAATTTTCCTGAATTTTTTTTCAACAGCCCTACAATGAAGGTATCATGGCCCTGCTCATCATGGTGTGAGCAGAGGGCATGTACTAGGGAGCCAGGTCATGGAGCATTTTTTGGTAGCCGACTTTCTCTACAATGTTGAAGGGCAGCCCATCAAGGGTGATCATCTAACTGATGAAACAAGTGGTCCTTCTCGCTGCTGCCTTAATCCCACCTTTTGGCACCCTACCAGTGCCTCCCTCACAAGCATATCAAACAGAGTTGCTTGGCATCCCTTCCCTACCAGAGATGCTGCACTATGTGCAGCAGGGAGAGCATGAGGTGATCGACTCTTCCCTCAGCTGCCTCCGGACTCCTTGGCCACTGGCACACCAGCCTCTCTCTTCCCCTGAAGAAGCACCAAGTGGTGGTGCTTCATCAGATGGTTCCAGAGTCTGGAGGTCCAGAGATTATTAAGGTCTCTCCCTCGACTTATCTGGGCCCTACACAGCTGGCACTGTAACATGAATCCTCCTCCACCTGGATGTGCTTTGAAACTGAGGATGTGAGGTGGCACCCACACTGCCAAGCAGCTACAGGCATCACCGGAGATGCCTCCTTTGAGGCAGACACAACATGGGGCAGCTTGGGGCAGACACACTGTGTCTAGGGGATGCAGGGAGAGATAGCGGCAAGGGAAGGGGTTGAAATGGTTGCACCTTGGGGTGCACCTCTATCTCTTCCTTTTGCACTTCCTCCATCTTCTCCTCCAGTCTCCCCTCAGAAGGACTGCTGGTGTGTGAAGGAGGCAAAGATGATGGTTGGCCCAGCACCTCTGCAAGCAACTCCACCACCCTCCTGGGCCTTGGGGTGGGCTCTGAAAGACTCGTGTCCATGAAGCTCAGCCACAAAGACACCCCAGGCTGCTCCTCCTTCTCCTGCTGATGGGAAGGGTCAACAACAGCAGGAGGAGGAGGGACAGTCTGAGCAGCAGACCCCCACCCAGTGCCAGCACTTGTGGTCACCTGCATGGGTGGGGCAGCTCCAGAGGCTCCCTCTACAAAGATTCTTCATCACACCACTCCAGCCTGAGGCTGGGGTGATCAACCGAGGTTTTGGAGCTGGTCTTTGCTCAGATTGGGGGAGAACCACAGCCCTCCTTCTCCCCCTCCCCTCCACCCCTCTAGTCTTCTCCTTTGTTTGCCCCCAGGGCTGAGCTGCACCCCTGTCACTCTGAGCTGCACCCCTGCCACTCATTGTTCCCCTGGGCCAAACTCTGGGCCTAGCTACCTTTCCTGTACTGTGATCAGTCCCTGCTCTCAAAACTTTTTATGAATCCTCCCCCAAGAAAACTAAGGGTTTTTTGGTAAAAACAAAAAAAACAGAGGCCCTAACCTAACCTTGAGTTAATAATTTAATGTTTGTTTTTTAAACAACTACCTGGTGATGTGTTCCTGGTCCACAGCTGTCCAAGTTTAACTTCTCACACTGTCCAGGAGATGGAACTCTCACAAAAAACCTCTCCCTAAAGGCAACAATGAGAACGATGACAACAACACCATAGCAGGTCCTCCCCCCCCCCAAACAATCAATCAAATCACACCCACCTTTCAGGTGAAAGCCAGCAATGAGGCAGAGAAACCCTCCAAAATCCAAACAGTAGAACTGTGAAAGAGCAAGCAGTGGAGAAATGGAAGCAGTGCCCCTCCAAACAATCAATCAAATCACCCCCCTCAAACTAGCAACTCCTCCCACCAACCAACAGGCCAAGGCATGCTGGCTTCTAGCAAAATTTAGAAAATAAGCCCCAAGTACAACAAATGGTTTAAAAGGAAAACAATGATCGCTCAAACCCTTTGATGTCTTTTCCTCCAGCAGGCAGGAAGGAATCCAGTCCAAGGAGCAGGTTGCTGTAATCCAGCATGTCAGGATGGGGTACCAGGACTCAGAGGGAGAATCAGGCAGCAGGAGCTAAAGCCAAGCTTTGCCAACAAACTTTCTCAAATCTCTGTGAGGAATGAACACATGAACACACGAATCTGCCTTATACTGGATCAGATGCTTGGTCCATCTAAGTCAGCATTGTCTGCTCAGACAGGCAGCAACTCTCAAGGGTTTTTCACATCACCTACTTGCCTAGTCCCTTTAACTGGAGATGCCAAGGATTGAACCTGGGACCTTCTGCATGCCAAACAGATGCTCTACCACTGAGCCACGGCCCCTCCCCTAAATGGCCTGGTCTGGAAACCAGACCTGCTTTTATATTCTTTGGCCAAGCACAGAAAAGTCTGAAAATAATTCCAGCCAAAAAATACCTTCTATGATTGGTGAAAGAACACTGTTCTTCCTTACCTGGATTCCTGCTGACCAATGAGAATTCCTGGCCCTCCTCCCTTTTCCTCCCTAGGTTGTCCTCTGTTGCAATCCAGGTAGATTGCGCCAGCTGGCTTTGCAGCAATGCAAAATGCACTGCTGCCATTGGCCACATGGGAAACTCCAGTGAGCCTTCCTATTGGCCTCTCCAAGATGCCTGCTCCCTCCCTCCAGTTGCCCTGGAAACCAGCCAGGGGCAGGATTACAAAAAAAGAAGATAGCTCTCCTTTAAATGCAACAAGAGCCACCACATGGAGACTCCGCAGAAGGCGAACAGCCGAAACCCAAAAAGCCAAATATGTATTCGGCTTTTTTCGGGGATTGCGTATTTGGCTTTGGGCAGACCCCCATGTTTTGGCGTTTGGTAAAACTGAAGCCCAAATATTGCCGAAATGGGTAATTTCAGGTTTATTTTTCAGTTCGGGTATGTCGATATGCACAGCCCTACTCCCCAAACCCCACCCTCCCTAGGCTTCACCACAAAATCTCCAGGTATTTCCCAACCCAGACCCACAACCCTACTTTTGCAGCATTCTAGTTCCTAGGTGTTCCCAGGGTTTGGCTGCCTGCATTGGATCATCACAGTTCTGCTGAGGTTTTGATTGTGTCCTAAATAGGGTTGCCAGCTCTGGTTTGCGAAATACCTGGAGATTTTGGGGGTGGAGCCTGAGAAGGGTGGGGTTTGGGAAGGACCTCAGCAGGATATAATGCCATAGAGTCCACCCTCCAAAGCAGCTGTTTTCTACATGGGAACTGATCTTGATCAGCTTGAAAACAACTGTAATTGCAGGAGATCTTCAGGTGCCACCTGGAGGTTGGCAACTAGTCCTAAATCAGCAATTCTTTACTGGTCTTCCTCTCCACAAATATTATATGTTGCCATAGGAAGATGTAAACTTCCACAAACATCAAAGGGCATTTTCCTGCCATGTTTAATTGCAGACTAGCACTGTTAGCCTGTGGCAGAAAAAAAACAGGAAAGGGTCTTGTGGCACCTTAGATTTATTATGGACTAGTATCCATGTTAGTAACACTCTTTCATTGTATCTGGAGAGTATCTCCATTGATTTTAATACAAAACCTAAATGTATAATACTAAGACTTTGTTCATGAATGTGACCAGTTCTGCATACAAGGAAAGAATGGTCTTATTGGTGATGGATCTGGCTGCAGTCAGGGTGATACAACAGCAGAAACTACAATTCTGTTCAGCCTTTCTGATTATGGCTTCTGTCCAAGCTGTTACTGAAACAGTAATGATTCAGGAGAGTGAAAATAATGATACAAATGCAGCTCTAAATTGTACTAAATTGCATCTCCTCTAGTGCCTTAAATTAAAATTACTGCAGAAAAAAAGAGAGAGAAATTATTAGTATAGTTTTCCATCTTTATTGCTGAATTGTCTACAGCTCCATCTTCTGCAACAGCAATTTATTGAACAGGACCACATAGGACTTCTACCGGAAATTATTCCTCTGTATTTTTCAAATGAGAAGGAAGCATATTATTGAAGTGGTGAGATGGGAGAGTCTGGCCTAATGAGTGTATCGTGATCCTTCTTCGTGTGTGCTCAGGGGGAGAGAGAGACTGCTTGCTTGTTTTCCAGAGTGTTTATTTGGAGTTTTAATTTTCTCCTTCTTAGTCCCCTTTACTTATTTTACCTCAGAAGAAATGAGTCACCAGAGGCTTTTTCAAGTTAACAAACAAGAAACAGAGATTTATTGAACAATGTACAAGGGATAGATTTGGAGGGAAAACAGTATGTAGGAAAAGCATAGAACAAGAGCTAATTTTATAAGTTTCACTTCAGAGAAGACCTAGATCTTAGATGGCACAGAATTACAGTTCTTAAATTCAGTTCACTAATTCAATTCAGTTCCCAGAACCTCTTGTGGATGTTTCTATTCAGACTCTGCTGTCTAGCTATCAGGGAAGGTAGAGATCATACAATCTGTCTTCCCTAGAGAAACACAGAAGTATGGAGATTTCTCCTCAAATCTCTCTTCCAGTTCTCACTATTGATGTACCCCACCTCTGTGGCAGTAATCCCTAAAAAACACCTTGTATTTGGAATATCTTCTTCCCAGAGCCTATTCCCTCTTAGTGACCTGAGAAAGGGCCCCTTTCCTCCCAATCTCTTCCTGTCACACCACAGGATTTGTTTCACACCAGCTTAGGCAAAACTGAACCCTCAGGTTCCCAGAGTCAAACACAGCTACTGATCATACTGGTTACCAATATCAGAGTACAATTCCTTTCTTCAGAACAGTGAGAGGGAGTTCCTTAGCTCCACCCACTCCCTTTATCTGTGATTCTCTCAAAGATTAACTCTTTGTTCAGCACATATCCCACCCTCTGAGATCATTGCTAAAGGTGAGGTCATCTCAAGCCTCTCCTGTGGAATAGGTGTACCTGCAAAACCTAGTTAACCTTTAAACATTTTCAATTCTAAACATTACACAACTATCACTACCTTTTCAGCATTAATTCAGATTTTATCTATCATAAACATTTCAGTTACAACATTTTAATTACCTGTACTTAAGGTTGACTCAGCCTTCCATTCCTCTGAGGTTGGTGAAATGAGTACCCAGCTTGCTGGGGGTAAAGGGAAGATGACTGGGGAAGGCACTGGCAAATCACCCCGCAAAACAAAGTCTGCCTTGGAAATGTCGGGATGTGACGTCACCCCACGGGTCAGGAGTGACCCGCTGCTTGCACAGGGGACCTTTACCTTTACTTTTTTACATTATGTTATCTTTCTGGAGAGTGCATCAGCTACCACATTCTCCTTACCTTTTTAAGACAGTTAAATACACACGTTACCATATTCATTTTACATCTTACATACCTTACAGTAGGCTAAACTGTGTAAGAATTACAGTTTATTGTTTCCCCAGAAAAGAAAACCCTGCATTAAACACATTTTAAACATTGCAACGGAATACTTACACACTACACTTATTTAAATAACCGTTCTTCTTCTCCCTTCCTTTTATTTAAGCACTGTCAAAGGGTAAAGACCTCGAGCAACAGACTCCAATGCAACAAGTTGGAACAAAAGCCAATTTAGTTTGATTAAGACCCATATCATGGCTAGACAGACTTCCTTGGGACATTGTGGTTTCCCAGAAATCAGCTTTCTATTAAGGTAGATTCCTGTTACCCGAAAGGAAGGAATACAAATCAAATTGGTCTTACCCTATCTTTACTGTGATTTGTAGGTGGAGTTTTCCCTGAGCTATCTACAAGCAGATATTTAAGGATCCTCAGTACACACTTCCCCTGCCCCACTTGCACTTGGATTGGATTGGCAGACAAGCTCGACCTCATACCTTTAACTCTAGGCAAGCCTGTTGCACATAAGCGCTAACTATTTATTCTCCTCCACACATGCAAGTCTTACAAACCATTTTTTATAGAAATATGGTCTCATCAACTTAATATTCATGTCTCTGGCCTTGGCATTGTACCAGGTCTTCTGCTTCATTTGGGTTCTGTGCATGTTGTCTGCAGCAGCCGTTCTCAGCTCTTTCTGGAGCAGTTGGAGATAGGTGACGACGTCTCAGCTCTTGATGCTGTCTTGTCCCATCCTTGCCTCTTTCAGGATGTCCATCAGCCCCCTTGGTTGATGTTCGAAGAGCAGCTCAAAGGGACTGAACCCTGAACTTTCTTGTGGCACTTCTTGGTAACCGAAAAGGAAATGCTGCAGTCTTTGGTTCCAGTCATTCGGATGCTTGTGTGCATAGGTCTTCAGCATGTGGTTCAAGGTGTCATTGAACCTTTCATTAAGGCTGTTTGCCTGTGGATGGTATGCAGTTGTCGTCAGGTGCTTGATGCCACAAACCTGCAACAATTCTTTCATGATCTGGGACATGAAGGTGGTTCCCAAATCAGTCACTATCTCTTCTGGAAAACCTAGCCTCGCAAAAACGGTCAGCAACGCATTGGCTACGGTCTTTGCCTCGATGTCCCTCACTGGTATTGCTTCAGGGTACTTTGTGGCATAGTCCACAATAGTCAAGAGGTACTTGTTTCCTCTTCTGGCCACTCTGGATGTCCTTGCCAACAATGTCCAATCTTAGAAAAAGCTTCAGTCATGATTGGTATGGATTGCAAGAGTCCCTTTGTCTTGTCCTGAGCCTTGTCCACCAGCTGGCATGCTTCAACAAGTCTTGCAGAAGGCTCTAATGTCCTTTCCCATACTTGGCCAATAAAATCTTTCCTGTACCCTGTATCTTGTGTTGTTGATGCCTAAATGAGCAGCCATTGCTGTCTCATGAGCTAGCTGTAGTATCTGTAGCTTGTATTTTTTTTGGAATGACTAGCTGCTTTCTTTTCTCCTAGAGCACAGTACAGTTGTATCCCCTAGCCACTCGATAAGGTGCAGGGATACTTCACAGTCACTACATCTGGAGAGTTTTCTGCTTTCTGCCACAGTTCTGCCAAATAATCATCCTGCTTCTGTTTTGCTAGAAACTCTGTTGCATGGATTCCTTGTATCAACTCCTCTGTATCAATTTTACTGGGCTTGTGATTTCTGTGGCTCTGCTGATAGGGTCTGCCCTTCTGAAGCCTGAGACCTACTTCTGGTAATTACATTCACTGTGTTAATCTGTTGTTCTAAGTCATTTCCCAGTAAAATAGGCACTCCTATATCATCCAAGACTCCCGTTATACATGTTCCCTGGAAGTCTTTATACTTGATGGAAATTTCTGCCAGTTTAAGTTCAAACTCAGGCCCACTGGTCCCTTTAATATGTTAAGATCGGCCTGGCAAGTACTGGTTTTTCTGTACCAGATGGGGTTTAATTAAAGACATTTCAACCCCTGTGTTCCTCAAGCCTACCAACTCTTCATCATTCATAATTACAGCCTCCATATAATCCCTGTTTAGATCTTCTTTTACCGTCCAGACCTGCAAGACTTTGGCTGGTCTCTCAGGTTGGCTCGCCTCAGCTTGATCAGGGTTATTTGGCTGGTCAGTGACACGGTCTGCCTTTTTCATAAACGTTACAGATTTGGTAGTAGTTGGTGTTCTGGCTTTTCTAACTTTGGACAATGGGATTTTATATGCCCCTGTACTTGGCAGTAATAACAAGTAATCCTTCCCTTTCTGCTTTGTGGAGGAGTGTTCTGCTTTGCAGGGTTGGTTTTAGATGGATCAAACTTTTCTGAGGGGCCCCAAACTCTACTTTTCTTGCTGGGTGTTGGGAATATGAACCCTCAAAAGTCCCCTTCTATTTTATCAAGTAAAGTAGCGGCTTGCTTCACAGTTTTTAGCTTTTTGTCCCTCAGGAACCAACTGAACTATGAGGGAATGCGCTTATAGAACTGTTCCAAGCCTACTAGGTTTTTAAGTTCTACATATGTCTGAACTTTACTTCTTTCAATCCACCTATGCAAGGTTCTATAGACGGTATTAATTTCACCAGGCTTTCTTTTGATTTCCCTAAATGTTTTCCTGCTCTGTTCAGCAGTAAGCTCAAAATGTACTCTCACTCTTTCCTTAAAAAGCAAATAATCTAAGGTTTCCTCCTCTCTCATTTCTGCATAAACTTCACTGAGACTTCCACAAATCTGTGGGCGCAAATGCACCATTCTGGCTTCATCTGGAACTTCCACATCTTTACAAGTTCTCTCAAAGCTAAACAGAAAAGCTTCCACATCATCTCCTTTCGGATATCGTGGAAATCTCTTTCGTTCTCCTGAGGTGATTTCCCCACCATTCTGTGGAACTGGTAACTCTGCTCTCAGCTGTATTTCTCTCATTTTGTAATTAAACATTTCTTTCTCATGTTCTCTGCAGGCTTCTCACTCTCTCTCTCTGGTTTGCCATTCCCCCCGTCTCTTTTTCTGCTTCAGTCTTAGCCTTTTCTTTTTCTGCTTCAATTTTGGCTAATTGAATTTCCTTCTCTTCTCTGCTTCAGTTTTAACCTTTTCTTTTTCTGCCTCAATCCTAGATTTCTCTTTTCTGGCTTCAATTTTAGCCATTTCATAAGTTCTAACTCCTAACTAGGATTTTCCTCACAGGAGGCTTCCCCTGTGCCTCTTTTGTTTTGTGTGGGGCAATTTCTGACAGAGATGTCTGAGGTAAAATTACTCAAAATATTAAAATAGTTTCCTTTTTTTCTATTTAGTATTTATTGTGGGACTAACAGTTGTGAGTTCATTTCATATCACAGCACTGTCACCAATATATCATGATCCCTCTTTGTGTGTGTGCTCAGGGAGAGAGATTGCTTACTGGTTTTCCAGAGTGTTTATTTGGAGTTTTAATTTTCTTCTTCTTAGTCCCCTTTACTTATTTTACCTCAGAAGAAATGAGTCACCAGAGCCTTTTTCAAGTTAACAAACAAGAAACAGAGATTTATTGAAAAATGTTACAAGGATTATTGTCGAAGGCTTTCACGGTCAGAGTTCATTGGTTCTTGTAGGTTATCCAGGCTGTGTGGCCGTGGTCTTGGTATTTTCTTTCCTGACGTTTCGCCAGCAGCTGAGGCAGGCATCTTCAGAGGAGTAACACTGAAGGACAGTGTGTCTCAGTGTCAAGTGTGTAGGAAGAGTAATATATAGTCAGAAAGGGGGGGGGTTGAGCTGAATCATTGTCCTGCAAAAAGTATCAAAGGTAATGTGCTAATCATTGTCCTGTAAGTATCAAGATAATGTGCTAATGAGGGTGTGGTATGTTAATATGGAACCATTGTATCCTGAAGTAATCTGTTAACATGTGAAATCCAAAACTAATCTGCATGGCTATTGTGGACTGTAGTCTTTGTTAGTCTGGAGGTTTTCAGGACAGGAAGCCAAGCCTTATTCATTCTTAAACTCTCTTCTTTTCTGTTAAAGTTGTGCTGATGTTTATGAATTTCAATGGCTTCTCTGTGCAATCGGACAAAATAGTAGGTAGACTTGTCCAGTATATCAGTGTCTTGGAATAAGACCCTGTGTCCTGTTTGGGTCACTCCATGTTCAGCCACTGCTGATTTCTCAGGTTGGCCAAGTCTGCAGTATCTTTCATGTTCTTTTATCCTTGTTTGTATGCTGCGTTGTGTGGTCCCGATGTAAACTTGTCCACAACTGCAAGGTATACGATATACTCCTGCCGAGGTGAGGGGGTCTCTTTTGTCTTTTGCTGATCGTAGCATTTGTTGTATTTTCTTGGTGAGTTTAAACACTGTTTGTAGGTTATGTTTTTTCAAAAGTTTCTCCATCCTATCAGTGACTCCTTTAATAAATGGCAAGAATACCTTTCCTATGGGAGACTGTTTTTCCTGAGTTTTCTGATTTTTGTTTGGTTTAATGGCCCTTCTGATTTCATTTCTGGAATAACCGTTTGCTAGCAGTGCGTGATTTAGATGATTAATTTCTTCCTTGAGAAACTGTGGTTCACAGATCTGTCTTGCACGGTCCATTAATGTTTTGATTATTCCTCTTTTCTGTCGGAGGCGGTGGTTGGAGTTTTTGTGTAAGTAGCAATCTGTGTGAGTTGGTTTCCAGTAGACCTTGTGACCTAATTGAAAGTTTGTTTTACGGATGACAAGGGTATCAAGAAATGGGAGTGTACCCTCAATTTCCTTTTCCATGGTAAACTGAATGTTTGGATGGATATTATTGAGATGGTTTAGAAAGTCCATTAATTTTTCTTCACCATGGTTCCAAATAGTAAGTGTATCATCTACAAACCTGAACCAGACTGTAGGTTTGTAAGGTGCCGATTCTAATGCTGTCTTTTAAAAATATTCCATGTAAAGGTTTGCTATTACTGGACTTAGAGGACTTCCCATAGCTACTCCATCAATCTGTTCATAAAATTCTTTATCCCATAGAAAATAACTTGTTGTCAAACAATGGTGAAAATAGGCTGTTATATCTTCTGCAAAAATCTGGTTAATCAATGAGATTGTGTCTTTTACTGGAACCTTGGTTTGCATGTAGAGATATAACAGCCTATTTTCACCATTGTTTGACAACACGTTATTTTCAATGGGATCAAGAATTTTATGAACAGATTGATGGAGTAGCTATGGGAAGTCCTCTAAGTCCAGTAATAGCAAACTTTTACATGGAATATTTTGAAAAGACAGCATTAGAATCGGTACCTTACAAACCTACAGTCTGGTTCAGGTTCGTAGATGATACATTTACTATTTGGAGCCATGGTGAAAAAAAATTAATCTAAACCATCTCAATAATATCCATCCAAACATTCAGTTTACCATGGAAAAGGAAATTGAGGGTAAACTCCCATTTCTTGATACCCTTGTCATCCGTAAAACAAACTTTCAATTAGGTCACAAGGTCTACCGGAAACCAACTCACACAGATCGCTACTTACACAAAAACTTCAACCCCCCCCCGACAGAAAAGAGGAATAATCAAAACATTAATGGACCGTGCAAGACAGATCTGTGAACCACAGTTTCTCAAGGAAGAAATTAATTCTGATTTTTGTTTGGTTTAATGGCCCTTCTGATTTCATTTCTGGAATAACCGTTTGCTAGCAGTGCGTGATTTAGATGATTAATTTCTTCCTTGAGAAACTGTGGTTCACAGATCTGTGATTTCACATGTTAACAGATCACTTCAGGATACAATGGTTCCATATTAACATACCACACCCTCATTAGCACATTATCTTGATACTTACAGGACAATGATTAGCACATTACCTTTGATACTTTTTGCAGGACAATGATTCAGCTCAAACCCAACCTCCTTCTGACTATATATTACTCTTCCTACACACTTGACACTGAGACACACTGTCCTTCAGTGTTACTCCTCTGAAGATGCCTGCCACAGCTGCTAGCGAAATGTCAGGAAAGAAAATACTAAGACCACGGTCACACAGCCCGGATAACCTACAAGAACCAACTTACAAGGGATAAGCTTGGAGGGAAAACAGTATGTAGGAATAGCATAGAACCAGAGCTATTTTATAAGTTTCCCTTCAGAGAAGGCATAGATCTTAGATGGCTTAGTTGGTACAGAATTACAATTCTTAAATTCAGTTCACAAATTCAGTTTGGTTCCCATAACTTCTTATGTATGTTTCTGAAGCTCACTCAGGGGGATTGCTTAAAGAGCCCCATGGCGCAGAGTGGTAAATTGCAGTACTGCAGTCCAAGCTCTGTTCACGACCTGAGTTCGATCCCAACGGAAGTTGGTTTCAGGTAGTTGGCTCAAGGTTGACTCAGCCTTCCATCCTTCCAAGGTCGATAAAATGAGTACCCAGCTTGCTGGGGGTAAAGGGAAGATGACTGGGGAAGGCACTGGCAAACCACCCCGTAAACAAAGTCTGCTTAGTAAAGGTCGGGATGTGACGTCACCCCATGGGTCAGGAATGACCCGGTGCTTGCACAGGAGACCTTTACCTTTTACCAGGGGGATTATCCTGAATCTTTTCTTCCTCTCTCCCTTAGTAATATCTATCTGTCCAAAAAGATACATTCCGAGGTACTACTCCCCACAAACAGTGACTTGTAGAACTCATTACCACTAGATGTGGTGGTGGCCACTGGCTTAGAAGGATTTTAAAAGAGTTGGAGATGTTTACGAAGGATGGATTTATTAGCCATGATAGCTGAATGGCACTTCCAGAGACAAAATGCCGTGGGTTGTCACATGCTGTGAATAAGTCAGCAGGCTGCCAGTTTGTGGACTTCCTTGTGGCATATTACTGGCCCCTGTTGGAAATAGATGGGCCATTGGCCTGATGCAGCATGGCTTCTTCTCATGTTCATTTTTATCTCACCATTTCCCCCTGTGAACTCAGGGCAGCATATATCATTCCCCTCTTTTTTGTCCTCAGAGCAATTCTGTAAGGTAGTGACTGCAAGAGAATGACTGGCCCCAGGTCACCAAGGAGTTTCATGGCTGAGTGTGGACTTCACTCCTAGTATTGCATCTCTGAGGGACTTGGAAACATTTAGTTTGGAGAAGAGGAGGTTGAGGGGGGATATGATTGCTCTCTTTAAGTATTTGAAGGGCTGTCACTTAGAGGTGGGCAGGGAGCTGTTCTTGTTGGCAGCAGAGGATAGAACTTGCAATAATGGGTTTAAATTGCAGGCGGAGAGATGCCAGCTGGAAATTAGGGGATTTTTTTTACAGTAGTAGTTCAGCAGTGGAATTGGCTGCCTAGGTAGGTGGTGAGCTCCCCTCACTGGCAATCTTCAAGCAGTGGCTGGACAAACATTTGTCAGGGATGCTTTAGGCTAATCCTGCATTGAGCAGGGGTTTGGACTACATGGCCTGTATGGCCCCTTCCAACGCTATGATTCTATGATTACTAATCTGACACTCTGGCCACTACACCACTCTGACTCTAAGGTGTACTATAAAATGTATGACATGGTTGTCATTGCATTGCAGTGCAAGTTTTGCTGCCCATGCAAGCAGCAGCAAGAAGGGAGGGCAGGATCAGTTGTTCATAGTAAGTTGTTCAGGATCAGTTGTTCACAAGCTACAGTAAATGCACATACAATCCATGTATACTGTTCCCTTGATTTTTCTTTATATGTGCATTGAGTAATTCTCAAGTTACATTAATCACATGTACAGCTGAATATGTGATTGTAACCACAGGTATATCCAGGTACTGGTCCCCAGTTTTATTTGCAAAGTTGAATGTACATTGGCTCTTTCTTATGAACAGATGTACTATGAACGGGGCTGATGACATACCATGTGCTGACGTAGTCATAGAGATAGATCATCTCTATGGGAGAGAAGGGAAGGATGGTGGCTTGCTGTTTCCCACTTCAGCCACAAATCTTCTACTTTGTCTAATTTCTAAGGCATGGAGACTCTGAGAGAGAGGAAGGCTACAATGAGAGTATGAATTCTGCTTCCCAAGACAGGTGCTTATGAAAATAACTCTGGTTTTTCATGAGGCATTATCATTTGAGTCAGGCTGTAAGGGCCACTTCTCACATTACAGTTTTTAGGTGTGCCCCTGAGATGGTTCCATTTTTCTTCGAGAGGTGTTGCAGAAAATGGGGGTTCGGGGTGGGGGGAGAGACCCAGAGATCGTTATCAAGAAAAACAGTTTTATTCTAGCTGGTCACCCAGTTGCTCTAGCAAGCAAAAATAACTGGTCCCCGATTATACTGGGGCGAGAACTTTTATTCTATTTCCATGCTCTGACAGGACATGTCAACATTCCACACCTATCTGGTTGTTTTACATAGTCTGGAGCCTAAGAGCTTCAGCGATTCCATCCAGTTATGTTATTGTTCACTCTGACTTCTCCATGACATTTACCCTACTAACTTAGCACACACACACACAGAGAGAGTTATCCTGCCCAGCAACAAGCTATTCCCTTGCTGTCTTAATACATTTCAATACATTTACAGAAAGGAAAAGAGGTTATCACAAATTATTAAATCAAAATACTTAAGTGGATCCTCCACATTCAGAGGAAGTCTATCTTGCTGTCTCAGAAGGAAGATCTTGTGGTGTCTGGGGCAGGGCTTTGTCTGTAGTGATGCTGCTGCTATGGAATATCTTCCCAGCAGAGACCCATCAGGCCACCAAGCAGGCCATTGAAACATTGGTGTTGACCCTGGTGTTTGGAGCTTTTTCCTGGATGGGGGGAGGGTAGTGCTGCTGCATGATCTCATTGGCTTTCAGTTTTATTTTATACTCTTGCCTTAATAGTAGTGACTTGCCCATGATTTACCCATTATCTGGAAATCGCAAGAATAACGAAATCTGTGATGTGATGTAAGATTTTTAAACCCGGAATAAGCTGAATACTCATACTGGTAAAGGTGTATTTTGGCTTTATTTCCAGGTTTACAAAAAATAAATAAATCGGGTCCATTATACCCTACGTGGATTTTTTTAGAAACTCCCGTGGAGACATTTTTAAAGGTAGAGTTCCCAAATTTTCAGGGTAGCTTCAAGGGACTCCCAAGTGCCCAATGCAAGCATTCATCGGAAACTGAGTTTTCCCACATTCTTGGGTGAGGAAGCAGGCAGCCATTATAAAGCATAAAAAGTATTTTTAAAATTCTTCTGGGGGGCATTTTTTAAGGTAGAGTCACAAAATTCACAGAGTAGCTGCAAGGGACTCTCCTTGCATGAACCCCAAAGTTTGGTGAAGATTGGGTCAGGGGGTCAAATTTTATGGGGTCCATAAGGGCTCAACCCCCTCCATAGAGAAGCACTGTAAACTTGACCATGTTTCCATATGGAGGAGGGGGAGACCCCTTCGGGACCCCATGAAATCGGACCCCCTTACCCAATCTTCACCAAACTTTGAGGTTCATGCAAAGAGAGTCCCTTGAAGATACCCTGAAAATATGGGACCTCCAAAAATGCCCCCCTCAGAGCTCATTTTAAAAATCCCCATTGGAAAAAGGCTGGGGAAAGCCGAAAAAAGCTGAATACCTATTCGGCTTATTCAGTGATCGGATATTCCCAGGTTTAGGTATTCGGTAAAACTGAAACCCGAATATTGCCAAAACAGCTAACTTCAGGTTTATTGTCAGTTCTGGTTTATTGATATGCACAACCCTACCTCTCACAGCTTGAAGACAGACAGAAACTCAACAGGCCCAGAGAGATTGTGTTCAAAACTCTGCACTTGATAAACCTCTGCCTGCCAAAGCACTATTTAAACTACTGATTCTCTAAAGGAGGAAGGAAGCTGTCGGTCGCTATTGATGTGAAGGAACTAACACAACACAAAAGACATCCTGCCTCCAGGCTGAGCCTTTATAGCCCCTTTCTTTTTAGCCCATCACTGGTGCAAGGGCTTTTGAGTGGAGAATCTACCTCCAGACCAGTTCATCTTACCTGTTGTTGATTTCAGTAGCTGTTCCGCTAGAAATTAATAGTGAGGTCCTGCCAACTGTGACTATGAATATAATCCAATTCAAACAAAGTTCTGTTAAAAATAATAATAGTTAATGCAGTTCTATAGCTAGAGTGCAGGCTCAATTGTAGAGAATTAAGCCTATAAAAGATGAAGATATTTCAAGAAACCATGAGCTTTGGAATGGAGACTTATGGTGCATTCCTGAGATTGGGGGCTGATTCTCCTTAGGAGGCGGAGTGACCTCACTGCCGGCGTGTGTCTTGTGCTGTGATTAGACAAACTTACGCTGGTGGCGAGGGTAGTTCCGTTGGCGCCTGAGTGCTGTGGAGCCGCGTGCCGCTCCTCTGCCGGCACAGTCTCCCCGTGGCACAGAGAGGCGGCGCCTTGGGGGGGTGTTCCCGGGGAGGGCCGGGGGAAGGAGCCACCGTTAGGTGGCTTCCTGTCCCCTTTCACCTCATAACGCCAGTGCCGAGAACAGAAGGTACAGCCTCGTTGTTCTCTATGGGGTGAAAAGGCCCCATTTAACAGAAAAAAGCAGCGAAAAGGCTTTTTTGTTTGTTTTTCGGCATAGGTGGACTGGTTTTAGGAGGCGGTTCGACTGCACCTTCTCCCCGCCGTTCCCTTACGCCGATTCTCAGGAATGCGCTGTTAGCCTAGCAGGATATACATAAAGCTGATGTAATTTTTCTATCCAAAGGTGGAAATGCAGTCATAAACACAGTCTGCAGATGACTGTGTGGGCAAGCAGCAGTCCCAACTTTCCTTCAGTCCTTTGGTGCATAGTTTCCTCCTTGTCCATTTCTTGAGACCTATTTGCTGTCTTGTTTTCACCTTTATCAGAGGTTACTGCCGCTCTCCTCTTTTCCCTTCATGTGCACAGCACATGGCTCCACACAGCACATGCAACCCACCCAAACATGTTGTGTGGCCTGGGGCCCCACCACCAGTTTGGCAGCTCAGCAGGCATTGGTGGACTCCATGCCTCTGTTTGACTGCAGGCATCAGCTCAGCAGTGTCAGAGTAGCTGGGTGTCAATGAAGAGACACCATGTGGACAGGAATGGCAACTTTTAGACAAGCTACTTAGAGGCATAGATGCCTGGGGTAATTGCCAAGTCAACCATTCTGGCTCCTAAGTTCTCACAAGAGCTCCCATTCTCATGAGACCCCACAAGCACCAACAGGCAAGGAATGGCTTGCCAAGCATTATTTTAAAAGGACTGGAGGGTGACCGAAGAGGACACACTCTGCCTCATTCTGTGGAAGGTAGCCAGTGGTAGCAGAGAGAAGGAGGTAGCTAGTGGCAACATGATCAAGAAGGCCCCAATAACTGGAATTCCTTTCATCAATAAAGGGAAGGGGGAAACAACAAAATTCCAGACTACATGGCACTGTGGGAGATGGCCAACAACTCTCCCAATCATCTGTATGTCAATCTCTAGCTTGTAGCAGGGAACTGCTCCATTCTCCCATTCAAGGCTGGCCTTGGCCTGGGGCTCAGAGAAAAGGACTGAGCTTCATGAAAGGAGAAGGAGCAATTGCTTTGCAAAAGCCACTGATCTCCAAAAGACATTGATGGCTTCCTAAAACAGGGGGAAATATTTGTATTCCTTTGGCAGTTCCTAAGAGGAAGGGGTATTTGGAGGGGCTCCCTTCCAGGTGAAAGCATGCAGTTTTTCCAAACACATGCTATTATCTTCCACTCATTCTCAGTTTTCAGATATAATCTCTGATACCTATGCTGGCAGTGGGTGGGATTTTATGGTATAAAACAACAGCTGTTCATTAAAAAGAATAGCTTGTTACCAGCCCTATACATATTTGTTTTCATGTAAATTCCACTGGATTCAGTGGAATTTATGCATAAGGTTGCAACTGTAATCTATTTCCTTCCTTTCCTCTCTATATTATAATCTAGGAATAGCCATTTACACATATGAGAAGACCATATGTAGTTTCCTAATCTAATTCCATGGAATGAAAAGAACGGAAGCATTGTCATTTATGTGCTACACATTGTGTCCAACTTCTTTTATCAGAATCCTTCAAAGCTTCAGCACATGCAAGTTGTGAACAGAAAAGCAACCAAAGATGGAGAGGTCTTAACCCTTTCCCTCACAGTTTCTCCATTTCAGACCATTCCTCCTATGAAGTTTTGCCTTCCCACCCCTCCCAATGGGACTCAATAAACAGCTAAATGGGTACTTTGAATAATGCCAGGAACAGGGAAGCCATGACAGGGGTAATTTGGAGTGGAGAAATTATGGTTAGGGTGGGAAAAAGTTAAGCACACACACACACACCCTACTGTTTCTCTGCTCAAAAAGTCCCCTTCCGAGGTTACTTTTCTTCAGCTTCTTCCTTCACCCCCACAACCCATCAGAGCACCATTGCATGTACTTGCACATAACATGTAGTTAACCCCAAAGTAGGCTCCTTTTCCAACACAGATTAATCTCCATGTCATAAAATCTAATGTGTGAAGTGGCCCTCAAAATCATATTGCAAAAATAATTCCCATGCTCCAAGTCTCCAGTATTACAGCTGGCAACTGATGTGATGTAAGTGAAGTGTTTTTCCCCTTAAGCAGAAAAGATTTGTCATTAATATGACATGTTAACATTTTAAGATGAAGTACTTCTGTTTCATAAGAGGTATGAATTAGAATTGGGGAGGGAAGCCCACATCTTTTTTTAATTGTAGCAGGTCAGCAATCTGATTAAGCTGATTATTTCATTAAACCAAAAGCAAAAGCTACAGTAGATTGGTTTAGAACACTGACAGAAACCAAAGAAAGCAATGACATACTTTAAGAGTCAAGTCATTTGCATATTTTACCATGGGCTTGAATAGCAACTCCCGTGTAGTTTTCTGATATTTCCATAGTAAATCCAGCCATTACAAATAATTGGGAGCATTTTCCCATTGTATATGACTACAGAATCCAAGATGTGATAAACAATGGCTTTCTTGATCCATCAACAGCCATGTGTGTCTGTTTTAGGGTTTAGATGGCGGCATGTTAGAGAATCATGGGGCTCGAGGGGTAAAGATGGCATCTGGAGAGCAGAAAAGTGGAAGATGTTGCAGATAAGGAAATCTCCCCTTTTGCAGAAGAAGGCCAGTATGTTCAAATAACAAAATTTAAAAGCAGTGAAAGTGTCTCCTAAAGGATTAGTGTCACACTTAGACCTGGTTTATATGTACAGGAAAAGGAGGTGGGAATGGTCCTGGGGGTGATAATATGAATTGGACCAGTTTAGACTGCATATGGTACAGTCCTGCTTCAGAGCTTTCCTTACATGAAAAACAGCCTCTATGCAAATATAAAACTAGCTGTTTTTTGGTTTGCTGGGAGTTTTTGAGTGCGATTCCAAAATGTGACTGTCCATCTGCAGTCTGAAGTGCTGCAGACCATTCTACTACACCATTCTCCTGATGTGTTAAGGAGACCTTTGGGGGGTGTTTATTTATTTATAGTCCACCTTTCTCACTGCAACTCAAGGCAGATTTGTACAATGTAAGTCAATGTGATCAACAGGATGAGGCATCTAACAAGCAATACTGTAGGGCTAGGGTTACAAAAATTTGAAACAAAGCAAAAAGCATTAGACATGGTATGTCAAACAATGCAAAAAAAAAAAGGTACTCCTAAAGTAGAGAACAACAAACAGATAACACATGCCATATACAGTGGTGCTGGTTGCCAGGTGCCTCTTTGCCACTACTGCCAAGTGCTAGTGTACTGAAAGATTGATCAAAACACAGGAAATAAGTGAACTCCCTGACAGTCAGGCACACTAACAGGAATGGTGACCATTTTGCTGATTTTCTGTACCTTTTAAGAGCAGCCACCGGTGGGGGTTTTTTTTTGGGTGGAGCCTGAGGAGGGCAGGGTTTGGGGAGGGGAGGGACTTCAGTACCATAGAGTCCAATTGCCAAAGCAGCCATTTTCTCCAGGTGAACTAATCTCTATCAGCTGGAGGTCAGTTTTAATAGCAGGATATCTCCTGCTATTAAAAAAAAGCAGGAGGTTATTGAATTCATGGTGGGTCACTGTACATAGCTTTGGTTAGTTACAAACAGGACAAGCCTGCTCTAGTGACTCCCATGCAGTCAGTGAGGGTTATGGGGGTGGGGGGAACTGTACCACCAGTTGACACAGGTTCACAAAAAGGGCAAGGCATTAGGGGCTGTGATCTCTGTCCTGAGAGCACTGGGTATGTTACCCTGAATAAAAACTATTGATCTTCGGTGCAAGGACATTTGACACTTAACATGGAGAGCTCAGGGACTGGAGGTTCATTATCATTTGTGGATTTGTGATTCAGCAGTAAATCTTGTATCCTGCTTGAGATGAAACCTTCAATGAGAACTTCATTTGAATGAGAATAAGTTGCCACTGAGCATCTGTGTTCACATTTCAACTCAGTGCTGTGTTGTGAGAACAGCAGAAAAGCCTAAGTCCCTTCCTCTTCTCAACGAGGAATAATTTATTAATTATAGATCCAAGGCCAAACCTTATATTTGGACCATAAAGCAAAAGCTTTTCTCTTAAGCTACCTTTCAGAATGCAAAGTATCCTTGTGTAGGTAAAGCAACAACAAAGCACTCCCTAAAGCTGTCTATATGGGCTAGATTTTGCTCCTGGCATCTAGTTGCCTGTCCCTGTGTTACATCTGACATTTGATGAATGTTGGCATTCACATATAAAAAACTGACAGTCTTGGATGGATTTTGTGACTATACAAAAATAGAAATACATTTCCCCAGTTGTTGTTTTTTAACAAACACAAGTGAATGCAACTGTAATCCCTTTATTTAACCATTAACATTCACCAATGTATCTGACTTTTCACATTTTTGCAAAATGCATATGGAATTGTCAGCTTTCCCAAAGGAACATTAACAGTCACCTTGTATGGACATTCGGCTAGAACATCCAGCCAGCCATCCTGAATCAAAGCACTGAAAACCTTCAGTAAAATGGCTTCCATTTGACAATTATAATGTAGTGCTATAATGAGGCATTTTTTCACTGTTGGAAAAGTGAGTCATATGCCACTGTAAGCTTAAGCACCCTTAGTTAGAAGTGTTCCATTTTGCTCAATGAAACCTTCTGCTGATTACTTACTGCTGAGTAAATGTGTTTAGGATGGAGTTGGCCTAAATCTAAAGACTGGTTCTTGTGTACTTTTCGGCTTTTCCTCCCAATCATTGAAATTGTCCCACAAGTGCCTTTTAACCAGTGCACAGGAGTCTGTTAAATTTTCAGTGGCCTTCATGCACTGTTCACCAGCATAAACTGGAGGGAGGCAAAAATACTATAGTTTGGGTGTGAGAAATGCCATGCCTCCATTTGCTTCTTTTGCTGGCTAATCTACTTCTGCATAAAGGCATGCACTGATTTTGAAGCAGTTTTACAATCCCACCTATATTATCATCAAAACTGAGACAAAAGATGTTGTGGCCTTTACTGAAAAGTGGCATGAGGAGAGTGATAGCCATATTTCTGATGGAATAAACAGCCCTGGTTTAATGGATGATCCCTCCAAGTACACTGGAATTGTCCAGCAAAAGAGCCCACAGTCTCCTAAAGTTAAGCAGGAGTCCAGAGGCATCTGAAAGACAAGACAACAATTTTTCTAGCAAAAGCTTTCGTGAATCAGAATTTACTGCATCTGATGAAGTGAGTTAAGGCTCGGGAAAGCTTGTGTTGGAATAAATAAATGTTGGTAGTCTTCAAGGTGTCACTGGGTTTCTGTGTAATTTTTGCTGCAACTAACATGGCTACCCCTCTGCAATTATTATCATATAAATTCTTAGAAATGTTTATAAATCCTTCTTAGCCTCACCAAGGTGGCTACAGCATGTACCTTCAGTCCATACCCAGGGATTAACACTGGCAGAAATTTTGAAGCCATGAAAACAGCCTCCCCACCCCCACACATTGTTTCAGAAAAAAAAACTTTTTGTGAGAAAATTGAATTATATGCAATACTTCTATCAAGCCTAAACCCATTTTGCTGCATTAGAATGCATCATGTATAACTTGGTTAGCATATTATTAATTGGCTTATTATTTAATTGGCATGGGGGCAAACATACCAGAGTCTGGGCACCGCTGGCCCCTGCCACTGGCATGGGGGGTGTTCCTGGGGGCATTCCTGGGGTTGGAGCTGCCTTTAGGCAGCTTCCACAGCCCTTTCACCCCAGGAATGCCCCCTTGAGCTGCATTTTCAATGGGACATTTCCCCCTGTTTTCAATGGGGCATCCCCCCTTTTTTTCTCTATTTTATTTTTTTAAATGCTTTTTTAGGCTTCACGGTGGCCCTGAAACCTCTGAGGAGGCACCCAGACTCTGACGTGTTTGCCTCTGCACTGGCAATAGGTGCTACCTTATGCACTTACACTGGCACAGGGTCACACCAGCTCCAAAGAAGCTTCACCTCCCCCTTCAGGAATGGGCTGCCCATCTTTAAAAGAATTTCACTAGTGTGTGTGTGTGTGGGCACTCCCTGAATCCCACAATTTTCCACTGGGTTATAATAATAATTTATTAATACGGTCACTGACCAGCAGAAAAAACAACAACAGCCATAACAGGTAATAAGAAAACCACAACAACAGCTACTACTGCTACTACAAATAATCTAAGACTAAAAAGTACAGTTTTCCATTGAAAAGATCCTTGTGAAAAAAGGATTTTCTGGATTTTTTCCAGGTTTTTTTCTGGACTTTCACATTTGTCTCCATACCTTATGACCTTTGTATAAACTTTTTTAAAAGAGAAAGAAGAAAGCTCCTGAAACTGACAATTGACAAAATGTCAGGTTGACAAAAGGGTAACAAAGTGTGTCATATGTTACAAACAATATACCATAGGGTCCTTTATCATCTGTGAAACCATATTGTTGCCAAACCAAACAACATTTTTTGTCTGTTTTTCTTGCAATTAACAATTTTGCCTTTAGCTGTTAAAGAAAAGGCCCCAGCCAGTCGGAAGGCTGACCTGGAATATTTTATCAAGACCTGGGCCCCTTTCAGATTACCATTCTAAACCAGATGTCATCCATTGTTGGCCCATTTCCAAGTAAAGAGATACAGAAACGGGTGTTTCATACAGCTGACTTCAATCCGTCTATGAGCCATCTCTAAAGCACTCTGAAGTGCAAATCTCAGAATGTTTTTAAAAAGCTAAAAAAGAACATGCTGCAGAAAAAGGCAGGGGGGAGGGTGGTCCTTTGAGAAGGGCTCCAGACATTTTAAACAGCACATTGCGGTGATTCAGAAGCGCAAGGAAAAACTGAAAACCAGCGCAAGCAGTTTTCATAAAAATTGGCTGAGCCCCAGGATGCCAATGGGATACAAGTGGCTTTGTCTGAAAAGGTTTTAAAAAAATTAGCAGCCAGGAACCAAAATGGTTGTGTCTGAAATGACACAGAAAATCCGTTAGCAACCAGCTGCTAAAATGGATTATTAGGGCAGTTTGAAAGGGGCTTGATTAAAAAAGCAGGGAGTGTGGATTTTTCTCATTTTTGTCCTCTATGGGGTTTTTTTTTTGGGGGGGGGGTGTACAGCACCAGGCAAGACCTGTTGACCAGGGAGGGAGAGTTACCATTGTCAATTGAGCTTCCATCATCCTTAGCAGGTGCTCCATTTCTCAGAGTCTGGCTTTCAAGTGTATATACCTGGCATTACAGTCTTCTGAATGACTGAGGATTTTGTTGGTGTACTGTCCACTTACCCCACTGGCCAACAGTCTCTCTACCTGGGCTCATGATGGTCTCAGGTTTGGTACTGAGATCCCTGAGGCTAGTTGCTGTTGACAACTTCAATAAATGTGCTGAGGTATATTGACTGAAGTGGTCCAGGACTTCAAGACTGCCATGACAGCTGTGGGGCTGTCAAAAATACAGCATGAGCCCCATGCATGTGGCTGATCTGTTGTTCAGTAGTGGAACTGGATTATATGGGTCAGTGAAGTCTTTACAGCTCTTTTGTCATTAACTTAATATTACCTGATAAGGTTTAGACCAATAGCATCTTGTATCATATATGTGGTAGTATGGTGGTAGGCATTTCCCGACTGCCTTCTGAAAGTGTATTGCTGCCAGTACTGGCTCTTCTGTTGAAACTTTGGTATTATCTGGAATGTGGAGATAGCCTAAGTGGTTGACAATGATCACACCTAAGCATTCACTTTGCTCCTGTAGACCTTAGGTACCTTGATTTACTGAGGAGCTAAGGGCAATGGATCACAGGGGTACTTGGAGCACAAGTGGAGGGGGAAAAACTCACAATGATCATGACTGGTCACAGGTTAGAGCTTGTCTTTGGACCTACTCTGTGGCAGTGAGGTGTCATTTTGTGCATCTCCACAAAGCTGTCCAGTGGAGCTGTTCTGAGAAGTCAGGGGGCTATTAAAAGATTTAGACTCAGAATATTCTGTAGCTCTCTGGGACATTTTTGAAAGCCATTTTGCAGATAAAAGTTGATCACATTCACCAGGACTTTGAGTCTGTTATTGTGACAATACCATTACAAAATGTTATCATTGTTCCATCAAATCACAATTGTTTGGATGAATTTCAGTAATTGTAGCCTGAGAATGCGGGCATTTTGCTTAAAGAAGCCTTCCAACTTCCTCCATGCTTTCTCTTCTCCCTCCACCCCCATTTATAAAAATTAGCTAAGAAAAACTAGCATGTTGGGTTCAAGATGACTAAAAGCATCAGTGGAAGGAGCAATTCCAAGGAGGCCCTCCTGAAAAAAACCCTCTCATGATGTCAAAAAGCTGAAAAACGAACACCATGTTGCTAACACCTTTCTTGAGCAAGGTGCATGAGCAAGTGGTGGCTGGACATCTTCAGGTTTTCTTGGAGATAACTGATGAAGCCATGTTTCAGTCTGCTTTGGGTCAGGTTTTGGAGCTGAAACTGCCTTGATTGTCTTGTGACTTACTCTGGGAGAGGGACAGGAAAAGTGTGTTCCTGCTGATTCTGCTAGATCTCTTGGCAGCCTTTGATACTGTCAACCATGGCATTCTTCTGTGCCCAGTTAGCAAAGATGGAGATTGGGGGCACCATTCTCTGCTGGTTACAATCCTATCTTGCTGATCAGTACAAGAAGATGGTACTGGGGGATAACAGCTCAACCCCACAGCACATGCGCTGTGGGCCCCCAGGTTCTATCTTATCTACTGTGCTTTTTATCATCTACATGAAACTTATGGGTGAGGTCATCTGGACACTTGGAGTGAGGTATCGCCAGTTTGTGAATGACACCCAGCTTTATTTCTCTTTTTCATCTGATTCAGGTGAGGTGGTGGATGTTCTGAATCCTTGCCTGGAGACGGTAAATGGCTGGATGGGGGTCAACAAACCGAAGCTCAGTCCAGATAAGATAGAGGTGCTGTTGGTCAACAAACAGGGCCAATCAGGAGTTGAGGAGTTGGTCTGTCCAAGATGGGGTTGCACTCCACCTAAAGGAGCAGGTTTGCAGTTGGGGGCTGCAAGAATAATATATCTGGTTAGTCTGTAGCACCTTCCACCATCTTTGGCTGGGGAACCAGCTGTGTCCTGACCTTGAGTGTTGTGCTATGGCCACATTTCTCCATGCACTGATCACATCCAGGTTGGAGTATGTATGACTTGCCTTCAAGACAATTTGGAAGCTACAAATGATACAGAATGCTGCAACAAGATTGGTTACTGGGGTAGCTGATACAGAACATATCATGCCTATTGTGAAACAATGTAACGGGCTGCCAATTTGCTTCTGGGTACAAATTCAAGATGCTGGTGTTCGTCCTTAAAACCCTAAATGGCTTTGGACCAGGATGTCTGAATGCTGTCCTGCTTCCATATTTCCTGTTCATCAATTAAGATCTGTATCATAGGTCCTGCTTGTTCTTCTGTCTGTGGTGGAAGCAAGACTTGACCCTACAAGAAGTAGGGCTTTCCCAGTTATGGCATCCCAACCTTGGAATGTCCACCTGTAATGTTCCTGACATTGGACTTGATGAGCTTTAAGTCTTTTTGTTTGTTTGTTTGTTTGTTTGTTCCTCAAGGCATTTTAGGTGAATGGTTAGTTGGGCTTGGTTTAATTGTGCCAGTATTATTTGGAGACTTATTGCCAATTTGGGTAGAATAGTACTTTTATATCTTTTTTAAAACTCTTCTGTTCTATAATAAATCTTGCCACTTTGCTTTGTATATTTGTATGATTGCATGATTGCTCTTATCTGGTTATAATTATTTTACTATAGCTATGTTTATTGGTGGTCTTGTGGTGGGATGGATGTTTTTTGATACATTGTATATTTGTATTTGATATATTGTGAGCTGCCCAAGAGTCATTGTGCTAAGTGGCAGGATATATTTTTAAAATAAATAAACACATAAATAATGAAGTTAAGCACCTTGTCAATTTTTTTCAATGGGTTTGTTAAGCTTGTGCTTAAATATCCTCTTTGAAACGGATGGAACTTCAAGGCACAAAACTGGTCTGGATTGTGCCAATTAATTTTTAAAAGAATTAACCATACCTGCTTATCATTCTTCTGTACTGTTTGATTCTCTTGATATTTCTATTGTTTGATGAGTCACTTGGTTGCTGTCCCTTCATTCTGTCGTCCTCCATGCTATTTCCTAGCTATATTCTGAACCCTATTTATGTAGTAACATTCAAATAGTAGTAGTTACCAAACAGCAATGGATGTGTTATTTGGGGGTGGAAAATAACATGCTTTCTGGTATAAAATACTGCAATTTAAAAGCTCTGAATGTGAACTATCCCCCACCACACACAAAATAAATTTGGAAGAAAGATTGACAACAATTGTGGTATGAATGTATATGTATTATGAGCCTCTCCACCCAAAATCTTAGGTAGATAACCTTGGTTTTTCCCTTCCACAAATGTTAACTACACATTAGAACATGGGGATGGATTCTGTGCTTTTGGTATTGGGAAGGAAACAGACTCCTCTCACTGCCATTCTTGCTTGCATTTGATATGCTTTTCCAGGTATTAGAACCAATGTATAGCAGATCCATTGCTCCAGAGGCAAGCCACAAGTGTGAATGAGTTTTAATATCAGAAAGTGACCCAATCAGAAAGCAGCCTTCCTCCCCAAATGAATACTAAACCATGGGGAATCCATATAGTTGGGCTGTGATAACTAGCACACAGCTTATGGGCAAATCTAACTGGTGCAAGACACAACATTCTTTTCATCCATATCTGAAGAGCTGCACAGCCCACTGCATGGAGGAAGGGGGTATCAATTAAAGCAACCCTGCAAGCCCTTTGTACCCATCATAGCTGTAAGCATCAATGGCACATGGCAGTGCCGTTGCACTGCCAAATTCACAGCATGTTCCACCAATCAGCCACACCCACCATATTGTGCCTTTACCATGCCCTGGTAAAGGGGTATTTGGCTTTATTTCAGGGAAAATTCAGGCCCATTTTAGTCTTTTTTTTTTTTCAAAGCTCCTGTGGAGACATTTTTGGAGGTAGAGTTCCAAAATTTTCGGGGTAGCTTCAAGAGACTCTCCTTGCATGAGCCCCGAAGTTTGGTGAAGATTGGGTCAGGGGTCCAATTTAATGGAGTCCTGAATGTGTAAATTTTACCATGCCAGCCCGATGAGCTCCATCTCCAGGATCATTTTGGCAGTTGCCCTGGGGGGGGGGGATGTGGCAGGTTGGGGGAGGGGCAGCTGTCTTCAATAGAGGCCAGGACAGCCCAGCCTACCAATAACATTTAAAGTTATTTAACTATTTGGAAATCAATATCTTTTGCTCTTTTTAAGGCCTAACAGAAGCCTAATTGGTAAGAAACTGCAGCCCTACAGTTATGGTTCAAAATCAAGGAAAATGTAAACCAACAAGCTCCTAACAGGCCCTTATTAAAGCTAGTGTCTCTAAAATGGCTGAACAACGAGAAACCTTCCAAGAGAGTGTGCTAGACTCAATAAATCCACCAAAATGTTATGCAGACCAGAGAACACAAGAACACACCGAACTGCCTAACCATAAAAAAACCTCTCTAAAGTCAACAATGGGAATGATGATGAGAACCTAAACAAAGCAGTGCCCCCCCCCAAAAAAATAATCAAACCACCCCTCCTTTCAGGTAAAAGCCAGCAAGATCTGAAGTAGAGAAAACCCCAAAATTCAAACAGTGCAACTTTGAATCAGCAAGCAGTGGAGAAATGGAAGCAAGCCCCCCTCCCAATAATCAAATCATCCTCTCAAACTAGCAACCCCACCAAACAACCAACAGGCCAAGGCAGGCTGTCTTCTAGCAAAATTTACAAAATAAGCCCCACATAAGCTAGTTTAAAAGGAAAACAATGATATATCAAACCCTTTGATGTCTTCTCCTTCAGGCAGCAGGCAAGAAGGAATCCAACCCAAGCAGCAGGTTGTAATCCAACAGGTCAGGATGAGGCACCAGGATCCAAGAATGCAAAGGGAGAATCTGGCAGGAGTTAAAGCCAAGCTTTGCCACCAAACTCTCTCAAATCTCTGTGAGGAATGTCCTGGTCTGGGAACCAGACCTGCTTGTATAGTCTTTGGCCAAGCACAGAAAAGTTTGAAAATAATTCCAGCCAAGAAATACCTTCTGTGATTAGTCAAAGAACACTGTTCTTCCTTACCTGGATTCCTATTGGCCACTGAGAATTCCTGGCCCTCCTCCCTCCCCTCTCTAGGTTGTCCTCTGTTGCAATCCAGGTAGACTGCACCAACTGGCCTCGCAGCAATGCAAAATGCATTGCTTCCATTGATCATATGGGAAAGCTCCAGTGAGCCTTCCCATTGGCCACTCCCAGATGACTGCTCCTTCCCTCCTGCTGTCCTGGAAACCAGCCAGGGCCAGGAATACGAAGAAAGGAGACAGCTCTCCTTTAAACACAACAAGGGCCACGAAATGGAGAATCCGTAGAAGCCAAATAGCCGAAACCCGAAAAAAGCTAAATAAGTATTCAGCTTTTCGGGAATCACCTAATCGGCTTCAGGCAGATTCCCAAGTTTTGGTATTCGGCTGAAATGAAACTCGAATATTGCCAAAACTGCTAATTTTGTGTTTATTTTTGGTTTGGGTTTATCGATATGCTCAGCCCTAATGAGCAAATGTCATTCATGTAGGAAACAGGCGGAGCAAAGTACTTGGAGCTCATTCTTTTGGTGTAAAGGAATTGCTAAATGGTAATTAGCAAATATGTGGCATTTTGTATCTTTACCTTCTAAAGGCAACATTTGATGTATCATGGGTGTGAAATGTGAGAGCAAAGGTGGTTAAACATGGTTAAATATGTTCAAGCAATTGTGTAAGTTCCTCCACAAAGGACTAGGCATGGGGTTGCAACAAGGTGTGACTGTTAAGGGGCCCCTACACTTATTTCAGTCCCTGAAAAAGAAGCATGGATTATCAAGGTCCTCAGTGACAGAGAACCTGAACCGTAGGCTTCCCTTTTAGTGTGTGATGGCTCACTGTTTATGATTTTGTTATGAAAACAGTAATTAAGAAGAATACAGAGAACCTGTGTTCCTGCAGAAGCAGCTAGGTTCAATCCCTGCCATTCCCAGCTAAGCAATCTTGGATAGGTATAGGGAAAGACCTTTTCTCTGCCTGAGACCCTGGGAAGCTGCTGCCAGTTAGAGCACTGAACTAGATGGGAGCCCCACTGAACTCAGTGCGATTTACCTCTGAGAAAAACCACACCCAAGCTGTAAGGATGTGTAAGACATGTCCTATTGCACTCTGCAAAATTCATTGTTGAGGAAAGTTGTGCTGGATCAGGTTGCATGTTCTACAGAGTGTTCCTTTCTATATGGAGGCTTTTCAAGAGATGCTCTTAAAAATGGTATCCATGAGATCTCTTAAAAATGGTACCATGAGATCAAACCAACAACCCTGGATTGTTTAAAAATATCGATACTTGACATCTAAGAGCTTGGCTGCAGCTTAGGCTGCTTTTACAAAAGGCATTAGATCATTTATTTGTATTTCCTGTGTCTGCATGATGAGCCTTAGAGGCCTGCATGATTTATGTTCCATTAATGGCTTCATACTCTTAGCAATACCATACCCACCATTGTTTAGCGTAGAGAAGGCCATGCACACACCCATGGATGGTGTGGGACCCAGATGGTCTGCTTCCCTGCTGAACAAAAGGGGAAAAATAATGGCAATCACTGTCCATCTTTAAGGCCACATCTGTTCAAAAGCATGTTCACTAGATCGCTTACATTAAACCATCAAATTTCTAGACACAACTGTTTAAATGTTTTTAAAATGGCTGGATCCCATGTTATCTGCCAAGCTGAATATATTCACAGATTCAAAGATAAAATGGCATTCTTGGCTTTGTGTGTGAAAAGTGATTTTTAAAGGTAAAGAGGTGAATCCCATCAAGCATCTGGGAAGACAAAGAGGTACCTTATCTAAGCATCTTTGATTCAGCACCTTTCATTTTACGCAGCTGACTGTACATTTAGGTTGTTTGATTTTTATTGATACCTTCCAGTTAACTTTGAAGAGCCAATCCAGCACTCTGGGCATCAAAGTATTCTTTTACAAGGAGTGGGGGGAAATAGCTATCAGAACAGCATTTCCTCAATTCTCACAAATCACTTTTCAAAAGATGACTCCCTGCTTTACTCCACTTGCTCGTTCAGCCCAGTTCTTTTAGGCAGTCATCTCCAAACACAGATTGATGTGGGGGTGGAAGAGGAGAGATGCAATTGGCTTACTGAGCCAAAAAATACATATTTGTTCTCTGTCTCTGTTCTTCTTGGACAGCTCACATGGGAAGGATTTGAGCAATATAACAAATGAAATTCAAATTAAGTTTTCCAAATGCCATTATAATAGGACTGGAAAATGCTGCATGGAGAACTGCAGGAGGAAAGCTGAGTTTGTTGCACCATGGAAATTAATTTATTTAAATATCTCTAAAGCCACTGCATGACTGATGGCTCAAACCTGTCTTTAAAAAATTTTTTTGAAGAAACTTCAATTCCAAAGCAGTTCTGGCGGTAAATATGTTGGTGCATGGCAATATTTTCCATGCACACCTTAAATGATGTACTAGGAAAAGGTAACAAGAATAGAATTACAAAATATTCTTTTCTAGATGACTAAATAGCAGTGAAGTATCTTAATTGAAGATTTATTGTACGCTAATTTCAGGGCAGGGTGTTTAACACATAATTTCACAGATAAAAACAGGCACAATTTTGTATAGTTGAAACACCAATCTCATCAAGGGTCACTGTCTGAGCCTCCATTATACACAGAGATAATCTTGCTTTCTCTCACACACATACACATATATCTTTAAGACTGTTAAAGAAGAGCCTGTGTGGTGGACTAGTTAGAGTGTCAGATTAGAATCTGGGAGACCCAGGTTTGAATCCCTATTGTGCCACGGAAACTTGCTATGTGACCTTAGGCCAGTCAATCACTCTCAGCCTAACCTGCCTCACAGGGCTGTTGTGAGAAAAATTGTGAAGATAATGTAAGCCATTTTGGGTTCCCATTGGGGAGAGAGGTGAAGTATAATTGAAACAGATAAACTCCTAGTGAGGACAGAGAGATGGTTGATCATGAAAGAAAGAGCAAAATGAAGAAGGAAACAAGTGTGGAAAAGAGGAAGAGAAATTAAGAAAAAGACAATGAAAGGTTTTATTGTTATCATCATCACCATCATCATTATTATTGTGCTTCAAAAAGTAACAGGGCTGTCCCTTTGGAAGATCTGACTGTGCAGACAAAACTATGGAGCTGGGAGGAAGGAAGAGAGGAATCATAGACTGCTGGAGATAACAACCTTATTAGGCGGCTGCATTCTGGCAATGACTATAGCTTGTCGAGGCTGGTCTTGCCTTGCTCCAGTGCTGGCTTGGCTGAAGGGTTTAGCAGGATATGATCAGCAAATGGTTTCCCTCAGCCTCTTAGTTAATGTTTCAGAGTCAGAGGTCATTTATGCATGGGTACTTGGACTCGCGCTCGCCCCGTCTGACTCGGTTGGTCCTTGGAGTTCTGCATGAGTTTTCCGTCCATTAGAAATGACCTCGCAATGTCTGGGTCTTCCCATTCCTCTGTTAACCTGACTCTTCCCTTTCCCCTGAGCTCAGCCAGGCTGAAATCTCTGTGCAGAAGGAAAAGCAGGGGAAAACAAAAGCTGGGCTTCTCTCACAGCCAATCACAAAGCAGCCTGTAAAGAGGCGGGGATTCAAATACTTCCTGCTTTCTCTGAGCTCTTTCTGAGCAAAAGAAAGGCTTTTTAAAACGGAGGCTTGTATTTCCCCACTTTCTTTCAGATTGCTCCGTGTTTTGTCCTTAAAATGCTTTTTTATGCAGCAATTGGGTTTGTGGGGGGGATCTTCTCTCACACTGAGCACTGCAAGTAAGCCAGTTACAAAGCAGCATTTAAAGGGGCAGGACTTGATTTGCGTTTGGAGACTGCTGGTGTATAGATTCCCAACAGGAAAGTGCGGGTCCAGCCAGCAGCGAACCTCAGATAAAACTCCCATGCATAAATGACCAGAAAGTCCAGTCCAGCAGAATCAGAGCAACTCCTGTTTACTTTGCTCTGCCTTGCCATAGCCTCTAGTGGCTGCAGTGCAGAGCTGCATTCGAATTTTAAAGAATTCGAAGCTCATTCCATGAATGCAGCATGATCATGGTTTCAGAGTCCCTTCAGCTGACTTGGGCCCCTGGAATTTTGCCCCCCCAGTCCCCCCTCCCAGTGTTCTTGCTTCCAAGCATACCATCTGGAAAAAATGGTGCATGTTTTTCTACCCTTGCAAGCTGGATCCCCCCTCCCAACATCGACACAATTTTTCCATTGTCATCCCCTGATGTTTGCCATTTTCCCAGCATTGGGAGGGCTGTCATTGGGAGGGCATGACACAGAGGACTTAAAACAAATTAGTAATGGTTCTTTTGGCTATAGCATTCCAAGGATCTATTGCCACTCCTCTATTTCAAATGTTAATAGAACCATTGTAGCTCTGAAGTATACACATGACGAAAAGAGTGAAAAGGGGGATGGTAGCTATGACGCCATACCCTCAAAAGCCAATGTGGGATCATGTCACTGTAGAGTACCTGTGGAAGCAGAAAGACATCAGAAAATGCACAGAAAACTCTCATGGGTGGAAACTCCATTGCCAATGTGAATGCACTGTGGAGAATCTTCAGCATATGGATGCAGCCTCAGTTTCTATTTTTCAGTCATCCCCCCAGCTCCCTCTGCAGCTCCCTTCTTCAATTATCCCTTCTTTTCTTCTTTGCACTCACTCCCCTCTGTCTCTCTCTGTTTCTTTCTCATCCATCTCTCCCCCCTCCCATTTTTTTCCTATTTTCCTACCCACTCATGCTCCATGTCTCAGACCTGATTTACACAAGACGTACCTGTGGGACTTCGTGCTTGCACAGTGTCTCATGTAAGCTGGATATAAATTAAGCAGTGGCATGAGTTTAAGTAGCACACCAGTGCAATGCCTGCCCAGGCTTTGGACCCCTGGCATGCTAGTTTAGCGCACTGCTGCTTTGCTCTGACAGCAGCCCAATGGGATTCTGTGTGAGTACAAAGCCCTATGGGATGAGTTCTTGTGCCTCACCAGTGTATCGTTTCAATCAGACCTCAGTTTTTCTTCCCTCAGTCTCTCTTTTTGCTTTTCCATGTCCTCAACTTTTTAAAAAACTACACAAGTTGTACACAACAGAATGGCTGGCTGGCTAGCTGCAGCAAGCTGGAAAAACTAGCATCAAGTCCACTGTGTACCTCAGAATCCATTGAGAAAAAGATGAACAATATAGAGGGAGCAATGCTAGATTCCTCCTGCTATCTTCACTCCTGCTAGATATTCCCATAAAACTGGGGAGGGGGACACAGCTGCTAATACTATTTGGAATTCCCCCGAGGGGTGGCAAATATATAGGGAAGAAGCTGCAGGCGCACCACAGGGCTCATTGGGAGGACTGTTCTAAAGAAACTAGCTCACCAGTGATATTAGCAAGGATATATTTAGCTGCATGAAAACTAATGAAGAACCATTAATTGAACCATGATTCCATATTCCAGTTGTGCATAGAAACAATTATAAACATGGAGTCCTGAAAATTTCACCCCTATTTCACAGCCCTTGATATGAATCAGAAAGCAAAGTTTTGATTTATTAACGTCAGCCACGCCACTTCCCAGACAAAAGAATTAGATTGAAAAAGAGAGTTGGGATTAGTGCTCCAAGAGATGTTCTAAAAGCCTTTGGATACTTGTTAATATCATGCTTCTCAATGTGAGCCTCTAAAGAAATAAAAAATGTTGCATGATGTTAAAAAATGGGGTAAAAATGGGATAAAAATGGGGTAAAAAACGTGGAAAGCTATGGTGACCTTCAGAAATGATCTCACCCAGGAAAGTGGAGCTTTTCAACAGCTTGTACCAATTTGGGTTTTTGCAGGATGGGGATGAGAGTATGCGGTACATGTGTAAGAGAGAGACCATTTGACTTCAAAAACATTTTAGGGGTATTTACTGCCATCTTTTGTTATATGCTATAAGGTTTACCTCAGGCTCTTGTAACTTGTAATGCACCAAGTTAAAAGTGCCTACAGACTATGAATTGTGGCCTAACAGATGTTTATTTGATTTATATTTAGAAGAAAAAGAAGAGTTGGTTTTTATATGCTGACTTTCTCTACCACTTAAGGAAGAATCAAACCGGCTTACAATCACCTTCCCTTCCTCTCTCCACAACAGTCACCCTGGGAGGTAGGTGGGGCTGAGAGAGCTCTAAAAGAGCTGTGACTAGCCCAAAGTCACCCAGCTGGCTTCATGTGTAGGAGTGGGTAAACAAATCCAGTTGACCATTTTAGCCTCCGCTGCTCATGTGGAGGAGTGGGGAATCAAACGCGGTTCTCCAGATCAGAGTCCACTTCTCAAACCACCACTCTTAACCACTATACCACATTGGCTCTCTAAAAATATTTAGATATTTTAATGACATTTTTCTCTCTGATGGAGATCCAAATGGCTTATAACAACATTCTCTTCCCTCCTCCTTCATGTTATCCTCAAAACAACAAACCTGTGAGGTAGGTTAGGCTGAGAGGGTGTCACTTGTAGAAACTCCCCGAGCAATCTTCCATGGCCTAGTAGGGCTTTGAGCCAGATCCTAGTCTAACACTCTAACTATTACACCACACTGGCTTTTAACCATTCTTCCTCCACTCAACTTTTAAACCAGGGGTTGTGAAGGGAGGCTTGTAAGGCCTTTGGGAAGTTGCCAGGCATGGATGGCAGCTGGAGGTGCTACAAGTCCCATCTACCATGCCAAACCACCATACACCCCTCTCCGATGAACCAGGAAAGTGCTTAATGGAAACTCCATCTTAAGAGGCAGTATAGTTCTGAGTGACACTGTGGACAGAGAATAGTGGAGCTTGTAACCTTGGAAGCATTTGGCAAGTCACTATTGGAAGCTTCAGTCAGTGGATCAAGTGACTTGATGAAGGCCACACCATTGGAGGAAGAACCACTTAAGTTGGAGGAAGTCTCCTTCGGCTGGAGGAAATCTCCTCGGAGGCTGGTTTGGATCCACCATGCCAAGTGCAAGGCAGATCTGAGTCCCAAGCTCTAAACCCCCATTTTACCCCCATCTTCAAAGGGCCATTTCTGACTCTGAATTTGCTGGTGCATCTTGCTCTTCTCAACCCCTTACCGCAACAAGCCATATTTTAGAAGATTGGGGGGGCAGGTAATTTGGAGAGCTTCACAGACTACTTTCTCCCACACTGTACAATTCACGTATGGAGCAGAATGCAGTTTCTGCTGCTATTTAGATGAGAAAGAAAGAAAGAAAGAAAGAAAGAAAGAAAGAAAGAAAGAAAGAAAGAAAGAAAGAAAGAAAGAAAGAAAGAAAGAAAGAAAGGAAGAAAGAAAGGAGCTGAGGGAGGTTCAGTTATCCACTGGTATTACCCATGATAGCTAAATTGAATCTCCATGTTCAGTGGCAACATGCCCCTGAATTCTAGATATGAGGGACAAATGACAGAGGAAGGCCCTCACTTTCATGCCTTGCATGTGACCTTTCAAAAGTATCGGAAAGGCATAGCTCATGCCCAAATTAATATCTCTTCCAGATCCCCACACTCATTCTTCCCAGATCATTTTACAATTGCCACATCTGCTCCCCCCAAGAAAGAAATATCAATTTTTCTTATTCATTACTAACTCTGTCTCCTCTAGTCTTCTTTCCCCCATACAGCTTCATTACTGGTTTTCTGACTTAGTTCAGAATCAGTTGCCAGGCTTCTGCCTCCTTCAGGCTTCCCCAGGTAGTGCAGTGCCTCTTGGGAAAGGCAGAGAGTGATCCCTGCAAAGCCTTGTATTGCTCTTGGTTGACACAGTGGTGTTGGCACCAATTCTCCTAGGAGCAGCAACAGAAATCATGTTAAAAATAATTCCAGTGACCTCATCCACACTGATCATTAAGGAATCTCTTCCCTGTTCCAAAATGGCAGGAGTGGTAACCAAATGGTCGGCTGCATTTGGCCTGGCAGATTAAAAGTTACTGTCTTTCATGTATGCAGTATAGAGAATCCATATATTAGTAGAAAGGTAATGCTCATATATATAACTTGATCAATTTCATAGCATTCCTTTTAAAAAACAACAAATAACCCCCTATTTTATAGCCCCTTATAACCCTCATGTCTTTTAAAAAAAATTAATAAACCCAAGAGGTGTTCTGATATTATTGCAAATAAAATACTTAACAATGTTACTGCTCCCCCCTTTTTTTTTGGTCTTGCTTGTTCTGTCTTTAAGTCCATTGCCTTGTAATGTGATTGATGAAACCACACTTTTGCTTGACTTGCTAGATGTGAAAAGGGGCAGGAGGGGAACAAGGAAGGAGGAAGAGATTCTCAAGCAGAGAGGGAGGTGGAGTGGGAGTCAAAATTAAAAGAAGGAAAAGGAAAGACAGCAATGGAAGCAGAAGGAAGATCAACTGAGAGAGGGAAGGAGGAAAAGCTATCAAGAGAAACCAAGAGTACTAAAATGGAAAATATATGGAGAATTTTGAACTCCCATCACCTTGCAATGATGTCAGCTTCATCAACTTGAAATCATCTCACTCACTTTTAAGATGTATGTAGCACTTTATGAACTTCATTTTGCATGTGTATTTATATACACATGCATGTATATATTAGGGCTGCCAGTGAATTAAAATTATTTTAGCTATTTATTTCTCATTTAATCAATTTATCAGTCCCTGTTACTAAAACCTTTTTGCATAAAATCACACCATTTAATAAAGCTGCTGTTCTAAAAGGAGAGAAAAAACTTTAACTCTTTTTATTCATTCTTACAGTTATATTATAGAACCAAAACAGCCTTTCAGCTTGCAGCACCAGCAATGAAAATTCTGTTCCTTCCCTGGAGGTTTTCTATTCCTTCCCTGGAGGTTTTTAAGAAGAGGTTAGATGGCCATCTGTCAGCAATGCTGATTCTATGACCTTAGGCAGATGATGAGAGGGAGGGCACCTTGGCCATCTTCAGGGCATGGAGTAGGGGTCATTGGGGGTTGGGGGGGAGGTAGTTATGAATTTCCTGCATTGTGCAGGGGGTTGGATTAGATGACCATGGTGGTCCCTTCCAACTCTATGATTCCATGTTTTACCCCAGCTAAAATTGGCCCTTGCAAATTAATCTGTTAAAGTGTGTGTGTGAAGTGCCATCAAGTCACTTCCAACTCATGGCAACCCTATGAATCAATGTCTTCCAAATAGTCCTATCGTTAACAGCCTTGCTCAGGTCTTGCAAATATGTATGCATGCATGTATATGTATAGTACCTGGACTATCTGGACATTTGTTACTTGCTGATATTCCTCTGTGAATGCAAAGATGTACCAGTGAATGTCATTTTTAGATGTCTTAAAGGTGAGAAAACAGAGGTGGATTTTGAATCATTCAGAAAATGCATCCAATACTCTCTATATTTACATGTGAATGTTGATATTCACTGGATCACTGCAAGGTATATAAAGTAGAACCATATATAATGTTTTTCTTTTGGGTCTGAGTATTGAACTGGTATATGTGTATATGAAAAGCATTCACTATAACCCAACAGTTGCTATTTTAAAAGCCATATGTCAACCCCATTCTTTTCCTACATTCTGAGAAGAGAGGAGAACATCCAAATTTGTTCCAGGGATGCTGGTCTTTTTCTTGAGCCTTGTAATGTTTGTGGCTGTTCATGAAATGCATTTACTACATGCCCAAGTCTGAACTCTCATGTTTAGCAGTTCCCTGTTTATGAAACCACCACAGAAGGCACAGGAATGTGGGCAGCCTGACCTCAGATGAGACCGTGTTTTTTGTGGATGTTCATCAGACCATCACCAACTGAATAGATTCAACCATCTGAAGGATATGTAATAATGTGCAATTTGCTTGTTATTTTTATTTAGAGATGGGGGGATCACACTCAGATTCCACCATCTGAATACAAAATACAGCCTGATAAAACCAATACCTCTCCACAACTGCTGGCAGTTTCTGGATTTTATTTCTCTAACGTTTTCAGAATGTACTTTCCCCCTTTTATTTGGCATCCTTTCAAGAGCAGTTATAAATGCAGAAACTAAAAATACTGTGCCATTTATCACTAACTAGTTGAAGCCTAAGCAAAACTCAATACATAATAAGCTAATAAAGTATTATTTTGGGGAAGAAAAATAAACCCAGCCTAAAGAACTGAAGAAACCCAACCCCTGCTACTGGGTGGGGGGAGATGTAAAAAACACCAGATCAATATAAGTGGCTTAGGAAGGGAAAGAAGAATACTACAAATTAATGACTGGATGTGTAGATGGTGTCGTCAAGAAAGGTTTGGATTTCTGGACCACGGCGTACACTTTCGAGAAGAAGCTCTTCTCTTGGGAGATGGTTTGCACCTCACAAGGGTAGGGAAAATGTGTTGTTTGGTGAGAGCCTCGAAACCTGATCAGGAGGGCTTTAAACTAAATCCTATGGGGAAGCGAGACAAAAACTTAAAGCCTATTATGATGACAATAACTGGAGATGAGAACAATAAAGATTTGCAGGGAGTGGCATGTATGCGAGGAAACAAACTCATGGGTAAGTACAAAAACAAAAACCTCAAGGCACATAAACCACAGATTCCAATGTGTGTACACTAATGCGCAGAGTATGGGAAACAAACAGGAAGAACTTGAAGCCCTAATACAAGAAGGGGATTTTGACCTAATAGGCATTACTGAAATGTGGTGGGATGTCACTCATATCTGGAATATTAAGATTGAGGGGTACAACTTGTTTAAAAGGGATAGACAGATAAGGAAGGGGGAGGAGTAACTGTATGTCAAAGATATGTATACTTGTAAAGAAATACATTAATCTGAGCAGAGAAATCCAGTCGTGAGTCTATGGGTAAAAATAAAAGGAGTAAGAAATAATAGTTATATTATGGTGGGGGTCTGCTATCAACCACCAAACCAGGCAGAGGACTTGGGTGAGACAGTCCTAGACCAGATTACAAAGTTCTCAAAGAAACGGGACACGGTGGTCATGGGAGATTTTAATTACCTGAATATCTGTTGGAAGTTCAACTCAGCTAAAAATGCAAGATCCAATAAAATCCTGACTTGTCTTGCTGACAACTTCCTATTCCAGGAAGTGGACAGGAAATCAAGGGGATTTGCTGTCTTAGACTTGATTCTCACCAACAGGGAAGAACTGGTTGATGAGGTCAAAGTAGTAGGCACCCCGGGTGGTAGTGACCATGTAATCTTGGAATTTACAATCTTGGGGAAAGGAAAAACTGTAAGTAGTCAGACATATAGGTTGGACTTTAGGGAAGCAAATTTTAACAAACTTAAACTTATGGGTAAAATCCCATGGTCAAAAATACTTAAGGAGAAGGGAGTTCAAGAAGGGTGAGAGTTTCTTAAAAATGAAATACTGGAGGTGCAATCACAAACCATTCCTATGAGAAGGACAAATGGGAGGAGCCTAATGAGGCCAGGGTGGCTCCATAAAAAGCTTTTTAAAGATTTGAGAAATAAAAACGACTCGTTTAGGAAGTGGAAGGAGGGCGTTATCACCAAAGAGGAATATAAACAAATAATTAGTGCTTGTAGGGAGAGTGTTAGGAAAGCTAAAGCTCAGTATGAGCTTAGGCTAGAGAGAGATGCTAAACACACAAAAAAAAGGGTTATTTTCCTACGTACAGAGTAAGAATAAGAACAAGGACATGATAAGCCCACTGTGGGGACCCGAAAGTGAAATTGTAACCAGAGATGAAAAGAGGGCAGAACTGATGAATTCCTACTTTTCCTCAGTGTTTTCTTGCAAGGGAAATGGTGCTCAACATGGCATAAACAGAACTCATGATGAGGGAAGGGAATTGCAGCCTAGGATTGGCATTGGGGTAGTGAAAAATCACCTAGTTTCTTTAAATGAAACAAAGTCCTCACTTGCAGATGTCATTTCTGGGCCTCTTACCATTATTTTTGAGAATTCTTGGAGAACAGGTGAGGTGCCAGAAGACTGGAGGCGGGCAAATGTTGTCCCCATCTTCAAGTAGGGGAAAAAGGAGGATCCGGGTAACTACCAACCCATCAGTTTGATGTCTATACCGGGAATAGTTTTTGAACAAATCATCTAACAGTCAATCCTTGAGCATTTAGAAAGGATGGATCTAATTACTAAGCACAGGTTTCTCAAGAACAAGTCATGTCAGACTAATCTTATCTCCCTTTTTGAGAAAGTTACTACCTTTCTGGTTCAGGGGAATGCAGTAGACATAGTTTATCTAGATTTCAGTAAGGCTTTTGATAAGGTTCCCCATAATATTCTTGTTGACAAATTGGGAAAATGTGATTTAGATCCTGTTACTGTTAGGTGGATCTGTAATTGGTTGACAGATTGCACCCAAAGAGTACTTGTTAATGGTTCCTCATCCACTTGGAGAGGAGTGACTATTGCAGTGCCTCAGTGATCTGTTCTGGGCCCTGTGTTGTTCAATATCTTTATAAATGATTTGGATGAAGGAATAGAAGGGATGCTTATTAAATGTGCAGATGATTATTAAATGTGCAGATGATATTAAATTGGGAAGGGTAGCAAATACAGTAGAAGCCAGGATACAGGATGACGTTGACAGCCTCGAGAATTGGGCTAAAGCTAATAAAATGCATTTCAACAGAGATAAATGTAAAGTTCTGCATTTAGGTAGGAAAAATCAAATGCATAATTATAGGATGGGGGAGACTTGTCTTAGCAGTAGTGTGTCTGAAAAGGATCTTGGGTCCTAGTAGATCAAACACCAAACATGAGTCAGCAGTGTGATGCGGTAGCTAAAAAGGCAAATGCAATCTTGGGCTGCATCAACAGAATAGTGTCCAGATCATGCGAAGTGATGTTATCGCTTAACTCTGCTCTGGTTAGACCTCACCTAGAGTATTGTGTTCAGTTTTGGGCACCACAGTTTAAAAAGGATGTAGACAAGCTGGAATGTGTCCAGAGGAGGGCAACAAAGATAGTGAGGGGACAGGAGACCAAGTCCTATGAAGAAAGGTTGAAGGAGCTGGGTAAGTTTAGCTTGAAGAGGAGAAGACTGAGAGGGAGTTGGACTAGATGACCATGGTGGTTCCTTCCAACTCTATGATTCTATTATTCTTGGTCTGAGTTAAGAAGGCAAGATTAAAATCAGGTTTGAAAGAACCTAGTGACTTAGTATTTACAAATTTTAATACCAGATTTTGGGGGAGAGGGGTGAACAAAAGTAAACACATATGCATCTGTCTTTTGCTTGCTTTGATCTGCAACCAATAGGTTGCCTTCCTGATCTTCTGAAACATCAGTGCAAGTCCTGCAATAGGAGAAGCCTCTGATAAATGCACTTATCCCAATTTGCATTTCACTGTATCAAGTCATCAAAGCAATTTTCAAATCACTTGTTTGTCAGAGAGGTGGTGTAAATTTATCCAGGGCTGAAGTTGTATTCTTTCCTGCTGGTGTGAGAAATGAAATGAAATTCTGGAAGCACAACTTGCAGCTTATAAAAGATATCCCAGGGAGCATGATATTTCAGTAAGCTGACATGGGGGGAAATGAGAGCATGAACTTTGAAGATGAGATTGGGAAAAGTTATTGCGGGGGGAGGGTCTGGCAAGCCAAAAAAGGATGCAAGAAGCCATGAAATAACCTGCATTTCAAACATACTTTAATGCCTAGCTTCTTGATCCTGAGAATCATTCCACTGATACATTGATGAATAGGTGGGGCACTATGTAATTTCCATACCCAGACATCCATGAATCTAAATTCTTCACCAAGATCAGGAAAACTCTGTGACATGAATAAACTAAGCAAAGTAAAACAGTTTGTGTACATTAGTGGTTTTGCATGTGTTATTCTGCTTCTCTTAGTCATCAGCCAGAATTTCACCTAACACTGAAGCCCTTTTTTCTACCACAAGGAAGTCCTAACCTCCCACTGGATTCTGGGAAATTAACAAGAATGCCACAAGTTTTCACCATGACCTGTCTGCAGAAATAAGGGCTATAAAATTGCTTTAAAGCGTGAGATTCTTCAGATATCAGTTCTACAAGAGATCTAAGATTCTGCCTTTGTTCAGTGCAAGATACAGTGTACAGCCCTGCTCATTTAAACAGTGTAAATGTTCTTGCAGTGGCTTAACAGTCCAGTGGTTGTACCCTGACCTTTTCCAACAACTTCATGCCAAGTGAGCTTGTTTAACACTGGTTGGACAGATCTGTTGAATTGGAACTGAGGGCTAACAGAGCAGCCTCAACATCTGGTGGTTTTATGACAACTGACTCTTAGTGTTTTACATGACAAATGACACAGGGCACCGTGGTTGAGGTCAGGGGTCACCAAGACATAATAGGTTGGATCCTGCCAGCTTTTCCACTCAGTATCACCCAGTTCCCCTACTCATTACCACCCCCATCCTAAGTGTCTTTTGTTCACAATGATCCTACTATCTACATTATAGCTGGTGGGTGATAAAAAAAGGGTGTCTCCTGCTGCTTTCACCAGTGGAAATGCTGGTAGGATCCAACCCATTGGTACCTGAAATAGAAAATCTAAACTGAAAATAGAAAATCACATCTCCACAGATTGACCTGGGGCTCAATCCACTGGGAAACACTTCTGTGCAATCATCTTCTCATGCACATTTCCCATTCATTTCAGTGGCCATTGAGCTGGAGAATGTCCGGGTAGGTGGGGTCCTGTGGATCTGATCTGCCTATCTAATGGTACAACAAGCTCTTACCGGTAGCTGCATTCCTGTTGCCACACTTATAATAAAGCTTTAGACTTCCTGGGGCCAATGCAACCAAAGTGGCTTCTTAACACTGGACCAAAGACTCTGGGGTCATCCTGTGGAGTACAAGACGTGACAAGGCATGGCAAGTCTGTAGCCAGCAAAACAAGCCCACCGACAGCATTCTCTGTGCTAGTCATAGATTATCATGACTGCTCCTGCGGGGAGGGGGGCTGGTTTGATTATCATGCTGCAGGATCAAACCATTAGTTTTTTGAAAGGATTTGGAACACACTTTAAATAGCCCTCATTTGTTAGGATGGCACCACTGTGTCTGTTTCCCAATGAGCAGAGGAGAGACAGAAATAAAGTAGAGTGTCCTGGGCAACAGTGATTGTTTAACACAAATTGATTTACAGCAGAAATAATAGGACACCGAGGGAACGATGATGAGAAATGGAAGAGCTGGATGTAGAGTCAGAGAAGCAAACAGACATGGGGGGGGGGGTCGATTTAGTAAAAAAAAGAAAGAAAAAGAGCCAATGTTCTATCCTGCCACACAAATTTAATATTTTGTGTAATGAATCATGCACAATCCATGAGTTACTAACAAGGGCTGGCGAAGAAGGAGGAGGAGGAGGAGGAGGAGGAGGTGGAGGTGGAGGAGGAGGAGGGGGTTGGTTTTTATATGCCGACTTTCTGTACCACTTAAGGGAGACCCAAACTGGTTACAATCATCTTCCCTTCCCCTCCCCACAACAGACACCCTGTGAGGTAGGTGAGGCTGAGCGAGCTCTAACAGAGCTGTAACTTGGCCAAGGTCACCCAGCTGACTTCGTGTGTAGGACTGGGGAAACAAATCCAGATCACCAGATTAGCCTCCACCGCTCATGTGGAGGAGTGGGGAATCAAACCCGGTTCTCCAAATCAGAGTCCACTGACCTTTGGATAGTGTATGAGATGAGGATCAGGAAGACCAAGCGCCTGGAAGCTCACTAGTCACCTTTGGGTCAGTCACCATTTCTCAGCATAGCACACAGGGCTGTTTTGAGGTGCATGTATCCAATTGCCTAAGGTCCTTGGAGGAAGACTGGGATACACATTTAATAAAAGCCAAATGTGATTAATGCCAATTCTTTGAGGAGTTTTTGTTTGTTTTGTTTTCATGATGTACATCGATTGTGGAGAACCTACTATCAGGTTTTGTGTTGCTTTCAGTGGCGTTTCACAAATATGTTTGCATTGTACAGTGGCTCATATAAATTTAACTAGCATCCTTTTTGTTTATGCTTTATTGTCAAGATCTTTTAATCGTTTACAGTAAGATTCCTGTATTATTATTTTTTAAGCTAACCTTCAAAAATGCACATCCAGCTAAAATGCTGTGTACATGTGATATTCCAGAGAGGCTAATTCATTTTTATCTACTGAAGAAAAAAACGGTTCCTATTTTCAAATTATATCTGGCTACAGGCTTTTAGTAGTTTGGGGTGCTTTCACTATAACAATTAACAGCTCTCGAAATTACTAATGTAGAAATGTAACCACTAATGTTTTATAGGTATATAGAGAGATGGAATATTTTAATCTTTCATAATGGCTTTTTTTTTTAAAAAAAAAAACTGTATTCCGAACACATTTGTTCAGTCTACTGCCTACAGTACTGACATTTTAAAATGAAGCATTAAAATTAGGAGCCACTAAGACATGGTGTGTGCTGATTCTTCTCATCCTTACACCAGAGAAAGCCAGATGAACACTACAAATAAAATTCATACTCAAATCTTTGACATCTCAATCCCAGGCTATCTAAACCAAAGCTATTTTTTTGGCATTAAAAATGCAAATATGAGAACATTGTACAGCAGCAAATGGCCAAATAATACAATTACATGTCTTCAGAGCTGAAACAAATTATTAAATATCCAATTTGTTGAGAGGGCAGGTCAGCAACTCCCCCCAAAGTGTTGTATAACAAGGACTTTGTAAAAAAAAAAAAAAAAAAGAGTCTTGCATCATCTTAAGGACTAAGGGCTTTTGTGGGCTGGAGCCCACTTCATGAGATGCGCCATGTGTCCTCATTTGGCAGGCACACAACAGCATTGACATACAGAAGATATTTAAACGATGGAATCATACCTCAATGAAATGTGAGAAACACAGGCAGTGACATATCTATATGCATTATTGTACACAAAATAAGCACAATGCCCAAGAGGAGGCCATAATTGTGACTCATTCATAATTGGACAGTGCCAATTCTAATTTAGCAGTTTCATTTTGAAGTCTCTCTTTGAAGTTTTTTTATTGAGGAAAAAACAGTACATTTCTGGTCAACAGCTAAGTGTCCGGGTAGACTGAAATGTTCTCCCACTTATTTCTCAATGTTGCCATATTTGATATCAGATTTAAGTCCATGTATTCATTTATGCAGAGACTAACATCCCAGTCCTGGGGGTGGGTAGTTAGTTGATGGCTGGGAACAGTGAAGCCACACTGCTTCCTGAGAGGCTTCCTGGGCCAGAAAAAAAAAAAAGGTTAAAACTGTATTTTTTGGGGGGGAACACCATGGAACTCCCCCATTAAGTTTCACAGGGATATGCAAGCTATTTTTCAGGCATAACTTGACCCCTGCAAAATGGCATGTTCCTGGGGCAAAAGAGCTTTGGAAGCTGCCTAAAGGCAGCTCTGCCCCCAGGAATGACCCCCGAACACCTGCGCAAGCACTCGTGTCAGAAAAAATCTGCCAGAGCTGGCATAATTTGCCCTGCACCGACATCCATGCCACTTTGGACAGCACAAGTGGCATGGACGCCAGTGGTGGGGTCACATCAGCTCTTAAGCGGCTCTACCCCCCTTCAGGATTGCAGTTAGTATGCTTTTCTAAAAACTGAGTGAAAGTAGTGAAAATCAATGAATTACACATTCTGCATATTTGCCATGTTTTATTCTGCTTATGTTAGATATGGAAATGTGCAAAGAGCTTTCCAGCTGACACTGGTGAGCAATGTCCAAAGAGAAAAGAAGATATCTAGGACCTGCTGCACCTATGCAGACTGCAATGCACCTCTGGAAAGATACAGCATTACAGCACCAGCACTTTGTGTATCCTGCCTCTCCTCCTGCTGCAGAGGTGAATTATAGCCTGCATAAGCTGCACCACACAAGCCACCCTTTCTTGGCTGCATGATCCAACACATCCATGGACCATCACTGCAAAGAGCCATGCAAACCCATGTGAAGTATGAAACTCCTTTATTCCTACTAAGACTACTGGTCCATCTTGCTCAGTGTTCTCTTATCTGCCTGCCAGTAGCTCTTCAAGATCTTGGGTAGAGAGACAGACTACATCTGCTACCTGGCATTCTTCAGCTGGGGATATCACAGATAGGGAAGTGCATTCGGGTAAAACTGAATGGAAAATATACCCCAAAATACCGTATTCCTAGGTTTTCACAGTGCAATAGCAGGCATGGGGTAATCTTAGAGCCCTGTCTGTACTAGCAACCATAGATGAAATACTGAAGGCTACTATAGATGTAGCATTTTACAGCTCCAAGCCCATGAAAAGCAGCTATTGTGATTTTACCACTCTCATCAATAACGATGTTCATTCTGATTTACTTTCCTTGGTACTTTTGACAATAACCTCCCCACCACTACCATCAGGAATTTATCAATTTAGGATCTAGCTCCAACTTTGAATTTAGAATGCCTCTGTTACCGCAAAGAATGAAATTGATCTGGAAAGAGCACTGATACCCAGTGCCTGGTTCCTATCTAGTAAAGGATTTAGAAGTGACCTGAAGCAGTTGGAAAACATATATCAGTTTGCATTCTGAATATATGAAATTTCACACAAGGTTGAAAAAAACATACCACCTGATAACATTTCATGGAACTTGCTTTTGGTCTGGTTTACTGACAGCAGGAAATCTCTGACAGCATAAATTGATGACCCAGTGCTTCCAAGGGAGGTGGCAAGGAAATAAATAGATATTTAGGGCTCACACACCATTAGGGTGTCACATCAAGCAACACCGGCCAAGGAGAGAATTTGTTTACCTTAATCTTAGTCCAGTATGTGATACTTCAGAGCTACAGGGCACAGAAATGCCAGTTGGGAGAGATCCCCTTAACAGGGAGCAGTGGAGCACTTCAAATCTCTCAAGGGGGAATGATAGCTTTCTATTTCTGAAGTGGAAAGCAAGGACCAAGGTACTGATAATCGTGTCCATGGATGCCTGACACTGATTGAAGATGTCAGGTTGGGACTGGGAGCTCTGCATTCTTTCTGCAGGGAAAGATGAGACCAAAAGCCTTGATTGCCAACTGTAGCAATAGCCCCAGTCAAAGTCACAGCCTAATGTTTGCCACCCAGATCACTGTGTGTTCTAGCAGTTGACATCATGTCCAGACTCTGAAAGTATTTCCTCCTCTTTTACTGAATGAACCAAATAATAATAATAATAATAATTCTAACCTTTCTTTTAAAAAATATTTTTTTAAGTTTAATGTTTAATTTCCTCCTTTTGCAGTCCCTAACATCACATCAATGAATGAAAACCATTCATTTGTTCATATGTTTAGCCCACTTCATTTTACTATTGGGAGCCAGCATGGTGTAGTGGTTAAAAGTGGTGGTTTGGAGCAGTGGACTCTGATTCCCAGGTTTAATTCCCCACTCCTCCACATGAGCTGTGGACGCTAATCTGGTGAACTGCATTTGTTTCCCCACTCTTACACATGAAGCCAGCTGGGCGACCTTGGGCTAGTCACAGCTCTTAGAGCTCTCTCAGCCCCAACTACCTCCCAGGGTCTCTGTTGTGGGGAGGGAAAGGGAAGGTGATTGTAAGCTGGTTTGATTCTTCCTTAAGTGGTAGAGAAAGTCAGCATATAAAAACCAACTCTTCTTCTGGTCACCAACTGAATTCTTTCATTATGCATGTAGCCTTCTTAGGTGTTCTGTGTGAAATGAGAACAGTGGTATTGTGGCCCTTAATGGGTTTTGGGGACCTTAGCATTTGCTTGGCCTCATCACACTCTGGGTCAACCTGGGTTATGCCACATGGTGTGCAGATGGTATACTTAAGAGAGCACTCTTAGTTCATTTTAGAAATTATGGCAAGGCATGACTTTTTCATGTAATAACAGCAAGCCATACCCTATGGAGATATAGTATTCAAGATAAGAAAAGCTTGCTCATTCCCTTGTCTCTTGAAGTTTTAGTGATGTTCACAGCTTCACAGAAAAACATTTGACAATCACTTTCATGGGGGGAAAGTCAGTAATGCTCATATATGAAGGCCATATGAAACTGTATAAGGTAACTAGACTTTCCTGACAGTAAAGTTTTATTCCCCTGACCAGGCTTAACATTTTTTCAGACTTTTTCCTTTTTGTGTGCCCATCTCCTATCTGTCAATGGGTTCCACATTTAGAAACAAATGAATCAGTCATCTAGATCCCCTCGTGGCTTCAGGGATCATCTTACCCAAACACGATTTGCAAGATTCATAATTGCAAGGCCATATGTCAACACAATTTGGGTGAGCGTTTTTATTGTGCCTGAGACTTTTAGAAGGTCAAAGTCTTATTATTTCCTGTGTCCTAAGGTGGCTAATAATATTCAGATGATGTTCAGGATAGATAAAAATATACTTGAAATATATGAAAAGTGACTATTGGATTTGTACTGTTCATGGTTATTGTCTCAAAGCTGACCTTTTAATTTTCCCCACCCACTGAAATCTGTGGAACTAAACCAAAGGTTAGGGCTGGGATGAATAGATCCCTGGCTAATTTCAAACCCACCATCGCTTCCAGATAATATGCTGGAAGAGGCAGGGGAGGAGACAAAACAGAAGCAGCCAGTAGAATACAGATGGCAGAACCCATTGATATTCCCTGAGAAATAGCCATAGGACATCTTCAGTAAGCAAATTCTTGAACCCAGAGACCACTGGGGAGCATATAAGTGCACACAAGTGTAAATTGCTTCTCATTGTCTATTAATAGTAACATGTTTTAAAAATCAGTGCATATTTTCCAAATAAAATGACATCAGCTGGATGGGACAGTGCCAGGAGACCCTGATGTTAATTCTCCCCAGTAATTTTAGATAAATTCATGGCTTCATAGGTATATCAGGTCTGATTAAAAAAAAAAACAAGCAAACTTTGTCCCACTAAAACCAACAAGGCTTCATTGTCAGGGTTAACTTAATTTTTTTCCATTTCATCTGGATCGTGCCCTTTATTTTTAAAATGTCAAAGAATGAGTCTGGTTCCATATGCACATTTCCCACATGCAGAATTCATGTCATTCCTTCCGCAAGCACCAACCCATTGCATCTGCCATGTATTTGCAATAGGGTTGTGCATGTCAATATACCCAAACCAAAAATAAACCCGAAATTAGCCATTTCGGCAACATTTGGGTTTCAGGTCGACCAAATACCAAAACCTGGGAATCTGCCTGAAGCCAAATAGGCGAAGCCTGAAAAAGCCAAATAATTATTCAACTTTTTCGGGTTTCAGCTATTCACCTTTGTTCAGATGCACAGTTCTGTGCTTTCTCCCATTGTTCTATCTTTGACTGATTTTGTTAGGGCCCCATAGTTGGGGCCCTTTTGAGGTAGGGGTCATGTAATCAGAGCCACCTTGGTCAGACCAAACTCATCTGGAAGGGTCATTTTCAAATACAGGGCTCACCCAGTCCCGTCCAGAGGGATATACATCATTCTATGCACCCCTGGCTTTGAGGCACTCCCAGACTTTGAGGCACCAGCCTGCCAATCGGTTCTTTCCACCAGTCATCAACAACGCTGAGCTACTGAACCTGAAAACCAATGGACAGCTTGGCTCGCAAATGCCTGGAGGATGGGGGCAACCCCTTTGTGGTCCATAAAATTGGACCCCCTGTCCCAAAGTTGACCAAATTTTGGAAAATGTCTAAGGAAAGTCCCTTGCAGCCATGCTGCAAATTTGGGGACACTCTCGAAAAAAAATATCCATAGACTATAATGGGACTGAATTTTTCAGTAAACCCGGAAATAAGCTGAATACCAAAATTTACCAGTATGGGTATTCGGCTTATTCCGGGTTTACCAAAAAAATCGGGCCCAATAAACCCAAACCCGAAATTTACAGAAATCTTTTTTGCATAACCCTACATAATATGATTTGCTGTAGAAGGCAAAAAAACAGAATGGTTATGAATTAGATGGTACACTGATGTAGCAAACACAGATGGCATTATACCAGTGCAGCCATTGAGAACAGTGCAGCTTCAGAGGTGAAATTAAGATTTCACAAAGGAAGCATGCAAATCCAATGTGGTCAAAGACAAAGTATTATCAGATGCTGTGTGACTCAAATCGGGAGTGTAAGATCTGTGGCTAATGCCTTCATCCCTACCTCTCCAGGACCTCTGGATGGAGGGCACTAAAGGCAGCTCAAGTCAAGATCCTGACACCACAGACAAGAAGCCTCCTAATCCTGGAAATCAAGAGATCCAAGGAAGTTGAATCACATGTCAGTGCTTGCTAAACAGTTCCAAGTCCTGCTCTGTTGCTGGTGGAAGCCCTCTGTGCTTTCAGATTATTCATTAGCCTCCCAATCTGTTGATCCATCTGCTCCAAGGGTTTGCCTTGCTGCTTCACCAACTTTTGTGGATTGGGCATTGTTAACACTTAGACTGGGAGTCAGGGCACCTTACCGTCTTATCCAGGTCCACAGGACCAGGGACCCCACTGTGCCTGTGCAGCATTCCAACCAATCCTTCTCAAGATATACAAGAATCATGGTTCACATCTGAAACAGGCTCCAGGAAGATCCAACTGGGAAACAGCTTGCCTAGCACTGATCTTTTGTAGATATGCAGAGGATCAGGCTGGTTGAGGTGAAGGCTTGTTTCTAGAAAATGAAAGCAGTATCTTGAAAATAATATCACTAGGGACAGAGAGATTTCAATAGGACAGTGCCATGCTGAACCAGGACTTCAACCTCTTATGCTGGCAATTCTTGCAACAAACCATGTGGTATTGTAGGGTGGTGGAAGCAAGGAACAATATCATTCTCCCAGGGCTCAGCATAAATGCCCCCATTTTATCCTTAGGCCCCTATAGGCTTTGTCTGGCTATAAATGCTTCTGTGTCACTGGCCCTGAACTGGCTTGAACGGAGTCACTGGTCTGGTCGCCTCTGAGTCACTGATCTTGTCTGTATGGCTTGCTAGACTTAGAATCATAGAATCATAGAGTTGGAAGGGACCACCAGGGCCATCAAGTCCAACCCCCTGCACAATGCAGGAAATTCACAACTACCTCCTCCACACACACCCCTAGTGACCAGAAGATGGCCAAGATGCCCTCCCTCTCATCATCTGCCTAAGGTCACAGAATCAGCATTGCTGACAGATGGCCATCTAACCTCTTCTTAAAAACCTCCAGGGAAGGAGAGCTTACCACCTCCCGAGGAAGCCTGTTCCACTGAGGAACCGCTCTGTTAGAAAATTCTTCCTAATTTCTAGACGGAAACTCTTTTGATTTCATTTCAACCCGTTGGTTCTGGTCCGACCTTCTTGGGCAACAGAAAACAATTCGGCACCCTCCTCTATATGACAGCCCTTCAAGTACTTGAACATGGTTATCATATACCCTCTCAGTCTTCTCCTCTGCAGGCTAAACATACCCAGCTCCTTCAACCTTTCCTCAAAGGACTTGGTCTCCAGACCCCTCACCATCTTTGTTGCCCTCCTCTGGACACTTTCCAGCTTGTCTACATCTTTCTTAAATTGTGGTGCCGAAAACTGAACACAGTACTCTAGTTGAGGTCTAACCAGAGCGGAGTAAAGCGATACCATCACTTCACGTGATCTGGACACTATACTTCTGTTGATGCAGCCCAAGACTGCATTTGCCTTTTTAGTTACTGCATCACACTGCTGACTCATGTTCAGTGTTTGGTCTACTAAGACCCCAAGATCCTTTTCACACACACTACTGCTCAGACAAGTCTCCCCCATCCTATAATTTTGCATTTGATTTTTCCTACCTAAATGCAGAAGTTTACATTTGTATTTGTTGTTGTTTTTGAAAAATAATTATTCTTTTTAATAATATCACATCAATTTTCATTATATTCATTTAAAGAAAATAATAAAAATTACAGATATAATCGTTACCAAGAGGGAAAAAAATATGTAAAAAGAAAAATTGACTTCCCCTCCATCCTCCTTTGTCCATTTGTATTCTTAGTAATCCCCTTTGCGATAGTTTTCTATAAACATCATTCTCTATCCTTGGATTATATTGAATATCTCCCTATTTAAAAACTAACTATATCATTCTTATATAACATTCAAAGATATACCTTGGGATTAACATAATTCAAATCCTTGGATATTTACTAAGTTAAATTCATTTCCACAATACCTTCTCCATGCCTCCCATTCTCCCACAAATTCCCCATTGTCTTTTTGATTTATCAATGCTGTTAGTTTAGCCATTTCCACTAGTTCCATCATTTTATTTATCCAATCTGTCTTGTCCGGTACTTCAGATAATTTCCATTTTGCAGCATACACCAATCTTGCTGCAATGGTGGCATATATCAAAAAAGATCTCTGAGTTATAATAGTATCCGGTATAATACTTAACAACATCATTTCTGGTGTTTTAGGGATATTTTGCTGTAAAATCAGTCTAAGTTCATTATAAATCATATCCCAATTTTTTTTAGCTTTTTCACATGTCCACCAAATATGGTGGAAAGAAACAACTTCACTTTGGCACTTCCAACACTTTAACGACATATTTCCATACATTTTTGCCGTTTTTTTTGGAGTCTTTGTTGAAGTGCATTTTATTAGTTCTAGCCCACTTCTCCATCCTGCATGTTGGCTCTGTCTTTTACCGTATTTGCTACCCCTCCCAATTTAGTATCATCTGCAAATTTAATAAGCATCCCCTCTATTGTGTGAGGTATTTCTGCCTGCCAACCTGCCTCCCAGTTCTTTAGCCTTCCATCCTGCCATAGTTCTTCAACCTGTCAGGAAATAATGAAAGAAAGTAACAAATCCTCCATAGCATAGTGTTTACAGTGTTGGAATACAGTCAGACAAACCTAGGTTGAAACCAAAGTCCAGTGGCATCTTAAAGATTAACAATATTTATTTCAATATGAGCTTAGTCTTTAAGGTGCCACTGGGCTTTTGGTTTATTTTGCTACAGCAAAGTAAAATATTCTGATCTGGAATAACTATAACAATAACTATAATAATAAATCCCAATACAACAATAATAAAGTTGTCTGTGCACATGTCTAGAAACTAACAGCTTCCTACATAATAGTTCTACCAATCAGAAACAAAGAAGGCCACTGTTTGCATTAAAGATTCCAGTTTAGTTTGCTTACAAGGCAACCTATGTGAACAGCAACCTTGGTATGATAGTTCACTGCTGAACTGTAACACTTCAGACTGGTGGGAACTATGGTTTAAAGGCACCCCCACCAAAAAAAAAAAAAAAACTTCCTTTCTCACATGCTAATTTTCAATGTGCAGGAAATACTGTTATGGAGAAAACAATGACGCATTCAGCCCCCACCTGCAGTAGTAGAGTCCAGCAAGAGATAGATTGCCCCAGGTTGCTGCTTCTGTATTTTGTCAGAAGTATAAGGTGGGAATCCCAGTGCAGTCTGACTAGGGTTACTGCTTTCTGTACCACGGATGCAGCCTTGGCTCACGTGTCACCTGGGTGCCCCCAGAGAGCTGCTGGCATTGCACTAGACAACCACAGGCAACTCATGTCTCAGTTATGATTGCTCTCCTGGTCCGCACCAGAGAGGCAACACAATTCCATACTGTCACTGCTGTTCAGGGTCAGGATATTTATCTTTTAGCAGTCAAGAACAAGGAGCATCTTTTCAGGCAATAAATAAATAAACCAGAAACACATGCACATAAAAACGCTGCAACATACCAAGCCCTCAGTTGGTTTGAATTAGTCGCGATGGCTCAACTGGAGTCAATGGTGTCCTGCCAGTTCCTCCAGCTGAGGACCTGGCCTTATAAATCTATGAAATATTAATATATCTTTATGACTGTTCCAGAATGAAACAGTAGATCAATTTTTTTAAAATGAACTGCAATACATGGAAGTTAATATTAAATATGACCCATCACAGCTGATGGTAAGGATATTTTGAGAGAGGATAAACAAAAACATGTTCTTTTATTATCAAAACTGGCCTTTTAATCCCTCTTATGCACTTCATGTTAAGATGGTCCTTCTTTTGCCTCTATATATTCAATTTTATTCCATCTTCCTTCAAGGAGTGGTGAATATGCCTCCCCCATTTTGTCCTCACAACAACCCTGAGGGTGGGGATTTGAAACTGGGTCTCTCAAGTCCTAGGCTGACACTCTTAACGGCTACATCCCAGTTATAGCACAAATGTACCGGCAATTCTGATTTCTTGCTGAACATGGCTATTTGGGTGGAACATCTTGCTTCATACATATGGAATGAGGAGTGCCTTCCTGCCTGTGTCATGGTCATGCCACCCTGATGGTGATTTTCAAATAGAAACATGGTGATAATTCTGTCACTACACTGAGCTATATGCTTCCATAGTTATTCAACTTAATTTTCTGTCATTTTGGCCCAGATATGGGAATATACACCTACCAACAATGCAAGTTAAGCAACAAACAACACTAATTCTCTGAAGTCCACAGATGAAAGGGGGAAAGAGAATGTTTAGAACCTATGAGTATAGTGAAAGACAAAGCTTCCAAGATGTTTTTAAAAGATGAAGTTCCAAAGTGTTGCATAAATGCTGAAACTGTTAATTGCATCTGTATTTTATTTTGCTGATTATAATACCTGTTATTTCCCTGATCCAGGTCTATTCATGAATAGTTTCATGTCACAAATGACATCATATGTACCCATCAAGTTCAAAGAGCATCAAACTGTACATCAACTTCCAGATGTGCAGTCAGGTCTCCCTTGTTGGTTAAAGGCAGATGTTACAAGAAAGTTGCAAGCTGTAAGTCTAGTATGAAAATCTGACTACCTTAAAATATATCCAATATATAGGTTCCAATAATAAACTATATCATAACAGCATGCTCCAAGTTTTTTGTTTAAATGTAAGATTTTATTGTTCTTTAATAATGGCAAACAAGAGTCAAAGGGATGAGTCAGTAAGGACACTTTTGTTTCTTTTCTTTTTTTCATATACTGCTGTTAACTGTTGTCATCTATTGTGCTGGTGTTGCTGGTCTTTTGTTTCTTGTACACCATTTCAATATAATGTTTTCCCATATTTATACTGTTTGTATTCCATTTACACATATACACCAAGGGAGATACAAAATCGAAATACAGATATTCTAATCAAACTAGCTGACTTTCAAAACTCAGCATCCTTCCAGTAATAAATCAATAGCCCATTGACCAAAACATCTAGGACTCTTATTTCATCATCTGGTCTGTGGTCAAGATCAGCTGACATCTTCTAGAATTTGCTGATCATGGACTGAACCTGGATGGGATGTGAGTGCTGTTTGCCCAATTCGCTTCAAAAGATAGGGCTGGTTCCACACAAATAGGATCCACAAATAGAAGAAGCTGCTCCATCTATTGATATGAAAGTGAAAGTCCTTGCAAGACTGAGAACTCCTTGCAAGACTGAGAATAGGAGCCTAGGAGCCTAGCAGCTCCAGTTTCCTGCAGCAGAATCTGAGTAAGGAGATGCAGTTACTCAGGTTTTCTGCACTTTAGTTCTCGCTATTTTAAAACGAAGACCCTTTTGACATCAAGAAAAACCATCTGCTGTGCATACCACTGAAGAGCTGGCTCTAGGAGGAGAACAGAGAAGAAAATTCAGGGAAGAAAATGGAATGTGAAAGCCAAAGTAGGAAAGACAAAAGCAAAGGATAATTCCAACCAAAAAAAAGGATACTCTTGCAATCATTCTCCTGGGCATAGTTCTTGGAAGAACTAAATCCAAAGTCCCCTTGGGAGCCCCTTCATTGATTTTCTAGTTGTCTTCGGACAAGGCCTTTAAGCATTTTGTGAGCAGAAAATGCATTCAGGACAGAACTCTTAAGCTTTAATTAGCGGCATCATTTTAATGCTTCCAGCTTTATACATTAAAAGCACAATCCCTATGCTCTTATTGTCTCTTGGCAAAGAGATCCAAATACGAATTAAACAAATTTTCATTTCCTAAACTCATAAAGGATACATCCGTTTCTCATGCTTTTTCCTGCTATTAGAATCCTTGCATCATCTATCTTTAAAAGAAAAAGAAAAAGAGGAAAAGATGAGTACATGATTATCACAAGAATCCATCAACATGGTTACTGCTTTGGGACCAATCCACCAAGCATTCACCACTCATTTCAACTTGACTATTGGAAAATAAATGAAGGTTGCCCAGAGGCAGTGCTTAGCGGATTACACATTCAGTCTTTCATTCCCCTTCTCAATGCATCACTTATTAATAACTTTCCTTTGGGCAACATGTTTGTTAATAATGTGTAGCTTGTTTTCATTTCTGAAATCTATAATAAAGCATCAATCTCAGAATTCAGTCGCCAGTTTTATTCTAGTAGGCTTCAGGAACATTTTGCCAGCTCTGGCTTCCTGACTGTCATTGCTCAAAGAACAGCAACCACAGAAAAAAATCCCAACCACAATTAGCACATCTTTGCATTACTAAGCAGGCAAAACATTGAACATTGCTTGATCAATAACTAGCATTGCCAAAGGTCCCTTAAAATCTTCAACAGCTAACAGTAAAGTGTTGCTATAGGCTATGGAACTCAAAATATAAAATGGTGAATTACAGTAATAATTCATGCATCTTGGGACATATAAAACCAACATTATGTCAATAATGCAGGCATGCACTGCAGAAAACATGCAGGATTTAGATGCTCTATTATACTATAAAGCACATATTTCTTGGTGAAATATATCCTTTCTTTATTTGTGTTTTTCATCCTCTTTTTTCCACTGCCACAATGAGACTTTTCCATTATGATATGCACCTAGGGGAAAAAACTGGACAGAAAAAGAGACTGATTCCATGCTTCAAGGGGGAAAGCGCATGCACTTATTGAACAAAGATGCATTAAACATTTATATAACAGAAGGTGGAAGTGTTAGGACTGGTCAACAACACACATTTAAAATATTTGAAATTCAGGGAGCGTTCCTGTGTAAAAATAGACCAACTTAGAATTCCACTGTTATCCCCTCATTGATCATTAAAGGAACAAAACTTTATTGTCTGGAGACTTCTTTAAAGGAAATACACAAAATCCATTTTTATTTTGTTCGGAAAATGTGTCTTGAGTATGTAAACCAAGCTACCCTTGTTTGTTCTGGGTTCCAAAGCAAAGAATAATCTGTTTGCATTTGAACATATGAGACTGTCTTCACTGAATCAGGCTGTTGGTTTCCTAGCCCAGTTCCTTCCATCTGACCTCTGATGGTCAGGTATAGCCTGTATGGTTGTGCAAAAAAGATTTGGTGGGTAAATTTCGGGTTTGGGTTTATTGGGACTGATTTTTTTCAGTAAACCCAGAATAAGCCGAATACCCATACCAGTAAATTTCGGTATTTGGCTTATTTCCAGGATTCCTCGGAAAGTTTGGTCCATTGTAGACGTATTGTGCATTCCCGAGTCTGGGGGCCGATTCTCCTTAGGAGGCGGCGTGATCTCGCTGCCAGTGTAAATGCTTCTTGTACCGTGATTAGATGCACTTATGCTGGCAGTGAGGGCAGTTTGCTGGCGCCAAGAACAGCATTGCTGCACCTGCTTTTTTAGCAGGCGCAGCCTTGCTGTTATCTATGGGGCAAAAAGTCCCCATTTAACAAAAAAAAGCAATGAAAAGGCTTTTTTGTTTTGTTTCTCGGCATAGGTGGAATGGTTTTAGGAGGCGACTCAACTGCACCTTCTCCCTGCCGTTCCCCTATGCTGCTTCTCAGGAATGCATGGTAAGGAGATTTTTTAAGAAGCTCCTATGGGGGCATTTTTGGAGGTAGAGTTCCCAAATTTTTAGGGTAGCTTGAAGGGACTCTCCTTGTATTAATCCTGAAGTTTGGTGAAGATTGGGTTGGTGTTCGATGTAATGGGGTCTAGAAAGGGTGGCCCACTCCTCCATGGAGAAGTATGGTACAGTTTACAATGCTTCTCTATGGAGGAGGGGGTTGACCCCTTCCAGACCCCATAAAAGTGGACCCCCTGACCCAATCTTCACCAAATTTCAGGGTTCGTGCAAGGAGAGGCCCTTCAAGCTGCCCTGAAAACTTGGGAACTCTACCTCCAAAAACACCTCCACAGGAGATTTGAAATAATTTTTCACAGACTACAGTAGCCCTATTTCACACGTGCTGGGAATTGCCAAACCCACTTTCTCATCATTGGTTTCCATGGACCCAGCAATGAGGCAGAGAAACCCCTCAAAATCCAAACAGTAGATCTGTGAAAGAGCAAGCAGTGGAGAAATAGAAGCAGTGCCCCCCAAACAATCAATCAAATCACCCCCTCAAACTAGTAACCCCCCTTCCCACCAACCAACTGGTTAAGGCCTGCTGGCTTCTAGCAAAATTTAGAAAAAACGCCCCAAATGCAACAATTGGTTAAAAGGAAAACAATGATATCTCAAACCCTTCAATGTTTTCTCCAGGCAGCAGGCAGGCAGGAATCCAATCAAAGGAGCAGGTTGTTGTAATCCTGCAGGTCAGGATGAGGCACCAGGACACAGAGGGAGAATCAGGAAGAAGGAACTGAAGCCAAGCTTTGCCACCAAACTTTCTCAAACCTCTGTGAGGAATGGCCTGGTCTGGAACCACACCTGCTTTCATACTCTTTGGCCAAGCACAGAAAATAATAATTCCAGCCAAAAAACACCTTTTATGATTGGTGAAAGAACACTATTCTTCCTTACCTTGGTTCTCACTGGCCACTGAGAATTCCTGGCCCTCCTCCCTCCTCCTCTCTAAGTTGTCCTCTATTGCAATCCAGATAGACTGCACCAGCTGACTTTGCAGCAATGCAAAATGCATTGCTGCCATTGGCCACATGGGAAGCTCCAGTGAAACTTCTATTGGCCACTCCAAGATGCCTGCTCCCTCTCTCCTGCTGCCCTGGAAACCAGCTAGGGGGCAGGATTAAGAAAAAAGGAGATAGCTCTCCTTTAAACGCAACAAGGGCCACAGCATGGAGACTCCACAGAAGGCAAATAGCCGAAACCTGAAAAGCCACGGGGATCACACATTTGGCTTTCGGCAGAACCCCAGGTTTGGGCGTTCGGTAAAACCGAAGCCAAATATTGCCAAAACAGCTAATTTTGGATTTATTTTCGATTTGAGTTTATCAATATGTGCAACCCTAAGTATAGGTCTGTCGTTGCTCTGCTGACTTTTAACTGGGGGTGCTAAGGATTAAACCTGAAGCTTTTAGAACGTTAAATATGTGCATTGCCGGTCAGTGATGGGCCCTGCTTTAATTTAATTTAAACTTTTTGCCTCCATTTTGTTGCAACTTTGGAAAAAAATAAACAGGGCTTTATAGAAAGAGAAATCCACAAGTATCATTATCAATATATATAATTTTCATTGTGGCCCCATCTGTGCATACTTAAATCCAGAGACTGGGGCCACAGACAAAACAGATGTTTCTACAAACCTGAGAAAAGCCCCAGGTTTACAGAGGTTAAAAAAATCTTAGGTGGATTAATGCCCCTCCAAATGAGAAAAGGAGCTCCTATAGTTTTAAGAAATAGATGTCTTCAGAGGCCATTGCTGGGCAACCGTAAGTAGGGTTGCCAGCTCCAGGTTGAGAAATCCCTGGAGATTTTGGGGGTGGAGCCTGAGGAGGGTGGAGTTTGGAGAGGGGAGGGACTTCAATGGGGTATAATGTCACAGAGTCCACCTTCCAAAGTAACCATTTTCTCCAGATGAACTGATCTCTGTTGCCTGGAGATCAGTTGTAATAGCGGGAGATCTCCAGCCAATAACTGGAGATTGGCAACGCTAACTATAACAATATTCAAGCCTTCTTTTCTGTCAGGAAAAGTCAGACATAGGAGAAGGGCCCTTTCCAAGGCAACTTTGACCTTTGATGAAGGACTTATTGGGGCCAGGACTAGCAGCCACCACCAGACATCTTGCTGCCACATGACTTGCATGACACCTAAGCCCAGCTGCTTAATAGTGCTGAACAGCAACCTCTGCATGAAAGCCATTGTAGCAGTTAGAGTTTCGGGCTAGGATCTTTGCTGTGGAAGTTCACTGGGTGACTTTGGGCCAGTCGCCCATTCTAAGCATAACCTAACTCACAGGGTTGTTTTGAGGATAAAATGGAGAAGAGAACATAAGAACATAAAACAAGGCATGCTGGATCAGACCAGAGGCCCATCAAGTACAGCATTCTGTTCACACAGTGGCCCACAAACTGCCTCTAAGATGTCCACAAGCAGAATGACTGCAACAACATCCTCCCATCTATGCTCACCAGCAAATGATAAAAAAGGCATTCTGCCTCTAGTAGAGGGAATAGACATCCATCATTGCTAGTAGCCATCATGACTAGTAGCCAATGATAGCCCCATCCTCCATGAGTTTGTCCACTTCCCTTCCAGGTTGGCAGCCATCACCATATCCTGGGGCAGGGACTTCCACAATTTAACTATGTGCTGTGTGAAGAAGTACTTCCTTTTGTCTTTCCTGAATATCCCACCCTTCAGCTTCATAGGATGACCCTGGGTTCTAGTATTATGGAAGAGAGAGAAAAGTGGCTCCCTGTCCACTCTCTCCATACCATGCATAATTTTATAGACCTCTATCATATCTCCTCTTAACCTCCTTCTTTCTAAGCTAAACAGCCCTAAGTGTTTTTAACCACTCCTCATAGGGCAGTTGCTCTAGCCCCCTGATCATTTTGGTTGCTCTTTTCTGCACTTTCTCAAGCTCTGCAATGTCCTTTTTTAGGTGTGGTGACCAGACCTGTACAGAGTATGCCAAGTGTGGTCTCACCATAGATTTGTACAAGGACACTATCATAGCAGTAATTTTATTCTCTATTCCTGTTCTCATTATGGCCAGCATGGATTTGGCCTTTTTCATAGCAGTTGCACAGTGGGTCATCATTTTAATCGAGCTATCCACTACCATCCCAAGATCCCTTTCTTGGTCTGTCACTACCAGCTCAGATCCCATATGAAGTATATGTGAAGTTGGGTTTTTTGTCCCAATATGCATTATTTTACACTTTTCCATTTTAATGCCCATTTCCCCAGTTTCGAGTAATTCTTTTGTGGCTCTTCACAATCAGTTTTTGTCTTAATTACCCTAAATAATTTTGTGTCATCTGTAAATTTAGCCATCTCACATATTGTGAGCTGCTTTGGATCCTCATTGTGGAGAAAAGCAGGATATAAATGAAGAAAATAAAAATATAGCTGAAGATGGGGGCATATAAAAAGTAGGCTTTTGGGTTATTGGGAAGGACAGAAAGAAGCACATAAAGATGAGGATATGGTGGCTGCGACAAGGATGGAAAGAAGAAATAGCATGGGGAGGGGATATGGGAGAAATTCAGTGGTCCCTCCAAGTTCCTGCAGATTCCTCACTGCACAACTGGACAAGGTTCAGCCAGCATTGCAAAACCTGGGCAAAGTTTTCCCAGGAAGGTGATGCCAAAGGGAAGAAAGGAGGGAAAAGTTGAAGATGGTGCAGAAGAAAAAAATAGGTTGGCTGGTGGGTTGGAAGGAGAGAAGGAAACAGGAAAAGGGACAAGGGATCAGAGCTTTCAGGGAAAGGAAAGGGGACAAACTGGGGGAGGAGAAATGAGATTCCCCCCACAAGTCCTTGTGGGTCCTCCATTTGCTATTAATATTAATAATGGTAAGAATACAAGATGTTTAACAGGTTCAATTATTTGGGGAGCAACTATATAGGATGCAAAATATTCATGGTTGCTATGCATATACATATTCATATTAATATCATACTACACCAGCGTGGTGTAGTGGTTAAGAGCAGTGGACTCTAATCTGAAGAACCGAGTTTGATTCCCACTCCTCCGCATGAAGCCTGCTGGGTGACCTTGGGCTAATCACAGTTCTCTCCAAACTCTCTCAACCCCACCTAACAAGGTGTCTATTGTGGAAAGAGGAACAGAAGGCGATTATAAGCCAGTTTGAGACTCCTTAAAGGTAGAGAAAATCAGGTTATAAAAACTCTTCTTCTAAATATTCATAACTGGTGGGGGAGTCTGACTGGCAGTGAAAATGAAATCCACAAATGAACTGTAAGAAAGCTACAATTCTAATTTTAAGTAATAAATGTGTTCCTGAAAGGGCAAGTATTGTTTCATTATTGCCTTGGTTGGATCAGAACTATTAGTTACAGGTCCCAAATAGTATTCATATAGGCTCAGTCAAGTACGGTCAAGTTGCAGCCGACTGATGGTGACCCCATAGGGTTTTCAAGGCAAGTGATTAAGCAAAGGTAATTTGCCATTACCTTCCTCTGTAAAGTCTTTCTTAGTGGTTTCCCATACAAGTATCCACCTTACTTAGATTATGAGATCTGATGAGATCAGGCTTTATTAAGCCATTCCACACACCCCTCGAGATTCTTAGATATTATGAGAAACCTCTCCCAGAACAATCTGTGTTGTTTTTGTCTGTGGGTGCCACTGGCTGGCTACAGCATGTGTTTGTGGTGTTTGTTTGTTTTATTCTACTGATTTCTCGAGCAATGGCATTTCTCCCTTCCAATTGGATCCTTGTAAGGGAGGAGCACAGATTGTTTCCAGACAAACATCTTTGGGGGCAAGCCTCAGAGAGCTGCAGTTCAATTTCTCTCCCACCTTTGTGAAGGTGGAGCCAAGACCTTGGGAATGAAGACAAGAAGAAATGATACACCTTTAAGTGATAATTAGGATTGCTTAAATATCAGTTGTATTTTTTAAAGGGCAGGAAATGTGATCTCTCTCTCTCCCCTTTCCCCTCCCCACTCCAGCACCCACCAGTGATTCAAACAGGATTGAACAGGTGATCTCTATCATAATGTTACAGTTCATTCCTGAGAGGAATGCCTGCCCAGCTGAAACCTCCTCGCAGCGCCAAAAATCCATGCAACCCACATAGGGTTGCACGGGAGATACTCCTCCTAAAAGGTATCTCGTATCTCAGCCCAAAAAAGGGGGGCGTTCCCAAGTTGTAATGGCTTAGGCAGCCTGACGGCAGCCCCACCCCCAGCCCAGCGCCGTGACATCCCAGGAACGCCTCCCGGGATGACGACGCGGTCTGGGCCCAGCACTGCCGGGGCAGCGGCCAGCAACTGGCGTCTGGGCCTGCACGCCGGCACTGTGGGCCCTTGCGCCAGCGCAGGCCTTCACTGGCCTCCAAAGGCCTTTTGTCCTGGCTTCGGGCACGGCTCAGGAATGCGCTGTCAGAGTGAAGCATAAATGACAAAAAGAACCAAAGGACTCCCTGAGGACTCCCTGAAACATTGGTCCCTTTTAAAATGGAACCTCTTAGCTCATTTGGTCTCTTCGCTGGATGCATGATTATAATGTGGATGCCTACCATTGATACACAGCCAGTTTTAAATCTCTCACTGTGACTGAGCCGGTGCCTCTTGATTTAAAAAAAAAACAAAAACAAAACATGCCAACAGTATTTATGCTGTTGAAAAATGACTGGCTCAATTTATATTTTTCTCTCCACTATCTCTTTTGTCTGAGGGGGAGAGTTAGCTGGCACTCTCTCTCTCTCTCTCTCTCTCTCTCTCTCTCTCTCTCTCTCTCTCTCTCTCTCTCTCTCTCTCTGTCATGCTTACTTTGATGACATGATTTATGGTATGGCACAATGGTGGCTCTCATTTACACTTCTAATCAGAGATGGCATATTGGGAAGAAAATAAAGCGTTATGTACCTTTCTTCAAAAATCACTATCTCATGTGCTTCATAATAGCTACAGCTGGCTGGACCACTGCAACACGGTGTTTGCAAACATTTGTCTGAATTCCAAATTGCTCTTCACCTCAGTGGCATTCTTGCCTCTTTTTATTTCCTATTCACAAAAATTTCACACAAATGCATTCATGTATGTGCTACATATCTGCCAAATTTCCATTGTGTGCAAGGATACCTATATTCTCACGTAAACAGACGAGAATGTCCAGTAACCACAATATCCACCAACCAGGAATACCTGTATAATTGCTTTTTTTAAAAAAACCTTCACTGTTATCTGTTCATTCACTGGACAGGTTAAAAGAACAGAAAACAAGATGCTAGAAGACTCTGGAGATTAGATGCACAGCTTGATTAGCAAATAATGGGCATGATCCTCCTTGAAGTTATTCTGCATAGGCCCCATTGAAATTAATATGTAGACTTGGACACCCTTCATTCAGATCTATGTGGCTCATGCAAAACAAATGTCAGGTAGATCATGTTTATATACACTGAGAATTTATCTTTCAAGAATTCACCACAAATAAATATGAACTTAACCTGCAATTGTGTTTCTTAGCATGACTTATATTGGATAGTTTACAATGCCTGCTCACTCAGAAGTATCTATTCAAGGAGTGATCACATGAAATAATGACAAGTTGGGCTTATGGGAAGAAACTTAAGCTATACAGAGATAGTAATAGTAAATCTCATCTCAAAAATCTGATTTTTTTTCTTGTAACTGTGTGACTTTTAAAATTAGAGGTGTGGCAGACAAGTAGCAGATTTTAGTACTGGTATTATGGGGAGGGGAATTCCTTTTCCAAACATTAACTTTTTCCAGATAAAGCCATTATTCTTATTCCATTGTACTTATTCCCGTTTTTCTCCTTTAAAAGAGGAATTTCTCATTCATTCTCATTGATTACTCTTTGAAGAGAAATCAATTAATCCTTTTGTATAGGGTTGTTGAAATTTTTTTAGTAAAATTCGGATTTGCAAAATTCGGCCTGTTTTAATTCAGGAAATGCCGAAGTCCGAACTCCCCTGCTTCGGATCCATGGAATTGGGCGCGAGATTTGAGTTCAGGAAAAAAATTCGGCCGAATAAAGCCATAAAAACTACATTCCAGCCATTCTGTGGCTGCAGGGGGTGCATTTTTGGGGGTACAGCCCCCAAACTTTCAGCGTAGCTTCAGAGGAGCCTTCTTGCAAGAACCCCAGAATTTGTAAAGATGGGAACAGGGCCCCCCAAAATATGGGGTCCCCCCCTTTTCCCTATTGGGATGAATGGGATCAGCCAATCCTATGCATCTAGAGAGCGGTAAATCCAAGGCAAAACCTCCCATGCTAACCATTGCAATGCAAAGAAACACGCGAGCGACCATGGAAAGGAACAGAAGCGCACTAGGCTAGCTATAGCAAAAAGGAAAAAAGGAGCAGGTGACTTGGACCGTGAAAATGTATTGTGAAAGTCAGATTTTGCAAAAACATTGTTGAGCGAGCAGCAAAACAGACGGTGCAAAAAAAACCCCAGTGTTTGTATTTTCTGCCCTGCTCCTTCTTCTCATGGTGGAGGGATGCTCCCCCTTATGCAAATGACCCCACCAAACTCAAGCAAGTCTCACCAGCACCACCCCCACATCTCCGACCAATACGGCGCCGCGGTGCACCCCCCCCAAACAGGGAAAAAATCCAAGATGCAGGGGATCTCACGCAAGCCGCCCCATTGCACTCAACCCCAGGCTAGGGGCAAAAACAGGGGAAAACACCAAGGAGGAGGCGCGGCCTGGGTGCCGAGTGGAGAGAGACTCGCTAGCCGCCGCACAGACTCAACTTTAAACTTTAAAACTTTAAAAGCAGTATACACACTCCCACAGAGGTGAGCAGTCACACACACCTCAGCAGAATGGGCAAAAGCCTCCTTTGGCTTCCACCCCCCCCACAGAAACTGCCCCCCACACACACAGACTCTGCTTCCCCCCCCCCACATACACATGGGAAAACATTATAGATTAAAGCCCCAAAAGGGGTCTTACTGTGGATGTCTTCTGTTCCATCAGGAGGGACTGGGAGGACTGGGTAATCCAATACGATTCCATTTAAACACGGGACGTTTTGCCTTGGATTTGCCGCTCTCAAGATGCACACAGGATCGGCTGATCCCATTCATCCCAATAGGGAAAAGGGGGGACCCCATATTTCGGGGGGGCCTGATCCCATCTTTACAAAACTTGGGGGTTCTTGCAAGAAGGCTCCTCTAAAGCTACACTGAAGGTTTGGGGGCTCTACCCCCAAAAAATGCACCCCCTGCAGCCACGGAATGGCTTGAATGTGTGCTGTAAATGGAATAAAAATGCACATTAAGGGGGGGACCCCTTTCGAGGCCCATATTTCAGCCCCCCCAATCCCATCTTTACAAAACTTGGGGGTTCTTGCAAGAAGGGTCCTCTGAAGCTACGCTGAAAGTTTGGGGGCTCTACCCCCAAAAATGCACCCCCTGCAGCCACGGAAAGCATTGAATGTGCACACGCACCCCCCCAAGGGGATTTCTCTCTCACACAAACAGATACTCTCTCTTTCTCTCCCCGGGCCATGCAGCAGCTGGGCTCATGTGCTCAATCGCGACTGATTGGCCAGAAGAAGACCCTGCTTGGCCACCGATTGGCCGTGGGAGAATGCTGCTTACTAACTGAGGTTATGCTGCTGCGCCGAACCCCGAATTTGCCGAATTTATTCACTGAACACCCCGAACTCGCCAAATTTGGCTCCCCATTTTTCCGCCTTTTTTTAGTTCGGTTCCATCCGAACTAAAAACTGTCGAATCGGGGGAAATTGGGCTATTTTCAGTTCGGAATGAACCGAATTGACAGCCCTACTTTTGTAATTTCAGCCCTTGCAGTTGTTTTATGTAACACACCACAGGATGGTGCTCTAGCAGGATAATAGGAAAGTTTAGGAAGACGTTGCTTGCCTCTGAGCATCTACAGAGGGAAACTCTAAAATTCTGCAGAACCACCCTAGCTAGAAATTTCTGTTTTATCAAATTGGAATTGATTAGAAACAGACTTCAGATTCCTAAAAAGAAAGACAGGAACAGATTGTTGGATTTCAGGGAGAAACTGGGTAATGAGAAATTAAGAGAATTTCTCTTAATAATGCCAAATTTTAGTTTCTTGAACTCCAGACATTCACTTGTTGCTTTGATCTTTGGATATCTTTCAGCCTTCTTGTAAGCTTCCCTCATTCCACGCTTCTCTTAAGAGAAGACAGTCTGTGGTCTTCAAAGGGAGTGCTTCATTTTTTTTAAAAAAAAACTTCCATTATTTCTCTCTGTTTATTGTTATGAGCAGTGAAGGAAGATGAAATGTATTATTCATTGCTACTACTCATAAAATCAATACCTTTCAAAATCCAAATACAATTCAGAGAAAATGGCACTTGTTGAGCACAGATCCTAATAATGAGTATGATTTCCCAACAATTTCTTAAATTATTTATCCAGGAGATGGGTACTTACATATCCCGGAGAGAATATTACATGTCTGCTGTCACTGTCAGCCCAATGGAAAATGCTAAGCAGTACACCCAGATTTTTAACACCAAAAAACTAATGTTCTATCAATACACATCAATCAACTCAAAATTGCATTGTATTGTTAATGTCAAGCAGGGTATGTAGAAAGATGATCATTTTGACATAATGGAACAAAAGATTAAGATTGAGCTGCTAGAAATCAATTAAAAATATAATGGCAACCCAGATAGAAGTGGTTGAACAGTCATCACTAGGAATATGGCTAGCATTGTGCATTATTAATCTGTTATAAAGCACTTTGGATTTAAGGAATATTTTACAAACTTTTATAATGTTCATAATCATAAGCAGGCTACTTTGGTACAATTCTGTTTCTCCATTTTATACAGAGTGAACCCATGGTTAAGATTCTCTGGATTTTTTGGCCTCTCAAATTCAGGGAATGTGAATTATTATAAAACAAGCCCCATCTCCTGCAATTCAGTTGTCAGAACATTCAGTTTTGATCTCAGTGACCAGAGTTCAAATTTCCTGCTTCGGTCTCCACTTTAGAGCCATCTTCTGTACAGCAGGAATTGCAGTGATTCACAGGATTGTGAGAGCACATAAGATAATATGGTCTTGGGGACCATTCCCAAGGGATATAGAAGTCCTCAACTTTGACTGAATGTGGCCCAAAGAATACAGAGCAATCTATACATCAATATGTACCTATACATTAGGGGCTTTATCAGTTTGATTAATAGGGGCCAATTATAATTATAATATAATTATAATATAGGAGCCCCGTGGCGCAGAGTGTTAAGCTGCAGTACTGCAGTCAAAAGCTCTGCTCACGACCTGAGTTCGATCCCGACGGAAGTCGGTTTCAGGTAGCCAGCTCAAGGTTGACTCAGCCTTCCATCCTTCCGAGGTCGGTCAAATGAGTACCCAGCTTGCTGGGGGTAAAGGGAAGATGACTGGGGAAGGCAACGACAAACCACCCCACAAACAAAGTCTGCCTAGAAAACGTCGGGATGTGACGTCTCCCCATGGGTCAGGAATGACCCGGTGCTTGCACAGGGGACCTTTACCTTTTTTTTATAATTAGTGGGAACAGACTTTATTTATTAATCAACTTTAATTAACTTCACTTATTTTGCCACTTGCAATGTGGGTACACACAGGGGATTCCCACAAAGATCAGTAGAGTCATATTTCCTTTGTTCTCCTATCCCCACTGTGCCCTGTCCCTAAGACATGTTCCTATGAATTGGTATTAACTTACCCAGCACACAGAAATAAGGGTGGAAGGAAATGTGGGAGATCCTTTGGGTCCCCATTGGGGAGAAAGGTGGGTATTAAATAAATAAATAAATAGACTCCTCTGGAAGCTCACAAATAGGGCAATAAACTGATGGCAAAATTCTGGTATTCAAAGATTCAAAGATTTAAGAGACAGCATGGTATAGTTGTTAAGAGCAGGGACTCTAATCTGGAGAACTGGGTTTGTTTCCCCTCTCCTACACATGAAGCCTGTTGGGTGACCTTGGGCTAGTCCCAGTTCTCTCAGAACTCTCTCAGCCTCTATCACGATCCATGCGTACCAAGTGAGAGAGAGACTGCTTTCCAAAATGTTCAATTGGGGTTTTAATTTTTCTCCTTAGTCCCTTTACTTATTTTAAAGGTAAAGGGCCCCTGTGCAAGCACTGGGTCATTCCTGACCCATGGGGTGACGTCACATCCCAACGTTTTCTAGGCAGACTTTGTTTGCGGGGTGGTTTGCCAGTGCCTTCCCCAGTCATCTTCCCTTTACCCCCAGCAAGCTGGGTCCTCATTTGACCGACCTCGGAAGGATGGAAGGCTGAGTCAACCTTGAGCCGGCTACCTGAAACCAACTTTCGTCACGATCGAACTCAGGTCGTGAGCAGAGCTTGGGACTGCAGTACTGCAGCTTACCACTCTGCACCATGGGGCTCCTATTTTACTTATTTTACCTCAGTATAAATGAGACACCAGAGGCTTTTTCAAGTTAACAACCCAGTATCAGAGATTTATTAAACACTGTACAAGGAATGGACTTGGAGGGAAAACGTTAGGTAGGGAAAGTATAGAACCAGAGCTAGTTTATAAGTTTTAATACAGAGAAGGCATAGATCTTAGATGGCTTAGTTAGTACAGAATTATAATTCTTAAATTAAGTTCCCAAATTCAATTCACAGAACTTCCAATACATGTTCCTATTCAGACTCTGCTACCTAGCTAACAGTGAAGTATGGAGATTATACAATCTCCCCCGCCCCAGAGAAAAAAGAAGGATGGAGATTGCTCCTCAAATCTCTCTTCCAGTTCTCTCTATAGATCTACCCCACTTTTGTGGCAGTAATCCCTTATCAAAACTCTGTAATTGGAATATCTCCTCCCAGAACCTATTCTCTTTCAGGGACCTGAGAAAGGGTCCCTTTCCTCCCAATCTCTGCCTGTCACTCCACAGGAGTTGTTTCACAACCGTTTAGGCAAATCTGAATCCTCAGGTTCCCAGAGTCAAAAATAGCTACTGAACATGCAGGTTACCAAGAACAACCTCCCCCATTTTTTCAGAAAAGAGTGAGCTCCTTAGCTCTGCCCACTCCCTGCCAGTTTTTTTCCCTGAGCTTCTCTTTGTTCATCACAGCCTCACTTACCTCACAAAGTGTCTATTGTGAGGAGGGGAAGGGAAGGTGATTGTGAGCTGGTTTGAGACTCCTTAAAAATAGAGAAAATCAGGATATAAAAACCAAGTCTTCTTCTTCATGATAGAGCCATTAGTACACATGGCACATTACAGGATTTTGTAGGGAAAAACAAACAGACCTTCTGCCCAGTGGAGCTCACATGCCAACATTCATGGATGTGTCATGTTGCCCCTTTTCTTAGAGGCCATCACCTGTAGTAGTGAATCCCACAAGCTATTTACATAACTGAAAGTAAGCTGATGGCAGATTGGCTTGAGTTACAAGCTGGGCACATAAGAACATTGTCACATGACTGCACAGATGCTCCCAACTCAATATTCTCAAAATGCCACATAGGCATTGTGAACTATGTGTATAACAGCTTGTGACTCTCATTGTCTCCCTTCAGTCTCATTATGTCATATCTCCAAATCTATTCCATTTGCTGAGAACTGTCCTCCGTTTTCAAGCACAATTGCCCCAAATTAACCATGCAAAGGGTAGTCTTCACTCTGAATGTCATGGCTCTTTAAAGTTCAAGTCAGAATTTTAATGATATTTTAACCTTTTCTATTAGCACATTAGGGGGGCCTCAAATGATGGCTCACAGATAATGTCTTGCAGAGCTGTAGAATGGAACCTTTGAGAACTTTGAAGGGATGGGGAAGGGGAGGGAGATAAAATGTTAGAGGAAACCCAGGAGAATGATTAACAAGTAGATCTGCTTCAATGCATAAGAGGTTAGGTGAATGCACAAGCTGAAAAATTAGTGCAAAAATTAAAAAAAAAGAAACTCATTTGGGACAGGGGCTTACAGCACAGAAAATCAGCTTGGAGTGAATTAATGCTTTATTATTATTAGCAATTATTCCAATGAACTTATCACATCTTTGTGCAGTATCATCTGTGCTCTTCTAACATATACAGCATCCCACTGACAATGTGCTAAATATTGAAATGTAAATAGTATACAGTGTAGAAGGCCTAAGGATCCTTAGAATTCCATTCACACGGATGAGAAAGTAATGACAGAACCAGAGGACTCATGAGAGGTGGTGGTGCTGCCACTTGCCAAATCAGCATTGCCCCAGTTTCTGGGAGGGGCAATGTTGGAATGGGGAACAGCCAGCAGGTGGGCTCCTCCCATCTTTGCTGGGATCTCTCACATTACCCAAGCAACAAAGAAATGAGCCATGCTACAGCAGTTCATTCTGTGCCAGTGTAATAGAAACAGGGACCTTTCCAAACGTACTTTCACATAAATCTATTTAAGTTTGGGGTGTTTTGAAGGTATGGTTAAATTGTCACGCTTTACTTTGTTATCTTTGTATGTTATTATTGTGGTGCATTTATTGAATACAATACAGCAGAACAGTCTGTTCCCCCTTCTGATATTTGTGTGAGTTGGTTTAGTCTCACAGGGTGGAGTCCCTGCTTGGTTCTGTTAGAATTGTAGATTGCAGGGGCTCTCTCGACAAGAAACTGGTTGCTCCCATCCTTGTACCTCCTTGCTAATAAATGGATGTTTTGAACACTTGTCTCTGCTGTGTGAATTGAGAGCAGGAACCATATTCCTAACCTGCAAACAAAAGGAAATGTCACAATTATCACTGTAAAAGAGAACCAAATGCTGTTGATGTTTCAAAAGTTGTTATTGTAGTTTGCTGTTCCTTGTTGAAAGACTGCTTCATAAAAAATGTTGATTGATCAATAAGTACCAGTTACTCATTGCTCTTTTGTAATTCACAAATAACTGGGGTTTTAATTAGAATGTGAATAGTCTCTGGAAGAAGGTTCAATTCTGGCAACATTGTGGCTGATGGTCTTCAGTGTTTGTGTTCAGTATCTTTCAATAGCATACAGCAGTGCTTAAATTCCACAACAAGGAGGGGGGGAAATCACACCTGAAAGCACTCTTAATAATCTCAGATGTGTGGAAGTCTGATATGGTTTGTCATGTCCCTACTTGTGGGGCTTCAAAGGGCACAGCCTCAGCCTGTGATTTTGCCCTGCTGACCACCCCTGGCACCACCACTTTAAGCCACTGGGGAGGTTTACCCCATCAGTGGCCCTATCTTTGTGTGCTCCAGATGTGCAGTTCTGATTATCCTGTGCCCAATCTCTACATTGCCTTCACACTGGGAGCCAGGTGGCAGTTGTAAAGGGTGATCGACCTCTAACAGAGGTGGAGGGTTGGACTACTATTTCACAGTGAAAGCTTTTATTCCCATTCTCTCTTATTACTTCTGCCTCCCTGGCTGGTCTCCACAGACATCATCCTGTATACCTCTTATCAACTGGGGTGAGAGATAAGCCTGACACTTGGCAAGCCCCTCTGAATCCTTGAAACATTACTTTGTAAGTATTTATTGAACCAATAACTTATTTTGCAATTTAGTAACGACAAGCTAAAATCTTTTAATTGGTTTTATAATTTGGTTCAATAAATGTCTCCATACTGGGGTGTTTTTTTTTTCTAGAGTAAAATAATGGTGGTTCAAAAAAAGATAGAATTGTGCTAATGTACAGCTGCTTTTTGGAATATAGATGCTGTCACTGTTTGTAGCAGTGGGGGATCAGTTCTCCGACTGACCTAACCCTTGGATATTTACTGGGTTGCCATATGAAATAGCATGGATTGACTGTATTTGTTTGGGCCTTTAGCATTAAATATTTGACACACACAAATGTATCATTTGAAAAAGGGACCTTATATGGTATACACCCAGTGATCTCCACAAAGCAATATTCTACTAATCAGCCTGCTTCGCTTAACAGCAGATTTACCATTCATAGGAGAATGACAGATTTACTATTCACTGCAGAACTGTATTAACATTTCCTATTGTGTCAGGACCTCCCAAGGAGATAAGCCTGAGATTCTGCACTATTGCAATCATGCTACTCCTATGTCTTTTCAGCCAGCCACGACTCAGAGCACAAAATATCGTTAAGTAAGGGAGTTAAGGCCTGAGCCTACGAGTTAAACTACAGTAAAAAAAAGGATCAGAATGGGGCACAATACCCAATACAACAGTGCGATCTTAGGCCATGCGACATTGCCACAGCCTTGCGAACATAGCCAGAATACCTTACTGGGAGAACAGATTGGTCCTAATATGCTACGAATGCACCAAATATAATAACAGCAATGAATCAAACTTGGGTTTTAGGTCCTGCTGTGAGAAATCCTCACTCACGACGGCTGTGGTGTGTCTCACAGGTATCAGTCCTGCAGATAGCTAGGCAGGGTAGCAATCCCATTTTTTCACATTATGAGATACATCTGAGAAGGCATCAAGGAGAATGGCATTTTACAGAGCTGCTGTGAAGCTATGAAAGGAACTACAAAACCATGAACTATTATTTCTAATTCATATATTTCTTCCTTTATTATATTATTTTTAATTACTCTGGATGGGTTGGTTGCTGCCTAGCAGGCAAGCAAATGAACAGCAGCTTAATGGCCAGAAAATATAAACCTGCCATTGTTAATGGAGGGGTAGAGACCATCACTGCAATTGCAGGCACTCCCTAGAGGACATATCTTCCAAGAACCCATACTTTGACACAAAGTTGGGTTCTTGGGTTGCCAACCTCCAGGTAGTGGCTGGAGATCTCCCGCTATTACCACTGATCTCCAGGAGACAGAGATCAGTTCCACTGGAGAAAATGGCTGCTTTGGCAGTTGGACTCTATGACATTGAAGTCCCTCCCCTCTCCAAATCCCACTCTCCTCAGGCTCCACCCCCAAAATCTCCAGGTATTTTCCAACCCAGAGCTGGCAACCCTACATACTTTTGATAGACGAGTGCCATCCTTATTGATTTTCTCAGAAAATGTGCTTGTCTTCTTTACAATGCATAACACGCATTCATACATTCTTTGGCACAAAGACTATGCCATGTTTCCTCAGCAGAAATGAGAATGCCAATGTCATTTTTTTTAAATCCAGGGCTGAGCTCAGGTTACTCACCATTTTTGTGAAAGTCTGAAAAACTCCCCTGCTTATCAGAACTACTTCCCCCCCCCCCCCGAAGAACTTGCCAAAATCTTGGATTGCCTTGCCTTGGGCTCACTCTCAAATTCCCTCATTCATTATGTTCTTCCATTTGATTTGCTTTGCTTTTGTGTAACATCTGTTTGGACTATATTTTATATTGGATCAATTCAGGAAAAAACAACCAAGATCCTACTGTAAGAGTAGAGAAAACTGAAGAAGCTGCAACAAGGTAAAATAATGGGGACAAACAAGATTGGGGGAAAAGGGCAAACATCCATACAATCTAAATAATTGGGGGGGTATTCTGTCAACCTCACTGTATTTGCCCTGAAATTAAAACTAGCATTTATGTGGCATTTTTAATACATTGGGTTGGATCCAGCCAGCTTTTCAGTGGTTCAAAAAGAGAGGAAGGGTCCAGTTTGACCATCCAAAAAGGTATGCTGGGGATCATGTGACTTGCTATGTGGAATGTGGTCTGTAATAAAAAGAAGAATTAGAGGCTTAAGTGAGGCTGAGTGCAAAAGCTGGCAGGAGCCAACCCACTATTTCCAAGTGAGTTCTGCACATCTGCCATGCAAAAATGGCCACAAGCCTCTTAAAAATAGTCCAACAGGGCTATACTAGGTTTCAGACCACAAAGTCATATGCAGGACCATGCAGTGTAGATCTGGAAGAGGGAGGGGGACACCCAAGAGGCAAATCTTGTACAATAAACAGCTGCCTTAGAAGATGTTACTGAGATAAAAGGCCAAGGGACAAATTTTCTGCTCAGACAGTGTCGGAAAAATTGTGCGCACTACATGTGTGGTTGTCACGCATAATGACTAACACATGATTTGTGTGGAATTTCCTTCACTAGAGTGTTATCAGAGCAGAAAATCAATCACATTTGACATGCTGTACCATGAATCACCATGAAGCAATGTGTAGTTTGGGATGGCAGATTCCAGAGGGGGCATCATTCTCCTGCCTCTGGTCCATCTTTGGGTGTTATTTTTATTTTTTAAATGCAGAGCATCAGGGTGGGTCTAGGGTGGTTTCAAGTTTTACTTCAAATGTGGGGAAATGTGGCTGGTACTGTAATCCTCAGGTACAAAGTCAAACTAGATATTGAAAGATCTGTGAATGGACTTCAGCATGTTTTATCTCTTGGTAAATGGCATCCACAGGAGGCTCTCTAATTTAGGTAAGGGCCTTGATACAGATTAGTGGAATTAACCCTTTCTTCACATGCACTTGTCCTGACCTCAAAACAACTCGCAAACCTGCTATATGCCAAATAGAGAAAACCAGGCAGGCCAAACATACACTTTCCCCAGCATCATATGTTGTTGTTGTTGGTAGTCGGGTTGAGCAAATGGCATGGAGGGAGAGAGTTACGTCACCACTGTCCATGCTGCAGCCCTAATCCTAATAAGGTGGGGGACTGAAGCTGTTATTTGCTAAGGAATTTTTATATTTTGTTAAAATATACTCTAGCTTTCCTCTTGGCCCAAGGTGATTTACAGTAATCGCTAAAACATCCCAAAATAAAATAAACAAAGTCCATATATCTCCCTGCCTCACAAAAGATACCTGCTATTCATCTCTCTCTCTCTCTCTCTCTCTCTCTCTCTCTCTCTCTCTCTCTCTCTGTGTGTGTGTGTGTGTGTGTGTGTGTGTGTGAAGTGCATCAAGTCACAGCTGACTTAGTGCAACCCCAGTGAGAGGCTTTCAAGGCAAGTGAGAAGCAGAGGTGGTTTGCCATTGCCTTCCTCTGCAGAGCCTTCCTGGGTGGTCTCCCTTCCAAGTACTCACCCTGCTTAGCTTCTGAGATCTGACGAGATTGGGCTATACCATGCCACCTTCCCTCCCGCTGCTATTCATAGCACATCAAAATAACTGGCAAAAATCAAGCCTTGCTGCACCTTCTAAAGATTTCCAATGAGGGAGCTCCCTTCACCTCTCCAGGAAGCCCATTCTGCAGAATGGGACCCATGATGGAAAAGGCTTGGGGTCTGGTTGATGCCCCAATTAATTGGGGGAACAGCAAGCAGGTGGCAGGTGGCAGTCTGAAGACTGTCGTGGGTGCACAGGAACACATGGACAGAAATGGTCCTTCAAATATGTGGTTCCCTGGCCATGAAAGGCTTTAAAGGTCATAACCAATACATTGAATTCAATTAGAAGAAGAAGAAAAAGAAGAAGAAGAGGAAGAGGAAGAAGAGTTGGTTTTTATATGCCGACTTTTCTCTACCACTTAAGGGAGACTCAAACCGGCTTACAATCACCTTCCCTTCCCCTCCCCACATCAGACTCCACCGCTCCAAACAACCGCTCTTAACCACTACACCATGCTGGAAACAAATTGGCAGCCAATGTTGCTGTTTCAAAAGGGGCAACATCTGTTCCCATCAGCTAGTGTCTGACAATACTTGTGTTGCTACATTCGGGACCAGGTACAGTTTCTGGGTTGTCTTCAAGGGCAGCTCAACACAAAGTGTGTTACAGTATTCCAACCATGAGATTACAGAAGCATGGATCAATATTACCAGGTCAGCCAAGTCTAAGAAAGCAGAAAGTTAGAGAACCAGATGCTGCTGAAAGAAGGCATTCGTGGCTACTGTGCCCACTTGGTTTTTTAAGCAGAAAGGATGGGTCTATTGAGTACTCCAAAGGCTTTCATCTGGTCTAGGAAAAATAATCTAGAGATCTGTTTACAGAGCTTTCAGCATCTTGTGTTGTCTAACCTGTACTCTCCAGCTCCAAGAAAAGGCTGGATACCTGGCTAAAAAAGGACACCTGACTGTGATTTGGGAGCACCATCTGTACCAGGCAAGGGAAGCACTTAGAATAAGGAACAGCAGTTTATCTCACAAGGCAAGAAGCAGCTGCCACATCTCTCAGCTTCCCACCACCAAAAAAAAATCAAAAAAAATCCCCAAATAAGTAAAGGAAGCTCAAGTCATTTCAACTTGCCTTGAAATCAATACAACCTGAATCTTAATTAAAGTCTATACAATATTTTATTTTGATATTTGCACTGGTTGAAGCCATATTTTTAAAAGCATGGTTTCAGAAAAGGCACCAAGATCCTTCCTATCACTATGCTTAGAGAATGGTCTTTATTATTCTGTTCCCTTTTAAATTTGGAACAAGGTATTCCCTGTAAGCTCTGCTTGCAGGGTTGCTTTGTGGCTCCAATTGAGCAGAATTGTTATTTCTGTCTAATTGCAATGAACTTTGAAATTTATTCAGACAAGTTGCTCAAACAATGTGTTTGCAAACCTTTAAAGTGTTGTTCTTCGTAACACAGCTCTGCTTCTTTTTTACCAAATGCTTGGAGCAGAAATGGACAGCACAACCCAGTACTTTTCTCAGTTTAAGGGTGCAGAGCTGCGTAGCACAATACTGTGTTCAAATCAACTAGGGTTGTGCAAAATAAAAACTGATAAATTTCGCGTTCAGGTTTATTTGGCCCGATTGTTTCTGGTAAACCCGGAATAAGCTGAATACCCATACTGGTAAATTTGTATTTCAGCTTTATTTCCGAGTTTACCAAAAAAATTGGGCCCATTATAGTCTATGGGGATTTTTTCAAAGCTCCTGTGTGGGTATTTTTGGAGGTAGAGTCCCCATATTTGCAGCGTAGTTGCAATGGACTCTCCTTAGATGGTCACCAAAGTTTGGTGAACGTTGGGACAGGGGGTCCAATTTTATGGACCCACAAAGAGGTCGCCCCCATCCTCCAGGCATTTGTGAGCCGAGCTGTCCATCGGTTTTAAGGTTCAGAAGTTCAGCGTTGCCAAGGACTGGCAGAAAGAGCTGATTGGAAGGCTGGTGCCTCAAAGACTGGGGGCTCCCTTTGTATCTGGGGGCGCATAGCATGATGTCCATGCAAATAAGCTTTCAAACTGAGGAAAACGGCTTAAATGGTCTTCAACCACATTGGATTTGCATGCTTACTCTGTGAAACCTTAATGTCACCTCTGAAGCTGCACTGTTCTCAATGGCTGCACTGGTATAATGCCATCTGTGTTTGCTACATCAGTGTACCATCTAATTCATAACGATTCTGGTTTTTTTGCCTTCTACAGCAAATCATATTAGGTAGGGTTGTGCAAATAAAAATTTTGGGTAAATTTCGGGTTTGGTTTTAATGGGCCTCATTTTTTGGTAAACCAGGAATAAGCCAAATACCCATATCGGTAAATTTTGGTATTCAGCTTATTTCCAGGTTTACCAAACATTTCAGTCCCATTATAGTCTATGGATATTTTTTTGAAGCTCCTGGGGGGCATTTTTGGAGTTAGAGTTCCCAAATTTGCAGCATGGCTGCAACGGACTCTCCTTAGATGGTTGCCAAAGTTTGGGGAACTTTGGGACGGGGTCCAATTTTATGGACCCACAAAGGGGTTGCCCCCATCCTCCAGGCATTTGCGAGCCGAGCTGTCCATCGCTTTTCAGGTTCAGAAGTTCAGCGTTGCCGAGGACTGGTGGAAAAAGCCGATTGACAGGCTGGCGCCTCAAAGTCTGGGGGCTCCCTTCGTATCTGGGGCGTGCAGCATGATGCCCATGCAAATTAGCTTCCAAACTGAGGGAAATGGCTTAAATGCAAGAAAAATAAGGCACAGAAAACCTTTCTTTTGGTGGCAAATGACATCCTGTGAACAGTCCTTTATTATAGTCATAAAAATCTGATTTCAAGAGATGGTCACGATGCAGGGAGATGAAGCCTCTACTCGGGATGACCTTCAGTTTCAGAGCAGGTTTTTGGGGGGGATGATATCGGAGCCAGCTGAAGTCTCGACCACGGGGACTGTCTGAAGGAGATTGCTCATCTGCGTGTATGAGGGAATCTCCTTTGGAAGCCTGGTGGTGTGAGCAGCTGTTGAAGCTGGTTCTTTTTAGTTGGAGGGTAAATCCCACTTGATGGGACTTGGAGAACCCCATCTTTTTAAAAACCCTGAAGCTTGGTCCATATCAACCCACTGAATAGTTGGGGCCCTAACAAAACCAGTCAGAAAAAGAAAAATGGGAGAAAGCACATAGCCGTGCATCTGAGCAAAGGTGAATAGCTGAACCTGAAAAAGTCGGACAGTGAAATTGTAACAGGAGATGAAGAGAGGGCAGAACTGCTTAATTCCTACTTTTCCTCAACCTTTTCTTGTGAGGGAAATGGTACTCATCCTAGCATAAACAGAACACATGATGAGGGAAGGGAGTTGCAGCCTAGGATTGGCATTGGGGTAGTGCATAAACACCTAGTTTCTTTAAATGAAACAAAGTACTCAGGGCCAGATTAAATGCATCCAAGGGTACTTAAAGAACTTGCAGATGCAATTTCTGAGCCTCTGTCCATTACTTTTGAGAAGTCTTGCAGAACAGGTGAGGTGCCAGAAGACTGGGGGTGGGCAAATGTTGTTCCCATCTTCAAGAAGGAGGAAAAGGAGGATCCGGGTAACTACCAACCCATCAGCTTGACTTCTATACCAGGAAAAGTTTTCAAACAAATCATCAAACAGTCCTTGAGCCTTTAGAAAGGATGGATCTGGTTACTAAGAGCCAGCATAGGTTTCTCAAGAACAAGACATGTCAGACTAATCATATCTCCTTTTTTGAGAAAGTTACTACCTTGCTGGATCGGGGAAATGTTATAGACATAGCTTATCTAGATTTCAGTAAGGCTTTTGATAAGGATCTCCATAATATTCTTGTTGACAAATTGGGAAAATGTGATTTAGATCCTATTACTGTTAGGTGGATCTGTAATTGGTTGACAGATCACACCCAAAGAGTGCTTGTTAATGGTTCCTCTTCCACTTGGAGAGGAGTGACTAGTGGAGTGCCTCAGGGATCTGTCCTGGGCCCTGTGTTGTTCAACATCTTTATAAAGGATTTGGATGAAGGAATAGATGGGATGCTTATTAAATTTGCAGATGATACTAAATTGGGAGGGGTAGCAAATACAATAGAAGACAGAGCCAGGATACAGGATGATCTTGACAGGCTGGAGAATTGGGCTAAAACTAATAAAATGCATTTCAGTAGAGATAAATGTAAAGTTCTGCATTTAGGTAGGAAAAATCAAATGCATAATTATAGGATGGGGGAGACTTGTCTTAGCAGTAGTATATGCTAGAGCTGTGCAAAAAGTATTTTGTTAAATTTCAGGTTTGGGTTTATTGGGCCTGATTTTTTTCAGGAAACCTGAGATAAGCTGAATACCCATACCGGTAAATATGGGCATTCGGCTTATTTCTGGGTTTTCTGGGGGGGAAAATCAGGCCTGGAAGGGGTCATTTTTGGAGGCAGAGCCCCCAAATTCACAGCGTAGCTTGAGGGGACTATTCTTGCACAAACCCCAAAGTTTGGTGAAGATTAGTTCAGGGGGTCCGATTTTATGGGGTTCAGAAGGGGTCGCCCCCCTCCTCCATTGAGAATCATTTCCAAGTTTTGCAATGGTTGTCAATGGAGGAGTGGGGGCAGCCCCTTCCAGACCCCATAAAATCGGACACCCTGACCCAATCTTTACCAAACTTCAGGGGTTGTGCAAGGAGAGTCCAAAAATGCCACCCCAGGAGAATTTTAAATTCACTGATCTTTTTAGACTTGTGTTGTTAGAAATGGCTGCCAGTCTGCTTCCTCCCTCCCTCATGGGCAAGTGTGAGGTTGCTGTTAATTATGGGAGATTGAGTTTTCCCACACTTGTAATGGCCGCTTCCTTCCTTCCTTAAGAACTCAATCTCCCATAGTGGTATAGGTTAACCACTAATCATACCAACACATGCCAACTATTGGGGTGGAGAGGTGAAGGGAAATTGGGAAGGATAGGTGGGATGTGGCAGGAGAGGATGCTTGTGGGAGCAGCAAAAGGGGTAATAGGGGATTTGGAGAATATTTGGTTATACGGTACAATGTAAATAAAGAAACAGTTTGTATTCTTATTTAAAATTTAAAGCTGTATTTCAGCAGCCTAAAAATCATTTATTGAACCCCCCCTAAATTTCTAGGAAGCCCTTCCCTAAATTCCCCACGGCCTGCCTCCATAGATAGTGGCAATGGAGGCCCCTCCCTGTGATGTTACTGGCTCCTTCTATGATGTCATAGCAATGCCTCTGGCCCAGCCCCATCCCCCATGGGAAATTGGAAAGTCTACGCCCCTGAGAGGCACTCTACATATTCTCAGTTGTACTTTCCATCTCATCTATTTCTCAGCACTGTTATTAAACACAGACTCCTCCCCCTCCCTCTCCTTGTAAACTGTATCACATGGGAAGTATTACATTGTCCTTTTGTTTCATATAATAGCAGACCAAATTAGGGTGTTAGTGCCAATACATTTTATCACTGGTTGACACATCCACAAACCTTAGTAATTTTATACAAGGTTAATTATAATTGATTATTTATACATACTTCTGCTCTGGAGAGGTTTTAAGGTTTCTTAAATCTATAGTATAACTTAGCTTACGGATATATTTTTGTTATCTAGATTTGTATGAGCAAGTTTCCATGTTGTAAGACCCATGGTTTTTGTTAATAGTTAACATCAGGCCACGCAAGATATAAGGTATATATGGTCTTAATAGGCTTGCCAACTGCCTGGTGGAGGCAAGAAAAAGCCCGCCAATTCACCAGGCTCCCTGCCGACCCTCAGCTGGTCAGCAGGCAGAAGAGGGCCAGAGGAAGGGAAACCATAGAGTTTCGGAGGCGATTGCTAGAGCAGCCGCGTTGCTTCCAGGTAAATCCAAAAGTGATGTTGGCACATCACATGGGTTGTACACGTGCCGATCGTGGCTGCCAGCCATGCCCCTGCAAAGCTTTCACCGATGGCGAGGAGCGACCTGGCAACCCTAGGTCTTATATTTAATGATTTTTCAAAATTTTTAAAAATTTCTTGTTATAGTAATTATATTGGTCATATTAATTAGACTCTCTTTTTTCTCCCTCCTCTTAAGGTTTTCTATTTTCAGGTAAAAATACCCTGTCAGGTGAATTTCCAGATGTGTCTTTCATAATCATGTTTTGTATTTATGACCACTGAGGAAGGTCCAATAGGCCAAAACGTGTAGGGTTCTGAATTGGTCATTTAGGTGTTTTATGCATGGTCGCTTTAACCTCCTTTATTCCCCATTTCAGCAGGATCAAATTTTTCAGTATGCACGATATCTCATTCCTTGGAAGCTCAACGCTGTTTTGATGCAAAACGAACCCAGCTTTTCCCATTCCTCTTCTGGCCTGAATTAAATCGTTCATCCTGGCTCATTCCGGAATCACAGAGTGTGCATACTCTGTTCTCGGGTTGAGCTTCCTCGCGCCATCATGCCCCACCCTTTTCTAACCCCCTCCTCAAAGCAGCATGCCGATGGTTAAACAGGAGAAAACAAAAGATTGGCTTCTCTCACAGCTAGTCACAAAGCAGTGTGTAAAGAGGCGGGGATTCAAGTGCTTCCTGCTACCTCGGAGCTCTTTCTGTTCTTAAAATGCTTTTTTATGCAGCAGTTGGTTTTGCGGAGAAGGAAATCTTCTCTCACAGGGAGCACTGCAAAGTAAGCCAATTACAGAGCAGCATTTAAAGGGGTGGGACTTGATTTGAGCTTGGGAGACTGTTTTTCTGTATTCATGGTTCGATTAGCACACAGTTTCGTCCCTGATCATTCAAGCCAATTCATACAGTTTCCCCCAACCCGGGTTACTTTTATGTGCGATGAACCCAGGTCCAAGCAGGGAGATCCAACCCATGCATAAAAGGCCTTATAACGAGAGTATCATCAACTTTGTTGGAGATCTTTGCAACAGTTTATACTGATGTTTTTATATGTAGCCTGTATTTCAGGCCCTGTGTTTTTAACAAACTTATTGTGTACACCATATAATAAATATAATTATTTTGTTATAGATTTTATAGTTTCCAGCTCAAGCATTGAGGTTCCCTAAGTCAGGGTAAGGCCTTGGCACACCATATGTCAGGAAGAAGCATAACAGGCAAAGATAGTTTGCCTATGCCAATTAAAGGAGAATCATGAAAAAGAAACTTGCTTTTGTGAAATATGGAGAGAAAATGAGGAGCAGGTTTTAGAAGGGAACAGTGTGTGTGTGTGCATGTGTGTGGCCTGTCTCTTTCTCTCTCTCTCAACTTCCTGGCTGTATTTTAGTGGTGGGATCAGAGCTTAATTGCAAAGCAAGAGGAGCACGCAAAGCTTTTAATCTGAGCAGGAGGTCTGTCATGGCTCTGCAAATCCCACTTAACTCTAAGGCCCAAACTACACATCATCATTTTAAACTAGGGTTGCCAACCTCCAGATGGAGCCTGGAGTTCTCCCAGAATTACAGCAGCAGTCTCCCAGCTCAAAACAAGACACTTGTGAGTCCCTGCCCCTTGAAATGCCACTTTGTAATTGGCAGTAGTGCTTAAATGTCCTCTCCCGAGAAACCCAAGTGCCAAGTCAAAAAGCATTTTTAAAACCAAAAACAAAATGGAGCTCCCTAAAAGGAATTGTGGGGGGAAGAGAACCTAAGCCTTGTTTCTAAATGCCTTTCTTCTGCTCATAAAGAACTCCAAGGACGCAGAAAGCAGGAAGTATTTGAATCCCCGCCTCTTGACACACTGCTTTGTAATTGGCTGTAGTTCTTTCTGTGACAGAAACATCCCTCCTCCAAGCTTCCTTGTCCCGCGCTTTGCATTATGCATGGGGATTTCAAGCAGTCTGAGCTCAGGGGAGATGGAAGAATCAGGTTAATAGAGGGATGGGAAGTCCTGGGATTTGTGAGGGCTGGCAGAGAGGTCATCTCTAATGCAGGGAAAACTCATGCATAGCTCCAAAGAAACAGACAGACCAGGGGCGAACGTGAGTGAAAGTACCCATGCATAAAAGTCCTATAGAGATCAGTTCCCCTGGATGAAATAGCTGCTTTGAGGGCAGATTCTATGGTATTATACCCTACTGACATCCTTCCCCTTCCTAGACCCCACCCTCACTACGTTCCACCCCCAAATCTCCAGGAATTGCCCATCCTAGAGTTGTCAACCTCATTTGGAATGTGTAGGGTTGGGGTTCCCCTGACTTCACTTTGATTCTTACAGTTAGACATCAAGAGCAGGGAACTAATTTTCCAAGCATTCAGCGACCTTAAGTCAGATTGGGACTTTGACACGTGGGAAAAGGGGCTTCAGCCTTCCCCCCCCCCACCTTGCTGCCATTTTCCTGACCTGAACTCTGGGGGAACCCTGACTCTACATGTCACAAATCATAACACATGATTTGGGGGTGTGGTGGGAGAGGAGGATGCAGTTTTTCAAGAGTCAGGTCCACAAATGCTGCATATGCTCAGGAGTATTTTATTATTCCTTGTCATTCCTACTTAAGAATTCTGAGTTATGGATGCTCTGGTTGATGCTGGGCTAGGCAATTTTTGTTGTGCTTCATTGTTCCATAGCAGCTGTGAATGGGAATATTGTCCCATAGATGGGATATATGTAGTATAGAGCATCTATACGTGTTTATGGCAGATGCTAGATTTAAAGCAGGGATTTTTTTGGGAGGGTGCAATTCTAATGTAATTCTAGAGGCAGTATATGTTTACATAAATATCCCAAGATCTCCATCATTAATTGTGTCTGACTTTCTTATGAAAAATAATAGTAACAGGGAACACGCTCTGTTTGGGATACCATCCCTTGCCACTGACTCTCAACTCTTCAAGGTTGATTTCTTGAATGTATCAACAAATCAGAGGTTGCGAAATCAATTCTCTTGTAAGGCTCCTAAAGTTTCCTAGCTGTCCTTGGTTCAAAATCAATTTAAACAATGTTTTGTGCTGTTGAGCATACCTATAACTATTGTCTAAAACTGGGGAAATCCGATGATCTAGCTAGTCGTTAGTGGTTGTGTGGGATTTGGGAACATTCTGATTCAAATGTCCCCTGTTCACTCATAACATGGTCTGAAGCAAGACTCTGTCTTTCTGTCTCTGTCTCTCTCTCTCACATACACCTTCACAGCTGCAATATGGGAATAATACTAACTGGCTGTATATGCTAGGAAACTGTATGCTATTTTCCATGAACCTATGCTGTGCTATACAGGAGCTAATGAAGCCAATATGGTGTAGGGGTTAGATTCTTAGATTAGGATGTGGACAACCAGCAGGAGACTGGGGAGTTGGTGACATGGGAGGTGCTCTCAGCATGACATTGCTTCCAAGAGAAAAGCTGAAAGTGATGTCACACTGACTATTCCTCGAGAGGACAGATGTCACTTCTAGATTTCTCAGGAAGTGACATCACACCAATGGCCCAGCAGCCATTTTTTCATATTCTTTTTCTCCCACCATTGCTCTGAGCAGCAATGGGAAATGGGAGCTGGGGGCAAGGCAACCCTGCTCCCATGAGGGCTTGGCAGCCCTAGGACAACCTGGGTTCAAATCCCCAGTCTGCCATGAAATTTTCTGGCTGAACTTTACCCAGTCATTCTATTAGTTTAACATCCCTTGTTGTTATGAAGAGAAAATATTGAAGGAAGATTTGTGTATGCTGCTGTGGCCTCCTTAGAAGAAGGGCCATTGAAAAGCAAACTTTAGATAGTTTAAAGGGAGGCTGCAAAATTGTCCCTTCTTTGTGTTAACAACCTTGAAATGACCTTGTTGCTTTGACCTGGGTGGTATCAGCAAGGGGCAATATCACGATGGTGTTGGTTCTCAGTGGCCTAGTTCAGTTGTCTGAAGCGCAATGCCGATTAAAAAAAGCTCAAGAAAACACCTTCCGCTTTCACTCGCCACTTATATATTTAAAGGAAAATCTAGGAGAGCAATTGCTTGATCCCCATGCAAAACAAATACATCTGATTTCATGTATTTAGACACAAAAATCAAAATCACTCCAATGAAACGAGCACCTACATTCCGAAGAAAAATCTTCTGCGCTTCAGTAACCATTGTTTAAACAGGCCCACAGTTCTGACAGAAATCAATACATCATTTAAAGTTACAAGAGCAATGATTAAGCCAATGGAAACTGAAGAGAGAGTAAGGGACACTTTTCCCCAAACAAATTGGGTATCAGAATTATGGTGAGTTTCAGAGCACAACATTCTCTGCAGGACCAGGTCGTGTTGCATTTATGCAGATGATGTCAGGCTTTTCCGACATCGCTCTGTGAACTCCAAAGAGAAACATGTAGTTGAATCTGTTCACTTTTTTAAAAGGGGGAATGTGTGTTTATGGATTTTTAATGTTCTTTTATAAAGATATTGTTATCCTGCTTTTTTGCTAAAAAGCCTGCAAGGTGCAGAGGCATAAAACCACAAACAGCACCGAAAGTTAAGATAAAATTATTGAAACAACAGAACAGAGAAACCACAACACAATTAAAAATAAAAGAGCAATAACCAATAGCAGCCGTCAATATAAAAAGAGCTCAGTCAGAACAAATTTTAAAAAAATGATTTAACTTGGAAAGGGAATTCCATAAGTGGAGAGCCCCCACAGACAAGACCTCAGGCTCCACCTGCATAGCCCCTAGGGTTGCCAAGTGCCTGTTGGCAGCGGGTAAAATCCTGCCAATCCACCAGGTTGCCCGCCGACCAGCTGAGGGCCGGCGGGTAGGGCTGTTGAGAAAAAAAATTCGGAAAAGTTCGGCTTCGGCAAAATTCAGCCCTTTTAAATTCGGGCCGTGCCGAAGTCCGAACTCCCCCGCTTCGGATCCCCGAAATTCGGCGGGAGATCCGGAGTTCAGGAAAAAATTCGGCCGGGTCTTTGAAGTGCTGGGCGCCGCCCTCTTCACTCAGCTACAATTAGAGAAAAGAACAAAGGGAACCACTCAGAATCCCCTCCCAGTAGGCTCCAAGAACCCACTCACTCTCACACACTATCTTCTCTCACAGCCACCTCAGCCACTGCTCCCCAGCAGTTTAGGAAAAACAAAATTAGGATTCACCTCTCTAGTAGCTCTGCCTCACACCACAGCTGCCTCAGCTCTGACCCAGCTCGCGCCTCTGGCCAGAGCAGCCTTCTTAATTAAAGGCTCTCAGCCCCACCCCTCAACAGCCAACAGCAGAGGGCAGGATCAGCAGTTAACCTCAGTCACACAAGCCCTCTTCACTCAGCTACAACTCTGTAGTAGCTCTGCCTCATACCACAGCTGCCTCAGCTGTGACCCATAGATATCTACAAGGGCAGTATGATAGCAGCAGTTTCATTCTCTATTTCTTGTCTAATTATGGCCAGCATGGAATTTGCCTTTTTCATAGTAGCCACATACAGGGTTGACATCTTCATTGAGTGATCCACTATCACCCCAAGATCCCTTTCTTGTTCTGTCACTACCAGCACAGATCCCATCAGTGTATATGTCAGGTTTTTCACACAACGCATAGTTAAATTGTGGAACTCCCTGCCCCAGGATGTGGTGATGGCTGCCAGCTTGGAGGGCTTTAAGAGGGGAGTGGACATATTCATGAAGGAGAGGGGTATTCATGGCTGTTAGTTAGAATGGATATTAGTCATGCTGCATACCTATTCTCTCTAGTATCAGAGGAGCATGCCTATTATTTTTGGTGCGGTGGAACACAGGCAGGATGGTGCTGCTGCACTCGCCTTGTTAGTGGCTTCCTAGAGGCACCTGGTTGGCTACTGTGTGAACAGACTGCTGGACTTGATGGCCTTGGTTTGATCCAGCAGGGCCTTTCTTATGTTCTTATGTTAAGTTGGGATTTTTTTGCCCCAATATGCATCACTTTACACTTGCTCACATTGAATCTCATTTGCCATTTTAATGTCCATTCTTCCAATTTGTAGAGATCCTTTTGGAGCTCTTCACAGTCCATTTTTGTTTTAACCACCCTAAATAATTTGGTGTCATCTGCAAACTTGGCCACCTCGCTGTTCACTCTCAACTCCAGGTCATTGATGAACAGGTTGAAAAGCACCAGTCCCAACACAGATACCTGAGGGACCCCACTGCTCACATTCCTCCACTGTGAGAACTGTCCGTTGATTCCTACTCTCTGCTTCCTATTTTTCAGACAGCTCTCAATCCATGAAAGGACTTGTCCTCTTATCCCATGACTATGAAGTTTGCTTAGCAGTCTTTGGTGGGGGACATTGTCAAAAGCCTTTTGGAAATCCAAATACAAAATCTCCAAAGGCTCATTCCTATCCACATACTTACTGACACTTTAAAAAAAAACTCTAAAAGGTTAGTGAGATATCAAAAAACTCTCAAACGTTAGTGATATCATTTGGTGAAAAACCGTCTGCACAGGGAAATCTGCCATTTTCCTGTGCATGGAAAACAAACATCCATCCAATCTGAATGGAAATGAAACCTGACACATCTTCACAACATGACAACACTTCTAAGATTTCTTAAACCCAATACACCTCCCTTTTCTTAAATTGCAATACAAAATCGAAACAATATCTTTTTTTTCCCCCAGTGCACACCCCTAATAGGCTTCTCGGGGGTACCAAGTTCTGTCACCAGAAAGAACTTAAAAACCCTGAGGCTTACATACTGCACACTGCAGATTGGATCCCTGCCTGTATTGTTAAAACCTACATGTTGATGCACTAAGCATAGATATAGCTACTATTATATGGGTGCAACTGGACATTTGGGTGTGTAGGTATGTTATATAATTTTGCTTCTGTCAGTCTACAGTCAAAAACAGAAATGTGCTATTTTAGGGGACAATGCTGAAGCGGCAAGTCTCAGTACATGTATGCATGAAGTTATTGTCAAGGTCTGAAAGGTTTGGCAACCAATCAAAATCATCCTATGCAGCCCGTTTTGAGATGCTCCTTATACAATGACTGCCAGTTACAATTTCATTAGCACTACATTGTTGCCATGGCAATGTGATACCAACTCAATTGATGGGCTTTTCATCATGGGCTTATTACGGAATTTCTCTTTCCATCAAAGACACATTATAGGAAAGCTGCCAACAGACCCTATAATCTAAACTTTAACAAGGATTTCTTCTCACTATGAGGTGGAAACGAAGCAGAATGTCTGCTTTGTGAAATCCAGCCCAGGCTAGACACAAAGAGAGGAGAGTTGTGATGTGACACACATGTCAAGTTCTAATTCAGAAACCAGGAGAGTTGTAATATTTTCCACCAGGCATCTACATACCCTGCTGTCGTATGCCCAAAGAATATGATAATCATATGTGATATCACATTTTATATGAGAATGCCACAATCTAGGACACTTCCCTAGTATTTCAGACTAACTGTGGATATTTTAGGCAAGGGAATTTCATCAGCTTTCTCTGTACCTTACACAATTTTCAGTTTGAAATAAATCTGCAATCCTACTGAGGTTGATGTTCAAAATCTATTACATTAAAGTAGACTTTATTATTCCTTGAGGGCCAGGTTAACGTATAGCCGAGGAAATGCAAGAAGTCCACAAGCGCGTAACATTCATATCACATTTGCCTGTTAGAATGCTGGGAATCTCCTTTTGTAAAGATTCTAGTCCTCATCATAACAGAGAAAATAGGAAGAAATACAAAAAACACTATATATATTATATCACCTGCACACTGTGTCTTACAGATAGACACAATGAACTTTTAAAGCCAGCCTGCGATTGACTTTTGAATAATGATTTGGACTATGACTTATAAAACATGTCAAGTCTTATGCATTTTATTTGGAAGTAAGGTCCACACTGTCTTTAAATGGGCCAGGTCAGCATGCATAGGACTGCAGTCTGAGACTCTTGTGCCCCTGAGCTGCAGCTGCAAGTAGACCTTAAGTATATGGTGCAACAAACTGTACTAATATTGTAACAAATCCCATTGTCCTGCCAAAGATGCTGGATTTGTCCTGCAATCAAAATTACCACATATATGTGAAAGTTTCTTGTACACTGGGTTGTATCCAACCAGATCCAGTCTAAGGATTTGGGGAACCCTAGGCTAGGGAGCCCAATTGCCCCTCCAACACCATGGAGAAGTGGTAAGATGACAACCCCCCCAGGCCATGAGAAGATTGCTCCCACCTTCCTCCCTGCACCACAGCAAGAAGCTGCTGTTGGCCCTCCTCACCCTCCCTGTGGTGGAATGAGGCATGGTACAGCATTGCCTATCCTCCTCAATCCCACACCATGGCAGAAAGTTACCACCTACCTTCTTGCCCCCTCCCCATCAGGCAAGGTAGTTAGGTGTGGCAGAGTTTAGGAGGAATAGGGCTAGCTCTACCCTGCCCCCCCCCCAACAGAGGGCGAGAAGAAGGGTACAGGCTCCCTGCCAGCCCCCCACTGGGACCAGGGGTGGCTTCCAAAAGCAGGTTAGGATTGAGCAGGATTACCAATGCAGCTTTCTAAAGCTGGATCACCAATGCACCATTCTCTATTGAATACCTGTTGGGAAGATCAGATCTACATGTCTCCCTATCGTTGCAACATTGTTTAAAGAAAAGGATGATGAAATTCTTACATGATGTTGTGGAATGATCTAGACATCCTGTTCCTTTTCTCTACGTTTACACTGGAATTATACCTACCTCTTCACGTGACTTCAGTGATGTTGCTGTCTTCTTTTGCACTTGTTACTCTACTATATGGACTCTGACTTCTACATCACCAATGTTTGATTGTTCTACTAGCTCATACTTCCATTGGAATGTGTTACATAGAATGTTAGTACATATGGTTTACTTGGAATACCCTACTGACCTGCATTTGTCACTCCACATAGTATTTTCAGTCGCGCTGCTCCTTGGGCGTGGCCGGTGCGGGGGTCTCTGACCTGGAGGACGCTGAGGCTGAGACAATCTCTTCCGCCTCAGACCAATCCGAGGGGGAGTCAGAGCTCGACTCTCCCTCGGCCGTCGCCAGGTTGCCACAGGACACACCTTGTAGCTCAACTCTGGCTTTCTTATCCTCCCCGGCAGGCAGACTTCTCTGGCCTTATATACCCTCCAGGCCAGAGAAGCCCCTCCCAGCTCCGCCCCTAACCCTCCCCCAGGAAATCCATATAAGGGCGGGGAGGGCTGGCTTCCACGCCCTAGGCAGTCAGGCGTGGTCCCCGCCGCTTCCCCGCCCTCGCCCACCCGCCGATCAGCTGGGCCGCGGGTGGGGCCGCTCCCGCTGCGGCCCTCTCCATGCCCTTCCCGGGCGCTCCTACTCTGGCCGCCGGCCCTGTAGGCTGGCGGTCCTCAGCGGCCCCTGCCTCGCCGGTGCAGGGGCGGCATGCGGCGCCTCCAGCTGGTGCGCCTGGGATGGCGCCGGTTTGGGTCCCGGCCCCCTCAGCGGCGTCTGGGCTGGTGCAGCGTCGGCCCGCGGCTCCTGCTTGGGTCGGGCTGGCGGGTCGTCTGCTGGCGGCTCCTGCGGCGGCTCCTGCTGGGCTCCCTCCTCGCCGGCCGGCTTGCAGGGCTGCTGGGGGGAGAGGGAGCCGCGGTGACGACGCCCTCCGAGGCCCCCCGGTGAGTGTGGGGGCCGCCTCTAGGCCCGGGAAGGGGGTTTGGGGGCCCCTCCCAGGACAAACCTCTCCCCTTAAGACCCTGGAAACCCCGCTGTCTCCATCCTCGTATACCCGGGACAGGTAGTCGGCTGGGACATGCTGCGCCCCGGGGCGATGTCGAATATCAAAGGAGAAGGGTAGGAGCGACAGGTACCACCGGAGCACTCGGGGATTGTGGTCTTTGGTCCTGTGGATCCACATTAGGGGTGCATGATCCGTCACTAAGGTGAAGTGGTTGTTGTCCAAGTAATACTGGAGGGCTCCCACCGCCCATTTTACTGCTAATGCTTCCTTTTCTATGGTGGCATAATTTTTCTCGGCTGGTCTCAATTTGCGATTTAGGAAGAGGACGGGGTGTTCCTGGCCGTCGACATCCTGAGTAAGCACGGCGCCAAGGCTGGACTCCGATGCATCCGTATGGACCGAAAAAGGGCGAGAAAAATCTGGATTGTGGAGCACCGGCTCTTGTGAGAGGGCCTGTTGGAGATCCTGGAACGCCTTGAAGACTGCTGGGGTCCAACGAATCGTGTTTGGGCAGGTCTTCTGTAGGCAATCGTCAGGGCACTTGCTCGACTAGCGAAATGGGGAATAAACTTGCTATAATAGCCGACCAATCCTAAAAATTTCCTGAGTTGTTTCTTGGTGCGGGGTGGGGGAGTCTGCTCAAGTGATGTGACTTTGTCAGGCAGGGGCCGTAAAGACCCCTGGCCCACGATGTATCCGAGGTATCTGATTTCACGGAACCCCAGGTGGCTTTTGGTGGGGTTTACTCAAAGCCCGGCGGCATGAAGAGCCCGTAGCACTTTTTCCAGATGCCATAGGTGGTCCTCCCACGTAGCACTGAAGATGACTATGTCGTCTATGTAGGCCAGGGCGAAACCTCGACACTGGCTTAACACCTGGTCCACCATCCGTTGGAAAGTGGCTGCGGCCCCATGTAAGCCAAAAGGCATCATGGTGAATTGATAGAGTCCTGAGGGGGTGGCGAAGGCTGTCTTCTCCTTGTCTTCAGGGGCCATGGGGATCTGCCAATAGCCCTTGGTCAAGTCAAGGGCCGACAAGTACTGGGCTTCGCCTAGCTGATCTATCAACAAGTCGGCCCTTGGCATAGGATACGCATCATACTGGGCCAGTTTGTTAATGGCTCTATAGTCCACACAGAAGCGGGTGCTCCCATCGGGTTTGGGCACTAGCACGATGGGGCTTCGCCAAGCGCTTTTAGAGGGCTCTATCACACCTAGGTCTAACATTTTGACCTCTTCCTGCTCTATGGCTTGCCATCGTTGATGAGGAACGGGCCTCCACGGGACCCGTGCCACTTTTCCCTCCGGTGTTCAAACAGCATGTTGCACCCCTTGGATACGCCCGGGGGTCGACGAAAAAACCGGTGGTAAGGAGCTCACTAAGTGCCGTAATTGCTTTTGTTGGTCCACGGGTAGAGCTGAGTCGATCGTGGGGAGGGCTCCGGTCGTCGATGTGGGCTCCCAGGGTAGCTCACCCGTCGGTAAATCCAAGGGTTCTACTCCCAACCGACACTCGGCTTGTATCCCCTGCCGTTCTACCCATTCCTTCAAGTCGTTGATATGGAGCCGTTTACATTGTCGACGCGAGTCGCCACATTGCACCTCATAAGAACATGGTCCCAATACCCGGAGTACTTTGAATGGCCCTCTCCACGGGTTTTTCTCACTTGGCCCAAAGATCCGTCCTTTCACCAGAACTTGGGCCCCCGCCACTAGCTGGCGCTCCTTGGTCCCCACATCATACCGCCCTTTGTCCGTGGCTTGGGTTCGCTCCAAATTTTTCCTGGCCAACTCTTGGGCGATTCGTAGTCGCTCCTGTAGTTGACGCACATACTCCTGCGGCTCCTGTCCCGTCTTGGACCCTGAGACCCCCGTCCATTGGCCTGCCATGAGCTTCAAAATCCCCCGGGGCTTCCGCCCATATAAAAGCTCGAAGGGCACATACCCCGTCGAGGTCTGAGGAGTCTCCCGAATAGCAAACAACACAGGGTCCAGGAACAAATCCCATTGATTGGGGTGGTCTCCCGCTAATTTCCGCAGCATCGCTTTGAGCGTCTGGTTTAGCCTCTCTACCAGCCCGTCGGTCTGGGGGTGGGCCACTGCTGTAAACACCTGGCGTACCCCCAGGGCCCGACACACCTGCTTGGTTACAGCTGCTGTAAAGGATCCCCCCCTATCCGTGACGATTTCCCGGGGAATCCCGACTTGGGAGAAGAACCTGATCAATGCCCTGCATACCCCTGGGGCTTGCATGGTCCGTAAAGGAATTGCCTCAGGGTAGCGGGTGGCATAGTCGATGATCACCAGTATAAACCGGAACCCCCGCGGAGTTTTAGGGAGTGGCCCCACAAAGTCCATGGCAATGCGGTCGAACGGGGTGTGGATTATCGGTAGGGGGTGTAGGGGGGCTTTGGGGGGCCGTCGCCCTTCCCACATCTGGCACCGGGGCAAGATCGGCAGGATTGCTTCACTTCCCTGGAGACTGTGGGCCAGAAATATTCTGCTTGGAGACGAGCCAAGGTATTCTTAACCCCCTAGTGGCCTGCCCAACTATGATTGTGGCTCAGCTCCAACAGCCGAGCGCGATAGGCCAAGGGGACTAGCAACTGCCGGGTTTCGCCCGTACCCCCACGCACTACCCGATACCAGACCCCTCCCTCCTTCTGGATTTGGGGCCAACGGTTGGCCAGGCGGTCATCCAGGATTTGTTCTTCACTTACCGCTACCAGCTTTCGCAACCCGGCCAGTGAGGGGTCCTGGTTTGGGGCTTCCTGGAAGCTAGGGTCGCCTTGCCACTGGGTCGTTCCTCCGGGTAGGTGTTCAGGCGGGTCGCCTCTATCCGGGGAACCTCTTCTCTCAACTCGCGACGGGCCTGGTTGGGCGTCATCCGTGGCCTCAATGATCCAACCTTTATTCTGACTGGTCCGGCGTTGAGTCCCTTTCAACATGTCAGCAAAAAACGGGGCATCCCGTCCAACCAACAGGGGATACGGTAACTGAGACACTCGCGCCACCTCCATCTGGTAAGGCCTGTTGCGCCACTTTACGTGGATGCTAACTATGGGATAATGCTCGACATGACGATGGAAACAAGCGATGGTGGCTATCCGGAGTACCGGGAGGCCTTTAGGCAGTAGGGTCATGCGCACCATGGAAATCGAGGAACCGCTGTCGATTAGCGCGGCCCGTGGACGTCCGTCCAACACGAGCGTATCTACCAGCGCCTCTGGGCGAGGGTCTACCGGCTCCACATGCCACACGTTGTCTATGCCTAGATCGCATTCCATGGTGGGGCAATCACAGCGGAGGTGGCCCCACTGACCGCAAGTGAAGCAGGGTCCCAGCCCCTTAGGCTCGGGCTTATGAGATTCCTCTCCCGTATTTCGACTTCCTTCACTCGCGAGGAAAGGCCGAGACGCCGCGCCTGGTGCGAGCGCCCCTTGAGGACGAAGACCCCAGTTGGAGGGGATCCGAGCCGACTGGCGCGCCCGTCCACCCCTGTTACCTCCTTCCGGGCCTCGGGGTCGCACGTCGCCTCGCCCGGGGTCCCGAGGGAGTTCTCTCTGGTCCAACCCCAACACATTTTCTAGGAGGACCATGGCCTCCTCCACGGTTTTGGGCCTATTGCATATGATCCAGTCCCTCGCTCTCGGAGGTACCACCTGTACTAGCTGCTCCAGCACTATACGGTCCACTATGGCTTTACTTTCCCCTGACTTAGGTTGGAGCCACCGATAGGCCGCGTCTCGCAGCGCATTCACGAAGGCTCGAGGCGCCTCTCCCTTCTTCCAGCTGAGTGACCGGAATTTGTGGCGATATGTCTCATCCGAGATTGCGTAGCGTTCCAGGAGACATGCCTTCAGGCGATCATAATTCCCACCCTCTTCCTTGGGCATGGCTTTTAGGGCAGCTTGCGCAGGACCCATCAAGTAAGGCCCCAGAATGGTGGACCAACGGTCCTTGGGCCACCCGGAGGCCTCGGCCATCCGCTCAAAGGCCTCAAGGTACCCGTCCACCTCGTCGTCCGGCCCCAATTTTGATAGCAACACTGCTGGCATCCGTATTTCGGGGCCCGGTGGGGTTCCCCCGGTTCCTGCCCCCCTTCCTGTCTCGAAGGTACGACATATGTCTCGCACGAGGGCGGCTTGAACGTCTAGAGTTTGCCGGGCCATATCCTGCATCAAGCGGGTTTGCGACTCCTGTTGCTGCCTCCATAGGTCTTGCATTAGGCGACTCTGTTGCTCCGTTAACCACTTGCCAAACTGATTCAGGTCGGCCGGGGTGCCAGTTGGGGCTTCCCCTGGCTCCATGGCCCGGGTCGTCGTTCCTGTAGGCCACTGCAAGAGGGGTGCTCTCAGAATCGGCCATGTAGCTTTCCAGCCTGGGGGGGCGGGGATTTTTGGTGGAGCGCGCCGGCCTATAGCGCCAATGCCCGCATTCTCCACCACCTTGTAGCGCTGCTCCTTGGGCGTGGCTGGTGCGGGGGTCTCTGACCTGGAGGACGCTGAGGCTGAGACAATCTCTTCCGCCTCAGACCAATCCGAGGGGGAGTCAGAGCTCGACTCTCCCTCGGCCGTCGCCAGGTTGCCACAGGACACACCTTGTAGCTCAACTCTGGCTTTCTTATCCTCCCCGGCAGGCAGACTTCTCTGGCCTTATATACCCTCCAGGCCAGAGAAGCCCCTCCCAGCTCCGCCCCTAACCCTCCCCCAGGAAATCCATATAAGGGCGGGGAGGGCTGGCTTCCATGCCCTAGGCAGTCAGGCGTGGTCCCCGCCGCTTTCCCGGCCTCGCCCACCCGCCGATCAGCTGGGCCGCGGGTGGGGCCGCTCCCACTGCGGCCCTCTCCATGCCCTTCCTGGGCGCTCCTACTCTGGCCGCCGGCCCTGTAGGCTGGCGGCCCTCAGCGGCCCCTGCCTCGCCGGTGCAGGGGCGGCATGCTGCGCCTCCAGCTGGGGCGCCTGGGATGGTGCCGGTTTGGGTCCCGGCCCCCTCAGCGGCGTCTGGGCTGGTGCAGCGTCGGCCCGCGGCTCCTGCCGCGGCTTGGGTCGGGCTGGCGGGTCGTCTGCTGGCGGCTCCTGCGGCGGCTCCTGCTGGGCTCCCTCCTCGCCGGCCGGCTTGCAGGGCTGCTGGGGGGAGAGGGAGCCGCAGTGACGCCGCCCTCCGAGGCCCCCCGGTGAGTGTGGGGGCCGCCCCTAGGCCCGGGAAGGGGGTTTGGGGGCCCCTCCCGGGACATTTTCATGTGTGTCTGAGCATATGTTATGAGTTACTAGTAAAATCATTATTATTAGTAGCCATTGCCTGGATGTTTTCCAGTGTTTTTGTATTCACCTAGCCATTTATACTGATGTTTGTATTACAGCTGTACATTTAGCATTAGAGTGGTCAGAAAAGCACGTGACATATTTGCCATCATCCTGGATATTTTTATCAATATTTATTTGTGAATAAACAGTTACACTGCTGAACCTTAAACAATGCATGAATAATGTTCTCAACTAACTGACCATTATCTCAAACAAAACCTAAGAACTGCTTGATTTTTAGACCTGCACAGATATCATAACAGAAGATATGCTAGTATCTCAAATGATCATGTTTATGCACATGTGATACAATTATGTTTGTTAATGCATAAAACATATGACAATTCTCCAGCATCATTTGTTTCTCTTGAAGCCTTCTATAGTAAAGACTTGGTAAGGAATAAATGTCATTCACCAATGAATGGTCTTATTGGCTCAATGAAACTTATTCTTCAATTGAAAATAAATACATATCACTGCCTTATGCCTAGACAGATCATTGGTTTATCTAGTTTAGTATTGTATACTTTGACTGGGCAGTGGACCTCTAGAGTCGTAGATGGGAGGTCTTTCCCGTTGCTTGCCATCTAAGGGCCAAAAAACACAAGTTGGGTTGGGGATCTCCTAACCCCACTTGTGGTCACATGTGACACTAAGGAACAGAAGTTCCAAAGCATTCTAGGGCTGATTCAGGTCAATGCAGTGTGAGTGGAAGAGGGACTTCAGACTTCCCTCCTGTGTGGTTTTCCCCAACTGAAATGTTCACGGAGGGGGTCCTGTTTGCATCAAGGGGGGTGTCACATGCTTCAGCCACTACATGTAGAGCCCCATAGGGGAATCCCAACCTGACTCATGTCACATGTTGTGTCTAGTTTGGCCTTAAGAGCCATTAACTGGCAATTCTGGGAATTAGATCTGAGCCCTTCTGTGTGATAAGTATGTGCTGTACCACTGAGCCTGGTAATAAACTTTCCTTGGATCAGAAATGGCTCTGGAGGAGGGGGAAGATCCTATACCATCAGTGTTTTCTGTTGGTGGTTTGTGGGATGCAAGCCCATTAACTCTAGCCGATTAATCAGCTATGGGGCTTGTTGGTTAATATTGCCATGGAAATAAGTATAGATTGTAGCTCTAAAAAATGAAAATGATTGTCTTAAATGATTGCTGCCAGTTAAATAGAGGCTACAATCCTAAGAACACTTTACCTTTGAGCTTAGTAGGATTTACTACTGACTGAATTGCTCAAAATTCCACTGTAAAGCTGCCATAGATAATACAGTGATTTTAATATTTGTTAAAGGGAAAAACATAAGAAACTGTGTTGATCTGGAGGCTTCAGTGGGACAAATATGACTCTGAGAGCTAAACAAAGGAGAGCTGGGAAGTTCCATGAATGGAGCTCTGAGCGTTTCCCCCCCCCCTCTTTAAAAACTGGTATGTGAGGCCTTGATTTAGATTAAGGCTGTGTCCTGAAGGAAGGGGGAGGTGAAGGTTTCCTCCTGCACTGTTTTCTTGACCTGAAACTGCCCCCAAGAAACTGTTAGTTGCCCCTTTGGGGAACAATTCAGGTACTAATACCAGTTTCAGAGTTCTGCCTCTACTGTAGATGCTGCCTGGTGATGCAATGTATGTGCCCCCAGAAAGAAGAAGAAAAATGCAACATCAAAAGGAGAGTGACGGTTTTGCTTCAGTGTTAGCTGGAGACTGGAACAACAGCTGCTGATAGCTTTAAGGGAAGCAGCAGGTAACTTGCTTACTTGTGCTCAATTTTTTTTCTCCTCATGGATTTTCATTGTTTGGTTGATTATTGTATCCTGCTTAGATAAGGCATACCTTTTTTCCTTCCATTGCACGAGGTGGGTTACAATTCAGTCTATCGTTTCTTAGCTTTATCGTGTTGGGTTTGTTTTGATGTCAATGGTAGATTATAGGGGTGAGATAACAGTCAGGATAATAAAAAATGTGCTTTCCATTATAGATGAGAAGTTTGGTTGACGTTACAAAAGTGCCATCAAAGCTCTTGCTGTGTGAGGAATGACAGAGGTGCACAAATGGGAGGGGAAGATTTTATTCTATGAACAATGCACAATGTCCATGGAAATTGAGGCACTTGGTAGCGTTGCTCTGGTTTGGGAAATTTCTGGAGATTTTGGGGGTGGTGCCTGGGAAGGGCATGGTTTGGGGAGAGGAGGGACCTCAGCAGAATGTACTGCCATTGAGTCCACCCTCCAAAGCAGTCATTTTATCCAGGATAACTGATCTCTGTAGCCTGGAGGCCAGTTGTAATTCCTGGAGATCTCTATCCACTACCTGGTGGTTGGCGACCCTAGCACCTGGTAATTAGATACCTCATCCATGAACCTGGCCAAAGCACTGCAACTACTCTGCTGTGAACAACATGCCATTCAGGAGCTTATTTACTTATTTACTTCATTTATGATTTGCCTTTCTAACCAATGAGGACCAGAGCAGCTTACATTATTCTCTGTTCCTCCATTTTATTCTCACAACAATCCTGTGAGATAGGTTATGCTGAGTGTGTGTGACTGACCCAAAACCATCCAGCAAGCTTCTATCGAAGAGTGGGGCTTTGAACCTGGGTTTCCCAGATCCTATTCCAACAGTCTAACCACTATACCACATTAGAATTTGATCTCCCCATCTTTGATTTAGTTCTTATCTCTGGACTTTTAGCTTGATGTACAGAAGTAAAACTTTTGCAGTCTTACACAGATGAACCAGGAAACTGAAATCTAGAAAAACTATTTTCAATGTCTGGTGGTGTAAGAACAGTAAACTACCAGTACCCTGAACTTGTGCACCAGCTTTCCTTAGCAGCAGCATAAGCAATGTCTTGCCATGTTCTCTCAAGAAGTCCTGGTCCTCTTCTTTATTCTTATTTATGGTTTGCATGCCCTGACCTGGAGGGCCCAGGCTAGCCCAATCTCATGAAATCTCAGAAGCTAAGCAGGGTTAGCCCTGGTTAGTATTTGGGTGGCAGACCACCAAGGAATTCCAGGGTTACTACGCAGAGGAAGGCAATGGCAAACTACCTCTGTAAGTCTCTTGCCTTGAAAATCCTAAGGGGTTACCATGAAACAGCTGTGTCTTTGTGGCACTTTATACACACACATGGCTTGTATGGAGATGGGGGCCTGGAGACAAGTGAATGGTTTGTCAGAGGTAGGCAATCTACAAGTAATTATGTTCAAACACCTGTCAGTTCAGCTCATGTCCTCCTTGCTAGTTGTGAGCAGGGAGCCAGTTGTTTGGCAAGCTGTTCAGATGTGTCTGGATGAATTGGGATATGCCTGTTTGCAGCACTCCATCACTTTCCCACACAATTAGATGGCTTTTTCATAGCAGTTGACCTCCTGCCTGCCACTCATCTCCCACTACTGCTTGCAATTTTAAAAGGCACATAGTAAAAAGAAAAATCACCTGAGATGTTGGTGTTGGATCCAATGATCTGTACCTGAAAGAACTGCAGGTCTTTCCCTCGTTCCCCTTCTTCCATCAAGCCTTTTCAGTACTGGGAAAGTTGATTCCCAAGGTTAGGGGACCCATGCTGACTGATATCCATGCAGGGAAATGGGGCACAACTCCAAGAGACAGGAATGACAATTTTGTCCTCTTCTTCCTTCAAACTCCAACCCCCAACCTGCAGGTCCCCTGACTGCTAGTGGGAGGGGAAAAAAGGAACGATCAGTGCCTTCTACTTATAGATTGTTGGATCCAACCATATGTCTCTGTGTGTCTTCAGTGTCCGTCAATGAACTAAGTTAATCTTGCAATCAGGTCTTGCAATCACTTGTTGAACAGATAACACTGACTACTCAGGTTTAAAGAGGGGATGAGTAAGAAGTGATTCTGTGCTTTATATATCCAATTAATTACATGCCCTGAATGACCATGAGCCTGAGGGATTCTGTGTCCTGAATGCTGGCAGAACTGAGGGCCAGAGGCTGGTAGTGTAGTCAGATAGCGGTCTGAGGCCCAATACCAGGCTGTTTTAGGTCTGTGTCCAAAGTGTCAGTACCAGAAGCAAAGTTCAAATGTTGAGTCAAAGTCCATTCCAAGGCCAAGGCTACCAGGGTCTCAGGCGGGGTCAGAGTCCACAGTGAACACAGCTTGTTCCCATACTGGCCTGGATACAAATGCCGGCTTAAATAGGTCAAACCAGCTGCTGCTTATACTCTGTCTCAACAATCCCTTCCTGGTGAAGTTCATTAGCCTTCTCACTGTCATCAGGGAGTGTTCCTCACTGGGTTTGTCTAGCACTCCTTCTACAATTTTGTAGTAGTGCTGTGAGTCTTTTGAGCCTCTGCTCCAGTGGATTTGGGGAGCTCTCTGGTGACACAGCCTGTGGCTGGCCCTCTGACACAGGTGAGTCCCCTGTGCTGGGTGGCTGTAGACACGGGGAGGACTCATATGTCTGTGGCTACTCAGCCTGCTACTGTTCCTCTCTTTCACTGCCTACTACTTCAAGGTCCTCCTCATCTGAGGAAGCCTCAGCAGGCTGCCCCATGACATACTGCCTCTTCTCTGATAAATATGATAATTTAGTTCTTGTATTGGGCAAAAGTAGCCACTGGTTAGAACAACCATCTAGTTACTGTGCAGGCACAAAGCTATTTGAAATGGTGCTATTGCTCAAGAGGGACTTCTCTAGGAATATCGAGGTGATCCATCAGAAGCCTGGTTCACCTACAATTTAGGGAGTTCAAACAAATTCCCTGCAGAATTGTCAGCATGTCTATCTGCAAGCTTCTAAGTCTCCACCTGAGCAATAGACTGTTCATATGGAGGTTGCCCTGTCCATTGCCTCTCCCCCTTGGGCCACCTTAAAGGGCTGTTGGCCCAGCCCAGGCAGGCCCAAGAGGGTCAAGGTTATCTGGCCATCCTTCACCTTCCACTCCAGGGTTAGGAGGCCTGGGCTGGCTTCACAGAGCTACATGTGGGTTTTCCTTCCCCTATCCTGCCCTGCTTGTTCCCCTCGGCTATGGGTGCAAATGGCCAGTATGGGGGAGTTCAGAGGCTGTGTACTCTCCCGCCCATTGAGCGAGTAGAAGGGATCTCACCAGGGCCACAGGTCCTGCCAGTTGGCATGTGGCCAGTGGCTTGTCAGGCTCCTCCCAACAATCCTCCTCCAGGAAGAGGCTGCCTGTGGGTGCAGTTGGCAGCAATCGGGCCAGCTCCTCCTGCAGCATCTGGGCTCACCATGAGGCTGTTCCACATTGGGCTTCCTGGCATTCAGCAGCAAGTACAGAGGTGGAAGCCTTTACCTCGGACAAGCATTTTTTGCACTTCCATAGCTCTTGCATACAAAAAAAGAAAAAGATCTATGTGATTTCATGCGAGGAATCAGCTCACTCGCTGACTGTTCTTCTTTGCAATAAAGACAAAAGGGAAATGACCAAAACACACACACATGAGCACGATCTATACAGCTACCTCACAAACCAGACAGAATCCTAGCAGGAAAAAGAATTCTGGAGTTGGATGAAGGCTCTTAGTATAATTGCATCAAATTATGGATTCTTATTTACTCAATGACTATTTGCTGTGATTGATTAATTTTATTTAGACTACTTGCTTAGCATTGGTGCTTTAAAAGGCCACCAATAGTGTAAATCAGCCAGTATATATATAAAAAAGGATTCCACTGTAAGTATAAATCAAAAGACTTCGGTGACAGGGAAGAAAATTGTTTGCTGACTGCAATGTCCTCAGAAATTTGAGAGAGAAAGGGTAGTCTGTTTTCTTATTTATTACAAGCAGTGGAATTTAAAAGCCTACATGCAATGCTAGACTGGTACCCAATTTCCCCAAAGACTTGAGGGAGAATAGAATAACAACAAAAAAGTATTCTAAAAAATTCCTATGTACCCAGTTCACATAAGTGGAAATGGTATTTACATGGATATGGGGCTTGCCTTAGAGAAACAGTTAATTTGGATATTTGGCAGATTCAGATAATTGATGTTCAATTAACAGAGGTTCAGGGAATTATTTATTCCTTCCTGACTGTTGGGTAAATATTCACATATGCCTGTTGTACTTCCACCCCCGCTGGCTCCACTGTTTCTGCATAGCTTTCAAAAGAAGCTTATAGGAAGTCTCCCCAGATTTGAACTATCAATATTTTATTAAGTAACCTGAAGGAAGAGTTTGCAATAATCCCAATTTAACTTTTTATTAAGATTTTATTGATTTTTTTACTTATAGAATCATAGAATCAGAGTTGGAAGGGGTCATACAGGCCATCTAGTCCAAACCCCTGCTTAATGCAGGATCAACCTAGAGCATCTCTGACAAGTGCTTGTCCAACCTCTGCTTAAAGATTGCCAGTGAGGGGGAGCTCACCCCCCCCCCAGGTAGCTGATTCCACTGTCGAACAACTCTTACTGTAAAAAACCTTTTCTTATTATCCAGCCGGTACCTTTCCACCTGCAATTTAAACCCATTATTGCAAGTCCTGTCCTCTGCTGCCAACAGGAACAGCTCCCTGCCCTCCTCTAAGTGACAGCTCTTCAAATACTTAAAGAGAGCAATCATGTCCCCCCTCAACCTCCTCCAGACTAAACATTCTAAACTCCTGGGACTCGGGACACACCTGTTTGCTACATTTATGTATTCTATTTCTGGTAGAAATTTTTAAAAGTTTAGGCATACATTTTAAAAGAATGTTGTGTAAAGTGTTATTCTCCCCCCCCCCCCCATCCAATGTAAGGCTGTTTTAGACTTTGATCCCATGGTACAAGCCACTCTAATCTTCCTTGGGCAAATTTTTGCATGGCCAAATATGATGAGTGGTCATAGATGCAGCTAGCAGCAGTTACTATGGTTATGGTACTTCTGCATCTGCTATACTTGTGAGAATTCCTGCCACTTCTGGTATGATCACAGGAGGTTTTTCATGTCACACTCCTTCACATTACTACAGAACAGACGGAACACATAGAGAAAAACCATGTGTGTGAATCAACCCTATTTTTTCTTCTAAAATGTGTTGGAGTCTCTTTGAGTGACTCTTACAATGTTGGAACAATCACATCAGCTGTTTATTACAAGAAACACATATTAATGCATCTGGAGAATAATTTTTAGTTGGAAAAAAACACCGTTGCCTTTCACCTTCTCCTGAAATCCTTCTCTCCTATAGATATATATGCATTTGCATACTTCAACGTCTTTGCATCTACTCTGCTGCCTTTATGAGCCAAAGGTTTTTTTTTTTTTCATTTGTCCTGACTTGAGGCAAGTAAGACCTGTCCCACAGTAGCTGTTGAATTCTGCTTTTTGAATAGAAACAGTCAAGTAATAACTGCCAGTTATTGACGTATGACATGTTTTTGAACTACTCTGCAGCAAATGACCTGGGCAACTTGCTATTAGCTTTGTACTTAATAACCCTCCAAGCTGATAGAAAGACGCACAGCGAATGAATCAGAATTACCATATAAATGATTGTGTATGAACTAAGCAAAGCATAGGGACCTCAAGTATAAACTTTTCTCATAATTTTCTGTGACATATGCATTCAGCATGTGTTCCCAGCCTCCATGGGCTAATATACTATGAAGTTATTGCATCTCATTGCACTTTGATCAAAGCACTGCTTCATTTTCACCCTTGCCAACTCTTGGTAGGTCATGGTGGCTTTTGTTCCTGGTGCCTTCCTGTGCCTTCATAAATCCCAGTCCAATCCGATTGCACTCACTACTTTCCTCTTGTTCTTCTCTGATGTCATTCTGTCACTCTTATTTATCTAGGTTATGATGCTGTCTGGCTCCATCTACTCAAAGTCTGGCTTAGGGCTTGGATGAATATTTCTCATTATTCTAATCTATTATGGAAATGCAGCAGTAAATAACTAGCTTATGTCTATGTGGCAGACATGACAAAATCTTTTTTGCCCCATAACTATTTCCAGGTATAGTGTGAGATTCATCACAGCCAGTGGTCCGTGCAAATGGTCAAATGGTGTCTAATCATTTGAAAGCAAGTTGCTTGTCATAGGCATGAAATGCAACTTATTGTCTCTTCTACAGTTGCTTTGTTGGTTCTTAAAGACAAGGAGATACTGATTAAAGATTGGTGCTAATAGCTGGACAATGGAGAAATAAGGATCTGTGTAAGAAGAAGAGACATTGAGAGAAGACTTGGAGGCCTCCTAGATCAGGCTAGGTTTTAAGCAGAACTAGGTTTAGTCATAGGGTGAGGACCCAGGTCTTGATGCAAAGCAGGCACAACTGAGACTTCTGTTGTCTGTGTAAAGTCCCAACTTCACCAGGAAACCTTGATATCTCTTACAGGTGAAGGAGAGCCGATCTGTTGTCTTCTTCCCTTCAGCATTTGTGTCCCCCCCGCCCCATCAAGTGGCAGCAGTGTATAGGTCTGATAGTTCCCATTTCTAAATCCGGTGGCACTTTCCACCTATGAAATCACTTATATTTGATTTATTGATACTATCACATTTTTATCAACATGTAATAAATACATTCAAAAGAGTGAAGTTAGAACTATGTTCATGCTCTGATGTTATATCAGTCTTTGGGTTTTACTATAATGCCCTTACATATGACTGAGTATGGGTTCTACAGTTATACAACCCCTGCTTTTACCTGGCACTGATAGATTCCTATGTAAAACAAAATACACCTGTGAACCACAAAATTCCAAACTCAGTAGCTGCAGGATACAAATAATGGTGCCCCAAGGCTCAGAATGTTGACCTTGGCCTTTTCAAGGAGGATTGGAAGCAAAAATAATACTATATCATCTGTAATGCACACTGGTGGTACTAGTAGATATAAAAGTCATCAGTCCTTTATAAGATTTACAGTCTTGGGTCCCAAGGCTAGAATAACTAGGTGGGCATGCCACAGCCCCTTGTAGGGACTTGTGCACTATTGTTGGCCCATCTCTGGGTACAGGGACATTTCCCTAGTAAGAGGCTACATCATACATAATCTAGTATACTAAGAATAATATGGATAGAGTAACTGAAAGCATCTGATTGTCAGCCTGGCTGAAAAAAGAAAACACAGCTTTCTTTTCACAAGTGCATCCAGAATTTAAACTTTGAAAGCATCAGATTATGAATACTTAAATGTACAACCATGTCAGTCTACCTTGCTCAGAGCTACAGCTTGGGAGGAATTAAGGTTGCCAGATCCGCCCTGGCCTCCAGTGAGGGACAAGAGGGGGTATGGTTGCCAGTAGGGCTGTTGGGAAAAAATATTCGGTATAATTCGGATTCAGGTTTAAATGGCCTTTTTTTTTTGAGGGGGTGGAATCCCAAATCCCTAATTCCCCTATACCGGTATAGGTAGGAATTTGGGTTTAAATTTGGGATTCCCGAATAATTTGGCCATTTAAAGCCATTTAAACACATTCGTGGCTTTCCGCGGCTCTGGGGGGGACATTATTTGAGGCAGAGGTCCCAACTTTTCAGGGTAGCTTGAAGGGATTCTCCTTGCAAGAACCGCCAAGTTTTGTGAAGATTGGGTCAGGGAGTCCGGAGTTATTGGAGCTGGTTTCTGCAGCAAGAGAGCTTGCTTTTGCAAAAAAACACAGGAAATAGCTTCTTCCATTAAAGATACATTGTATCTCTACAAGCCCTGCTCCATTGTGATGCAGATAGATCGCTCTAAACAATCTGCCTACAGCCAGTCAATGCTTTTAAATGGAGGAAGATGGGAGCACCCCCTTCCAGACCCCATAACTCTGGACCCCCTGACCCAATCTTTACCAAACTCGGAGGTTCTTGCAAGGAGAGTTGCTTCTAGCAACCCTGAAAATTTGGGACCACTATCTGTAAAAATGCCCCCGCAGGAGCCGCGGAAAGTGGGATATTTGGGAATGGCAAATTAGGCTTTGCCAACCTCCCGGATTTTGCTGATTTGGTAAACCCGAACCAGAAATTTACCGAATTTGCATTTATTCGGTATTTTTCCACTTCGGTTTTTACCAAATCAACAGCCCTAGTTGCCAGTTCCAGATTGGGAAACTACTGGAGATTTACATAAGAACATAAGAAAGGCCCTGCTGGATCAGACCAAGGCCCATCAAGTCCAGCAGTCTGTTCACACAGTGGCCAACCAGGTGCCTCTAGGAAGCCACTAACAAGGCGAGTGCAGCAGCACCATCCTGCCTGTGTTCCACCGCACCCAAAATAATAGGCATGTTCCTCTGATACTAGAGAGAATAGGTATGCCGCATGACCAGTATCAATTCTAACTAATAACCATGAATACCCTCTCCCCCATGAATATGTCCACTCCCCTCTTAAAGCCCTCCAAGCTGGCAGCCATCACCACATTCTGGGAGTGGTGCCTGGGGAGGACAGGAACCTCAGTGAGGTACAATGCCATATAGTTCATCCTCCAAAGCATCCATTTTCTCAAGGAGAACTGATCTCTATAGTCTGGAGATGAGCTGTAATTCTGGGAGTTCCCCAGGCCCATGCAGTGTGGATCAAGAAAGAAATATAGGAGGTCTGTTGCTGGCTTTGGCTAAAAGATAGAAGGCCTTTTGCAGGCCAGGGTCAGAGTGGGCCTGGCAGCAGAAGATAACTCTCCATGTGTCATAGAGAATAAAGTGTCCCTGATGAGAGCAGTATGGAGGTTGAATAAAGAATGGGACTTCACAAGAATGTCACTATGAGTATCCTGTAAACAATGACATATATATCAATAGATATATGAAATACAGAGCAATGAATGCTTGAATGTGATAAGAACAATGAAAGAATAATGCAATATGAAAAATGAAGCATTTTGGATGTATGTATGAGAAAGTTGGCCCTGACCTGGACGGCCCAGGCTAGCCTGATCTCGTCAGATCTCAGAAGCTAAGCAGGGTCAGCCCTGGTTAATATTTGGATAGGAGACCACCAAGGAATACCCGGGTTGCTGTGCAGAGGAAGGCACTGGCAAACCACCTCTGTTAGTCTCTTGCCATGAAAACCCCAAAAGTGGTCACCATAAGTCGGCTGCGACTTGAAGGCACTTTACACACACACACACGAGAAAGTTGTAATCATTGTATTGGGATGGACTAGATGACCCTGGTGGTCCCTTCCAACTCTATGATTCTATGATTGTAATCATTCATTCTGAATCATATAGCTCTGATCAGAAGTGGTGAGAATATATTAACAAAAGGGTTGTATAATTTTAGGGGATACGTGTGCTTGGATGATCTTTTACATTGTCCCAATACTATGAGATTAGATTGTGAGCCCTAACAGATTGGATAACTAGCTATTGTTAAAAGGTAATCTTAAGAACCTATAAATACAGGTGTTCTGAACCGATCCAAGCCTTAATCTTCATAGCGGAAGCTCCTTGCCTTGTGAACTTGCTTACTTTTGGGTAAAATAAACTACTTGACACTCGGTTAGTGGCTCTCTCAGTTTGATCAATTATACATGTGGAATGTGTTACTGAAGTTTAGTACTCTTGTATTAGCTGTTGTAGTTGTAATATAATATACTATTAAAATGGAAACAAAGATTCTGTAAGAGTATTTACTTGTGAACTAAGTCTCAGGAGTAATTAAAACATTTTGTGTATATCTATTGCCAGATGGAGAAAAGAAAAGGTATAATAGGCAGCTGTAGTCTTCAGGAAGTAAATGTGCAGGATCTACACAGGCAGATCAGTATGTGAAATCAGGTTTAAACCAATGATGTCTCTTCTAATACAAATGTATGGGACAACAAGGACAATGTGCTTTTATGGCTTTGGTTGAGAGTCAGGCTTAGCTCCCTTCTTTTACATGTCAGATATTTGGAATTAGCTATAATAAATAGGAAAAAAATGTAGAATCTGCATGGTTATAGCACATTGCATTATTTCCCCCACCTTCCTTTCCTTTAACCATTAGTGTATGCAAATATTCTGTTAACAAGTCGTCATGTTTTCTCTTCAATGAATTGCTTTCAGTATGGCAAATAAATATTCATAAAGAAACATGGACAATAAATCACTGCAAAGAGTTCAAAGCCATTTCCTTTTGTCGACTGCACATATTTTCAGCTGAGACTTGTCTTTAATGTTTCATTCAAAAGAGGGACTAGTAGAAGGACAATAGAGACAATGTGTCAAGTAGTAATTAAAATGGGGTGAAATGATTAAAACTGTCTTTTGATCTGCATTGTGCTCAGACATATCCATAATCAACTGTTTTTTGTTAAAATGACTTCCCACTCTGCTTCATAATGAAATGTCACAATAAAGCTTGGTTTACCAATGCCACACAGGACGTTCTGAAGTACAAGAGAAGAAGAGTTGGTTTTTATACTCCGCTTTTCTCTACCATAAGGAGTCTCAAAGCAGCTTGCAATTGCCTTGCCTTCCTACCCACCTCCTACAATGGACACCTCGTGAAGTAGGTGGGGTTGAGAGAGTTCTGAGAGAACTGTGACTAGCACAAGGTCACCCAGCAGGCTTCATGTGGAAAAGTGGGGAATCGAACCCAGTTCTCCAGATTAGAGTCTGTCATTCTTAACCACTACACCATGCTGGCTCTAAGTGTTATACTTACCCATGGAAAGAAGTCTGGTTCTGCCAAGTTGCAAACCCTGGAGGCTTCCCTACAGTCATAGAATCATAGAGTTCAAAGGGACAACCAGGGTCATCTAGTCCAACCCCCTGCACAATGCAGGAATTTCACAACTACCTCCACCAAACACCCCCAGCGACCCCTACTCCATGCTGAGAAGATGGCCAAGATGCCCGCCCTCTCATGAACTGCCTACGGTGATAGAATCAGCATTGCTGACAGATGGCCATCTAGCCTCTACTTAAAAACCTCCAGGGAAGGAGAGCTCCAGGAGATCTCCCACTATTGCAACTGATCTCCAGGTGACCAAGATCAGTTCCCCTGGAGGAAATGGCTGCTTTGGAGGGTGGAATCTATGGCATTACACCCTGCCAAGATCCTTCCCCTCCTCAAACTCCACCCTGCCCAGGCTCCCCCCCCCCCCATGTATTTCCCAACCCAGAGCTGGAAAATTTAGTTTATCACTGAAGATGCATTTCAACAAAAGATTTTCATGGCATGGCTAAATGACTAATTTTTACCAATGCTGGCCCTATTTACTCATCATGAGTCACCAGCATGGAACATTAGGAAGCGGAGTTCTGTGAAAGGACTCTGAAAAGGACTTAACAGCACTCTGGCAAAACCACATTTTTAGGCTTCTTTGGAGAAAGCTATGACATACTAGTTCCCAACTGGTTTACATTTAGAAGTGTTCTAAGACATTGGGTCATGCTCCCTCACATCAAAGGCACCATCACCATTTCTTTTTTTAGTTTAAAAGAAAGGGAGGGTTTGGGGTAAGGAGAAAAATATACACAGAAGAGAAAAAAAAGCAGGAAAAGGTGCAAAAACTAGACATATGCCGTAAAAAAAAGGTTTAAATGTGGACCCCCTATAGTAGGCTAGTTTAGTTTAGTTTATTGGATTTATAGGCCGCCCTTTCCTGGACATGCCAGGCTCAGAAAAGCTAACAACACTTTAAAACCATTTCAAAACCAATTTACACTTTACATAAAAATAACAATTTTAACAATATTAGCAACAAAACCAGGCACCCTAATTATATCTCCAATAATTCCAATAACATAGCAGCAATAACACTTATACCAATCCGTGGGATCATAACAGAGGCAGAGAAAGGGGGGGAGGGGAAGGCCAGCCAGATGGAAAACTATGACTGTTCTCAACCATAAGCCTGGTGGAACAGCTCTGTTTTACAGGCTCTGCAGAATTGCTTTAAGTCCCATAAGGCCTGAATTTCACTAGGCATAACATTCCACCATGCCGGGGCCACAGCTGAAAAAACCCTGGTCTGGTTGAGGACAGCCAGATGCTTTTTGGGCCAGGGATCACTAGTAGATTTTCTCCAGCTGAGTGACTCGCTCTTTGGGGGGGGGAGCGTATTGGGAGATGCGATCCCGCAGGTATGACAGTCCCAGACCATTTAGGGCTTTGAAGGTCAATACCAAAACCTTAAAACTGATCTGGTGCTCAGTTTGGAGCCATGGAAGCTGGTGGAGCACTGGTAGAATGTGTACGCTCCAAGTGGTCCCCATAAGGACCCGTGCTACTGCATTCTAGAAGTTTCTTGAGCCATCTTAAGGGAAGCACTGAGTAGAGTGAGTTACAGTAGTGTAGTTTGGAGGTGACTGTTGCATGGATCACTGTGGCTAGGTTGAGGCAAGAGAGGTAGGGCCCCAGCAGCTTAATCTGGCAAAGTTGGTAAAACGCCCCCCTGGCTATATTAGTGATCTGAGCCTCCATTGTAAGGGAGGCATCCAGAATCATCCCTGGGCTCGACAGATGCAGCTGATGTTAATTGCATGCCTTCAAGTGTCAGGAGCTGGCAGCCCATACACACATACCCTGGCCCAGCCATAGGACTTCCATCTTCAATGGATTCAACTTGACCTGGCTCTGTTTCAGCCATCCCAGCACAGATTCCATACAGCTGGCCAGATTTTCCGGGGCAGCATCCGGGCAGCCCCCCCCCCATCAACAGATATAGCTAGGTCAAAACATTTATAATACTTTGCTATTAATCTATCAGGTCCCGGGGCCTTGTCTAATTTCAGTTTTCTAATAGTATGTGTTACTTCCTGTATTGTTATGTTTTGATTCCAAATCTCCTTGTTTTCCGAAAAACAATTCATTGACACATTCTTGATATATTTCTCCATCCCTTCCAGACTGCTTGATTTGCTTTGATACAATTTTGCGAAAAAGAAAGAAATTGTTCTTGAATATCCTTCTCCCAAAAACTTGTCCTTTTGTCCTTATTATAAAGCAGGCTTTAAGGAAAGTTTTTGCTTTGTTTAGAATGGTTCTTACTTTGTTTAGGAAAGTTGCTGATGCAGTTGTCTCTCACTCATTATTTCGCTTGTTCTTTCACAGTGTTGTCCCTTGAGCAAGTCCTGGTAATTTGTTTATTTTTCTCAAATGAGGGTGGAAGAATCAGACAGCCCATTCCTGAGCTGTCAGTGGCCGGGGACAGTGGGGAGGAGGCGCTGTGGTGGCACCTCCTAACCTGTTTTCCAGCTGTTGAAAGCTCGAAAAAAGTCTTTTAAAGGCTTTTTGGTTTTTAAATAGGGCTTTTCGCCCCATTGAAAACAGCGAGGCTGTGCCTGCTAAAAAGCAGGTGCAGCAACACTGTTCATCCCGGTGGCGTACCAGGGGCGAAAGGGGACACATCCCCTCAATCTGCAATTCCACCGGAAGAAAAGATTGCAATTAATCTCCAAAAAATCATGAATGAGATAACTGAAGAAGGCAATATTCCCCAATCATGGCAAGAAGCCTATATTTCACTTATTTATAAAGAAGGGAACGACCCTTTACTACCACAGTCATATTGACTGATCTCACTCCTGAATGTGGATTATAAATTGTTTGCTTTATTACTTGTGGAGAGACTGAAGAAAAAGATTACAAAAGTGATTCATCAAGAAGTTACAGGATTTATACCAAAAAGACGAATGAGAGATAATGTGCATTTTGTACTGAGTGCTATAGAGCATGTTAAAAAAATAGCATTTATATTTTTATGTTTTATATTTTTATATTTTTAATGATGTTCTTGCAAGGAGAGTCCCTTCAAGCTACCCTGAAAATTTGGGACCTCTACCTGCAAAAATGCCCCCCAGGAGCTTTGCAAAAAAAAAAAAAAAAACCAACAACAACCATTGTGCAAATTGCTGGGAGAATTCCAGTCAGCTCTCACCTAGTTCCCAGAGGTGCAGGAGGAAATTAGCAATTTGCAACTCTCCCAGCTATTTGCACAATGGGGTTTTTTTTGTTTGCAAAGCTCCTGGGGAGGCATTTTTGCAGGTAGTGGTCCCAAATTTTCAGGGTAGCTTGGAGGGTAGCTCTCCTTGCAAGAACCCCCAAGTTTGGTGAAGATTGGGTCAGGGGTCGGATTTTATGGGGTGTGCTAGGCCAGGTCATCTCAGGTTACTGCCAGCTACTGGTCTTGAGAGCAGGCTGTTATCTCAGGAATGCAGGAATCCAGGGAAGTCCCGCCAGGAGCTGGCAACCAAAATAAAGTCGGCATGCGGAGGTAAAGTCAAAAGTCCAGTCCAAGGGTCAGAAGTCCGTTTATCAAAGTCTAGGAGCGTCAGCAACAAAAGTCAGAGATCCTTTTGCAAGTATTGCTTTTGCAACATTTATCTGTTCCAAGCCTGGTTTTAAGCTGTTTCTCTTTGCCTTAGTTCTCATTCTGACACAACTCACAGTCTTGGAGCCGTCTCCTTAGTGCCTGGAGGCACGCACTTCTCCTTTTACTTTGCAACTCCATTCTTCCTTTTTGCCTGTGCTGTTGTTGAGTGACTTCAGGTGAGCTGGGTGGGTCCTGCTTCTGTGGAGTTACAGCTGCATCTGGTTGTGTCGAAGGAGGTGATTCTGTGTTTACTTCCAATTCCTCAGCAGGGCTGGTGTTTACTCCTACCTGTTGTCCTTCACCCTGCCCTGCATTCTCAGCTGCCTGAGGTGCAATGCCCGTTATTTCTCCCTGCACAGGCTCTTCCTCTGATGATGCTTCACTTGTTGAAGTCTGGGCCTTGACATGGGGTCTGGAAGAGATCGCCCCCTTCCTCCATAAAGAACCAATGCAAAGTCTTTGCATTGGTTTTCTATGGAGGAATGGGACGACCTCTTCAAGACCCCATAAAATCCAACCGCCTGACCCAATCTTCACCAAACTTGCGGTTTTTTGAAGGAGAGTCCCTTCAAGCTACCGTGAAAATTTGGGACCTCTATCTGCAAAAATGCAGCTGTGAAAAGCCAAAAAGTCCCCATAGGCTTTAACGGCCGAATTTTTTCAGGAAACCCGAAAATAACCCAAATCCCCATATTTACCGGTATGGGAATTTGGCTTTTTCGGGTTTCCTGAAAAAAACCGGGACCAACAAACCCAAGCCTGAATTTTACTGAATTTATTTTTTTGCACAGCCCTACCTGATGTTACTGGGGAGGGAGTTCCACCAGGCCAGAGCCAAAAAAGCCCTGGCCCTCATCAAGGTCAGCCGCACACTTCTAGGGCCATGGAAATAACAAGTTGTTATCGGCAGAATGTAATGTCCTTTGGAAGGTGTACCAGGAGAGATGGTCCCAAAGGTATGAAGGTACCAGGACATGTAAGGCTTTAATTCCTGGTGTTTATTTCTGTTTCTGTTTTTCCTTTGTTTCAGTGGTTTTTTTTAGCTTGTCCATAATTTTTACCTGCCCATTTTTAACAATAAGATTTTAGATACCCAGAAAATATCTATAAGTAACCCCTTTGATATGTGGTGGAAACCATCCTCCAAAAGCTTTGAGCCCTAGCACATTTTTTACATATATGCTGAAAAATCCGTTAATGAGATAAGTGTAAATAAGACTGGGCAGTGGAGTTGCCAAGTGGCAAACCCTCAGTGCTCAGTCCCAGGCCTCCCCAGATCTTCCAGCTACAGATCTTTAGTTCTGTTATAGAATCACAACCATACTTACCCAATAGGTTTGCCTCATTTTATTATTTCATAGGAGGATACTGTTGCACACCTATGCTCAGTTCCATCTAGGAAATGCACTTGCATTTCCATTGGAATGAGAAATTGTAATGATGCAGTTCCTCATCCAGCTGGGAACAGATGTATGCATACATATGCTTTCTCAGTTTGATCTACCAGCAGGGCTGCACCCATATAGCCCCAGCCTGATACTGTTGAGAACAGAGACTGGGAGGGGGTTAACTTTAGGGCCTGTTCCTCTGTTTTCCAAAGACCCAATTGAGTAACTGAATGGGACTCTGCACACATAGCCCTGGAACGGAGAGATAATTCTTTAAAGTACATGGTGGGTCTACATAAATAAATAAAAGTCAGCTAATTCCATCTATTTCTGCTCACAAGTGAAAGCAGAACCAATGCCCGTTTTTTTGGGGGGGGGTATCCCTGTGTGGTTTCATGGCACAATAGTAGCATAAGCATTTTTGCTTCACCTTTTTCAAATTGAAAAACATAATTGACGGAGACTTTTAATCAATATGTTGTCATTCAAACCTCATACAACTGTGTTGTCCGTGTTTGCAAACACTTCATTGGAGAATTTCTCAATCTTTCCAGGACTCAGTTGTGTTTTGATAAATAACATTTCTAGCTGGCTAATTTTGTAGCTAATTATCATCAAACACTAAGACAGATCTTCTACAGTATTAGACATGCTTTGGAAAAAAAATCCTTTCAACCATGTGCATGAGGGAATACAAATTCATCAGTGTATAGGTTTTTGAAATCTGAAATTAATGGTTCGTTATGTTACCATAGTAGTAAACTATAAAATTTTACAGTTGGTTGATAGTAAAAATAACTGCTAAATTAATATATGATTGATTTCAAAATTAAAAAATCATAATCCATAGGCACATTTTAATTATAAAATATTTTAAATTAAATAAAAGTTATACAAAATTTCTGTTTATGGCAGTACTTATTCTGAGTAAGTTAGGCTAAGGAATTAAAGTTGTCAATTTGGTTTGAGATACTTCGTTTCATCTCTAAAATGTTTGCTTTGGACACAGTCTAGTACAGAGTAAATACTTGTGCCCATTGTAGTCAATGAGCTCAAGAATGCCTAACATTGTAATTAATTCTAAGCAATATGTTTCAACAGAATACAATATGTAACTAACAGCCGTTTTGCAGCTTTTTTTGTTTAACCGGGGCCTTTTGCCCCATAGGGAATAGCGAGGCTGCGCCTGCTAAAAAGCAGGTGAAGCACCGCCATTCCCAGCACTGGCGGAAGTGGCCGAAAGGGGATAGGGAGCCACCTAACCGGTGGCTCCTCCCCCCGGCCCGGCCCCGGAATGCCCCCCTGCGCCGGCGTGGCCTCTCCACGCCGTTGCCAGCACCACAGAGAGGCTGCGACGGTGGAGGGGGGAGGCGCGGTCTCGCGGTGCTCGGCTACTGCCGGGACTGGCCTCGCTGCCGGCGTGAATGCATGTAAAAGCGTGATTAAACACATTTATGCCGGCGGCGAGGTCACACCTCCTCCTAACAACCTTCGGCCCCATTCTCAGGAATGGGCTGTTAAGCTTTCTCATAGTCTACAGCCACCATCCCATAGTCTGCAGCCATTTGAATCATATGGCAACCTCCAGGTGGTGGCTGGAAATCTTTTGTGATTACAACTGACCTCCAGGTGACAGAGATCAGTTCCCCGAGAGAAAATGGCCGCTTTGGAAAGTGGATTCTATGGCATTATACCTAGGATTGCCAGGAGATTTTGGGGGTGGAGTCTGAGGAGGGCAGGGTTTAGAGAGGGGAGAGACTTCAATGCCATAGAGTCCAATGGCCAAAGCAGCCATTTTCTCAAGTGGAACTGATCTTTGTCACCTGGAGATCAGTTGTAATAGCAGGAGATCTCCAGCCACCACCTGGAGGTTGGCAACCCTAATTATATCCCACTGAAGGACCGCCCCTCTCCAAACCCCATCCTCCTCAGGCTCCACCCACAAAATTTCCAGGTATTTCCCAACTCAGAGCAGGCAACCCTACATTTTGGGTTTCAGTACAGCAAGGCAAAACTTTGCAAGTTTCAAAAGCTTCCTCTTGCATATATATTCAAAATTAAACTTCAGAAGCAATGTATCTTAACAGCATTTACTGCATTCACTTATTTATAATTCACACTAGCTATAACAATGTTATCAAACCAGCTCAGTCACTGTCTTTTTTATTATTCTTGCAAAGGGACTTAAGCCTTTGGCATGCATAGCTAATTTCTAGATTCATTTAATTGCTCATAACAGTCATTCAACATGTAGAATGTGTGAGTCGATCAGAGATGCTGGTGTTTCTGAACAATAATAATTCTGAGGTCTGAAATACTATGTCAGGGAAAGGGATTTGAAAGTAACTGATTAGGACTGAGGCTTCATCTCAAGCTCCAAGCTGCTTGCCAAAAACAACAACAACAACATCGACAACAACAGGCATTTGGAAAAGAAAATTACAACCGGGGGGGGGGGTGCGGGGAGGGAACTGGCACCTCAAACTTGGCAACACTATCATGCCAGAATCTGGCTTTGGAAACTATGAACTCTGCTAATGGCTGAAGATGACGTAGGAACCAGAGAATACAGAGGAAAGAGGTTAAACCAGCCTGGTATAGGGTTGCCAACTCTGGTTTGGGAAATTCCCAGAGGTTTGGGGCAGAGTCTGGGAAGGGCAAAGTTTAGAGAGGGGATAGAGCTCAGTGATATGATGCCATAGAGTCTATCATTCGAAGCTGCCCTTTTCTTCAAGGGAATGGATCTCTGTTGTCTGGAGATCACTTGTAATTCTGGGAGAACTCCAAGCCCCACCCGGAAGTTGGCAACCCTAGGTGCTGAGGGTGGAACAGTGATTCTTAATTATGTACAAATCTTGGGGAGGGGCATTCAGAACTTTTTGGGACAAATAGGGAAACACTCAGGATTTTAGGTAGCCCCTTCTCTTGCCATGGCTTTTGACAACTGGGGGAAGGGGGCAATTGCTTTACACTGCTCACTCCATCTACAGCAGTGGTTCCCAACCTTTTTTTGACCAGGGACCACTAGGACTTTTTTGTTCGGTGCAGGGATCCCAAGGTTCAAAATAAAAATTCTGAAATTTGAAAATAAACTTTAATCATAACTGTTAGTTAAACATTAAACTTAGAATAATATTTGAATATATATTTTTATAATAGAGAACTTTTAATTGAAAATATTAATTTATTATGGGTTTATAACTTTGTTTCGCGGACCTTAATTTAGTTCTCGCGGACCCCTGGGGTCCACGGACCCCTGGTTGGGAACCAGTGATCTAGAGGATAAAATCCCGGATCCTAGATATCACTCTTGGGCCTTTAAAAAGGTAGCACACAGCAAACAGAAATCTAACTAACAGGAAAGGGGCAGCTGATGGCCATTAGGCACAGCAGGGATCTCATTGCATGTGTATCAAAGGTGTATATTATAAATATATCTACATAACTAAAGTTGCTTTGCTGTTATGTCATAATTGTATACTTCTGTCATGTGGGGTATGCAACAGTTACACTGTATATTTGGTAGTAGATTAAAGATTAAAAACCACTGGGTTGGTCTAGGGATAAGAAAATCTGAATTAAAACCTCCAACCAGCCAAAAGTTTCATTGGGTGACCTTGAACAATGCTCTCACAGCCAAACCTACTTCCCATGTTTGTTGTGATAATAAAAATGAAGGAAAGGAAAACTGTCACATTTTTATTTGCCCTTCCTTCCAGAAGCTCAGAGCAGTGTGCAGTGATGGAAAGAATTCCTTTTTAGTACACTCTGTGATATTGTATAACTTCCTGACGCTTGTTTGCAGCTCAGTAAGTCCCATACTAAGACTGTGAGATTTAAGGTGGGTCCCCTTTCTAGAAAAATTGAATACCACTATTACTGTGCCATCAGTGGGTGTTTTCTTTTATATAATGTTAAGTGTTCTGCCCCAAGGAGCTTAAAATCTAAAATCGGGCATAAAGGAGACAATAAAAAGAAGAGCGGGTGGGCAAGGTAAAGGAGAAACATAGTTTCCGTAGGGAAAGGGCAGCAGTTGTGTCAAAACCTGAGGTGAAAATAAAGATTAGAGATGGAAACAAGAGTTCTGTTTAACACATGGGTACAGCATAACCAAATCATTCCTTAAAGTCCGGTAGGCCAAATTAGGGACCATTGAGTCATTAATGACATCAGGAGCTAACCCGAGCCAATGTATCTCCTCCTGCTCTTCCTCCTTCTCCTCCAGGTAACAATGACTATTAACATTTTAAATGGAAAACAATCAGGAAGGCAGGGAATTTACTACATCTCTCCCCAGGAGCATCTAGCTCTAGGCAGCACACCAATTAACTGGCTAGGAAATTGGATAAGATAGAGAAAGGAGAACAATGAGGTGTTATTTTCAGATTGATTATAGAGTGACTGACCTGGAAGCTGACAGGCCTTTCTGTCTCCCAAGCTGGACTTTAAAAACCAGCATCAATCACATCAATCTCAGGTCCATCTCAGTCCCCTTCCCCCTGCCTTGCCAAAAGTGAGAAAAATAATCCAAGTGAGCACAAAGTCTGGCAGCTTACCCTGATTCACAGGTGCTTTATGTTGGGGTGTGTGTGGTTTTTTCCCCCATAAAGGCTTTAACTTTCACATTATTTAGTTACTGTCCCATAGTGGGGAATATAGATTTTTCCTCCAGAAACTTAGAAGCACTTTTTTTTTTTTTTGCTGTTCCTAGCTCATCATGAGAATAGGTCAATGCAAGTAAATCATCAAAATTAAGTAATTGCTTAAGAATTGGACTGAAAGAAATTATTCTTGCTCAGAACTCAGGGTCAGCCAATGAAACTGGCAGTAGCTTCAAAGCAAACAAAAGAAAGTACCTTCTTCACACAATGCCTAATTGAAGTACAATATTCACTGTTACAGGGTATGATGATTTTCTCCTAGTTTAACAAGGAATTTGCCAATCCTTTTGAAGGTTCCAGTTCATGGCTTGGATCCAGCGATGCACAGGTGGAAACATAAATGGATAGGGTCGCTGGAGATCTCCTGTTATTATAACTGATCTCCAGCCAACAGAAATCAGTTCCCCTGGAGAAAATGGCCGCTTTGGCCATTGGACTCTATGGCATTGAAGTCCCCCCCCCACTCTGACCCCAGCCCTCCTCAGGCTCCACCCCCAAAATCTCCAGGTATTTCCCAACCCGGAGCTGGCAACGCTATTAGTGGACTTAGCACAGTTGTGTTAGTGCAAGATATTGTGCAACACTACTGCTTTGCTCCCTATATATATTATAGTGCCCAGAAATTGGTTGCACAAGATCTTGCACAAGTGGAAACAGGAAATAAATGGGGATACAGTAAGAGCCAAATTAAATGTGATGGTGATCATAGGTCCATCCTCTGATCGCCAACACCATTTTAAAAGAAGTTGTAGTTCTTTATTTCTGGAGACCCTGATCTGGATTGGGAACATGGTATGGTAGCCCCAGGAGCTCTTGTCCCCCCACCCCATGCCTTTTCAACTGCCCAAATAGGCTGTTTCTGCAACTGAAAAGGCACACATGGGGGAGAAGAACAAGAGCTCCAGGGGCTGTTGTGCCACATGCCTGATCAGGATCAGGGTCTTGCAGCAATTTTTAAAGAAGTGCAACTGCTTCTAAAATGGCATTGGCAGCAATGGGATGGCCACTGTTATATTTTCTTTGGCTCTTGGCTTGATTTGCTGCAAATAGCTATTGTAGTCTTCTTCTTGTGTTTCTGCTTCCTCAAGAGCTCTCACATGAGCAGAAAGTCTGTACCAGATCTAAACCATGTTGTGTATTCATTCATCATAATTGAACAACATGGAAATCCATCTTTCAATCTGATGCATTTCCATTCCTTGATAGAGTTCCCTGGTTCCTGGTGCGGGTGGGGGATCACTTGCCCCCAGCTCCATTCTATAATGCTCCACTGGCAGACAGCCGGGGGGCGGGATATTGATGCAACAGTATTACATTACTTCCAGGGAAAACCTCGAAATGACATCAGGCCAGTCTAGGAATCATTGGGAACTCTGTGGTAAAAACTATAGCGTTTCCAACTATTTGTAGAGTGGACTGATGTCACTTCTGGATTTCCCCCAGATGTCACATGCCGTTGAGCTGACAGTACCCCCTCATATCACATCTTCCCAGACTCCCACTCCTCAAACAAGTCTGCCCTCCTAATTGATATGTGATTCAGTTTATTATTTTAAAAGGAAAATAATAACTTTTCCATTACAATGCCAGCCACTCTTTTTTTTTAAATCATGCACCACCTGCTAACCAGACTCTTGCTTCCCTTTCTGAATTAAAAAAAAAAAAAACCAAAAAATTAAGATAAAATGGCAGGGTTCAAAATGTGACATCAACCTTTGCTAATATATCAGTGGCAGCTGTTGATCTGTGTTGGGGGGCAGAATTTAGTTGCTTTATTGTAGAGAAGGCATACTTGAAAACCTGTTGTTAAAGTGGTTGAAGTCATTTCCATCCCAGAACTATATTAAAAATTTACCTGTATACTTTTATCATAATTTTCTCTTTCAAGCTGAAAATTGGGATCAGTGTTTTGCTGTATTAGTAATTCAACCAATAAAGTTTGTAAAGGCAAATATGAAGAAGTATGCATGTGTCATTTTTAAATTCTCTATTAAATGTGAAATTAAAAAGTGAAACTTTTTTTCTTTTATGTGGGTAGAGGTATTTGAGGCCTCATCTATACATGGAGCAGATGAGAAAGGAATGAATTGGTAGAGTGCTGAGGTGACAGAATGCACTGTACCACTTTAGGGTGCAGGTGTGAGATTTATTTTTTGAAGTTCCCATACATTAATGATTCCCTGTAACTTGGCAAAGTAGCCAATCATACTGACATGTGGGGTAAAACCCTTCATTTGACATGCTAATTTTTAAATTCGCAGGTATGTTTATATGGAAGGACAATTAAATATGTAACTCTCCCCACCTATAGTCTGAAGCAGTGCACCCTATTCTGCTACCTCAAAATTCTACCAGCTCATTTTGCTGTAGTGGTTTCTTAGTGCTTTTATATAGGAAAAACATCTAAACATCTAGAAATATCGAAAAACATCTAAGCTATGACACAGGACCAGAGCTCATCATGTTTACTTATATATGGTGATATCCTCGCATACCCAGCATTCTGGGCACACATGGACAAGTGTGCAGGACGGGAGCAGAGCTATGCAGAAGGCATGCAGTGCGGGACTGGAACAGAACTATGCAGAAGGCACACAGTGCTGTGCACCCAGGAACGGAAGTGACCTGAACTCCATCTTGGACAAAGTTCCAAACCACTGGGAGAAAGAATGTTTCCACCCTCCGCCTTGTTACGTTTGCATAACCATCAATGTGGCCGCTCTATTAAGATCTGCCCAAATAAGATCTGCCCAAAAAACAATAACGCTCCCCTTCACACCCTGAAATTCTTTTCTTGGGACAGCCTGGGAACAGGTTTATCCCGTCTGTTAATTCCTCCTTCTCTTCCCTCACCCACATGCACCTGACAGACTCTTGATACCAATAAATGTCCGGTACTTTCCGGTCATCAAGCATCTATTATTCTCTGGATTGCCTAGCTCCGGTCTTTTCTTACTGTAATATTTCAATACTTGAGAAACAATCATACCTTTGTGCACCTTGACCACTGTTCTGGTGAAGTCACCCTGCCTTGGGGCCGAATTTTAGTATAACTATACCCACCCACCAAGTGGAAACTCTGAACTCGTTTTCCTGGATCCAAACGATTGCCCCATGCCATAGTACGGTTTCTCTATTGTGAAGGGCTGGTGGCTGATCAATCCCATAGCTGCAGCAGCTCTCTTTGGACTTCTCTCAAGACCTCGGATGGTAGATATAAGCTTCCAATTACCCTATCCCTATTAGGAATCTGTGTGTGTTGGATTATTGTGCTCTTTCTTTGTGTGTGTCCTTTTTCATTCCTCTAAATAAAGAAAAGCTGTTTTACTGTTTATTTGCTTTATGTCAGTTTATTCCTCCTGATTTGCTCATCCACCGTATACATAGGTAAAGATCATAGGTAAAGCCTCTCGTGGTGCTCAAGGCGTCTCCTTAGCTAATTTCCCCATCTAAATATTGGAGACCCCCAGCATTCCCCATAACACATATGGATCCATCATATGGTTTTGGGTGTTTGATGTACGTCATTTCCTAGAAGAAACAAATATCAGTGTAGAGTAACTAGATTTTGTGAAGCAGCCTTAGTTGTAGGGTTATAGATGCACAAGGACTAATGATAGGGCCAAACTAAATGCTGCTGTTTTAAATGAGTTGGGTCAGGGTTTTTAAAGAAAGGGGAATTGGGACCCAACTCTTTATAAATAGCAACATTTAGTTTGGACCATAGAGATCCTAACCTGGAATTGCCTTGGGGACATTATTTGGCCTATTGGGGAGTCCCTGTACATTTGGCCCATGGGAAAACCCAGGAAACACGTGGGTTTAATAGGACTCCTGCACTGTTTCAGAGTGAGAAAATGGAACAGAAAGGGGAAGGCTAAAGCTCCTGACCCTAAGGAACCAAGGTCCCTTTCTGCTCTACCGTTTTCACCTGATAACACAAGTGTTTATTAGTCCCAGATGTATGACCTGGCTTGTTGTACTATTGAATTCCATTCAATTCATTCCAATTTCATTCCAGATGATTTGACGCAAGTAAAAGATTAATATCACTTATAAATTGCATCGCCTAAAATCAAGAAACCATTCCCATTCTTGGCAGAAGGTCATTGAAAGCAGATGTATTATACTCGGGGGAGAAGTGCACATCAAACCAATGCTCAGGACAGAAAAAGGGATAGCTGGCTTGTTATACAAGAACTCTTGGGGTAGCAGTTTGTCTTTCTAAATTTTGACTTGGTTTGACTGGAAAGGAAAAATATCCTGTCCATAAAACATAACAGGACTAGTTGAAATCATCTCATTTTCTGTGATCATAGTTCTGCAAGCTGTTACAAGAACATTGGTTCCAATGATTGCAAAGGGAGCCAAGTGTTTTGAAAGTGTGCAGGGTTGTGGCCTGTCTGTACATCTCCTTGTCATAGTTCTATTTCTATATTCAAGAAACATGTTATGGTTACTGTTATAAACTAGGCATTGGACACCTCAGATCATGACTTCGAGACTGAGGAGCCAGTTCAGATATGTATTAGCAGAAATCAGGTTCAGGGATGCTTATATTCCCCAAGGTTGCCTAAGGCCCAATTCTGAGAATGATTACTTAAACAGTAAGACTGCTCTAAATAAGATAATTTGATGTTGGGTTGTGTTTTTGAAGCTAGGGTTCAGATTCCTCAAGGGAGAAGCTTAAATTGGCAGATCCCCCTGACACCCAAAACCTCTCCCTCCTTTCTTAAGCTCCCAGCCAAGAAGATAAGAGGGTGTGTGTGTCCATGTAAAAGTCCAATCCACAAATCAGCCCAACTATAATTAATTCAGACTTATTTGTCCAGCTCATCCAAACATGCTTTTAATGTGCCTAATATTTCTGTTTGTAAAGTTTTCCCCAAAAGAAACGAAGTCTTCTTACTAGACCTTACAGCAACTCATGTGTTTTTGACTATTTGCCAAAACTGTACATAATCCTACAATTTCCATCCAGAACAGGACATCACAGCCACAAGCACTGACCAACACAGTGCTTGAACATGGCAGTGTCCTCTGTCTTTGATAAATGATCTTTCCCCACAACACCCCCATGTTGCGGGAAGTCATCAGTTATTGGTTCTTGTAGGTTATCCGGGCTGTGTAACCGTGGTCTTGGAATTTTCTTTCCTGACGTTTCGCCAGCAACTGTGGCAGGCATCTTCAGAGTAGTAACACTGAAGGACAGTGTCTCAGTGTCAAGGGACAGTGTCAAGGAGACACTGTCCTTCAGTGTTACTACTCTGAAGATGCCTGCCACAGTTGCTGGCGAAACGTCAGGAAAGAAAATTCCAAGACCACGGTTACACAGCCCGGATAACCTACAAGAACCAATGAACTCTGACCGTGAAAGCCTTCGACAATATCATCAGTTATTATTTGGTTATGGATATTTTGGGTAGCCAAACTGAAACAAAGGCTAAGAACAGACCCTGAAACCAGAGAACTCGAGTAAGAAATAAAAACAGGTTCATGCTTCTCTAACCTATTACTTTTCAGAACAAGTGAAACAGGTGTTAGATTTACTCAAAATATATGTTTGAAGACTTGGGGCTCTTTCACACATCCTGAATATTGCACATTCAATGCACTTTGCAGCTGGATTTTACTGTATGAAAGGGCAAAATCCACTTCCAAACCATCACTAAAGTGCATTGAAAGTAGATTGAAAGTGCATTATTCGGGATGTGTGAAAGTGCCCTAGGTAAAGATTAAACGGAACAGGATTGCAGTCTAAAACTGGAAAATGTATTCCAGTTATGTTTAACCAAAAAATTCTCATAATTATTATAAAATAATGCTTTTAGTATAAAAATATGTTGCCTCTCCTGCTCCCTCAGTTCCTTCTCCTTCTTTAAAAGAACGATAGGCACATTTGTGGTCTGACTACACTGAAATATTAGAAAGCATTTTACAAGAAAAGCCTTTGTCAATGCTGCCCCAGATTGCTAGAATAAATTAGTAGACTCACTATCCATTTGTTCATTATGACTTTAAAATGCATTTGGACACTTATCAGTTTCAGAAAGTGGTTGCTTAGTATGATTCACTTAGGTGAGGGTCTGTAAAGCAAGAAAGCCAGGCTGCTGTAGTAATAATAAGGGTTTTCTTTCCTCTCCTTCATGCTGCTCCAGCAAGGGAGGAAGTCATGATTACATATAAAATCCACCCACAACATTGTGCTTTGAATAGCAGCACATAATAGGTTTAGGACAGCCACCTATTTTCTTCCTGGAAAAATGTCTACGTCTTAATGGATGCATGGCAGGCAGAAATTCAGTCGATGCAGCTTTTCCCAATCCTACAAAAGTTACAGAATCAGAAGTTCAAGGAGATGTATAAAAATACAATAAGAATATTTCATCCTTCTTCCAAGGAAGGTGGGGGAGAATGTTTCCCTTGGATGGATTTAAAACTTTATTACAGTCCGCTACCAGCACAAAAACAGGTACAGGGAATAAACAAAAGGGGAGGGGGGAGAATGTTTGTGTTTTCTTCTCTACAGTTTTATTTATGTTTGTCTTGCTCTTCTCCAAGAAGCTCAGGATGGCATATATCATTACCTCTCTCCATTTTATCTTCACATAAACTCTGGAATATGTACCTGGATCCCCTAGGAATCTACTTTCACGCAATATAACCACTACACCATGCTGGCTCTTACAACAACTTTATGAGGTAAGATAGGCTGAGAAAGTGACCAGCCCAAGGCTACCCACTGAACTTCTTGTAAATTGTCTTGAGAATATGTTGTGTTGGAAAGCAAGCTATAAATGTTGTAAATAAGTAATGGGGAAATTACAAAGATAACCAAGGACTCCCAGCAGCACAGCTATCAAAGTCCCCGCTCCTGACTTTCTCAGTAGCTTTTTACACAGAGTGGATATTTTTCACCATGTTACCATAATTTATTAATTTTATTAATTTTATTAATAAAAAATTACCCCACCCTTTCCTCACTACAGTATTTTTAAAAAGATTATCATTTATTTTGGTATTTGTTTCCTATATATATATATATATATATATATATATATATATATATATATATATATATATATATATATATATATATATATATAATTGGTGGGGTACAGAAAGGAAAAACGTGTGTGTGTGTAAAATGTTGAATATATAAAAACAATATAGCAGTTTCCGTTGGAAGATAAACTCAGTCAAATACAGCCAATGTATTAATCAAATATAGTACCCTGTGTTTAAATATAAAATGATTATAGAAATGTGGATATAGAAATGTAAATATCATCCAGATTATCTAGGTATGGCATATAAAAGTTTGAGATTTGCTTACCAGATAGTTAAGACATATTAGGTGAAATATTACCTATTATACATTTTTTAACTAGTCAGTACGTCATATTTACCTAACTAGAAATCATGTAAGTGTAAAATGACTCCCACTTTTCATCAACTTGTTCTATACATTCGTTAAACTTTGGATTTAGCGCAAAAGTCATTTTTGCCATACTGGCATAGTCCAGCAGTTTTTCTTTCCAGTCTTCTATTTCGGGTATTTGCATTTGCTTCCAAGTTCTTGCCAGAACCGTCCTAGCTGCAGTTGTAGCATACTTAAAAACGTCATGAAGTTTCAGAGGCAGGTTTGGTGGCACCATGCTGAGTAAATAGTATTTAGGGTCTAGTGTTATTTTCATTCTTAATATCATCTGAAGTTCTCGATGGACCTTTTTCCAGTACATTTGTAGTTTAGGACATGTCCACCAAACATGGAAATAGGAGCCATCCGTATCTTGGCATTTCCAACAAACACCTTTTTTTCCAGGAGAAGTCATCTGGGAGACCATGTTTGGAGTCAGGTACCATCTATAAAATGTTTTGTACCAATTTTCTTTCACTTCTTGACACACAGTGTATTTCAGTTCAGAGGTACAAAGTTTTTCCCAAGATTCCATATTAATCATTTCACCGAAGTTTTGCATCCATTTAATCATATTGGTTTTTACTTGTTCTTCCTCTGTGTCATATTTCAAGAGAAGCTTATAATTTTTTTTTGTTTCCTAATAATATGTGGTGAGCTAACATACGTAAATGGTCTCCACACTGTACCAGACAGCTGCCATGTTGAATGATTTCACAGGAACTTCCAACTGGGGGCTATAATGTATAAACCTGCCCTAAACCTAATCTCTTCTCTTTTGGATTGGCTGATGTATACTATAGAGAACTCATCGGCTTCCCAAGAGAAGGGCTCAGTTTCCACTGTGAAACAATGCCTCTGTGTAGACTATTTGTATAGCACTACAGACAACATGTTTGAATTGCTGTCCCTATGGAATCAGTGTTTTGACAGGGATGGGGAGGCACACAAACACACACACAAGGAAGAATGGAAGCCACAAAAACAAGTTTACAGCAAGCAGCACTCTGAGCTATTCCATGCTCAATGGGGGAAATACCCGTGTACTGAGAAACATGATATAAATGTTAAGGATCCCACCCTGGGGTCTCCACAAGTCAAAGCCTATCTTTTGTGTGTCATGATGGCACAATAATTTTAGAATACAAATGGAGAATCACCAGTTGTAGAAGCCAAGAATCCCCCCATTGTTTCCCCCTTCTAAGTGTGACCATCTCAGAAGTCATCTGAGGTGAACAACATGAGTTGTGGTGGTTCCATATCTAATAACCATTATGAAAATAGAGATACAGCTGAACTAAATAGGATTAGAAAATGAAAAATGTGTTATGACACCATCATAAAGGAATGGGGTTGCCATATTTTTTGCCATTGTGCCTTTAAAAATAGAATAAGTGCCGCTTTCCCATCATCGCATTTCCATGCTATCTAACGCTGCATCTATTATACTATTTGATGAGGCCATATGCTCTGGAAAGTCAAAGGAACAAGAAAAAAAAAAGCTGGATTTCTTCTGGTCACTGTAAGTAGTGCTGTTTTAGACCTTGTTGTTGCCAGTCTGTACAGTATGGGAGATGGGAAGGGTTAAATGTTAAATGGCTGCCTGATTGCCTGTGAGCAAACAAGTGAAACATGGCAGATAGTGATGAGTAATGGGTGTTAGATGCAGTAGATTGAACAGGAGCTAATTAGCAAGTATAAGAAGGAATGTCATCACCTAGATTCTTTCCATTCTGCATCCCTCGATTCCTCACTCTGCCTGTCCTTAGATGCCCTCAGTTGAGAAGTCAACTGGTGGAGGATGTAATGTGGTCATGATAATCATTTGTGTTATTAGATGATTTTTAAAAAGCCTACAAATAGTGGCAGAATTGTGGGTATTCGTTTTACAGCCAACTTCAGATGTGGCACTATCTTGGAAAGTTAACAAATCCCAATACAATAGCTGTACAAAACCTTTTGGTGTCTTTCATTTTCAGTCATATTTACGGTTTGAATAAATATTGAAAACAAAAATTTTATCATGAGAGTCTAATCTTCATGCATCTTTCTGGATATGCTACTTAATGACTTAACCCACCAAAACAGGAAAAATGCTAGTCTAAGAGATGATGGTGAAAAGCAGTTTACACATATAGACCGGTCATTGTGCATCCTCGGTCAAGATCCAAATGAAAGTTGCTTTTTAACAATATTTTTGTACTGCTTTGCCACCACAAGGCAGTTTATGGATTAAAATCAAACATGAATACAACTCAGTAATGCCCCCCAAAGCAATGATTTTAAACAGAGCCTAAAAATGATTGAGAGTTCTAAAGCAATTATGTAAAAAAACTCATCAACAGCAATATAAGAAACAGTCTTTAAAAGTTATTTGGTATTAAATATCTGGTAAAATAAATTTTAAAAAATCTTCACATGCCTCTAACAAGATGCCTGAGGAAGAAAGAGCCCCAAGCGGTAACTGGTTGAACAATACTGTGGAGACCACCAAAATGCCATCCTCATAGTAGATGCCAGTCTTGTGTTAACCTGAGATGGTATTCTGAGTCCTCGATTCCTGTGATATTATGAAGCCAGACTGCTTAGGGCTTTGAAATTAAAATTTTTATCTATATATGTATAAGAAACCAATGTAGTTCTGTAACATTGGTATAAAGTGCTCTTTCTAGCTCATTCATACCTAAGATAGGCAGAAGTGTTCTTGGACAGTCTTCAAGGGCAGCCTCACACTCATCTTATTACAAGTCTAATGTTGAAGTCAGCAAGGCATGGATGACAGTAATAATGATTCCAGTAGCGGCACATCCCTAGTGGATAGGGTTGATCAACTTAAGATGATAAAAGTTGTTCTTCTTAAATAAATTTTGTTTTTTCATGTTCCATTAACAATGTTAAGAACATAAGAAAGGCCATTCTGGATCAGACCAAGGCCCATCAAGTCCAGCAGTCTGTTCACACAGTGGCCAACCAGGTGCCTCTAGGAAGCCCACAAACAAGGCATGCTCATCTGATCCTAGAGAGAATAGGTATGCATCATGACTAGTATCCACTTTTACTAGTAGCCATGAATACCCCTCTCCTCCATGAACGTGTCCACTCCCCTCTTAAAGCCTTCCAAGTTGGACGCCATCACCACATCCTGGGGCAGGGAGTCCCACAATTTAACTATGATCCTTCAGGGAGAGTGCAATCCCATCCACAGTGGGCATGTTTTTGCTAACTAGTTCCCCAACTCCTTTACCTTGTTAATCTCTATGTTCTCTAGATTAACTTTCAGTCTATTCATCCTCATCCCATCCAATATCATCTGCAGGCCCATGTTCAAGATCTCAATTTCCTCACATAGAGCGGATGACAATGAAAATATAGAGCTATATTTGTTGCACTCAAAAATACCAATGACATTGTATTTTGTATCTCCTGTCCAGCAAATAATACTAATAAGGTAATGCAAGTTGGCCAACCTTCTCAGAGAATTCTAAAATATTGATGCACTACCTACAGATATTGATCTGGGGAATTTTTACAAAGGCCACTGTGGAATGGAAAAGAATTCTTCAAAGGAGAGCTAAGTGGTACAAAAATGTGCATTATAGTACAAGTCTTCTAAGCAAGAAAGAGCAAGAAAAAGAAAATGAGCAGAAGACAGAGCTAATGAGCAAAAATCGATTTTGACAAACTGTTGTGAGAGTCAATCAAGTTCACACATGATGTAAGATGTGTGAGTCCCCCCCCCCCATGTTTGGTTTCACTTTGCAAGCCAATTTTTAATATTGCAGCCTTTGAGATACAAAAGGTCTGATCCTGTACAACCGAAGAACAAAAGGCTAAACTCTTCAAAGGTAAATTATGACAGCATGATACCACTGGTTGGGCAAGGAACCCACTTTCCAGCTGTGATAGTTGTTGGCAATAAATTATTTGGAAGTTATTTGCCAAGAGTTGCTGACTGTCTCAGGACCAGACCCTCCACTGCCACCATGGGAGACAGTTCCCAGAGTCTCCAACCCCACTGCCTGAGAGCCTGGCAGCCTCCTGGGCAACAACACAAAGCCCTTACTTGACACCTCAACTCCAGGTGCAGGTGGAGAAACCAACTGAAGCCCAACACTGGAGTGGTCCAGAGAAGACAGCATCCTCAGCAGAAGCTAGGGTGCAACCAGAGAGGCCTGCACACAAAGGCAAACCAGAATAGAAGCTAGGGCAGGGCCAGAGAAGCCTACTCCAGGGCAAGTAAGCTTAACAGCAGCCCAGGCCAGAGGCCCTGGTTTGGGAAGATTACGGAAAAGCAGGGGACTGAGGGCTGGCAGCCCAGCCCACCCATGCCTTGGCATAACCAATACGGCAGGAGGATAGGCATCTGGGAGGGAGGAGCTATCAGACCAGTAGGAGGGACAGGAGAGGAGAAAATCACCACCTGCCCTCAGAGAGAGGCCGGGTATGCCCAGGGAAGGGATGGGGCTAATTGGACCTTTAAGGGCAGGTTCCTGGGAATGGCCAAGGAGGAGAGGATACAGCTCTTATGTGGCAAGCGCTCTGGTCCTGGGGATAAAGGAGATGGTAATGCAACCCCATTCCCTTTGCCATTCTGATGCCTGGGGAGACCGACTGGAGATAACCAGCAAGAGGGCTGACGGCAAACCAATAGAGCTGGAGAGGGAGGAGCCTCACAGTATTATTAAAAGAACTGATGAAGCCTGTCTAATATTCAAAACTGTGGTCAAGACTAAAATGTCTTCAGGCTATGCCATTACTAAGGCTAGCTCATATGACATCGACCTAGAGCCATGGCATTCTCCATTGTGGCTCCTGCTCTGTGGAATGGACTTCCTGAAGAGGTGAGGGGGTCCCCTCCTTGGAGATCCTCAGGAGGTGCTACAAAGCCTTTCTTTCTTTCTTTCTTTCTTTCTTTCTTTCTTTCTTTCTTTCTTTCTTTCTTTCTTTCTTTCTTTCTTTCTTTCTTTCTTTCTTTCTTTCTTTCTTTCTTTCTTTCTTTCTTTCTACAAAATCCAGAAAAAACAACAACGGGGGTGGGGGGAACTCAAAATCCATCAACTAAATAGATTTTTTTAAAATTAAAAAATTAAGGTATACATAAAGTAGAGACAAAAATATAACAACCTTGGTGGCAGATCTACAAATATGTTTTCTATAAACATCCATTGTTTATAGAGGGGGTATTTATCCATTGATTTATCCATTGATTTAACAGAGGGGGTATTTATCTCTCCAATACTGTAACAGACGTCTTTTAGTTGTAGTAAGGGCACAGAGAGTCCATTTTCATTAACCATCGGCCTCCAAGAGACAGACAAATAGTTTAAAAATATATCAGCATCCTCAAAAATCAGTGAACATTCTAATACAAAATTGATATGAATAATAACTTCTTCCCAGAAAAACCAAATGACTGGACATGCCCAAAGCACATGATTAAGGGATGTGTCCTGTGAGTTACAATGTCAACAGTTAGACACTACTCAATCCTTTGCTAAAGAGATGTTGTGGTGTCCAGTATATCCTAAACATAATTTTTTGCTGAATAAGTTGCAACTTAAGATCCACTGAGAAAGCAGGTATAACCTTTAAGGCCGTATCCAATTTCCTTGGCAAAATAGGGCAATCTAGCTCCTTTTCCCATTCATTCCTGACACTCTGCATATCATATCTATTGACTTCCAATATTTATAGAAAAATATTGTAGGTTTCATTTTCAACCTTGATTTCCAGAAGCAAAGGGGTCCCTGAGACATTTAATGCCACAGGGCCTTATTTAGATACCAACAGTTGTTGCAATTGTAAATATTGCCTTTCAACAGAAGTTGAAAAGATCTCAGCTGAGAAAATAATCATAATCTATCAATTGGTCCAACTGAAAAAAAATCCCCTTTTGGTCCAAGCCTTCAAAAAAGGGTTCTTCCCAATTTTTATGTCTGGATTGGTTCATAGTATTAATTTAGCATTTGAAAACAGATCATATTGATATTGTCATGACATTATGCACCACTGCTCTCTAGATTCAGAAATTGCAGGAGGAATGAGATTCATTCTAGCATAAGTAGAACCTAATGCATTCCACTTAGAGACGAGCACCAGACAAGAAGCCTCCAAAAGAGCCCAAGATGGATAGTCCAACTGCAAGAAACAATCCCAATAATTAGTACAAATTAACAAATATGCCTGATGATAAATCCTCCTTCACTGAATGGAAGCTTCATCCTCTTTAAAGAACTATCAGGTGGTAAAAAGCCCCACATAAATTTACAGAACAAAGTATTAATTTTATTAATATAGCTGCAAGGTATATAGAAAGGAATTGCATGTAAAATATAAATAATCCTAGGTATAATATTAATTTTGAGTGTGTTTACTTTGCCCCATAAAGACAAGTTTAAGGTTGCCCATCTGTCCAAATCCAAAGATATATCAGCAATATATATCAAATCCAAAGATATATCAGCAATATATATCAGATATCATACTCCAAGATAAGTAATGACATTTGGGCATCACTGAAAATGCCCATAGGCAAATACACTCCATGATATATCAGTAGCATCAACACAGATTTTGCCCAATTAATCGAATATCCATACAAGTCCCTGAAGGTATTAATCATATTCATTAACACAGGAATGGAAGACTGGGGTTTTGAAATAAATAATAAAGATAATCTGCATAAAGAATAACTTTAAATTCCAAAGAGTTAGGTACAAAACCATGAATATTATTACTTTGTCTCATAGCACAAGCCAGAGGTTCCAGACATAGCTGAAAAATAAGAGGAGAAAGAGGGCACCCCTGTATCGTACCCTTCTCAAAATGCCATTAGTCAACACCCTGGTTCTGGGAGATGAATAAAGAATTCAAATTCACTTTAAAAATAAATGAGGAAAACTGAATTTAGTCAATGTAGCCATGATAAATTTCCAGTATATTTTGTTAAAAGCTTTTTCAGTGTCAAGTGAGAAAATGTTGCTAGTTCATCTGACTCAGCACTCTCTGCTGGAGGGAGCTCATTATTTCCATTGCTGTCAGCTGGCAGTGATCTTCATAGTGCTTGTAATCTAGCACTCCTTCTAAGCTTCAGTAGGAATGTTCTGTACCTTTGGTGCCACTGTTCCAGTGGCTGTGGACAGGTGACACAGGTGCTGTACACAGGTGAGTCCCCTGCCCTGCATGGGGGACATTCATCTATTGGTTCCTGCTCAGCTTGCTGCTGTTTTCTCTTCCACTGCCTGCAGCTTCAAAGTCCTCTTCATCTGAGGAAGCTCAGCAGGCTGCCCCATGACACCCTTCCAGCCCGGTAATGCCCCCTTCCAAAATCCCAGTGCTGCACCAGGTTTTTTCTGGCACAGCATCAATGTTTTCTATGGGTTTTTTTTTACCCATTTTTTAATTTTAACTTTTAAAAATGGGGTTTTAAGCCTTGCGGCAGCCAGGAGACCTCTTTGGAGATGCTCGGCGGCACCTTGGCCATGCTGTCCCCGGCTGCTGCAACGCTCAGGAATGAGCCGATAGCCTCCAACTCCCTTCCAGGGGTATAAATATACCCTCTTTCGCCACAGCAAAGTGCTGGTGCTTTTCCTGGATCCAAGGTGCTAGCCACAATACTTGCATGTATTGTTTTCCTTTCTTTGCAAATAGTGCAGGTCGTTACTTGTTTCCACGCAGCTGCCTCTATCTGGAACCTTGCTCCCTGGAAGGTAAATATAATTTCCCCTGGGAACCTTCAATCCTTGCTACCACCCCCTTTTCCTTTATTTTCTTAGCTCTGTGTGTATTGGGATTTATGCACGTGTGCAACAAATTTGATTAATCTCTCTAAAACCCTTAAAATTCATAAAAATGCTTCTTTATTGAGAACCTTTTCCACTGGTATGCTCATCTGGCATAGAAATTGGTTTTAAAGGTCCCCACGCCAACCTCTTGCAAAGTAAAGCTTTACCAGTCTCTAGCTAATTTCCCCCAGTAAAAGTAAAATATCTCTGCTTGGTGTAACAATAGTATATTATTTAGTTCATATTTAATGTTTTGCAGTTCCTGATAAAAATCTAGTGTGGGAGATATGGCAAATTGACTTAACAGATATTTCTATCTGTCTTTCAAAGTTACTTCTTTCATTTCTCTAAACTTCTAATGAGAAGGATATGCAATGATTCTCCCTCTAATAAAATCATCCCATTCAATAGCATGAGTAGTAGCTGTTCCTTGATTAATATTAAAATATTCTGATAGCACAACAATCATCTGATTTTTAAAAGTCTTATAATCAAGAAGAGAAATATTAAAATGCCATAAACCAGGTGGTCTAACCCAGTCTGGAAACTAAAGGCCTAACAATATGGGGGTATAGTCAGAAATAATTATAACACCTATATCACAGGCAATAATATGGGGCATCTGAAAAGCTGAAACAAGCAAATGGTCTAACCAGAAACAATTATGATGCACAGAAGAAACAGAATTATAATCTCTGCCCATTGGGTGCAATATACACCAGTAATCAATCAAACCTAGTTCAGCCATATAGCCTTTGAGTGTAGATCTTACCAATGAATATTCTTTGCTTGAGGGTATACTTTGATCCAAAGCTGTGCCTAGAATGTCATTAAAATCTCCCCCCCACACTAGAGTGGCCAGGTCCCAGGGAAGGGGGGGTAGAAGCTGTTTTTATCATAAAGTTTTGCCCAAATACCACAGCATCTCCCCTGTTGTCGCTTGTGTGATGACGCCACTTCCAGAAGTGATGTCATCACACCGGCGACGTCAAGACCCCTAGGCCTCATTTTAAGCCTGGTAAGACCCCCGCTAGCCAGCTGGAAAGTGCTGGGGGAGGGGGCCCAAAGTAGGGGATTCCCCCACCCCTGGTAGGGATCTGGAAACCCTATCCCCCACCAACAGATAGTCATCTATAAAATTTACCAAGTGGCTGAAACACTGATGAAACATGTCTGGAGAGTCCACATTTGGACCATACATATTAATCATAACAATAATAGAATCAGACGTTTTCACCACCAAAAAAATAAAGAAACCACTTGGATTTGTAATCACTTGCTGAATCTGAAAAGAAACGTGTTTGTTTGTCAATATAGCAACACCTTTAGATTGATTAGATGTATCTGCTTCACCAACCCAATTCTTACACAAATAACAGCCCATTCCTGAGCCTAAAGGACGAAAGTCCTTAGGAGGCCATGAAAAGGCTGCATTGGTGTTTGGGCCCCCTGTGCTGTTGCCCATGCCACTTACATCGCCCAGGGTGGCACGGATGCTTACGGGGGGGGGGGGAGAGAGACACGCGTCATCCTCCTAGTGTTGCTGCAGCAGTGCCACCCAGGGTCACCGGGCACAGCCTCGCGCCTGTGTCCGGACAGCGCTCTTCCATGCGCTGTCCTCCCGGGGCATTCCTGGGCCATTCCCATGGCGTTCCCACACCAGGCCAGGGGAGGAGCCGCCTTTAGGCAGCCTCCTAAGCCCTTTTGGCCCAGGAACACCCCTTTTCACTTTCCCGGACATACGCCACCTTTTGAGGTGGCATATCCCCATGCAACCCAATGGAGTGGTTGCATGGGTTTTCCAGGGAAGGTTTTTGGCCTCGGGGGGGGGGGGCGTTGTGCTGCCTCCAGTCACTGGCACAGCCCTTCCCCTCAGGAATGGGCTGTGAGTCTTACCCTTTGCAAATATGAGGGTGTTTGTTTGTTTTTTGTAAAAAGCCATATCAGCTTTAAGATCTTTTCACTTGGAAATTGCCTTTTTATGCTTATTGTAATCCCACAATTTTCAATTCCCATTCATAAAAAAATTACAAAGTATTATATAGAAAACCTTACTATCTATAAAATATGTAGTCAAAACAAGTAAAAAAAATACATATAATGTAAAAGCTTCTAAGACGAGCAAAATAGAGGACAATATTTCTGTAAACTAACCACCAACTATGCAACAAAACTATTTCCATCCATATCCTAAAAGAAAATGCCATATCCGAAATTAGAGATAAATCAGAGTTTGAGAAGCTGATATTACAAGATAAAACTCCAACTTCAAAAATATATACAATTATACTGAAAGATAAATTAAATCAAACAACGGGATATTGGGATAAATGGAACACTTACTTAGAGCGTTAAGTGACCAAGAATGGGAACACATTTTCACAAAGGGATTAGATTTTACAGTCAGTATACAAATGAGAGAAAATCTAATAAATATGGTATATATGTGGTATATAACCCCACTTAGATTAAGTAAAATCCATAAATCAGAAAACAACAGCTGTTGGTACTGTGATAGAAAACAAGCAGATTTTATACACATGTGGTGGAAATGTGAGAGAGCTATATCATTTTGGTTTGAAATAGTGAAATGTCTAACTGTTGGAATGCAGGTGGATATTCCATGTAAACCTGAGATATTCTTGTTAAATCTGGTACCTAATCTAGCTAAAGATCAACTTTGTATGGTGTTACATATGATAACTGTGGCTAGAACAACCTTTGCCAGTCACTGGAAACAAAAATCAACTCCAAAGATAGAGGAATGGCTGGTTACAGTTAAAGAAATATATGTTTTAATTAAGCTAACAGCATTTCAGAGAAATAGAGATACAATAAGTTTGGATTCGGTATGGTCACATACAATAAGTAAAATAGATAATTTAATAAATAAGGGCGGGAAAGAGGAATGCGGTGCGCTCAGTCAGGACGGAATGATGAATATAAAGTCATAGAAATAAGCTATAGCATGGGAGACTTGATCTTATTTTATTATATAATGTATATATGTATATATTATGTGTGTGTGTGTGTGTATGTATATATATATATAATTTTAAATTATGAAGACTGTCAGTAATTCTGCTTTTTTTAGTTGCTGTTATTGTCATTGTTTTTTCCTAATTTTTTTAAAAAACTATTTCCATCCCCCCTCAAAAGAAATCCAGTTGGAACCATGCCAGAACAACAGAACCTTCATTGTTAGTGTACTTATGTACTTGGAGCTTTTAGTACATGGGAAAGTGGGGGAGGGGTGAGAGAAGCAACCTATAGATATATAACCTTGGCCTCTTAGTCATAGACATCTATGTTAGAAATATTACCTTCTCTATGCCACTGTGCAAACTTTAAAAGGGAACTAAACAAATTCATGCAGGTTAGAGCTATCAATGGCTATTAGGCATGATAATTAAGTGGATCTTCCATGTTCAGAAGCAACATGCCACTGAATAACAGGTGTTAGAAAGGTGGAAACAGCAAAGGAGGGATATGGCCTTTATGAAGGGCTCCTGGGCTTCCTGGTGGCATCTGATTGGCCACTGTGGGAAACAGGAAGCTGATCTAGATGGACCTTTGATCGGACTCTGGGCTCTTATGTTGTTCAGTTTTAAATTTACCTACCAAGAGAGCAATATTTGGGGACAGTCAGATAAATGTGCACTGTATCTCCTGTCCCTGTGAACGAATTGAAGATGTTCAACTGTGGGAATTGAGAGAGTGAAGACAAAGACTCGGTGTCAAGGAAAACAGACCTCTGGTCTCAGAGCTGCGTTTTATTTATAGGAAGCAGTAAATACTAACTTGTAAGTTGCAACTGTTATGAGTAACCATGGTAGCGGCAGAGATAGCAAACTAGGTCATACAAGCCTTTGTCTATTGTTCTACCCCCCCCTCTACAGAGGAGGGGCAGTCTTCAGTGACGTGGTCTGCCAGCCATCACCTGACTGCCCCACCAAGGCCGTGCATGGTATAGCGGCAGTTTGCCAACTCGCTAAACACGGCCTAGTGGTCATAGCGGTGGTCTGCCAGCGTCGCCAGAGGGCCACAACCCTACACTTCCCCCTTTTTCGTTTTAAGCTGATGATATGCATAATACAGAAAGTGACGTTGCACATGCTCCTTAGAGAAAGCACACATATTGTAAAGACCAGGAAGACATTGGACAAAGCACCCCAATGCAATAAAACCAGCAATGATTCCAAGTAACGCTAAAAAAGTTGCTCGCAGCCACCCAAAGTCAGGTAGCCAGCTGGTCAACCAATCAAAAAGACCAGGAGCTCCGGAAGTAATAACATTGTTAGTGAGCATATGACGCAATTTCTCCAGCTCGTCCTCAATGGTTTTGTTGAGGTCATGGAATGTGACTTTGCAACCTGCCTGACCAACAATTTTACAAAACCCACCTTGACGAGCCAGGAGAAAATCTAAGGCAAAGCGATGCTGCAAGGTGATTTGATGCAATTCAGAAATCTCTTGCTGTAAATCATGAATTAAGCGGCTTGTAGCATTAACAGTCATTTCCAACCTACAAGTGAGGCCTAAGATGGAACGGCGGTTCTCCTGGGCAATGATCCCTGGGTAGCTCCCCAGAGTCAAAATCCCAGTAAGACCAGCCCCTATGGCGCGACCCCAGTCGCTTCCCCCACTGAGTTGGGTGTCCACAATAACCTCATCGGAACACCCGGGGCCAAGGGGGGCCGCTGCGGCACGCCTCACTTTGTGATTGGCTAAAGGTGTCCCAGAAGCATCCAGGACTTGGACTGGCAAGGTAAGATACCCAAGAGCTGCACACTGATATTTTCCAGGATGATAGTTGGTAGCCCACCCTGACCCCCAAAAGAACCAAAGGTTGGGGTCTCGGATGAGCCAATTGCCACAAATGCTTCCGGATGTGAGCAGGGAAGCATTTGGGGAAAACATCGGTAAACGGTGATACAACTGTTGTGTGGTAGTGTTCATGAGATGGAGATTGGGTTGGAAAGAAGAGTTAAAGGTACCCCAAAGGTAAAAACGGTCAGAACAAGCAGTATAATTGGCTGCATTATTTCCCCACATCTGATCAGCAGCAGTCTTATAAGTCCAGTGGGAAAACAGAGGATTGCTAGCATAACATCAGAAGCACAACCCAGGTAGGTAGCGATGAAAGCGAAACCTTTGGAAAGGAGTACTGTTCCAGTGAGGGTCAGTGGTGGAGGCAAACAGCATGGAGTGGTTCAAATGTTGTAGTTCAGACAGAACCAGTTCAGGAGAGTTAAAGGGAGTAGGCAAAAAGGACATAGCAGAGGCAGAGAGAGGAGGCTCATAAATCAGAGAAACGTTCTTGCCATGAAAAGCAAACATGTAAGAAGCATGACGAACCCATAAGTTCGGAGTAGAGGACTCATGCTTGACCCCCTGCACCCCAGAGCTCAGGAGGCATAAACATAAGACGATCATAACTGAGTTCACAGTCAGCTGGGCAAACACAGCAGCCAGAAAGTTCTCTGGGGTCATGGGCAGGTGCTGCTTAGCCAACTCCAGTTGAGCTTGCTCAGACAAGCGTTTGATGGCCCCCCAAGTTACTGGAGGGCTCGCTCTGCGACGACCACGACGCCTCTCGGCCATGGGCTCAGGGTCCACCAACTGAAGGCGGAAGTGAGGAATCAGGTTGGCCGGAGGACTCGGGTCTGGAGGACTCAGGTTGGGGAGATCCTGCTGCCACGCCATGAAGATCAGGGCGAACACACCGTGCAGGCACCCACAACGGTCCAGTAGATGTTTGGACTGCGGCGTAGCCCCGGCCCCACGTGATGAGAGGCACCGGCCCATGCCAAAGGGGGTCGGGGAGACGGCGGTAGCGCACCAGGGGCTGTGGCAGCGGCACGTCAGTCTGGAAGTGCCGCTGAGTCCTAGTAACAAATTTTGAATTAAAAGAGAGAAGGTTAAGATGGTTGAGGGTAAAGAGAGCCTGAGCAAGTAGGCCCTCTTTGTCCAAGAGGGAGAGGCCAACTCCCCCTTGTTTTTTCAATTTGTCAAGCATTCTTTTGAGAGTGCCATTGGCACGTTCCACGATGGCTTGGCCCGTGGAATTATATGGGATGCCAAAGGTATGGCGCACTTGCCACCGATCACAAAAGGCAGCAAAGGCGGAGGAACAATAGGCAGGGCCATTGTCCCGTTTTCAGAGCAGAGGGAACACCCATAACCGAAAAGGCACGAATTAAATGGGTGCAAACGTGCTTAGCCGTCTCACCCGTTTTGGGGAGTGGCAAATAGGTAACCAGAATAGGTATCTATGACCACATGGAGATATTTCCAGGGAGCAAATGGAGGAAATTGAGTAACATCCATTTGCCACAATTGATTGGCTCCAAAACCTCGAGGGTTGACACCAGTGGAAGGAAAGGAAGCCTGTCCAGAACACTGAGGACATTGCCGAATGATGGCAGAGGCTTCTGCAAGGGGCAAGTGAAATTGTTTCGCCAAGGCATTGGCGTTTTGGTGATGCATGGCATGGCTCTCAAGGGGGGAGAGAGCTGCATAGGAAACAAGGGAGTCAGCCCGTGCATTTCCTTCAGAAATAATGCCAGGAAAGGGCTGATGACTGCGGATATGAGCAACAAACAGCAATCCAGTGCGCTTTGCCAATTGATTGCGCAAAGCAATGAACAGACTCAGGAGATTGTCATCACAGGAAGGAGACACGTAGCTTCCTTCCACCTGAGAAAGACATTACACACATACAAACTATCAGAGATGAGATTGACTGCATCATGAGGGAAAAGACAAATTTTCAGAAGTATTTGAAAAAGTAAAAAAAAAGGACTAAGCAAAAGAAAAAAATGTGGAGATTTTTTATAATTTCCATTAATTTTAGTATAGAACTGCAAAACGCAAAAATAAAATGGGCCCATACAAAGGGACCCTAAAAGGACAAAAAATGTTAGAACTGCAGTTGACTTAAGCACAGAAAGTTATTTCCAAGGAACAATAGAACCTTTTAAACAACTAATTCTTTGGTCAGGAGATGCTACTGAAGGTCTTTGCCGTAGCAACGGGAGGGGAGTACAGCGAGCTGGCTGGCATAGAATTGTTGCAACTTTAAGAATGTGAACGTGTTTGTGTGCTGTGTAGGCACACTGAGTGAAGTGTGTAGCAGAGAAACAGAGAGCAGGAGAGAAAAAGAGGGGGAAAGGTTTATGGCATGCAGATCCAGAGGCCAAAGTGCCCTGGGTGTCACACCCACAAAGACAGCATAAACATTCAAATATATACATTTTAATGGCTGGTGGGAAACTTCTGCAGTTATTTGCTTCGATGCAGATGTAGTCCAATTAAACATAGTTACCACTGTAGAATCATTCACATTATTTATACAATCCATTTCTTTCACTGACTTTGTTATTAAGATTTCATCTTACCACGTGTACCATGAGCTGCAGTCTCATGTTCCCACCTTCCTTTGAAGAACTACATTGTAAATTCATTAGTTTCTCTACACTATTTGTACATATTATAACCTTCATAACTTCCACCAGAATAGTGACATGGGGGTGTCTCCCGGAATGGCCTGGAGAATCTCCCGGAATGGCCTGGAGATTCTCCCGGAATGGCCTGGAGATGTGATTTTTGAGCATCTGGTGCATGCTATTGCCGTTGCAGACACTTATGGATATTTTGGGAGTGTGAGGTGACCTAATAAGTCCACAAAAATGGACTTATAGACAATGTGACTGTTGAGTTTTAAAGGCAAAATATTTTTGATCCTGAGGCTGTAAGGTCAATGATAGCCATATTACGAGGGATCATGTTCTGTAGAAAGCCATGACAAGGCAAGGGCACGAGGCTTAGTCATTAGTGACTAAAGTAGCCTCCTAGTGAGACAAAAGGTCTCGTCCCCAAAGACTGACTTTAAGTGGGACGACAATTGGAGTCACGTACCCCACCTGCTGGTCAGTTGTGGTAGTGACAAGGAGAGGCCGAGCACTTTGCTGTGCCGGCGTGGAACCCCCCACCCCCCAGACAGCAGCTGACTGTTCTAGAGGCCAGGAGGGGTCCCAATCCTGAGGGGTGATCACAGAAACATTAGCACCAGTATCGAGAAGACCTCTTAATTTTTTACCTTGTACCTTATACTCACGAATTGGCTTCTGGTGCCAGATGTTCTCGGTGACCAAGGCAATCTGTAAGGAATCAGAAGAAAAATCCCCCTTGTCCACTCCCGAGGGCGGGAGCGGCACAAGGTGTGCACAGGAAGCACCTTCCTTTAAATTCAAAGGAAGAGCGCTCCAACACTGCAAAACAACAAATACAATTGTCCTGGACCACAACCTTGTCCGGTTGCACATTGATCCCCTGTTGCTGGGCTGCACAGGTATGTAAGGCCAGGTATGTGCCAGGAGGAGCCTCAGCACGCATGGAAACAAGGGCAACTTCACCAGGGAGGGTTTGTTGAAGTGCTTGTGCAACATAGAGTTAGGAGTGTTAGCACCACTCCCTCGGTAGGCTCCCCCACCGGGGGCTCGGCACTTATTCCTAAAGTGATTGGGCTTTTGGCAGTGAAAACAGTGAGATGGCATTTTTAAGCCGATTTACAAAACTTGCATATGACTCATTGGGACTTTGTTTCAAGGCAGAGAAAGATTTACGCAGGTGGATCTCCCTCCCACTCTTCGGAAAGATCCAGGTCCCCATTACAGCGGGCTGCCTGGACTGCCAACGCCACTTTTGATCGAGGCGGTGGACAAGCGGGAGAAGGAGATAAGGGAGCCAAAGACGAGGCTGCAGGGAGGAGAGCCGGATAGGGGGGCGGTGTCACCTCCATAGCAGGTTTCAAGAGCATGTTGTCCGCTGGCGTCCCAGCGCAGACAGCTCTATAAACCTTTTGCCAGGCAAGAATATATTGCACTGGTGCATGGGGCTCACCCTTCAAGTCCCTTCCTATCTGCTCCCAGTCCCCTGGTTTGAGAGTGCCTTCCTGGGGATACCAGGGACACTGACAATCAATCTCCCGTAGGAGATCCTTAAGGTCTGCTGTCGACACTGAGTCCCCGTTATGTCTCACCAATTGATAAAGTTCTTCAGCATGCTTTACCTGCTCTGAAGATAATGTTTCACCCATACTTACCAATGGGGGCCGAAGCCGAGGGGGCCGATGAGCCGTGGGAGCCAAAGAGCTGAGAGTACGCGTAAACCTTTTCCAGTCGTGGTAAGCAGGCGAGACCCAGTGAATCACGTCGAATCACGTCGGCGGCACCAGATGTGGGAATTGAGAGAGTGAAGACAAAGACTCGGTGTCAAGGAAAACAGACCTCTGGTCTCAGAGCTGCGTTTTATTTATAGGAAGCAGTAAATACTAACTTGTAAGTTGCAACTGTTATGAGTAACCATGGTAGCGGCAGAGATAGCAAACTAGGTCATACAAGCCTTTGTCTATTGTTCTACCCCCCCCTCTACAGAGGAAAGGCAGTCTTCAGTGACGTGGTCTGCCAGCCATCACCTGACTGCCCCACCAAGGCCGTGCATGGTATAGCGGCAGTTTGCCAACTCGCTAAACACGGCCTAGTGGTCATAGCGGTGGTCTGCCAGCGTCGCCAGAGGGCCACAACCCTACATTCAACCATAGCAATTGGAGAGGTCAATTGTCTGAAATATGGGAGATGTGCTGCATGCTGCTGACAAGCAAACAAAGTGTGCATGCAGGCGATCAAGATTAACTGAGTACTATGATCTGTCAAAAATGCGAAGACAAGTGTCACATTTATTATGTAAATCTGTTCCCTTTTTTGTCTAGCACAAATCTATGTTTATGACATTTCTGAAAAGACACTTCTATGGATCTGCACTCTATGGATTTGCAGTGTGTGCGCGCGCATACACACACACACACCCCTCTGTAATGCTGCACATTATATTCTAATACAGTAGGTCACAGTTAACATGTTTGTAATGCCCTTACAAAACCTTTTTCTATAACCAAAATTATTTACTTCCATAAAAATGAGTTTTTTATTTTCATATTTTCAAGTGAATCATATATTGTGTAAAGATTGTAAACTTTTTAAAAGGAGCTGGACTCAATGTACATGGATGAGGACTCCTTGCAGATGATTGGCTGTGCAGATATGGAGGGTGTGTGTGCCACCAGGGACTTCATTGCTTATCTCTATTTACTGAAAGTGCAGACAAATTCTAGCTTGAGCTGGAAGGGGATCTCTCAGTCTAGTCTGCTGTACAGAGTTGTAGTAACGATTACATTGGCTATCTCTCACTTATGCTGCCTTCAGCTCCTCAGAGAGGGGAGGTACAAATAATAGTATTTTCACACACAACCATCTCCTTTTTGGGCCACCACAGTGGGCTCTATCTACTTAGTGTAGCCAATCTTTCTTTCCTGCCAGGGCTCAGTATGACAAGTAGAAACTCAACAGGTGAAGCTTTTCTCCGACACACTGATGCAGTAATAGTTGGCAACACGTTCTAGTTGCCACCTCTTTTGTCTGGCAGATGTTTGAACAGCTGTAAGGTAAGCAGAAATCAGGGCCGGATTTAGGTTTGATGAGGCCCTAAGCTATTGAAGATAATGGGGCCCTTTATATGGCCAGCTGTCCTTTGTCAACAACAAATTGTTGCTGTTTTTTGTGTTGAATATATGCTATATGGTAATTTTTGGGACCCCTAAAACACGCAGAATGTAGGCACCCTATATATAGAAATGAGCAAACCAGTGATATTTTAGGGAGCAGGCTAGCAGGCGGGGCCCATTACTTACATCATAGGAGCCTACACAACACAAAACACTGTTGCTGTATGTAGGTTTTATTTTATTTGTTTTTTATCTTATATTTTGGAAATGTACATCGGTTTTTTTTCCTTTAAATTTTTTGGGTCCCCCCAAGAGAGTGGGGCCCTTGTTTATAGCTTGTTTAGCTTATACGTAAATCCGGCACTGGCAGAAATACAAGGAGGGGTGGTATGTCGCTCGACCCCCAAATGCGCCCGCATGCTTGGAAAAAACTTCAGCAGCGAGATATTTGGTTCTTTGGCACCGGTTTAAAAGTAAAGGCGCCTTCTTATTTTTTTAAAAAACACACACCAAACAAACAAACAAACAAACAAACAAAAGTGACCGAATTGGCAACCTGCGCGGTCAGCGCAAAGTATGCTGCACATGTTTTTTTTTTCCCTTTCAGATGCTCTCACGCTCATTATCATATAGTTCAGCAAGTGCAGCTAAGAAATAAGAAAGGCTCTGCAGGATCAGACCGAGGCCCATCAAGTCCGGCAGTCTGTTCACGCAGTGGCCAACCAGGTGCCTCTTGGAAGCCACAAACAAGACGAGTGCATCCTGCCTGTGTTCCACCGCACCCAAGATAATAGGCATACTCCTCTGATACTAGAGAGAATAGGCATGCAGCACGACTAGTATCCATTCTAACTAACAGCCATGATAGAAAAGGGCAAGAGTCCAGTGGCACCTTAAAGACTAACAAAAATATTTTCTGGCAGGGTATGAGCTTTCGTGAGCCACAGCTCACTTCTTCAGATACAGTTAGAATGTGAACCCATCTGTCTTTAAGTAGAGGAGAGTGAATTCAGACAAGCATTAGTATGTAAATCAGTATGTGAATCAGTATGTGAATTCAGACAAGCATTAGTATGTAAATGTTAACAGTATGTCAATGTGAATAGCAGGCGTGATGGGATGAGGTGTGGCGTGCAGAAGTCTGTGATGTCCAGGGGAGAGATGGGTGTGGAGAAATCAGCATTGGCCATGAGCCATGAATGCAAGGTCTTTATTCAGCCCAGGTAAATGCATTGACTTTAATTCACAGTGGGTAGCCGTGTTAGTCTGTCTGCAGTAGTAGAAAAGGGCAAGAGTCCAGTAGCACCTTAAAGACTGACAAGAATATTTTCTGGCAGGGTATAAGCTTTTGTGAGCCACAGCTCACTTCTTCAGATACAGCTAGAATGTGAATCCATCTGTCTTTAAGTAGAGGAGAGTGAATTCAGACAAGCATTAGTATGTGAATTAGTATGTGAATTCAGACAAGCATTAGTATGTAGATGTTAACAGTATGTCAATGTGAATAGTAGGCGTGATGGGATGAGGTGTGGCGTGCAGAAGAGTCTGTGATGTCCAGGGGAGAGAAGGGTGTGGAGAAATCAGCATTGGCCATGAGCCATGAATGCAAGGTCTTTATTCAGCCCAGGTAAATGCATTGACTTTAATTCACATTGACTTTAATTCACAGCCGTGTTAGTCTGTCTGCAGTAGTAGAAAAGGGCAAGAGTCTGGTAGCACCTTAAAGACTAACAAGAATATTTTCTGGCAGCTTTGGTGAGCCACAGCTCACTTCTTCAGATACAGCTTAGAATGTGAATCCATCTGTCTTTAAGTAGAGGAGAGTGAATTCAGACAAGCATCAGTATGTAAATGTTAACCGTATGTCCATGTGAATAGCAGGCGTGATGGGATGAGGTGTGGCGCGCAGAAGAGTCTGTGATGTCCAGGGGAGAGACGGGTGCGGAGAAATCAGCACTGGCAACGAGCCATGAACGCAAGGTCTTGATTCAGCCCAGGCGAACGCATTGACTTTAGCTTGAACACCAACTGGAATTCAGCAGTTTCTCAGTAAGAGTAGCTACTTAATTCAATAAGAGCCACGAATGCCCCTCTCCTCCTTGAACATGCCCTCTCCCCTCTTAAAAGCCCTCCAAGCGGGCAGCCAGCACCACACCCTGGGGCAGGGAGTTCCACCATTTAACGGTGCGTTGTGTGTGCGGGGGGAAAGTCGACATTAAAGCGCGCGGTTCAGCCCCGGGACGCGCACGCGGGTCTCCAAGCGGCGCGCGAGCAGCCGGCGAAGGGAGCGCGCCAATCGCCGCGCCTTTCTGGGTCCGCCCACGGGGGCGGGGCGGCTTGAGTCGCCAGGGCTTTTCCTTTCGCTTCCCCCCCCCCCCTTGCCTTCTCCGGCCGCTCGGGAGCCTGTCGAGCCGGTGGGGCGCAGACAGGAGGCGGCTGACGCTATGGCCCGTCTCCTCAGCCGGGACCCTGTGGATATTGAGGTACCCCCCTTCGCCCTGCAGGGCCGCGGGGAAAGGGACAGGCGCGAGGAGACCAACTTGTGACCCGGGAATGGGCTGCTGCGGCTGCAGCGGCGAAAGGGGACGGGCGGCGTTTGGTGACCCAGGGTTGGTGGCGCATCTGGGGAGCGTGGGGTCCCTCAGAGGCAGCGCCCATTGCCGCCTCCTCGCTAGCAGCTCACCTCGTCAGTCTGAGTTTAGGGGTCGGGCTTCCAGTTGGCTGGATTTTTTTTTTCTTCCCCAAAGCAGCCTTGTTTTAGAAATGGCCAGCCACTAGAGCTTTAACTCCCACCCACCCCCATTCTATTTTAATCAACTTTTCTGAACTGTAAAAGTAGAAAAGAGCAAGAGTCCAGTAGCACCTTAAAGACTAACAAAAATAGTTTCTGGCAGGGTGTGAGCTTTCGTGAGCCGCAGGCTCACGAAAGCTCGTACCCTGCCAGAAAATATTTTTGTTAGTCTTTAAGGTGCTACTGGACTCTTGCTCTTTTCTGCTGAAGAAGGGAGCTGTGGCTCACGAAAGCTCGTACCCTGCCAGAAAATATTTTTGTTAGTCTTTAAGGTGCTACTGGACTCTTGCTCTTTTCTGCTGAAGAAGGGAGCTGTGGCTCACGAAAGCTCGTACCCTGCCAGAAAATATTTTTGTTAGTCTTTAAGGTGCTACTGGACTCTTGCTCTTTTCTGCTGAAGAAGGGAGCTGTGGCTCACGAAAGCTCGTACCCTGCCAGAAAATATTTTTGTTAGTCTTTAAGGTGCTACTGGACTCTTGCTCTTTTCTGCTGAAGAAGGGAGCTGTGGCTCACGAAAGCTCGTACCCTGCCAGAAAATATTTCTGTTAGTCTTTAAGGTGCTACTGGACTCTTGCTCTTTTCTACTGAAGAAGGGAGCTGTGGCTCACGAAAGCTCGTACCCTGCCAGAAAATATTTCTGTTAGTCTTTAAGGTGCTGCTGGACTCTTGCTCTTTTCTACTGAAGAAGGGAGCTGTGGCTCACGAAAGCTCGTACCCTGCCAGAAAATATTTTTGTTAGTCTTTAAGGTGCTACTGGACTCTTGCTCTTTTCTGCTGAAGAAGGGAGCTGTGGCTCACGAAAGCTCGTACCCTGCCAGAAAATATTTTTGTTAGTCTTTAAGGTGCTACTGGACTCTTGCTCTTTTCTGCTGAAGAAGGGAGCTGTGGCTCACGAAAGCTCGTACCCTGCCAGAAAATATTTCTGTTAGTCTTTAAGGTGCTACTGGACTCTTGCTCTTTTCTACTGAAGAAGGGAGCTGTGGCTCACGAAAGCTCGTACCCTGCCAGAAAATATTTCTGTTAGTCTTTAAGGTGCTGCTGGACTCTTGCTCTTTTCTACTGAAGAAGGGAGCTGTGGCTCACGAAAGCTCGTACCCTGCCAGAAAATATTTCTGTTAGTCTTTAAGGTGCTACTGGACTCTTGCTCTTTTCTACTGAAGAAGTGAGCTGTGGCTCACAAAAGCTCATATCCTGCCAGAAAATATTTTTCTTGCTCTTTTCTACCTGAAGAAGTGAGCTGTGGCTCACGAAAGCTCATACCCTGCCAGAAAATATTTCTGTTAGTCTTTAAGGTGCTACTGGACTCTTGCCCTTTTCTACTACTGCAGATGAACAAGGCTACCTACCCACTGTGAATGTACTGTAAAAGAAAGGTCCTTTCCACAACACAGAAGTCTGACTGTTGTAGTGTGCCTTGTAATGGGATTCACCTGTGGCTGCGGAAGGATGGCCTTGACAAAACCTTTTGTGGCTTCTGTTCTCCAGATGTAAAATCAGAATTACAGTGGAATGACAAACACAGGGATGGCCCCAAGACATTTTAGTGCCTGAGGCAGAAAATCCAACCAATGTCCCCACCTCCTCAGGTAAAAATTTACACCCCTTCCTAAATTAATAATTTGCTATCCTAGTACAGAGTTCCAAAACCCATTTGAGTCAGTTTAGCTTTTCTCACCCTGCTTAATGGAAGGGTTGGCCCTGGATAAACAAGATATTTAAGTGTTCTCCTCATTAAAAACGTCATGTGGTAAATCCTGTTGAATGTTACATTTGTACTCATTTCCCTATTTTAAACTTGGTCCGCAGAAACTGCAGCTCAGCATTGACTTCATTGGATCTGACAATCTACTCTTTGGCTGTGAATAATGTAGAAGAAACTGGATTTGGGGGTTACTGATGTGGGACTGGAAATAAGGAACTTTGTTATTTTGTGGTTAGCTTTCCCTTCTCCTCTCCGGGACACATTGTGCATTCCAACTTTCTATGCTTATAAGCATTTGGTAAGATTGTGTGTTTGTGTCTAGCGTGCAATCCAAGGAGACAGCCAGACTCTTGCTGATTCTGAGTAGATGGAGTGAATGACAATTTGGGAGTGCTTCATTTGAGAACAGGTCACTACAATTTTCGTGGGGAGACCGAGATGCATTCAATTCATCCTGGATTAGTGAAGCTTGTTTATTGGGACCAGATCACAAAAGAGAAAGTCTAGGAGCATGTTGTCATATAGAAGGTTCATTTCAGATTATTTTAAAAAAGGTAAAGGTCCCCTGTGCAAGCACCGGGTCATTCCTGACCTATGGGGTGATGTCACAGCCTGACATTTCCAAGGCAGACTTTGTTTGCGGGATGGTTTGCCAGTGCCTTCCCCAGGCGCCTTCCCTTTACCCCCAGCAAGCTGGGTCCTCATTTTACCGACCTCGGAAGGATGGAAGGCTGAGTCAACCTTGAGCCGGCTACCTGAAACCAACTTCTGTCGGGATCGAACTCAAGTCGTGAGCAGAGCTTTTGACTGCAGTACTGCAGCTTAACACTCTGCGCCACGGGGCTCCTTCAGATTATTTTAGAACATTAAAAAAATAAACATTCTCTGATAATCTGGATAACCATTGAAACTGTTCCAGAGATGGTCCCCATCTAATTTTGGATTCCTCTGCAGTGGCAGTACATTGTGAAAATTAATCTGTTTTGCAACCAAATTTGCCCTTTCCATTTTGTTGCATGACAATTTGACCCTCCTTGTGTAATAGTTGTGTTTTGCATTCCCAAAGAAAATATGTAAGTGTTTATGGGGCGGGGGGCAGACACATGTTCCTAAATGTTTGGGGATGTACAGTAAAGGAACCTTATCTGCAGTGGTACTGTACTGCATATCAGTAGCACATTGAGTCCATTTTCTTTCTCACTTTATAGCTGTGGTAAACATTGTTATCATTCAAAATGTCCCTGAGACATCAAGGATGGGAATTTCTTTTTGACCAGTTTTCAAGATGATCTCCACAGTTGCATTTCTACCATGCTTCTGCAGTTCGAGCTAAAGCCCAAGAGAACCATAACTTTTCCTTCAGTTTTTAAACTTGTGTGTGCTTCTCCTTTTGATAGAATCTAACCCCCCTCCCCTTATCACATGAGGCTGCTTTTGCTGTGGACTGGAGTCTTGAGTGTGGTTACTGAAATAGCAGTACTCGCTACAATAAATTTTGCACTGGTGGTGGAAAGCTCCGTCAAGTCACAGCTGATTTATGGCAACCCCGTAGGGTTTTCAAGGCAAGAGACGTTGAGAGGTGGTTTGCCATTGCCTGCCTCCATGTGGGCTGAGAGAGTTCTGAGAGAACTGTGACTGGCCCAAGGTCACCCAGCAGGCTTCATGTGGAGGAGTGGGGAATCGAACCTGGTTCTCCAGATTAATCTACTGCTTTTAACCAGTACACCATGCTGGCTCTCTCTATATTGAATATGTGAGTGTGGGCTAGAGTTGCTGGATGTCTAGGACTGAAAATGGCGGACTTCATGTTTGTTGTTTCAAATCTGGCCATTAATTCATTTGTATTAGCTGTCCCACACTGCTCTAAGGTTTGTGATGGCTTACTTAAAACCAGCCTTACTGTATTGATGTAGTCTAACACTATTTTCAGAAGCATCCAAGTGAATGGTCCTGTGACACTCATACGCAAGGCATGAGAACGTAAAAATGCTTTAAAAAACGTAGATTGTCTATCTCCACTATTTATGTACTGTGTAACCCTGGTAGCAGAAGAGAGAATGCTTCTGGAAAATACTGGGTGTTAATTGTCTGGGTGGGAGAGTACTGAATTCTCCTCCGAGGCAAGGGCATCTTATGATTGGGTGTTTTCCCGCTGCTTCCAGGAGGCAGGACCAAAGGAAACTTCCTGTCTCCTTGGCGGGAAGACCGCCCACTATCCTCAGTTTTAGTCCTGCCTTGCTCTGGAGAGCAGCGACCTTCCTTAGCTCTAGCTAATTCCTTAAAAAAAAAAAAAAATTCCCTTTCCCTTTGTGCCTGTTCTTCCCTCGTTTGTCTCCCCGTTTTTTGCCGCCCCCCCCCCCGTTTGTCTTCCCTCCTTTCCGCTACTGCGGATTAGCGAGGGACTGAAGTAGTCGGCCAGGCATCCAAGATGGCCAACGCTACCACGGAGAGGGAGGACGATCTCCTCTCCGTTGAGGATTTTCAAGCCGGCGGGCTGGTCCATTCCGCCCAAGCCCCCTCCAATGACCGCAGTTGCGGATCGTTGGCCAGGGAGGGAGCCGCGGCGGCAATTCCGGCCGAGGAAGGGGAGCCTGCGCCTGCAAAGAAAAAGGCGCGAAAAACCGCGCCGAGGGCGGTGCCGCTCCCGGGCGCACAGAAAAGAAGGAAGCGCTCCAACAAGCTGAAGCTCGGCTCTTCCAAGCTCCCCCAGTCATCTGCTAAGAAGCCGGCTCCAGCTCAGCCTGCAACCATGGTGCAGCCTTTGAACGTCGGATTACCGGTAGGAAGGCTCCAGGCGGGAGGTGGCAACCCCCCCCCCTTTGAGTGCTGTGGGCGAGGAGCGGACCTTTTCCAGCGAGGAAGCTAATGACCTGGTCAACTTAGCTCTACAGAGGCAATGGCAAGCCTTCCAAGCCTTTCAAATGAGGCTTCCCCCCCCCCTTCCCCTGGGTAGTTCAACAAGCTTCCCCACACCCTTCTTCCTCCTATTCTGCCAGCACAGATAGAGAGGATCTGGAACCTGCTCCCTCTACCTCTGCTAAGTGGCCCACTAAGGCGGCCAAGAAAGCCACAGTACAGTCCACAGTGCTTCAGGATGAGGACCCTTCCTCGGAGGAGGATCAGTCCTTGGACCTAGTTGAACGCGAGGAAGGAGAATATGACTCAGACGAAGACATCCCTCCTCCAGATGAGCAACAGCCAAGGCTGTTTTCTGGGGATGATTTTCAGAGTCTATTAGCTAAGGCCTTACTGGCACTGGACCTCATTGAGGATCAGGAAGCCCCAGAGGACCCCTCCCCAAAGCGCAAGCGGGGAGTACAGGAGGGCTTTCCCAGGAAAAGACCCCAGACTAACACGGTGCCATTCCCAGAATTTTTTCTGCAAGCCGTCACAGATGAATGGGACAACCCCACCTCAGGGAAACAAATCCCCAGTGGTGTTAAAAAGAATTACAGCCTGGCACCTCATGCCATGAGCCTTCTCAAGTTCCCCCTTGTGGAGGCTCCAGTTATCGACCTTCAAAACCCCGGCCTAGTTCCTGAGGATGGCGCTGGTTCCATCAAAGACCAACTAGATAGGAAAGCAGAATCATTGACTAGGAAGGCCCATGAGGCCGCTGCCTTGGCCATCCAAGCAAATGCAACTACCTCCATCTTCGCCAGAGCATCTTACCTCTGGATAAAGAAACTTATCCAGCTGGTCCCTCAGGAGAACCAACGTGTAGTTGCAGGACTGGACAGAGTCCTCAAGGCAACTTCCTTAATGGCTGATGCCTCTCTGGACGCGATTTCCTTTTCAGCCAAATCCATGGCATCGGTCACCTCAGTCAGAAGAGCTCTATGGCTCAGAGCCTGGCCTGCGGATTTCAAGGCAAAGTCTACCTTAATGGCCTATCCGATCCAAGAGGGGAGGTTATTTGGAGAAAAGTTAGACAAAATCCTAGTAGAAACTAGGGATAAAAGACATGTGATGCCTAAACAGTTGAGAAAGGACAATCGCCCATCTGAATATCAGTCCTTTCGTTCCCCCAGAGCTCCCTTCAGATACAGGTCAGAGTCCAGGAAAGCGCCTTGGAACAACAATAGCTCCAACTCTCGACCCTTTCGTAAGGGCGGCAGATTCCTTAGACAGAGTCAGCAAACCCGGTCGGATAAGTCCGACAAGTTTGCCAAACCTAACACCCAGTGACTCCAGTTCCCCCCCCATCGGAGGAAGGCTACAAGCGTTCGAAACAAGGTGGCAACAATCGAACCCCGACAACTGGACTATGCCAATTATCTCCCGGGGCTACCTCCTGGAATTTTCTACCCCACCCCCGGACCGCTTCATTTCTTCCCCACTACCAGCCAAAAGGCAGAAACATCAAAGAACGCTCCAAGCCATTCTCCATCTTCAACAGCTGGCAGCTATAGAGAAGGTTCCAACCCAGGAAAGGTTTCAGGGAGTGTATTCCATCTTTTTTACAGTCCCCAAAGCAAATGGGGACTGGAGAGCAATTTTGGATTTAAAATTTGTCAATCGCAGAATCCTGAAAAAGCGCTTTCGAATGGAAACAATGCATTCCATTGTGGAATCTCTCCTACCAGGTACCTAGGCACTGGACCTAAAAGAAGCCTACCTTCATATCCTTATCCATCCTATACACAGGCGATTCCTCCGCTTTACCTATGCCCAGGAACACTATCAGTTCCGGGCACTTCCCTTTGGTCTTTCCTCAGCGCCCCGGGTCTTCTCCAAGATCCTCATCACCATCATGGCAACCCTCAGACAGGAATCTATCCAAGTCCACCCCTATCTGGACGACATCCTGATATGCACGCAATCCCGGTACCAGTCCCTGGCGGATACCGCAAGAGTGGCACAGATCCTGCAGGAACACGGATACATCCTCAACTTGGAGAAAAGCTCTCTGGAACCCTCCCAGATCATCATCCACCTCGGAGTCCAGATAAACTCAACCACGAACAGCCTTTCCCTGCCACGGAAAAGAATCCACAAGATAATCATCTTGGCCAGAGCCACCATTCTGAACAAAAGATCCAGTCTGAAGGCGCTAGCAAAACTCATGGGTCACATGGTCTCATGCATAAACATCGTGCCATGGGCAAGATTCCACCTTCGCCCCCTCCAGTGGCTGCTCCGACCTTTTCAAAGTCACATCACCCACAAGACACACAAATTAATCCAAGTGCCATTTTCAGTGAAACACAGCCTCCAATGGTGGACCAATCCATCCAATCTGGGCAAGGCCTGAAGTACCTCCATGAAGACCCGCTTCAAGTCTTCACGGACGCAAGTCTGGAAGGTTGGGGAGCGACTCTCAACTCCAAGGTAGCGCAAGGTCACTGGTCGGCGGAGGAAAAGAAGCTCCATATCAACCTCCTGGAGCTTCGGGCAGTTCGGCTAGCCTTGCGGGCGTTCACAAGGGACATTCAAAACCGTCATGTCCTCGTACGCTCGGACAACATGACCACGAAGGCGTATATCAACAAGCAGGGAGGGACCAGGTCCTCGGCCCTTCACCAGGAGGCATCCCTGATTTTCAAGTGGGCACAGGTCAATGTACAATCGTTAAAGGCGGAGCACATCAGCGGAATTCTGAACACCCGAGCGGATTGGCTAAGCCGACAAACTGTGGAAGAGGGAGAGTGGTCCTTGGACCAGATGACCTTCCAAGCCATCACAGACAGGTTCGGACAGCCCGAAATAGATCTTTTCGCGTCGGCCTTCAACCACAAGACCCCTCGGTTCTTTTCCAGGTACTTCCACCCAAGAGCAAAAGGAACGGATGCACTTCTCCTTCCCTGGCCTCAGGGACTGCTGTTCGCCTTCCCACCGATTCCAATTCTTCCCAGAGTCCTGCGCAAGATTCGACAGGAGAGGGCCACGGTTCTTCTAGTGGCTCCCTTTTGGCCACGCAGACCCTGGTTCGCGGCTCTCTGAAGTCTCTCCATTCGCGAACCCTGGAGGATCCCAACCACCCCAACCATGCTTCAGCAGGGCCCTCTGACGCATCCAAAGCCCCAGTGGTTTTGCTTGACCGCTTGGCTCTTGAGCGCTCAAGACTCCTAGCTTGTGGATACTCACAAGAGGTGGTGGGCACCATCCTAGAAGCTCGCAAACCTTCGACGCGACGTATATACACTGCATCCTGGAAGGCCTTCGTCAGATGGGGACAGAGAAAGAAAATAAACCCCTTAAACCCAGGAGTTATCGGAATCTTGGAGTTTCTGCAGGAGGGCGTAAGACTGAAGTTATCAGCCTCAACTCTCAAGCGTCAGATCGCGGCCATCTCCACGGTCGTCCCTTCTGTTGAGGGCGTTCCTACCTCTCAGCACAGGGACATCTCTGCCTTCCTAAAAGGTGTCACCCACATATGTCCTCCGACCATCCACCGCTTCCCCACATGGAAGCTGAACCTAGTATTAAAGGCCCTCACCTCAGCTCCATTCGAGCCCTTGCGGCAGGTTCCCCTTCAGTTCCTTCGGATGAAGGTACTATTTTTGACGGCTATCACCTCGGCCCGCAGAGTTTCGGAGCTCAGAGCCCTTTCAATCCACAAGGGCTTATGTACATTCCATAAAGATAAGGTCGTCTTAAGGCTGGATCCAGCCTTCCTTCCAAAAGTAAACTCCTCCTTCCACAGAGCCCAAGACATTTCTCTGCCATCCTTTTGCCCAAAACCTTCTTGTCAAGCTGAAAGATCATGGCACACCCTGGATCTTCGCAGGGCTATCCGCATCTACATCGATAGGACAGAAGAATTCAGGAAGTCGGACTCGATGTTTATTAATATTTCCAACCCCAACAAGGGGTTAAGAATGTCGCCCGCCTCCATAAGCTACACTCTGCGTAGGTGCATTGTTGAAGCCTACAAAGCTGCCAAGGTCACTCCTCCAACAGGAATCACCGCTCATTCCCTTCGCAGTTCGGCAACCTCAGCGGCGTTCAGCCGACAGGCCTCACTTGACGAAATTTGCCGTGCGGCCACCTGGTCTACCATTAACACATTCATCAAGCACTACAGGATTAGCACCTGGTCATCTGCTCAGGTGGCCTTTGGACGTAGGGTCCTTCAACACGTGCTGGAAGAAGTCTGACCCACCCTCTCTGGGAGCTCTAGAAGGTCCCAATCATAATATGCCCTTGCCTCGGAGGAGAAGGATGCCTTGGTACTTACCGTGAAGGCTCTTTCTCTTCCGAGGCGAAGGGCATCTGGCCCACCCAGATGGAATTCCTACACTTCTGAAGACCAGGTCGCTCCTTGCTCTGTTAATCAATGGACCAGGAAAGACACGAGGCTCACACGGCCGATACCTGACTTCTTAGCACTCAACCAGTGAGTATGAACCAGTAGTCCTCAAGTTTTTGCCCGCCCGTTTGGCGGCCCAGTTACCATGTAACCCTCCGGGGTCATTTAGGTTCACTGTTCAATGTTTTTTAAACACTCTTGTTTCCTTCCTTACCCGTGTACTCCTCTCGGTGTTTGTTTAGCAATTCTCTAGAAGCTAGGCAAGCCAGTAACTGAGGATAGTGGGCGGTCTTCCCGCCAAGGAGACAGGAAGTTTCCTTTGGCCCTGCCTCCTGGAAGCAGCGGGAAAACACCCAATCATAAGATGCCCTTCGCCTTGGAAGAGAAAGAGCCTTCACGGTAAGTACCAAGGCATCCTTCCATAACTGTAGGGGAACATTGTGAGGATTTTGCACAGGACACTTGTAAGGAGATCCGATGGGGAACGCCACAGAACTTGAAGAGACTGGGTGGCTCTAATCTGGCACTTTTGAAATGTTTTTTTTTTAAAAAAATAAATTTTTATTGATTTTTTTAAAATACAAATTTATCATCAATTTAACAACAATTAAAGGTATAAATCTTAAACATAAAAATGTCCGTATGTTGTTGTAAATATGGATTAACTAATATATATGCTGACTTCCCCACCACCTCCATCTACCTCAAAATAAAGTGGTATAATCTATCGTTTATAGTTCTGATCCTAATATTATTCTAGATATCTAATTTACCCTTAGCTCTTCTTTAATATATCTATTTTACTTTTCAGTCAATTATAAAGATAATACATTATGGATCAGATTAAAGAATAACCTTCCATTTTCCCAAAGTGTAATTCTTGTTCACAATAATTCCAACAAACCTCCCAAATTCTCCCAAAAATTGTTCATTATCCTTCTGATTTATCATTGCAGTTAGTTTCGCCATCTCCACCAGTTCTAGCATTTTTAATATCCAGTCTTTTTTCTCTGGAATGTCCGTCACTTTCCATTTAGCTGCATAAAGCAATCTTGCAGCCGTGGTGGCATAGATAAGAAATGTTTTTTGAGTCAAAATGTCATTTGGAATCATGCTGAGTAGCATCATCTCTGGTGTTTTGGGTATATTTTTCTGAATAATCAGTCTTATCAAATTATATATCATATCCCAAAAGTTTTTCGCTTTATCACATGTCCACCACATATGGTAGAATGAACCAACTTCTTTGTTATATTTCCAACATTTCGGGGACATCACCTTATACATCTTCGCCATCTTCTTAGGTGTCAAATACCACCTATACATCATTTTATAAAAATTTTCTCTCATTGATTGTGCGTAAATACCTTTTAAATCTTGAGACCACATTCTTTCCCACTTGTCCAAAGAAATATCATGGCCCAAAGTTTGTGCCCAGTTTATCATGGTCGTTTTAATCCTTTCTTGTTCACAATAGATTTCCAACAACAATTTATACATCCTGGAAATTAGTTGGGTATTGTTATCCAATAGCAATTTATGGAAAGGTGACTTATCTTTAGACAAACCTGTTTTCAAATCTTGTAAGAAAACTGAATTAATTTGGTGATATTGAAACCAGGTTAAAACATCTTTGACCTCCTGGTAATCTTTTAAATAACATTTTTTTCCATCCCATTTTAATAGATCTTGATATGTTACAAATTGTTCAGGTCTAAGCGGGCGCAATGTCAACATTTCTTGTGATGATATCCACATTGGTGTCTTTGGTTCAAAGAGATGTTTATACTTCATCCATATCCTAAATAAAGAGGATTTAATTCTGTGATTCCGAAATGATGCTTGAATCTTAATTTTATACCATAAATATCCATGCCACCCACTTATTTTATTGAAACCTTCTAATGGCACTTTTGAAATGTTGAGACCAAAGGGCGGGTGTCACTACAAGCTATCACAGGATTGTGCTGTGGAGTGTAGGGATGATAACAAAATGGTGGGTGATTACAAGACAGGCATCATGCTATGATGGTGGCAGCCAGTGGCAGGAGTAGCGATGGGCATTAGGGACAAATTGGTCTTTCGGATATGTGGCATTAAGCTATGTAGAGCTTTTTAGGTGAAATCTTGAAGTTCTTAATGTGTCCTTGCAGACTTTGGGCATAATAAACTTCCTCTGAGTTAGCCCTGTCATTTCTGTGCATGGAGACCAGTTTTCAAGGACAGCTTCAGTTCTTGGCAATGGACAGTTGTAAATAAGCATACATCTAAATTAATTAGCACTTGAAGACGAGCAGTGGTTTTTTTCAGCCTCTGAGAATAGTGGCTGTCTTAAATGTAGTTCATTAGGCTCACAGCTGGTGATATAATTAGAGTGGTGTGATTTTTTCATCGTAACAATATTGCAGCATTTTTTTGCTTTTGACATGTAGTTTTGACTTTATCACTTCAGAATAATAGTGAAGTGGTGACCATTACTTTAAAATATTTTAATGTAGTTTAATGTTAAATCGCCTTGCCAAAGGATCTGTGAATATATGGTTAGCTGAATGTAGATGTCTGGTTGCCTTGCCAAAGGATCTATGGCTATATGGTTAGTTTTCCAATCAGTTGTCTTGTTTCTCTTATGGCTATAAATTACCACTCACTAGTTAAGGGCCTTTTAAAGACTGTTTCATTCAGAATGCTTCCAAAGTTCAGTATTTAAAAATCACCAGTTTATAGCCAGTGTCTGCACTCATTTCCATAAATTAAGTTCCAATAATCTGTAAATTGTAATGGGCATACAATGTTTATATCAGTTGTACGTTTTTGTTATAATCTGACTAAATCTGGGTTGGCTATATCAGACTAACAGGGCTAGCTTTCTATTTGTAGTTCAGCACCCTTAACTCCCTTTCCCCAGTTATGAGTCTGGCCTGTTTATTAAAATTGGGCATGTTCAAGAAAATGATTAGTGGGCTCACTCCTTTGCCCTTAGGTGCTGATATTCCATTACAGATTTATTTTGCAAGTGTTGAATTCAACTTTAATGGCAGGTCAGTCACAGGAAAAAGAGCAGCCCTCCAGGATTTAATCCTGGATGAAAGGGTTGACCTGGAATGTATCACTGTGATTTCATTGGGGGAGGGGGGAGGGATTAACCTCTCTCCCAAAAGTGTTACCCTGGGGTACTTCGTGATACATCAGTATAAGTGTGGTCATGGAGGGGGTGTTGGTGTAGTCTATAGGGACTCTGTTCCCCTGGCATAGAGCCCCATACAGGAAACTTCCAGTTTTGAGGCTGTGTACCTAATGCTGGGATTGAGAGACAGGACTGGGAATCTGTTGGGGGTACTTCCCACCCTCCTACCTAAGTGTCTTCCTGCTTGAACTGACGGAATTGGTCTTGGGAATGGCGTTGAGGATCCCTAGGCTGGTTGTCCTGGGGGACTTCAACATTCTTGCTGAGGCTTCCTTGTCAAGAGTGGCTTCCTTGTCATGGCCTCCATGACAGCCATGGGCCTGTCTCAGGTAATATCTGCCCTAATACATAGTGCAGGTCATACTTTTGATCTGGTATTTTGTTCTAGGTGTCTGAGGGAGGAGGAATTGACTGCAGTTCCTTTGTCATGAATGGATCTCTATTTGTGTTTAGACTTACAGGGATACCAGGACTCTGCATGGGTGGGTGATCCATTAAAATGATCTGCCCCTGGAGCCAGATGGATCCAAATTGCTTTCTGATGTCTGTTGGGATTTTCCTGTTGATATGGTTGCTGCTCCTGTCTATACCCTGGTTGATCTTGGAAATGAGGAAATGACCCTTCTAGACAGTTGACAAGATTGCTCCCAGATACCTTATTTCAGGTATTAGAGCCCAGGTGGCCCCTTGGTTTACAGAGGGCCTGCAAGTAATGAAAAGAAGTGTCTAGAGTGACAGTGAAGGAAGACTCAGGGTGAATCTGGTAAGATGTGAGCTAAAGCTCCTTTTAAAGCATACTCTGTAGCAGTGATGGCGACAAAGAAATAATACTTTTCTGTCACCATTGCTTCTGCACAGTGTAGGCCAGCGGAACTGTTCCTGGTGGTCAGAGGATCTGGCCCACAGGAGGAGGTAGATCTCCCAGTGCTCAACACTTTGCAGATAAAATCCCTCACATCTGTACCAACTTGGACTCTACATTACCATAGACAGGGTCAGATAGTGCCAGGATGCCAACTTGTCTGGCTGCTTGGGATACATTTCAGTTTATTCAATCTGAGAATTTGGACAGGGTCTGTGGAGGTTTGAGGCACACCACCTGCTTGTTTGGTCATTGTGGTTCCTGGCCAGTTAAAACTACGACTGGGGGGAGACTGGCTGACTGGATCCAAGAGGTAGTTAATGTCTCTTTGTGAGGGGTGGTGGTTGGCCCAGCCTTGAACCAGGTTGTGGTACATTCACTTCTAAAATAGGTCTACCTTGAACCCAGAAGTTGTAGATAACTGTTGACCAGTCTCAAATGTTCCATCCTTGAGCAAGGTGATTGAACAGGTGGTGACTAGACAAATTCAAACTTTACTTCATGAAAAAGATTGTTTGGATCCTTTCCAATCTGGTTTCAGGCCTGGTTGGGATTGAAACAGCCTTGATAACCTTAGTGGATGACTTGTGTTGGGATATGGGCAGGGGGAGTGTGACCATTGAGTCTCCTAGACCTCTCAGTGGCTTGCAGTACCATTGATCATGTTATCCTACTGGACAGTTTTTCCTGGCTGTCTATGCTTTTCAGCATCTACATGAAACCACTGGGTGAGGTCTTCCAGAGATTTGGGCTGGGTTGTCATCAATATGCAAATGACACTCAGCTCTATCTTGCACTTCCTTGAAACCTTGAATGGGTGCTTAGACACAGTTTTGGAGTGGATGTGGACAAATAAACTGAAACATAATCCTGGCAAGATGGAAATGCTACTGGTGAGTGGAAAGCGTGACCTGGGACTTAAGATGTCACCATTCTGGATTGGTTGCATTCTTCTTGAAGGAACAGGTTCATAGTTTGGGGGTGCTCTTAGACGTAAGCGTACTACTAGAGAAGCAGGTGGCAGCTGTGGCCAGGAGTGCCTTTTATATGATTTGACTGACTAGCCATCTAAGAAAAGCCATCCTGGATCAGACCAAGGCCCATCAAGTCCAGCACACATCAAGTTCACACAATGGCCAACCAGGTAGGAAGCCCACAAACAAGACAACTGCAGCAGCACCATCCTGCCTGTGTTCCACAGCACCTAATATATTCAGCATGCTTCTCTGATCCTGGAGAGAATAGGCATGCGTCTTGACTAGTATCCATTTTTACTAGTAGCCATGAATACCCCTCTCCTCCATGAACATGTCCACTCTCCTCTTAAAGCCTTCCAAATTGGCATCCATCACCACATCCTGGGACAGGGAGTGCCACAATTTAATTATGCGTTGTGTGAAGAAATACTTACATTTATCAGTTTTGAATCTCTCTCCCTCTAGCTTCAGCAGATGACCCCGCATTTTAGTATTATGAGAGGGGGAGAAAAGCTTCTCCCTATCCACTCTCTCCAAACCATGCATAATTTTATAGACCTTTATCATGTCTCCTTTTAACCGCTTTCTTTCCAAGCTAAACAGCCCTTAGCATTTTAACCGCTCTGTGGCCTTTCCTGGGCAGAAGAGATATGACTACTGCGGTGCATGCTCTGGTTACATCTGAATTAGATTACTGCAGTGCTCTCTGCATGGGGCTATCCTTGGAAACTTCAATTGGTGTGGACTGATGCAGTCAGAATTTATTATTTTATTAGAACATTTTATGCCACCTGGAGCCTGCCTGAGGTGGCTTACAAAATAAAAATAATAAAAACAAAATATTAAAAACATTCATAAAAATCCAGCATTAAAAAAGCCCCAGCCCAGCATAAAAAACAGAGATTATAAAAACAGACCAGAGATGGCTTAAAACAAGTTTCCAGGTTCAAACACTGTTAAAAAACCAACCCCTTATTTAAAAGCTGGAGTCAACAGAAATGTTTTGGCCTGGTGTCTAAAAGAAACAAACAGGCGCCAGATGAGCCTTAAGGGGAAGGGCATTCTGTAAGTGAGGTGCCGTAACTGAAAGTCCTGTCTTTGGTTTCCTTCCTCAATTCTGAACAGATGGGTGGGCATTTGAGGTAGATTTTAACTGGGTGGGCATCCGGACGCCGGCAGAAGTCTCCATCAGCATCCGGGCCAGGTACTGCCGTGGCCAGTGACCAGTGTCCGGCCCTGCACGCTGGCGCTGGGGCCACAAACGCTGTCGTACACCACCTGGACACCGGCGCTGTGGGCCCTTGCGCCACCACAGGCCTTCGCCGGCCTCTTGAAGGCTTTGGTCCTGGCTTCCGGCGCGGCTCAGGAATGCGCTGTAAATTTGGTAAATAAATAAGCCCAGGAAATTGGACACTTATTCCAATGTTCGTAGTTGAAAGATCAGTGCTACACATACAACGCAATGCTACCCAGAATGACTTCAGACAAAGCACTTTGAAATCAATGGGCTTAGATTGGAGTAACTGAATGAGAGTATACTTCATAGAACTTGCTGGTAGGTTAACAGTGTGATCCTATGCAGATAATTTCAGTAGGCTCAGACTATAATAACTCTGCACTGGACTGCGCTATTTTGAAGAAGACATATGTTTTCTTCCTTTAAAGCAGAGAGGACATTTTAAGAACTTGCAGCTGCAGCATGACTTTTGATTGTTGGTACTGTAAAACATGTTATGACAACCAGCAAAATCCAGTGACAGCCTAAGAGAGCCAGTGTTCTTCAATCCCACTGAACTCAAAGGGGCTTACAATATTTTTGGTTTATATGTACGGCCTATAACAAATTGGTTATGATTGGTAAAGAAGAGAAACAGCACGAAGGCTCACAGCGAATAAATGCTAATACACTGTAATATGATACAATTCAAATATACAAATTAATGGTAGTTCACAATTTAAATATAAAAATCTTGAAAATGAAACTTAGAATGTATCATCTAAAGTCCATAACAAGTAGTCAGTCAGATCTACGTCTGTGTATCTGTGTACTTGCTGTAAGGCAGACAAGACCAAAATGGGGAAGTCCTTGGCAATCATGGGGCTCTGGGCGGCAATGGCACACGGAGCACAGCTGGTGTGACAAGAAACGCAGTGGAGGCAAAAAATCGGCCGTGAACCTGACTGGCCGGAAGTGGGGAGTGGAGTCCTCCGATCAGATGGGCAGATCCCAGCAAGAGTAGGTAGCCAGAAACGGGGAGCAGATCCCTCCGAGCAGCTGGACAGGTCCCAGCGAGGGCAGAGTCCCAGCAAGGGCAGGGAATGCCACTTCCAGAATGCGTTTTCGCTGAAATATTAGCTTCGTCAGCCTGTGTAATAAACCGTATATATCACCAGTCACAGTAATATCACTTACAAAGTCAACTATGACATTGACTATATAACTAAATCTTAACATATGTGCACATACCTGTTCAAAAATAATATTTAAGTGCCTCAGAGGGTTTGGAGTTTTAGTCACTCATGCGAGTTGAAGGTAAGAAACTTCAGTCACTCATGTGAGTTACTGCATCTACTGACGTGAAAGTTAAAATAGCCACAGGTGTGTGTGCACTAATTGCTGCTTCAACGCAGAAGCAACAACTTAAAGTGAAACTAGGGGAAATAATAAATGATGCGAAAAGTTGACATGATGCATCCAAAAAGGCACAGAATTTGACCTCTCTTGTTTTCTTTAATGTGGTTCCTTTAATGTGCCTTTTTGGATGCACCATGCCAACTTTTCGCATCATTTATTTCACTTGTCATTTATTTCAATGTCATAGTTGACTTTGTAAGTGATATTACTGTGACTGGTGATATATATGGTTTATTACACAGACTGACAAAGCTAATATTTCAGCGAAAACACGTTCCGGAAGTGGCGTTCCCTGTCCTTGCTGGGATCCTGCCCTCGCTGGGACCTGTCCAGCTGCTTGGAGGGATCTGCTCCCCGTTTCTGGCTACCTACTCTTGCTGGGATCTGCCCATCTGATCGGAGGACTCCACTCCCCACTTCTGGCCAGTCGGGTTCACGGCTGATTTTTTGCCTCCACTGCGTTTCTTGTCACACCAGCTGTGCTCTGCGCGTCGTTTCTGCCCAGAGACCCATGATTGCCAAGGACTTCCCCGTTTTGGTCTCATCTGCCTTACACCAAGTACACAGATATACAGACGTAGATCTGACCGACTATTTGTTACGGACTTTAGATGATACATTCTAAGTTTCATTTTCAAGATTTTTATATTTAAATTGTGAACTACCATTAATTTGTATATTTGAATTGTATCGTATTACAGTGTATTAGCATTTATTCGCTGTGAGCCTTCATGTTGTTTCTCTTCTTTACCAATCATATCCGATTTACAGCATAGGTGCTTTCCTTTTTTGGTATAACAAATTGGTGGCAGCGCCCAGACCATGTGCATTCCTATGCTGGGCTGCCAACCTTCCCAGCCAAGACTTTCCTTCACAAAACTGTTTTTAAAAGTCCTTTGTCCCCATAAGGGTTTACTGAACTAGAAGAAAAACAGGTGAAAATAATGGGGGACCGGAAGCATGGTGGGGGGGGGAAGAGGATTATTTAGCTCCCACTCCTTCCTGTGTAAGCAGAATTTTAAATTCTCTTCTCCCCCATCAGACCAAATACTGCAAATGGGTATTGTTACAATATGTGCTGCCTGGCCTCCAGCCCTGGTCATGGCACCCACACCAGAGACTCACTGAGCTGTTTGAAACGTGGCGCCACCTGACCTCCAGCCCTGGTTATGGCAACCACACCAAGAACTCATTGTAATGCCTAAGTAGCAAAGCCCGCTGCTTTGGCAAACTCTCTCGCTCCATGCAAGCCAGGCTGTCCAGGACAAGAGACCGGATCACCCCTGCAGAATCAGCAAAAGGGAAGCCATGATTCCTGATTGTCTCCTGATCCAAGAGCAGCCATTACGCCGAAGCGAGAGCATCACATCGCTCTCTTCTGCATTCCCCCCCCCCGTATCCTGTCGTATCCTGTGGGAAAACATCCTCAACTATCTACATTAAAGGATTCCCCTGCCGCCTCACTAGAGTGTGAAGATTTACAACCTCCGGAGGTTCTGTCGAACGTGAGAAGATCCAGGTCTAACCATCCCTGGAATGTATAAATCAACGGTGCAAGCTTAGTAAACAAATTGCCACTTTGCCATCTCCGATCCTGAAGTCTTTGATCCCTTTTGTTTTGGGAAAGGAGCCATTTGGGGAATCTCACTTCCCCCACCCCACCCCACCCCCAGAGAAGGGTATATTTTCCCCTCCCCGACAGAACAGTTTCTTCTTCTTCTTGTCCTTCTGGCTACACTGTGTGTGTGTTGAGTTTTGCTCCACGCACCCCCCCTCTCCCTTTCGGTGACTTGGCTGGCTCAAGGCTCCGATACATCCCTCGCCTGTCCCCTGCTATATTTCATTTTTGCATTTTTATGCCACGGATTCTGGACATCTTCAAATCCTAGATTGGTAACGTATTTCCAATTAATAACTTCCTTAATGTCTCTAGCCTACCTACTTTATATTTTTAGTTCCTTATATGAATGTATTTGCAACACTGCATGAATGAATACATAAACACCTTTTTAATCTAGAAATTTTTGGTCTGTCTTTATTTTGAGAGTCATTGAAAACAACCCTCGTAAACACTGGGAGATTTCTGCTATATAAATAAATATTGCTACCACTGCTCATGCTAATGTCCCCAATCAAAGAGCAGTTTTGGTAACAGTATGCAGCATTGGGTTTGGTTCTAAGCATGTTTCTTTGAAAGCAAATCACATTTATTTCAGTGAGAAATTTTCAGTACTTAAGTGTGCTTGGGTTGTACTCCTAGTGTTCAATGTTTTTAAAAAGTGATCTTGATCTAGTCAGAGAAGAGAAGGAGAAAGCAAAGCAACAGTGAATTACTTCACTCTTACTAAACCACCATCAATATACTTAGTTCTGAAAGGATAACATTAATTAGCAGAGTTGTGCTCTAATCCTAAGAGACGTGTGTTGTCTTCAACACTGAGTTCAATGGGGAATTCTTTAATAAATTAACAAAAGCTTTGAGATGCTTAATGGTCCTTGGAGACAAGTTCCCAAAGTACACATTACTGGGGACACGTGGGCATCATCAGTCAAGATCTCCTGGGTAACTTTGGACAGAGGAAGCAGTTGGGGAAAAAAATGCCTTTCCCTTGTCCTGCAAGTGGCAGCCAGTTAAATAAGGTGAGAAGTCATGAATGAAATGGCATCAAGTCACACACCTCTCAACTGCACATCAGAGTTGTGGGAATGAAACAAGGATGGTTGCAAGAGCCCAGAAGTTCCCTGGGATGTGGTTTTTTTTATCCTAAGAAATTTCCCTACAGAGGTATAAACAGTTGCTAGAAGTTGCTCCTGATTCACCACCTCCAGATTAATCCAGATCTCTACCCACCCACCTGTACTCACTATAATTGCGTGTCAGAAAGCAAGCTATGGATCTGTCTGGTTCCCTCCCAAGATATCCAGTCAATGTAATATGGTGTGTTTTGTGTTCTGAGCTGGAATTTTCTAATGGCTGTGTGAAGTGGGGGAGCGATTTCCTCCTTAGTTTTTGTGCTCAGGCATTATTTTTCTAGGAGTTGTCTACCATAACGTTCAAGCATGTTGCAACTCCTGTACCTAGTGCAAGGTGAGCCCTGCTAGCTGATGCAGGTTTTCACCCCTAGTTGTGTCTTGTCAGGCTCAAACTGTGTGACTGATTTGTTGATGTTTGGTATGACAAAGTGTAAGAATTTCTGGGTTGGTAACAACCAATTAAATTTTATTGTGGCCACTATAGTAGTGACTTAAATACTGAAATCTCTTATGACTCAGTCTGGTGACCCATTAAAACAGGAATCTGGTTGTTTACTGCTAGTGTAATAAGTTCAAATTTGTATTTTATGGAATATTGCTTTTTTAGGTAATAATCCTTTGACCATAATCTCAAGCTTTCATTAGGAGAAAATTAATGTTAATGTTCCATACATAAAGCAGTCTCTCTTAACATTCTGTGGTACTGACTCCCAAACAGTATTGCTTTACCTTTTTACCTCTCAAATTGGTGTTGGCTCTTTCTTAAACTTTTGCATTCTCATTGCTGGCATAAAATAATGGAGTGTCATTTTTGGTTTTAGGATTTTCTCTCTTTAAGAAAATGAATATAAAATGAGAAGAAATGTACAATTTCCATAGAAAGTGTTCCATTAGATGCTGTTCTTCACTTGGGTTCCCACCTTCCCATTATGATCTAGTGAATACCTAATGCAATTTTTTCTGTACTGCTTTTCCTGCGTACATTCAGTGGGTTTTGTTCTCTAGAAATGAATAGAAAGGTTTAAATGATTAAAATTAAGCTACATTTGAAACTTCTTTGACATCCTAACCACAAAATATAGCTCAGCGAGCAGACTTCTCTTCAGGTTTTCTGAAGCAGCAAGTTGCATCTTTCAGGTCTTTACTTCTTTGTTTTGCAACTTAGTATGCATGTCCTTTTGTCTATGACTTCATTTGTTTGTTCTTAAAATATGGTATGTCAGTTTGCTACATTGCCAGGTTGTATCTGTTGCTGCATTTTTGATTTCTTTTTATTTATGTCCTTGCCTCTGGTTTGGACCAGATATATGGATAACATGTCATTCCCAAGGTAGTTGGAAAAGATCCTCCAGATTGCTTCAACTTTTTGGCAATTTTTCTCCTGTCATAGATAGTTTGCTGTCCTCCACTGTGACACATTTTCATTAAGTCCTTGATCCAAGATGACCCTCTGGGAGTCTTCTTATTCATTGTAAGGCAATGTTTCCTGGCTAGCAATATTAGGACTGTTTGTAGCAAGCTTTTTAAAAATGTGCACTTTGATAAGCACAGTATTCCTGATGAAGTCAATTGTGTTCTGGTCCCTGTAGCAAGAGACCTTGCTTAGTTGCCTCTAGATGATAATTGGAAGAGTTCCAAAGATCTCAAACTTGGCTTTTTAATTTTATAAATATCTCTTTCAAAAGCCCAGGTAAACTATTTGGAAGGATGGAGGTATACAGTTGTGATTGCTAGTAGAATAAGATGACATCTGAATGTTGAGTTGTGGTAACACTTGGGCCTTCTCTTCTCATTATTCCTCTCTAGATGAATGTTACATGCCTAAAAACTGATCAAGATCTGCATTTCTATATGTTCCACATTTGAACCACTTGTTTGAAGGCCCTCTAGCCTTTTCCTCTGTTGTGTGGACTTTTAATATGGGTCATGACTTCTTGTTTTGTGTGAGGAACTTTCAAACAGCCCCCATGCAAAATCTGAGCATTGCATGAAAAGGCCATACTAGTTTATGCTACATGTTTACTGGCTGGACTATGTGTTACAGTGATTCTGCCCTTCATTGATGTTCTTTGTGACCTATTGTAGTAGTGGGAAGACCTGCAGTCTGGTGGTAAACATGGTAACTAGTATTGTAAACTATAAACAATGACCATTTTCAGTGGCATTCCTGTGGTAAATGTAACATGTAACTCTGCCTTGCTGTCAGTACTACTTTAAGGCAAATGCGGTATTGGGCTGCATCAACAGAAGTATAGTGTCCAGATCACGCGAAGTGATGGCATCACTTTACTCTGCTCTGGTTAGACCTCACCTAGAGTATTTTGTTCCGTTTTGGGCACCACAATTTAAGAAAGATGTAGACAAGCTGGAACGTGTCCAGAGGAGGGCAACAAAGATGGTGAGGGGTCTTTCAACTCTTCACAGATGTGAGTCTGTCTGGTTGGGAAGCATCACTGCTGGGTCATCCGGCCCAAGGCACATGGGTGTCAAAGGAAAAGAAGATGAGCATCATGGGGGTCACGCAGATCAGCCCTCCTGTAGTCCACAGATTCCCTTAATGGAGACTGCATATAGTCCTTTCGGCTGTCACTAAATCTCTCTTCAAGCCCTTGAAGGTTTGCCTTAAATGGTTGTGTATGAAAACTCTCTTCCTCACTGCAGTGACTTCGGCTACAAGAGTGTCGGAGCTGGGAGCCGTGTTGGCCAGAAAGTGTCTGTGTGTCTTCCATAAGGACAAGGTGGTGTTCAGGCTGGATCCCACCTTCATTCCCAAGGTGATAGCCATGTTTAAATATTTGAAGGGATGTCATGGTGATGAGGGAACTAGCTTGTTCTCTGTTGCTTCAGAGACTAGGACACGGAGTAATGGATTTAAACTAAGAGAAAAGCGATTCCACCTAAACATTAGGAAGAACGTCCTGACGGTGAGGGCTGTTCAATGGTGGAATGCACTGCCTCGGAGGGTGGTGGAGTCGCTGTCTTTGGAGGTCATCTGTTGGGAGTGCTTTGATTGTGGGATCCTGTATGGTGGGGGGAGGGTTGGGGTCACTGGGGATGTGCGGGGGAGGTAGTTGTTAATTTCCTGCATTGGGCAGGGGGTTGGACTAGATGACCCTGGTGGTCTCTTCCAACTCTATGATTCCATGATTTCCTTTTCCTCCTGCAGTCGTTAAAAAACAGTAGGATTAGAACATCCAGAAGTTGGATTGGTAGATTATGGCTTAGTGGCTTAATCACCCTTTTGTTTTTGTTAGACTGGAGTGCAAAATGGGCGTGTCAAACACCCAGCAGTCCATAATCCATTTTGTTTGGTATGTCATAAGTTGAGAAGGGCATGTCCTAGTGCCGTGTTGGCGAACCTATGGCACGCGTGCCACAAGTGGCACGCCGAGCCCTTTCTATGGGCACGCGTGGAGCCGCCGGGCCCCCCCGCCCGTCCCCCGCCCATCCCCCGCCCGTCCCCCGCCCCCTCTTTGCGGCCTCGACGTCATCTGCCTCCCGCCGCCCCACTCCGCCTTAGCAGCAGCAGCAACGCTGCCGCCCCACCCAGGCGCCGCTCCAGATCCGCCACCGCCCGCTCATGCTCGGCCTCGAGGGCTGCCCTGCCGGCCGCACCGCTACGCCCACCGAGTCGCCCCCGCCCCCTTGGCTGCCCGTCCCCCTCCTCCGCCCCTCCTCGTGGCCTCGGCGCACGTTTCCGCCTCGCCGCAGCCAACTTTGTCGAGGGGCGGGGCGACTCGGCAGGCGTAGCGGGGCGGCCGGCAGGGCAGCCCTTGGGGCCGAGCATGAGCGGCCGGTGGCGGCGGCGGGTCCACAGCGGCGCCTGGGTGGGGCGGCGGCGCTGCTGCAGAGGCGGAGCGGGGCGGTGGGAGGCTTGCGGGAGGCTTGCGGCGGGCAGCTCTTTTGCTTGCCACTAAGAGATGCACATTTACCCCATCCAGTGTCTCAAAACTGCATGGGGGGGGTTGTTGTCTATTTGTGAAAGAGAGGTTTTGCCTTGGACTTGCCACTGAGATGCACATTTACCCCATCCAGAGTCTCAAAACTGCATGGGGGTGGGTTTTTTGTTGTCTATTTGTGAAAGAGAGGTTTTGCCTTGGACTTGCCACTGAGAGATGCACATTTACCCCATCCAGAGTCTCAAAACTGCATGGGGGGTGGGTTTTTTGTTGTCTATTTGTGAAAGAGAGGTTTTGCCTTGGACTTGCCACTGAGAGATGCACATTTACCCCATCCAGAGTCTCAAAACTGCATGGGGGGGGGGGTTTGTTGTCTATTTGTGAAAGAGAGGTTTTGCCTTGGACTTGCCACTGAGATGCACATTTACCCCATCCAGATTCTCAAAACTGCATGGGGGGGGGGGGTTGTTGTCCATTTGTGAATGGGAGGTTTTGCCTTGGACTTGCCACTCAGATGCACAACTCAACAATAAGCCCCCCTGCAGAGTTTTGAGAATGCAGATGGGGAAAATGGTGTTTGTCAGTCATTGCCATGATTTAATTTTATGGATGACAAAGGATAGTACAGTTTGTTCTGAAAATGAAATCCTTAAAGTGTGGAATTCTCTGCCAAATAATTTTAAATCAATGAAAGCACTTGGGATTGCTTTCCTTACTTTGTTTGGATCATTTTATGCTTGTGAGCATAAGATGTTAACGTATGAGTTGTTTTTTCTAAACTAAAACCTCAGTATTCAGGTTAAATTGCCGTGCTGGCACTTTACGATGAATAAGTGGGTTTTGGTTTGCAGTTTGGGCACTCGGTCTCTAAAAGGTTCGCCATCACTGTCCTAGTGTCTATAGTGTCCCAGTGTCTATAGACTACCAATTACATTTTTGTGATGCTTAGAGGTAGAGAGGCAAAGCCATTCTCAAAAGGGACATGTGTATCATGGTAATTGTGGAAGGGGGGTCGTTTGTTTCTTCAGCATGCAACATATACTTGTTTGCAGGAGAAGTAGCATCTACATTGGAGGGATCTTAAACCCCACATTAAATAGGATCCAGCATTCTTTGGCAGGAATCCTGCTGGACCCAACATCATTATTTGAAAAATGGGTGTCTGCAATGGCCAAATGTGTATTTTACCAACACATTTAACTCGTAAGCTTTCCCTCTAGTTGCAAACAGCTGGCCACTGTTCCATGTAGTAATAATCTCAGGGTTTGACCATTGTAAGATGCTCTAAGTGGGGCCGTCCTTGAAGATGACTTAGAAAATACAATTGGTGCAGCAGCCCATCTTTTATCATGGTCGGGAGGCAGGGATCATATTGCATCCATCTTGGAATCTTTGCATCAAAGTACCTGTTGGTTTCTGAGACAAATTCAAGGTGTTGGAGCTTACCTTTAAAAACCCCTCACAACCTGTGGCCTATATACCTGAAGGACCATTATTCCTGATATGATCCTGTGCAGCAGCTTCATTCAACACAATGTTTATTGTTGTTCCAACTGCTTTGAGACTGTATACCGCTCTCGCTTGCACGTGGGCTTTTTCTGTCACCACTCTCTTGTTATGGAATAGCCTTTAGGAAGAAATTACAAAATCTACATCTCTTACAAGTTTAGAGCTTGTAAAAACAAAACTCTTTAGAACAGCCTTTTGGCTCAAGATACTTTTGTGGGTGTCTTAAAGATAAATGTTTCTGTTGGACTTGGTTTTTTTCTTTGCTGGCTCCGACCATGCGGAGCAGGAGCAACTCTAGCGTGCGGCTGGATGGCTATGCCCAGCTGTTGCAACAGACCATCCTGTATCACCAGGTGGGCGAGTGCGTCACTGGTTGGATGCCTGCCTGTCCGCTCGTGTGGGGGGGTGTCCATCTGGACAGCTGCCTTCTTGGGGCTTGGTCGGTACCCCTTCTCCATTCTGGTTCTTTCCCCTCTAAGTCCTGCAAAAGACTCGTAGGGTGGGAAAGTGCCGGATCGGGGCGTTAATGGCTCCCTCGCCTACAAGCCCCGAGTGGCTTATGTCTTACTCTGTCTTGTGTTTGCTGCCCTGCCTGAATCTCTTTTAAATGTTTGACCAAATATAGCAGGCTAATTTTTAAGTTGATAATTTTATATGGCCCATGAATGATGTTATAAATATCCAAATGGCCCTTGGCAGAAAAATGTTTCCCCACCCCTGACATAGATAGTAGTTGAACTGCCATGGCTTCCTCATGAAGAGTGCCCAAAACCACTTCTGTATGCATGGAGGTGTTTCAGATTTTGCTGGTGTCCATTGGCCTTGGTGTGTACATTCTTCATGTGATTGGGGGTATTCATGTATTGGGGAGCTGCCCTATTCCATGTGAAGTGTTGCAACACGAAATCATGTTCTGGTGGCCTCTGTATGGAGGCAGTAATGTTTGAAGAGTTTTGGTGTTCTGTGTTGTTGTTTTTTAACCACCATTATGTCATTCAAACAAACTCAGCGTTTGTTTGAAGCCCCTGAGAGTGGTATTTTGTGTAAATGGGGCCTTGGTTTGGGGACAAGGCCATCCTATGTTGCCCATAGAATGTTGTGAATTGCTGGAAAAGTTCAGGAGAAAAAGAGCAGGTTTTGTTGTTTAACCCTTCAGTAGCAGAGATTTCAAAAGAAAAGCTGCTTTTCACCCTCTGGTTGCCTAGAAACTCCCTCCCTTTTATTAGCATACAGTTTAATTCCCTTTTATTACAGTGCTAAACCACATTGTACATCATTTTTGTTCAGCCCGATGCAGGTTTTGGCAAGCATTTGATTTGGCAAAAGAGTGGAAAATTCGTGATGGAAAAAAATTTGATTTGGTTTTTAAAAGGCCTCCTCTCATGCAGAGCGGATAGAATTGCCCATAGTTGCACTTTCGGTTGCTGTTGAGTTGTGGTTGGATCTCTTAGTCTGTATGCCAGCTGTTGCACACAGATCCACAAGCTAAAATAAAGGCTGCATATTTATTAAACATAAATGACCTGCTGTTAAGGTTGCCAGGTCTCTTGCTATGCGGGATACCTCCCAGCAACCTGTTGTGATACCCAGTGTCACCTGAAGATCTGGCTAGAGGAAATGGAAGGGAAAGTTGGGGTGCAGCTGGTATCAGTGCTCTGATTTCACTTCCAATAAAAACTGGAAGTGACATTATGGATGCTTTAGGATTTGGAAAAACTATGGTTTTACCATGGAGTTTTTGTAAACTCTATAGCAGCCCATGGTGTCATTTCTGGTTTTTACCGGAAGTGATGTCAGCATGCTGGTGTGATGCTGGTGTGCTAGTCCCCACCCCAAGTTGCTCCAGGAGATTGCTGGCTGTGTCCTGGCCACCCTATCTGCAGTAGTTAAAGGCATTTGTTATCTAACTTCACCTCTTGGTATGTGTAATGATTCAATGTCACTGAGACTTATCCCAAAATAGGGTGTCTTCACTCTAGTACGTTCACCCAATATGATGTATTCTTGGCTCATAATATCCCCTGGATGTATTGAAGAAAGCTTTGTGGACACACCAGCATTAAGATATGCTTAGGCCCTAAGTTATGTCAAGTTTAAGAGGCCTCATAGCATTACCAAAAAGGTAACTTAACTTCTAGTTCATATATTTTTATATTTATAAATATTATAAATATATATATATATATATACATTTAGAGGCGCCTCATAAACAAAGGTCTTAAACTGTAGTCTGGATCTAGAGCAATCATCTTGACCCTCCAATATTATTCCTCTCACCATTGCATTCATTCTTCATTGATTATTACTCTGTTGTCATGCTACAGTGTTTGTTCACATTCTGGATTGATTTATTTTTCTTCATTTATGCCCTGTCTTTCTCCTCAATGGGGAAACATAGTGGCTTATATCATTCCCCTCTCTTCCATTTTATCCTCACAACAACCCTGTGAGGCAGCTTAGGCTGAGAGTGTATGACTGGCCCAAGGTTGCCCAGCAAGCTTCCTTGGCAGAATGGGGGTTCAGACCTGTGTCTCCAGAATCCCAGTCCAACACTTTAACCACTACAACACATAGGATCAGTGTCCACACAGAAAAATCTAGTTGTGGATGATGGCACAGCAATAGCCCAATGTGCAAAAAATCTATGGATGTTGCCTCAGTATTGTACTCCTGTTTACAAAAAAACTACAGTGCTACAGGCCCCATCGAAGAACCTCCAGAATGATGCCATACTCCTCATGTGAAAGGTATGGCATCATCCCTGGGTAAGGGTGGCAATGAGCAGTTAATGTGAGGAGGCAGGATATAAAAGCCCTGCCTCCCTAATGGTGCACACAGAGTTGTGAGGAGTGTAGGACAGAATGGAAAGCTTGTCTGAACCAAGGCAGTATTTCATCCTGACCCCATCACGGCTATAAATGGAAGCCTTTTTCTGTGTAAAAGTAGTAAGGCTTTTACTTTTGATCAGATTGCTTGAAGTTTGGAAAGCTGTCTTTTATGAGATGGTTGCCACTGTAGTGGGACTGTCATCACACGGTATTAATGGGAAACGAGCTGTTTAAGGCATGCTTAAGACATGCTGTATCTGGTGGAGGAGGATGGGGACAGGTAGTTGCTGAGACTGTCTGAGCTGCTGCAGCTGTTCTTAACTGAGTGTGTGTGTGGAGAAGTGCCATCAAGTCAAAGCCGATTTATGGCAACCCTGTAGGATTTTCTAAACTGTTGAAAGAAAAGTGTGTGTGTGTGTGGGCTGCCTGGGGCTGTGTCCTGACCAGATGGCTGGGGATATGTTGGAGACAGAGGCTGAAGAAGTGGAGGGCTACAGATCCAGCACAGTGGAGCTGCTGTGGTGGAATTGGGGATGTTGCCAAAAAATGGATTACGCAAGTCTAGTATATTCCCTCCCCCCTGCACACACACACTGCTTCTCCAGGCATGCTTGCTGGATTCTGCTAAAGTTCAGTCTCATTTCCAGATTGCTTTAGGCAAATTGTTTGAATGTTTGGTATTCACTCCATATCACTGCTCAGGCATATTTTGTATCTTCTCATAGTTTTACCCTTTCTGGTCCATGCTGCTTTCTTTCAAATCTCACGAGAACAGTTTGACAGTGTGAATTAACTGGTCAATGACTTTGGAAGTGATGCAGACACATGAAGGACTCTAGATTTCATCCACTGAGTTTTTTCACTTTATCCAAGGTCCAGAGATGTGTGTTTTCCCCATGTATATCCTAAAATGTCATTACCAAAATCATGTTTAAATACATTGTGATCATGCACTGAGTAACAGTAAAACTGCCATTGCTTAATCTGGCAATCTTTTGTTTGAAATTTTGGAATTGCAATTCCGGACATGGTGGCCATATATTTACTGCAGGTTTTTAATGGGTGTACATAGGAAAACATCAAGTACCTGTAATGGAATGCATCTGTGGGATGTTTGCGCCCTAAAGATCTGGAATTCTTGCTGTGGAATTGGACTCCACTGTTGGAAGTAATCAGGTTCTAAAAATAAATAAATGGCTGAATGTATGTCAAATTGGTATTGACAAAATTGACCCATCTCATTAGGAAGGTCTTTGGCACATGCATGACCAAAATAAGTGTTGGAGTTCTGTACTATAAGTTATGACTTAGTTGTGGGGAAGGGACTGTACACGAAGCTCTGCAGCCAAATGGGTGATGGGATTCTTCAGGGCATTCACTGGCAGGCTGAGCAATGTAGGATTGTTCTTGAAGCAATGAATATTTGCCTTGTATGAGCTGGTGATGGCACTGGAATATTACACAACTTGTTGTAAATGTGCCCATTTGCATTGTTCTGAAGCTGGATTGGCTAAACTTTTTGCTGTATTGCACGGTTTAGTTTCTAAGCATTAATGCTCTTTGAAAGAGTACCAAAAATTATTGTGCTACTTATTCTTATTCCATTGTATGTGTTTACCTGTTATAAATCTAGTAATATCTGATGAAAAGCAACCTGGGAAGCAAAGGGCGGCTTTTCCCACTTCAACCTATCACTGCTGCCCTTTGGTGGCAAAGGTCACATGAAACTTGGTTTTACTACCACTTTGAAGTTACTTGTGGTGATGTGGACAACTTCTGCTTCAGATAAATGACCTGGATGGACCTGTTCACCATGAACAGGAACCTGGTGGGAGAGGGAAACAGCCATCATGAACAAGTTAATGTGTGTGATATGTTAAGATTATATTCACTCATGACGGCGGATGGTCAAATTGATTAATTAAAAAGGTAAAGAATGATTAAGAGAATGATAAGGGGACAGAGAAAATCTCAGACTGAAATCCTAGCTCGTCTATAAACTTATCAAGTCAACTTCAGCAAGCCTGACAATCTGCAATATCTCTAACCCAACTCATAGAATTTTCTGTAACTGCAGATAATTAATGTGAAGTGCTTACAACATGATAGAAAAACCGTAAGTATTGCCATAAGCAGAGTAAATGGAATAGTAAATGGAAAGCTTTTGCCTTGGTTTGCTACCTGTGTACCTATAATTCTGAATTAGGGGAGGGGAGATGAGGCACACACACCCCTTTTCAGATGTAAAAGATTTCTAGTTCTTGAGAGAAAACTTCCAATTTTCTATTCTGTGCTTGTGAAAGGCTTGGGTTACTTTGTTTTTTGTTGTTTTTTTTAAAAAAAAACAGCACTTGTTGCATAAAGGAATGAAATAATAAGAAAATTTACAGTAGATGCTGAATACTGCTAATTGATGAAATTATTAGTTCCTTCTGTGCAACTCTTTGTGGAAGTTATTTTTTAAAATTACAGCTGAAGTGAAAGAGGCTTTGAATTTGATGTTTTGTGTGGAACAAAATCTCAGTGACTATTAACCATGTGGTATAGCAAATCTTACATTTAGTTAATGGAATGCTGTATTGGGAACAGATACTGTAGTTTTGTGTTGTGGAATAGTAGTTAAGAGCAGAGGTTTGGAGTGGTGTACTCTAATCTGGAGAACTGGGTTTAATTCCCCACTCCTCCACATGAGCTGTGGACTCTAATCTGGTAAATTGGGTTGGTTTCCCCACTCCTCCACATGAAGCCAGCTGGGTGACCTTGGGCTAGTCACATCTCTCTTTGAGCTCTCTTAGCCTCACCTACCTCACAGAGTGTCTGTTGTGGGGAGGGGAAGGGAAGGTGATTGTGATCTAGTTTGATTCTTTCTTAAGTGGTAGAGAAAGTCGGCGTATAAAAACCAACTCTTCTTCTTGGGAGGGATGCATAAAGTATGGCTTTATTTGGGGTAGGCCTGAGGTATGGTTAATTGTTAGTTCTTGAACATATGGAACTGTTTTATACTGAAAAACACCACTGATCTACTAACAGTGTAATCCTAAACAATGTTACACCCTTCTAAGTCAATTGAAGTCAATGGACTTAGAAGGATGCAAATCTGTTTAGGATGACTTTGCTATATATTTTGACTGGCAGCAGTCTTCAGGGTATCCAGCAGAAAAAGGTCCTTCCTGATACTTGAGATGCTTTATCTGAAAATGACAGAGATTGAATCTATAACCTGCTTGCAAACATGTGCTCTGTTTTAGAGACATAGCCTCCTTATAAGTGGGTCTTACTGTACATTAACCAGCAGTTAGCTGCATTGGGTACAAGCTGTATTGGGTACTGTTTTTAGGAAATTGACTTGCAGAAGAGTGAAAGTGGGATCTACAACAGGAAAAAGCAAGTCATTCAGCTCATTCAGAAGAAAGCAACTGAAGAGCAAAATAGCTTAGTGTGCAGTTTAGGGCTCCAGTAATTTTTTTGTCCTGGTGTTCTGGTCATACATTATTTATGGGTACATTTACAGTACTCAGGGCATGGTCAGTGCTGGTCTTTACTCTGGAGAAGAATAGGCAGAGAGAGAGAGTTGTGTTGCTGCTTCCCTTCTCTGAAGCCCAGCGTGAAGTAACACAAGATGGTACCCTTCTGCTTGCACAAACAGCGTTGAGCAGAGTTTGTCTTGTCTCACATGTTGCTGGCTGTTGGTAAAAGAAAGAAGTGGTGTGGCTTCCTTTTGTTTCTTCTGCTTGTTCAAAACCACACAAAGTGAGCAACTGACCAGCCCCCAGTTCTCTACAGGCATGGAAGATCTCAGGGAAGAAGTTGCCCCTAGATGAGGATTCTATTTAAGGCTTCCTGACACCTACCAGACCCAACCCAAATGCCATATGAAAACAAATCACATGCTACACTCTGTGAGGGTCTAGAGTGATCAGGGTCCCTTGAATTTTGTCTCCCTTGGTCTCTCTCTCTCTCTTCTCAGCAAATCTGACAATTAGGTCCTCTTTTTCACAGGGAGCACAGCAAATCTTTTTCTATCATAGTTTTCTTTTATTGTGGAGAGCACAGAGAGGGGAGTTTTTGTGCTAAACATCCATGGGCGAAAACACATGGGAGGTTTTGCCTTGGATTTGCCACGTTCTAAATGCACATTTTCCCCAGCCAAATTCTCATACTGCAAAAATAAACCCCCATGCAGAGTTTTGAGAATTCAGATGGGGGAAATGTGCATCTAGAGAATGGCAAATCCAAGGCAAAACCTCCCTTGCGTTTTCGCCCCATGATACAGTTGCCAGAGGGGTTGTCTCCACTGCTGACAGGATTTGTGGATGTGTGATGTAGTAGTGACAGAGAAGTTGACTGTCATGAAGGAGGAGTCCTGCTGGAGAAGACAAAAAGGAGGAAGCTAAGAATTTGGATTAAGAACCTAGTAAAGGCTGTCTTGAGAAGTCATATTCCATACCTTTGCTTGGGCTACACCATTTGCTGGTGGTTTGCTGGTGGTGCTAAGGCAAATCTAGTATAAAAGTAATGCATATTCCCACAGTAATTGAGTTCTGAAGGACTGTAGAAGAACTCCATGTCTTCCCTAATAATAGCCCACACTTCCTATGGGAAGTTTGCCTTACTGTTGGAGAACCATGGCTGAGTAAGTGATACAAACTCGCCCACGACATGTGTCATGTAATTGCTTACAGAGCAGCAGTGCCTGTTTCACTGGAATTCCTGTAGTTAAGAAGGTGAGAACAAGATTAGTAGGGTATGTGTTCTTTTGACCTAGGCTCACCTTTCACCCCATCTGACAACACAGGAGCTCATTTTTGTTTGGTTACTATATATGTTCTTTCTCTGCCAGTGTGGTATAGTAGTTACACTACTGGGCTGGGGTCTTTGAGATATAGGTTTGAATTCTCATTCTGCCATGGGAAGCTTGCTGGGTGATTTTGGGCCAGTCCCTCACTCTCAGTCTAACCTGCTTCAGAGGGTTGTTGTGAGGATAAAATGGAGCGCAGGAGGTTGATGTAAGTCGCTTTGGGTCCCCACTGAGTTGAATGGTGTGGTATAAATGAAGCAAGTAAATAAACTTCCCTTCCTTCTTTCCCCTTTCCTGGCCTTTCCCCCCTCTCCATTTTCTCTTTCTTTTATAAAAGAAGTTAAATGTCAGTGGTATTACTAAATAGAGAGATCCATCTGAAGTTGAAGCACTACCCAGTTTACCAGTTGAAGACCAATGGCCTAAGCCATCCTTAAAGGTAAAGGTAGTCTCCAGACCCATGAGGTGACATCACATCCCGATGTTTACGAGGCAGACTTTGTTTATGGGGTGGTTTGACAGTGCCTTCTCCAGTCATCTTCCCTTTACCCCCAGCAAGCTGGGTACTCATTTTACCGACCTCGGAAGGATGGAAGGCTGAGTCAACCTTGAGCCGGCTACCTGAAACCAACTTCCGTTGGGATCGAACTCAGGTCATGAGCAGAGCTTGGACTGCAGTATTGCAGCTTACCACTCTGCTCCACGGGGCTCCTAAAGTAAGCCATCCTTACTGAACAGTTAAAATACCTGGAAACAGGTTACTGTTTCTTCTCCTTTTAAGCAATTCATGAACCCTTTCCTGAAGGTTGAACACTAGCATTTTCCTCCTTTGCAAGATCTTTCATGAAAGATCTTAAATCTGCCTTTGTTTAACAGATCCTATTTATAATCCAATAGTTCTCAATATATCCTAATAAAACTATTATGCAAACCCCAAGATCATGTAGCTAATTAATTCTCTCTCTTACACACTTGTGCTCGCTCGCTCTCTCCCCCCCCTCTCTCTCTCTCACACACACACACACATACACACTCTCTCTCTTGTCCTCATTGGTATTCATAAGGTTTATATCCTGTAATTGCTGAATATTGGAAAAACAAGGGAATTACCTTTTTGTTCCCCAGAGGCAGACTCTATGCTTCATCGCTGATCTATGGTACTTATGACATTTTGAGCAGAGTGTATTCAGAGCTGTCATACAACTTGACACTAAAGAATTTAAAGATTATAACCTCATGGGCCTACAAAGAACAACTGAGAATAAAAATTGGCTGCTGTCTCTGCTTTTGTTCCTTTTATTTGTACTATTTTATTTATTTGGCTTCCTTCTTCAGTGTTCTTTGATGTGATTTGTTTGGTGCTCTTTATCATTAACAGATATCTCTGAGTAGGCATATTTGTTTTTCTTCCTTTCCCTTTCTTTGCTTATTAAAATGCGGATGGTATTTAGAAAAGCCATAAGGAAAAACAGCAAGCTCTGTATGTGCCACAGGTCTATTGATTATCCATACATGATTATCCTGGTGTTTCCCAAACTTGGTGATGGCTGAATTAAAACAGGAGGCACCTTTTTTTGGTTCTTATGTCTGTAAAGGATATTTTTCTGTCTTGGAAAAATCCACCCCTGTGGTCCTGCATGAGTGACCTGTTTGGCTGTGTTTCTGCATTGGAAGGATGCCAGTACAAAGCAGTGTGGCCCATGTGGAGATGCAAAAGGGAGCCCTCTTCTTGGGTGGTACTTCACATTTTCTGGAACATTTAGTTATCTGTTTGTCGTATCACATTAATGTGTCTGGGTACAAAGGTTATCTGGATAAAAGCCAGTTACACAGGCCTCTGTATTCCCTTTTCAGCTTCTGAATGTATTTTGGAGTTATATACCAGCAGTAAAACATCTTGGACCAATTTTCTCTCAACAATTGGCTGGCTGAAACATTTAGTTCTTTTGACCATATTGTCTCCCATTGCTGCATCAGTATCCATACACGGCTTGACCTGTTGAGTTTCTGTATTATATTTAAGTAACAATTTGTAAAATATTTATGTTGCACTATCACATTTTCAAAATCAGGTCTCTTATTCTTTCAGCTGAAGATTGACAGTCTTTCTTTAGTCTTGAGACTAATTGAGAATAAAGGAGCTATTGCAAGTTTTTACCCTCTTCCTTAATCGTTTGCCACTTCTTGACTTCTTGAGTGTTGATCATATCTTGATATGCTAAATAGCCATTGTATTTCGTTACAGATTTGTCATAATATTCTTCTATCAGAGACATTAGTGGTGAAGGTGTCAGGCTTAGTCTTCTTCAGTTGAGCTCCCATATTCTAAATAGACCCCTTCTAATTACATGATCTGTGTTTTGTCGCGTTTTTGTCTCTATTGCTTTTTTAATCCATAAGTAATAGTGAGGTCCTTCATTCAAATTTGATAAATTAGAGAAATTATTACCCTTATTTCAGGATTTTTAATTCAGTCCGATATCCAAACTAGACCCTCTGCTTGATATAATTTTATATTAGGTAGTGCTGGTCCTCCTCTTTTCTTCTCCTCTTGTAGTACTTTAAATCTAATTCTTGGTTTCGTGCCATTGCAGACAAATTTGTTTATCTTTTGTTGCCAACTTTTCAATTTCCCCCCCGGGATCTTCCTGATCATTATATCACACTTAACCTCAAGCAGAACAGCCAAAGGTGGAACTACAGGCATATCTTGCTTTATTGCGCTTTGCAGACGTTGCATTTTTGAGCAAGTCTATCGGCACCATTTTTCCAACCACATGTGCTCATTTTGTGTCTCTTTGTCACATTTTTTGGTAATTCTCAGTGTTGCAAACGTTTTCATTATTATTACAGTACATTGGAAGTTTTTTAGACATAACACTATTGCACACTTAGTAGATTACAGTATAGTGTAAACAAAACTTTTATATGCACTAAGAAACAAAATATATATTGTGTGACTTGCTTTATTGCAATATTTGCTTCATTGTGGTGGTCTGGAACCAAACCCGCCATATCTCTGAGATATGCTTGTAATGATGGCACAATGCAGCGACTCGCTGCTTCTGTGCTCCTCTATTGCTTGTATTCTGGCTCCAGAGGCTAAAGGCATAACCATACATAGATACTAGTTACAGGGAAGGAAGGGAAATGAGATGCCTACTTACTGCACTGCACAGTAGAAAGGCATCATTTTGTAAGTTTCGGACTTCATTTGTAGCACACTTGGCTATCACTATCTTGAATGTTTTCATCCAGAATATTTGTGCAAGATCAGGAGGTGGGACATAGCAAACAGGCATATGGAATCAGAATCCAGAGGGAAGAGTGTGTCTGCATGCATTAGTGTGTTTCTAGACTGGAACGGCTGGATTCATACTGTCCTTGTGATGCGTGCTGCTCTTCATTTGCAATTACACTAAAACTTTCTGGTGCTGCATATTGGAGATAGGGTGGCTCTTCAAAGTTGAAACGTCTTTGAGTAATACATGGTTCCTGGGCATGGTTTAAAGCAGTGGTTCCCAAACTTTTTTGGGCCACCACCCACTTGGTTCCATAAAATCATCCCCAGTGCCCCCTATACTACCCTATAAAAAGCATAATTCAAAATAGTGGTTTGCATGACTCACTAAGGAAGATAATAACAATAACATTAAAAACAGTAACAATTAATTGTACATATATTTAAAATCAAATTAAAACTTTTTAGTTTTAATTTATTCAACAAAATTGATTACCTTGATCCAGTTATCCCAGCTTTTCAAAGTCTGAAAAAAATTCTGATAGTTTCCACGATAGATCAGGGTATGGCCAGCATGGTGCCATACCTTGATCTATTGTAAATAAGTGAACACAGTTGAAGGGGCCCACCTCCAGTGCCCCACTGCCACCCCCTTGTCTCTTAGTGCCACCTAGGTAATCCCACTGCCCCCCAGGGAGCAGAACTACCCACTTTGGGAACCACTGGTTTAAAGGCACATGATGTAGAAAGCATCCTTGTTGAAGCTAAGAAGAAGAATTGTTTTTTATATGCTGACTTTCTCTACCACTTAAGGAAGAATCAAACTGGCTTACAATCACCTTACCTTCCCCTCCATATAACAGACACCCTGCGAGGTAGGTGGGACTGAGAGAGCTCTAAGAGAGCTGTGACTAGCCCAAGGTCACCCAGCTGGTTTCATGTGGAGGAGTGGGGAAACCAACCCAGTTCACCAGATTAAAGTGCACTGCTCATGTAGAGGAGTGGGGAATCAAACCCTGTTCTCCAGATTAGAGTCCACTGCTTTTAACTACTAGCCCATGCTGGCCTGGGTCTGGTTAGCACTGCGGTTATATCCTGAAATTCCGGGACTCTTAAGCATGAGTGTTGGGCAGCAGCACAGGTTTAAACAGACAGAGTTTAATAGTATCAGTGGTTCTCTACCTAGAGTTACAGCAATAATTGAATTAACTTTCTTCTAGAATTTCCTTTAGTCCTTCAGCTTTGCTGAAAGACCTGGAGGAATTTGAAATAGTGGCCTGGTTCAAGGGTTGGAGTTATCATAAACATCACACTTGGATGGACAAAGTACTTTAGGACCCTATGTATAGCACTGTAGCTGTAAGAAAGAAAAGTTGGATATAAATGCAAGGAGTAACAACTCCCCCATTTCAGTTGCCTCTGCATGTGAAATCTGTGTTGTGTCGTTCTAGGGAGAGGAGCCTGTTGCTGACTCTGCAACAGTGATTGCAGTGAAAAGATGACACAAAAAGCCAACATACTACATTTTGCAGTATTACAGCAGCCTTGCTGTTTGCTGTGTGGCATTAGGTAGGTCTGGTTATCAGTCTTTAAAAAAAATGGCCCTTCTAGGAAGCTGTGCTAGTTGGCAAAACATAACATCACTAACTTTGTTGATCCTTTGTTACCTTTGTTGCTGATTAAACTAAGAGTGGCAGTGACTTCAGTTCCAACTTGTCTTGTGATTGAAATCTGTAGACCATTGACTTTTCACCCACTGATGCATGGCCACCTAGGCCTGCTTTGGGGTTGAATAAACACTCATAACCTCTTTAGGGACAGGACCTTTAATCTCCTGGCTGTTTGGAAATGAGGTGGATAGGGCTTCAAGGACTTTGCTGAGGGAAAAGAAAGGGAGTGTGTATCGACTTCATTGATTGCAGCTCTCTTGAAATATTATGTACTTTAAAAAATGAAAGTGAAATATATAGGCAAGGTTCTCCTTATCTAACACTGGAACATTTAAAATACCTTATGTGGGGTTTGGGGGATGGGAGTGATTTGGAAAAGTTTAGACATCCACAGTTGCACAGTACACAATATCAGTTATTTGCAAAAACAAACAAACCCCATTTTAAAAACTAAACAATGTGGGGGAAATGTGAGCTTGTTTTCCTACTTCCTTTGGATGGCATTTATACTTGGGGTAGTTAGAGTTTATTTTTATTTTACATTTGAGGTGAGCTGGATTTTCTGAAACCATTCTGAATTCATAATACTTTTTCATGAAGGAAGACTCTAGCTGCTGCCTCCAAGTACAGCAATTGGGGAACAAAATATGTGTTCTCTGCCTTATGATCCCATTACCCTTGATTCAATCTGAGAAAGCATCTTGCATGATCAAAAGACACTTAGCAGCAGAGAAAGGGAAGAGGTGAAATCTTTCCTGAAGTAAAATCAAGAATACTTAGAGGAACATTATGAATTGCACAACGAGCATGGTTTACACAAGTCTAATTGTATGCCTGTTTTGTTAATCTGAACTGGAAGGAAGTGAATGGACAACCATTCCAGGAACTGTCCTAAAGGAAATTGCCCATTCACCAGGATTTTCCTTACTTGCCAGATCAGCCTTTTATGTTGAGGGTGTTCCATTGGCAGGCTGGATTGGGTCTGGTGGGTTTTAATTTAGGCACGATAAAGAGTTTATTGCAGCATTTTCCATTTTTAGTGAAACCATGGCTTAGATTCATCTGAAATTTCCGCAGACAGAAGGAATTGATGTTTGTGGAGTGTGACTTTCCCTCCTCTGTCCTGGTATAGCCTCAAATGCCCCCCAAATGTTGCTTCTGGGAATTAAGGGACCTCAGAAGGCCTGCCATGGGAAGGGTGAATTGGTGGGGGGAAAGAAAACAAAGTTTTCCATGGGATCCAGTCCCATAAACAGAATCTGAATTTCAGTGTTTTGCAATGTATGTAGTACCCTGACTATGCATGTGTGTATCTCATAACTTTGAAGCCCTTACTACTAAATGATGCCAGATTTAGAGCAGATTTATGTGGCAAGAAGCCAGTTGGTTGAGGAAAGGATTCTGATCATAGGATTCTGATCACCGCATTCCATCCAGCTGTAGTACACCCAGTCGGAGTCTCTGATGCTAAACCAGAGAGCACATGAAGCTGCCTTTATACTGCATGAGAACATTGGTCCATCAAGGTCAGTATTGTCTACTCAGACTGGCAGTGGCTCTCCAAGGTCTTAGGCAGAGGTCTTTAACACATCACCTACCACCTGACTCTTTCAGCTGGAAATGTTGGGGATCGAGCCCTGGAACCTTTGCATGCTCTAACACTGAGCCACAACCCCTTAGAAGGTGAATGTCTGCTTACCAAGAGACCATTTTTATCAAGAGCAGAGCAGTTGCACTCTGCTCTGTCCCGTGATTTAGTTTTTTGATGGCTAGTAGTCATTGTGAAAGTTGATTCTTGTCGTTGTTTTTTCTATATTGCTTTGGGTCTACGTTTTGTGGAGAGAGGGGGGGTTTAAAAGGCCTGAGTAAATACTTTGGTGGGCCATTGATCGAATCACTCTCCAATGCCCTCTGTGCCAGCTTGCTCCTTGGTTTGCTAAGGAGCTTAGAGAGTCAAAGAGGTTGTTCGAATGGCTAGAGTGAATCTGGTGATGTACTGGTGACAAGGCTACGAGAACACACTATAGAGCCCAGCTGAAGGCCTATGAAGTGGCAGTGAAGGCAGCAAAGAAATCTTACTTTTCTGCATCCGTTGCGTCTGATAGTTCACATCCAGCACAATTATTTAGGTTAATTTGCTAACTGATCTCTTTAAAGATGGAGTCCCAAAATGATAGTGATTTGTTATTTAGCTGTGATGTATTTATGAACTTTTTTGCAGATAAACTCTCAAAGCTCCAACAGGACCTGGCTGTTAGTTTTAATGCAAATAGCGTGATGGAGACTCCAAGGGCTCCATCTGGTCCGTTTTTAGACTACTTCTATCCACTCTCTTTATTGGATGTTGACAGGGACCTGAGTGCTGTAAAGCCAACAACCTACTCCTTGGATCCCTGTCCCTCCTGGCTGGTTAAATCCTGTCGGAATGTAGTAGGAGGCTCCCTGAGGCAGATTATCAATTCTCGCTCTCTCAGGACTGCTTCCCTAGTTCCTTGAAGGAGAATGTAGTTAGACTCTATTGAAAAAGCCTTCCGTTGATGAAAAGGATGTAGCCAAGTACCACCCTGTATAAAATTTGCCATTCTTGGGAAAGGTAATTGAGCGAGCAGTGGCTGAGGAACGCCATGTTTTCCTGGATGAGACCTCTGCATTTGACTCTTTCCACTATAGCTCAAGGCCTGGCTTTTGGACTGAGACAGCGCTTACTTCTCTGGTGGACAACCTCTGGCTTCAATTGGATCGAGACGGTTACATGTTACTGATTTTATTAGATCTGTGGGAACCAATGACACAGCCGTGAACACCATCGAAAACATTAAGGGTGACTATGAAGTTCTTGGGAGGAAGCTGAAGGGAATGGGGGCACAGGTGGTGTTCTCTTCAATCCTTCCTATCAGAGGAAGGGGAATATGATGGGAACATAAAATAATGGTGGTGAACCTCTAGCTGCATTGGTGGTGCCGACAGGTGCGATGGAATTCACCTTTCAAGGTTGGGGAATAATGTTTTTGGAAAAAACTTGGAGAGATTCATCAAGAGGGATTTAAACTAATACTGCAATGGGAAGGCGACGACCAACGTAGGGATTTAAATGAAGGAGAGCAAACAGCAGAGGCCCACCTGGGAGAGTCGGGTCTAAAGGAGATGAAGGTGCAGGGCTTCAGGTGCCTTGGGCAATAAAAAGGAAGAGCTTGAGCTTCTAATGCAGTCAGAAGAATATGATTAGTTGGCATTACAGAAACTGGGTGGGACGATTCCCATGACTGGAATGTAGTAGTGGATGGATATGAGTTGTTCAGGAAGAACCAAAAAAGAGATGGCAGTGTATGTGAGGAGATGGATTGCTTTTCAAATACTGGAGGAGGAGGGTGACAGCCCAGTGGGAAGTTTCTGGGTGAGGATAAGGGAAGGAAGGACAAAGTGTTGTCGTTGAAGTCTGCTATAGACCTCCTGACCAGGGTGAGGAGGTGGATGCTGCCCTCCTTGAACAGATTGGCACGGAACGGGGATCTGCATTGAGGTGGTTTTCCTCATTCCTCCAGAGATGCTCTCAGAGGGTTGCCATCAGGGACAAAATATGAGGACTAGATTGCAGTGTTCCACAGGGTTTGATCTTGTCCCTATATATATATGTATATATATGTGTGTGTGTGTGTGTGTATATATATATATATACATATATGCATGAATATATGCGCCCTCTAGCAGAGCTTGTCAGGAGGTTTGGGGTTGGGTGTCATCAATATGCTAATGATACCCAACTCTTCCCCCTCTGGAGAAGCAACCAAAGATAGCACTCTCGGCCTTGAGCCAGTGCCTGGATGCCATGATCAGATGATTGACAGAGATCTGGTTGAAGCTGAAGCCATCAAAGATGGAAGTCACGTGGCTGGGAAGGGCTGGGTTGATGTATGGGTTACAGCTGCTGGTTTTTGACAGGGTCCAATTTGCTTAACTGGACAAACAGGTCTCCACAGCAACGAGGTCTATGTTCTTCTATCTTCACCAGGCCCATCAGCTAGCCCCCTATCGGTCTCAGTTGGATCTGGCTACAGTGATTCATGCCACAGTCACCTCCAGATTGGACTATTGCAATTCACTCTATGCAAAGCTGCCCTTGAAGATGCTCCGGAAGCTTTAGCTTACGTAGAATGCAGCTGCTAGTCTTTTGACTGGCGCATCTCGGTCTATGCACATACAGTCAATACAGAGGCAACTGCACTGGATGCCAATTGCTTTCAGGATCAAATTCAAGATGTTGTTTTTAAGCTTTAAAGTGCTAAATGGTCGGGGGCCCTCATACCTGAAGGATTGCATTTTATGATGTGATCCCCCACGTTGCCTGTGATCTTCATCACACAATGTTTTGGTGGTGCCTGGCCTTCGAGTGGCTTGCCTCTCCTCTACCAGGGCAAGGACCTTTTTTGTGGTGGCCCCTTCCTAGTGGAATGCTTTATCAGGACATGTGTGCCATGCAGGTCCTTGTTATCTTCTGCAGGGCTTGCAAGACAGAGCTCTTCCAACAGGCTTTTAGTTGTTATGTATGCCCTGCAATTCTTGCATTGTTTCCACTGGATCATTTTATTGTTGGGTTGTTAAATGCAACCATGTTCATTAGGAGATTTATATAATTGGATTTGAATTGTGTAGTATATTTATTATTATGGCTTTTAAGACTGTTTATTGAACTGTATTTTATTTTGATGTAAGCCACTTCCAGCCTCACGTGTTGAGGGAGTTGTGTATAAATTTGTTAGATAAATAAATAAATGGCTCATACAGATTAGCCAAGGCATGCATGACTGGTTAAGGCCAATTCTCCCTAGCCATACATATCAATGTTTTGGTTAAAAACTGTTTCCTAATCCCAAATATGTTGATCCGTCAAAGTCTGTTAAATAAGTCCATCCATTAAATAATCCAAAGAAAAGAAAATTACTTAGCTGTGTCTATGCAGTATTCTGTTCATATTCACAGATCACATAACAAATCAGTGAAGAAGAGTTGACATATCTATAGCCTATTAATACAAAATGCCTTTTGATCAGGTATATAATTGTATGAGCAATTAGATCAATACTTACCGTAGATTCGTAGAGGGATTTATGAATGCCGAAAATGTCTTAGTACTTTATACTAGCTCCCGTGAATTCTTTTAATATTTGGTTTTAAATGAAATTTTGTCCTGCCCTTCTGACAGTTCTTGTTGTTAGAACATCTTCTTGCCAATTTACATGTTTAGAATAATGCATTGTATAACCCTGCCGCTTCATATTGTAGTGGTTGATTGTATATTTGGTTGCTTCCTGAAATAAAAGGCTCCCAAATGTTAGGCTCCCTGGGACACAGTTCTCACGGCTCTTCTGATGAGCAAGTTGTCTATGTTTGGGAAGTCTTTTTATTATTAAAAGAGCTTTCAGGTATGTATTTCCCCACCCATACCATGAAGTGGTATATCTGCAGCCTGGGCTGTGTAGATTCTCTTAATGTACTGATCAGTCCTGGTTAGACTTAGTCTCCAGCAAATATAGAATTCCCAGCAAATATAGAATTCCCAGCAAATATAGAATTGCCTCCATTGTGGACCTCACTTGTTGCTTCTCTTTTACAAAAGGCCCACTCTACTTCTGATACATCTGCAAGCATTGGAAACCTTTGTTTTGCCTATTCCAGTTTAATAGTGAATCTTGAGCAGTTAAACCTTTAGAAAACCATTGATTTTATTGGGCTCTATTTAGAGTTGCACTTTAGATCACAATGATTTGGGGAGATTGTAACTGAGGACACTTTGTTTTTGTCATATTGTGTTCATATATATTCATCTGTTTAATCGGACTGGGTTAGGCCAGACAGAAAGGTGTCCTAAAGATGAATGGTTTCCTATTAAGCTGATTAGAATTCTGAAGTGAAAGCAACTTGAGTATAATATTAGGATTCATTGAAAACTTTAATGAGATTAACTGAACATAAATATTTAGTGGGTAATGCATTTGTTACAGTATTAGTTATCCTTTTGTGGTATATGGGAGATTAATTACAATATATTGAAACACCTTTATTTTAGTGGAGGCACTAAATTGCATTTTTGACTCCATGATGTGGAGCTCATCTGTGGAGCAGGCCATTCATGCTTTATTTAGCAAAATGTGTTCTTTTAACCTTACTTGATTTCCACCCCCTAACTTTAAATTTGCTGTTCTATAAATTAGGTACACCTTCTGAAACCAATTATTTATAATGTGAATGGTGGCCTAGCCAGGTATTCTCAGTTTTGTTTCAAACCATAAAGCCTGTCTTTTGATCTGAGCCTCAGAAGTTTTGACTTTGTTTTAAGTTTCTTGAATATTCAACTTCAGAACAAGAACATCTGTGATGATGCAGCAGTTCTGCCACTGGAACCCCAGTCAGGTAATTTTTGACCTAAAAACTGGTCATCTGGATTGGGGTTATGATGGTGGGAAAATGGAGCAGTAACTCTTTCCCCTGCATTGTTTCCCTGATCAGAAATGGCCTCCAGGTTGCTTTAACCTTAGGATGGAAAAACGATGGAAAAACAATGTACATATCTTTCATATCAGGGCTTAAGGTAAACCTTGCAGTTGCTGTTGTGTATATTGTTTGGGAAGGTAGGATCCTGATGTTGGAGCGGTAGAGTAATTTCCCATGACTTTCTGCATCATTTTTTTTGTATTTTTGTGTGGTAGTTGTGACTCTTCTACATTCTATGCGACCAACTGCATTTCCAGATACTTGCTTACTACCTTCTTTCCCTCTTGAGTAAAAAAAAACAAAAAAAAAACCCTCTCTTTTTTGAAAGATGCTGAATTTTGATGGCCACAGTTAAGGCATGAACTTCCTTTTCTATGTATGTATACATGATATATATTTATATATACATAGCTTTAAAAGTACTTTAAAAGTATAACTATATGTTTTAAGTCCTCAGGGTGAGGAGAGCTGGAGAGGTAAATGAATGCAGCAGTGTTGAATATTGTGAGGATTGTGGGTTATTCTTTTAAAATAAACTAGTTTTCTCGTGTACGTAGCCTTCCATTCTTGGAGTGGTATGCTTCCTTACATTGCTTGAACTGGAGAAGTGCAGTGTTTAATAAAAGCTGAGAAGTGGAGTCACAGACAGGCCCCTCAGGCAAAAAGTAAATCTGCTGTTCTGCCTACTTCTGTCACCTCTTGCTTGGGGAGAGTTTCAGCAGAGCTTCCTCTACAAATGATTGTATCATTTTGTGCAGGATGCTTGAGAGAGGAGGAGACTGTATAGCCCTGTGCAAAGTGAGGGTCTAGCTATCAGTTCCTATGCAGTACACCTTTTTTTTCCTCTCCTGGATGTCGCAGAAGATTGGGGTGAGATGGCAGTCCTTTCATAATGCACAGGGTATGAGATTGTGGTGCAGCGTTATCTCTTCTCAGGACATTGGGCCAAGTGAGAAGATCACCTCCTGTGAGAGGGGGAAAGAATTAGTTGCACTCTCGGTCTCCTACTCCCCCCGCCTTTGCTGGAGAAGAGTATATACCAATATATTGCTGTATAATATTTGCAAAATAGATGTATTCAGATTCAACTAGAAGTGTTCCTAACCGGTACGACTTTGATATACCATGTCTGTATATATCCTGCATGTTGAGTTATCTGATCTTGACGAAGCAAAACAATCATACACTTAGATCTTAATGACACTGTTTCAAATAATTATTTGATCGCAAGATTATTTTCAAGCTCAAATAGAACAGATGTCTAGGGAAAGTCATTGGATACTTCTCACTGTGAATCAAAACTCTTTAAGATACTTAGTGTAATTGTTCTAATCTGCTCATTAGTTATGAAGAAATGTGTTCCATTTACTGGGAAACCGATGTACTTTATCCTTTGCAACTAGCAGTGTTCAGTGTATAGAAGGTGAAAAGAAGTTTATAGAAGGTGCTGTTTTACTGATTTTTGTGTTATTTTATTAGTTGCATCTTAATGAGGATTGTAAACCATGTTGAGAACCATTTGGTTTTGTGTGGGGAAAATGTGTCAGATAAAACTTCATCTGTGCATTTCAGCAGAGTTTAAACCTGATTAACAGTGCCATCCTAAGTAGGTCTACTTAGTGGTGGGTTTCCCCATGAAAGTGTTTTTATGATTGCTCTAACTGTTTTTGGACTAGGGCCTGTAATCTGGATTTTCTATTCTATTTGGGACAGCCACCCAAATCTTAATCCCATTCAGTCGAACTTGCATTTATAATTTATTTTTCAACTTTAAGTATTACAAGTAAACAGAAATTTGACTGATCTTTCTACTGAAGGTATATTTTATCAACTTTTAATTTAATACATGAATGTATTCTGGCTGCTTTTAAATAGGGACGGTTGTATGCAGTCTGAATCACATCCTGTAAGTTCTGAACAGCTACAATTTCTGTAGAAACCAGTTAGCAAATCTAAAGCCTATGGAAGATGTGTTGATGATGGCATGTGAAGTAATAAACCAGTAACAGTAGATCCAACTATTGCATGAATGTGTGCTCCAGGGCAGGGTGATTCTCTTTGAAAAATGAAATCCCTAATTGTACAAGAATGTCATTTTTCTTCTTTCCATCAGTGGCATCCAACGTTTCCACAAATGGAGCAAGTTCTTGGGAATACTTATTAATCAGCTTCCCCTTCCCTCATACGTCCCCTGCACCCCTTGAAAAATAACTGCTGGAGGTCAGGGGGCCCTCCTGAACAGTGTGCCATGTGACATGGACTGCTTTTGGGAGAAGATTTCACAGAAATAAACCCTTCTCACTGTGCATGCACAAGATGGAGATCTTTTTGCTTCTGTAAACTCTTGTCTACTCATGGAAGAACTGGATCCAATCCCATGTTCTCTGGGGGTTTTTTGCTTAAGAAATAATGTGATTAATGGGAATAATTCTATGATATGCTCACAGTGCAGTCATTTGTAAATCAAATTTGTCTTGTTCACAGTGCACCTCCATACAAGGGCCTTGATGGCTTGTTCACAATTCAGAACGAGCTGCACTTTGAGTAGTCTTGCATCTGCATGGTTGCAATAAGGTGGCTGCCCAGGTGGTTACAGTTGACATGTATTGATAATTTACTTGGATGACATATGCTCCCAGATATTCATAGGTCACATTGTGGTGAGAAGGCAGGAGCCACACCCAGTGACTTCAGGTAACCTGCCAACAGTAGCCACAGGAACGCAGCTGCTGCCACAGGTGACAGTGCAAACAATTCTGAAACTGCATTGGCTGGTTTTCGGGAAAAGTTGAACATCCGTGCACCTATAGCTGTGCTGGCCCAGCATGCCCTTGTAGTGGGAGGCCAAAGGGAGTAGGAGTAGCAAACTTATTTGTCGGCCTTGGGAGGAGGCAGAGCTCTTCCTTGACTGGAGGTAGCAAGAAGAGAGTGGGGCCCACCCAGTGAGGAGGGTGGAGCTGCTAGGATGAGCTTTACTAAGGCAAAGCTTGGGGTGGGAATGGGAGCTAAGGTGCTGTGACCTCTGTCCTGACTCAAGTCATGGTGGCCTGGGAAGGGAGTGGTGTAGTTTCTGAGAGTAATGTAAAAAGAGGAAATGCTGAAGTAAAAGTGATTACCCAAACAAGCCTGACTATGTGTTTGCTTAAAGGGCTCAGGGGAATTGTACCCATGGGCAAGTGATGATGGCCTGCACCTCCCTGCTGTCATACACATTATTTAAAGCCAACTGTATTAGAGTAGATGGGCTACGTTTGCCTATACGCAAGGGGCATTCATCAGTTGTTGGTGGTCATCACATTGGCACATGTTTAGAGGATGCAGGTGGCAATACCAGAATGTGTAAATGTCTTGTGATCAAATACACTGAATATAGGTAGGCAGTGTAAACAAGGCTGGACTTTTAGTAAGACAAGCTATGCAGCTTCTCCCCTCCCCGCACTCCCCAGCAGGATCAAAATACCTTTTTAGTTCATTATTGTCAAAGATGATGGAAAAGGGATGTGGCAATAAAGAAAGTGTTGTGAGAACACATTCACGAAAAGCTTTAATGGTCCATTTTCAAATGCTCTTGCAGGTGGGGGGGAGCTTTTTTTTGTGCCAGTTACATTCAGGAGCAGACTGGCCCTTTAACTTACAGGAAAGGTTCCTGGTGATCTGCTACTATGAAAGGCCACTGGCAGCCAGGAGCAAGCAGAGTCAAGTCCCTCTACCTAGACCAGGGGTGGGGAACGTCAGGCCTGGGGGCCATTTAAGGCCCGCAGAATAATTTGGTGTGGACCTTAGTGGGTCCTGGCAGATCTCTAGCTCAGAAGGATCTAAGACTGGTGATCTGCCCCCTCCCACTGACAGGAATAGCCTCTATTCAAGGCAGATGTTAGTTTGTTTTGCTGAGAAAAGGAACCTTTCCCCCCCCCCCTTGCAGAAGAGTCATTAGCTATGGAGCTGCTAGGGCTGCCCAAGAAACTGTGTTAACCCTTTCCCACCCGGGCCATGGAGAAACGTATTCCCTCTGTACTACAAGAGGGCTGGTGGCGGAAGTGGCAACCATGGATGGGTTCAAGGAGGCAGGGCCAGAATGTGTGTGTGTGTGGGGGAGTTCTTAGCCAGTGTGTCCTCATTTCATCCCTGCAGGCAGAGGTAGCAGGAGTCGGCTGTAGAATCCGGCCCCGACCATGTGGAGCAGGAGCAACTCCGGCGTGGGGCTGGACGGCTACGCCCGGCTGGTGCAACAGACCATCTTGTGCCACCAGGTGGGCGAGTGCACCACTGGTTGGATGCCTGCCTGCTTGCCCGTGCGGGGGGGGTCATCTGGGGCAGCTGCCTGCTTGGAACTTGGTCAGCTAATTTTTAAGTTGATAATTTTGTATGGCCTGCAAATGATGTTATAAATATCCAAATGACCCTTGGCGGAAAAAAGGTCCCCCACTCCTGACCTAGACCACCGCCACAGGGACCACTTAGTTCAGTTCTTCAGCAGCAGCAATGATCAGTGGCAGCTGACCAGCTGCTGCCTCCTGCAATGCCACAGGAGGAGGCCAACACACATTTTTGGTGCCTCTGTCCAGGTCTCAGCTGAGCAGCCTCTGCAGCGGTGAGTTTCAGGGGCTGCTCAGTTTGGCTTACTCCTGGGTCATTATAAATTCCCAGTCCACCCCTGATTATAATGGGGACACAGAGGTGACAAAGCATCCCTGGTAATGTATCAAAGTTTGCGTATCTGAAGCACCTTTTCTTTTTTCCAGGACTGGCATATTTAACTTTCTTCCTGTACGACCTTTCAATGGAAAACTGAATTTTTGGTTCATAGTTCTGAAGTAATGAAATCCATTTTTGTGAGCTTTTGTATTGTACAAGTTGTTTCTAGTGAACCTAAATTCACATTCCTGCTTTAGTATCTGCAGTTATTTACTTTAGGGCTAAGTTCACACTCTTTAATTCCTTCAAATGATTGGGATTTATGACTACATGGAGAGATGTGGATATGAACCAAGATATACATGTTATGAGCTAGTGGCCACAATGATGGAAATAGCTATGGTTTACACAGCTACAACCCAGTCCTTTTCTCCTTGTGGCTGTCTGTCCTGCCTGCAGGAATGCTGCTTCTTGCTACAGCTCCTAGCATGGCATTCCATGATGTTCTTGAGGTCCTTGATTTTCAAGCTACCACAAAGCTGCGTTCCAAACACTGATAATCTCAATCAACCCATCTGACTTCTGAGATTTCAAACATGCTTTCGAACCCATAAGGAATAGAAAGTTGTGGGTTTTTAAATAATAGCTGGTAGCCAGTACCAAATATTGGTGTTTTCCACACAGGGACAGGTTTGTATTGTTCTTTGTTGCTTCTGCAGCTGGTGACAACAGTGCAGTGATAATGGTACTTGCATGTGGCAGGTTTCCATGCATTTTCTCTGTCCCAGTCTGTCATGGCAGTCATCTTCTCTCCCAACACCACAGGGGGCCTTTCCAGGTTTTTTAAACAGCAATAGAATATTGTTATTACAATGTTATAACTATTTGTCTTTCAGAATTTGTTGTAGAGGTACAAAGGGGAAGCATACCTCCAGAATGGATAGGGGCTAGAGATTGACTTTCTAAACTGAAAGCTGGGAACTAAGAGAACTTGATACATAGAATAGTCTAATGTTATAACAATATTCAATAATGTTTTTTAAAGCCCTTGTGCTGGAGAAATTATCACTGTGGGAGACTGGGACAGGGAAAATGGCACCTATGTGGGAAGGAATCTGGAAGATTCAGACTTTCTCATCCCCGTGGATGCCACCCTGGCTTTGGTGTTATCTTTCCCAAAGCATCACAGGAAAGCATGTCTGAAAAAGATTTTATGAAAGATTGGGAAAAACCAGGAGGTGCACAGAAGTATCACAATGCTGTGGGGAAGCACCCCCACCTCCCAACAGCATCCAAGCCAGGACAAACAATCCACGTGTAGGTGACCTTTGTGGCTTTTCTGTGCTTCTGCAGGATTGTGACACATCCTTTAGTTGTAGTATGCTTTATGCCCTACTTGTGGTATATAGAAATTTCCTCTATTTTAAGTGATCTTTCCTGTTATAAAATAATTCATCCTTTAGTATTGTCTTTTTTCTTTTCTTTTTTTTAATTAACCAGACTTTTCTTTTGAAAGGCATCCAGAGCAGTCAGGACTTGGAATGTGAAAATTATGATGTATGAAACTGCTGATTTCAGAGTCAGATGCTTAGGATGACTAGTGAAGGCCATCGTCTTTTGCCAGGGAATCTTTTCAAGGTTTTTGTTTGACTTCTCAAAGTTTTAATTGGAGCTGCTTTGCATAAAACGTGTCACAGCATCAGGGTTTTGTTTTGTTTTTGTGCAAGAGCTCTTAACAACTTAATGGAATTCTTCTTGGCAGGGCTGTTGCTTCTGATGACATGCCCAAAAGCATGCAAAACATTTACAATATAGAGTGGGTCAATTTGAAGCTATAATAAACCTAAAATACAGAGGAGACAGGATTTTAGGGATGGTGTTTATAATACATAGTGGAAAGCTGGGAGAGGTTATAGCAGAGACATAATATTATGTCCCACAAGGCTGAAATGTCTTTTAAAAAAGGTATACATGGGGGAATACAAACTATTTTGCCATTTAGACGAGCAAAATGATTAACGTTTCCGTAGTGTTGCTGTGGTCCTAGAGAAGAATGTAACTTACATGATCACCTAATTTTTCTCAGGGTTTTTGATTTTCTTGAGGAGGTAAGACTTCCCATATTTTTAAAAGCAGGCAAGTTCTGAAAGAAACGGATGTCCTCATGGCTGTTTTGTGGAGTCATAGCTTCATACGATGTTGAGTTCAAACACGTTGCCGTCCTTGAAACTTTGATCTGAATGCCGCTGTACAACGCTGCCATTAGCCATGTAATGTGATTTGAAAGTGATGTGCATCGACTGCATTGCAAATATGACTTTGAATCAGTGAATAGTGACTGCCTGTGATGGAGGGAAGAAAAACAGCACAGTTTATTGGAAACCTGGTTTTTGTTTAATTTCTAGATAACGACAGTAAATTGAATATTAATTCTCAGGACCGTTTTGTAGTGTTTTACTCTTGCTTGGTACAAAATGTTCTTTATCACTCTAGCAAGGGAGGCAAAGAGAACATCAGGGTGATTGCTACTAGTGGGTATTGCCAGCTCTAGTTGTCTTATGTGTAGATGTCAACAACTGTGCGTTGTGTGTGTCTTTAATGTTCACTGCCAAGGAAACTCATATTCAGTAAGTTTGTGGGATACAAATTTAAAGGAAATAAATATTTGAAACGGCATAGGAATTGCAACACTTTGAAGCTTTTTGTGATCCTCTTTTAAGACATGGTGCATCATGGTGTGTCCCAGATATATTTAAAATTGTCATATTCAAAAAGAGAAATCCTGATGGGAAATGGGAGATCAGCACAGTTTTCCTTAGATTCATTCCTTCTTAGCCAATGTTTTACCCTGTTGATCATACGAGTTAAGTATAAGTGGGGAAAATGACGTAAAGCTGTGCTAACATAAACACAAAGAATTAATGGTGGAATATATTTGCTCAGGCCACTGTCAGTTTTATTCTTGTAGCCAGTGAGAATTTCCCATATGTAATGCCTACTTGTGCTGACCTCTAGCTTCTGGTTCCATGCACAGAACTGGTTGTGCGCAGCTGAGCTCTACAAACTCTATATTTTTAAACCTACAAATCCAAAGATATGGACATTTACTTTCCATGTCATTTGGAAGTTCTGTTTTACCTGGTAACTGCTACTTTTTGCTTGTGGGAACTTACAGCCTGAACCTGCACACTTGTACTGAGAAGCAAGTGCTCCTTGGTTCCCATATGAGTAGGCATAGGGTTGTAGTTTTAGCATTTAAATACGTGATTTTGCTTAGTATCCTTGCATTGTTACTGTATGTGGTCGAGTATAAATGTGGCCCTCTTTCTGTTTCAGCCCAAATCTGCACATGTACCGAGTTAACATGGCAAGATCATTTAGTGTCTAACAGTAAACTAATCACTTGAAAGGCTTTGCTCAATGGTCCAATATGGGTGAGGTTCTCTTCTCTCAGGAAAAGGCAATTTTCTTCAAAAGTAGTGGTAAGATTAGCAGAGGCCTGTAGTCCTACTCTTTCCACTAGCTCTTGGTCTTTTGGTGTCCTGTCTTGTTTATTGTTTTTGTCCTACTCTGTGCAATTTGCCTGGCGTCTCAGTGAGAAAGGCAGACTACAAATAACGTAAATAAAATAATAGCCTTTTGGGGGGCCTCAAACAGAAAGGAACTGAGAGCCAGCATGGTATAGTGGTTAAGAGCGGTGGTTTGGAGCGGTGGACTCTAATCTGGAGAACCAGGTTTGATTCCCCACTCCTCCACATGAAGCCAGCTGGGGGGCCTTGGGCATGTCACAACTCTTTAGAGCTCTCTCAGCCCCCGCCTACCTCCCAGGGTGTCTGTTGTGGGGAGGGGAAGGGAAGGTGATTGTAGGCCGGTTTGATTCTTCCTTAAGGGGTAGAGAAAGTCGGCATATAAAAACCAACTCTTCCTCTTCTTCTCCTCTTCTTCTTCTTTCTGTTTCTTTTTCTTCTGTTTCCTTTTTTCCTTCTTTTTCTTTTTCTTTTTCTTTTGTTTCTTTTTTTTCTTCTTGTCTCAAGATGAAAGACCAGAGAAAGGTAGGGACTTGTTGGCAACTTCATGTGTATAGAGGATGCCAAATAGAAATGTTTCTTACAATTCAGCCGTGCATGTGGGGAATGTGACCAAGCATTTTGGATTAGACTCCTCATTTTTGTTTCAGATAACCAGTTACTAGATCACATTTGCCTTTTTAGCTACTACATCACACTGCTGACTCAAGTTCAGTGTTTGGTCTACTAAGGCCACTAGATCCTTTTCGCACACACTACTGCTAAGACAAGTCCCCATCCTATAATTATGCATTTAATTTTCCCACCTAAATGCAGAACTTTACATTTATCTCTGTTTAAATGCATTTTATTCGTTTTAGCCCAATTATCCAGCCTATTGAGATCATCCTGTATCCTGGCTCTGTCTTCTACCATATTTGCTACCCCTCCCAATTAAGTATCGTCTGCAAATTTAATAAGCATCCCCTTTATTCCTTCACCCAAATCATTTATAAAGATGTTGAGCAACACATGGCCCAGGACAGATTCCTGAGGCACTCCACTAGTCACTCCTCTCCAAGTGGATGAGGAACCATTAACAAGCACTCTTTGGGTCAACCAGTTACAGATCCACCTAACAGTAATAGGATCTAAACCACATTCTTCCAATTGGTCAACAAAAATATTATGTGGAACCTTATCAAAAGCCTTACTGAAATCAAGATAAACTATGTCTACAGCATCCCCCTGATCCAGCAAGGTAGTAACTTTCTCAAGAAAGGAGATAAGATTAGTCTGACATGGCTTGTTCTTGAGAAACCCATGCTGGCTCTTAGTAATCAGATCCATCCTTTCTAAATTCTTAAGGATTGACTGCCTGATGATTTGTTCAAAGACTTTTCCAGGTATAGACGTCAAGCTGATGGGTCGGTAGTTACCTGGATCCTCCCATTTCCCCCGTTCTTGATGATGGGAACATTTGCCCATCTCCAATCTTCTGGCACCTTACCTGTTCTCCCAAGAATTCCCAAAAATGATGGACTGAGGCTCAGAAATTATATCTTCAAGTTCTTTAAGTACCCTTGGATGCAATTAATCTGGCCCTGAGGACTTTGTTTCATTTAAAGAAACTAGGTGTTTATATACTACCCCAATGCCAATCCTAGGCTGCAACTCCCTTCCCTCATCATGTGTTCTGTTTTTGCCATGCTGAACATCGTTTCCCTTGCAAGAGAGGGCTGAGGAAAAGTAGGAATTGAGCAGTTCTGCCTTCTCTTCATCTCCTGTTACAATTTCACTTTCTGGTCCCTGCAATGGGCTTATCATGTTCTTATTCTTACCCTGAACATAGGGAAAAATGGGGGTTTTTGTGTTTAGCATCTCTCGCTAGCCTGAGCTCATACTGAGCTTTAGCTTTCCTAACACTCTCCCTACAAGCACTTGTTTAGATTCATCTTCGGTTATAAGGCCCTCCTTCCACTTCTTAAATGAGTCTTTTTATTTCTCGAATCTTTAAAAAACTGTTTGTGGAGCCACCCTGGCTTCTTTAGGCTCCTCCCATTTTTCCTTCTCATACGAATAGTTTGTGATTGTGCCTTCAGTATTTCGTTTTTAAGAAACTCCCACCCCTCTTGAACTACCTCCTCCTTGAGTATTTCTGACCATGGGATTCTACCTGGCATAAGTTTAATTTTATTAAAATTTGCTTTCCTCAAGTCCAGCCTATATGCCTGACTATGTACAGCTTTTCCTCTCCCCAATAATATAAATTCCAAAATTACATGGTCACTACTACTCAGGTTGCCCACTACTTTAACCTCAATTCCAGTTCTTCCCTGTTGGTGAAAATCAAGTCCAAGATAGCAGACCCCCTTGTTTTCTCCACTTTCTGGAAAATGAAGTTGTCAGCAAGACAAGTCAGGAATTTATTGGATCTTGCATTTTTAGCAGAGTTGGACTTCTAACAGATATCCGGGTAACATGTCAACCCATGTGCATGAAATACATGATATTTTGTCCTTTAAAGTGATAGAAATATCATGTGAACATAAGGTTGCTAGAGGTCCAGTTCTGAACTAGACAGTCCAGTATTTTCCTTTTTGGTCCAGTAAATACTGGACATTTAAAAGTTCAGTATTTGCTATTTAAGTCATCCTACAACCACTGCATCAAAGCTCCATGCATACTTTCTTTCCCCTGTGGCTTGATAAAGTGGTGACACTCCTGTTCGCTTACTCTTCATCTCAGCCAGCAAGGTTTGAAAAGAACCAAATCCCCACCCCTCAGTGGGAAGGCAGGACAATCCTGGAGAGGTCCTATTGGCTTGACTGAAGAAATCTGGAAGGGGGAAGAGTTTCACAGCCAACCAATCAGCTTCCCATATTGGTTACAGCTGACTGTGGGGGAAAATGGTTTCAGGATTGGATCATCTAAAGAAAATTGAAAATGAGATTTTGGATGGTCATGGCGGAATAAAAGGCTGGACAGCAAGTCCCTTGGAGGGCAGTATGTGGACAGGTTGTTTGCCTTGCATTTTTATCTTTTGTGCAGCCTGATGACTGCAGGTGTTTTATAACTCTGAAGTCATTTAAGGATGCAAGGCTATTCACATTTACCCATAAGTAAACACCATGGAGCTCATTGGGAGGGAAAGCTTAAGATAGAGGGGCTGTTGGGTGGGAAGGATATAGGGTTGTTAGCTCCAGGATAGGAAATTCCTAGAGATTTGAGGATGAAGCCTGGGGAGGTCTGAAGAGGGGAGGGACCTCAGAGTGGTATAATGCCATAGACTCCATCCTCCAAAACAGCTATTTCCTCCATGGTAACGAGGACTGCCAACCTCCAGTTGGAGACTAGCGAGCACCTAGAATTACAACTGCTCTCTAGATGATAGAGATCAGTTCCCCTGAAGAAAATTGCTTATTTGGAGGGTGGACTCTTCAGTATTCCCTGCTAACGTTGCTTCCCTCCCCAATCCTCACCCTCCCAAGGTTCCACCCCTAGTTCTCCAGGAATTTCCCAAACTGGAGCTGGCAACCCTAAGGGGAAACTGATCTCTGGAGTTGGAAGATTTGTTGTGATTCCAGGAGATCTCCAGGCCCCACTTGGAGATTGGCAACCTAAGAAGAAGCAGGAAACGGACAGAGGCTTGGGGAGCTTTCAAGAAGAGAAAGAGGAAATAGAGGGGGAGGGAAGAACGAGATGCCTACTGCAGGCTCCCACTTGTGTTAATATAATCATGATGTTAGAAATGTTGATTTTTAAAATTTAGAAATGTGTGACTACAAAGCTGCAATAGATTTGTTAGGCTTTAAGGTGCCACAGGACTCTAGCCTAGTTCTCACATAGTAAACCTGGGTTTGGACTGTACCACTTTTAGATTCAAAATGGAACACTGTTTCATATTCAAAAAGAAATAGCAATTATAGTGAGCTAGTGGTATGTGTTGGGTAGAGTGTAGCGCTAATATCTGGGAGAACCAGGCTCAAATCCCATTCTGCTATGGAAGCTTTCAGGGTGACCTTATGCCAATTACTCTCAGCTTTACGTATATCACAGGGTTGTTGTGAGGATAAAATGGAGGAATAGAGAATGATATAACCTACTTTGGGTCCCCCGTGGGGTATAAATAAAGTAAATTAAAAAACAACAACACTTCTACATGTAGAAGACTAGATGTCAGGGAGAAGAGCTCAAGCTTAGTCTTTCCCCTGACATTTTCCTACATTTTATTACTTGTCCCCTGGAGACCATAATATGAGCAGGAACTCAGTAGTTTTGTTTTTCAGAAACTATAAAGAAAACTTGGAGAACCAGCGTGGTGTTAAGATGTTGGGCTACCTGGGAAACCCAGATTCAAATCCCCTCTGGCGCCATGGAAGCTTGCTAGGTGACCTTGGGCCAGTCATACTTTCTCAGCCCTGACCCTGGCTAGTATTTGGATGGGAGACCTCTAAGAAATACTAGGGAGGCATGACATGGAGGCAGGCAATAGCAAACCACCTCCGAACGTCATAGTGTTTCCATAAGCCCAGGCTCCTGGATTCACCCGGGAGCCTGTTTAGATGATATGGAAGGAAACCAGGCGGGGTGGAAAGGAGCAGCATGCGCGGCTTCTCTCTGCCGATGAAAGACCCTACTATCAGCTGTTTGTTGGGCCTTTCACGCGTGCCTTTGATAACGGCCGGGAAGGGCTTACAACAGCCCTACCGGCCAGCTTGGGGAGGACCGTTGCTTCAGGGAATGGACAGTAGGGAGTTTTCACTCCTGTCTGTTCACTGAGCAATTAAGAGCTGACTTTCCCCTGCCTCCTCAGTCTTCCTTTGCTGCTTGTCCTGCCCCTCCCTTCCCTTGGTTTTATGGTTCTTGTTTATTAATGTTTAGTGTTATTGTAAGCGGTGTTAGCATTGGGCAGGTACAGTTTGGAGAAAGGCGGCCTGTGTGCCCCCTTTCTCAGCAATGGGGATCCCAATAAGGGATTTTGGGGTGGCTTGGGAAAAGGGCATGCCCAGCTCGGGGGCTGTCCAGATGCCTCCTTCCAAGTGGCGGGGAACACCGAGTGGCTCATGCCCAGGTAAATCCCGTGGGCGCCATCCCTGGGCTCCTGGTGGGTGCACCCGGAGCAGGTGTGTCACATCTACCGCATTTGGGCTGGTTGATGTTCCTGTACCTGCTTCCATGCTACGCCGAGGCATCTTCAGCTTTGCCAATAAAATTGGCCATTTTATCCAAACAGAGTGTTTAAAGTTATTTTATGGTTCAATAACACCTTCCGTCTACATTTCCACATTGTCCCTGGGTCAGCAAGTCAGCTGTGAATTGACAGCAAAAAAAGAGAGAACTTGACCTACAGGCTTTGTCTGTGGAATTTTTACTTGCTGCGCAACCGTTTGAACTAGGGTTGCCAGCTCCGGGTTGGGAAATAACCTGGATTTTTGTTGAAACCATCCTATGTGAACAATGGGTCTGGAATTGTAGATATCTATCCAATAGGTCCAGCATATGAAATGTAGGACAGTTTCCCATGTGGAAGGAGAGCATGTGGCAGATTTTCTTGGCCATGGGATTGTTAAGTCCTTCAGATTCAGGGATATATAAAGTGCTTCTGTGGCATGCTGCCATAAATATTAGAGCCTACTCTATTACTGGAGATCTTCATTAAGGATTGTGTTACAAAGGGTCGTTTTTCTTACCCATAGAGCACTGCCAAGTATGACATGATTTATATATATGATGAGTCCACATGCATGTATGTTGCTGTGTGTTTTCAAGGTGTGATTGGCTGTAGCTTCCCGTATGTGAACACCATATAAATATAGCAAAATGTGTATGAAGATAATCATATTTGATGATTTATATTCTGCTCATGCTTTTTCCTTGCACAGACATTGTTTAGCCAAAGCCTAACATGTGAAGCAGGACTTGGTATAATGTATTGAGGCATTTTACAATCACATGAAATAGTACTTTTACAATGGTGATATCTTATTGACTTAAGAATAAACCAAGAGTTCAGCGGCACCTTGAAGCCTAACAAAACTTATTCCAGCATAACCTATTGTGAGTCAGAGCTTTTTTTATCTGATGCATGAATTACTGATTTAAGTGGATACGGTTATCCTGGCTTTTGGAATAATTGGTTTCCACAAGGGCTATAGCTCCAAAATTCCCTGTCTGGAAAATGGGAGTAGCAGCAACTTACCACACAGGTAATTGTGAAAAGACAGAATTAAGCACCCATTCGTACATTTAGTGCCAAGGCTACGCTAAAATACCACAGTGGTGGGATGGTACAAATTCTTACCTTCTTCTAAAGAGCTCAGGATGATATATATGGTTCTTTCCCCCTCCCTCCCTTTCTTGCTTTCTCTAGCAGTCTCTGGGGTGAACTGTTTGAGACGCTGATAGTGTGGAAATCTGCTGTGTGACTTTTCTTTCTTTTTAAAGGAGACAAAATTGCACAAAGTGGATCTGTGGCACATCAGGTATTAATGCCAAGAGCTTGATTCACAAAGAGAGGTTCTATGTGATTAAGAGGAGTTTTCAAGCTGTTCTTTTTCTGCATTACTTCAGTTCTACCTCCCAGCTGCATGTCTGAACTGAGGTGCTGTAGTCCATTAGAAATGCTATCTTTGGAAATGTGTGCATCCAATTAAAAAGAAGGTCAATATACTATTACTGGAATGGAAGGCTTTGGGGGTTACATTTGTACATAAGTCTGCCAGCTTTTTAAATGGCTGATTCTCATACTTAACAGATTGGTTACAATTGGAAATTCAGGGGTGAAGTATTTTCTGCCACAGAGATGCAGTGATCAGGGTGGTGATGGTGGAATCTTCAACGAGTACTTTTCTTCCTGACATGCTGTTGTTTGTTAAAAGCCAGAAAAACACAATGCTTCGCGTTTTTTCTTCCTGCCTTTCCCTATCCATGTACTTGCCGGTGGTATAATTTGAATAATTTTATTGCTGAGCAATGCAGCCATCCCTGAATCATAATGAAATTATAATGAGTCAGTGAGGTAGCATGAGGTTAGCTTTCTGTTTTTTTTAAAGAAGTTCTAAATCCACCGCCCCCTACCCTTTCAGAAGTCAAATCATTGAATGACCTCGGGCAAGTCACTTTTCTCTCAGCTACCCAACAGGATAAGGAGAAAGCTGCACATATTCTCTCCTCCAAGCAGGCTCAATGGATATGCGACAAATTTATTATCTTGTTTCGAAAATGTGAATGTTTGTCTAAATTACAATGTTAATTCAATATCTAGGATGGGGCTGCGGAGATTGGAGCAGGCTTTGTTGCCCAGCGACTGAAGTAACTGGAATCATTGGGACAGAAAGTAGATTTGGCTAGCACCCAAATAGTGTTACTGATTAATTTCCCCCCATAGAAGTAAATGGTGACCACGCTGGGGATAAAGTAAAATTGCCTTTGAAGATACTGATTGGATCAGCTTAGGGTTGCCAGCTCTGGCTTGGGAAATACCTGGAGATTTGGGGGTTGGAGCCTAGGGAGGGCAGGGCTTGGGGTTTATACCTCAGCAGGGTATAATACCACAGAGTCCACCCTTCAAAGCAGCCCTTTTCTCCAGGGGAATTGATTTTGGTTGTCTGGAGATAAACTTCAATAGCAGCAGATCTTCAGGTCCTACCTGGAGGCTGGCAACCCTAGATCCACTGGAAGTGTGAAAAGAAAACCTACGCCAGCCTCTTGGGCTAACTGAGGGCCAAACTAGATATTAACAGAAGGCACAGGTTTGACCCATGGCCACTGCCACCATTTTAGGGAAGAATTTGACCTTTTAAAAAACCCAGTGAGGGTCTGATCCTAATTGGACCTACAGTGCAGGGGGACCAGGCAATCTTGTTTCCCCCTGCATGTTTTCAAGTACTGAAACATTTCATTACTTGAAAAGGTGTGGGGGAGGGTAAGATTGCCTTATTCCCCCCATGCATCACACCTGATCAGGATAAGGCCCTTATGTCTTTTTAAACAGCTGCATTTTAAAAATGGCTGCAGTGGCCATGTGTTGATCCCGTGGCCGCCATAACATCTGTTTTGGCCTTGAACCAGTTTCTGGGCACTGTAAGATATAGGGAGGAAAATTCTAGGGCTCCCCAACTTTTCTGAGACTGCGCACCCTTTGAATTCTGACACAGTGTGGTGTGCACAGCCACAAAATGGCTGCTGCAGCTTACTTTCAGTCACACAGTGTAGATCTTTGTTTTGTGGTGGCAGCTGCTGCCAAAGCAATGTTTTTAAAAAACTGTACATCCAATCAAATTTCCAGGGCCTATCAGAAGCCCTGCTGGGCAAAAGTCCCATCTTGCCCCACCCATTTTCTAAAAACACTTGATGGGAGCCAGGAAAGATGTCAGCGGGCGCCATGCAGGGGCATTGGGGACCCCTGCCATAGCAATTGCAAAAGAGTTGGCACAAGTGAAACTGCCCAAAGTCTGTTTACATTTCTGTTATCGCTGGATCCAAACCACTGCTCTGATTAGGGTTGCCAGCTCTGGGTTGGGAAATACCCGGAGAGTGGGGAGTGGAGTTTGGGGAGGGAAGGGACCTCAGCAGGGTATAATGCCATAGAGACCATCTTCCAAAGCAGCCAGTTTCTCCAGGGGAACTGATCTTGGTCATCTGGATATCAATTGTAATAGTGAGAGTTCTCCAGGTGCCACCTGGAGGTTTGCAAACCTAGCTCTGATGAAATAGTGTACTGTTCATCATGAACACTGAATGGACTGGGATTCCACAAGGGTGTGTGTGTGCACTGCACATTCCCCTGAGGTCTTTGCATTATTTATATACTTTCTTCTTCACATGTGATAATGGCAAGCTTTTTGTTAGCTACATATATTATTCTACATTCAGACACCATATTAATTTTCATTATAACCGGAAATGGATTTTCATGATTCAGTTATCTAATGCCTGAAGCTTTCTCTCACTCTCTTTCTCTTTGTGGGGGGAAGATAGTTGGTCTTCCGTGCCAAACTTTATTGCAACCTTTATTTCCCGAATTTCTATTGGATTTCAGAAACTGTTACTCTTGGAGCAGCCTTAACTGTTGCAGAATTCCAGCAGGAGTAAACATGTGTTTTTCCAAGTTTTTTTTAAACCAAATGGTATTATAACCAGTAGAGTGCATATGTTACCGTATGATGTTTGAAATATATTAATTTAGAGGCTGTGGGGAGATTTCTAGTACTTGGCATTGCTCCAGATACAATCTGAAACATTGAAAAAAGTACCGTCCATATACTTTAACTTCCATAACAATGACCCATAAGGCACCTTCTATGTATTTGCCCATCTAATTTTCATCCTGCCGTTCCTTCAAGGGGAAGCATACATGGTTCTTCTTCCCTCCCATCCTTTTTATCCTTGCAGCAACCTTTTGAGGTAGGTTAGACTGCAAGAGTGTGATTGGCCTAAGGTTACCCAGTGTGGTGTAGTGGTTAAGAGCAGCAAACTCTAATCTGGAGAACCGGGTTTGATTCCCCACTCCTCTACATGAAGTCTGCTGGGTGACCTTGTGCCATTCACTGTTCCCTCAGAACTCTCTCAGCCCATGCAGAGGCAGGCAATGGCAAACCACCTCTGAATGTCTCTTGCCTTGAAAACTCTACAGCAGGGGCGGGGAACCTCTTTCCTGCCAAGGGCCATTTACACATTTATAGCATCATTCGAGGGCCATACCAGGTGTAAATCTCCCGGTGGGGGGGGGAAAGGCTAGGGTTGCCAGGTCTCCGGCCCCCACCTGGAGGTTGGCAACTTCAGGGGAGGCCACGCAGAGAAGGCCTGGAGGGCTCCCCCGGTCCTCCCCCCTCCAGGCGGGAGGGCAGCCAGTGGTGGGCCCGAGCAAACATGGTGCCAGGGAGACGCAGCCCGCGGTCGATCGGCAAGGGAGGAAGGAAGGAAAACAGAGAAAAAGGAAAAGGGAGAAAGAAATGGAAAGATGGGGATAAAGAAAAGGACGAAGGGAGACAAAGAAAGAGACAGAGAGGGAGAGAGAAAAGCCCTCCTCCCGCCCCCCACACACACACCTGCCCGCCGGCCCCACGCAACCTGGCCCCAGGCTCCATGCCCTCCCTGCCCCAGAGTCCACAAAAGGCCCCCTGAAGCTCGATCGGCTCCTGCGTGCATGCTCTGCCGCCGGGAGCCGCGGGCCTGTTTCCCCCCCATTCCTGCACGCTGCGGCTATAGCGGGCAACCTTGGGGGAAGAGTCCCTCTCCCTCCTCTCCCCGACCAACAGCCGTCAGTCGGCGAGAGGAGGTCCAAAGGGCGCCACAGCACCCCTGCAAGCCATGGCCCCAGGAACACCCTCAGGGAGGGCCGCCCTATGCTGCGCCTCCGTGGCAGGGCCCCCCGGAACTCCCGAGGGCCACAAAATATGTCCTCGGGGGCCGCATACGGCCCCCGGGCCTGAGGTTCCCCATCCCTGCTCTACAGGTTCGCCATAAGTCAGCTGCGACTTGACAGCAAAATCACATACACACACACACCCAGTGATTGTGGAGATTTGAACCTGGCCTTCCTAGATGCTAGTTCAGCCCTCTAACCATTGCATCACATTGACTTCTCACTTAGCACTGACAATTTATTTGCTGTGGAAAGAGAGGTATGTTATCTGACATGGTGATATGTAGTGCTAGTGGGAAGCTTTGTAGTCAAGAGTTTTCTAGTAGGAACTTCTGCAATAGAATTCCAAACATATGTCAAATATGTAACGACTGTTTTATAATAGATGACTGGTATCTGATTACTGAAAAACTGGACAACTTGGATCAATTTTAGATTAATTGTTAATTTCTTTATCAGATTTTTATCTCACCTATTCTCCTGTGAATCTGGGCAGAGTACAGAATTACCCCCCATCTTTATTATAGCCTTGTGGGGCAGGTTAGGCTGAGAGAAAGTGACTGGCTCAAGGTTACTCAGTGAATTTCATTGTAGGGTAGGAATTTGAACTCAAGGTTCTTTCTATTTATACCCCCAACATTTGGTTCTATTTGTAGCCCAACATAACGCTGTACTGGTTCCTGTATCTCAGTGTACCGTGTACTTTTTTAAAACTCTTGCATTAGTCTAACATTCTGACCTGATTTACATATATAATTACCGTACTTTCAAATGTGGAAAGACTGTGGAGTTAATAATGCCCCTCTGAACACTACTATGGTGTCATTGATATGGGAGTGTATAAATACATCTAAAATTAGAAGTTGCTGTGCATGTTTCCTTTGTGGATCAAACCCAGCTCACACTGCCACAATACAAATAACAAACATGCAGCAATTAAAATATTATTTCATGTATGTGTCTTTCATCTATTCCATGCTTCAAGCAAGATGCCAGGCTTTTGAAAGTGTATCATGCACATACTTTCGGCTGACCTTGTTTAAAATGTGATGAACAAACACTTTTTAAAATGTTGGGGAAAAAACTGTTCTTGGATGGGAGGGGGCATGATTCATCAGTCCAGGGATCCCCAACATTTTTGAAGCTGCAAAGAGGTGGAGCCAGCCACAAAATGGCTGCCAAAGGAGACAGAGAGAATGAGTTATGCATAACAATAATAGTTACTCTTTGATATTTCCGGCAAAAGCTCTGCTTATAACAGGATGCCTTTTAAAATGAACATATTGTTTCAAAAATATTTTCTTGCATATCCATAGCTTACCTTCAGTCACGCAGTGAAGATCCCTGTACTGTGGTGGCAGCGGCTGCCAAAGCAACATTTAAAAAAATCTGCACAGCCAATAGGATCTCCAGTGGCAGGTCAGAAGCTGTGCTAAGCAAAAGTCCACCTGGCCCCACCCACTTAAAAAAAACGTTGGCAGGCATTAGGAAAGCTGTTAGCAGATTCCAGTGGAACCCATGAGCACCAGATTAGGGACCCCTGCATTAGGCAGTCAGAGCTATGCATCTGGGTTTTGCTGAGTTTGATCTTGGTGAAAAGACTGTATGTCTAAACAAAATGTGGCCAACTGAGTTTCCACAGCAGCCCAACCACTCAAATTATGTATGTATACATGCCATAATATTTCAAACAGTATATTAGAAATTCTTTCGATGGTTGCTCTCTTCCTAATTAATGTCTACAGCCCCCCCTCTCTTTTTAGGAAAGAACATATAAAATGAAAATTATTACCGAGCAACAATATCCAGTTAGAGTTGTAATAATTTTAGGGCAAGCTAATGTACCGTATTTTTCGCTCTATAAGATGCACTTTTTTCCTCCTCAAAAGTGAGGGGAAATGTCAGTGCGTCTTATGGAGCGAATGCAGCGGCAGCGGGTCGCGGAGCCGGCCACCCTGGGAGCCGGCTGGGACGCCCCTCCCAGCCACCCAGCGCAGCGCAGTTTAACCTCCCCCTGCGCTTCCCAGTCCCGAGGCTCAGCTGTTGGGCGGGTCCTCGGACCAGGAAGCGCGGGGGGTGTGTGTGCAGAGGTTAAACTGCACTGCGCTGCCTGGGTAGGCAGCGCAGAGCAGTTTAAACCCCCACCGCTTCCCGGTCCGAGGCTCAGCTGAGCCTCGGGACCGGGAAGTGGGGGTGGGGGTGCAGAGCAGTTTAAAGACCCACCGCCCCTCCTGATTGGGCTTGCTTGACTGGTCCCAATCGGGCTTGCAGTGTGGAAAGGGAGGCTGGATCCTTCCCTCAAGCCCTGCTGTGCACACACTCTGATCTCTCAGAGTGTGCACACAGTGGGGCTTTGAAGGCTTCAGCCTCCCTTTCCACGCTGCAAGCCTGACTGGTCCCAATCGCGCTTGCAGCGTGGAAAGGGAGGCTGGAGCCTTCCTCCTAGCCCTGCTGTGTGCACGCTCCACAGAGCAGGACTAGGAAACTTGAAGTAGAGTGCAGTAATCCCTCCACCCAGCCCTGGCCATAAGTACCTCTCAGCTGTTGGGCGGGAAGCGCGGGGGTGGGGTGGGGTGCGGAGGTTAAACTGCTCTGGGCAGGCAGTGCAGAGCAGTTCAAACCACCACCGCCCCCTTCCCGGGAGTCCCGGGAAGTGGGGCGGTGGGGAAAGAGAAGGAAAAAGAAGAAAAATATATTTTTTTAAAGACACGGCGGGTCTTTAAAAATATATAAATATTTTCTTCTTTTTCCTCCTTTAAAAACTAGGTGCGTCTTATGGTCAGGTGTGTCTTATAGAGCGAAAAATATGTAAGTCTTAGTTCTAATTAAAATACTCCGGACCCTTAAAAAAGCTATAAGGAGGAGAGGATCAAGGCATCTTTCATTTTTTTAAAAAACAAAGAAATAAATGTTAAATAAAATGTGTGTCTTTTTATACAGTTAGTCTTGCTCTGTTTTCTTTAAGCAGAGAAAGATTGATGTGATTTAGTAGTTTTGTGAGTAAGAATATTTCAGCTCTTTCTAAACTTTGAAGAGTTCTTCAAAACAAAGTTTTTTTCTTTTTTCTTTTTCTACAGAATATCCTAGCCTTAAATCCCCGTAAACAAACATATGCAACTTTGAATTCCACAGCAGCCAAGAAACATGAGAAAATGCACTGGAAAAGGAATGCGGATAAAAGCTGTTCAGTAAGTATCAAGTCTGTGTTTGCTACCTTTTGGGAAATGTTATCTCATGGTGAAGGATGAAATCCTTAATTGTATACAAGTTGGGGGTACTCATAGTTCAGTTTCCTGCTGAGTTAAGCTGTCAAACTACGCTCTTAGTTTAACCTTATTGTGAGAAATGTTATTGACAGCAGAGACAGGGCAGTCAAATGTGTCAAATTATGCCCTTGGTTTATTATGGCTACTGTAAACTTTCAAAATTACCAGATAATTCTCAATTTCTCCCACCCGCCCACCCCACGGAATGACATCATTTGTTGTTTTGCTCTTAGGTGATGCTATTTGGCCTGATTTTTTTTTAATCCAATGTTGTGAAATCTCCCACATCAGGAGTCCTAAACGGAAACTTTTCTTTTGGAAGCCCATACAGCTTGGAAACATTTATCATGAATTTTCAAACCTTGTTATGAGCCATTTTGAATCAGTTTTAAATAGATGGAATCTGATTCCAAGACCTTGATAAAGCAGATTAGGGATGAATTAAAGATGTAGGATGTTCTCTTTTACCATCTCTGGGATAAAGTTCTGTGAGCAAAAAAGTGTGGGGGAGAGAAGATGAAGCCAAAAGGCATGTGGGGCATCTGATGTTTGAATTATGGGAAGGGGCTGTTGTTCAGTGGAGGAGCTTCTGCTTTGCATGCAGAAGGTCCCAGGTTGAATCCCTGGAATCTCCATGACCAGACAGTAGGTGATGTGAAAGACCTCTACCTGAGACCCTGGTGAGCTGCTGCCAGTCTGAGTAGACAGTACTGACCTTGATGGGACAAGGATCTGATTCAGTATAGGCAGCTTCATGTTTGTTCATGTGTGAATTCTCCCTCACATATAAGAAGTCTTTATACCTAGGACACAACCATGTCATGTAGAGGGATTCTGGCTAAGCCTCCTCTCAGCCATTGGGTTTAGTACTTTATGTTTTACAAAAGAGTTACGCTGTCTTCAGTGTGACAAGTATTCAAGTTGTGTTCCTGAACTAAACAAAAATATATGCATATAGTGGCAGATGTTTCTCTCTCTAATAATTGCTGTAGTGGAATACTAATTGATGAAGCATAGGTAGAATGTGAGCACTATGAATAGTGACATTCTTTAATCACAACTATTCAACCAATAATTGGCATAATTATTAGGGGGCGTTAGAAGGAGTATGTCGTGGGTCAGCCTGCCGACATTTTCCTCAGACGAAGAGGGAGATGGCAGGGTGAGAACAGAGGAGCAGACAGAAGACTGTAAAAGAAGTGAAGAACAGGAAGTCTCACTGGATCTGCAGCCTGGCAGCTCAGGAGAACCGGCTGTGTCTGGGGTTTAGCCACAGGTGGCATCACCTGGAGGGTCACCAAGACCACTCGAAAAGAAGATCAGGGCAACCATAGACAGCCATCGGAAAAGTGCAAGGCTACAGGCTCTGCATAGAGCACTCAGTGATGATGAAACCAAAAATGCCTGAAAGCCTAATGAGCAACAGCTGGTCTGCATTAAGATAGGGCCTATTAGGCAGGCAATGAGTTCAGTGCTGTGTGGGAGCAACTCGTCCACTTGTAGCTACCTCATGTCTCTGCTACTCTCTGAACTCTTGGACTTCTGTTACCTTGACCTCGGAACTGAGCCTGACCTTGGATTCGGATTACCCCTCTGCTAGGAATTGGACTTGAACAGCATGGTACCTGATCTCCAACTAGTTTCCTGACTATGCTTTCTGCCTTTGGCGCTTGTATCTGCCAGCATTCCAGACAGAGTAGTTTGATTCTTGATTCTTTGAACTAATGTCTGTTTTGGGGCTGCATACTTTTGTAGTAATTTCCCCCTGCATCTTCTGAATGTTAAAGGAACATGTGTTTATATGGAAAGAACTGTTGACATGATAATTATGGAATTTGGATATGTAGTTTATTGTGTATAAAGTAGTGCAAATCCTTGAGCTGATGATATCTAGAGACCCTGACCCAAATCCAGAGTATCCTTGTAGGGATAAATATGTATCCAGAATTGAACTAATTAATGCAATCTAACAAATACAGAGATTTGCCTGAAAATGGCATTAAAGTTGCTTTGTTGGTGGAAGGCTGCCAACAGTGATTATTCTCAAATTTGAGTTTTAGAGAGAGGTTTTCCCTTAGATTGCTTGTTCAGCTTCCCCTTCTAATGCATCTGAAGTCAATGGGAATTACAGGTTCTTATCCTCTCTGAGGATTTGGTTCAAAAGCTTGAAGAGCAGGCTAAATTATTTTAATTATCTGCTATACTTTCAAAGTTGTTTATATCTTTCTTGGTTGTATATATAGTTGAAAGTGTTTATTGACCCGACTTAGATTAAGACTTAAATGGCAAATAGATTTGGTTTGATTTCACAATTGACCATAAGAATCTAGACAAACAAGGTTAGAGATTGTAATGTTTGAGGGCCCTTGGTTTTTTTGTTTAGAAAAAGCATCAGTTGCAAAATAAAAATTTTATTCATAAAAACTCCTTGCAGCAGCTATGACATGGAAGGGGGTGGGGTGGGGTGGGAAGACAGGATCTCTGGTTCCTCACAGTTTTGATCCATTTTCGCATTGTGGCAAAGCTTGCCTTTCTGATGCTTGCTTTGCAGAATTTATAAAGTTTGATTTCCTGTAAGTTTTTGCCAGCAAAGAAACACAATACCCAATACAAACCTATGTATGCTTCTGCATCAGAGTCTGAAAAGCATTTTTTCCACAAGGACTCCAGAAGGGGTAGGAAAATGTATAGTGTTGCTAGGCAACGCCTTACTACCATGGATCATACTTTTGCAAACGTCCTAAATGGAACCGTTTGAGTGGCAATTAGCGAAGTGCAAACAAGAAAAAAACCCTCAAGATGTAGGCATAAAGGAATGATAAGAGGGAACGCGTCACAACACTTTTATGGCGGAAAAGGAAGCCAGAGAGCTTCAGTGATCAATGTAATGCTGCAGAAGGAATGATTGATGGACACTCAAGGGGAAAGAGAAGGGGGAAATGGCACAACTATTTATAGAATGCCATAGATAGAAAAATTAAAAATGAGATTCTCAAATAGAGAAGTTGTCTCTGTGCTTGACTAATACTACAGGGAAAGGTACCAGCAAAGCAATCATCATTGCTACTGCTTCTTGCCTTGGATCTGGCTGCCTCCCTGGCAGAAGAGGGGGAAGACAGGGAAGTAAGAGAGAGGGGGTGGTTTGCTTGGGGAGGGGAAGAGAGGTGGCATGGGCACCACTTGGAAGGGAGGGTAGCAAGCCATTCAAGTGGTTGGAGCAAACCAGCTTTTCTACTGGTGAAAACAGGAGAAAGTAATCCTGTTTCACAGCTGGAAAAGCTATGCTTGGGATCATGAGACCTGCGTGGATGAGAAGCTCTCTCTCTCTCTCTCTCTCTCTCTCTCTCTCTCTCTCTCTCTCTCTCTCTCTCTCTCTCTCTCTCTCTCTCTCTCTCTCTCTCTCTCTCTCTCTCTCTCTCTCTCTCTCTCTCTCTCTCTCTCTCTCTCTCTCTCTGTGTGTGTGTGTGTGTGTGTGTGTGTGTGTGTGTGTGTGTGTGTGTGTAGTGCCGTCAAGTTGCAGCCAACTTATGGTGATCCCTTATGGGGTTTTTAAGGCAAAAGACTAACAGAGGTGGTTTGCCAGTGCCTTCCTCTGTATAGCAACCATGGACTTCCTTGGTGGTCTCCCATCCAAATAGTAACCAGGGCTGACCCTGCTTAGCTTCTGAGATCTGATGAGATCAGGCGAGCCTGGCCCATCCAAGTCAGGGCTGAGAGGCTGTAGGAAATGGGAATTGTAACCACCTACAATGGTAGCTGTAGGAAAGGGGAATTGGGTGAGATTGAATGAGAAAGATTTCTGGATCCAACCTGTGTTACAAACCACATGTGGAAATTCCCCACAGGCACAAATATTTTCTGACTCATGCGGTGACTTCACACAAACTTGGTGCGTTGGTTCAGCATAGGGCTCAGTTAAAGACATGCACTCCCCTGAATACATGCAAAAAAGCAGACAGTGGGGATGTTGTGAAAAATGTGTGTCCTTCCCATATCCTCCATACATTCCTCCCTGACCATGGGAGAGGCTTTGCCTCAATGATAGAGCAACTGCTTTTCATGCAAAAGGTCCCAGGTTCAACCCCAACATCTCCACTTAAAAAGGTTCCGGTATTAGGTAATATGAAAGAACATTACTCTAGTCCCTCCCAGTCAAAGCAGACAACGTGGTCCTGGATAGACTAATGGATGACTCTGTAAGACACTATCATATGTTCATGCTGTTTGAGTTCAAGAGCTCTGCTAAGCCTTATGGCACTCACTCACTCACTCCCTGGGTGCTGTGGCCATCCTAAGAAGGATCTATCTCCTGAATAATTCTTATAAACGGGGCTGTGTACTAGGAAAGCACTTCAAAAGTGCAAATCCTTTTGCTTAACATAAAGATGACTTGACCTGTGAGGTTGACACTGCTATAGGTTTTAGATACAACAAAATAACCACTATGTCTGATCTTGAATGCAGAAAAGAGAGAGAGAAGGTATTTTAATATATCCAATAGTAGAAACGAGCAAGAGTCCAGTAGCACCTTAAAGACTAACAAAAATATTTTCTGGCAGGGTATGAGCTTTTGTGAGCCACAGCTCACTTCTTCAGATACAGCTAGGATGTGGCTCCATCTGTCTTTAAGTAGAGGAAAGTGAATTCAGTCTGAATTAACTCTCCTCTACTTAAAGACAGATGGATTCACATTCTAGCTGTATCTGAAGAAGTGAGCTGTGGCTCACGAAAGCTCATACCCTGCCAGAAAATATTTTTGTTAGTCTTTAGGTGCTACTGGACTCTTGCTCTTTTCTACTACTGCAGACAGACTAACACAGCTACCCACTGTGAATTAATATATCCAAGAGCATGTAATTAAATCTTGCTAAGAATCTACCCCCCCCCCCCAAGCAGTTGGACCTCTCCTCCAGCTAAGGGATTCCACGAAGGCATGGGGGCCAAAGACTGGCATTACAGCAAGACACTGTGCTGCACAAAACGCATGCCTCTCAGAGAGTTTTGGGATCCCTCTTGTGTGTCAAGCCTGGGCAGGAAGGCATTTGACCACTGAACTTTCCCCCTTGCCCTAAGGTGTGTCTGACTGGACAACAGGGCTAGCTAATCTCCACTGTGTCACCCTAAGGTGATTCAATCAGCACTCTGAGCAGACAATTACTGGCCCATCTGCACCCATCCCAGCAATCAGTCAGTATTCAGGAGAATAGCCCAGACATTCTCTTGGGTCCTGACGACTCAAGCCTCTCCTGTGCTTTTGTTGGAACCCTGGAAAAGCCATCAATTCTTTGTCTCTGGCTTTCCTGCCAGCTTACCTCATACCACCTCAGGACCCATTTTGGGGTATAAATATTGGTCCTTTGGCCATTCATTGTGTGTGTGTGTGTTCTGGGTCTGTGCGTGTACCCCCACTTGTATGGGGACTCTTTTACTCCTGGAAATGCTAGTCGTTTTCCTCTTCAGTGCTGCTTTCCCTGGACATCCCTTCAAGACTGGTAACTATCACCTATCCCTGAAACCCTATCCAAATTTCCTCTCTTTTCTCTTAGTCAGCTCTTGTATGCTTCATGAATGTATTTTCATTGCTTGAGATATATTTCTTGTTTTTATTACTTACAATTACTTAGAAATTTTAAAATGTTGAGAATTTTAATTGGAACTATGATGTTTAAATTGTTTTAATATGTTATGAGCGGCCTCAAGCTCAGGCATTGCCGGGGAGGGGCAGGATATAAATAAATAAATAAATTCTTTAATAAAACCCATTTCAACTGTACAACTGCCTGCTCATTTGAGATTTTTCACCCAGGACTATCCTGGTGTACATAGGTTATCAATCCCAGTTACCCCCTCTCGCTCTCTGTCTCCAGCTAATTCCCTCAACTAAAGTGGAGACTGCCTACTTAGGGTAACACCCTCTTTACTAGAATTTGAAATGTTACTCCTGGGAATGCTACGTTGATGTTGTAGGAATGTGTTAGACTGATGCTATGTAATGTAAAACTATTTTTCCACCATTTTGTGGACTCAGCATTCATGGGTGTTGGTGAACAGATGGCATAATTGTTGCTGAGCTTGCCTGCTGCTCTGACAGTCTGCTTAAAATCTTTGATTATAAATTGAGCCCAACATCCTGTTGAGACCAGTTGGGTCCCATTGTGAACATCATCAAAGCTTGGCTCAAATCACAGATAGAGTGTTGGTGGTTGATAATGAGAACAGGAACCAGGCTGCAGGGAAGACAAAGCTAGAGCAGCTAAACTCTGGTTCAAATGTTAATCTGCACCAGCAGCAATCCTTGCATGGTGACCATATCCGCCATGCATCACAAACAACATATGAATTGGGTGTTCTATGATGATGTCTGCTGGTGTGATTGCTTTGCTTTGAAAAGGGGGGGGGAGGAAACTGTGCAAAAGGGGTCTTAACATGACGGTCAAGGATCATGCTCTCTTTGAAGTGTGTGGTGGAAGATGGTGGCTTGCTCCTCCACCACACAAGGACAGTTGGCAGATATGTATGAAGTATGAAGCAGAACATAGGTTCAGGGATCCTCTGCCTCTAAGGACACCAAATAACTTGTTTCAGTAAGATGAATTACATGACTGAAGTTTGTGTCAAAGGGCAGATCCAGATGGCTGCTCCAAGCTCCACTTCTTAATGAAAAGGTGAGCAAGTTTACATGAACATATGCAGCTACCTTATACTGAATGAGACCATTGGTCCATCAAGGTCAGCATTGTGTATTATGATTGGCAGTGGGTCTCCAGGATCTCTACCCTACTGCTTGATCTGTTTAGCTGGAGATACTGGAGACTGAACTGGGGCCCTTCTGTATGCAAAGCAGATGCTGTACCACTGAGCCATGGCCCCTCCTCGTTGACCTTATACTTGAACATTGCTTTCTTCTGAAACCATTTGACAATCAGTTTGAACTATTAGTATATCTGAATTCACAAGTCAGTTTGTTGAGTAGCACCACTCCTTGCAGCCACCTGTGCCCAGAGTCTACAGCATAGGGAAGATGTTCTACTTGCTGGGAGGCAGCAAAGAAGCAAGAGGCAGACATCTCAGGATCGACACACACATTAAGGCTTATTTCTTTATATTAAGAATATACAGATTTCCTTTTTTCATCTCTACTGACTAATGGCAAAACCTACCCCCATCTGTTCTCTTCTATGACAAGCAGTTTTTCACAAGAATTGATACTTACATTGTGATAAGACTGGCCTTTTAAAGATTGGATTCAGCAAACAGTCATTGTTTCCTAACAGCAGACACCATTTGTGGAGACCTGCCATTTATGACCATTTAAAGACTTAGGGGAAAACCCTGCTGGATCAGACCACAAGTCAGTCTCATCGAGTATCCTGTGGCCAAATGCTGCTAGTTGGATACTTCTGGGATGCATATTAGTAGGGCATGAAGGCTCTACAAATTCTTCTTTATTTCCCCCCAAGATCTGCTAGTCAGGCAGTATACTTCTCAGCCTATTAGTATCATTTAGCTGCTATACTGAGTAGCCTATCCTCTGTACAGGCATTTGATTACCCATTGGCTTATGTATTGTCAAATGGCTGCTATTTTCCCTCCTCCCTAATCTAATCAATTCTGCAGGAAGTTTTATTTATTTGTTTGTTTATTATTTCAATTTATAGCCTGCCCTCCCCAGCTGAGACCAGGATCAGGGCAGGTAACTATAAAATAAATATATGCTCAATATAAATATATCAATTAAACAATTAAAACAATAAATCAAGCTACAGCCATCTTCTAACTATGAAAAGCATAGATCCGTGTTGGTGAACCTATGGCACGTATGCCATTTCTGGCACGCGTAGCCCTCTCTGCCGGCACGCAGCTCTCTCCCTCTCTCTCAGCTGAGCTGCGGCCAACATGAGAGAGGAGCACAGCGAGGGACCTCCCCACAAACGGCTGGGAGACAGGAGGACGAGCGAGGGGGAGGCGAAGACACGCACCGCCAGCTTCTGAGCGGCCCGCTGGTCAGCTGGGCGTCGGACGAGTGCGGGCGGGGCAGAAGGCGAAGGGTTGCACCCTTCGCCTTCCACCCCACCCGCGCTCGTCCGACGCCCAGCTGGCCGGCGGGCCGCTTAGAAGCTGGTGGCACGTGTCTCCGCCTCCCCCTCGCCTCCCCCTCGCACGTCCTCCTGTCTCCCGGCCGTTTGTGGGGAGGTCCCTCGGTGTGCTCCTCTCTCGTGCCGGCTTCCTGTAGGAGAGAGGGAACATATTGGCAAGGGACCGGCTGGGCCTCGGTTCCCCCCGGCCCCCAGGCCGCTCACGCGGCCACCGTCCTCCCTTGCCAACGACGTGACCGAAGGGGCTCTTGTTGGCGCGCGTGCTGCCCTCCCGGCTCCCTCCGTCAGGGACGGAAAACGGCCCCCCAAGCTAGCCTCCAGGCATGGGTTGCCCCCCTGTGCGGTAAGTGCGTGGTGTTGTAGAGGGCCCGCAACGGAAGGGCTAACGGCCGTCGCGGGACAAGGGGTTATTGGCCATTTGTGAATGGGAGGTTTTGCCTTGGATTTGCCACTCAGATGCACATTTTCCCCATCCAGATTCTCAAAACTCTGCATGGGGGGTTATTGGCCATTTGTGAATGGGAGGTTTTGCCTTGGATTTGCCACTCAGATGCACATTTTCCCCATGGCAGGGACTTACAATTTAATTTTTATCAATAAATAAGATCTGTTGAGTAATGAGTTTGCTGACCCCTGGCCTAGGGCTGTGCTGTGTTGCCGTGGTGCGCATTGGCACTCGGCAATAAATAAGTGGGTTTTGGGTTGCTGTTCGGTCTCTAAAAGGTTTGCCATCACTGGCATAGATGGTGCACAGTAGATGCTACATCCACATTTGGTCTTCTATTATTTTCTTCCCGATACATTTCCATAAACAGACTAGGTATTGGTATTGTTTTTGACTAAATTGGCAAGTATTTACAAGTTCTATACAAGATGAAACCCTCAGTATTATGGCTAGAACCATCCCCCCCTTTCCCCCTCCCTTTTTAAACATCCAGCTTGATGAGGTATTCTAGAGAACTTGAAAGGTTGCACACTGTGTTTTCTTTATTTTTTTAAAAAAATCTATGCCACCTGTCTACTCAAATACGGTCCCCAAGGCAGCAAACATCAGGGCATTGAAACTGCACTTAAAATGTATGTATAAAATATTTAACAATGCAATAAAAACATATAGGTATACAAACACATCACAGTCAGAAAGGAAGGCCAGTATCTTCACAATCCTAAGAATGGTGGTGGTTAAGTGCCCGGGGACGGCGCACCGCACCGCCTCCTGATTGGCTTCCCGGCCCAAAAAGGAAGGCAAAAAAGGTAATTTTAACAACAACAAAACAGTGAAACTCCGCCATATGGTTTCATGGAGCTATGCCTGCTTTATTGTAGGCGTCACTTGGCACCGGCTAAAGGGGGCATTCCCAGGCAGAAAGGGCTTTGGGAACTGACTAAAGCCAGCTCTACCCCCGGGAATGCTCCCTTTGATGCTGGCACAAACTCTTGCACCAGGAAAACGTTGCTGCTGTTTAGTTGACACAAGTGGAAATAACATTGGCGCTGGGGTAACGCTGGCTCCTAAGCCAGTTCAGCTCCTCCCTGTTAGGATTAGGCTATAAGAGTATAGTCGGGGTAGGCCAAATTAAACAAAAAAGTCTTTACCCGCTGGCAAAGACAATAACAGAGGGAGGCAGACAAATTTCCCTGGGGAGTGTTGTGATGTTTTGGCCAGTCCCAGTAAAAAATGCTAAATAATGTTTTGTTTCTGTTTTGGTTCCTGTTCTCTAAGGATTGTCCTGATGAATTTGATGAACCAGAAGTGGCTTATAAATGTACATCTTCTGTGCCTTTAAATAAAAGGTTCAAAGCCTATTTATTTTTATAAGCAGTTTTGGCTTTTGGGTCAGATGGCTGAAATGGTTGATTATATTTTGTTAGTACTTCTATTGCCATATTTAAATTCCTTTTAAGCACCTCAAGTGTAGACAAAGGTGGGACACAATATTTTATAATATAGAGACAATATATAGTAGGCTACAATCCTCACAACACTAACAATCCATTAAAAAAATTAAAAGTCTACTAAAGGCTCCATTATAAATATTTTGCTGAAGGCTGTTCAGATGAAAATAAGGAACTAAAATAGCATAAATTCTGAAGCTGGAAAGGCTTACAGGTAGGATCTGCTCCAAACCTGGGTTTTTTTGTTTTTGTTTTTTTGCCTACTTTCTCCAAGGAAGCAAATTTGCAAAATTTTGGCATGAAACACCAAGTTGCATTTTCTTTGTGAGCAGACATTGGAGGTTTGTGTTACTGACTGAAATGAGCCAATAAAATGGAGGAGGGGGAGAATATCAAAATTACTTGGCAAGCCCAGTTTCATTTGATTTTTTTTTAGGGCAGAAGAGCAGCATGTCAGCTGGACGGCATCATCCATCTGGGAAAACATATTTTCTGATCGTTCCAGCTCCTGCCTCAGACTCTGGCATTAGATTGCCAAACACACTTACTGCGTTGTGTAATCCCTTTGGAAAAAGGTCTTTCTCATTTTGTGTTTGGCTTGAGCTATGATAAATACATTCACTCTTTACCTGGAGGAATTTTGTTTTGATACAGCTAGAGTATGTGCCATAAGTCTTCAGGTCCCTCAAATAGCTGTGGACCATGTTCTGGGTTAGCGAGAGCTGTCTAGCAAGTGTTATTTACTCATGTTATCATGAGAGCAAAGCTGGAAGTACTGAGTGTTTTGTTGTCAACATTTTTGGGAATATAGAATATAGACACTGTTTTACTAGGTTGATACCTGCATACATAGTATTTGAGAGACTTATACTAACCAGTATTACATCAAGAACCTATTATACCAGATGTTTGAGTAATTGAGAATATAATTTACAACATATACACATGCCTGGTTGGGTTTGAACTGTTTGTATTTGTATTTGTATTCATTAATGTATTTCTATAAATGTGTGCAGGCTTAAGAAAGGGTTTTAATTAACCACTGATGAAGGCCCCATAGGCCGAAACGCGTTTGGTATGTGGTTATAGTTATCAACCTCAGGAAATGCCATTGTGCTATTTTAATGCTTTTAAATAATTTTAACTTTTATATAGCGCTTCTAATAAATTATACTTTCAGTATTTATACATAGACTTACATAAATTTTCCTTTCACCCAACCTTGGGTACCCAGCTTTTGTTTTTAGGTTGGGTTTTATTCCCCTCCTTTTTTCTTCCACTATTGTTTTGAAAGTACTGATCTGTTCAGGAAGCACTACCTTTGCTCTGAATTAACTTATTTTCTCTTGGTGATGTCATCACATAGTCAAATCTGATTGGCTTGTGACTGTATACCATTCTCTGTGTGTTCTCTGATTGGCTGGGATAGTCTGTGTGATTAGTCCAGAACAGAAACAACATGATCAATAGTGCAATCCTAAAAAACACTTCCCTGAGAGAGGGAGTCTCATTGAGTAGACTTGAGTAGATTCTGATTAGGTCTGTTTAGGATAACTCTCTAAAAGAACCAAAATGTTAAACTATTATCAACTGGAAAGGGGAGCTGACAGCAAGTTGGATCAATAAAAGGGTTAATGCTGTACAATTAAGGTTTTTTTTCTGCTTCCTTGAAAGCACTTCTCTTGACATGAAAACTGAAGCACAACAATTTTCAGCAAAGCTTAGTTGTGCTACTATTGATCGTGCTTGTAAGGAATATTGTCTTTTCAGAAATCTCTAGTGTCCTTGCTCTAAGTAAGAGGAACAGTATGAAGGTATATTGAAGGTTACAATATTTTTGTCATAGCAGTTGTTGCTTGGAATAGGAATATTTCAAGAAGGAGAAAAAAAAGTTACAAGCTGAGAGTCTAAATGCAGACCTCTATTCTGAAAACAAATTACAAACTTTTAAAGAGTGGTTCTCAAAATGTAAATTCTGGAATCCAGAAACTGATTTGCCAGATTCTTTTGATAGTTTTTGATGCCTGTGAACAGATTTGAAGAATAAGTCACCATTTTGACATCTAGCCTTTGAATGTGGGCTTGCAACCAACATCAGTGGATTCAGAAGAACAGTCCATGCCCAATACACCAGAAGTTTGGGTTTGATTCATGGCTAATGCAAAAAAGGCTTTTTAGTAAAAGTCTGGTGTAAATCTGTTGAAAGTATTTTGGGAATTAAGGCAGGAAGTTAGTAACGAGTAGGGCACTTGCATATTTCAGATGGAAGTTTTATGCATATGCGTCTAGCTACAGAGGTCATGCTTTTTTCCTGCTGCTCAGATGACACTCACAGGACAATTTCCTAAAGCACCACAGAATACTAGTGGCAGAGTGCTGTAGGAGACCACAGAGCCTAAAGTACTGTTTTGCAGAACAAGCAGTGCAGTCCTAAGCAGACTGCAGTCCTTGAAAACTCATGGACTTAGAAATATGGAACTCTGATTAGGGTCACTCAGTTAACACCATTTATATGCTGAAAAGACTAGAAAAGGCTCAGAAATGTCATACTTTATGAATAATGCACTAGAACAAAATGTCCTCCTCTTCACCCTTCCACCAGCACAGCAGCATTTATTTGTTAGAAAATGTATATGTTGCCTCTTCAGAGATTTGCTTGAATGACTTACCACTAAAACAGTTTAAAAAAATTACAACCACTAAAAACAAAGCCATTAAACCACTCAAATAAGCTGATATTGCGTTCATATGTGAAGATAATAACCCAAGCAACTGATGTTCTGACTATGCTGCCTGTGAAGATGGAGGTACTGTTTAGCTATCATGGCTAAGCCAGTGTTATGTCTATCATTCATGAATTCATGCAGTCACCTTTTAATGGTATTTAAGGATGACACTGGCTATTATATGCAGTTCTGTGTGACATGTACTTTGGCCTTAGTCTTACCACACCAAATGACAATGAATTTCAGCAGGCCTTGACAGATTTTCTTTGGCTGTAGGATAGGGTTGCCAACCTCCAGGTAGTAGCTGGAGATCTCCAGCTATTACAACTGATTTCCAGCCGATAGAGATCAGTTCACCTGGAGAATACGGCCGCTTTGGCAATTGGACTCTATGGCATTGAAGTCCCTCCCCTTCCCAAACCCCTCCCTCCTCAGGCTGTGCCCCAAAAACCTTCCGCTGGAGGCGAAGAGGGACCAGGCAACCCTACTGTAGGAGCTAGTCCCAAAATATAAGAGTCAAACTCATTGTTCAACCCTCAGGATTTGTGTTTTAATAACCAATTTTTCTAATTATTGTTACCACAAAATCTAATCCTATCCTCTTCACAGTTTCCTTAATTTTACTAAAGCTTTTACTAAACTTCTGTAGTATATAAATAACTGTAAGGGGAAACACTCATTATCACTGCAACAAAAAACTAGCCTCTAACCCTAGACTAACTGCTCCCCATAATTCCATTATTGCTTTAAAAAGCTCCATTTAATTGAATACTAGAGCCAGTTTAGATAGCAGCCAGTTAAGACACGAATTCACCCACCACCACCGTTGAATGGTATAAATGTAAGTTTATGTATAAACCAAGAATGATAAAAAACTTCATGTACATTTATTTTTCTGACATACAACAAACAGTACTTATGCAAAACGATAAGCGTTGGATTGGATCTAGCCAGCATTTTCACTCATCTTGGCCAATTTACCGCCTTATTACAGCCCCATTCTGCATGGCTTTAGACCATGCAGGCCCTAAGATTACAAACATAGCCTTTTTGGTGGCCAAAGGTCCATTTCCTCCCTTTTTCATCAGTGAAGAAAGTGATTGGATCCAGCCTTTGAGAACTGAGGCTGAGATACACTACAAAAAACATACTAGATGTCACAGCGACTTGATGCCTGGGATTTGTCAAGTCCTAATAATGTGTTGTGAGAAGGCACTGCCTGGTGAGGCTTATTTGGTGTGTTCCTTATGATAACTCTCTCACAATCTGAATACATTTGAGTGAAGAACTTCTTAGTAAATAAACACAAATAACTTTTCAGGTTTCTAGATATTGTTGCCAACCTCCAAGCGGGGCCTGGAGATCTCCCCAAGTTACAGTTGATCTCCATGTGACAGAAATCCAATTTTTCTGGAGAAAATGGCTGCGTTGGAGGGTGGACCCTATGACAATGTACCCTGCTGAGGTCCCTCCCCTTCTAGTCTCCACCCCCCCAAACGCCAGGAAATCCCCAGCCCAGGCCACCCTACTGCTAGGGGAAATGTTTTTTTCTGCCAGCATCATTCTTCTATGAACATACAGTAACAACACTAACAACTTCAGGTGAAGAAGACAGTATCTCCTCTATATCCTTCAGTGCAAGTGAAATCAGATGCATAACTACTGTTATATACATGCCATGAGGTGAAGAGCAGGCACATCAAAAGAGTGTACTCCGATATTGTTCCAGCGATATGGGTCTCAGATGGGTCTCAGCTTCCTCCTCCGCCATGGGCTCATCTGGAAATGGTAATGTTAAACTCCCTTCCTCGGCTGAAGCGGCAGGCGGGTCTTTTCCCCAGCGGAGACAGGCTTGTTCATGGCATGAGCAGCACCGATGGCCGGTAAAGTTATTTCCCGCCCTTCAGCTGAAACGGTGGGAGAGCGCCCTGTCTTGCATACAGAGCCAGCGGGCATTATTAAGGCAGCCTAGAGAAGCAATGGCAGGTATTCCAGGCTATGTAGCCTTGCATGCCCCCCTTCTTCCTTCGGCATCCCTAAGGTCTCCCGGGAGCGTTTTTTCCTCAGTTTGTGCCTCATAGAGACAATGTGGAAAGGAATGATGTTCAGTTTAGCACGATTGGAACTAGTCATGGCTCAAAGCTGCAAGGAAAGTTGCATTTACAGGGGCTGGCCTCGCTCACCATCGCCTCTTCCGTCCCAAATTCTGAGGAGGACAGGGAGGAAGGGGAGTTTGTCCCTGAGAAGGAACCTTCCATGGTGGAAGAATAATAACCCAGGCTGCTTCTACCTGATGAATTTCAGGGTTTGCTGTTTCCCAGGGAGTGCTGCCCAGGCAATGCTGGCCTTGGACCTTAACTAAGTGCCTGACTTACTAAGGGGAAACAAACGTACCCTTAAATAGGGGGTGAAAGGGTGTTTTCCTAAAACCCACACCCAAGACCTGGTTGGACTAGATGACCCTGGTGGTTCCTTCCAATTCTATGATTCTATGTTTCTAAGACTATATTGTTCCTAGAGTTTTTTCAGGATCACTTAAGTCTGAAAAGGAAAAGGTCCACTTAAATAGACAATTTCCTGCAAATACAAGGGTATTATTCAAACTGGCACCCTAGGCTATCGTCATGCTAAAGAGGCCATTAGTTTACACCCCGAGTTCTTCGCCAGGAAGACCTTATCTTTTCCTGTTCTGTTCTCAGCACTGGGAGCAGTCCTAAGCAGGCCTACTCTAAAGTCCCATTCTATTCAGTGTGGCTTACTCCTAAGAAATGTTGTTTGGATGGTAACCACGATTTAATTTATCCCATGTTCATAAATGTGGAGAAGCACGCTGCCCATTTTGAAATGGTTTGTTTCTTTTTAAAAAAATATATATGCCCCCCTCTGTTTTTTTTAGGCTGTATTTGTTTTTTTAGGTTGTGTTTGAAGGTCACGTGAAGTAAGCATACCTGAATGTGTGTGAACCCGGCTTCCGGGCTTGCCCACCTGGATCTCTTCACCCCCTTTCCCAATTTAAAACTAACTCTAGTTGTTTGTGATTTAGAATTCTGGATTATAGCAGAAAAGCTAACTGTAGTTAAACAGCATGCTTGCATTCCTAGACCTAGTAATGCCAGCCTTCAGATGGGGCCTGGGGCTCTCCTGGAATGACAACTGGAATTACAACTGACTACAGAGATCAGTTCCCCTGGAGAGAATAACAGCGTTGGAGGGTTGACTCTAGCTTCTAGCCTTAGGACTGTTATGAGGATCATTGAGATTGCCACATCTTTTGTTCTTCTGGGGGGGTTTTTGGCTGGTTTTTGATGGTGGTTAATTTTAATGGTTAGATTAAAAAAAAAATTCATCTTGTTTTATTTTGTGAGTTACGTTGATCAGGTCTCTGAAAAGGTGGTATGCAAATGTTTTAAATAAATAAATGAAATGTCTGCAAGGAATGGAGCTTATCTGTTTAAGCCTTGTAAATATCATGCTGTTTTCATTTCAAGGAGGACAGGATGTGTGTATTGCCCACTGCAGAATCTGTAGGGTGACTATATCTATACATATAGGGTAATGCAGAATAAAACATTAATCATCCCGATGCTAGATGGTGGTTTGGGTGACATCTTTTGGCTAGTGCAATAAAATGGGATTTGGCATGCTGGATTATGACTGCCTTTTGTGTCATCACTCCCCACCTAGACTGGTTATTTGGCATATAAATTGGTTATCCTGAGGATAAATCCCCTAGAGGCACCAGCCAGCAGAAGTTGCAAAAAATAAAAAAGGCAAATAATCCAATTCTGCAGATAATTTATTCTTGAGAATAGTGTCACTTGAAAGCATAGAATTAACAGAAGCATCTCCTTATAATAGTATTCTCTGTGGTCACTTAGTCCCTACAGTATAGTAAAATCCACTAGAAAAGAAGCCTGTTACCAAATCTCCGGCACTCTGCCTTTCCGCAACACGTTACTCCTACTGAGCCTTGCTGTCTTGACGCATCAGTGCTGTTTCATTCTTCACTCCCTCAATACAAACTCCTAGCTCTCTTGCACTCTATTTGTTATGTTTTGAGCATGGTCCCACTGCTTCATTCAGACTTGTCTGTCTCATCTTCACTATATCAATATTATATGTTGTGGTGGTCCCAGCTGGATCACATTCTGTACCTGCTGTTCTTTCTGGCTGTCAAGAGCTTGAACACAAGCAAGATCTGGAGCATTAATGCAAAGGAAGAATATATCATTTGATCCACATGTATGGACAAGAGGACAGAATCGCTCAACCAAACGCTCCAAGTCTTTTGGAAGATACATGTGTAAATGTTTTCCTCTACGGGGCTGCTTTTGGAATTTCTTCTGTGGCCAAATATATGTGTCAGCCACTATATCTTGTGGAAAATCCACATGCAATCTAGGATTCTAGACTACAGAGCTCATTAATCCAATGATCACTAACTCAGTCAGTTTAGATACCACAAAATGAATTTTTTCATAATGATCCCAACCCTCATTCATTGTTGCACTGTTTTTCTCATTCCCTTGTGCAGCCTATCAAGACTGAAGCCTCCATCTAGTCATTATTCCAAATGTGGGTGCCTGGATAAGCAGAGGACAATTTCTTTCTTAGTAGGAGGGATTTTTAACCACAGTTTAATTCCTAGTTGGAGGGAAAGTAACCCCAGTTTATTAAGGTGTTCGCTTTTGGATGTCATGACTAATTGGAGTTCGTTCAGGACTTCTACAATCTCAGAGTGTTGTGCAAGGAAAGGAATAAGGTAACACACAAACTTGTTCAGTCAACCAGGTTCCTATCCACCACAAACTCAATTTTTCCATGGAATCTGAATTGAACCTAATTCTGTCATAGTCAGTACCCTTATTACAAAACATTCACAGTGACTGAGTGAATGGGGAGTTTGTGTCTGAGGTAAAACTAGACCTAGGGACTTCCAGACTGACATGTTCTTAGGAATGTATTTTAGTTATTATATTTACAATTAACCTAACAGCCAAACATCATAAACAATACAGTTTCACAATCAAACACAGTTGAAGCCCCCAAAGCCACAAAATATACTATACAATGCTTGTGGCAGTGAAATCAGTGAAAGCTCCAAAAGAATCTCTCCAGACTGGAAGAATGCACGCTAAAATGGCAAATGAGATTCAATGTGAGCAAGTGTAAAGTGATGCATGTTGGGGCAAAAAATCCCAACTCACATATACACTGGTGGGATCTGTGCTGGCAGCAGCAGACCAAGAAAGGGATCTTGGGGTGGTAGTGGATAGCTCGAAAAAAATGTCAAACCAGTGTGCAGCTGCTGTGAAAAAGGCAAATTCCATGCTGCTATTGTACTGCCCTTATACAAATCCGTGGTGAGGCCTCACTTGGAATACTGTATACAGTTCTGGTTACCACATCTAAAAAAGGATTTTGCAGAGCTTGAGAAGGTGCAGAAAAGAGCAACCAAAATGATCAGGGGGCTAGAGCAATTGCCCTATGAGGAGTAATTGAAACACTTAGGGCTGTTTAGCTTTGAAAAAAGGCAGGTAAGGAGAGACATGATAGAGGTCTATAAATTATGCATGGTGTGGAGAGAGTGGACAGGGAGAAGTTTTTCTCCCTTCTCATAATACTAGAATGCAGGGTCATCTGCTGAGATGGTGAGAGATTCAAAACAGGCAAAATGAAGTATTTCTTCACATAAGGCATAGTTAAATTGTAGAACTCCCTGCCCCAGGATGTGGTGATGGATCCAACTTGGAAGGCTTTAAGAGGGGGGTGGACATGTTCATGGATGACAGGGCTATCCATGGCTGCCAGTCAAAATGGATGCTAGTCATGATGCATACCTATGCTCTCCAGTATCAGAGGAGCATGGCAATTATTTTAGGTGTTATGGAACACAGGGAGGATAATGCTGCTGCAGTCATCTTGTTTGTGGGCTTCCTAGAGGCACCTGTTTGGCCACTGTGTGAATAGACTGCTGGACTTGGTGGGCCTTGGTCTGATCCAAATAGTTTTTCTTATGTTCTGACACTGGTGAACTGAGATGGTATGGTGATACAGAATATTCATCTGCCCAGAAAATGAAATGTTTTTCAAGGAAACTTCTTGTGAGGGAAGGAAAAGTTGCTAGTTTGGTTGGGGTTAAAACCATACATACATGCAAGCTGAGGACAGGAAAGAGGTCCTGGGATGCATGAGGCAATGTTCCTTTCTGATAGCTTTTCTTCTCACAACATTGCCTGAGTGGCTTGAGACAGACAACAGAGACAACAACATCAGTGTGGGAATACTGAAGAAAATACATCATTTAAAGGCCTGGATTCCAAGGAGGCTATGGAAAAGAGACAGGGGTGCTAGGGATGCTGGTCAAGGAGACTCTGGTCAATGACTCTAGACCATGATGGGGGAATTCTGTAAAATTTGTATGTTGTCACTGAAGCATTGTGCCCTGGAAACCAAAAGGGGCAGTGAGGGTCAGAAACTAGTATACAAAGAATTGAATTTCTCATACTGATATGAATAATCAGACAGTTCTACAGGTATCTGGTCCACAATTTGAAGGAAAAATTTGCTGATGTAACCTTGTCTTCGCTGTAAGGATGAACTCTTTGGATTGAAGTCCAAATGTTGAAGTCAGTGAAAATGACTTCCGTGTAATTTGTATAGAGCTGACTTGGGGACATATAACTTTTCTCAAATAGATTTCTCCCTTTTATTTGTAGAATTACTGTTACAATAAAAAAGTATTCCTGGCAATGTACATTTCAGCTACAGTGTAACTGTAGGTACACCATATCTCTTGTTTGTTGCCTTAGTTGGATGTGTTGATTGATTCAGTGTGCGTGTACTAATATAAGAACTCCCTATTTGTGTGCACTGCAAATGTCTGGGCTAAATAGAGAATTGACGAGACTTACACTAGAACTAACATAAATGGGGATGCGAAATAGTTAAATAACAGTGCTCTTGTACCTACACAAATAGCAAATCAATCACACACTCACACATGTCAGTCATACAATATTACCATAGCAATACTAACAGTTTTGCACCAGAAAGAATCTGGAAACTCGCAGTGTGCTGCTCCGGCAGAGTTAGCAGTATTTTTATTATTAGCGTTAGCAGTATCTCTAGCCTTGTAGTTAGAAATTTATCTGTATTGTATTAGTGTAAGGAAAAATAGTGCTATCCCTTTAAGCCAGGGGATGCTGGTTATTGTAGTTAATAGCCATACTAGGTCAGATGTTTTGTACTGATTCATTGGTCAACATGACTTCCTGTTCCGGGTAGCTCTAGTTTTCCCTCCAAAAATTTTAGTGTCTTTGTTGTTAATGAGTTCTTGGAATGGAGAGGTGTGCAAGGCCATTCTGTTTTTCACTGAGTTCACTACTGTTTCCCATCACAAAATATGACACTGCCGCTGTATCCCAGCTGAGATGTGAGTTATACTGAACCCTTTTGGATGCATGTGGTGTTAATACAACTTGATTTTTCATTTATTACGGTCACTTTACCAGCATTACTTGATTTGAAACTAAATGGACTTCTTTTGAGCACTTAACATGCAAAAGAGGCATGCTTTCTAGCCTCCGGGCCAAGCATACGTAGTGTCAAAGAGAACAGAACTGGCTTAGGCAAAGTGGTGTGTGTGCATTGAGGGGAGGGGGTCAAGGAGGAGATTATTTTTATACAGAATAAAGAAACCTCCCCTTCTCTCTGGTGATTGGTGGAAATGCTGTGGAAACAGCATTGTCTTCTGTTGCAAGATCTTTTTGACTGTGATGATTGGAAAGGTTCCTTATGAGTTTCAAGTCTCTCCAGATTCAGTCCCCTTCCCTGTGAACTCACTAAGCCAACTATTGTAGTACCAGAGTAACAAATATTGATAACTGATATTAATCTTTTTATTTTCATTACAATCATGAATGGGATATTTATTTAATTTTCCCATAGTTAATGAAAAATACTCATGTAACCTTGCAGCCCAGGTAATGTATGTCGCTTGATCATAAGAACATGCAAGTCTGCAGGGTGCACAATGGAGTGAAGTTATTAGTGGTGTTAAGCTTGTGCTGTGAGCCTAAGAGCATACATAAGAGGGCCTCTTGTGCCCGAGAGTGTTTTTTACAATTTTGTTGCACGGCATCTTCTCTTGATTATTATAACACTCAACACAATCTGTTGTCACCCTCGTTGTAACACCTTCACTTGTTCAGGAAGCTAAAGATGTCTTAACAGCTGTTCAATCATTCCTAATGTGATGGGCCTAACTCGTTCTTTAAAAACAATTATTTTTGTTACAGTACTTGTTGAATCTCTGCAAATATATGATAAACATTGTATCTGGTTATATAATGAACTTTGTAAAAGCATCACATGGGTTCAGTAGCCGTACCATCATAGAACCATCCAAATTCTGCTGTCACTATTCTTAGAATGCATTCCCTTTTTGCACTCTTGCATTTAAAGTTAGGTAATGGTGCAAAGATTGCACAAAGGTCATAGTGGCGAGCAATGGCTAGGGTTGCCAATCTCCAGGTGGGGCCCTGAGATCTCCCAGAATTACAACTGATCTCCAGACTATAGAAGTCTGTTCCCCTAGATCGGAGAGGGTGGACTCTATAACATACCCCCCAGCCCCCCCCTAAATCTCCAGGAATTTCCCAGCCTGGATTTGGCAATCCTAGCCATAGTTCAGTGGTGGAGCTTTTATGTGCAAAAGGTCCCAGGTTTAGTCTCCATGATCTGCAGCTGAACAGGGTCAGGTAGCAGGTGATGTGAAAGTTCTCTGCCTGAGGCCCTGGAGAATCACTGCTAGTCTGAGTAGACAGTACTGACCTTGATAGACCCATGATAGAACTCAATGTAAGGCTCCTTAATGTAATTTTCTCTGCCCCCTCCCAGCAGCCATTTCTTATCCTACGAAAGTTGATTTTCTGGGTTGTGAGACCTGTATGGAGTAATAGCCATGTAGATCAGTGGGTTGGGCTGAGGAAGGGAAAGGAGGCAAAATAACTTCCTCCTGCCTTTTCTGTTAGCAGCACTCAGTTGATGGAAGGGGCTGGAAGGGTGATTTTGCCCACTTTATTCCACAGACCAGCATGGCTATTGCTTCATGGCCAGCTCATGAGCCAAGGAATCAACTTTCCCAGTGATGGAAATGGCTGCTGTGGAGGTGTAAAAGCAGAGAAGAACCACAAGGATCACTGGATCCATTCCAATGCAAACAATTTGTTTGCTCTTCATAACACCATTAGGTAGCCAAATGTGGCTGGCTACAAAGCAGGGCTATATCCTCATGCTTAGTGAATGATTCCTGATTGGCTGGGATCATGCAGTGAAGAAAGAAGCCTCAAAAATAATAAGAAAACAGGAATGATATTGGTGGTGGTAATAGCCATTAAAAAAAGAGAATAGTTTTCTCCCCAAAGGATTTTCAGCCCCTCAAAAACCCACTTTCCAAAAAACAGTGGAGTCCGAAAATTTTGTGCTGTGCTAGTTCTCCATCAAATGTGCCGTGCTAGTTCTTTATCAAATGTGAATATATAATACAATGCAAAGATAGTTGTAAAAGCCTACTCATATATTATGAATAATGATGTTATGTAAATTGCCTAGAGTGTAATGTTGCCTGCCTCGACGGAAGGAATTCATGTACTTTTAGAAGAAGAAAATCTTCTTGTTGTTTTAACAACTGCTGGACTTATGCAATTGATTTGTTAAACATTGGGTTTGGATTCATTCTTTTCTTTCTTTTTTGCTGGTGGAAGTACATCAGTGAAGGCAATTTTTATTTTAACCTTCCCACTGCACCCCCCCCTCCCCAATTCTAGACAGGACACTGCTTTAGAGAGTGCTATTGGCCATAGCAGGAGAGGATTCTGTTGTTTTTAGTAAATCTAGATCTCCCCTTTCCCCCAAGGAGTACGTCGTTGTCCTGCTCTCCACTGTATCCTTACTACAGTTATTGTGATTACTCAGCCCCTTGGAGCAGTTAGGGATTTTGGTCAAACTCTTCCTGCTCTCTCCTTCCTACTAAGTGATTTTCACAACCCAAGGACCGTTCATATCTTACTGTAATACCATGCTCTGCCATCTGGTTGTAGCCCTCTTGCAGAACAAGATGTGCATGGTTGACCATGAACATGAGTTTCCAGGCTAACAAATATTCCCTGACAATATGGGAAGAAGCAATGGGAAAGTGACTCCCATGTTTCCATGGTAACACACAAAGGAACCCAGAGTTGACATTGTTGACCCCCTTTTTGGCAAGGCAATTATTGTATGCAGTAATGATTTCTGGATCAGCACCTTTGGGCCTTCTCTGTGTCTTAATTTCATTATAGGGAAAATTCTGTTCAGAGTTCCAAAAGGAGAATTTTGACAAAGTTCAAGTTTTAAGGGGATAACACATTCTTTTCAGGGGCTATATAGGTCTGTATAAATGAAAGCAGGAGGGGACTTTGAAATCCATGACAATGGTCTATTGCTCTATTTTTTATTAATTGTTCTTTGGCATGTAATCCTGTTTAATTAGATTCCACTCTGTTGTTTCAAGATTCCATAAACTGAAGTCTTTTCTACCAGCTGCTGAAGCAGGAGTTACTGTCTAAATGATATTTACAATGAGTATTTGGAAGGTTTACAATTGTACCCTTGCTAATAAGTTGTGTTATTTTCCCTAACAATTTTAATAGCTAATCTTCAGAAGGCATTTTAAAATTAGCTAAAATTCTGTCAAGAGATTTACAAAAATGGTTAGCATGAAGATAATTATGTCACAGTCTTTGGACTCCATCTCTGATTGTGTGCATAAATCAGAAAATGTCAGCTGTGTTTTCCCTTAATAATTATCCTTGCAGCAATATATTACAGCTTAAATTTCTGTTATAACTTTGCTATGGGCTCATAAAACACAAGGCAGTTGTTTCCTAAAGGTTTTTTTGCTGATTAAATAATCTAAAAGACTTCCCAGAATAACAAGAGATTATCATGTTTAACATTCTAAATATCAATAAGGAGATCAATAAAGGGTGGAGGAGCACATGCTGTGTTGAATTTTATAAATCCTCTCTTGAAGGCGACCGTTGTCTTTAGAGTGTAAGAGCTAGCTTTGTAAATCATACATTTTCACTAGGGTTTCTTAATTTGAATGGCTTGGGGTAGCTCGTGTGGTTCATTTCAGGGACAGATGGCTCCTTCTTGAAATTCAATCTAAGCATTCCAAATGAAACTTGCGGGTCTCCAGCATTTTTAAAGTTACAAGTAAAGAAACCTAGTGGGTGGCAAAAAAGGGGGGGGGAAATTATCAACCCTATTACATGTGGCTCATTAATGTATATATAAAAACATTTTTACCCTGCCCATCCATCCTGTAAGGAGCTATAAAGTAGCTTACAAGCATAATTAAAAGGAATGTATAACCTTTTGGGTTTTAGAGATACAACCACCACATTGAGGTATGCCGGCGTAGTATATTAATTTACTTAGACAGACAATTTCAGGCAGCTTGTATAATAAAGCCTAGGTTTTAATTCAACTCCCTATAAGCTCCTCAAGGCCACATTTGTTTTATATAGGCTGGCTATGCTATTGGTAAAAAATACGTGGAACAACAGCTTGGATTCACATGTATAGAGGAACTAAGTTGAAGAATTACAGGGTACTGACTGGAAAAGGTTAGGCAATGTTAGGATTCTAAAGCTGTATAAATACATGGTTTTTGACGGCGGCTCCAGGGCCCCCCTTTTTTTAAAAAAGGACAGCTCAATAGCCTTTGTCCCAGGCATGGCCTTAGGTACCAGAATTTTTTTTAATTCTAAGAGTTGGCATTGGGTGGGGCCATGGCTAATTGGTAGAGCATCTCCTTTGCATGCAAAATTCCCAGGTCTGATATCTTGGCTCTCCAGTTATAAAGGGATCAGTTAAAGTTAGTAGTTGATGTGAAAGACCTTAGCCTGAGATCCCGGAGAGCCACTGCCAGTCACAGATAGATCAGTGGTCTGACCAAGTATAAAACAACTTTGTGTTCATTTCCCCCACCCCCAAGATATTTTATTAAATTTTTAACAAGAAAAAAACAACCACATACATACGTTTACAATCACACAGATTCTATTCCTTCGGGGAATAGATTTCTTCTTACATCTAATACCTCTTATAAGATTATTTCAGTGTTATACAATATGCTTATTAAATCCTGTATCTATATAACCTAATCATTATCTATATTATCGCTATTTATGAAATTTTAATCTATTCTTTCCATTTAACATTCAACAACTTTGTGTTCATGTATGTGTAAAAGCACCAAGAGCTCAGAAGAGTCCAAAATAAGCTTTACTTCTGTTTCTCGTGCCGGGGGAAAATTCTTTGGACAGATGTGTCAGGAAAGGTGATGCGGTTGAATGTAGTAGACACTTGTTATGCTAGATGGTCTTTGATATGGGCAGATGACTCTGTATGGGTAAAATAGGCTAGGAAAAGCATAAAAATCACAGCACAAACATATATAGGTTTGTACTTGTCATTGGAAGAAAATGCATTCCAAGTCAGTGGAGCACAACAGCTATCCCCATGTATGCTCAATGGATTTCATTGCCGAAATGATACCCATACATGGGTCAAATCACATTTCGCTTTCCCAGGAGGCAAGGAACTGCTTGAAAACAGATTCCCTGTGTACTTACTCAACAATATTGATTGTTTCCTATTTTTAGATAGCTATATACATAGCAAATAACAAATTGGTTTTCATCTCCTAAGGCCTGGTCCCCCCGTGGAACTCCCAGACATAGGAGCCACCCCTCAATTTGCATGTGGTCATGGTGGAGCTTCGGAGTGCCCCCATGGCCCCCAGCAGCACCCCACGACCGGGAGGCAGCTGGTGGATATGGGATGGGTGCTCCCCCACCCAACAACACCCCTGGCGGCAGTGCCACCCAGGCCACCCTAATCGTCCCGTTGCCTTCACCAGAGCTACCTGGATGTGGGGTCCTGGGAAGAGGCCATCGGGTGCAGTAACCGCTGTGCCTGGCCGCCCACTTGCTTCACAGCCCGTCTCTGGCCCATGCATGGCCACGGGAGCGCCCATCTGACCAGGAGGGCCATGGCCACGCTGAAGGGGCCAGGGGCGCCAGTTTCCAAGTGCAGGTGTAGAACCAAATGCCTTCTCAATTCAAGGGAAGCGCAGTGTACATGGGGCTGCAGAACCCGAATATTTGCTCTTGACATGTGCAACATGGCCAAGCTCTAACCCCTCCCCCCAAGCCTCTTACAATAAACAATAGTGCCATCCACAGGGGGTCTGGTGAAGCTCACCCAGCCTGCCGGCCAGTCTGCCACAGCTGTACCAGCATCTGCCTGGGCCTTGGCTCCCGGTGGGGCTGGTTGACCCACAAAAGGCAGATCACCTGCTCTAAGCAGCAGGGCCTCCATGGCCTGGATTGTTCTGACAGATGACAAGGGGGAAGAGTGCCGGCCTGCGTGGGGGGAATTTCCAGCTGCCACATTGCTGCTGCCCCATCAGTGGTCCCCTGCATGACCGTTCTCGGCGGCAGTGGCCATCGGATGTTTGTGGCAGCACAGGATGCTAACCACCATGGAGATTTGGCCAATCGTCTCTGGCTGCTCACCTTCCCCCTGCCCCTACAAATGCTGCTATAGCCACAGCAGGGGTGACGGAAGGCCAGGTCGGTACTAGCATCCACCTTTATTGGGGGGGGGGTGCCCTTCCCAGAATAGTCACCCCGGTCACCTGTGTTTTTTTTAAAGCAGTCAAGATTAGCAGGTCACCCCAGGTGGAGCTCCCAACCCCTCCTGGTCTCCCATCCCACCTAGCCACTCACCGAGAAGCTACCCCTTGCCCTCTGGCCACATCTCCAGGAGACAGCAGAGGGCGGAGGCATCAGATATTTGCACATCATGGACAGTGTACGGGAACGTGGCCACCAGTTCGGTGAAGATGCCAAAGTGGTTACACGGCACATGAATGTTGACACTGTGAAAGTGGTGGCGATTACGATAGACGTGCTGATCCTCGCGTGCTGTGATAAGAGTGATGTGTGTGCAGTCCATGGCTACAACAACATTGGGGAAGCCGGTCACAGACTAGAAGCCTGCACAGGACAGGGCGAGCTGAGCCTTTTTGGTGGGGAACTCAACTTGGGCAAGAAGGTTTGCAGCCCTGGCATCCAGAAAGGCATGAAGGCAGCGACAGGCGGAGGAGGGGGAGACCTGCAGAACTGGGATGGGCCATGGCCTGCGGTGCTAGCCCTTCAGCGCAGGCCCCACCTCCTTGCAGATCATAATGGATTGCTGTCCTGTCAAGTCAGAAGCGGGCCAGGCAATCACTGCTTGACAGACAGAGGGTGCTGATCCTCTCTCTGTACCTGCGTGTCAAGACCCATGGCTCTCCCCCACATGCCACAGCTGCACCGCTCCAAGGTTACAGGGGAGTGTGAAGAGTCCTTATCTGCGGACTCTGCTGCACGTACCCCGGTTCCCATGGCGGCAGCAGTACATGGCAGAGAGCTCCTCAGTCTCCCAGCTGCCATCGTGGCATCTCAGCTGGACTGATGTGGAGAAGGTGCTACTGTTCGAAATAGTGGCCAAGAATGTCGCCATAGCCATCCCTCAGGATTGGCAGATGCCCACTCAGGTGTGGCAGTGGGAGTTTTGGAAGGACGCCACCAGAACAGGCCCATCCTGCCTGAAGCGCTTGAATGACTCATTTGGGCAGGCGAAGAAGCATGTGCAGCACCTCATGGTGCAGGGGAGCACCTTCGAACATGCTCTGTTGACTGGACTGGAGGGCCCAGTGTGTGTTCTGTGTCCCCTCATCCTGGCCACCTTGGTGGCGGGCCGAAGGGTGGAGGTTCTACTCGGTGAGCTGGCCTCAACTACCCAGGGTCCCCTTCCCAGGTCCAGGCCAGGCCCCTGGTTGATCTGACCCCATTCCCTTTCTTCTGCAGCACACGACTTCCAACTGGACTTCCTGGCAAAACCCCCCCCCCCCATCACTGAGAAGCCTGGCCAGCTCCAATTCCCTGGGAAGCCACAACAACCAGGGGCCCACAATCTGGAGGCCCACAACAGTGATCCAAGTCCTGGTGAGGGAGGTTCGGCCAGGGCCCAATGGCTGCTCCAGTCATTGGTCAGGGAGAGGGGCGTTGGGGGTCCGTTGAGCCAGTGGAGCTGACACGGTATGTCATTTGAGACCCCCCAATAATTATTCCATCACTGTTGAAACTTTTAGACCTTATCAAGACCCATAGGAAACAGCTTGGCAGAAAGCCACCAAAAATACTCCCCCCAGTGCTTACATTTTCATTTTCTACTTTAATTGCTACTAAAAACTAGGAATTAATTACTTTTTATCTATTTGTCTTGGTCGTGTCACAGAGGCAAAGTATACATGACAATAAATGTGCTGCAGCTGCTGCCAAACACCTCCTTTCCTAAAAGAAGCCTTTCCATGTGTTCTGATAGCACAACACTATGCTCTTATGTCTGCTTCTACTCCACATCACTGACTGCTTCTGAAGGGGAAAAGCAGAATGCTGTTATCTTCAAAGCATTATATATTCTGCTGTATGTTATGGAGCAGAGAAGGGTGGGGAAGCTACATTCCGAATGCAGTTATCATCACCTCTAATTGGCCCATGCTCTAAAAATGTTTGTCTATTTTGTGTATTGTTCTGTGAATTGATCTTTGTTTAATGAATTCCTGGAAGTAAAATTGTTTCAGTTCTAGTTTGAATGGTAAGCATTAAAACTTCTGAATGTCAGGCATCTATATTCTAGACCTTCTAAGGTACTACCTACTTTAATTCATTTTTAAAATGTGTTTTTATTTGCACAATCCCAGTTGTTGAGCTACCTTTTCTTGCCATTGAATACAAACTGCTTATAAGTCTTTTCCTCAGAAATGAGAAGCAGAACATTATTCTTTGTCTGTTGTAGTTTCCTAAAAAGAAGAGCATTCTTGAAGGAATAGACCAAGTGTTCTCAAAAGCAGGTGTCAAGAGGGGTAGAGGTTCAAATGTGAAATCTTTGGACAGTACCAGAATCCCAGTCACTCTAACTCTATTCGTGGTGGGCTCTGCTCTGGTATAGTACAGTCAGGCATGGATAGGGAAGTCCATACAGCTCAGAGCCCATGTCATGTAATCAGCCCACAAACAATGGTTGAGGGTGTAATACCAGTCAGGATGGGTTTGGCCATTAAACATCCCAGCAACTGCCAGCCCTGCTATTTGGCCCATCTGACATCATATTATAGCTCTTTGTTACACTGGAATAGTGGCCTCTGTGATCCTCCAGTTTTGAGGCTTATTTGGTAGGCTGATTGTGTATATTCCCAATTCTCCAACATGTAGATTGCATGTAGGTAGAGCCACGTGTGAATAAAGCTTGTGAAAGAAGCTGGGCAGGAGAGCCATATCAGTGTTTCTTTTGCAGAGATTGTATCTGTCTTAAGTGGGTACATTTGAGGATGAACATTGTCTACAAAAGCAAGTGTGAAGAGTGGTCAGTGTTGTGACAAGATACACTGTTTTCTCAGAAGGGTAGAGAATTATTGATTCAGTAGAGCTGGGCTTTCACTGTCAGCTTTACTCCAGCCTTCTGAATTGACAGCTGTGGCATGTGGTAGAGAGAACAAGACTCCCAAGATCAGCATTTGGATTGGTTTCTGTATTGTCACACATGGCTACTACCAGTTTTGCTGCTTTTTATACCAGGGCACCAGAAAGTTGAAGATTAACACATAGCTGTGGTCAAGTGGCTTCTGTTTAAAAATATAGCTCTTACAATTGAGGGGATCCGCAATACTTGTGTGTGTGTGTGTGTGTGAATCCCATCCCCTCATTCAACCATTGGGCCAGTCAATTTCAGCCAGCTTGCTTACCTGTAGTGCCGTGCTGTTCCCCAGCATTTAGTTCCCTTGGCAAGGGTAGCATTGGTGACAGCAGGGGTGGGTCCTCCTCCCCTGCCCGTTCACTTGCAGAGGAAGGACACAGTGGTGAGGCTGGCATGAACAGACTTGGAAGTGGAGGGAGTGAGCAGCAGCGGCTTCTGCTTCTCCTGGCCCACCTGCAGTACTGCTTCCTCCTGGGGAAAGGTGTGCAAGGGAAGATGTGCTTTCACTGCCACGCCTCTATATTATAGGCTGCTGACAAAGGAGAGATCCAAAGGGAAAAATCCTATGCTGTACAAAGAACTACTCAACAAAATTAAACAGCACACAGCTCAAATATATTAAACAAGTATATCAATTCAAACTTACACTGGAGATGAGTACATAATGCAAAATGTGACATACACACACAATATACAGACATCCAGATACAAGCCGCAAAAAACCACACCCCTTGGAGCAGGGGTCCTCAAACTTTTTAAACAGGGGGCCAGTTCACTGTCCCTCAAACACTGTTGGGGGCCAGACTATAGCCCAACCCTCTGCACAATGCAGCAAATCCACACCTACCTCCCCCCACACATCCACAGGGACCCCTACTCCATGCACAGTCACATGCACACAGAGGGCAATTTCACATTTACTGAATAACGCACTTTCAATCCACATTCAATGCACTTTAACAATCATTTGCAAGTGGATTTTGCAGTTTCACACAGTAAAACCCAGCTGCAAAATGCATCGACAGTGGACTGAGAGTGCATGTGTGAACGCAACCCAGGAAGAGCCGGCCCCCTTGCCACACATGGAAAAAAAACTCAGCAGACACCGCCACAAGACACGCCTCAGCCGCTTCCACACGTGCACCCCCTCCTCCTCGGCTCGGTCCCTACCCAACACTCGCCCCACCCAGCTCTAAGCTCCGCCCCTGCCACGAGACACGCGTCATCCCCTTCCACACTTGCCCCCCCACCCCTCGGTCCCTGCCCAACACTCGCCCCGCCCATCTCCAAACTCCGCCCCCGCAACAGGGGCACACAGAGAGACACGCAGGCAGGGCCCCGCGCGCCTTCCCCACTCAAGCAGCGCAGCACCTCGGTCGCTTTGGGCGGGCGTTAGCGGCTCCCCTCCCGAGGAAGGCCAGAGTGGCGGTGGCTGCTGCTGGCGTCGGCCGAGGCTGTCCAGCCAGCCGGTCCCCGGTGGGCAGGCGCGGCAGCAGCACCCGGGCCCGCCGTCCTCCTCCTCCTCCTCCCACCTCTCCTCGCGGCCGCCCCGGGGGCGTCGCCTCCGTCCCCAGCCCCGTCGAAGCAACGGCGATGCCGCTGACACGGACGCTCGCGCGTCCAACGCCAAGGCCGTGGCCGCCACCGCCATCTTCTCGCGGCCCGAAGACCAGGAGCGTGCGGGCCTCAGACGGCCCTGCCCCTTTCTGTCGCCGGCAAGGCCGCTTGCCGGGCTCCGCCCCTTCTCGCCTTTTTATGTGAGCTTGAGGAAAAGCCACGCCCACTCAGAAGAACGGGGAAAACTAGCCCCCCCTCATTAATATTAATCGGCAGTGAAGTCTCACGCGCCGTTTGTTTTTCCTTCATGCGCGGGCGCGCGCGCGCACACACACAATCCCCCCCCCACCATGAGTTTTTAAACGGACTTCCTCCCAGCATTACCTTGCGGCTGCAATTTTTTAAAGGGGCCGGGTTCAGGACCCTGACGGGCCGGATCCGTCCCGCGGGCCGTAGTTTGAGGACCCCTGCCTTGGAGTGTCCGTAATAATGTAGCCCGCAATAAGCCTTTAAAGTTCCTCAAAGAGAGTAACAAATCAATGAAATCTCAAATGAACAAACAAAGAATGTGGCTCAAAATACACAATGCCACGCTGGTGAATCCGGCTGATGAACGGGCCCTTTCCACAGTAAGCTGAAGAGTCCAGCTGAAATACGGACCGACTCCACCAGGACTGCGATAAGATCCAGGAATGTGTATTCTAGATAAATATCCATGTTTCGCCATAAGGCTTCTTCAGCCTAAGGGAACAAAAAGCGTGCACAATAGAAAGACATACAATATATGCTAAATTTATTCAATAGTACCACTCCAAGGGGTGTGGTATTTTGCGGCTTGTATCTGGATGTCTGTATATTGTGTGCGTATGTCGCATTTTGTATTATGTATTCATCTCCAGTGTAAGTTTGTGTTGATATACTTGTTTAATATATTTGAGCTGACAAAGGAGAGATGACAGAGCTGGCATCATCGGTGGATGGTGGATAGTCTCAGTAAGCACTGAGACTAAGGAGTTCTGTCAGCCAATGCCAGCAGGCAGTGGGCAGAGTTTGGTGAGCTGAGTCTTCTTGAAGGGAGAGAGAAGTTTTTGATCCTTTAGCTCTGAGCTCCTGAACTGTGCGGTTGTGTGTAGAGACTCTAAGAACCTGTGTATTCATATATTACCTAGCGTGTATAAACCAAACCTGAGTGGTGACAAGGGGAAGATTGTGGTAGAGAGAGAACCCTTTCTTCAGTCACTGAGTGGGAGGTGGCTCCTGAAAGAGGGAGACTCCTGATTCAGTGGTTTGGAGGGAAAGATTTGTTTTCCGCATGTGGTGGGCAAATCTAAGGAGAGTGAAAGGTTGTGGATAAACCTACACACTCTGGTTCTGTGTGCTAGGGTAAACTGAGTCTACACTGAGTATATGAATATGTTGAACAACATCTGAGTATTTTACTGAATAACCTGAAGAAACTGTACTGAGAACTAAGTACTGTGCCTGTAACAGTTTAACATTTTAACTGTTCATAACCAACTAAGCTTTGTACCTCTCTTGAAGAAAAACAACCAATCTAACTACCTCTCTGTAAATAATAAACTTCAATTTATATTAATTATTATAAAATCAGTTAGAAGAAGAAGAGTTGGTTTTTATAAAGCTGACTTTCTCTACCCCTTAAGGAAGAATTGCAGCACCAAGATACGAAAATACCCACATTTTTGAGTCCCAGCCTGAATAATTTTAACATCTAAATAAACTTTTACCTCACAAGAATAACTTTTACCTCAGAAAACTAAAATGCCTGGTCCACACAAAACAGGAGACGAGCAGGGAGATACACAGCCAAAGGGGGCTTCTACTGTAGAAGAGCCCCAAATAAGGAATTGGAGCTGATGAAAATGAAAATAGAAATGGCTAAGATAGAAGCTGAGAAAGCCAGGATTGACGCTGAAAAAGAAAAAAAGCTAAAATTGAAGCAGAGAGAGAAATTCATCGAGCCAAAATTCAAGCAGAAAAAGAAATGGTGGAAAGGGAACTTCAGGAGAGAGAAAAAGAGCGGGAATCTGACACGGAACATGAGAAACAGATGCACAGTTTAAAGATGAGGGCGCTATGATTAAGAGCTGAGTTACCATCTCCTCACAGAGATGAAAATGTACCTGCCATACAACAGAAAAGATTCCCCAAATATCAAAAAGGGGATGATATCGAAGTGTTCTTTTTGAATTTTGAAAGGACATGCAGAGCCTTTGAGACCCCTGAGCGGGACAGAATGAAATATATGCGTTCTCATATTAGTGGTGGGCTGAATGAAGTTTATGCTGAGCTGAGAGATGAAGAGATTATGCTGAGCTGAGAGAATGAAGAGATTATTTTCTCTCCAGAGAGTGAGACTGAGGGTGAGATATGGCCTCACAGTGGAACAAAGCAGAAAAGCATTCCATGAAATGAGGAGAAAACCAGGGGAGACTTATTCCCAATTGGGTGTCCGAGTAGACAGAGCCCTAAACAGATGGATAGGAGGGAGTAAAGTAAAAACCTTTGAAGAGCTGAAGAATTTAGTGGGATTGGAACAATTATATAGATCGGTCCCCTCACAGTTTAGATGGTTCATCAGAGATAAAAAGCTTAAAACCATGGAGGAGGCAGCCACACTGTTAGATGAAACTGAGGGAGACCTGGGAGGATCACTGTTTCAACCTCTAGTGAAAAGAAATAGGTTTTGGGGCACTTCAGAGAAATCTGAGTCAGTGAAAACCAGGCCACTGAGGCAGTATGCTCCAGACCCAGAAAGACACCAGACAAAATTATTCACACCAGACCCAGAGAGAAGGAGGGAGGTGGTGTGTTATAACTGTCAAGGAGAGGGTCATTTGAGGTACCAGTGCCCAAAACTACAGAAAGTAAAATCCCACACGCCAGCCCACAGTTCATCTTGCAGAAAAGTAAAATCCCACATTCCATCTTGCAGAAAAGGCAGAAACTGAACAAAGCCCTCCACATAAACCAGTTTCTGAGGAAAAGCTACCAGAATGACCAGCCAGGGTTTTACAAGTATAGAAAATACAGGAGGACTTAAACAGAGAGTATTTGGAGACTGTGGAAGTTAATAATGAGCAGGTGGTAGGGTGGGAGCGATACAGGGGCTGAGGTAACCCTAATAAAGCTACAACTTGTCCAGAAGAGACAAATCCTACCAGGCCAGACCTATATTACCAAGGGGATTAGTGGGCCAGCATTCAAAGTGCAGTTGGCAGAAATCCCAATCAGATATTAACAATATGAAGAAAAATGGGTGGTTGGAGTTTGGGAAGGACTAGACGTTCCCATGATCCTGGGGAAGGATTTAGCTTCTCAAGTCAAGTCTGTAAAAATCACTACAAGAAGCTTTAGAACAGCCTAGGCTGGAGAGTTCAGCAGTTACTCTGGATACAAGTAGTAGCCACCTAGAGCTGTCTAGCAGGGTTGACACAAGCAGTTTGCAATGGGCTCAGAATGAACAGCTTATAAGTGAGCAGAAACAGTGTCCAACTTTACAAGGCACGGGTGAAGGCTGAAACGTCTCCAGAAGTGACAATTGAGCAACCTTGTCAATTTAAAGTTATAAAAGAAAGGCTTGGCAGAGTTTCAATGAGGCGAAAATATGCTATTGTCTGGGAGAAGCGAAAACAGCGAGTTGTGCCTAGGAAATACAGACTGCAACTGTTACTAATGGCACACCAAACTCCCATGGCAGGACATTTAGGAATTAATAAGACTCGTGAACAACTGCAAGCCAGATTTACTGGCCAACATAGGAAAAGACATCCGCCGCTTTTGCAAGACCTGTCCAGAGTGCCAGCTAGTGGGCAAGCCTAGTGACAAGGCTAAAGGACCTTTACAGCCAGTTTATCTGCGTGGCTTCAATGCAGTAACACATTGGGACTGCACAGGCGCAGGCCAGCCACGGATAAGATTTGTCAGCTTCTAGCAAAATTGAAAGTGAGAGTTCTCCCCCTCCCCTCGGGGCATGCAGCCTTCCCGCCCAGCGGTCACATGACCCAGGGGGAGGGAGCACTCTCCCCTCCAGTTCTTTTTCTGCCGCCACGGAGAGAGAATGTGTCTATAGCTTCTCTTCTACTGCTATTACTGAATGGAGTCTAGAAGGCTCCGTTTTTCAATCAACGTCATTCTTGTCGCACCAAAATGCGAAGACTTATTGCCACAAGGTTTGCCTCCATTGCCTGAGGGAACGGCACTTTCGCTCCACCCTCAGAGCACTGAAGGCTGGTACTGATCGTCTGAAACCGCTCTGCTGATCGCTGGAGGTACATCTAAGCGTGCTAAATCCTCCCTTCGGTCATCAAGACGTCCAAGTCGATCATTCTACCAGCCAAGTCCCTTGCCCCAGCTCCTTCAGACCGTCGTCCAACCTCCGTCAAAGTTGCCTCAACGCCATCAGACGCCGAACTTCCCTCGGCACAGAGCTCCTTCGACCTCCTCGGCAGTGAGGGCCTCGATGCCTTCGGCCGTCGAACTTCCCTCGGCACGGAGCGCCTTCGACCTCCTCGGCAGTGGGGGCCTCGATGCCTTTGGGCGTTGAACTTCCCTCGCCGCAGAGCGCCATCTAACTCCGTCAGTGAGAGCCTCGATGCCTTCGTACGTCGAACTTCTCTAGGCGTAGAGCGCCTCGGCGCCAGTCTTCCTCGAAGTCTCCTTGGTGCTGATCAAGGTCGTCATCACCTCGGCGCCGTTCGTCGATGGTCATCGACGTCTCCTTGAGTCAACTGACTCCAGCGATTGTTCATGAGGACTCCCCTCCTCGTGATTCCCTGGTATATCCCTCTGTTATAATTCAGGGCAGATGCCAGGATGACCGGCGGTTCCGCACGCAGTTCGTGATGCAACTGTACAGCGATGCGCCTTTGCCGTTGCCAAGCCCGAAGGCCTACTCTCTGGGCGCCTACGGTCTCGACGCCTACGTTCCTGGAGCCTACGCTCTCGGCGCCCATGGCCTTTCGGAGCCTACGGCCTCTCTGCGCCCACGACCTCTCGGCGTCTTTCTCGGCGCTCATGGCCTCTTGGCACCCACGGCCTCTCGGCACCCACGGCCTCTCGGCTACCTTCTTGGCGCCCATGGCTTCTCGGATCCCACGGCTTCTCGGCGCCTATGCTCTCGGAGCCTACGTTCTCGGTGTCGACATTCTCACCAATCCAATTCGTCACTTGTCGACCTCTTACTCTGGGTCCAGGCGGCGTAGAGGGATCCGTCGTAGCAGCTCGTCCTCTACATGGTCCCACATTGCAATCCTCAAAGACTGCGGACTCTGTCGTGTTTTCTCTGCAAGGGCAAGCACTATGGATATGCAGTTCGCCCTTGGTCGGGCTACGGCACCTCACACCTCCATGACGTGCTTCTCTATGGGAGTTACACACCTGGCCCTGCAGGGATGTGTCATTTTCCATACCTAGATGACGGGTCAATAGTCGGTTACTCAGAGCCTGCCTTTGCTAGTCAGGCGGAGGTTCTTATTTTCCGTCATAACCAACATGGGTCTCCTGGTCAACTATAAAAGTCTCCATTGACCTCTTCTAAGGTCATAGATTCATGGTACCCACCTGTACTTGGCCACAGCTAAAGCTTACCTTCTAATACAGAACATACGCTCCATTTGGAAGTTAGTTAACCTGTTCTAGAAAAGGTTTCAGATGACCCCTAAAATTCATTACTTGAGACTCATGGCTTTTCCACTGCAGTTGTTGCCTTTGCTCGTCTGCGGATGCTCCCCCTGCACGCTCGGTTTTCTGACAGCATTCCAGCTGAACATTGACCCTCAATACAAAAAGCTGTCTATCCCTAAATCGATTTTTGCCTCCTCGACTGGTGGTCCTCTTGGCCGGTGTTGCCTTTCAAACACCTGCTCCACAAGCTCATTCTTCCTGACGCCTCCTTATCAGGATGGAGAGCTCATTGTACGGATCTTAAGGCCCATGGTGTTTGGCCTGCTCAAGAGTCTGCCCTGCACATTAACTTCCTGAGCTTTTTCTATTAGGCTTGCTCTCTGTTCCTTTACAAGGGTCCTCGAGGATCGACGTGTTCAGGTCACAATGGACAGCACCGCCCAGCACAAACAGGGTGGCACAAGGTCCATTTGCTGTGCACAGAAGCCATTGCAGTCTGGGCCTGGCCATGACACATGGCTCCACTGTCACTGCCATTCACATCGCAGGCACAAGTTAGTTCTCGTAGACTTCGTAAGTTATCACCCTGACGATTGTCACAAGCTCACTGTAGACTCACATTGTCTCCGTTATCTCTTCCTAATCTGGGGCACCCTGCAAATGTATCTCTTGTGACTCAGCACAATTCAGTGTTTCCTCAATGGTGCTCCAGAGCATGGGTGAGCCCACGCTCCATGGGGGACGCTTTCCCAATACTTGATCGCCCCCCCTTCCCCTTGCTGGGCAAGGTTCTGGTCAAGATCTGGACGGAAAGGACAAGTGGCATCCTGGTAGCACCGTCTGGCCCAGGAGATCCCAGTCCACGATTCTAATGCCCCTGACTCAAGGGAGTACTGTTCCTCCCCAAGATATTTCTCACATTCCTTCCAGAATCAAACTGGCAGCATGGAGAATTCTATGTAATCTATGGTCAGATAGGGTGGCTCAGGTTTCTGCACCCCATTAAGTTGTCCACGAGAAGTTTTTATTGAGGCTAAGCGGAGACGTTTGTCCCTGTGGGCTGCTGACAATGGTTTGTCCAGAGCTGCTTCTTTCCTGTCGTTAATTTTTGGCTACCTCTACTACAATTCGGCCCTTCACGCTGAGTTGGACTCTTTTTTCACACCCAGACTCACAGAAGTTTTTTTTACGGGGACACATCAACCTCTATCCCCGGGTATCTCCACCTGTTTCTCAGTGGAGCTTTCCCTCCATGTTGTCCCAACTCGTGAAACACCGTTTGAGCCTTTGGCCACCAGGGACCCCTCTTTCCTATCCTATGAGACTGCCTGTCTGGTCACAATCACCTCGGCCAGTCATGTCAGAGATTTAGCGGCCCTTTGTCGTTCCTCACCGTTTACTAAGTTTCACGCTGATTAAGTGGTGTTGAAACCCGAGCTTTCTTTCTACACAAGGTATCGTCTTAACCGTGTTATTGCCGAACCCTTCTTCCGATGCGGAGAGGGCGCTATACTTTTAAATGTACGGAGGGCCCTCCCTTCTTATCACAAAGAACCTTGTTTGCAGGGAAAACATTAATATGTTATTGCTGTAACGACCACCATAAGGGTCACCGAGCCTCCCAGCAGACCCTGTCCAGGTGGATTACCTCAACCATTAAACTGTCTTATGAGAGAGCATGCGTGGATGGCCTGGACATGATCAAGGCGCACTCCACAAGAGCTTACGCTGCCTCCGTCGTCTTTTCGTCTAAAATTGACCTCTGAGACATCTGCTCAGCGTCGTCGTCGTCGACCCCTTCTACTTTCATTAAGCACTGTGTGGTCGACGTGGATTCATCTAGAGAGGCAGCACTGGGGCGTGCCGTCTTGCAGTCATTGTTTCGGTGTCTGTCCCACACCCGCCATCCGGGTAACCGAGCTCGCTACTCTCCCAATGTGGGACTGCATAGAAGCCACACAGATGAAAACAGTGTTTCACTTACCTGTAACTGTTGTTCATCTGGTGGATCTTCTATTCAGTAACACATCCCTCCCTCCTTCCCCGCTGTGGGACCTCTCCGCAATCATGTGGTTTTTGGTTCCGTGGCGGCAGGTTGGAGAACTGGAGGGGAGAGTGCTCCCTCCCCCTGGGTCATGTGACCGCTGGGCGGGAAGGCTGCTTGCCCCGAGGGGAGGGGGAGCACTCTCACTTTCGATTTTGCTAGAAGCTGACAAATCTTATTCATGGCTGGCCTGCGCAGTCCCAATGTGTTACTGCATAGAAGATCCAGCAGATGAACAACAGTTACAGGTAAGTGAAACTCTATTTTCCTCTTGTGGATGTCCCATTTTCAAGAATTGGAGTGGACCTAGGACCTTTTTCCAGAGCCACTAAGAGAGGAAACAGATACATTCTCACCGTAGTGGACTATGCCACTAAATTTCCAGTAGCAGTACGTGACAGTTGACTCTCCAGCAGCTCTTTTGAGGTGGGTCCTCCTCTCTTTCCATCTCTGCTATCAGTAGGTTTACATTGTGCATGTGCAGGCAATGTTCCTCTGTTTGGTGGGGATTTAAATGCCACTCCCGCTTTAGAGGGGTTTCTATATTTTTCTGCAAACCTGGGGGGTCCATTGGGTCTGCAGAAGCATACACTCTGTCTGAACCTGGTCCCAGTCTTTTAGTGTATTGATTGGCATGGGGTCAGGTTCAGCATTTGATATTGGATAATATTTTTTTCACCTTTAATGGCATGATGGATAATATTCTACCATTACCTAATTTTGAAAATTACTGCTTGTTTTAGCCTCTACTTTAGGATTTTTTTTTCCCTTTTGGTAATTTTGAAAATCTGTCATATGCTAGACCTTTATGTTCTTTTGCATTGTACTGATGACTTTGGGTGCATGTGCACCCACAGTTGTGCATGCATGTAAATAACCGTGTATCGTTCTATGGTGCCAAATCTGTTTTGGGGATGCTGTGAAGGGCATTTCCTTCTCCCCCTTATGAGGGAAGTATGATATATTTCTGATGGGGAAAAAGAATAAAAACGTGAGACTAAGCAAAGGACACAGCTAAAGTGTGGTTTATTTTTTTTAATGGCCTTGCAGATTCCTTGCAAAAAGAGATGAAAGAAAGCATTCCTTACACTGGCTTGCTTCAATAACCTTTGCTGATTTGTTAATTATGTTTTAGCAGTGTCACTAGAGTAGCATGATGTTTAATAGTGTATATTAAAATGTCTGTAGCATTATCTCAAAAGTTATAACAAGCTAATTTTGACGTTAGCTGGACAAATTGATAAGGCCTTTTTAATAAAGTGATATAAAGGAGCTTGGGTAATTATTTTTCATTCATGTTTGTCTTTTTAAAGAACTGTCATAATTTCACAATAGCCACAGACAGGGCATCATTAGGCAATGGATGCAGGATTGGCAGAGAGGGTGACATTATGTAAATACATGTGCACTATCCTCTTCTAGACAGAACACATTAGCACACAGTGTTGGACCACGCATCTAAATATTATAAACAATCCTAAAACACAAATAGAGATATACAATAAAAGAAGATTGATGGACATTTCTTGGTCCCTACATTAAAGATTGTAAAGAGGTTGTTTTTTTTAAAGTGCTGTCATCCAATTAAAGAATTTTTAGTTGATGGATCTTCTGACTCTTAATCTATAGATTGATTACATTAAATGCACATATTTACAAAACCTCAATATTAATGCATGTTTGAAATCCTGAAGGAAATGCATGTTAGAATTTAATATGCCAAAGCAACTACTCACTGTTTGAAAGGATTGTTATCTTAAATATTTTCTTTTATTGCATATTGTGCTGATACACCAAAATAATTTTAAAAATCACAACAAAGGTACATAACTCTGCTTCCAGTGGTTTCATGTAGATGTTAAATAGTGTTGCAGTTAAGATCACCGCCCAATGTCTATGGGGAAGAGCAGGGCTATCCTGGCATCACTGTTTGGATTTTTTCCTCCCAGACTGATTAGAACCATCACTGCATAGTACCTCCTAGTCTTATCTAGGCTGTCCAGAATAGTATTAAATGCTATTAAATGTCCAAGAGAGTTAGGGCTATCCCCCATCTCCTGATTACAGGTTGTCAACTGATATGAGCAAGGTGGTTTCATTGCCAAAAAAGAAAAAGAAAAACACCCCAAAACCCCAAGTCTGAAACCAATTTAAAGGGATTTAGATAATTACTTTAGTCTAAGAAGCCTTGAAGCTAAGATCCTTACACAAGAACGAAATATTGGAAAATGGAAGATGTCAAGGAAAAGTGTGTTTCAGGAGTGATTGTGCCACAACCTCATTAAGAGGAGATGTGACTGCCTCTACCACCTAAAGCCTTCCTAGATGAGACAGATTGTTTAGATCCCTTCTAGTCTGGTTTCAGTTCTGAAACAGCCTTGGTCGCCCAGGTGCATAACTTGTGCAAGGAGATGGGGTTGCAACTCTCATGATTCTCCTAGACCTCTCAACAGCTTTTGATACCATTGATCATGGTATCTTGGACTGTTTATCTGGACTGGGATTGGGAAGCACTAGTCTGTGAGGGTTACAGTCCTAACAGGAGGGTAGGTTTCAGACAGTGGTACCTGGGGGCTGCTGTTCAGTTCTTTGGCCTATGGGGTCCCACAAGGTTTCATCTTGTCCCCTATGCTGTTTAACATCTACATGAAACTGCTGGGTTATGTCATCTGGAGATATGGGCTGGGTTGTCACTGATATGTGGATGACACTCACTATCTCTCACTTCCAGCTGATCCCAGGGAGACTGTAGAAAACCTGAACTGGTGCCTGGATGCATTTTTGAAGTGCACGTGGGCTAATAAACTGAAGCTTAATCCCAACAATATGGAAGTGCTACTGGTGTATGGAAGGTCTGATCCTGGATTTAAGGTTTTACCCATTCTGGATGGGATGGCACTCCCCTTGAAGGAGCAGGTCCATAGTCTGGAAGTGCTGTTGAACCTAGGCATACTGCTGGATAAGCAGGTGGCAGCTGTGGCCAAGGGTGCCTTTTACCAGCTTTGACTAGTTAGCCAGCTGTGGACTTTCCTGGACAAAACAGATCTGACCACTGTGGTGCATGCCCTGGTTACACTGAGATTACTTCAGTGCACTCTACATGAGGCTGTCCTTTCAACATTTTTAGAAACTTCAATTGGTACAGAATGCTGCAGCCTGGATGTTGACTGGAGTGGGTCATAGGGACCACATTGCTCCAGTATTGGCCCACCTACACTGAATGCTAATGTTTCTGGGCACATTTCAACATGCTGGTTTTGACCTTCAAAGCCCTATATGGTTTGGGACCAACATACCTGAGCGCCTAATCCCTTATTAACTGACCATTATGGTAATCTTCGGAGGTCTTGCTTCAGGTGCTTCCGCCTTCTGAGATTAGGTGGGTGGCAAGCTGGGAGAGGGCCTTCTTGGTCATGGCACCAAAGCTCTGGAACTCTCTCCTCAGGGAGACTGGTCTGTGCCCTTCTGTTGCCGTTTTCCACCAGTGGGTGAAGACTTTTTTTTGTTTGGCATTTGCTCAATGATTCCTCCTTCCTAACCAATGTTTTATGTTTTATATGTGTTTTAACTGTTGTATATGTATTTATTTCTTTGGATAATTTGTATGGGATCTTTGCAGACCTGCTCAAGGTGGCTCACTGGTAAAACATTGAAAACAATGAAAATTATATCAATAAGAACAAATAAAAATGAAATAAAATCAATATCAATAAAAGCATTACCAATAAAACAGCCGGCAAACTAGATTATAAAAGCAGTTAAAACAGAGTAGTCTAAAACGTTAACAACACAGTCCATGGTTAGTAGCCAACCATAAGACAGTTAAAAAGGATGAAACCCTTTCGGTAAAAGCCTGTGTTAAAAAAAAATGTTTTGGCCTGGCATCTAAAAGAGAGAAAGGTCGAACACAAGGGTTGTGGACACAGGACCATTTGAAGAAGGCACAGTTGAGGATGCAGGAACTCATTTTTGCAGTTCGTCATGCCAATCTTAAACTTCAAATATTCCAGTTTTGGCTCATCCAGTTTTTGAGAAGGTGCACTGCAGTGGAATGACATATCGTCCAATGTTTCATCCAGGAAAATAGGGAGACTGGCTTCAAAATATTTAATTTTCACAATCAGCTTTTCCTTCCACAAACTACTACATTTATGATATTACAAAGAGAGCATGGGATTTCTCGGGGAATGATGATAAGCAAAACGTAACATCCATAACAATCCAGAATAGGGAAAGGTTCTTATGCATTTATGAGTACCAATAGTACTTCCTTGATCCTATAATGGTTATGGCCATTATACCTATAGTAGCAACAACCTGCAGTGCACTTGAAATCATTAATACACAGTTGCGCCTATTTCATGCTCTAGTGAAGTCCAGGAAAATGTTACTCTGGAAAGTCAAACTTCAGAAATCCCCAGAAGAGAAGTTGCTTCGCTTTTAAGTACTTCTGTACCTTGATGTATTATTGTTAGAAAGCTGTTCCTCCTCAGTCTTCAAATAGGTTGGTGAGTTTAGTTTTCTAGCTGAAAAAAGCAGATTCAGTAATTACTACCATCTTTTCCAGGTGTGCTGAAAACTTTGCAACTACTGGGACCTTGGACTGTTCAGTCCACCTAGTCTTCCTGTGAATTTCAAACCGAGTATACTTTCTTTTATGTGCTGGTTAGCTTCAGTCCATGTGGTAAGGGTATATAACTTTAGTGACACTGCCTGATGGCAGCTCCTTCATAGTTATACCTTCTGCAAAAAAGATAACACACGTTTGTTCTTTCTTCATGGGTTGTGAGTGTGTGTGGGGGGGGGAGAAAAGCAGATCGGAGGAAATTGTATCTCTCACATTATAGAATGTTGATAAAGAGGATTGCCATGGCAACCATATCATAAACGTCATGCTTACTTTGTTGCTGAGTTCACAGTGTCATTTTTAATTACTTCTATGCAATTAAAAGCAAAAATGAGTAATTTGTGTGAATATGTAATCAATATAATCAGCTATGTTTGCATTGAGAGTGAATATGGGCAATTTATCCAACTAGAGTGGAGGCTTTACCCAACATGGAAAAGCCGCTTTTTAATGTGGATTCTCCTGTTCTGTTCTGTTCTGTTTTTTTTTTTTTTTAATCGCAGAACTGTGAGAAGCTGGAAAATAATTTTGATGACATCAAGCACACGACTCTTGGTGAGAGAGGAGCACTTCGAGAAGCAATGAGGTAAGTCTGGTAAAGTCGCAGATGTGGTAAAGAAAGAGTCATTCTTCATTATTGGGGGAACAAATGAGTTCATTGCCACCATTCAGCTGTATTCTCTAAGGTATTAATTTGTCAGTGGAGAGGCTTCCCTTGAGGCTGTACTTGGGTTTTGAAGCTGCGTGAATGCTAAGCCTCTCTGCACAGTAAAAAACGTAAATGTTTAATTTGTTACTAAAAATGCTTAAGGGGTCCCTTGTTTTATATTTATAATAAACTGTGAATGACTGAAAATTGTTCATCTGAATTGTGAAAGTATTAAGGAAATAGTACAATGATTTTTTTTATAAGCGAGGCTGGGTATACTCCTAATTGGTATTTAATTTTCACTATATAGCAGCCTGTGTAATTTCTTTTTCTATTAGATTTTAATGGGATTAGACTACTGTATGTTAAAATGAATGACCTCATCCTTTAGCGTAAGAATACTTTTTCTCATTTCCCATTTTTGTGATCCTATATAGGCTTCTTGAGGAAATCTTAAATCCCAGGACAAAACTTCAGAATTCTTAATATCCAGCCAACCTTTTCCTTTCCCACATAGGCAGGACCAGACCCTTGTTTTCTGAGCTGAAGTGTCTAGCAGTTGCAAGAGGAAGAAGCCTCTAGAGAATTTATTGGGGGACTCAAAAAAAGGATATGCCCATACTGACTTTCTGACTTGTGAGTTCTTAGTCAGTAGTTTGTCTTTTAAGAAATATCAGTTTATTTAAAAAACAGTTGCCATATCAAGTTGCAATGGTTAAAAAGGATGCACATAAAATGAATGCGAAAAGTTGGACATGCAACTCTTTGAGAATATGACAACCTTTGTAAATCCATCCATCTTTGGGATCCACCTTTGCTTAGCTTTCCCTTTGACCTGCATAGTTCTTGGTAAACGGTGTATAACAATGACAATTGCTCAGTGACTCAGGAACCACATGAGGCTCTTCGACATGGCACCCGTGGCTCTTCTAAGCACTGTTCTCTAATGTGACCACTACATTTTCCAGGAAAGTAAGCAAGGCCATTACCTGGTAGGGCTTGTGGTTAGCAGGTGGTTCCCACCCTGAAATAGATACTGGGGGTAAGCTGCAAGCCTCCCTTGAGTTGCAGGCCTCATGCCAAGTATGGAATTAAAGGGTCTGTCCTCTCCAGCAACTCTCCGTCCTTATCTGTAGCCTCTATACGTTCACCCCAGTACCTGGGCTGCAGCAAGGAGGAGAGCATGATGGTCACAGAGAAGAGGGAGTACAACCACCACCACCACAGCAGCCAAACAACAAAAGAACAAGCTGGCCACACTGGGGTGGTGGTGATGTAAGAGCAATATATGTAAGAGCAATAGTTTGTCTTATGTGGGTGGGTGTATTTGGCCGTCTGGGGCACAGGACAGATGGTAGTCCTGTGGCTCTTTTGCTTGATGGTAATTGCGAATGTGGCTCTGCATGAGTCATGGAATGAGTACCATTGGCACGTGAAATGTCTGCTTCAGTGGCCTTAGTCATTCCTTGAAAACATACATAGGGTAGATCCCCCCTTACTTAGCATTCATAGTGCCACGTTCAGTTTCTGTCATGGATATACTAATCCACTGGTGCTCAAATCTTACGTCTGATTCTGCCTCTCTCTGTTTTGGACATATGTGTGTGAAAAATAGGTATACAAGCTTCCATACAAGCTACACAAGCTAAGAACTTGTAAAGGTATCTTCAAGTGCAATGCATTATTTTTTTCCATAGAAGGGAATGAATGGATGCCATTAATTTCAGTGGTCCTGTGTAATTGCCAACTCACAGCTCTTTGCTTCCTCCTCCTATTCATTTTTTTAAATCAGTAATGTGTATGTGTCCATCTGGAGGGTATATGGGTGCAGCGGGTGGGAAATTCAAGGGGACCAAATGACGTAAGGCAGTGGACTGGGTTTCTATAGATGTAAATGGCAAAGAAGACAGGATATGGTAGAGCAAACTGTAGAGTGAACTGTTAAAATATGTTTACTTCTATCTCTAGTAGAATTGCAATGGATAATAGATTTGGCTTTATTTCCTGTTTTAACTACTAGTTATTGCATGCATATGCTATACTATCCTCCCCCCACACACACACTTTGAAAAGATTAGTGTCACTTTGAAATAGAGAGCCACATGGCTTCTAGTTGCAAAATAACTCATTCAGAGTATCTTGTCACTGTATTCCACAACCATGGTTATCTCCAGGGCTTTGGAAAGTGATTGCACTGCCTTAAATATATTTAAAGTATAAATCAAGAAACCCATAAAAGTCTTGTTTTGAGCTTGATTGCAAGATTGATATTTGACAAAATAGTCTCCTTTTATTCTACTGTTGACAAGGGATCTTTATGTTGAGTTGTTTGTCCAACTTCATACAGGCTTATAAGATTGTACAGGCTTAGGTGGTCCTGCACTTTATATTGTCTGAGATTTCCTCTGTAATTTCTGATTTTTTTTTTCAATTGGAAATTTTAATTTACTTTGTGAGCTGCAGAGATAAATCGGAAGGCAAGCCTTCCTCCTTGGAGAATACTATAGCGAAGGGGGATTATGAGAGTGTGTAGAGATTGTGATTTCCCTTGAACATTCCTTCAATCACCTGTCTCAAATAAAACCAGAATTCTTTAATTTTAACTGACCTAAGGTTACATATTATACATGGTCAAAACAGGCAGTTATGAACTTCTATTAAATTCTGCAGAAATGCCCAGAAAGTGTGTTTCAGCTTGCAGACAATGCTGATCGCTGAAATGCTTTGTTCTAAAAACCTGGCTGGCTATAGTCTGTTAAGTCTCTGCAAAATAAAACCACCAGGGGAATTATTATTATTGGTTTTTGAATTGACAACATGTAGGTTTATTGGTAACATAAGTTTTAATTGTGTGCTACACCTGCTAATCACGTTCCTGTTTATTTGCAACAGCGATTTATATCATTTGCAGTGTTGCTACTTTGTGCTGAAAGCAAACCAGCCTGCTTGTTGTCTAATAATATTATTGTAATTGCTGTCATTGATATTGCTGTAATTAGAAATGGAATTCAAGGCATATCTTGAGATGGGCAACATGCCGGAGCCTTGGAAAACTGCATTATTTGCAAATTACACATGTAGTCGTTTGCTTAGCATTCTAGAAATCCCCTCCCCAAAAATAGCCATAAAAACTGAAGTAACCATTCCACCTTTTAAATTTTTATTTTTAGTCTACCTTTCTCCCTGTCTTATGAACTGATTCGCAAACTGTTTGAGAGGCTGCAGTCCTCTTGCAGTGACTATATGTATGTCTGTTGCTGGGCTGGACCACTTCAGAGTATAAGATGGGGCTTGAATGTCCGCTTGCTCTTTTATAAAGTAAAAAACACACACCCCATTTTGTAAACCATATTTTTCACTTCATAAGACGCACCTGACCATAAGACGCACCTAGTTTTTAGCAGAGGCTGTGCAGAGAAGGAAGGGGAGGGACGGAGGGAAAGAAGGAAGGAAGGAAAGAGAGAGAGGGAGAAAAAGAGAGAGAGGGGTTCCCAGCTTCTCCCCCTCACATACATGTGCAAACCTCCCCAGCTTCTCTCCACCACACACACACTCATGCAAGCACAATGGGGAGAAACCTCCGTAGCTTCTCCCCTGCCCCTCCTAGCAAGCAAGCAAGCACCTGGCTGCACTAGCAACCGGGAGCGATTGGGAAGTCACCTCCGCAGCTTCTCCCCCACCCCACCCCTAGCAAGCAAGGAAGCAAGGAAGCACCTGGCTGTACTAGCAACTGGGCACGATTGGGAAGTCACCTCTGCAGCTTCTCTCCCACCCCACCCCCAGCAAGCAAGGAAGGAGGGGAGCAAGGAAGGGAGCAAGCAAGCAGCTGGCTGCACGAGCAGCCGGGCGCGATTGGGAAGTCGCCTCCGTGGCTTCTCCCCCCCCCCCACCCAAGGAAGCAAGCAGGGAAGTAAGCAAGCAAGCACCCGGCTGCACGAGCAGCCGGGCACAATTGGGAAGACGCCTCTGCGGCTTTTCCCCTGCCCCCCCCCCAAACAAGCAAACAAGCACCTGGCTGCCCCCCCCCCAGCAAGCAAGGAAGCAAGCACCCGGCTGCACTAGCAACCGGGCGCAATTGGGATACCTCTCTGCAGCAGGGGGAAGCAGCGCTCTGCCGGACAGACCGCCGGACAGACACAGGAACCCCAGCATTTTCTCTCGGCGATTCGGCTCCAGTTACGGTAACACACACACATTCACTCCATAAGACGCACAGACATTTCCCCTCACTTTTGAGGAGGAAAAAAGTGCGTCTTATGGAGTGAAAAATACAGTAGTTGAAAGCAGCATATTGGAAGAAGGCTTGCCTAGAATCTTTTACTGCAACATGCTACTTTTGTATGTACAGGGAGTGTTATGTGAAAAAATACAAACATTCCACTGTTGTGTGACATGGTATGGGCCAATGAAAGATATTTCACATTGAGGTGTAGATCATGAACAGTAGCTCTTTAGTTTGCCATGTAGGTAGCTCTTTGAACTTGGACAAATTATTGTAGTGATTTCCCTGGGATGTGGCGGATTTAGGCTTTCAATTTCTCTTCCAGGATATGTTCAGAATATGCTGCAAACACTTGGTTGGTTACTCTGGAGCCTTTTTCAGCTGGTCCTGCAGATAGTATGCTAGGGAAAAGTTTCACCTCCCCACCCCACCCCCCAGGAATCAGCCTTGTAGATTGCACAGCTTGTCAGTATTCCTGTATAGGGTCATGGTTCCCTATGAGAATCAGCAAGGAAACAGCACAGGCTGGAGTACCTAAATGAGTATTTATGACTTTCCCCAAGATGTCCTGAAAATTAACCAAAACCTTTTATAGTACACTGTTGATGCTAAGCTGTGGTCCAGATAAATGTCACCATTTAAAAACATTTCATGCCTCTATTTACATGCATATTGAAAAGCACTTCCTTCATGTAGTCTAGAGAACCAGATAAAAATTTGTGGAACTGTGCTGATTTAGGCTTTTAATTTTGAAGAAATGTTCTGTCTCAAAGAGCTCAAGGAGATATATATATGGGTTTGTTCCAGTTTCTCCTTGTGACAATCTTGTGGGGATAAGTAGGGGAACAGACAGGGCCTCCCTGTGAACTATGTGGTTGAATGGAGAATTTGATCAAAGTTTTTCGCAGTTAGACTTGTCTAACACTCCAGCCATGTCACTATCCTGGCATTTCAAAACAGCAGCCTCACATACCCTGTGCAGAACCACCTCTGACGCTGTAAAGGGTCTTGAAAAGCAGTTTTCAGTGTAGGCGATTGGTGTGGGGATCCTGTTCAAAGGGAAAATCTTGGACTGGACAGCTCTGGAGGAGCTCTCTGGTCTGTGGCAGACATCCTCACCATCCGTAATTTGACTTGCTTTGTTCTGTTTTAGACTGTTTACCTGCAGATTGTTGAAAGTGATGTCACTCCCTGTAGGACGCCCCCTGTCCTATATTCAATAAATCATAGGCATTTACTTTTAGTTTTCTGTGATTAAAAAACTTAAACTGTTCCTGCTGTGTTCCAGGCTGCTTGATGCAGCTCACTCCTGGCCAATGCCGTTCCATTAAAATTCTGTTTATTTGACTTTTGTAAATTGGAGAAAGGAAAACAGATTATTTAAGTGAAATGCTCTGTATTAAATGAACTTTAATGAAATCGACATTTTAATTTTGTTAGGATTAGCTAAAAGCAATGTTTAGAAAAGTCAGGTGCTGAAAGTTAATCTCTTAATTCCACTTTTTAGACCCCCCCCCAGTTAAAAGTGATTTCTTTTTTCTTCTTCTAGTAATATAATTTGTAATTGACAGATCCTGCTGAGTAAGATTTATAGCAAGATAAGTTACTGGTAATACTGGAAAAAATTAAGATCTGCTATACATTTACAAGTATATTCATGGGTTTCTTACAGAATTGGCTTAATTGTGTGTGTATGTCTGGCTCCCCTCCCCATTCATTTATTATTATATTCTGCCTGTTCCAAAACTGCAGAAGTCAGGTACATCTCACCAGTTATATTTAAGATAGATATGAATCCTTAGATGGCTGCACCTAAACGCACAGAATCAGACTGGCCTGAGTCATGGGCTAACAGATCCTGTGTGTTCTGGAGCAGTTATCTATTAGATAGTGTTCATTCTGTGTGATGCACTCCTGCCCAAGCACAGAAGAATTTGGAGTCCTTAAAAAGCTTTTACAACCTTTCCTTTAACTGTGTGAAAGGATTGTAACTTACCTACTGTTCTACATTCATGTAATTCTTTTAGAAGTGGGGGGAGGAGGAAGAATTTCCCCCATAAAATTTCAGAGAGTGAGCTGACTCCATGTGGTATCACTTTAACCATCAATCCTTTCGCCTTGAATGGGACCTAAGAGGTAAAAAGATTATACCTCTGCACTAGGCAACTTTTGAGGAAATAGGCCTTAAGACCCTTGACCAACAAGGCATGTTAATGAAAACGGGAACTGATGGACAAAAAAAGGCTGTTATTCCTCTGACCATGTGTGGTGAGCCACAGAAGCCTGATGATGTGAGCTATTTCTCTTGTGCTGTTACATTCATTAAATTTGCCTGTAATCAGCCATTTGACAGATTTTAAAGGAGTATTGTGTTCTTCATTTATAAAACAACAACCCCTCTTTCCAAGATGGAGAGCAATGATTGGGAAAAAAATGTAGGCATTATTTACTAAGCACTCAATTGTTCAAAAAGGCAGATCTTTTGATAAACATTCTACATACCCAATGTAATTGTTTTCCATTACATTCCTGTTCCACACATACCCATTGCTGTCAGTTGTCCATATGTTTCTTCCTGCTGCCCTACCTTTGCTTGTCTTATCATTTCAAAAAAGACACAAATGGGAAACGTTTGTTCAAAGAAACCCTGTGCATATCTGATTTCTTTCATTCATTTTGAGTATGTAATTCAAGTATTGATGCCATGGGCCTTGAAGTATTTTTATTCCATTGTGCAATATTTCTGAGCTGGGCAGTGAGAGCTGTGTAGTGTCCTGGGCCATTAATGCCCTTTGTTTTCAGTTAATGGTGGCATTTCTGAATGTTGACAGCAAAAGCTGTCAAGCTGATGGATTTTTAGCACTTTTGCATTCAGTCATTTGAATAGTTTATTGGGAGCTAAAGCGGTTTAACCAAAATATCTTGAAGGGGAGAAAACTCAACCAATCCTTTAATTTGAAAATAGTATTAGACATGTATTGGCATGTTATTGTTGTACTCCAAAATTCACATAAGGGGGCCATTTATTTTCCCCCCTCAGCACAGATTATTATTTTATTAAAATGAAGATATCAAATCCTTGAAGTAAGATATATTATGTAAGGTATAATTATCTCATTTAAGTAACTGAGGATATTAGCCTACATATGAAGCCTTTAAGATAACTTCCATTTGCACTTAAATTCTAACTGCGGTTTTGACACATTATCTAGGGAGAATGCCATGTTTCCTGCTGTGCTAAACTTACCGAAACAAATAGAAAAAAATAGCATTGCTGTGCACTATCCCTGCTTTACTATTTTGTAATTGGACAGCACAACAGGAGTGACACTTCTTTGTAACACTGAGTTACTGTGATGATCTTGCGATTTCATGCTCTAAGCATAAGGCTGGCTGGGATTGTCTTATATCAAGGATAAAATGAGTATGACGGTAAGGAATCCAGTTAATTAAAAAAATCTTCACAATGGTAAAATCTGGTAAGAAAATCTAGCTTCCCCTGTTGTGGTGTTATTTACCAACATAGCCTAATAAGTGGGATCACTGGCACCCTGGAATTTTGTTCCTTGGGTTTGGGGAGGTCTTTTGTAAGCTTGACCTGTGTCAAAGGAAGAGACTGGGAGGAGGAATGGGCAAAAATTGTACCTTCGCTACTGATGGAAGGGCCTGTCATTGGAAACTTGGAAACACACCATAGGGTACAAGCCATTGATTTAATTGCCTGTAAGATTCCTTGAATAACTGGTGAAAAGAAGGTGTGTGTGTGAATGCACTTGTTAGGTGCCATCAAGACGGTTCTGACTTATGGTGACCCTATGAATTAATGACCTCTTATCATTAACAGCCTTGCTCAGGTCTTGCAAACTAAAGATTGTGGCTTCCTTTACTGAGTCATTCCATCTAATTTGGATACTAAATAAATTAAACTGTTCCTTCTCTTCATGGTTGGGAAACTGGGCTAGTTAGGAAGGCAGATGGACAGGATTTTTGGGAGGCAAGCAAGATGGATGGTCTTGTCGCGGTTCGGGCCGTTAAGTGCCTACACTCTTAGAAAGGATCCCTTCCTGAGAAGGGATATGTTATCTTATTCAGCGAGACACCACTAGACCGGAATCAACGGTTCCTAGAAACTTGTTATGGTTCCTAGAAAATCTCTTGAACACGCCAATAAATTTATAATACTGGATAAGAGTAGAAGTATAAAAAACACATTTATTTACATTATATAATATATGCTTTTTGGTTGCAAAGCCTTAAAATATCATATAAGGCTAGACATCATTAGTCTTAAACATGTTTATGTAGCAAGTAATCATTCACACTCTCTATGCCTCCATAAAGGAGTATCTTAGTCAGAATATAATCATAAAGTATCCTTAGTGCAATGCACTTTCATTCAGAATATAAAGTTACAGAAATCCTGTCAAAATATGGTTAATTCTTTGGAAAAAGATTTGGTTAGAAGCATCCTAACTTAAATCATCATAATATTTCAGTACAGAAGACACACTATACCTTGCTGTGTCATCTGTAGTCCTCTAAGAATCTAAGCTCTATGAGAACATATGAATTTATCCCAGAGTATCTGTATTTTCTAAGTCTTGAATCTTTTAAAGACTTCTATTAATATTCTTAACTGATCATCATTAAGATCAGGCATTGTCTATGTACATGCTATGCATATTCTTTTTAGTTTTAGACAGCAATGCTGAATATATAAATACTATGTGTTAGCTTAAAGCTGTTTAAAGTCTCTTTGGCTGTGCCAATCTGTGTATACGCTGTACAATGTATCAGCATTGTGCATATCTTCACAGAGTACAGAGAGTCTCCTTTCCCTTCAGGAACATCTCTGGTCTCTTGCTCTGAGGAGGTTCAGAAGTCCTTCTGTTAAGTAGAGGACGTTCTGACACAATCTCAGAGGTCTAGCTATTAGTCCTGTGTTCAGGATGCTCTTTAGCATTGGTAAGCCAAATAGGTTTAGTTTGTAAGAATCCATAAATCCGATGGACTCTCAGTGTTCCAATATATGGAAAGATCACTGCACTTAGGTTCCCATTCAAAGAATAGGAATTCTAAGGGTCTCTATCCTCTTCTAGGAATAGAGCAGTCTCACAAGAAGACTGTAAGTGAGATATGTTGAAATATCCAGATCTTGATACTTCAAGATACCTCAGAGAACTGCTGTCCACGCAAGGATCAGAGTCTCAATGTTTTACATTTCAGGCCTCTGAGATGGAGAAATGTTACTTCAGACAGCTGCAGTCTGCCAGCAATAACAATCTGAAGTGCTGGCTGTACTGTGGCTGTATTTATACTGTTTCTAGACTAAGGGTGAAGAGAGATCCTTTATCTCCTCTTCCTTATCCATTAAGAGGGATACCTTTTATTCCCTTTGTCTGATATGATGTGCAGTGCAGAAATGGCTTACTAGCAGCTGCTCAACTATTTATGTCCATATATGGGCGTCCTTTCCTTTCAGTCCACTTTGCTTAAAGTATAAACACTTATTTCTGAGTTACATGATCACGTTATATACATAATTTGTATACCATCCTCTTTGTTAGGACAATACGCATTAAATGAGACTACTTAGAGATCTATAGCACAATGTTTAACTATATAACTCATAAAACACAATTATTGTTTACATTTGTCACTTTGTGAACATCTGTTAGTAACTGACATCCTTGAGCAGATTACAGAAGGCAAGAAAGCATATTACTCATATCTTTGAGAGAACTTTAATGCCTTTAAGCTATAAAAAGCACAGTTTCAGCTATTAATGCACTCTTAGTACATTAAGATATCTTAAGACCTTGAGAAGGACAAAAGTGTCCTGCTTTTGTGATTCTGACATCTGGCAGCTGAGTCAGAAATGTGATTTTGGTCACATCTTATTGATAGATAAGGAAAGGTGCTCTGCTTTGCCCCTTCAAGGCCAGATCAGGGTAACTTTACTAGTCAGCGCTTGATAGAGCTGACCTTGAGAGTATTCCATCAGCCTGTCAGCATTACACAGACTTTCATTATACATTACACAAACCTCTGCAGTGGCTCAGTTTGCATGATGTGTACTAGCTCTATATGGAATTAATCCTGCACATGTTCACAGAATACCATAGTTATGTCAGAGACTGTGACAGTCTAAAGATAGAAAGTGGTGGCCTGGACCTTAAACTTACAAGTAAAGTTCTCCAATTAGAAGGAGATTGAGACTGGGAAGGGCAGCCATGAAGGAGCTAGAAAAGATTTTGAAGTGTAAGGATGTGACTCTGGCCACCAAGACTAGATAAATTCATGCCATTATATTCCCTATTACTATGTATGGGTGTGAAAGCTGGACAATGAAGAAAGCTGATAGGAAGAAAATAGATTCCTTTGAAATGTGGTGTTGGAGGAGAGTGTTGCGGATTCCGTGGACTGCCAAAAAAACAAATCAGTGGGTTATAGATCAAATCAAGCCTGAACTGACCCTAGAAGCTAAAATGACTAAACTGAGGCTGTCGTATTTTGGTCACGTCATGAGATGACAAGAGTCACTGGAAAAGACCATCATGATAGGAAAAGTTGAGGGCAGCAGGAAAAGAGGAAGACCCAACAAGAGATGGATTGACTCAATAAAGGAAGCCACAGCCTTCAATTTGCAAGATCTGAGCAAGGCTGTCAAAGATAGGACATTTTGGAGGACTTTCATTCATAGGGTTGCCATGAGTCGGAAGCGACTTGACGGCACTTAACACACACACACAAAGTTCTCCGAAGGGCCACTCATGGACAGAGTTAAGTTGAGCTAAGTGGCCCCTATAGATCTGGCAGTGCCACATAGTCTGCTTGGCTTGGACCCAGGCCACAGTGGTGATGTCAGTGGGTATGGGCTAGGGATGCTGGGAATTTTGCCTTGATCCTGTTTATCAAAGTGAACATGTTTGAAGGTATCAATCAGATGCTAGTCAATCACCTGATCTACTCAGTTCATACTGAACAGCCACAGACACTGTCGAGCTGGTTTGTGTTAGGTTTTCACAAAACTACATATGCACAAAGATTCTGCCAATTCAAACTGATCAGTGGTCATTAGCATCATAAGGGCTGATCAGAAATCAACTCTAGGGGGTGGGCTTTTAATCCATCCCCCAAGTTGCTTTGTTTGGGAGGGCTGAAACACAACAAAGTCAGAGATGTGAAACCTCTGATCTCTAACTTTGCTGTGTTTTAGCAAAGTGATTGTGTGTGTGTGTGTATGTGGGGGGTGTTTGGCAAGCATGTAAGAACATGCATGCATGAAAACCAATGGTACTGTATGAATATGAATACAGTGAAGCAACCAGTCAAACAACAACAAACCAGTCCTCCAAAAAATCAAGTCCCTGTTTGTGATTGGCAAACAGGATGTGAACTGAACTGGCAGGAATTCGAGCATCCTTAGTATAGGTTCACGTGTCCATGGATGGAAATTTTCCCATACATGACTACTGGCTGTGTGGGAAGGACCCATTACTCCCCTTTAATGAGCTGCCATTGCAACAGCTGGTGGGCATCTCTGGGTGCCTGAGTGGGAAGCAGGAATAGGGTAGGGCCAAAGTTGTGGCTGCAGCAGTTTCCACACCTTCATGAGAGGCCAGGAGTGGCAGGAGGGTATATATGGCATGACATGCCTAATTCAGATGGACCAGGAAGGGGCAGATGAGGAGGTTCCTATTCCCAGGGCCCCGGGAGAGATGACGTGGTGTGCGCCATGGAGAACAAGAAGACGAGTTGCGACCCCATTGCAGGGCAAGTTCCCCCAGTGCACCCGAAGGTTCCGCTGCAGCTGGGCATCCAGTTGCCAGAAGCTCTGCCGCCCGCCCAAAGGACGTGGTGGGCTTCATCGGGGGAGTGACACCGCGGTGGGAAGTGTCTCGCTGTCGGGCACAACTATCCCTGGCCCAGCCAGCTCAAAGGAAAGGGCCTTGTTGGCTGGCCGGGGAGGATCATGTCCCCAGGAGCAGTCAAGGGAGGGGGAGAGGACTTGGGAGGCTCTGAGAGCTGCTCGCTCCAGGCAGCTGCTGGAGGTTGCAGCAGCGGCAACTCAAGGAGAGGCGTGGCAAGGAAAAAGGGGCACGGGAAGGGCGAGGAGGCTGGAAGGCAGGCACCGCCACTTCTCACCAGCTGTAGAGAATGAGGGTGGGGCGCTTAAGGGAGGAGTAAGTGGGTGGTGGGAGGATAAAAGGGAGGAAGGAAGGCAGGCCGAAGAGGAAGCCTGCTGGGAGAGCGATGGTGGAGGCTGAGCTTCAGTGGTGGGTGAATGTTCTCTCAAGTGCAAAAAGACCAACCCTTTCTAAGGCCATACTGTTTCCTCTCAACAGCAGAAAAGGGCAACAAGATGCCCTAGGGCTGCCGGGCGCCACAATACCCATTGTCACCATCGCTGTTACCAGGGTCCAAGCTGAGTGGACCCAGTGACATTACCAGCACTGTAGGGGCTGCTTTGCTGTAACCTGCTGTTTTAACATCCCAGTCCACTCTTGACTGCAGCCAGTCAGGGTTGCAGCTAGACTAAGGCACCACAGAATGAAGGCAAAGAGAAATAATGATTGGCTCAAGGACATATTATGAAATTCATGGCTACCTCAGCATTTGAATGCAGGTCCCCCTGATTTCAAGCGCTACAAGCTGGCTTTCCTCAGTGGAATATTTTGATATCTCTAGGATGTCTTTATTAGGAATAGGAAAGGCAACATAATTTATTTTGCTAATATTTCTGACGAGTGATTATACTTTTCACTGGTTATGAATAGATACTTGACAAACGTTTACTGATGAAGCTTAAGAAGAGAAGAGATTCTGCATACAGCCTAACAAATCCTTTCCCCTTCTCTATCCTTTCCCTTTCCTTCTCTTCTTTTCCTCTTTCCCTTTCCCCTTCCCTCTCTTTTTACTCCCTCTTCCCTTTGGTTCCCTTTCCCTTTTTGTTTCTAGATCCATCCGACTGATTTTGTTGCAGTAGTCGGACCAATGGTCACTTCTTACCATCTTAACCTGCCACCATGTGGGAATATTTTTTCTTAGGTGGTAGCGTAATATTAGATCATATATTAAAGCAGCTTCGTTATGTAGAATATATCAGTTAGACTGATTTTTATGGTTTTGAATTGTGTACATTGTTACATAGAATTTTAATGCATATATGTATTTATATATACAGATGCTGTTAGCCACCCTGAGCCCAGCTTAACAGGAAAGGGTGGGGTACAAAACAAACAAACAAACAAACAAACGATATTTGATCAGTATCTGAGCTGGAATCAGTTCTTCAGTTTAATATATTTAAAGATCTATGTGGAGTGGCCCTATCATGACAGCTGTGTGTAAAGAAAAGTAATGGGTAGCCAGGCTATCCATGCCTACAACTGATTCCTCACTTGTGCAGCTTCTTATCTTCTCCTTTTTGAGGAAGAGGAGTTTTGTGATTGGGACTTCCAAAAAATTAGGCACTGGTATGAATTCCCTAACTAAATGTTGCTGCCTGCCATGGTTTAAGTTGACATGTGAGGATTTTCCATTCTCTTTGGCGAACCTTGAAATGTGTGAATTAAGGCAATGTTGTATGGCTGGATTACTGGGCCACCATTTTACCTCCATACTTTTTCTGTGGTTCTGATGAGTTAAGGAAAGGTGAATGAAATATTTTTGGAGCAAGATATACCGTATATACTCGGGTATAAGCCGACCCGAGTATAAGCCGAGGTGCCTAATTTCACCCCAAAAATGGGGAAAAAGTAGGCACCCACGTATAAGCCAAGGGGGAAATGCACCCCCCCCCCCCGCAGGCTGACCTGACTGGTCTCCAGGCACGCAGGCAGGCGGTGGCGGCGGCCCCCTCCCTGCACGCAGCAGGCCCCGCAGGGTCAGCTGGCAAGCAGGAGCACCGGCCCGGGTGAGGTGGGGGGTGGGGGGGAAGAAACCGCTGCCGCCCAGCAGAAGGCGGGGTGGGGTGGGGGTGAAGAAACCGCCACCGCGCAGAAGGCGCGATCGGGGGGGGGAGAAACCGCCGCCGCGCAGAAGGCGCGATCGGGTGGGGTGGGGGGGAGAAGGCGGGACAGCCCGCCGATCAGCTGGCCGGCGGGAGCGCGCTGGGAGAGGGCCCGGCAGGCGAATTACCGTATTGACCCGAGTATAAGCCGAGGTGAGTTTTTTCAGCCAAAAATCATGGCTAAAAAACTCGGCTTATACTCGAGTATATACGGTGCCAAATAGAATGTTTCAGGAAAATAGTAATAGCATCTGTACACAAATCCCCTGAAACAAGGATTTGTGTAGACTTAAGGCACCTGGCTTCATCTAGCAAAAATAAACCAAGTAATTTATAACCAGATAAAGGAGTGCTTGTGAAGGTTAAGAAAATGAGGAAGTAGAACTGTAGATGACATATGAAGTCTGAATAGATTAGTGGGCCCCATTTTCTTGTGAGCAACAGTGCATCTGGCAGAGACGTGCAGTTAATGAAGAACATCCTCTCGGAGAAGACAAGTACTACCCAGCAGAAGACCTTATACCTCCTTTTAAAGCCTTCTGTACAGGCTTTTTTTATTTGGTAAGTGTGTGTGTGGGGGGGCATAATTTGAACATTGTCTGAGGTCTTAGGGCAGTGCCTTCTTGTAACAATCACAAAAGGCAGATCAGTCAGAGATAAAGATCAGAATCACAGAATGACAAAACTTGTTCATCCCCGGATAAAGTGGATCAGAGTGCCTGTTCAACACCTTGGATTGCTTTGATGACTGGTGCTGCCACTGACATTGAGTTGTTGCTTTTACTCACCAGCAAAATCCCCCAGCAAAGCCGCTGAATCTGTATGTATAACAAATACAGCAGTTGCTTTGCCTGATTCTTGACAGGCAATGCCAAAGGAGAAGAATACAGCATAATCCCGGCATCTAATGCTGCCCAAATGTAGCTTTAGCAGTCCCGTTCTACAGATCAGTGGAAAGCAGGAGCTATATTAAATATATATATATATATCCTCTCTATATATATCCTCTCTAACATGATATGGATAACAGAGCTTGCATCCATAGCCTCATATCCAGCAGGGCAATAGAAAGAAAATCAGAGTGTTGCAGTAGGTTTTTTGGGGAGGGGGGTTGGGGTGTGATGGGAGTGTGCTGAGCATCTTCAAAAATACCCAGAAATGAATAGCCCAGAGGAGGGCACCTGTTGTCAATAGAGAACAAAATAGATGATTTTGTAATCTGTCTTGAGTCTCAAGAGAAAGACAGGTGATAATTGAAGTAAAATAAATAATCTGGCTTCAGACTAGTCATTACCTGAATAGGAAGTTCCAGTGGTAGTCACACTCAGGGTCATGAAGGGCAAAATTTAAGTATAACTAATGATAAATAGGCATTTTGTGAATAGTGACGTGAATACCATCGCCGAGCCAACTCAACTTTCTGTTCTCCGTGAATTAGACACAAGGTATGCTCCTGATCAAATTGGTTTTATGGTCCTTGTTGAAATTCATGTTGAGTAGCTTTGCACCTGCACAGGAGCTGCTTATTCTATAAGTCCAGGTTACTGCAGCATCAGTTCATTCAGTTCTGATTGCCAACCTCTGAACTGCTTGCCTCAGTCACCATTTTTTTTAAAATTGGCACTATTACATCATCACACTGTATCAATAGTGCTAATCAGCTCAAACTGGAAAAAACACACAGAGTAATACGTTTTCCAACACCACTAAATGGAACCAGGAAAGGATTCAGATTCATAATAAGCAGACACCAAAAGCACTCAGAGATACCTAAATAGTAAGTCTCTATTCAAATGATTTTTTTCTTTTGAGTGTTTTTTAAAATTGGAGGTGGCAGCAGATGAATACGGGGGGGGGGGGCGCTGCTGATGAAAAAACCTTGTGATCGTCCTGGAAGGCAGAGTTATCATGCAGCATGAACATATCCAGACAGTTTACCAAATGATTGGCACCCTGTTCATTACTGACAAGAGAGATGTGAGCTGTACCAAAGGGTGCTTGAATATGCCTATAGGTAAGCCAATATTAATGTGGAACAACACAGTGGAACATCACAGTTGACTAGCAATCTAACTCAGTATGTAATCTGCTTTTGAACATTCTTGTCTGACACAGCTTTTAAAAAGATTACTTCACTTCGATATGTATATCTGGGGGAAGAGTTCTAATTCACCCCTTGAAAGTCCTGAAATGTTTGTATTTAAAAAAGAGCCTAACTAGGGTTGCCAACTTCCAGGTACTAGCTGGAGATCTCCTGCTATTACAACTGAACTCCAGCCAACTGAGATCAGTTCACCTGGAGAAAATGGCCGCTTTGGCAATTGGACTCTATGGCATTGAAGTCCCTCCCCTCCCCAAACCCTGCCCTCCTCAGGCTTCACCCCAAAAACCTACCGCTGGTGGCAAAGAGGGACTTGGCAACCCTAAGCCTAACCAATGCAGACAAACATTAGATTTTACTGTTTGCAGTCTGGTATACTACATGATAGAAAAAGCTGTACCACATAAAGCGTCTGATGTCTTGTTTCCAAATAACTCAAGTAACAGCCCTTTCAGGCAGGCAGGTAACATTACTGGGGGGAGGTAAAACAAAGTGGGAGACAGAAAGGGCATCTTGCAAGTTAGTGATATGATTAAACAAGCAAATTTTGAGGTCATAGAAGGCATGGAACAATTTCAGCCATTTTGTGGTAATGTTCATGCTTCTCTTTGAGAGAAGGATGTGGGATGTGCATATGCCTTGAATTCAGACTTTTTCAGTAATCAGAATGGGTTAGTGTGTAATAAATTTCATATTTCTAAGTGGTGCCAAAGTGTCTAAACTATTCTGATAGTCCTGTTTGTGAGTGAGTCTACTAAGAATCCTTCTCAAGTTCAAACTAGTGGGACTTACTCCCAGGAAAATGTTAGTCCCAGTTTCTAAAATATCTGGGCAGTGTGATCGCCACAACAAAGCCCTCACCACTTTTCTGGCTCTTGTAGTGTTAAGATAACGTATGAAGGCTTCCTCTCACTTGAGTGGCTGGCTTCATATGAATCTCTGGCTAGCACCACCCATGTGTGTGGACCACACCACTGAAGTAATGCTACTTACTGATCATTTAAATGAAATCTAGTAGGGGGGAAGGAAGGCTTCATTTTGAGCTTCTCCCTTGGGCCACTTAATTAGAACCAGTAGAGGAATCTTCAGAAAACAAACACTTTTTGTTTATTTGTAACCATGCAGACCCTTACGGCAGTTTCCTTTTAAACTTTGTACTGAATTGTGACTCTCATAATTAGAGAACCAAGCCAAGTTGGTGGTGCGTGTGGGGGGGGGGGGCGCGGCGGCAAAGCTGCCTTTTCGTGTAGCTGGCTACAGTTGCTTACACTGTTCCAAATTCCTTTTCTATGGTAGCATAATGTTACCTAGTGAACAGCTTATGGCTGACACATACAGTGGTGCCACAAATTAATTTCATAGTTATCAGGATGTAGGGTGATAACAGCGACATGAACTGCTGTGAAATTACCATTGTTCCTATGGAGTTACAATGTAATTATGACTTTTGAGGCAACTTTGCAAATAAAAGTGTGTCACCCTTGTAGGTGTTGGTATGTGTTATGTGTCCCCCCCCCCATGCTGTACTTCAAATTTTTCTCTAAATTTTAAATAAAACTGCATTTTTTAAAAGGCTGTAAAATAAATGAGAACTGAAAACCTGTTCTTTATGATATTTGAATCAGAAAGCATCAAATTGCTTGAAATTAGCTGAAAATCCAAAGGACTGCTGTTCTTGGGTTATTTCCAGAGGTAGCATGCTGGCAAGAACAAAAGGCATTCTTGTGGTGTCTCCTTACACAGAAATATTCAAATATCAGAAGAAAAGAAGTTTCAAACAGTTATTATTAAAAAGGCATTCTTGTGCTGGGTTTATGCCATTTTTGTCGCTTTTGGTTGCAGAAGATTACCAAGAATGTAAAAATCATGGGTTTCACAGAATAATAATGAACACAATGTTCATATCTAATTATTCTTATTATTCATTTAATTTTTTCAGCACTTGCAGGAAGAGTGCTTCTAAAATCTAGTCCTTTCTGGATTGTGTTGGCTGTTCTAGTTGTTGCAATGATCCTCTATCAAAGATGTACATCCTTTCCATGTTTGCTACTGGGAAAAAGGAAATGATTTTTGGGAATTTCCCCTTGCTCTGCAGACCCCCAACATGCACCCATCCTGTTCTGGGGGGGGGGATCTGTTGACCCTCCCAGAGGCATGATCTTGGAGGTCAATATCAGCTGCAGGAGGCAGGAAAGATGGGGAAAGTTCACAGCTCCACTCCCACCAGATAGGGAATTTTTCAGAGTGTTGAAACCTGGGACAAAGAGTTTGGCACTGATCCTGGATTACAGTTAGAGGCCCACTTCACTCTGCATTTAAGAAAAAAGAAATGAATTGGATCAAGAAACAAGCTGGAAGCAGAAACTACATTGGTGAGTGCTGTGTCGTTCCTGAGCACCTCGTTGGAGATTGCTGGCCTAAGGTATGTGAAGGATGCAATGCAGAACATGTGATAATCTTTGTAGCCTCTTTGGAAGCATACATTGGGAATAGTTCTTACAGGAGCCAACTATAGACATTTTCCTTCACGCTGAGGCATGGAGGAGTACCCTCCCCATTTTCAGTTTGCTGCTGCAGTGAACACACTGACAGAATCACATGATCCACTGAGAGAGCTGTTTTCAGTTTTGCAAGGAGAGCATAGCGAACAAATGTGAGTAAGCCATGCTTCCTCTGGGATGCACACAGGGAAGAGTTGCACATAATTGCTATAGAGTGAAATGCATGAGCTGTCCCCCACATGTAGGATATGTGCATCTCCATGAAAGAGAGATGGTCAATTTTCAGTTTGCATCATAGTGGAGTGCAAAAAGCATCTGTATCTGATTCATGCTTTATTAACATTGTGTTTATGAGTGGTGGCAATATCACAGAAGTGGGGGTACCTGTTCAGCCCATTTTGAAGCTTTCTATGTCTTTTGCTACAGATGAAGTCATGGTTTCTATGTAATCGTGTTGGATGAAGGGTTAATCTTCAGTAGAAGCTGAGAGATAAGGAGTGGGTGGAGCTAGAAGGCTCACTGTCTGAGCTCTGAGGGAAAGAAGGGATTCGAATATTGGTAACCTGCGTGTGAAGAAGCTGTGTGTGAATGACTCTGTGAAGCTGAGAGTTCAGTTTGGCCTAAGCTAGTGAAACACACAACCTATGGAGTGACAGGATTGAGATTGGGAGGAAAAGGGTCCTTTTTCAGGTCACAAAGAGAGATTAGTCTCTGGGAAGGAGGTATTCTAGTTACAGTGTAGTGTGGGATAGTTCAGTAGTGAGAACGGGAAGAGAGATTTTGGTAAATCTCCATACTTCTGCATTTCTCTAGGGAATAGAGATTGAAAAGTCTCTTCCTTCCCTGATAGCTAGGCGGCAGAGTCTGTGAAACTACTTCTATAGGAGTTCTGGGGAACAGAACTAAGTTTGTGAACGAAGATCTTAAAGAATGTAACTTGTATAACATCTAAGCCAAATATGAACTCAGCTTTCTCTGAAGTGAATCTTGTAAATATATATATCTGGTTTTGTGCTTTCCCTCCAATATAGTTTCCCCTCAAAATCCATCTTCTGAATACTGTTTAATAAATTCCTCAGTTTTCTCTGTTAACTTTAATAAGCCTCTGGTGTCATATTTCTCTCTCAGGTAAAATAAGGTGGGGACTGAAGAAGGAGAAAAATAATCTCCACATAACACACACTGGCTAACAGCAAGTAAGCAATCCCTCTCACTTTCCCTCAGCACAAAAACTGATTAAGGGAAGATAGTAGTAGGAAGGAGGGGGTTCGTCATAGTAATCATTCCAGCAAACATTTAAAAAATGGTCAACACTCTATAAGCACATGCCCTCTTCTACCAAGTCGTTCTGTTCTCCCCTCTGATTTTAAATCACAAAGGCATTTTCTTTGCAAACAGTTCTTGTTGTGTGCCACAGAGATGCAAAAGAAAAACTGTGGGAAATGTGGCCACTTGCCACAGAAACAGCCACATCATCACTCAGTATAGGCAGAAAGAGGCCCTCTCGAACAGCCAGGGCTGGATTAACCATTAAGCAAAATAAGAACGTGCTTAGGGCATCAAGGGAAGGGGGGCACCACAGAAATTTTCCATTGCTGGATTTACCATGGACTATATGGTGCAAAGAGCAAATGGTGCAGCTGAACCAGGGTCCACAAAAAGCCCCCCCCCCCATAAATGAAAAAAGTTACATACGTACAGTGACGCAAAAACAAACAAACACCTGAACATCACAATTTTTATCCTTAAAAACAAAACAAAAAAAACCATAAGGATGAAGAAAAGTGGGAACTGAGAATAATCACATTAGCTCAATATATTATTGTTTTATGTTTTTAAATTATTGAATAATTTAATATTAATTGTTTTTATACATTTCTAAAACTTAAAAAGTAAAAACAAACATCCCCTTAACACTTAAAATTTAATAACCAATGTATCCTCCTTTGTTTCTTAAACAAGCTAGAATTCATTCAGATATGTTCCTTTTGTCATCTTCATATCACAGCACTTCTCATGATGTTGTTTCATTCAGGCCACCAAGACTTGCATTTCTTTGTTGCAGAGTTTGCATTTTGCACGCATGCCTGCCTTACCCATAGGAACTTTAACTTCATTAAAATATTCCCAAACTGGGTCTCTTTTATGGCCTGCTGCCATTATAGGTTTTCTCTTCCAGGGAGAGAATATTATGATAAACCTCAGGCTATACACACAAATATAATAGAATTCCAAAGGCGCTATATCTCTCAGCAGTCCTGGCTCTGGAGAGGCTGGCCTTCCTTTTTCCAGAGGGGAGGAGGGAGGAGGAGAGATACAGTTGGTGGGTCTAGGTTGGAGCAGGCTGGCAGGAAGAACAGGCCGAGGGGAAAAAAAACAGGCTGGTGGAAAAAGCCGGAAAAGGAGAACCAAGGACTGGAGCAGAAAACTTCAGGGATTCCTGCTGCAGGACTGAAGCTCCAGGTAGAGACTTTGTTGTTTGGACAATGTCTGGTAAGCCCTGGGAAGAAGGGCCTGGAACCAGTGAACTCTTAGTAGTGGACTGGCAAGCACTACAAGGCCTTGCCAAGGACTTACAGACCCCAAGAACCAAGATGAAACGTGTTCAGTTAAGTGGTGCACAAAAGTGAAAACTATCAAAAAAGAAACAAGAGAAGACTTTGGATTTAGAGTCCAAGACTGCAAAGCTGACTGATTTCTTCACACAAGTTCTACAACATGATATACAGATTCCAGATTAAAACCAATCTCCATCATCAGAAGTGGATACAAATACCACTTTGATCACTTCAAAATCAAAATACGATGACGGAATCACCGAGGTGTAATGAACCATCAGGTTCATCGAGCACATGTCTCACTACTGATCTCACTTTGCCTGTAAATTCTCTTGATACTTCTACTGCTAATGTTGATTCAAGTTGCTTTACAAGACATTCTGGGGTTGAAATAATTGCTGAAATTGAAGTTTTAGTAGACCATGGTGATGGTGGTGAAATGATTCAGTCTGCAAAAGATTAAGTAAATATAGCAAAAGATCCAGGGTTGTGGCTTAATTCCTCTGCTGATGATGTGGCTTATTGGATTGCTTGTGGACCCAGTGACTGTCATCACCATAATGGGCCATTTGACAAATCTTACCGGCATTTCAGTAGTGGCAAACCAACAAGATAGTGTTCACAAAAACTTTTCATTGGGACAAAGGCCAATGGTGAGAAATACAAGAGAGAGTGGTTATTGTATTTATCATCAACAGGATCAGTTTACTGTGTTGTTTGTAAACTGTTTGCTCCTAAAAATTTCTCACATTTTGTTATAAGTGAAGGGTTCAGTGACTGGCGAATTACTATTGTAATTGATCATCATGAAAAAAGCACTACTCACCGAGACTCTATGCTAACTTACTTAACTTGCAGACAGGGTGCGGGGTTAGGACAACAGTTGAAAAAACAAATTCAGGACGAGTGGGATTACTGGGAATGTGTCTTGAGGCATGTCATAGCTGTTATTCATACGTTAGCTGAACGTGGCTCGGGAAACAGAAGAAAGATTTTGATAATTGCAGAATGGGATTTTTTTATGGCTGATTGAGCTCATAAGCCAGTTTGATCCATTTTTAGCAGGTCCCATTTTGAAATATGGAAATTCTGGCAAAGGAAATCCTTCTTACCTGTCCAAAACCAACTGTGAGAAACTCGTTCAACTAATGGCTCAAAAGGTCCATGCGCTCATTGTTGACAAAGTAAAATATTCTGGTTATTTTAGTTTGTCATTTGATTCAACACCAGATCTATCACATCTCAATCAGTTAAGTGTTGTACTTAGGTATTTAAAAGATGGACAGCCTATTGAACACTTTTTAACCTTTCTGGAAATGAAAAGCCATACTGGTGAGAAAATGGCAAATCAGGTGTTGCAGTACTTACGTTAAGTTTGTAAGCTAAACTTTTCAAAATGTAGAGGTCTTACGACAATGCTGCTAATGTGTCTGGGCGTTGTAAGGGGATGCAGCAATTTTTTTTAGAACAATCAAGTGTGCTGTATATGTACCCTATGCAGCCCATTCACTAAATCTGATAGCTGGAAGTGCTGTTGACTGCTGTCAAGAGGCAGTTAATTTCTTCTCTGCAGTGCAGTTGCTCTATACCTTTTTTTCAGCCTCAACCAGCCAGTGGAAAATTCTTAAAGGTTGTGTTGGAAATAAAAGTGTCTTAAAATCCCTCTCTGATACTAGATGGGAGACACATGCTATGGCAACAGCAGCAATTTTGAAATCTTTCCTTAAAATTTTAGAAGTGTTAGAATGTATAACTGAAGACTGATCATAAAAGGGAGACACTAGAAGAGAAGCAAATAATATTGCAAATAAGATGCAAGAGCTAGAATTCATTTTTATGTTGAATTCTTTGGATGAGATTTTGCAAAATTTTCATCAAGTAAGCCAAGTTCTACAGAATGAGGATGTGAACTTAAAAACGTGCAGATCTGTATGGATCATTCGCTGACCAACTGCACTTCATTGGATGAGTTTGAAAGATATGAAGCAGCTATAAAGGAAATGCTACCAGATGTTGATTACAAGGCAGCTCAAATGCGCAAACGTATCAGAAAGAAGATACCCAATGACAGAGATGCATCAGAAGTCATATATCTGAATGCCAGAGATAAATTTCGTATCACCACCTTTTACACAATTGTTGACAAACTTGAAACTGAGATGAGAAGAGGAGAGATATACAAAGAAATAGCAGAGATATTTTCTTTTCTAAGTGATGTGCCACATAATGTCTCTTCATCATCTACTGAAATTGAAAGGTATTCTCAGTGTTGTCAAAAGCTGATTGAAGCTTATCCAGAGGACTTGAACACTAATTTCTCAGCTGAGCTTCAGCAGTTTCACTCATATGTGCGCCATAGGTTTAGTAAAATTGTAAAAACAATATTCAGTCATGCTGGACTTTATAAAACAATTGTAGAAGACAATATTGAGTGTGCCTTCCCAAATGTAAACATTGGCTTTCGTATATTTTTAACATTAATGGTCACAAATTGCTCAGCTGAGTGTTCATTTTTCTAAGTTGAAGTATATTAAAAATCCCAAGAGAACAGCTATGCAACAAGGCAGGCTGGATGTGTTGTCTCTGCTAAGTATAGAAGCAGATGTGTTACGTAAGATTAGTTTTGAGGATCTGATCAAAGACTTTGCAATTTTAAAAGTCGGAGAAAAATTTTCAAATATAAATAAAGTGGAAGTATACAAATTAAACATTATTTTCCATCTTACTATAAGTTTTGTTTCCTTTAAAAAAATAAAATTTTATTTGATGGTTTATTATTGTTTATATTTTGAATTACATATATATGGGGGCACCAAAATCTTTTAAGTGCTTAGGGCCTCTAAACGTCTAACCCAGCCCTGCAAACAACTATTAGTAAATGCGGATGTGTTGATTAAAAGGTAACCTATACATCCATGTATAGAAAAGTAATGGAACTATACGAGCTAACATTTTTTAACAATTTTTTTTATTCATATAAAAGAGAAAAGCCGGGGTAAGATTATCGAAGAGATCTATTAAGGGCATGGACAAAGAATGGATTGAAATGTTGTATTTTATTCTTATGTCTTTCCCCCTTTTTTTCTCCTTTTTTTCTGTTTCCCATAAAAATGAAATAAAATATTCAAAAAAAGAAGAAGGTAATCTCTAAGTGGGTTAAGAACAATTTCTGATGTAGTTTTGCAGAGAACGCACACTTGGAAACCATTTTCAAATGGTTTATAAGATGTCTGTTACTTAAAGTAGTATATCCAGTCTTCTCTTTTGGTGCCTTAATTGTATATTTGTTTTCTGCCCAGAGTGATTGAATTGTAAAAATTGTTGTTTGTTTGAGGTCACTTCTTAGTGAAACAGAAATGCTGAGAGTATGGAAATATTATTCCAATGAAGGAGAAAATTGATTTTGATGGTCTTACTGTTCCAACGTATTATTATCTGTGTTTTTTTATTTATTTATTCAGAATATAATTTTTAAGGCAATTTTTCCAGAGCAAGTGTTAAAAGGGGATGTGCCCATCTAATCAATATGTGCCAAAGTGGCCTTTTGTCTTCTCAGGGGAAACATTGCTGCTTTTTTATTACTCAAAATGCATAAATCGAAAGAGATCTCCTGCCTGCCTTCAGGTTTCTTGCTTTTCAGAGGTGAGCTCTCCTCTGTAAATGACCAGTCATCGAGGGACAGATTCATCCTGTGATTGCTCACGGCATTCGAAGTAATTCACAGGATTTCTAGGTCCACATTTGCTTGTAACGTCTTGTGTTCTTTACACTGAGTGATTGTAAAATTGTGGCTTTTCTGAGCATTTGCACCAAATGGAAATGATGAAATGTGCCCTCTTTAAGGATTGTTTTGTGGCCACTGTAAATTTGCTTTCCAAGGATTGTGTTGTGTACACAAAATGCCCCTCTACACACACATATATATATGCTGAGCTGGGGAGAGAGGATTGTAAATGGCCTGGGATGGCTGATAGTCCAAGTCACTGGGAAGGAGAGCTAAAGGTTTTTGATGTTTGTATTTGGCCAGAGAAAGAGAAACAAGGCTGCACCCCACACCATCATTGGCTTCACTCAAAGGCCACCAAAAAGCATGTTGGAAAAGCTCTGCTGTACAGAGCCTCCAAAATCTGTGCAAGGTCAGGGTCTCCTCAGGAAGCCCAGCACCAGTGCAGCCTATGAAGGTGCAAGCTTGAGCAGACACAGTTCATCTGCGTGGCTTCTATGCAGTCCCACATTGTGGGGACTGCTCAGGCGCAGGCCAGCCACGGATAAGATTTGTCAGCTTCTAGCAAAATCGAAAGTGAGAGTGCTCCCCCTCCCCTCGGGGCATTCAGCCTTCCCGCCCAGCGGTCACATGACCCAGGGGGAGGGAGCACTCTCCCCTCCAGTTCTCCAACCTGCTGCCACGGAACCATAACCACAGAGAGAGAACGTGTCTATAGCTTCTCTTCTACTGCTATTACTGAATGGAGTCTAAGAAGGCTCCGCTTTTCAATCAACGTCGTTCTTGTTGCACCAGAATGCGAAGGCTTATTGCCACAAGGTTTGCCTCTTTTGCCTGAGGGAACGGCACTTTCGCTCCACCCTCAGAGCATTGAAGGCTCGTACTGATGGTCTGAAAACGCTCGGCTGGTCGCTGGTGGTACATCTAAGCGTACTAAATCCTTCGGTCATCAAGACGTCCAAGTCGATCATTCTACTGGCCAAGTTCCTTGTCCCGGCTCCTTCAGACCATCGTCCCAATCTCCGTCGAAGTCGCCTCAATGCCATCAGACGCCGAAGTTCCCTCGGCGCAGAGCGCCTTCGACCTCCTCGGCAGTGAGGGTCTCGATGCCTTCGGGCGTTGAACCTCCCTCGGCGCAGGGCGCCATCAAACTCCGTCAGTGAGGGCCTCGATGCCTTCGGATGTCGAACTTCTCTCGGCGCAGAGTGCCTTTGACCCCCTCGGCAGTGAGGGCCTCGATACCTTCAGGCATTGAACTTCCCTCGGCGCAAAGCGCCATCAAACTCCGTCAGTGAGGGCCTCGATGCCTTCGGACGTCGAACTTCCCTCGGCGCAGAGCACCTCAGCGTCGGTCTTCCTCGAAGTCTCCTTGCTGCCGATCAGGGTCGTCATCACCTCGGCGCCGTTCGTCGGTGGTCGTCGATGTCTCCTTGAGTCAACTGACTCCAACGATTGTTCATGAGGACTCGCCTCCTCGTGATTCCCTGGTATATCCCTCTGTTATAATTCAGGGCGGATCCCAGGATGACCGGCAGTTCTGCATGCAGTTCCTGACGCAACTGTACAGCGATGCGCCTTTGCCGTCGCTGAGCCCGAAGGTCATTATGCCAAATCCTCCCAGCCTGCAGGTGGAGGTGTCGGCGCTGATTCAGACAGACGTCCACGTCATCTCGACGCCTATGCTCTCGGCACCTATGGTCTCGGCGCCTACGGCCTCTCGGAGCCCACGGCCTCTCGGTGCCCACGGCTTCTCTGCAACCTTCTCGGCGCCCACGGCCTCTCGGCGCCCACGCCTTCTCGGAGCCCACGCCTTCTCGGCGCCCTTGGCCTCTCGGAGCCTACGTTCTCGGAGCCTACATTCTCAGCGTTGACGTTCTCACCAATCCAGTTCGTCACTTGTTGACCTCTTACTCTGGGTCCAGGCGGCATAGAGGGACCCGTCGTATCAGCTAGTCCTCTACATGGTCTCGCAATCATCAAAGTCTTGCTGCCTCTGACATAGGCACTGCGATGACTCTCGCCATCACCCTTGGCATTGCCAACGACAGCGTGATGACCCCCGGCGCCGAGAGCCTTCTCGGAACCGTACGTTGCTGAGGCAAAGACTCCCCCTGGAGACTCTTCCAACCAAGGTCTCCTTCTACATTAAAGGATATGGTCCATTCTGTGTCCGATGCAACGGCTACTCAGGTCTCTGATCCGGAATTCCGCACCTCTCAACCCTCACCTGTGGACATTGCAGGAAATACTAAATCTCATCCCCTTCGGGGGATGTAAGATTATATGTAGAATTGATCCGTCTGGCTAAGGTTCTGATATATGTTCCCTCCCTGGCGTCTCGGACAATGACCATCATGGGTACATTGCATTCCTCAGAGACAGTTCCAGTGGCCCTTCCAATGGTTACAAGCATTTGGAGGTCGTAGTTTCTAATCGGACCAAGCCAATTTTTGGCTCCCTCTTCACCAGAAAAGTTGACAGCCTTTACAAGATCCACCGTGAGGATGGTTATTTTCCGTACCAGTAGCCTGTCCCAAATTCATGTTCACATTCCTTGCCCGTAACCGGGGGGGAAGCAGGCTGGATGCTTTACACAGGCAAGTTTATACTTCCAGTGCCACTGGTTTTCACATTTCTATTTCATGGCAATCATGGCCAGATACTAATATGCCCTCCGGGATGGAATTTCATCCCAAATTAGTATCCTACCGGAGGATCAACGCCCATCAGACTAAACTGCTCAGAGCATAAACATGACCCTTGACAAATAGCAGTTTATTGCGGCGCGTCACGTTGCGGACCCTTCCAGCAAGGTCATGGCCTCGTCCATAGTCCTTTGGAGGCAGGCATGACTTAACCAATCCACCCTTCCGTATGACACCTGGTTGTGTATCTAGCACCTTGCCCTTGAGGGCACCTCCATCATGTGTTGGGAAACCACCCTTTGAAGGCACCTCGCTTTTCAGCGATTAAACAATGCCTTTCTTGATCGTCTCAAGAAGGATAACAGCTAAGTCCTTGGGCATCGCCCCACTGTTCCAGCTTACAGCCAACACACTTTGGCAGCCAATCTCAAACATCTCGCCTATACAGGTACCAAGGTACCTTCCACCCCCAATCTCATTTCTGCCCAGCAGGATAGGGTTTTTTTTGGGGACTCCTAGACCCAGCAAGGGTCCTAGCCCATCTCTCAAGCCCAAGCAGGGTTTTCACAGACCGGTTGTCTGATTGTTACAGTATATGACGTCCATCACGGATGATAATTGGATTCTCAAAATGATAAAGCACGGATGCCTTATTGAGCTCGAGACGCTGCTTCCCTACCTCTTCCGGCTTGCACTACGTCGCCGGCTCCCGCCCAACCCCTACAGGAGGTTCGGGAACTTCTACGGAAAAGGGCCATCCGGGAAGTCCCCTCTGATTGGGACTACGGGTACTATTCCCATTTCTACCTAGTTAACAAAAAGAGGGGGAGCGCCCCTCTCTAGACCTGGGGGCTTGACGACGTGGTCAGGATCCACAAACTCATATGTTGCTCATATGTTAAATACCCAAGGTCCTGCCACTCCCAAATGAGCAGATGGGGTTTGCCATTGGGCTTGCGTGATGCATATTGCACATGACAATCCTCAAAGACTGCGAACTCTGTCGCGTTTTCTCCGCAAGGGCAAGCAGTATGGATATGCAGTTCGCCCTTGGTCGTGCTACAGCACCTCGCACCTTCATGACGTGCTTATCTGTGGGAGTTACACACCTGGCCCTGCAGGGATGTGTCATTTTCCATACCTAGACGACGGGTCGTTAGTCGGTTACTCAGAACTGCCTTTGCTAGTCAGGCGCAGGTTCTTATTTTCCGTCCTAACCGATCTGGGTCTCCTGGTCAACTATAAAAGTCTCCATTGACCTCTTCTAAGGTCATAGATTCATGGTACCCACCTGCACTTGGCCACAGCTAGAGCTTACCTTCTAATACAGAACATACGCTCCATTTGGAAGTTAGTTAACCTGTTCTAGAAAAGGTTTCAAACGACCCCTAAAATTCATTACTTGAGACTTATGGCTTTTCCACTGCAGTTGTTGCCTTTGCTCGTCTGCGGATGCTCCCCCTGCACGCTCGGTTTTCTGACAGCATTCCAGCTGAACATTGACCCTCAATACAAAAAGCTGTCTATCCCTAAATTGATTTTTGCCTCCTTGGACTGGTGGTCCTCTTGGCCGGTGTTGCCTTCCAAACACCTGTTCAACAAGCTCATTGTTCCTGACGCCTCCTTATCAGGATGGAGAGCTCATTGTACGACTCTTAAGGCCCATGGTGTTTGGCCTGCTCAAGCATCTACCCTGCACATAAACTTTCTTGAGCTTTATTCTATTAGGCTTGCTCTCTGTTCCTTTGCAGGGGTCCTCGAGGATCGACGTGTTCAGGTCGCAATGGACAGCACCGCCCAGCACAAACAGGGCGGCACAAGGTCCATTTGCTGTGCACAGAAGCCATTGCAGTCTGGACCTGGCCATAACATATGGCTCCACTGTCACTGCCATTCACATTGCAGGCACGAGTTACGTTCTCGTAGACTTCGTAAGTTATCACCCTGACGATTGTCACAAGCTCACTGTAGACTCATGTTGTCTCCGTTATCTCTGGGGCACCCCGCAAATGTATCTCTTGTGATTTAGCACAATTCAGTGTTTCCTCAATGGTGCTCCAGAGCGGGGGTGAGCCCACGCTCCATGGGGGACGCTTTCCAATTACTTGGTCGCCCCCCTTCCCCTTGCTGGGCAAGGTTCTGGTCAAGATCTGGACGGAAAGGACAAGTGGCTTCCTGGTAGCACCATCTGGCCCAGGAGATCCCAGTCCACGATTCTAATGTCCCTGACTCAAGGGAGTATTGTTCCTCCCCAAGATATTTCTCACATTCCTTCCAGAATCAAGCTGGCAGCATGGAGAATTCTATGTAATCTATGGTCAGATAGGGTGGCTCAGGTGCTGCTGCACCCCATTAATTTGTCCACAAGACGTTTTTATTGAGGCCAAGCGGAGACGTTTGTCCCTGTGGACTGCTGGCAATGGTTTGTCCAGAGCTACTTCTTTGCTGTCGTTAATTTTTGGCTACCTCTACTACAGTTCGGTCCTTCACGCTGAGTTGGACTCTTTTTTCACACCCAGACTCACAGATGTTTTTTTTTACGGGGACACATCAACCTCTATCCCCGGGTATCTCCACCTGTTCCTCAGTGGAGCTTTCCCTCCATGTTGTCCCAACTCATGAAACACCATTTGAGCCTTTTGCCACCGGGAGCCCCTCTTTCCTATCCTATGAGACTGCCTGTCTGGTCACAATCACCTCGGCCAGTCATGTCAGAGATTTAGCAGCCCTTTGTCGTTCCTCACCGTTTACTAAGTTTCACGCTGATTAAGTGGTGTTGAAACCCGAGCTTTCTTTCTACACAAGGTATCATCTTAACTGTGTTATTACCGAACCCTTCTTCCGATGTGGAGAGGGCTCTATACTTTTAAATGTACGGAGGGCCCTCCCTTCTTATCACAAAGAACCTTGTTTGCAGGGAAAACATTAATATGTTATTGCTGTAACGACCACCATAAGGGTCACCGAGCCTCCCAGCAGACCCTGTCCAGGTGGATTACCTCAACCATTAAACTGTCTTATGAGAGAGCACGCGTGGATGGCCCGGACATGATCAAGGCGCACTTCACAAGAGCTTACGCTTCCTCCGTCGTCTTTTCGTCTAAAATTGACCTCTGAGACATCTGCTCAGCGTCGTCGTCGTCGACCCCTTCTACTTTCATTAAGCACTGTGCGGTCGATGTGGATTCATCTAGAGAGGCAGCACTGGGACGTGCCATGTTGCAGTCATTATTTCGGTGTGTGTTCCACACCCACCATCCGGGTAACCGAGCTCACTACTCTCCCAATGTGGGACTGCATAGAAGCCGCGCAGATGAAAACAGAGTTTCACTTACCTGTAACTGTTGTTCATCTGGTGGATCTTCTATGCAGTAACACATCCCTCCCTCCTTCCCCGCTGTGGGACCTCTCTGTAATCATGTAGTTATGGTTCCGTGGCGGCAGGTTGGAGAACTGGAGGGGAGAGTGCTCCCTCCCCCTGGGTCATGTGACCTCTGGGCAGGAAGGCTTCATGCCCCGAGGGGAGGGGGAGCACTCTCACTTTCGATTTTGCTAGAAGCTGACAAATCTTATCCATGGCTAGCCTGCGCTTTCGCAGTCCCCCCAATGTGTTACCGCATAGAAGATCCACCAGATGAACAACAGTTACAGGTAAATGAAACTGTTTTCCCACTGACCTGTGTGGAAGAACTGCTAACCATCCCTAGTATGGTGATCTGGCCTACACATGGGTTGGAGGTGTTCTCACAGATATGAGGGTCCCAGTTGTGAAGAAAACCTAGTTGTGAACTACTGCTCTTGCGCAATGACAGTGCAATACCCAATTATGTGTGGATGCAGCCCAAGTCTAAATTCTTATTTTTGCAGCTGATTGCCAAAAAGGAAAAGGCTATTGTTTGTTGTGAACTCATAGTGCTGTAAAGACTAGCACTGACTGCTTGGGTATCTTCCTGCTTCCCTCTGTTCAACATATATATGCAAATAAACAGTGGCCGCTGTGTCTTAGGATGAGCGGACTGGACTAAGGTCCACGGCTTTATTAATTTAACCTGGCTGAACCACAACATAATGCTGTTTGCTTTGCTTGGGCAATCCCAAAGCATCAGGTCAATGATTGTAATAGACCTTTGTTGCTCAGACCCCTTAAAGGTGAGACACAGGGCCTTTCTGTACCTTCAGCCCCTTAACTGGTAAGTTGTTGACATAAATGAGGCTTGGAGGGCCCCGGGTTTGCTCTCGTCCCCCTGAACTGGTAAGCCATGAGAGGCTGTTTTTGGTAAGCCTCCCTAATTCCTCAGGATGCTAACCAACACACTCTATGCCTCTTCTCCTAATCAACCTGTGTTGAAATTGCCAGCTGTGACTTCGTGGTTTCGTTGTAAATAGGTGACATTACTGAAACCATTCCACTCCAACATTCTATTCCTCCCAGTATTTAAGAGTTTTTTTGGTTATTTATTTATTTCATTTATACCTCACATTTCTCCTCAGTGAGGACCCAAATAGGCTTATATTCTCTTCTCCATTTTATCCTTGCAACAACCCTGTGAGGTAGGTTAGACTGACGGTATGTGCCACTCTAACTTCTGCCTCACATGTTTCACTCCCATGTTCTGTTTCCTGTTCCTGCTTCTCCCTTTCACAGTTTGCATGTTCCTTCTCTTTTTCTCCCCACTGCTCCTCTATCCTTTCTCTTCTTCCTTCACTCTCACTCCCACTTTTTCCTGTTTCCACCTTCCTGTTTTGGTCCTCTTCCCCTTTTCTACTGCTCCACCCCTGGTCATCTCCTCTTCTCTAGCCTTTATAGCTCAGTGCTGCTCTGCCATGCAGCCCATCTCTTCCCAGTCTGTTTCCTCATGGCCTGTTAAGGCCCTTCGACACCCCTGCAGCCATGCACCCCGGAATGGGCCTGAAGCTGCACCCTGAGCTAGGGCAGCCTCCATAGCACTGGCCATGCATGTCTCTTGGCTGCCAGCTACCTTCCTCCTGCTTACCATCTGATTTTGGGCTGGGTGGCAGTTGAGAGTTTCTCACAGCCCCTCCAATGACTTCAGGTCGATCATCCCCAACGTAAGGTCAGCAATTTGGCACCACCTCTGTGAGGTTGTCACATGCCCCCATTAAGGAAGGTGTTCTTAGTTCTTAGGTGTGAAGCAAAATTCAGAGCATAGCATTGCATGTGGTGTTTCACTGACATGAGTTGGTACACAGCCTGGACACATGGTATGGGGGAAAAGGATAATTTGGAAGGACACAGCTGCTTAGCATGGACCAGACAACTCTTCCTTGTCACAGTGTGGGGGTGATGAAAATAAGGGCATGCATTCACCCCAGGCAGTCATGGCTGAGAGAGATGTATCCCTGGTCAGCAGATCTAATCAGATCCTGTGCAGATACACAGGACAGAAGAACACAGAATTAAGGGTTTGAATCATGTCAGTGGCATTTGCAAAGTGAAAAGTGAAGCCCATCTCATCAGTTTTTCTTCAAACTTTGTAAAACTCAGACTGCCTTCTAAACTTGCTCTATTTCCCCCCCCCCACACACACACAAAATTCAACAGCCATTTCTTCTGTAAGGAAATACACAGAATTCTCGTATATAACTGCACACATGTCCTCCACTGCTTTGCATGTAAGACTGGTGCACTGGTTGAACACTGGCAGTAGAAGGAAACCAGGAGTCTTGGATTCTCTTCTCAGACCAGCCAGCAAGGGTAGAAAAAGCCACTGTTGTCAGATGTTCTCTACCTCCCCACTGCTTTCATGGTTAGCATACTTATTTTTGGTTTCTCTAACTCTAACCCTTTTCTTCTTGGAAGAAGAGTCTCTGAATCTGCTTATTTGGGATCCTCTTTCTGGGATTCATTACTTCTGGGGGTGGGAGACAGTACTTCAAAGTTTGAGAAGACAAAATTGGGCACAGCATACTAGGAATTTTATTTTTTTTATTTTTGCACAAACACCATTTCAGATGAATGGGAAATGTACAAGAAGGTGGTAAGTATCTATTAATCTGTGGTTTTTGTGGAGTCGGTCTTTCCAGCTTCTCCTTTTGCTGCAGTCCACTGAGCTCCCCCAAAGAGACTTATGAAAGACAATGTACGACTGATCCTCAGCGCAATCAAATATGCAAAGTCGAAATCATTAAAAACCGCTATGATTTTTTTAGACGCAGAAAAAGCATTTGACAACGTTTCCTGGCATTTTATTTCAAAAACATTACAACAAATGAACTGCGGAGACACTTTTCTTACTATTTTCAACACACTATATTTGACTCAAAAGGCACGCCTTTTAATAAATGGCTGTCTTTCAACAGAATTCAATATTACAAAAGGTACAAGGCAAGGTTGCCCACTTTCACCATTTCTTTTTGACCTATCGATGGAGGTTCTTGCGAACTACATAAGAAATGATCCGAAAATTAAAGGCTTCACAGTAGGAAACGAAGAGCATAAAATTAAAAGTTATGCAGACGACGTTGTACTAATTTGTCAAAACCCTGAACAAACTCTTTCACAGGTATACCATCATATAACGGAATTTGCACAGTATTCCGGTTACAAATTGAACAAAACAAAGACAAAAATCTTGACCTTTAACACTACAACTAACGAAGACAATCATATTAAACGAATCACCGGATGCCAAATAACGAAGGATTCAATTAAGTACTTGGGTGTTAGAATATCTTCACAGAACAAGACACTTTTAAAGCTGAATTATTTGAAAATTTGGGGAGAAATAGAGAAAGACTTGAATTCATGGTCTAAGATGAATATCTCATGGTTAGGAAGGATTTTGGTGGTGAAGATGAACGTACTTCCGAGATTAAATTTTTTATTTCAATTTCTTCCGATTGAAATACCGGACAAAATAATAGAAAACTGGCAAAAGCAAATTAACCGGTTTGTTTGGAATGCGAAAAAGCCGAGAATCAGATTCAAAGTTTTGCAAGATGATAAGAAGAGAGGAGGGCTGGCATTACCCAATCTCAAATTATACTACCATGCTGCTTGCTTAACTTGGATTGCAGAATGGATAAAATATCCAAGAAATAGACATCTTATTTTAGAACGAACGGATTTAGGACAAGGATTCCACAAAGTTTTGTGGGACCCCACAACGATAATCAAAAAGGATAAAATATCAGAAGACTGCGATATTAAGCAAGCGATATTGAAAGTATGGAAAAAGTACAAAAAAAGGATAAGTCCTCTCCCACCATTTATAATGTCTCCGATTGAAGCCTATCATGACAATGTTAGATTGAAACCGGGTGTCCACTTTACCTACAAAGATATGATAGAACCCACAGGAGAAATTAAAAGTCAAGTTAAACTTCAAGAAAATTTTCAAAAATTGAACTGGCTGACTTACTCTCAACTGAAATCCAATTTACAAAAAGATTGTTTGTATCCTCAGCCATTTTGAGAACTGACAGAATTCGAACAGATAATAACTAAGAATGATTCTCATTTATTAGGAAAAATCTACAAACTCCTTTTGAAATATGATACAGAAGAAGAACAAGTCAAAATTAACATGATAAAGTGGATGCAAAACTTTGGTGAAATGATTAATATGGAATCCTGGGAAAAACTATGTATCTCTGAACTTAAATATACTGTGTCTCAAGAAGTAAAAGAAAATTGGTATAAAACATTTTATAGATGGTATTTGACTCCAAACATGATTTCTCAGATGTCCTCTACCGGGAAAAAAGGTGTCTGCTGGAAATGTCAAGATACAGATGGTTCTTATTTTCATGTCTGGTGGACTTGCTCTAAACTGCAGACGTACTGGAAAAAGATATACCGGGAACTTCAGACGATAATGAAAACGAAGATAACATTTGACCCTAAATACTATCTTCTTAGTATGGTACCACAAAACATCCCTTTGAAATTTCATGATGTTTTCAAGTACGCTACAACGGCTGCCAGAACGGTTCTAGCAAGAACTTGGAAACAAACGCACACACCAAAAATAGAGGAATGGAAAGAAAAAATGTTAGACTACGCTACCATGGCCAAATTGACTTTTGTTTTAAACACAAAGTCTAACGAATCTATAGAACAATTTGATGAAAAATGGGAGTCATTTTACACTTATATGAATTCCAGTTACATAAACTAAGAAGATAAGCATGACCGTTAAAAAAAAAAAAAAACTACAAAGGTTTTACTATGTTATATTATATTACATACTATGTTATCTTTGTAAAGGGAAATTGAATGTCAAGTAAACGATCTTAACATTGCAAAATGTATATTTTTGTCTTGACATAGTGCTTCACAAATGATTAATATTTTGAACACGATGAGTTAATCTGTAATGGGAATTGTTATATTACATTGTTGTTTTCCTTTTTTTTTTAAATCTAATGTCTTACCCTTTCCCTATTTTTTCCTTCTGTACCCCCCAATTATATAAATAAATAAATATTAAAAAAAGAAGAAGGTGGTAAGTATCTATTAATCTGTGTTTTTTGTGGAGTCGGTCTTTCCAGCTTCTCCTTTTGCTGCAGTCCACTGAGCTCCCCCAAATTTTGTTCATCAGAGTCAGCAGATGTGCTGAAGCAGCATAGGGGACAAAGTGGGGGTCTACAATGGGAGGGGGGAATCAGTGGAAACTGTCATCTCCTCTTTCACAAATTGAAATGCTGTTCAATGGAAGGAACTGTATGGTTAGATATATACCATGGGTAGTATGGATTGTTTCCAATAATTTCAGAATAGGTCTTTATGGCCTACAATGTTTGGTTGAAATGATTTAAAAGGCTTTTATCTACTGAAGGGGAGGCTTTGGATAAATCAGGAAATAAAAAAAAAAAGATTTTGCATTTTTTTAATGCAAGAACTTACAAAACCTATGAATGGCAAGTGGTACTTCAGAAGAAGTGTTCTTGTCTCCTGAATGTTTTTTCTGCCTCTTCTAAGATGAGGGGGTGATGTGCCACATTTGGCCATCATCTAAAGCCAAAGTAAGCTCCCCCCTTTTGGAACTATTGTTTATTCATATGCAACTGTTATGCAGATTTCATTGATTACTTAATGAATTAATTTACAGAGGTGTCTTTAATGAGATGACAGTCTTAGGGGGAAAAAGTCCCACCGGTTAGCTAAAAATAAACAGTATCCATTTTAAAAGAGTTGGATGCACCTGCACTGCACTTGCATACGTGCCAGAGCTTGAGAAAGCTTGAGAAAGCTGAAGCAAAAAAAATAAAATAGAACACGATCTGCAAGTAAATTTCCCTCTGCAAATGAATGGGAATGGTGCACGAACACTGAAGCTTTTTGCATGGTAACTGAAATATGATTTGTGATAGCTGAAAGGGGAATGGGGCAATGCTCTAACCACACACACACACCCTCTGCAGTTGTCTAGGCTTCCTTTATGATACCATTTAATTTAATTTATTTGATTTGTACCCTGCTCTATCCTGACCAAGGCTGGGCTCAGAGCAGCTAACATCAAAAACATTACAGTATAGTCCATTAAAATACAAAAACATTCACAATAATCCATTAAAATACAAAACATACTCTACAATTAAAATCATTATCCATATATCAAAGATCCAGTTGGCGCTTCAATCCTTGACACACTGGTCAGCAGCCAGCCTTGGTTGAGGACAGCTGAACACTTCACAAACCAGGATTCCGTCAGTATTGAACTAATCTAGGGGGCAGAGAAGGGAAGAAAGTAGGGAACACATTAACCAACTGTTTGTGCCCATCATGAGCAAAATATCTGTTTGTGGGGACATCTGAATGCACCCAAAGACTGCTGTATGCTCAAGCTTGCCCTTATAGTGGCGCACCTCAGGTTTGCTTGGTTGGCCAAAGAATTGGTCTGCCGTGGTGAGAATTCATTCAACATTTGTTTCTCACTTGTCTCTTACTGTGTAGATCTCCTGCTACATGGCTGATGAGCTGACCCTGAAACAGCTCATCTGCTGAGAGCGCTCTAGAGATCCATTCTAAGTTCTAACCAAAGACTACTTGCTAAGACCACTAACGCTGCTTTCCCATGGAGAACAGTACTGATCTTGTGTGCGTACATTTCTACGAGGAATAGGATTAATAATTAATGCATGTTCCTCTGTGTAAAATAGGATAATCTCTGACAGATGGTGGTTTTTAACAAGAACACTACAGCAATTCAGATCCAACTAAGCATGTTTTATCTCTGTGCCTTACTTTTTTTATTGTGGGAAAAAAAATAAGACACATGGTGGAAATGTAAATTTTGTATAGATATCTCCAATCCTAGCTATGGTTACAGGTTGCTCAACATTCTGGATTTTCAGAGATCACTCCTGGTAGGTTTGGGGTTTTTTGCTCCTTTAAAAAAAAAATTCAAATTCAAATTGCAGAAAGGGTTCATTCAATTTGAAAGTCAGAGTGGGAAGACCAAACTGATGATCTGCTGAATTCTGTATTTAAACAAACAAAAATTCCAGTAAATCTGCAGGCTTTGAGAGGACTAATTAGAGTTTGCCTACTCACAAGACTGAAACTGCTGGGATACCCTCTAAATTCATAATCATGATTGTGTGTATTTAATGCTTTACAAAAGTAAAATTCGATGTATAGGAAATCTACATAATAGCATTCTGCAACCAATGTGAATTGAACAAATTAGCATAATTTCTGTTACTTTGCATAATTTACTGTCATTTCTGGTGAAGGGCACAAAGATATGCAGTGCATTGAAGCCTTACCATAACCCCAAGAAATCTTATTCAGCTACACGTCTGAGATTTCCACTGCAGCATTACCACATGCTTTTAAGCTGCCCTAGAGAACAGAAATCTGGATGTGTGTTTTTCATGAAAGCTGAAATTTGTAAAAAACGAATTCTTCCCGAAGTATTACATTCTGCACTTACTTTGCACTCTGTGGAATTGTGGCAGCAAACACATAACTCCACGTGTGAAGCTTAAATGCACAAAGAATTGTAGGATTGATGAAGAATGCTTTGAAATTTGTAAAAACAATGGTATTGACATTTGAACTTGCCTTGTTCTCAATACCTGTTTTGTATTGGACATCTCCTATAATTGCCCCAAAGGTTTGCTTACAATTGAAGACAACAGCATTTCAAGCAGTTTTGCATCTGCACTGTGGCAGAATTCAGTGTGGTGTCTAGAAGGATGGCTGGTGCACTGGTTCACTGGTTTGCTTGGGTTCTGTTTGGCCCTGGGTTATCATGGACAGGTTGTGCTACATTTAAAATCAACTATGTTATAGCTTTTGTACCTGCATAGCCTGCTCGTGCATGCTGAGAATTGAGTGGACAAATCTATCATTCCTAGGTGGCAGCATTAGAACACGTAAATCCAGTGAGCATAAACACTCTAATCTTTGCCAGTTTCAGAGGGAATCTGTGTTGGTCAGCGGTAGAACAGCCAGATTTGAGTGCAGTAGCACCTTAGAGACCAACAAGAGTTTGGGATATGAGCTTTCGAGAGTCAAAGCTTCCTAGAGCAGGGATCCCCAACATGGAGCCCATGGGCTCTGTGGCGCCCGACGACACCTTGTCTGGCACCCGTCAAGTGTTTTTAGGAAGTAGGTGGGGCCAGGTGGGGCTTTTGCCCAGCAGGTCTTCTGATTGGCCACTGGAGATTCAGTTGACTGCAGATTTTTTAAAATGTTGCTTTGGCAGCAGCTACCATCACAGCACAAGGATCTACACGGAGTTACTGAAGTTAACATGTGGTAATCATTTTGTGGCTCAGTCCGCCTCCTATGGCAGCTGTTTTGTGGCAGCCTTTTTGTTGCTGTGCCCACCATGTTTTGTCAGAATTCCAAATGTACCCGCAGGCTCAAAAAGGTTAGGGACCCCTGCCCTAGAGTCTCTAAGGTACTACTAGACTCAAATCTAGTTACTTTCATCTTTGAGAGCCAGGCAAGGAGGAAAAAAGGGTCGGTGTGGAACACTAGAGAGAGAAGCCATGCACCTTCCCCCACTACAAATCCTGGCATGAATGAGATAACCAAGGAAACAGCCTCTTTTGTAAGTTGAATTTTTTAATGTTGAGTGAACGTATGAGGGAAGAACAGCCACAGCATAGTGTTTCTTATCTGGATCTGAGAAATATTGAAATTAGCCAACACACACGAGAGGTTCTGATCTGGAGTCAATGAAGATTGAGTCGGCTTGATTCCTTAGATACTCCTAGTCCAGGAGGTGGCAAGGCTGTCAGCCTCCCCCTTAAGTAGGATTGCCAACTATGGCTTTGGAAATGCCTGAAAATTTGAGGGCTGTGTTAGGAGGGTGAGTTTGGGGAGGGGAGAGGGCTCAGCGGGACAGTGAAGCCATTGGGTCCACCCACTGGTGCTGCCATTTCCTCTGGCAGAACTGATCTCAGTAGTCAGTTGTCATACCAGGAGAGCTTCAGGCCCCACCCGGAGGCTGACAGAATACTGCTTATTCTCAGTCTTGGCTTGGTGAAAACTTTGTAGGCAAGCCTCTCCCAATAAAGACTTGTAAGCACAGTTCTCCCCCCACCCCCAATGTACTGGGGAAGGAAGGCAGAGGTAAAGAAGGCTAACTGGGCTGCTCCTGCTTTTAATTTCTGTTATGAGCAGCAGCTCCTTTCTGCCAGGACTAGAGCCTCTTCTGCTGCAGCTACACTCTGGTGTGAAGAGTAGTGTGGGTTTTGATTTGTTGTTCAATGAAGCTGAATGCTTTTCTTGGCTTCTGGTATTATGGTGATCATTCAGCCTGTGTAACAATTCAAGCACTTTAAAAAAAAATGTTAGATCAGCCAGAGCTTTAAGTGCATGTTTATAAAAGCGCAATCTCAATGTGGTTTATTTTCACTTTGTATTTATTTTGTAGGCACCAGGCCACTGCTTGTCCCCCAGACCTTCCATCCAGAAGTGCATCTTTCCTGTTGATTGTGGGGGTGGTGGTCACAGCTCTTTATATATAGCAACTTATCTGCTGTGGAACAGTAGTGCTCTTCCATAGATATCCAGAGCTGATGAGGAAATGCTGTCCAAAGGCCACTCCCGGGATCTGATGGAACAACTGCCTGGACTTCATTGCCTAGTGATGCTCAGGACAGTAGCTGCTGCTGTCATTAGCAGCCTGAACACCATCTTGGATTCCTAGCAGTTGTTCTAATGCAGAGGAAGCTAACCATAGGCATAAAAATAATGTCATCTTACTGGTTCAGACTCAGGAGGTTGGTGAGGGCTCAGCACTGGCAACATGGAGAGTATATTTGTGGGCCCCTGCTTAGCGCTAGCCTCGCAGGTAGAATGAATCACGGGCTACTGTATGTGTGTGGGTGAAGAGGCCTAAGCAGAGTGGCTTCCCTATAAGCCACTGGTTCCCAACCAGGGGTCCGTGGACCCCCAGGGGTCCGCGAGAACTAAATTAAGGTCCGCGAAACAAACTTATAAACCCATAATAAATTAATATTGTCAATTAAAAGTTCTCTATTATAAAAATATATATTCAAATATTATTCTAAGTTTAATGTTTAACTAACAGTTATGATTAAAGTTTATTTTCAAATTCTCTGAATTTTTATTTTGAACCTTGGGGTCCCTGCACCGAACAAAAAAGTCCTAGTGGTCCCTGGTCAAAAAAAGGTTGGGACTAACAAAATTTCTGGCAGGGTATGAGCTTTCGTGAGTCACAGCTCACTTCTTCAGATACAGCTAGCTGGAAGGTTTCATGAATGGAAGGAATTTCTGTCTGAGGAGCATGACTTCCCCACCTACCTCTTCCAGCTGCAGTTCAGGAGTAGTATGAACAGGGAGTTGTAGGTCTGCCAAGGGAGGCGGGAATTGGCAAAAATTACCTCCCCCCCCCCTTGCAGATGCAGAAATTCTCTGTGAATCCAAGTGAATATTTAGAGCTTGGTCCCAAAATGTATGAAGTTCCCACTTCAAAATTGTTGAGAACCACTGAAATAAAATTGTATAATAAATGCATCAAACTTAAAATGTATCCTCTTTAAGCTAGTAATGTATATGGGAGTCAATTCCATAAATACCGTATATACCCGTGTATAAGCCGACCCACGTATAAGCCCCTCCAGGGCGCTCCTGGCCAAGGGGAGCCGGGCGCGCCCGGCGGCGATGGCGGCGGCGGCGGTAAGTTCCCCCCTCCCTCCTTCCCTCCTCTTCCGTATTGACCCGCGTATAAGCCGAGGTCGGCTTTATCAGCCCTTTTTTAGGGCTGAAAAACTTGGCTTATACTCGAGTATATACGGTAATGCTTTTTCCCCCCCCCATTTGGGGAAGAAGAGTTTGTTTTTATATGCTGACTTTCTCTACCACTTAAGGCAGAACCAAACTGGCTCACAATCACCTTCCCTTCCCCTCCCTCAACAGACACCTTGTGAGATAGATGGGGCTGAAAGAGCTCTTAATAGAGCTGTGACTAGCCCAAGCTGGCTTCATGTGTAGCAGCGGGGAAACAAATCCAGTTCAGCAGATTAGTGTGTGCCGCTCATGTGGAGGAGTGGGGAATCAAACCTGGTTCTCCAGATCAGAATCCACTGCCGCTCCAAACTACCACTCTTAAGCACTACACCACGCTGGCTGTCAAGGGACATGTTGCCTTGAGATTTAAAGGGCAAAGTGGGCACCCATCATTGCAGTCAGTTTGTGTTGGCCTGTGAGGAAAGGTCATCTGTTTTCTTCTGGTTGCTCCTGCAGAGATGTATTAAAACGTTAGTGAATTTCTGATGTGGTATATAACAGCATTGCATATGTATATTTCCTCATTCTATATAAAGAACTATGATAAAGAAGCTCTATTTTTAAAAAAGGCACATGCTGTACTGGGATAGTGGTGATGGATGGGTGTCATTGCTTAAATGAAGGCTTTGAATCGCAAATGTATGTGAAAGTAGTTATTTTCTTCCATTTGTAAAGTACCACTTTAAGCATCCCTTCAAAATGAATAATGTACCACACATCACACCAAAACAATGTCTAAAAGCGCTTCATATCATACTAAATAGAAATAGATATGTCTGCTGCACACAGTATCTAACTTGTATCCTTGGAAATGTCCATTTTGACCTTTTCCTCTGTTAAAAGTGCTTTTTAATGCTATCAATCTGTTCAACGGGAAAAAAAATATATTATTGAAATGGAGAGTCGTGAAAAATGATTTTTGCTGCTCAAAAACTACTTGAAAAGAAAGGATGCCTTCTTTGAAGAATAGAAGCTTTAAAAAGAAATGTAAACATCTATTTTTAAAAAAAGAAATTTCTAGTTCATTTCACCTAAAGAAAGTGTGTACGTCTAATGAATTTAGGCAAAGCATATTTTATGTAATGCATGGATGGCCAGCTAATACATCAAATATCAAATATTCTTCTTGTACTTTCCTTTGTTGTGTTTCATTCATTTATAATGTATTTATAGTGTGGTGAGCCCAAGGGGCCCAATCAATACTGGAGACTCACTGCAGAATGTGAAACAAGATGCAACCATGTGTGTAATAAACAATTGGCCAGATTGTGAAGGCTTCACATTTAACACGTATGGCTTATACTGGGCGAAGAAGCAGGCTGCATCCAAAGTGCTTTTAGGTGTGCCCAATGCCTTGGGGCTGCACAGTGGGGGTTTTAAAATTTTATTTGAATGCACCTATCCCAGTAGGTTCCTCAGGGCACATCACAAACTTTTTTTTTGCTTGTTTTAAAATGTATACACTTCAAAAATGGTTCCATAGAGCCCTTGAGGCAGCTAACTTTATAAACAATAAGACCACATCAGTTTAAAATAAATGTTTCATAACCATTACAAATCATCAACAGAACAAAATATTAGAAATGTGACCAACAGATGTCAAAGATACATGCCAGCTTGTTAGTCAATATGACACATGTCCCCAAAGGCCTATTGAAATAAGAAGGTTTTTATTAAACTTCTAAAAATAAAAGCCTTGTTGGCTGGGTGAGCCATTTTGGGGAGGGAGTTTGACAGTGAGGATATCGCTACTGAGAAGGTCATGACCTTGTTGACTCTTGCCTTCATCAGTCTAGCCTCTAATAAAAGGAGGATAAAGAGCAAGAATACTTAAGATGATCCTGGTGAGCTCATATGGGAGGAGGAGAAGTATTGTGTTTTAATAGCTGTAGTTTATTCCATTGTTGGTGTTTAGACATTTATTCCATTAGAGAGTCCATAGTGAGCAGTCCTGTCCATAGCTGGGCAGATTTGTCCCCTTTGAAAGACAATGTAGGCAGGGGCAGGTTGGCTATTTAGGTTACTGGGGGCCTACCTCTCTTTTAGCCTTCTTTGTCCAAAAGTACCTCCCCCCCAGCCCATTCTACCTCCCTCTATGGACAATCATCTTGCTGGCAGACCTATTGCTGGTGTTGCCTGTGCCTTAGCTGCTGGGGTAAATGCCTTGAAGCCACAGGATGCTCACAGGGCCTTAGCTCCTGCTTTTTGGGGTTGGAAAGGGGATGGAGGCAGGTGATCCAGAGTCATGTTGTCTGTGATAGTCCCAACATCAACTCCAGGATTTCTCTCTTAATCCCGAGCTTCCCCCTGTCTGAGGTTCACTGGAGGGATGTGCTGGGGAGAAGCCCATGTTGCTGCTCATTCAGTTAGCCATTGGAAGACGTGACACCTGTGCTACCACTAATAAGCAGTCTGCCACACAGCAAACCAACTTCTGAAGATTCTTCAAAAGAACCCCCATATAGATGGCATATATATAGTAATCTTGCCAGGAGATTGTTAGGACATGTATTGCAGTAACAAGATTACCTTTTCCTGGGGGCATTTGCAGTTGGTAAACTAAGTTTGGATATTGAAATGTACAACTGACCTTGTGACCATGTTCACCACTGGAGGTGCCTAATCCACAGCTGTTCCATCAGAGGCATGCTGCTGATTCCAGAAGAAACCCACCCAATGTTAGATCAAACAGACCTCTCACCTCCATGGTTTCCATCTACGTTGATCTTCAATTCATTTCTTCATCAAAGACCCTCTTATCCTGCATTATAAATCCTTAGTGAAATAAAACTGACGATCATCAGCATACTGATAATATTGACCCCAAAATTTCTGGAAAACATTTCCCAGGGGGCTCATGTTCTGAAGAAGAAGAATTGATTTTTATAACCTGCTTTTCTATGGTAAGGAGTCTCAAAGCGGCTTACAATCACCTTCCCTTTTCTCCCCATAACAGGCACCTTATGAGGTAGGTGGGACAGAGAGATCTGAGAGAACTGTGACTAGCCCAAGGTTGCCCAGCAGGCTTCATGCGGAGGAGTGGGGTATTGAACCCAGTTGTCTAGATTAGAGTCCACTGCTCTTAACCATGCTGGGGACAGGATGGGATCTGGTAGTATTGCAGGGAATAAATCCCTTGTTTGGAGAAAATAACATGCTTCAAATGGTGGGATGCTGTGAAATAAGACATGCATCTTTACTCCATCCACTTGTGCTACTTTGGTTTTTGTCTTCAAAGAGTCCCCTAACCCTACCTTCCTGTGGGACACTGGGAGCTCTTGGGGGAAGGAGGGAAGAAATATTTGCTTCTGTTTGTGCTCACAGTTCATAATAACCAACTCTTTGCATTTGATTTTTTAAATTATACTGGGCAGCAGCTTCTTCATAGTCTTAAAAATTCAAAGTGTCCTCTAGCTCTTCAGCATTTCCCTCTTTTATTTTCGTTGTGGTCTTAGGAACCTCCTGAAGTATGTGAGGATTAATAGTGTAAGAAACACTTAACAAATTAGAATAATAGTGATTACTCATTAGCTCATAAATTTCATAATTTCATCTCTAAATCCTTGCCAACCCCCCCCCCCCCATAATTATAGGAAAATAGTGATAGGATTTGTCACTGCAACACATTTATATAATCCTGGACTAGTTGTCTAAGAACATGTTCCTACACTCTGTCTCTGTAGCTCAATTTCAAGCCTGATCAAGGGAATAATTTTGCATGTGCATTAATTTACATGAATAAAACAATAAAAATAAGCGTTGGCTTCTGTTCATATACCTGCAAATACAACCTTAGCGGATGATCCATCTGAAGGTTATCAGTTGTTGGTATTCACCCCAGTTGACATACTATATGTTAATATACAATTTTTCTTCAGAGTGGTAGATATATTTCTGAAGCCTTCTTGCTCCTCAATACAATGCAAAAAGAAGAAGAAACCCAAACAACCCCCCCAGCCTATTTCTCTGTCCCATTCACACCCACTTTTCCAGCAATGCAATTTAGAAACTGCTTGTTGTACCCTTATAAATCAAAATGGCAAGGACATTTAGTAAGCAAATAATATTTAACACATATATTGAACTATTCATTTGTTAATGTTGGGTTGTTTTACAGTAACCTCAGGGAATAGGGGAAAGTGCTGACGCGATGGCAACACAAGGGATATAAGCACGCCAACTACATTTCAGTTATAAAAATCGGAGCCCTTTTCCTCCATCTGCACATTCCAAGCAGACCGCTTCATTAACTGTTATGAGATACAATAGGCTGTGTTTCAACGGGTGTATATTTCAGATACAATGTGTAGTTTGCAGGATTACAGTGTATAGTTTATCACATTTTAATGCTATGTTAAATGAAAATATAATTGCATCTCTATTTTCTCTTCCTTCCAAATTTTTCAAATGTAATACTGCAAATGAGAGCTCCCAGGGATCTCAGAGATAATAATCAATGTTCTAGAAAAGACCTTGGTGATGAGCAGTGTTTTAGAAAAGAAATGCAGTAGCTATTTAAAGTCAGAGTCAAACTACAAATCTGGCACTATGTATCTGTACATATGACTTGGCCCCTGCTGCAATAACAGGAAACACTTTTTCCTTTTTCATAAGCTTCTACACAACTATGCCTGCCTGAACTGTGCTCACCAATGGAACTCTGCCCATGCTGTAGAACCCTCTGGTTTTTCAGGCAGGGGACATGTGAACTTGCTAGTGAGACACCATATCTAGCTGGTGTTCAGTGTTCAGTTTAGAGGCTCACAGTTTGAGCAGGCTTGGTGTTAGAGGCTTCCTAGTGCCGAATTCAATGGGGTAAACACCACTAGTAAAATATTACTTATTTTAATGTTTTCCTGTTTTTCTTTCATAATGCAATATTGATTCAAAGACCTTTCACTCACTCATTTGTTTTCTTGTTTCTTGCAGAAACCTCTCACAGAGAGTGTTGAGGTTGAGGAAACACTTGTGGGGAGTATCCTTGAAAAAATGAAACGATAAGATCTTAGTCTACAGTTTTTTAAAAAGTTATATTTGAAATAGGAACATCATAGAGAAAATCTTGACATTCTGAGGGCATTGTCAGATCTCAGAGTTTCTCATTTCTGACCACCTTGCCATCTCTGCACATGCTGCTTGCTAACAAGTAAGGAGAGATCCAACTGCAAGCTTGTCTTGAAGCAACACGGCTGCTTTGATTGGCTGGACCTGAGGCTGTAAGTTCAGGAAGCATCCACTGGGGGAAGGAGATTGATAGGGAAATCTAAATGGCAAGGAGGAGCATCCTGAGATAAGATGAGCAAGTGTGTTAGAGAGACAATGGCTTAGAGCAGATATGTACCACTCTTCAGCATTAGTGGGCTCTTGTTCAAAGTTTGAGAATTCCAGAGCAGAAACAAACAAACAACACCCCCACGGTAAATTAAAAAAAAAACTTTTAAGAGTTTTCAAGATCAAAAACACAAAAATTCTAGTAATTAAGACTGCATTTCTTAGAGGAATAAAGAGTATTAAATGAAGTACTGCTAAGTACATTTTCTGTTTTTCATATTGTAAGTTTTAAGGCTTTGTGTTTGCACAGATGAGTCTAGCAGTTCAACAGTGTGACATAAGCTGAGTTGTATGTGGGTAAAGTGCCGTCAAGTTGCAGCTGACTTATGGCAACCTAGCAGAGTTTTCAAGGCAAGAGACTAATATGGGTGGTTTGACATTGCCTTCTTCTGCATAGAGACCCTGGAATTCCTAGGTGGTCTCCCATCCAAATGCTAACCAGGGCCGACCCTGCCCTGAGCTTCTGAGATCTAACGAGATCAGGCTAGCCTGGGCCATCCTTCTAAATCCATTGAAATTAATCTGCTTTTAAAGGATTGTAATTCAGTTTAAGACTTGACTGCTAATGACTGAATCTCAATGGGTGATTTTACACATTGTGTACATTTTCAGTATGTATTCCTTCCCCCCCCCTTCAATTTTAGTTTGCAAATCACGCCTCACTGTTCACTCCTTTGTAAATGTAACTATAACTAGGCATCTTCACTGGCCACTTCAGACATTTAGCAAAGTGGGCTCGTGCCCAGAATACTTCTTGGTAGTAAAAAAAGAAAGGCACAAAATTTTTGATGGTTTTAGTCCAGTGTCAGGACTGACCCGCATCATCCCAGAGGAATGTCCAAAGTTGTCTCCACCAATGATATGTGCATATTTGCTGTTTCATAAGCAAAAAAATCTTTGAACTCCCTGAATATAATAACATCTACTATGAACAGTGGTTGCTCTTTATGCTTGTTCCTTTAGACCAGTGGTTCTCAAACAGTTCGGACCCCCCCCTTGGTTCCACAAACTCAACCCCAGCATTCCCTATCCTACCCTATAAAAAGAATTATTCAAAATAGGGGTTTGCATGACTCACTAAAGAAGATAATAACAATAAAATTTCAAAACAGTAACAATTACTTGCACATATATTCAAAATCAAATTAAAACTTTTTAGTTGAAATTTATTCAACAGAACTGATGAATTTAATCCAGTGGTACCAGCTCTTCAAAGTCTGGAAAAAAATTCTGATAGTTTCTACCAAATTTGCCAGCATGGTGCCATAGCTTGCTCTACTGTAAATTAGTGCACAACACAGTTGAAGGGGCCCAACTCTAATGCCCCCTGCTGCCCCCTTGCCTCTTAGTGCCCCCTAGGTAATCCCACTGTCCCCCAGGGGGTGGTACTGTCCCCCAGGGGGTGGTACTGCCCACTTTGGGAACCACTGCTTTAGAGTTTGGGGTGATGCTGTATTCACCCATTTATCAGCCATAGCCCTCTTGGAAGTTTTCTTTGGATTTGCAGTGGAGACCAAGATGAAATAAGCAGGTTGTGCATATTTATGTCACTGAGAGGTGACTGGTATAGTTATATGCTAGGTAGCTTTTAACTGGATTGTGTTCATGATGGCTCAAAATGGAGTCTCTGCATTCAGAGACAGTATGCCTCTGATTTACACATATTGGAGACAAGCAGCTTGGCAAGATTTTCCATTGCTCATCATGCTCAGATTGGGAGCTTTCCAGGGGCATCTGGCTGATCTGCTTTGAGTAGTGAACTAGATGGGCACTTGATCTGATCCAGCAACAGCAACTCTTTTATAATCCATTGAAAACAATTTGCTTTCCTGGGTCTCCTTGTGTGTTTGTCAGAATGTTCCTTAGAGAATGCTACCATTGTCTTTTCTGCACTTCCTTTCTTTGTTTTTCCTATTGTACGTTTGTAAGCTGCTTGGGGTCAGGGTTCTGTCTATTTTCCCCAGTGTAACTCAGTAAGGTGCCATGTACTCTTATGGCGCTGTATCAGTGACGGAATGAATAAATAATAGGCTTGTTGTACGATGCTTGTGGAATAATGCTTGTTGCCATGCAAGTTAGTGTCATATACCTCCTTCTGAGCTGACAGATGCTACGGTAATTTCAGCAAGGATCCATGATTTCTTCCCTGTGGCTTTTCCAGGTGCTGCAAGTGCCCGAGGAGTTAAAAATGGCACTAACTTGCACAGATGTCCTTCCTTTGCAATCTGTGGAAGAGTAGATTTCTGTTGATTAAAATTTGGGTAGTCTTGCAACAAAACAGTAATTAACCCAAACGGCTTGTTATCTTGCATGCATGGTGCTTTGCTTATCTGTGCAGGGTTTCTATTCCTCTTGAGTTTTAAGCGGAAATTTAAAGAGCTGTTTTTCCCTTTGCTCTCCACCTCCCACTCCCAATTAATAAACCCTGAAGGTCCAAAGTGATTCCAGAGCAATTCAGCTGCTGTTTGCAAATATATTATGCCAAAGTTTCTAAAAAATCTTTCCCTCCTTGTTCTACCCAGTCATCATGTTATTCCAGAAAAACTAAAATGCTTCTGCTATATCTTCCAGAGGAGAGCCTTTGGCAGACATCATGTTAAAGGGTCTCCATCTGCACATACAAGGCGTGCTCACTACCTGCAATCCTTTCAATGTGCACACTCACCATTTCCTCTGAACAGAGCACCATATGTATCTTCAGTTTGTGTTCTAAACATCATGGTTGGATACCTCCAAATATAACATCTGAATAAAACAAGCTGAAGTCATTAAGTCAGAGGCAGGCAATGGCAAACCACCTCTGTCAGTGCATTCCTGACTTCTGAGGAAGAAAGTCCTCAGGAGGCCAGGAAGGGGCTGCGCCGGCATTGGGGCTTTCCACGCCAGCATCCAGGCTACTTAGGTCGCCATAAGTGGCCCCAATGCTAGTAGGGACGTACCCAGGCACTGCCATAGCAGCGCCACCCCGGGACGCCGACAGGGCCATCTGCTGGCTTCCCACCAGCATAAAGGCCCATGCCAGCGTTCCGGGGGGCGTTCCGGTGTCCCCGGGGGCATCCCCAGGGCGTTTCAGAGGACGGGGCTGCTTGTAGCCAGCCTGCTGTCCTCTTTCGCTCTGTAACACTGGCGCCGAGAACGGCGTTGCTGCACCTGCTTCTTAATACAGCCTTGCTGTTCTCTATGGGGCGAAAAGCCCTATTAAAATTTTAAAAGCCTGCAAAAGGCTTGTTTAAAGTTTTTGGTGGCTGGGAAACTGGTTTGAAGGCGGCGCGGCAGCACCTCCTCAACGCTGTGTCTGGCCGTCAGAGGCTCAGGAATGCACTGTGAATGTCTCTTGCCTTGAAAAGCCTACAGGGTTGTCAGCTGTGGTTTGATGGCACTTTCCACCACCACCACATGAGAAGATCCTCTTCCTCAGCTTTTAGGGAGTCCTGTAAAGTTGCTGTGTTTTTAGAAGTGTGTGTGTGTGTACGCTGCTGAGACAGTAGCTGGAATTTGCATGAGTGGTGTTTGTGTTTCTGTGGATTGTATGATTTGTTACATGTACTTTTTAAAAACTGTTTGATAGTATAGTTTTATTGTTATGTATTTTATGGTGTGTTTTGATCGTGAGCTGCCATTGGCCTCTTTCCAGGCAGTTGGAGCGAGAGGCAGGACACAGATGTTTAAATAAATGAATAAATTGTTCTGCATAGTTGTACTTGTATCATCCAATGTTTGTAATCTTCTTCACTATATTAACCCTTCACTGGAGCGCCATTGTATTTATAGTCTGAAAAATCAACTGAGGAGTTGGATTTTGGTTGAAGTTTGTGGAACATTTGGGATGGTGGATTTCCCCCTCTCCTCTTCCTTGGATTATTTTTATGTTGACTGTTATACTCAGCTTTGATGTATGACATGATTGATAGTTTGTATTGCTCGCTGCTGTTCAAGAATTGATGATCATTTATTGACTTTTTAAAATGGTAATTCTTTATCGGGTTTATGAAGCTATTTGGCTGAGGTTTTTGTTTCTTTGTTTTTTGCAGCATATACATTTTGTAATAAATAACAGAGGGAGCAGAACAGGACGGGGGAGGGAAGGAAGGTGAGAGGCAAGGGATGAAAACATTTAGAAAAACAACTGACTTAGACTTTGGGGATAATGGATTTAGGCAAAAGGTTCATGGAAGAGGTGGATTTTTGAGTTCGAGAAAGAGCTTGCACTGGTAACCAGGGTGGATAAAAATCAATGATTTTTTAAAAAATAACATGCTTTTAAAGGAAAAAAGCTATCTAAATATAGTTTTCTAGTTAATATATATTATATTCCAAAGGTTATTCATCATGAAATACCAATTCATTTTTAATTGTGTGACATGAGGCTGTATATTGATGCAACGTAAGATTATTTTGGGCAATTTTTCTATCTAGAAGATATTATCACAGATGCATGATTTTGCTGTTCTCAAAACTGAATTTGTGTCTGCAGAGATAACATGTCTCCTCTTCACGGCAAAAATGTTATAAAATGCCATTGCTCCTTAGCAAATCTTTGTACACAGAAACAACCCCTTACCTCTTAAGTGGTAAGTTTCAAGACGTTCAATGAATAGAAGATTGATTGGAGTGGAATAGATCTGCACAAGGAGCTAAGTGGGGCAAGTAGTAAAAATGGTAGTTAAACCTTTTGAGCAGAATTCTCCAAAGTCTTGAGATCTTTGTGTGTGTAGCCTGAGGTTTATCATATTATTCTCTCTGTAGAGGAGAAAACCTGTAATGGCAGCAGGCTGTAAAAGAGATCCAGTTTGGGAATATTTTAATGAAATTCCCCTACCTATAGGTAAGGGGGCATGTGTGCAAAATGCAAACACTGCAACAAGAATGGCAAGGCCTGGTGGCCCAAATAAAAGTGATTTGGAGAGATGGAAGAGACTAAAAATTTCCTGGCTGGGAAGAATTTCTACCATTAAGATGAGTGTACTGCCAAGGTTGAACTTTTTATTCCAAATGTTACCATTTGAGTTAGATGAAAAGACGCTGGAAAGATGGCAAATCCAAATAAACAAATTTATTTGGAATGGAAAAAAACCCAGGATCAAATTCAAAATTATACAGGATGAAAAAATACAGGGGTGGACTAGCTTTTCTGAATCTGAAGTTGTACTATAAAGCGGCTGATTTGGTATGGATTACTGACTGGATTAAAAATCCTGATTCAAAATTAGCAAAATTGGAAAATAATGAAATGAAAGAAGTTCTACATTATCATCTCTGAAAGATGACAATAGACCAGAATATGAGAATCCAGCATATAATTAAAAAATTGCTTAAATTCTGGATGAAAGTCAAAAGAAGACTAGCAGCGCATTCCTGAGCCTTGAGGGCGAAAGCCCTTTGGAGGCTAGGAAGGCACTGCGCCAGTGTTCGGGCCCCCTGCGCCGGCACCCAGGCTACTTACACTGGCATTAGTGGCCCCAGTGCCAGATGGAGGCCCGGATGTTGGTTGTTGGGCGCTGCTGCGGCAGCGCCGCCCTGGAACGCCAGTGCGGCCTTCCGCCAGCATCCCACCAGTGTAAAGGCCCATGACAATGTTCCAGGGGGTGTTCCGGTATCCCAAGAGGAGTTCCCGGGGCGTTCTTTTGGGAGAAGCTGCCGTTAGGCAGCCTCCTGTCCCCGTTTGCCCCGGGTATACCAGCAGCGAGAATAGTGAGGCTGCGCCTGCTTTTCTGTATGGGGCAAAAAGCCCCATTTAAAATTTTTAAAGCCTTTAAAAGGCTTTTTTGTTTTGTTTTTGCTGCCAGGGAAATAGGTTAGGAGGCACCACAGTGGCGTTTCCTCCCCGCCATTCCCCCATGCTGAAAGCTCAGGAATGCGATGCAAGTCCATCACCACCTTTACTGATGTCTCCAACAGTATATACTACAGCAGAAAAAAAATCTATTTACTTTATCTTGTATCAAGATATGGTAAAATAAAAATTTAGGACGAAATCAAGACTGAAAGTAAGAAACTAGGTTGGCTGACTTATTGTCAATTAATATCAAGGATAAGGAAAGATTGTATGGAAGAAGGCACTTTTAGAGCTTTAACAGAATTTGATAAGATGATAAAGGAAGACAAAGACCACCTTTTGGGAAGAATGTATAAACTTTTATTGAATTTTGATATGGAAATAGAACAGATCAAACCATGCATGATAAAATGGATGCAAAATTTGGGACATGAAATTGACCTGCAAAACTGGGAATACCTGTGGTCTAAAGTGATTAAATTTATTGCATGCCAGAGCCTGAGAGAAAATTGGTATAAGCAGTTTTATCAATGGTACATTACACCTAGAGACATTAGTCAAATAAGCAAGAGTACCAATGGTCCATGTTGGAAATGTAAAGACGTTGATGGCACCTTTTTTCATTGTTGGTCCTGCAAGAAAATAAAGAAATTTTGGACTGGGATACATCAAGAAATGCAAAAAAATAAATAAAAAAAATTAACTTTTCTCTAGATTCTAAGACAATGTTGTTAGTAATCTTACCACCGGCCATCAGATATATGATAACAGCAGCAGGAGTGACCATTGCTTTCAATTGGAAACAAGAAAATAATCATCATATAACTGGCTAGAGAAATTAGCAGAATACACAGTGATGGCCAAGCTGACAAACATTGTGAACAAGAGACCCAGGGAAGAATTTTTAAAGAACTGGAAATTGTATTATGATTACATGTCAGAGTAACGTAAGATGTATAAGATGATATGAAGTTACAGTAGATATATTGATTCAAACAATGTATTTTGCATGATATTATGGGCATAGTCCTGCTTAAGGTTGTAGGTTGGCAGTTTAGTTATAATTGTTTAAAATTATATTATGTGGATATTACATGGTATTTTAATATAACTATACTATTTGAATAGGTCAAAGCACATATTAGGTTAAAGCACATATCATTAAATTTAGAAAATACATAGTATAACTATGTATTAACTGATAGGCTTACTATACATACGCAGAATTACAGAACAATAAAAATAGTAATTCGTGTAACCTGCAAGGAGATATGTTAATATGTTTAAGTTTTTCCCTCTTTCTCCTTTAAAGCATGTTTAAATTTTATATTTTAGATACATAAATAATTTTCTAGAATAGTAGAATGTATAGATTGTTAGAGAATCGCTCCAAAGTATAGCTGATAAATATCCCGTCATAGCTATGTAAATGTATGTATGTTGTTTGTTTTATGCTGTGTTGAAAATAATAATAAAAAAAATTAACCAAAGAACTTCTTAATGATTGTCTTTGGTTGTTTATGCATTGTTGGTTTGTCTCACAATTCTCCTGTGATTGTCTCGGTTCTTTGCGGGGGTTATGCATGATGTTCATCTCCCTGGGGGCTCAGGTCAATTCCGTCCCGTGACTTCCCTGGGTTTTCCAGTTCCTGTTTTCTCCCTCAAGTAAGTCTTATTCCGAGCTCCTGAGACTTCTCAACAAGCCAAACCATGCATAAGGTTTTCTGATCTCGGGATATAAAAGTATGAGACAAGACGAGCCAGAAACATACTAACCATGCATAAAAGACCTTTATAAACTGGATAGATAATCATGGAAGGAACAAGCAGCATCACAACTATGAAAGGGGGTATGTAGATCTAATGGGACCACCTATCAAACTGGGAAATCAATAAGGGGGAGAAACTCAAGTAGCCCATCTGAAAGAGCCATCAGCTATGAAAATAATTTGGGTTCCAGTTAGTTGCTGTGGAAGATGAAGAAGCCATGTGAAATTGACTCTTTTATTTTTAAAAAACATGCTATTAATAAAGACTTTTTTTTCAAAGAAATAGCCAAGCTATCAATTTTGCCCAAGAATATAAAACATACTATGCATTTTCTAAGTAGAATATGTTCTCAGTTTAAGTAGAAGGAACATAAATACACAATTTTAAGAAAACATACAAAAACATCTTATATCTTATAACAGAAAATGTTGACCCTTTTGCATCTCAAAAGATATCTGGCATATGTTCTATACAGGATTTTGCCAAGCTGCTCAGCACAAATATGGTGTGTCACATGGTATGAGATATATATATATATATATATATATAGAAACATATGTGTTTGGCATAATCTTAATTGTTTTATCCTTTTTTTAAAAAAAAAGATTACTTAATATATTTTTATACTTCATTAAAGCTAACATTTTTCCTTGAAGTACAGACTTCTGAAAGTACACTCCCTTTGTCTCACACCACCGTGTATCTTCTAGTGTTGTTTTTCTGAATTAAAAACTTGAATTAAAAAAAACTTTTAAAGAATGAATATTAAGATTGTGTGTGTGTATGTATTATTTGAGCCAAAATCCAGTTTAGCTGATACCACAATAGTTACTAGTGTTAATGCCCTGGAAATAGGGTCTTCTGGGTTTAGGACTGAAACTGTTGGAGGAAGATGAAGATTTCCTGGGGTAAGGTTATTTCCATCTATGCCTACCCAAGCAGGAGTCTTTTAATGGATCTAAACCTGGGATAGGCAGGCTTTTTATTCAAGGCCTAAGTACTGCAGATAATTTAATAGGTGGGGCCTGGAGCTCTCCTGGAATCACATCTGGTTTCCAGGCTACAGAGATCAGTCACCCTGGAGAAAATGGCTGCTTTGGAGAATGGAATCTATGGCATTATAGTCCACTGAGGTCCCTCCCCTTGCCAAACCCAGCACTCTCCAGTTTCCATCCCCAAAATCTCCAGGAATTTCCCAGCCTGGAGTTGGAAACCGTAGTTTGAGCCTACTTGTTGGAGTAACAGGAAGCTATTTTTCCAGAGACCTGCTTCTGCAGTGTCTGTCTGTGCCAGACCCAGTTCCACACATATATATCTGATCTGGGCAATCCTGGAATAGGGTTGCCAGCTTTGGTTTAGAAATTCCTGTAGATTTGGGGATGGAAAGGGTGAGTAGGGTTGCCAGGTCCAGGTTGGAAAATTCCTGGATATGTTGGGGGTGGAGCCTAAGCTAGGCAGGTTTGAGGAGGGGAGGGACTTCAATGGAGTATAATGCCACAGAGTCCACCTTCCAAAGCGACTATTTTCTGCAGGTGAACTGATCTCTGTTGCCTGAAGTTCAGTTGTAATCCCAGGAGAACTCCAGCCACCACCTGGAGTTTGGCAACCTTAAGGTTTGAGGAGGGGAGGGTTCTCAGCAGGGCATAATGCCATAAAGTCCACCCTCCAAAAACAGTAATTTCCTCCAGAGTAATTGATCTCTCTGTAGTCTTGACCCGAGTTGTAATTCTAAGAGATCTTCAGGCCCTATTTGAAGGTTGGCAACCCTAGACTGGAAGGTTCTGGTTTTGGGATCAGCTCCACTCCCCTTGCCTGTGTAAAGAGCTGCTGCCTAGTAACTGCCAGTCAAGGAACAAGGAGAAACGGTTGCCATCGAGGGCTGAGCAACATCCAGCTGTTAAGTTGAACAACCTTGACAACCTGAGACACTGAGCTCTTTAATGCAAAATTTAATATTAGGGCCTATGTGTCAGCAATTTTTTTTGAAGTTCCCAGCATCCCTAGATATTGCTGCAAATGGCACAGCAACATCTAATGCTGCCAGAAATCATGGGATACAGATATAGTTGTGCTTGCTAGAGTTCTGTAATCTTTGTATCCAGCTCAACCTGGGAAGAAAGGGAAAGGGGAAGCCATGAGAGTTCACAGCTGAGAGTGGAGCAAAATATGCCATGCTAAGTCCATTCTGGACTCTGAAATCAGATAGAGATGCCGCCACGTGGGCACCAGATGAGATAGCAATGCAAAATGAAATCTTTTTTTAAAAAAACCTGCATTTCAACTTCCTCATTTTCAACTATGGCACCATCACTAGATTTAAATTATATATGGGATTGCAGCCAAAAGCCAGAAGCCTAGCATTTGGCTCCATATTAATATCTGCTGTCTTTTCACAATTCCTTTGTAAGAGATTTGAAGTCTGCAGTACTGTTTCTTCTGATATGTAAACAGAATTTATTGTTTCTTTATGCATACTGTGTATACTGAACTAAATAGATGTTAAGTTTAATGCAGTTCATGTTGCTTTTCTAGTCAATGTTCATTCACCAGAGTGCACAGCTGTGAAAGCATAAAAAACTGATATTGTTGAAGCATGATTACCTGTCAAATGAATGTTTGTTTTTAAGGGGAGGGGGACCACCAGAGATCATGGGATTGTAACTGTATCTGTGACTGAAAGTAAATGTTTAAATCTCATCCACGAGCTTTGATAAATAAAAAAGTTTATTAAAGTTTTTGCTTTTTATGTTCTACCTGTGATGTGTATGATAGTTCATAGAATTCCTTCAACTTGTATTTGGGATATTACTCTGAGTGCTGAAATGTTGAGGCATCCTGATAGCCCTGGGCAAGGTGTTCAGGACTAGAGCAAGTGTACAGGGATGGAAGAATGTTTTTGGAAGAAACCTGGAGAGATTCATCAGGAGGGCTTTAAACTAATACCCCAAGGGGAAGGATACAACCAACATTGGGATGGATTTAAATGAAGCAGATCAAACAGCAGAGTCCCACCAAAGAGGGCCAGGTCTAAAGGAGCCAAAGGTACGGGGCTTCAGGTGTCTATGTACCAATGCCCAAAACTTGGGCAGTAAGAAGGAAGAGCTTGAGCTTCTAATGCAGTCAGAGGGATATGATTTAGTAGGCATTACAGAGACTTGGTGGGACGATTCCCATGACTGGAATGTAGTTGTGGATGGATATGAGTTGTTCAAGAAAAACTGAAAAGATCGAAGAGGTGGCAGAGTGGCACTGTATGTGAGGAGAGGGTTTGCTTGTTGGAGTGGAAAATCGCAGAACACCATTGTAATATGAGAAGACAGTGGTGAACCACATGCTTCTCCCAGTCCATAGATTGTCCTATGACAGCACTGGGGTGAACGGGGTTAATGGGGCTGAAGTACTCTATCTTCTCGCCTAGCAAGTGCTCTTTTGGGGAGAAAAAGGGAGGGATGCACCTGGCATGCCAAAGCTGCCTTATCTCCTGACCTTGGAAAACTCCATCCCAAGTTTCTAAGCAACACACACACACTCTCACACACTTTTACTTTCCTATAAGAAGGGGGGGGGGTATTTCGTCCAGAGGGAGAGAACTTCTTCATCCCAGACCATTGTGGAAAATGCTGCTTTTTGTGTTGGAATCTACTCAGAGCTGGATTTTGGGGTCCTTGCAAAGGAAAGAGGCGTGGGTATTCTTCTGGCTGTCATTCTATTGCTTGTAGTCAGTATAACTACTTAAATTCTCACAATGTTGTAATCATTGCCTTTGAAATACCTAACGGGAAATAACCTTTTGCCCTTTGGCAATACACTTGTCAAGAAATACTGGAGGATGCAGGTGACAGCCCCGTGGAATGTATCTAGGTGAGGATAAGGGAAGGAAGGACAAACAGTTTTGTGGTTGGAGTCTGCTACAGACCTCCTGGCCAGGGTGAGGAGGTGGATGCTGCCCTCCTTGAGCAGCTTGACAGGGTATCCACACAACAAGACCTGATAGTTATGGGTGACTTCAACTTCCCTGATGTGTGCTGGGAGACTAACTCCACAAAGCAACCACAGTCAAGCGAGTTCCTCATCCTTCATCAAATGGTGGAGTAGGTAGGAGAGGCTCAGCCATTCTCAACTTAATAATGACCAATAGGTAAGAGATGGTAGATAAGGTGAAGATGGTGGGGACCTTAGGGGGAAATGACCATGTCCTTCTAGAATTCCTTTTGCTGTGGGGGACCTAAGAAGTTCATTGTCACACGTGTCTGTTAGATTTTGGTAGGGCTGATTTCAATAAATTCAGAGGCATGATGAGAATCATTCCATGGGCAAGAAGACTGCTGGAAAGGAAAGGAGCAAGTGAAGGGTGGGATCTCCTAAAACAAAAGCTCTTGCAAGCTCAAGCCCTCACTATTCCAACAAGAAGGAAACATGGTAGAGAATCCAAGAAGCCAATGTGGATGAACAGAGAACTCCATGATGACCCAAGGGAGAAAAAGGGAATGTTCAAGAAATGGAGGAAAGGACATACCTCTAAAGAAGCAGGTTGTCAGGCACTGTAGGTTAGCCATCAGAGACGCCAAAGCTCAAAGTGAGCTGATGCTGGCCAGGGAGGCTCGCTACAACAAGAAAAGTTTTTTTAGATATGTGAGGAGCAAACACAAGGGAAAAGAGGCCATAGGCCCATTGTTGGGTGAAAATGGAGAAACTCTGACCGAAGACAGAGAGAAAGCAGAAAGGCTCAATGCTTATTTTTCCTCAGTTTTTTCCCTGAAAAAGAGAACAGGCTCAACTAGAGATGACAGCAGGCAAGCCACAGCATCTGGGCTGCTGGTTGACATGAACAAAGAGGTAGTTGAAAAGCACCTGGCTGCATTGGATGAGTACAAATCCCCCGGGCCAGATGGTATGCACTCGAGAGTGCTCAAAGAACTTTCTAGAGAGCTTGCAGAGCCTTTGTCCATCATCTTCCAGACCTCTTGGAGGAACGGAGATGTGCCACAAGATTGGAGGAGGGCGAACGTTATCCCAATTTTCAAAAAAAGGGTGGAAGAATGACCCAGAAAACTACAGGCCAGTCAGTTTGACCTCTATCCCAGGGAAGATACTGGAGCAGATATTAAAGAGATCAATAGGTGAGCATCTGAAGGACAACTTTGTGATCCAGGGAAATCAGCATGGATTTGTCCCTGCCAGGTCCTGCCAGACCAATCTTGTTTCCTTCTTTGATCATGTGACGAGCTTACTGGATTGAGGGAATGTAGTTAATGTTGTTTACCAGAATTTCAGTAAGGTTTTTGACAGGCTTCCCCTTGATGTTCTGATGGGTAAACTAGAGGACTGTGGATTGGACCCTAGGATAGTTAGGTGGATAGGGAACTGGTTGGAGAACTGCGCTCAAAGAGTAGTTGTCAATGGCATTTCATCTGAATGGAGGGAGGTGTCCAGTGGGGTGCCACAGGGTTCGGTTCTGGGCCCAGTACTTTTCATTATTTTTATAAATGATCTGGATGAGGGTGTGGAATTATTAAATTTGCAGATGACATCAAATTGGGAGGAGCAACCAACACACCAGAAGATATAGAATTCAATGAGATCTGAACACACTGGAAATATGGGCAGATGTGAACAGGATGCAATTCAACGAGTGCCAAGTTCTACATCTGGGTAACAGAAATGAGGGACATGCATACTTGATGGGTGGGATACGCTTCTGGTCAGCTTCTGGACAAGATCTCGGGGTATGGGTGGACCATAAGTTAAATATGAGCAGCCAGTGTGATGCAGCAACAAAAAAAGCTAATGCAATCTTGGGGTGCATCAACAGAAGCATAACATCCAAATTGCAGAATGTCATAGTTCTGCTGTACACAGCATTGGTCAGGCCACACCTGGAATATTGTGTGCAATTCTGGTGGCCTTACTTCAAAAAAGACATGGAAAGAATCGAGTGGGTATAGAGGGGAACAACAAGGATGATCAGGGGCCTGAAGACCAAGCCATAGAAGGAAAAACTGAGGGAGTTGGGAATATTTAGTTTAGAGAAGAGGAGGTTGAGGGGGGGACATGATTGCTCTCTTTAAGTATTTGAAGGGCTGTCACATGGAGGGCAGGGAGCTGTTCCTGTTGGCAGCATAGGCTAGGACTTGCAATAATGGGTTTAAATTGCAGGAAAAAAGGTACCGGCTGGATATTAGGATTTTTTTTTTTTACAATAAGAGTTGTTCGACAGTGGAATCAGCTACCTAGGGAGGTGGTGAGCTCCCCCTCACTGGCAGTCTTTAAGCATAAGCTGGACAGGCACTTGTCCTGGATGCTGTAGGCTGATCCTGCATTAAGCTGGGGGTTGGACTAGATGGCCTGTATGGCCCCTTCCAACTCTGTGATTCTATTATTCTAACACTGCTGTATAGCCAGAGACAAATGGGGTCTGCTGGCATCTATCTTGTGTGCCAAGCTACAAAGTCGGCTGGGCAAGTTCAGGCTTGTTTGCCTGTTTCCCCTTGGAAGGACACCTGGTGTAACTTGGAAACAAAAAGACAAAGCCAGACCTCTTCAGCATTTGTTTAGCACCCTCCTGCAGCAGATAAGGCACACCTCAATAATCTGATCAGAAACAGAAGAATCTGGATGGGGACAAATAAACTCATCAAGTCACCATCCAAGCCATTTGACTCACCCTGGCAGATAGTTTCCCAGACCTCGCCCTCATCTGAAAATGTATTACCAATTCTGAGGGGTACTCAGCCAAAAGTACCTAGGAATTATTTCTGATCTATCTCACCTCTTGTTCTTTTCTCCCTCCAACTCCTAATCTCATCAGGAGCAATCAGACCTTTTCTCCAAAGACAGGACAATTGCAGGCATAGTGAAACCATACTTACAACTGCTCTTTTGGGTATAAATATCTCCCCGTTTGCCATGGTAAATTGCTAGTGTTTTTGCTTGGATTCAAATTGTGAGCCCTGTACTTGCGTGTACAGTTTTCCTTCACTTTCCTTATAAGAAATGCTGGTCATTACTCGTTCCACACAGCTGCCTCCATCTGGACCTCACTCCCCAGATCAGTAAATATACTTTCCCCTGGGAACCTCTAATCCTTGTGTCCACCCCCTCCTACTTTTGTTTTCCTAGTTCTGAATGTATTTTTATTTGTGTGTTTTTCTCTGTGTGTATGCAGATTTGATTATTTGTAATAAAACCCTTAAAATTTATAAAAGCTTTATTGGGAAGCTTTTCCACTGAAGTGCTCATCACCATACTATTTAGGTTCAAAGATTCCCCATGCCAACCTCTCGCAAAGCTCTACCAATCTCCAGCTAATTTCCCCCAATAAAAGGAGACCCCACTGTTTGGCGTAACAGAACAGATTGTACTGAAATGGACGATTTTGTGGAACTGGTCCATATAAAGAGGTCTAGCATAAGAGCCAATTTGGTTCTGCAGGGCTGGAGCCCGGCTCCCTGGAACTTTAGCCCCTGGTGCTGTTTGTGCATGCAATTCTTGTTTGTACCAATTAGAGCTTCCAAGGTATCTTCAAAGGCAGACCCATGGACAGCATGTTACACTAGTACAATCTGGAGGATACAGTAGCTTGAATCAGCATATTGAGGCCAGCAGAATATATATTAGGGGCCAGTTTATATGCTAGATGTTATTGAAAGAAAGCAATCAGTTAGTAACGAGGGGTGGTCTGGGTGTGTGTGGGGGGAAACAGGCCCCACCCACCCTTCTTGCAAGGCCTAGGTGATAGGACAGGCCATCAGCTCACTGGGGAAACTCAGGAGGCTGTAATGGCCAGTCTGCCCCTGGTAGTAGCTGATGTAAATTACTTCAACCTGAAACCCTGGAGGACTACTGCCAGTCAGAGCAGAAAAAACAAACCTTGATAGATCAGTGGTCTGACTTGTGCATGTTCAGTAATATGCATAGGGGAAATTTGATTGTTGGAATCATGATGAAATCTGTTATAGCATAGTCAAAAAAAAGTGTGAATCAGAAAATCCCTGTCCAAGCCACAAATTTATTATGTAGACCTAGGCAATCCACTGTTTTGTCACTCTGGCACATTATTCAATATGGGGGCAAGACTGACCTATTTAAAGGGTTATTATAAGGATTACTGAAAAAATGAATGTAAAACCCTTTGAATGTACTTCATTGTTATATACAAGCAAAAATCATGTTATTGTTGGTTACTGTTGTGAAGACGTACTATAAATGCTGCCCTTGACATTAATGCTGTAATTGTTTCCCTTACACAAGTAGCCTGTACCTCAGTTGGCCTTTTTCCAAATATAAATGTTCCCCCTATATCTTGTGGTGCCCTGAAATTTTAGGATATGTACACCTTTATGGTTGGATATATTTAAAACACGCTGATAAAAAAAAACCTTTTAAAGCTGACCTTTAAAAAAGGAGTGGTTATGTAATAATCAATGTTAGGTAAATTAGCTAATGAGTTCAACAGGTATAACCATAGTAGAAAAGAAATTGCACTATATATTTAAGCTATATGGTGATAATCAATTTCTCGTGTCTAAATAGTGTGTGTGCTGTGCTATAAGCAAGCAGTTTTGCAGACATTTAGGAGGTCCCAAGAGAATTTTACAAGCCTGGCAAGCCCATTCCTGAGCGGGAGGGCTGAGCTGGTGGCTGGAGGCAGCGCAGCTGCACCACCTCCAAAGGAGGATTCAGCCCCCCCCCTCCGCTGCTAAGCCGGCACTTTGCACTTACCTGCCGAGCCCCTTGGAACTACTCCATAGTGTTCCATGGGGCTAAGCCATCTAAAAAAGTGGCATCACTCCAGGTAAGGGCAAAGGGGTTATTCCCAGCCTGAATGGGAGTTAGGAAGCTGCCTAAAGGCAGCCCCACCCCGGAATGACCCAGGAACACCCCTTGGGACAACGGAGCATGGAGGTGCATCGTCAGGATGCCAGTGGGAGGCCAAGTCGGCATCCCAGGGCCATGCTGTTGTGGCAGCACAGGGAGGCCGGCATGAGTGACTCAACATCGGTGCCTGTGCCAGTCATGCCAGCACAAGTACCGGCACACTTTTATCCACTTTTGTGCATCCTAACGATTTTTGGCCCTGAAGCTCAGGAATGGGTTAGGGTTAGTTTTCCACTATGGGTTAGTTTTCCACTATGGATAAATCACCAGATTTTTCACTTGATTACCTCTCTTGTTTTTGTTTCTCTCTCTCTCTTTTAAAATACTCTGTGTCAAGTTAAATTATCTGAAAACTTTTAATCATGTTAATTGTGTGATTTTATAAAGTTTGACCCTGGAATTCTCCTGCTGATTCTTGTTTTCAGTTTTATGTAGACCTTTTTATGGTGTTAAATTGATTTTTACTTAAAAATTAACATTGTAATTTTTTTACATTGTATTGACTATCACATGCAAAGGCAATTTAATACATTTTAAAACCAATTAAATAGTTGTTCATTGAAGCCTGCCTTTGGTGTTGGCAGTATTCTTAGATGGAGTAGCCAGTGCTGCAGGTCATCACCCATGTAATGGGTAGTGCTTGGCCTTTTCCTTCACTGAATCCCTTCATTTTATTTCTCACTATGCCTCATTCAGTTTCTAGTTCTCAATGTTCTTTGGAACTAGTTTGTAAACTGGTGTTAGGTCTACTTCATAATCTACAGGAAATAGTGTATGCTTGCTTTTCCATCATGTGCCTGCTGTATCCTTTCTGAAGGGGATTTGCAGGTCTGCAAAGACATGGCAACAAATTTGTAGGCTCTTCACACAATGTCTGCCCTCCTCATGTGTTCAAACACACAAGTACAGTTCAGATATTTCAGCAAGACTCGGTTGACCCATAGTGAAACTGCAGGAAACCAGTCGGATGATGTGTGACCTGGCTCAACAGTGTTACTCCAGCCTCCCCTGTCCTCTCATTTCCCCTTCTCTGTTTGTCCTCTGTGCCTCCTGGTGACATAAAGGGTTATATACTGTCACTCTGCTCAGCTAACCGTGGTGCCTTCCTCTGACTCAAGAGCTGCTGGCAGTGGAGAAAGACCCCTTGTGCTGGATGAAGGCACCACCATTGGGTGAGCAGAGGGGTCAGATGAGTCTTGTTTTCTCAGTTCTTATATCGTTTCCATTTGTCCCTTCCAACTCCTTCTGCAGCAGAAGTAATATGTCTGATTTAAAAAAAAACACACACAGCACAACTAGGGTAAATTAACGAAACAGCTGGATAAAATGTTATGAAAAACTCGAGAAAGTAAATACACTTCACTGTTTTGAAAGGTAGTTATTTTTTTACTATTGTTTCACTGTGTATAACTAGTGGTTTAAGTCCTAGTTCAAGACTCACAGAGCCTGGTAGCGGGTAGTTACTGTCAGGCAGTTTTCTAAGGACTTATAAATGATTTTCAAAAGTTGCTTCTGTTTATAAAGTTAACATAGGGGATTTCCGCAGTTATGGATGAAATGTTTGTGAGACATTTAATGAAATGTCTTATGTTTGTCTGCATCATCCCCCCCCCCCCCGGATTGTCTCCAAAACCTTTTCGAGTGATCTTTAGAACGTTGTATTGGAAAATGCTTATACAGTGATGAAAACAGTTAATCAGGTTCTAGGACGTCTTCTGCAATGGTGCGGACAAGTTTGACAACTTTGCGACTAATTATGTCTTCTTCTAATGCCCCTCCCATTTCCCTCCTCTCTTCCCCCTTTATCCCACCATTTTTATCATCATCATCATCATCATCATCATCAGTTCGGACTAGTGAAGGGATATTGGTGTGTTAGTCTAACAATCCACAAGTAATCTGCTCAGGGTCACCACTACTCTTTCCCTGAAGACAATTGTCATTCAGAGCATTTTTCAGTCAGTGGTTTATTAACAAAAATTTTTATTGGTGTTAACATTTCTCTTGGCGTGCCAAAAGCCAAATCCACCTGACACAGGTTGTTGAACATCGAGCTAAAAGTAAACACGAAGTCAGTTATCCACCATTTTTCCTTTCCAGCCCAGCACTTCCCATTTAGTATTTGGGAGGGTTTTTTTTTTGTCAAATCGAAGTAGAAAGAAGCCTGCCAATTTCGGCAGCCAATCATATTGAACCAACACACCAACGTTAGAGAGAATGAGCAACAAAAAAGGGAGGGGGTGTAGGAGCATTGTGTCATTTGCAACGTCATGAATGACACAATGCCCCCTGGCTTGACATTTTTTTTTTTTTCAAAAAAGTGTGGGCTAGACAGTAACGGAGAAAACACGACTCTCCAAAGATGTATAAAGCACCAAAAGTGACTTTGTGTGGACTGGATTTTTGAAATTGCAGCCGAGCTTAGCAGAGGTAACATTATAATAATAAGAATTATGTTGATGAGGAGGAAACAGCCATAATTTAAGCAACTTTATTTATTTATTTGATTTTTTCTACGTTCCTTTGAGAGTCCCATTTTAGATTTAAATGCATAATGATAAAATTTGAATAAAATATCAAAAACATTGATTTTCTGCCTACCCCTGTAGGTGCTCTCTAGAACAAGTCCCCTGGCATGGGCAGAATGGAGCTGATAATCCTCCCCATCAGTAGTCACTTGTAATACACAGGGCTGCTTTAGGAATGGCTTGGGGAGCAATCTGTGAACTGCTGTGAAGAAAAAGGGATAAATAAGCCCTGCTATGTATATTGAACCTACCTTACTGGCTGATTCATACGTCATTGTTCATTGCTTGACCTAGGTCATAACTTGCACATGCAGATGGGTCACTGGAAATGGAATTTATTTCATTATTTGAACATTTATATCCTGTTGTCGAAGGCTTTCACGGTCAGAGTTCATTGGTTCTTGTAGGTTATCCGGGCTGTGTGAGCGTGGTCTTGGTATTTTCTTTCCTGACGTTTCGCCAGCAGCTGTGGCAGGCATCTTCAGAGGAGTCACACTGAAGGAGAGACCCTGTCCTTCAGTGTTACTCCTCTGAAGATGCCTGCCACAGCTGCTGGCGAAACGTCAGGAAAGAAAATACCAAGACCACGCTCACACAGCCCGGATAACCTACAAGAACCAATTTATATCCTGTCTTTTTTTGTTTTTCAATTCAGCTGTGATAACAAGTTGTGCTGAGTACTGAGGTGATGGACATGTGTGTGTGTGGACAAGTATGACAACCCCCCTTCCTACTATTTCCCAGCTCCCAGTAATCAGTTTTTGGTGCTGAGGGAGAAAGAGGGGGATCACCACCTTCTTGTTGCTAGCCAGAGTGTGTTATGTAGAGATTATTTTTCTCCCTTTTCAGTCCTCACCTTATTTTACCTCACAATAAAATATTACACTAGAGGCTTTTTAAAGTTAACAGAGAAAACAGAAATTTATTAAACAGTATTCAAAAGATGGATTTGAATTAGAGGGAAAGCACAAAACCAGTTATATATCTTTACAAGATTACTTCAGAGAGAGCTTAGTTCGTATTTGGCTTAGATGTTACACAAGTTGCATTCCTTAAGGTTCCTTCTTCACAAACTTAGTTCTATTCCCCAGAACTCCTATAGAATTAGTTACTCAAACTCTGCCACCTAGCTAACAGGGAAGGAAGAGATCTTTCAATCTCTTTTCCCTAGAGAAACGCAGAAGTATGGAGATTTACCCAAAATCTCTCTTCCCATTCTCACTACTGAACTACCCCACACCAGTGGCAGTAATCCCGTCACACTACCCTGTAACTGGAATAGCTCCTTCCCAGAGACTAATCCCTCTTTGTGACCTGAGAAAGGGCCCTTTTCCACCCAGTCTCAATCCTGTCATTCCACAGGTTCTGTACCTCACCCTGAGGCTTATTATTTTTCAACTATCTTTACTCAATTTTAATTTTGGTGTAGGGGACTGGGAAAAACTAGAGTCTGTTACTCCATGTCACTTGCTATCTCCTCCCCCCCCCCAAAAAAAACCCCAACACTAATGAGTGTGTTAAGCATGAGAATGCCCTAGGGTTCTGTGCATGGAGCTTGTACATACAGTACATCATGTTCCTTGATATGTCAAAAAAAATCTCACAATAGCAGTGGCTCATCGCACTTATTATTCATACAAATACATAATGCAGCAGGTTTGATAATATTAAACAGTATGATAACAACCCACATATGTGTATAGGGATGTCTGAAAAGAATAAGAAATAATGACTGGTTAATCTCAACTAAACTTTATCAAATTTAGTAATTCTTTGAAGGAATATTGGGATTACTTATATTCCAGTTTGACTCTGTGCCCAATCTATTCTATAAAATTACAGAGCCTACTGCCATGGAATGCCTTCTATTTGTTCTTTTCTGTAAGATAATACCAAATAAATACCTGTCGTACCTGTTGCATTATGATATGTATGCATAATAAGTGATTTTATTAGACCACTGACGAAGGCCATGGCGCCGAAACGTGTTTGTGTTGTGGTTTCAGTCCATCAACCTGTATTAGTTGCCATTTGTGCTTTCTTTTAATGTGATCTTCTAATGTTTTTAATAGTGACATTAGCGCCTTAAAATAAATACATTTCTATATACAACTGAGTTCTTTTCCACCCAGCCTTTGGGTACCCAAGCTATAAGTCTCAACAGAGATAGTGAAGGTTGGTGTGTGTGAGAACAAAATTTTAAATTAAAACAAGTGTTCTGTTACAGTCACACACAGAAATTCAGTAATGAATGAAGCAGCCCTAAGATGAACATTAGTATTTCATGAAAACAGTGTCATTCTTATTTGTAACTGTTGTTCTTTGCAGCACACATTAAGTGCAACTGCAGGCCAGAGTTCATAGTGCCCTCTTGTGGGATTGTATAGAAGCCATAATGATAACATGGGCATTGTGCTATCTTTCTGCTTTTCACATAGACTTTGCATTGTGTGGGTTGGGAGTGTTCTGGATGGGTTCATGTGGTGATCCAGAGTGCTTTTCTCTTCAAGTATTGCACTTGCTTTTAAACATTTTCTTTTGCATTTTCAGTCTGATGTTGTGGCATCTACCTGTTTGCTCCTCACTGTCACCATGGTTGGGATCCACTGTGATACTGGGGGGATTTTTGATTTCTTTTATTTGGATGTCCCAGGCTATATGAGACACTGCTTTGAAAGTCCCCTCGGTTTCAAAAATGGTGACTGTTGCCTAGCAAAATATGATTGTAAACGCTTTGACAACCCAGGTTTCATTGTAAATCTGCATATATGGTGAATGTTTGAGTTCATTCAATCACACAGCTATTATACGGTGCTTCCCTAGTTCCCTTCTCTAATCTTGACTCTTATGAAAAAAATTCAAAATGGGTTCTTAAGGTCACTATTTTTGACTTCCGCATGCAACCCTACGATTGGAGATGGGCCTGCTTAAGATTGAAGCTAAAGTTTGGCTAGTTACTCTGAATACATGGTTAAGACTCAACAAATTTCCAACTGGATTACTCTCTCAGATGCTGAGTGTCAAGTACCAAACAAAATGGTGGAAGGGAATCACAGGTCAACTACTTTAATATGGTCTCTCCCCTGATTATCTCTTAGACTTAGCAGTAGGGAGAGCCAGAAATATTATAAATGAGAGGATCTGGGATATAGAATGCCAAAATGACATTAATCGATCTTCCAAAATTTATCGAATGTTACGAGATCCTCAGAGATCTTATTTAGCAGCTTATTTAAGTTTACTCGATTATCCTAAACATTGCAGGGCATTTTCTAGAGCCTGCTTCAATGCCCTCCCTTCAGCTTCACTAGAGGGCAGATATCACAAGATACCAGCTGAACAGAGAATATGTCCATGTAGTTCAGATGAGATGGAAACAACTGGCCACGTTCTTTTATACTGCATGTTTTATTGTGACATACAAAGATGTGACATCCTTCATCCAACCTCTATTAAGAAAGCTACCTAGGCATTCAGAGGAATTTTATGTTAGGTATCTCCTCTTAGATAAAGATTCGAAAGTCACTAAACCTGTTGCAAAATTCTGTTTTATGGCAACAAGGATAAGACACGCTATGGTGACAGCAACAGATGAAGGATAAATATTAATCTTGATTTTAGATAGTCCTCAGATTTTAGAATGATAATTTAATGTAACTTAATGTAATTTAGCTATATATTGTATTCTGATTTTATTTATCACATTTGCCTTTATATTTCTTTGTTGTTATCATTGTTATGAACACATGAAGCTGCCTTATACTGAATCAGACCCTTGGTCCATCAAAGTCAGTATTGTCCACTCAGACCGGCAGCGGCTCTCCAGGGTCTCAGGCAGAGGTCTTTCACATCACCTACTTGCCTAGTCCCTTCAACTGGACATGCCGGGAATTGAACCTGGGACCTTCTGCATGCCAAGCAAATTCTCTACCATGCTGGTTATGCTGGTCTATGGCCGTAATAATGATAGAATGATAAGTAAATGTTTGATTTCATATAGACATACCATTTGAGAGTGAGTAGAGGCAATTTTTTTATTCCAATGTGAACTGTTAAAAAATAAATCCTGCAAGAAGGACACAGTGAAATGAAGCTGGATCCAGAAGATGCTATTGAAATAGATAACACTCATGACCTAGACATCTTTTAATATACTGGGTACTTGAAAGACTACAATCTGTGAAATATATTAAATAGCTATAAAAATTGGAAATTGAGCAGCCAACTTGAGGTGTGCAGGAAGGCAGATGTGCAGGTATATATTTCATGCAAATTGTGGGAAGTGGGAAAAAGCTGGACTCACAGGCCATTTATGCAGGGTCAATTTTGATGCTCGCTCAAAGCTCTTGTTTAAATGTGAACTTTAAAATGCCTATTCATGGTCCCAATACAAAAGGAGAAATTCCACCCCCACTCACCTGCTCCTTTGTTCCTTCAGTTTGCATAGCCATTAGCAACCACCGTTTGCATAGCTTACGCACCACAGAAATAGCTATAATTTTCTCCATTATGTTTATCTATACACTAATTTTCTCCATTATGATAATGTGTGATTGTGTAATGTATCTGGAATTTACTTAAGCAAGCATATTAAAAAAGTATATATTTACATGGTGTACATAGATAAACATAATGGAGAAAATTAGTGTATAGATAAACATAATGGAGAAAATTATAGCTATTTCTGTGGCCATTTATGCTTGGTAATTAGCAGTGCATTCCAGGCTGAAGTGCCCCACATTTTTTTTTGAGTTTTTCACGCTGAATCGTCATTCAGGAAGTGACTGTGAAGCCAGAGCATATCTGCTTCGCATTTCTTAAGAGCCCTTTAATGCGACCTTTTGTGTTTGCTCTGCCCCTGCCTTGAAGAATCCCCTCAAGGAAGCATGCAAAATCACAATGGTGCGTAAGCTATGCAAACAGTGGTTGCTAATGGCTATGCAAACTGAAGGAACAAAGGAGCAGGTGAGTGGGGGTGGAATTTCTCCTTTTGTATTGGGACCATAAATAGGCATGTATGTTCTGAAAATCTATAGGTCACAAGTTTGAAAAAAATGGCAGTTCAAAAGCCATATATTCATACACATACCTATATACGTACACACATTTGGCAAGTGATGCTGCCCCACAGCTATTTTGAACATCACTGGATAAACTTTAAGAATCCTGGTAGGGAAGAAAAAAGAGAGAGAGAATCTCTGATGAAAACCAAAACTGTGAAAAGATGAAAATATATAGCTTCAGTAAATTCCAGATACATTACACAATCACACATTATCTTGATAGTTTCAGGGTGATTAAGGAGGAGAGAATAAAAGAACACATGCATCATTAAAATAATGAGTTCTGGATTCACCCTGAAGCCAAGGCTTTTGTTTGCCTTTTTCTCTTACTTCCCAAAGCTTGCTTAAGTTTTGTGAAGTAAACTTTAGACATGTTGCCAACAATTTCATAATGCCCTGACATAAACTTGTATAGGCATGTTGCACCAAAAAAGAAGAAGAAGAAGTGCATCCCTTCACTTTATGTTGCCATGAGTTTCGGCACCCAAACGGCAATACATATATAGAGAGAATAATTGGCTTAAAATTTTTCCTTTTCTAGGTGATTTGAAATCGATACTTTGATCAAGCCTAAAATTAAAGTGTGCTTTTCTTTATTCAGGTGTTTTTGCACAAAGTTGAAGGTGCAGGCTGCACTGACCATCTTGAACAACTCTTAATCTAACAAAGCTTGTCCTAACTGTACATTCAATTTGAATAGTATACAAGGTTCTTGTCTAATGCTAGTAGCCCTGTGTTAATTATGATGTATTGCTGTTGCCTAGCAGAGCAGGATTTAAAACATAAAAACCTTAGGAAACTGTGCAATCCTGAAACGGGGGGGGGGGATGTTCTTAGAAGCTTGCATAACCCTGACGCCAGCATCTGTGCCATTTGCGCTGTGCAAACTGGCATGGATGCCAGTGTAATGCCACTTACACTGGCCCCTCTGGACTGCGGCGGCAGCGCAGCCCTCGGGCACCAGTGCAGCCTTCTGCTGGCGTTCTCCCAGCTCAAGTCCCCACGCTGGTGTCCTGGGAGGCATTCTGAAGGTGGAGCTGCCGTGTTCGAGCTGGGAACACCCCCTAATGCATTTTGGTTTTTTAAAATTTTTAACCCGCTTCCCTCCGTGGCGGCTGGGAAACCTCTGTGGAGGCGCCGCAACAGTGCTGTGGCCGCACCACCCCTGGCCGCTACAGTTCCCAGGATTGCACAGAAAGTTGCATCATTGAAATAATCGGAATCCAGTATGTTGTACAGGCGGTGATCTGAAATTTGGGGTCCATATTACACTCCTTGGGATTCTGATGTTGAAGAGTAAAGGAGGACCTTTTAATTTTGCAAAGTAGTCGAAAGGGTTGGGGGCTGTTAACACCCACTGCAGAGACTATAACCACTGATGTTATACATGGTATGCATAAAGAAACTTCAGAGCACATTTGAGGGCATTTATATTAAGGGGAAATAATGCCTTTTATTCTCCCTGATTGAGTTTTTGGAACTTGAAAGTATCATGTGTATTATGATGGGAAATCAGACATGGCAGTCTTCTAGTGTACCTTGAATGTGATCAGATCGTGGGATTAATATGATTTCCTATGGCGGTTTTGCTCCATGGCCAAATCAATTGCTGAAAGAAATCTATTTGATTCCAACGAGGATTGGTGATTTCCCAATGGAGTGTCTTGCACCTGAATATAAAGCAGAAAGTCATTCATTTATCTTGTTGTTATGGCCCATTCTGCAACCCTTCCTATTTCTATTTCTCTCTACTAAAGCTAGAACAAAACTAGAGAGCAAAATAAAATTTAAAGTCATGTTGGTACATTGGTAAGCTTTTGTAATTTTGTGGATGTGCTGTGATACTTTGGGGGCAGCAAATACAGATTCCTAATGTGTTAGTTTAATGAATGTGCCCCAATCCCATACAAGGTGCAAACACCTAGAAAAACTCTACAGATTTATATACAGCTTTATAAAGGGAGGTCACACATGGAATGGTTCAGTGGGATACCCACTATTGATGAGATGTATGCCCTCACACAAAGGACTACATAGCTGAGAAATTAGTTGGACTTGCACAACAATCTTTGATAATTCCTCCGGTTTAAACCCATAGTTCTTCGGGTTCACATTGACTTGAACTTAGTAATGCAAATATTTTCTTTACATGGTCTTTAAACTCTTCAGGAATGTCGCTTAGATTGTATTTTGGTACTATGAATGTTTTGTGCTTCCCACCCCCCTTCAGCTTTATTCTAATTTTCAATATTAACAATTCATGGCCTGTACCACAATCAGCTCCTGGTCTTCCAACAAGGACCATGATAACTTCTCCTGGGGGGTTACCACATTATGTATTCCCAGCAATGTATTAAGAGTTTGAAAATGTTATAAAAAACATCGCTTTAAAAGGGGTTTTGGATGCCACGGCTAAAAAATGGTTGGAAGACGTCTTCACAGCTAAAGGGGCCAAACAAAGTGCAAACAGTAGTTTTTATAACAGTTTCAAACTCTTAATACATTGGTGGGAATACATAGAAAGTGCAAACAGTATTTTTTATAACATTTTCAAACTCTTAATACATCACTGGGAATACATAATGCGGCAACCCCCCTGGTCTTGTTTTGAGTTTACCTTGATTGAAACTTCTTATGTTCCATATTCCTATATGTGCTGAACAGCTTTGAACTTTCCTTTTGCATCCATTCACGTCAACAACTGAAAGTCCTTTTGGCTTTAGTCCAGTTGCCTCAGTCACAATACACTGTTAAGAATAGCACTATTCATAGTTGTCCTCTGCTCTTCCCTGATAGCTGATTAAGTGCCATCCAATCTGGGGGTTCCATCTTCCAGCACTATATCTTTTTTTTTTTATTGTCTCATCCTAGGGTTTTCAAGGTAAGAGATTATCAGAAGTGGTTTACCATTACCTTCTTCTGCACAGTACTAACCAGGGTTAGCTGAAGTGGCACTGCCATTGTCTACGAAAGTTCCTCTACCACTGTCACCTTCCATTGATGCTGCTGCCCAGTAGCTACTCTTGAAGGCTTCCTCCTGCCCCATCACCATTGAAACTGTTCGTTCTCTTCTGCTAATGTGGCCGTTGTTTCCTGAAGGGGGTGGATGTATTTTAGTCTGCTCTCTTAGCTGTGACCATTCTTGCCTTACCCCCTGGCCAACAGGACAGAAGGTGTCCAAGGCAACACTCAGTAGATGGATATGTGGAATGCATCTTACAGGCATATTCATCACAGGAAGTACCAATAGATATACCATATTTTTCGCTCCATAAGACATACTTTTTTCCTCCTCAAAAGTGAGGGAAATGTCTGTGCGTCTTATGGAGTGAATGCTGGCTGGACGCATGCGCGTCGGGACGGCGCGAGCCGGCGTTCCCCACCCCGACGGCCAGCTGGGAGGCGGGCGGGGCCGCACAGAGCCGGCTGAACGCGTGCGCATCGGACAGCGCGAGCTGGCGTTCCCCGCCCCGATGGCCGGCTCGCGCCGTCCGATGCGCACGCGTTCAGCCGGCTCTGTGCGGCCCTGCCCGCCTCCCAGCTGGCCGTCGGGGCGGGGAACGCTGGCTCGCGCCGTCCCGACGTGCACGTGCCCAGCCAGCATTCACTCCATAAGACAAGTTTTTAGAGGAGGAAAACAAGATTTTTTCTTGTTTTCCTCCTCTAAAAACTAGGTGCGTCTTATGGTCAGGTGCGTCCTATGGAGTGAAAAATACGGTAATAGCACTTTCGTTTTATAGTGCAGCTACAACTATGGCCTTTAATACGAATGCTCCTCTGTCAGATAGCTGCAAATTTGCTACCTGGGCATCTGTGTTCACCTTCCTTATGTACTTATCAGTGGAATTTCACCACCTCTTCCAACATAAACTTTGGATGGCAATGTCCTGAAGCACGTGGTTTAACTCTCTGCATACAGATTGGTGGACAGGAGTCTCTCCTGACTGGAATTACTGCTTGGTAACATCCCAAACATTTCAGAATGTCCTCCTCTTTTGAAGGAAAAAAAGAAACATTGGACTTCGTTTGGAGGTTTATTTTGCTTCTAGAAGATCCTCTCAGTATTATTTGAAATAACTTGTTGGGGTTCTATTCTGTGACCACTCAATGGTGTTAAGTCCGCATGGGCGATACACGAGACCAGAGACGGAGTTCCAACAGCAACTGCTTTATTAAGAACAGTAGAACAGAACTGGCGAACGATGCCCAGAACCCCTGCTTATATGCCCGCTCGGCCGCCCACAACCACGCCCCCAAGTCTGTGATTGGGCGGTTGTAACTCGGGAGCCAGTGAGATCATACAACTCAGGAGCCTGGGGAACTCCAAGCTCAACAATAACCCAGCTTCCTGCTGCATACATAACAAATGGTTTCTCTCATCTACCAACCTGTAGACTGTTCTGTATTCAGTAGGTACATTGTTTCACTATTGAAGTCTCTATTAGTGTTAACCAGCTTTATTCTGGATTATCCTTGTCTATTTGTTTGTTCTGTCAGAATCCCTCCAATAAGCAGTTTTATTTTAGTGGTTAGGGAAGACTAACCCTGACAGGAACTCACTGTGACTGGGGATTACTTTCTGAGGAAGTCTTCAAAGTGAGGAAGGTGGACACTCCTTCCCCTTTTGGAGATAGAGCAGTCTGCTTCCTTCAGGGATGATGGGTAGGAGAGTACCCAAACATTTCAGAATTTTGCCTGCTTCTACAAGCAAAATAAACCTCCACGGTATGCCCAATTTTCATTTGGCCAATGAAATGCTCATTGCTCTTTACTTTTGCTGAGGGCAAGTGCGCAGTTTAAACCTCAGTTCAGCAGTTGCCGCTCTGCTTCTCTCCCGTGCAAGCCATCCAGCTGCTCTGTGTCTGCTCAGGCCCCAGTCGCTTTGCATTGACTTTTATACCAGCTTACCATCACTTTTGAATTGTTTTCTTCCATTCAAATTAATAGCACTTTTCACAGCTTTTGCTTTCCTGTCTGAATGTACTCTTTTAATAAAAGCTTTTAAAAATTCTGCTCGGGAGTTGTCATGTCTCATAGTTGCCTGCAATCCGGCACAGCTTTGTCCTCCCAGTAAGGGAAATGATGCTAAGGGAAAATGAAAAGGGGAGTGAAAATGGCCCCTAGCTATTTCCAGATTAATCACTCCCTAGTAAACAGAGGATGTGGTAGTGGATTACCATACCCAATCTATTCAAGGATCCCAGTTCCAATGCCAGGGCTTGTTTTCCTTCCTTCCTTCCTTCCTTCCTTCCTTCCTTCCTTCCTTCCTTCCTTCCTTCCTTCCTTCCTTCCTTCCTTCCTAACACTTCCACCCCTGCTCCTTAGCAAAACACACACACACACACACACACACACACACACACATATATATATATGGCAGGATTAAAATATTATAATGAAACAGCCTGAAATAACAAAATCTGCAACATCTAAAAATCAGCTTTTTAAAATGGGATCACAATCAACACAACAAATCTATCAAAGAGCAGAAAACCTAAAATCAAATAAATTGTCCAGATACCAACTAGCCTGCAAGGAACTCCAAAAAGCACAGTGAAACCTATAAATACTATAAAATCAACAAAAGGCCTAGGAAAACAGGTATGTTTTCACTGTGGTAATGAAACATGTGAAGCAACAAGGGGTGACAAATTCCTCTGTGCATTCCCCCCCTCCCCACACACAGCTCACCACCATAGTAAAAGATCATTTGGTCTAAGTACAAGCAAGGTCCATCTCCCGTCCCCCATCCAACCACCTTTCAGAGACAGAGAATAGCCTAATGATTGCTTGAATTGAGGCCCCCACCAATTATGATAGCTGTTATGGCTACTTTTAGAAAGGGGAGATTTGGCCTTTCCTTCCCTATTCAAGGGCTTATCGGTTTCATTGAAATACCTCCACCTTCCTGCCGTCCATAATCTCTGCCCTTAATATCTTCCCTCAGTATACAAATACATCCCTTTAATTTCTTTCTTCTATGTTGTTGTTGTTGTGAATTTTCTTTTTTCATGTTCCTGATGGTTAGTTACTGGTGTATTTGATTGTTTACACCATTTCTATACCATTAGAACATAAGAAAGGCCCTGCTGGATCAGACCAAGGCCCATCAAGTCCAGCAGTCTGCTCACACAGTGGCCAACCAGGTGCCTCTAGGAAGCCCACAAACAAGACAACTGCAGTAGCACCATCCTACCTGTGTTCCACTGCACCCAAAATAATAGGCAGGCTCCTCTGATACTAAAGAGAATAGGTATGCAGCATGACTAGTATCCATTCTAACTAATAGCCATGAATACCCCTTTCCTCCATGAACATGTCCACTCCCCTCTTAAAGCCCTCCAAGCTGGCAGCCATCACCACATCCTGGGGCAAGGAGTTCCACAATTTAACTACCGTATATACTCGCGTATAAGCTGAGTTTTTCAGCCCCAAAAAAGGGCTGAAAAAGCCGAACTCGGCTTATACGCGGGTCAATATGGTAGGGGAGGGGAGGAGGGAGGGGGGAACTTACTGCCGCCGCCGCTGGGCCGCCCCGCTGCTTCTCCCCGCCGAGAGCGGCCTGGGGCGTCCTCCTGCGGCTGCAGGGAGGCTGCCCCGGCCCCCGGCCGCGCCGCTGCTTCTCCCCGCTGAGAGCGGCCCTGCTGGGCTGTGCCACCGCCGCCACCAGGCCCGCGCTGCTTGCTGCCGGGAGCCCAGGTAAGCTTGCGGGGGGGGGGAGGGGTTATAAGCCGACCCTCGGCTTATACACGGGTGCCTAATTTTTCCCCATTTTTGGGGAGAAATTAGGCACCTCGGCTTATACGCGGGTCGGCTTATATACGGGTATATACGGTATGTGTTGTGTGAAAAATTACTTCCTTTTATCTGTTTTGAATCTCTCACCCTCCAGCTTCAGCAGATGACTCCGCGTTGTAGTATTATGGGAGAGGGAGAAAAACGTCTCCCTGTCCACTTTCTCCAAACCATGCATAATTTTATAGACCTCTATCATGTCTTCCCTTAGCCGCCTTCTTTCCAAGCTAAACAGCCCTAAGCGTCTTAACCGTTCCCCATAGGACAGTTGCTCTAGTACCCTAATCATTTTGGTTGCTCTTTTCTGCACCTTCTCAAGCTCTGTAATATCCTTTTTTAGGTGTGGTGACCAGAACTGTACACAGTATTCCAAGTGTGGTCTCACCGTAGATTTGTACAAGGGTAGTATGATATCAGCAGTTTTATTCTCTATTCCTCGTCTAATTATGGCCAGCATGGAATTTGCCTTTTTTTACAGCAGCCGCACACTGGGTTGACATTGTTATTGAGCTATCCACTACCACCCCAAGATCCCTTTCTTGGTCTGTCGCTGCCAGCACAGATCCCATCAGTGTATATGTGAAGTTGGGATTTTGCCCCAATATGCATCACTTTACACTTACATTGAATTTCATTTGCCATTTTCATGCCCATTCTTCCAGTATGTAGAGATCCAGTCCGATTTTGTTTTACCCTAAATAATTTGGTGTCATCTGCAAACTTGGCTACTTCACTGTTTAACCCCAACTCCAGGTCATTGATGAACAGGTTGAAAAGCACCGGTCCCAACACAGATCCCTGAGGCACCCCACTGCTCACATCCCACCATTGGGAGAACTGACCGTTGATTCCTACTCTCTGCTTCCTATTTTTCAGCCAGCTCTTAATCCATAAGAGGACTTGTCCTCTTATCCCAGGACTATGAAGTTTGCTTAGCAGTCTTTGGTGGGGGACTTTGTCAAAAGCTTTTAGGAAATCCAAAAACACAATATCCACAGGCCCATTCCTGTCCACATGCTTGTTGATGCTTTCAAAAAACTCTAATAAGTTAGTGAGACAGGACCTACCCTTACAGAAGCCATGTTGGGTTTTGCCCAGCAGACCTTGCCCTTCTATATGCTTGACAATTCTATCTTTAATAATGCTTTCCACCAATTTACCCGGAACAGACGTTATATGGTATATATCATTTTTACACTACTAAGTCACATCAGGTATCAGTTTTCTCAATATTTGGAGATGCTGCAAACCTTACAGTGAACATGTTTGGCAGGTAAATATACCTGTGATAGGTAGAGCAGTGAAAATAAGCCCAGGAATGGAGGAGCAGTATCTTTTTCCCTCTGAGTAAACTTTGTTCATTGGCATGGCTTCTGTGCAGTCCCACATGGGTACTGCGCATGCAGGAGGTGGATGCTGCCCTCCTTGTGCAGCTTGACGGTATCCACACAACAAAACCTGGTAGCTATGGGTGACTTCAACTTCCCTGATGTGTGCTGGGAGACTAACTTTGCAAAGCGACCACAGACACGCAAGACAGAGAGAAAGCAGAAAGGCTCAATGCTTATTTTTCCTAAGTCTTTTCCCTGAAAAAGAGAATGGGCTCAACTAGAGATGTTGCAGGCAAGCCATACCATCCGGTCTGCTGATTGACATGAACAGAGAAGTAGTTGAGAAGCAATATGCAGGGGGTTGGACTAGATGGCCTGTATGGCCCCTTCTAACTCTATGATTCTGTATGATTCAATATATGGTTCTCTATGATTCTGTATGATTCTATATTCTAGGTGTTTGGTTGGTTTACTAATTTTTTTTTCAAGATTTTGGTGAAATTAGCTATGAAACATTTCAGCAGATATACCTGATGCTGTATTTCAATTTCTTACACAATTATGAAATGCCTATTTCTATTGTTGTTGCAGAAAGTATTAAATAATTCTAAGTGCTTATATGCATTTCTCTTTTTTTTACTATATGTAGGAATGGGCAAAAATATTTAATGATATTGAAATAATGTAATCAGTCCTTTCTAGATTTTTAAACAATGGGACCATACCTTTTTACATTTCTTCTGTTGTAGGCTTTATTGTTGCTCATTGTGGTGGTAAATAGACTAAATCTGTACACTAAATAACACCTTCTGTAAATGGAAATGACTGGAAATGGGTTATTGCTGTTTGGCGCATGGTGAAGAACGGTATACCTTTGTAAGTAGGCAGTAAAAGATGCAGGTTTGCTCCTGTGCAGGAATGTTTTGTGGAAGAGATATGTGTGTTTTTTCCTGCCAGAATTGAGTCCTTAGGGAGTTTCATTGGCATTAAGCTAACCAGGCAACAGGTGTTCCAAATTTTGAAAAGCTAATTTACACAGCATATGGGTCGCAGCACATAAAAATAATTTCTCCTCTCCTAAGCAGTCTCAGAGTGATGCCTTGATATAAGTCAAAAGTCTTATAACACTATTGGGAGAATAGGCCAGGTGAAAGAAGATTATTGTGTACTAGGAAAGCTATAATAAAAACTGTCAGTTCTGTCAACCCATTCCGTCTAAGGTCTATAGAGGATTAAAAGGATATTGAACATCATATAACAGCTGTCTCCTATTTGGAGGTGGCCACTTTCCTGGTGAACATCAGTGTGAAGTTTTTAAAATGGCTGTTAGGTTTAGTGCAATTTGAACCATGAGTGCTGGGTTTGGTCATTGGAATGCTGAATGTAACAAAGGAATTTTTAAAATGTAGTGAAATGTTCCAACTGGAAAAGGGTTTAGTATGGCTGTTCAGAATGTGTGTGTACATGTGTACGTATTGAATTACACACAGCATATATATCCATTGGAGTCAGCTGACTGCAGACTACTTCATGATAGTAGTTCAGGGCTCCTTTTGAACTGCCCTTATAATCTGTTTCAGCAGCCAGGCACTAATGGATTTGTTTGTCATTTCAGACACAACGTTTTGGCTCCTGCTGCTAACAGTTTTTTTTTTTTACCTCTGCAGACAAAGCCACTTGTGTCCTGTTGGCATCAGTTGTTTTTTTTAATGAAAACTGCTTTCTCCTGTTTTCAGTTTTCCTTGTGCTTGTGAATTGCTGCAGTGTTTTATTTTAAATGTCCAGAACGCTTCCAAAAGGGCCGTTCCCCCCACCCCCTTATTCTGTGGCACGTTCTTTGTCGACTTTTTTTTAATGTTCTAAGATTTGCGCTACAGTACAAATCTCAGAATGTTTCAAAAAGGATGGAAAAGAACATGCCATGGGAAAAGGCGGTGTGTGTGTGTAAGTGCCGCTGTTTGCAATGGCCAGAGCCCTTCAGAGCACTGTAGAGACAGCTCATAGATTCACTCGGAAGCGGACCAACAACAGATGACAACCGGTTTAGAACAGTTATCTAAAAGGGGCCTAGTTCTCAGAGCTGTATGTTAATATAATAAACGTAAAGCAGAACTCCTGTGCACTCAGTGTGTAACAACAACTGTGATGCTGAATAATATTGTTCAGATCACTTCTTAGAGCCCTAAGCTACCCTAGATGGCCCTATACTTGTGCAAATATGTTGCTAATAGACCCCTTCCAAGATGGTAATTGAAGGAGCCCCGTGGTGCAGAGTGGTAAGCTGCAGTACTGCAGTCCAAACTCTGCTCACGACCTGAATTGGATTGTGACGAAAATCGGTTTCAGGTAGCTGGCTCAAGGTTGACTCTGTGGTTTTACGCACAGTGCATTCTGCATGGGTGAACTAACCAAGTATTGTCACTCAGAACTTATTTCTTATGTAAAATTATTAGATTATTGGAGGCCATTTTCACTATCATGATTTTTTATTTATCCCTTTTAATGCCTCTACATTTAGCACTTCTGTTTGAATAATCACATTTAATTTGATTCACTTGGACCCACAGCAGGTTTATTAGAAAAATACAGATTACAGAGCATAATGATGTCTGATGGATTTTGGTTTGTGCACTGTTGTGCATGTCAGATATCTGGAGAATGTGAAGGTAGAAGAAGAAGAAGAAGAAGAAGAAGAGTTGGTTTTTGTATGCCGACTTTCTCTACCACTTAAGGGAGACTCAAACCGGCTTACAATCACCTTCCCTTCCCCTGCCCACAACAGACACCCTGTGAGGTAGGTGAGGCTGAGAGAATGTGACTAGCCTAAGGTCACCCAGCTGGCTTCATGTATAGGAGTGGGGAAACAAATCCAGTTCACCAGATTAGCCTCCGCCTCTCATGTGGAGAAGTGGGGAATCGAACCCGGTTCTCCAGATCAGACTCCACTGCTCCAAACCACCGCTCTTAACCACTACACCACACTGGCTCTCTTGAAGGTATTCCAAGTGCAGCATAAATGTGGTTGTTAAATTTAATCCATCAAAAGAAAGCTGTGTATATTAGTTACTATCACTGATCATGGGTTCTGTGGACAAAGTACATACCATGGATGGTTCTCAAGAGTTTGAAGGTAGCTCTTTGCTCTTTAGAGCTTCCTGCTCCTGCTTTCATTGACAATTTCTGCTGTCAACATCACATATTCCACATACATGGCTACCCATAGTATCTGGACAAACACTGTTTATTTTATTCTTGCCTGAAACTCTTGCCAGACAGCAGCAGCTTGTGACCTCCTTTCCCTCTGGGCTGAAAAGAAGAAGAGTTGGTTTTTATATGCTGATTTCCCCTACCTTTCAAGGAGAATCAAACTGGCTTACAATCTCCTTCCCTTCCTCTCCCCACAGCAGACACCTTGTGAGGTAGGTGAAGCCGAGAGAGTTCTAAGAGAACTGTGACTAGTCCAAGGTCACCCAGCTGGCTTCATCTGTTGGAGATGGGAAACCAACCCTGTTCACCAGATTAGAGTCCACCGCTCATGTGGAAGAGTGGGGAATCCAACCCGGTTCTCCAGATTAGAGTCCACCACTCTTAACCACTACACCACACTGGCTCTTTCCAGCTACCTGGGAAGCTGCAAGTTGCTAAGCTACGTGAGAAGCTGGAAGGTGCTTAGATTCTTTGAGAGCAACTCGGCTCTGTGTTAGAGTAAGGCTAAGAGCCTTATATTACAGAATTACCAATCTGCAGCACCATACCATGTCACTCCAATAGTGCAGGAATGAGGAAATCATGGGGAAGCAGCAGAATCAAGTGGGAAGAACCACATGAGCATCAGAGTCCACATTATAGTGGTGGTGTTTGGTTATTTGACTCACTTTTCAGCACTGTTCTCAACATGAATGTCAATTAACAACACAAAACTTCAAAATACACTTACAAGTTAAGTAAAACAATGTACTGCAGCTAAAAATACCAAAGTCACTAAAGTATCACAATCTGTCACCATATACAACTGAAACTTGACGGTATGAATATGTCTTCAATCGCAAGATGGGTAGAATATGTTCTCTGCCTAATACTGGATATTTCCTTGGCTGTTCCATTTTCAGCCAAACTGTCTTCAAGGGCAACTCAATATACAATGCATTACAGTAGTTTAGATGGGAGGTTATCAGGGCATGTATCAGAAGGGCAAATCTTTTTATGTTGTCAGAGGAGGTTTATCTATAGAATCAACTGAAACTGATAAAATAATATTGTTGGCCATTGCTTCTACCTGGCCTTCTAACAGGAGATAATAATCAACCTGGTAAGAGTGTGAACCATCAAAACAGAGATTTCTACAACTTCACCAGATCTAAGATGGCGATTCTGAGTGATTCTGTCTTTTCTGCATTATGCTTCAGTTTACTCATCCTCATCCAGCCCATTGCTGATCTCAGACAGTAACCTGATTCAGAAGTAAAGGAGATGTAAAATGGATGTCTTTCAAATACAGTCTGTTCAAAACCTCCTGATGATCTTACCCAGTGGGTTCAAGTAGATGTTAATACTTATGGGGACAGAATAGATATGTGAGGGAATATACTTAAACAGGGTGAGCAAGGCAGGTTCAATAACAAATTCTATGAGATCCCAAAGCCAAGGATGTTAGAAACGGAATTAATGCATTATCAGATTGGTCTGTTTCACATGGGTGCATCCTTTGACACTTTGGCAACATGTGAAATGAGAAAATCATGGTGGGGGGTTACATTAGAAATTCTTATGTCAGTGACGTAGTTCTTCTAAAGATGCAATGAAGCTACCATCCTGTTGCTGTATCACTTCAAACTGTGTGGGTGGGGGCTCATAAGACAGAATTCTTCATGTGAAAACATTCATGTATTCAATAAACAAGTATATTAGAAATAAGACCTTCCCTCTGACATGGTTTTCTTTTCAAAGAGAGGCTGTGTTTAATGTTGTTTAAGGAACATTAATTCAATCAAGCCCAGAATGGCAGACAAAGACTTGATCAATGTAGAGTTGCCAGCCTACAGGTGGGACTTGGAGATCTCCCACGATTACAGCTGATCTCTAGACATTAGAAATCAGTTCCCCTGGAGAAAACGGCTGCTTTGGAGGGTGAACTCTATGGCATTATACCCTGATGGGCTTCCTCCCCTCAGTCATCCCCAGGCACCACCACCCAAAATCTGCAGATATTTTCCAACCCAGAGCATGGTACTGATTTGGGGAGATATGGGGTATTGGTGTGGGTATTTCCAATGGGCCCACACATCCTTTTTGGTTTCCTTATTCCATATATTTCTATAACATAGTAGGAGAAACTAGGTATTGGGAAACATCATCAATGCCACAACAGACAAGATGCTGGGAGTTCCATTGTTTGGAGCATCCGGCATGCACAGGATGCCAATTCAGATCAGGACCATGGTGTGGTGGGAAAAGCATACAGGTCATGCATCAGGGCCTTCAGAACTTACACGTTTGTCCAACAGGGACAAAATAGGTAAAGTGATAGTCTATGACAAGTTTCTGGTTTGTAGGCAGGCCTGAGCAGCTAAGAGACCTCCTGTTACTGAATGCAGACAGCATTCTCCCTCCTTCTACTCCCTCCTGGACATATTGTCCAGGAGCTGAGTCTGATGCAATTTTCTTACCCACAAAAACTTACAATCTATTGACTGAAAAACATGAATCAAAATATTAGAGAAATTGCTTCTCCCTCCCCCAGTTTCTTCATTTTCACTTCCACTAATGTCATGTACCTGTTTGCAAATGTGATTTGTGAGGGACCAAAACACTGCACTGGCTTCCATAGCACATTAACAGTAGTTTCAGTGATTCATGGTACCAATGAAATTAAACATCCTGGCTTCAGTTGTGTCCACAGCATTGAAATGCAGCATACAGTCAAAACAAAATAACATTATTCAAACACATTACTAATGCAAGTTAATATTTATAAAATGTTTAAAAATAATATACATTTTGTGTTTGTGTATGTAATTATTGTATGTATGTGTGTTAAGTTTACTTATTTGGGGGTTTCTTTTTCTTGCTTCTCAGCAAATTTTCCTGAAGCAGTTCACAAAAGTATCAAATAATAGTATCTTTTTTTTAAAAATTGTTATTACAAACATCAATTCCATGGGTAACACATATAATATCAACCAAGGACCTTCTAATTTGGAAGTCGTACTTTTAAACAAAACAAAAAAAAGGCATTTCTGACCCTGCCCCATGGTATTACAAAAAAGGTGAGGTATGTTTCATTCCTTTGTGGTGTGAAGGTGGTAGTAGATTTAAATAGTAAAACTCTGACCTTGATAGAAATGGCTATGATCAGTTTAGTTTCTGTAGGGTTTTCTAAGACCTCCTATACCTCCTAAGGTATTATTCTCACAAATGCCCCAGGCTTTGAGACACCAGACACACACTGAAAAGTTCTTCTCATTGAATATCTATGCACTTATTCATTTTTTAAGAAGTGGCAGTGCTCTAGGTTACTTTCCTTGTCCACCTCCATTGATTTAGCTCTGGCTTGGAATGAGGCAGAGAGAGGCAATACCTCGGGGAAGAAACATCTTCAGAGTAACAACACTCCTAAGAATAAAAAAGAAAAGAAAAGAAAAGCACTTGGGAGAGTATATGATTGAGAAGTTGTTGAAGAGAAAAATAGAATTTAGACAAGAGACATCTGATATGTGAAAAGGGCAGAATGGTGGCTGGAGGGGAAGTAAATGCAAAGGCAGTTTGAGGCTGTGTAAAGGCTATGTATGGAAAGCATAGTTTTTTAGGGTTCCTGAGGGAAGAATAGAAGCTGGGTTCTGACAGACAAATGCTTGGTGTTGAGAGGAAAAGGAAAGTACCTGGGCTGCTTTGGTACACTGCCTTTCCAGTTTACTAGCATTCCCTGTGTCCTTTTGGTTCTACTTCTTTCCTGCTTTTACATTTTTCACATGTGTTCTCCACATTCATCTGATGATAAGTGAAAAAGTGTACTGCATGATCTGTCTGTGAGTAAGATGCCAGGTTTCATTTTCTCATTTTGAGTTGGTCTTATATATCAAGAACAGTGGTAATGGTGGGGAGGAACTGTATGAATATCTAAGCCCTAAAATAACATTTTCAAGATTAAAGGACACTACTCCGAAGCTCAAAATGGCCAATGATAACAAAGCAATTAAAATTATGCCATTAAGTCCAAATATTAAAAACAGCACAATGGGGGAAAACACCAGCAAGGGTGTCTTATTTGAATAATTAAAAGCCAAAACAAAACGAACAACCAAAAAGCATGAATAAGCACAAATTATAATTTGGCCAGAAGGCTGGGAGAGTAGCCCTGTGCAGAGGATTGCTCCTGAATGAATGCACTGAAAGGGAGAGCAAGCGTGAGTTCACTGGCCTCACCCCTACCTCCACGTGTGAGCACAGCATGTACACACAGAAGCGGCGCCACACTAGAGTTGCCAACCTCCCAGTGGTAGCTGGAGATGTCTCGCTATTACAACTGATCTCCAGGTGACAGAGATCAGTTCACCTGGAGAAAATGGCCACTATGGAGGTGGAGTCTATGGCATTATACCCTATTGGAGTCCCTCCCCTCGCCAATCCCCACTGTCCTCAGATGCCACCCCCAACATCGCCAGGTATTTCCTAACCTGGTGCTGGCAACCCTAGTCCACGCATATGCTCCCTCCCTCCCTTCCTCCCTGTGATTAGGGATGCTGGTTTCAAAACGTTGCTGATCACAGAGAGGGGAGGATACATGTGTACACTACCTTTGCATGTAGGCACCATGCTCAAGCCGGTGATCACACAGAGGTGGAGCCAATGCTTTCTTGCCCACTCTCCTTCTCTGTACAGTCAGTCAACAAATCTCCATGTCATGTATAGGAGTTACATGTAGAGGGCTAATAACACTGCCAGATCTCTTCCTATAAATCATTTAATGGTCTTGGAGCAACTATATTAAGGTTGCTTCTTCTGTATAATACATTTTCAGTCATTATCTTCTGGTGTCATTTTATGCAGTTCAGCAAGTATTAGAGGAAACAAAAAGTTGTGTGATCATTTGTTTGCATATCTCTGTTTTTGCATATCTCTGTTAGGTTCCAATTTCCCCTCATGTTGAGACACATGTGGTTGGAAACATACTGAGCTTATTATTAAATTTGTAGTAAATCTATACTTGGACTGTCTGGCTGATCATGTTTCTTATACTGCTATTTGCATATGTAGACTAGCATCCTAGCAGACATGGAGAAGAATGATATAGCCCACTAAGCAAAAAAAATATTATTGGACATCCTCTGTCTGCACCTTCTCTGTTTAGTCTCATCAGTAAAGCTATTCTGTGCTAGCTATTTGAGATGATGTGAACAGTATATGGCATTTTCTTGTAGGGAACTGAAGAGTACATGCCAGGGGAGAACTTTTAATATATATTTTTTTCTGGGGGGGAGATGAAGAAGAGAGGGCAATGTATGTCTGGTAGCTCTTACTCTTTCCAGTCATGTGCTGCCTATCTTCTGGTTCCCTGCTGTCTGTTTCTGCCACTAAAGTTATAGACACACTAAAGGTTCCAGATGAAAGGGAACTGATGCTCTGAAGTCAGAGGCACACAACCCCTGGCATAAAAAAATAAAACTCCAGGGTGAATAGGAATACTCTCTTCCTTCTGCTACTTCTGTTCACATGCTTGTACAGTTGTGGAAAAACCCAGGCAGTCAGAAGGCTTCTTGTTTGACAAAACTAGCCAGTGAGGTAGAAAGCACAAGTATTTTCTCCACCCACCCACCTCTTGTTGAAAATTAATATATAATATTATATTACATATGTGTGTAATTATTACATATGCAATAATTGTTTCAGTACCATTACCAATGGATAAGACAATTCATTCTTAAATGTGGATCCTGGGTTTACAATCTGATGTAGGCAATTACTCGTTTACAGTGGTATATTCTTATTCAAGTTTTGTACCTCTTCTTTTAAGGCACAGTATTGACCTAATTATATTGTTGTATACAGTACAATGTAAATATTTCTCATAATTTGTGACCATTGCCCATTTTGAATATTAGCAGCTTTGCCCTCTACCAATAGAAGGATTTGCTCTGATTTGATCTTGCTGTTCTTTACCTGTGCTAAAGCAGCAGTAGCTTCCCTTCTAAGAATGCAAAAACAGCCATTTGTCTAGTAGCGGTGGTGCTCATTTTGTGGCTAGAAGTGCAAAGTCTTACCAGAATTGAAACTTCAAAATTCACTTTAAATTGCTCTTTAGTTTAAGTCAAGGGGTAACTGAAAAGTCACTGATCTTTGTATTGCACCTATGAAAGAGATATAAGAATGAGGCAGGCAGAGGGAAGTGTACTGGCCAAGGAAGGAAATTTTAGCTGTCATCTATTTTGTTATTGTAGGAGCAGTTGTGGATCTCCATTACACTTTCAATACTAATAGGTCTTTTTCATGTGTTCCCATTTGACTTGGAAGAGGTCTACATTACTCTGATTTAGGAGATAGGGTGTACTGATTCTGTTTCTTCTTATCAGCTTCATTTTCCTTCTATTCTCCCTCAAAAATAATGTATTATTATTGTCACCTCATCAGTGTGATTGGTATTTACAGGTTAGGCAAGATGTGTAGATGATTGCTGCTATTTGTAATGACAATAGAAGCAAAAGGTTGCACACACACTACTAGAACCATGGTTTCCCACATGGTAGCTTGAACACTGGTATGAAGAGTATGCATGGAACAACAATGTTACGTGCATCCTTAAATGTGAGATGTAGGCTCCTTCCTCTCGTTGGCTTGGCATGGACCTCTGAAATTGAGTTTAGGTGCAATGTCTTTCGTAGTGGTACTTGATCAATTCATGTGGCAATGCTGAAATATTTCCATAGAGAGCATCAGAATTTGATGTGACTATATCACTTGCAAATTATTGGTAGATGAAAAATATTATTGATGAGCTGGATCCTACAAGCTTTTCTATGGATGAAAGAGCAAGAACCACCAGAAATCCTATGTAGAATATTTCAGGACCCTTTTGACCTCCAGAAATCCTATGTAGAATATTGCAGGACCTATGTGAGCAAAAGAGACAAGGGCTGTAGTGAAGAAGGTAATCAGCTGAGAGAGTGAAAATGCTGATAGGATCCAACCTGATACCTTGCTTACTTTTTAAATGGGTCTTAGTTCAAATGCAAAACAGTGAAGCCAGTTGGAGATGTAAAAGAGGACCTCTGAAGATGAACTTTAACAAATGACACTTCACTTTGAAGTTCACATTGCTTACAGGGGGCAATTTATGTAGAATTGTGGTTTTCAGTAATTATTGGCATATTCCCCCTAAGTACAGAGCTATGTCTGTGATTTCTACAGTATCAGTCATTTCAATCCATTTAGGTAATAACGTTCTGGCATGCCTTTCTGCCTTCTTATTTGATGCCTTTTCCCTGGTTCTTTTGGATGCTTTACCTTTTTTGTTGTTGTTACTGCTGTTTTGATACAGTAAATGCACTCTGTAATTTGTATTATGGCATGGTCAAAGGATAATTTATTGTCAGATAAAAAAAATAGGTCAACACTAATGTCACTTGATGATCTCTCTCCCCCCCCCCCAGTTTAATAAAACATCTCACCAGCATGCATCCTGCACAGCGGTTGATATTTTATTACAACTGCAGTACCTGGGCTATAGCAGTAGTGTAATTACTGAGCTGTCAGAGTGATAAGTGGGATTAATGGCAGCCTGATGCACTTTAGTCTGCAGAGTGCTCTGAGAATTGGAAGATGCTGTTGTTATAAGAGTCTGTGTATACTGGCATATTCATGGCACTCCCACCCCATCTCTGTCCCCCCACCACCCAATGCCACAAATTTAAGTTTGTGTTGCCCTGCCTCATTAACATTTGACATTTTCAACAGCTGTTATTTGCGAGCCTGCTCAATAATAAGAAAAGGAGAGATAATATATTATTTGGTAAAAGATGCATAATGACACCACCTAATAATCTATACATGCTCTAGATCACTTAAAATGGATTCTTGGTCAATTCTTAATATGAGATTTTTTTCCCCAGGTTGGAAATTAAAACATTCACTTGATCTGACTTTTTCAGTGCTGTCTTTCCAATTGTCACATGGGCAGCCCATTCCTGAGCCTTCGGTGGCCGGGGATGGCATGGCCAAGGAGCCGCCACAGCGCCTCCAAAGCTGTTCCCTGGCTCTGTTTTTTAAATGGGGCATTTTGCCCCAATGAAAACAGCAATTCTGCACCAGCAAAAAGCTGGCATGGTAACGCTGTTCTCTCCATCAGCGAACCTGGGGCAAAAGAGGTCAGGAAGCTGCCTACTAGCAGCCAGTCCCCCAGTATGCCCCGGGAACGCCCCCGGGATGCCAGCGCAGGACTTTGCGCTGGTGGGATGCCAGCGGAAGGCCCAGTCGGTGTCCTTGGGTGGTACTGCTGTGGCAGCACTGGGAGAATGGCATCTGGGCCCCCCCTCTGGTGTCTGTGCCACCCTGGATGGCGTAATTGGCATGGGCACGGCCCATGGGGCACAAATGCCAGCCCAGCCCCTTCCTGGCTTCCTAAGGACTTTCGTTAAAATAGTTATAGTTTATTCCCTCTTTGTAGGAAAGGTACAAAAAAAAAAGTGCCCACACAATAATTATTTTTCCATATACATCTTTTTCTGCAATTGGACAGTCCTCTCTTTATTCAAAGCCAACAACCCACATCCACAACTTTTCTCCTCATGTTCTTTCATGACAATGAAATCTATTCAGAAGGTGTCCCTTTACTGCTAATTTAAGGCACATCCAACAAGGACAAAGGCATAAATTAAGGTTGCAGGTAATTTAGGGGCCAAAAGTAAAATCCAAATACAAAGGCTATGTAATAACTTTAATTAATAAAAGGCTTCTGTGTATGGATTAATTATTCTGCTGGCAATACATGATCCAAGTTTACTGCCCACTTCCCATTTTTGTAAAAACTATTTCATCACTGCCTTAGCATCCAAATACTCTCCTTGTGTGGGTTAATGACGAGACCCACCAGAGGATCAGACACCAAACTGGGAACATACATTATAGTAGTAGTAGTAGTAATAATAATAATAATAATACATGACGTGTGTATATAAAGCATGGTAAGTATTTGATGTGCTTCACCTCCACTATTTCACTAATCTTTGCAATAGGAGACACAGGCAGTATTATGGTCTCCATTTTTCAGATTTGGGAGCTGAAAATGAGTAATTGGTTGCCTGAAGCCATCCAAGGACTTTGTGACTGACGTCTCAGCTCATACATTCTTCCTCTGTGCTAGAAAGAAAACTTGGTCCAGAAGGAAGGGGTTTCTTCTTATTAGAGGAATCATTTGGACTTCATCATAGAAAATGGGGAACAAATTCTTGTTGCTTTTCTGCCTTCGGTCCTTGGGTTGTATCCATCTGACATTGTCGGGTACTGTGACCTCATTGTGGTGTAGAAATCATTCATGACTGAATTGACATGCCCACGCAGGGAAAGCCAGTAGCAAATGTGCAACAGTTATATATCCAAAGATTTGTGGAGGCAGATAATACATTTGGAGTGGTCTCATAGAGACATTTGTTGCCCACCGTGATGCATACATCACTCTGTTCATGGATTTTGAAGGCTTTTGTTTAGATTTGTTTTAATTGAAGACTCTGGCAGAAGCTGTTTGATTGGTCACAAGACTAGGGCAAAAGTCATCAATAATTCATCCATCATTGTTTTTTTTTTTAACAGACAGTATGGCCTGTCCCTAGTCTTAGGATTTCCCCCCCCCTTTTTTTCTGGTCCTGATTTTAATCGTCCTTTGTCAGCTTTTCAAACCTTTATTGGCCATTGACCTGTCAGTTTCTCTGTGCAGGTCAATACATTCACTAATATTTATGAAACTCAGTATAGAAACGCTCTGGCTGGTGTTAATTATTCTGCATTCAGTGTAGGGTTTGAACAGTTGGCATTAAATATCCCTGGAACTGAAATAGGAATATTTAATTTTTTTAAAGAAAAGACAATATCCACCACTTGATGGCTTTTCCTGATTCACTGAACAGTTGCCTATTCCTCTCCCCCAAGTAAGTACCTTGGAAGCTCTGGAGAAGAATACCACCTTGCACAATTAAAGTCATAGCACAGAGTTGTTGTTGTTTTATGGTAGCTTGACGTTGTTCTGATGGTGTTTGCCTTGTTTTACCTGTCTAGAACATGGGAATAATAGCATTTCTCTCAGAAGTATTTTCCATCTCTGCCCAAATAGTAAAGCATTATTAATTTTTAGATTGATTAGCTTCTGTCAGGTACACAGAAAAAATTGTATACTGTTGGCAGCGTTTTGTCCTATAAGTCACTTTAATTCATTTACTTTCTTCCCCAGGTGCTTAAAGTGTGCAGATGCCCCCTGTCAGAAGAGCTGCCCAACTAATCTAGACATCAAGTCATTTATCACAAGTATTGCAAACAAGGTAAAAAAAGAGAGAAAGAAAGAGGCTGGTTCACCAAGTCAATGAAAGGCAAGAGTGGCAGTTGCTGCATTTTCCTTTGTGTGATTGAATTACAGCCCTTATCTTTGTGTGTAGCTTAATGAAATAATGTTTAGAGCAGCTATTATAAAATTTAACAGACTTTTCTTAATTGCATAATTATTCTTGCTCCTTTCCTTTGGAGATACTGTGCTGTACATGCATAGTCAGTATGTATGTTAACTATGTAGTTTCAAATAATTATGTATGTTTTTTTTTTTGTACAAGTGTTGGCTTTTGGAAGGATCTTCTTTACTGATGTTACTAGTTAAAAAAACAAGGTACTTGCAGAGTATAGTCACTATAGAACTCTTTGCGAGGTCCCCACCCATGAAGATCTGATCTTTGTAGAGCTCTATTAATAATATAAAAGTAGCTAGACAGTTTGGAACTTGAGCCAAAACTGGCCATGGAGGCGCAAACCTGCGATCTTCTTTGGTTGACTTAAATTTTGTTCCTTTATACAGTCATCTTGTGGTAAAACCTGATGTAAGGGTCTTGTATAAGAAGAAATTCATATGTTTCTTCCAGAAAAATTCCTTTAACAAAAGCCTGTTTTTTTCTTGTTCGCTGTTGCAGCCTAGTTGTAAGAATGGTAACAAGAAGCATCCACTTCAGGTACTATAGTAGAACTAACAACAGCAATATTGAAAGGCACTTGTTTCACCCTGGATGACATACATGTATATTGCAACACAGAATTATAAATTTCTAATGACCCCTTCAAATGTTCCTTTGCCTCTGGGAGTAAGTGTTGGCACCCTTTCCCTTTTGTCTCATCTTGGGAATGAGGCAATAAGTAAACTGGTAGATTCCACATTTATTTGATGTTGGTTCTTCCAGAAACTATAAGAGATCCAGCAAGGTCCTGGCTTTCTAATTCCCTGGGCTAGAGATATCTGGCAACTAAATAAATATAATGAGTTGTATTCTTTAGATCTACCAGCATCACTTTTGTCTGCCTTCTGCTGATGCTGGTATTGGTGGAGTGCACTTGCCGGATCCAAACCTTTATCTCCTAATTCACTTGTTCAGCAAGGAGGGCAGAGTGTTTAAGATGCAGGAAGACCTATTAATGGTCTTGTCTGGAAGACAGGGTGAAATCTGGCTGGGCCCTGAGCGTAAACTCTGAAGTGAGTTAAAGACTAAGATTACTATGACAGGGACCAGTTGTAGTTTGCTACTTATTTTTGTATATCATTAAATAATTTGATGTGTGTACAGTAAGAGTTGTTCTGCAGCTACCTAGGGAGGTGGTGAGCTCCCCCTCACTAGCAGTCTTTAAGCAGAGGCTGGACAAACACTTGTCAGGGATGCTTTAGGCTGATCCTTCGTTGAGCAGGGGTTGGACTAGATGGCCTGTATGGCCCCTTCCAACTCTATGATTCTGTGATTCTATGTATATGTTACCATGGATGTCTGAAATTTGGTGAGTGTCTGCATTCACTTGTGACTATGGCAACCCCAGGCAAACTCTGTTAATGTCAGTATTCACTGGTGTGTCCTCATTTGTCACACGGCACCAGTAAATGCTGACAGTCTCATTTAGTCTTCATTCATTCATCATGCATTCATATATTCATTCATTCAGTTATTTTTACCCACCTTTCTTTCCAACGGGGACCCAAAGCGACTTCCCTCCTTCTCCATTTTATCCTTATGACAACCCTGTGAAGTGGATTAGGCTGAGAGTATGTGACTGGCCCAACGTCACCCAGCAGGCTCCATTGGCATAGTGGGGATTTGAATGTGGGACTCCCAGATCCCACCCTGAAATTACACCACACTGACCATCAATACGCTGGAAAAATTAATCTGGGATTTTTCAATATGTAGATATAGACTATATTTTAAACAATCTGTGTGAAGATCATGTCTAATCTCCATTCACTGCTGTTTATTAACTTGATAATGTAGGCTGTTGCCCATAAATGCTTATGCCACAATTAAGTAGTTAGTCTTTAAGTGGCTCGAGAACTATTTGTCCTTTTCCTGAAACAGATTTGCAAAGCTGGTCTGTAATTTAGGGTGGATTGTCACCAAGCACCAATGCTGTTCAGCCTTTATTTATTTCAATGAATGGAGCATGGAATTAAAAGGAGACTATGTACCAAAAGCACTTGACAGAATGATCCCTTGACCTCTAAAGCCATGTTTTGAGGACAGTGTGGTTGCTTAGGGCAGGGATCGGCAAACCCATTAGTCAAAAGAGCCAAATATCAACAGTACAATAATTGAGATTTCTTTTGAGAGCCAATTTTCTTAAACTTAAACTATATAGGTAGGTACACTGTTTATTAACTTAATAAACTTTAAAGTTTTAAGTCTTAATTAAACTATAGGTACACTGAATAAAACTTGATATCATACTTAATAGTGATCTTATTTATTGATAAAAAATAAATTGTAAGTCCCTGCCATTTCCCCCTCCCCGTCCGGAGTCCTCGTCTGGAGGCCTGGTCTACCGCCATAAAGCCTATTGGTAGACCTGGCCTCCGGCTGAGTCCCATTGGGAGGCCATGTCTACCCACTGGCTTTCTTGGCAGTAGACCTGGCCTCCGGAGGCCCATAGAAGCCAATTGGTAGACCTGGCTTCTGAAGGGGGACTTTTTCCCCTCCTTGGAGTCCAGGTCTACCGCCAAGAAAGCCAGTGGGTAAACATGGCCTCCCAATGGGACTCAGCCGGAGGCCAGGTCTACCAAAGAAGCCCACCCCGCCCAACAGCTGATAGGCGGGCAGGGAGGGCAGGAACCGCCGAGCCGCCCGCCCAGCAATCGCGCGGCTAGAGGGGAGGGGAGGCTTTAGCCTCCCAACCATTGAGGGCAAGGGAAAGGGGGACCCGGCCATTCTCCACGCCGGGGGGGGGGGAGAGACAGCGCTCCCGCTCGCCTGCTCTCTCTCGCTCGCTCTCTCAGGCGCTCCGCCTCCTCAGCCCTGCTGCCGGCGCTAGCGGCCGCAAGAGCAGGGGCTCCGAACCAAGTTCGGAGAGCCGCACTCAACGGGCCAAAGAGCTGCATGCAGCTCGGGAGCTGCAGTTTGCAGACCCCTGGCTTAGGGCTTCTGTGGTTTGATCCACAATGCTGAAGAAAATATATGAAGATGAATGCTATCCATTTTTTTTAGTTTGGATATTTCTGTACCCTGCCATTCATCTAACACAGTCGGAACCCAAGGCAGTGATGCTTGCTGGCACTTTTACCATGGAAACTTAATGTGTATATGTTTGTGGGCTAATTATATGTTGCATAGAATGTGTACAAAAACATTACCTTGTAAATACTGACATGGAATATTTTGTTGTTAAGCTTTATGTCTAACAAACCTAAATGTTGCTGTGATGTTCAGTGATCAATGGGTACCAGTTTTGTCTGCAGGGAGACACAGGGGTGTACTTTAAATTATGAAGCAACCTTTGCATATAATTTACATGTATATGAAAAAAAAATACTTTCCCAGGCATATGAAATCCAAAGCAGCAAAGCAGCATTCTGTGTTCAGAATGTTGACTCTACAAACCTTGAATTCTCTGTCTCTTTCCTGTAGTAACCACCTATATTGATATTGGGTAGGAATGTGACGTGGGTGGGAAGCTGTCTCCCTAACGAGAAAGGGTGGCAGTATGACTGTCAGGCTTTCATTTAAAGCAGCTTTCTTTATAACAGACTATTTTGATAGTGGAGTATAGCAAATGCATTCTTTTGTCAGGTATTTAAGAGCTTTATTGTGTGTAGTATGTTTTGTTGGGAAACTACTGTAGCAATCATAAAAGGTCAGGGATTCTTGTTCTCTAAACCTTGAGGCATTTTAGATATTTACCGATTTTGCCCAATATAACGAGTTCTATATGCGTTGCCAATAGGCCTCAACTGGGCAAGGGGTGGGATGGGGAGAGGGTTGTCTTTCTGGGTTGAGAGGGTAATTGAATTGCCAGACTCCATGAACCTTGAGCCTCTATGAGTAAAGGATGTCACTTGTTTTGGTTGCCACTGTGCTAGGATTTTAAGATTTCACAGAGTCTAGGCCAAAACTTCCTTTAATTCCTTTTCATATGATGGGATTACAGCCCTGCTTTCCAAAGCCTGCAAAACTATTCCATTGTGTCTTTCTAGTCAATATCCACAGTAACGTTCACACAGACTATTGCTATTGTGTACCTCTCAATAGGTGAGACACAACTTTGGATTCCTCATACTGTGAACACTTGTTTAAGCAGGGAGAGAGACAGGCAACAAGCACGTATTTTGTCACTACACAGACTGTTTGCTGCTGAAGATCAGACATTGCATGTAAAGAAATGATTTTGCTGAGAAGCTTGAAGGTATTCATAATTTATTCATGCCTTCACTGGAGACAGTCTCTGCTAAAAAGCAAACATTTGTTCAGTGGAAGAGAAGCAGAAACAAAGTGAGCTGCTGGACACAATCCTTTTGTTTACCTCCCGTTCAGCATGTGCTTAATGAATTGGAGCCCACATAAAACTCCAGGCTGCTTTGTCCCACAGGTGGCTTAAAAATTGGCCTTGGTGCCCCAGGTTGCTAATAGGAGGAAAACAGAGGTACAAAATCCCCTGGGCCCTGGATGCCAAGAAAGATGCATCTGGGAGATAGTAATAATCTGTTCTAACTGTGTGTGTTCTCGGAAATGTGAGGGAGACCCATATACTGTGAGAAGGGGGCAAGGCAGGGCCAGTTCTTTGCACAAGTGGCCACAAGTCAACATAACCAGTAGGGGTAGCACTTTCACCCCAGTGGCCCCATGGCTTGGTTGGCCAGCCCATCCCTAAGTTGTCTAACTGGTTGTCATAGAATCATAGAGTTGGAAGGGACCACCGGGGCCATCAAGTCCAACCCCCTGCACAATGCAGGAAATTCACAACTACCTCCCCCCTCCACACCCCTGGTGACAAGAAGATGGCCAAGATGCCCTCCCTCTCGTCATCTGCCTAAGGTCACAGAATCAGCATTGCTGACAGATGGCCATCTAACCTCTTCTTAAAACCTCCAGGGAAGGAGAGCTTACCACCTCCCCAGCCTGTTCCACTGAGGAACCGCTCTAACTGTTAGAAAATTCTTCCTAATGTCTAGACAGAAACACTTTTGATTTAATTTCAACCCGTTGGTTCTGGTCCGACCTTCTTGAGCAACAGAAAACAACTCGGCACCCTCCTCTATATGACAGCCCTTCAAGTACTTGAACATGGTTATCATATCCCCTCTCAGTCTTCTCTTCAGGCTAAACATACCCAGCTCCTTCAACCTTTCCTCATAGGACTTGGTCTCGACCCCTCACCATCTTTGTTGCCCTTCTCTGGACACGTTCCAGCTTGTCTACATCTTTCTTAAATTGTGGTGCCCAAAACTGAACAAAGTACTCTAGTTGAGGTTTAACAAGAGCAGAGTAAAGCGATACCATCACTTCGCATGATCTGGACACTATACTTCTGTTGATGCAGCCCAAGACTGCATTTGCCTTTTTAGTTACAGCATCACACTGCTGACTCATGTTCAGTGCTTGGTCTACTAAGACCCCAAGATCCTTTTCACACACACTACTGCTCAAACAAGTCTCCCCCATCCTATAATTATGCATTTGATTTTTCCTACCTAAATGCAGAACTTTACATTTGTCTTTGTTGAAGTGCATTTTATTAGTTCTAGCCCATTTCTCCAGCCTGTCAAGATCATCCTGCATCTTGGCTCTGTCTTCTACCGTATTTGCTACTCCTCCCAATTTAGTATCATCTGCAAATTTAATAAGCATCCCCTCTATTCCTTCATCCAAATCATTTATAAAGATGTTGAACAACACAGGGCCCAGCACAGATCCCTGAGGAACTCCACTAGTCACTTCTCTCCAAGTGGATGAGGAACCATTAACTAGCACTCTTTAGGTACGATCTGTCAACCAGTTGCAGATCCATCTAACAATAGGATCTAACTCACATTTTCCCAATTTGTCAACTAGAATACTATGTGGCACCTTATCAAAAGACTTACTGAAATCTAGATAAACTATGTCTACAGCATTCCCCTGATCCAGCAAGGTAGTAACTTTCTCAAAAAAGGAGATAAGATTAGTCTGACATGACTTATTCTTGAGAAACCCATGCTGGCTCTTAGTGATCAGATCCATCCTTTCTAAATGCTCAAGGACAGACTGTTTGATGATTTGTTCGAACACTTTTCCTGGTATAGAAGTCAAGCTGATAGGTAGGTAGTTACCTGGATCCTCCTTTTTCCCCTTCTTGAAGATGGGGACAACATTTGCCTACCTCCAATCTTCTGGCACCTCACCTGTTTGCCAAGACTTTTCAAAAATAATGGACAGAGGTTCCGAAATTACATCTGCAAGTTCTTTGAGTGCCCTTGGGTGCAGTTCATCTGGCCCAGAGGATTTTGTTTCATTTAAAGAAACCAGGTGTTTGTGCAATACCCCAATGCCAATTCTAGGCTGCAAATCCCTTCCCTCATCACATGTTCTGTTTATGCCATGTTGAGCACCACTTCCCTCACGAGAAAAAACTGAGGAAAAGTAGGAATTGAGTTCTGCCCTCTCTTCATCTCCTGTTACAATTTCACTTTCTGGTCCCCGCAATAGGCTTATCTTGTCCTTGTTCTTACTCTTACTCTGTACATAGGAAAAGAACCCTTTTTTGTTGCGTTTAGCATCTCTCGCTAGCCTAAGTTCATACTGAGCTTTAGCTTTCCTAACACTCTCCCTACAAGCACTAGTTATTTGCTTATATTCCTCTTTGGTTATAAGGCCCTCCTTCCACTTCCTAAATGAGTCTTTTTTATTTCTCAACTCTTTAAAAAGCTGTTTATGGAGCCACCTTGGCCTCTTTAGTCTCCTCCCATTTTTCCTTCTCATAGGAATGGTTTGGGATTGCGCCTTCAGTATTTTATTTTTAAGAAATGCCCACCCTTCTTGAACTCCCTTCTCCTTAAGTATTTCTGACCATGGGATTCTACCTAGCATAAGTGTAAGTTTGTTAAAATTTGCTCTTTTGAAGTCCAACCTACATGTCTGACTACGTACAGGTTTTCCTCTCCCCAAGATTGTAAATTCCAAGAGTACGTGGTCATTACTACCCAGGGTGCCTACTACTTTAACCTCATCGACCAGTTCTTTCCTGTTGGTGAGAATCAAGTCTAAGATAGCAGACCCCCTTGTTTCCCTGTCCACCTTTTGGAATAGGAAGTTGTCAGCAAGACAAGTCAGGAATTTATTGGATCTTGCATTTTTAGCAGCATTGGACTTCCAACAGATAGCTGGGTAATTAAAATCTCCCATGACCACCATGTCTTTGAGAACTTTGTGATCTGGTCTAGGAGTGTCCCATCCAAGTCCTCTGCCTGGTTTGGAAGTCGATAGCAGACCCCCACGAGAATATCACGATTATTTCGTATTCCTTTTATGTTTACCCATAGAGTCTCGACTGCACTACCATGCTCAGATTCATGTACTTCTTCACGTGTACACATCTTTGACATACAGTGTTACTCCTCCCCCCTTCCTTATCAATCTATCCCTTTTAAACAAGTTGTACCCCTCAATCTTAATATTCCAATCATGAGTGACATCCCACCAAGTTTCAGAAATGCCTATTAGGTCAAAATCCCCTTCCTGTATTAGGGATCTGAGTTCTTCCTACTTGTTTCCCATACTCTGCGCATTAGTGTACAGACATCAGAATCCGTGGTTTATGTGCCCCGTGGTTTTCGTTTCTGTACTTACCTGTGAGTTTATGTTTCCTTGCATACATGCCACTCCCTGCAAATCTTTATTGTTCTCGTCTCCAGGTATTATCAGCATACAAGGCTTTAAATTGTTGTCTCGCTCCCCCATAAGATTTAGTTTAAAGCTCTCCTGATCAGGTTTGCAAGGCTCTCACCAAACACATTTTTTCCTACCCCCGTGAGGTGTAAACCATCCCCCGACAGAAGAGCTTCTTCTCAAAAGCGTAAGCCATGGTCCAGAAATCCAAACCTTTCTTGATGACACCACCTACACAGCCAGTCATTAATTTGCAGTATTCGTCTTTCCCTTCCTAAGACCTTCAACAGGCAGAACTGACGAAAACACAACCTGCGCCCCAAGTCCTTCACCTTCTCACCCAGAGCCATGTAGTCTCTTTTAATATGTTCTGGGCTGTGACGGGCAATATCATTTGTTCCCACATGAACAAGTAAGAAAGGGTAATAAGTTGTGGCCTTGATGAGTCTTCCTACCCTTTCCGTCACATCCTGGATGTGTGCACCCGGTAAACAGCAGACCTCTCGGGACAACAAGTCAGGTCGGCATACTTTAGACCCTACCCGTCTCAGGAGAGAATCCCCAATTATGAGAACACGCCTCTTCCTAAATTGTGAGGCGGAAGATCAAGTCCTCTCGTGCGCAGGAGCCTGAGGAATTTATTTCACGCTTTGGGGGGATAGCCCTTTTTTCAGTGGTCCAGAATCAGTATCTGTTGGGAGATCCTGGAACCGATACTGAGCAAGAGAGGATCAGGATGTGTCTTGATTTTCCTACTCCTGTGGGCCACATTCTTCCATGCATCCTCCTCCTGTGTTGTTTGTACCTCCATTTGTTCAGATTCCTTACTCTCCTGCTCCTGTTGCTCGCTAAAGAGAGCTTCATGAGTTCTGTCCATGAACTCTTCACCTTGCTTTAAAAAATGGAGTGTGGACAAGCGTGCCTCAAGACCCTTTATCTTCTCCTCCAGCAGGGCTACCAACTTACACTTGCTGCAAGAGTAATTAATGTTACCCTCAGGTAAAAAGACAAACATGCCATAGACCTTGCATGTTACTTCCTCGGCTCCCTCACTAGCTACAATGCTGTGATCCATTTCTGGAGTTTCTTTCCTAGGCAACTCTGATAGTTCCCCTGGCAAACCTTCTTTCAAGGCTCCCTCCTTGAAGAAGAAAAACACTCAGCACATTTAAAAAACAAATTACAGAGCCCCCAGGCCAGACCCCCAGGCTAAGAGCCCCAGGGCTCTCTCCTCTGGCAAGCAGAGCCTGTTTAAATACTCTCATCCCCACCGTCAGCAATCAACAGCACAGCAATAACCTTCAGCCAGCTACAGCTAGATAAAACAACAAAGAGAACCAGTCAGAAACCCCCCTCCAGCAGGCTACAGACACACACACACACACAGCAACCTCAACTACTGCTCCCCAGCCACTGAGGAAAACACAAACTTTACAGTAAAACTTTTGCTGACCTTTCTCTAAGCTCCTCCTCTATCTCTCTCCCAGCTGCTCAGGCCAGCCTCTGGCAAGCAGAGCCTGTTTAAATACTCTCAGCCCCACTCTCAGCAATCAACAGCACAGCAATTACCTTCAGCCTACTCCTACTTAAGGTTGCCAGGTCCCTATTTGCCAATGGTGGGAGGTTTTTGGGGCAGAGCCTAAGGAGGGCAAGGTTTACAAAGGGGGAGACTTTGGTGCTATAGAGTCCAATTGCCAAAGCAGCCATTTTCTCCAGGTGATCTCTATTGGCTGGAGATCACTTGTAATAGCAGGAGATCTCCAGCTTGTACCTGGAAGTTGGCAAGCCTACTCCCACCTGGCTGCAATTTGAAGATCTGTTGTTGCCTGACCCTGATTGTTAGTGGTGGTAGCAGTACTTTGGGAACAAACTGGAGCCCTCTTTATTCAATGGGACATACCCGGAAACATGTGCATAGGATTGCACTATTAACCTGTTAACAGCACAACTAGGAAAGGAGCCTTCTGGCACCGTTAAAGACAAGAAGATTAATTGTGACATGAAGTTTTCATGTATTAGAGCCCCTTTCATCAGATGTGTGGGTTGTATCCTCATTTGGTAGAGTATATAAATATAAAATCACAAAATCATACACATGCATCCAGAGAGAAATATTGAGGAGTACAGGCTGTGTGGAGGGGGCAGACAAAATCTACATTAGATGAAAGGAGAGCATTTTGGCAGGTGCAGCTTGATTTGGAAGAGGTAAGGAAAGCTGCAGCTTGCAAATTAGGAAGTCTCACAAAATTATCATTTATATCTGTTTGTAAAAGAATGAATGATGTGGAAACAACACAGAGAGAATTTAATTCTGCCTCAAAACTAGAACTGTGGGCCAGCCATTGACAGTAGTAGTTTCCAAGCAGCCAAAAGGAAATATATGCTCAGACATCACCTCTTGTATGTTTGTGTGTGGGGTGGGTGTTAATCCCCAACTTATTTATTTATTGGGGTTTAATATTTTTTTTTTTATTTTATTAAAAACATTTCTATGCCACTTTCCCACCCAAACAGGATCTCTAAGGCAATGAACATCAAACTTTTTTTTAAATCAACAAAAATATTTAAAATAAAGTATATATAAAATAGCCCTGACCTGGATGGCCCAGGCTAGCCTGATCTCGTCAGATCTCAGAAGCTAAGCAGAGTCAGCCCTGGTTAGTATTTGGATGGGAGACCACCAAGGAATACCAGGGTTGCTGTGCAGAGGAAGGCACTGGCAAACCAGCTCTGTTAGTCTCTTGCCATGAAAACCCCAAAAGGGGTCGCCATAAGTCGGCTGCGACTTGAAGGCACTTTACACACACACACACACACACACACACACAAAATAATTAATTAAAACATATAAACACATGTAACATAGAATCCAGGGAGGCCTAGAACATTTGTTGGGGGTGTGCCAACCAGAACAAAAAAGTCTTCATCCTCTGGTAGCAGACAACAGTAGAGGGAGACAGACTAGTCTCCATTGAGAAGGGACGTAGTGTTGGTACCACACCCGAAAGGGCCCTTTCGCAGGTTTCTACCTGTCTGTCCGCAGATCACAAGGGCACCTGAAGAAGGGCCTCTGAAGATGAGTGCAGCAGATGAGTAGGTTCATATGGAAGAAGGTGGTCCTTCAGCTTTGTTGGTCCCAAGCAGTATAGGGCTTTAAAGTCCAATACTGGCACCTTGACTTGAGCATGGGGAAAAAAACAGGGAGCCAACGGAAGTGATAGTGATCTTGGACTTGGTTCTGAGTGGGGCTCAAATTCTGGTAAGAGATGTATAGATTGTTGTACCAGTTAGAAACAGTAACCACAATGCTATTAAGTTCAGCATTCATGTCAATTGAAAGTTATCCCTAAAAACTAAAACTGTAACATTTTATTTCAAAAGAGGGAATTTTACAAAAATGAGGGGAATAGTTAAAAGGAAGCTAAAAGGGAAACATAAGAGAGTCCCAAGAGGATCCCTAGAGGATGCTTGGATGCTGTTTAAAACCACGCTAATTGAAGCCCAGGTAGAATATATTCCCTAGGTTAGGAAAGGCACTGCCAAATCTATAAATTGCTTGCATGGTTAACAACACAAGTAAAGGAAGCCATAAAAAATAAAGAGCCTTCTTTTACAAAGTGAAAGGTCTGCACCAATGAATTGAACAAGCGGAACCATAGGCTCTGGAAAAAGAAATGCAAGTAAATAAATAGGCATACAAAAAGAGAATTTGAGGAGCAGATTGCTTAACACATCAAGACAAATAATTAAAAAATTATTTAAATATAACTGGAGGAGGCAATCAGCCAGATAAGTAGTTGGGTTTTTGGATGGCCATGGAATAAATTCAGCCACTGTACCAGAAATCTCGAAAGTAGCAAATCCTCGGCTGGGGATTGATGGCGGGATATAATCTAAATAAATTTGGGTGTAATATACCAGTGGTGTCTTTGGGTGTAATATACCAGCGGTAAAACATCTTATGCCAATTTTTTCCCTAGGCTCTGGCTAGCAGTATATTTAATTGCTTTCTACCACATATATTCCCAGTGTTTTAAATCAACTTCATGGCCCATATTTTGCATCCATTTTATCATACATGGCTTTGTATTCCTTCTTCTGTTTACCTCTTTTCCAGTCCTCTGCTCCCTATATCATGGTTTCACCTATCCCTTAGTTTTCCCCTCCCCTTTAATTTTTTATTACTTCTGCTTCCCTTTTCTCTGTTTTGTGTTTAATTCTTTCATTTAAGATTTAAAATGTAATGAAACACAGACATTAAGACACAAGAGGGCCTGTTCTCAAAATGACAGCTCAAATTGTGCATGCAAATTGGAGACTGTGTGTGAAAGTCTGTACTCATTTGCACAAGCCATGCGCACTCATGCATGCTATTTAAAACGGCTACGTTTAATTTTAATAAGTGGGTCTTCAAAAGAAAAACTGTTTTTAATTTTCGACACAGGATAGATGTCACTTACATGCCATAAGAATGTTGTGGCCCCCCAAAAAATCACCTGCCAGAGTTCAGAAGCAAAATGAAATCTTTAATAAGAATATTTTTTTTTAATAAAAAGCAGCTAAAGCAGCTACACAGAGTTATAATTACATCACAATCTGCATTTTAATTAACCTTTCTAGAAGGATTTTCTAGGCCACTGGAAGTTGAGCTTTATTTGGTATTTTTTGTTCGTCTTGATCTTTTTCCAGGTCACTAAATAGTACAAAGCAGTCAGTAGAAAAGTAGGAATGTTGTTTAATGTATTTGAAACACCAACTTTTCTTAAGATATCTATCAGTACTTAATGTACCGGGATAGCTGAAAGCAGGTTTCTGTTGCCATAGCATAATTATGTAGAATAGACTGTCTCAATGACACTGCTTCAGCGAAAGACTCTCACATCCTAGATGGCCAAAAAAGAATAAAATGACAGTAGAAAAGCTTACTTGTGGTCTTTTTTTGTCAGCCGTGTGAAATTACAGGGCTGTTTTGATGAAGCAAGTCAAACGATGGGATGTAAAGATCAATGGTGTAATAACAGACATATCGATACCCTGTCACCGATTTCATTTGTTATCTTCTCTCTCTTCCTACTTAGACAATGATGTGAGTTACTAGGATCAAAATATTAAAAAGCTTACAATTGGTAGGAGCGTGGTATTTTTCGCTTTCAGCTTGAAAGCAAATACCTTAAATTTAAACATCATGAATATAATAGTTGGTGATGCTTTCCTAGAAGGAAAATGAATTGCTATATACTCCAGAGTATTAAACATACATATCAGGACAGAAAGAGGTAGTTAGGCTTGGCCTAACCCAGTGGACTTTTTACTTTGAATAGCTGATCCTGCACCCCCCTTCCACACACACAATTCCATTTCTCAGACAGCTTCTGAAAATCCTTTCAGTTCTGGTATGAGGAAGAGGGTCCAGCTATTTTTGGACATGCAAGTCTAAAGTCCACCTAGGCTTTACATGTTGTCTAAAGTCCACGTAGTGATCTAGGAAACTCCATCCCAGGACACTAGTTTTCTACATGTAGGAAGTATGGATTTAATCATGTCTATAATCTGAAGTGGTACAGTCTAGGAACAAGTTTGCCACTCATCTGCTCTGTAGCGGAATGAATACCAAATAAACCTATGAGAACATCCTTGAGGAGTTCTATATTCAATATACAACATGCATACTGTACAGTATTTACCTCATTCATCATTCTCTATTGTTCTGCAGTGAGAGAGTTCAACACATATGCCTATTGATTAGGCAGAATCTTTCACTCGTACGCACACACAGTCTTGTCCATGCAATCAAATGTTTTACTTAAAATAATCACAGTTTCTCTACCTCCCATAATGGAAACATTTTTATTTTTTGCAGTTCCTAATACCGCCATTATCTTAAATACCATCTTTAAATATCTTAATACTTTATTTTTTCTTGTAAATGTGTGTGATTTCATTTTAATCATCACTTTTGATTAATGGAAATTTTCCTCAAAAGTTCTAAAAACTTTCCCCAGTTTAAAAAAAATTTTTTTTTTACCAGCTTCCATGTATCTGCTGGCAGAGTTCTCCTCCCCCCCCCCACACAATCTTTGATGAAATGACAGTACAAGGTAAACCTAAACGCTCTAGCAACCCAAACCCTCTTGAAAGGGCCATACAGGCCATCTATTCCAACCCCTGCTTAATGCAGGATCAGCCTAGAGCATCCCTGACAAGTTCTTTAACTCAGTTAGTATTCTCCTTTCCAGGGCTGCCAAAAAGGGAGGTACTAGGAGAAATAAAATGCCAGGTGACCTGGTCATCTCATGGGACCTGAAGAGCTGGGCAGGTGCTGCCCAGGAAAGGGAAGGAGGAAATGTGACCTTGGGGTCAGTCTGTCAAAGAGCTCCAACCAGCCTTCACCTGCTGGAGCTGCTTTGGTTTGGTCAAAAGTTTCCCAAAATATTAAACTCCAGGTTTTCACCCCAAGTTTAACAGTAGTTGCCACCAACCCTGGGGTCCAAAGGGTGAGCCTTCAGGCAAGGAGTCCAGGGTACCTCCAGCCAAGCTCCAAATGTTAAGTGCAATGCTTACCCTGCAAGGTAGAAGCCTGCCAGGGAAAGATTACACTCCCAAAATGTCTTAGGTTTTTGGTAGGTGGTTTTTAAGCTCAAACAAGGCACTTAGAATTTAGGCTTGGAATCCCAAAATCACAGACACAAGCCATTTCAAGGCTAACAATTTATTTATAAGATTCAAGCTGGTTTACAGGAAAGAAAAAGTCATTAAGTGTTAAGCAAGAAAATAATAAACTATTTAGCATAGCTAATTAATACATTCAAAAGCCTTCTTGATTCAAAAGGATTGGCAAAGGTTTCTTGCATCAGATTTATAGTTACCAAGTTCCAAAGATGCTTCCAGCATTCAAAAGTTTCAAAAGGTTGTCCAAAAGGTTTCTCCAAGCAGGTCATGTTGACCAGAGTTTCCCCATAGGGCCAAAATCAAATGGGTTGTGATGCAGCCAGCACAGCCTTCCTGCCGTGCACCCCAAAGCGTGCATAGTTTGTTTAGGGTTGGTCTGTCCTTATATTCGTTTTCTCAAAAGGATAAGCTCATAGAAACCAATCAAGAAAACGAAAGCACTTAGCTGGTAATTAATCGCTTGGTCAGAAATGCTGACTCCTTAAGTGATGTGTTCAGGTGAGGAAGCTTACAGAACTACCTGCACCTGGACATTGTCATAATGGCTGACCGATTAATTACTGTAGCACACCCTGCCTTGCATTCCAGATAGGTGAGAGGAGACTTTAACGAGCACCAGCTGGGGCCTATCTTGTTCCATCCACCAAAAGCAGTTTTCAAAGTGTAACTATTTTACTGCTCCAAAATCCTAATAACACAAAACTCATAGGCCTCCCAGGCCTGAACCAAAGAAATAACACACTCGAAGAAATTGAGAGGCCTCAACTTCTTGACACAGTCATTATGGCTCAATCTAACCTACCTCACTAGTTAGATATGAAATGTGGGGCCACATATACGTGTCTGAGGTCCTTGGAAGAAGAGTGGTGTATATATGTGTGGAATGAAATGGACAAAAATGTGTGGTACACTCATAAAGAACCAGTGATTATCCTGTTCACATGATAGCAAATCATGTGAATCTTGGACTGGGGACAGTTTGGAGACATTTGGGTGGAAAGAAACTATGAAACTGGCTGCTAGGAGGATGGATTAAACAATACCATTAGCAGTGTGGGAAAAACCACAAAGAAGCTACTTGTAAGTGGTTGATGGTGAATGGAGCCTTTGTTAACATGGCTCATTATGATACTAATTTTCAATCAGCCTGTCATTCCGCTACACACTTACTTGGAAGCAAGTTCCATTGAGCTCAACCAGATTTATTTCCGTAGATAAAGGTATTTAGGGTTCAGCTGCCAGTTTTGTGAGCCATTTGGTTTCATTCTTATTATGCAAACCACAATCTTACAGTCACTTTATGCATTTAAGAAAGCTACAATATCAGGAAGTCTCTGTGTGGAATATAAATAGGATGCCAGGATGAGAGGAAAGTCTAAATGCTATGAGCATTTCCTGATAGAAAACGTAATTTCTTCTGGTCTAACAGTATTGATCCTACATCTTTTAATAGGTTTTCTCAAGTAAAAACATTCTCATTTACATGCATATTATGTAATGCTTCCAAGTGATACATGCAAAGATCCAGTTCTGTCTGCTACCAGTTATTGATATCTATTTAAGGCCAGCTTCTGTTCTCTTGGTTACCAATGCAGGACTTATTGACATTTTGATAAAGGGAACCACAAAACATCCTATCCACTTTGATGCAAGCCTTCCTGTGGAATTGCCCAGGAGAAGGCGTTTTATAAACAAAGCATGAGCCGGCATCTATTTAATAAAAACATTTACAAAGCATTCTAGTTCTAAGCCCATTTTTTATTGATGAGTAATGGTGAATGTCAGACTTCCCTGAATAATCATAATTCATGTGTGAGGCCTGCATTCCTGACACAGCAGCCATATTGTCCTTCTGTCTGCCTCGTGTTCAGTTAAATCTCATTAGGTAGGGATGTTGACAGACTTCAAAAAGGACTACAGTGTCTGCAGTAATTGTGTTTCTGAGGAATGCAACTCCATGTCTCATTTAGCCTTCAAAGGGTGGTTATCTTTGATTTATCAATATATAAAAATTTATTTGAGCCGCAGAGAATCAAGCTGGAAAAGATCCTGGCGGTTGAGTGGGATCCTGGACATGAATGCCCCTGGTATACCTCCAAGGCAGAGGAAATCTGATTGTGTTAATTGCTTTGGCCCAGTGAACTAGAAGTGACTTGGGAGGAATTCTGATTTTTCACCTGCAGCTTTTATAGATGGCTATTGGGGTGTCATCTTGAAAAGCATGAGTTGGAATTTATTGTCTGGGTGAAGTTCCTGCTTAGCTGTAAAGTTACTGGATCAACCTTTGATCAACCTTTCATCTGTAACATGGAGAGGATAATACAGCACTTTCTTTCAGTGCTGTTGCTGATGTGCTTAACCGGCAGTCCAATCCTGAAGGGGTGGCAAATCTGCAGTGGCCGGGAGCAGTGCAGCTGCACTGCCTCCTCAGAGGCTTCCTGGCTGCGACAGAGGCAAAAAAAAGAAGATTAGAATTTCTTTTTTTTTAAAGGGGGAAATCCCCCATTTCCTCCAACGGTGTTGCGCCACCAAAAAAGGTGGCACAGCACCGTGGCAGCACGAGGAGGCGTTCCTGTGGCAAAAGGGGCGAGGAAGCTGGCGCAGGCTTTCCTTTCTGGGAAATTCCTGCTGGTGTGGCTGTGCTAGCAGCGGGGGCTGGCGGTGCCTGGATGCTGGCATGCTTGCCCCTGCGCCAGCAGTGCGGGGTCACGCCAGCTCCTAAGGAGCTTCCCCCCCTCCCCCTCCAGGAATGGGCTCAAAGTCATGGGAAAGTATTCAGTTAATAATAATGTCACTAAAATACACATAAACAATCTGGTATTTTGATCTTATTCTGGTGGTGATGAATTCTCTCCATGGTAAGAGTATTGGACTAGGATCTGGGAGACCCACTCTGCCATGGAAACTTGCTTAGGTAACCTTGGCCGAGTTACTTACTCTCAGCCTCACCAGGTTGTTGTGATAGTAAACTGGAGGAGAGAACAATGTAAGCTGCTTTGTCTCCTCCATTGGGGAGAAAGGCAGAGTATAAATGAAGCAGATAATGAACAGTGCATGTGTCAGCCTGGGAGGAGAGGAGAAGAGAGCCAGGGCCAGATGACCTAGGAGAGGCTGTGTATGCATATGCATGTGACAGAGGACAGAGAAGATGAGGAAGAAAAAGAGATGAGGGACAAAGTATGCATCAGGGACAAGGGTGAGACTCAGAAAGGATTCTCTCACAGTCTATAGTGAGGGTAGGGGGGGGGAGGCCGTGTGCTCTGAAATTTACCTGCCCAAATGTAGGCTGTAAGCTTTTAATAATACAGGTTGCAAAAAAAGGTGGACCATTTTTCACTTTAATAGTTGAAGAATGGCTAAGAAGCAGTGTTTCAAACTACAGGAAGGCACACATTTGTGCAAAACTTTCTGAAGGTGCCACCCTACAAACAGGTAAAATCAGCAACTACTCATTCTTGCTCATTCTCTGCGGCAGCTCCCACATGATGGAATGGTCTGCCTGAGGTGTTCAGAAAGGTCCCCATGCTTCTGTTGTTTTGCACAATGTGTAAAACAGAAATGTTCAGGAGGGCACTCTTATAAAGAACTACAGTATAATGAGGCTCAGGAGGTTGCTTCTGTAAGGGGTGTTATAGTATATTGCAATGTTTACTGTACGCATCAACCCCTTTTTACTGCAATTCAGAATCTTCCACTTTTGTCACCCTCACTTTAGTATATGTCAAACTTTAGCCTTGGACAGTTTTTATTTGCTTGGATTGTTTTCCAGTTGTTCAGTGCTACTCTCACTGCATTGCTTTTCATATCAGAAATCAGGGCTGTGATTGAATATATTGTCATATTTTTTAATCGATGTTGAGTCTCAGTGAGAACAGCAGACTAGAAATAATTATAAAATAAATCAATAAACATAAATTATATCTTCAAGAACTTCTAACAGTAACAGAAGTTCAGCAACAGAGGAGATAAGAAGAACTTGAGTTCATCTTTTTGCTTGCTGAATCGTTCTGTACATAGAGGGCAAAAAGATCTGTATTCTGCCAGAAGTGATGAGATTGAACCTCAAACATAACCATTTTCCATGCACATAGGGTGATCTGCCACTGCTTTGAAACATCTGATTGTGGTTTGTACTTTTAGTGTGTTTTAACTGTCTGGGTTGTCCCCTGTATGCTTGTATTAGTGTAATCTGAAAAAAATGTACAGAGGCATTCAAAAAAAAGGAGCACTGAGGTTGTCAAGTAGGAGTTTAGTCTATGGTAATTTAGCTCAAACTTTTTAAAAATTTTTTTAGTATAATGCACTAAAGAATAAAGCTGTAAAAATAAAAACATCTGCTTCAAAAAACTTGAAACCTGTAACTTCTTAAAGAATTAAGACAATTTCACAACCCAAGGGATGTGGCTGGTTTGTACAGACATTGAACAAAACCCACGTCTGCATTGCAGAATTCCCAGTGTGACAAATGAGTGACAAGCTAAAAAATGATGCAAATTTCAAATAGCATTGTGGGGGCCAATGTGTGCCCTAAACCTTCAAATTTAGCCAGCAGGATGTTGATCTGTTATCTAGTCTGTGACACATCTGTTTCCGGACAGTTTAAAATCTGCCCAAGTTCACTCCCTTTCAGAATTTTGGTATATATATGGATATGCAAACCGATGGAGAGAGAGGACTATCTGGGCATCTTTGCCATGACAGTTAAGTGGGATCACCATGTTCAGACCCTTAATTGTCAGATGCTGGGTAACTTGGAGATGGCAGTCACCCTACTGCCCTATTTGTCAGCATCTTGCTGGCCATTATTGGCAGCAGAATTCTGAACAATTTTTATGTTCTTCTTCACAATATACAGTGTGAGCCAATCTAAAGGTGCCACTGTTGCAGATTACTCTGATAATGCTGCCAGATTGTATAAAGATGCCAACAAAATATCTGGGTTCACGTTACCATTGAATCAGATGGCAATTTCTTGCTGACTACAGCTAGGGTGATCAGTGAAGAAGTAAAGAAGAAGAGTGAAGAAGCAAAACCCATAGGTACATAGATACTTCTCAAACAGATGCTGAGAAGATCCCTGCTACTTACATCTTCTGCTTTGCTTTACCAGCCCTGACTCCCTAATGCCCTACACTTTTAAAAAATGTACACCATTATCTTTTTAACAAAGCTTTGTTAATTTACATTATGTGGTGGCCAGTGTATTGTGAAATTGTATTTTTGAGATATACTTTTATAGTATTTTCTTGTTATGACTGTATAACAAAAAATTGGAGGGGGGGGTTGAGCTTTCCTGCCCCAGTATAGTCTTTAATCTAATTAATCTAATTTAAAAGACTAAACTGGCTTTCTTTCCCAGAATTGCTTTATTATCCTTGGATTCTGTGCCATGGCACTTGCCTCATTCTTAACCAAACATCACTCATTCTTCATTATATATTCCATTTTTAATGTACAAGGACTTTACCATCCTTGATGACCCATCACTGCTCTTCCATTGATCATTTTGGTGACCTCTCAGTTGATCTATATCCCGTGTTTTCATCGTAGAAACCACCAGGCTATTCTTGGTCTTCCCTGTGTTATTGATAATGCTACCACCATAATTAACATGGTCAATGTCTTGCCATATTTTGGGTAAGTTAAATAAACATCAGTTTACCAACATTTACCACTAAATTGTTAGTGATGGGAAAAATAATGAATATCTAGAGCTCTCTGTTAGAGGCATCTAATTAGTCTATTAGTCTCTAATTAAGATCCTTCCTTATTTCTGAATGCTCAATATTTTTTTCATTTCACTTTGTATGAGTCGTTTGTTTCAGAAAACATGATAATCATGACACATTTCATATTTTATCCATATGTCCTATTATATTGGACAAGGGAGATATGATTGTACTGCATTTCTCTTTCAATTCTTGTGAAAGTGTTTTTTACCTTCAAATCCAGCAAGTTGGTGCTGGAGCACATGGCAGGTTTCAGGCTAATGCTATTAGCATAACTGTTAAGTAATTAGTCATGTTTGGTCAATTAATTAATGTTGGTGTTTTTCATGATCACTGAAATAATTAAAATATGAAAACAAATATATATGTGTACACACACTCACACGCGCACATACACTAGCCACAAACCAATGCAGGATTAGGAAGATGGATTGTAGCTATCCACTTTAATTCATTCATTACTTTACTATGCTACTCTTTAATAGCATGGCAGTCCATGATGCATATCTCAAACTAGCTGCAACAGTCTATATAAAATGTACATAATGGCTTTAAATTCAATTAATTATGCATTTCAGCATAAATTTAATCACAATAATAATCCAGTAAGAGAGGAAAACAATCAACATCTGAATTTACATAATGGAAACCTTCTAATTAAGATGCCATGAAAGAATGTTAGTATGCAAAAAGTTGTCTTTTCTAAATATTATATAATTAATTGTGTTTTAGGGGGAGAGTGCCGAACAATAAATAGTCACCTGTTGAATTGGTTGCAATTGGATTTTAAAGGGGAATCTTTTGTCAATCAACTAAAATTGCTAGTGATTTGTATGTTCTGATTTGGCACTTTTTGAAATTTCAGCCTTAGTGTAAAGGCTCTCAGGTTTGTACTAAAAGGCTTTCACATTTGGAGAAATATGTGATGCTAACATCTTCTTGCTTTGTTTCCTTGGAAATGACCGTATGCAGTTCATTGATTACCGTATATACCCGTGTATAAGCCAACCCGCGTATAAGCCGAGGTGCCTAATTTCTCCCCAAAAATGGGGAAAAATTAGGCACCCGCGTATAAGCCGAGGGTCGGCTTATAACCCCTCCCCCCCACCACAGGCTTACCTGGGCTCCTTCCAGCAAGCGGCGTGGGCCTGGCGGTGGCGGCGTCACAACCGGGTGAGGGCCGGGGCAGCCTCCCTGCAGCTGCAGAAGGCCGCCCCAGGCCGCTCTCAGCCGCGAGGTGCGGCGGCCCGGCCGGGCAAGGGCCGAAGCCGCCGCCCCAGGCCGCCCTCAGCCACGAGGGCCGGGGCGGCTGGGGCTGCCGGGCGAGGGCCGGGGCTGCCGCCCCAGGCTGCCCCAGGCCGCTCTCGGGCGCGAGGTGCGGCGGCGAGGCCGGGCGCTGCCGGGCGAGGGCCGGGCCGGCCGGGCGAGGGCCGAGGCAGCCGCCCCAGGCTGCTCTCGGCCGCGAGGTGCAGCGGCCCGGCCAGGCGAGGGCCGAGGCCGCCGCCCCAGGCCGCCCTCGGCCACGAGAAGCGGCGGGGAGGCCGGGCGAGGGCCGAGGCCGCCGCCCTCAGCCACGAGAAGCGGCGGCGAGACCGGGCGCCGCCGGGCGAGGGCCGGGGCGGCCGGGCGAGGGCCGAGGCAGCCGCCCCAGGCTGCTCTCGGCCGCGAGGTGCAGCGGCCCGGCCAGGCGAGGGCCGAGGCCGCTGCCCCAGGCCGCCCCAGGCCGCCCTCGGCCACGAGAAGCGGCGGCGAGGCCGGGCGAGGGCCGGGGCGGCCGGGTGAGGGCCGAGGCCGCCGCCCCAGGCTGCCCCAGGCCGCTCTCGGCTGCGAGAAGCGGCGGCGAGGCCAGGCGAGGGCCGGGGCGGCCGGGTGAGGGCCGAGGCCGCCGCCCCAGGCTGCCCCAGGCCGCTCTCGGCTGCGAGGAGCGGCGGCGCAGCTGGGCGAGGGCCGGGGCGGCCGGGCGAGGGCCGGGGCAGCCTCCCTGCAGCTGCAGGAGGCCGCCCCAGGCCGCTCTTGGCAGAAGGAAGCGGCGTGGGCCCAGCAGCGGCAGTAAGTTCCCTCCTCCCCCCTCCCTCCTCCCTCCTCCCCCCTCCCCTACCCTACCGTATTGACCCGTGTATAAGCCGAGTTCGGCTTTTCCAGCCCTTTTTTAGGGCTGAAAAACTCGGCTTATACACGAGTATATACGGTAGCACCTAATTTGGCTGGAGTACTAATGTAAAAAAAAAGAAAAAAGACCACCAGAATAATGGTCTTCTCCATGCTCACCCTTATTGCTTCCCCACCATTACATTTGTGGTAACTGAGTCCAAAAGCTCCCCAACTAATGTGCGTATTTACGCTAAAAGTCGTCTTTTCTTAAGTCTTTCCCCGCAGTAAAATTATGCAAGCTAATGCCAATTTTCTGTCCTAAAATGGACTTGATGATTGCCTCAAACACATAAGTGATGTGTGAAACATATGGATGATGCAGCTTATGTATTTCTGGCAGTTTCCCTTCCTCCTGTTGCTGGCCAGCTGTGAGTACAGCTGCCACTGAAATTCCTCAGTAGCAAATTTCTACTGTTCTGTCAGTTTGTAATATTCTTTCAAAACTGTAGGCAGGCTCTGTAGAATCCACAATGCTTTCATCAAATTGGTGATGTATTCATCCAGAACTACTTCATATTTTCAGTGAGCAGTTTGCATTTTATCCTACCATATCTGTTGCCTTGTGATATTGACATGCTAAAGTACCCACTGCAATCTTGTCCAGTGCTGAGATATCACCTTATGTGTTGCAAGTATACCTGTTTAATTTTTTTAGTATTTACTCACACACTTACATTGCAAGCTCCTCCAATCTAAGGCCATGAGCTTAGACTGAAGTAGGACTGCGTAGGCTTGCATTTTCTTTCCCCCACCGTTGAGACTGCATGACAGTGTCTGGTCCCTCCTTAAACTAAAAAAATTAATAAAGCATTGGATGAAATGAGCACATGTGCTTATGAGGAAAGTTTGAAGTGATGGATTTTTCTGTGGAAATCCATTGCTTTGCATCTAAGAAGGCTTAGCTTCCTATGCATGGAAACCTGTTCCTTGTTACGATGCAGTTAGTTAGGATTTTTTTTAATCCACTAGAAGGAAGTGATGCTTACCTATTGTTTTCTCATATTTGATCAATTGACTTCCAACTTCCTGGTAACATATTCTTTTATTAATCATGAAGCTTGTGCTAGTGTATCATGAATGATTAAGGCATGTAATCAAAAAAACATACCACTTCGTATTGGCTTGATAATTTGGATCCCCTGCCAATTTGAAGAGTGATACCTACATATCTTTTTTTTTTTTTCAGCAGAGTGGCTTGGTTCAGATGTGACATGAAATTTGTCTGCCTGTAGAAAACGTATATGCTGTTTTTTCCTGAGACTTTCTTCTGGTGACATGATCTAATTAAAGTAACATTAATTAATGTGATTATTGGATTGAAAGTTACTCCACTGAGTAGCATTAGGGTTGGGGTCCGTCAAAACAAGGATCTGAAATAATCAAGGTCTCTAGTTCAGTATCACACTTCCAAGACTGGCCAGCTATATCTTTATCTCAGCCAGCTTTGTGGTAACTTGGTTGTTAATCATTCCAAGACAGAGAAAGAAATGACCAAAGAACTGAAATATGAAATTGTGGATCATATATCCACAATTAAAAAATACCCTGCCTTTCTGCCTTCATGCAGTCAAAATATGTCACTAAATTTGGAGGATTAGAGGGTGGCTTCTTATACTGATTTTAAGAAATAGTTATCCTTATACAAATGGAAAACATTATTTAGCATAGGCTTGGATTCTGCAGAATATGAGCACTGACAGATGTGATTGCCATCAGCTGAGTCAGCCTTCCTCGCCTATCTTGCAGCCCCACATTCTCCCTGAAATACTTTACCTGGGGACAAGGACCCCCCACAAACAGGAATGGGATTGGAGGAAACTGCTAGATAGAAGAATAAGCCTTGCTAAGGGAAAACCAGTATTGCTTCTGCAAAGGGAATTTTGGACTCATCAACCTGTTAATATTCTTTGTGTGTGTCAAGAAACATATAGATATACTTGTATGTTCAAGCCCCCTTTTTGACAGTGCCCTTTACAAGAGGTTTCCTGAGTTGATGGAGGGCCATCCGGACTCCGCTCCTGGAGTTATTGGCCAGATGTCTGGAGGCTGTGGTGGGATGACTGAAGCAGAGTCGGCTGAAATTGAATCCATAGAATCATAGAGTTGGAAGGGACCACCAGGGTCATCTAGTCCAACCCCCTGCACAATGCAGAAAATTCACAACAACCTCCCCCACACACACCCAGTGCCCAGAAGATGTTCAAGATGTCCTCCCTCTCATGAACTTCCTAAGTTCATAGATTTAGCATTGCTGACAGATGGCCATCTAGCCTCTTCTTAAAAACCTCCAGGGAAGGAGAGCTTACCACCTCCTGAGGAAGCCTGTTCCACTGAGGAACTGCTCTAAAGGTTAGAAAATTCTCCCTAATGTCTAGATGGAAACTCTTCTGATTTAATTTTAACCCGTTGGTTCTGGTCCAACCTTCTGGGGCAAAAGAAAACAACTCGGCACCATCCTCTGTATGACAGCCATTCAAGCACTTGAAGATGGTTATCGTATCCCCTCTCAGTCTTCTCCTTTTCAGGCTAAACATACCCAGCTCTTTCAACCTTTCTTCATAGGACTTGGTCTCCAGACCCCTCACCATCTTTGTTGCCCTCCTCTGGACACGTTCCAGCTTGTCTACATCTTTCTTAAATTGTGATGCCCAAAACTGAACAAAGTACTCTAGTTGAGGTCTAACCAGAGCAGAGTAAAGTGTAAAGTGTGATACTTCACGTGATCTGGATACTATATTTCTGTTAATGCAGCCCAAGATCGCATTTGCCTTTTTAGCTACCGCATCACACTGCTGACTCATGTTCAGTGTTTGGTGTACTAAGACCCCAAGAGGGGGGAGGTAGTTGTGAATTTCCTGCATTATGCAGAGGGTTGGACTTGATGGCCCTGGTGGTCCCTTCCAACTCTGGGATTCTATGATTCTATGATCCTTTTCGCACACACTACTGCCAAGACAAGTCTCCCCCATCCTATAATTATGCATTTGATTTTTCCTACCTAAATGCAGAATTTTACATTGATCTCTGTTGAAATACATTTTAAACTGGAGTAAATCAACTTGAAGCTGCTTTTTTTTAAAAGCAGACTGGAAGGGGAAAGTGCTTCTTATAGTAGGCTTTCCAGTCACCGGGTTGGATTCTGTGCATCACTAGGCACTTGGGGAATAGAATGTTTGTGTCTTCTCTTCCCACAGCAGCTGCCTGAAGGCATCCAATAGGTGATGCAAAGAGATGGGAAACCTGCATGGATGAAAAGCCAGGCAACAAGGGAGGGGGCTGCTCCCAGAAGGGGAAAATAAGTGAAAGCGCCCCATTCTGCCCCTTTCAGCTGCCTAGTATATTTTATCCTGCTCTTCCTCCAGGAGCTCATATTCTCTCTTCCCCTGTTGTATCCTCAAACACCCCTATGAGGTTGGTTAGGCTGAGAGAGAATAATTGCCTCATAGCAGAATGGGGATTGCAACCTAGCTTTCACAGATTTTCTCTGGTCAGAGGAGCCTCTTCCGCCAGTGGAAGTACCACTGGGTCAAACGGGCACAAGGGGTCATTTAATTCGATTTCCCTCCCTCAGGGCAGCTGACCATGTTGCATGGCTTTTCCTCCATACAGCTGCTCCATTTTTCTGCTCACAGGTGGGAGAAGGAGATGGGGAAAATCTGCTTCTGCCGGTGCCTTCTGCTGGCACTGCGTGGAATCTATCCCCTTGTGAAGAACATGATGTCGAGGTGAATAGTTTTCCTGGAAGAAAAGGAGAGTGGGTTACATTTGGCATTTCCGGTGTGCCCTGTAATATGTCCCATTGAAATCAGCTGATGCAAATGTATTCATTGTAGTGTATCAGCCTTGTGTGTGGATGTACTATGCATTAGCAAATTTCCTTTGCTGAGGACAGTGGTGGAATTTGTGGATATCTTTCCAGTAATAATGATTGATAGGAATTGTCTTGATGGATGGTCTAGAATGAGAAGAAAATTGAGATGAAATTACATTATCTTGTGTTCAGCTATATAATTGGCTTAGGAATGGAGGGTGCCATTACAGGAAATGTTGCACGGATATAATATTATTTTTACAGTGAGACCATTTGGTTATGAAAAAAGGTCTTTGAATCCACCTAAACTTATCAAAACATTTCAGTCTTTAAAACAAGGCAGAAGTGATTGAAACCTGATTTAAAATCTTGTATGGCTTGGTAATGTGTGGCTACTTTTCATACTGATTCTTAACAGGACTATTAAAAAAGAACTTTTCAGCTAACAATGCAGGTGTTGTATAAATGAAACACTGAGGAACAAATCGAGAGCAACTTCTTTGTATGTCTGTGTTCTTTCTTAGATGTTACTGATTTTTTTTTTCTGTTCATGCAGAACTATTATGGAGCTGCCAAGATGATCTTTTCTGACAACCCGCTTGGGCTGACGTGTGGGATGGTGTGTCCAACTTCAGATCTTTGTGTGGGTGGATGCAATTTATATGCCACCGAGGAGGGACCAATTAATATTGGTGGACTGCAGCAATTTGCTACAGAGGTAAGTAAAGATGTATAGATGGCTGGGGTGGGGGGGGGGGGTTGTGCGTACAGGAGACTTTTAAAAAGTGATTCTTTTTCATATTGACAATCTAATCAAGTCAAATATGATGAAATATTGAAGTCGTAAGGAGGCAGCGAGTTTCACTCAAGACATACATTTGATTATAAGAGATAGTAGCATACAATCAATGCGGAAACATGCAAATACAAAATATATTTTAGCCATATTAGGTTCAGGCTTGCTGACTTGGGAGGATTCTAATAGAGTGTGAGTACATAATTGCACCACATGATTCCTGTTTAGGGTTGGGTCGATTTTTTTGTGAGTTTCAGCCTTTGGGTGTTCAATGAGGGAGAACTTTTCCTTGAACAGCTAAATAAACCCCACATTAATTATATATATTTTATTGTTTTATCCCTTTAAACCCTTGATGCTATTCGTAGTTCAGATAAAGTTATGAAATAGTCCCTAGAGGTTGGTCTTTAAGAATCCAGGGATTTGTGTTACCTGAGCTTGGGTTACTTGGCACAGCTCAGGATGCTCGAGCAAACAGAACAAGGGAACTATTCAAGTCCTGAGCCTTTCTGGCCATGTTTAGGGAAGCTCTCCAATACCACTGAGCTATAGCATAGACAGAGTCTCGCTTATATTCTCTGTAAACTCCCCACCAGTCCATGTGGATGTAGGTAGGTTGATCGAGGGTAGGGCTGCTACTAATCACAGCAATGAGGGATGGGGGAGGATTACAGGAAAGGAGTGCTGGCAAGCTCAGGAACTGGATATTATTTTGCTCCCAAGCCTGGGGTCTTCCCTGAAATGTTCCTGGAGCTTTTTCCTTTAGGCTTTAGGGCTTTTACATATATCCATCTAGTGTATAGTGCTTGGATCCAACTCCCTTTGGCTCATATAATAATGATGTCCTCTGCAAGCATCATCTGTAAATGTTTTTTAAAATGATTTTTTAAAATGAAAGCTGGAAATTGACTCACCTGCGCACATGTTCTTGTATTGGTGCCTGGAAATTGTAGTATGGGGAATAGGTGAGGCAGGCAGCACCTTGTCACCTTGGCAAGCTTTGCAAATGAAATGGTTTGTGTCTAAATGGTCAGTTGGTTTTCTCACCAATAACTGAACTCATGGTCTTGTAAGGGTTTACAGTACGACACAGTATTTCTGAGGCATTTTTTTTTAACCAGACATTCACATTGCTTAAGTCAAGAACTAGTTTTAATATTTTGTACATGAAAAGTTTTAATGCTTTCGTAAGGGTCTAATGTACAACATAGTATTTCTAAGGCATTTTTCTATCAGACATTCACATTGCTCAAGTCTAGAACCAGTTTTAATGTTTTGTACATGAAAAACGTTTTAATGCTTTGTTCATTGAAACTTCATTTAAAAGAATTCAGTCAGCCTTAGCAATCAAGGACAGTTTCATGGGGACACAGTAAACAGTTAAAGCAATCAACGTCTGAGCATGTGCTGACAGTGGCCTTGGGGGGCCTGTGGTAATAAAAGATAACTATACAGGTAGAAAAAACTACAAAAATCTGTGGTATTAAAAGCCAAGAGGGTATACATATTGTAATTAATAAATAATTTTTTTTAAAAATGGAGCTCAACAAATTTGTTGCAGCATACACTTTCAGGGACCAGAACCTACTTTGTCAAATGCATGACAATTGCATATGTGCAACTGGCACATATGCACACATATACTAGAGAAGATTCAGACTGTGCGGCAAAAACATTCAGCGGTAGCATATTCCATTTTCAACAGCCACACTCACTTATGAGCCAAGTCTCAGATTTCCTCCCCTCACCACTATGCAACTTAAATAACTGCATCTGCTCACAGACAACTGAACTGCTTTAACAAAGTGGCTTCCTGTGCATGACCAGCAAGCTTAACATGACCCAAACTGGCAGTTATTTGGCCATTCATAATACACACATTATGGGTAGACGCGGAAGATGAGTATGAAAAATTCATAGTACTTGCAGGTAAAAATCATGCAAAAAGATCTGCAGGTGTGGAAATAACCTGAATTTTCCCAATAAAGCCTACAGCTCCAGTGGTGCGTAGATTACGTTCTTCAAACATTGAAACTTTGCTCTGTAGCCATTCAGGCCATTGTAATATACTGAAAAGCAGAAGCTAATGCACCTCAGTTCCAGGTTATAAGTTCCTTTTCTCCTGTGCGGTTTGCGATGGGCAGCAGCTCCTTTGAACCAATTACTTGTTGCCATACTTCTCCTTTGCTTGCAGTTGGCCTGCAATGCTTCCTTCACATGGCTCTGCTAAGAAAGTGATCAAAAATTTTTCTTCCTGCTTTCAGCGGCCTTCATTTTGGTCACAATCCTGTGACAGGCAACCTGATACAATGCCACTGAACTTTGGTCTTCCCAAGGCAAAGGCCAGGAGCTATAAAGTGAGATAACTTGTGAGCTCAGTGGAAGTTGGATCCTTCTACTTGTGTGTTGAATGTTTTGTTTTATTAATATGGGGGAAATGGTTGGCTTTTTCTCTCACACATTTTGCTTTACGCATATAAAATTAACAAGAAAACCAAATGCTGGTGGCATGCAGAAAAGAAATAGATTATACTATTGTCAAATGTGTGAGTGATAAAATACTGAATTATTACTGTTTTTAAAACCAAATGCAAGTAATATCTGTTAAACCTTGATTTGTGTCTCCTTTTAGTCTTAACACTGTGATTAATAGGGAAGAATTATGCCTTGATAGATTTCGCTAAATATCTACCATTCTTCAAAAATCTTTAGAAGTCTATTAAAAATGCTGTGTCCTGGCACAATGATTGATATTAAAACTGGCATAGGATGAATAGCTTCGAATGGTTTTCATCACAGCACTTTACATTTATTTAAAGTGATCTGTTGGTATCAGGAGTTCTAATACAATTGAGCAGTGTGGTAGTTCTGCATAATTTAAAATTTATTGAAATATATATGCACACAAACATATGCTTAGAGCACATACACTATTTATGCCTTACTTGTAGTTATAACTGTTGCATAATTTGGATTTTTTCTGTAATGACTTTCTATATATTACAGAACAGATAAAGAGCAATAATTTATCATATTCATAATGAAATTTTTAAATATTCCACTTTTATTTCAAGCATGGAAGATGGAAGGATTTCTTATATGCAACAGATACGATCCCAGTTGGGGGTTGTTGTTGTTTCATTAACCCCCCCCCCCAATACAAAAATCTCCAAAGCAAAGATAAATGAGAAATAAAATAAAATACATGATCTCAGTAATACAGTAGAAACTGATCAGAAACAAACACGAGCTGCTGGATGATTGTCATAAAATAATAACAATGATAATGATAATAAAATGATGATCGTTCAGTAAAGTGAAAATAGAGGCTAAATGAAAGCCAACCGTTAAAAACCTTGGAGGATTTTTAAAAAGGCATTCGAATGAATGACACCCTAGTACAGGGGTCTCAAAACTGCGGCTCCAGAGCCACATGCGGCTCTTTGGCCCGTTGAGTGCGGCTCTCCGAACTTGGTTCGGAGTCCCTGCTCTTGTGCCTGCTCGCGCCGGCAGCCGGGCTGTGGAGCCGGCGCGCCTGAGAAAGAGAGAGAGAGCGGGCGCGCTGTCTTCCCCCCCCCATGGAGAATGGCGGGGTCCCCCTTTCCCTTGCCCTCAATGGTTGGGAGGCTAAAGCCTCCCCTCCCCTCTAGCTGCGCGATTGCTGGGCGGGCAGCTCGGCGGTTCCTGTCCCCCCCCGCCTATCAGCTGTTGGGCGGGGTGGGCTTCCTTTGGTAGACCTGGCCTCCGGCTGAGTCCCATTGGGAGGCCATGTCTACCCACTGGCTTTCTTGGCAGTAGACCTGGACTCCGAGGAGGGGAAAAAGTCCCCCTTCAGAGGCCAGGTCTACCAATTGGCTTCTATAGGCCTCCGGAGGCCAGGTCTACTGCCAAGAAAGCCAGTGGGTAGACCTGGCCTCCCAATGGGACTCAGCCGGAGGCCAGGTCTACCAATAGGCTTTTATGGCGGTAGGCCAGGCCTCCAGACGAGGACTCCAGACAGGGAGGGGGAAATGGCAGGGACTTACAATTTAATTTTTATCAATAAATAAGATCACTATTAAGTATGATATCAAGTTTTATTCAGTGTACCTATAGTTTAATTAAGATTTAAAACTTTAATTAAAGTTTATTAAGTTAATAAACAGTGTACCTACCTATATAGTTTAAGTTTAAGAAATTTCGCTCTCAAAAGAAATCTCAATCGTTGTACTGTTGATATTTGGCTCTTTTGACTAATGAGTTTGCCGACCCCTGCCCTAGTACTTCATTCTATCTGCCGATTCATTCCTTGAATCAGGTGCCATCCTTAAATAGGTGGTCTCTGGAACCACTACATGCCTAATTTTTGAAGTCAAGGACTTCTGAAACAGCTCTGAAAGGCTGAGCAAGTTCATGCAGGAGTAGCTCGTCCTATCAGTACCTGCATCCCAAGCTATTTAGAGCTGTTTAGATCAAAGCCATAACCGTAAATTGTGCCTGGAAACAAACTGATGCCAACATTTTTAGCACTGTCCTAATATGTTCGTTCATCTTGGATTCTAGTCTAGCTGTCACATTACAATCCACCTGAGATTTCTGAACAGAATTAAAGAGTAGACCCATTTCAATATCCTGACATGGATTTGTTACAAGAGGACGTGGAACTGGCCAGGATATCTTTGTTTAGGAGGGCTGGTGCACCAGACTAAGATGTTACATAAAATTAAGGGCAAGATCCAACAGTACATCAAAGCTATCAACGTGCTGTTTAAGGGAAATGCAATTTCAATACAGGATAACCGCCATCTCCCAGAACCATTAAGATTGTGTATCAGCAATACCCAGTGCCTTGTTGGGATTGAGCTTCAGATTCTTTTTCATCAGGTAGCCTATGTTTCATCCCAGGCATCTATCTGTTTAGTATTTTGACTGCCTCTGCTGGCTCAGATGAAAAGGGGAGGTAGAATGGAAAGCCATCCACATATATATGGCACGTCAAAATCAAATCACCAAACTTCTTTTCTTTGCAGTTTCATGTAGGTACCGAAAAGAATGGGGGAGAACATTGCTGAGGAGACATGTCTTGGTGTTAATCTATAATGCCCAGAAAAAAGTTCTTTCTGAAACTTACCCAACAGTTAGGAGTAGAATCACCAGAACATGTCGCATCTGTAGCTCCGACCAGGAATGTTGATGACTGAAAATATTAAACTATTATGGCAACCATATCCCCCAATATTTTTTGTCAGAAAAAAAGAAAGAGGACAGTGCCCCAAAAGCTGAAGGCAGCAGGGTGAGCCTCAAAAAGGTGCTGTGAAATAGTTTCTTGGCAGAATGTTCCTACAATATAGCTCAACACATTCTGAGTAATAATTATGCTTCATCTTCAGTCTTCGGTGCAGCCCCACATGTTGCGCCTGTGCGCAGGCCTGCCGCCGGAAACTTTTATTAGCTTTAGACCTCTAAGGGGGATGCCCCTCCCCTTGAGCAGCGGGCCGCCTTTGCGCCGAAACCACCGCGTGCTCCTGGGCGGGGCATCCCCTCCCTCCTCAGTTCCTTCTTTGCCGCCGCCAAGAACGGAGCTTTTCGCCTGACCTCAGAGTTCTTTCGTCATTCTACTTTCGATTCGTGAGTTTTTCCTCCAGGGCTGCCGCTCGGGTCCCTCTGACCAGCCCATCGACTATACCGACTTTTTTGTCTACCGTCCAAAGGGTGAGGAGAGAGAGAGAGTTCTGTACCTTGGTTCCCTCAGCCGCGTGCTGAGTCCCGGGATGGCCCCCAAGACCCCGTTTAAACTGTGTCCCAAGTGCTCTACTAAAATACCGCACACGGACCAACACGAACTGGGCTTGCTCTGCTTGAGTGAGGGGCATAACGTATTGACTTGTGGCATATGTCAAACGTTTTCCACCCGGGCTCGTAACGCCCGTGCAGACCGCTTGAACGCTGAGCTCTGGAAGAAGGCCCTGATGGCTCCCTCCCCTTCAACTAGTTCCAAATCACCCAGAAGCACACAATCTGCTCGCTCGGCTCCAACTTTTTGGACACCCGGATCCGGCTCTGATCCGAGGATCTCGACCCCTCACTCGGATCCGACGCACGTCTCTAAGAAGCACAAGCATAAGATGAAGCATAGGGATAAACGCGCCGGATCCAGCCGCCCAAGCTCAAAACCGGCTACTCCCGCGCCAACTCTCCCATATCCGAGGCCCCTTAAACAGGCGCCTCTCCCGGTACCGAAGACCCCGTCGTTCCATTCGGGCTCACCTCTCCAATGCTTCTCCGATGTAGAGCAGGATCCATTAGACGACCCACTCTTACGTTCGGATCCGAACCCCTCAGATCCGAGGACTTCTCCACGACCTCTTCAGAGTCTTTCTGCTCAGCCTACCATCTCTCCAGAGCTAGTAAAGGACTGGATTGAATTTTGCAGGTATCACCAGATCACTCTTCAGGGCAAACCACTAGTGCTCGAGACTCCTCAACTCCCTTCACCTTTCACTCCTCTGACTCAGCGGAGACCTAGGGTCAATTCGGATCTGGATGATTCGGAAACAAGAGCCTCAGTAGGAACGTCGGAGGACGTCTCTGAACCTTCCCCTGATGTTGTCGAAGGCTTTCACGGTCAGAGTTCATTGGTTCTTGTAGGTTATCCGGGCTGTGTAACCGTGGTCTTGGAATTTTCTTTCTTGACATTTCGCCAGCAACTGTGGCAGGCATCTTCAGAGTGTCCTTCAGTGTTACTACTCGGAAGATGCCTGCCACAGTTGCTGGCGAAACGTCAGGAAAGAAAATTCCAAGACCACGGTTACACAGCCCGGATAACACTTCCCCTGATGAGTTGGTGGGCGATACAGAGGCAGTGTCACCTTCAGAGGACCTCAAGTTAAGAACGGAACAGATGATTCGGATAGCAGAGGCTTTGGATATTAACATCTCCACATCAGACAACAAGCCTAAGGACAAGATCCTCAGCCGCTTGTATCCCGATTCCCCGGGAATTGCTGCCTTCCCCATCCTGGAAGGTCTTTCTGATATCACCAAAACAGTTGGAAAAAACCATCATCCACTCCTCCATCCACTAAGAATTCCTGATGGTGCATCTTCCCCCATCCTCCATTGTCACAGGGGAGATGCAGTCTAGACAAAGACAAGGGCATCACTCGACCCCTTCGGACAAGGAGAGCAGATGCCTGGACCATCTGGGAAGGAAGGCCTATACCTCCTCGGCGTTAAACTTCCGTATCGCCAGCTACCAGGCGATTATGGGAGGGTACCAATTGTTCCTGTTGGAAAAGGCTAGCCCCCACATAGACTTAACTACCTGAGGAGTCCAGATCTGCCCTAAAACTTATCCAAGCTGAAGCGACTCCCTTGTCAAAGCAAGAAATTAGCGCAGGCAAGCATGCCGCTGAAGTTGCAGCCAGGTCCATGGCCACAGCCATTACATTAAGATGCCACTCCTGGCTACGCACAACAGCCCTTCCAGCAGACACCAGAACCCAGGTCGAGGACCTCCCCTTCGAAGGTGAAACCTTGTTCACCTCAGGCACCACTGAGTTCTTGACAAACATAAAGAAAGACCGCCAGACAGCAAGGTCTTTAGGCATTACCACTGCCTTTCAACCCCAATGAGATAGATTTCAACCTCGACACCAGAGCTTTGGCACATCCTTCCACAGGAGCCAACGGTACCAAAGATTCCAGCCATATCCTCCCCAGGGCAAGTTTCATCAGCCGGGGCAGCAAGGGCAATGCAAACACAATTTAAGGCAAAGAACCAACACTGGCCCTCAACAGAAGGACCAGACAACCCAACCAGAGGTTCTGACTACCCATACTGGCCAGTCAAGGGGACTTCCCGTTTCTGAATAGATTGGCCAGATTTGCAGAGGCCTGGCTGTCCATTTGTTCGGACTCTTGGGTCCTCAAGATCATTTCAGAAGGCTAGCGCCTAGAGTTAAAGCTTCTACCCACTTGTTCTCCCGCCATTTCTGCACGGGACAACCCATTTCCAGAGTTTGCTCCCCAGTTAGAGGAGCTGTTGTTGAAAGGAGCAGTTCAGAAAGCCTCCCCAACTTGTCCCGGTTTTTTTCTCCAGGATATTTATGGTGGAGAAAAAGGATGGAGGTTCCAGACCCATTATTGATCTCAGAATCCTCAATAAATGTTTATGGATCTCAAAGTTCCGGATGGTCTCACTGACTTCTGTTATGGACCTCATCACTCCCAATACATGGTTTGCGGTGCTAGACCTTAAAGACACGTATTTTCACATGTCTATACACCAAGACCATAGAAAATTCCTCATGTTCCACTTTGGGACAGAGGTGTTCCATTATACAGTTCTACCATTTGGGCTGGCCACAGCCCCTAGTTTTTACAAAATGCATGGCGGTAGTCATGTTATATTTTAGGGACAAGGGGTGCAGCATTTTCCTGTACCTTGACAACTGGCTCCTGACAGCCGACAGTCCTACCCTTTTGTTGTCCCACCTTGAGCTGGTCCTTTCCACTTGCGACAGACTAGGCCTCTTGGTCAACGTAAAGAAATCTAGGCTGGACCCCTCTCTCCAGGCCCGATTCATTGGGGCTGTGCTAGACTCCAGCACGGGTAAAGCTTTCTTGCCATGAGAAAGAGTGGCAGCAATTAGATGCCTAGTGCAACACTTCTTAAGGTGCAGACACCAACCGGTAGTCTCAATCCAGAGACTTCTAGGCCTCATAGCCTCGACCACAGCTGTCACCCCCTTTGCTAGACTGCAGATGAGAGAACTTCAAAATTGGTTTCTCGGGGCATTTGACCTTACCCATCACTCCCAGTTGCATAGACTCTCTATCCCTAGAGGGGTGTTAAGATCATTACATTGGTGGCTTGTTGAACCCAATCTATTAAAGGGTATGCCTTTTGGTCATTGGACCCCGGAATTCACTCTTACCACAGACGCCTCCATGGAGGGTTGGGGTGGTCATTGTGGCAACATGTCTGTTCAAGGGAGGTGGGAATTCAGGGAATCATCCCTGCATATCAACCTGTTAGAATTACGAGCTGTACGTTATGTACTTACCTCCTTCACAGATATCCTACGGGGCTCCAGAACTCTCCTCCAATCAGACAACACCTGCATGGTGTTCTACATCAACAAGCAGGGAGGCACGGGCTCCATCCCTCTGTGTTCAGAGGCACAGAAGGTCTGGCTAGTTGCCCTCTCAAATGACATCCAATTGAGAGCCATACACATAGCAGGGATACACAATACCTGGCAGACTCCCTCAGCAGGAAATTCCTCACCAATCACGAGTGGGAGCTGCAGGAGTGTTTCTTACAACCAATATTCCGGGACTGGGGGGTCCCTCAAGTAGACCTGTTCGCCACCAGGGAAAACAGGAAGGCAGAAGGGTTCTGCTCGCTGGCAGGGAACGACCCAATGTCCCTAGGGGATGCCTTTCAAATCAAGTGGTCGGGCTCCCTTTCCTATGCTTTCCCCCCGTTTCCCCTCTTAGCGAGAGTCCTGGGGAAAATCAGATCAGACAGGACCTCGTGCATTCTGATAGCGCCCATATGGGCTCACCAGATATGGTTCACGGAGCTGCTGCGTTTAGCAGAAGGGAACTACAGACACCTGAGTCTGCTCAGATGGGGCAGCCTTCTTCATCACGATGTGGACAGGTTGCACTTAGCAGCTTGGAGGATAATGCCCAACCAGGGATGGGTCTGTCCTCCCCAGTAAGAGAAGTAATCCTTCAGGCCAGAAAACCTTCCACTCGATATTCATACAATAGGAAGTGGGAAAGGTTTGATAAGTGGTCTAAGACCAAGGGACTTTCGCCTTTTTTCTGCGCACTCCCTCGAATCTTAAGACTACCTTTTGGATCTAACTAAGACAGGCCTCACCGTCTCCTCGATGAGGGTACATCTCGCTGTGATTTCAGCGTTCCATGATAAGTTGGAAGGGTAAACTGTTTTTTCCCACCCTCTTTCCAAATGTTTTCTTAGAGGACTTAACAATTTGTTTCCCCCTGTTCCAAGGCTGACTCCTCAATGGTCCCTTTCACTGGTTTTGGCCAGGCTCATGTTACCCCCGTTTGAGCCTTTGGCTCACACACACTTGTCACTACTTTCAGCCAAGGTTGCATTCCTAGTTGCGGTCACTTCAACCTGAAGGGTTAGTGAACTGGCTGCCCTCAGGATCGATAGCCCATTTCTCAGAGTGTTTAATGAGAAGGTGGTGCTACACCCCAGCCTCAAATTCAAACCTAAGGTGGTTTCTAGCTTTCATATGTCTCAAGACTTAGTATTGCCAGTCTTTTTCCCTAGACCAACTTCCCCTGCGGAAAAAAACCTACATACTTTAGACCTTAAGAGGGCCATACTTTATTACATTGATAGAACTAAGCACTTTAGACAATCAAAATCCCTCTTTATTTGCTTCCAAAGCCCCAAGAAGGGGAAGCCAGCATCCCCCCAGTCTATAGCTAGGTGGGTGGTAACGGCAGTGAAGCTTGCATACAGGGAAGCAAGAGTGACGTGTCCTTTGGAAGTCCGGGCTCATTCTACCAGAGCTCAAGGCTCCTCGGCTGCGCTTCATAGAAGAGTCCCCGTCGGCGACATCTGCAAGGCAGCGACGTGGGCAAGCGAAGACACATTTGTCAGACACTACGCGCTGGACCTGCAAGCCAGGAGAGACGCAAAAGTGGGAAGAGCGGTCCTTCAGACGTTGTTTTCCTAGATCGACACCCACCTCCTGTTGGGTAAGCTTGCTAAAATCCCACATGTGGGGCTGCTCCGAAGACTGAAGATGAAAACAGAGTTGCACTTACCTGTAACTGCTGTTCATTGAAGTCTTTGGTGCAGACACACATCTCTCCCTCCAACCCTGCTGTCGACCTAAAAAAAAGAAAAAGAAAGAAAGAGAAGTAAGTGAATGTATAATACAGAGGAGAGAGTGTTGGAATTACTTGATCATTACTCTTCTGTAGCCGGACCTGTGACTCTTGTCCCAGGATATAGCTGGAAAAATTGTCTACTGCATTGGCTAAGGTTGGCGGCGGGCGAGAAACTGAGAAGGGAGGGGATGCCCCGCCCAGGAGCACGCGGTGGTTTCGGCGCCAAACCGGCCCATTGCTCAAGGGGAGGGGCATTCCCCTTAGAGGTCTAAAGCTAATAAAAGTTTCCGGTGGCAGGCCTGCGCGCAGGCGCAGTCCCACATGTGGGTCTGCACCGAAGACTTCAATGAACAGCAGTTACAGGTGTCGTGTCCCTGAGGCAGAGCCCCCTGAGCAAACCCACCCTCTTTCAGCTAGGGTTTCTTCGGCCTCAGACCACTCAGTGGAGGAAGACAACCCTTCCTCCTCTGAGCTGGCCAGCTTGCTCTCCCCTTAGACACAGGAAGTGAGCTCTTCTAGCCATCCTCATCGGCCTCCACCCATCAAGCTTTATAGTCCTCCCCCACCTGTGCTTCCCCTCCCGTTCACCTCAATCCGAGGTTATATCTAACACCTCCCTCTTCCCCGGCTTCCTTCCTTCCCGTCGTCCCGCCTGCGGGCGGGCCCCCCGCTGTTGGCCGGCTTGAGCCCTCTCAGCTGCCTGGAGTCGGTCCGTCTCTGGGTGAGTCTGGCCATCAGGCCCCCGTCCTCTCCATCTGCCCTCCCCCACAATCCCACCGGGATCGTTCCGGGGTCGTTGGGGCGGGAGCTTCCCCTGGGCTCCTGCCGCCTTTCCTCCCCTCGCCAGCCGCGAGTTGGGGCCACCGACACTTCCCCCTGGCCTTCATTCGCCCCCTGGCTCGGGCGCTCCACCCCGCTGCCGTGGATGCTGGGCCCTGCCCGCGGGTCATGCCTCCCCCCGTCTCTCTCCCCACTCACCAGCTGATGAGCGGGGCCGCTGTCGGTCGCGTGGGCCGCCGGCCCCCCCACTGGGGCACGTGGGAGAGGCTTGGGCCAGCCTCCGCACGCCGTCCCTCCTGGCTCCCTTCCCGGTAAGTGGGGCCTCCGGGGGTCGTTCTCCCCCCTCCCGCCTGCTGCGGCCGGGACTGGGGTGCCTGGGACGTCCCGGGAGCCCGGGCGGGAGGATGACCCGGGACACAGGTAAGCGCAACTCTGTTTTATTGAGAGGCAATTAGGGCTGACTCCTCCACTGTCTAATCATTTTGCTCTGAAGGAGAGACAGCATGCAAAGAGAAGTTCCATGCAGGATCATTCCTGAAATAACTAGCAAAGCACAGCTTCTCAGTGACTTACTAACAAGCATTTGACAAAAGCAGGGAAGATCTTTGTGAAGGATAACTGGCTGCTGTTGACATAGTTGTAGTTGACCCTAAGAGGAGGCGATTTTATTTGAAACCTGTTGGCCAGCAATAGTGTATTTCAAACTGTGTTCCAGGCAGCTCTGAGGATCCTTAGAAGGTCACCAGGGTTTCCTAGTGAGAAGATAAAATGGTGTGTGTGCTTCTGGAACAGGGATGCCATCTCTTTCTTGCTAATATTTGCAAGTGCTATTCTGTTTGGGCTAGGAGATTCTAGTACTCCATTATTCACCTCTCTTGGTTTCACACAGAGCCCAAAACAATGCCAAGTATTCCCCTCAGACAAGTTATCCAAATGCCTCTTCTGATAATAGTTGGTCCGACTATCTTTGAAGTGCTATGTGCAGCCCCCCTTGATCCTAGGGGAAGATGTTACTGGTTTTGAGCTTCCAAGGAGGAAAAAGTTGTAACCTTTCCTTCAATTGGTTAAGCCCTTCTTCCCCCTCCTTTCTAAAATCACTAAAAAAAAAAAGTGTCAGGAAAGGGATATCCAATACCAACCAGCTCTGGCCAGTCTTCTTGGAAGACAACAGAAGTATTGACTAGGGTGCTTATTAAGTGTGTAACTTAGCTAGAAAAAATATTGTATCATCTGAGGTGCAAGGATGGTCATGAAAATGTCTTTTTCACTTTTCTTTTCTACCAGTAGCCCTTGTGACCCAAACAAGCTGATACTAAAGGAGAGGAGAGCCTTGGGGCCAAAATGCCATGGAGTCCAAAGAGCTTTAGTGGGGAGCGGAAGTGGGGCAAAATTAACCCTATATCCCATTAGGGCTTTAATTTTGAAAATCACTTGGCTATGTTCTGAGCTATTCATGGTTCTGTTTAATAAACTTTTTTTGTCTTTTTCTTGAGATCCAACTCCTTACTTGCGTCTTACCAAGTGGCCCTTGTGGTCTCTTCCATGGCCCTTGTGGTCTCTTCCAGCCTTGTGAACTTGTGATGAGGAAACTAGCTTGTTCTCTGTTGCTCCAGAGACTAGGACACGGAGTAATGGATTTAAACTAAGAGAAAAGCGATTCCACCTAAACATTAGGAAGAACTTTCTGACAGTCAGGGTTGTTTGACCGTGGAATGCGCTGTCTCGGAGGGTGGTGCAGTCCCCGTCTTTAGAGGTCTTTAAGCAGAGGCTGGATGGCCATCTATCGGGAGTGCTTTGATTGTGGGATCCTGTTTTTTACAAGTTCATTTATTAATTCATTTTGCTTGGCCAACATTTCCTGTATCTTTTGATGGTTAATTTCCATGATTCTCTGTGGCTTTTTCTTCTTTTTCCCGACTGAAGTTAAATATAAGCAGACAGTCCAGTGTTAGAAAGCTACTGAGTTATGAAAAGAGTCTGTTGGCTTTGGTGCTGTTGCTAGGCAGAACAGGAAGATATGAAGTTGTGAGCTTTCCGTGACTCTCACCCTAATTGAAGAAGGTAGGATTTATTTTGCTGCTGCACTGAGTGAGGCACATCCGGCTCAATCGTCCTCTTTGATTTCCAAATCCTAGAGGGGTCACTTCCTGAATAAAAAACGTGCCTGGAGGACTCTTCTACAATAACCAAACTGGGAATCGAAAGCTAAAGAGTACTCCTCCTCCCCTTCGCACCACGACCGCCGATTGGAAGCTATCAATGCCACTCAATTCTTTTCGGTTGTTTTCATTTGCCTGCTGATTCAATTTTTGCTAATTAAACAGTCTTTTTTAGTTGGAGGATCATTTAAAATCCTGGGTAATGGGGTGCAAAGTCTTAAACATATTTTTTAAAATTCCAGTCGTCTATAGTCAAATTTGTAAGCAAAGGGAGTTCATGTAACTTACACGGAGATTGGAGGACGGGGTTCTCTGTTGTTTACTTGTTTGATATTCGGTGTAAGATAGAGGAGATCGCAACTTGTATCCTCGAGGCGTTCGCGGCGATGGATATCCTCCTCAGCCGGCGGGACTTCGACCAACCCTTTTCCTCAGCAAGAGCTCTCACGGGAGGGGGTTGGGAGTCAGACCGCTCTTCTACATCAGCAGGGGGTTGCCTGCATTCCGATCCACTATTTAGGATCAGAGACGGGGCTTTTTGGTGGAGCCCCAGTTCAAAACGCCTCTTGGTTCCCCCAAGCGATCTCGGGGGACATGGCGCTGGGATCAGCGTCTCTACCGGAAGTCTTGTAAAGAAGAAGTTTGAACAGGTTTCCAAGCAACAAGAACAATCAGCTACACAAATGACTTATAAGATTTATAGAGATGTACGACTGGAGGAAATTATGCAAAATGAGATTTGTATCTCTTTATTTTTTAATTTTTTTATTTTTCTTTCCTTCTTATTATCAATAATATATGACAACTGTTTATTGAAAGCTAAGGGGAAAGTATAATATGAATATGATGACCTATAAGAAATAGAATGTAAGAATGCAAAGGAGATTTTAGATATTTTAGAGAGGGAGGAAGACAGTGGGGAAGTCAAATATTATTAACCATATATAAATATTGAAGACATACACCTAATAATTTTTTTAAAAAAATTATTATTCTTTTATTGATATAGAGGATGTATGGTCAAATGATATGTAAGTAATTATTGAAAAATTATATATATATATATATATATATTTTGTGGGATCCTTCATGGCAGGGGGTTGGACTGGATGGCCCTTGTGGTCTCTTCCAACCTTGTGAACTTGTATGCGAGTGCTGAAGGAAATCCCAAGTGTAAGCAATTAAGGGATTTTGCTGGAAGTACTGCTTCTTCAAATATTTGAGCAATCTTCTCTAACTATTCAGTAGGACACCTGCCCAAGTACTTAGCTGTGCGGTTATAAACCAATTAAGTTGGGCTAATCTCTTTGTTTTCAGCGTGGCACTTAGAAGGGTTTGTTGTCCTGGCTATTTGTGCATTTCAAGATTTATAGCCCAATTGAAAACATACAGTGCCAGCAGATTAAGTGCATTGGTCAGGAGACTTATTGACTCGATGTGCCAGTTCCACAGCACAAAGCCAGTCATCTTGCTGACATTGCTGGTAGAGAACTGCAAATATTCAGGGTTAAGGTGTCATTCATACATATAGTTATTGCTAATTAGCATCACACATTTCTGGCAGTTGCCAAGTATTGTTTAAATTCTCCTCAGGATCTCAAAAGGGCATACAAATTGTCTGTCTAATGCATATAACCAGTTTTAGGAGATATTTATTTTGCATGGTATCTTTGTTGAGTACAATACTTCTTTTTTATGAGGGCATTTGTAGACCCAGGAGACATGAATAAAAGTCTGCTTTTGTCAAATCACATTTTGTTTTTTGTCAGAAATAATGTGTCAGGAGCACCCTGGTTATGAAAGAATGGTACAAAGAAGACGGAGAGGTCCCTCTGTGTTTGCCTATTATCATAAAAATATAAAAAAGAGTGTGAGAGTTTAGCTTCCCTGAACCCACAAGCTTGCCACCATTGTTATGTGAGGAGAAAGTTTCCCTTGGCTGCCCTCAGATGTTATTAAGAGGCTTAAAGGCTGTAGTTGATTTTATAATAATGAAGATAATCAACGTTTATTATGTACAGAGAGGTAGATAGATTGATAGCTTTACTTCAAGAGAGGCACAAAGCTCAGTTGGTTAAGAACAGTTGAGAACCTGAATGGTTACAGCTTAATGTACAACACTAAGATGGTTACAAGATACAGCATAGCACTTAGTTACAGTACAAACTCTTCAATCTATTCAGTAAATATTCAGACTTTATTCAGTATAGGTTATACTCAATGTGGACTCGGTTTACCCTAGCACAGGAAGGAAGACCCTACAGATCTCTCTTCCCTGGAGAACACCGGAGGATGGAAGTTTATCCACAACCTCTCCTCTTGTTCCTCCTTCCTCAGATTTGCCACATCTTGTGGAAAATAAATCTTTCCCCAAAACACTGAATTAGGAGTTTCCCTATTTCAGGAGCCACCTCTCACTTTGTGACTGATGAAAGAGTTTTTCTGTCTTCCCCAATCTTTCCTTTGTCACCACTCAGGTTTGGTTTATGTGAGCTAGGTAATATGTGAACACACAGGTTCTAAGAGTCTCAACACACAACTGCACAGTTTGGGAGTTCAGAGCCAAAAGATCCAGATTCTCTCCCTCCCTCAGAGAAGACTCCCTGTCAGCTCACCAAACTCTCCCCACTGCCTTGGCTGACAGAATTCCTCAGTCTCAGAGTCTACATTTAACCCTGTATCCATCACAGGGAGCTCAACTGTATCCATCACAGGGAGCTCATGCATGTGCACACACCTAACTGCAAGATAGGGCCTAAGAGCAGAGGCATGGATGGAAAGAGAAATGCCTATCACACAACAAGTCCCCACCCCCCATAGTGATGCAGGACGTGGCTTATTTCCAACAAACTACGGCTTATATCCAACAATCTGAGCAGCATGAATATCACGGAAGGTGATTTTCCCATTTTGCTTTGCAATTCATTGATCCCCCCCCCCCCCCGATTCTGCTCCTGGTTGGTCAGGGAACCTTCATGAATACCATGGGACAAAGTTGGTACCTGTAGTGGGGATGAGAATTGGTAAAAATTGCCCCCTTCTACCAAGAAAAGCCTACTTCCATCGGTGGGAAAATAAAAGTAGGATGCAAGCCAATATGCTGGTCTATAAACTATCCATGAGATAGTTAACTGTTGTTTTTTAAAGAAAAAAATCATGGATCTGTCATAGGCTTCAAAGCACTTCTGTGAAGGTGTCCTGCTCCATGCTGAGGTGCAGGAGTCAAGTTACTGGAACTACAACCAACAGTTCACCAGTAAAGGCTGATGGTGAACTGAGGTCTTAAATACCTATGCAAGGAAGTAGAGATCCAAGCCCTACCCTTTTAGGAGCGGGCTTGTATTTCTTAAAGGTGTGGCAACAAGTACTCTGAAGGGACTGGCATGGTTCTTGCCTTTGTGATGCTTGAGTCAGTTGAGGAGAGACATCAGGTATGGCAATAGGCTCTGGGTGGAGGGTTCATTGGGCAAGTCTTGAGTCAGAAGTCTGTGTTGTACCCCAGTGTGAGAGGGTTGACTCAGACTTCTAGGTTTCCTCTTGCATATCAAAGGAGATTCCTGGAGGTGTCTCAACTGCCTCCTTTGGTGGTGAGTCAAGTGCTCAGCTACCTGTTTGTTTTAGTCTTCAGGCTCCAGATGAGGGGGGAGTCTACACTTTGATCCATCACAGAACAGAAGGGTGACTTTTAGCTTCCCACAGATGCCCCCAAATCCTTCCATCTTTGGAAACACTCTTGGAGATCCAAGCCTTTTATCATTAACTACATGCAGTTTATGGCATGGATGTCGAAATTCTCCAAGACATGTGGATTTTTCTCATTATGAGTGGTGCTATCAGTTGCAGCGGGAAGTGTTTATCTATTGTTTGTTTGAAACATTTTAACCTGCTTTTTCCTAGTTTGACACATGAGGCCTCATACAAAATATACAACATGTTTCTAGAACATAAATAATAGCAAATGTTATTAAAGCACAGCAGTCCATCCATAAAAGCAACAATAGCAGTGGTTGATCAAAAAACAGATCACCCAGAGACCCCCCAGAAGCTCTCTTAAACAGGGCAGCTTTGCAGCCTTTCCTTCACAGACATGGAGGAAATCACCTATCATTTCCAGCTAAAGCCCATTCAGGAGTGTTGGAGCAATCACACAGAATTCTCTGGAATATGCCAACAATATGCCTCTCTTTAATCTATGGGAATGCCCAAAACATTGTTGGGAGGAGCACAGGAAAGTATGGGGAGATGTGCTACTTTTGAAATGTGGTTCTTGGGTTGTGAAGGATTTTTAAGGCCATAGGTAGCGGCTGGCCATGCATATTTGATAAATTATTAACTGTCTCTACTTTCCTGTGTGTGAGAGAGGGGGTGCTTTATGTGGACTCTCTCTTCCCATGTACATTGCTCTGTTCATGTTGGATGGGAATACAGTGAGGGAAAAAAGTATTTGATCCCCTGCTGAATTTGCCCGTTTGCCCTCTGACGAAGAAATGACCAGTCTATAATTTTAATGGTAGGTTTATTGTAGCTGTGAGAGCAGAATAACAATAGGAAAACCCCCAGAAACCCAGAAGACAAAAGTCAGAGATTGGTGTGCATTATAATGAGTGAAATAAGTATTTGATCCACTATCAACCAGCCAGGTTAGGGTTAGGGTTAGGGTTCTGCTGTCGACAGAAGCAATCAATCCATCAGATTCCAAACTAGCCACCATGACCAAGACCAAAGAGCTGTCCAAGGATTTCAGGGACAAGATTGTAGACCTGCACAAGGCTGGACTGGGCTACAAGACTATTGCCAAGCAGCTTGGTGAGAAGATGAAAGGGGTTTTCCTGTTCTGTCTCTCACAGCTACAATAAACCTACCATTAAAATTATGGACTGGTCATTTCTTCGTCAGAGGGCAAACGGGCAAATTTAGCAGGGGATCAAATACTTTTTTCCCTCACTGTAGTAGGACCACTCTGTGGCATAGTTTATTATTAGTTCCTGGAAAGAGAGGAAGGAGCTAAATACACTGTATTACAAGGCGTAATGATAAGCGCACTGGACTCGATGCACTGATGTGAATGCAGAATGGTGGCATAGCAGGAGTTGGAGATGGCTTTAACATCAACTATGTGAATATGACAGATGTCCCTTTGTGTTTTTCTGCAGTGACTGATCATCTATGCGTACTGCAGAGAAAACTCACTAATGAAATATGTTTGTTCTCTGCCCTGGAACACCAACTTCAGATCTATAATTTTTTTTTCTCCATCCTTTAAAATTCAGTTGCTTACTTTAAACATGCTTTAGTAACATCACAAAAATGAGAAAGATTTAAATAGATCATAAATACTTACAGCCAAATGTCAAGACTGGAAGCTTCCATTCCATCTGCATTGTGTATTTATGATGTAAAATGTATGTTGCCGTTTCCAAGGGAACAACTGGAACCAGATAATATGGAAAATAGAGTCAAACTATTAACAGAAGTACATGTTAAACCTCTTGTAATATAGGTCAACATTATATTTACCTTTGTCTCCCTTTTCTTTTGTAATGTCCTTTTGCTTTTTAAAACCATGAATAGTTCTTATTGTTTTTGAATCTAAGAATGCAAGAGCTAAACATGCTGTAGAACATAGCAGGCAATAAATAAAAGAGAAAAAGCTCTATCAATATGAAGTCAACAAAATAGATTCACAATTATTGTTCTACATTCAAATATGTATAATTCACACTTACGATGTGTAGTTTTAATTAGGTAGCAAATTATACAGTTTGCAGAAGTTTGTTGAAATTTGGAAGGAACATTCCTTTTCCACACATTGAAAGCCAAACTCATGTTCAAGAGAGACCTCATGTCAAGCCATGTCCACACAGGTTATTTGCTCTAGATTTGATGTTGTTGGGAAACATTTATTTTCCTGTTTCCCCACTTGTTTTCCATTTGTGCAGCTCCTGGGATTTCCTTGGCTTTTCTCCAATCTTTCCCAAACCAGCTTTGCTTTGAAGTTTTGGAAAAGATGGTAGCAAACCCTGGATGGCTGCTATGTGGGTGGGAAAGTCTGGATTTTCCTGGCTCCACCAACAAAACAGCCATTTTCCTTGCCCCTGTTCCTGTAGTGGCCATTTCTTCTCTCTGCCACTGGGGGGCTTTTAAAAAATCAGTTAAATATTGTTATAATGTTATAACTATGCATCCGTTTTATTGAATTCCTAGCTTTCATTGAAAAAAAGTTTTCTAGCGTCTTTTGTTTTGGAAATATAATGAGAGAGGCATAGCTCCCCAATGAAAAGGGCTAGAGACTTACTTCCTTTTAAATGAGAGCCGGGAATTCAGGTCGTTTATGCCTGGGAGGTCTTGCCTTGGATTTACTACTTTCTAGATGCACGTTTCCCCCATCCAAATTCTCAAAACTCAAAAATAAGCCCCCATTTTGAGAATGTGCATGGGGAAAAAATGTGCATCTACAGAGCGGCAAATCCAAGGCAAAACCTCCCATGCATAAATGGCCTCAGAGAACCTAATACACAGAATGTTATAACATTATAGCAATACAACAATATTCAATCACTGATTTAAAAACAAAACAAAACTGAAAAGGCCCTGGTGGTGTGGAGAGGGAGAATGGTGACGGCAGGGAGACTGGGGTAGGGAAATTACTGTGAAACCTGCCGTGTGGAAACTCCATTGTTGCTGCCCTATGTTGGCAGCATCAATGGGGAAATTACACAAGTTGGCCTGCCATGTGGAAAATACCTCAGTCTATATGTTAGTTAGCACTTTATGATTTCAACTGAAAGTTCCCCCCACCCCGATCAGGGGTATTCACATGTGAAGTATAAGTGTGATTTTTTTTGTTTGCAATGCTCTTTTGCCTCGGTTGGACTTGCAGAGAGCCTGTTCTCTAGGTTTTTTTTTTTTTTTTGGCAGAAGCCAGATTTGCACAGTGCAGACTGCTCAGCTGTTGTGTCAATTGCTGTTGGAAGGAATGAACTGTGCAATGTCACTTAATGCTAGCACAGACTTTGGAGCCTCAGGGGAGGGCAGTAGAGAGTCAGTACAGGGGTAGACAGGATGCTCTCTGACCTTTCCTTTGTCCACTCCTGCTGCTGTTTTGTTAGCCAGAATGCTACTCTCAGGGGTTCCTTCCTTCTAGTCACTTCCCTTCTCTCCCTCTCTTCCTCTGTCCACCCTGAGAGCTGAACATGCTTTCTATAATCTCTCTCCATCCCAGCTTAGTTAGATAGCTAGAAGCCTTTACTCTGCCTTTCCTATCTATTATGGAGTTCTCTTACAATAACGAACTTCTATTTCTTTTCTAAGTAACAAGCAGCCAAACTATAGAATTCTGCAGTGCAGAGACTCCATTCTGCTTTCAATTGCACCCTTACTACCACCCTTTTCACAGCAGGTGTCTAGAAAGTGGACTGTCTCTCACAGTGTAAGGCCATGTGATATCTCTGCTGGGTACAGCAATGATTTCTAGAAGTTCGAACCCCTGTGGGAGTATGAGCAATGATCCATTTGCTGGCTTTTTCGATAGCCACTCTGATGCTATACTAGTGCTTCCCTGAGAGCATTCAGCTGCATCCCTGCTGCAGTTTTGGAGGATATGTAAAGCTGATCTTTTAAGAAGGGACTTTGGCTCATCTAGGATGAGGCTTTTTAACACTCTGACTTTGAAAGTTAACTGCTTTGGACACTAGTCTAAATTTGTTATTGCTGGCTTTTAAAATGATGGTTCAATAGTGTTTTTATGTTCCTTGGTTTTATTATTGTCACCTGCCTTAATTCCCAAGCTTTATTGGTGGGTCTGGACGGATTTTCATAAAACAAATACATTTGCTGATCCCATATGTCAGTCTTGAAGCCACCTCAATTTCCTCTAAATAAAATTTAAATTGTTTAAAGACAGCAACATCCTAAGAACCAATATGTTTAGTAAGTATGCTTTTGACTGAGTTTGTGCGGAAGACCTCACCAGAGAAGGGATCAGTTTACACTTGCAGGCAGATCCCTGGTGAGTGCCTAGACCAGTGGTTCCCAACCTTTTTTTGACCAGGGACCACTAGGACTTTTTTGTTCGGTGCAGGGACCCCAAGGTTCAAAATAAAAATTCTGAGAATTTGAAAATAAACTTTAATCGTAACTGTTAGTTAAACATTAAACTTAGAATAATATTTGAATATATATTTTTTATAGTAGAGAACTTTTAATTGAAAATATTAATTTATTATGGGTTTATAACTTTGTTTCATGGACCTTAGTTTAGTTCTCGTGGACCCCTGGGGGGTCTAGACCCTGAGACCCTGGAGAGTAGACAATAATGACTTGAATGCACCAAGAGTCTAATTCAGTATTACGCAGCTTCATGTGTTCATGTGTGACATGAAGCCACATCTTACCTTGTGCTGTATGTGTGGCCTGTGTGCTCCTGGTATCTTGAAAAAAGTTCTGCTTGTCATCATTCTGGCTGCTGGTTCTGTCTTAATGTGGAAATGCTAGTTCACTTAGATGGAGCACTGCCTAGCCATAAATTAGGCAGCTCTGCACACTCCTAAGATGTTCATGGGGTAGGAACAGGGAATACCAGCAAGTGGAACCAATCCAAACTACTAGATTTTGAGAGCAAAAAAATGAGAAGGTAAGAATGGCTCCTTGCTCCTTTTCCTGAGTAGATAGTGTCAGAGGGAATGATTTTTGCTTTCTCATAATACAGTATTTCTTTACATCTATCTAGACAATGATGATATATCTTGCTCCTAATAGGATCTGCACAGTTGAACCTGTTTAGAATTTCATTTACTGCAGAAGAAGTAAAGTTTGTGAAATAGCACCTCAGATCTTTTAGCAGGCACTGAAGCAAGTTAGAAGTTTCAGTGTGTACCATATATGGTCAGCATCAATAAGTAAAATGCTCAGAGAACACCAGGCAGCAAGCGAGACTTTTAAAAAAGATTGGCTTTGTAGCCATATGCACGAGAAGGCAAAATTAAAAGCTACGCACTCAGCCTTAAATATTAGAATTTCTCACATGACTGCATGATTTCTCAACCACTACATTGCAGTCATGCTAGCCTTTACTCCATTTGATATTACAATTGGGTTGACTATTGGCTTGCCCTGCATTGGCCCAATAATGCTTAGTAATCTAAGGCTGACATCTATGTGTGCCTGTAATAAACTGTGTTACACATACTAATTCTGGAATTGTAAGTATGTATACTTAGTACTTTTGATTCCAGGGAGATTCAGAGCCAAGCTACATGTTACGTTAGGAATCCATGACTGAATCCACTGATTTAGTTTAGCCTTTAAAATATTCAGCCTTTAAAAGCAGTTGCGGAGGAGGGGCAAAATTGGATTTGGGGCTGCAACATGAGGGAAGTGGAGTTTGCACTACTCCCAGAGGCGTTCCCCTAATGGAAACTGCCTCCCCCAATGGCGATTAACCTTGGAAGTGAACGAATACCTGTGGAAGGTGAAGTTTCAATAGGAGAAACTGGACAGGGAAAAAGAGTTCGGCCTCTTCCCCTGATACTATGTCTCCCAACCAAATAATACTTCCCACCGTTGCAACTACTTTAAAGGTTAAACAGCATATTGGACGATCCAGTTGCAGATCCAGAATGTAATGAATAGTTTGCCCCTCACTTCCAAGAAATATCTGAAGTTAACAATATAGCTTCCCTTGGTCTATCCTGCCCCTGTGAGTGACCAGCTCACCACATTAACCAGGTGTGTGATCATAGCGGAGATCACTGGCAAAGTGATCTTAAACTTGTTTGCAGTCACCTCTTCTTGGTAATCATCTCTCTACATCTTAGAGGCTGTTTTACAGTTTAAAGTTCATTTGAAGATAAACTTTCTTAATGCTAAACTGAGCCTGTTTATCCCCAGATGCCCTTTAAACTGGCAAACAGTCTGTGCTTCATCCTGAGCATGAGGATAATCTAACACTATATTTTATCACGGGCAATTAAACAACCTGTTACTTGATGCTTAATGAATTTATCATGGCCTTTGTCCAAGCAATCAATTCTGTGTGGATTTCATACTGAAGAATTGGAAGATGCAGAAAGAAAACAATTGTTTCCATCTTGTGACACACGAGGCACTCTGAATTTCTCAGGAATAGGTCCCTAATGTGTGCTGGAAAGACTGTACGTTGCCACATCAGTATCTCTATTGCATTCTTTTCTCAGGCATTTAAAGCAATGAATATTCCTCAAATTAGAAGTCCATCTTTGCCACCACCTGAAGAGATGCCCAAAGCTTACCATGCCAAGATAGCTCTTATTGGAGCTGGGCCCGCAAGTATCAGCTGTGCTACCTTCTTGGCACGATTAGGCTACTCGGACATCACCATCTTCGAAAAGGAATCCTATGTTGGTGGTTTAAGGTAAATACCGTGTTCTTATTTTTGAGATAAGGTATTTCAAGATACTGCTTTTTTTCTCAATAGCCAACTAACCATGCTTAGGCAGATATGTGGATTCTTGCAAAAATAATCACTCTGTTTTTTAAGTAGTGGGATGGATTCAGACTATTGTGAGTGGAGCTTCTCTGATGGAAGGGCTCTTGGCCCTCTTACCCCCTTTTTTCCTGCAGTCCCCAGTGCCCCACAACAAGGTGATCTTGAGAGTCAAGTGAAACTTTGGAAATGGCATGGGACGTGTTGTGGAGGGCTGTAGGGACAAGGGGGAAAACTGCAGGAAATGCTTGCTACTCTTGACTGAATTCCTGCTCCATTTGTAAACGAATGGAGAGTGATTTCTTCCGATGCCCCCTTCGTACTGTACCACCCCATTTGCTACATTCAGTGCCATTCTCAAGGCTTCCTTCACTCCCAGGAGCAGCTTTTGGAGGTGCAGGAGGCTGCAGAATGCAGGGAAAGCAGCAAACACATTTCCTGTGAACTCTGTTTATGGTAGAGTGGGCTGTTGGGTCCAAAGCATGCTAAATCAAATCCATGAACTTTAACATTTAATCTGGACACTGAAAGAAACTCTGGCAGCATGGTAGGGAGCAAAGTTACACCTTCTAAGTCAATTGAAGTCAATGGGCTTAGAAGGTTTCAACTTTGCCTAGGATGGCAGGATGGTGCTGTGATTCATGCATTCTAGGAATATGAGTATGTAAGAAAACTGCCCAAATCAGATACCTACTAGAGGGGAATGTATGGAGTGGATTGAATTTTTATGTTCTAAGTTTTTTACCCACTAATTGCAATAGTAAAGCTATGTAATTCCAAACTTATTTTATTAGGAAAAGAGATACATAACTGAGTAGCATCACAGCTTGCATACACTGTTAACTATTTTCAAGTTAGCAGATTTAAAGCAGATCAAAGAGTTTTCACCCTACATTGTGCTTTAAAAGAAGGAAATTAATGGGGGAAGGAGGAACAGCAAGCTGTAGAGGGAAAGAAGTGAGGTAATACAAGAATTGCTGAAACCAAGAGCAGTGAGGGGGAGAATTTAGTGTTTTGTTTTCCATTATGAAATAAAGAAAGGGAGGGGGAGGAGGTGTTTGTAGTCTTTATCTCAGGCTTAGTGCCAACGACATTCCAAGTGCTTCTTAGCAATAGGGTTGAAAAAGACTAGATAGGAAATATAATTTATCCAATTTCTTTTAAGGGATAGGAGTTTTTAGTAGATTTCCACTCATGTCAGACTTTGGTTACCATTCCTTTTATACTGTATAGTCAGGCTCTTTATATTCTGGAATTCTGAGTAGGTTACCCCCTTTCCATGCATGTGCAATAACATGAATTCCTGGAACATTGTTGCAATGAAAAAGCAGTTTCAGTTTAGGGATAAGTTTATTCTACCATGTACCAGATTTGTATTTTAATATTTATTTATTTACTTGCCTCATTTCTAGTCTACTGCTCTTGCTGAGTCTCAAAGCAGATTGCACAAATTTAAAAAAATGATGCAGTAAGAGTAGTATAATTTATACAACAAACCATGCAATATAGGTTATAAAGATACTGTGATAGTATTCCTTGTAAGCTTGTAAGCTTTGTTGTGTTATTTTTGTTAAGATCTTGTTATATTTTTTTCTTTACTTTTCGCTGTAGTTGCTGATGGGCATAGCTGGTATGTAATCACTAGCTTAGTTGAGTCCTTCCATGTTTAAAGATGTTCTTAGTGCTTTCTGTTTACAGACTCAAATGCAATCTCAAGTTTGCCTTGCATTTCCCCCCTCTAACGTTTATTATTCCAGGGTGTTCGCTCTTTTGTCAAACAGCTGGGAACTGTTTCATGAGCTCTGTTTTATTTGTTCTCTCTAGTACATCTGAAATCCCCCAGTTTCGGCTGCCATATGATGTAGTGCATTTTGAAACCAAGCTTATGAAAGACCTTGGAGTGAAGGTAATGAAAAATATAAAGTGCCTTGGTATAGCTAAGAGGGGGGGGGGGAAGGAGCCAGAGCTCAGCCCAAGATTAACAGCAAAATGTCATGCACATTAGTAAAGAACAATTAAAAGCTATACCAGGCAGAGGCAGAAAGATGCTTCCTCTTGCTCAAGGCATTTGTCTGTCTGCTGTCTGAATGCCACTAGTTTGGAAAAGGGCAATCAATAGTTCTCATCTGGCTTGCCTGCATGTGATTAATTGTCTCTAAGAAACAAATACCTAAATTGCTTTAGGGGTTCTGTGAAGCTATTGGAAGGATTTGATTTCTTTAATCATGTTGTGTGTTGCTGTTGTTGTTTTTTTAAAATGCAACTTAGATATCTCTTAAAACATTCATCTGCAGTTCTTTTCCCTGCCTTGGATTTCTTATAACTTGTGCAATAAAGTCTAATGTGGAAGATTTTCCACCATTAAATCAGGCAAGCATTAACGAGTCCCCTCTTTTTAATAAGCTACAGCGATTGATAAACTTGCTTGGAAAGCAACAGTTTTGTGTGTTCTTTGATCGATTGCTTCCTCCCCATTTTTAATAGTCATAATAGTCTGTTTTTATCCAGATATGTTAAATCAAATTTGCATAGAATTTATTCCAAGATAATCAAACTAATAGACAGGAAAGTAGATGTTGATATGATTTTTAAATCAATTAAATAAAGATATAATTTTTCCAGTTCCTATAAACTTCCTGTGATATAAGCCATGCCCCCGTATACCTACAGCATGAGGAAGGAAAAATCCGTTTCATTTCTTTGTAACATCACTTCCACTTAGAGGTGTTGTTCTCCCATAATAACAATAAGTTATTTCAAATGAAATATGCAATATTGTCTTGAGCACAGAAAGTTATTCTTGATGTAAAAAAAGTTGTAGGATTAGGCCTAAAAATGTTAAATCTTTGTTTTTCAGTATGTATACACACAAACATATAATCCATAGCATTGCATGATATAGTAGAATGATTTATAATTCATGCCAGTGGATATCCTGTTTGAGGGGGTTTGCAACTGTGGTTTATTATATCACTTCATAATGATAAGTTACTGTCCCTAGTAAATAGGAGCTGGAGAGAAGGTAAACATGTGAAACAAAACACCCCACCTTCTTGCATTACAGACATGCATTTATTCTAGTTCCCAAATTCTACTTCACTATAGATATGACCCTCTAATTCTTTGCTGGGAGCACCTCAAGACATGACTGTAAACAGTTAAAGAGTGATACTGACTCAGGTAGAATGAATTGTCTGAACATAAGAAAAAAGCGGCCGAAGAACTCTACTTGGCTGCCTTTGCGGCTACAGGGGCAACACCAACCCGGAAATGAAGGCTGGGCAGCTGGGAGAATGCTCCCGGCTGTTTCTGGCTTGCCTGCATGCTGGCTGAGCCAGGTCAGATCTCCGCCTGGTGGCAGCCTATCACAAGCTATGCGGGGTGGGATCCCTTCAAGGGGGTGGGGAGCTGGGTGGGACACTGCCCCCCCTGGCTGCACCACCCAGCCCTCCCCATAAAAACCTCTGCCGCCCAATTCCTGGCCTTGTTTTCCGGGTGCAGCAGACTCATTTCCCCTCCCTATGTTTAAGTGTTTATCTGTTATACTTATTTGTCACAGCTTGTGGGAGTTTTGGCATTGGGCCAGATCCATGGGGGGTGCCTCTATGCCTGTCTCCTTTATTTGGGGACCCCCATAAGGGGTCTTGAGAGTCGAGTCCTATGGCAGATGCCCAGCTCAGGGGATGTCACCTGGCTCCACTCCTAGGTGGCGAGGGTACCACTCAGAAGTCTGTGTCCAGGTGGAACAACTGACTTGCCACTTCAATCCAGAATTGTTCAGAATTTGTAAGCATCCCTGTCAGTCTCAAAATTGTCAGTGGGCATTTGCAAATGTTCAGAATGGTTGCAAAATATGCGCAGGCACGTGAACACACATACAAATAGATGAGACAAGAGTGGAAGGAGGGGGAGGCCAGGAGGAAGGGAGACCCAGAAAGTCACTCTTCCTGCCCATTAGTTGGCTGAGCATCTACTACCACCAGCACTAGTTGGCACAAAGTGGGGAGGGTAATGATAAGAAGGAAAGGTCTTATAATGACATTTCTGAATTATTCCAGGTCTGTAATTGCCACTAGCAAATAACCTGGATTTCTCTGAGCCAAACTGGGTGGGAGGGGGAGGAGTGTGACATCCTGTCCTGGGTCAAGATAAGGTCATTAAGCTACTTCTAGTCTGATCAGCTAAGTGGCATTACATTTTCTTAGATATCTAATGGAAAGGCTGGCATAACCCTCCTTCCCATAATACTATAAGCTTAACAGTGACTGATAAAGTTATGATGAGCTTTATAATATTACCCTTTCAGATAATTTGTGGAACAAGACTTTCAACACAGGGATTGACGCTCCGTGCCTTGAAGGAAGATGGTTACAAAGTGGTCTTTATTGGAATTGGTAGGAATTCATCATTCTTCTCGGTACTTGGGTTTACTGAAAGTATTGTATGTATGATTAATGCTGCAATAAACTGGCTGTGTTTCTGTGTCTCTGCAAGAGACCTTTGAACGCTTCCAGTGTGCAAGTGATACTGTTAGAGTATAAAGGGTTTTCACCACCCTCCGACTAGTTTTAATGTGACCTTATCTGGAAATGACTACTTTTCCCAATATATAATTATACCTATTACAGATGTGAAATTTTCGTTGAGGCTGTGGAACTATGAATGATGTTGGCCACTGAAATGGCTGCTGTATTACATTAAGAACAGAGTTAGTAAAACCCAAATCAATATGTTCTAGTACAATTATCACATTTCTAAGGAGCACTTTATTTAATAGATGGCATAATTTAGTCAAGATCTCAATACGATCATTAAATCACAAAAATTCTTTACTTATGCTAAATTTATGTTAGCAGATTACTGGATCATTAACTTTTTTTAAATGGACAGGGTTTTTTTACCCCTTCCCAAATGTTTACTATAATAAAATGGATTGTTTTGATGTACATATTCATTTACAATCTTAATTTGAACTCCTATAGAACGTTAATTATTATTTTGTGATCTGCTTGTATACATTTTAAGAGCATGTTGTTCTGGATAACTCTAGTCAGGCCTGATTCAGATATAGGTGTGCACTTTAAAAGCCTTACAGCCCATTCCTGAGGCCGCAGGCAGGCTGTGGCAGCCGGCTGAGGTGCAGCAACGGCGCAGCCGGGAGGCCTTCTAAGGGGTTTCGCGGCAGTGTGTGCCACCAAGAAAAAGGCAAAAGTTTAAAAAGAAGCGAGAGGCCGAGGAGTGGCATGGCAGCACAGGAATGCCGCGGTGTAGCCTGAGGCCAGCCAGGCCCAGCCAAGTCCGCAGGGCAACTTCCGTGGGAGGGATTTCGCTGGGAGGAGGTGGGCCACGGAATGGGGATGGGAGGGGCAGGCCACGAGATGGGAGGCTGCCTCAGGGGAGGAGTGCATGGGGAAGGGCGGGGGCCGCGAGAGAGGCAGGGAGAGCAGGGTGGGAGCACGAGGCGGGGGAGCTCCCGGAGGGACCGGGAGAATGGCTAAAGCACACATCAGATGGCTCTAAGACTACTGCCGAGTAGTCGACAGCGCTACCCTCGTGGGTCCCCACAACCCTCCCAGTTGCCCCCAAGCACCACTCTTTCCCTTGACAAAAGCTCCAGGGTGGCCCGGGGACTGCCAGTGAGACCCCCCTGACCGAAAGAAGGGCTGGGGAGGCAACTCTTGGCCGCGAGATCCAGGGGATCGGCCCCGTCTGCAGCAGGACGGGGGCCGGGGGTGGCTAGCAGGAATGGGCCCACCCTTTCTTGATGGGCGGCTGCATGCGCTGTCTACACCATAGAAAGGTTAGCCCCCTGAAGGGGGGGAGTGGAAAGGGGAGTGGAAGGGGGGATACCCGGCTAACCGCAAGAGCGGACGGAATTCAGCCAGACTAGCTGAATCCTTCCAGCCACCGAGACAAGTCACGGGAACAGCTCATCTCCACAGATGGCTGTTCCTATGGCCATCAAGGCCCCAGGGATCCCAGCAGCAAATGTGTGGACGACAACCTGGCTTGGAAGGCTGCCAGATCGCATGAGGCTGGGATGAGCGGCGGCGGTTCGACCTGTGTGGGAACGGCACACCAACATGTCATGGTGGACCAAGTCCCAGGGGAATTGGGGGTCCTCAGCACAGGGGTGCAGCCAGGGGCCATCTCAGTGCTGGCGGCGGTAGCACCAGGAAGCAAAGGCTGGCCACGAGCGAGCAGAAAAGGATGGCGAGGACTCCATGCAAATGTCCACAGAGATGTCTGGGAGCTGCCATTGCAGCAACGCCAGGCCATGCCCTCTCTGCCTCCCTTCTGCCTCCGCAGCCACCGTGGGAGCTGGCCAGCTGCTGAATCTCAGCCTCCCAAGAGTATAGCCACCAAGTGCTGGCCACCGTGCAGACGGTACAAGAAGGGACCCTTACATGGGCGGCAACATCCCTCCTCGTGGTCTGGGAGTGCCATGTGTGGCCTGGGTGCCCCTACCTGGCCCCCGCCTCCGCCACCAAGGTATGAGTCCGGAGGCAGCGCCTTCGGCCAGGTCATCTTGTGTGGGAGGCACCTGGCCCTGGGGAGGTTGAGAACATACAGGAGGGGGAGGGTGAAGACAGAGGAGGACAGAGGTCACCCGGCCATGGTGCTGGGTGGGCTTATCAAGTGCCGATGGCCACAGCCCCTTCATGCTGTCCTCTCAGATGACAGCAGGCAGGGCTGTCAGAAGGCCGGGGGCAGCGGATGCCAGGGGGTGGCCGGGCTGTGTGAGCCACGGGATGGAGAGGGGGGAAGTGGCAATGAACTGGAAGAGGGTGGCTGTGAGCTCTGTCTTTGAACCAAGGGAGAGATGGAACCCCTGAAGAGGGGGGTGGATCTGCCGCTGTCCGAGCTTGGAGGTGCCTCGCAAGAGTGCATGCACCTCCACTGGTTTGGGCTAGGGCAGTGATGGCGAACCTTTTAGAGACTGAGTGCCCAAACTACAGCCCAAAACCCACTTATTTATCGCAAAGTGCCAACACGGCAATTTAACCTGAATACTGAGGTTTTAGTTTAGAAAAAACAACTCATACATTAACATCTTTTGTCTTAAAAGAAAAACACAATAACTTTTCCTCCAGAAATTTGTCCAATCCCCTCTTAAAAGCATCTAGGCTAGATGCCATCACCACATCCTGTGGCAAGGAGTTCCACAGGTTAATTACATGCCGTGGGTGTTACCCTTTTAGTAGGGGATTTAACTGAAAGGTGGGAGGCGCCACAAAGCCCGCGCTGTGGCCCGAGTGCTCTGCTCCCCTCCAGCTATGCCACGCTGTGAACTATGCTCCCATCCAACCTAGCTCCTCTTCAACCCCACCACTGGAATAACATTTGCCACAGACTCAACAGGCTGCCATCCGCACCGCACCCTCATGCCACATGTGAGCTGCCCGGCATGTGAGCTGCTGTGCCACATGTGACAGGGGAGGGAGGAAGTGCTCCCATTGGGCTGCTGGGCAGAGGGGCGGGTGATGTGAGAAATGCTCTCAGGCGCGCTTGGGAAGGGGAGCAGCCTGGCCCTGCGTCCCTCTGGCTTTCTAGTAACGAACTCAGGTGAACTCTGTACTGGGGCAATGGCGTGTGTGCCCACAGAGGGGGCTCTGAGTGCCCCCTCTGGCACGCTTGCCATAGGTTCGCCACCACTGGGCTAGGGACATTGGACAGTTCCTTCGGCCCCTTGTGTATGCGGGTCGGCTTGTAAAAGTCTCCCGCCAACAGGGCGAGACACGGGAATGACACATCTGTACAGATGGCTGTTCCCATGGCCATGCTAGGCCCCACGCAGCGCAAGCTGCTTTGGCATGGGATGTCCAAGCTCGGAAGACAGCCAGACCCTAGGAGGCTCATTGAATAGCAAGCCAGCATCGGAGTCCCCCTGCCCACGGGTGCCGCTTGCACCGGGAGTCGTTCCCTGCCTGACGCCCCCCCAAAGGACGGCAGTGGCTCCATCCAAATTCCCACAGGGATGACCAGGAGCTGCCAGCAAAATGACGCCAGACCTTGCCCTCTCCACCTCTCCTTCTGCAATGCGGCCACTGTGGGAACTGGCCAGCCTCTGAAGTGCACTCTCCCAGAAGAAACATTCCCAGGTGCTGTCCAGCTTCGGCAGGGCGACAATAGAGGGCATTGGGTGGCTAGGGCCAGAGTCTGGGCCCGGGTGCAAGTGAACAGATTGACGGGGCGGGCTCCACCCCACGCCAGCTCCACTGCCACCAAGACACGGCTCCGGACACCCTGGTGTCAGGGCAGCCCCTGTCTGTGGAGGTCGCATCCCCTTGGGGTGGTCGGAGCCCAAACAGGTAGGGGATGAGGAAGGTGGAGGAGTTTCCAGACTCCATGTCCTCAGGGGCAGCAGCCTGCTCTGGAGGCCGAGGACTGAAACCCGCCCAGAGAATGACTGGCAGTCCGTGCCTCATTGGGAAGGCGCCAGCCACGCATCCCTTCACTGGTTGCTTGGCTGGGGTTGCAGATGGGAGAAATAGCCTCCAGTCCCTGTCACTGGAAGGATGGGGAAGGCAGCGGGCAGAGCAGATGGCGACGGAGAGAAATCTGGCAGTGCCATCCCCAAGAGCAAGAGCTGCTATTGTATTTATTTGAAGAAGACCATTTAGCCCTGGCTAGCCTGATCGCATCAGTTCTTGGAAGCTAAACAGGGTTGGCTCTGGTCAGTATTTGGATGGGAGATCGCCAAGGAAGTTCAGGGTTGCTACACAGAGGTAGAGAGTGGCAAACCACCTCATAATGTTTCTTGCCTTGAAAACCCTATGGGGTTCCATAAGTCAACTGCAACTTGATGGCAAAAAGAGAAGAAGAAAAAAGCCCGTTCAGACAGTTCCTGCCTTACTTCACAAAGGCTTCTTTCAACTTATTTCCCAGTCACTTCTGTTGCTCAGAGGTAGGTGCCCAGCATGCATTCACACAATATTACTATCACATTTTCAATCAAGAGAAAGTCAGTAATTAAAGTGTCCCCCGGAAGAAGTCCCTGATGAGGAATGCATTTAGATATGCCCGGGTACCCTTGCCTTCCTTAAATTCTCACTGCCTACATTGTTTTGGAGCCACTTCTCCATGGTGCTTCATTAGGTACTTCTTTTCATTTGTGGCGCCCTGGCATACCTGAATGTATTCCTGATCAGTTCCTTATTTATGGAGACTAGAAGGCTTTAATTACTGCATTGCTTTTGGCTGCAAAGGGTGCTCATTAATTTGCTTTTCATGATAGTAATATCATAATTGCATGACTGAGATACTTTAAAAAAAATTGATCATATTTGCAGCAGAAAAAAGAAGTAATTAAAGTCTAATTCTTCCCCATCCCAAATAATGGGTTTATTTATTTATTAGAATACTTACACATAGCCTTTCTATTGAAAAATAAATACTCAAGGCAGCTCAACAGTATTAAATACATACAAACAATGTGGCAAATGGGTTACAGATACTAGAGGATGATCTTTAGCTCCAATTAACTGTGCAATCCTAAGCAGAGGATTCAGTAGATTTAAGACTGCACTGGGAGTATGCCAGTGTCTGGTTGGGCTTGTCCACCCCTGCTTAAAGGACATATTTAGCTTTATTCACTAAGCTGTGCCATCAAATGACTTTCAGAGTAGATGCAGTTGTCTTTCTAGCAACATACTTTGGATTGCAATCTTATTATACTGCAAACATCTTGCCAGGCATTGGAAATGATGCCCTTACAAGTAAAATGAGTGCTTATCTGTGAAAGAATGTGAATGTGCAACCAAATCTCTCCCTAGCATACTCTAGGCAGATTGAGAATGCACAGCCAAGAGTGGTATGAGACTTAATGCTCTTTATTGATCTAGACGTTGCCTAAGTGAACGTAATAAGAAACAAGTTGCCCAACTGTTTCCCTCCCTATTATTGATTACAAGAGTGGCAATTCTTTGTACAGCAACAACTGTTGTTCTCCATCTGGGTATTCGGAGTAATAAGCTTTGCAGGTTCGTTCTCTCATGTGAAAATACTTTGTGATTTATATAATCCTAAATCCTCATTGTTTGAGGCCTTCCATGCGTAGGAATTTCCATGGGGTCATATTTCTTGATAATTGTACATGAGGCAATGTGCCAGGTTACCACCCCTCTTGATTTAATCCATCTGACAAACCATGTACCCTTCATTCTTCTTCTCACCCTTGGCTCAGGGGGAAAAAATCCCAGAAGTTAGTGGGGAATACATAAAGAGCTTTTTTGTGGGGGAAGGAGGGTTTGCTTAAACTGAGAGCTAAGCAAAACTACTGGCAATGTCTTCAAGTGTTTTGGGATAACCCAGCTAGGTACAGTTGGGACTTTGGAAGGTGTAAGGAGAAAGAAAAATGACTCCGTTAGATTAGCTATCCTGGATCAGAGCAACAGTCCCTCTTGTCTAGCATTCTGTTTCACACAGTGGGCAACCAGATATCCTCAGAAGTCCTAGATGCAGGGCACAAAGACCAAATCCCCTGTTGTGGCACCTATCACCACTGGTGTTCAGAGGGTTACTGGCAATAGTTAACCAAAAATGATGGCTGAAATCTTGTGAGAAGGAGTCTCATGAGAATTCAAGACCTGGTATGCACGGCTCACCATGGTGCTTTTAAAGAGGCTTGAAAGAGATATGAAGGAGAATAGGAGATTGCCACCCTCCCTGCTACCTTACATTGCTGCATCATGTTACCCTCGTTGATACAGCTGGGCCCTGCCAGCTGGGCTTTTGTTATGATGTGTGGCCTCCAAAAGATGTATGACTGCAGTCTTACACACAGGTGTTTTAATCCCATTTAAATTATAGGGATCAACAGCCAAACTCTGTGGACTGTTGCAGCCAACCTTGTTTAATGAGCTCCTGTATGCAAGGGTGAGCTTCCTTACTGGTTTCATGTGTGGCATGGAATGGATTTTGAGCATTTTCCTTTCTTCTGCTGCTAGATTGTGTTGATTTATACAGAACATTAAGTGAGTGGATGCCTTACTTAAAGATAAGGAGGAAGTCAAATTCAATTTATTTTCCACTTTAGTCAGTCACACTGGACTCCCCTTTTCAATGCCATTCTTATTACCGTAATCTTTTGCATCTTGTGGTTTTGTGGGTGAGATCTGGAAAAGTATATTTTTTCCTGACCTGAAATGGGCCAGTTGGTGTATGAGTAATTGTACTTTTCCTGCAGTAAGTTTGGAATCTGAGTTGGGGATATGTAAAATGCAGTTGTCGGGTTTCCAGATGTTGGTAAATGAAGGAAGGATCCTGTTGAGTAGGGCTGTTGAAAAAAAAATTGGTATAGTTCGGCTTCGGCAAAATTCGGCCCGTTTTTATTCGGGCCGTGCCGAAGTCCGAACTCCCCCGCTTCGGATCCCTGGAAATTCGGGGGGATCCGGAGTTCGGGGGAAAATTCGCCCCCCCGCGCACCTTCAGGGGGATTCCCTGAAGGCGCGCAGGGGGCCCTTTAAACAGATCTGCGCCTCCCAGCTGGGAGGGGCTTGCCAGCCCCCCACCAGCCCTGCCGGGAGTCCGGCAGGGCTGGGGGGGGGGCTTTAAATAGATCTGTGCCTCCCAGCCGGGAGGCACAGATCTGTTCAAAGGGCCTGCCGCTCGCCTCCAGGGAAGCTCTCTGGAGGCGCGCGGGGCGGGGAAACAGATCTGCGCCTTCCAGCTGGAAGGCGCAGATCTGTTTAAAGGGGCCGAATTTGCCGAATTTATTCGGGAACACCCCGAACTCGGCGAATTCGGCTCCCCGGTTTCCCCCCCTTTTTGAGTTCGGTTCGGACCGAACCGAATCAGCAGCCGTACTGTTGAGATCCTGTAAGCCACATACTGGACTTATGGAATTGAATTATATATTCCCGTTATAGGTTCCACACTGTCCCCCTCCCTAGTCCCCTCTTCTAAAATTACCTCTTCGCTGGGAGAGACAGCTACATTCTGGGACTCTGGCATTCATAAAGATGGGACTATAATGTAAGGGATGGATTTTCATGTGTGAGTGTCAGTAGAGAATGATCTGTTGTGGAGTTGGGGACTGCTGTCTGCTCCCAAGGTGGGGTTTTTTTTTTGAATGATGTATAATATCTAAAGTGCTTTACGTGCAAACCAGTGAGAAATCCAGCAAATGGTGGGGACTAGGGTTGTCAGCCTTCAGGTGGTGGCTGGAGATCTTCTGCTGTTACAACTGACCTCCAGGTGACAGGGGTCAGTTTACCTGGAGAAAATTGACACTTTGGAAGGTGAACACTATAGTATTATAACCCATCTAAGTCCCTCCCCTCCCCAAACCCCGCCCTGAAGCGGGTTGTGCTGTTCAGATGATAGGCTCTTAGAATGTATCAGAAGTTATCTTATTCAGCCGGTCATCGAGTAAGCAGGACTCAACAACTTTACCTACTTTTAAAAAGCAAGTCTTTTTATTGATATACTTCTAGTAAAATATGTGTAAATTCAGATAATCAAGTCTTTTAACCCTTCTATTAAAACTCTTGTCAAAGTACAATGTATGTATTTACAATGTATGAAGTAAAAGCAAGTCTTACATACTATTCAGTTTCAAAATCCAACTTCTAAAATATAACAGTCAAATTATTCTGATTCAGTTCAAAGTATCTCATTCATAAAGTCTAGAGCAATGTATTTAAGCCATCCATACCAGTCAGCCTTTTCTTGAGAGCCTTTGGAAGGTTCTGATTTTCTGGGCTTACTTTAGCTGTGTTTATACTGTTTCAGTCTCATTAAGAGTGTTAATATTACCATCAGGAGGGATATCTTTATCCCCACTTTCAGATAACATGAGCAGTGCAATAATGTCTTAGTTGCAGCTGTTCAGATTATTAGCTTCTCCCCATGACCAAATATGGGCTTCCTTTCCTTTCAGTCTATTTTGCTTAAAGTATAAACAATCATTTCTGAGCCCCATGATCACGCCATATACTCAATTTTCATACCATTCTCATTGTCAGTACAATATGAGTTAAATGATACTATTTAGAAATCTATAATACAATATATAACTATATAAATCATAAAACACAATTATTGCTTACATTGTAACATGTAACCATCTGGTCAGTGGGGAAACATAGCCTTCAGCATGATTATACAATATAGCCTTCAGAAAGATTATACAATATAGCCCTCAGAAAGATTGTACAAAGCAAGAAGCTTGCTGCACTTATAGCTTTAAATAGAATAGCAGGACTTTTCTGCTTTTGAGATATGAGCAGCTGACAGCTGGTAGCTGACTCAGAAAGGGTAATTTCAGATACACCTTTCTTGGCAGATAGTGAAGGGTGACTCTATTCTTCTCCCTTCAAGGACAAGACCAGGGTAAGATAGTTAGCTCTTGAAAGAATTCAGACCTTGAAAGAATTCAGTCAGCCGGTTCTAAGGACAGTTGCATTTTGCAAGCTGTTGCCAGGCTTTTCATTACACAAACCTCTACAGTTTGTGGTTCAGTTTTATACGTTGTGTTCAACCTCTATATGGAATTAATTCTGCACATGTACACAAAATACCATAATTATGTCAGAGACCATGACAGCCCTCCTCAGGCTCCACACCTGATTTCCCAACCAAGAGCTAGCAACCCTTGTGGGGACGTATATAGAAAAGCAGCTATGAAAATAGGTGGTGCTAAGAGGGTAGAGCAGCTCCATCTTCCCTTCTCAGTTGGCTTCCTCATCTTTATGTCTAATAGTGAAATATAGTGAAAATAGTGGCCATATCTGTGGAAATCTACATCTGTGGATTGGGGCCACAGGAAAAAAAAAGATTTTACTGCAAACTTGGAAGACCCCCAGTTTTGCAGAAAAATCAGCAACCTGGGGGGAAATATAAGGGGGGGGGGTTAAATCACTTAAAACAGAGGAGTGTTATAATAACCTCCAAACGGTAGCTGTATGAAGTATACCAGCTGTAAATCTGCTCAGGGAAGCACAAACTTTTGATGTATGTTAGGTTGAAAGTTTGTAAGATGTTTAATTCCTCTTGATTCGTTTTTTTTTTAAATTTGAAAAATAAGTTTTAGATCTGTAGATGGCAGATTCTGAGTTTCAGAATGGCATGTATAGGCATTCGCTGCTAGCTGCACATTCCTTGTGCATAACTGCTATCATTTTAATGGTCAGGTTGTTAAAGGAAAATACCACAAACTTTAGAAGCTGATCATTAAGGTATGGATATGGGGGGAGGGGCTGGATAAAATTAGGAGTGAATTTCAACCTTCCACAATGATAAAAAATATGCTACGGAGACCTGAAGAACTGAGTTAAAACTACATCACTTCTTGTATACCCAAGGAACAACCAGTTACAGCTAGCTACTGCTTTAATATAATGAATTTAGGATTATTATTCTGCCTCTTCAGAAACAGAAGGATCATTGAGGTTAAATCCATCTGCCTAGAGCCGTCTGTGTCTATATTTCATAATAATTGATAGTGGGAGGCATCAGCCTTGAAATTAATTGGGATTATTTCCTTTATTCCAAAAGGAAATTCTTATATTTTATTAGTTTAAAAGACAAAATTAGATAATTAGTAGTACAATCCTAAACTGGGCTACTTAGAATCCTCAGATTTACTTAATGGAGTTTACCCCCAGGAAGAATGTTCTTTGCATTGTACTGTAGGCCTCTCACAAATTTCTGTCACCACTGTATCTTATGATTGTTTCAACATGTCTCTGATCCTCCCCATGTATAAAATTTGTAGGAACAGCCATGCTCCAGGTTTTATCTATATGTAGGAAGAAACCAACAAGGGCAAGGAGTAGGTTTTTCTCAGGTGTGGCTGTGGCTGTAGGATGGTCTCCCCAAAGATATCCATTGGACTCAACCCTGCAATAGCTTAGAAGATCGATTTAAACATATTTAGACAGGAATATCATGGAGCTCCTGATTGGTGATCAGTTCCATTTGGTTGTTTGTATAGTTGTGCTTTTGGTTTTTGTTGTTTTAAATGCAGTGGTTTAGATCCAATAGTGTCGGTTGGTGTAGCAGCAGTTCTTTTGATGGGGTGGCTATTTTTTTGCTGCACCCACCCTGTTCCTTCAGGTCTGCTGTCCCAAAGGAGCATTATTTTAGGGAACAAAAAAGGCTGCAGAGAGACAGGGAAAGGTGGAAAAGTTGCCTTCTAGAGTAACTCTGCTTACACTGCTTGGGATCCAAGCCTATGTTCTAATGTCTGTTCTTATATTTATTTATTTTTTGGTGACTCAGTCATTTTTATGAAGAAAAAGTAGGATGTTGAATTTGATTGGATGAGGGGGCTCATGGGTTAAATTGCCCTATAACTATGGTTTACTTCTGGCTTCAGGAAACTATTTCTGCATTGATTCATTTGCCAGAGAACCACAGCACATAGCTAGAAGGTTCTGGATCATGTTCTAGTAACACTCTCTGTTCATGCAGCAATTGGCCTCATCGCCTATCTGGTCTAAAGATGGAACATATACAACCATTTTCTGTGACTGCCCATTGCTGGGGAAGCTCAGTAATGAAACACAAGCTAAAGCCTCATTGCAGGGAAGCTTGTCTACTACTACCCATCTTCTAATGGAGGAACTTTGATAAGCCCACAAGGAACCCAGTGGTCTTTGTATCACAGACTGAAAACAACTGATGTGTAATCTAAAGTGACCACTATGTAAACTTACAAGTAAAGGAGATACTTGGCCTGTGATTCATTGACTGCTGGATGCTGCTGTTCTTCAGGGGGGTGTCATTTTCAGTATTGCAGTAGATTATGTGAATATATTTTTATTAAGTGTTCGAAGAGAAATATTGTTCTTATCTTTCCATGAAACTGGCATTTGGAATTCACACATTAAAAACAAAAAAAATGCTTATGCATTCACTGTAACTGGGGCAAAAATTCACTGTGTATTATATAACGTCAAAAACTACATACAAAAATAAAGAAAATCTTGCATGTAGAACAACAGTACGGAACAGAATACAAAACAGCCATGCATGCAGAGCAGATCAAAATTTTAACAGTAACTCTTGCATGTAGAACATAAGCCTTACATGCAGGAGAAAGACAGGAATCTGGATGTGATCCTGTTTCATTTTACACTTCTTCAGTTTCTTAAATGAGTATATAAATACATGTACCATCCTGTATACAGGTCTTCAGTTGAAAGGCTTCTTAAACAATTTAAAAAAACGTAAATTCTGGAATCCTCAAAGTTCCTGTTTGCTTGCATGATCAACATGGAGGTTATCAACAGCACCAACAAGTTCCCAATGAAAGAAGACCATATCCCAACTTCACAAGTGCTGAAAATGTTTTCAGGAGTTCTACTGAAAGAAAATCGGCAACACTGGAACTTCCTTTTGCAAAAATCAAACTTTCTAAAATTTGAGGCATAGGTAGTATAAGTGAAGGCCTTTGTTATGTCTATTTGCAGTTACCATAGTTTGGCTTGACTGTTCTGTGATTTCTTAATTCATAGCATCAGAAATAGGTATTATATGAGTAGATTTAAATTCTGAATTTATGCTTGTTTGGCTCTGTTGGCTACATTGCTGGTTGTGTTTGCTTTCTCACAAAAGCCAGAGTCGTAGTGATCAAAGAAAGAAGAACCCAAAGTATTTAAACTGAAGTTTCACAATTGGCATTTGTTTTTATATATCATTGGCTGATTACCAGACTTTGAGAGCATCTGTCGGTTCTGTTTCTTCATTTATTTCTCAGCTCTATAAAGTTATAAACCGAATCAGAATGACTGTAAAGCATTAGATATTAATGATTATGTGTGTGTAAAGTACCATAAAGTCTTAGCTGACTTATGGTGACCCCAGCAAAGGGCTTTCAAGGCAAGTGAGAAGCAGAGGTGGCTTGCCGTTGCCTTCCTGTGCAGAAGTCTTCCTTGGTGGTCTCCCTTCCAAGTACCAACCCTGTTTAGCTTCCGAGTCCTGACGACATTGGGCTATAGCATGCTGCCTTCCCTCCCATTACTAAATATCCCTCCCTAGTACTAAATGTCATACATCTACCAACCAATTTCACTTAGAGATAGAATGTGTACATTTATGGATCAAGATTAATCAAGAATGAATTCACACATTTGAAAAATATCCTTCCTGTGTATTCCATTCTGGAAATATTTTGTAATATGATTATGAAATTTAGCTGACCTGCAGTAGAAGGGGTCTTTAAATTTCTCAAGATTCTAGGGGAAAAAATCCTTATGCTGAAGAATTTCTATCACATGAAAGAATTTTCAGAAAACAATACAGTATTCTAAGTTGTGTATTCTTCCCTGTGCCAGCCAAGTAGATTCACCTAACCTCAAGCCGTTATATCACAGTAACCTTGTGTGGGATGATGGAATCCTTAAATGGTTTTCCTTTTAATTTACCCTGGATGTAACTGTTTAACATAACAAAATATACTGATATATGTTTTTGCATCCCCTCTTCACCTCCAGTCCTCACTTTGGAAATATTCTGCCCAAATTCTTTTTTTTTTAATCCAAATTGATTATTTTGGTTCAGACTTGAAGAATTGAAATTTCCAAAATGTCCAGAAGAGTGGTTTATCTGCTATTTTGTATGGAATGTTTTGTCTCATATTCTCTGTTTGGGAGAGGAGACACTGTTTCTTAGCCAAGAGAATTTCCTGTGTTCTGGACTAGATAGTTGGAATGGTACTTTTCTTCTCTTGGTTGTTCTTTTAAGACATAGCCTGCATTCAAAGGACTTTGCTGTGTGGACCTGTCTTAACACATTGTGAGATGCAGTCTGGAATGTGAATCTTGCAAATTGTATCTCTTTCTACATATTTGGGATTATAGAAATGTTTAAAAATATGTAAAATCCACTCCCCTCATTGGTTGGTATGTCACAGTCCCTATCCATTGCAATCCTAAGCAGAGTTATTACACCCTTCAAGGTCAATTGAAATCAGTTGGCCTAGAAGGGTATAACTGTTTATGGCTGTACTGGTAGGTCTCTTACAATGAAGAGCTCAATTGTTCTGTAGTAATTCAAATGCTTGCCTTATATGTATGTGTGTATGTATGCTTTAGGAGCCCCGTGGCGCAGAGTGGTCAGCTGCAGTACTGCAGTCAAAAGCTCTGCTCACAACCTGAGTTCGATCCCAACGGAAGTCGGTTTCAGGTAGCCGGCTCAAGGTTGACTCAGCCTTCCATCCTTCCGAGGTCAGTAAAATGAGTACCCAGCTTGCTGGGGGTAAAGGGAAGACGACTGGGGAAGGCACTGGCAAACCACCCTGTAAACAAAGTCTGCCTAGAAAACGTCGGGATGTGACGTCTCCCCATGGGTCAGAAATGACCCGGTGCTTGCACAGGCGACCTTTACCTTTTTATGTATGCTTTAGAGTTTCACTCAAAGGCCACTGCAATTAGATGTCTAATTAAAATGTATGGGGGAAATGACACATCACAGACATTATTTTATCCATATAAGATGTTTTTCCTGTGTGGCCGGTGGGGCACTGAGGCTAAGGCAGACTGGCTTGCCTAGGGTCACCTATCATGTTCATGGCAGAGGTGAGGTTCAAACCAGAGCTTCATGATTTGTGGCTTACCAGTGAGATCCTCAGCACTGTTAGACCCTTCTAAGCCCATTGAAGTCAAAAATCTTAGAAGGGTGTAACTCTGCTTAGGCTTCCACTGTAGCTATCTTAATGATGTTGCTGCACTCACTTTATTCCTAATATGGTGGTAAAAATCCTCAAGTAACAACATAATAGCTACTTTATGTTCATGCAGCAGTTAAGATGGGTGTTGGTTCTCCAGTTGGGGGAGAATGAATTCGTCAGCACCCGAGGCAAGAACCTGGCTACAGAGATTTGCAACAACCTTGCGACGTTGGCAGCAGCGTGCCCTACCATGGTGATTTTCTGGTCAGATTTAATGGAAAAGAGGTGCTGGAGAGGCGCCCGCAATATCAAGCGGGTAGACATGGCAAGGAGGAAGGTCACCAACGCGGTTGGTAGAGCTGTGATCGGTTTTGGAGGAATGGTCATTCGCCAATGGGACATTTCCTTCCACATGTCTGCATTATATCGGAGGGACGGCATGCACCTCTCCAGTTGGGGCATGGATTTGTGGCTACAGAACGTTCGAGGGGGCCTGAGGAATTGGCTTCAGCTGTGAAAGGTGGCGGAAGCTGCAGGGGTCCGTGAGTACAGGGGTTCCCATGCAGCTTGTTGGTGGATTGGCATGGAGATGTGTCATTTTGGGGGAAGCGCCCGGGAAGTGGGGTCGCTTCCCAACTTCGGGAATCCCAGTTTGGGGTTTTGGGAGAGGCTTCCAGGACATGCCCTGGTGGAAGGGTGGGATGTCTGCCTCTTCCCAAGTGTTGGGGGATAACACCCAGTGGCGTTCGTCATGGTGTCTTCCTGGCACTGCCATCCCGGTTGCCCACAGTGGGACCGCTGTGGGCCGGTTTCACTGTGCGGCCGTTGGCGGTACGGCTGGGACACCTGACACATCGTACATGCTGCGCCACGGGGTCGCAGCTGTTGCCAATTCCAAGTTGTGGCCCATTTTATTCCAACTTCATTCCAATTCTTACAGTTAATTATTGATAAAGTTGATGTTTAATAAAACTGGGTTGTAATAAAATTGTTAACTAAGAAAGTGTCTTATATCTTTGTCAGTGCCTCCCAGTTAACCCTGGTTCAGCAATAACATAATAGCTACTTTATGTTCATGCAGCAGTTAAGATGGGTGTTTTAATGATAATATTCACATGTTTAGGGGTGCCATAAAGTTGTACAAACTGACATATTAAAAATTAACAAGTCATTGGGTCCAGATGGCATACACCTGAGATCTCTTAAGCAACTGAAATGTGAAATTGTTGATTTTCTAACAATAATAAGCAACATGCCACTAAAATAATTTTAACTACCAGAGAATAGGAAAGTAGCAAGCATAACACTATTTTTTTAAAGCTGGAATTAGAGGCATGAAATCCAGAAAATTACAGGCCAATGAGTTTGTTTCAGGTAAATTGGTAGAACCTTATTAAAGGCAGAGTTATTAAGCATACAGAGGAACAGGCCATACTGAATAAGAATCAGCACAGCTTCTGCAAAGGGAAGATTCAATTCCCAAGCATTTTGGAGAGCTTCAGTAATGTTAACAAGCAGGTGGTTAGATATGAAATGATCAATACTTGAATTCCCTCAACAAGACTTCTTGAGGGGTAAGAGTCAAGTCCTGTTGTGGGTTATTAATTGGTAAAATGACAGGAAACAGAGTAGGATAAAATGAATAGATGTCTCAGTGCACGGAAGTAAACAGTAGGGCCCCTGAAGTATCTGTGTTGGAACCATTTCTGTATAATCATCTGGAATTGGGATGAGCAATGAAGTGGCCAAGCTTCTGGATGACACCAAATTTTTCAAGATGGTGAACTTCAAAGTATATTATAAAGACCTCCAAGATGGGCAGTAGCTTCATGACAGACAAAAGAAAGAACTTTACACAACATGTAATTAACCTGTGGAACTTTCTATTATAGAATTTGGTAACAGGCACTAGCTTTAGGTGGCTTTTCGAACCAGATTAGATAAATGCATGGTCCATATAAATATATGGATAAATAAATTTATATTTTTTCCTTTCTTTTAGTTTTAATTTTAGTGTGGCATTGTTCAGAGCCAAATTGGCTGTATGAGCAGTATAATTTAAGTAAGATAAATGCATGGATAGATCCATCAGCAGCTGAAAGACTTGGTGGCTGAATATACCTTGGTGGCAGTATACCTCTGAATGCCAGTTGCAGGGGAATGGCAGCAGGAGTGAAAATTTGGACTCTATGGTTGTATTGTGAGTATTCAAGGGCAACTGGTCAGCCTCTGTAGGAAATGGGATGCTTTACTTGATAGATCATTCATCTGATTCAGATGGGGCTTTTACAGCTTATGTATGATTTTGAAGGACATGGGTCTAAGATTAATGCTGCTTGATCAAAAAATCTTACTACTAGTCATAATCCTAGGAGGATATACATGTTTGTTGGGCAATATCTGCATAACAGGTGCTTTGAATTCATAACACTGTTTGATTAACAAAATGAATTATCTTGTAATTCTGAAATCCTTATTTTTTCCCTTGGTGGACTCTCCATTAGTGATATGTAGGTGTGTGCATGTGTGTTAAGTGCCATCAAGTCGCTTCCGACTCATGGAGACCCTATGAATCAATGTCCTCCAAAGTGTCCTATCCTTAACAGCCTTGCTCAGATCTTGCAAATTGAGGGCCGTGGCTTCTGGTATAGAGTCAATCCATCTCTTGTTGGGTCTTCCTCTTTTCCTGCTGCCTTTAACTTTTCCTAGCATGATTGTCTTTTCCAGTGACTCTTGTCTTCTCATAATGTGTCCAAAGTACGACAGCCTCAGTTTAGTCATTTTAGCTTCTAGGGTCAGTTCAGGCTTGATTTGATCTAAAACCCACTGATTTGTTTTTGTTTTTTGGCAGCCCAGGGTATCCGTAACACTCTCCTCCAACACCACATTTCAAAGGAATCTACTTTCTTCCTATCTGCTTTCTTCATTGTCCAGCTCTCACATCCATACATAGTAATAGGGAATACGATGGCATGAATTAATCTAGTCTTGGTGGCCAGTGACACATCCTTACACTTAAGAATCTTTTATACCTCCTTCATGGCTGCCCTTCCCAGTCTCAATCGCCTTCTGATTTCTTGGCTGCAGTCTCCCTTTTGGTTGATGATGGAACCAGGGAATAGAAAGTCTTCAACAATTTCCTCATTGTCAACCTTAAAGTTGTGCAATTATTCTGTAGTCATTACTTTTGTCTTCTTGGTGTTCAGCTGCAGTCCTGCTTTGGCACTTTCTATTTTAACTTTCAGCAGTAGTTGTTTCAAGTCTTCACTATTTTCTGCCAGTAATGTAGTATCATCGGCATATCTCAAATTGTTAATGCCCCCCCAATTTTCACTCCACCTTCATTAAATCTAATCCAGCTTTCCTAATGATATGTTCTGAATACATATTGAAGAGGTAGGGAGATAAAATGCATCCTTGTCTAACACCTTTGCCAATTGGATCTTTAGGATCTTAGTGCTATTGCGGGGTGGGTGGGGGGATAACATATCACCAAGGAAGGCATTGGTGATACTTACATATGGCTCAGAATTGAGTTCCTGTGCTTTAAAAATGAATCCTAACCTTTTGGCAATGCTAACACAACTTGATTGTTTTGAAATGTTCTGTTATCTAACTCACTTGTATAGGCAAAAGCTATAGAAAATCTAGTGTTATGCAAGATAGATACCTTACCAAACAACCCCCATACCACCTCCTGCAGTACCTTCTCTCATTTTTCTCACTAAGGTAAGTGTTGGGACAGTAAGTATTACAAGGCAAAATAGATAAGCCCCAGATAGTCAATTTGGCTAAAACAACCTTGGAGCTACAAGCTACTTAAATGTTGCCTATATTGTATAGAAAAGGACTTCTGGCCATCTGTTTGCATAGAATGAAAGAACAAAATGCCACTATGGTTTTATCATTTAAGTCCTCTGCCTAAATGTGCAGCTGTGTATAATGGTACACCTTGTTCATTCTGCCACTCAGAAAAAAAGTAGGTACTCCTACTTACAGAGAAGCATTGCTTGGGCTTAACTGTCATCATGAGAGTGGTTGCAAGAATCCACACTAGTTTTGCAATTTTGGCAAAATGCCTTAGATCCTGTCCTCCACATTGATTATATTTTTCTGTCCCATGTATGACCAAAAGTCCAGTGTGCAACCTCTCTGTGTTGAGCTTTGGATATGTTTTCAGCATATCAGGAAATGGTTAATGTGGAAAGTGATGCTCGCACTGGGGAGACAGGTCACTTCATATTAATCTTGCAAAAGTAAAATGGTGGCTGGATGCAAAGTGTTCCTTGTTATGAACAATCACAATGTCTCACACTTCTTTTGCTGCCTCTTCCATGGTTCGCTGTATGCCACCTCTACATTTAAGAAGTTTAGGGCCTTTGGGCAACTTTGTGTATACTCTTTGATCAGCCTGCCGTTCGTTATTGATGTTAGAGAAGACATCAGTGGTTATTTTCTCAATGTATTAGGCACCAAAGCTCCATTTCTGCAACTGCTTAGATAGTGCAGCTGAATGGAATATCGGTAAAGAAGAGAAGGAAGAAATGGAACTTATAGTCTTGCAGTATTGTGTTAAGGATCATGTCAAAGTTTTATCTGTTTTTTGTTGAACAGTGAACCAATATGTTATGTGGGTTTTGCGGCTGAATTTCCTCCCCCCCCATACTGTTTTCCTTTTTGTTGTTTTCCTCCAGTAGTCAACTGTCTGTCTGCTTGTTCTGATCAACGGATGCTTCTTGTACAGTTAGTTTTCTTTTCCTGTTAGGTATTGAAGCCATCTTGTTGAGTTCAATTCTTTCTATTTTTAATAGACCTAATAAGTAACAGTGAATAATAAAACGATTGAGACCTTTTATTAACTTCAGTGTTTTGTTTACAATTCAAAAAGGTTATGGTTCGGCAGTAAAGCACATGCGTTGTATCCAGAAGTTCTCATATTCAGTCCCTAGTGTCTCTAGTAAAAAAGGCTTCAGGTAGCAGTTGTTGGGAAAGACCTTTTTTCCTGCCTGACATCCAAGAAAACTGCTGCCATTCAGAGGAAAGATGCAGAAATAATCTGATTTGGTACAAAGCAATCCTAAGCATACGTAGTTACACACACACAGACACACACACACACACACACACACACATATATATATATGCATTTATTTGGGGTGAGGCATGACTTAGTACTAGAGCTTATGGCTTGCATGCAGAAGGTCTCAGGTTCAGTCCTTGGCATCTAAATTATGGGTGTCAAACATAAGGCCCAAGGGCCTGATCAGGCCCCTTGAGGGCTCTTATCTGGCCCGCGAGCCAGCCAAGCCAGCCACCCCACACCCCCAGTCCCAATCTGGGCTGGCATGCCTGCTGCAGGCTCACCCGCCAAAGCAGCCACCTTCCCCAATCCCGAAGTGTCAATTATCAAAGACTGTCAAATAAAAGAAAATACCGTAAGAGTGTTATTGTTTTAAGAATGTTCACATTTTAAATAAAAAAATAAAGTAAAAATAATAATATCATTAATTGGCTTTGCCTGTGTCTTCTATAAAGTTTGTATCTCCAGTACCTGGCATTAAATTTTATGGTACACATGGCCTGGCCCAGCCAAGTGATATTTATGTCATATCCGGATGAGTTCGACACTCCTGATCTAAATGATCCCAAGTGGCAGTCTGTGAGAAATACTCCTCTCTGCCTGAGGTCCTGAAAAGCCAACATCAGTTAAAACAGACACTGAGCTAGATCAGGGTTCCCCCAACATTGCATCTATGAGCACCATGGCACTCACCAGTACTTTTCCTGGCACCAAGCTTTTCAGAAAGTGGGTGGGAACGTTGTAACAGAGGACTTGTTATTGGCTACTCTAATTCAAATGCAGTATCAGCCACTGGAGGATCACTACAGTTTTCCTTAATCAGGAGAGTTTTCTTTAGAGAGTTTCCTTTAGTCCTTCTTTTTGTTCCTTTTTTTTTTTGTTCCCCAATCTCTTTCTTCCTCTCTCTTCCTCCTCTGGCTTTCCTTAATTTTGTTTTATTCCCCAATCTCTCTTCTTCTTTTTTGGCTCCATCCTCAGGTTTTCCTTTGTTTCTTTTTGTTCCTCTTGTGCAATTCTTTTTCAAAGTGAGGAAGGAGGTACAGGTAGAGTATCCCTTATCCGGACATCCCATATCTGGACTGATCCGAAAACCTGATCTGTGCTGCCAGCTTTCAATTTTTCCTCTCACCTATCAAAAAATAATAATACAATGTACATTTCATCATAGGTGGAGACTGAAAGCCTGCCATTGTTAGTTTGTTTGTTGTTCATTGTTGCTCTTATTTAACAGGTGATTCAGATATTCTGGTGAGATAGTTACATCTTTGCTTTCTGATGGTTCAGTGTACACAAAATTATTAAAAATATTGTTTAAAATTACATTCAGGCTATGTGTATAAAGTGTATATAAAACATAAAGGAATTTGGGTCCTATCCCCAAGATATTTTATTATGTATAGGGAAAAATTCCGAAATATTCCAGTATACAGAAAGTTCTGAAATACATACCACTTCTGGTCCTAAGCAATCTGGATAAAGGATACTCAACCTGTTTTAGGTTTGCCTCCACCTCCTGTGGCATCCATTTTTAGTTTGGTTCTGCCTCCGGCACAACCATTTTGAGGTGGTACTTACCACCTCCTCTCAGAATTCCAGGGGTTCCTGCAGATTCAAAAGGTTGGGGACCTCTGAGCCAGATGGACAAATGGGTCTGATTCCATATAAGTCAGTCCGTACATATATCTTTTTTACTGTATCATCTGTAGGCTTTGGGTTGAAGGAAATGTTTTGGGGTTGAGGGTGTAATTACAATCGCCAAATACTATCCTTGGTTAGTTGTGTCTGTGTAATATAAACATTAACAATACAGTTTCATATTTTAAAAGCATGTTACAGTAATCATCAAATACACCCCACTAGCACTTTTAAAAAAATTACATTGCAGTCTATTTGACCCCTATATCAGTTTAGTAAAGTGCCTTTTAGAAACATAAAAGGGTTTTTCACTTAAGTGGGTAAGGTGGCAGAGATTGCCTATTTTATTTAGAAGGAGAATCACATTTCCATTTTTCAGATGCTGTGATGGTACCCTTATTTTTAGCCAGACTTCATGGGAAGCACTATATGCCAGCTTTCAAGTTTTTGTTGTAAGCGCAGTAAAAGTAAGAAATTCCATGAATGCCTGATCTACCATAGCAACTCTATAGAACCAGCTGAGGCACAACAATTTCTGTTAGTTGTTTGTTGCTTTTGTTAGAGCAATGATGTAGTATAGTGATTATGTAGTGGTTTACGTGTCGAAACTGGATCTGAAAAAAAGTTTGAATCCCTACTCTTCCATGGAAGCTCATTATTTCACTCTCTCTCAGCCTAATCTGTTTTACAGAGTTGCTTTTCTGGGAGAATGAAGATGTAAGCCACTTTAGGTCCCCATTGGAAAGAAAAGTAGGGTATAAGTAACTAAATAAGCATACTACCACTCTGCAAGCTTGGAAGGCTTCCTTCAGTCTGACACTCTCAAATTTATGGGCACTTAGAGCAGTCAAAAGCTCTGCTCACGACCTGAGTTGGATCCCGACGGAAGTCGGTTTCAGGTAGCCGGCTCAAGGTTGACTCAGCCTTCCATCCTTCCGAGGTCGGTCAAATGAGGACCCAGCTTGCTGGGGGTAAAGGGAAGATGACTGGGGAAGGCACTGGCAAACCACCCCGTAAACAAAGTCTGCCTTGGAAACGTCGGGATGTGACGTCACCCCATGGGTCAGGAATGACCCGGTGCTTGCACAGGGGACCTTTACCTTTACCTTTAGAGTAGAAGCTGTGGAGCAAGGCCAGGCTGAGATATTGGGCAGTAAAACCAAGCTCAGCCAATGAATTTTAGACCTGAGTTTCAAGCTTCTTTCTGCCTAGAGAAAGGTTGGAATTCTCATTGCTTAGATTGTTCACTGCTGAAGTCTTTGAAAATATAACCAAGGAGGAATAAACTGCATTTGCAGGGAGTAGATGTAGCTAATTAGCAATTTAAAAAAAATTTAATTTGTGAATTGGTTTTATAGCAATGTTGGGGTTTCTTGTCTCTTTTTCCCCCTGAAAGGTGCTGCTGTATTACACTTGGAAACACTGAAGATGTTGAAGCAAAGAGTTTTACTCCTTTTGTTCTCTATTACAATGTTGCTGTAGTCCCTGTTAGTCCATCTTTAGCTGCCTAGAGATTTTATTTGCCATTCAGTCTTGCTCTATCCTAGGTAACCTCTTTTATGAATGCTCAGAACACATTGTTCCCCTCCCTCCATTTTAATGCTATAGAATTTCTTGCATTTGGAGGTTAAAGCATTGTATTGGACAGAGCAAATCAAATCATTCGCATAAAGATTCTCAGAGTAATTGCACTTGTTCAGTGCTAATTAACATATCATTGGAAAAAAATAATGTCATCAGATAATCTCATTGATCTCTACCAAATTGCACACCAAAAGAGAAATTAGAAGTCTGCACATTGGCACACTTTGTTTATATTTTAAGTCACAAGATTGATTTTGTTCTCTTATCCCTGAAAAGTAAGTAACCACCTCGTGCCAATTATTATCTTCTGATTAACTATGCAGTGCCACCTGGTGTGCAGATGGGAAGAATATTACATATCAAGGGCTCTGTTCACACCCACCCACATGCATTGAAAACCTATGTGACAAAAAGTTAACAGATGTTCATTTTGTTTGTGATACAGAGAGAAATGGGGCCTTTTGCTCCCGATTAATAATCTAAATTTGGAAACTGTTTTGTGCAAATGGACATTTATTTTGACCAAAGGCCAGCAGAAGTATTTAGGGACATAAATATATATTTATATGTGACATACATTTTCTCATGCAAAATTTGTCCTCTCAGTATTATTTTTTCTTTCTACTCCATCCCATTTTTTCCTCCCTGCTGAGATTCTTGCCTCCCATAATGAGAGTGGGAGGGCAACAACACTGGAAGCATTTTTCACAATCTCTGCCTAAGACAATTCCATTACTTTAATTTTTTTAATGGTGTTATTTACTTACTAACTGTGCTATTAAGAACCTAGTTTTTCCATAGAGAGAACTATGAGAAGTATATAGAAGGCAACACCTTTGGGGCCTTGCGTATGTCTTATGGACTTAATTCCTATTGCCATCTTGTCTTATTTTTTCTCCAAAACAGTTCTACCAGGGTTTGGTAGGAAGCTGCAGGATACAGCAGCCTTATTGAAGCTACAGAGATCTGTTTCTAGTCAGTGTTTGGATAGGAGACCTCCTGTGTACACCACCTTGAGTTTCATAATGAGGTGAAAGGCAGGAAGAGTGTCCATTTGATAATAAATTATTTAATAGATTGCTCTAAAATGTCTTTCAGAACCTATTGGTTTGGCATCATTTGGACTCTGGACTTTTTCCCCCAAGAGAGAAGATTTTTTTTAAAAAAAAATCTGATTGGATTAGATTTGACTGGTTGAGACTAGAGGTGCCAACTCTGATTTTGGAAATACCTGAAGATTTGGGGGTGGAGCCTGAGGTGGTCAGGGTTTGGGGAGGGGAGGGACCTCAGCAGGGTATAATGCCATAGAGTCTACTCTCCAAAGCAGTAATTTTCTCCAGGGGAACTGATCTCTGTATTCTAGAGATTGGTTGTAATTCCATGAGATCTGGAAGTTGACTATCCTAACTGAGACGGTTAAAAGATTCAGCTGTAAAAATGTATGAAGACTGAAAGAGGAGGAGGAAATGTATGAAGACTGAAAGAGGAGGATGAAAATTCTGCTCTCCAACATTGAGTTATGATTTACAAAAAAACAAAAACAAAACACAACATCTAAAATACATTGAAATAAGCAAAAATAATGACAATCCATTAAAAGTTCCCATCTCTACTTCCACCTCATTATAGATATAACCACCTATTTTTAGCAAACACAATCTCCATTTACAAATCTATGTTGGGTGAAGTTTTTTTTTTTTGTAAAAAAAAATCTGGGTGGATCAGATTAGTATATCAGGTGATAGGATGGCATTCTAATTGCATTAGAACAATTCAATCTGTTTGCTGTTATAGCTGTCTGTATATATAGAATTTACTGGGCCAGATTACATTGCTAGTAAGTCACAGGTTTCTCTGCTAACAAGTACTGTGGGTTTGCTTGGCAATATCACCAAAATCTAAACAACACAACATCAAGGTAATGAATGCATAGGTATCAGGATTGCTAGGATATATGTAATTGTAACACAATTTGCATCACTCATGAATATTTTTTAAAAAGGAAAAAAAAGAAAAAAAAGAAACACACTGGAAGAAAACAAGGGAGGGAGAAAAACCACAAATACTAACCACACCAAGTCAAACAATGACCAAAGATAGGGTCTTTTCTGTTGTTTGTATGTCTGCAGTTTAGCAGCATCCTCCCTGGGACATTAATCTGGCACTTACTCTGTTAGTTTTTATGCACCAGGCAAAAACATAGTTATTTCATTGGACTTTGGGGTGCTTTTTCCCCTGCTGAAGCTGCCTGTTGCTTTTGGTTAAAGTTATTTTGATTGGAATAAACTGTTTTATAAGCCTCTTTACTGTTTACTTTTCATTTATTTGCTGCTCTCTTATTTCTCTTATTTTTTAAAACAATTGAAAGTGTATTTGGGATTTTGAGGTACTTAAATGGCTTGCATCTAACCACCTGTGCAAAGAATCTTTCCACATTTCTCCCCATTTCTGCAGCCAGCATAGTGTAGTGGTTGGGAGTGGTGGACTCTAATCTGGAGAACCGGTTTTTATTTCCCACTCCTCCACATGAGCGGTAGACTCTAATCTGGTGAACCTGGTTTCCCCACTCCTACACACGTAGCCAGTGGGCTAGTCGAGCTCTCTCAGCCTCACCTAACTCACAAGGTGTCTGTTGTGAGGAGAGGAAGGGAAGGAAATTGTAAGCCAGTTTGATTCTCCTTAAAAGGTCGAGAAACTCTTCTTCTTTTTCATTCCATCGCCCACAAAGATAATTCCTGGTGTTGTGGGACCCATGCATGGACCTGTGCTTAGGGAAAAGAGAGAAGGAACAATTTTATCTCATTGTTCCACTCACTCCAGTTGCCAAACCCTCGCAGGTATTCCTCTGCATGGGTCCTGCAACACCAGGGATTATCTTTCCAGACACTTGAAGGTGCTTAGAGGAATGGGGGTAAAATGAATGCACTCTGCACATGTTCACTATCATTTTGTTTATTTATTTATTTATTAAATTTATACCCCGCCCCTCTCTGATTGAGGTTGGGCTTGGGTTGGCTTACGACCAATATAAACAATTTCATATACAGTCAATAAAGAGTTAAACATTTCTATTTTATATTTCCAATAAAAATCCAGAATTATGGATTAACAAATCCAGAGGCGTAAATGAACATATATAAACCCTCAGTCAGGTGAGGAAGGCGGGTGGTCAGATGAACTAGGCTTAAGTATATAGTAAGCGGAAGCAGGGAGACCAGTTTTGATGGAAAATTTGCTGCCCTCAACCATAAGCCTGGTGAAACATCTGTCTTAGAGTCCCTGCGGAACTGAACTAAGTCCTGCAGGGCCCTGCTCTCATCCGACAGAGATTTTCACCAGGCCAGAGCCAGAGCTGAAAAGACTCTGGCTCTGATGGATGACAGCCGGGAACCACCAACAAGTTGTTATTAGACAAGCGTAACACTCTCTGAGGGGTGTATCTGGAGAGGCGGTCAGAAGTTGTAAAAAATGTTTAACTCTTTCTGAAGGCAAAGGTGCTGGGGCTCCTGAAAAATCTCTTTTCTGGAACCAGCAAATCCTACAGTGCAATCCTGGAAGTGATCACAACTACCACTGACTGCCCTGCCCTCTGCCCCACCAGTCCACATGGGTGTAAGTGACCACTGTAGTTGACTGGTTGGATACAAGCCAATTTGTACCCTCAATTTCCTTTTCCATGGTAAACTGAATGTTTGAATGGATATTATTAAGATGGTTTAGAAAGTCCATTAATTTTTCTTCACCATGTCTCCAAATAGTAAATGTGTCATCTACAAACCTGAACCAGACTGTAGGTTTGTAAGGTGCCGATTCTAATGCTGACTTTTCAAAATATTCCATGTAAAAGTTTGCTATTACTGGACTGAGTGGACTTCCCATAGCTACTCCATCAATCTGTTCGTAAAATTCTTTATCCCATAGGAAATAACTTGTTGTCAGACAATGGTGAAATAAGGCTGTTATATCTTCTGGAAAAATCTGGTTAATCAATGAGATTGTTTCTTTTACTGGAACCTTGGTAAAGAGGGATACAACATCAAAACTGACTAATATATCCTGTAGATTGAGTCTCAACGGACTGATTTTGTTGATGAAGTGAGTTGAGTCTTTGATGTAAGAAGTGGTTTTTCCAATGTGGTCCTGTAGGAGGGTGGTCAAATATCTAGCTAATTCATATGTTGGGGAACCAGTGGCGCTCACGATGGGTCGGAGTGGGACGGCATCCTTATGAATTTTAGGTAGTCCATATAATCGTGGTGGTTGTGCTTCTGTCTTGCATAGTTTTCTGTGTGTGTCCGGATGAAGAGTGGAATTCTTGATCAGTATGCTAGTTTTCCTGGTAATTTTGCAAGTTGAAAAGGAAATTGAGGGTAAACTCCCATTTCTTGATACCCTTGTCATCCGTAAAACAAACTTTCAGTTAGGTCACAAGGTCTACCGGAAACCAACTCACACAGATCGCTACTTACACAAAAACTCCAACCACCCCCCCCGACAGAAAAGAGGAATAATCAAAACATTAATGGACCGTGCAAGACGGATCTGTGAACCACAGTTTCTCAAGGAAGAAACTAATCATCTAAATCACGCACTGCTAGCAAATGGCTATTCCAAGAATGAAATCAGAAGGGCCATTAAACCAAACAAAAATCAGAAAACTCAGGAAAAACAGTCTCCCATAGGAAAGGTATTCTTGCCATTTATTAAAGGAGTCACTGATAGGATGGAGAAACTTTTGAAACAACATAACCTACAAACAGTGTTTAAACCCACCAAGAAAATACAACAAATGCTACGATCAGCAAAAGACAAAAGAGACCCCCTCACCTCTGCAGGAGTATATCGTATACCTTGCAGCTGTAAACAAGTTTACATCGGGACAACAAAACGCAGCATACAAACAAGGATAAAAGAACATAAAAGATACTGCAGACTGGGCCAACCTGAGAAATCAGCAGTGGCTGAATATGGACTGACACAAACAGGACACAGGGTCTTATTCCAAGACACTGAAAGACTGGACAATTCTACCAACTATTTTGTCAGATTGCACAGAGAAGCCATTGAAATTCATAAACATCAGCACAACTTTAACAGAAAAGAGGAGAGTTTAAGAATGAATAAGGCTTGGCTTCCTGTCTTGAAAACCTCCAGACTAACAAAGACTACAGTCAACAATAGCCATGCAGATTAGCTTTGGATTTCACACATTAACAGATCACTTCAGGATACAATGGTTCCATATTAACATACCACACCCTCATTAGCACATTATCTTGATACTTACAGGACAATGGTTAGCACATTACCTTTGTTACTTTTTGCAGGACAATGATTCAGCTCAAACCCAACCCCTTTCTGACTAAATATTACTCTTCCTACACACTTGACACTGAGAGACACTGTCCTTCAGTGTTACTCCTCTGAAGATGCCTGCCACAGCTGCTGGCGAAACGTCAGGAAAGAAAATACCAAGACCACGGTTACACAGCCCGGATAACCTACGAGAACCAATGAACTCTGATCGTGAAAGCCTTCGACAATATTCTGAAAAGGACTTGTTTGGTAGTTTCCCGATCCTCCAACTTGCAGGGGCAAAATCTCTCTGCCCTCTGAATCATCTTAAATTTCCCCTCTAGCATTGCAGACGATAAGGCTGAGCATCTAGCCAATGTAAAAGTCCTTGTATGGCTATTTATTTCTAACAAATAAAGGTAGGCTGCTGTTGCAAGAATATATTTCAGATAAGAGGGCACCATAAATGTCAGTGCTATCGAAAAGTTTGCTTGGCGTTCAATGTCTTTGACTCTTTGATTTATAATTTGCCTAGCTTGTTCCCAGCCCAGCTGTAGAAGTACTAGAAGGGTAAAGCCCAGGCTATTTAATTAGCCTTCTATGGCTGTTATCCATTTCAACCTGAAGGTGTCTCTCAGAATCAGTGGAAATTGATTCTAGGGAGAAAATTGATTTTTTTTTTTTTTACCATAAGTAAAGAGAAAACTGGCAGACCCTCACTACAGAATTTGGCACATATGTTGGTAATTGGAGGACCGCTTTGAGAAACTTAGATTGGACCCGCTCAATAAAGGTAATGCATAAAGGTGAGGTGTTCCATACAACATCTGCACTAATATTTTTGCCTGAAATAGCTTAAGGGCGTCTGGGACTTAATGTGCCCCCTTTGTCCTGAGAAAACTAATTGTGGAGTGGGCAGATCTCTCATCTAGATTGGCAACATAGGTGTTGTGGGCTGACTTAGTGCCGGAGACCTGAATTATCATTACTAAGTATTTAAATCAGGTCACCTGCTCCAGCCTTTGTCCATTTATGCTCCACTTCCTGTTAATGGGGTGTTTGCCAAAGGCCATCACTTGTGTTTTTTCATAAATGATCGTTAAGTGTTCCTTCTAGCAGAATGCAGCCACTCTTGCAAGTGTTCTTCTAAGCCCAACTGGGGTCCTGGAAAGAAGCACGACATCATCAGCATAGAGCAGTATATGGATATGCCTATTCACCAATTTTGGTGGATGTAATTCTGACGTGGTTAGTGAACTAACCATATTGTTTATGTAGTAGGTGAAAAGCAAGGGCGCAAGAAGACATCCTCCTCTATAGGCATTCATGGGATCAGCCCTCTCCTATTACATCTGACTCTTAGCGCTGTCTATTCATGTAGGGTTCGCAACAAAACCAGGACCCTTCTGTCAATACTAGACTAATTTATTATTTAATGTGTCACAAGATTCCTGTTTATGTAAGCTGCAATAGACTAACATGGCTATTCCTCTAGAATTATGGAATGGTTTCTTTATTAATATGGTCATATTGGTTGAGAGGTCAGAAAAAAAATACAAAACATTGTTTTCAATTTTCTACAGGTCCACATGCCATGTATTCCTCAGGCTTAATATGTTTTATGCTGCTCCCAAGTTGTAATTTAGCAATTTATTGATTTATTTAAAACATTTCTGTGCCACCTTTCCACCCATTCTGAGTGCGTTGGAGTCAACCTTACCTGCATTGAAAGGGACACTGAAATTAGCACGTAGAATGAAATTCTACACATTTGGCATTTGCTGATGATATTTTTGTGCGGTTCTTTGCAGATCATATTTCTCTGACCTGTTCTGACTTAGATGCTGATTTAACCAGCGCGTAGGGGTATCTGCAGCACTGTCTAGTCACAAGTGCTTGAATCACTTCAGTTTGGATGTCTTGACAGGTGTTGTAAGGTGCCAGCGAGTGTGAAGGCCTCTACTTGTAGTTTAGATCCATGTCTTTCTAGACTTGGAAAATCCTCCTCCTGATGAGTTACACATACTAGGAGTCATAATGCAGCAGAAAGCTTTCTGCTGCACTGTCAACTTAAGCAGTTGCCCTAAGCCCGTACACAGAGGTACTTCCACTTTCTGGGATTGTGCTTCCTGCTCTCCATCTTTCTGCTTGACTTATTTATTTACTTCATTTATAGTGTGACTCTTTTGCATAGACATATGGTAGATTAAGCCTTTGATATGAACACTCTTCACTAATGAACATACCTTACAGGTCTAGATTAAGGCATGGACGCCCATAGCTCCAGTTCTGCCTTGACAGGAGGTGTAAATACAACTAATTTGAGTTAACTCATGTCTATGTGTTGGACTGCCTTTGACTCTGAATAGATTTAATTCTTCCAGACACTTTTCTGAAATGTTGTGCTCCCTTATTCTATATGAGCCATGACACAATACAAAATTTAAACAATGGCCCCAGAAATGACTGTTCATTTCCCCTTCATTTCCCCTCCCCCCGAGGCAAGTTAGAGAGCTAGACTTGTTGGATTCTTGAAGTGATACAAAAATGGGAAATGTACCAAAATCTCATTTGACGTTTGGTGCCAATTACTGGTGGGGAAAATGGCAGATCTTTTTCATGTTAATGAATAAAGTTCCAAGCAGTCTTGCTGTATAAATTTGTGCCTTATTAATATAATCATTCTGACTTCCAAGTACTCTTCCTGCCCACTCAGTAAAAGGTACAGCGACTTTGACATGTTAGACAAATTTGTGAAGCAGATTTTTAGTATGTGTTGATTGGTTGTCTAGGAACTCTTCTAGGAAATCTGTTCGTTGATTTGTGTGTGTGTGTGTGTGTGTGTGTGTGTGTGTGTGTGTGTGAAGTGCCGTTAAGTCGCAGCCGACTTATGGCGACCCCTTATGGGGTTTTCAAGGCAAGAGACGAACAGAGGTGGTTTGCCAGTGCCTTCCTCTGCATATCAGCGCTGGTATTCCTTGGTGGTATTCCATCCAAATACTAACCAGGGCTGACCCTGCTTAGCTTATCCCACTTGGGTGGTTCTGGAAAAATAATGCTGTTACAGAAGGACCTAGTTCATGTATGACTTTGTTTAAACTAATGGTAGTAGTGGTTAAATTTTGCTAGAGAGTACAGACTAGGTGTCCTGATATGCTGAAGCCACCTGTCCCTTTATTTTTATTTCTAAATGACTTAAGTAGACCAAACCAAAATTACTCACATTTTTTAGAATATTTTGGCAGCTTTTTCCTCTTTCAATGATTTTTTGCCATTTCCTGTGAAAATGTTCTTCTCTTATTTGTATTGCCTTCTTTTTACTGTCTTTCTCAGCTGATTTTGTTTGCCATGGTTGAGATACGCTAATTTGATTCTCTAGAATGTGCAGTAATGTCATCCTGTTAATGTGTGATCCTGGATCGGCTTGCAGGATACATGTGACTGATCTAAGAAGGTTTGCCTTCTTAGGCAAACTGACAATTTCCCCTCTCTAACATAATCTGACTGGCTACATAACATTGCAGTGTGTAATTCCTTTTTTGGCTTTTATCACCTGCATGTGTAATCCAAGAAGAGGAAAGAAGCAGAAAGTGGTGCTGAAGCAGCAGGTAATAGAGAAAGCAATGGTATCAAACCAGATTGAAAAACTAAATGCTTTTACTGTTAGGAAATACTTCCACTGCCCTGAAACTGTAATCCTCAGCCCCCAAATGGCAATGGCAAATATTCAGGACAATTGTAGTGTTAATACTTTCCTCTTGAGTCTTTTCAGAAATGTTTAAAGGCATCAAAGGAAGATCTGTTGCCTAGATGATGGCTCATATTTGATAAGATCTACAGAGGAGACTTTGCAGAGGTGAACTTCCCTGCTACTGCTGCAGCCCACTGATCTACCCTGCAATTTTGTTCTTGGAGGTCAGCATATCCTTACAAAGAGCATGGGGGCAAAGTGGGAATCTGCAGTGGGAGGATCAGCAGAAATCTCTGTCCCTGCTTCCAAAGAAGGAAGTGTCCTTAAGTCTTTGGAACCGTGTGGTTAGATACAAGCTAGCGTTGTACAGATTCAATACCATCTTTGCCTGCTTTAGAACTACCAGGTTTCATGGTGTGAAAGGTTTTTCCCCCCAATAAGACACAAATGTCTTATTATTTTCCTGTGTGTTTGTAGGCCAAGGATAATAGGGGGAAAACACTATTGTTAGAGATATAATTTTAAAGCGGCAATATTGCTTGTTGCTAGGGGCATTACCTACTCTACACTTTCACACTGTTGAAGAAAGAGGCTTTCAGGAGCTTCTGTGCACTATTATTTCCTTTGTAGTTTAGGATCTAATCCAGAAAGCAACATTGCTTTTTCTCTCTTGTCAAGGCTATTTATTTCTTGGGTCATGAAGGAGAGAAGGAGGAGAGTCAGGAGGAATGGGCAGTTTACATAGTGATCCTAAACACATTCCATGAAAGCATGTGTAATTGATTTCAGTGGGCCTTTACTGTCATATAATGTGTTTAGTATCACATTGTTAGGCACCTAATTAAACAACCCTTTTGGAGTGTACTTAAGAGAGCAGTACATCATCTGGTGAATGATACAGGAGCAAGAATAACATGAGGCTACTTTTTCTGATGATGATGATAGGTGATGCATTTTATGCATTTTGTACAGCGTTTGACAAATCCATCATAAATAGGTTTTTTTGCGCATGACATCCCTCCACATTATTACACTATAAATTCATCCAGTAATTTAGAACGGTTGACTTTCTGGCCCAGGACTTAAACAGGCAGGATTTTATAAGCCATGCTTGAGTTGCCTTGTGTGATGTGTGCCATAATTTCTAAGGAGTTTTAAACTTAAATACTTGTACTCTTACTGGAGTGTTTGTGTGTGTGAGTACATGAGAAATGTATGCAAACTTCACAGGAAGCAGTTAAAAAAGACACTCAGACGAAAACTAGAAAAAGAAGCATGCTGGATAATCAAATTATATATTCAAATAAGCATAAACTGCATGCTTATGTGACTAAAGAAAAACATTTTCAAAGTATGTTGTCCTTGGCAGTGTGTTATGTTATAAAGAAATTCACTTGGCTATTGTCTGTTGATTTCCTCACTGAATAGCAACATAGTGAGTGACATTGAATTGATACATAACAATTGAACACTTGGTGTTCTAATTTCCTAGGTATTGCATCACACACTCCTCTTTTCTGTAATTTAAATTGATTTTTAGGCAATGTGTCTCTGCCAGAGATGGAGGAACTATAACATAGACCATTATGAAAATTATAAATAAGTTTCAGCAGCTCAATACTGTACTCATCCAAAGATCTTTCTAATTAATGGTCTTTGTTGATTAGAGTTTAATGGAAAGAGTTCAGTGATTACAATTTAATGGTCAAAAAGATGTGGTCGATTAGCTTTTAATGCTGCTGTTTATAGTTTTGTTGTCAAATCAAAAGTGGGATTTTAAATATATATTATTTTATTTCCAGTGCAGTGAAAACATAATTGGGCCTCTTTGTTGATTTTTTTATTGCACTAAAATGTAGTATTTAACACAAATTAGTAGTTATTTTATTCGGGACAAATACTCTATTGCCTGTAATAGTACCAGATGATTGTTTACAACTTGTGTATAAATGCCATGCCATTATTTAAGCCAAGAGGTCATCATTAACTATAAAGGTAATTAAAGTCAGACCAGCTCCTGAGCAGTCATGGGTGGGGTGAGGAACAGGCAGAGAGTGAAGAAGGCAGGAGAGAGTTGAGTTTAAAGACAGAAACAGCAGATCTTCTCAACCTTGTCTTCATGTGCAGCAGTGTTTAATGTAGTGAAATGCTAAGGGGGTACAAAGTACCCCCTCTAGTGCAGATGGGGAGCACATTTTTAAAATCTCCCCTATGTTAAATGGTACTTGCAAATAGAGAACAGAAATCATTGGGGCTGGGTTGTAACTTTTGTTCATTTTTGGTCTTCTATGCAGTCCCCTATTGGGAATACGTATGTGAAGGCCTGCCAACTGGAGGTTTTTACTTAGCTCTACCACTAGGGGGAGCAGCGTGTTGGCTCCATATGTCCATCCCTGCCTAAGATGGTCTCACCTCTTGAAGCTGCTGCATCCCTCCCCTCAGTTCCTTTTTTGCTGCCATGGGAGAAAGAAGCCTCTACATGCTGGAAATATGGCCTATATTCAGTCATCTCTTCATCAGAGGTGGAATCGTCATTTATCCCAATCCACCCCCGTAAATGTGGTGGTGCTGGGTTGGGTCTGGATAGCCCAGAAAAGTCTTTTCAAGAAGTGCACCGATTGTGGTGTGTAACCCCCGCAGATTGACGAGCATGCATTATTCCTATTCTATCTCAGGGAAAGACATAATGTGGCCACATGTGAAGTACTCCAAAAGTTTATGCCTAAGGCTAGGCATGATAGAGAGTCGAAGCTAAACACTGCTCTTTGGGAGAAGGCCCTTTAGGCTTCCAAGCCATTGGATCCAACATCGGGTTCAAAACCACTTCCAAAACCGTCTTCAATCTCCATCAAATCCAACCATTCAGGGCATGGTTTGGAACCGAAAAAATGGTCAGCTAAGTCATTGTTGCTGTCTCCATGCTGTTTGTCCACACTTCCCTTGAAAAGGTCGAAACTGAAAGAGAAGAAGAGGGAGAAGCGCAAGTTGGATGCAATCCGCCAACTGTTAGAGTCAACCTCAGTCCCCTCTGTTGAACCTGTGGGGAGAACATTGCCTCCTCCTAGGACCCCATTGCCACGTCTTACCTCTCCTCATCATCCATTTGCTGGAGGCAACTTCAGTTCTGGACTTTGAATCTATTTCAGCTGCCTCAGTCCAGGTCCATCAGTCTGACCATTGGATACCATGCCATCAACCTGGGAACATGTCCCCGGCCTATTTGACCCAATGGGGAGAATACTATGGTAATTCTCCATTCACTTTGCCACACGATGGCCATCACCATTGTTTGATTTCTAGCCTAGAGGTGTCGCATGGATCACTGTGGCTAGATTTGGGCTGAGAGGTAAGGTACTAGCTGCTGGGCCTGGCAGAGGTGGCAAAAAGCCACCTTGACCCTGGCTGTGACCTGAGCCTCCATAGATAAGGGGCATCCAGGATCACACCCAGTCTTTTGACAGTAGGTGCAGATGATAGATCTTCTGCTGACTCATTTGGCCCTCAGCAGCCACTTGTGAGACACACTGTCATTTTAGAATGTGCTTCCAAAATCTGAAGGATGGAGAAGAGATATATAAGGGTAATTAATGGATTTAAAAATTAGCCTGCTCTGGCCTGATGGCCTGAGGAAGCAATAAAAAAATCAGCATTGGAATGAAATGTCCATGTAATTTCTTCCATTGAACTCCGTAGGATGTCAAATTAAATGTCCACAGGAGTAGGCTATCTTGCTAAGTGTCTATATGGCTCAGTCTGTGCATGTGTATTCTCAAAGTACCATAACTGCAAATGTGATGGCTACAGCTTCACTCTTTTATTTCTCAAGAATAGCTATACTTTTAGGTGTTTGTGTGTTGGTTTGAAATATCTGCACAATTTCAAGGATCTTCCAAAATCAAGCATGCTTAGTGTGCAGTGTCCCAGTTAGCATGTGTTCTAAAGTGAAGAAATGTTGGCGTGAACCTGAGAGATCCTCATGGCTAAATATAAGACTGATTGTATTTATGTTATTAGATTCATATCCCACACCTTTCCTGGCAGAAGTATCTGTGCCTGGTTTCTCTACGTAGTATGGATACACAAGCTGTTGCAGTTGTGATTTGCCACCTGGTCTCATTAAAATGGCTGGATGAGTCTTTTGAGGTTACATAGAATGCTCACCGCCATCCAAGACTTCTATTAGTTGCACACAAGTAGAGTTTTGTTACCAAAAATGTATCAGAATCATTTAAATATTTTGTTCAAAATGCTTTATTCACAAAACAAAAAAGAAAGTTGGTGATGAGGAGCTGATTTTTTCAGCTATGTATTTCCTCAAAACTGAATGATGGAAGGTTGTTACTCCTCATCCAACATGACTTTTTGTACCATAGAATGTGAAAAGCAGAGATGAAAACATATTACTAGAAGAACTCTTTCTTATTCAGGGAACACTTTCCAGAAATCTAATAATTTCTGAATGTTGTTACCATTATGGGGAAAAAAAGTTTTATCTGATAGCCCTTTGTTCACATTCATTTGTGCATTCTGAAAAGGACTGTCATGATAAAACTATATGGTGTGTACTGTTCTTTTTTTCTGTTTTCTGAAATGAAGTTTTAATAATTTATCCAAAATGAAAAATAGGTTGATATTGCATTGAAGTCTTCTTGTAGAACTAGTTCACTCTTTCAGACATAACAGTATGACTGTTTTGTATTTTATTTAAAGAATAGCCCACATAGACAATTCTATGTATTACATTTGTATATTGTTTTCCCTGTGGCTTAGATAAGGCGTGTGAATTTAATTGTAACCTACAATTTATGGTCTACACTTTTCAACAACACTCAATTCCCAAAAAAGCTGCTACATATTTAGGGGCTTTCATGTTTCAAATGAGCATCCAGTAATAAAGAAGGGTCAGCGGCTAGCCAGTGAGTAAAAGTCAGAATTAAGTGCCTTCACTGTTTAAGACTGGGCACTGATAGAAACTGATAATGTTTGATTAATGAGAGGCAGCTTTGCAGTGGGTGAAAACATCTGTAAGAAATGATTTATTATTTTAGGGGTATTGGAAGCTTGCCGTATCTTGCAGATTTAACTATGTGTGCCTGAATAAAATAAATGAGATGCAACATGTGAAAAATGAAAACACATTACTTGCAAAGGATGTGTCACAAGCAGGGTATTTTCATTCAAGTACACTTTGTCATAGGGATTTTTAATGTGGTTCTGAATACAAATCATTTAACTGGTTCATAAAATCAACTCAGTTGGAATTCTTGCATCTATCATCCAAGACAGAAATGAGGGTTAAACTTAATGTGCTGTAACTTCCCTTAAATGTTCCTGTTTTTATTGTGTGGAGCTATTGAAATGACACTCATCGGGCAACAAAAAAAGGAGGATTCTTATTTCAAAATGAAAATATAAACTACATTGATCAGTTATGTTAATACCAGGGGAAAATGCAACAAGAAGTACTACTCTTTTCAGAGTATGAGTTACAACCTTTACAGTCTTTATACTGTATAACATAATTTCTGATTCCACTTGAACACATAATTTCACATATGGAAAATCTTCTCAGGCTGGTACTCTGGCTGATGACCTTTCCCCCCAGTTAAGCACAGGCAACAGAAGACATCTGTCCACTCATAGAAGTAGACCAGAGAAGTAGTTATTTGTAGGTATCAGGTTTGTGCCTGAGTGCTTGAATGCCTGACTAATGGGAAAGCACCTTCTATTAATGCAGAGACAGAAAAACAGAAAGGTGAATAACGGGAAAGGTGGGCTAACCAATAAAATTCTTCCGTATTTGCTGACTTTGCTGCTTCAACATTTCCCCCAAATCAGTTTGTGTTGTATCCTAGATAGCTGTTTGATAAAAAGATTCTGGCTCCCCATACCCTTAACCTGCCCCCTCCCAGTTCTAGAATCTTTGGTCTGTAGTAAGATCTGGAAGAATGGGAGAAAGCAAGAGCTGGTTGTTCATACATCACCTGTGGCTGTTTCCTTTGAATATCCAGATCTTCTTTTCTTCTTGGGAATTCAAGTCCAGATTGCAAAAAGACCTATTCAGACTTCATGTGATCTGACCCCCTATTAAACTGTTTTAACTTTGATATAAAGGTCATGAACTTGAACCCCACCTGCTATCTCTGCATTCTTCTAGACGTTTATGCTTAATGTCGTCTCCCCCCCCCCAGGCTCTGGATTAAGGCTGAGGTATTTGTTACCTCTTATAGATAGGGTGAACCTTTACTTCTACACTTATACCTCTAGATAGGGTTTACCTTTAAGCTTGAGATAGCTGTCAGAATTTTGGTTTGGTACAATCTGACAAGCCTGGTATTGTGGGTCATGCAAGCAAAGGACCATAACCGAAGCTATAAGGAGTGCATAAAATGGCAGTGCATATTGTCATGTGAACTATTTATTTAAAGTGGATATCAGGACAAACACCATGCTATGACCTGTGACAGATTAAATTTGATTCATCTGCATAAATGACCATAGTAAATTGCTCCAAGTGGTGGCTACCCCACAAGGCATGCAACTCAGGTTTCAAATTGCTCTCAGAATGTGAGATTTTTCAGATTCTTCATAGTTTGTGATGATATACAGAAAATCTGTAGGTTCCTTTCATGAGTAGCTGAATATGAATGCTATGAACTGCTGTGACATCATCATTTTTGCAGCATTCTTAACCAGCCATATTGTTACTTGGTGTGTCTCTCTCTGCCTTTTTATCTTGTCTCCCAGAAAGAGCAGCATATGTGGGTACCCATCCCCATTTTATCTTCACAATAACCCTGTATGGGAGCTCACCAGGAGCTGAGGAGTTGCGTCCGATGCAACCGAGAACTCCATCACTGTTTTGTGTCCAGCCACCCTCACCACAGTCATCAGATAGTGATGTCTTTGAGGTGCTGATGCCATCCTCAGCAGTGTTCGAAGCCCAAGATGAAACACATTGTTCCACACAATGTTGCGGATGAGACCATAGAGCACCCTCCTAAACTAGGGATCCAGCTGAAGCCTGCTGCTCAGAGGAGTGCCTCCCTCCAGGGACCCAGTCCCATGCTTCCACATAACCCACACATCAGTCAGGAGGCAGGGAGAGTGCCTCAGTCAGAACCGACATCAAGGAGACCTAGATCACCAACCCCGGATCCAAGACCCATGTCGGAAGATGAGGTCAGTTCCGACCCGGAATCAGAGGATGAGTTGGAGTGTATATTGGCCCTGTTGCCAGACGAAGGGATGGGAGATCCCTCCCCCATATCACTATCGGAGGACTTGAAGCTGTATTCAGATCAGCTATCCATTCTCACCACAGTATCAAGGGAAGTGTTCCCAGGGCAAGGGTAAAGGCAGGTCAGGAGAATACTCTCCAAGTGACCAACACCAGAAAGGAAAATCTGGCATGTGACTAGTCATAGAGACAGTCTTCCTGGACAGACTTGCTCAATGGGTATTGTCAATAATAAAGCTTGGTTACAGGTTAGGATTTAAACATGTGCCTAAATGTTCTTTTCATTCCACATGCAGCTCCACACCATCACCGGTGCTGGAGAAATTGCCACTTTAGTAGGGAAAGGAGCGGTTCGGAAACTGCCCTCCTTACCAGGTCAAGGGGTTATTCTCCAGATAATTCCTCATCAGTAAGAAAGATGGAGGAAAGAGGCCCATTTTGGACTTGAGGGAATTAAACGAACATCTCCATGTCCCCAAATTCCGCATGTTTTCCTTGGCTGAAGTCCTCCCACTTATCCCCTTGGAGTCGTGTTTTGCGATCCTTGACTTAAAGGATACTTATTTCCAAATTTCGGTCCATGAATCTGAGAGACTGATCCTACAATTCAACTGTAAGGGGACTTCATACGAATACACTGTGCTGCCTTTTGGGTAGGGGTGGCCCACCTTAGATTGCAAGGATGCACAGTCTATCCATATCTCATCTATTGGCACATAGTAGCTAATTCATCCCACAAATTGAGACCAGATGTCACATTGACCATTAGACTGCTGGACAATTTAGGTCTAGTGATAAATAAGAAAAAGTCTCAACTGCAACCCATTCAGTCAATCAAATTTATTGGAGCAGTTTTACACTCCTCCGCAAATAAGGTGGTTTTGCCTATACAAAGGGTTAGACTAGAGCCATTCAAAAACTAGTACACCAGTTCTCGAGATGTAGGTTTCAAAAGGCCCTTCAGCTTCAAAAGTTGTTGGGCCTCATGGCATCAACCACTGCAGTGGTGCCTTAAGCAAGACTCCCTATGTGAAAATGGTTTATTAGATCTTTCGACCCTCTAGTAGAGCTTCTGTGGTGTATGCTGTCCATCCCTTAGGGTCTAGCATGCATGATCTAATGCTATTTATTCATGTGTCCCTTTCGTGTTAGGGGCACATCTGGGCTCACAGTTCCACATCAGAGACCTGATTGCAAGGAGAGGCCCTTATCTCTTTTGCAGGCCTGTTTGTCAGGAAATGACTACTCATGGCCACGGACAACATGACCACAAAATATTATGTGAACAAGCAGGGCAGCACCAGATCCATGAGCCTGTGTTCCGAAGCAATGCAACTGTGGCCAATATTAGTCTGTCGGTCACGGAGTCACCCTCTCAGCCATACACAAAACCAGTCAGGTCAATGTAGCGGCAGACATCCTAAGCAGGGACACTGTCGTAGACCACGAATGGTCCCTCAATGACCGGTTCATACTGCCAATTTTCTAAGAGTGGGGGTTCCCAGTCATAGACCTATTCACTACCAGGGAGCACATGAAATACCCCCAATTTTGATCAAGAACCACAAAAGGCAAGAGCTCACTGGGGGATGCCTTCCAGTTTTGCTGGATAGTTCATCTATGTTATGCTTTTTTACTCATACCTCTGCTACAGAAGATTATAGTCAAACTGAAAGAAGAAGGCACTCACTGCATAGTAGTATCCCCTTTTTGGCCCAGGTTTAGCATGTTGTGGGAACTAGCCCAGGGAAGATATCATCTTCTTCCACCGAGTGCAGACCTGCTGAAATTAGGTCCCCTCAGACACCCCAATGTCCAGTCCTTATACCTTGCAGCGTGGTTGATCTATGCATAAGGAACTGTCCAGAGAATGTCTTGGAAGTTATGACAACTGCTACAAAGCCATCCACACGTCACTCCTACATAAGTAAATGGAAGTGGTTTGAGCTATGGGCTAATTAACACTCAATAAACTGAAAGTTCTCCGCTGCCAGATACCCTTAGATGACTACTTGAATTACAACAGCAGGGGTTGTCTACTATTTTGATCACAGTACATTTAGCAGCATTCCATCTTCTGGTGGGTATGCACATGGTGTTCGCTGCCCCACACACTAAAAAAAGTTTCTAAAAGGTCTACACAATTTGCATCCTCAGATAAAAATCACCCGTTCCCCAGTGGAACTTATTGTTAGTACTGACACAGCTCGTATGATGACCTTTTGAGCCTTTAGCCACTTGTGATTTACCCCACTTGTCGTAGAAGAGTGCCAGTGAGGTGTAGTGGTTTAGAGTGGTGGTTTGGAGCAGTGGACTCTGATCTGGAGAACCGGCTTTGATTTCCCCACTTCTCCACATGAGTGGTGGAGGCTAATCTGGTGAACTGGATTTGTTTCCCCACTCCTACACATGAAGCCAGCTGGGTGGCTAGTTACATTCTCTCAGCCCCACCTACCTCACAGGGTGTCTGTTGTGGGGATGGAAAGGGAAGGTGATTGTAAGCCGGTTTGATTCTTCCTTAAGTGGTAGAGAAAGTTGGCATATAAAAACTAACTACTACTACTCCTTTTCTTCCTCTTCTTCCTTCTCCTCCTCCACCAGGAGAGTTAGAGAATTAGCTGCATTATGGTCAGATATGGTATTCCAAAAAAATTCATGCAGACAAGGTGGTCCTATGCCCCAGTTTAGAATTTTGCTCCAAAATTGTGTCTAGTTTTCATATGTCACAGGACATTATTCTGCCAACTTTCTTTTCGAAATCACAGTCACAAGCAAATAAGACACTGCACATCTTAGATGTCTGTAGGACACTACTCTTTTATTTATATAGCTGTTTAGGAGAGATAAGAACCTCTTCATATGCTTCAAGGGAGAAGAAGAGCAGAGCTGCTTCTTTACAGTCCATCTCATGATGGGTTACATCGGCCATGCAAACATCATATGCAGGAAGTGGAGCAAGAATGTCCACTAACTGTGTACGCTCATTCTACCAAAGCTCAGAGTTCTTCAGCAGCATTTCTGGTGAGAATCGATTTGAGGGACATCTGCAAGGCTTTGACCTAGTCAGTGTTTGTGAGGCACTACTCCATCGATGATGACTCCAGACGTGAAGCAGCTGTAGGGAGAGCAGTGTTGCAGTAAATCTTCTAACGAATGGCCCACTCCCATCACCAAGGTTAGTGAGCTTGCTACTCTCCCATGTGGGACTGCATCGAAGATACAATGATGAAAACAAAGTTGAACATACCTGTAACTGTATGTTCATCAAGTGTCTTCTGTGCAGGCACACATCCCTCCATCCTTCCCTGCTATGGGCCTACTGGACTTACCACTGTTTTCAATGCTCTGGCTCTGCGGCTGCGATTGGAGAACTGAGGGAGGAGCTCTTGCTGCACCTCTATCACGTGGTCATCTGGGCAGGAAGGAGGAGTCCAGTCTCAGTATGGACAGAGGGGAGGGGGAGCACTCCTAGAGCACTGAAAGTTTGAAGAAAAGTTCCTGCGGCTGGCCTGTGCCTGCACAGTCCCATGCATGCTTGCACAGAAGACACTCAATGAATAACAGTTACAGGTAAGTGCAACTTTGTTTTATAAATCTTTCAAGGATGAAGAGGTATTTGGGTTTGTTACTTGGCTTTGACTTATTTGGCAAGTAATGGGATATACAGTGAATAAATTAGATTATTCTTGGAGGAATGAAACAACGTTTCTCACATTTGTGCTGCCTTGTTTGATTTGAACAAATAATGTGTAAAATAGCAGTGACTGAGCCTTGAATATGAACAAATCCTAAGTATTTTTTCTCAGTTTGGGATCCCAAGATTGCAGAAGGTGACAGATGCAAGCAAAAGGCTGGACCAGAAGGAGAACTACATACTTTTGCTGACCAGGGTATCCACTCCAGTCACTCATTCCTAATTGTGAGGAGGGAGCTCTTTTGGCTATCCAAGCTGCTGGTCAGCAGAGAAAAGTGCTGGTTCTAAATAATAAATATTTATTTATTTGGATATTTTAAACTCACTTTTCTCCATTTAGATCAGCTTACAAAGTAAACAAAAATCCATTCATATACAAGACTTAAAACCCAGCACTTTACAGAAACCATTAGTTCGTATTTATTGGCTGCTTTCTCCCCAACAGGACCCAAAGTGGATAACGAATAAAAATACAATTAAGTACAATAAAACAAATACAATATACAAAAAGACACAAGAAGAAGAGCTGATTTTATATGCGGATTTTCTCTACCTTTTAAGGAGAATCAAACTGGCTTACAGTTGCTTTCCCTTCCTCTCCCCACAACAGACACCTTGTGAGGTGAGGCTGAGAGAGAGCTCGAACTGTGACTAGCCCAAGGTCACCCAGCTGACTTCATATGTAGGAATGGGGAAACCAAACCAGTTCACCAGATTAGAATCCACCACTGTTAACCACTATGCCATACTGGCTCACAAGAGCAAACTGAATCATGGGGTCAGTCCAAAATCCGAAAGGCCAGTTGAATCCGACAGGCCACAGGAATAGGCTTTTGCCTTTTGGCTTCTGCCCAAGGTATCATGCCTCCTGGCTCAGCTGGCTAAAGAATAAAAAAAAAATCTGTCCTGAAGTAATAAAGCTGCTGCCTTCAAGCTGGGTTCTTCACTCTGAGCACCAAATCAAGCGTGTAAAGACTATGTTGTTGCTTCTAGATTCAGGCACTTCACACCCTGTCTGTGTTTGACCTCATGCTTTGCCATCTTCTCAGACTGCCTTGCTGATTCTGACCCCTTGCTTGATGTAAGGGTTTTACAGTGTCATCCTAAACAGAATTACACCCTTCTAAGTCCATTGAAGTCACTGGTTTAGAAGGGTGCAGCTCTGCTTTTCATAACACTGTTAGATTCACTATCAATCCAGTACTTCCAAGGAAATTAGCCCTCTTTGGAAGCTGGGTGCTTGCTTCGTTTTTAAAAGAAAAGTGCTTTTTCTTGGTTTTATGTTGTGCTTGAGTGGATTTTTTTTTCCTTTTGGAGAATGAATATATTGCATAATATCAAAGGAATTAAATTGTGTGGGAAATAGTTATCTTTTTGAAATCCTCCTTTTATACTTGGAGAACCAAAGGCAAAATACAGATGCAGAATAACAACAGAGTGGGACTGAGTGAAGAATCCACTCCTCCCTAATTAAACCTCCCTGTGTTAGAAGGGATTGTTTTACTGAAATACACATTGGCTGGGATAGAGGGGCGTACATGAAGGACATTAGTGTAAGTTAAATTAATGCCCCTAGAATAACTATCCAATCAAGACTGAACTTTACAGTAATACCATTTAACTTCAAAATCACAGGCCAGTTTTAGAGATATCAGAGTGGACCACTCCATGACTTTGTTTGCAGATACTTGAGTTAAAAAAGCACCAAAACAGGTATATTCCAATGGGTGATTTGCAGAAGGTATCCCATGCTTCTCCTTTGTCTCAAGCCATTTGCATGAATACAAAGCAAAACAGTTCCATACAACATATCCATTATTAGAATGAAGCTTTTAGGCGTTTGATTAAGGGATTGATCTGTTAACACCATTTTAGAGTGTGTTTTTAGTCTGATGTGGCTGGTGTTTTAGAAGAAGAAGAGTTGGTTTTTATATGCTGACTTTCTCTACCATTTAAGGAAGAATCAAACCGGCAATCACCTTCCCTTCCCATCCCCACAACAGGCACCCTGTGAGGTAGGTGGGGCTGAGAGAGTGTGCCTAGCTCAAGGTCACCCATCTGGCTTCATGCGTAGGAGTGGGGAAACAAATCCAGTTCACCAGATTAGCCTCCACCACTCATGTGGAGAAGTGGGGAATCAAAGCCGATTCTCCAGATCAGACCCCACTGCTCCAAACCACTGCTCTTAACCACTACACCACGGTGGCTCTCTTTTAATGCTGGATTTTAATTAATAACTTCTAATGTTTTGTTTTTATTGTGTTATATTTTGTAAGCGGCCTCAGATATGTTCCCAGGAGAGGTTGCATACAAATGTTCTAAATAAATACCTCCCATGATTTTTTTCAGGAAAATTCAAGGTCCCAGGTGCCTGTTTTGGAGATCAGGAAAGATCTCTGTTGGGAACAGAAGTATACCCTTGTCCTCCCTTGGTGATTTAAATCCTTCCACCAAAGATTGCAAATTAATCATGCAGGGTGGGAACAGAGGTCCTTATGGCAGGGTTGTAGCCACTATCTTCTCTCCTGTGGTCTACTTGTGTTTAGTATAATTTTGAAACTACCAACTCCCCTTATTAGCCAGGAGAAGGGTGCTTGCTCTATCCCCAGGTGCCTACAAGCCTGCCCAGCAGGGCATTCGATCAAGAAGCATGGTGCCAGGGGGCATCTGCCCTCAGATACACTCTACCTGATCCCCTTTACTAGTGGACTTGGATCCTATTTCAAAGTTATGTTGAATGGTGGCTGGGGAAGATGTTAGCAGGCACTCTCAGCCCATTAATTGACTGTAAATAGATGCAACAAGCACCATTCCATTTATTTTTGTTTTAGTTCTGGAACCAAAAATACAGTTTTATCTAATGTCCTATCTCATTAACTGTCTTTTTTTTAAAGCATCTGATGTTTATAACAGATGTTGTCCATAGTTTTGCTCTAGCAATAATTATGATTACCTTCCTAAAACATCCCAGAGCCTAAGTATGATAGAAAAATGACTTTTCAACCTCCAAGCTGATTAGAGCAGTAATGTCATGCCATGCCAACCACCAAGCCTTGGGATTATCTCTATAGCAGATGTAAACCTCGAGAACATATGGAAGAACAGCTGCACGCTAATGTCCTATGGGCTTTAGCAGTATCTTGACCCTTGTAAATTTTGGAAAGAGAAGAATTGGGTAGTTAGAGTTTATGGGTATACTGCTGTGCAGTCGCTCCTGTAATGTATAATTGAAGAAACATGTTGAAGGTGCTGGAAGCAAAAACTAGTTGGGTGAGATTTTTCTGCATCTGTTGCCTCTATACTGAGGGGACTAAATGTTATCACTTAGCAAGCAACTCAGTGTCTTGGCAAGCAGTTATTAGCAGATGTCTTCATGTCAATATCTTGGTTTAGGGTCTTGGAGACCTCTGATATTCCACAGCAGTTTTACTCTGCATTAGGATCAAAGTTCAGAAGTTTGGGTATTTTTTTGTTTTGCTTTGTGTGTGTTTTGTTTTTGGCCTTCTGTTCACCTTACCAGTAGAAAGATGGAAGAACAATTCCAACCTGTTTGTTGATAAGAACGGCTTAAGGAAGTCATGACCAAAGTGGTGGTGGATGAGAGACCTTCTTAAATAACACTTTCCTGAGGGAATGTCAGTGGCTTCAATTGTTACTGATAGGGTTTTTTTAAAAATACCTTTATTGGTATATTGGTTATCATATAAAATGGATTTCGAGTATATAAAAATACAACTAATAAAATTCATTCATGGTAGTTATATGGTAAGTTCCGCTTATTCTCGAATTCTCATGGCAGCTAAAAGAAACTTTGCTACCTTCTCCGTGTTAATGTTAGTATTATAAAGATGGCAGAAATCAATTAAAGAATTGTCTGTTCGCAAAAGTATGCGGCTCCAGTTTTCATGTAAGTGCCCGGCTTTGCAGTCTTTAAAATGAATAATTCCTCCTAGTGGGTAGAGCAATGAACAGTAAAAAGTAAATAGTATCTCCAGTGTGGTGTAGTGGTTAAGTGTTGGACTAGGATATGGAAGATCCAGGTTTGAATTCCCAATCATGCCATGGATGCTTGCTGAGTGACCTTGGGCTAGTCACATGCTCTCAGCCTAACCTACCTCACAGGGTTGATGTGAGGATAAAATGTAGGAGAGGAGAAGGATGTAAGCCACCTTGAGTCCCTATTGGGGAGAAAGGTGGGGAACAAATTAATTAAATATAATTTCCTTAGGACAGCACAGCTTGTAAATAAAGTCTGAAGAATAGCAAGTTGTTCCTACAGCAAGGGAGAAGACTTCTCTGGTGTTATAATAGACCATAGGATTTTATTTGTTGACTGCTGCAGCCATCTAAAATGCTATCTACTGCATTGCATTTCTTTCTCCTAGTATTTTAATTGATTGCATTTGCTTCGCACTTGTGTGGAAGTGCCAAACTGGGACACAGGAGTGGGTCGTGCTTCTTTCCACAGGTTAGCCAGTCGCTTGTTTTTTTAGATTATCAGTCATAACTGGCACCACACATGCCAACTAGAGAATAATGCTTTTGTATCTAGCAAACCAAGCCTCATCATGAAATTGGACTTCCTGGCATTCATACATGTGTCTCTCTACATAAAAACATGTGCCCATTCCTAAAACCTTCAAACTTTCATTTAGTGGAAGAACTAAGAAGCTGGAAAATGGGCACTCATGTTATTTCCCCCTTCAGACATTTTTAAGTCCAGTTTGCAATATCTTTTAAAGTAATGGTTTAACTATTTCTGAGAGGAGCCCAGTATGCTTATTTGCATTCACTGTAATATCATCCGCCATATTCTTAAAACCATGTAGAAAATCAATTTTCAACGTGTTGAAACCACTTTTCATATTTTAATTATGTAACGCTATGGTTTTGTCATTTTCCAAACTGAATTATTTTTTGCAGTTGTGGTTATAAGTGGCTCATTAAAAATCTTTCCAACAGCCACTCCCACCGCACATCAGAATAAGTTTTAAATTTCCTAACTAATTTACTTGCTTTAAATCTCTATAGGTTTTGTTAAACTCTTCTTGGGTGCAATAGCCTTTATCAAATTTCACTAAAATCATTGTACACACACACACATAAACTGTAAAGTAAAATTAATGGGTTTGTAATGGCAATGTTTATAATGGCAAACTGTATTTAAGTGGTCTTGAAAGAACATTTACAGTACCTTTGATATTATTCATTTATTTGATTTACACCTCAAGATAGAGATCAATGTTGATATCATAAGGCTGATGACAAAGATTAAAAGCAATCACTGAAACAGGCTTGGCTGATATCCAGCCACCAAAAACCCACAGACCTTTGCAATCTTTCTCCTCTTCAAGAAGATGTTTGACATTTAGTAAGTATCTAGGGAAAGAAATTTCACAAGTGAGGAACGGCTGAGGGGCACTCTCAGTAGCTTTTCAGTCCTAATTTGATGCTGATGTAGTAGTAAGATGGCCTCTTTTTCTTATAGAACTTATAAATTAATATTGGTATAGAGACAAAATTCAGAGTCTGGTATCTTTATCTTTCCAATGCATATGTAATTATTGTGTTGCACTGAGACCATTGATCAGCCATGTATTTTTGTAGTATATATTCTAAAAATGTTCAAGCAACATAATCTTGTCACTGAGTTGGATCCTTTTTGCCAAGTTTTTTCCCCCCAACAAAGGAAGTCTTTCTTCATCAATGGAAGATTTTATGTGTTATCATAAGAATTCTTTTTTGGGAATGAGTCTCGTTGAACACACCCTAGCAGGATTTTGAGTAGACCTGCTTAAGATGCTTAGGTTAGCTGAATGGAGTAATAGAAGGCCAGGTAGCAAAATTGATTTGTAAGGTTAATCAAAGCTTTCTGAACCCTTAATCTCTAGGGTTATTTGACCAGACCCCTGGGAAATCTTACTAGCATCATCTCTTGGCTACTTGGGACATGCTTATCAAATAGTCAGTGCTGAAAGGACAGTTCCGACATGTAGAGGGGGGAAAGCTTAAATCCTTTTTGCTTCCATGCAAACATCTAATGGTCATTCACAGGCTGTCATAACAGGCAGGGGGGCAGTTCAGAATAAGTACAGACTCCTGAGGAACCCCAAAAAATATCCTCTGATGGTGACAGCTACTTGAGAGTAACCTCAGAAAAGATTAGATTCTGTTAGAAGGATTCTGTTAGAAATATAAATCTGAACAAAAATATTTGCAACAGAATCCTTGGCCGACTTGGCACTCAGAGCTGAGATCCTGGTACAAAGCAGGGAGGCTGGTGGCTAAGGGAAGACAAGAGCAGGACTGTCTGTGACGGGACTAACTCAGTTTAGGATTAGGCTGTGTGAATACATTTTCTAGCATTGTATGCCTTTAACTCTTAAAATCCTTCTTGAGGTACAGGTGTTTAAGGCAAAATAAAACAAATTCTCATGTGATCATGCTTGACAGTTGGTTAACTGGCACACTGGAAGTGCTGGGAGATAATTAAAGTCAGGTAAATTCATGGATTGCTAGCTTTACCCAATGGAATGCCTTTAAGTCTGAAACCCTTGTTCTGTGTTTCATATCTAGTTTCATTTGGATTTCCTAGAACTCCTTGTTAAGTGAAGAAGAGTGTCATTCTAAGTGGAGTTACACCCTTCTATGTCCATTGAAAACAATGGCCTTAGAAGGATATAACTGTGCTTAGGATGGCACTGTAAAGGACACCCCAACCCTGTTTTATAGTATACATTGCCTGTGTATATTTCTCAGCAGGAAAAGGGACATCTGTACTGGTATGACTAATTATCATTACATGCATTTATCATTAAATAAACACCATGCAAGACAGCAAGATTGTTTACTTAAGCTGCATAATACTGGGGAATGGGAGATAGCTCTAAAACACGGGAGTGCGTTGCCAGAATGGTGCTATTTATTAAGCTATGATAACGCTAATGTTCCTCTTTGATGTATAGCATGTGCGACTTCAGCTGAACTTGTAGAGAGCCTTAAGGATGTTTCATTGAACATTTAGTATGGCAGCAAGCCAGAATACATTTAGCCTAAGCCCAGATGACAGGCTGGTAATGAGGTAGTGATTGATGACCACTGCTTCTTTATGAAAACCTGCTTGATATGCTGGGGGTGAAATGCATTGCCAGCTCTTTTCATTTCATTCCCTCTTATACTAGTTATTCTTATTGTAGAAGAGGTACACATGCTTTGGTTAAGCAGTCTTTCCTGAGTTTCCATGAAGGAGCGGGTGTGACATTTTTAACAGCACCATCCTATAGCAATATTTATGTGTAATTCAAATAATAATTTCCCGGATTCTTTTATTACCAAAAATAACTGCAATTATGTTTGCAATAAAAATCCACTATAATACTCTATCTGCCTTCTGTAATTTTACAGGATCTCTGATTCTTCTCCTGTGCCCTTTAAAAAGAATTGTATTTCTGTCTCACATGTAACAAGAATTTTGATCGAAAGGTGATAAACCTACTGAAAAGCATACATACAATCAGGTCTAGGAGGGAAAAAAGATTCTGGCTCATGTGGATTTCTTTAAGACACCTTAATTGAGAAACAAACTTTTCATGTAATTTATTCAATGTTTTTAATTCAGTTCAAAAGCATCCTTTACTGCTTAACTAAATTTTGACCATTTTAAATGTATATAATTTTAAATGATTGTTCAAACTTTGGTGTTTTCATAACCAGTCAAACTATCCCAATTAAGCCATGCTGTGTGAAATTGTCCTGATTGTAGCCAGTGCCTTTATTGTAAAAGATTATATAGTGTGATTGTTACACATGCCCTTTAGAAATCAAAAGTATGATACCTCTTTTGATGTGCTTTTCTTTAAGCAATATTATCTCTGCTTTCAGATATCATGAACAAATACCAAAAGCACATGGCAAACTGGTAGGCTCATGTATAGATTCAGAAACATATTTTAAGGCATCAGAAAGTATTCCTGCACATTAGAGTGTACAAATACACATCTTTTTTGAAATTAAAACTTACATATCTGCCTTAGGAATTGACAACATATGTAATGTGTAACTAGTCAGCAGTTTGGATATAGATTAGACTGATCTAAAGTGACAGCTAGTGTCATGTGACTAAGCCAGCCAGAACCGGTTTAGGTGGCGTGAGCAGCCTGAGAAGGGAATTTCCAGAATGACTCACCATGACAGAGCAATTGTATATGATTGGTCAATTGTATGGATGTAAATGCATATAAGTCCATGATATATGTTCAGAAGTGTTGTGGAGAGAACATAGATGTTTGGCGGAGCAGTTTGTTGGAGAGAACTGTATCCTGACTGTGTAAATATTGTAAATAAATTGTATAAAGCTGTCCTGGTGTGGACTGAATTGCTGCCAGGTATACTGCTGCATTCCAGCTCAGCTGCGCGCGTCAGGGTTATGGGCCCAGATAGACTGCACTGAGAGCTGGAGGTTCTACTGGAGTTGGTGAGCAATTACTTGATGAATGTCTTCAAAAGCCAGTGACGCTGAGGAACTGGAAACACAGTCCAAAGACACATCTATTGAGTCTGACAGCGAGTCGGAGGAGGAACCAGAGGTGAATAATCAGCAGCTGCCGGTGAGCGAGGAAGCCATGGCACAGTCTAATTTTACCTTGATGGTGGATAAACTGACTGCAGACAATTACACCGTATGGTCGCTAAGAATGGAGCATTATCTCAAATGGGAGTCATTATGGACGTTTGTAGATTCTCCCCCACAAGCTCCTACTGCAGATGAACTGTTAAAGGACCAGAAGGCGTTAGCAACGGTGATTCTAAGCGTGGCTGATGACCAACTAGTCCATGTAGCAGGCAAGGGCACTGCAAAAGAGGCTTGGGATAGCCTAAAAACTGTCTATGTACAAGACACAGCCGGTTCCGATATCTCTGATGAGAAGGCTGTACAGGACTGTAATGCAGCCTCAACAGATGGTGAGAGCTCATTTAAATTCACTTGCAACTTATTTCCAATTGCTGGCACAGAGGGGAAAACAAATACCTGACCAGGATCAAGTTTTCATTGTGTTAAGCTCCCTGGCTGAGAGATTTGACCCGCTCATATCTGCGTTGGAATCCATTGACGCGGCCAAATTAACGTGGGGGTATGTAACTGGGAGACTGCTTGAGGAAGAGTCTCGTTACCAGCAAAGGGAGTTGGCAGTCGTCCAGACTGGGAGCAGTGCCAAGTCAGAAGCAAGTTATCACAGCAGCTGCAGGCCCAAGGTCATTGAAACCTGTAAGCCGGGAAATGTAGCATTAAGCGTGAGGAGATGTTTTACCTGTGGATCTACAGAGCATTTGAAAAGATTTTGCCCAGCAGCAAAGAAAGGCAGAGGAGGGAAGAAACTTTCATCCAGCTACACCCAGCAAGCAACAGTGGTGAGACTGGCAGCAGACAGCAAGCAAGAGATGTCGATTATCGACTCTGGAGCTTCAGCTATTTTTGTAAATGATAAGAAACTGTTAATGAACTCACAGCAATCGTCTTTGGGACATGTAAGTTTGGCAGATGGACGTTCAGCTACTGTAACATGCCAAGGGAGTGTGATGTTTGAGTGTCTAAATCATTATTTTGATAATGTTTTCTGCGTATCCTTCCTAGAGACAAACTTACTTAGTATAAGTGTCTTAGTTGCAGCAGGATTCTGTGTAACATTTAAGCTGCAATATTCTAAAAGAGAACAATGTGATGGCAGTGGGAAAGCTCACAGACAGTGTATATGTGCTTGGAAATAAATCAGTTAAAGCACAAGCTGTTACAAATAAGAGGCCTCATCACAAATGCATTCATTTATTGCATCACAGGTTAGCTCACATTGGCTGGGGCACTTTAAATAAAACTCTTGCCCTGTTAGGCAAAGAGAAAGTGGAAGGCTGTAAGACATATCTGGATTGTGATGTGTGTAAGCAAAGCAAGTCAAAAGCACATCCAGTGGCCAAGAAAAGTGAAAGTCTGATACTCCTTTAAAGATTGTACACACCGATTTAGTGGGCCCGTTCCCAAATAGCATTTCTAAGAGAAGATTTCTGCTTGACTTAGTTGATGATGCCACAAGATTTATATGGGTGTACCCACTGGTGAAAAAATCAGAAGTGTGTGAAACAATAAAAATGTGGGCAAAGAATGTACAAAGACAACTAGGGCATAGTATTTGTAAAATCCAAAGTGATTTTGGTGGGGAGTACATGTCTGGTGAACTGGATAAGTGGTTTAAAGCCCAAGGGATAGAACATAGAGTTGCTAACGTGGTCATGCCACAGGAGAATGGAGTGGCCGAAAGAAAGGCTGGAATATTGCAAACCACAATCAAATCAATGTTGGCTGATGCGCAAATGTCTATGGTGTTTTGGGCTGAAGCAGCCAAGAATGTGTGCTATATATTGAATAGAGTTTGGACCAGTGCAACTGATAATATTCCTATAAGGCTTTATATGGTAAAAATCCTAGCTTGGATCCTATCAGGATTTTTGGTACTCAGGCATGGGTTAATATCCCACTGAAGCAACGTAGAAAAGGTGGTGCCAGGGCCAAAAAGTTAACATTTCTGGGATATCAAACAGGAATGAAAGCTTACAGATTTGCTGACAGTCACAATTCACTGAGTTTCATTCGATCAGCTAATTTCTGTGAGGATGCTAATTGGGCCAAGATACATGCAAATGAAATACCATCTACTGTGTTATTGCCTATGCATAGTGAAACAGAAAATATGCCAGAAATAAAGCAGGAGGTACAGGCACAAGTGCATTCAGATTCAGAGAGTGCAAAGTGCAGACCAAGGTACAGATCAGAGGGAAGTACCTAGGGTATCCTATAGATCAACAAAAGGTATCCCCCCTCAGAGGTATGGCGTGGTAAATCATGTATTTGTGAAAGTGCCAAATAGTTACAATGAGGTGTTAACTATGGATACTGAACAGAAAAATGCTTGTCTGAAAGCTATGGAGGCGGAATATAACCCTTTGGTGCCTAACAAGGTGTTTTCATTGTCTGAGTTACCAACTGACAGAAAAGCTTTGGGATGTTGATGGCTGTGTAAACTCAAAAACCTGCCGAATGGCAATGTCAAATGCAAGGCAAGACTTGTAGCTAGGGGTTTTGCGCAGATTGAAGGGCAGGATTATTATGAATCATATGCACCCACTATTCGCATGGAGACAATTCGAATAGCATTAACCAAAGCAGGAACTGAGGGAATATTGTCGAAGGCTTTCACGGTCAGAGTTCATTGGTTCTTGTAGGTTATCCGGGCTGTGTAACCGTGGTCTTGGAAATTCCAAGACCACGGTTACACAGCCCGGATAACCTACAAGAACCAACTGAGGGAATGTTTGTGAATCATTTGATTTTGACACAGCTTACTTAAATGCACCTATAGAGGAAGAGCTGTATTTAGAGCAAATTCCTGGATTTAAGTGTCAAAATACACAAACAGTGCTAAGGTTACACAAGGCATTGTATGGTTTGAAGCAATCAGGACGTGCCTGGAATATATGTTTGAAAGATGCTTTGACTAAGAAAGGGTTTGAACAAAGTGTATCAGATCCTTGTCTGTACAGTGTAAGTATATATAATCAAACCTGTTACTCATTTTTGTGGATGATGTGTGTATAATATATCATACAAAGAAACTATACAGGAATCATTTAAAATGAAGCATCTCGGGCCAATTCAAAATTACCTGGGAGTGCATGTAACAAGAAATGCAGATGGTTGGTTTGAGTTAAGCCAAGAAACCAAAATCAGTGAATTACTGAATAAGTATGGCATGAGTGAAGCTCATGAAGTTACAACCCCTATGACAACCAACTATAATAGAGAGCCGGATGGTGAATTGTTCCAACACAAACAGCTGTATCAATCTTTAGTGGGATCACTACTATATATTTGTTGTTGGACAAGGCCTGATATATGTATTGCAATACATTGGTTGTGCAGAAAACTAGCTTGTCTTTATCAGAAGGACTGGGTGGCAGCTAAAAGAGTTCTCCGGTACTTAAAGGGGACAATGTCACACAAACTGATGCCAAAGGCAAATGACCAAACAGCTTTGAAATGTTACAGTGATGCTAGTTGGGGTGAATACATTGATGGGAAATCTACATCAGGGTATGTGATATATGTATTGGGAGCGTTAATACAATGTAAGTCCATAAAACAGACTCATGTGTCAACAAGTTCATGTGAAGCGGAGTATTCAGCTTTAAGTGACTGCATAGTTCAAACAGAGTGGTGTATTCAATTGCTGAAAGACTTAAATGTGAACTGTCAACTACCAATAAAGATAATGTGTGATAATACTGCGGCACCATAACTAGCACAGGATCAAGGTGTGCGTACCAGAAGTAAGCACATTAATATAAGATATCAGAATGTAAGAAATGCTGTGAGCAATGGATATGTAAAATTGCAGCATTTGTAACACTGATGAAAATGTGGCAGATATTTTCACGAAATGTTTATCTGCAGAAAAATTTCAAGTTCTGAGGAAAGAATTGAGTATGTCAAACTTTGACTAGGGAGGCGTGACAACATATGTAATGTGTAACTAGTCAGCAGTTTGGACATAGATTAGACTGATCTAAAGTGACAGCTAGTGTCATGTGACTAAGCCAGCCAGAACCGGTTTAAGTAGCATGAGCAGAAGAGAATTTCCAGAATGACTCACCATGACACAGCAATTGTATATGGTTGGTCAGTTGTATGGATGTAAATGTATATAAGTCCATGATATATGTACAGAAGTGTGGTGGAGAGAAAATAAATGTTTGGCGGAGCAGTTTGTTGGAGAGAACTGTATTCTGACTGTGTAAATATTGTAAATAAATTGTATAAAGCTGTCCTGGTGTGGACTGAATTGCTGCCAGGTATGCTCCTGCATTCCAGCTCAGCTGCGCGCGTCTGGCTGGTCATGTCTGGTCATGACCAGCGCGTCTGGCTGGTCATGTTTGGTTGGCGCAATGCTGAGCTAGATGGACTGTTGTTTTTGTACTGTATCTACTGATAAAATGCTACACATACTTTCATTTAAGCAAGCCAGTGTATGTGTTTACTTGGTCCAGGTGGGAAAAGAGGTACTGTTAGAGAGCTCAAAGAAAGAGGATGGTAGTGAACTAGCTTATGTCCCTCTGGCACAAAGGAAAAGATAGATGGCATGCAGCCTGTACTCACCTACTCCAGAACCACAGTCTCACCATTTGGGGAATATCAGGCTGGTGCTGCATAATGTTTCTGTTTTTCCACGTTAAATTTTATATGAAACAGGAACATAACATTCTAAGAATTAAACTGAACACATTTTTAATCAAAATTCGTTCAGTATAATTCAGTCAAAACTCTTGAAGGTTGAATTGAGAAACTTTGTTGTTGTTGCTTGTTCTTCATTTCTAAAACCAAATAATTTCTGTTCTTTTCCCATTAAATCTTGAATTTGACAGGATCTTGTTTTTTTAAGCCTGGAAGGTCTGTTACTTCCAAGCTGGTCAGGAAACAGCATGGACTTGGATGTGCACAGAAAGGGAGGATCAGCCACAGGGAAAGATGTGAAATAGTGCTTTAACAAAGAAGAAAAAAATTGAGGACATATTAGATCCATAGGAGACAAGAGAAACACAAATGAAATGCACGTGGATTTATATGAGAACAATGCTTGATATACTGGTATCCTCATCTACCTCCTCTCCAATCCCCACAGTGCTTTGTTATTTAATCTAAATACTGGACAGAAGAAAAATATTTCAGCATTTTTGAGACTCCAGAAAATTCTAATTGAAAGTACATTTTTTTGTTCCCTCAAAATTTCTTGAATGTTTCTCCCAAGCAAGATTTTTTCTTTCTTTCAGGTGAAACTTGGTAGTAATTCTAGGTCTAGAACCACCGCTGTAAACATATGAAGCTGTCTTTATACCAAGTCAGACCACTTGTCCATCTAGCTGAGTATTTCTGGCAGTGACTTCAGGATCTCAGGCAGAGAAAGATCTTCCCCAAACCTGATATTTGAAATCATTTAGCTGTGGACGCCATGGACTAAACCCAGGACCTACTGTTTGCAAAGCATTTGCTCTGCCATTGAGATACCACCTTTCCCTGTATTTAATGTAACTATGTGTTACTATAGATGTGTGACTGCCATAAACAACTCAATTCATTCTTTTTCCCTTCACCATAATGTCTAGGATAACTTATGAATATCTTGAAATCACAATGTTCTGAGGTTCTTCACCCCCAGCAGCTGCCAGTAATATGAAGTTGGGAAACACACTGCGCAATTCCTCTCCAGGTGACTGATCAAATTAGAAATCCAGCCTAAATGGTTGCAAAGCTTAAGTTACTGTGCTGTCCAAGGCTGAATTACACACTTCTAAGACCACTGATTTTAGTAGGCTTTGAGAGTGTAACTCTGCTTAGGATGGCACTGGAACTCTGATCTTGAGAGCTGCACTCTACAGAAGAGTCCAGCAGTGGGAATCCATCTGTGGAAATGCATTTATTTTACTTTGAAAAGTTCTGTCTCACAGACTCAGCCAAATTTGGTTCCTGAGGCCGTGTACAGGTAACAAAGAAGGCATGTTTTGTTGCCCTAAGCAGGCATTCTCCTTGAAAGTTGGAGAGGCATTAGCTTTGAGACCAAGTGGGAGATTGTATGAGAGGAGTAACTGAGACCAAAAGACTGATTTTTACGGGGATTGTCCCAGTGAAACTCTCTAAATAAACCAGGCTGGCATTCAACCCCCCAAAAAGGAACTTTATTGGAGAGAAAGAAAGACAGAGTGGCAAACTTACATAAATGCATACAAACTAACTCTTCTTCTTCTTCTTCTTCTTCTATATGGCCTTCCAGGAGTGGAGATGGGGAGGAGCCTGGGAGGGGGCTGGAAGGAGGAGAGTGGAGCCTGAGAAGGACCTTGGCTATAAAGCCAGAGAGAATGCTGAGGAGGAAGTCACAGGCTGCCAGAGTCTCTGAGCTTAAGGCAACCTGGCAACCACCAAGGGAGAGGACAACTGTGTCTCTCCCTCGGACTGGTCTGAAGCCAAGACTGGTCTGAGGCTCCTCTGGTGCGAGTGCAGCAGGTCCTGGATGGCATTCTGACTCCCCCTTCCAGGCCAGCGCATCACAGTTATATACTTGTTATAAAACTGGTGATACACAATATCTCTAAAATGCTGCTGCATTTTCTAATATTGGAGTTTGTAAACTGTGCTGAACGTTAGCCCTTTACAGTGATCTAGCTTGAATGCACAGTGCATGGATAATCAGGATAAAATCTGCTTCTTAAAGAAGAGCTGGTGTATCACAGAGGAGAACTAAGCCTCCAGCTCTAGGCCTGTTTAACAGTATCCCCAGCTGTAAGTCTGCTGCTTAACCTCTGTTGAGGGTATCCAGAACTGGCTGACCTGATTGCCTATAACTCAACAGTCTCTCTGTTTTATGTGGACTGAGCTTCAGTTTATTTGCCTTCGTGTAACCCATTACTGTCTCCAGGCATAGGTCAGAATATCCACTGACACAACTACCTTAGATGAAAAGAATGAATAAATGAGTGTCATCTGCATAATAATATCATTTTTATTCTAGATCTCTGGATGATCAATCCAGGTGTTATGATAACCTTAACCCTGAAGCCAGATTGAAACCTGCTTTATCCAAGAAAGTGGCTGACCATTTGCTCATGACATTCCTATTATTGGTAATGAAAAGGGGAATGTGCCTTGTTCACTCCTTGGAGATCCATATGTTGTAGAACAGAATGGGAACATCATGTGCACCTTCGGGATGTACAAACATTGTGTTAATTGTATATGAATCAGCATAATCAGTAGGTCTGCATGTTTCTTGAATTTTCAACTGCACATCTCATTAAAAGCTACTCCATATTTTTATTACCATATCATGGCAGCATTTAATTTATGGGCCATTCTTATTCTTCCTCCCTGGCATTTTCTCTTTAACGAAACCTCATTCTCTACTCATCTACTTCTGTGATTTGTTAATCTGCCCATTTAAATAATCGGTAGGGTGTGTAAACTGCTTATTTCATTATTAATTAATATGCCTCTCAGTTTTGTAACATCTGCATTCTTCAGAATCTTGGTTGCAAACACAGTGATCCAAGCTGTTTGTGTAAATAATTGAATGAATAAATAAGTAAATAGCTGTAGTCCCCAACCTCTGCCTATGGAGCCCCAACAGTAATCTCTTTTTGTCTTGTAAAGATTGCATTTAGAAATACATTGCTTTCTTGCCTTTGAGCATTTATTCATTCCAATATGCTAAAATTTGATTTATTTGATGATTTTGCTCCTTAGCTGACAACCTCCACAAATGGCGTGTATGTTTTAAAGAAAACTTGCAATAGCAATTGGCATTAAAATAAATCAGCATTTGATATGTAAATTTACACATTTGAAAGGTCACTATTTAATGCAGCATTTGCCTACAGACCTGACAGTCACCAAAGTTTGTGGATTTACCCCCTTTGAAGTAAAATTAAAGGGGGAGGGGAACCCATAGTTGCCAGTGTTTGTCTTTCCAGTTGTTTCAGATACGTAGAATGTGGGTATCTTGGAGGAAGAAATCTGCCTACCTTAAGAAAAATTGCTAATACCCATCCTAAGCCCATGTGACAAAGCAGGCTAATAATCCAATGTGTCACTTTCCTTGGATAAATATTTGTTCTGACAAATGTTTATTGTCTCTGTAAGACTGATGTTTCCCACTAATTTTTGTTTAGTAGCTCTATTTAAGAGTTTTCTTCTAGGAAATAGGCTTCCTCTCCTTTTCTTTGCAAACTTCTATTTTTTCTAATGAATCAGGCATTCTACTATTTTTATTTGTGATTAATATTATATTAATGGATATTTAAGTTTTTAAATATCAGATCTATTGTTTCCCTGCCATTTCAGGATGTCCTTAGAACTTAGATATGCTTATTTCCCTTAGCCCAGAGATGCTGTTGAAAACTGCTGTCCAAGCAAAAATGGACCCATAATTGGTATAACATTATTTAACGTGACAGATTCAGAAGGGTTTAACTCTTCTTAGGATTCCACTGAAAATATCTAATGCTCTGGGAACAGATTATTTTAAACACTGCCTTTTCCCACATAGGCCTGCTTAACCACTGAGGTTACCATAGGAGGATCCTTCTTTGTGTGCCCCACTATTTAAACTGTGCACAGTGGCAGGCTATAGAGAAAAAAAAAACAACCTGTCGTTATAGCAGAACGACAACTCTGAAGTTCTCTCCCAAGGGAAGTCCAGTTTGCAGTCCTAAAGGCTAGGTTCGGGGAGCTAGGGAGAAGGGGAAGATAGACAAATCCATGCAGAGACAAGTTGGAGTAAAAGAAGCCACAGCTTTATCGGTTACAGTTACTGGAGAACTGGTGCATCACAGGGCATAGATCCAGGTATCAGGAAACATGCCTGTTGGCCAATGGAACCGATTCCTCAGCCAGCATGCCGATTTTCTGTCACTGGCTGATTTTCTGTCACTGGCTGAAGATGGTCATTTAGCAAGCAGTGGATTTTGCTGGTTTTATTTTGGGGCTGTAATCATGGTTTTTCTTTAATATTGACTAATATCTATTTGAATGGTGGTGTTAAACTGAGAAACTTGAAGCTACCTCTAAAGTTGATGATTGATTTTAAAGTAATATTGGTTTTGAAATTTTAGACTGCTTTCAAAGATCTGAGGATCTGTTTCTATGATGGCAGAATCTAAATGTTTTAATAAAATAAAATGCCAATAACCATTTGCCATAGAGATCAGTTCCATAATGCAGAGAGTCTTCATCCACATCCTTGCCATTGGATTCTCAATGTGATGTTAACAGTGTGCATGGCAGGAGATTCCAAACATTAGTACTGGTCAAGGGGATTGCTCATCACGGAGTGGCCATATACAGAATCTTCCCTTCGTGTAGTTTAATGTGTGTATCAATACTCAGGGACTGGATATGCATGTCAAAATAGTTATTATGGATTTTCTTCTTTTTCAGAGGTGTTTTGTCTTTTAAACTGTACTTGAAAGGTGTTTGGGTTTTGTGAGTAGCTATTTGGTCCACATTCATGTGAGAGCTGAAAAATAAGTTATGTTCAGTGGTTTTTCAAATGGAAAACTATCCAGCTTGTTTCATGCCATTGCCAAATTAGTTCTTTCAGCAATCCATCAGTGCCTACACAATAGTGCTGTTGCTGGAGAAAGCCAAAAATAAACCCAGAAGATAGTGTTTAGAAGACAAATTGGTCATATCTTCCTTTGGCAGAAATGCATTATTATACCGTAGAAGTATGGCAGTGTCATCACTGTCAATCTTTAGATGGAATATAGGAAGATATATAGGGTTAGGTTAAGATATCATATGAAACCAAAGTTTAATTAAGCTAAATATGATTATTGTGGTTATTTGAATGCAAGCCACTCCATTAACTATGATTCATTAGGGTGTGCCAAATCAGGATCTGAAAGTGTCATTGAAAGTGGGTTTATTAACCACTGTTAATATTACCTGTGGGTTTTGCTTGACACATGAAAGCAGACAACCTGGCTTCATCCAGGTTTATTCCCTGATGGTATCCTAGGTCTGTGTAGGGAAACTTGGGAAATTGCCAAGGTGATGAAACCAACATTGGTCCATGTAAAGAAAAAGAGGTTTGTGAGCTGAATCCTGGTTTTAAAAACTAACCATGCTTAAAAGAAACCATGTTTTGTTTTGTTATGTTATGTTGGAACTGAGCCTTTCACTCCTCTGCTGTTTCCTTTCTGTTTGGCCTTTGTTTCTGTGACATCTATTTTTTTAAAATAAATGTTCAGTTTTTTAAACAACTTTTCCCACCATGCAAAAAAAGAAAGAGAGAGAGAGAGAGAGAGAGAAAGAAAGAAAGAAAGAAAGAAAGAAAGAAAGAAAAAGAAAGAAAGAAAGAAAGAGAAAGAAAGAAAGAGAGAGAGAAAGAGAGAAAACATATCTTGTTTAAATTCAGCATCATGCCTTTTTGTAAACCTATTGATGTGATTTTTTTCCCTTTAATGACAAGGGAAACACTGATTCCTTGCTTTAAAAAGCATTGCATTGATTACTCAAGAATCTTCTTCTCTAGAACAAGCATTTCATATTTTTCCCCTTTGTGTGTTGGTTTTCTTCAATTACTGTAATGGTGCAGATTTTTTTTCAATTTTACGGTTTTTATGGGCAGTGATTATATAAGTATTTATACAAGTAAAGCAATGTTATAATAACTTGCTTAAAAAAACCTGAAGGTAACTCAGTGTCAAAACCATCCATTAAAAAAGAGACAAACATAGCTAGCTCCATAAATCTTGTATGCTCTTGCAAAAACAATAACTTTTGAGAATATTTTTTCAGTAATGGAGTAAAGTATGTGATGGTTATCAGTTCATCATCAGTTTCCCTGAGAATAGTTTTACCTGAAATAGAAGCTGCTGATCTGACAATATCCAGGCTTTAGACTTCTGACTTCATTTTATTATTAATTACAATAACTGGGTGTTGTGTAATATGAAAACAAACCAAAGTCCCCATTTAAACAGCCTATACTTAAAACACACACACACAGGATTTTCTTAGTTTTGTTCTGGTTTCTTTTATTATTACACTCTCTGCCTCTATTGGTTTCTATTTACAAGATAAGGCAATAATTTCCTAATAAGGATATAGAGAGAACACAGTGTTTCTTAGGGGAAAGGGGGAGACAGGCTCAGGGCTTTCTTGATTGAGTACAAGCAATAGCCACTAGGATTACTGTGCAGTATTCCAGTCTTGAAGGATGTGGGTGAGGGCTCTCCTTTCCTTTGCACCAGCACCCCAAACAAAGTCATGAGACCAAAGGATGGATTTTACTAGTTTATTAAAATTAGCTGATCTATGTCCCCTAATTTAAATATGCTAATATTTAAATGGAGTGGGCTGCACTAGGCAGCTTAGCCAAGGCTGCCTTGGTTTTGGCAAATCCACCCTGGCTCCAAATCTGGCCAGCAGCTTCCACTGGCCTCGTTTATCCTCACATGCACATATTGTGCTGAGAGATGCTCAGCCCCATCCTCCTCTCCTGATGTGCTGTGGAGCCCTACCAGGTTCAGAAGATGTTGCTAAGGACCAGAGATGTTCCTTCCCAAGCCCCATCCTGCTGTAAAGCCAATAATGGTCTGTTCAGGACACACCCTCCATTGCACCCAATGGCTCAGGGTGCTCGCTCCTCATCCCTATCTATCATGAGCAACTCACCCTGTCCTTGCCAAACTAGTTATGGCCTAAACTAGTTATGGCCTAAACAGTCCAAGGCCAGACCTAATTAATTCAAGTTTACACCCTCATCCCCCAAATATCACAAAGCAGGTGAAAACAGGCTTTCCCCATCGCCAGTCAGGGAAAAACTCCAAAATTCCTGTTTGGCCCCAAATGGTGACCAGCTACTCCCATGATATTCTAGGGAGGGAGGGAGGGTCAGCAGCATCTGGCAAAAGCCCATTAGAAAGGGGTGAGGCTTGGATATTTAGCTCCTCCAGCTCCCCCATTGGATGGTTACTTTCTAGCCAGCAGTTAGCATCCTGTGCTTCATATGAAGAGGGACTGTGGCAAATTAATCCACAGCTTTACTGCCATGAAAGCCTCTTCTTCTCCTAATGCCTACCTACTTGCCAAATATTCGCTCTCAGTCTGCACTCCACTGCTTGCCTGCTGCTCCCCAAACCTTATCACCCATCCAAACAAATTTACCTTAATATCCTTCTACTGCCTGCCTGCCCAGATGCCTTACCCTTCTTGTGCCACTAAATTCCCTTGCCTTGTCAGTTTGCCTCTTTCTTGTGCTGCTGTTCTTCAACCTAAGTAGCTGAAGCTTTCCGTGTTTGGAATAGTTTCAGAGGGTAGCCGTGGTGGTCTGCAGTAGAACAGCTAGATTTTAGTCGAGTAGCACCTTAGAGACAAACAAAATTTTTGAGGTATAACTTCTGAGAGTCAAAGCTTCCTTCATCAGAACTGTAGAGGGGAGCATTGACTCTCAAAAGCTTATACCCAAAAATCTTGTTTGACGCTAAGGTGCTATTGGACTAGAACAGGAGTGGGCCATTTCTGCCAAGGGCCATTTGGATATTTATAACATCATTCGCGGGCCATACAAAATTATCAACTTAAAAATTAGCTGACCAAGTCCCAAGCAGGCAGCTGCCTCAGATGACCCCCTCCCCTGCACGGGCAAGCAGGCAGCCATCCAATCAGTGGCACACTCGCCCACCTGGTGCCACAGGATGGTCTGTTGCACCAGCCGGGCGTAGCCGTCCAGCCCCATGCCAGAGTTGCTCCTGCTCCACATGGTCAGGGCCAGATTCTACAGCCAGCTCCTGCTACCTCTGCCTGCAGGGATGAAATCAGGACACACTGGCTAAGAACTCCCCCCCCCCGCACATTCTGGCCCTGCCTGCTTGAACCCCTCCATTGTTGCCACTTCTGCCACCAGCCCTCTTGTAGTACAGAGGGAATACGTTTCTGCATGGCCCTGGTGGGAAAGGGTTAACACAGTTTCTTGGGCGGTTCTAGCAGCTCCATAGCTAGCGACTCTTCTGCAAGGGGGGAGAAGGTTACTTTTCTCAGCAAAACAAACTCACATCAGCCTTGAATAGAGGCTATTCCTGTCTGTGGGAGGGGGCAGATCACCAGTCTTAGATCCTTATGAGCTAGAGATCTGCCAGGACCCATGAAGGGCCAGACCAAATGATTTTGTGGGCCTTAAACGGCCCCCGGGCCTGATGTTCCCCACCCCTGGACTAGAATCTGTTTGAAATATTTCCTAAAAATCATCCCATAAACGTTCATGTTAAATATGGGTGCCTTTGCCTCAAAAAGGGGGGGCTGGCTTTATTTCATCTGTCTGAAATTTGACAGTGCGGGTGTTCTGTGAGAGTACTACAATCCCTCTGTATTTTGTCCAATTTGGATGGAAAACCATGAACGTAAAGACATGAGAAAGAGAGGGATGTCTTCCATTGAAACCAGAGGAAAATAATAATGAAATACAATTATGAAAATGAAACAATAGCAAAAGAAACAGTAATGAAACAAAGCCATATGGAACAACCCAATAATGAAACAGTTCCTTTTGGAATTAATAACAAAAACGAAACAAACTTCCATGCACAAGTCTACCCTGCATATTATGCTTTAATTTATCCCAAATAAGTGAATGGGTGCCGTTCGCTAATATGGTGGAAAGAAAAGTGCTCCACTGCAGGACTCTTGTGGCTATCGTCCATTGTGGATGACCCTGTGGGAGAATCACAATGTGTGCCTGTCTAGGTAATGCAGAAGTAGATATTGCATCCTCCAGGGTACTTTGCAATCAAAGGAACTTCTCTTTACCTTTCTTCCTATCATGGTGATGGGCATATTACTTGTATTTATGTGTTCCTTAACTGTTTAGTGAATTATACTGAGAGAACATTGAATTAGTGTTCTAAAGTGCTGAAGCACGATATTTTGTAGCAATGGTACTTCCTTCTATGTAATGTTTCTAGGAACAGAGCAGTGAGTTTACAGTACTGAAAATTATGGGAATACATAATACCTTTGACCATTTTGTTTGTTTAGCTGTGGTCTCTATCCTGAGTGTCATTGAGCACATTTCATATACACAATCCAGAACCATTCAAATCCATGAGAATTGGGCCATTGACTTCAGTGGAATGTGACTTGCACCCTCTGTGCATGAAAGTGTGTCATAAAAACCCGAGATAATTCTGAAAAATTGATCTTCACTCTGAGGAAGACAAGTGTAAAATGCAGTTGACAAAACATTTCTTCCTCATTCCAATAAAACTGATTTTTAAATATATATTTTTAAATCTAAATCTTAGCATTATCCTTTGTAGATTAATGAAAAGAATGTGTTTACTACAATTGTCAAATCATGGTGAAATCCTAAAATGGCTTGCAAAAAAAAGAGATAATTTTTTTTTAGTTTTTAGTAAAAAAAAACTCGTGTATAGAAATCATCTTTTAAAACTATGCCATTGACTCTTGTCTTGAGCATTTGAGAGGTATTTTTGTAAATGAGAGAATTTTTCATTGGATTATAATATTTAAAGTTAATTAAAGATATAATTTGCTCTTTGATAAACAATATGTTTTGTAACTTCATTAAGGGGATGCTGCCTTCCTTAATTGTAATGGTCGAAAAGGTTGTCAGCAAAGTGTACATTAACTGCAGAGATAATAATGTTTTTATATGCTAATAATTTTTAAATGAATAACTTGTGTGGTTCTGCAGCCACATGGGGGAAATAATTTACATCACTAAAGCTTATTGTAGTGTTAACCCCTTTTCCTGGGCAAGAGTGTCAACCGATCTTGGTGTAAAATGCTCATTCGTTTTACATTAGTGTTAATGGCAGGCCTGTTGGACCCACTGGTGTGAAAGGATTAAAAGCAAAGGCAGCAGCTATAGACATTCACATTTCACTGAGAAATCCTTGTTAAGGGGAACCTATTGGGATTGTGTAACTTGATTTTCTATTTATCGATTAGATGCTTCTTGTTTTTTGTTATGATGTGGAACTCCACTGAGACAGGTATACTTTGTGCACAGATGCTAAATGCAAAAAATGCATTAAAGTAACATTAAGAGGTCTGTTCTCTTCATAAACCCATCAAAGGGAACATAAATATTTTGAGTTCCGGTGTGTGTCCCATGAAAGTCAGGGTCAACGCTTGATGACTGTAGTGGCTTTGTAACTTTTGTTCTTACCAGGGTACCTCTGCTCTTCCAGTGAAACTTTCTATGCTATTCAACCTCTAATTATGAAGAGACTGAGAAACACTTTGAAAATGTGACTGGAATCATGTTCCCCTCTGAGAAAATTTCACTCTCTGTACTCCCCTCCCCCATATCTCAGATGTAGACGCTATCTCCAACCTACAAAATATCCCCTCATTTAGGGTTGCCAACTTCCAGGTGACGCTGACGTGCGAAGGGAGTTACATAGTTGGAGAAGACCATATGTAATTGCAATGCACAATCACCGTGGAATAAAGAGGCACATGTAAGGTGTGTAATAAAGAGACACTAACCTTACATGTGCCTCTTTATTACACGGTGACTGTACATTGCAATTATGTATGGTAACTTCCAGGTGATGGCTAGAGATCTCCCAGAATTACTACTGATCTCCAGGCTACAGAAATCAATTCCCCTGGAGAAAATGGCTGCTTTGTCAGGTGGGTTCTATGGCATTATACCTTGCTGAGGTCCCTCCCCTCTCCTAACCCTGCCCTACCAAGGCTTCACCCTCCAAATCTCCAGGAATTTCCCAACCCAGAGCTGGCATCCTTACCCTAATGGAAATATGTGGTTACTATGCAGAGAGGCAAAAACACTCTGATACGTGCAGTGTTTACAGTTTTGGCATTCAGAGAGAAGATTATTCTTGGCACAGATTTATTTGTATCTACCTAAATAACTTATTTTTCTGTAGCTAGAGATGGTGGGTTTTAAGACTGCCTGGTTACCTTTGGCCTTCTGCAGTGAAGCACATACATATTCTTCTGTAATGAAGCGTTCTGGGTTTTATGCCTTCCTCAGTCCTTTAGTCCTAACCCCAAAATTTGGGTAAGGTGAGGACAGGATCTGGACAGTAGTTATTCATTGGGGAGTAAAAAGCATTCTGCACATGCTGAGAGGCATACATTTTCACAAAACAAGATGGCTTACAATTAATGATTAAAAATAAATACTAGTCTGAGTGAAAGTGACTATAATGTTTTTGTTCCTGCCATCCCCCATGGCCCCACATACTTCTGAGGCAAATTTCCAACTGCAAAGAGAGGAGACAATAACAATTAGTATATATTAACTCCAACTTTATGCCAATATTGTCACTTGTAACTGGACCCTGAATAGGAGAGAAACAAGAACGAAGGAAAGAGCTCTGAGAGAAAAGGCTGTGAAATGGAGTAGAAGAGAATGAATTTGGTCAGAGAGGGACAAAAACTGTAGCACATTTTCCAATATGTCTCTACAGTGGAAAGATTTAGAGACACTTTTTTAACTGAAAGCTTGGAATTAAGAAAGGGGGCATAGCATATTTCTGAGAGGATATTCTCCCCATGTGCCCTTGTAGCTACAGAGGTGAATGCAAGAGGAATATATAGATCTGTAAGGTTGGAACATGCTTAGAACATTGCAGTAAACATGTTCAACCGGCAAACATACTGTTATTAACAGCTGGGACCATTTGTGCAGCAAGCATCAGATCAACTTGGTGCGCCTTTATTGTTCACTACCCAATTTGAGCACTGTTGAACTGTAGTGGTGAACATTATTTCTTTCTGCTCAAGGTGATCATGAACCAGGTAGGTTGTGGTTGGTGTGTCTCCATTAACAAAAACGAAACACAAATAGCACAGCACATGAAAGCATCCCTTAGGTATGACACAATCAGTTGCTTAGAAAGTGCCAGGGCTTCCTCAGACAGAAGAGAACTCCACTAGACAGTGACCATTTGGCAGAATTTATCCCTGACTGCGGATATTTGCTTTTGCAGTTTGCACTTAGCTGTGTGTACACTGCAGTCAAGGCCTACGTTTCTTACAATATTTACTGTGAATAATAATGTTTTCAAATGACTTGGGAGGGGGAATACATTTTTATGTGGTTGTGCAACAATGCACATGTACAAAGTTCTGTAGATCCAGATAGACTTGTCATCATTAAAGTTGATGTGTGTTACAGTCAGATGAACTCCATTAAAAAATACACTGTTTATATATGATGTACTCATTTTTTTTTTCATTTAAACAATTTATACTGGAGCATGGTGAGGTGGTGGAAGTAGGAGGGGAGGGTAATGTGCACCATGTCTTCGTGGGCAGGAAGCAACCTGGCAAACAGTCTCAAACTGCTCATAAACAGTCTGTGCTGCCCATTGAATGATTGGCTCCCTGCTTGTGATGGACAATCACAATATGGGCTGAAGTACAGGGTGTTTAAGTATCTCTCATAATTTTTAAAGTTAATATGTGGCAGGGGATCAGAGGCATCTTTTACAATTCCAGCTCAGTTCTCATGGTGTTTTGGCTAGGCCTTACTGTGAATGCTATCTTTGTATCTAGCACGTTTTAATCTTGCTTTTCCTTGAAGAAGCTCAGGGCAGCATGCATGGTTCTCCTCCATTTTATCTTCACAACAAACTATACACGTTTGGTTAGACTGGGAGTGTCTGATTGGCCCTAGGTCACCTGGTAGAAGGGATTTGAATCCAGATCTAGTCTGACACTACATCATGCTGACCAAACTGAGAACATGTCCTTGACTCAAAACTCTCCAGTGACTTTACATAACAAGGAACTATTAGCCATGGAGTACAAACTGACTTTTGGAGAGGTACATCTTTTCTGATCTTCCAATCTTCTGTAGAGCCTCAGGGTTCTCCAAAATATGATTTGAAAACCACTGCTATAGGTTGTTACTGTAATTTTTGGAGCAAATGACAGAAATTTGATGAATCTTTCTATTTTTCAGTAAGCCCAAAGGAAAATGTCAGAAAAATTTGACATTTACCACTAAATGTCGTAGGCCATTGAGTGTCATCAGTAAATATCTACATGTCTTCTTCATTTCAAGCAGTAACTGGTTGTGGACGTTAGGTATAAATGTCAAAATGTAAATTCATAAAATAAATATTTCTGACATTTCTCAGCAGACTTTGTACATTCTTAAGACTTGCTGGCAAATGTGAACTCACACAACATTATTGATGTTTATTGTTTGTTAGTTATGTTATGACAAAGAACTATGCATCCTTCTTTAACAACACACTTTCCCCCTTCTTTTGTCTGTGAGGCTTACTTCATAAATTACATTTTTAGGTTTACACTTAAAAAATCTAAGAAGTAAACCTTAAAAAAAAAAAAGTAAAGTATGTTTGGAAAGATGCCTTGCACCAAGTCAGAACTGCATACTCTGACCTCCAACTGTACTCAAGTGCCTCAGGTAGAAAGAGGCTTTTTTGAACCCCTCCTGCTTAAGACACCTCAGCATGAAATAGTACTCAGAAAGTATGTGTGTGTATGTCTCTAGGAAACAGTTGTGCACTGCTTGCATACAAATTAAACACATGACAGCACCTGAGATGTCTAAAGATCTAATTTATTTTGCTTCAGAATGTAAAAGTCCTATTGACAATTTCATTTTTCTCCAATGTATTGTGGAATCCTGATATCCGTTCACTGACTGTTGGTACATTGTGGATACTCATTGTTTATGATGGGAATACTGACTTAGCTGTGATGACAGTGGTGCTAATCACAACTGCTCTAATGAGCAACTGTGAACCTCTGGTGTGGAAAAAAGAAACAAGGGCTCTGCTTGTAACCTCTCGACGTATATTTTCCTGTATTTAATACTGTCAACCAAAGGTTTAAATATTACCAAGGGTAATGAGAAGGAATGATAGTTTAGATGCTTTCTTTCCTTCAGCCCCTGGTAGAATTAAATCTTTTATTCCCTCTACAGACATACAAATCTATAGCATCCCTTTGAGATGAATTCAGGAACAGGCACCTGCATTCTTTTATTCCTGAACCATAGATTAAAATTGATCACAGGAGGCACAAGGGAGGAGGTTGCAGTATCACAGCTCAATGCAGTTAACGAGGATAGTGCACGGCTTCTGTTCTACTTAACTCTGCACTTACAGCTTACAAATATTATTGATTGCCAGGGTCATTGGAGGCTGTAGGCAGGTTATGTCATTTGACAGTATTTGGCAATTTTTAAGGGGGAAGAGCAATGAGTCCTCGTAGTGGGTGGGACAGGTATGGTTTAAAACTGCCAAATGGAGATTTATCTACGTGTGAGCTGGCAAAGCCCTTCAGGTAGAAATAATGAATGGAAATTTGATAGGCTGTTTTATCGTAGGTCAAATGATGTGCGGTAGAAGGAGGAGGGAGAGTAAAAAGACTTTAATTATTACCTTTTCGTCAAAACGAACTGATGATGGGTTTTCAGTCCTACATCTGCACTACTTCAAATCCTTTTCACAGGGCATCATTTTTAATATATGTCAGAGATGGTTTACCTAAAGCAAATTGAACAGTGCAGCGTGGGTGGAACAATATGTGAAAAAAATTACTGAATAGTCTTTGGAGTGTGTGCTCTTCCCCCCCTTTTTCTTTCTTTTTTGTTCTTTCATGTGAATGTAAATACTCCAAAGAACTAATGCACGCCATAATAGTTTGAGTTATACAACCTTTCTGAAGTGTCAGAGGGGGGAATATTTCTGTATAAGGAAAGTTCTTTTCATAATCAGGTCAGGCTTCAGGATTTTAAGACCAGCTGGGCAAGAGGTCATCAATCCCTCTCCTCTAACAAACTGCCACCAGGCTCTTCCCTTTCAGGTTCCATAAAACCTACAAAAGGGGAGAGAAAGTGAGGCACCTTCATGGAACAACAGGAAAAGTGGAGGAGAGCTTTGTAAAATGCTTCCCTTAGATCAGTGGTTCCCAACCTTTTTTGAGTTGTGACCCCCTTTTACAATTGCCAAGTAACCTGCGACCCCAGCCACATTTGCGTAATAAAGCCATAAATGACATTTTCAATAGGATAAAGAAAACAGAATACAAATAGATTTTTCAGAATATAATTCCAACTTAATATTTAATTAACGGATTTCATTAAATAATTAATATTTAATGTGATGGTTGTGCTTGCATCTGGGTAACCAGCTTCAAAATTCGTGGCTGAGTGTTTGTTAAAGCCAACCTCATGTCATCCTCAACATTTAGTCTGTTTCTAGTCTTTGTTTTGATATGAAGAAGCATTGAAAATCCACTCTTTCAGAGATATGTAGAGGCAAATGGAATTAAAACTCGAAAGGAGCATGGTGACATTTTTATGCTTTGGGTTGGTTTTACCTGATTACATTAGGGCAGGGGTGGGGAACCTTTTTCCTGCCAAGGGCCATTTGCACATTTATAACATCATTCGGGGGCCATACTGGGCATTGATCTCCCGGCATGGGGGGGGAAGAGGCTAGGGTTGCCAGGTCTCCAGCCACCACCTGGAGGTTTGCAAACCTAGCAGAGGCTATGCAGGGGAGGGAGAGAAGGAAAGAAGGAAAGGAAGGAAAGAAAAGAAGGAAAGCAATGAGGGAAGAAAAGGAAAAAAGGAGAGAAGGAAAGGAAGGAAGGAAAGAAAGTAAGAAAGGAAAGAAGGGAAGGAAGAAAGGAAGGAAAGAAGGAAGGAAGGAAAGGAAGTAAGAAAGGAAAGAAGGGAAGGAAGGAAGGAAAGAAAGAAGGAAAAAAGAAAAAAAGGAAGGAAAGAGAGGGAGGGAGGCTTCCCCCCCACACATGCACACGCACTTGCCAGTGACCCGGGGATCTTGAGCACACACACACATACACGGGGAGGGCTGGGGGGGACCTTCTGGCCGCAGCGCAACAAGCGCGCGGCCGGGAAATGGAGCACGGGGTGGGCTGTGGGGGGACCCTCGGGCAGTAGCACAGCAAGTGCGCAAGCTCGGGGAATGGAACACATGGAGGGCTGGGGGGGAGCCTCGGGCGGCAGCGTGGCATGGAACACGTGGAGGGCTGGGGGGAACCCTCGGGCGGCAGCGCGGCAAGTGCTCAAGCTCAGGGAATGGAACACGTGGAGGGCTGGGGGGGACCCTCGGGCGGCAGCACGGCAAGTACTCAAGCTCGGGGAATGCAACACGTGGAGGGCTGTGGGGGACGCTCGGGCGGCCTCAAGGGGGACCGCCCTCTTCTCCGAGACCTGAACGGGCCGAGCCAGGGGAGCTTCCTCGGCCTCCCACACATCCCGCTGCATCATCTGCCTGGCGCAGGCGTGACTGCGCCCAGGGCTGGCCCGCCCGCCTCTCAGCTGGGCGGCGGGGCTACAGCTGGTGTGTGGCGGCACGCTACCGCGTCTCTGCAGCCCGGCTCCTTCTGGCTGTCGGTGGGCCAGTTCCTCGCCTCTCTGCTTGGGGTCTTCCCTGCCCTCACGGACGGATCAGGGTTACGGGGCGTCTGGGTTAGTCCTGGACAGCCCGGGATGAGGGCTGTCCCAGGACAGTGGCGGCGACCCCCCAGAAAACATGTCGCGACCCACAGGTTGAGAACCATGGCCTTAGATCCTCCCATTACTGCTTGGACAGAGGTCACCAGTGATCATCTGGCCTCAACAGCCTATTTCTGGGAGCAGGCAGAGTTTCTCCTGTGGCCACCATGATCTCAGAAGAACAGTAATGACAGCTGCAACCCGCTGTCAAGAGAACAGGAAAATTTCCAAGTGTGTTCAGTGTAAGCCACCTCAGAAGCTGATAGCTGAAAGGTGTGGCATAAACATTGAAATAACGAGGTCACATGAACTGAGCTCCTCAAAGCCTTTGCATAGATGGCTCATGCAAATAAGTCAAACTGTATGCTAAATGGGGGGTTACTTCATCTTCCCACTCTGTGATGCAGCTACAGAACAGCTTCACCCAAAGAAATTGTGTCACTCCCTCCTCTCAGTCTCTTGGGTTTAGGGTTCCCACAACATTATACAAAGGCACCATAAAGACAAAACAAAGCTTCAGACATCAAAAGAAGTAATACAGTAACTTTTATATTTGCAAGAATCCAGAACTAACACTAAAAGGCCCTGTCAGCCTTAGGCTCCAAACATCTTTCGTGTCTTGCTGCCCTCTGGAATTGGCCCTGCTGACAAGGAGGGTAACACTGCATTTAACTTTATGGAATTAAAATCTTCACATTAGTTCAACTGAGGAACTCAGTCTCCCACAATTCAAGGAAGGGTTTTACCACATGCAGTTATGTCAATTGACACTGATTCCTACTGTATTCCATTCAACCATTTTGAATGGATTAAAGTTGGGAACGTGGAAAAGAAGTCCCACAGATGTGTATTCTCTCCGTGTTTGTGTAACATATGGCACGGGGGATATTCAGCCTAGAAAAATATCATACCACATTTTTAGGCAAGTTGAAAAGGCTTTATTTTGTTGCAGATATTACTGAGAAGTCATGTTGTGTTATTATCTGGCATTCCTTCTTCCTCAAGCAGAATCATGTTCAAAGTAACTTGTGGCCAGAATGGGGATGAGCCTGAAGAGAAAGGAGAGAGCCTTCTCCCTCCCCTCCTTTCCACCCAGTAACAATAATTGCTCCAGGTTGTGAGCAGGTCTTCTGGAACATCAGTTTCACTTGAAGATGCATTATATCTAAACTGAAAGTGTGTGTGTGTGTGTGTGTGTGTGTGTGTGTGTGTGTGTGTGAAACAAATATTCAGGCTAAACAGAGATTGTGAAGAGTAGCAGAAATCACCTAAACACAGTGTAAATCCATTGTGATATCACATCAAGCTTCCCCCAAAGTCCAAGTTCTCTCCAAATATTGGGGGAAGAAATCTACAAACCTATGTAAGCAATTTCTGTGCTTGTATGAGTTGAGTTTCAGCACCTTTTAATTTTACAGGCAGGTGTGGTATTGAAAGAGGTTCAATATTTGGACAGTTTCTAAGGACTTATTGCTATTTCCCTGAATTACTTTGATTGTCCCATCCAAAGACTCTGGAATCATGGGGTAAAAGGATGGGTCCTCTTGTGCATTAGAAACTAGTTAAAGGGGAATAAACCAAAGGACTGACCATATGTACAGTTCTTACAATGGAGGCAAAGATACAAGGATCTGCATTATGTCTGATGCTTTTTTTCATAAATGATCTGGAATCAGGGGCAAGCAGTGAAATGGTCTGGTTTGCAGATGATGCCAAATTATCAAGGCTGCTGAGAACCAAAGTAGATTTTGAAGTGCTCCCAAAAGAAATCTGTCCTAGCTGCATGAGCTGGTGAGAACATGACAACTGATAGTCAATGCAAGTATTAAATTGACAGAGACTGTCCAGGCAAAAGATCTTGAAGGTCTTTTATGCATGGCCTGTTTCCGTCGGCGTCACCCCTCAAGTACTTCGGGGTTTTTTTTTCATGATGCACGTTTTCTACAACCTTTAGAAGTCACCTCTCACATTTTCCCCATGTTTTGTGGGTGCCGTTTAAGCCCAAGTTTAATGTTTGCCTCAATCCTAAATCAAAAGCTGTTCCTGTGTATACTTGTCAATTAGGATTTTTCTCCCCGCATCCATTCTCGTTTCTCCCTCCTCTTGTCTGTCCCCCTCATCCAACCCCTCCCTCGAAGCCATCTTTTTTTTTTTGCGACCCTCCTGAATGCACCATTTTACTCCAAACTAACCCCAGTTCTAGAGGAAACCCAATGGGATTTTGAGCCACAAATGGGACTTCAAGCCAAAGTCACACACACATACCAAGATCCTGCTTTGCCAGGATCAGAGAAAAAATCAAGCCAAACTTTAGATGGGGAGGGGGGTTTAGGGGGAAAGGGGAGAAAAGCAGGGGACCAGCAAAAAGGCTGAGGAGAGGACCCAGGAAACTCAGAGGGTCCTACAACCGGGACCCCCCTGGAATCCTTTGTGCAAACAAGAGTCTTGTATATATCACATTTCTGGAGGTGAAATTGACAAGGTTTGGAACACAAGAAGTGATCTTCAATTGTTACACAGGGAGGAAGCAACTGGTGAGAATCATCAAACTCCCAGTTTTCTTGCTTTCTCCCTGTCTCCCCCACTTTCTCTTTGTCTTTTGACCCAATAACTTCAGCATAATTACACGCCAATAATAAAGCAACTTGCCAGAAACTGACAGTTGTGTGACTTAAATAAACCTGCTCTTCCTCTCTGTCTATCTCTCTCTTTAAAATTCTCCCTCTACTTCAGATGTGTAAACAGGCAAGATAGTGATGGGTTTTTTTCACGGTTTGGTAAATTTACCCCTTTAAATCCCAGAACACACCTCCCGCCAGATTTGAATATAGATTTAGGTTTTAAAAACCCAGTCATAGGCTGGAGCACTTTATCAAAAGGGAATTTCCCCTTTCAGTTGAGTAAGATTGATTCCCAAATGGGATCTTACAAAAAAGGGGGGGGTGGATCTGAAAGGGAACAAAAAAAGGAAAAACTTTTCCCCCTTTATTTTCTTTCTCTTTTTTTAATTTAGAGGAATAGACTGCACTGGGCTATAGAAGAACAGCAGCCATTTGCTTTCATAGGTGATGGGTTGAGTTGGAGGGGGTTATTCTGCCTCATCTGTAAGAACGCTATGGGTATTTATTTTGTGGGTGGGGGACCCCACAAGTTTGTATTCTCTTCTGGTCGGGTTGGAAGGCTTTGCAAGTCCCAGAAAACCAAACACAGGGCAAGAGAATCTGCGACGGGCTTTCTCACTGCACAGTTTCTGCTACTCCGGGGATCAAAGAGAGAGAGAGAGCATGAGAGAAAAGTTCACTTCATGCCTGCTGTTTTCAAAATGCCCCTGTCTTTACTCCACCCGACTAGCAACAGAATGCTGGAATAATCACAAATGACACCACAGCCAATTTCAAAGCAGTATTTTCCCACCACTTGCAATCTATCGGTAGAGTGCATACGAGATTTAAAAAAGGAGGGTGGCAAGCCATGTAGCAATGACAACATCAGTGGCTGTTCCCCCCTTGGTTCAGATGCTCTGCATTTTCCACTGTCCATGCAGTGAAACTCCAAGTAATCCCAAGTACTCCAGGAATTTCTTTGGAGGAAAAACCCCTGTGCATAGTGCTATGAGAATTCGACTGCAAATACGAATTTGCAGCATATCCAGAGGAAACAACCAGTGCATAAAAGGCCAGAGTTACACTGGATAGCTCAATGAAAATGTCAGTTTTAGGAGTCTTCAAAAAATAATTAATGGCACTTTTTGAGTTTGGGTTTATCAAACTGGGAAATTTTTGAGAAATCGGGAAAACCAGATTTTTGGAAAATTTTCAGGTTAATAAACCCACACCTGAAAATACCTGAAGCAGAAAATGGGAATCTGAGAGAAATCCACACCACCCCAATTCTCTGGGCTCCTGAGAATTGGGGCTACGTGGAATTCCTTTAGATTTGTGTTGTGGGCCTTTTCTGAGTCCCGGAGAAGGCCCGCAGCACAGAACTAAAGGGATTACATGCCGCCCCGATTCTCCGAAGCCCAGAGGGGGAGAGGGGATTCCCCCAGGCTTTTTTTTTTTTTTTTAATGGTGGCAGAACTGAAGTGGCCCAAATCATGCTCACACACAAAAAGGTAGGATTCGGAATCCACTTTTCGGCTCCCTTTTGAATTGCTGCCATTTTTTCGGGAGCCCCCCCCCCCCACAAATACCAATAAGTTATTTTGTTTTTGTTTTTTTTGGTTTGGCTTTGCTGAATGCACATCCCTAGTAGCAACATCTACTGGTATTGTTCGCTTGAGACAAATTCATGGAGGATAAGTCCATAAATGGCTATTAGCCACAATGACTAAATGGAGCTTCCATGATCATAATCCGTAACCCTCTAAATACCAGTTGTGAGAAACAACAGATGGAGGCTTTGGCCTGCATGCCCTGTTCGTATGCCTTCTGGAGGCATCTAGTTGGCCACTGTGTGAATTATGATGCTGGTCTAGAGGACATTGCTCTGATCCAGCTCAGCTGCTCTTATGTTCTTCTACAGCTGATGATGACAAGATCTGAGGATGTAAACATACATCACATCAAGGTCCAGCCATGTTTATCAGTTCCTTAGCTCTCTACCTGCTCTCTCAATGGGCTAGTATAGATTTTATCTTCTGTCATCCCCACATGGAGAGAATCCTTCTACAGGATTTACACCTTGACGATCATTATCTTACCTTGGGTTCCATTTTAGCACCAATCATTTCAATTGAATTTACCATTGGACTGGGTCCAGTGACTGATGTTTGTGTTTATTAGATTATGTGTTATCTTACTTCATTTAATGTCTTCAAAGAGGCACTAGTACTGAGTTTGTGTAGGTGTGCATATTTATTTAAGTGTAATGTATTAGTGTATAGTATAGGGTTTTTTTAAACTTTCATTTGTGATCAATCATAATGTTAAGGGGTCACTGCTTTCTAAAGTATGTCGTGTATGATTGCGAAATCCCCTTTGTATCATATAGACAGACAATCTGTTATCTAAATGAGATGATCTAAGTATTAAGATTAATTTCTTAGTGACTTTCCATCTCCTTATTCAATACCATATAAAAATGGGATGCAGTTTAGTTTTACATTTGGTGCATTATAAATGTTAATTACTTAACAGATTAAGACAATATTGTATCCCTGCAGTCAAACCATCTGCTGATGTAATTTGGTGAAGCTCTACTTGATCTCATTGACTTATACTAGTGAAGGAAAGCAGTACCATATAATACAAGCAATGTAGCCATTTATAATTTCATTAGGAATTACTAGCATAGAATGAATATCCACTTTGCCTTTCAATGCTATTTTGCATTGATCTTGCTATCCTCTCATCACATTTAACTATATGGGAATTGATCTTGTTTTTTAAGGATCTTTCCCTCCCCCCCTGCAAGAAAGCATGTCAGGGCCCTTTTATGCTAGATGAAGATATAGATTCTTTCTCCATAAAATTTCATTCTATTGCATTTTGATTCACAATGCAGTTAAGCCATTTTATTGGATCTAAAACAATTTAGTCTTCAGTGACCTCCAGTGATTTGCAGTCTATTCTTATGTGTTTACTCAGAAGTAATTCTTAATGAAGTACATGGAATTTACTTTAAAAGGGGGGGGGCACAAGATTGATGCCTTGGACTTTTAGAATGTTTGTGTGTCACTCCAATTTCCTTGATAGTTGATATGACTCATGGGCATATTTGCTCCAGTTCAGCATGGGAGTACAGCATGCATAGAAGCATAACTAGTGCAGATATGCATTGAGATGCATGTCCTCATATGCATTCAAATCCTCATTTGGTGCTGTGATAAGAGGAAGAAATGTGCATTAAGAAAATATGCATACATCTATGAGCTCAGCAGTAAAGTCTTCACAAATAGGAAAAGGATAATCAAGTAAATTGTGATGGATGGGCTGGGAACCAGAGCAAGCCTGAGGATAAAATCTTACCATTTGGTCAGGCTGTCAAAAGGATGGTTTTTTTTTAATATCCATCTTGGCACACTAAAATTAGTAATGCAAGACTTTGGGGTGATTGGCCAGCACAGGTTTGGTGGAAAGCTTTTAGCCTGCCTTTCCTCTCAGTAATATGACTGGTCCTGAAAATGCACTCCCAGTGTGCAGGAAAGGGGCTAAAAACTGTTAGCCTGGAATGACTATTTGAGCCAGGAAGTCTGTGCCCAGACTCGGGGGGGGGGGAGTACTTGTCAGGCTTCTGTGCTCTTGCATCCATTCCAAAGGTGAAGAATGTAGAGGAATCTGTGCAAGGATAGGCAGAGATAGCATTACGCCTTTCAGTTATTTTGCTTGGAATTCTGCCTCTACTTACCTGTCTTCTGGGTATTTCAGGTTATTTGTGGTTAGTAGGATTTATACTTAGTTATTAAAGATCTGCTCTTTTAATGCCCTTGACTACTTTTGATAATCTTACCCATGAAGATGGCCGCTCTTCCATACCACCAGCATCCAGTCAGGTGCTGGTGGGACAGGTCTAGCTGAGCAGCAGATGGGCAGGGGAGAAAAAAGGGAAGAGGGGAAAAACTCAGTTGCAGGCCTTCATCTGACTCACACTTTGATCCTCCTGGGGACCAGGAGCACTAGGAATGATCACAAAAAGGGGGAGAAGGCTTTTGTTTTGCTGGTGGACAATCTCTATTCAAGGATGAAGCTCTGAAGCCCAAGGGGTTGGGTAAAAGGAATTTTTCTGTAGTTTGGTCCTCTAGAAGTGGGAAGAAGAAGAAGAGTTGGTTTTTATACCTTGCATTTTCTCTACCTTTTAAGGAGTTTCAAGTGGCTTACAGTCACCTTCCCTTCCCCTCCCCACAACAGACATCTTGTGAGGTAGGTGGGGCTGAGAGAGTTCTGAGAGAACTGTGACTAACCCAAGGTCACCCAATAGGCTTCATGTGGAGGAGTGGGGAAACAAATCCGGTTCACCAGATTAGAGTCCACCGCTGTTGTGGAAGAGTGGAAGGCAGGAGATGGGGGGCAAAGAGGAAGGGTTGTGATAGGTGCTAACTGAAATGCCTGAAAACATATTTCTAAGTGAATGTCTCTGTCTGCTGATTATCAATGTGTCAACACATCCATCCTGTTTAAGAAGAAGAAGAGTTGGTTTTTATATGCCGACTTTCTCTACCACTTAAGGGAGAATCAAACCGGCTTACAATCAACTTCCCTTCCCCTTCCCACAACAGACACCCTGTGAGGTAGGTGGGGCTGAGAGAGTGTGACTAGCCCAAGGTCACCCAGCTGGCTTCATGTGTAGGGGTGGGGAAACAAATCAAGTTCACCAGATTAGCCTCCTCCACTCATGTGGAGGAGTGGAGAATCAACCCCGGTTCTCTAGATCAGACTCTACCACTCCAAACCACCACTCTTAACCACACTGATTTGGTTAGCTAACTCCTGTTTGGGGGATAGTGTGGTCTTTTTTGTCTCCTTCTGTCGCCATTTCAGTTCAAATCGCTAATAAGTATTTTATTCCAAAGATATTTACAGGAAGAATTCTGGATCTGGTAAGAGTCTTGGATTCGTCTTTCGTCATACCACTACCTGCCCCTGGAAAGAATGGGATTTTACATTAACAGCATTAGGAAAACCAAATAAGCATGGTGTGGTCTACACAGGCTACTTCTTTAACAGTGGAGGGGGAGTGGCTCTTACCAGGTTCAAAATTCCTCATCAGCAGAGAGATATTGATCCTTCAGCCCTTTTTTAAAAAATTCACAATTAGCTTAGAAAAAGGCAAATGTGGTTTCTCCATCTCACTTGGCTAGTGCAGTCATTAAATAATATGAAGGACTTTAGTCAACCCAGGCTCTTCTTCTGTGGTACAACATGTCAAACAAACCTGATTTCATTCTCTGGAAGGGAGTTGAGGTACTTCATGTCTTCTGTTTGAGACTTCATGGTATTGATCAACATGGTAGCAAAATGTTTTCATAAGTGATAGCTGTGATATGTCACCAGCTGTACCAATGCCAGGATATTCCTGAACGTTGGTCATTTAGGCCCAACTGTGTGAAGTGACCTGTTTTCTAGTAGTTGAAATTCAGGCCTAGAGTCCTACTTGATTGCCTTTGCTGAAATTTCACATGCTCTGTAAATGCTTCATAATGAGGATTTTATTTTTAAAAATACACCAGTACTGTAATGTAATATGGGAACTAGCGCTTTATCTCCCCTACTGCCTTTTTCTTATTAACCATTTGCCTTAATCAGAGAGTTATGTTAAAAGAAAAAAACTTCCTAAAGTAATAAAATCTTCAGTATGTTTAATAATTGGGGGTATGCAGAAGGAATAGTTATATTACAAAATAAATCTTCCCAGGCTTCCACACACACACACAGAAACCACCACAAATTTCAAAGTGCCACCTGCTGTGAAGATGAGGCATTAATCTCAACAGCAGGAAATAAAGAGGAGAGAGGAGAAAAATACAAAAGCATAGACATTAAAGAAGTAATTAAAACACTTATCTCCATCAACATACATAACAAACTAACAAAACAAAAACCTCACAAACACCAAAATGCAGAGGGAGAGGGGAAACAAACCACATTCTATTGAACTTCACAATGGGAAGTCGCCAAGCTGCCAACATTGCAAGACATCCTCCAGTAGAAAAAGGAGTTCTTTTAAAATGCCACCTTCCAAAATGGTTGTCTGGTATGCTAATCACTGTCATCCTGACCTTGAGAGATACTGGTCACCTGCTATTCCTTGTGAAGTCTGCCGTTCTCTTCATCTCCAAGGATCAAACCTTAATAACTCTATACCAAGTATCTACTTAGAGATGACACTGGCTTTCTGTTTTCATTTTGTTCTAATTGACATGGATTTTAATAGCTGAAGGCTGATTGGGGGGGAGAGAGAGAAGATTTAACTGTTGCGAAATTTCTTTTTGTGAAATTCCTCCCACAACAGGCAATCTGTGCCTTCCCTATGAAATATTCTTGTTTGCGAAAGAACGGCATAAATATTCATTTTTCGGCACTTAAAGCAAACTTTACCTGTAATTCTTTTTCATGCACTTCCCATCAGAGGACATCCTACAGGCATTACCTGTCAAATCCAGTGGCCCACACTATCAGTCACTGACATCAGCTTTCCATTGCTTGCTGAGTGGTGACATTGTGAGTCCTAGGGCTTTTCCTTACAAAGTCTTCAATCACAAAGATTTGTTCTCAAATAAATATATTTAATGAATGAGGGGGATGAGGCTGTGTGTTTGAGTATGAATAAATATTTTATGCTTAAATTGCAAAATGTCTACAATGTACTGTGAAGTCTACAGATTTTATCTAGAATGCAGGTCTGGGTTTTTTTCTTCCTTGGGGGTTGGAGGAGGCAAATCTGTTTAATAGTGTACTACTATGAGAGGGAATGCACATTTGATATGCATGGTATTTTAATACTGTATTGCTTCTATAATAGCATGAGGCAATAAGTCCTAATGCTGTTTGCAAGCAAATGCTTCACCTGAAAGCAAAAATGTTAATATTATAAATGGTTCATGTTTTTGCTTATATCAAATTGCTGTGCATTTCAAAGTGTGTGTGGTTTAATATCTAAGGGAAATTTTAGTTTCTGCAAACTAGAGATATATGGAAATGCCTTGTTCATTTCCTTTTGTATGCTATCTTGGTGATTTTTTTCCCCTTTTGACCAATTGTCATTGCTTGTGTTCCCAATTCAGAAGTTTATTTTATGTAACCTTTACACTATTTTTATGCCATTAAATGTAATTGATGCAAACCGGACATCAATTTCAATGGTAATGGCTTGTATCCAATGGAATCTTTTGATGGAGTGGGTTGGACTTGCCTACTTCCCCTTCCTAATTCAGCCTGCCACAATCTTGTTCCTGGGAGTCAGTGGACCATCAGGAGCAGCAGAAGGAGCACAGAAGGTGTTGGTGGTAGGAGGAGGGAATTGCTTGAAGAGCCCTTTAGACTTTGCATGACTGCATGAATGACTGCAAGCTAATGACCTATATCCTACAACTCCACTCAGCAAAGTCTGAAGTCTTCTTCCATCCTGAAAAGCCTTCCTCAAAATTAAGTGGCTCTTCTGCTGGAGGAAGTACCCACTGAAGTTGGTGGGAAGCCTCAAACTTTGCTGAGCAGAGTTCTAGGATGTGTGTGTGTGTGTTTGTGTGTGTGTACAGGGTCATCAAGTCACAGCCAGCTTATGGTGACCCCTTATGGGGTTTTCAAGGCAGTATACTAACAGAGGTGGTTTGCCAGTGTCTTCCTCTGCATAGCAACCCTGTACTAGGATACATGCCAACATTCTGTCAGATTTTATTTGTATGGTTGGGGTTTCATCCTGAGCTGGGAGAAACAATAGCAAAAAGTAGATAATTTGAATTAAACAGCAATATCCTTCCTCCAGACCACTAAATGGGGTTTTTGAAGAAGCTAGAGCTTTCCAGAACATGATATGATGAGTGTGCAAACTGAATTTAGAGTAGGTCTTTTTGTGTTTGCCTGTTTTTTCCTTTTGGTGTGCACTAAGTACCTAACTGCCCTCTCTGTTTCTGGCAAATCTACTAATGTTAGCAGTCATTTTATCTCTCATATGGAAATGCAGAAAAGCCAGCACATATATGGTGTATCCAATGAAACCTATAATATTAGGTGCTGGGGAACACAGGCAGTATGCTGCTGCAGTAATCTTGTTTGTGGGCTTTCTAGAGGTACTGTACCTGGTTAGCAACTGTGTGAGCAGACCCTTGGACTTGATGGGCCTTGGTCTGTTCCAGCATGGCTTTTCTTATGTTCTCAAACAACCTAAAACACAGCATTCCAGCCACTTTGAAGGAGGTGGTTGTGAGACCCCTCCTGAAGAAAGCATTCCTGGACCCAAATGGCCTAATCAAATACCGTCTAGTGGCTAATATTATATTATTGGGCAGGGTGCTCTAGTGGGTGGTAGCTACATAGTGTCAGGTGGTCTTGGAGGAGATGGATTGTCTAGATAACATTTTGGTCTGGATTCAGATCTGTTTAAAGGGCCCCCCGCACGCCTTCAGCGAAGCCCCGTGAAGGCGCGCGGGGGGGGGGGAGCCTGACGGTTATGCTGCTGCACTGAACCCTGACTTTGCCAAATTTATTTGCTGAACACCCCAAGTCGAGGAATTCGGCTCCCCCGTTTCCTGCCTTTTTTGGAATTTGGTTCGTCCCGAACCGGAAACTGCTGAATCGGGGGAAATTCGGCGATTTTTCGGTTCAGGACGAACCGAACTGACAGCCCTAGGAAGAACTATTATTCAGGAGATCAAGACAGGACTTTCTGATTCTGACCTTAGAATCAGAAAGTCCTGTATTGTTTGCCAAGATGGGAGTTAAAAATTTGGATCGAGTGCCTGCATAGTAAGAACAGTAAAAAAAAGCATGTGTGAGATAGTTTCAATACCACTCCTCCCACAGGGGCAAGTCCTAGCAGAATGAGGTAGATTTTGAAATTCCTCGTACGGAATTGCAGGTGGCAAGACATTGAATCATTATTGGTTTGCTTTAACATGGCAAATGGCAATAAGGGAGATTATATGTTAAAATCCATAATGGTCACAGAGGAAATGTCTTCTCATAATGCTTTCTAGTTAGAATATCAGAAAGATAACTGTACTCAATTGCCTGCAATATGAAAAAAAAACATCTACATAAATAGCAGTGCATGCTGTTGCTATTGTTAATATTCTGCTGTCATAGCTGTCTGTTCAAAACCAGCCAAATCCATCTCTTCGTTAAGTCCAATCATTTCAGTGTTCCGATGCCAGGGATATATTTGGCTGCTAATTATTACACAGTGGTAAATCAGTGGGTTTGTATTCTAAGCTTTAATGAATTGTGAACCTGGAACCACTCATTCATGTGTGTTCGCTGATATGCCCAGATCGTGGTTGTTCGAATGCTTATTAGCCCATTAAAACATGGGTTCTCAACAAGGGGGGAATTCACCCTCCAGGGAGAATTTTAGAGTTCCTGGGGGTGGGTGGTTGGGACCACTATTCAGCAAAGTGTAATATCCTGTAAAATTTGTAAAATTTATTTAAAATTTGTAAAATTGTAGTTTGTTTTTTTGAGTTAGACTATCTTGGGAAGGGGGGGATTATATTCTAAACAATGGTGAAAGGGGGGAATGGAGCAAAAAAGGTTGAGAACCACTGCATTAAAGTGTTAGTCTTGCAAGTCTTGCAGGAAGGAAAGAGGGATCATTAATTCAAATTTAACTATTGACTCTGTACAAGTGCTCAGAATGCTGTTTGTGAGAACTGGGACCTCCTGCCAACACAGGATCCAATGGGTATACAAACAAAACAGGGTAGACAGGAAAAAAAATTGATCAGACCAAGGTCACTTCCAAGTAAGGTTGCCAACCTCCAGGTATTAGCAGATCTCCCGCTATTACAACTGATCTCCATCCATAGAGATCACTTCACCTTGAGAAAATGGCCGCTTTGTCAATTGGACTCAATGGCATTGAAGTCCCTCCCTTCCTCAAACCCTGCCCTCCTCAGGCTCCGCCTCAAAAACCTCCTGCTAGTGGCAAAAAGGGACCTGGCAACCCTACGTCCAAGGCCTGTAACAGGGATACAACTTCCAGGGAGCAACTGAGAATTTGCATAGTAGGCCCTTCCAGCCCCACAATTCCTGAGGCATCAGTAGAAGTCCTGCTACTGAAAGCATTTAAGGTGTGTGCTGGTGGGTGGCTTCTTTGTATTCTAAGGGTCATTTCTGTTTTGGTTTGGTACTCATGGGGTAATGTTGGGGGTAGCCCAGCCATAGAACATATCTCTGTGTCCCAGACACTGGATAGGAAGTGAATATCAGAGTCACTGGGTTTTCAGGGGACCAAGGCTGGTGTGTAATTCGCAATTACTGGTTTAGAATGCCCACTAGTTTATATATTAAGTACACAGGAACACACATGAAACTGCCTTACACCGAGTCAGATCAGTGATCTGTCAAGTTCTATATTCTCTACACTGATTGGCAGCGGCTGTATCAAGGGTCTTTTACATCACCTACTTCCTTGAAGCTGGAGATGCCTGGGATTAAACCTGGAAACTTGTCCATGCAACCATACAAACTGCATGGGACTGCCACTGAGCCATGGCTAGCCCCTCCCTCAAGGTAGTGAAGTCTGCAACAGGCATTCCATCCTCTTCTGAGAAGGCTCCATGTGACTCAGGGGGATGGCATATTCTGGCACGGAGGCCATCTACTGAGGTCATGAGGTCTGAGATGAGATCTGAATTGTGGGCTTCCTGATTTGTAATTTTTATAGACTATGCTATACCTGCTTTACCCTGTTTCCAGACAAAGATCCCTTCGGCTGAAAATTTTGCTTATATGCCATGCTTGCTGATGCAGTAGAGTTTAGTATTGCTGTGGCACATGTGAGTATGTGATTTTAGAGGAGTTCCCAGTCTACCAGTAATGGCCAGGAAAACACAAAGATTCTCAGCCAGTTACACAATGATATAAACACCTATACAGTCCCTCCCACAAACTGTGCTGAAGAACTCTTAACTGCAACTCAGGATCTGGGCCATTACTTTCTTAATTGTACATAGTTACTTCCGCTTTTTTTCCTTGTTAAAAACTGATTTAAATGAGCTTCTTAATGGCTTTGCCATTTAAAAACCATCATTTTTATTTTCTTCTTAATTTATTATTAAGCCTTGTTTCCCTCTAGAATTGCTGTTCCCCAGGGCTCACTAATATTCTTTGCTGACAAGCCTTTTTTAGATGTACCTTTGCTTTTTATGTGTACATTCATGTGTGCACAAAAGCTCTTGGATCAGGCCAATAGTCAGTCCATATAGACCAGTTTCCACAGTTCTCATAGTGACCAGCCTTATGTTATTTATTTTGATATTTTCTATCCTGCACCCTCAGCCCTTTCAGGTTCACAAGGCAAAAGTGGAAGCTCACAGCTGGGGCACGTTGCGAAGGCAAAAAATCTCCCCCTGTTGTTGACCTCCAGTAACATATAGTTCTTATGTGGAAAAATGTTTCTCTTATTTGAAACATTTTCTATTCTCGGTTATATGGTATATATTTCTTGAGGTTGGTGTGTGTGTGTATACTTTTCTATTTTCTCCCTTTTTTCTCCTTTTCCCCCCTTGTATTTTTCTCCTCCCTTTCTCTCTCCCTTTTCTTCCTTCTCCCCCCCCTTATCAATTTCCTTTCTTTTTATTCTTTTGCTTTTTTTTGTTTCTTTCCTTCTTTCTTATTTTTTCAGATCAGCTGTACACTGTGCTTAAGGTTGGATTTTGATATTAAAGATATACTTCTAAGTAAAAACATTTAAATAAATAAACTCACCATTGAGTTTTGTGGCCTTAGACTGGTTAAAGTTGTGGTGTGTGAAGGGGGGAGCGCTGAAATATGTTGGGATTTCTTACCCTTGCCCAAAATCAGGCATTCAGAGCAAAATGAAATAAAATTGAATTGAGTTTTTATTTTCACTTCTTTATTTATAGTAGCAGGCCAATTGGTCATAAGCAAATATAGGAAAAATAAGGTACATAATTATAAATGATATAGTTACATTTTGAGACATCATTATTATTGAATGCCGTAGACAGGAATTTTGCCACTGAGAGTCACATGAAGATCAACATCAGCTAACAATTTAGCTACAATCTCCATCTCTGGAGCTGGGGTCCATATTTGAATGTACACTGTGATTCCCTTATCTCAAGCAGCAGCAAATTTGTTGGAGTCAATAAAGAAATGCCAAATTGTGTCTAATTTTCCAGATTTACAGTCACAAAGCCACTCAGAGAAAGAGACCCCTGGAAACCTGCCTAATACCTAATCAGGTGCTTCTTCCCCACATGTGCTACTTCCTCCTGGAGCTGGTGGGAGTGGAGTGCATGGGAACAGGTATAGGCATAGGGGTAAGAGCACTGCCCCCATTTGCTAACGGATTACTTCCTATATGTTATGTTTGTCCTGTGAGAAAGAATAGAGGGCTGATATGTGCATGTTTTTTTCCCTAATGTTCATTAAAAAGCAGCACAATGTCATGATACAAAATATGCTTTTAAAAATAAAAAGTAATAAAGCCAGGCACATACACGCCCACCTCTCAACACCCATAGAGTATACTACAGTCAGTATAAAAAGTCTACATGGCTATGCATGTCAGCCAGAACCAAAAAATGCACAATTTATTATATTTTGTATAGTTATTGAAAAACAGCACTATGATTCTACATCTGGGTAACAAAAATGAGAAGTATGCATACTGGATGAGGGATATACTTCTGAGTAGAAGTGTGTGGGAACAAGATCTTGAGGTATCAGTGGACTGTAAGCTAAGTATGTGCAATCAGTGTGATGCAGTGGAAAAAAGGTGAATGTGAGCTTGGGGTATAACGTCCAGACTGCAAAATATCATAGTCCCACTACACCACATTGGTCAGGCTGCACCTAGAGTACTGTGTGATGTTCTGGAGGCCTCACTTCAAAAAGGATGTGGACAAAATGGAGCGAGTGCAGAAGAGAGCAACGATGATGATCAGGGGTCTGAAGACAAAGCCCTATGAGGAAAGACTTAGGGGTGTTCAGTCTGGAGAAGAGGAGGTTGAGGGGGGACATGATATTTCCCTTTAAGTATTTGGAATCATAGAATTGTAGAGTTGGAAGGGACCACCAGGGTCATCTAGTCCAACCCCCTGCACAATGCAGGAAACTCACAACTAGCTCCCCCACACACACCCAGTGACCCCTACTCCATGCCTAGAAGATGGCCAAGATGCCCTCCCTTTCATGAACTGCCCAAGGTCATAGAATCAGTATTGCTGACAGATGGCCATCTAGCCTCTGCTTAAAAACCTCCAGGGAAGGAGATCTTAGCACCTCTCGAGGAAGTCTGTTCCACTAAGGAACCACTCTAATGGTTAGAAAATTCTTCCTAATGTCTAGAAGGAAACTCTTTTGATTTAATTTCAACCCACTGGTTCTGGTCCGACTTTCTGGGGCAACCGAAAACAACTCGGCACCATCCTCCATATGACAGCCCTTCCTGTCTTTCAGGATGGTTAACATATCCCCTCTCAGTCTTCTCCTCTTCAGGCTAAACATACCCAGCTCCTTCAACCTTTCCTCATAGGTCTTGGTCTCCAGACCCCTCACCATCTTTGTTGCCCTCCTCTGGACACTTTCCAGCTTGTCTACATCCTTAAATTGTGGTGCCCAAAACTGAACACAGTACTCTAGGTGAGGTCTAACCAGAGCAGAGTAAAGCGATACCATTACTTTGTGTGAAGTAATGGTATTTGAAAGGCTTTCACTTAGAGGAGGACAGGGAGCTGCTCCTCTTGGCAGCAGAGGATAGGACTCACAATAATGGGTTTAAATTGCGGGCGGAAAGGTGCCAGCTGGATATTAGGAAAAGGTTTTTTACAGTTAGGAGTTTTACAGTTAACAGTGGAATTGGCTGCCTGGGGAGATGGTGACACCCCCACACACACACATACACACACACACACTGGCAATCTTCAAGCAATGGCTGGACAAAGACTTGTCAGGAATCCTTTAGGCTGATTCTGCATTGAGCAGAGGGTGACTCTAGATTACCAGTATGGCCCCTTCCAACTCTATGATTCTACGTTGCACAAGCCCCCAATTAAAATTTCTGTTGCATTGGCAGGGTGGTAGGCAGGCCCTTGTCCAAAATGGACAGGAGAGGATATTCCCTTTCATTCAGCACCCAGCTGTGCCTTCCCCTCCACACCATTGAATACATCAGTCCAAGAGCACCATGGCAAGAAATGTTGTGGTTTTTGTTTGTTTTTATGCTTTAAAATTTTCAGGGGGGGAAATCAGGTGGTGTGTATGACTAGAGGAAGACATAATGTGGAAACGAACAAGAAAACGTAGCTTTGCCCCCACTCCACGAAATCCATGATAGTTAGACACACACCGGTTGCTGTGTTTTTCTGTCTATGTACAATGAATGTACTTTTGTCCACTGACAACATTAGTGCTGTAAACAATAAACTGATGGTGAACTGAATGTTCTAATTGTCAACATATGAACATTCTGAATTTGTATAGGTTAATGGCCAACAGGATGAAGACACCATTTTTCTTTTCAGTGTTTCATGTTTGCTAAACACTCAGTCCATTTAAACTTTGTATGTGTTAGGTCTACCGGAACCAAAGAGAGAATCTGTATTTGAAGGTCTGAAGATGGATCAAGGATTTTACACGTCTAAAGATTTTCTACCACTGGTGGCTATGGCAAGTAAACCAGGTACCTGTTTTCTGCTCTGTTTTTGAATGTTTCCAGAATATTCATTCACATGTTTATTTCAAGCCTCTGTTTTCTGCTTCCTGATATACTGGAAGTAGCTTGCTTCAATAATTAAAACAATACTAATTTTAAAATTCAAAATTAAATATTATTTAGCCATTAGTATGTGGCTCTGCTATGAAGGAACTAGTAGAAGTTTCTGTGTAGGACATTTTTGTTCCCCCCCCCCCCACTTAAGTCTTGAACCCTTGACAATTAAACACCAAAAACACACCTCTGTTTGCAGGGTTTAGTATTAATAATATTCATAGTCAGCTGAAATTAGATTTGGGCTTCGGTTTTGTGCAGACCTACCTCCTTTTGATTTCAGTGGGGTTTCATTAGTTTCCATGACACTTCCTGTAAGTGAAATGTGAATAGGACCACAGCAAAGTCTAAGCCTAATTTACTTAGAAGTAAATCCTATGCATTGAAATAGGACTGGCTTCCAAACAACTATGCATAGTTTTGCAACCTTAAACATCTGAAGTATCTCCTTACAATTCACAGTAATATTGCATGTTCCTGTGCACAAATCATTACAAAACTGACTATAGGACTCAAATTTAATATATTGGTCCATAATCTCAGCCTTGCAGCTAAATCACAAGAAGTGCTGTCAAGCTATGCTGCTGCTCCACCCCCACTCCATGTTTTTAGAACTTGAATACATTTTTTATTGGTATACCTAATCAAAGCATGTGCTAAAGATTAGTATGTAGAAGATCATCAAGTAATAGGAATGATACTTTCTTCATGGTATACAACTGAAAAGAAGAGAGTCCTACTGTGCAAGAAAGTTAGTCTGAAACTCAAAGTTTCTCTGAGCAGTTAGACCAGGGGTGTCAAACCTGTGGCCTGAAGGCCAGATCCGGCCCCTGGAGGGCTTTTCTCTGGCCTGCAAGCCGAGACAGCCAGCCCCTTCCCCTTTATGAGTTTCTTAGGGCCGCGGTGGCCCTGCTCACCTAGCCAGCGACCTCCTCCTGTCCTTGCCAGGTGCAGTGAGGCCCAAGTGACCCCGCGCGCCCACCCACCCACTTCGTTCCATCTTTCCTGGGCACAGCCCTATCTTTCCCAGGCGCAGCAAGGGCCAAGCCGGCCCCACGTGGCCACCCACCCACTCCTCCCTTCCCGGGTGCAGAGAGGCCCGAGCAGCCCTGCACGCCCACCCACCCCCACCCCGCCACATCTTTCTTGGGCGAAGTGAAGCCCGAGTGAGTTTGTGCACCCACCCACCTCGCCCCGTCTTTCCTGGGTGCTGCGAGGCCCGAGCAGGCTCGCGTGCCCACCCCCCTTGCCCCATCTTTCCTGGGTGCAGCGAGGCACGAGCGTGCCCCTCCCGCTCACCCTCCCCACCTTTCCTGGGCACCACGAGGCCTGAGCAGCTCTGCATGCCCACCAACCCAGCCCTCCTTACCTTTCCTGGGTGCAGCAAGGCACGAGCGGGCTCGCGTGCCCACCCAAACTCTCCCTGCCTTTCTCAGGCACAGCAAGGCCCGAGCAGCTCACGTGCCCTCCCACCTTGTCCCATCTTTCCCAGATGCAGCGAGGCACGAGCGGGCCCCTACCACCTGCCCACCCTCCCTGTCTTTCCAGGGCATTCTGAGGCCTGTGCGGCCCTGCACACCCACCAACCCACCCCTCCTCACCTTTCCCGGGTGCAGCAAAGCACAAGCAGCCCAGCACACCCACCCACACCCACCCCATCTTTCCTGGCACAGTGAGGCCAGAGCAGGCATGCACAACTACCCCCCTTGCCCCATCTTTGCTGGGCGTAGCCCGGCCTGAGCGGGCTCGCGTGCCAACCCATCCCTCCCCAGTTTCCGGGCACAGCGAAGCCTGAGCAGACTCACCCACCCAGCCACCCTGTCCCTTTCTGGGCACAGTGAGACCACTCAGGCCTCACTCGCCCACCCAGCAACCCTCCGTCCTGTTTTGGGCACATCAGGGCCGCCATGCCCCATGAGCCCAGCCACCTACCCTCCTCTTTGTTTGTTTTTTTCTCACTCTCTCCCCCTCTCTTTTATTCTCTTTCTTTCTCTCTTTCCCTCTTTCTCCCTTTTCAGCCACTACCACCCGGTCCAGATTTGGGCTGGCATCAACCCCCCATCCAGATCTGGGCTGGCGAGTCCACTGCTGGCTCACCAGCCAAGGTAGCCCAACCCCCCCCCAGTTTAAAATGTAAATAATAATAATAATATTGTGAGGGACTAGGGATCCTAACTTTATCAAAGGCACAGGCATTTTATGGTATTTATTTATTTGATACACATAGTCGGCCCGACCAAGTAACATTTATGTTATATCCGGCCCTCCTCACAAATGAGTTCAACACCCCTGAGTTAGACTGTTACTGAATCATGGCCAAAGTATGAAACTGGGTTGGATAAAAAGAAAATAATTACAAACCAGTCACAGCCAAAATCTCTTTGATCTCCATGGCTTCCAGAGATAAATATCAGACTTGCAATATGTGAATTAGTAAGAAAGGAAGTGGGTTCTCCAGGTATGTGTTGCCATATAGATCTAGGATTAATTACATGCCCTCCATTTTCTAGGTAACCGATTTGGCTTGTTTTGATTTGCTAAGGCACCATCTAATTTTATCTATAGTTTTCAAAAAATATATAAAGATGACTTTTTCTTTCTTCTGCTCTTAACCTTACAGACAAAACAAGGGCAGGGTTTGATAAGCCCTAGTTTGATAGATTTCCTTCAGGTTAAAGTTTTGGTGCCAATAGGAAAGGGCAGAAAGTGAAAAGAATAGGGAGAGGCTTATTTTTTATTACATTCCTGGTTTTTTAAAAAGGAAAAATTTGGAAGTGCACAGGAACAGATGAGATACTTTCCAATAAATTACTTACTTTCCCAATAAATTACTTATTTAGTTGTAGAAGTCAGATAAAGTCTCAGAAGCAGAAAACACCAATGGAGCCACCAACTGCTGTCTCAGGCCCTGTCAATCACAGCTTTTACCCTCAAAATTAAATGTATGTATATGAGAGTGAAGCCTTAATGAAATTCCATGCTATGTCTGTTTGGAGAAACAAGTGACTTTGTGCTCTGTTGTGATGTTTTTGTATACTTGAGTGTGTTCAGATTTTTTTTTTTTTTTAGTATTCATAGCCCTGTGTTTGAAGGTATTTTTGTATTTGTTCCTGAAAGAAATTGATACTTGTGGTACTATACCCTTGCTGTGAAAATTCACAACTAGCAGTGCACGAAGTTAAGAATTATAGACCATTGATGATATGGTAAAAATATGAAGCTGAATGAAGCTACCTCAGACCCCTTCAGATTACAGGTTTACGCTATTTATGGTATCATTTTAAAAATTACAGTAATTTGTTTAATCAGTGGTTACTTCCATTCTGCCTGTGCAATACATTGTATGGATTACATGCATCCAGTTTTTTTAGGTTTTTTTCTTGGTGTCCCATACAACATCATACTGGATGATACTGACTTACAGCCCACTCCTGAGCCGAAAGGACAAAAGTCCTAGGAGTCCAGGAAGGGGCTGTGCCTGTGTTCGGGCCCCCTGTGCCAGCACCATGCTACTTATGCCACCCAGGAACACTTGGCCTCCTGCCAGCATCCAGAGGAGCACTTCTGTGCACCGTCCTCCCGGGGGCATTCTCAGGGCGTTCCGGGGGGGGGGGCGGAGCTGCTAGTAGGCAGATTCCTGACCCCTTTCGGGCCTGGAACGCCCCCCTCCAAAACAGCATTGCTGTGCCAGCTTTTTGCTGGCACAGCTTTACTGTTTTCAATGGGGCAAAGTGCCCCATTAAAAAAAAAAAATTAAGCCTTTTTTAAGCCTTGAAGTAGCTGCAGAATGGCTTTGGAGGCACAGCAGTGGCATCTCAGCTATGCCGACCCCAGCCACCGCAAAGCTCAGGAATGTGCTGTTGGTGACACTATGTGAACTTTCCTATTTCTTATCCAAACTTAAGAAACTAAAGCTAGTGAGAAACATTTTCCCTCCTAAAAACAAGAAGGCCTCAGAATTTTTCCAAGGATGATGATGCTTTTACACTCCCCTCCTGTTATGGCAATTAGTCTCATAGATGTTATTGTAATGGCTAAAATGTGCTGCTGAAGTTGTGTGCATTTAATGGAACCTCCCAACTGACAGATATGAACACTTACAGAGCTTCTGCCCTGGCCATCAGTGGTAATCCATCTGCACTCAGGCACAAAGCCATTCTTTCTGACTCAGATAACACATTCCTGTCAGCAGCTACCACTGTTGCAAGGTTGTTGGATGGGTTCCTTTTAACTCAGGGGTTACCGCATTATGTATTCCCAGCAATGTATTAAGAGTTTGAAAATGTTATAAAAAACATCGCTTTAAAAGGGTTTTTGGATACCACGGCTAAAAAGTAGTTGGAAGACATCTTCACAGCTAAAGGGGCCAAACAAAGTGCGAACAGTATTTTTTATAACATTTTCAAACTCTTAATACATCGCTGGGAATACATAGAAATTGCGAACAGTATTTTTTATAACGTTTTCAAACTCTTAATACATCGTCGAAGGCTTTCACGGTCAGAGTTCATTGGTTCTTGTACGTTATCCGGGCTGTGTAACTGTGGTCTTGGAATTTTCTTTCCTGACGTTTCGCCAGCAACTGTGGCAGGCATCTTCAGAGTAGTAACACTGAAGGACAGAGACACTGTCCTTCAGTGTTACTACTCTGAAGATGCCTGCCACAGTTGCTGGCGAAACGTCAGGAAAGAAAATTCCAAGACCACAGTTACACAGCCCGGATAACGTACAAGAACCAATCTTAATACATCGCTGGGAATACATAATGCGGTAACCCCCTCAGCCTCACATATGGAACACATATGGAACTTCCTTTCATTGAGTCAGACAACTGGTCAGTCAGGTCCCATATTGTCTGCTTTTCCTGACAGCAGCATCTGGCAGAAGTTATTTCAACTCTGTTATTTGGGATTGGAGATGCCAGGGATTGAACCAAGAATACATGCAAAGCATATGCTGTACTATCTATATGTTTATCTATATCAACCTTTAATGGCATAGGGATTACCGTTGCAATCATTAAAAATAGTTGTATCCAGATAAAATAAAGTTTATATATAAATGGAATAAATCAATCATAACAATCAAATAGGTTTACGCTTGGTTCCTCGAATCCTCATAACAGCTAAAAGAAACTTTGCTACCTCCTCTGTAATATAGGGGCGCTGATCCGCCAGGAGGAAAGCCACTTTTTCCTTTGTGGGGAAATAGAAAATATCCTGCATCAGCAGATCAGTGTAGGTTTACCACAAGGGCACATAAAAGGCACAATGAAACAACACATGAGCCACTGTTTCTGGTTGGTCCTGCGAGCATGAGCAGGTCCGATTACAGACAGGGATGTTCTTAAATCTATCCCAAAGAATTTCAGTTGGGAGGATGTTCAGGCGGGCTAACATAAAAACCTGATGAAGTTGTGGAGATGTTAAGTAGGAAAAATAAGTTGCTAAAGCTCCAAAAGTAGTTCCAGCGGGAAGCAGTACTCGTGACAGACAGTGCCCTGGAACGTCCATTACAGAGGTATCCTTCATTGCCGAGATGGTTCTTATCAGCAACAGAAGCTCCTTTTCCACAGCAGTTATTTCTAATAGTAAATTGGGTACCTCTTGTCAACTGTGACAACAACAAAATCAGGCAACTTGCTGACAAAATAGGTGTTTTTATATTCTCAGGCAGTTTACTAGAGATTAAGAAAATATGGCTGTTTAAATTAACCACCACTCTTCACAAAACACAATAACAGGTGCAGTTGAGATGGGGGCCAGAGGGAATTTAACATGTTTAGGCCTCAGAGGATTTACAGAATCCTGGAGGGGGAAATCCCTTGTGTTCCTTCACTTTATAACTTAGAAAAACTGGATGGGGAAAGCAGTAAAACAGTCAAGATGGAATTTACACATCTTTGGTAAAACACCCCACATGTGCAGAAAATATGATTTGGTACATTGAGAATTGGATCTCCTATATCTGAGCTTGAGCCTGTGCATCACACAGGTTGATTTGCTCATCACAGGTAAATAAAAAATAGTAGACAGCAGAAGAAGACCAGGGGTACACCCATGGATGTGGATGACAAGTGCAAATCCTGCTTATAGAAAGCGATTTCAGCAATTCTACTTCATATTTATAGAATTATGCAGGAAATCAGAGTAATTAGGTCCTCACTTCTTTAGGTCCTCACTTCTGTTTTGTAGTCTACTTGAGAATGAATGAAAGGAGGACAACCATGAAAGGGAGTTATATTGCCATATACGTTTTCTTCTTTCCCTCAAACAATATGTAAACAAATTAAATGGCTAGTTTTTTTAATACCTGGATCATAAATCTGTTGAGCCCAATCTTACAATTCCCTACTGTTTTTTTTTTAAATTTAAATGTGCATTTTAGTTTAATTCCTGCCAAGACAGGAAGGCCGTGTGGCTAAAGGAAGTTACTATGAAATGACATGTATGAGCCTGTCTTAAAAATGGGACTAAAACTGTCTTTCAACGAAGCAGAATAATTTGATAGAAACTCTCCATGCTCAGAAACTGCAAGATGCAATTTTACACTGCTTCGGATACATGTATCTTTTAAGCTGTCATGCAGAAACAGTTTCTCTCCCTGAAAATAGGGTTTTCCTTTCATCATTCAGGAATGTGCGCCTGTCGTTCTCCATTGCCATCAATACAGGGAACGGTGATTGTTCTGGGAGCAGGTGACACTGCTTTTGACTGTGCAACATCGGCTTTGCGCTGTGGAGCTCGTCGTGTTTTTGTGGTCTTCAGAAAAGGATTTACAAATGTGCGAGCTGTCCCAGAGGAGGTAACTTTCACACAATTGAAACACTGGGAGCACTAATGGAACATGCCTTGTAGTATGAACACTGGTTCATCGTGCTACTCAGGGCTGAACTACACATTACACATAGATGCATGTAACTTTCCCTCGACTTTAAAAAAACAAACAAAAAGAAGCCTTAGGAGGCTACAGTCTTGAATGGAAGATGTACAGGGGTAGCACTGATGGGGATACCCTTTTCTCTCAGCTAGTGTTTCCTTTGAAATAAAATACTGCTTTGAGGTGTTTCATGTGATTTAAAAATTAGGAGTTAACATGTTAAGGCTCGTTTTATGTGATCTATAGATCTAAAATGCAGCATTCAATGATGCTTTTGCAATTCTTAAAAAGATTTGTGAGAGCTGTACTTAACTGAATTGTAGGTGTTCCAACCCTTTTTCTTCTACGACAGCTATTCATTTTCATTCCCACTTGACCCTTATGGACCATTCTAACATTATGAATGTCTCAAAGCATACCTTAATTTGGAATTAAACTTACAGTTGAAGTGGCCAGCACACGCACTCTACATATACATTGAGCTGCTGATTGGCATCTTAATCATTTATTTTACTATGAAAGCTTTTTATTTCAGCTTTAATTATTGCATTATGGTCGTCTTGCTTTGTTATAATTTATGTGTCACATATCGTGGATTTTTGCATGATTTACACTAATGAGACATCAAATATACCCCAGCTACAAAATATATGGGGAAATGGCCCACTCTCTTCAGGAATAGCTGTAGATTGTGGAGATCTAAAAGTTACACAAGGGGGTTGGTGGGAAGGTGGAAGAAACCAGACATCTATAATTTTTCCAAATACATAATTTATATTGTGGGGTGTTTTTGTCATAATGTATAAAATTAGGGATGGGGACTGAAGATTATTTTGAACAATGGTAATAAATACACTAATTTATTCAGCACAATTCTGATTATATTCCCCGGCTCTCTATGCCCATACAATTTTTATTGGCGTTAAATATGCACCAGTGACAATGATCATTCTAAAATATTAACCAGCTCACACATTTCAGTAGATTTTACTCAAATTTCTAGTCTGTTATAACTGAATCGATGACAACAAATACCTCCCCAAAGTGTGGGACTTAATACATAAGCAGACGTTTAGTCAGAACCACAGACGGTGCAAGCTCAGAGTTATACACCTATATGGGTTTAGAAGAGTATAACTGGCATTACACTGTGAGCCACAGGTCTGTTAAACTATTACAAGTATGAATTTTATCAGTGTATGTAAACTCAGGAAAAATGAACCCCTTAAGGTCTGGTTTTCAGAAAAGTGCTTTCATTTAAATACCATGTTTGTTTTTACATAATCGTTTTGTTAGATACTCATTCTTTTTGAATAATTCCTACTCCTGTGTTAGTGTTGAAATGACTTGGGCAGGATTAGCAAGTCAAGCATCTGATAGCATGACTTAAAAAAAAAAGCAGACTTACTTATCCCAAACACATAGTGAATTCAAAAGTCAATTCCAGAGAGAACTAATTTAGCTTTCAAATATAAAGTATGAATGTATCAAACCATTGTAAAAAGCACAAATGGTCTGATGTCATGAAATTTATCATTCCATAAACAATGTGAACAATAACTATTTCTGAATAAATTTACTAGACATGGGTTGGATGCAGTGCCAAATTTCCACTTGTGCTAGAACACTTGCACAACCCGAAATACAAAATAAAGACCATGATAGCCACTTCCACTAAATCAGACTTATTGTATCTCCACTTGCATTTCTGCTTGTGCAAGATCATTTGCAACCAATTTGTGGGCACTATGAATATAAAGGGAAGAAAGCACTAGTTGTTGCACCAGATCTTGTGAAAGCGGAACTGCGCTAAGTCTATTTATGTTTCCTGCTGTGCCTTGCTAGATCCAAACCAATGTCTGTACTCCATGAATTTGCATATTCTGTGTTATGTTTGACATTGTAGCTTCCTCACAGGCTTTGGACCTGGGGTCTTCCATGGCGACACTGGGACTCTCACAGATTGTTTCAGGTCCCACACATCAAGCAGGACACACACTGGATTTGACCTTTGGCATGGGGGTGGATATAGATCTGATCTCTACTAACAGAGTGCCGTGATCAGACCACTTTGCCTTGAAGACCCGACTGGGTATCCCGGCCCCTCCCTTCTTGAACTCCCTTCTCCTTATGTATTTCTGACCATGGGATTCTACCCAGCAGAAGTTTGTTTGTTAAAATTTGCTTTCCTAAAGTCCAAACTATATGTCTGACTACGTAGTTTTTCCTTTCCCCCAAGATTGTAAATTCCAAGATTACATGGTCACTACTACCCAGGGTGCCTACTACTTTAACCTCATCAACCAGTTCTTCCCTGTTGGTGAGAATCAAGTCTAAGATAGCAGATCCCCTTGTTTCCCTGTCCACTTTCTGGAATATGAAGTTGTCAGCAAGACAAGTCATTTTATTGGACTTGAACTGGACTTCCAACAGATATCCTGGTAATTAAAATCTCCCATGACTACTGTGTCCTGTCTCTTTTTGAGATATTTGTAATCTGGTCTAGGTGTGACTCATCCAAGTCCTCTGTCTGGTTTGGTGGTCGATAGCAGACCCCCACCATAGTATCACTATTATTTCTTACTCCTTTTATTTTTACCCACAGACTCTCGACTGAACTTCCATGCTCAGATTCATGTATTTTCACAAGTATACACATTTTTGACATATAATGCTACTCCCCTTCCTTATCTGCCTATCCCTTTTAAACAAGTTGTACCCCTCAACCTTAATATTCCAATCATGAATTATATCCCACCAAGTTTCAATAATGCCTATATGATCAAAATCCCCTTCCTATATTAGGGCTTCAAGTTCTTGTTTCCCATACTCTGTGCATTAGTGTACAGACATCAGAATCCATGGTTTATATGCCCCGAGGTTTTCATTTCTGTACTTACCCATGAGTTTATGTTTCCTCACATTCCACTCCCTGCAAATCTTTATTGTTCCCATGTCCAGTTATTGCCATCATACTAGGTTTTAAGTTGTTGTCTCGTTCCCCCATAGGATTTAGTTTAAAGCCCTCCTTATCAGGTTTGCAAGGCTCTCACCAAGCACATTTTTTTCTATCCTCATGAGGTGCAAATCATCTCCTGATAGAAGAGCTTCATCTCGAAAGAGCAAGCCATGGTCCAAAAATCCAAACCTTTTTTGGCAACACCATCTACGCAGCCAGTCATTAATTTGCAATATTCTTCTTACGCTTCCTAAGCTACGACCTTCAACAGGAAGAACTGATGAAAACACAACCTGCACCCCCAGGTCCTTCACCTTCTCACCCATAGCCATGTAGTCTCATTGAATACGTTCTGGGCTGTGCCGGGCAATATCATTTGTTCCCACATGAATGAACAAGAAAGGGTAATAATCTGTGGGCTTCATGAGTCTTCCTACCCTTTCTGTTACATCCTGGATGCGTGCACCTAGTAGACAGCATACCTCTCGAGATGGCAAGTCTGATTGGCACATTTTAGATTCTACCCCTCTCAGATTCTACCCAATTACCAGAACATGCCTCTTCCTAAATTGGGGAGTGGAAGCTCGAGTCCTCTCATTCACAGGAGCCTGAGAAATTTATTTCAAGCTTGGGGGGGGACCCCTTGTTCCAGTGGTCCATAATCAATATCTGTGAGGAGATCTGAAACCGATTGCTGAGCAACAGAGGATCAGAATGACTCCTGATTTTCCTGCTCCTGTGGGTCACATTCTTCCATGCACCCTCCTCCTGTGTTGGTTGTGCCTCCATTTGTTGAGATACATTTCTCTCCTCCTCCTGTTGCCCTCTAAAGAGTGCTTCATGTGTTCTGTCCATGAACTCTTCACCTTCCTTTATAAAATGGAGTGTGGAAAAGCATGCCTCAAGTCCCTGTATCTTCTCCTCCAGCAGGGCTACCAACTTACACTTGTTGCTAGTGTAATTATTGTTACACTCAGGTAAGAATACAAACATTCCACAGACATTACATGTTACTGCCTCAGCTCCCTCACTAGCCATGCTGCTGTCATCCATTGCTGAAGTGATTCAGTCTTTCCTGCACTTCCCTCATAGTTCCCCTGACAAACTGCCTCTCAAGACTCCCTGCTCTCTCGTAGTTCTGCCTCACACCACAGCTGCCTCAGCTCTGATCCTTTACAATGATTGCCTAGCTTCAAGCATTTGGCAGAACATCAAACGCCCTAATATTGGAATAATTATCCACTGTAATCCAATATTGCTTCTGTCTAATGACAATTCAATTCCTGGCAAACACAACAATTCCAGTTGCCCCATTGTCAAATGGATCACCCATGGGATAGAAGCTTTCACTTGTAAGTTCATATGATTTGCAGGTATAGCATTCTTCCATTAAAGATTGAAACTGGGAATTCATTCTTAGCCTCCAAGGGATCTATAAAAGCTCAGATGTGATGAATGTATTTTCTGAATTACCTTCTTATATAAAGGAGAAAGGACCCTATACACAAAATCATTCTTGGTTTAGAAATATGATCTTGCTCCCAATAGCATCTGTCTCTTATTTTCAGGCTACCCTTTTGAGTATTGCTTTCTTGAAGTTGGATACTTTAAAATGAGCCTCTTTAATTTCCTTCTGCTTTATTGCTGCAAGATAGTGTAGTTGGGCAGTGCAGTTGGAAGATAGTGCATATTGATGAATTCATTTTGTAGGTCCTTTTCCTCAGTCTCACAGCTTTGTACCTGCCAACACCCACAATTGATTTGGGTAGTGTTTGATATCTTTATCATAGGACTATGAGTGCATTAGCTGCAATCTCTTTGTGGTTCGTGGCCTGCTAAAGCTATGACCATCCTGACCTGGATGGCCCAAGCTACCTCGATGTCATCAAATCTTAGAAGCTAAGCAGGGTCATCTCTGGTTAGTGCTTGGATAGGAGACCACCACACAGAGATAGGCAGTGACAAACTACCTCTGTTTGTCTCTTGTCTTGAAAATCCTATGGGGGCAGCATAAGTTAGCTGTGACTTGACAGCACTTTCTACTACCAAAACTGTGACCACAGAACTATACAGGTTAGTCTCAAAGATCCGGGGAACTTGACTGATCCCCATTGGCATAGAAAACCATCTGGAACAACAAAATGATGTTCCAGAGGTGGTGAGCATATTGAAGTCCTCATCTGGCACTAAAAATAAAACAGTCCATTGGTGCCTTAAAGAGTAATGTTTATTCCATCATAAGATTTCGTAAATCAGATCTCTCTTCTTCAGATGTGTTGAAATGTACATTCATTAGGTCATCAGAAAAGGAAGATGTTACAAAGAGAGGCTGGTATTCATCTGAACTTATATCCATTCTTTACATCACACACCATAAAGATTCTGGCTTTTGAAAGTTCTTGTGTTTTTTCATTAAAAATAATTTCGTTCAGTGTAACAGAATAGTTTGCTTAATAGTATCTTTACCATGGTTTCTACTGTGATGTTTATGCTCTCTAATAACTTTCCTAGTTGCTGTTGCATGGGATGGAATGGCTTAGGTGGAAATTTTGTCCATATCCTTCTTCCACTGATTGGGCTCTTGAATGGCCTCTCAGGCCTTTGTCACTCCTCAAAACTTCCTCCTGTTATTTAAAAATCTCTCTGTTGCCCTTGAGTCACCAGTCTTTAATTCTTAACTAGTACATTCTGTTGCTGGATCTTTGTAAGATCCCTCAGCTTGTATGATAGTGATCCCCATCAAGGGTAGGTGGTTCCTTTGTTTCACAAGGAGACACCTGTGTTGATAAACACTGCCTTCCCTTTGGGAGGGCTGGTTATCACACGGTTACATTTTCTTGTTTGTTGCATTGAGCTATGGTTGTACATCATTAATATGCATCTGCTCCATTCTGTGGGCATTTGGGGATCCAGCTGACTTTGTGCAATTACTGAACTTGGATGCCGAAAGTGCTTAGAAGGCCCGAGGAACTTCGCGCTGGTGTCAGGCCAGTTACTCCAGTGGCGGTAGCTGGTGAAGGGGGGTGGCGCGGCCGCGCCAGCGCCTGATCAGTGCAGAAGCAGCCAGCAGCGGCCGCGGGGGCATTCCCAGGGTCATTCCCGTGGCTAGGAGGCATCTTAAGGCCCATTCGGCCCGGGAACACCCCCTTTTGCTGCCAAAAAATTACACCAGATCTTGACCTGGCACAGCCCATAGACCACCATGCAAACTCTCTGGACCCTCGTCTTGCCGCCACGCCCAAGCACTGCCCATCTCCGCCTGGCGCCTCTGGAATCTGCCTAAAGGCCAGCCAATGGGGCCAGGGCAGGAAGTGGTGGCACCCTACCAGAGGAGGGGCCTTGGAGCCGGGAATTCCCCTCATAAGCGGCACTTCGCGGCCAACACTCACTTGACAGGAAAGCCTCGCATGGGGGAGGGGTTGGGACTTTGCGGTTTTCTCGCCCCGGCCACCCCCTGGCATCCACCACTGTTGCCGTTCTGATGGCCTTGCCTGCCATCGTCTAAAGGGATGCCATGAGGGGGCTGTGGCTATCGGCCCTTGACCACCCCACCCAGCTGGATCACAGCCAGATCACCTCAGTCCTCCTCTGTCTTCACCATCCCCCTCCTGTGTGTTTGCGACCTCCCATGACCAGGTGCCTCACACCTCAGATGAACTGGACAACAGGGACGCTGCCAGACTCATGACTTGGTGGCAGGGGAGGGGGAACGGGTCGGGGCACCCAGCCCAAACATGGGACTCCCAGTCCATGGGGAGGGATGTGGTCGCCCATGTCCAGGTCCCTTCTTTTCCCTTCTCCAGGGCGGCCTGCGCTTGGTGGCTATATTCTTGGGAGGCTGTGATTCAGCAGCTGGCCAGCTCCCCTGGTGACCGCGGAGGCCAAAGGGAGCCGGAGAGGGCATGGTCTGGCGTCTGCATTGGCAGCTCCCAGACATCTCCACGGACATTTGCATATAGTCCCCGCGTCCTTTTCTGCTCGCTCGTGTCCAGCCTGTGCCTCCCGGTGCTACCGCCGCTAGCGCTAATATGGCCCTTCGGTGCCCCCCTGTGCCGAGGACCCCCAAGTCACCCGGGACTCGTTCCACCATGAGACGTTGGTGTGCCGTTCCCACACAGATGACACCACTGCTACTCGTCCCAGCCTCACTGTATCTGGCCTCCTTCCAAGCCAGGTTGTCCCACGCTGTCACTGCTAGGATCCCTGGGGCCTTCATGGCCACAGGAATGGCCATCTGTGAAGATGAGCCATTCCCGTGGCTCACCCCGGTGGCTGGAAGGATTCAGTTAGTCAAGCGGAATTCCGTCCGCTCTTGCGGTTAGCCCCGTAGGACGGCGGATAGCTGTGTTTCCCCCCTCCCACTCCCCTTTCCCCCCTTCAGGGGGGCAACCTTTTCTATGGTGTAAAGACAGAGCACACAGCCACTCAGTGGTAAAGGGTGGGCCCCTTCCTGCCACCCACCCCTGGCCCCTGTCCTCCCGCTGCCGCGGACGGGGTCGCTAACCCGCATCCCTCAACCGAGAGTTGCCTCCCCAGTCCTTCTTTCAGTGTGTGGGGGTCTTGCTGGCAGTCCCCGGCTCACCCTGGAGCTTGTGTCAAGGGAAAGAGTGGTGCTTGGGTGCAACTGGGAGGCTTGTGGGGACCCATGCAGGTGGCGCTGGCGACTCCTCTGCAGTCCTTTCCAAGGCAGCCGCTGCGTGCCGTCGCCCTTCTCCCAGTCCCTCCAGGAGCTCTCCCATCCTCCTTCTTTCGCCCTGCTCTGCCCGCATCTCCCTGAGGCGGCCTCTCCCCTCCCGTGGCCAGCCCCTCCCATCCCCATTCCACGGCTCTCCTCTCCGCAGTGAAATCCCTTCTCTGGAAGTTGCCCTGCGAGCTCGGCAGGCCCTGGCTGGCTTCAGGCTGCGCTGTCGCATTCCTGCACTGTGGCGTCCCTGCGCCACTCCCCCACTCCTCGGCCTCTCTCTGTTTTTGGAAGTTTTGCTTTTTCTTGGCGGCGCCCGCTGCTGCGAAGCCCCTTAGGAGGCCTCCCGGCTGCACATTTGCTGTGCCCCGGCCAGCCGCTGCGGTCTGCCTGCATCCTCAGGAATGGGCTGTTAGATTGCAAGTTTCTAATTGCTATCTTTTGAAACACACGCACAAACACAATATTTCCACTACCATGTTTAAGTTCTAAATTGAAGGGTTGACTAAAAGCCAGCAACAAAGTTTTGTTGAGCTCAGGATTAAGTTCCTAATAAAGATAGAAACTGTTCACAATAGAGCTTTCCCAGGATTGGATCTTATATACGTTTTAAGATTTGAAAGCAGGGGAATTTTTGTTGATTTCCCCTGCCATTGCAGAGTCCTCTTCCCTCCCCCTCCTCCACTGTCCCATACTGTTCACTGTGGTTCACCTTTTCCCATGTGCTGCTTGGTGACAGGCTTCAACAGGAAGGGAAATCAGCACAAATTTTCCTCTTCTTCTGTTTATAAAAATGCCTTTCATGACTAGAAAACTTAGCATCTAGAGTGGTATTTCTATCAACTTCAGTTCCTTTACCTACAGTCTGTTCAGATGCCAGCCCCTGGTTCACCCAAGGTTTTTTTGCCTGTTGTTGTCCTTCAGTTCTTTCATTCAGTAAGGAGCTGTTCAATTGCGAATTTTTATTAAGGGCAATGTTCCCTGTAGTATACAAAATGTATTTCAAATGTAAAGAGACAACGAATGGACCCAGAAATGCATTATTATTTTACCTTGACAGCCCTGCCTTCTGTATGCATGTCCATTTTAGACATTTGTCGATTTGATAATGATAGTAAGCTTCTCACCAAGTAACCCACAAGGGAATATGTATAGGTGTAGCTGCTATTTCCAGCACAGATTGTGTAGTCTCTTCTTATATTGGAATGTAGGCTTCACTGCCACAAAGTATAAGGATATTTCACAGAGACAAAGCTGTTTCAGTCTGTGATTTGAAATCAAGAGTTCTGCTAACAGATGCTGCTAATTAAAAGTAATACAATTCTAGAAGAAGTGGGTGGCAGATAGGATGGTAAAATGACAGTTTGATCCTGTAGTTAAAAAGGAAAATGTCTATTAAGTATTTTACTGCTTCCCTCTTTTAATGCATATCAAACTTGCTGCTATTGGAATCTGTAAGACAAGCCACAAGAACAGAGGGTGCATAGAAGAATTAGACATCCCAATGCACAGAAGAATTAGACATAAAAATCATTTCACAAACTATGTCTATATTTGTATCATATTTCCTCTCCAGATGGAACTTGCAAAGGAAGAAAAGTGTGAATTTCTGCCTTTCCTTTCTCCTCGAAAGGTGGTAGTGAAAAGAGGGAAGATTGTTGCTATGGAATTTGTTCGGACTGAGCAAGACGCAGATGGAAGCTGGAATGAAGATGAAGATCAGGTGGTCCGTCTGAAAGCTGATGTAGTGATCAGTGCCTTTGGATCCGTCTTAAATGACCCAAAAGGTACTTTTCAGTCAAAGGGGTCATGATCCCAAGTTAAGCACATTTAAGTCTCACTGATTCTAGTTGGAAAGTTAAGCATCTACTTAACTCTCTCATTCAGATTTATGGGATTAAAATTTTGAATTAAATTTGGTTAGAGTGTGCCCTGACATATATTCTATTCCAAGAATCAACTGTGGTTCAAATATGTTTTCCTGGATAATCTGAAGGTTCTTTTAGCAGGGGTGGATTTTAATACTACATTGGCAGTCACCAAATTTCTTTCCCAGTCAATTAAGATTAAAAAATACTAATTTCCTTCTGGGTTATTTAGATAGGTCCTTTCCCCCCTTTTTATTTTGGTCTCAGTGTAACAGTGTTCAGGGCCGAATTGGCCATATGAACAGTATCATTAAAGTAAAGAAATATGTTTTCTTGAAAGTAGAAATGAACTCTGGAAACTTCATCTGATAAATCTCTAAAACGTGTTGTTGTTGCTTTAAAAGTTCACTATGTTGAACATATGATTAGAAGTCACAAATTCCCATCTTGAAAATATGCATTGTTTACACAGTTTTCTTAACCCAGAGAAACACTGTTTATATTAAAGAGCATTAATAAAAAAGTGGTAGATTCCAGCCCTTAAATGGAATGTTACCTAGAAAGTACCAACACAATTGCATTTAATTTCAAAAGAAGAATATGAAGAGATTAGTTATGAAGAGGCAGTAGGGTGAAATCTCTTCTGGACACTTGGAGACTGTTTTAAAATACTATTATAGAAGCTCAGATAAAATTACAATTAGGAAAGAAATAAAAAGTCCAAAAGGTTGTCAGTGCAGTTATTGAACAGATTCAAGGGGATTATTAAAAATTTAAGTCTTCCTTTATGAAGTGGAAGATTTTCCCAAATGCGGAAGGTGGGACACAAATTCTGGCAAATCTAATGAAAGGTGACAATCTGACAAGTGAGAAAAGAATTTGAGAAATGTATTGCTGAAAATGAATATATTATCAGCAAGAAAATGAATCGGGGAGGTGGTTGAAACATGTAACAAAACTTGAAAGTATTACTTCTTACTTTTATTGGAAATGAAACTATTCTGTATAACAGTTTTTGCTGCAGAAGGCACTGGATAAATACCCATGCCTGATCCAGTTTTTTCAGGGGTTGGAGGAATCTTTAACAAGGAATATCTTCCTGGCAAGCCAGACAAGCATAATCAAATAGAGAAAACAGAGTTCTAGGGCAGAGGTTGGCACGTCTTGGCAGGCACACTGAACAGTGGCACATCAGACAGTTTGCTAGGCATCTAAGCAGGTTCTGATGGGCTATGTGTAAGTTTCACCAACAGGGCAAATAGTGGTTCCCTAGAGCCATTTTAGGTCAGGAAAATAATGCAGAAGGGACTAGCGTAAGGGACCATCTTCTCCCATACGTTCCTGCCAGGGAACTAATATCACAGGGAGAGACCCTCTTGGCAATCCCATCAAACAGGAAACTCATCTGGTGGGTACAAGAGAGAGGACATTTTCAGTGGCAGCCCATGATTATGGAACAACCTTCCTAGGGAGGTGCACCTGGCCTCCTCACTCTAAATCTTTAGGAGGCAGCAGAAAACCATTTTATTCATGGTGGTATTTGATTAGTTGATTAGTTCTTCTGCCTACTGGCAGTTTTATATTATTGATTTTAGACTAGTGGTTTTTTATGTATTTTATTGCATTTTGTTAGTATTTACATTGTAAGCTGCCTTGAGTTCCGGCAAGACAGAAAAGTGGTTAATAAATGTTTTAAATAAATAAATGTAACACAGTTAGGCTCTAAGGAGAGTCTCTGAGGTGCTGGCTGCATCACTGGCTCCATGGGGGAGAAGGCAAATGAGCATTGCTTATGGGCTCGCAGATCCACAGAGCTTCCAGCCTTCACCCCCCACCCCCACCTTGATTTGCTGGCACACCATCTTCTTAACATGTAGTTGTTGCAATTTGTTTCGGGTCTAGGGCCAAAAAATGTTGCCCTCTGCTATACTAGGGATCTTTGACAAAGTTAAAAAGGACTAATTGGTGCAACCTGTTAATTCTTAAGGAACTCTAATGTGAAATTGCTGAGCTGATTAAAAATATGCAATATCGTACTTAATGTTAGCCTCCTTACTGGAGGATTAAAAACTAATCTAAAACTAGTTTTAAAAAGAGATTTGGGAGCAGGCTGGAAATTACAGACTTGTTAGCCTTAAGTCTGTCCTAGGTCTATTGTTGGGAAGTGTTACTAAAGCTATAATAGTTAACACATCAAGAACAAGCCTTGATGATGATGAATCAGACATTTCTCCACTCTTTTACAGTGCTTGCTTGGCATGCAAGGACTGCAGTCCTTAGCAGATCTACTCAGAATTAAATCCCATTTATTTAATGGGACTTTCTCACCAATAAATGTGCATAGGATTGCAGCCAAGGTCATCCATTGAAATTTAATGGCAGTACATTTGGGATGGATGCAAAGAACCCAAGAGATAATTAACATGCAATTTTTTGACAGAATATGTAGTAATCACTACTGGCTTAGTTGACTTCTCAAGGGGATTAGACAAATTCACAAAGAACAGATGACAGCTAAATGGAACTTCCATGTTCAGAGGCAGTATCCCTATGCTTTCTTATCTCCTTCTACTCTCCCATGTTTTGTTTTTATAAAGTATTTTATTTATTGGTTGCTTATGTTCCTAAGATCATTTTGACATTAAAGAAACAAGCAACAAGCATCAGTAATGAAACTCTGATTGCTGAAGTTAACTTTAATTAGATCTTTGAAGGGTGTATTTGAAAAGCTTTGCTACTATGTAGCAAGCTGAATATGGAGTCACAGAATCACACTAGTATCACTATTTATAGTCTCATCCAGCTGTAATGTAATATCAATCAGTTTAGTAGCCTTATTCAGTTTATCCTCTTTTATTGTAGCCCTGAGGTTAACATAGCAGCTAATACGAAATCCAGCAGCAGGACTGAATCTCAGCTTTCATTAAAAAAAAATGCTCATGCTCATTGTTGCAGAGATTGTGCTGACATTTTGGCTATAGATAATTGTTCATTAGAAGAGAAAGAATGGCAGTAATGTCAGGGTGGTTATCAACATGGGCCATCTGATTGGATTTGCAGCTGTGAGTGCTCAGTTGTACCAGGACTATGGTCATTTTTTCTTCCCTCCCTTTGCATATGCTCTTCCATCCTAGGAGACCTATAGGCACAAACCAGTAAGAACTAGTGTGCTGTGCCTTGGCTCCCCATTTCCAGTGTTCAATAGCTTTCCCTAACTGATAATTTGACATAGTATGTGTTCTTTTGCTGGTGCAGAGAATGGTGTGGTTGTTGCTATTAGAGATACCATAGTGTGGCAGGAGAGACATTTGCCGCAAGGATCAAAGGCCAGATCTTGAATATATTCAAGACTGTGTGGAAGAAGACAACAAAAAGACATGGTATTTTATGAGCATTTTTGTATACCTTATAACAACAGAGAACAATCACAAATAAAAATGCCCTAAAACAGAAGCCATTCATTCCTTTGATGAAATCCTAGAAATATGTATCCTTCATAGCTTATCTTTCCTTTGAAATGTAAACAGTGAGTGGTAAAAATAAACACATGATAATTACAGGAAATCATTACAAATGTAGTATCTTTTAATGATGAACCTTTAGAAATTATAAAAGATGCATAGTTTCATTGGAATGATTTTTTAAAATAAAGGGATATAATAGAGAGGCTAGCTTAAACACTCACATTGCTGAGTGTTGCCTTAGACAGTGGCTGTGAAGTACAACATCATCATTCTGTAATTATTTTCCTCTCCCCCCCCCAATAGCTGCACAAGAATAGGTTTTCTTCCCTTGTGAATAGCCACATTCACAGTTTCTGCTTATCATTATTTGCCAGATTTCACTAAGAGTTGATATCCTAAACGTTCTTGCTTGGAGAATATTGATAAATCTTACGTTTCACTCCAGACCTGAGCCCAGTACTGTATTTAATTCCCATGTTAGCTACAATGAAAATCAATTTAGAAAAAATAATTCCAAATGTAGTTTAAGGACAGTGTGAGTTGCCACCCCAGATTCCTCCTAGCAAACTCTTCCCTCCTGATCTGAAGAAGTGAGCTGTGGCTCACGAAAGCTCATACCCTACCAGAAAATATTTTTGTTACTCTTTAAGGTGCTGCTGGACTCTTGCCCTTTTCTTCCCTCCAAGTCACCTGATCAGCTACAATATGGGCCATTCTTTTGTAGTGGCTCCAGAATTGTGGAATGCCCTCCCTGAGGTGTCTTAGGCTCCCACACTGGTTATTTTCCATATTAAAAAAAAAAAAAGTAAAAACATTCTTTTTAGTCAGGCAGTCTGTAAGTAGTGGCTCCAGAATTGTGGAATGCCTTTCCTGAGGAGTGTTAGGTTCCCACACTGGGTGGAACTGTTTGAAGGGAAAGTATATTGGGGTTTTGATTTAATGCTGGAATATTTGGGCAAGTCAGATTTTTTTGTAGGCTGGTTGAGCCAGCATGGTGTGGGGAGGAGGCATTGTATAAATGTTTAAAATAAATAAATAAATCTGAAGTTGTTGACTTCTGTTTGCATTGAACTAAGCCTCAGGTAAAACCCCACACCATTTCTAATGGTGGACATTGCAATTACTTTTACCAGAAGGGCTCAGAAATGTCCATCTTGTTCTGACATAATCCCCAATAAAGCAATTTGATCTAACTATTTTTCCTCAGTAGACATCTAGCTAGTGAGAATTCTTGTCCTCCAAACACTGATACCAAATTGACTCATTGTTTTAAGGTTGAGTTACATTTTTTTTACCCATATGATTGTTTCAGTGTGTTATTATTTTTTCCTAACTACAGCCAAGAGTATACTGCCAGTTTTCAGTGAAAGAAGTCTGTAAGATGTATATCAAAAAATAACATTAATGAGCTGCGAATGCCAAAATTACAAGAACTTATGAAATTGGTTAAACATAAAATACCATTAAACTGTTTACTGAGGCTTCACAGATATACTGCAGCTAATGAGCATTTCTGCTATTTAAATAAGCCCAAATTGAACACACATTACATGGATACATAATTAGTCATGGCAGTCAAGCACATACAGTGTCATTTTTAAAGCTTTATTTGAGGAATCTTTTTCATTTGATTTGCTTTGCTAATTAAAATATTTTCCAGATTTCCAATATATCTTAATATTACTGGATTTTTTTCAGTGTGGTCTGTAATTGGCTGATGCTTTTCCATTTGTGTTTGTTTGCATAATTAATTTAGCGGTTTGAACTATACTGCAGCATACAAAATTATTTCAATTGTTGGTTTGTGATGTTGTCTGCCGTTAATTCTGAATGATGCCATGAGATGACATACCTATCATATGTATGCAATACTGGCAGACTTTTGCTTGTTATTAGAATGTAGCTGCCACCACAATGGAATTAAATGGGGATCCTTGTTTGCTAATAGTAGCATCAGGGCTGTATTCCCATGGTTTCTTCTCTCATTGCTCTGGTAACATGAAAAGAATGGGATCGTGTGAGAACAACCACAAAGGCATCAAAGTCTGGATCTGGGTAATAGGGCTTTAGTTCAAAATCCATTCATATTTTAAAGGCAGATATGTAGGTACATAATTGAACAACCAATCATACTATTTTATTTTCACATAATTAGGCATAGTGTTTGAGATTTTCCTTTTGAGACTTCTATACCCAACAATCATTTCTTTAATTTCAGTGGTATGGGAATAGTCAATCATGTTTACTTCAAAAGAGCCATCTCTGAACTACTAAGGGGATCAGATTGACAGCTCATTCCTGAGAGCTGCAGCAGCTGGGGGTGGCATGGCCGCGGCGCCTCCAATGAGGTTTCCCATCTGCTGCAAAACTAATAAAGGGCATTTAAAAAACAAAAATTCAAAAAAGGGGGGGGAAAGCCCCATTGAAAACAGCGATGCTGCACCAACAAAAAGCTGGCGCAGCACCGCTGTTGCTAAATGGGGTGTTTCCGAGCTGAAAGGGGTTAGGAAGCTGCCTTCTGGCAGCTCTGTTCCCCACAATCCACCCGGAATGCCTCCCAGGATGCTGGTGAGAGGACGACGGCAGAAGGTCAGGCCGGTGTCTGAGGGCCACTCTGCTGTGGCCGTCCTTGGGGGCCGGCACAAGTGGCACTATGCTGGTGTCCATTTGAATTTGCACAGCGCAAGTGACACGGACACCGGCATAGGGGTCATGGCGCCTCCTAAGCCCATGCTGACCCCAAGCTCAGGAATGAGCTGTCAAAAGTTCTGTTCCACTGGCAGAACATGCCTCTTCCACCAAAACAAGTGTTCTTGAACTAACTGAATGCTTCTTGAATTAATGAAGTCTTTACCATTACTGGAATGGAACCTCTGAGTGCAACACAATGTGTATTTGATCAGAAATCCCCCCAAAATTGTTCAATGAAGGCTGAGATGTAGCATGTTCCAAACCAAGAATGATGAGTATATTGATGCTTGTTTATGAGTACCAAACAAACAAATAGTGCATGGCACAGTGAGTAGTCTCACAACAGTTACTATTCCTTCATTCAGTTAACTCCCAGAGTGGTTAGGGTAAAACAGAATATCTCTGTGTATGCTACCATTAGTTCCTTGGAGAAAAGGCAGGATGAAAATATGACTGGCAAATAGTAGAGATGTGGAGATTTCATTTAGAGTTACTGAATACTGCAGAGTTACAAATATTTCCAAATCCTAATTTTATACTTCCAGATACTGAGAATAATTTCTAATATTTGGGATCTCATAGATTCCTATAGAACGGCTAGGCTGCTTGCAAGAGAAGGAAAGTGAAATCTATTTCTTAGACAGCCTGGGCAGGCTGCTTGAGAAAGGAACCTAAAACATTCCCCAGACAGCCTGGCTCCAAGGGTGCTGGGGCCAGAGAACTCAGAGTCCCCGATTGGTGTTGCCATGAGTTTTCCAGAGGAAGGCTAGAGGCAGAAGTGGCGGTGTACATGCAGGAGCCATGCAAGATGAAAGAGACTGACCGCTGGGCTTACTGGGCTGAGAAGGTGGCCATGGTGATAGTGGGAGTGATACCTTGCCTACCAGCCAGTGTGTGTTCTCTTGGGCAGAGGACTTTGTCAGTCCCCCTTCACATCTGGAACCTGCATCTGTGGAAATACTGGTTTCCCTTAAGGTCAGCCTACTGTCGCTGTGCTTCCCTGTGGTGCCCTCTGAGTAAGAGAGTAGGGCACATTCCTTTCCACAGTACAGGGTATGCTATTCTTCAGTCTGCTGCCCCCTTTCTACTGTCCTTTCCCTTTTTCCAACTGGTGACTGCAGGACTGTCATCATTCACTCAACTGTACTGTACCCAAGTACATGGAGGGGCCATGGCTCAGTGGTAGAGCATCTGCTTGGCATGCAGAAGGTCCCAGGTTCAATCCCCGGCATCTCCAGTTAAAGGGACTAGGCAGTTAGGTGATGTGAAAGACCTCTGCCTGAAACCCTGGAGAGCCGCTGCCGGTCTGAGTAGACAATACTGACTTTGAGGGACCAAGGGTCTGATACAGTATAAGGTAGCTTCATGTGTTCAATGCTGCTGGGGTAATTCCCACCCACCACTGTCTGTTTGGCACTTCTGCCTGGCTGTAGTATCTGTTGCTGTGTGCACTTGCCATATCTTCTCAAGTCTTGGAGTTGACGTAGACACTGGGAAAGGCCAAGGGAACCCTTTTTAAAAATGGTTTGTCTTTTTGTGTTCTTTTGAAGTGGACAATCATTAAAACCTATTTGTTTAAATGGAATTCCTGATATTCAGAAATTCTGGATTTTCTCAGTTCCCAATTCTGAATCCGGATTCTAAATCTGGATATTGGTACTAGTATACATCCCTAGTAAATAAGTTCCTTGACCAAATTTTCTCTGCTTCTGCTGTCCCTGAACTAAAGTTGTACTTTAATGAAGGGTGTGCTCAAGGCTCTGCAAAACTGTCTGGTTGTTTTATCCTTAGAAATATTAATCACACTCAGCTGTTTTGGATTCAGATATCTGAAGAAAACAAATCTAGACTTGGTTCTTGCAAATTACTTTAGCAGACATAACCAAATACACACTTTGTTTATTTTAGGTTAGTTTAGTTTTCTGCAAGGCCTGGGACTTCAAAGGAGAGTAATCACTTCTGATCCTGAAAGTGACACAGTATTTCTAGTTTTAAAATTAGCTGCTGAAACATGCAAAAAGAGTCCCTTCCCCCAGTATTTTTGTCTAAGCCATCAGTGTCTTATCTTAGCATTCAGAATTTCAAAATATTTTGTGCTTGCCATTATCAGTATTAGCAGCCCTGTGTGGTATTCATATCAATTTGTCATAATAGCATTTTGTTGACTGTATCGGAAATAAGATATAGCGCCTAATTATTCCTTCCTTCTAATGTATTTTAAGATAGTGGCTGTGTGAGGATCTAAATCCAATCATTTCCCCCCTCAAAGCCCACTCCAGTTGAATTCCTTTCCCCACATTAGCAGTCATGCCAGTGGTTGTGATCCACAAAAATTATATATGCACACAGTTGGGAAAATAAACTGCTCATGTAGTTGATTATTGCTTTGGCTTTTTCTCTGTAGCAGTTCCGAGCTGAAGAGGCTTTCTGCTGATAAAGCTTAAACTGGCTTACCTCTTCAGCAGCAGGATCTGTTGCAGAAAATACTCTTTATTATTTTTTAAAGCCTTGGTGATGAACCTGCATATTACTTGATCAAAAGTCCCAAGAAATATTTGTAAAAGAGGCTGAGGATTACTTTGTCCTGAGCAGCCTCACTTTGCAGTTCTATTTCATGCCTCTTGTGAAAGCCCATTATGTCAGGAAAGCCTTTTTTGAAGTCCCTGACCTCACTTGTCTGTCTGTCCCTCTCCAAAATGTTGTCCCCATCTTCAAGAAGGGGAAAAAGGAGGATCCGGGTAACTACTGACTCATCAGCTTGACGTTTATACTGGGGAAAGTTTTTGAACAAATCATCAAACAGTCAGTCCTTGAGCATTTAGAAAGGATGGATCTGATTACTAAGAGCCAGCATGGGTTTCTCAAGAACAAGTCATGTCAGACTAACCTCATCTCTCTCTCTCTCTCTTTCTTTTTTTTGTGAGAAAGTTACTACCTTGCTGGATCAGGGGAATGCTGTAGACATAGTTTATCTTGATTTCAGTAAGGCTTTTGATAAAGTTCCCTGTAATATTCTTGTTGATAAATTGGGAAAATGTGATTTAGATCTTATTACTGTTAGGTGGATCCGTAACTGGTTGACAGATTGCACCCAAAGAGTGCCTGTTGATGGTTCCTCGTCCACTTGGAGAGGAGTGACTAGTGGAGCGCCTCAGGGATCTTTCCTGGGCCCTGTGTTGTTCAACATCTTTATAAATGATTTCGATGAAGGAATAGAGGAGATGCTTATAAAATTTGCAGATGATACGAAATTGAGAGGGGCAGCAAATAGATAGATGACAGAGCCAGGATACAGGATGACAGACTGGAGAATGGGGCTAAAACTAATAAAATGCATTTCAACAGAGATAAATGTAAAGTTCTGCATTTAGGTTGGAAAAATCAAATGCATAATTATAGGATAGGGGAGACTTGTCTTAGCAGTAGTGTGTGCGAAAAGGATCTTGGGGTCTTAGTAGATGAAACACTGAACATGAGTCCACAGTGTGATGTGGTAGCTAAAAAGGCAAATGTGATCTTGGGCTGTATCAACAGAAGTATAGTGTCCAGGTCAAGTGAAGTGATGGTATCACTTTACTCTGCTCTGGTTAGACCTCAGCTAGAGTACTGTGTTCACTTTTGGGCACCACAATTTAAGAAAGATGTAGACAAGCTGGAACGTGTCCAGAGAAGGGCAACAAAGATGGTGAGGGGTCTGGAGACCAAGTCATATGAGGAAAGGTTGAAGGAGCTGGGTATGTTTAGCCTGAAGAGGAGAAGACTGAGAGGGGATATGATAACCATGTTCAAGTACTTAAAGGGCTGTCATATAGAGGAGGGTGCCGAGTTGTTTTCTGTTGCTCAAGAAGGTCGGACCAGAACCAATGGGTTGAAATTAAATCAAAAAAGTTTCTGTCTAGACATTAGGAAGAATTTTCTAACAGTTAAAGCAGTTCCTCAGTGGAACAGGCTTCCTTGGGAGGTGGTAAGTTCTCCTTCCCTGGAGGTTTTTAAGAAGAGGTTAGATGGCCATCTGTCAGCAATGCTGATTCTATGACCTTAGGGAGATCATGAGAGAGTGGGGTAACTGGTTGTGTGTGTGTAGTTGTGAATTTCTTGCATTGTGCAGGGGGTTGGACTAGATGACCCTGGTGGTCACTTCCAGCTATTATTCTTTGATTGCTGCTCTGCCCCCATTGTTGTTCTTCTCCTCTATCCTATTATTTAGCTCATTGATGTAGAAACTCAAAATGGGAAATTATTTAAATGCAGTTCCTTCCTATAATTATGGTTTTGACTCTACAGTGGTTTCCCAAGACAAAACAGCCACCCAGGCTCATGTCTTGTAAAAACAGAACACATCTTTGACACCCTTCAATGATAACTGAGAAATAATCTTGTCATATGCTAGCAGGTTTCTCTTTTACATATATGACAGCACTGCTACATCAGTTTAATTGACCTTAACAATCTGCATCTGCATTTGGTATGTCCCCAAGGGATGCTGATTTCCCCCCCTCCCTGTATTTTAGAGGGGGGGGAAACCTGGGTGCCACAATATAGTAATCACTACATAAAATTCATTTTGATGCATAGTATCAAGAGTAGCTAAAATAATACTTCATCAAAATATGCATTACTTTGAAGATATAGTAATGTGCTAGGCTTTCTAATGATACATTATTCTGAATTTATAATCTATAACAGAGGTAAATAACATTATTTTAAGACTCTTTTGTCATGAGGTGGAAGAATATACTATTCAGAAGTGTTGCTACAATATATTTGTGTCTCATTGTTTTGTGATTCATACATATGTCGGATAGATCTCCCATATCTCTGAATGTTTGATTACATTTTTATCTCACTGTTTCTCCAGTGCATCCCGGGTGGTATATGTCGTCTACCAACCCCATTATATTCTCAACAATCCAGTGAGGTAGTTTAGGCTGCGAGAGAGTGACTTATGGAGGTCATCCATGGGGCTTCATGACCGCGTAAAGATCTGAACCAGGATCTTCTTTGCCTAACCCCACTACACTGCATTGTTTAGATTACTTAAAAATAGGGTGTTTCTGTACATTAGTCACCAAACTGTTATAAAGGCAAGGCAGAATCACGCCCATAAGCTGTTCATATGGGTAGATAGGATTATGAATCAATTTCTTCATTTTGACATTTTATACTGTGCATGGACTATCAAATAGCTATGTGCCTCTTCATACCCCGTGTGATAGAGCCAAGTCCCTCCCCTTTTCCAGTATCTGCCAAACCACTTTGTACCCTGTTCGTCTCAAGAGAAAACCAGAATTGACCAATCAGGGCCCTCGGAATACCTGGAGGGAAAAGGAAAGGGAGGAGCAGAGGGCAAAAGAGCTGTTTAATGGATGTTTGAGCCAGATAGGGTTTAGATATTCTATGAGTAGGGTAGTGATCTTGTTTTGTCTCCACGCACTTGAGGTAAAAGTGCACTATTTAAAGCCCATTCCTGAGACCGCAGGCAGGCTGTGGCAGGCGGGCGGGGTGCAGCAATGGCAGTGCTAGTAGGCCTCCTAAGGGGCTTCGTGGCGGCATGCACCTTCAAGAAAAAGGCAAAAGTTGCAAAAGAAGGGAGAGGCAGAGGAGCAAGGCAGCGGAGCAGGCACGCCACGGTGCAAAAACGCCACAGCGTGGCCTCAGGCCAGCCAAGGCCACCCAAGTTCAGAAGGCAACTTCTGGGGGAGGGATTTAGCAGTGGGGAGGCGGGCCACAATGGCGATGGGAAAGGCAAGCTGCAAGAGGGGAGGGGCCGCCTCAAGCGCAGGGATGCAGGGCGAAGGGTGGGGGCCGAGAGGGAGGTGGTCAGAGCGGGGAGGGAGCCTGCAAATGGGACAGCTCCCAGAGGGGCCGGGAGAAGGGCAATGGCACGCAGTAGCGGCTGTCGAGACAACGGGCGAGTAGTCAACAGCACCACCCTCATGGGTCTCCACAACCCTCCCAGTTGCACCCAAGCACCACTCTTTCCCGGCACACAACTCCAGGGTGGCCCAGGGGCTGACAGCGAGGCCCCACATACACACAACCTGAAAGAAGGGCTGGGGAGGCAACTCTCAGACGAGAGATGCAGCCCATTAGCCCTGGCTGCGGCAGCCAGGAATGGGCCGACCCTTGCCCGATGGGCGGCAGCATGCTCTGTCTTCTCACCATCGGAAAGGTTCTCCCCCTGAAGAGGGGGGAAGGGGAAAGGGGAGTGGGAAGGGGGGAACACAGCTTCCCATGGGGCTAATCCCAAGAGCGGCCAGAATTCCGCTGGACTACCTGAATCCTTCCAGCCACTGGGGCGAGTCACAGGAACAGCTCATCTTCACAGATGGCCGTTCCTGGACAACCTGGCTCGGAAGGCAGCCGGACACAATGAGGCTGGGATGAGCAGCGGCAGTGCCACCTGTGTGGGAACGGCACACCAACATGTCATGGTGGACTGAGTCCTGGGGGAATTCGGGGTCCTCGGCACAGGGGGGCAGCAAGGGGCCACATTAGAGCTGGCGGCAGTAGCACCGGGAGGCACAGGCTGGACACCAGTGAGCAGAGAAAGATGGAGGGGACTGTATGCAAATGTCCACGGAGATGTCTGGGAGTTGCCAGTGCAGTGACGCCAGACCATGCCCTCTCCTGCTCCCTTTGGCCTTCGCGGTCACCATGGGAGCTGGCCAGCCGCTGAATCACAGCCTCCCAAGAGTATAGCCACCAAGCGTGGGCCACCCTGGAGACGGGAAAAGAAGGGACCCGCACATGGGCGGCCGCAACCCTCCCAGCACTTTGAGGATATTAGAGTTCAAGGGCTGGCTCTTCACCTCCAGTTGGAAATTAGCGGGCAGGGGGTAGAAACCCCCGCCAAGGGCAAGGCCGCCCTGCACAGATGTGTGTTGCCGGGGCTGTGCAGTGGCCGCAAAGGGCGGCAGTGGAAAGGAGGTGGGTGGCCGTGGCAAATGAGCTGCTGCCTTCTCGTGGGTCGAGGTGTCGGGGTGGCCAGCTTGGGAGGGCTGCCAAACATAGGGTGGCCCCGGGTGAGGGGGCGGCAAGAGTGGCCAGGTGTGGCTGGGGTCCTGCCTGAGAGTCTGGTGTGTGATTGGCGTGCCGACTGCGTGGGCGTGCCACATTGGCCGGCCAGCACAACTTATCTTCAGTCATGCAATTTAAGAACCCACAAGGACTCATGGGGCCCACTATGTCTTGTCTATAGTGGCCCACCCCCTCGAGGCTCATAGCAGTCCTGACACACACACCCTGGATGGGGCTACTGGGCCATGCCTGTCCCCACTTGTTGCTGCAGAGTGAGTTCCCTGAATTGGGAGGCCATCCATGGGATGCTGCCCAATCCCTTGGCTTGGGTGCCTGGACCAGGGCACCCACCCCCTCCCGTGCCAATCCCCAAACACTATGCAGGCTGTGCCAGTTTCCTCATAAAACTTTATTATCGTGTGAGTTGGATAGTGGCAGGTGAAAGGGCGGGAGTGGAGTGGGACAGTGTGGTGCGACTGGAGTTCCATGAGTGACACCGGGTGTTGGTGGGGGCCAGGGGGGTGGAGAGTCCGCAAGGTGCTGAGACCCGAGGTATCTGCTTCCTCACCTGCCTTCTCTCCTTGTGTGCGCGGATGTGTGGTTGGGTGAGGGAAGCCGGGTAGCCGTGGGAGACACCTGCAATGAAAAGGAAGGGCAAGGGGGTCGATGGCCTGACATCCCCTAGGCGGCCTGGGGGCCACCCAGGAGTTTTGCTCCCACGGCTTGGGGTTGGTCCCGCCCCATGGCTGCGGCACCCATCGCCAGATTCCTCAAAAGGTCTCCCTTGGAGGGCGAAGGTCAGCTGAGGACGGGGCGGTGCAAGGGGCAGCTGGCCAACTGGCCTGCTGGCATCCGGGCTGTGCGAGAAACACAGCGGCATGGAGCTTTCCCGACTGTTGAGATCGGTCGCAGCATCTGGGGAGAAACACAGGTAGGGGTGAGAGGCTCCGTCCCTGCCCTCCCACGAAAGCCATCTCTTGAGTGAGCCCAGGTGTGGACCTTGTCAAGGGCAGTGCTTCGACTGAAGGGGAAAAGGCTGGCGCTTAACTGCAGAGGTGCTCCCCACCATAAGCAGGTGGAGGAGCCATTGCTGCAGCGCCACCTCCCCCCCCCAAGAAGGGGAGTTCAAGCAAGAGCCATGCATGGCCCCTGCAGAGAGGGGAGTTTGAGAGCCACGCACACTTCCCCCAGAGAGGGGAGTTTGAGCAAGAGCCATGCACCTCCACCCAAAGACGGGCGTTCAAGCGAGAGCCATGCACACTACCCCCAGAGAGGGGAGTTAGAGCGAGAATCATGTGGCCCTCGCAGAGAGGGGAGTTTAAGCGAGAAATTTGCAAAGTCCCGGCACAGACCGGCAGCATTCCAGCCCATGCGAGGCTTACCTGTCAAGTGAGTGTCGGGCGCGAAGTGCGGTTTTTGAGGGGAGTTCGCTGCTCCGATGCCCCTCCTCCGGTGGGGTGCCGCCGCTTCCTGCTCTGGCCCCATTGGCCGGCCTCTAGTCGGCTTCCAGAGGTGCCAGGCGGAGAGGGGCGGTGCCTGGGTACGGCGGCGGAAGGAGGGTCCGGAGCGTTTGCATGGCGGTCAATGGGCTGCACTAAATCGAGACCTGGCATAACTTTTTGGCAGCAAAACTGGACGTTCCCGGGCCAATTGGGGCTTAGGAAACCTACTAGCGGTGGGAACACCCCCGGAAACACCCCCACAGCCGCACCACTCCCCTCCGCTGACTACCGCCACCGCCGTAACTGACTGCATGCTGGCTCCCAGGCCATTTGCGCCCACGTAAGTGCCGTTTACGACAGCGCCAGGCCCCTCCAGCCTTCTAAGCATTTTCGGCATGATTCTCAGGAATGGGCTGTTAGTGTGATGGCCTGGAGTGGCATACACTGCTATGTGGATCTCATATGTGATCTTCTCGGTGATTGGAAAGCTATTGGGGAAGGCTGAGGTCTGCATTTTGAAATGGTTCTAGTGATCATCTGAAGGAAGAAACCTGAAGCAAACTTGGCAGTTCCTGGTTAACTCTCCCAAAAATATTCCCCCAACTTCTGTTTGGTGTTCCCTTATGGCTTGGAACTCTTAATCAAGAAGTGGAGAACATCCAAGCCATATTTCTTAGACAAATATTGGAGATACCTAAATGTGTTTCATATTTTACAATTTGTCTTGAAACCGGGCAAAACTTGATTGCCACCAAAGCCTGGATTCAAACAATAAGATATTGGCTCAAATTATATTTTCAAACTGAGCCAGGTTCCCTTTTATATCTTTTGAAAAGTGAACTTCATTATTTCTCATGGGACATATTGATTAGATCTAGACTCTGCCAAATTGGAATCGATTTAGATAATCTTGCTCTGGCCAATGAATCTTACATTTTCAAAAGAATCAAGCAATGTCTCCTTGATGTAGAATTGCAGAATTTTAATCCAGCTCTGCCCCCCATCTGTTCTCCTGCGGCCCTAGGCCTTAATAATGGATCGGGTAAAATGGCTAGGTATCTAGATAACCTAGAGATACCTTGTCAACGCCGCGCTTTTCTATTAGCTAGGGTTAACGCATTCCCATCTAGGATGCTGTTAGGCCGATACCTTCAGATCCCTAGACATGAATGCTTATGCACATACGGTTTAAATTTGTTGGATACAATTGACCACATCCTTTTAGATTGCCCCTTCTATGTGACTCTGCGGGATAAACTGCTATTTACTTTGCTCCAGTACAAGAGATTCAGGAGTAATGAAGTGAAATGCAAATTTCTTTTGAGTGATCATGATCCTAAAATTACGGCTACCATGGCTGAATTTCTTACAGGAGTTCTTAAAGAACAAGAAAAGTTTTATTAACCCGACTTGTAACTTATATGTATTGCCCTTTGGAGGTATATTGTTGTTTTATCTCTGTCTTTTGGTATGCCGATAAAGGTTAATGAAATGAAATGAAACAGGAAAAACCCCAGAAACCCAGAAGACAAAAGTCAGAGATTGATGTGCATTATAATGAGTGAAATAAGTATTTGATCCCCTATCAACCAGCCAGATTAGGGTTAGGGTTCTGCTGTCGGCAGAAGCAATCAATCCATCAGATTCCAAACTAGCCACCATGACCAAGACCAAAGAGCTGTCCAAGGATGTCAGGGACAAGATTGTAGACCTTCACAAGGCTGGACTGGGCTACAAGACTATTGCCAAGCAGCTTGATGAGAAGGTGACAACCTTAACCCTAACCCTAACTGTCAACCTCCCTCAGTCTGGGGCTCCATGCAAGATCTCATCTCGTGGAGTTGCAATGATCATGAGAACGGTGATGAAGCAGCCCAGAACTACACGGGGGGAACTTGACAATGATCTCAGGGCAGCTGGGACCATTGTCACCATGAAAATAGTTGGTAACACACTACGCCGTGAAGGACTGAGATCTTGCAGAGCTTGCAAGGTCCCCTTGCTCAAGACAGCACATGTACAGGCCCGTGTGCAGTTTGCCAATGCACATCTGAATGACCCAGAGGAGAACCCAGAGGAGAACCAGGTGAAAGTGTTGTGGTCAGATGAGACCAAATCAACTCAACTCGCCGTGTTTGTAGGAGGAGGGATGCTGCCTACGATCCCAAGAACACCATCCCCACCGTCAAACATGGAGGGGGACATATTATGCTTTGGGGGTGTTTTTCTGCTAAGGGGACAGGACACCTTCACCGCATCGAAGGGACGATGGACAGAACCATGTATCGTCAAATCTTGGGTGAGCACCTCCTTCCCTCAGCCAGGGCATTGAAAATGGGTCGAGGATGGGTATTCCAGCATGACAATGACCCAAAACACATGGCCAAGGCAACAAAGGAGTGGCTCAAGAAGAAGCACATTAAGGTCCTGGAGTGGCCTAGCCAGTCTCCAGACCTTAATCCCATCGAAAATCTATGGAGGGAGCTGAAGGTTCGAGTAGCTACACATCAGCCTCGAAATCTTACTGACTTGGAGAGGATCTGCAAAGAGGAGTGGGACAAAATACCTCCTGAGATGTGTGCAAACCTGGTGGCCACCTACAAGAAACGTCTGACCTCTGTAATTGCCAACAAGGGTTTTGCCACCAAGTACTAAGTCATCTTTTGCAAAGGGATCAAATACTTATTTCACTCATTATAATGCACATCAATCTCTGACTTTTGTCTTCTGGGTTTCTGGGGGTTTTCCTGTTGTTGTTCTGTCTCTCACAGCTACAACAGACCTACCATTAAAATTATGGACTGGTCATTTCTTCGTCAAGAGGGCAAACGGGCAAATTCAGCAGGGGATCAAATACTTTTTTCCCTCACTGTATATACATATATCACATACCTACAGGGTGGCTAGCCATAAATAGTGTCAAGTACTAGCAGGCCAGTAAATAAGCATTGCTTTGTCTTCTTTCACAGGTGTGCTGGGTGTTGTAAGGGGGGAGTGTGATGTGAACAGATTTTCTCAGTTAATCCCATGGTTAGGACAGTGTCACTGGGTGGCATGTGGGGAGGGGGGTCCTACCAAAAATATTTTAGTGCCACTCCTGCCATCCCAAACTGTCACACCCCTGCACATAGAAAAACAGCATCTGATGAAGAATATCTTTGGCATAGAAAACTAGTGATTGGAACTTGTGATGCATGTCCAAGGGGAGCCAAATTTCACAATAAGGCCCAGCTTTATTTCCTTATCCGCTTTGTATGAGAGCCAGAAGCCATATAATGCCCTGAAGAGAATTGTCTGTTATTTGTATAGAAAGTTTAGCTCAGAGAATAGACAAGATCTCACACAGGGAATAAATTATATTTTTGTGTAACTCAGCTTGGGAAAACATATTTTCTGTTGAATAGTATAGTGGTTAGGTTGTTGGACTGGGATCTGGAAGAATTCACTGGGTGACCTTGGGCCCATCTCCCTCTCTCTTAGCCTTACTTCACAGATTGGTTGTTGTGAGATTAAAATGGAGGAGGGGAGAATGATGTAAGGTTCTTTGGGTTTCCACTAAGGAGAAAAGCAAGAAATAAATGAAAGAAAGAATGAATGATGCCTGCAATTTGGGGTCGAAGCCCAGACAGTGTGCACCTGCACTTCAGCTGGGAGCAGAAGGGGATTGCAAATGGAGCCTGAGTGCAAAAAGCAGAGATGGGTGAACTCTGCTTAACTGAATTCAGTATGGTCTTGATTAAAATGAACTATTTTCCAGAAGCACTGGGGCATAATTCATATCTCCCCCACCTCAGAGTCCAATTCTAAACTTTTGACTTTGCTGCCATTGAAATCATAGGGTGGGCATATAGTGCCTGAATGTATCCCTTCAACTCTGCATTGAACCCTCTGAGCCCTATTTGTCTCATGTCTGAAAGTTGCAGTAGCAACAGCAAGCACACCTTGCAGAAGGTCCCACTGCAAAGCCTCCCTTTCTCGATGTTGTCTGGAATCTTGAAAGGGCAACATGTCTGCTACCAGGCATGCTGTGGTTTCAACGTTCAATATATTTACTTGTTTTCAAAGTGTGTGTCCTGAGGGAAGTGGAATAAATATATAGAATATCCGGGCTGTGTAACTGTGGTCTTGGTATTTTCTTTCCTGACGTTTCGCCAGCAGCTGTGGCAGGCATCTTCAGAGGAGTAACACTGAAGGACAGTGTCTCTCAGTGTCAAGTGTGTAAAAAGAGTAATATATAGTCAGAAAGGGGTTGGGTTGAGCTGAATCATTGTCCTGCAAAAAGTATCAAAGGTAATGTGCTAATCATTGTCCTGTAAGTATCAAGATAATGTGCTAATGAGGGTGTGGTATGTTAATATGGAACCATTGTATCCTGAAGTGATCTGTTAATGTGTGAAATCCAAAGCTAATCTGCATGGCTATTGTTGACTGCAGTCTTTGTTAGTCTGGAAGTTTTCAGGACAGGAAGCCAAGCCTTTCTGACTATATATTACTCTTCCTACACACTTGACACTGAGAGACACTGTCCTTCAGTGTTACTCCTCTGAAGATGCCTGCCACAGCTGCTGGCGAAACGTCAGGAAAGAAAATACCAAGACCACGGTTACACAGCCCGGATAACCTACAAGAACCAATGAACTCTGACCGTGAAAGCCTTCGACAATAAATATATAGAAATTTATAGAAATGTATGTGTAGATCTAGCATCACTGTTGTTACATTTTTGTTTTTACTTTATTTATATATATATATAAAAATAAATGTAACACTATATATATATATAGTCCCAATCTCTGTCCCAATCTCCCCCCTTTTTATTTTAGAAAAAACAGAAGAAAAAACAAAGAAAAAAAGTGATATGTATATATATCAATAGAAAAAACAAGAAAAAACAAAGAATATATATATCACTTTTTTTCTTTGTTTTTTCTTCTGTTATTTCTAAAATAAAAACGGGGGAGATTGGGACAGAGATTGGGACTTGCAATGGCATCCAAAAACTCTTAAGGAGTTGGAAGATGATAAGATTTTAAGCAGGCCATTGCAAGACTCCCCTCCCCAATGCATAGTATCGAAGACATGAGAAGTGATAATTCCACTCTATTCTAAATATTGTCGAAGGCTTTCACAGTCAGAGTTCATTGGTTCTTGTAGGTTATCCGGGCTGTGTGACCGTGGTCTTGGTATTTTCTTTCCTGACGTTTCGCCAGCAGCTGTGGCAGGCAGAGACACTGTCCTTCAGTGTTACTCCTCTGAAGATGCCTGCCGCAGCTGCTGGCAAAACGTCAGGAAAGAAAATACCAAGACCACGGTCACACAGCCCGGATAACCTACAAGAACCACTCTATTCTGTTTTACTTAGACCTCATTGAGTACCATGTGTTCTGGATACTATATTTCAGGAATGATGTAGACAGATTGAAACATGTCCAGAAAAGGGCAACAAAGATGGTCAGCGTCTGGAAATCAAGTCTTTCAAGGGATGGATGAAGGAGCTGGGTATGTTTGACATGAACAAGAGAAAACTGAGGGAGAACATAGCACTCTTATATGTGATTGGCTTCGACATATGAGCAGAGGCTTAAATGACAGGAAGGTTGAATTCAACTGAATGTTAGGACATAAGAGCAAGTCAACAATAGAACCAGTTACCCAGAGAGGAGGCTTTCAGTCATGGAGGTCTTCAAGCAAAGAACTGACAGCCATCTGTCAGGAATGCTGTAGCTTTGGATTTTCTGCATTGAGCAGGTTCAGACTACCTAGAGACTTCATACTGCTAGCCAATCACAGGAATTAGTGTTGTTGTATAGCACTGTTTCCATACACTTCTGAATGTCTGTGTGATACCTGAATGAACACATCTAATAGCTCTGATAGCTAGATTCCAGTCTTATATCCTAGAATTTGTGGTTTAAGGCATCAAGTCCGGTAATATTCTTTGGTGTATACTAGTGGATATAAACAAAACGAAGCACTCCTTCCTGGGAGATGTAGTCTTACAGGACAGGAAGTAGGAGGAAGGAGATTTGACTTGGATGTAGTCCATTTTGTTGCATAATGCCACAATCGTATCTAGATTATACAGTAAACATGGTTTAGGCACAGTTTTAACTTCTGCTTCACGCATTATGTTTTTTTCTTGTGTTTCCTTAAATACAGTAAAAGAAGCTCTGAGTCCTATCAAGCTTAACAAGTGGGGTCTCCCAGAAGTTGATCTAGAGACCATGCAAACAAGTGAGCCGTGGGTTTTTGCAGGGGGTGACATTGGTGGCATGGCCAACACTACAGTCGAATCAGTGAATGATGGAAAGCAAGCTTCCTGGTACATGCACAAGTACATACAGGTGGGCCTTTTCCAAGTACATATTTCCTCCTCACTCCCAAACTTATTAGGCTATCTGTATAATTATAGAACAATTTATATGGGCTTGGAGATGATACATTATAAATCCAACAGAAGGATAATTAATGGGGAAAGTTAGATCATTTAAAATATGTAGAAGCCAATGAAAGGCTTTTCTAAGTTTAAATAGAATTTTGCTTTTTTAGTTGGATTTGAATGTGATTTCTGTGTTAACCAATTAGACTTATTTTTACTCATCAACTCTGATTTTTACCCCAGTGAAATAAAACTTAATATATAATATACTGCATAATGCACCTTACTCAGGTAATTGGACAAACAGCTTATAAATATTAAAATAGTACAACACTGAGCAACATGGGAGGTTTGGAGAGGGTGGAGAATACTTTTGGCATTGTCACTTGGGGTAGAAATTATTATGTATAGAGTGTGATCACACAAGAAATGTTCAAAACACATACAAACTTAAAACAAGGGCACCTCAACAAAGAAAGCTGCCTTTCTGATAAATCTTGCAGTCACTAAAGAGACAACAGGTCTGTGGACTACTAAGAAATGTAGTCCAGCAGGTGAAGGAACAATTCCTACGTCTGGTGCGAAGAGGATTGTATGTTCTACTCTTCACTTGTCCCTATGCCTCAAATAGGACTTCCTGAAATGGTAAACAAGATAGAAGACAGATGCTGTCTGTAGCATATTATAAAAATGAGCCCATTACAGCAAGAGAGAGAGAGATTATGATCCTGTTTTCTAGCACTGAAAATTCCATTTCAAGTTGAAAAGCATCTGTAACAAAAGAGCTAGTGCTGGTTAAGAGAGTCAATGTGGTGTAGTAGTTAGATTGTTGGACTGGGATTATTGTGAGGTTTTTAAAAAATAAAGGAAAGAAGAAAGTAGGGTTGTGCAAAAAAAAAAAAGGTACATTTCGGCTTTGGGTTTATTGGGCCCAATTTTTTGCAGTAAACTGAATAAACCAAATACCCATACCAGTAAATTTTGGTATTTGGCATATTACCAGGTTTACCAAAAAATTTGGGCCCATTATAGTCTATGGGCATTTTTGGAGGTAGAGTCCCCAAATTTGCAGCATAGCTGCAAGGGACTCTCCTTAGACGGTCACCAAAGTTTGGTGAACTTTGGGACAAGGGCTCCAATTTTATGGGCCCACAAAGGGGTCGCCTCATCCTCCAGGTATTTGCGAGCCGAGCTGCCCATTGGTTTTCAGGTTCAGAAGTTCAGCATTGCCAAGGACTGGTAGAAAAAGCCGATTGCCAGGCTGGCACCTCAAAGTCTGGAGAGCAGAATGATATTTGCAACCCTGAGCTCCTTGGAGGAGAGATGGCATAAAATGCACTAAATTAATCAATAAAGAAGAGTCACTGTCAGTGAATCAAAAGCTACTTGCTATTATAAGAGAACATTTCTAACGCCGCTCTTTGTTGGTGAGTTGCTTAACAGAACCATTTAATGCCAATCAAAATGTGTTTAGGGTGAGATTGAGCAATGTTAATTGCGTATAGTCTGTCACAGTTCTTTTTTGTCCATTTTACAAAGGTGGTATGTGGGTCAAGTTCTGGGAACAAAAGCAAAGAGGATTCAGAGTTATTTCCCCTTGCCATATGTTTTCAGACTGGAAAATGGAGAAGAGAATGATGTAGGAGAAGTATCTAAAGTGAGGGTGGTATTTAAGGACTGAAATGAAAGGAGGAGAGGGGGTGAGCTATGTGGGGATTTTCTAATATCCTCTAGCTATATTTTGGGAATAAAAGAGGAAATGAGGATAGCTTCTTTCATCCCATTTAAGTAAGCAAAAGGGAAAGGACTTGCAGCTTATAATAGTGTGAATCTGGTTTAGTATTCCAGTCCAGATTTCTCTGCACGATGGCATGGTTTGTACATAAAAGTAAACCATGACTTGCTACTATGTGCATGAGCTTTGACAGATCCTGAGTGGCTTGGGTACAATTCGCAGGGCAAGCGCTGGTTGGTCTCTCTCCTGGCACCTCTAGTCAAATTGGGGCTTTGTCAGAATGGCACAAGGTGTCACTGAGGGGCAGACATGAGCAGAGGGGATCTTGGGTGACCCATCCCACTCTCTGTGACCCCTGCATCGGCTGCTACTGCCACTCCACCACAGCTGGTGCCTCACCCTGTCCAGAGGGTTCACTCTTGCCAGGGTGGGCACACCTCTGGCTGCCAAAGTTGCCATAGACACCCTACTGGTCCCCTCGCATGCTTGTAGCTCCAGCCCTCCCTCTTCCACCCCAGCCTCCGCCCAATCCGCTTATCCATCTGATGTTTCAGGGGCAACTAAGATTTTAGAGGTTGCACCTCCAGCGAGGGATAAGGGATCAAGATTGGCAAGTGGTGTGCATTTGTGGGCCCATTCCCCTGGCGGCTGCTGCTGCATGCAGGTTAGACTGCCATGCTCACCTGGTTCATGGTCAGGGCGACCCACCTGCCCCCGGCTCTCTCCTGACCCTCTCCCAGCCTCTGCTGCACTCCCTCGGGGCTGGGTGGGGGTGGAGCCATCCTCTACCCTCCTTTGCCTTGTCCTGCCCCTCTACCAGTCTCTGCTGCTCTCCCTCAGGGCTGTGTGCGGGCCATCCTATGTCCTCCTTTGCCTTGTTCCACCCCTCTTTCACCCTCCAGGGCCCTCCCCCCAGACCTGAATGTTGAAGGGCGTGCCCGCTCCATGAGATGCTTTGCCTAGTCCAGCCCCCTCCCTGCTGTGGTCTCCTGCTGCCCCCTTGTGTCTGCCTGCCTCCATGCCAGCCCGGTCTCCGCTCCACCCCCTCCGCTTCGGTGCACCCATGCCAGCATCCACCTCACTGTTGCTGTTTTTAATGCCGATTTTGTGGAGCTGGCCACAGCGCAGCAAACCTCCTAGGAGGCGCCTCAGAGGTGCTCTTGCTGCCATCCACGGCCGCAGCGCAAGTACCCCCCCCCCAGGATTGGGCTGGAAGTTTCTTTGAAATTCCATTACAGTTGTAAGAAAACCCGACCTGAATAAACAGGTCGGGCATTGTGGACCTACTCGGGCGGCTCCGGGGAGAAGAGGGGGTGCCCTCGAGGCGGTGGGGGGGCGCTGCTTGTCCCGCGAGACCCCGTTGGCCCCACGGTCTTCCTGGCCGGCGGGGGAGGGTTGGGGAGTGACGTCAGGCAGCTGCCTGACCCCGTGGGTCTCCCCGCATCATTTAAAACATATACCCTATTTGCTTCCAAACATATTGCGAATACAAAAAATTTTCTGTATATTTTTCCGTGTGGGCATTTTTTCTTCCATGTGGCCTTTTCCATGTGGGCATTTATGACAGCGTTGTTGTTTTTCTGTGCGCAATTTTCATGTGGACATTTTTCATGTGTGTGTTTTTTCTAGTTACCTTTCTTAGGATACAAAGGGCATTGGAAGAAATCTGGCAATTTTTAGCTCGTCAGTTGGAATTTTAGATCAAGCAGGCTTAATACTAGAGCATTTCCGTTACCCTTTTGCAGGTTTTGAGGCAGCTTATTCGACCTTACCATCTCACCATGAAGCTAATGGGAAAAGCCTTGCAGCAATCTTCACAGGAAAGTTTCCAAATGTCAAGTGTCATCTTTCCAGCTGCTAGATGAATGGGTAGCCACGAGGCATTTATTTGGGTGTGAGGTCTCTGTAAAATCTGGTTTCTGTGGTGGCGATTACTGTAATTTGGCAATTGCTTTATCAGTATTTGGACTGGTTGCAATTTTAGCCATCGGATTTGGGGCATATTTTTTGGAAAGTTGTAATTTAGAGACAGGCCAAGGCATAGTAGCTTAAAAAAATAGGGCCAGGACATCACCCATTTTGTCTTTCTTATCTGCATTTGTGCATTCTTCTGCAGTGTTCAGATAGTAGAAGCCACTCCAGCTTGAAATAAAAATATATTCACAAAGCAGTTTGGCACTGTCTCCAATACACAGGATGTTAATGCTTTCAGCTTGCCAATTTTATCAAAGCTTTTATTGCAATTTTAGTTAATGATGTGCATTAGGATATATTCACTATAGTGCAGCATTTGAAAGATGCAGCCTACTACTCCTGTGCAACAAAAAAAGCCTTCATCAAGTATCCAACTGAAAGGTATGATCAAAAGATTAGGTTGGGACCAGCTGGTATTCTAGGATTTGGAGGGGGTGGTGGATCTTTCAGTGAGTCAAAATTTTGCACCTCAGATTGTCATTGCTAGTGCAAGTAAGCCATGAGTCATGTTTCTAAATGCTGTGTTACTTGTGGGATTTCTATAACCTTTAAAAAAAAAAATCTATATCCTGCAGCAAATGTTCTGGGGAGTATTTCTGCCTTTCTTAAGACTTAACTGCTGTTTGCAATGCTGAAGGGAATTCTAATTGTAAAATATGGGTGTGTCTTTGGGAATTTCTGAGCTGAAACTGCCTGAAATTCTCTGTTTAATTTCAGATCGGAAATACATGAAATGAAACAAGGCACTACTGAAATTTCAGGATTTCTGAAATTTATGGTCTGAAATTTCAAGATTTGGGGGAAGTGTTTCAGCTGTTTTCAGTGGACGGTAGACCTAACATCAAACACATATACCCAGTCTACTGCCCTTTGAAAACTGTGGAAGCAGACCTGGCCTCTGCAGTTCAGAAGCCAAGTCTGTTGATATCCAATATTTCTGACTCCCCCCCCCCACCATTACCTGAAATAGAAATTATACCAACACTTCCAAAATTTCAGGCAAATGATAATCATGCTCTTTCTGAAACAACAGAAACAAAATTAAAATAAAATGTTTTGAAGTGCTGACCCCTATTGGTTAGCCACTGCTTACAGTATATACTCGGGTATAAGCTGACCTGAGTTTAAGCCGAGGTGCCTAATTTCACCCCAAAAATGGGGAAAAATTAGGCACCCACATATAAGCCGAGGGGGAAATGCACCCCTGACTGGGCTCCAGGCACGCAGGCAGGCGGTGGCGGCGGTCCCCTCCCTGCACGTAGGAGGCCCTGCAGGCCGCTCCTGGTCCACAGGGAAGGCGCGCAGGCAGGCGGTGGCGGCCCCCTCCCTGCGCGCAGGAGGCCCCGCAGGATCAGCTGGCAAGCAGGAGGACCGGCCCGGATGAGGTGGGGGGAAAAAGAAACCGCTGCCGCCCAGCAGAAGGCGGGGTGGGGTGGGGGGTGAAGATAACGCCGCCACCACGCAGAAGGCGCAATCGCGCAAAAGGCGCGACGATCGCGCAGAAGGCGCGATCGGGTGGGGTGGGGGGTGGGGAGAAGCCGCCACCACCGCCGCGCAGAAGGCACGCTCGGGTGGGGTGGGGGTAGAAGGTGGGACAGCCCGCTCATCAGCTGGCCGGCGGGAGCGCTCTGGGAGAGGGCCCGGCAGGCGAATTACCGTATTGACCCGAGTATAAGCCGAGGTGAGTTTTTTAAGCCAAAAATCATAGCTAAAAAACTCAGCTTATACTTGAGTATATACGGTATGTCATTGCATCTAGATGCCAGGGAACTGTAACTTGCTGGATGTCTACCCATCCTGGCCTTCAGGGCAGGACAATTGCTTGACAGCAGTATAGTGTGGACACATTATCTGTACTTGCATGTGCCCTGACAGTTCATACAGGGATATGTAAATGATCCAGGGAAAGTTAATGTGAGTCATTTAATGAACATCATTTGGGGTTTCACGTTTCAAATGCTGCCCAAAATAATGTATTTTGGTAGGCATTCTTTCACCAATGTTTCTGTTTGGCTGAGCTCTGAAAAGCTACATAATGTAACAATTAATTTCCAAAGCATTACTGAATATGATGGCTCACTTCCTGAACAGTGCAGGAACTTCCACTAGAATCTTTTACATACAATTGATATTATTTTAATCAAGACTGAATCTTATTTACATTGCATTCCAGCAATCCCCTACCACACATGAACACAAATGGATAGTTTTGTTTTCATTCTAGTAGTTGCACGTCTCTGGCCTCCCACTCTTGGTGAGCCCTGAATTGTGGTTAGTGACTGAAGATTCATATTTCTTACTAAGTGCATGCAAGTAATGTGTAAAGCAAGAGGTGTTCTTCCAGACACATTTTACCCAGCATAAGTTTAAGTTTGTTAAAATTTGCTCTCCTAAAGTCTAACCTATATGTCTGACTACGTACAGTTTTTCCTTTCCCCAAGATTGCAAATTCCAAGATTACATGGTCACTACTACCCAGGGTTCCTACTATAACCTCATCAACCAGTTCTTCCCTGTTGGTGAGAATCAAATCTAAGATAGCAGATCCCCTTGTTTCCCTGTCCACTTTCTGGAATAGGAAGTTGTCAGCAAGACAAGTCAGGAATTTATTGGATCTTGCATTTTTAGCAGAGTTGGACTTCCAACAGATATCTGGGTAATTAAAATCTCCCATGACCACCATGTCCCATCTCTTTGAGAACTTTGTAATCTGGTCTAGGAGTGTCTCATCCAAGTCCTCTGCTTGGTTTGGTGGCCGATAGACCCCCCACCATAATATAACTATTATTTCTTACTCCTTTTATTTTTACCCATAGACTCTCGACTGAACTACCATGCTCAGATTCATATACTTCTTTACAAGTGTACACATCTTTGACATATAATGTTACTCCTCCCCCCTTCTTTATCTGTCTGTCCCTTTTAAACAAGTTGTACCCCTCAATCTTAGTATTCCAATAGTGAGTGATATCCCACCAAGTTTCAGTAATGCCTATTAGGTCAAAATCCCCTTCCTGTATTAGGGCTTCAAGTTCTTACTGCTTCTTTCCCATACTTTTGCGTATTATTGTACAGACATCGAAAACCATGGTTTGTGTACCCCGAAGTTTTCGTTTCTGAATTTACCCACGAGTTTATGTTTCCTCGCATACATGCCACTCCCTGCAAATCTTTATTGTTCCCATCTCCAGTTATTGCCACCATGCTAGGCTTTAAGTTTTTGTCTCACTCCCCTATAGGATTTAGTTTAAAGCCCTCCTTATCTGGTTTGCAAGGCTTTCATCAAACACATTTTTTCCTACCCTCACTCATGAGGTGCAAACCATCTCCTGATAGAAGAGCTTCATCTTGAAAGAGTAAGCCATGGTCCAAAAATCCAAACCATTTTTGACAACATCATCTACACAGCCAGTCATTAATTTATAGTATTCTTCTTTCCCTTCCTAAGCCACAACCTTCAACAGGAAGAACTGACAAAAAACACAACATGCGCCCCCAGCTCCTTCACCTTCTTACCCAGAGCCACATAGTCTCTTTTAATATGTTCTGGGCTGTGTCAGGCAATATCATTTGTTCCCACATGAATGAGCAAGAAAGGGAAATAATCTGTGGGCTTGATGAGTCTTCTACCCTTTCTGTCACATCCTGGATGTGTGCACCTGGTAGACAGCATACCTCTCGAGATGACAAGTCTGGTTGTCACACTTTAGACTCTACCCCTCTCAGCAGGGAATCCCCAATCACCAGAACACGCCTCTTTCTAAACTGGGAAGCAAAAGATCGAGTCCTCTCCTGCACCACAGCCAGAAAAATTTATTTCAAGCTTTGGTGGGGGTGGGGTGGGAGGTGATGCGTTGTTCCGATAGTCCAAAATCAGTATCTACGGGGAGATCCTGGAACTGATTGCTGACCAACAGAGCATCAGAATGACTCCTGATTTTCCTGCTCCTGTGGGTCACATTCTTCCATGCACCCTCCTCCTGTGTTGCTTGCACCTCCATTTGTTGAGATTCCTTACTCTCCTCCTCCTGCTGCCCCCTAAAGAGTGCTTCATGCATTCTGTTCATTAACTCTTCACCTTCCTTTATAAAATGGAGTGTGCCTCAAGTCCCTGTATCTTCTCCTCCAGCAGGGCTACCAACTTACACTTGCTGCAAGTGTAATTATTGTTATTCTCATCATAAAGTATTGTGAAAAGTTTGCTGTTAATTCCATAAGATTCTTGAGCTTCCATAAGGCAAATAAGTGCATCTCTGAACTTTAGTTGCTTGAAGAATCCAGTGCCAGGGCATAATGCAAATTGCAAAGCAATGCAATTTTAATTGGAATACTGTCTTTCATACAAAATGCATCCCTGACTGACTGTAAATAATGCAATTATGGAATTAAATAATAGATGAGAGAGCAATAGATGTACAAGAGAGAAAAACAGAAACCTTTCAGAGTGAAATTTAAAGGGGGAGTGGGGCCAATAAGGTACAGAAAAAAAGCACCTTGGATGATGTTTTGGCAGTGTCCAAGAATGGGGGAGACAGATGGAGATAGAGAGGAGCACTTTTGTCTTCCACCCACATGCCAGCCTGCAGCCATCGCTTCCTCAGACAAGTAGGGTAGGGACTGTTAGGAAGAGAGAGAAGAGTTAGTGAAGGATTCTGAAATTTACTTTGTGCCTTTGTATTTAAGTTTTTGAACATAGAGAACACTACTTCCATGCCGTTACTGAAAATTATGTGAGATAATGGAGGAAGCGGAACCTCAAAAAGCAAGTGGAAACATATGAGACAAAATCTGCCCACAAAGCCCTGCCAGAAAGTGAAATTGTGGTACCTCCATTTGACATCTTAATGTTTTCCTTTGGGACATTATGATGAGAACTCTTCAACATCAACCAGAATACACAGGTCACTGCTAGCCAAATATCTTTAGAAAGTGAGTTAACTACATGAACAGGAATAATAAATATTCTGGAGTAAAGGGTTAATTGGCTACAATCAAGTAATTTCTTTGTTCTTTTAGGTTTAAGAATTGATGGCAGAAATTGCTAGATACAACCTCTCTCATATATGTTGGATTTATAGATTCAAGCACTATTTATTTTCTTTTGCAGTTGCTGTTTGTTTATTTGTTTACTCTTGTTTTGGCCAAGCCTTCATTATACAGATTATTTCTTTTAGGAACCTATGAAGAAGTTTAATTTTGTTGAAAGTGTTTATCATAGCTTAAAATAAGCTATCAGACCCCCCCCCCCAATTTCTTCCCGTTTAAAACTTGAAGGGGGCTGAAAAGCAAGAAGGGGGGAGAGAAAACTTTAACATTTATGGCCATTTATGCTTGGTTATTAGGCATGTGATCCCAGTGAGACTCCTCTGTGGCTAATTTTTAGTTATTCATTATTTACCCCACCTCAGCAGTCACTTTGCATCCGCTGTGCCTTTTGCCACATTTCCTGGGACCTGTGTTATCCCAATTTTGGCTTTTGCCTCGAACCCAAAGTGAAGGGGAAATCATGAATAGACAATTCCTCTGGCTTTTCTTTCTCCCACCTCTCCTGCCCCATTCTTGTTCCTCCTCCTAATTCCCCTCTTGCCTGCCCTCCCTCCCCCACCAGCACCCACCATATGCCATATATATATAATAGCGATAAATCGATTGCACTATAATAAAAAATGGTATTCTTAGCACATTTGCGCCGTATTTTCAAGGCTGAAGAAATATGCTCCTGATATGCTCCTAGTTGGTTTTTTGTGGGTGGGTGGGATGGAACTGTTGGAAATGAGTGAGGAGATCATTGGAAATGGGAGTTAAGCTTGTGCTGAATGTGGAAAGAGTCAATTAACTACTCCTACGCTGCGTTAATTCCTTGCTGAGCTCCCCTCTCTGCTGAGTGTCCAGGGTCAGGGTGGGAGATTTCTTTTTGTGGTGCCCTCAAAGGGGGGCAGCTTGCAGAAAGGGGCAGCTTGCTGGCATCAAAATTGCATAAAATCACAAAATGTAAGCTGCAGTCAATTGCAGTTACCAGGGTGCAGAAAAGTTCAGTTCTTTTAATTGCTCTTATTTTTGTAATATTGCTATAATTATCAATGAAATTTAAACAAAATAGAAAACTCAAATTACTGTGCATCAAGGGCATGGCAAACCAAGACAGTAGCAGCAGAGAGAGACGAACAGCATTGAATAAGATCACAAATCGACAATAGCCATTCTGCTGAGTGTACAAGATCAGAACAGGACGCTTCTTTTGTGGCACCTTCGAAGGAGGGGGGGCAGCTTGCCGAAGGGGTATGACCTTGGCATTAAAACTGAAGAAAATCACAAAATCACAGAACATTTTACAAAAAGGATTACGTGCATTCAATGGCAGGTTGCGGGGTGCGGAAGGGCTCTTTTATTTGTTAGTTATTATTTTATTTGTTAGTTATTATATCGCTATTTTTAACTTTTACGTTTAAAAAAAGGATGGGATGTCCTGCCTCCTAGTCTTACATTGCTGAGCACTACATGAGGGGCTCATCTAGGCTGGTGATGTGATTTTCATGGGGGGAAAGCAGCCAATAATAGACTTGGGTATTCCATGGGGGACTATCTGCATTTTGCCCAAGACTTCTTCATTGCGGCAAAGTACTCTGGAATACCATGAGCTTTTAAGAACATAAGAAAGGCCCTACTAGATCAGACCAAGGTCCATCAAGTTTAGCAGTCTGTTCACACAGAGGCCAACCAGGTGCCTTTAGGAAGCCACAAACAAGATGACTGCAGCAGCACCATCCTGCCTGTGTTCCACAGCACCTAATATAATAGGCATGCTCCTCTGATACTAGAGAGAATAGGTATGCAGCATGACTAGTATCCATTTTAACTAATAGCCATGAATACCCCTTTCCTCCATGAATATGTCCACTCCCCTCTTAAAGCCTTCCAAGTTTGCAACCATCACCACATCCCGGGGCAGGGAGTTCCACAATTTAACTATGAGTTGTGTGAAAAGATACTTCCTTTTATCTGTTTTGAATCTGTCACCCTCCAGCTTCAAGAGATGACCTCGCATTCTAGTATTATGGGAGAGGGAGAAAAACGTCTCCCTGTCCACTCTCTCCAAACCATGCATATAGACCTCTATCATGTCACCCCTTAGCCACCTTCTTTCCAAGCTAAACAGCCGTACGCATCTTAACCGCTCCCCATAGGACAGTTGCTCTAGTCCACTAATCATTTTGCTCTTTTCTGCACCTTCTCAGGCTCTGTAATATCCTTTTTTAGGTGCATTGACCAGAACTGTACACAGTATTCCAAGTGTGGTCTCACCATAGATTTGTACAAGGACAGTATGATATCAGCAGTTTTATTCTCTATTCCTTGTCTAATTATGGCCAGCGTGGAATTTGCCTTTTTTTACAGCAGCAGCGCACTGGCTTGACATCTTCATTGAGCTATCCACTACCACCCCAAGATCCCTTTCTTAATCTGTCTCTGCCAGTGCAGATCCCATCAGTGTATATGTGAAGTTGGGATTTTTTGCCCCAATATGCATCACTTTACACTTGCTCACATTGAATCTCATTTGCCATTTTAATGCCCATTCTTCCAGTATGTAGAGATCCTTCTGGAGCTCTTCACAGTCCAATTTTGTTTTAACCACCTTAAATAATTTGGTGTCATCTGCAAACTTGGCTACTTCACTGTTTAACCCCAACTCCAAGTCATTGATGAACAGGTTGAAAAGCACCGGTCCTAACACAGATCCCTGAGGCACCCCACTGCTCACATCCCACCATTGTGAGAACTGACCATTGATTCCTACTCTCTGCTTCCTATTTTTCAGCCTGCTCTCAATCCATAAGAGGACTTGTCCTCTTATCCCATGACTATGAAGTTTGCTTAGCAGTCTTTGGTGGGGGACTTTGTCAAAAGCTTTTTGGAAATCCAAATACACAATGTCCACAGGCTCATTCCTGTCCACATGCTTATTGACGCTTTCAAAAAACTCTAATAGATAGAAATCATGGACAATTATTTGGATATTTGACAACGGCGGCCAGATTAGTACTGGCAGCATCTTGGAAACAGGAAGATATCCCGGACTTGGAAAAATGGCATCAAAAAATGGATGAATTTGCGGTGATGGCCAGACTGACCAGTTCGATAAAAGAGAAAATGACTGAAGACTTCCCAAAAAAATGGGAATGCTATTTTGAATATGTTAAACAGAAAAGATAGATCGTTAGAGATAAAGATTAGTCTATAAAACCTATTATATAGGTTAGAAGGAAATTATTATTTTTTTAAAAACGTAGATTTTAAGAATAAGGTATAGGATATGTGAAATGAAGAGATAAACTTTCCGAAGTACAAACTGTGTGAATGTGTGTATATGTAATTTGTGTGTTTTTTTATTGAAAATGTTAACAAATATCTTAAAAAAACCTCTAATAGGTTAGTGAGACAGGACCTACCTCTACAGAAGCCATGCTGGGTTTTGCTCAGCAGACCCTGCCCTTCTATATGCTTGACAATTCTATCTTTAATAATGCTTTCCATCAATTTACCCAGAACAGACGTTAAGCTAACTGGCCTTTAATTTCCTGGGTCCCCCCAGAACCTTTTTTTATAAATGGGTGTTATATTGGCCATTCTCCAGTCCTCTGGTACAGAGGCTGATCGAAGGGACATATTATATATCTTTGTTAGAAATTCAGCAATTTCCCATTTGAGTTCTTGAAGAACTCTAGGACCATGTTGGCGAACCTATGGCACACGTGCCAACTCCGGCATGCGTAGCCCTCTCTGTGGGCACGCGCGGGTAAGTGGCTCGCTGCGGTTGCATGAGAGCCCAGGTGCACGGCAGCAGCGTCCGCTCCCTCCCGAGCGTCCCGTCCTTCAAAGGCCTCCCGGGTCTGCGACTGGGCCCCTCCCTCTCTCAGCTGAGCTGCGGCCGTGGCTCAGCTCTTCCTTGGCTCACGCTCGCCTCTGGGCTCTGCCCCGCTCTTCCAGGGCTCCAGAAGGCTGCATCTGGGCCCCTCCCTCTCTCTGCTGAGCTGCGGCCGTGGCTCAGCTCTTCCTGGGCACGCGTTCGCCTCTAGGCTCTGCCCCACTCTTTCAGGGCAGTGGCTGAGCAGAGGACAAGTCCTGGAGAGATTTGTAGCCTGCTTGGATGAAATTAGGCTGTTTATGAATGAAAAAGGGCAAGAATATCCACACCTCACTGATATGGCCTGGCTTACCAACCTCATGTTTTTTACAGATTTTACACAACACTTCAATGCACTGAACAAACAACTACAAGGTGTAGGAAAAACAGCAGAAAGAATGTTTTGTGATATCAAAACATTTGAGAGAAAACTGCAGCTGAAATATTTTCCAAATCTAAAAATGCATTTAGAAAAATCTACAATGTTTGCAGACAATCCTACAAGCCATCAGGAAATCTACAAGGAATTTTCTAGCATTGTAGCAGCTGCAAAGGTGAATTTTAGTAACAGATTTTTACAGTTCCGTAAGATGGAGACAACCCTGTGTTTTCTTACTTCTCCAGATAAAGCCAAATTTGAAGAACTTGACCTTTCCTGACTACACTGGTTAGATTTAGAAAATCTGGAAATGGAGTTAATAGAATTTCAAGAAAGCTCTATCTGGAAAAATAAATTCTATGACCTGTGTGAAACACTTGAGAAGATAGAAGGGATGACAAAGGACAGCACAGTTAGTTCTGAAAATGAAATCCTTACAGTTTTGGAATTCTCTGCCAAATAATTTTAAGTCAATGAAAGCACTTGTGATTGCTTTCCTTACTTTGTTTGGATCATCTTATGCTTGTGAGCAGCTGTTTTCAGCTTTGAGTTATATCAAATCTGACACCAGAAACAGGCTAACAGATGACCTGAGTGCTGCATGTGTTGCTCTCAAACTTACAAAGTATGAGCCAAGGGTAGACAAATTATCAGCATGCAGACAACAGCAAAAATCACATTAATTGTTCAAAAAAATTGACGATGTCTTCAAAGATGTCACAAAAATGGTGAATTACATCATGGCTTGTGCTCTGAATTGTCGACAGTTTCAAGCACTTCTTGAGGAGGTTCAGGCTGAGCAGAGGACGAGTCCTGGAGAGATGCATGGCAAATGCAAACTTTTACCTTTCAATAAAAAGTTGTTTGTAACATTGAAAGCTCTGTTACTGTGTTTTTCTTTTAAGGCAAAAGATGTGAATGTATGAGTTGTTTTTTCTAAACTAAAACCTCAGTATTCAGGTTAAATTGCAGCATTGGCACTTGGCAATAAATAAGTGGGTTTTGGGTTGCAGTTTGGGCACTCGGTCTCTAAAAGGTTCACCATCACTGCTCTAGGATGAATACCGTCTGGTCCCTGTGACATGTTAGTTTGCAGTTTGTCTAGACATTCTAGGACTTCCTGCCTGTTACCACTATTTGCCTCAGTTCCTCATTTTCCCCTCTCCAAAATCTCTGTTCAAGAGAAGGAATCTGCCCTGTATCTTCAACAGTGAAGACAGTGAAGATGAGAAAAATTCATTTAGTTTTTCAGCAATCGCTTTATCTTCCCTTAGAGTTCCTTTACTCCCATTGTCATCCAGTGGTCCAACCGCTTCCCTATCTGGTTTCCTACTCCTAATATACTTAAAGAATTTCTTATTGTTTGTTTTGATGCATTTAGCAATATGTCCCTCAAAATCTTTTTTTGCATCTCTAATTATCTGCTTGCATTTCCTTTGTGCAAGTTTGTGTTTGCTTCTGTTCGCCTCGTTTGGGCAAACCTCGTTTGGGCAAAAGTCTCTGAAGGAAGACTTTTTTCTCTAATTGCTTCCTTCACCTTACTAGTTAGCCATGGCGGTGACCTCTTGGACTTACTACTACCTTTCCTGACCTGCGGTTTACAATCTAGCTGAGCCTCTAGTAATGTGGACTTGAGTAACCCCCAAGCCTTTTCCAGAGATTTAACCCTCCTAACTGTTCCTTTCAACTTTGTCTTTACCAGTTTTCTCATTTTAGAGAAATTCCCTCTTTTAAAGTCAAAGGTAATTGTGTGAGATTTCTCAGTCCCTTTCCCACTTACATATAAATTAAATGTGATGCCATTGTGATCACTATTGCCAACTGGTTCAACTACATCCACATCCCGCACCAAGTCACTGGCAGTACCACAGAATATTAAATCCAGGGCAAAGTACCACCATGCAGGGCAAAGTACCACCATGCATCGGGATCTGAAACCTTGCATTAGAAAACTATGTAGCAAGGGAGTGGCAAACGCCAATTTAGCAAGCATAAATGGCCTATATTTATGGCATAATGTGAAGCAAACTGATCAGTGAAAGGCACTACTTTTGCTTCATAGAATAAGGCTGGCTGGACTTGAGGATCTTCCAGGCTCATACAGCCTGACGTTCTGTGTGAATATATGGGTTGCCAGGTGCTAACTTGGAGACTTTGCTTGTTGATTCAGGACAGAGTTAGAGCAGTAGCATTCAGCTGTCCCATTGTCTTTGAAGCTTTTTTTTGCCAGCTGCAAAGTTGCTTGCTTGATTTAGTAGTCAGAATAGAGAAGGGACTGGTACATCAGGTAAGTAGGAAATAGCATCAGTATACAACCTTGCAATGCCTAAACATTTAAAGTGCCAAGCTCATCTCTGGGTGAGCATGTGGCTAGGGCTGTCAATTCGGTTCGGTCCGAACTGAAAATCAACCGAATTTCCCCTGATTCGGTGATTTTCAGTTCGGACGGATCCGAACTCAAATCTGGCGGGCAACTGGGGGGGCCGAATTCAGCGAGTTCGGGAGTTCGCGAATAAATTCGGCCAATTCGGCCCCCCCTTCAGGGGAGCCCGTTGAAAGGCGCGGGCTGCCCTTTAAACTGATCTGCGCCTCCCAGCTGGGAGGCTCAGATCAGTTTAAAGGGCAGCCCGCCTCCCTTCAGCGGGCTCCCCTGAAGGGAGGCGGGCTGTCATTGAAACTCATCTGTGCCTCCCGCCTGGGAGGCGCAGATGAGTTTCAATGACAGCCCGCCCCCCTTCAGGGTAGCCCGCAGAAGGGAGGCGGGCTGTCATTGAAACTCATCTGCGCCTCCCGCCCGGGAGGCGCAGATGAGTTTCAATGACAGCCCGCCCCCCCTTCAGGGTAGCCCGCAGAAGGGAGGTGGGCTGTCATTGAAACTCATCTGCGCCTCCCGCCCTGGAGGCGCAGAAGAGTTTCAATGACAGCCCGCCCCCCTTCAGGGTAGCCCGCAGAAGGGAGGCGGGCTGCCATTGAAACTCATCTGCGCCTCCCGCCTGGGAGGCGCAGATGAGTTTCAATGACAGCCTGCCCCCCTTCAGGGTAGCCCGCAGAAGGGAGGCGGGCTGTCATTGAAACTCATCTGCGCCTCCCGCCCGGGAGGCGCAGATGAGTTTCAATGACAGACCGCCCCCCTTCAGGGTAGCCCGCTGAAGGGAGGCGGGCTGTCATTGAAACTCATCTGCGCCTCCCGGCCCGGAGGCACAGATGAGTTTAAATGACAGCCGCGCCTCTCCAGCGGAGCCCGCTGGAGAGGCGCGGCTGTCATTGAAACTCATCTGCGCCTCCCAGCTGGGAGGCTCAGATCAGTTTAAAGGGCAGCCCGCCCCCCTTCAGCGGAGCCCGCTGAAGGGGGGCGGGCTGCCCTTTAAACTGATCTGCGCCTCCCAGCTGGGAGGCTCAGATCAGTTTAAAGGGCCCCCGTGCGCCTTCAGGGAATCCCTGAAGGCGCGCTTCGGCCGAATTTTCCCCCGAACTCCGGATCCCCCCGAATTACCGGGGATCCGAAGCGGGGGAGTTCGGACTTCGGCACGTACCGACCCCACAAGGGTCAAATTCGGCCGAATCCGAACTGTACCGAATTTTTTTTTTTTTGACAGCCCTACATGTGGCACCATCATTATGGCTCCTTGCTTTGAAACTACTGAGGCATTTATAGCAATCCAATGCAAGTTTCACTATTTTAACTAGATTTTTTCAGTGGTATAATTACTCTGAAAACACGATGTATACAAATATTTAAAATTAAAGGTGCAAATGCTTTCTGCATTTTAATAGTTATAAAATATCAGGTGGCAAAATTATTGGTAACTGGAGTGTTGGATAGAGTACTGGATTTGGACCCAAGAGATGTCTTGAAGTGTGACGGCCTAGAAAAAAATAGAGGATTTTTTTCCCCTCGACTGAAAAAATAAATAGAAATTTTTGGGGAGAATTTTTCTCTTTTAGAATGAGTGATGTTTTTAGGACAAGGGTTTTACTCACTCAAAATGTGTAGTATGAAGATGTTAATGTGAGGCAAGCTACAACATTAGTGATAATTTCTGTGTATACTATAGCACTTTTTCAAGGATGTATTTCTCATGTATTTCATTAAAATGTAATTAATTTAGTCTACAATCAATATGCTATAATTCATGTGATGATAATGCACTATAGAATAGTTAGTTCAGTGTTGTACTTTTTAAGTCAATATCCCAATATGCGGCTAGTCCTTCTGTGACTGTATGAGACTGTTACTATCCAAATAATATACTTTCTTTTGTTCTCTACCAAGTTTGTGTTTTCTGTTCAACATTTTTTCCCCCTTCCTCTCAGAAGATATGTGCTCTGGTAACCTAGGGTGCTAGAGATTACAGCTCATTTGCTTTCTAATATTGGGTTTAGTCATAATTTCTTGTATAAAAATAAGTTTAAAGTTCTAAATTTCATAATTATGCCATAGAATACCATTTGATATACCAAGTTATAAATGATGCATTTGTTGTTGTTAAAGCTGTAAAATAAGTTTATATTATTGCATTTATTCGGTTTTTCCTCAAAAGTCTATTGTTGTTTTTGCTGACCTACCTTCCCAATGGTTTCAACATCTCTGAGCAGGACTTTTGCTTGTCCAAATCAGTATCATTATTGCTGAATGGCAGCAACACTCAAGGGCCTGAAGAACAGAAGAGTCTTTTCCAGTGCATGTTACCAGAGATCCAGTAGTTTTAGATGACCACGGTTAAACTGGGAAGCTTCAGCATGCAAATTATATGCTATGCCACTGAGCTTCAGATTGTCCCTAGTTGATATTAAAGATGCGTACAGAAAATGTGTTTGGATCTGTTGGGGAGTGGCAGACACTCTAGACAGCTGATCAATGGTGGCTGGTGAGTCAAGCAGCCAATGGCAGCTGGCTCTTTAACAGTCAGCTGTCTCACACCCAGCTGTTAGGAACCAAGGAAGGGAAATAACAGGCTTGAGGAGTAGAAAGAAGTAGAAAGGGTGGTGGATGGTGGCTGTGGAGCAGGCCTCTGCACAGATCGGGGGGAGCTGTAGCCCTTCTCCTCACCACCCCTCTAGTCTTCTCCTTTGCCTTTCCCCCTAGGACCCCGCTGCATTCCATTCCTGCTCCTCATTGCGTCCTTGGGCCAAACTCTGCCTATCTACTTGAGGGAAGTTAGCTACCTAGCTACCTGCACTACAACCTACCAGATTCTGAAACCTTTTTATCAACTCTCCTTCCAAAAAAACCTAAGCTTTTGTTTTGTAAAAATGCACCTAACCTTACTTCTGTGTTTTTTGTTGTTTTTAAAGACCTAGTGACTGCCTATTCAAAAACCTGACTATTGTTTAATTGAAACTATCCTTGATATGGAATTTGAAAACTTTTTAAAAAGTATAAAGGAAGTGTATTAAACTTTTCCTGGCTTTTCTGCAATGAGTGCACCTAATACCTTTTCAAGAATTCAGGAGCTTCTTTTTGGAAAAATGTAACTGTAGGACAGTCTAAAGCACTAGTTTCCTAAAACCACCTGGCTTCAATTGTTTTGAAGCTCACAGCAAACACTACAAGTGTGTGTTTGTTGTTTTTTTGTTTTTGTTTTTACAGGGGCAGCCCATTCCTGAAAGGGGGGGTAGTTAGTTGACAGCTGGGGATGGCACAACCACACCACACCTCCTGAGACGCTCCCTGGCCAGGAAAAATAAAAATGAGGTTTTTTTAAACCCTATGAAACTTGCCCATGGGGCTTCATGTGGCTATGCCACCTATTTTGCAGGCATAACTATATGCCTGCAAAATGGCCTGTTCCCATGGCAAAGGGGCTTTGAAAGCTGCCTAAGGCAGCTTTACCTCCAGGAACAGCCCAGGAATGCCCCACTAGATGCCAGTGTGACCAGTCATGCTGGAAAAATACTGCCAGGAAGGCAGCGCTGGTACACAAGGCTGGCGCTGCTGCATCACTCCCCAGAGATGGCATAAGTCACCCTGCGCCAGCATCCATGCCACTTTGCAAGGCACAAGTGGTACAGGCGCCAGCGTTGGGGTCATGCCAGCTCCCAGGTGACTTCACCCTGCTTCAGGATTGCATGGTTAATGTATGCTAATTACTGTTTGACAAACATCATTTTCTCTTCTTAATTGCCTAGCACTAGCCTAATTAGGGAGGAACTAGCCCTATGCTGAAGTTTAATTTGAGCTATTTTAATCTATGCCTAATATGCCCTTATGAAAAATAGCCTTATTTAAAACTTTACCAGAATCTCAACAATTAAATGGCTCAACTGAATCTACAGGAACACAACCTATTGAGGAAAAGAACCCCTCAAACCAACCCTTTCGAAATTAAAGGGGGAATAGGTAACAATAAATAGACCCCACATCCCCTATGCAACTCAAAAGCAGAAGAGAAGGCTTTCAATAAATAAAATCATCAGAAAGTGAAGCTAGGGGAGGCAACCAGAGAAAGAAAGCCAAGCAATAACTCCCCAGACCCCAAAAAGGGGGTGGCAATGGATAGGAATGGTAAGGACAAAAAAGTATATAGCTTTAAAAAACACCAAGTAGAATCCCCCCCCCAAAAAAGTACAAAAAACAAATTCAACCACAACACAAGCAGCACAACAGCAAAAGCAAAGAACCAAACAGAAGGAAACAAAAAGCCTTTAGGCCTTACTAGGCCCTTTGGCCTCAACCCCCCCAACATGCAATCAGGCCCAAAGAACAAATGTAAAGATAAAAAAATAAGAAAACTTTAGATAGTTTTAAAAGGAACCAATTTGTTCAAACCACTTGATGATTGATAATCTTCTGCAGGCAGGCTCCTATGCAGCTCCAGTCACAGCAGACTAAAGGTAGCAGCAGCCCTCCAGAGACGCAGAGCAGAAGCTGAAGCCAAGCTTAGTAGTGCACACTCTAGAAAGTTCTCTCTGTAATGGAGTCTGGCTGAAGCCAGGGCCTCCTTTTATGCTCTTTGCCCATGCTCAGAAGAATGTAAAAGAAAACTAGCCATGGAACAACTACTGAGATTAGGCTAAGAGCGCTGCTCCCCCTAATATGCAGTCCTATTTGCCATTGCCCCCTTGTCCCTCCTTCCTGTTCCCTGGGAAACATGCTAATGGGTGTGTATGCACTGGATACCACCTCCAGTCCAGAAGACAGAATCCAGGTTTTAAATTTCAAAAGCCAAACCAAACGGTAGAAAGCTGCCACCAGCCTCCTGTCTAAAGACCCACTCCAGTCAAAGGCCAGGAGACAAACCATTAACTGCTTAAGTTCACCTAGCCAGCTATCATTTGGGCCTTGAATAAATTAATTCCTTTGGGGAACCCATTTTGTGTTACAAACTGTCTGGAAGATAGCAGGTGCATTTTGCATACCAAATGGCATAGTTACAAATTCAAACAGTCCCAAGATGCATAATAAAAGTAGATTTTACAGACACATCATCCAAAGAAATTTGCCAATAACCATGGCATAAATCCAAAACAAACTAATAAACTTGGCTCTTCCCAAACATTCAGTTAGGTCATCTACACGAGGCAAGGGGAATTGATCAAATACAGTAACAGCATTTAGCTGTCTATAATCCACACAAAATCTTATATCCCCATCTTCCTTTGGGACTAAAACCAAGATGAGGAGCTAGGTCTATTTACTCCCAGTTCCAACATTTCTTGAATTTCATCAGCAACTATCTTCCGATGCTGACTAGAAATTCTATGACTGACCACTGGAACAGCACTCCCAGTATCAATAGTGTGTAAAGCAAGATGTGTTCTTCCAGACTTTCTCGAAAATGCACTTCTAAACTGATTAAATATGGCATAAAGGTGTCCTGTCTGAGAATAACTCAAACCGGGACTGAGAGATGCCACCATCTGTTTGACTCTCAGATAAAAGATCCACAGGCTGATCACCAGAATCAAATTTGAACAACAGAATCAAATTTTATAGTAAACATATCTGCAGAGTGCTCATAGTTAGCTCTAGCAGACTGTAAAATCAGAATGTTTTCGCCAATAGCAAATTCTCTAAGAACAGCTTTCCTATCATAGAACTTCTGGGTATTCTGAGCAGCTTTGAGATTTTTCTGAGCTCCTGCCCACACCCCACTCAAAGTATTACTTAACCTGGATATAATATCTTTCAGACACAGAACCAGTATCCAAAATTCCTTCCCATTGCTCTCTAAGTAGACTCAAAGGATTACATAAACATCTACCATACAAGTTTATTTGGAGAAAACCCCAAATTATCTTGTACAGTATCATCATAAGCACACAGTGGAAAAGGCAAATGCTGGCTCCAATCATGTCCATGTCCCAAAGCATATTTTTGCAGCATAATCCCAATGATTTTATTTAATCTCTCTACCAGCCCATTAATCCAATATGCATATGGCGGGCTTACTCTATGCTCAATATTACCATGTTGGAAAATCTGTTGCATCAATTCAGACATAAAAAAGCCTCCTAGATCAGGTTCTATGAACTTCGATATACTCCATCTACAATAAAGGGTTAATAAAGCCCTAGCATTAATAGTACTTCAGGGAATTGCGTCACAAAATCTGGCACAAAAATCTATAACATTAAGGATGTATTTCTCCCCAGTCTCAGAATGTTTAACAAAAGGTCCCAAGGTATCAATTCCAGAAGGGCTCACCTTCTATAGCACTTGGCTGTAGTGGATATTTAGGGTGATCGCTATCATATCCCACAACTTGACAAGTTTGGCAACTGTGTATAAATTGCTTTATATGGAAGAGAAACTAGAGTTTTTTGACTTCCAGCTCAGCCGAGAACAGCGCTGTGGCAGTGCTCCGCTCCGCAAAACGTTTGTGTTTCTCCAGCTTTCATCTTAGTTATTTTAGTTAATTATCTTCACCTTTACAGCCAGTGAGGTGGTGGTGGGGATGCAAGGGGCATAAATTCTAAAATTATAAGTTAGAATTTGGAATCTAGAACTCGCTGTAGGTGACTCTTTTTAGAAGCTCTCCTGACAAACATTAAATTCATTCCCTGATGATCGGGGCTGCCTTTGGCATGTGCTCCGTCATGGAGATAGCTTCTCTTTGATCTTACTATTGTTTTACTTTGCTGTTTTGTTTGACCAGTACTGCCTGGCTGCTGGCAGGCAGTTGGAGTGTGTTTTCCCTTTTCGTGGGAACTGGTTTTAGCTGAGGATTTTTTTTGGGGGGGGATTGCTCAGTTGCCCAGCCCCACTCTGTTTCTTTTTCTCTTTTTCCCCACTTACCTATTGTACTGAGTGTAGTAGCACGGGTTTTAATACCAGTTCTTTTAAATCTCTACTTTGGTTTTACTCTGATATCAAAAATGGTTTATTTTATTTGTCTTATTTTATCTATCTTAGAACCTGGCAGTGTCTTGGCGCTAATCAGGAAAGCAGCTGGCGTCCAGCTGAGTTGATTGGCAATTAACACTGTTAAGGAGCTGTCCAGGAAAGCAAGCAAACTCTCTGAACTCTCCTTGGAGAGCTAGGTCTAAATCTTGAATAATTCTCTATTACTTACACTCCTTTTCTTCCTCTTTTATTTTCCTTTGTTTATTCATACCTCCCTTTTCTTTAATACCCTTTTATATCCTTTATTCAAAGAGCCCCGTGGCGCAGAGGGGTAAGCTGCAGTACTGCAGTCCGAAGCTCTGCTCACGTCCTGAGTTCGATCCCAACTGAAGTTGGTTTCAGGTAGCCGGCTCAAGGTTGACTCAGCCTTCCATCCTTCCGAGGTCGGTAAAATAAGTACCCAGCTTCCTGGGGGTAAAGGAAAGATGACTGGGAAAGGCACTGTCAAACCACCCCGTAAACAAAGTCTGCCTCATAAACGTCGGGATGTGACGTCACCCCATGGGTCAGGAATTACCTGATGCTTGCACAGGGGACCTTTACCTTTATATCCTTTATTCTTTTACCCTAACATCTTCAGTACTACCTAATACTACCAGTACCACCAGCATTGTACAGTTTCACAAGGCTATATTAGGGAGATTAATGGAAAAGTAGTGAAGATAATAGGAGTTAGTAAGAATGCTACCCTTAATTTTAAATCAATTTAGTTTTAAACAATATTTTGTTTTAAACAAAAATTCATACTTAAACTCAAAAAAATTCAGATATATTATTTTATATATATTATATAGTAGTATGTGGTGATATAATTATATATTACACAAACCTCTACTATATAGGGGACTAGATATGGACAAGAATAAGGATTATCAGGATTATCAGAAGCCACTAAGGTTAGAACTCCACTATGAACCACAAACACAATTGCCCATTTGATGATTATATGTTCCCTTCTCCAAAGCTAAGCAGGGCAGATGACCCTTACAACACCAATGACATTTTAAAAAATCATTCACAGTTCCCCCTAGATCAACCCTCCTTGCCAAACGACATGGAAAGCCTTCACGACTATTCAACCGATGAATAAAAAATGAAGGCTCCTTTGGAATACAACACCTCGCAGAACCTAGCACAACAATTAGACAAAGAAAGAAATGACAATTCAATACTGAGTTTGCTGGGGACACAAACTCACCTCATTGCTAATACCCTAAATGAAATTCATGAAAAAATAGACAATTTAACAAACCTTATTTTAAGTAATTGGGGAAGGCACTGGCAAACCACCCCGCAAACAAAGTCTGCCTAGAAAACGTCGGGATGTGACGTCTCCCCATGGGTCAGGAATGACCCGGTGCTTGCACAGGGGACCTTTACCTTTATATTTTAAGTAATATCCAGAGGAAGAAAGTGGAGAATATCCTGACCCCAAAAAAGCAACTCACTGTTGTGCCAGACAACTACCGTATAGTTCTCGACAACCATTGTTTTAAAGGGGAAACGATAAACTGGATTAGTAAGTGGCTAATAAGAGAACATCTAGCCCACCTATTGAATCTACACCCAAAGTTAGTTGATCTAAAATATTTTGTTCATCTAGCCAGCAACCTTTGCTCTTATTAACTAGTGCTTAAGATTACCATCATTAATCTTAAGCCTCCTTTAAAACTAATACAATTTCTCATTTACTACCTGACATTTTTTTTATTGAAATCACCAAAGACAATAGGATTATATCATTTTGACAGTAGGGGCCCTGCCTTAACTAAGGAAAAGGAACCAAAATATTTGATACCCACTTAATTGACAGTGTTACTCCTCTGAAGATGCCTGCCACAGCTGCTGGCGAAATGTCAATACCAAGACCATGGTTACACAGCCCGGATAACCCACAAGAACCAATGAACTCTGACCGTGAAAGCCTTCGACAATATTTTCCACAGTATGCATTTTAGGTCAAAATTCACAGTAAAGCAGTCCCTTTTCCCACAAGAATTTAACACGTTTATCCATGCATGCTCTTTCATCACTATTGATAGCTTGTCTACAAGATTCTAAAGGGCTGTGCTGCAAGATATCTTTGAACTCTACAGGAGTAAAAGCCAAATCTGTCAGCTCATGCAAGGAATAATCCCTTGTTCCCTTGGTGACCAACAAAGAAGGAACTTCTTTAACTTTTTCACTGACACACTCAGTAGCAACACTCACAGAGCTAGAACCTGAAACAGAGCCAAAACTTTTGTGAACAGTGGTAACAGGTCTATTCAACTGTTCAATTAAAAACTGCTGAAATCCTAGATCATTCTCAAACAAGGTATGATTTTTATCATGCACAAGAATTGGCATTTCCCCAGAGAAATCCTTATAATCAATGTATACTTTTGCAATCACTGCTTTAACAGGATCTACTGCATATGGGCTACCCCAAACTTCGTTTCCCACTATGATGTACCCAGGTAAAACATAGTCACAATGTACTGATGTCAAATCACTTCCAGAATCACATAACCCCACAATTTTTACCTTATCAATTTTAATTTCATGCAAGTACCTTTTCTATTCCTCCAGCCAACTTCTTGCTTGCTTCAATATTTGAAGACTTGGCTGACCCACCTATTGCTTTCCCCATGAACTTTGATCTATGCAGATGAAACCTTTTTCCCAAAGCTGCCACCTGTTTTGCAGTACGAGGATTCCAATCCTTCACAAAGCAACAAAGTTCTTCTGGAATTAATCTATAGAACTGCTCAATTAAGATAAGTTATTTCAAGTCATCAAAAGTTTTCACTCCTTCCGCCTTTAACCAGTAGTCAAAATTCTGTGAAAGCTTAGTCAAAGCAAGTGGGAAGCTGTTGAAGCAGCACTTGTATCCACCTTGCGAAAAGCCAGTCTATAATGTTCAGCCGATAAAGTAAATCTTTGGAAGGCCAAGACCTTAAAGTTATTGAAGTCAACAATCTCGTAAATAGGCAAAAGACTCATTAAATCAGCCAAAAGGCCAAAAATTTTAGATCTCAAAATACTCATATACTGACTCTTGGGCACTCCTAATTCTAAGCAACTCGTTTCAAAGAGAGTGAAATACCCTACCACATCTTGCTCTTCAGAATAAGGAGGGAATAATTTCCTGTCCCAATATCAGGGAGATTGATATCTTACCCCTCCGGAAGGCAGAATCAAGGCAACCTCATGAAGCTGCCTCAATGGAAAGTCTCTCATGCCATGCCATGATCTAAAATAAAAATGCAGCTGCTTTTCTTGCTTCTCGCTCTGGGGAAGGAGTGCATCTTCAAAGTGGATGTTTTTCCATCACGTGCTTCGGGAGGCAGGAACCAAACTTAATTCCTGCCTCTTGAGGGGAAAACGACCCATTTGTTGCTCAATTTGTTTCCTGCCTCGCTACAGGAGAGCTCTCTGCTATAGAATTTAGGAAACTTAATCCTCTACTCTAATCTACTTTAATCTTCTTCTAAACTATTCTAAACTTTATCTAAATAACTACCTTCTCTTATTCAGTCTTTTCCTCTATGCTATCAGGGAAACGGAGGAATCAGAATCAGATAACCTTTATTGGCATGATAAAATTGATGGTCACAAGGTCAGAGATAAACAGATAATACATATCTAGATTAAAATTGAGTTTGAATCTTAACCTTAACAACTTCTGCCAAAAACTCCACCACCTTCACCGTAACATCAGTTGTAATGTTGTTCAGCAAGAATTGGCAAGTGGATATTCTATAAGGGGCCATCCATTTGCTGATTAAGGGGGAAACAGAGGCAATTTAGCTCAATTTTCCCGCCAAAATAAACTGGCGGAGGGTGATTCCGACCCCTATATTTTGCCAGGCGATCTAGACCCCTCCTTACTGGTGGCTACACCATCAGCCCTCATGCAGTCACCACGGTGACTTGAAGGGCAAGTCGAAACAAGGGGGAAACGGCAAGAGGAAGAGAGTCAGCTCTTCCCAGGGCAGGAGAGCCAAGCGGCTGCTTGCTGTAGCATGTAACCCGACCTGGCAAAAAAGGAAACAGCTGCAGCAGCTGCAAATCACCACGGAGGCCCTGAAGTTCGGGGGGGGGGGTCAGGAGCACACAGTGGATATAGTCGCTCAGTCTCCTCGGCGCAGCCCAGAGCATACAGCGGCAGCTGCCGCTCCAACTCCCGGGGCTGCCCGGGAATCACCGACAGCCGCGCTTCCCATTGCCTCCTCCTCAGTTTTCAGCCCTGCAGCTGCGTTTCCCGCCTCCTCCTCCTCAGCTTTTGGCCTGGAGGCTGCTATGCATGGTAATGTGCCGGCGTCTTCCCCTTCGGTGGGGGTGGGGGGGATGGAAGCCCTGAGGGCAGAGCTTATCACCCTCATCAGAGACGCTTTCTCAGAGGGCTTGAGAGCGGTTCACTCTCCTCCCCCCTCCCCCTCCAGGCATGTCTTTCAAGCCACACCTGAGCGTCCTCACTTATCCCAGGGGGAGGAACCCCACACGCTCTCTCAGGGGCAGCAGAGCAGCCGATGACGTAATAAAGCGGCCTTAAAAGCCCAGCCATCTATCAATATGCAAGGGGAAAGAGATGCCTCCCCCTTTTTCTCCAGTGACTAGGAAGAAGAAGAGAGGGAGGAGGGCGAATTCTCCTCCGACTGAGAGGCCCCTGTAGCGAACAGATCTTTGATCCAAATGATTTTCATTCCCTTCTAACTAAGACCCTTGCAGCCCTTGATTTTACTGAGGTCACGGTTGCCAACTCTGCAGGCAAGCAGAAAGGCTCCAAGGATTTTTTTTCATATGCGTGAGGCTCCCCCTCAGGACATACTGGTCCCAGATTATTTTCTGACCCTGTTAAGGGCTGAGTGGGAGAAACCCCTAGGAAGCAAACAATTTCCCCAGGCTTCTAAAAGGTTTTATAATTTAGATGGTAATGCTGCAGATCTATTAAAGGTGCCCCTTGTGGAAAATCCCATTACTGAGTTACATTCAGCAGACACAGTCACAGAAGAGGGACAGATCATGATCAAGGACCCTGTAGACAGAAAGGCTGACCTGGCATGCAAAAAATCTCACAAGGCTGCAGCCTTGGCAATTAATGCATCCATCACCTCGGCCTTAATGTCCAGAGTGGCCATTGTGTGGGCTAGGAAGCTCGGTCAGCTCATTCCCGAGGAAAATAGAAGTGCCTTGGAGGGAGTGTCATGGATTTTAAAGGCGGTCTCCTTCCTAGTGGACTCCACCTTGGACACCATGGCCATCACAGCCGGGGCCATGGCCACTAACACAGCTGCCAGAAGAGCCTTGTGGCTTCGCCCTTGGCAGGTAGAGCACAGGTCCAAGGCAATGCTCATGGGCTATCCTTATCATGGAAAGAAACTCTTCGGTGAGAAGTTGGATAGTATCCTGATAGAGAACAAAGATAAAAAGAAATCCTTACCCAAGAGTCTTCGCAAGGAACACAAGGGGTTTGCAAACCAGTCGTCCTTTCGTTCCTCCCACATGCAACCTTGCTACAGGTTTGACCAGAAGAAGAGCCAGTGGTCCTCCAGAGGTCAATGGAACTCCAATCGTGGGTCCTTTAGAAGGGGAGGACAATTTTCCAAAGCTCCCCGCTTCTCCAACTTTCAGACCAACCGAGGAGACAAGCCCCCCCCCTGCCAGTCCAAACAGTGATGCCACCCCGCAGCCTGTGGGGACAGGCTTACACAATTCCAGGAGCACTGGATTTCCTCCCACCCAGATTCTTGGGTCCTAAAAATCATCGCTCTGGATTACAGAATATAATTCGCCTGGGCCCCGACAGACTGCATGATTTTCTCCCCACACCACCAGAGCAGGGAAAAGCAGCTGAGAACTTCTGCAGCAGTTTAGCACATTTTGGACATCAGGCCATCGAGCACGTCCCTCTGACGGAGAGATCATCAGGGATCTTCTCTATATTCTTTACGGTGCCAAAAAGAGACGGGAACTGGCGAGCCATCCTAGATCTCAGTTCTTGAACAGGCATGTCCTTCAGAAAAAGTTCAGAATGGAGACTCTAAAGTCCATTACCGAAGGACTGAGACCTGGAGATTTCCTCACGTCCATCGACCTGACGGAGGCATACCTCCATATCCCTATCCACCAGTCTCACCGCAGGTTCCTGCGCTTCCTGCACCAAGACCGGCACCTCCAGTTCAGAGCACTCCCCTTCAGATTGGCATCGACCCCACGGATTTTCACCAAGGTCCTCATTACTTTAGTGGCATTAATTAGCAAGAAGGGCATACAGATCCATCCGTATCTCAATGACATACTGATATGCGCCCCGTCGAGAAACCAAAGTTTTTCTCACACTACAGTGGTGTTACAGACGTGTCGGATCATGGCTTTCTGGTGAACCGCAACAAAAGTCAGCTATGCCCCTCCCAGACCCTCTGGCACTTGGGAGTCTACATCAACACTATCTCCAACTCCCTCATCCTTCCAGAGGACAAGGTGATAAAGATGTGCGCCACCACAAAGAAAACGATCAAGTCTCCTTCAATGATGCTAATGGAGCAGGCCAAGTTCCAGAGGCTCATGGTCTCATGTTTTCCAGCAGTGCGATAGGCACGTTTCCACGCAAGACCGCTACAGCGATTTCTCAGCACCTACCAAATGGACATAGTCCGAAAACAGGACAGAAAGCTGACTCTTTCCTCCAATGCTGGGAAGAGCCTCCAATGGTGGACTCGACCAGAAAACCTCTCCAGGGGGCTCCTGTACATCCGCCCAGCTCCGGAACAGATGTTCACAGATGCCTGTCTCTCAGGCTGGGGAGCCACCCTCCAGGGGCAGTTGGCGCAGGGGGTCTGGAACTCCAGGGAGAGAAGGCTAAACATCAACGCCCTAGAAATCAGGGCCATTTTCATGGCCTTTCTACATTTTCATCAACTTCAGGGAGTGAACCTGCTTGTAAGAACTGACAATGTGTCTGCCAAGGCACACATCAACAAGCAGGGAGGTTCACTGTCCTCGGCCTTACACAGGGAAGCAGAGAGAATACTGGCATGGGCAGAGGTGAACCTGTCTTCAATATCGGCAGAGCACATTCAGGGGACCCTGAATGTGCAGGTGGACTGGCTCAGCAGGCAGAGCTTGAACGAATCCGAGTGGTCCATTCACCACGAGGTCTTCCACCTCCTCACACTCCAGTTCAGAACCCCGATCATCGACCTGTTCATATCACGCAACAGCCACCAGCTTCCCAGGTTTTTCATGTGATTCCACCAGACAGGAGCAGAGGAGACAGATGCACTTCTGGCTCTTTGGCCAGAGGGACTACTCTGTGCATTCCCTCTGCTTCCCCTCATACCAAGAGTGTTATGTCAAATCAGGTTGCTCCAGGCCTCAGTCCTACTGGTGGCTCCATACTGGCCTCACCAACCCTGGTTTCCGGCCCTGATAGAGATGTCCATCCGGGAGCCATGGAGGTTGCCAGAAAGACATGACCTTCTAAACCAGGGACGGATTCTTCATCCAGACCCAGGCTGGTACAAGTTGACCGCCTGGGTATTGAAAGGAGCAAGCTCCTAGATTTGGGCTATGGCTCGGAGATAACAGAAACCATCATTGCCTACCGAAGGCCTTCCACCATCCGGATATATAACACTACATGGAAGGTGTTCGCAAGATGGTGCCGGCGTAAGCACGAAAACCCGCTAAAACCCTGCATGTCCAGAGTCCTCTCCTTTCTTCAAGACAGTCGGCAGCAGGGGCTTAGACCATCCACCCTTCGCAGACAACTAGCGGCAATAGCTACTATCATTCCCAAGGTCTCAGGGTACCCTATCACTACACATCCCCACATTAGGGCATTCCTAAGGGTTGTCACCCAGATGTCACCCCCAGTCTTTCACAGATTTTCCACGTGGAAATTACACACAGTGCTGGCGGCTCTAACCAAGCCCCCGTTCAAACCCCTTCGTCAGATTGACCTAAAATGGCTGAGACAGAAGACGCTGTTCCTGACCGCAGTGACATCAGCACACAGGGTGTCTGAGTTAGGAGCCCTGTCTGTCAGACCAGGGTTATGCATATTTCATAAGGACAAAGTGGTCCCCAGACCTGACCCATCTTTTTGTCCAAAGATGAATTCGCAGTTTCACAGGGAACAGGACATTGTTATGCCCTCCTTCTGTCCTAACCCTAGAACTCCTAGAGAGAAGGAGTGGCATTCCCTAGATCTGAGAAGGGCATTGTGCACTTACATCAGCCGCACAGAGTCCATTAGAGCCTCGGACTCCCTTTTCATTAATCTAACTTCCCTGAACAAGGGTAAATCCATGTCCCGAGCATCAGTCAATCGTGTAATCAGGCAATGCATTGCTCAGGCATACAGGTCAAGTAATCTCCCGGTACCAACAGGAATCACAGCCCACTCACTCAGGAGTGCGGCCACTTCTGCAGCCTTTGACCACAGAGCTTCCTTGGAGGAGATCTGCAAGGCTGCAACGTGGTCCTCTGTATCCACCTTTGTCAGGCATTATAAATTGAACATTAACACAGTAAGAGTTTTCCACCCAAAATCAGTTTAGCAAGTAGTGAACCAAGGCAAGACACTTCAGATTTAGGCTTGGAGTCTAAAGATGCTAATGGAGCAGAACCAATAAATATAAAGAAGTTTATTCTATAATAAGAATTGCAGCAAACAGTACTTTGGCAAAGTTAGAGATTTACAAAATTAGAAAGCTGGTCACAAAGCTAACTTATACATTTAAGCAAAGACACATTGGCAAAGAGTAACAAGCCACAAAGGTTAGTTACTAAAAGTCCAAAGTTCCAGGTTGCAAAACAAAAATTCCACTTCAGCATTCCTCCTTAAAGAAAAAACAAAAAACAGAAGAATAGGAGCTGGCCCAGAAAGAGCCATTTCCTAAATGAGCACCACCTCTCTCAAACCAGCTGGAAGAGATTGCCAACTCCTAGAATGGAAAAGTAAATTTTATACTCTTAATTTCCATTAGGTGTAGCCACATACCTGATTAGAAATCCAAGATAGCTTTAGTGGTTAATTACCTACAGCTGGAACTAAGCACACCCAAAAAGGTCATTCTACTTTACTCAAGGAGATATCAATCTGCAGCTAGGCACCTCCCAAACAAAACAGATAGCAACCTTAAATTGGTTAATTAGTTGGAATGTCAAAGCAAGAAGGTGAAACACCAGCTCATTAATGCACAAAGTTCCAAAAAAACCAACAACACCCCAGCATCTTAAAATCAGCAATCCATTACAATAAGTGTTGTGTTACATAAGTGATTGATAAAACAAAAGAATTAAACATTAATTCTTTACAGGTGGGACCAAGGTTGTTGGATTCCACAGTTGAAGCCAAATAACACTGTAAAACAACTGCTGTGATTGGAAAAACAGTCTAGTTCCCCCTACTGTGGTTTCCTATTTGCCTGTGAAAAATGTCTCATCCCCTCTCCCTTCTATTGCCTTGGAAAACAGTCCAAAGGTGGGGGAAAGGTATTGGACAACTTTCCAGACATTTTACTATTCTGTAGTGTACAACATTCCTCAATAATCCCAAATAAACTTGATTTTTTTTCGAGATCGGGATTACTGGCTAGCATTGGAGATTCTAATGTATAATTCCGGGGTTTTTCCCCCCAGCTCATATATACCAACCTCTACTGATAACGGTTTCAATTAATGGGGTTAAGGTTTCCTTTCCTTTTATCCCTTAGAAGCTCCTTGATCAATTGATCTTGAGCAGCATATGTCTAGTGTTGGAGGGATATAAGGACTGAAACAAATCTTGCCACTGACAATGTAGCCTTAGGGTCCCTATCACTTAGTAAAAAAGACATTATGTCAGTCACAGAGGCATGGGATTTGTATATTAAAAGGGGGGAAATATAGTGCGATCGAAGTTCCTCGTAAAAGCGGCATTCCAGAAGGGCATGGGCTAATGAGTCAATAGAGCCAGAAGAGCAAGGGCAGATCCTGTCTGAGTATGGTATATTCAGAATTCTGCCCTGCATTACCATAGAAGGGTTAGCATTCAATCTAGCCAAGCAAAAAGCTCTACAGAGACGAGGAGTTGTTAGATAATATGTATAGGCAGGCAGACCACGTGGAGGGGGTATTCCGAAGAACTGGGATGAACAGACACGACGAGCACAAAAAGTAGTGCTGTTATAATCGAGCTCTTTAATGCGCTTTTTAATTTTGGCAAAAGCTTCAGTTTTCCCAAGATCTGATAACATATCCTGCGAGAAGCCCACAACGCCAGTTTCTCATCTAAGATTTTTTGCCATGAGGATTTAAAAGGGTCATGCTTCAGAGAAGCTAGGAACCCCTCAGTGCTAAAGCACAGTTTAAGGTGTAGTTTAAAGGCGGCCAACCACGCCCTAGCTTCAAGTGACATTTGGCCAAACTCGGAACGAAGAGTAACGCCAGCAACACATTGAGGGGCATTTAGGAGTTTTCGTAAGAACTGAAGCAGTGGACGATCTATAGATTCATTGATGTCTGTAATCCAGATGGCAACACCAAAGAGGATAATTGGAGTAATTTTCAGGTTAAAAACATGAATAGCCCCTGGAATATATTTGCCACCTTTGGTGTGAAAAAAATTGGCAATAGCACCAACCCCAGGTTTAATTTTGTTGGACACTGCTTTTTGATGGGCATTCCAATTTAGGTTATGGGAAAACAGAATGCCAAGGTAAACAAACTCCTTGACTTGGTCAACCTCAAAGCCATCTAATACCCAGCGAAAAAGAGGCAATTTTCTCCTCTTAGTGAAGATCATAATCTTAGATTTATGATGGTTTATTTTAAGACCTTCCCTAGAGCAGTACTCAGAAAAAGTTTGCAAAGATCTTTTCAAACCAATTCTTGAGCGGGACAGGAGAACTGCATCGTCAGCATAGAGTAGAATCGGGGTGGGATGACTTGCAAGCTTTGGGGAGTGGCAAAACTCTGAGAAATTGGTTGCCATATCATTCAGGTATAGATTAAACAAGAGAGGGGGTTAAGGTTTCAGTTAAGTTTGATCCCTAGTTCCCGTTGCTCTTCATCCATGAGGCTTGTTGGGTAACCTTATCCAAGTTAAAGTTTGTTACAGAATTGTGGGAGTAAATATGACAGCTTCATATTGTGCTACCCAGATCTCCCTAGAGAAAAAGGATACATCTAAGGTATATAAGTAATTAACCTTTTTTTGTTTATTTCTACAGTCTTTGTATGGTGCTGAAATTTCTTCTGCACCACATCTGCCTCTTTTCTACACTCCCATTGATCTTGTAGACATCAGTGTCGAAATGGCCGGTCTGAAGTTTCCAAACCCTTTTGGCCTTGCCAGTGCAACTCCAACAACAAGTTCACCGATGATTCGCAGAGCTTTTGAATCAGGATGGGGATTTGCACTGACCAAAACATTTTCCCTAGACAAGGTAAGAAAATCTGTGTTTTTTTCCATATACAAAATAATTTTGTAGCCTCCCTGAGAGTGTTCATAGCCATTTAATATAAAGTTGCTGGTAGCAGAGCCCTTCCCTCTGCCCTGGGCTTCAGAGTAAGAAGTAGTTTAAAATGTGCAGAGCACATGTCTAAATACTATCCACTGCTTCTCAGTATGAACCTGACATCCTGCTTTTCTATGACTGGATGGGAGAACTCCCAAGTAGGAAGTTAATAGTAACCCGTAGGCTTGAGCTGTAGCATCTCTCTCTTTAGGAATTGAGCACTGAGACCAAAGTGAAGGCATTTAGTGTTACACCTATATTTTCAAAGCTGCTGGTGGTGCTTGCTGTTCCCAATGGAAGTATTTGAAAAGCACTGTATACTGCTGGTAATAATAATACTTAGCTTTAATATAGCACTTTCAAAGCATTTCACATATATTATCTTGTAATCCTTCCAACACCCATTAAAAGTTCGTAGTTATTACAATCATCTCCAGGGGGCGCTGGGGTTGAGAGTGACTTGCCATCTACTGAGCTTGTGTCAGAGAGAGGGAGATATGATCCCAAGGACTTTCTGAATCATAGCTCGGTATTGTAACCACTGTGCTACACCCGCTCTCACTAGTGGTATTTATTATTATTGTTGTTGTTGTTTAAAAAAACACTTCCTTCTTCAAAGATTGAGTCCAACTAATGAACGCCCCCCCCAAAAAAATAGTCCTTAATGCAAACAATACATCAATTAAAATTTCGGGAACCACTTTGAATAATACAGTTTTTCTAATAAATGATTTTGTTTCCTTTTTCTATGAAAATAAACAGACAGTCTTCAGTAGGGCTGTCGATTCGGTTCCATCTGACATGAATTTTCCCCGATTCGGCGGTTTCTTCTTCGGATAGAATCGAAGTAAAAACAGGCGGGAAAATAACGAGCCAAACTCAGTGAGTTCGGGCGGACGCCGGATAAATTCGTACAAGTTCGGCGCCTCCAAAGCAGCATTCTCCCGCGGCCAGTCGGTGGCTAAGCTGGGTCTTCTTCTGGCCAATCAGTCGCGGTTTAGTGCGTGAGCCCGGCCGCTGCAAGGCCCAGGGAGAGAAAGATAAAGTGTCTGCTTATGTGTGAGAGAGATCCCTGTGGGGGGGGGGGGTGCATGTGCACATTTGCTCCTTTCCATGGCTCTTGGGGGGCATAGTTGGAGGTAGAGGTCCCAAACTTTCAGTGTAGCTTGAGGGGACCCTTCTTGCAAGCACCCCCAAGTTTTGTGAAGATTGGATCAGGGGGTCCCAAGTTATAGGGCCCAGAAGGGGTCCCCTCATCTGCCCATTGGAATAAAGCCATTAAAAACACATTCGGTCCTTTCCGCAGCTCCGGAGGGGGCATTTTTGGAGGTAGAGGTCCCAATCTTTCAGTGTAGCTTGAGGGGACCCTTCATGCAAGTACCCCCAGGTTTTGTAAAGATTGGGTCAGGGGGTCCCAGGTTATGGGGCCCGGAAGGGGTCCCCCATCTGCCCATTGGAATAAAGCCATTTAAAGCACATTCACGGCTTTCCGCGGCTCTGGGGGGGCATGTTTGGAGGTAGAGGTCCCAAACCTTCAGGGTAGCTTGGAGGGACCCTACTTGCAAGAACCCCCAAGTTTTGTAAAGATTGGATCAGGGGGTCCCGAGTTATGGGGTCCCCCCATCCACCCATTGGAATGAATGGGAGCAGGCAATCCTTAATGTGCATCTAGAGAGCGGCAAATCCAAGGCAAAACCTCCCGTGCATAAATGGCCAGAGAGTCTGTGCGTGTGAGTCTGCTAGAATCGTATTGGATTACTCCTGAGTCCTGACTCCCAGTCCCTGCTCCTGATGGAAGAGAAGACATCCACAGTTTGACCCATTTTGGGGCTTTTCTCTATAACTTTTTTCCTGTGTGTGTGTATGTGTGTGTGTGGGGGGGGAGATTCTGTGTGTGTGTGTGAGGGGGGGAGCAAAAGGGGGTGGGTTTACCTGTTCTGCTGGGGGGTGGGCTTGATTGCCTCTGTGTGGGATTGTGCTTTCTGCTGTTTTCACCGGTTGCCAGCTTCGTCTGGAGTTAACTGTGGGTCAGTGAGTCTCTCTTTGGCTGGCTCCTATTGTTTCCAATGGGCTGTGCAGCCGCTCCTGTTGTTTCTGATGGGCTAGTCTGTCATTCGTTTTAGTACATCCCATGTCAGTGAGTCTCTCTCTGTCTGGCCCGTTCTTCTCCTTCGTTAAGAATTTGCGTCTTCTGGTTGGGGGGGCTGTTCTGCTGGGGTGGCTTGATTGCCTCTGTGGAGTGTGATTTGGGGGGGGTTACCTGTCCTGGGGGGGGCTGATTGCCTCTTTGCAAGTGTGATTGTTGCTGTGGAAGATTTGAATCCAGCAGCATGAGTATCAATCCTGAAGATACAGATTTGGGCAGGTCGCACTTACACTAGTAGCCTTATGAGATGCACTTGGCTGTGTTGAAATGAAAAGATACGTTACCCATGCTAGTTACGCTGTTTACTTACGCTTTGAGCGTTGTTGGATGCACTTTTGTCGTAGTTACATCGGATGGGGGTAACCCCATAACTCGGGACCCCCTGACCCAATCTTCACAAAATGTGGGGGTTCTTGCAAGTAGGATCCCTCCAAGCTGCACTGAAAGTTTGGGACCTCTACCTCCAAACATGCCCCCCCTCGCGGAAAGGCGCGGATGTGTTTTTAATGGCTTTAAATGGCCGAATTTATTCGCGAACTCTGAATTTCATGCCGAATTCCACAGATCCGAATCGGGGGAGTTCGGACTTTGGAATTTCCTGATTAAAAACGGGCTGAATTTTGCTGGATCCGAATTTTACCGAATTTATTTTTTTTCAACAGCCCTAATCTTTAGTTCCAGGGGTTGATGCAAGGGATGGTGGAAGGAGAGGTTGAAGGGAGAAGTGGGCTTTTCATCTGAACCAAAATGGCAGTTCTGGGTGGCACAGATTTTCTAGGCATACCTACTTTCTTCATGGGACTCGTAAGGTCAGCTGCAGGAATTAAAATGGAGGCATGCTGTTTTGTGCCTGTGCCATAGTGTTATATCTGAGTTCAATATTTCTGTTCCATACTGCATGTGTTAAGAGAGAAGCCTTCTATATATTTTTGAATGAACTGGCCTCTGGTGGTCAAGTTGGGCATGTAGGAGTTTGCCTGTATTATATTCATAAAACAGATGGAATTCCCACAAGATTTTAAAAAAATCCTTTAGCTTGTGTGGAAACTTGTTAGAATATCAAGGAAGTTTTTGTTTGTTGTTTGCTTTACTCAGTGTTATACATAGATTTTTAAACTGCCACCCACTTAGAGCCAGAGTCACGTGAGCAGGCTACAAATTTAACCAAAAACAAAACAAAACACACACGTTTTGAATTTTATGTTTTGCATTTGAGAAATCATTTTTGTTTTTAACTTCTCAAAATATGGAGATTAAATTTAATCTTTGGGTCACAATTTAATTTTGGTGCACTTTTCGTTCCAGAAAATAAACAATTCAAGTAGGGCAATAATGACATTGGAGAATACCAACGAAGGGGCTGGAGAAGGGCTGGAGATTAATACTAAAGTGCATGTTTTGCATGTAAAGGGCCCAGGTTCAATCTTGGGTATCTCCAGTAAGGATCTCAAGTAGCAGGAGCTTGGAAAAACATTTTACCACCTCAGTCCCCGGAGAGCTGCTGCCCGTCAGAATCAACAATACTGAGCTATGTAGACTAATTTTTTGACAAGAGAAGGCAGTTTTGTATTGTTATGGCTGGCATCCCTAGTAGTAATTCTGGTTGTTTTAATCCTTATTGTTTTATGGAGTTGTTCTACCAAAATGTCTACATTATAAGTTCTCAGCCTTTTAAGGGATCAGTGGTTTATGTTTGGCTTAGAAAGACATTTGAACAATTACTGGTTTTTATACTTTCTCTTTGAGGCTTCTGTTGTCTTCTCCTTCTTCCGAGAAGGCCAAGGGTACAACCTCCACCAAGCAGTTCCACTATATCCACTCAAATCTAGCATTTGATATAGGATGCACCCAACAGGTCTTAAGATCACAGCCTCAAATATTGGCTTTTCTCCTTAACTTCCTCTCATTTTTAATCATCCAGTTTACACAATGTTTTGTGATGTTTTCTCCAGTCCTTCTAAACAGTATTACACGGCTTTTGTTCGAGGGTTTTGCTTTGGAGCAGCATAGCTATTTGCTTCGTCTGTTGATTTTATGTGATAGTTTTTATATTCATTGGATATGACAGCACAGTTTGACTAATCCACAGACAGCAGCATTTTTTTTCTAGGTAGGGATGTATAGAAACACCATGTGAAATCTGAGAATCTTACAGAAGTCTTTCAGGCTAGATGCAAAGAAAACAAAGGAGGTAGTGAAACAAAGATATTACAGAACATGATAAAAAAAGGCCCAGCCTGCATTCTGTCTTAAAATTGAGAAGATATGCAGATCAATTACATTAGGCTATGTTAATGGAATCATAGAATCATAGAATTGGAAGGGACCACCAGGGTCATCTAGTCCAATCCCCTGCACAATATAGGAATTTCACTACTCCCTCCCCCCACACCCCCAGTGACCCCTACTCCATGCCCAGAAGATGGCAAAAAAACCCTCCAGGATCCCTGGTCAGTCTGACCTGGAGGAAAATTGTTTCCTGACCACAAAGAGGCAATAGGCACTACCCTGGGTATGCAAGAAAGGACCACAAGAGCCAAATACTAATGCCAACCTTCCTGCCCTCCCTCTCATGATCTGTCTAAGGTCACAGAATCAGCATTGCTGACAGATGGCCATTTAGCCTCTGTTTAAAAACCTCCAGGGAAGGAGAGCACACCACCTCCTGAAAAAGCTTGTTCCACTGAGGAACCACTCTTAACTGTTAGAACTTGGGTGGAGGGGGAGAAAGCATTACTTATGCTTTTGAGATGAATCAGTATCAGAAACACTGTCAGAATCACCCTTCCATGCTTTCCCTGTCACTGTACTGACCAGTGGTGGGCAACCGTGCTCATCATTTTTTAATGTCTGTACAAAATTAGCACATGAAAGGCATTAAAACAGCAATAAAATACAACAATTGCAGGTAGCTTTGTTGATCCATTTGCAAATGTGATACATTTTTCTGTACTTCTGCTTTCTGCCTTACAAGGGACCTTTGCGATCTGAGTAGTGCTGGAGGCATATTTGAATACATGCTGGCTTCTACATCTTCAGAGGAAGAGCTACCTCTGCTTCATCCCTGTAGCCTGTCAGGAAATCTGAGATCATTTTACACTTAACAAATGAAGTTGCCCGGCACAACCAAGAATGTATTAAAAGAGACTATGAGGCTCTGAGTAAGAAGGTGAAAGACCTGGGGGCACAGGTTGTGTTTTCATCAGTTCTTCCTGTCGAGGGTCATGGCTTAGAAAGGGAAAGAAGAATACTGCAAATTAATGACTGGCTGAGTAGATGGTGTCGTCAGAAAAGGTTTGTTTTTTGGACCATTACTTATGCGACTTGACGGCACTTTACACACACACACACATCGCTACTTACAATGCAGCTCTGGAAGTGAAATCATTGCATAGGGTGATGTTCTAGGATCCCCCCCCCAATTATGGTTTCACCTATTTGCAGTTCTCTGCTCCCCAGACCTTCTGCTGGTTGCCAGCGCTGGGCTGGTAACCCTACATAAAGAACATTTCTGTTCTCAGTTTGGATAGATGTTGACATTGTAAACAGTTTTACATTTTGATTGAGTTAACTTATTTTTCCTTTGTAAGTACTGGATGCCCTGTTGCAGGTTTTCTATCTTGTCATAAGTTGCCTTGAAAATTAGAACTGTCAAAAGGGTAGGTCGGAAATGTTTAAATAAAGAACTAAATAAAAATATAGTTAGCATTTGATAAAATATTTCTGTTCCTTGGCTCCATCATCAACCAAAAGGGAGACTGCAGCCAAAAAATTAGAAGGAGATTAAGACTGGGAAGGGAAACCATGAAGGAGCTTGAAAAGATTCTCAAGTGTAAGGATGTGTCACTGGCAACCAAGATCAGGTTAATTCATGCCAGCATATTCCCTATTACTATGTATGTGTGTGAAAGCTGAACATTGAAGAAAGCTGATAGGAAGAAAGTAGATTCCTTTGAAATATGGTGTTGGAGGAGAGTGTTATGGATACCGTGGACTGCCAAAAAAAGAAATCAGTGGGTTATAGATCAAATCAAGCCTGAATTGACCCTAGAAGCTAAAATGACTAATCTGAGGCTATCGTACTTTGGTCACATTATGAGAAGACGAGTCACTGGAAAAGACAGTCATGCTAGGAAAGGTTGAGGGCAGCAGGAAAATAGGAAGACCCAACAAGAGATGGATTGACTCTATAAAGGAAGCCACAGCCCTCAATTTGCAAGATCTGAGCAAGGCTGTGAAAGATAGGACATTTTGGAGGGTCGCCATGAATCAGAAGCGACTTGACAGCACTTAACACACACACACACACACAAAAGAGGAAGAGGAAACTCTGAAGTTTAAAGGCATTTTTTTGTCTTCAGTTCTGTAGCCTGTAGTATTTATTTGTTTGCTTTTTAAAGTGCAGTGGGTTATCTGTGTCTCCCCAGGTCATCTCTGCATATGTGTCTTTCCAAGCTTGGAGTTGCCCAGATGGTTGTGTGTAATTGTTGCCAGCCCAGAATTAATTCTGGATCACTGAAGTAGTCACTTCTTTAATTAAGGTGCTGTAACAGCCACCAGTGCTACCATTTCCTGTTACACAGCACATTTGCAAAGCCATTGACCTACTGACCATATTTCTGAACCATCACCCTCCTCAGCCCTAACTTGCTTCAGCCTCACTGTCTCTTTGATTTGTACTGCCATTGCTTCAGAGCAGTGCCTCTTTGCCCCACCCCGCCTTGAACACTTGCAAAAACATATACATTTACTTTCCGCTTTTTCTTCCAAGGCAACAGATTCTAGTTATTTGTGTTTCTGTGTAGCTATCAACATTCTGATTATTACACTGCCAATCTAAGCATTTTAAAGCAAAGGAAGCAGCTGAGCTCTGTTTCTCCCCCTCCACCCAAGTCCTGGAATTGAGCTAATTTTCTAAAATGACTCTATGGCAGAGGAAAAAGCACTTTCCCATGGGACTTTGCACTCACACAGTGTCTCATTTAAACTGAGCTTCCCCCCATGTAGCTACTTTGCATTGATAGGAGCCTAGTTTAAATGGGAAGTTGTGTGAGTGCAAGGTCCCAAGGGTGAGTTCTTTTGCTTCATCCACTGCCATGTTTAAATCAGGCCCGAGATAGAGTTGATAGCAGGAAAACAGTATCTCCCCTGGAAGCTGCTTCTTTTCAATGGCATAGTAAGGCCAACCTTTATCTGATTTTTAAAAAAAATCAGAACAAACTGCATAAGACTTGTGTTCTAAAATATGCATTTTTGAGCACTCCTTTTCTGTTTAATATAATTCTTGTCCTGCTTTCTTCCATAGTTAGGGTTGCCAGGTTCCCCCGGTCACTTGCAGGCGATGGGGGATAGGGTCGCCAGATCCAAGTTGGGAAACTCCTGGAGATCTGGGGATGGAGCATGGGGAAGACAAGGAACTCAGTGAAGTACAATGCCATATAATTCACCCTCCAAGGCATCTATTTTCTCCTGGGGAACTGATCTCTGTAGTCTTCAGATAATTTCAGGGGGTCCCCAGGTCCTACCTGGAGGCTGGCATCCTTATCCATTGTAGGGGCACAAAGCAGCTTACAAAAAATACAAATACAATTTAAACAAATTTAAACAAGCAAAACATGGTATAAAGAACAAGCAAAAATAAAGTCTACAAATGTCCAGGGGCTCCCCAAGCAAGGGCCTCCTGGACTTCTACAGGAATGGCACTGAAGGTGCCTTGCTCCCCTTGGGGTGCCTCCACCATGCCCAAACCGCACCAACCAAGGTGACGTTGATGCACTTACCTCTTGATGGTTCCTCAAAACCCTTGTCTTCACTCCAAGGCTGTCAATACTCCAAGGCTGACAGAGAGGAAGTGCCAGGAGACTGCCAGTAGCTTGCAGCCAAAGCAGAGCAAGAAGGCAGGAGCACCTCACAAGGAGCGCCACTGGACATCAGGGGAATATGTTCCCTAGAGAAAGGTGGAAGTCAGGAATCCTGGGAGTGAGGGCAGACAATAAGGTAGGACATGGCAAAGGATTGGATGAGGGGGGGTGGAAATTCCTTCTCTGGAGAGAGAAAGATTATGGGAGGAGTAGGTCCATTGGTGAAGGAGTAAGGGGGATGAGCAACTTCACTTTAAATAAGGACCAGAGCCAAGGCTAAGGAAGGGATGGGCTAGGGAGATTCTGTAGTACAGAGAACCTGCTAGCCAGGGGTTGTGAGCTGAGTGGCTTTTGCTACTCCCACCCATTCTGAGGGCACTGAAGCTCACAAGGGTCCAGCTTGAGCCAGGGTGGAGGGCCTGCAATGGGACACGCCCAGGGATGTGCCTCACAACAAAGTTGTAGAAGAGTGATACAAATTTGTTTTATGAACAATAAACAAATATCCCAATCTTGACTCTTTATATATAACTGGGGTGCATGAAGCAATTTGCATATTGTATCATCATGTGTCACTGGCCACCAAGACTAGATTAATTCATGCAATCGTATTCCCTGTTACTATGTATGGGTGTGAAAGCTGGACAGTGAAGAAAGCTGATAGGAAGAAAATAGATTCCTTTGAAATGTGGTGTTGGAGGAGAGGGTTACGGATTCCATGGACTGCCAAAAAAAACAAATCAGTGGGTTATAGATCAAATCAAGCCTGAACTGACCCTAGAAGCTAAAATGACTAAACTGAGGCTGTTTAGTCACTGGAAAAGACAGTCATGCTAGGAAAAGTTGAGGGCAGCAGGAAAAGAGGAAGACCCAACAAGAGATGGATTGACTCAATAAAGGAAGCCACGGCTTTCAATTTGCAAGATCTGAGCAAGGCTGTCAAAGATAGGACATTTTGGAGGACTTTCATTCATAGGGTCGCCATGAGTCGAAAGCGACTTGACAGCACTTAACACACACACACACACACACACACACACATCATCCTTCTAGGCCAAGTCAGTCCCCCATTATTTAAACTGTAAAGACGAATGTCCAAGGACATGCATTTTATGTCCCAAGGGCATGCCTCCCACCTTTGAAAGTCTCCAGCTGAAATTTCCTGTCCAGACAGGAAAAAAGAGGTGAATAATGACAATAGTGAAATAACCAATGATGTGTAAGTTCTGTGGGACAAAGCTAATGGAATGCTTTTGGAGGGAAACAGCTGAATTACAGAGACTATAAGGCGAAAACGCATGGTCGCTTTACCCTCCTTTAATCCCTGTTTTAGCCAAGATCGAACACACATTAGGCGAAATGCATGCTTTCAATCCAGGCCGAATCCTGGCTGAAACAGGGATTAAAGGAGGATAAAGCGACCATGCGTTTTCGCCCTATGACACAGATAATTTATTTAACATTCTAAATGGTGACCTTGAGTGTACCCATCTATTTTCTCCCTGTGAATGAGTACCATATACTGATATTAGAACTGGGCAGCCCATTCCTGAAGGGGGGTGAATCTGCAGTGCCTTGGAGCGGCTCAGTCACAGCGCCTCCTCTGAGGCTTCCCAGCCACCATGGAGGGGGGGAAAGCCCTTTATAAAGGTCTAAAATTTAAAAAAGGGAAAATGCCCCATAGTGAACAGCAAGGCTGCGCCAGCAAAAAAGGTGGTGCACCCCGCCACTGCTCAAGGGAGCATTCCCAAGATGACAGGGCTCAGGCTTTCCATTTCAGTGGCACTTATGCAGCGCGGGGTCACGCCAGTTCCCAAGGACCTTTCCCCCCCTTCAGGAATGGGCTCATAGAATCATAGAGTTGGAAGGGACCATAAAGGCCATGTAGTCCAACCCCCTGCTCACTGCAGGACACTGAAAAGTGTTTGTCTAGCCGCTGCTTGAAGACTGCCGGTGAGGGGGAGCTCACCACCTCCTTAGGCAGCTGATTCCACTGCTGAAAACTCTTATTGTAAAAAAGAGAAAAGAAATGCTAATATCCAGCCCTTAATTTAAACCTGTTATTGTAAGTCCCATCCTCTGCTGCCAAAAGGACAGCTCCCTGCCCCCCTCTAAGTGACAGCCTTTCAAATAATTAAAGAGAGCAATCATGTTCCCCCTCAACTGCCTCTTCTCCAGATTGCACATTCCCAGTCCCTCAGCCTTTCCAGGGGAAATATATATTATGTTGTATTATATTAGGGTAAATAAAGTATTTCATTTGGGGACAGCATGGCAAAACCTGATGGCCAGGTCTGAAAATGGTTTGATCACACTGTACTTCCCCAGGAGTCTAAGCAATATACTGGTCCCTCTAACTTGGATATCCTAGCTATCACGATGGATGTCATGTCATTCATTTATATATAATAAATTTATCCAAATTAATACCAGTGTGTTCTGAAGGCCATTGATGTTAAATGAATTTGTCACAATAAATAAATAAATAAATAAATAAGCTTTCTTAAGCACTCTACCAGACCCACCTACAGCTTATTTTTTCTCCCTTTGCTTAGAGCGAATAGCCTATATTTTCATTGATGACGTAACATTTTATCGTATGCAAAGACCAAATGTTGGTGATTCGAAAGGTGGAAGGTTGAAATAAACTGAACCTTTGTTGCATAGCAAACCAATTTAAAAGAGTTTTTTCCCCCTACACAACCATTTAATTTGGTTTCACATTTGAAAAGAGTCTATGTCCCTTTACTTAATTTAAGGTCAATATCTAATTGGAACTCTAACGTAGGTACATTGTAACTTGTTGCTAATGTTTCGATGAATAGGGTTTTTTTTTAAAGTATGTTTACTTTGTATTGTTCTTTCAGTGTGAGATTTTTTCCCATTGTATCTCAAGAGATGTTTGGTGAATTATTGAAATCTGGTGATTAGTCACATATAAATCCTGAAATTTTTTGAGAATGTCTGAAAAATGAGTCAGTTAAATGCCAGTGTTTATCAGATGCCTTAGCTCATAGTAGAATGCATGTTTTTCAAGCAGAAGCCCCAATTCAATGCCCACAATCTCCCATTAAAAGTAGAGCTCAGAGATACCTCTGTTTGAGACCTTGGAGAGTAACAGAGAAGGAACTGTACCAGATGGACCAGTGTTCTCACTCATTGTAAGGCAGCTTCATATACTGTAGAAGAGACTTCTGCTTAACCCCTGTTTTTATCTTTCTTTCTTTCTTTCTTTCTTTCTTTCTTTCTTTCTTTCTTTCTTTCTTTCTTTCTTTCTTTCTTACTTACTTACTTACTTACTTACTTACTTACTTACTTACTTACTTACTTACTTACTTACTTATTGGAGACTGCCATTGATCTCATTTTCTTTTTCTCAGAAGCCTGAGAAATACAGCCTGATACCAAGGTACAACAGCAAGGATAAACACAAGAAGGATGGAATATTTGCTTTGATTTTAGCTGTTTCCTTCAGTGGTAAAAATGTAATTCTGGTTAATCAGTGACATCTGTCTTGCCTCTGCTGGAGACACACATTGATTTTGATGCTGTCGCTTTCAATAACCTAAAAGCTGTTGGCTTTATTAAGGCTCACCAGCAGAATAAACATGTGGAGTGACTTCATCTGAAGTCTCCAACATTTAAAAAAAAAACAAAAAAAAAAACCCTACCTGCTACAATATTTGCCAGGGGTTTCAAAGAGTAAGTTATGATTAAAACCCAATTAAGTTTTGATGACAGGCTCTACAGCTGCAAGAAATCTTCAAGTCAGTTGCAGGCATGCACTGACATGATGTGCAACAACTTACATCAGGGACAATCTGGTGAATCTGCCAAAGTCGCTTGCCAAATAGAGCCGGTGCCTATCTGAATGAGCAAATTGTGCTAAGAAATGGCATTTCTCCATAATATTAGATGCTCCAGTTCGTACTACAGACCAGTGGTATTTTCATAGGGACAGATATGGGAAGCACATACTTCTCTTTGTAATTATAAGTGTAGCACATGAGCACAATGGCTTCTGTTGCTCCCCCCCTCCCACAATGTCAGTATTTGGTTGAACTGAACCCACAATGATCAAGTTTATTAATACGGTCGACTGACCAATCATGTGCCAACACATCAAAATTTCCAGACACAATAGTTTTGTGTTACAGACTGCCCGTACATATAAAGGTGTAAGGTCAATAAAAGCAACCCCTGGTTAAAATTATCACATTAAAATTGTAAAATATTCTAACAATCATTCTCTAATAAAGCTCTGCGTATTTTAATAGCAACAGCACAGAACTTGGCAGTTTGGCGCGTAAGCTGAGGGTCTTCTCCTAATAGGAGCTTCTTTGCCAAAAGCTCAACTGACTCATCAGGGAATTTACCAAGCAGGGAGGAAATAAGCTTTGATCTAACTTCGTGGTAGAATGGGCAACATATCAGTGCTTGTTCAATGGTTTCAATGTCCCCTGTTCCACACTGACATAACCTCTCTGATCTAGGAATCTTCTTATATTTCCCTTCTAAAACAGCCGATGGTAGGGCCTGGCATCTGGCAAGGGCAAAGGCCTTCCTATAATTAATAGACTCAAGATTATAAAAATAAGCTGCGGTTAGACCCAGTATTTAGATTTATCAGGTACTAGGAAAAGTGGTGATTTTCCAAGGTCTGTCTGGTGTTCAATGTCTTCTACTCTTTGCTTCAAGAAACTTGATGCTTGGTCTATGCCCATGGCTAACAGGGTAGGTGGAGAAAGGCCCAGGCATGCCATTTTATTAAGGACCATCTTTAGCTGTGATGACTGGAACTTATCCTGTAGAAGCAGGGGTAGCAGTCCTTGAGGGATAAGATTTAATTTGAGCCAAAGAATAATGGAAGCAGTGCAGATCCTTGCCTCCACCCTCACCAGTCCTTCCTCCAGTCTAGCAGTAGCATTTGATACGCAACGAGGTAAATGGAGGGCTGCTCTCAAGAATTTAGATTGAACCCGCTCCAGTGGGACAAAAGTAGATGAAGGTGGCCCAAGTAAAGTCCCATATGTCAGTTGTGCCAGTGTTTTCGCTTGGTAAAGCTTAAGAGCGGCTGGAAAATAATGCCCTCCCTTAGTTCTTAAAAATTTAATGATGTTTAAGGCAGATTTTTGCCCTTTCTCTGCTGCGTAATCGCTGTGAGCTTTTCTAGAACCAGAGGCTTGTAAGACTACTCCTAAGTATTTAAACTTGAGTACCTGGTCTATTTTGTGGCCATCAATACTCCATGTTCGTACTTTAGGGCGCTGAACCCCCATTGGGAAAAAGCATATCTTCTCTTTCTGATATCACAGCATAGACATTCAGAATATACTAGTTACAATTTGAGCCACGAGATATCCCCCAACCCCTTCCCTCTTGTTTATATTAAAATGAAGGACTTTGATGCTTTTAGTATAACAAAGTTTGTTCCATGGAGTTTTGTTAGAATATGAAATATGAATATTTTGCAATGCAAGTTGTGACGAAGTGCAATTTGCCTAGCTTGCATATGATAAACCAAGTATATGCTTAACGAGGGAGTTGCATGAGAATTAGAGCCCTGCTTGAACACCTGCTTGGAATTTTATTATCCTGTCCTACTGACAGTGTTTCCCTCATTGTTTTTCTAGATTGACAGCAGAATATTGCACTGGTCTCCCCCCCCCCCCATAGCAAATCATTGAGGTGAACTTGTTTCCTTTTCTTGCAAAAAAAAAAAGAAGCAAAAAAGAAAAGAAATTTAAAGCCTGCTTTTGATTTTCATCCTGTAATTTTTTATATACTCTTGACATTTGTAGATGCCAGATTGAAGGCTACTATGCTGTCGCCAAGACAGACCATTGACTTGCAGTGAAATGCCAGTTGATATCTCAGTAAACAGAAATATTCTATGCTTTATTGTGTAGACTATATGAAAGCTACATAGGCTTTCTTTGGAGAGACAAATGATCAGATTGTTAATGTCAAATGGAAAAAAAGGACTATTTGCCTTTCTACTAAATAACATCAAAGGCAATTTTTATTAACACCAATCCTGGAGAAAAAAACCTCAAGCATTTTACAGGAATTCTCAGCCTTGCTGAGCTTTTGCCCTGTGATTTGAATTATTTATTGTTTTGCACATAAATGCTGTGTTGTTCTGTGCCATCTGAAATGTGGATTTGAAAAGAGGGAATTGCATTTAAGAATAGGTATAATGGGCATAACATCTTTTATTTGTTACGCTTCATATCGTTCAAGAAAGGTATGTTTATTTTTTTTCAAGAAAAATGTTGTTTAATCCTGTGTTTTATGAATTGTACTAAGAATCCTCAAACCATTTCTCCCTGCATAGTTCTATTGACTTCAGTTGAGCTGTGCCAGGAAAAAGGATTTATAGATCTCATTCTCTTGTGGATATGATGCTTTAAATAAAAAAATCATAATTTGAACTGAATTTGGCCCTTAAACATTTGACAGTCAATTCATGTTTCAGTATTACCAAATGCTGTTAGAAATTTTTTTTTTTTTGTGGGGGGGAGGTTGCTGTTATTACATTTGTTTTCAAGAACTCGTGGTGGCATGTTTAGAAAAACTCTATGAGTCACAGGAGGATGAGAGAAAGAGTCTCACTTCATGTCGGCCAGGTGAACTTCATGGCTCAGCAAGGATTTAAACTTATGTCTCTCCAATCCAAGTCAGTCATTCCAGGGTACCACATTCAAATGACTGAATTTTAAGGTTTAAGATGTCCTGCCTTGCTTTTTCATGCACTTCAGGTTGTTTTCTATGCTCTTTTCAACATCCAGATTTCCCCCCACATAACCAAGGTGCTTTACATCAGGAGAAAGATATGCTAAATGGTAACCTGTATTCAACTGTAGATTTTGGGAGGAGAGCTGTTTAGTAATGCTTAACAAGATGTGAAATAGAAAATGGTTACACCTATGCTTTCAGTTATGCAATTATTTCTTTGCTGTTCTATTTATAGACCTTTTTATGACATAGCCCTCAAAAAATCTTTTAGACATAAAAGACCAACAATAATTAAAAACAGCTATTAAAAAAAACAAGAGTTAACAATAACATAAAAGACACAAAAAACCTGAAGGAGAACAAGCAAATGGGCTGTGTTTGTGTGTGTGGGGGGGTGGGGGTGGCGGTCAATAATGCTCTCAGAAGGCACTGTGTACTTTGGTAACTTATTATAAAACCTAATAGTCAGTAATTGCAGAACATCTCTTCATACTGATTCAGTGGTCAGCTGACTTGGTATGTGCCTCTAATCACACTCACTGGCTTGGGTGGGAAGCCAACTGTGGGAGAGTGACAGGGAAAACTTACGACACTACTGATTGCACACTGGAAGTGAAGCTTCATACACCTCATATTATCTTAGTTAAGTCTGAAGTATAAATTTGATTCTTTCTTCTTTGCATATGTTTATGAATATTACCATTGAAGGTAGTTATTTCAAGCCATACTTCCCTTATCCTTCCCTTGCTTGCAGAGGAGGTAGTGTGTTGCTATGCTTTTTGCTTTGGCTCTCCAAGCTTATGGGTTGGATCTCATGAATCCATTCCACTAGCATAGGTGTTTTGCTTCTGTGAAGGAGGCTTCCCTGATGTAAGAGGTTCTTCTACTCTCAAAAGAGCCTTTAGCATAAAGGGAAAGATTCCTCACTCCAGATGAAAGCACCATCCCCAGCAGAAATGTATCAAAAGGATCCAACACTTTCTATTTCATGTTTCATTCTATTACAGTGAAAAAAGTTTTCCTGATATCCAGCTGGTACCTTTCCGCCCACAATTTAAACCCATTATTGCGAGTCCTATCCTCTGCTGCCAACAAGAACAGCTCCCTGCCTTCCTCTAAGTGACAGCCCTTCAAATACTTAAAGAGAGCAAGCATGTCCCCCCTCAACCTCATCCACACTAAACATTCCCAACTCCCTCAGCCTTTCCTCATAGGGCTTGGTCTCCAGGCCCCTGATCATCCTTGTCACTTTCCTCTGCACCCGCTGATTGGCTTATTTGTGTGTCCAGGAAATCTCAATGAAGAAATCAGCGTTTTATCACTTCCAATAAGCTGGCAATATGTCTTCTCAGGGACTATTCAACTGTACAAAGTTTCTTTCTCCCCTAGCTGTCATTCTGTCTAACAAATTATCTACTCAATTAGCCAGGGTGTTAATTAAAAAGCCAAAAAAGGCAATAAAGGTAGGATATCCTTGATGTTTTCAACATTTGAAAACATTTTATTTATTTTTTCTTGGCATGGATTCGTACCATGGGGTTGTACCATGGGTATGTATCCGAAAAAGATTCTTCACCTGAGCAGAAGGTCACCTTCAGCTCCAGTCTCATGATTTGGATTCAAACATGGATGACTCCAATAGGTACTACCAACAATTTATTTTTAAAAATTTATTAGAACTGGGGCAGTGGGACACATACTAGTAGTTAGTAACAAAATATATGTTCGGCTTGCTAAGGATAATTGGAATTGGATCATTAACAGACCCTGCTTTAAATTAAATTTTAACTTGAATATACTAGTGTTGAGAACTGAATCCCAGTTGGTCTTTCCATCTCTATTCAAGTTGGAAATGGGATACTTGTGCAGAAAGTTTCTACCTGCTCGTTTTGATGTCCAGTTGTTTCTCCCTCACATCCTTATTTTTCCCTTAAGCTTTCCTTAAAGTTAGACATTTTGTTTCTTTATGGAAGGGGTGTTCATGGTGCTGTGAAGGTTTTCTACTGTTAGAGTTAATGACTGGACTTTAGTGAAATTGAATTATGTCTTGGTTGCCGACTCCTCATCAGTCCACATCTGTGCTAACTCTACATTATATCTACTCAATGCAAAATTGCAAACTTTATTAAGAAAAGGAAGTCCAGAAGAACCAGTAAATCACTGAAAGTTTCTTATTGTTTACAGGTTGAAAAGGAATTAGATAAAATAAGTCATTATTAGGGTTGTTCAAAAAAATTATTCAGTAAATTTCGGGTTTAGGTTTATTGGGCCTGATTTTTTTTCCAGTAAACCTGGAACAAGCCAATTACACATACTGGTAAATTTTGGTATTCGGTTTATTTCTGGGTTTACTGAAAAATTCAGGCCTATTATAGTCTATGGGGATTTTTTTGAGGCTCCTGGGGGGGTGCATTTTTGGAGGTAGAATCCCCAAATATGCAGCGTGGCTGCAAGGGATGCTCCTTGGAAGGTCACCAAAGTTTGGTGAACTTTGGGACGGGGGTCCAATTTTATGGGCCCACAAAGGGGTCACTCCCATTCTCCAGGCATTTGCAAACTAAGCTGTCAATTGGTTTTCAGGTTCAGAAGTTCAGTGTTGCTGAGGACTGGTGGAAAGAACTAATTAGCAGCCTGGCACCTCAAAGTCTGGGGACTGCCTTCATATCTGGGGTGCATAGCATAATGTCTATTCAAATTAGCTTGCAAACTGAGGAAAAAGACTTAAATGCAAGAGAAATAAGGCACAGAAAACATTTCTTTTGGTGGAAAATGAGATCCTGTGAACATTCCTTTATTGCGGTTATCAAAAATGATTCCAAGAGAGGGTGACAGTGCGGAGGAACGAAGCCTCTATTCGGGGCAACCTTCAGTTTCAGAATAGGTTTTCGGGGGGGGAGGTGATATCGGAGCCAGCCAAAGTCTCGACCGCGGGGGCTGTCTGAAGCTAATTGAACATCTGCACAGGTGAGGAAGTCTCCTTCAGAAGCCTGGTGGTCAGCAGCTATTGAAGCTTGTGCTTTTAGTTGGACGGTATATCCCTCTGGACGGGACTGGGTAAGCCCCATCTTTTAAATTACTCTTCTGCTATGCAGACTACTCTTCTGTTGAGTGATATACCTGGAAGATTGATCAGACACAGTTGGCTCCAGTTACACAACCCTGACCTCAAAAGAGCCGCAACTATGGGACCCTAACAAAACCAGTCAAAAAAAGAGAGAAAAGGGGGAGAAAGCACAGAGCCTCTGAGCAAAGGTGAATAGGCAAACCCAAAAAGCCAAATATTTATTCACCATTTTCGGGAATCGCCTATTCCACTTCGGGTAGACTCCCAGGTTTTGGTGTCTGGTAAACCCAAAGCCTGAAAATTACTGAAATGGCTAATTTTCGGTTTATTTTCAGTTCGGGTTTATCGATATGCACAACCCTAGTCATTATACTAATTTATGAACTATGATAGCAAGAAAACCATGGATATAAATTTACCTCATAGATTATATATAATCTGCCATTATCCATGGATTCTGAATGTTTGGCAGGTTTCTTTAAAAATAATGTTAATTAACTAAGGAGAAATAAAATTGGCCAGACTTAGTTATGGGACAACAGAGTTTGAGTAGTGGTAGTGAAAACAAATAAAATATCTTAGAATAGAAAACATATATTTCAAAGTGGTGGTTTTAACAAGCTTTCACTACATTGAGAAGTGATCTAAGCTTTAAAAAAAATCCTGGTTCATGGAATAATGTTAACTATTTTAAGTAACACTGTAAACAGCTGGACCCCTCCTGCTAAAGGGTGCCATGAAGGCGCAAGAACCAAAGGCTAACGTAAGAGCAAAACACTGCTACACTCAAAATGGATGTCACTAAGAGAAGTCTGGGATCCATCTTGAGAGTCTGACTTGGGCGGGAAGGTGGTTGGCAGCTGTACATTTTCCCATAGTCCAAGGTGTGTCTGGCTGGACAATAGGGCTAGCTAATCTCCACTGCTTCACCTTAAGGAGATTTAATCAGCGCTGTGAGCCATTATCTTAGCTGCACCCGTCCTGGGCGATCAGTCAGTATCCAGGATAATCGCACAAACATTCTCCTGCATCCTGATGACTTTCCTGTCTTTTTGTTCGGACCTCTAAAAAGCAATCAATTCTTTGTCACTGGCTTTCCTGCCAGCTTACCTCATACTGCCTCAGGAACCATTTTGAGGTATAAATAATAATCCTTTGGCCATCCATAGTGTGTGTGTGTGTGTGTGCTGGATCCATGCATGCACCCCCACTTGGGTGTGACCTTCTTTTCTTTGCTCCTAGAAACTCTGGTCATTTTTGCCTTTAGTGCTGCTTTCTTTGGATGTCTCTTCAGGAATGGTAACCCCCCCTTCCCTGAACTATTCCAATTTGCCACCCTTATTTCCTTAGCTCTTGTATGAATTGTGTATGTGCTTACCCTCTTGTTTTAGAATTATATTCTTCATTATTTTATTCTTTAATAAAACTACATCATACAACTGCCTGCTTATTTGAGATTAGTCTTGGTATACATAGGTTACAGATCCCCGTTACCTGCCTGTTGCTCTGTCTCCATAGCTAATTCCCCCAACTTAAAGTGGTGACTGCCTATTTAGGCTAACAACACTTCCCTCCAACTTTCATTCCAGAACTACAGCAATTGTTATTTAAACAACAGTTTGTGTGAAGAAAGACACAGACTTTTTGCTAACCATTTGTCAGCACAGGGACTTGTGTGTGTAAGTCCAAGTTGAGAACTGTGTACACCACTATTTATAAAGATCAACCAAAATGGTAATTCACACATGCATGCAAAGTATGATTAATATATAAGAGAAGAAGAGTTAGCAACTCCAACATTCTTTTTCATCTGTGTTTGGCTGTTGTAGTAATTGCGCACTGCAGCTTCATTATTATATAGCTTTTGTTGGTAAATGAGTTCTGTTTATTCAGTAATAGCCAAATAAATAAAAATAGCTGTGTAATCTTTGTAGTATTATAATTAAGTAGGATAGGATGGGAATAGGAAAATATTTTGAAGTGTAAGGATGTGTCACTAGCCACCAAGACTAGATTAATTCATGCCATCGTAGTCCCTATTACTATGTAGGGATTACGATGCCCCACAAGCATTGGAATCAGTTTGGGCAGGGTTCTTCTGCAAGTCTGCCCCCCTGTGCATTTTTACAGTTGTAGAGTCAATTAATTTTATTCCACACATGGCTTAAATACTTAGGATTTTCAAGGGAGGGTACTGTCATAATTGGTGTTATCCAATACAGTCCCCTTATTTTTTTAAAGAATGCCCCTAAAATACTGATATAACACTGCAGTGTTGCAATGATAGTTTAAACAAGTTATCTGAATTCTAGCTTTCATTTTTTAAAAAGTCTCTATCCCCTCCCCTTGTGGAGATAAGATTTTTCCTTATATCTCCACAAGGGAGGGACTAAAGACTTACTTTAAAAAAATGAAAGCTGGGAATTCAGAGAACCTGCTTAAACTACCATTGTAACACTGCAGTTTTATGTCACTATTTTAGGGGCATTTTTTTAAAAAAAAAATTGAAATCACTTATCTAGGGGGGAGATGACAACAGTCCAATCATTGAAAAATGATCTGGAGGTGCATGGGACAAAGAAAATCAATAGAAACATTACACACTAGGAAAAAGCCAACTCAAAATTGGCTTCCAGAAAAACATTGGGGTAAAATTGGTCTCAAAAGAGCTGGGGGAAAACTAGGGGAGGAAACAAAAAAAAAAACCAAAGTGAAAACTGAAGGCACAAAAATGGATGCAGAAATCAGGGAATAAACAAGCAGTATGGGTCCAGAGCCATCAAAAAAAATGTGGAAAACTCCATAGAAATCTTATTCAAGGCCCAATTTCTAAGTTATAAAGAAAAGTTTGGAAATAGTTTTAAGGGGTCTTTTTCTCTCCCCCCCCCCTTTATTTATCTTCATAAACATTTTCCTTTTCCCTGTCCCCCCAAACCGTCCACCCATCTTTTGAAAAGGTGATTCCCAGAACTCAAATATTAAAAGGGGGGATAAGCAAATGCATGGATATGAGTATATTTAGCCCAATTATTCTAGTGGCAGGCATTTTCTGGTAGTGGAATGTAGATTTACCTAGGATTTGAGGTGGGTTTGTTGAACATGGGGATTGGTGACTTAAACAGAAAAAAGACATTCAGGTTGTTGTTGTTTTCCTTTCAGCAGCTGGTCTTTTTGCATTGAACAATTTAAGCCAGCAAAAACTTCAATACATGGACAGACCACTCACTGATTTTTCCTCCTATGTGTTATATAATATTGTTCCCTGCTCTTTGCCCAGAACTGTGTAGTACAGGGATTTGAGAGTGCTAGAAACAGAGTGGTGGTTGTGTATTGGAATGTGTAGAGTAGAGAAGGCTGTCACAGCAGTCAATAAGATCTGAGAGGTGTTGACTAATTGCCTGCTAATTACACAGTAAATTGTCTAATTAAGCTGATGGTTAATTAGGGTGCGCTTGCACAGCAGTCTTGTGGAATTTTTGTCTGATGTCTAGGAAGCAGCTTGTGTAATTGGCAAACTGGTAAAGACTGGCAGAAAACATGACTAGAAAGCACACTGCCAGTAGATGACAGAATAAGGACGCATTTAAAAATAAGGTTTGTCATAAGTATCTTGGTGGATTTGTTAGGATTCCATAAATCTCTGCTATTGGGCAGTCTGAAAAAAATGTAGGTTTTGGAAGCATGGAATACATTAAGCCTTTGGTTCTTATGGCTGGTTGTTTTTTAAAAACAAACTCTTAAAATAAAAAGTTGTGTAGAAGTGCATTGGCTTTTTAAAAGGAAATATGCATTGTTTGTGTGGTGCACGCACACTTGTGTATGCCAGTTATCAAAGTGCTTTAAAGCAATCAAGAAACAGAACTGCCATCAGGGACAGGGATGTAGTCTCCCAACAATGATTTCACTGACTGCCTCTCTTACATAAATGGCTACTGTTTATTCTTGGGGGAGGAGGAGCAAAAATCCTGCAGATAGTGTATGGGGATCAGGAAAGGAGGATGTTTAGGGTGTTGATACAAGGGAATATTGGGCAAAGGAGGGCAAGTGGTTGGGGCAGGGGCAAAATATCATATGATATGTTGGGAATGACTACACAAGAGCTAGGTGACTGCTCGGGAAAGAATTGGGAAGAAGGATGCAGAAGAGTTGGAGTGAGGCCGATGGACTAGAGATCAAAGGGAGGCTGGATTTTTCTCTTCTCCCCACCCTCTCCTCCTGTCCTTGAAAGATCCTGCTTTGCAATCATAAGAAGATTGGACAAATTCACACAACTATCAAGCTCATGGTAGTTATTGGGGGGGGGGGGGATGCTTCTTATCATCTCAATTTCTCCTTAGATACTGCAGTTCCAAACGGTGTAGTTTTGTTTCTGAAGGAATTCTCCATTTTTTTATTTCTGGATTTTGCTGTTCATGCTGGTTTGCCAGTTTTTGTTCATGTCTTTTCCCCCTACTTTTTATTACTAGTAGGTATTGACAAAACATTGCAATTAAGCATTCTTAAAGTGATCAAATGCATGATTGTATCATACATTTGTATAGGACAGGACAGGACTGTGTGTGTGTTAGGAAACCAAGAACCTTCATGAAATCTTACATACAATGATATCTAGGATTTTTTGTAGTGTTTTATCAATGCACACCTTCAAGTTGATTTTACAGAATGGAGAAAAAGATGCAAAAAAACTAAAAGTTGTGGCAAACTGGACATTCTTTAATTGTAGAAATAATTTTAGAAATGCTTTTATTTAAAACAAAATTAAACCAAAGTAGAACACAATGCAGTGCAGACTTCTAAATCAATAAAGGAATGTGTGAGGAAATCCACTTATTCCTACAAATAAAAAGGGTGGGTTGTGGACCCAGCCCATACCAAGCTGGCCATGCATGACTGCCACCATGCACTGAATTGCAGGCAATGGAAAATACAGTAAGCTGGGAGAACATAAATAGAATTGCTTTAGAAATTTTACTTAAAGCAAAATTTAAATCAACCATGGAGTTTCTTAGATGAAACATCTGGAGAATTTTGAAGGATACAAGAGTTTCAGTAAGGCTAGTGTGACAGCGTAACATCTCCGGGTACTAGTGAGCAGTATGTTTCTTGCTGTTCTGATTAAAATGTTGCTAGACATCACACACTCAGATAGTAGATGAATCTATTTGTTTGTTCATATATTCTAAGCTCACTTTTCTCCTAAAAAGGGGGAACTAAATTCCCAGGATGTCTTGCCTATAAGAAGGTTTCTGAATAAATTGTTGGCATTGAGGCTGGTTTCTATCCAGTGTGCCTCTCTGTTAAAAAAATTAAAAGCCAGAATGTATGCTGTTTCTCTGTAAAGTTAATAAGCCCCAATCCTTATTTGCTTTCCCCTATACATTTTACTGTAAGTGCTTCTCCTGGCTCTGTTGAACTGAGACCTAGGTTGAACTTCCTGCTTATCCATAAACAGGTTGAGTAGCTTTGGATCAAAAGTAATGATGATATTTTTGCCAGTCATCTTTCCAAACTAAATTTTGGCTTTTAGCATAGTACTACACCTTTGGCTTGCCTTTGGATGAAATTACTTGGCCAGACAAGCGGGTGAATTCCAAAAGCAGCAGCTGAAGTTCAAAAGGTCCAAAAGCAAATAGAGCAGTCTAGGACAGGCAGAAGATCAAGTTCCAAAGGCAACAGTGTAAAGGGGCAAGGTCCTTTGCAGGGTGACAGATTGCCCAGGCTGGAGTTCATATTCTGAGGAAGGTTTGGTGAAGCCAAACTAGACCTCAAGATCAGCTGACAGCTAAGTCATCTTGTGCTGTAGCCTTAGTAGCATCCTTGAGGAACACAGTCTGACTTTAACAGCCCATTTCTGAACGGGGAGTTGATAGTGGTGGCCAGGAGCAGCACAGCCGCGCTACTTCTTCAGAGGCTTCCTGGCTGCCAAAAAGAAATTTAAACTATTTAAAAACTTTTAGAAAAAGAAAATCTCCCACTGAAATCAATGCAGCTATGCCACCAAACAAGGTGGTGTAGCCACACCGCTGCATGAAGGGGAATTCCCAGGAATTTCCTGCCAACATGGCTGCACTGGTGGCAGGGGCTGGCACAGGTCCACAGCTCACTGACCCCAGGGTGTTTGCTCCTAGGACAGCATAAGTGCCTCTTATCCTGGGTTAAAGGGGCACTTACACCAGTGTGGGGTCATGCCAGCTCCTAAGGAGCTTCCTCCCCTCCCCCCCCCCCGGATTGCACACTAAGACTTGTGTTTCTTGTGACAATGGAGATAAGGTGCTGGAAACTAGTGGCTGGAAGCCCTAGTTGCAGGCACATATATCACAACCCCTTGTACCCAGGTCTATATGGCCAGAACCATGTTGTATATATTGATAGATTTAGGTCAAACCTATTGGGCAGCTTTCTGTTTATGACTACAAAATTCATTATGTTTCTGAAAAGTACTTTCTGTTGCTCCAGGCATTATTGAAGATATTGACATTCAAGATTGTACCAGAAAGAATGAAACTTAATAATGCAATTTAAAATGTATTACTTGCATTACGTATTCATGTTTACTATAAATGTCTTGATTTATTTTTCTCATAGACAAAATATTAAGGACAACAAAAGAATGCATACATCTTAGGGGAAATGTGGAATTTGTAAATTGTTTTGTCGTAGATAAGTGAAGATTCAAGGAAGCGAAGGGAATGTTAAGATCAAACTAGCATGACTATCAAATCTTTCCCTCATTTCATGTGTTTCTTCTGGTTACATCCTTCCCCTTTCATGCCATTAACATTTTCATTTCAAAACACAACACTTTTCTGTATCAGTAAAAATTTCAGCCTGTGGTTTTAAATTATTGATTTTTTTAAACTATTGGTTTTTTAATGTTGAAGGGAAAATTAAAGGTATTGTAGGGCAGATACCAAAACTGGTCAAACCTCAGCATGTGGGAACCAACGACATAGCTAACTATGAAGCTCTTGGGAGGAAGCTGAAGGGAATGGGGGCACAGGTGATGTTCTCTTTGATCCTTCCTGTCAGAGGAAGGGGAATATGACGTGAACAAAAGATAATGGAGATGAACCTCTGGCTGCATTAGTGGTGCCGGCAGGAGCGATTTGGGTTCTGGACCATAGGGTAGGTTTTCTGGATGACAACCTACTAGCATGCGATGGAATTCACCTTTCACGGTTGGAAAGAATGGTTTTGAAGAAACCTGGAGAGATTCATAAAGGGGAAGGAGATGACCAACATAGAGTTTTAAATTAAGGAGAGCAAACAGCAGAGGCCCACCTTGGAGGGAAGCGTCTAAAGAAGACGAAGGTGCAGGGCTTCTGGTGTCTATGTACCAATTCCCAAAGCTTGGGAATAAGAAGGAAGAACTTGAGCTTCTATTGCAGTTAGAAGGATATGATTTAGTAGGCATTAGAGAAACATAGTGGGACAATTCCCTTGACTGGAATGTAGTAGTGGATGGATATGAGTTGTTCAAGAAGAACCGAAAAGGTCGAAGAGGTGGCGGAGTGGTGCTGTATGTGAGGAGAGGGATTGCTTGTCAAGAAATACTAGAGGAGGAGGATGACAGCCCAGTGGAAAGTATCTGGGTGAGGATAAGGGGAGGAAGGACAAACAGTGTTGTGGTTGGAATCTGCTACCCTCCTGAGCAGGATGAGGAGGTGGATGCTGCCCTCCTTGAGCAGATTGAGAGGGTATCCAAACAACAAGAGCTGGTAGTTATGGGTGAGTTCAACTTGCCTGATGTGTGCTGGGAGACAAACTCTGCAAAGCGACCACAGTCACACAAGTTCCTCACCTACCTGGCTGAAAACTTCCTTCATCAAATTGTGCAGGTCGCTATGAGGGGTTCAGCCATACTCAACTTAATATTGACCAATAGGCAAGAGAAGGTAGATGAGGTGAAGGTGGTGGGGACCTTAGGGGGAAGTGACCATTTCCTCCTAGAATTCTTTTTGCTGTGGGGGACCAAGGATGTTTGTAGCCATATGTGTCTGTTAGATTTTGGTAGGGAGATTTTAATAAACTTAGAGGCATGATGAGAATCATGCCATGGGCAAGTCTGCTGGTAGGGAAAGCAGCAAGTGAAGGGTGGGCTGTCCTAAAACAAGAGCACTTGTGTGCTCAAGCCCTCACTATTCCAACAAAGAGGAAACATATTAGAGGATCCAAGAAGCCAATGTGGATGAACAGAGAACTCCATGATGAGCTAAGGGAGAAAAAAGACATGTCCAAGAATTGGAGGCAAGGACTTACCTCAAAAGAAGAGTGTGGGTTGCCAGGCACTATAGGTCAGCCATGAGAGAGGCCAAAGCTCAGCGAGCTGATGCTGGCCAGAGAAGCTCAGTATAACAAGAAAAGCTTTTTCAGATATGTGAGGAGCAAACGCAAGGGGAAAGAGGTCATAGGCTCACTGTTGGGTGAAAATGGAGTTATTCTGACATAAGACAGAGAGAAAGCCGAAAGGCTCAATGCCTATTTTGCTTCAGTTTTCTCCCTGAAAAAGACTCATCTAGAAGTGACAGTAGGCAAGTAATGGCATCTGCACTGCTGGTTGACATGAACAGAGAGGTAGTTGAGAAGCAACTGGCTGGTGGCAAATCTCCTGGGCCAGACAGTATGCATCCGAGAGTGCTCAAAGAACTTTGTAGAGAGCTTTCAGAGCCTTTGTCCATTATTTTCCATACCTCTTGGATGATGGGAGATGTGCCACAAGACTGGAGGAGGGCAAACATGCAATGTCATAGGCCCACAGGCAGACAGATCTTTACCTCCTTTGCTTTCGCTGCTGATGGAGACAAGGATGACTATAGTCTTGTCCTGGGGAAATTTGATGGCAATTATGTGCCCAAATGGAACCTCATTCATGAGAGGGCCTGCTTTCATCAGAGAAAACAGAAGCCAGGGGAGTCTGCTAAGGCCTATATAAGATGGCTGCACGAGAAAGCAGAGGCCTGTGATTTTGGTGGCTGCAAAAGTGAAATCATTCGGAATCAACTAGTAGTGGACATTTTAGACAAAGACCTATCCCCACAACTACAGCTAAAAAGTGACCTCACCTTAGAAGGGGCAATACAAATGATCAGGAATTCAGAACGGATCAAGGGACAAGTCCATGACCAAGGAGCATTTGCAGGGCTTCAGGAAATATCTCAGAAATACTCTGGTTTCCCAAATACTCTAGTCGGGTGGAGACAGGCTTACAACCTTCCCAGAAATACTCCACTAAACCACACAATCTCCCTGTCCTCCAAAACAAGCCCCTAAGTGCACACGCTGTGGAAAAGGGCATGCTCAAAGACTGCTGCCACAAATGTAAAAGGATAGGACATTTTGCTATTGTATGTCATACTCGTGGGGTGAGAGAAGTCACAAAACAAGACAGCACCCCAGATCAGTTTTTTTGGGGGGACCAGTCCACTGCTCCATAACCACTACTGACCCATGGGTGATATCGTTACAAATCAATGGTCTTTCTCTAGACTTCAAAATAGACACTGGGGCAGTTGTCAATGTTATCCCAGAGTCAGTCTTTAGATGCCTTAAAAGTCCTCCTCCACTCCATCAAACGTCCTCAGTATTTTCTAGTCCTAGGAGAGCTAGTCTGAGTTGTGCAGAATATTTCCATGCTCAAACTCAATACAAAGCAGAGAACTACAGTTTTAGTCTATGTGTTTCGAGCCCAATGTAACAACCTATTGAGCCGGGACACTGCTGTCGCAATGGGTTTGATACATCGTCTAGATGAACTCCCTATAGGATCCCAACCTGAGTTGGGAACTCTGCAGATTGCCCCAATAAAGATAAGGTTAAAGGGAAATGCCATACCTTATGCTGTCAGCGCAGCCAGAACCATATCAGTCCCACTGCTTCCTAAAGTGAAAGCTGAACTATATAAGATGGTTCGCTGTGGGGCTATAGAGCCAATTACAGAACCCACTGATTGGTGTGCTCCAATGGTGCTGGTACCCAAAAAGGATGGTTCAGTGTGAATCTGCATAGATCTGAAGCAGCTTAATAAAGCAGTAAAATAAGGAAAAGTATATCCTTCCTACTATTGATGACATCCTTCCATGGCTAGCCAGTGCTCGCATATTTTCACTACTAGATGCAGCAAGTGCATTCTGGCAGATCCGCTTGGATCTGGAAAGTGAAAAATTATCCACCTTCATCACACCATTTGGTCTGCACTATTTTCATAGATTGCCTTTTGGAATTTCTAGTGCCCCAGAGTTGTTCCAAAGAGAAATGACTCAACAGTTGCAGCATCTGGATGGTGTGTCTGTGTACATGTATGACTTCTTGGTGTATGGCAACACAGAGGAAGAGCATGACGCTCGACTAGACAAGGTTCTAGAAGTGCTACGACGGACAGGCCTGAAGCTGAATGATTCAAAATACCTCCTACACCAGAAGACTCTCACTTATCTTGGTCACCGCATAGATGAACATGGCACCAGGCCAGACTTATGGAAAATAGAAGCTCTTTTGGGGATAGACCCTCCCAACTCCACTACTGATTTAAAACGTTTCCTAGGCATAGTACACTATTTGGGCAGATTCTTGCTGAACCTATCAGATGTCTTACATCCGTTAAATGACTTGCTGAAGGAGGACATTGCTTGGCACTGGGGCCCACATCAAGATGCAGCATTCTTGAAGAAAAAACAGCTTCTGACTCAGACGCCCTTTCTAGCATTTTATGATGTTACTCGCCGCACTGTTGTGAGTGCCAACGCAAGCAGCTATGGCCTCTGAGGTGTGCTCCTCCAAGAATTTGAAGGAGAATTGAAACCTGTCGCATTTTGCTCAAGAACACTGACAGATTCTGAGATGAGTTATGCCCAAATTGAAAAGGAGTGTTTAGCAGCCATTTGGATATGTGAAAGATTTTCCAAATATCTTTATGGTCTAGCCTCCTTCCAGTTTTCCCAGATCATAAACCTTTGGTATTCTTGATAAATTGTAAAGATTGGACAAAGTACCAATAAGATGCCAAAGACTCCTTCTGCGTCTGATGAGATTTAACCCGCAGGCAGAATACCGTCCAGGCAAAACTCTAGTCATTGCAGATACGATGTCACGCCATCCACTGAAGACTATTGATGCTGATTCATTTACACTTGTAGAAGAGGTTGCATGTTATAAAACCACTGTGCAAAGCTTGAAGCCGATTTTGGATTCCTTTCTCCAACAGTTACAGACTCTTGCCACCTCTGATGCAGAGCTACAAAAGGTATTGGGATTCGTGAGAACAGGTTGGTCACAACATGTGCGTAGTATACCAAGTGAACTCAAGCCATATTTTGCTGAAAGGGGATGCCTCACAGAGTCCCAGGGGCTACTTCTTTGTGGTGATCACATTGTTATCCCACCACAGAGGAAACAAGAAATTCTGCAGCAGCTCCACGCTGGTCACCAAGGACTTACCAAATGCAGGAAAAGAGCCCAGCTTTCTGTTTGGTGGCCACAAATAGGTCAGGATCTCAAGACCCTGATACAAACCTGTGAATTCTGTCACAAACATAAACCTTCTCAATGGAGAGAACCTTTGATGGTTACTCCACTACCAGATAGACCTTGGGAAAGGGTCGGAGCTGACATTTGTGAACTGCAAGGACGCAAGTATTCAGTTGCCATTGACTACTTCTCAAGATACCTGGAAATAGCACACATTACTAACATGACCAGCAGTACAGTTATTAACTGCTTAAAGAATATATTCGTCAGGTGGGGTTGTCCAGAGGTCCTCATGACTAACAATGCCCCTCAATTTGCAGGGGGAGGGTTTGCTCAATTTGCAAAAACATACAATTTCAAACATGTTACAGCTAGCCCCCACTTCCCACAGTCCAGTGGAGAGGCAGAAAGAACTGTACAAACAGCAAATGAAATTTTAAAACAAGAAGATCCTTTTCTGGCTTTAATGACCTATTGTACTACTCCCATAAATGCAACTGGATTCAGTCCAGCACAGTTGATAATGGGTCGCCCACTATGAACGCCACTTCCAACTTTGGCAATAACTTTGTATCCTCAATGGCCCGATTTGAAGAAAGTCTGTGCTATGGATGAGAAGGCAAAAGCCGCATACAAGAGACATTATAATCAACATCATGGAGTTCAGTCACTGCCAAAGCTCACCACTGGGTCGCAGGTGAGAATAAAGCTCGATGATGAAAAAGAATAGTCTGATCCTGCAATAGTTCTGAAACAGAGTCAAACACCATGATCGTACCTTGTAGAAACCAGTACTGCAACAATCAGGAGAAATAGAAGACATTTGCAACTTGTACCAGAAGAAGCAACAACAAAAGCTCCAGAAACTGAAAACCTGCAAAGCTCATCCCTGTGCAAAGCTCATCCACATGCAAAGCTCATCCACATGCAAAGCTCATCCACGAATCAACAGACCGGAACTGACTCACCAGTGTCTGACCCAGGTCTAGTTCAGTCTACACTTAGCAAATCTTATTCTCCACCTTCAAACCCTGTCAGAATGACCTCAAGAGGTAGAGTGATTCAGAAACCACCACGCTACAGAGATTGACCTCTTTTCCCTATAGATAGCAATAGCAACCTGCAATGGGGCGGAATAATCCCCAGGTGCTATTAGGGGTGGTTGACAGCCTACCCACCACCTCAAGGTAGGAAGTTCATAGAGAATGTTGATCCACAGTTATGAATATACATTTAGTCAGTGTAGAGTTGTTCTGGGGTTTTTTTTGGGAAGGGGAAATCTTTTTTTGTTTTGATTTTTTTGCTTCTAATTCCTAATCTTCTACATGTTTGTTAAAAAGTAAGGGGGGAGAGAACCACTGGATAGTTCATGAACAGAACCCTTTTAACTCAGCTCCTCTCATTGCTATTACTAGTGCTTAAGGGAAAACATTTAGTTTGTTTCATAGATTTTCAAGTAGATAAGGCCTCAAGCAATGATCAAAATCTATAATAAAGATCCTTGTATAGGCAAGTATTGATTTATAATGGTATGAATCTCGTACAAGCTGTAGAAGTGCTGGATTAGCATCAATGATTGAATTAGGTGAAGTTGACATTTCCATGGTTTATTTCCTGCACATTTAAAAAAATTATTCTGCCATATGCATAGCAACCATCTACCAAAGAAATCTTAATGGTACTAGCCGGCAGTTTAGGAAAAAAGACAATCTGCCTGATTAACACTTTGATCATAATCATAATTTCTTAGCAATGTGTCCCATTTAGGGTTTTGCAAAAGAAAAGAAAAGAAAATTTCAGGTTCGGGTTTATTGGGCCCGTTTGGGGGGGGGGTAAACCCAGAATAAGCCAAATACCCATACCAGTAAATTTCAGTATTCAATTTATTTCCAAGTTTACCGAAAAATTCCTGGCCATTACAGTCTATGGGGATTTTTTTGAAGCTCCTGGGGGGCATTTTTGGAGGTAGAGCCCCCAAATTTGCAGCGTGGCTACAAAGGACGCTCCTTAGACAGTCACCAAAGTTTGGTGAACTTTGGGACAGAGGGGCCGATTTTATGGGCCCACAAAGGAGTCGCCCCATCCTCTAGGCATTTGTGAGCAGAGCTGTCCATCGGTTTTCAGGTTCAGAGGTTCAGCGTTGCTGAGGACTGATGGAAAGAGCTGATTGCCAGGCTGGTGCCTCAAAGTCAGAGGGCTCTGTTCATATTTGGGGCGCACAGCATGATGTCCATGCAAATTAGCTTCCAAACTGAGGAAAAAGGCTTAAATGCCAGAAAAATAAGGCACAGAAAACATTTCTTTTGGTGGCAGATGACATCCTATGAACAGTCCTTTATTGTGATCATCAAAAATCTGATTTCAAGAGATGTTCACGGTGTGGGAAACAAAGCCTCTACTCAGGGCGACCTTCAGTTTGAGAGCAGGTTTTCAGAGGGGGGGCACGGTGAAATTAGACCCAGCCGAAGTAATGACCAAGGCAGCTCTTGTAAAGGAGATTGCTCATCCGCGTGGGTGAGGAGTCTTCTTCAAAAGGCCAATGAGTAGCTGTAGAAGTGGGGGGGGGGTTTAGTTGGAGAGGATATGCCTCTAGACAGGATTGGGTGAACTCCATCTTTTAAAGTGCAGATCAGCCCGCTGCATGGTTAGTCAGACTAAGCTGGCTCTGATTATATGACCCCGACCTCAAAAGGGCCAATTATGAAGCCCTAAAAAAAACATTTAAAAAAAGATAGAAAAATGGGAGAAAGCACAGAGCCATGCCTCTGAGGAAAGGTGAATAGCCTATTTGGCTTCGGGGTTTTGGTGTGTGGTAAACTCGAAGCCCGAAAGGGCTAATTTTGGGTTGGGTTTATCGATATGCACAACCCTGGTCTCATCCATGGAACTTAATGCCAAATGAACATACGTAGAATACTGCATTTCCTCCAAGCAGTTATACTGAGTTCACATGGGAGAACTACTATGTGAGCCAAAAGTCCACACCTACAAAATATTGGCGAAGGCTTTCATGGTCAGAGTTCATTGGTTCTTGTAGGTTATCCGGGCTGTGTGACTGTGGTCTTGGTATTTTCTTTCCTGACGTTTCGCCAGCAGCTGTGGCAGGCATCTTCAGAGGAGTAACACTGAAGGACAGTGTCTCTCAGTGTCAAGTGTGTAGGAAGAGTAATATATAGTCAGAAAGGGGTTGGGTTTGAGCCCATTGTCCTGCAAAAAGTATCAAAAGTAATGTGCTAATCATTGTCCTGTAAGTATCAAGATAATGTGCTAATGAGGGTGTGGTATGTTAATATGGAACCATTGTATCCTGAAGTGATCTGTTAATGTGTGAAATCCAAAAGCTAATCTGCATGGCTATTGTGGACTGTAGTCTTTGTTAGTCTGGAGATTTTCAGGATAGGAAGCCAAGCCTTATTCATTCTTAAACTCTCTTCTTTTCTGTTAAAGTTCTGCTGATGTTTATAAACATTGTGCTGATGTTTATGAACATCAGCACAACTTTAACAGAAAAGAAGAGAGTTTAAGAATGAATAAGGCTTGGCTTCCTGTCCTGAAAACCTCCAGACTAACAAAGACTACAGTCCACAATAGCCATGCAGATTAGCTTTTGGATTTCACACATTAACAGATCACTTCAGGATACAATGGTTCCATATTAACATACCGCACCCTCATTAGCACATTATCTTGATACTTACAGGACAATGATTAGCACATTACCTTTGATACTTTTTGCAGGACAATGATTCAGCTCAACCCCCCCTTCTGACTATATATTACTCTTCCTACACACTTGACACTGAGAGACACTGTCCTTCAGTGTTACTCCTCTGAAGATGCCTGCCACAGCTGCTGGCAAAACATCAGGAAAAAAATACCAAGACCACGTTCACACAGCCCGGATAACCTACAAGAATCTACACCTACAGTTGCATATAGAGTTACAGCAGTTACTGTCACAGTGGAAGTCTGTTTTGGTCTCACTGTGATTGTAAAAATTGTCTGTACTTTATGTATTGTGTACACATGTATGGTTGGGGGCATGCACAAACTTAATGCAATCATGTGAAGGACAAAACAATAAATAATTCCATGCTAAAAAAAAAACACAAGAAAGTGAGTGGCAAGGATGGTTTGTGCCTAGTGCTCTGTTCATAATTTGGTACTCTAAAAGCAAGGAGAAGAATCCCCTTGTTTTGCAGTATTTATGCCTTTGATTATCAAGTAACTGGAGGTGAATTCCTTCCCAGTAGGGATTTGCGCACTTATTAATTCTTACATAAGATGGCAGCTTAAATCCTCTCTACAGAAATGATCCATGGCATTCTTTATTTTGGCTTATGGTGGCTTTAAACTCCTGGTTTGTATTGGTATAAGATTAGAATAAGGCCCGAAGAATCTGGCATGTGGCATTGCTGGCTGCAGCTACAGTTAAGAGGATGCAGGTGGCAGCTTTTAATCTGTCAAGCATGGATAGTGCCTGCCTTGTGTTAGCCCATAGGTGCTAATGTTTGCTCACTCAAAGGTATCACAGCCATCGACCTGGAAAGATGCTATAGGATGCCAAGTAGGAGGACCCTAGGTCTATTGGATACTATAAACTGGCATGTAGGAGAATGATGTCTGCTGGTTTACATGGTTACCCTATCCTTTCCTTATGTATGATTTTGCCTTCATTTCTTTTTGTTATGGGGAAAATTATTGGTGACTAGATGCACAACCTCTTGCACAAGCTAAGCACAGAGTGAGAAGATCAGAGGCGGAGTGCACCAGAATGCACATACTAGTACAGATTCCTGTCATCACTACAATAATCTCAAGGGAATACATGTTCCTTTCCACAACTAGCTAGTGTGCATTCAGCAGCCTGGTGCCATAGTGTGCACCAGTTTGCTGATTTACAAACGAGTGTGCCTAAAATTGAATAGAGCAAAAAGGTGATAAACTCAGAAGCTGCTTAGGAATTAATTTCCAAATAAAATCTATATTGGTACCATTTTAGCTATCTGAACTAATGTAGTGATGCTATTTAGTACTTAGTGAGCTGAACTAGTCCATACCGAGAATTTTGGTATAACCTTGTTGTGCATGTTTGCAGCAAGTGGAGCTATGCATATAGAATCCCACTTGAACAAGAAGTACTAATCCTATCAACTGTTGAGAGAGTAAGGATATGCACCCCCTCCCAAACAGCTGACAGGTACAATTACTACTTTTCTTGGAGGGCTTCTAGCATGCAGCTGGACGAAGGAGGGGAACTATATTCACAGCTCCCCATGTTCGATCACAGAAGGTCTATGGCTGAATTTATGGCACATTTATTTATTTGGAAAAATTGTATGCTGCCTCTCCAGGGAACTTGCCTTAGGTAGCTTACAAAATAAAACATGATGAAAATATAAATCATCATAAACATAACTAAAACCCAGCATTGAAAAACACAGCCAAAGCATAAAAAGCATAAAACATGAAACAGCTTAAAATGGGTCTTAGAAGTTGCTCAGGCAAAAACCAGCTTTTATATATATATATATATATATATTTAAAATGAACCCCTTAATTAAAACCCTAGGTTAACAATGTTTTGGCCTGATGTCTAAAAGAAAGTAGTGTAGGTGCCAATCAAGTATCCAGGGGGAGGGCATTCCACTGATGACATGGCACCACAGAAAAAGCCCTGTCTCTGGTTGGCACCCACCTCACCTCTGAAGGTGGAGGCACAGAGAACAGTGTTTGTGAAGCGGATCTTAGTCAGCAGGCTGGACAATATGGGAGAAGGTGGTCCTTCAAGTACCCTAGTACCAAGTCATTTAGGGCCTTAAAGGACTTGGTATGCTCCCTGTATCCCACCCCTCACGGTAGTCTGGCTGCCACATTTTAGACCATTTTGTAAGGCTGCCCCACATAGAGCACAATGCAGTAATCTAAACTGGATGTAATCGGAGCATGGATGACAGTGCCCAGTTCATGGTTTTCAAGGAAAGGCCATAGCTGGTGTATCAGCCAAAAGCTGATAAAATGCACTGTGTGCCACAGAGGAGACCTGAGCTTACAGGTGTTGTCCAGATTCCAGCCACACCCCAAAGATACAAACCTGCTCTTTACAGTGCAATCCTCCATTCTAAACCTACTGAAATCTTGTGCATGGGATTGTACTGTTAACAATTCAGCTATAGTAGACAATCCAGACAAGTTCTCTTGCTCCTTCTTTGAACGTTTCTCTTTAAGCCTCAGTGTGATTACACATAAATATTGTGTGGGCATTATTTAAACAATTCAAATGCAAGTTTTTGTTTTGTTTGAATGAAAGCAACCCCCCCTTTTTTTTCTCTTAGGAGAGTTTAATGGGGCTGATTTTCTAACAGCAATCCAAAAGAAAATATTGTAATGCTGGATCACAATTTGAATTACAAAATAGCCCCTAGAAACAGTTTTAAATACATTGATTATGTGGCTATCCTAAGAGACAACAGTAATTAAAATTATGCCACAGATTGGATCAAGACATGTTAATATTTAATTAGGTAATGAGTGAGTCTTGAACAGGTGTCCATTGTTGTTAAGGACTTTACTAGCATGTGAGTAAATTCTGCCTTAAGCAAATACTTGCCTCTTTGTTTATAAGTGTGATTTTTTAATGTTTAATTACCAAGCATTTCAACCCTGATCTTTGAATGTTGGTGCATATGTGTTTTAATGCTCGCTGCAGCTCATCTATGCCCACTATGAGCTCATCTGGCATAGCCACTCAGAGCTGTGATCCAGATCTCAGTTGTGAACTCACTATGTAGCCTTCGGTGCACCTGGTCTCTCATCATCAGCCTCCACTTGCAAGGTGAGAATAATAAAACTGGCTCACCATACAGGGCTATTCTACTGACAGCTGAGATCCTGCGAAAAACTTTCAGCCTCTGTGAAATTAATATATGAATGGCAAGTTGTTTTATATTTGAAAAAGGTTTTTTTTTTACAATTTCCAGTCAATGTAAATTTTCTTGCCTTCTCCAGATTTGAACAGTGTTAACTCTCTATGTATCAATTAATGCATGCCAAGTGAGATTTCCCCCCTTCAACATTAAGCACCCCCCCCAGCTGCTTTTTTTAAATCTCCTTGGTTTCATAAGCAGTGTCTTCCTGGGGCTAGGATATAGAACTAGTTGAATAATTAATTGTCATTGTTATGACCCTTCAATTATTTTACATTTTGTAATTCTGTATTGTTCCTTTTAATATTCTCATGTAAGTGACTTGGAGTTCTTTTTAGGACACAGAAAACAGGGCTACAACGTTTTTTAAATAAATTATTCTTGGGTCATAACTAAGAATTCAGATCTGTCTGTCTGTCCATGGGCGAAAACGCATGGTCGCTTTATCCTCCTTTAATCCCTGTTTCAGCCAGGATTCAGCCAGGATCGAATGCATGCGTTTCGCCTAATGTGTGTTCGATCCTGGCTAAACCAGGGATTAAAGGAGGATAAAGCGACCACGCGTTTTCGCCCATGTGTCCTACTCCTGTCCCACTAGGATTGCCAGACATGGCCTGGCAACTGGCAAGAGATGGTAGGAGGGTATTTATGGTGAGGGAGAGTGCACAATCATTGTCCCCATGAGTAGTTATAATAGTTATAATACATACCCCTCCTTTCAACTTCCTTCTTATCTGATTTTACTTGAAGTGACAGTTTGAGAAAGAGAAAGCAGAGCACCATTTTGATGAGCCTTTATATTGCTGGATATTAGGTTTATATAAACTGAGAGATCAGAAAGGGGCGGGACTAGCATTTCTTAGCAGAGAGAGTTCTGCTTCTGTCTTTTAGCAACAGTTAGGGCAGGGGTGGGGAACCTTTTTCCTTCCAAAGACCATTTGCACATTTATAACATCATTTGGGGGCCATAACCAGGTGTAGATCTCCCAGCGGGTGGGGGGGGAGGCTAGGCTTGCCAGGTCTCCAGCCACCACCTGGAGGTTGGCAACCCCAGTGGATGCCACGCAGAGAAGGCCTGGAGGGCACCCCCGCTCCCGTCGTCCTCCCCCCTCCAGGTGGTAGGGTAGCCAGCAGTGGGCACGAGCAAATGAGGCGCCAGGGGGGCGCAGCCCGCAGCCGATCCACAGGGAAGGAAGGGAGGAAGGAAAGAAAACAGAGAAAGAGGAAAAGGGAGGGAGGGAGGGAGGGAAAAAGAGGGAGACAGGGAGAAAGAAATGGAGGGAGGGGAAGAAAGAAAGAAAAGGACGGAGGGAGACAGACAAAGAGACAGAAAAGGGGAGAGAAAGGAGAGTGACAGAAAAAGAGGAAGAAAAGAAAGAAAAGCCTTCCCCCCCCCACACACACACACCCACGCATGCCAGCCCCATGCAACCAGGCCCCAGCCTCCACGCCTCCCCCCACACACACACACCTGGCCCCGGAGCTACCGAGGGCCACAGAAAATGTCCTCGGGGGCCGCATACGGCTCCCGGGCCTGAGGTTTCCCCATCCCTGAGTTAGGGTGTGCCATTTTTAGGAGAGTGTGTATGGAGCTGATAAGCAGAGGCATGGGGTGGGGCTTTTTGAGGAAGGATGGGGATATGCTTGTAGGGAACATTTTTGGTACAGCGTGTCTTTGCAGAACTCCAAGAGACTGGCAAAATTACAGAATACATAGAGAGATGTTTTTTTTTTGGTGGGGGAGAAGCTGATCTCTCCCCCTCTCCTCTCCAGCACAGCAGAGACACAGAGAGAATTTTTAAGAGGGGGTTTCCTTTTTTCAAAACCAATATATTTTTTACAGCAAGAAGGCAAACCTCTCCAGCACTTTTCACAGAAGAAAGGGGACAGGAATAGCAGAATGTGCAAAGCCACCACCTGTTCTATATTTCCTTGCAAAAGTAAAAATGTTTAAAAGAGCCCCTGCCTTTCTTTCTATTTACCACCCCCCACCCCGGCTCCCAGAAGGGGCATTTTCCTCTTCCCTGGGGTTCCTGCACAAAGCCCTTCCTTTACCCAAAATGTGAAACACAGAGAGACAGAGAGAGGAATGGGTTAAAACAGACTTCTCACTTTCCAGGGATGTTTCCAGAGTCAAAAAGTTATTTACTTTCAATGGAAAGAGTGAACTGACTTGGTCACAGCCTGAATTTTAGTAGACACACATGAAGAGAGAGAGAGAGAGAGAGAGAGAGAGAGAGAGAGAGAACACAACATTTTCCATGCAGAGGTTTCCCCTCCTGGGTGGGAGGGTTGCCCTCATACCAACATTGATGGGGGGGGGCAAAGTTTCCCCACACACCAAAAAAAGCACAACTAACCAGCTCTTTGCTGTATTTGACTGAGAAAAACACAAATATTATTTTCAAACATCCTGCGATACACTTGTGGCCCCACGGGTGAATGGCTCCTGGGAGAAATGGGGAACAGCAAAATAACCCACCAACCATAGTTACATAAAACAGCAAAAGAAACACACACACACGGTACTTCTGGGTAATAAAATGGCCACAGCTTTTTATTGATCACAACAGAATGGAGCATAGGCGGAAAACCATGAGGTCGGATCCAAGTATCGGATCACCACACCTGTCATCCGATATATCGAAAGCATCGATAAACGGCCCAACTGCCTGTTGGGCAAACCACCGGAGTAGCGCTTAGATGGCCCCACCAGGACGGGAATCTCTGTGTGGAGCCAGCGCCACCTGGGATTGGAGCACCGAACACAAGCCCCGCAGCTGGGCAACAGTGTTGTACTCCATCCCAAGACCCCTTATGGGGGTCCCCACAAACGGGAAGGAAAGGCACATCTTCCCATCTTGGATCAGACCCCATGCGCTGGCCGGCTGCACGCCACTTTTTAAAAGGCGCAGGGCGAGGCTGGGGGTCAGGCAGCTGCCTGACGTCACTCCCCCACGCCTCCCTGATCGCCAGGAATAGCGTGGGGCCGGCGAGGTCTCGCGGGATGAGCGGCGCCCCCCCCCCTTATGGCACTTCCTCTTCTCCCCGGAGCTGCCCCGGTATGTCCACAATGCCCGACCTGTTAATTCAGGTCGGGTTTCTTTTAAAAAGATTGAATTAGCTGTGAGACACACAGGCCATTTATGCATGGTCAATTCTGATGCTCGCTCAAAGCTCTTTTTTTTTAAATGTGACTTAAAAATGCCTATTCACAGTCCCGACGCAAAAGGAGAAATTCCACCCCACCTCACTCACCTGCTTTTTTTTGTTCCTGTTTGCATAGCCCTCCTTTCAACTTCCTTCTTATCTGATTTTAAGCTTCCATTTAAATGTCAGTAATTAACTGCTCTCTCTTCCCCCCCTCCCTTTTTCAGGGGAGAGAGCTGCCCGGTACAGAAACGCTGCCCTCTTGCCTGGCCCCAGCAAACCTGGCTCCAGATGACTGGAACCAAGGACTTATAACTACTCCCATGCAAAGACATCACTTCCAGTACAACCCAAAAGCACTGACATCTAGCACTCGTGCAAAAACTCTAAGGAAACCATAGCTTTTGGGGGCAAGTGCTTGAGCATCACCTTGGCACTTCCAGGTCACACCAAAAGTGGCATTTTCATGTGAGGACAACAACCCCCCCCCCCCGGTTTGGCTAGTCTGCTTCTGCCCACTGACCAACTGATCGTCAGCGGGCACCAGCCAAAATTGCCAGGAGGTTGCCTGCCGTAAGTGGGCACCTGGGAAGCATATATTCCACCCTTGCTCCAAGGAATATAGTTTTCCTCTCCTCCATTTTATCCTCACACCAATGCTGTGAAATAGGCAAGGCTGAGAGAGAATAACTGAGACAAAGTCACCCTGTGAAATTTACAGTTGAGTGAGGATTTGAACTAAGGCCTCCCCAATACTAGCCCAGTACTCTAACTACTATACAACATTGATTTTCAGAATTATAACCAATTTCTAATCAGCTGTAGAATTTTTTAACCAATGTGCCATCACCAGGCAAAAACATTTTGACGTAGACTAATAACAGTGGTAGTGCAGGCTTTTTCCTCTAATGCAACAGAACATTTGCACAATGAATATTTGGTTGTGATAAAAGGCCACAGTCAATAATTAAGACCGAGGAGTTGTCAGAGAGTTTAAAGAACAGTCATTAGTGTTATTGCACACAGTTTTAACATGAGTACTCAAGTACATCAGTTTATTGCAGATTGTTTTTCAAAGTTTCCCTATCTGGCGTTTGCTATTAGTAATAATTGGCTTGCTGCAATTCGTAAATCTGAGTTTAAAAAGCAGCAAGAAACAAAGGCCATTCATATTATTGTGTTTTGGTTTGTTTGTTGGTTTTTTGCTATGTTAAACTTGCTATAAGAAGGATTTAACCCCAGTCAGATCTATCAGAGAGGTTTTTTTGTTTTTGTTTCATTTTACTATAAATCAAAGTAATAATGAATGTTATATAATTAATTTCATACAAATAGGTATCGGAGTAGGGCTGTGTTTTAGCTACAAATAGTACCTATCCTTGAGCAAGTTCTATGAAAATCACTGGGTTTTATGCATGTAAAATAGCATTATACATACCAGTTATTCAAATAATAATTTAGTTATATTCCATTTTATATTTTGTTCTGTCATTACTTCTGGTTTATCTTTTCATCTGTGAAGTTATGTTGACAGAGTCAGTCCTCAGTATTAATTAGATATTTTAATATATATTTAGAGCCCCAAGGGAGGCTGTAAGGTACCTGGATCTCAAACTGAGGACCTTGACAGTAGAATGCAGGCACCTTACTTTCCAGACCCCCATGGTAGCTTGTCTGGGAAAAGAGGTGCTTAGCTATTGCCTGTTGTGTTTCAGTGGTTAGAGAATAGTATTGCAGCTACCTTCTTAGCTTCCTTCTTAGCAGTGGTGAGGTGATAACAGAGGGCCACTGAGGTTCTATCTGGGCCTATAAAGGTTTGGCCTGGCTCCACTTGTTGCCTGCCTCAAGTTTGCTAAGCTCACTTGCCTGATGACAGGTTTTAGGAAAGCTCACCTATAATTTCTCAGGCTTTAAGGGCAGGAGAAAGCTTTTGTAACTCAGTATTGATAGTTTGGATCCTAACTACATTTTCCACTTTCAAAACTGGAGCAGTTCTCACCTATTTCCCACTCCCATTCGAACCCTACACATCCTGTTTTGGGGGTCCACCTATCCAAGTGCAGGATTTCTGGGTGCAAGACAAGTTGCAGCAGGAAGAGGCAAGGTGTCCAACATTACCAGGTTCTGGCTGGAGTCCAGAGCTGTGTTGTCCTCCAGCATTCTTTTTCAACAGGTTTTGCCCTGGGAATGGCTTTAGAAAAGTGAGATTCTCTCCATACCCAGGTCCCCCTTTCACTCTTGCCAGTTGCCTCTCTTACTATACCTCAGGTGAGGTCCAGTTCTTCATCCCTGGCTGTTCTAGTGTGCACCTTTTGAAGGGATTCCTGGGGGTGAGGCATCTCCAGGCTCGCCCAATACCTCTAACCCAAGGGTTATGCCAGAGGGAGTGGCAGGTTTATAGCCCATTGGACTGCTATCAGGAAGACCCACTGCCTCTGCCCCATCCCCTGATGTGACCTTGAAAGTTGTTGTCTCCAGCCCCACCGGGCCTAAGGAGACTGGTGATGGCTGCTTGTTCCCTCAGCCTCCCACCCTGGCTTCTCCCATTGCTCTGATTGGCCAAGAACTGGGGCCCGGCTGCACCTGACCATGCTGCATTCCTGCTACTTCCTGTGGTTGTCGCTGGTCCTTGGGGCTGGCAGCAAGCTGCTCTTTGGGACGCAGGCTGGTCACTTGCTTGCCACCTTGTGTCTTGTGCTGTACTGCCTCCTTCCAGATGTCTCTGCTAGCCTGTCCCTGCTCTCTTTGCCTGTCCTGACTGCCTCTGGGTGGGGCAGCAAGGCAGGATGCTGTGCCTGTGGTGTTGGACTGGGCTCTGATGGCCTTCCCCCATTGACCACCCCCCCAGCAGAGCCAGGAGGCTCCTCCATCCTTGTTAGGGGTAAGCGCAGGATTGGCAATGCTGGCCCCAGACATGAGGTTAAAAAAACCTCTTCCAGAAGCATTGCTGCAAATAGATTCAATTCTAACTCCATTTTTTGTGCAACATAACATCCAAGCCAATGGGCTTGACAGTTCTACTGATTCCTGATTCCCACTGCAGTACCCCATGTCATTCCTCAGGGTCCCCTGTCCCCCCAGGAGCAGCACTTTGTGGAAATTAGTGGGCTGCAGTGGCAGGGGAGAGCCATCATTCTGCTGATGGAAATTTTAGTCTGGATCTACCTAGTGATATGAATCAGAATCCTGTTCTGAAGCTACTGTGCTGCCTTAGGTGTAATATGGCCCATCTGAGGTAATCTGTTTCCAGTTTATTGTATGGTGAACTTGTAATGTAGTTCTTTGCAGCCTTCATAAGAAGTGCAAATAATAGAGCTATTGCTTTATTACAGGAAAGATGTAGCATCCCATCCCTAGCCTTTGTGTATAGGGCATGGTCAATCAGTGATTTGTGGAATCAGCAAGACCTTCAGTCCTGCTGAGGAAGTGGAGGTGTTTCCACAAATAGAAGGCTTATGTATAATAAGGGAGAGGGTAGAGAGGACAAAGAGAGTTGACAGTGGATGTCCAGTAGAGTGAAAACAAAAAGAGAAATAAAAGATGTTGCAGGATATATGTATCCAACAAAGGTTGGGAACAGATGTATCCTGTTTTCTCCTTTTTTAAAAAATGTCCTTTTTGTGGGCCACCCAGAAGGGGGAAATGTAGTTAAATAAAGCAAATTAATCAATATTTTGGTGTTTTCCTCAGACCACATGGCTCTGAGAGAAAAATCCATTGCTCTGTGGCGAGTAGTGTCGGTACAACTGTATATGTTGCTTGGATAATTTGCTCATTCCTTCAGTGGGCTTCCCTAGGGTTTGTGTCATAATTAAAAAGGAAGTCCCAGTATCTGAATAAAATAACGTTAGACTTTGATTCATTTTTGTTTTCATATTACAAAACAAACTTTAATGGAAATGCAGCTTCCCAAAGTCAGCACATCAGAGACTCTACAAGAGAGTCTTGATCTAATAGAACAAAGTCATTGGAAACAAAAGTAACAACCAATTCTTTTTATCCTCTTGTTTGCCAGTAACCATATACAAACATAATGCCTCATGGACATTTTGAAGATAAGGTTGAGAACGTCAATAATGATCAAGGGACATAGATGAGCCATGGCAATAACAAAAACAAGGGAATTGGCCAGGCCACACAGCCTGTGAGATCTTTGTGGACAGAACTCTTCTTCTTAAAAGTGTATATAAGAGTAAATGCAGTACCTTTTTCAAAGAAAACTGGGATATTGCAGCTGTCTGAGGAATTGTCTGAGAGCCAGAATATTAATTTATTTACATTTCCCACTTTGAGGCAGCTAATAATAGCTTGAAGCAAGCATAAATGTATCTGAGATCTACTAGTTTCAAGTATAACTAAGATAGTGTGTGTGTGTGTGTAAAGTGCTGTATAGACACAGCTGACTTATGGCGACCCCGTAGGGTTTTCAAGGCAAGAAATGTTCAGAGGTGGTTTGCCATTGTCTGGCTCTGCATGGGCTGAGATAGTTCTGAGAGAACTTTGACTGGCCCAAGATCATGCAACAGGCTTCATCTGGAGGAGCAGAGAATCAAACCCAGTTCTCCAGATTAAAGTCCGCCACTCTTTACTACTACACTACTTTAGCTATCTATATTTTAATAGGGAAGTCAGCCAAATCTGTGGATACTTAAATCTGGTGAATGGAGCTGTGAACGGGCAAGACATATCTTTCAACAAACCTGAAAGGGCCCCAAGTTTGCCAAGACCCCATGAAGTCCACCTGTCTTCTACCAGGTCTAGAGCATTTTTGGTGGCAGCTTCTTCCTGGTGGAATGTTCTGCCGGGGGAGATCTGTGCCCTGTCGGATTTATCTTAATTCTGCAGGGCCTGCAAAACGGAACTCTTCTGACAGGCATTATTCCAGATCTAGGCCACTGGTTTAGTCTGTTACTAATGTGTTGGGTTTGGGCTTTCTAATTCCAGGCACAGATGTTACTGGTGCCAACAGAACTCGTTGTCATTACCAACCGTTAGCAACAGAGTAAAAGTATTTTTTTATAAACAGTAAACATTAATTAATTAAGGTTAGATAATCTGATTTTTTATTCTGTCATTTCAAAAAGAGTACATTTGGCTTCAACAAGTGAAAAGTAAGTGTTCACTGTTTTACCACCTCATATCACCTCACAACTGGGCCATAGTTTTCATAGATAGTGGCTGCTGGTGGTTGGGGGAAAGGAAAGCTGAAGATGGGGGGCAGATAAAGGTAGGTTGGCTGCTGATTTGCAGAGTTATTTGCCAAGAAAATGTCTCAAATATGCTCAGATTGGATGCTGGTGATAATATACCTAAGACACTAGAAACCTCCAGCACAACTTCTCATCTTTGTATCCCATTCACTTTGATCTGCTTATTGCAATGGATGCTGACAGGATCCTGGGATCTATAAAGACTACTACTTGTGTGTTAGACCCTTGCCTATCCTGGATAAGTATATAAAGATCACATCAGTCCATCTGTAATGTCTATTACAAACCAGTCACTGACCAGGGGTATCTTTCCTTGTGTCTTAAAATAGGCATTCACCCATCCATTACTAAAAACAAAAACAAAAAAAACCCATCACTAGAACAGAATAATTTGGCCAATTATGACCCAATATCTACTTTGCTCTTCTTGGGCAAAATGATAGAAAAAGTGGTTGCAGAGCAACTCCAGGCTTTCTTGGATAACCATCTGCCCTAAACCCCTTTCAGCCTTATTCCAGGTCAGATTACAGGATAGAAATGGCACTGGTGGCCATAGTGAATTACCTCCATGTAAATGAAGACAAAGGTGATTCCTCTCTGCTGTTCTTACTAGATTTGTCAGCATGATACACCAGATTGTACCATCATGTTGAAACATTTGCAGGTAGAAGTAGGGATTAAATGTTGTTTGAATTCATTCAAGTAGTTCCTAGGGGCAGGAGTCAGGACATGGGGACAAGTTATTTGTGATGTGGGACCAGGATTGTGGGGTTGTACGAGTCTCAGTCTTGTTCCCTGTACTATTCACACTCTGTGTGAAGGCCTTAGGAGAAACCATACATGGTTTTGGAATAGGGTTTTGGAATCAATATACTGATAACACCGAGCTCTGTATTTATTTTTCTAAATTGCCTGGTGATGTGTTAGAGACTCTGAACCAGTGTTTGACTGCTGTAGTTAAATGGCTAAGGGTAAACAAGCTGAAATGGAATCCTGACAACATGGAGTTAATGTTGTTTGGGTTCCTCCCACTTTTGGTGTGGTCTATCTGACTCTCGCAGACTAGGTTAAGGCCCTAGGGATGATAATGAGTCCAACTTTATTGGACATTCTGTCAACTCCCCTGAGCAATGGGAGTTGGCCCCCTACTTTGACTGCTGACCTGGCTATGTGGATCATTGATCTCAAAGCTAAACTACTCTAATGCAATCTACATGGGTTTGCCCTTAAAGACAAGTCAGAAACTCCAGTTGGTACAGAATGCTGCAGCCCGGCTACAGGCACTAAATAGAATCTGCATATCACTCCTTTTCTGCAGTCACTCCATTGGTTACCAGTCAGTTACCAGGTTTAATTCAAGGTTCTAGCTATCATCTCAAAGCCCTTAAATGCATTGGACCCTCATACCTACAGGACCACCTCCCTGCTATGTTCTGCCGCAACAGCTCTGCTCATCTAAGGAAAGCCTTCTAAGATGCCACCCTGCAAACAGGTAAAATCTGCAACTGCCCATTCACATGCATTCTCTGTGGTGGCTCCTATCTTATTGGATAGTCTGCCTGAGGCTATTATTTCTATTGTTTCACAAAATGTGCAAAACAGAATAATTCAAAAGGGCATTCATGTAGAGGGAGCAAAGTTGTGATGTAATGGATCAACTCAGGAGGTGACTTATAAAGTTTTTGCTACACTGATGGCCTTCTCGTCTTAAACAGGTATGCATTGTTCTGGCTATCCTCCTCTCACAATCCCAGCCCATCTGCATTATTTGGTTTACTAGAAATCTTTGATGTTAGATTCCAGTGTTGTTGTAACTTCTAATCCACTTGTTGTTATCATATTTTTAATATGCTTACTGATTGACTGAAAAGTTTTTATCATACTTTTAATCCTTCTTGAGTACCAGAAAGGTGAACTATAAATGATGATAATATAGTATATCCTATGGGTATTCACATTCTTCATAGTGTTGCAGCAGCAGTTCAATCCTAAGGAGAGTTACCCCAGTCTAGCTGATTCATTTCATTGGGCTTAGACTGGAGTAACTCTGCACAGGATTGTGCTGTTAGACACTGTGTGTGTGTGTGTTAAGTGCCGTCAAGTCGCTTCCGACTCATGGCGACCCTATGAATGAAAGTCCTCCAAAATGTCCTATCTTTGACAGCCTTGCTCAGATCCTGCAAATTGAAGGCTGCGGCTTCCTTTATTGAGTCAATCCATCTCTTGTTGGGTCTTCCTCTTTTCCTGCTGCCCTCAACTTTTCCTAGCATGACTGTCTTTTCCAGTGACTCTAGAAATGCAAAAAGCAGGCGGTGAACATATGAAGCTGCCTTATAGTAAGTTAGAAAACTATGTGGTATTGTCAATATTTGTTGGCAGAGGGCTTTCCCGGTCTTGTTTAGGAAAGTACTGTTGGATGGGAGGGTGTTTTGTAATCCATGCTGATTCTCTTTTATCAGCTGCTTTGTTGATCAGATAAAACACAGGAATTTATTTACCCTGTGGAGTTCCAGCCAGGAAACAATGAAGTGATGTGTCTAAAAAGGAATGTCTGGGATTCTGTAGGGTCACTGCCAGATGGTATAGATAACACTGGGTTAGATGGAACAGTGGTCTGGCTCAGAATAAGGCAGAATTATATGTTCGTACAACTGAACCATAGCATAGTAAAAAAAATATCAGGAAGAGCAAATTGATTGAAAATAAAGAGAATTCAAGAAGAGAAATTGTGTTGTGGTGGTTGAGGTATTGTGCTGAGTGGTATTTTGAATAGAGAAGTTCTTGTACAAGCTGGAATCCCAATAGCTTTGAAAAGCATTTACAGAAGAAGAAGAAAATAAAACTGATTTTAATACAACTAAAATCTGGAAAAACCAAGGTTTATAATGCTCCCTCATTTCTAACATCAGTATTTGGTAGCGTTTTATAGACCTTTAGAATGGAAAACCACTTCTTCTGCAATTACGAAACATTATTTTAAGAAAGTATTATGTCCTACAGCACTTAGCCTTGACAAACAATTACTACATATCATATTCAACGGAATACAAAAAGTAATCTTTATGACAAGGTTAAAATTAGACTTTGAACAATAGGTGCTTGTGGAGCAATTCCAAACTCTAAACTGCTTTATGCAATTTTCCATTGAGGAGAGGAATGGGGAGGGGGGGAGTGAAGGACATTTGAACAACTTCTTGACAATGTTTTATACAACCATACATTTTATCATATTTGTGGCAGAGTTCTGAACTGCATAAATATGATTAAAACCTTTGTCCTTAAATTGACATTGAACACAAAGAGAGATACAAATTCACATGTAATTCTCCGTTCTGGAATATGAGGACTCTTGCATCTGACCTTGCCAAACATGACTGTCTTGTTTTAAAAGAGCCAGCTAACCAATTAGTGGTTGATAGAGCTCAATAATAGAACATAATGCTTCAACAAGGCTGTTATTTGTTTGATACAAAAAATCAAAGGAAATCATACATATCTATTCTGGAAAAGGACCTTGCTTGGTTGCAAATATGAGATAAGGAATGCTCGCAGGAGGGGGTATTCTGATTCTAGGATGAATATCAGATAGCTGTGTTATAGTAGATCCAAGACAGAAGTCTGAAATTTGCTAGCTCCCCAAGCTGGTGTCAATACCAAAGAGAAAAGTGAAGATTTGGCTCACGTTTGGCTCCCTGAAATTTGGGCGGGTACAGTGGCAGACGGGGAACAATGAGCAAGAACAGGAGATGTCCTGTTATCTCTGTCCTTCGTAACTTTATCATAGGGTACAGAGAAAAGTGGACCTTTATGTATCACTCAGTGTTCTGTAATGTACTGAAGGGCTTAATGCTCCCACACTGGGATAGGTTGAGCATAGTTCCAAATCCTTTATACAGGAACTGATATCTATGTAATCTGGCAATCAACCCATCAAACCATGGTCAGTGCATGGGCCATACACAGTCTCAGTGTTGGATATCTTTCCACAGCTAATACGTATATGGTGTCTGAGCACAATGCAAGCTTTCCTTCCTCTTCCAAGAGCTGATTACCACCTTTAGAATTGTTGCTGAGTAAAACAAACTCTCTGCAATATGGTATGCATAACATTTTCTGAGAGTGGAGGACACACTTAACTACATACAAGAACCACTCTATAGTCTGCTGGCATCTGAAAACCATCATCCACTTCAGAAAGTCCTCTATTTAGCCCTGTATTTCTGATTTGCTTCAGAGGAAGTCATAATGGCTTTCAGCAGGTTTGCTAAACAATATCTAAATCAAGGAAGGGGAGAGGGTTGATGCTTGCCTATACATGTTCATGACAGGTAGTCTAGAGGCAAGCTTGGCTTCAGGCAGGTATGCAGTGGTAAGCATTCTGAAGACTTTAGTTTGTGCCTGAGTTTAGTTTGTTGGTGAATCCCCCCCCCCATACTGCTTTTGGCAGCATCAAAAATATTACATTCTCCAGCCATAGCTTGGAGAGTTCCTATTTCATGTATTTTGGACATCTAGGATACCAGGTTGTATTGTACCATTCCCAGTCAAGTAAGTATGGAGTCCTCCTCCAGCCAAAGGAGCCCTTCTCCAGAAAACTCCTTGAGACAGAGGAAGGCACAGTGCTTAGTTGATTCTGCAGATTATTCTGTACAGTAGTGTCCAGCAGGAGAGTCACTGAAACCTAAAAGGATGTTTTGTTTCTGTTCTGAACTAAAGGATTTATAGCTATCACATTTGGCTTACAAGTAATGCAATGTATTAAATGTAATGTTAGAAACCTGAAGGCTGTTCATGCACACTAAATGTCTGTTTAAACTTTACCTACAATTATGTTATACTGAGAGGGTTTTTTTTGGGGGGGGGATCCTGGAATAGGTTCATAAGACATCTCTGTGGAATTGTTCACAACGATGCCGTTGTGACTGCCTTTATTCCAGTACTGACATTTAGTAAGTAGCAACCACAGTTACATTCTGAAAGTTACTTCACTTAATTAAATTAGCACCAAAGCACTCTGGATGAAGGAAAGGTCATATAAATTAACTTCTAAAAAAGGAGTAATATGATCATTTTTTTAAACTTTTATATCATTTATAATGAAGAGAAACTGAAAAAGGTCATGCAGTTCACTAAACACAACTATTTAATATGCCAAAGTTAACAAAAGCTCTGGTTAAAGTATTTTATCCTGTCTCATTAATGTCCCCCACTATAGCTGCACCCTTTCCGTGCAAAGGCAATGACCACAACAGAGTCACTGATGAGTCACTTTCAGTGACAACAACAGAGTCGCTTTATATCTTTTTATTAACGCAAGCTTGGCTGGTTTATTTCAGATTTCTTTGTTTGTATCTGTTAGGGATGGACGATGGCCTGGGATGACTTTCTTGAGTTACATTACATTTGTACTCTTAGCCATCCTTAGTTCCCATTTTTCCTGAGGTTTGTCATCCATATTATGAACATAAGAAAGACCATGCTGAATCAGACCAAGGCCCATCAAATCCAGCAGTCTGTTCACACAGTGGCCAACCAGGTGCTTCTAGGAAGCCCACAAAACAACTGTGTGTGTGTAAAGTGCCGTCAAGTCGCAGCCGACTTATGGCGACCCCTTTTTGAGGTTTTCATGGCAAGAGACTAACAGAGGTGGTTTGCCAGTGCCTTCCTCTGCGCAGCAACCCTGGACTTCCTTGGTGGTCTCCCATCCAAGTTCTAACCAGGGCTGACCCTGCGTAGCTTCTGAGATCTGAAGAGATCAGGCTAGCCTGGGCCATCCAGGTCAGGGCACTGCAGCAGCATTATCCTGCCTGTGTTCCAAAGCACTTAATATAATAGGCATGCTCCTCTGATCCTGGAGAGAACTGATATGCATCATGACTAGAATTCATTTTGACTAGTAGCCATGGATAGCCCTGTTCTTTATGAACATGTCCACTCCCCTCTTAAAGCCTTCCAGGTTGGCAGCCATCACCATATCCTGGGGCAGGGAGTTCCACAATTTAACTATGTGTTGTGTGAAGAAATACTTCCTTTTATCTGTTTTGAATCTCTCACCTTCCAGCTTCAGCAGATGACCCTGTGTTCTAGTATTATGAGAGAGGGAGAAAAGCTTCTCCCTGTCTACTCTCTCTATACCATACATAATTTTATAGACCTCTATCATGTCTCCCTTAATTGCCTTCTTTCCAAGCTAAACAGCCCTAAGTGTTATAACCGCTCCTCAAAGGCAGTTGCTCTAGTCCCCTGGTCATTTTAGTTGCTCTTTTCTGCACCGTCTCAAGCTTTGCAATATCCTTTTTTAGGTGTGGTGACCAAAACTGGACACAGTATTTCAAGTGTGGTCTCACCACAGATTTGTACAAGGGCAGTATGATATCAGCAGTTTTATTCTCAATTCTTTGACTAGTTATGGCCAGCATAGAATTTGCCTTTTTCACAGCAGCCGCACACTGGATTGACATCTTAATCAAGCAATCCGCAACCACCCCAAGATCCCTTTCTTGGTCTGTCGCTGCCAGCACAGATCCCATCAGTGTATATGTGAACTTGGGATTTTTTGCCCCAGTATGCATCACTTTACACTTGCTCACATTGAATCTTATTTGCTGTTTTAATGCCCATTCTTTCAGTTTGTAGAGATTCTTTTGGAGCGCTTCACAGTCCATTTTTGTTTTAACCACCCTAAATAATTGAAAAGCACCGGTCCTAACACACATTCCTGAGAGACCTCACTGCTCACATCCCTCTATTATGAGCACTGACCACTGATTCCTAGTCTCTGCTTCCTATTTTTCAGCCAGCTCTCAATCCGTAAGAGGACTTGTCGTCTTATCCCATGACTGTGAAGTTTGCTTAGCAGTCTTTGGTGGGGGACTTTGTCAGAAGCCTTTTGGAAATCCAAATACACAATGTCCACAGGCTCATTCCTGTCCACATGCTTACTGACACTTTCAAAAAACTCTAAAAGGTTAGTGAGACAGGACCTACCTTTACAGAAGCCATGTTGGGTTTTGCTCAGCAGACCCTGCCCTTCTATATGCTTGGCAATTCTATCTTTAATAATGCTTTCCATTAATTTACCTGGAACAGATGTTAAGCTAACTGGCCTGTAACTGGCCAGCTCCAGGTCATTGATGAACAGGTTGAAAAGCACTGGTCCCAACACAGATCCCTGAGCGACCCCACTGCTCACATCCCTCCGTTGTAAGAATTGACCATTTATTCCTACTCTCTGCTCCCTATTTTTTTAGCCAGCTCTCAATCCATAAGAGGATTTGTCCTCTTATCCCATGACTATGAAGTTTGCTTAGCAGTCTTTGGTGGGGGACTTTGTCAAAAGCCTTTTGGAAATCCAAATACCCAGTTTCCACAGGCTCACTCCTGTCCACATGCTTATTGACACTTTCAGAAAACTCTAAAAGGTTAGTGAGACAGGATCCACCTTTGCAGAAACCATGTTGCTTTTTGCTCAGCAGGGCTTGACCTTCTATATTCTTGACAATTCTATCTTTAACGATGCTTTCCATCAATTTACCTGGTACAGACGTTAAGCTAACTGGCCTGTAATTTCCTGGGTCCCCCATGGATTTTTTTTTCATTACATTGGCCATTCTCCAGTCCTCTGGTAAAGAAGAGGCTGATCGAAGGGACATGTTACATATCATTGTTAGGAGTTCAGCAATTTCCCATTTAAGTTCTTGAAGAACTCTAGGATGAATACCACCTGGTCCCCGTGACTTGTTAGTTTGCAGTTTGTCTTGATGTTCTAGGACTTCTATGATGACCCCCCTCCTCCTAACTCCCAGTAATCAGTTTTTGTGCTGAGGGAGAGAGAGGGATTGCTTACTTGCTGTCTGCCAGAATGAGTTATATGGAGATTAGGTTTTTCCTCCTTAGTCCCCTTTTCCTCTTTTACCTAAGAAGAGAAATAAAACACCAGAGGCTTTTACAGTTAACAAAGCAAACAGAGAAATTTATTAACCGGTATTCAAAAGATTTTGAAAACTGTATTGAAAGGAAAACTGTATTGAAGGGAAAGCATAAAACCAGATCTATATATTTACAAGATTCACTTCAGAGAAAGCTTAATGTGTATTTGGCTTAGATGTTACACAAGTTACGTTCCTTAAGTTTTTAGTTCACAAACTTAGTTCTGTTCCCCAGAACTCCTGTTAGAATCCTTACCAATTTTAGAATCCTTTCTTTCCCTCAGAACTCAGAGAGTGAGCCCTTTGGCTCCGCCCACTCCTTGTATCTCAGCTTCTACTGAAGATTAACTCTTTGTCCGTCACAACTTCTTGTCTTGTACCACTATTTGCCCCAGTTCCTCATTCTCCCCTCCCAAAACCTCTGTTCAGGAGAAAGTATCTGCCCTATGTCTTCAACAGTGAAGACAGATGAGAAGAATTCGTTTAGTGTAAGGGGGCGGCTACCGTGTTACTCCTGGGTTTGTCCTGGGCTCCCTCCTTTTCCTGTGTTCTGCTGGGGTGGGGGGGGGGTCGTTCAGGACCCGACGGTCCCGACCCTGGTCCGTCTCGGGACACAAGGAATGATATATTTATTTTGTGCAATATTATTTTGTGGACATGCTAAAACAATGTGGGCTAGGGAGTCTATTTGATCTGGACAAAAAAGGCATTTTCGTTCTTCTGCAATAATTTTGTTGTCTCGCCCTTGTATTTCGGCTGAGTCTAGAGCATTACATCTCGCCAATAAGAAAGCTCATCTGAACTTATGAATTTCTAACTAGCGGAAATAGTCTGGCAAGGAAAAAGTTCTGTTGAAGGGTATCTGGAAGAAGCGAGGTGAACATTTACTATTCATGTCCTTAAACACTAAGGATCAATCATTTAAGATCTTACTTTGTAATGGTTTACAGCTTGCTTTCTGAGTACTATTCCTTGCATCTTTCAGTTGCTCTACTGCAGTGGTTCCCCAACTTTTCGGGCATTGCCCCCTTGGTTCCGCAAACTCAACCCTAGTGCCCCCTACCCTATCCAGCAACACAGCTGAAGGGGCCCACCTCTAGCACCTCCCTGCTGCCTCCTTGCCTCTTGGTGCCCGCCTAGGTAATCCCACCGCCCCCAGGGGGTGGCACTGCCCATTTTGGAAACCACTGCTCTATTGGAAGGGAAAATCTTTTATCTTGCCTACTAGTCCAGGTGGACACAGAAATATGTGAGATTAACAACTGAAACATGTCAGGAGCTGTTGATGGCTCAAAGAGGGAGTACAGAAATTTAATGACAGATTGATATATAATAGATGATAAAGTTGGGTGCCCCAGTTCTAGCCATATAGTGGAGGAGGAGATACATCGCAGAATACCCAGCAAGCTTTTAAAAAATTTAACTTGAAGAATATTGAGATGTTGTATATGGCCAGTGTACCAAACCGGAGCAGCATATCTAACAATCAAATGTATGATTGCTCTATATAGGATCATAAGGGCTGGTACAAATTGCCCTCCTTTGCAAAAGTAGAATTTTTTAAGGATGATAAATGAGTAATTTAACTTTTGGATTAACATATGGATATGCAAGTCCCAAGAAAGATTGTGCGTAAACATGACCCTAACCCTAACCCAAGGTACTTAAAATTTCTTACTATTTCTATAGAATTTCTCCGCAGGGATAAGAAATGCACCCTTTTAAGTTTAGATTTAGTGAAGATTAAAGCATTAGTTCTGTTAAAATTTATTTCTAAATATTCTTTAGTGCAATATTCCTAAAACTCATTTTAAATTTTCAAAATACCTGGGAGTGTATGGGCTAACAATACTAGATCGTCTGCATATACTAAGTATGGTATTGGCTGGCCGCTTAGCTAAGGAGGACAGGATCTACAGTCCTGGCTAGGTAGAAAGTCATTTATGTATAAATTGAATAGATGTGGGGCCAGGATGACCTTTATGTCTAGAGATGCTACAAAGTTCTCAGCCAACCTGTTTAGTAATTAAACTTACTTTGTTTAATGCTCACAATTAGACTGTGAGCTGATCAGGGATATCCTTGAACTGCATCAAAGCTCCAAACAACTATGCAGCTGCCTGTTTTAGAAGATGACACAAGTGATCAGGGGATCAGCTGGGAGTCAGGTTCTGATCCACCACAACCCTTCAGCAAAATATCTACACAGTGAAGTTGCAAAAGGGAAAGGAAAAACAGCTTATCTCTCTCTTTTTCTCTGCAGCCCAAGTCAATATCTTTATCCCCACCCATGCTGCACTAAATTGGTTGCATTTCAATAAGTCTGAGAGTTTCCAGGATGAGAGACAGAAGAATCTGACAACCAGCTAGTCAGCTGGGAGTCTCCCCCCAGCAAATATTTTGCTGAGTACAAAACAAAATTTCCCCAGTGGGAGATCAGAAGCCAACTCCCAGCTCAACTGTCATTATCTAGGAGTCCAATTCTGATAGCTTCAAGGAGCCTGTTCCTGCACATTCACAAGTTGCAAACAGCTGAACAGCCCATCAGTTAATTGGCCACCTGATCACCACTGACAAATAGGAACTGAACTGAACTGGCAGGTGTTCATGCATCCCTATTAAAGTCTACAACTGTATTGTGATTTTTACCCTAGACAGGCAGTTGGGGGAATTATCTGGAGACAGAAAGTGAGCAGGGGTATCTGGGAATGATAACCTATCCCGGGTGAGAATTCTTAAATGAGCAGGTGGTTGTATAATTGAAATGGGTTTTATTAAAGAATAAAATAATAAAAACAAGAAATATATTTCAAGCAATGAACAAACACATGCACATTGTACAAGAGCTACCTAAGAGAGAAGGGAAGAAGTTGGATAGGGTTTCAAGGAAAGGTAGTAGTCTTGAAGGGACATCTAGGAGAGCAGAGCTGAGGAGGAAAACAACCAGCATTTCCGGAAGCAAAACAGAAAGGCTCACATGCAAGTGGGGGTGGGTGCACAGATCCAGGACTCACACACTATGAATGGCTGAAGGACCAATATTTATACCCCAAAATGGTTTCTGAAGCGGTATGAGGTAAGCTGGCAGGAAACCCAGAGAACAAAGAATTGATTGCCTTTTCAGGGTTCCGACAAAAAGGTAGGAGAGTTTTGATGGGCTGTTAGGTCCCAAGAGAATGCCCGGGCTATTCCCTAGAACTAATTGATTGGCGGGATGGTGCAGATAGGGTGAGTTATGGTCTGCTTGGAGCACTGATTAAATCACCCTAGGGTGACACAATGGGGATTAACTAGTCCTGCCAGGTACACCTTCAGGCCAGGGGAAAAGTTCAGCTGCCAACCTCCTTCCTGCCCAGGCTTGACACACAAGATGGATCCTAAAACTCTCTGAAGGGCATCCATTTTGGGAGGACAGAGCCCTGCTTTTGACCCCCGTGCTTTCATGGCACCCTTTAACAAGAAGAAAGGTCTGACTGCTCATAGTGACTTGATATTTTTGAGAGCTGCTCATGAAAGTTTGTGCCACAACAAATTCATTAGTCTTTAAGGTGTTAAGGCCCTTGTTTTAGTAATTCAGATATCATGTCCTTATATGAGAAAATATGAACAAAATATTTCAAATATGTCAGATATAGAAAAACTGTGATCAGTTTTAGCTTGGGCAATAAAATAATTTTATACACTTTCATTTTTACCATCTTCATGTAGGAAAAAAGTAGTATCTGAGGAGGCCCTCAGGAGTAGATTGCAATTGAAGAAATGTATAATGTGAGGAAAGTTAGTTGTAATGAAATTACAATGCTTTGTAAAATAATCCTCCTTCAAAGCCTGCATTTTTCTGCAGACATTTTTCTTGCAAAATGTCTGCTTTCCAGTATTTTAATACATGCATAATAAGCTTAAGATAATTTAATTTGTTTTATAATTGTGCAGTGAATTCTTACTTCTTTTGTTTGTTTGGGGTATTTTTATGATTTAAGGTAATGGCATGATTTATTTCTTCAAGGCATTTGTATGATTTATATCTCAGTTTATTAACATTAATTAATTAATATATATGATTCGCAAAACGGTGCCGGAACAGAAAAGTGTTTTGAGGGCAATTGTCCTAATCTCTTCAGTTCAGAAGAGTTCAAATATTTACAGAGATGAGAAGAGCTTTGCTACAAAATGGGTTGCAACTCTGAACATAAGAAAAGCCCTGCTGGGTAAGACCAATGGTCCATCTTGTTTCACACAGGGGCCAACCAGATGCTCTGGAAGGCCAACAAACAGGGCATGAAGGACAAAGCCCTCCCCTGATGATTTCAAGCACTGGATTTCAGAGGTTTTTGGGTCTGAATATGAAAGTTCCCTTTACTTACCATGGCTAGTAGCCATTGATGGACCTATCCTCCATGAATCTATCGAATCCCCTTTTAAAGCTATCTAAGATCATGGCCATCACTAGATCCACTGGCAGAAAATTACACAATTTAATTACTCATTGAGTAAAGAAGTATTTCCTTTGGTCTGTCCAGTACCTATTGCCTATCAACTTCATTGAATGTCCCTGAGTTATATATTATGACAGAGAGAGGAAAAAGTTCTTTCTGGTTATTTATACATGGGAGTTTTACCTGAGGTTCATTGCTTGCTGGACCCACACTTTCCTGTTGGGAGTCTATTCACCAGCAGTCTCCAAGCTCAAATCAGGAAGTATTTCAATCGCCACCCCTTGAAATGCTGCTTCTTAATTGGCTGTAGTGAGAGAAACGTCTCCTCCCACACCAAACCCAATTGCCGCAAAAAATGCATTTTAAGAACATAAAACAAAAAATAGAGCAATCGGAAAAGGTGTGTGTGTGGGGGGGGGAGAAATCCAAGTCTCAGTTTTAAAAGCCTTTCTTCTGCTCAGAAAGAGCTCCGAGGAACCAGGAAGCAGGAAGTATTTGAATCCCTGCCTCTGGACATGCTTCTTTGTAATTGGCTGTAAGTGAAACTAAGCTTGTGTGTCCTGCACTTTGCCTTATGCATGGGGATTTCACCCGGACTGAGCTCAGGGGAGAGGGAAAAATTGGGTTAACAGAGGAACGGGAAGGTCCAGGATTTGTGAGGTCTGGCAGCGAGGTCATCTCTAATGGAGTGAAAACTCATCCAAGGAACAACCAAGACATGAGTGAAAGTGCCCATGCATAAATGACCTCTATCCGCTTTCTCCGCCCCATGCATAATTTTATAAGCCTCTAACATATCCCCCCTTAGCCATATATTTTTTCTAAACCAGAAAGTCCTAGATTTTTCAGCCATTCCTCATAAGAAAGATGCTGCAATAAAAATATGTTAAATGTATAGGACACAGGTATTTGTGAAGGCACTAATAGAGCATCTTCAGCTTGCTAGACCAGTGTCAAAAGAGAAGCACATTGCATTCCTTTCATGCCTTTCTCATTTAATAAGAGTGTAGCTTTATTGGGACAGAAATTGGTAACCGCTTGTCATAGATAATGACAGAAGCTATCAGCCTTATATTTGCCCATCTATTAAATTGGGAGAAATGAGATCACATGGAACATGCTAACTAACAAGACCTCATTTGGAGTATTGTCTTCAATTCTGAGCACCACAGATCAAAAAGAATGCTGAAAAATTGGGAAGGGTTCATCGGAGAGCTACAAAGACCAAATGTTTACAAGGCAAATTCTGTTGGAAAAGGCTTGGGGGGGGGGGATGGATTGTTTCATTAGGCAAAGGATTGGGGGGAAATGCTGACAGGCTGACCCATCCTCTGAGAGAAAGATACTTTGAAAACCATCCTCAAAGAAGCTGTGTGGAAAATAATAGCTGAAAACTGGCTGCAACAGAGACATTGAGAGAAAGAGTTCTGTGACACAAGGCCATTTTGATGCTTGAGGAGTGATGAATGGTATCTGTAGGAGACAAGAACATGCCAGTAAGGGTAGGACTGTGAACTCTGGCCTTCACTCTACACGTTTATATTAATGTGCAGTCGCTTTTACCAATCTCAGCCTGGAATTCTGTCTCTGAGGTCCCTTATGGTGTTTGACACCTGTAGGGAGATACTGTCAGTCTCCAAATACTTTAAAAGTATGCAGAAAGAGGAAAGTATCTTTGCTGAGGACAAAACAGGCACTGTTTGAAAGTACAGGAAAATTAGATGTGGGTTAAGTAAAGGTAAATGTCATCCCCTGTGCAAGCACTGGTTCATTACTGACCCATGGGGTGACATCACATTATGACATTTACTAGGCAGACTATGTTTACGGGGTGGTTTGCCATTGCCTTCCCCAGTCTTCTACACTTTACCCCCAGCAAGCTAGGTGCTCATTTTACCCACCTTGGAATGATGGATTGCTGAGTCAACCTTGAGCTGGCTACCTGAAACCGACTTCTACTGGGATTCAACTCAGGTCATGAGCAGAGCTTTGACTGCAGTATTGCAACTTACTATTCTGCACCACAGAGCTCTTTTTAGATGTGGGGTAAATATTAGGATAAACTCAGCAATGGAAGAAAATATTTGCAGAGGTTGTTGGAATCTTTTATTGATGGTTTTCAAAAAAATGTTCTGGGCAGCCACCTGTCAGGTTGCTTTCAGGTATAGGCAGAGATGCTATTTGTGAATTCATTACAGACGGACAAGATTCACTGCATGACCCAGGGCCTGTTCTTATTGCCCACATCTTCAGAGGGTGCTGGATAATTAATTGAAAAGTTTATTGGTATGCATTATAGTCTTAAGATTAAATTGTTAAAAACCATTTGTAACAGCACTCTAAGAGTTGTTTTTATGTGTTTACATCCCTGAATAGCCTATAAAAATATAATCATACTTGGTCTGAAACATCAAGGGGACTAGGAAAGCCTGCTTACCCCACATGTGCCCCTAGTGTGTATGTGTGGGGTGGTATATGGCATCATTCCTTGACTGTAGAAAGAGTTGCATAGGTTTAATATATCAAATAGAACACAAGGATCTTCTGTATTTGAAGCGTTAGGAAAATTATAACTGCTGGACTACAATGAGGAAAGTGAAAAGAAAATGTAATAATACATTAATGAAAAAACAATCTGATAAAAGGTCCCTATTTCTCTGTGTATGATATGCATCTTATTGCCCACAACATCAGAGAGTGCTGGATAATTATCTGTACAGCTTATTGATTTTCAGTATCTTGGGACAGAAGGAGGAAAATACTATAGAAGTTCTAAGCACTATCATTTTATCCATTATTATAGAAATGTCAGCAATGCTGATTAACAGCTACACATTAATTGTTATGTTTTCTCTACATGTGAATGTATATATTTGTGCATTAACACAGTTTCTACCCATTTGTTATATAATAAATAGTCCAAATGGAAAAACAAATAAAATTACCAAGCATTTGCATACAATATGAAGCAAGTTCCTTTTTCCTTTGCAACGGTAACATTTGACAGATTCAGGAATAAATAATCATTTGTGGTGAGGGTATGCCTTATCAAACATATGCAGATCAGCACTAATTAATGCTAATTAAGGTTTCCTGTCTATCTAGTTGGAAAAACGTCCAAATGTTATGAAATCAGTTAGTATGCCTATTACTCTAATTGTTTTATATGGGATGGATCTTAATTAAAATATGTAAATTGACCTTAATTGCTATATACTAATGGGGGTTCATGCTATCTCTCTAGAAGTGACAAGATGGGGAGTATGGGTACTTAACCAAATAATTCTGAGAAATCCTTATCTAAATGGCCTCTAATCAAAAATATTTTTATTGGAAACTGGCAAAAGAATATATTTCTACACAGCATGTTCTACATAGCATAAATTATTTTTAATACAGGTATGTAGAAGAAGTTAAAAATAGGGGGACTTTAACATAAAACTAAAAAACCCCTTAAACTACCACCGTGTGTGTGTGTGTGTATGAATATGATAAATAATTAAATTGTGGAACTCCCTTCCCCAGGATGTGGTGATGGCTGCCAACTTGGAAGGCTTTAAGAAGGGAGTGGACATGTTCATGGAGGATAGGGCTATCCATGAATACTAGTAATGATGCATACCTATTCTCTCTAGTGTCAGAGGAGCATGCCTATATATTAGGTTCTGGGGAATGCAGGCAGGATGCTGCTGCAGTCATCTTGTTTGTGGGCTTCCTAGAGGCTCCTGGTTGGCCACTGTGTGAACAGACTACTGGACTTGATGGGCCTTGGTCTGATCCAGCATGGCTTTTCTTACATTCTTATGTTCTTATTGGTTCCTTTGTTTTAGCCATAGAATAGGTAATATCCAATATAATGTAGCATCAGTTCCTTTCAGTTACTGTGCTTTCTGCTCAAGTTATACTCAAAGGTTCATTCCAAAACAGAATAGAAACTTTGGACTTAAATTGATCTAAAAGCCAATCCTATGTGAGTACTAGTGTTGGGTGCCTGTGGCTGCTCAGTGATAGTTTTTTTTTTACTTAGCTCATTATCATTATCATCATTATCATCTGAGGAAAACCTGGAAGTGACATCTGTCCTCTCTAGGAATAGCTGGAAACTCTATGGGTTTCCCCTGGAATTGATGTCACCAATGAGGCCCCGAAAGAATAGGCGGGCAATCGAAAGATGGCAGCAGAACAAAGGTGTTATGCAGAGGCTATTAAGAATTAATAATGTTTTGTCTAGTCAGCAGTAGCCAAGCTGCTTAAACAACTAGAATTGTAGATGATAAGATAGCGGTGGTGGTTGTGCTGCATATCTCATTAATTTTGGTGATCTCCTACATTTGTATACTAGCTAGCTGACAAGCTATGGGTACAAAGAAATAGGGCTGTGAATTCAGTAAAACCTGAACCAAAAAATACAGGAAAAAAGCCATTTCGGTAAATTTCGAGTTCGGGTTTACCGAGTCCGCAAAACCGTGGAGATCAGCAAAGCCGAATTTGCAAAACCCAAAAAAGCCGGAAAGCTGGGAACGTCTTTCTGCGGCTTCCCTTGATGTGCATGAATAATTTTTGCTCCAGTGCTGCAATGGTCAAATAGGTTTTGTTAATTTAGGAAATGCTGTGGAAATTGCAATACCTGTTTTCCAGAAATGAAAAGGTGATGCTTCTGGAGATCTCCCAGATATCAGTCCCCCTAGAGAAAATGCAGTTTTGAAGCATGGACTGTATGGCATTATACCCTGCTGAGGTCCCTCCCCTCCCCAAATCCCATCTTCCCCAGGCTCCACCCCCATAGTTCCAGGAATTTCCCAACCCAGAGTTAGCAACCCTAGTACATGGCATGAGCAATTATGTATTTTATTCTGTGTCAAATGCTCTGTAAAATGTATTCTCTGTGTCTGGCATATATCTCTGTGTCTCGCATATACAGTTAGTTCTTCACTGAAATGTTAACAGATACATGTGTTCATGTGACTTCCCTTTCTATTCCTCTGGTTACAGCATTTTTTATGTATCTGCTGAAAGTTTTTTTCAAACTTTCTAAGAACTTTTCCTTTTTTAACAGGACATTGTAACCAATGTTTCTCCAAGAATAATACGTGGAACTACCTCGGGTCCTATTTTCGGACCAGGCCAAGGTTCTTTCCTAAACATTGAGCTCATCAGTGAGAAAACAGCAGCCTATTGGTGTAAAAGTATCACAGAGCTGAAGATGGACTTCCCTGACAAAGTAAGTTATACTTGAATACAAGGATAACACACACACACACACCTGACACTGACAATCATTCCTACTCAAAATTTAAAGCAGTTTAAAAGAAGGATAACTGCTTGTGAGCATTGAAGGCCAACATGGCATAGTGGTGCCAATACAGGGGAGTCTCAGGTTTAAATTCATACTCAGATGTAAAGCTTGACAGGTTACCTTGAGCCACTCACTCTCTTAGCCTGAGGGTTGTGGATTGCTGGGAAAATAAAAATGAGGAAGGAAGAACTATGCATGCTATTCTTAGCTGCTTGGTAGAATAGAGGAATAAAAAATTGATTGACTGATCCCACTGTAGATCCTCACCCCACTTTTGTCTTTGGTAAGTAGTTTTATATGTTCTTGTATAGTTTCAAAAACTGCGAAATCTGCTTGACCAGTGGTATGACAGTGATTTTTTAATGTATTTATTTATTTATTTTACATTTATTAACCAGCTTTCTTTCTTATGGAGCTCAAGGTGGCTTACAATATTAATAAATACATAAAATAGATTATATAAAAACATAAAACCAAAATTTAAAATCACAGCTTAGGACTGCTTTAATTAACTGCAGTTCTGAATAAAACCATCTTCAGCTGTCTTCTAAAGATCGAAAGTGAGGGGGTCAGGCACACTTCCTTGGGGCTGCCACTGAAAAGTCCCTCTCTCATGTACCCATCAAACGAGCTTCTTTGGTTGATGGAACAGTCTTCCCTGTGATCTTAATTCCCAAGCAGGATCATATGGGAGAATACGGTCCTTCAGATATCCCAGTCTCAAACCATGTAGGGCTTTATGATGGAGAAGTTATTTTGAGTAATGCAATGGTGAGAAATTTTTGGCACTTGAGAGGCTTTGTGGAATATAACTTTAAAATAATTTTGTCACGTTTTGTGGGATTTAAAAGTCAGGTTAGCAATTCTTCATAACAGGAAATATAACAGGATTAAAACAGAACTGAGAAGTTTGAGATGGTTACGTTCAAGAGATATATTGTACTTTGAAATGTATCAGGGTGTTTCATATACAAGTGTTTGAATTTGTAATTTCCACTGAGAGGGCTTTCTTGGCAGTCTCTGGTTTGCTTTTTAAACTTAAGTTTCTTTTACACAGTGTTTCTTTACATGTAGGAGTTAGGTACATTAACACACTTCCCCTGTTTATCTCTTAAACTGGCCTGGAATCACCCGTTTCACCAGTGCTATCTCCCATTAAACTCTTAGGAATCACTCTATAAACCTTAGAGCTATTTTCCTTCTATAACTGGTTATGGATCCGGTTCTGATCCAAAAACTCAAAATGTGTTTCTTTGGAGTCCTGAGGAGAAATCCTTCACCAGACAGTTTACAGCTTTCCCAGCTGTTTCCAAGCCCTGTCTGTAAAACTTCTCTCAATCAACTCAATCAAATTAACCATCCAAGTTCTAACTGCCACTATTTGAACTCCCTGTCAATCACAGGGGTTGTATGACTGGGACAACCCTAGAATGCAGCTGTCCATCACAGGCTTTAAAGGTCAAAAACAACACCTTGAATTGGGCTCAGGAGCGGTTAGGTAGCCAGTGTAATTGCTGTAGTATCAGGGCCATATGCTGCTGATAGCTGGCCCCAATCCACAGTCTAGTGGCACTGTTCTGCACTAGCTGCAGCTTCTGAACACTCTTCAAAGGTAGCCCCAAGTACAGTGCATTGCAATAGTCCAGTCTATATGTAACTAAGGTATGGATCACTGTGACTAGATCTGACTGACCCAGGAACAGGCACAGCTGACCCGCCTGCCAAAGTAGGGCAAAAGCACTCTGAGCCACCACAGCCACCTGCTTTCTAAGGTGACTGCTGTGTTGAGTAGCACTCCCAAGCTGTGAACATGGCTTTCTAAGGGGAGTATAATCCCATCTAAAACAGGGGAGATTTGAAATCCCTGGCCTCTCCTTTTAATGCATGTCTTATTATTTTTAAGCCTGGAAGTGTGTTCTCTGTCACCATGATAAGCCCCACTTGAACATGTTACTACAAGGATGTCCAGGGAAGGGAGGTCAAATGAATGCTAAATCCTCAAGAGTGCATAAGTGCAGTAACCCATCCCTGCAAAGATCAGTAAAAGCATGAGACGGCACAAGGCAGAGCCTTTAAATAGAAACAGGGGCAGAGTGCTACAAGTATGGGCCCTCGTAGCAGGAAAACTCTAATTGATCTTCTGGTGGAATCATAGATACCAGGAGAGAAGAAATGAGCCTCTCTGGAAGTTGGGCGGGCTTGGGAGAGCAGTGCATCACCAGGAAAATACCCAGGATGTCTGCTGAATGTCTCAATCCCTCAGAAGGCCCAAAGCAGAACACTTGTAAGTAGGGTTGCCAGGTACCTCCTGGCAAGCGGCAGGATCTTTTAGGAGGCGGATACAGGGGGCGGTGAGCCGCATCCTTGTGAGATGAAGTCACTTCTGGCACAATGTGTAAGCGCTGGAAGTGACATCATCACCCAGGGATTCAGATCATCGTCCTCCCCTTTCCATTGCCCTGCTTCCGCCTGCCAAACAGCTGAGTGTCAGTGGGCAGCAGCAGAAAGTACGAGTAGATTGCCAGCCATTAGCGGGCACCTGAGAAACCTACTCATGAGTGAGTGGAGTGTTCTGTGACATGATTTGTGGTATGAATGCAGAATATCATTTTTTTGCTTAGACAGAGAAAAACAAATATGATGGTACAAAAGTATATCAGCTAGTGGTTATAGTAATGTTAATTATTGTATTATAGTAATATTAAAAACAAAGAAAATCAATGTATTATTACTTCTGCATTGTGAAGGGGGCAGTTTAAACAGGGAGTTAACGAATCAGCATGCCAGAAATTAAGATTTGTTTTCACCATGAAAGTGCATTGATCTGCAGTACAAAAGGAAATTAATTTAAAGAACCACTTTTTAGCTATATAATGTCCAAGTTCCACAGAACCTTAATAAGAATGGAACAAAATAACATCGCATTAACCATGATCCACAAATGCATATGTTGCACATACAGAGAAAAAGCAATATAATATAGATTTGCACCTAGAATACATGTTTCTTTAGGGATATGGCAAAGTCTTTTTTCTGTTGTAAATATAAGCCACCCGCTATTATGATGCTAGCAGACAGGAAAGAATAGCTAAAATGTACAAGAGAAGAACTCTTACTGAGCTTCTGTTGCTCTTTGTGCCGAGGGAAGGGGCATTTAAGAGGTCTTTGCCTTTAAACTGGTGTGAGTGGCTGAGATTCAGATTCAGAAGTCATTGGGGGTAGAAATTATTCTGGAGGCCAGATAGCAGACAAAGCAATGGGAGGCAGCATTTTCAGGCAACAACAAGGCAAGTGCTTACTTACATCAGCGGGCAGGCAGATGAGTAAAATAGAGTTCTTTTCTCACCCACCCCCAATTGGCAATAGGCAGTAGTTAGCTATGGAGACACTGCAGGGAAATGAAGGCAGAGTCTGTTCCCCTCCCTATAAAAGCCTGCATTGCAAATTAGTAGAGGTAGAACCTTCATTCCCCTCCCTCAATATAAATTTATACACACCCAAAAGCCAAAGGAGTTATAAATAGTGAGATCTCTAAATATCTTTCATTGCATTTGTCTTTTGCCTCATTTCTCTCTTTTGTGTGTGCTAATAGCCCTGTTTGGGGGGTAAAAGACAGGCAGTCCCTCAGTGAGGCAAGGAGAGATCTATTTTTTTTTTTTTAAAAAAAGAAAATTAGAGGTGCAGATTGGAGGAACTAACCCCTGCCCCAACCCATATCTGGCTGTGTTACTTGAAGCATATATTTATACTCTGAGAAAAGGGCCAAAAAACATAGAGTGTAGCAGGGCAAGTTTGGGCAAAGACAGTTTAGCTCTGTTTTTTTTTTTAATAGATTTTATTAATTTTCAACATTAAACATAACACAAATAACAAAGAAACAACTAAAAAAGAAACATATACGATACATATAGCAGCACCAACCTAAACTAACATAACAGCTCATATTTTTAACTACCGTATTTTTCGCTCCATAGGACGCACCTTTCCATAAGACGCACCTAGTTTTTAGAGGAGGAAAACAAGAAAAAAACTTGTCTTATGGAGCGAATGCCGGCTGGGCGAGTGCTGGCTGATGGCCAGCTGGGAGGCGGGCGGGGCTGCACAGAGCGAGCCGGCGCACACACCCAGCTGGCTCTGTGTGGCCCCGCCTGCCTCCCAGCTGGCGGGGCGCACAGAGCCGGCTGGGCGCGTGAGCGTCCGGACCGCGCGAGCCGGCGTTTCCTGCCCCGACGGCCAGCTGGGAGGCTGGCGGGGTTCTGTCTATTAATTATTAAGAGCCTTTTCAACTCATCTTTAACATAAATTGCACAACATATGCATTACATAATTCCCATTTCTTCTTGAACTCTTCAGCGGTTCTTTTATTCACATAGTTTATCAGCCTAGCCAACACTGCATATTCGCCGTCGTGGTTTCTTGCAGTCCCACATGGGTACTGCACTTGTGCAAGCCAGCCACGGAGATGACTAGTCAGCTTCTGGAAGAGTTTTGCTCCCTTGGAGCGCTCCCTCCCCCTCCATACTTGACTCAGCCTAATGGCTTTTCCCGCCCAAAGTCACGTGACAAGGAGGGGCAGGGAGCATTCTTCCCTCAGCTCTCTTTCTGCTGCCGTGGTGAGAGGACCTGGTTTCGGCTTCTCCTGTGAATAGCTTCTGAAGTGATTGTTCTTCATTCGGAGATTATTCTTGGACGCTGTTTGTTTGCTGTTCGTTTGTTGTATTTTTTCTGTCATTCTGCCCAAACATGACATTATTCAAAAAGTGCCGGAGTTGCAGAACAAAAATGGCCGCCAGTGATGAACACCAAAATTGCCTCCTATGCCTGGGAGAGGGCCATGTTATGGCCTCCTGCTGATCCTGCAGCCTCTTTACTCCTTAGGCACAATGAGAGAGGGATGAGAGGCTGAAGGCAGCTTTGTATGAATGATCTCTTTGCCCTCAAAATGTGGAAGACAAATGCCATTCTACTTCAGCAGTCTCCATCCCCTCCCAACCTAAGGACTCTGAGGACCATCCAGGTGAGAGTTGCCAAGCCTCCTCTGAACCCCCAAATAATAATAAGAAAGATAAGCACTCTTTGCCAAAGAAATCTTCAAAAAAATCATTGGGATAAAAGTCCTCCGGCTCCGAAAAACCTGCCAGCGATCGCTCAGAGTCGAGGCATCGAAGCTGATCGACTTCGACATCGCCAACAAGACGACATTCCTCTTTGGTGATACTGTCAAAGGTTACATCAGCAGAGGACTGGCATCCTTCGTAGCATTGTCCTACACCACCTACGAGCGAGGAGTTACCGCCTCATAAAGCTCCGTCACTGAGAGATTGGGCGCCTTCAAGGTAAAGATCTAACGTGTATCGGCATTCATCCATCTCACCCCAAAGGTCTTCACTTCAGCATCAACAGGAGCACTCAGCTCCTAAGGCAGAACCTCCCGCTAGAGGTCAAAGACCCACAGTTCCCCAGCAGAGTAGTGCTCTACCTGCCCATAGGCAACCTCGCACCCCATCCCCAAGGGGATTGAATAGCGATTCTCCTCTTTGGAGGAAGATATTGCAGTTGACATCCCTGACCCAGGGTCAGACATCAAAAGGCCTCCCTCCAGGGATTCACACCAGGCTGAGTACCATTGATGCTACTCTAACTGGTCAGCCTGCCGGTGCTGCCCCCTGCCCTGCCACTTGGTGTGCAGTTACTATGGACATCATCATTCTGATCGTGCCAATCCGACCACCTTGGTGCTGAGGAAATCCACCTCAATGGCATCAGTCTCAGCTCCGTATGAGTCATCGGGTAATTGGAGGCAAGTGCAAGGTCGCACGGGTCCATGCTTGGATCTGGAGGAGGAGAAGGGAGACCATGGGTCCAACATCGGTTCCGAAGATACCTCTCTCCCCTCCCCAGACTACGCAGTCAGTGACCCTACCCCAGTATCATCTACTGAGGATTTGAAGTTTTTCACAGAGCAACTTCTCGGTTTAGAAAAAGGGTTAAAACTGGACATAACACAATAGGTTCCAAGGCCCTTGGATCCTATTATGGGGGGTGCTGTACAACCCTGACTTGGGTCCCCCAAAGTTCCCTTTAGTGAACCAATGGCTGGTTGGGAAAAACCAGCTTCCGTTATACCATCTATTAAAAAAATAGAAAATCTTTACAAGGTCTGTGAGGAGGATGCAGAATTCTTAGACAAACACCCTTTTGGGGAAGTTTGCATCCCTTGTGATTTTTTGATCTGTAAAGTCTTGGGTCCAAAACTCCATTAATATCCCTTAGAATCATAGCATCACAGAGTTGGAAGCAGGCCATACAGGCCATCGAGTCCAACCCTCTGCTTACTGCAGGATCAGCCTAGAGCAGGGGTCCTCAAACTACGGCCCCTCATGGTCCTGAACCCGGCCCCCCACCTATTCGCCGGGGAAGCCATAGTTCTTCTTAAGCCCGCCCCACCGTTCTTTCTCTTCTCTCACTGACTGGGAAAGACGCCCATCACCGTCCCTCTCGGCAGCCGGCAACTACCAACCACCTTTCATCCTGTTTCCCTCCCTTTGCTTCATTCGTCCAAGTTAGCCTTCTCGTGGCGTTGCTGGCCAATCAAAAGACCTGTCGACGTTAAAGGGCCTCAACACCCCCTCTTCTCTACCCAAGCAGTTACCTCGGATTGAATTTTTTTCTTGGTCGCCGCGCGCCACAGCCCCCTCCTCTCCCTTCGCAACAATGCCTTTTAGAGAGAAGAGGTGGGGCCATGATCGCCGCACCCCCTTTCTTGGTGGCGCGCTGTTGCTGCTGCCTCAGATGCATGCCATTTTGTGCCCGGCAGCGAGCTGTTGCTTTTTGCGCCGTTTTGTGCACAGTCATTTTAAATATTGCATTGTTTCTCTTATTTTTTGTGCACTACAGATATGTGCAGTGTGAATAGGAATTTGTTCATATTTTTTTCAAGCTATAGTCCGGCGCCCAACAGTGTTTGAGGGACAGTGAACTGGCCCCCTGTTTTAAAAATTTGAGGACCCCTGGCCTAGAGCATCTCTGGCAAGTGTTTGTCCAGCCTCTACTTAAAGACTGCCAGTGAGGGGAAGCTTACCAACTCCCTAGGTAGCTGATTCCAGTGTCAAACACCCCGCACCACTGGGAGACTTCACCAGCAGGGAAGCGAGTCACTGCTCCACGGTGCTTGGGCACCAACAGAACTGCCCTCACCGCCAGCGTAAGTGCGTCTTGTCCCATGATAAGACGCACTTATGTTGGCGGCAAGGTCACGCCATCTCCTGAGAGGATTCCCCCCCCCTCAGGAATGCACGGTCACTGTAATTAAAAATTCCTAATATCTAGCCGGTACCCTTCCTCCCCCAATTTAAACCCATTATTGCAAGTCCTATCCTCTGCTGCCAACAGGAACATCTCCCTGCCCTCCTCTAAATGACATCCCTTCAAATACTTAAAGAGAGCAATCATGTCCCCCCTCAACCTCCTCTTCTCCAGACTAAACGTTCCCAACTCCCTCAGCCTTTCCTCATTAGGCTTGGTCTCTAGGCCTCAGATCATCCTCGTTCTTCTCCTCTGCACCCACTCGATTCTGTCCTCATCCTTTTTGAAGTGAGGCCTCCAGAACTGCATGCAATAATCCAGGAGCGGCTTGATAAATGCAGTGTACTTGTGATTTGGATGTTATGCCTCTGTTGATGCACCCCAAGGTAGCATTAGCTTTTTTTGTCGCTGCATCACACTGGCTGTTCATATTTAACTTACAGTCCACCCATACCCCAAGATCCTGTTCACACACACTGCTGCCTAGAAGTGTATCCCCCAACCAATATGCATGTCCCTCATTTCTGTTACCCAGATGTAGAACTCGGCACTAATCCTTGTTGAATTGCATCCTGTTCACACCCGCCCACTTTTCCAGTGTGTTCAGATCTCGTTGAATTCTATCTCTATCTTCTGGTGTGTTCACTGCTCCTCCCAATTTGGTGTCATCTGCAACTTTAATGAGTAGTCCCTCCACACCCTCATCCAGATCATTTATAAAAATATTGAACAGTACCGGGCCCAGACCCAAACCCTGTGGCACACCACTGGACAGCTCTCTCCATTCAGATGAAATGCCATTGACAACTACCCTTTGTGTGCAGTTCTGCAACCAGTTCTCTATCCACCTAACTTTCCTAGGGTCCAGTCCACAGTCCTCTAGTTTACCCATCAGAACATCATGGAGAACCCTGTCAAAAACCTTATTGAAATCCAGGTAAACAACAGCAACCACATTCCTTCGATCCAGTAAGCTCATCTCTCAATTGAAGAAGGAAACAAATCTGGTCTGTTAGGATCACCAAGTTGTCCTTCAGATTCTCACCTATTGATCTCTTTAATATCTGTTCCAGTATTTTCCCTGGGATAGAGGTCAAACTGACAGGTCTATAGTTTCCTGGGTCATCCTTCCTCCCTTTTTTGAAAATTGGAATAAGGTTCACCCTCCTCCAATCTTGTGACACATCTCCTGTCCTCCAAGAGATCTAGAAGATGATGGACAAAGGCTCTGCAATCTCTCTACAAAGTTCTTTGAGCGCTCTCGGGTGCATACCATCTGGCCCACAGCCAGGTGCTTCTCAGCTACCTCTCTGTTCATGTCAACCAGCAGCCCAGATGCTAGCCTGCTATCATCTCTAGATGAGCCCATTTTCTTTTTCAGGGGAAAAACAGATGCAAAATAAAATTGAGCCTTTCTGCTTTCTCACTGTTTTCTGTCACAGTTTCTCCATTTTCACCCAACAATTGGCCTATGGGCTCTTTTCCCTTGTGTTTGCTCCTCATGTATCTAAAACATTTTTTTGTTGTAGCGAGCCTCCCTGACCAGAATCAGCTCACATTGAGCTTTGACCTCTCTGGTGGCTAACCCACAATGCCTAGCAACCTGTAGATACTCTTCTTTAGAGGCATGTCCTTGCCTCCATTTCTTGAACATTTCTATTTTCTCCCTTAGCTCATCATGGAGTTGTTTGTTCATCTACATTGCCTTCTTGGTTCCTCGAACATGTTTACTTCTTGAAGGTTATCCAGGCTGTGTAACCGTGGTCTTTCCTGACGTTTCGCCAGCAGCTGTGGCAGGCATCTTCAGAGGAGTAACACAGCCCGGATAACCTACAAGAACCAATGAACTCTGACCGTGAAAGCCTTCGACAATACGTTTACTTCTGGTTGGAATAGTGAGGGCTTGAGCTTGCAAGAGCTGTTGTTTTAGGAGAGCCCACCCTTTACTTGCTCCTTTCCCTTCCAGCAGTCATGTCCATGGAATGATTCTCTGTTTTTACTAAAATCTGCCCTACCAAAATCTAACAGACACGTGTGACAATGAACTTCTTAGGTCCCCCACAGTAAAAGGAATTCTAGGAGGACATGATCACTTCCCCCTGAGGTCTCCACCACCTTCAATTAATCTACCATCTCTTTATCTCTCCTTCTTGGAAATCTAATATTGTTTGAAAGAATTTCTCAAAAAAAACCATTCTCTTATGATTCTGCCCCAAGGGTGAAAATCTTCCCCTCAATTCCTTTTGAGCCTCTCTCAGCACCTTTATTTGTGGGGTTTTAATCTAAATGGCCACGCCTTTTTTTCTTTTGCCAGTGAAAAATAAAGATGTCCAAACTTCTTATTATTTAAAATATGTTAATATTTTAGTTTAACAGGTATTGATCCAATACAGGGTATGCTACATCCAGTAATTTATTTTGACATAAATTCAAATTTGTGAGAAAATTCATTTATCATAAGATATAAATTTTGTTTACTACTAGCATAGACAAATAGTGCTTTCCAAGGCATTTAAATATAATCACCAGAAAGAAGCATGTTCTTATAAACAGGAGTGGGGACACTTCCAATTACTGTTGTCTTAGGGACTTCACAAATTTATAAAATGTTTTTCCCTTGAAATTTTGATTTGATGCTGGCTTAAAATCAAAATAGGCTTCTTATTAAAAACCCTCTTAGAGCATCAAATCCCGTGCAATAAGAGAGTTAACAGTTGTAAACCCTGTCAAGTCTGTGAGAAGCAGAGGAATTATCTTGTTATCAATTTAATAATGGAACATTGAAGTAAATGATGCCATCCACTGACACCAGTAACACTGTGTTCCCCTGGGAAATTCAAGTCTGTAGAAACTGTCAATCTAGATGGATATGGACATATTAAACAATATCCCTTCAGTCCATAAATCTATTCTTTCCATGCCGCCTTACAGGGGAAAAAGATTCTGCATAGTGATAAAGACAAGTAATGTAGAATGTCTTGACATTACTGCCTTATAATCCTCTTCACTTTCAGAAGGGACAGGAAAAAAAAATCAGAGAGGGGGCAGAAAACAACTGAACAAATCCTAATCTTTTCCTTGTCTCCATAACATGCATTTAAAACTCACTTCTTCTGGGTATGCCATCCTTAAATATTTTTTTAAGAATTGGGTAAAGATAGGAATGGTGGAATACTCAAATGACTCTTGTTTTGATGTCAAAACCTTTTGCTTTGTCACACTGCCCAGACTGAGATGTTGTTTGTGTTTGGCATGGCAAATAACCTCCTGGCAGATGAATAATCTCAGAACTTCCAAACACAAACACATAGGTGTTTGTTCACAGTGGGGCAGAGAACAGAGAACAGGACTGGCAAATAACAAAGACTAAACAGAGATGTTTCCTTTGAGAGCAGGAAACATTGAGCCTGCAACCATGCTGTACAATATTACATCTGAATAATGCTCACTGTGAATGCAGATCAAGTGAGGCAGATTGTGATCTTGCTACAAACTAGGGAACTGAGCTGCTTACATCCTGTATCAAACATTCCTTTAAACAATTACTACAAAACTGAGGGCACCAACATTTTTCTGTTTTTTTAAAGATAAAAATAAATCTGCTTTGATTGGAATGGCTCTGCATCTGAGAAAGTGTCATCTGGCCAAATGGACTGATTTACCCAGATGCCAAACGGCCACATTTCTGCTGCCCCCTCTCTGAACAAACTGAAAGGAAAGGATAGATGGTCAGCATCTTTGTTTAAATTAATTCACAAATCAGGACTGCCAGAATCAGATGCCAGGTTTTGTTTTGTTTTTACTTGCATAATGTTATTTTTAGATTCCAGCTTTAGATCTTTCAAGGTTTGAGTTCTATAATAAGTAAGATTTTGCATTGAAACCAATATATCAGTTACACTATCATGGCCACCAAAGATGAGCTGGAGTTCTAGTCCTGATGTGATTTTTGTGTGATTGACGGAAAGTCAAGGTTCACAGAAACATAGTGAACTATAGCAAAACACAATTAAAAGCAAACTGAGGGGAGAAAGAAAGAGACAAACCAATACAGTCAACACCTCTAAACCACACAGGGCTCTTTTTAATTAACTCCTCATGACAAAACTAACAAATTCAGTGCCCTGAGAAAAATAATCAGCAGTTAAAAAAAAAAAAATTCAGTGCTTGCTGAGATCTACATTGAAAGAAACATAATTATTGAGTTTTTTTAGGAGTTTAGATAGGTGCACCTGAAGCGATATCAAAGGAAAATCTAGGGCCAGTTTAAGAGAAGAATTAAGTTGCTTACAAATTCATATATGCTCCAAAAAACACAGTAATTGTAAGTTAAGGTGTCCCACTTAATTGTCATGCTATGCAGTCAGGAAGTATGCTCTACCATCTCCTACATTATGCTCACATATAGCTAAGTTTCCATTAACCCACATTTCAGCTCCATACATATTATTGTGCAGATTGAGAGTCTAATTCTCCAATAATGTTTGCATGTACTTTGGTGGTTTTATTTTTTATTAAACATACAAATGAGCTTTGTTGTTGACAGGGCTGGAGAAAGGCACCATGGGCCCCGGACAAAGATTCCATCTGTCCTCTTCTGTATTACCCTGATCCAAACCTTTAAGTCATCTGATTTTAACCTTTGTTTCTTTATTTACCACAAAAGCAGGGACAAATTGCATAGTGGTGCTGGATAAGTACTGGGATCACTGGATTGATTTAGCTGACATATTTTCTAAAAAAAGATTATGTCATTTGTCATATAACATGAAGTTTAATGTCTACAGTAACAAAACAGCATTTACGAAGGCAAATTAGATACCAATACAACAACAACCCACTGTCTGAACACTTCTTTTATATCTAATTTGGTGACGGGGTTCTAACTTCTGTTCCACATGTATAACCGCTAAGACATATTAACATTACATCACCATGTATGTAAAGGAGAGAGCACATTCTTTTACTAGTTTTATAGATCATGGGGAAATATTAACTCCCCCCTGCACTCTGTTCATAATATAAACAATGGTTTGCTGCTATACTACTATTAAATGTGTTCTAAATTGCCAACTAGAGATGAGAAAGAGTTGCAACCCCCAGCAATTCCCCTCCCCTTTGGTGGCAGTGGTTGTTGAAGGAAACCTTTAAAACTTTTAAGTATGCACCTGAATGAAGATTGAAATAGCACTGACTCCAGCTTCAGTAACCCCCCACTCCCGCAACTTGCAGAGGAAAAGGTTTGGAGATGAAAGAACCAGGGGAGGTGTAGGTACATAGAGACTAAATTGCAAGTGAGCACAATCCAATAGGCTGTAGAACTTTGAATGGATCTGTAACCAACCTAATTCTGCTCTTAAAACATGTTCTTGCTTTTTGAAAAAGGAAATTCACTCAATAGCTATAAACAACCAAGTCATGTTCAGAAGCAGAATACCGTATATACTCGCGTATAAGCCGAGTTTTTCAGCCCAAAAAAAGGGCTGAAAAAAGCCAACTCGGCTTATACGCGGGTCAATACGGTAGGGTAGGGGAGGGGGAGGAGGGAGGAGGGAGGAGGGAAACTTACCACTGCCGCCATCCTTCGCCGCCGGCCCGCTCGCCTTCCTGCAGCCTGGGAGCGGCCAGCGGGGCCTGCCTGGGAGCAGGCAGGCCTCGTGGCCGCCACCACCACCCCCGCCGCCGGCCCGCTCGCCTTCCTGCGGCCTGGGAGCGGCCAGCGGGGACTGCCTGGGAGCAGGCAGGCCTCGCCGCCGCCACCGCCGCCCCCCCGCCCCCCCCCGCCGCCGGCCCGCTCGCCTTCCCGCCTGGGAGCGACCAGCGGGGCCTGCCTGGGAGGCTGCCGGGCCCGTGCCGCTTTCCGCCGCCCGGAGCGGCCTGGGGGCGGCCTCCTGCGGCTGCAGGAAAGCCGCCCCCACCGGGCCTGCACCGCTTTTCGCCGCCAGGAGCTGGTCAGGTAAGCCTGCGGGGGGGGGGGGTTATAAGCCGACCCTCGGCTTATACGCGGGTGCCTAATTTTTCCCCATTTTGGGGGAGAAATTAGGCACGTCGGCTTATACACGGGTATATACGGTATCTGAAGATGATAATTGTACAGTTGCATGTATCCTAAAGACCTTGCAATTCTTAAGAATATCTGATTGAGCCGTCATTGGAATAACTTGTGCTCACTCTTCAGTCCAGCCTCTACTCAGTCCAGCTTCTCTCTTTCATGCAAACAGTCTCTACCCTCCAACCACCGTTCAGCATCTCCTGTAAAAGGTGGGATCTAACTGCAACTTCTGTGTAGGCATCTATGGCAGATAGGGTTGCCAGTCTGGGTTTGGAAATTCCTGGAGATTTTAGGGGTGGAGCTTGGAGAGGGGGGGTGGAGGGGAGAAACCTTACTGGGGCATGACGCCATAGAGTCCAGCCTCCAAAGCATCAATTTTCTCCAGGGGAACTGATCTCCGTAGTCTGGAGGTCAGTTGTAATTCCAGGAGATCTCCAGGCTCTACCTGGAGGGTAGCAACGTTAGTGGGAGAGAGCAGTAACTTAAGAGATTAGTAGGGGCAAGTGGATCCACTCCTCTAATTTTTACAAAGCTTAGTAAAACCTCTTTGGGGAAAAAAACCCTTGTGATGGCCACCCTTTCCTTTCCTCTCCCCTCCTCTCCATTCCTTTTACAGTGTTCTCTACTGTTGAAAAATGTGTACATGAATTTCCTTGCTCCACTAGACTACTCTTCATCAAACCCTCATAATTTTTACCCCCTTTGGTTCCTGCCTTGTCCATATAGTCTTGCTATCCTCAAAACCCTCTGATCATTTATAATTTGTTTTGACAGCTCTTTTGAAATATTTGCTAAATTCCCTTGACTTTAAGGACCTTGAGGTAGGGCTGCACCATTTTTATGTTGTGAATGGAACCCAAGAAACAGCTCAAAGTAATTACTTGGAAAAATGGAAGGTGAATTTTCTTGTGCTATTTCAGCCACAGTAGTAAAGGACTAACTGGTTTCTGGAAATAGGCATTGAAGAGGGAAACAACAGCAAAAAAACAAACAAAAAACCAAAAGAGGTTAACTTTGAAATGCTGAAGTTTAAGGGCATTTGCAGTTGAACCATTCCTGCTCACCTGCCAATGGGAAATTTAAATGGCTTCCTGCAAATGTCTGCCAGCCAACTAACCCATTCTGCCAACTCTCCCAGACGCCTCTTACTTTTAAGATATTGCTATGGTATCAAGGGAGCAGGAGAGGCCAAGGCACAATCAAAAGAGCTAATGGAAAGTGGTTATATCTAGTTTTACAATATTTCAAACACATAAACTATAACCTGCAGCAAAAACTTAACAACAGGATGCTGACACCTTATTGATTCTTAAGACCACACGTTGAAAAACAAGGTAGGCAGAAAGCAAACAAATCCCAAGGGTGTTTTTTTTAACCTCCAATACAGATTTTCCCCAACATTTTTGTTTTAAAATGGGACACAAATATCCTGGGTCAACTAATCTAGGCAACAAAAGAAAGAAAAAAACAAATAAAGTATGGTGACTTCCTCAGATGGAAAACTAGGATTTCCATCTCACCTAGTTAGATCCTCAGTGTCATGCTCCATGCAGATATCTAACAACATAATAATCATCAACAATGATTCATTTAGGGGTTGTGTGTGTGTGTGTGTGTGTGTGTGTAAACTGCATTTCTAGCAACTGTAGTCTTCAGAATGCCTTACACTCCTAATTTTAAAAAAATCATTAAATAAAACAATAAACAGGAACCACTCTGTTCACACAACAGGCATTTGAACATTAAATTTACCTTATTCACTGTGTTATTTGGCTGTTGAATTGAGTACTTCATATGATTTGCTCACAATTCATAACAAGCAGCATTTCAGGCGGTTTTCTTTTATGCAATAGTAGCTTTCAGCATGATTGTGCATGTGTATGCTGTGTTTGTTTTCTCTTGACCTGACTGCACTAGACTGATCATTGTAATTGTTGGCTAATTTATTACTGATTTTGTTAAAGGATGCTCTATCACCTGTCTGTTTGGAATTTGTTTGCAAATTGCAAGCAATGCTGTCAAACACTCAAAAATGCACTTCCCTGGATGCCTTTGCCTTCAAAAATGTGGGTAGCAGTTGTGGGGGGAAGCATTTATTGATGCTCTTATGGTGACTCTTGTCCATAAGATCTGCATAAGGATTATAGCCCAGCCAAACTAACAGTATCCCCCTCCCTCATAGAAGGTAGATTGAAAGTATTCTAACACCCAGCAATTAGAAGTCTTGTGAATATTCAAGAAGATCACATCAGCTCAGTGAATCAGTGTTAAAGACTTCACCTAAATGATGTATTTTTCTGAGCCATGGTTATCTCATCTAATACATTCTGTTTCTATTGTCCTACAAGTTGTTATTGCATGTATTACTTGTCTGGTACTTCTGAATTTCATCATTTCTCAGATAGCCAACAGATGGCTCTGTCTCAGAACATCATAAACTGAGGTGCATATCACCATTGATTTTTTTGGGGTCAAGAAACAGATGTTGTGATTTTAAAGCTAAAATAGAGAGTTACTGGATTAATGGATTCCTGTAGCTCATAGTCAAAAGGCCCAAATGAGAGCATGATCTTTCAACATGGTTTTTATGAGAGCATAAAGAATGACAGAGAACAAAGATACAGAACAAAATGCTATGATTCAGTGAATACGGTTTTGTAAAATGATGTCTGTACACCACAGTGGAGAAAGGGCTTTTTGCACAGGTAAATAGAACTACACTGTAACAAAATGGTCAGAAAGTTGCATTGGTAAAGGGCCTATACCACTGTATTGCTACCTATCACTGTAAGTATGCTCCAGACTAGGTAGTTTCTACACCACTTAATGTATCATGTTTAAAAGCTCATGCTTTGTTCAATTGTTTGAGATTTCTGTTTGTTTTCAGTTTTCTGTAGTCCAACTCATTGGATGTCCCATCCTGTTTGCACTTGATTTACACTATGTAATCCGTTTTGAGTCACACTGAGAAAGGCAGACCATAAATAACCAAATAATGATAAATAATAATAAAACCCAAAACTCTTTGTTCCTTCAATCCAGTCTTTTTTATATGACAGTAATTTATATAAGAATGGTTCCATATCTAAATACTGAAAGGGGGCCAGGGGAAATAGAATAAAAATGCAGAAGTGATGGCAGCCAATTTGTGATATACACCCCCATCCACCCCACTCTGAATTCCTGGGCACATTATGAACCATATTCAAACCTCAGAAGCTTGAGCCCAGCTTGTAATAGGCTTTCTGGCAGCTATCCCTCTCTGCAAGTCATCACTAAGAAGCAAACTGCAAAATGCATATATTTATGGAACTATTTCTTTAAAAAGTATTTAGCTAAGCAAACTCAAGTAAGTTTTAAGTCAGATGGGATATCCTTTTAGGTATATTGCTTCTGGTTATGACAAGGCCATTAGTGAGTGTATAGACAAGTTAACAAAGTGATCAACATTTCATTTCCTGTGGTGAAATGTGGTGATGGCTGCCAGCTTGGAGGGCTTTAAGAGGGGAGTGGACATATTCATGGAGGAGAGGGGTATTCATGGCTGTTAGAATGGATATTAGTCATGCTGCATACCTATTCTCTCTAGTATCAGAGGAGCAGGCCTATTATTTTGGGTGCGGTGGAGGACAGGCAGGATGGTGCTGCTGCACTCGTCTTGTTAGTGGCTTCCTAGAGGCACCTGGTTGGCTACTGTGTGAACAGACTGCTGGACTTGATGGGTCTTGGTCTGAACCAGCAGGGCCTTTCTTATGTTCTTATATTCTGTCCTATGCCCTAGGAATTCAAGAGCATTAGCCGCCAACTTTGTCAAAAGTTGGTAGCATACAAGGATGCTGGTTCTGCAACCAGTTTTCTATCCACTTAACTATCCTAGAGTCCAGTCCACAGTCCTCTAGTTTACCCATCAGGACATCATGGGGAACCCTCTCAAAAGCCTTACTGAAATCCAGGTAAACAAAATCAACCACATTCCCTCGATCCAGTAAGCTGGTCACTCGATCAAAGAAGGAAACAAGGTTGGTCTGTTAGGACCTGTTGGGGACAAATCCATGCGGACTTCCCCGGATCACCAAGTTGTCCTTCAGATGCTTGCAGGTTGATCTCTTCCACTGGCAGTGTTTCCGGCTCTTCCGCCACCATAAGAGCCTGGAATCGATTCTGTGTTCTAATGGCACTGAGTGCTGTCTTGCTCAATGCCTATGGGGACATGCTGCAGAACTCTGAAGAGTCTTGTTAGGGCAGGCAACCACACTGTTGTCCCTTTGAATCATCTCCCCTCAAGGCTCCTGTTAATAAAATCCTCCCCTTCCTTGATGTCATGGAAGTGGCAATCCTTTCCACCAGACTCCGAACCTTGTACTCTAAGAGCCCTATCAACTTACATTTCTGACAGGTGAAGTCCATCTTGTTCTCAAGCAGGAAAACAAACATGGGACACTCCCTGCAGGTGACTGGGAATGGTTCAGGAGCATCCATCAGAGCCCTCATAGTAAATTCTTTCATTCTAGAAAGTCGTTGGCGTGTTGGTCCCCAGGCTAAGAACCCTAGGGGAAGAGCTTTTTAGCTCTCGCCCTTCGGCTCACGTCAAAGGCTTGCGCTTCGGGAGAGAGGAGCCTTGTTAATTAAAGGCTGTCAGCCCCACCCCTCAACAGCAAACAGCAGAGGGCCAGGCCAGCAATTAACCTCAGTCACACAAGCCCTCTTCTCTCAGCAACAACTCTCTAGTAGCTCTGCCTCTTGCTCTGACTCACACCACAGCTGCCTCAGCTCTCTCACAACAATCTCTCCCTAGCCTGCTTTGCTCTTCGTATCTATTTGAAATGTATCCTGTCACACTTGCATAGTGTTGCGATATTTGCATATCCGTTTTGTTTTATGCTCCTAGGCCCCAAATTTATTATGAGTAAGCTGCACTCTTCCTGGGACCTTTGTAGCTCCAGAATCTGAACGTGATAGTAAATATGGTCAACATTTATTCCAAGACATGGCTGCCATTAGACAAATCATGGCTGTTTGGAATCATAAGCAAAATCAACCATTAGCAAAATCAAGTGCAATCTTAAGAATACTTTCCTGGGATTATGCCACACGGAGTAGACCTGCTTAGGATCACCCTGTAAATTGCCAAAATGTTTGAAAGTGCAATTCAGCATGACCCTTTCAAATCCTCATGGCAAAAAATCTTAGATGAGAAACTGGCGTGGCTGGGCTTCTCGCAGGATATGATATCAGATCTTGGGAAAACTGAAGCTTTTGCCAAAATTAAAAAGCGCATTAAAGAGCTCGATTATAACAGCACTACTTTTCGTGCTCGTCGCGTCTGTTCATCCCAGTTCTTCGGAATACCCCCTCCACGTGGTCTGCCTGCCTATACATATCATCTGACAACTCCTCGTCTCTGTAGAGCTTTTTGCTTAGCTAGATTGAATGCTAATCCTTCTATGGTAATGCAGGGCAGAATTCTGAATATACCATACTCTGACAGGATCTGCCCTTGCTCTTCTGGCTCTATTGACTCATTAGCCCATGCCCTTCTGGAATGCCGCTTTTACGAGGAACTTCGATCGCACTATATTTCCCCCCTTTTAATATATAAATCCAATGCCTCTGTGACTGATATAATGCCTTTTTTACTAAGCGACAGGGACCCCAAGGCTACATTGTCAGTGGCAAGATTTGTTTCAGTCCTTATATCCCTCCAACACTAGATATATGCTGCTCAAGATCAATTGATCAAGGAGCTTCTAAGGGATAAAAGGAAAGGAAAGGAAAGTGCAATTCAACATATCCTTTCACTGGTATGAATCCTGTTGTCTTCAATGGAATTGCACTAATCGAATTAGCTCATGTCAATTGATCCATTTTTATTTGGGGGATTCCAGCAAACAATTGTCATAACATATAATGTACAGGAAAAGGTTTTAGAAGATGGCTAATAATGACAAAACCCACAATGATTATAGCTATAAATGTATCACTGACAAAAACCACAATGATTATAGCTTTAAATGTATCACTGTTTTGCAATGGTGTGCATAAGCACTTAGTGACCCTCCTTAGCACTTGACAGTACACATCATGGCATTTTAATGGAACATTTCATAAATTAAATTGGCCTGGAAATAAGGATTTCTTTGGCCAGACAGAACTCTGAGTAATGTATATTACTGGTCTTTGAATGACAAATCCTTTCACCATTGGCTCAGAAAAAAATACTTTGGGTCAGTAAATAATGATTAGTTACACAAACTGAAAACCATATCAGGGAGCTAAATATGACAGCAAAAGTATAGATGATGGCAATTAGCTACCACTTGGGTTTTGGAAAACCTGGTGATATTCATAGGGATTTAAATGGTCATAGATTTGTGTTCAGTTGGAGTCTTAGGCCTCTTGATAATAAATACCTTGAGCATTATAGTTGCCATTAGTAATGGCCAAAGTCTCCAAGCTATATTTGCAATTGACAGAGAGCTAATTTCCCCCAAAAATGGAATCATGGTTTGGTTTTTCTACAACCCAATTCTGTCTCTCTCTCCCTCCCCCTTTCCTCCAATGAACTCATGATTGCATATGGAGATACCTCTTTATCCATTTTATCTTCCCAACATTCCTGTGATATTGGTTAGCCTGAAAGAGAATGGCCCAATGTCAACTATTGAGCTTTAAAACTGAGTTGATATTTGAACCCTGGCTCCCTCAATTCTAGTCCAATATTCTACCACAATTTTGAATTTCAAACCCCACTGTTGTGTGTATGTTAAGTGCAATCAAGTTACTACCAATTCATGGCAACCCTATGAATCATCATCCTGGAAACATCCTATTGTTAACATTCTTGCTCAGGTCTTCCAAACTGAGGACCATGGCTTCCTTTATAGAGTCAATTAATCTCATATTGGATCTTCCTCATGGAGTCCAAATCCTTCTGTTCTGCTGATCATTAGATTACATTCTGAGCCAGAATTTTTTTTTCTGGGGTTACTGCTCAGCTTGGTTTGTAGGTATTAAAACTCACCATAGCCTGCATTCCAAGCCTAAGAATTACAAGATTTGGTAGCATCATTAGCTGAAACGACCTCCACGGTGTCTATAAAGGGGATTTCGGTCTAGCAGTACCTTCTTCACAGAGTTAAATTATTTCAATATTCTTTTTCTCTCTCCAAGAATCGTGAGAATCTGTAGTTCTGGCAAGAAATTCAGGGTCCCTACCCAAAATTACAATTCCAAAGATTAATTGTCACGGCCTCCTGCAAAAGAGTGTTATAGAATAGAGTGTTATAGAATAGAGCTGAGGCAGCTGTGGTGAGAGTCAGAGCAGGAGCCAAAGCTGTTAGAGAGTTGTTGCTGACTGAAGAGGGCTTGTGTGACTGGGATTGATTGCTGGCCCTGCCATCTGCTGTTGGCTGTTGAGAAGTGGGGCTGTGAGCCTTTGATTCACAAGGCTCCTCTCGCCAGAGGCAGAGCTGGGTCAGAGCTAAGGTCAGTGCTGAGAGTCAGAGCAGGAGGCAGAGCTGCTAAAGAGGTGAGTGCTAGTTTTTGTTTTTTCCTAAGCTGCTGGGGAGCAGCAGCTGAGGTTGCTGTGTGAGAGGGACTACAGCAACTGTCCTATGGGGAGCGATTAGGACGCTTAGGGCTGTTTAGTTTGGAAAGAAGGCGGCTAAGGGGAGACATGATAGAGGTCTATAAAATTATGCATGGTTTGGAGAGAGTGGACAGGGAGAAGTTTTTCTCCCTCTCCCATAATACTAGAACACGGGGTCATCTGCTAAAGCAGGAGGGCGAGTGATTCAAAACAGATAAAAGGAAGTATTTTTTCACACAACACATAGTTAAATTGTGGAACTCCCTGCCCCAGGATGTGGTGATGGCTGCCAGCTTGGAGGGCTTTAAGAGGGGAGTGGACATATTCATGGAGGAGAGGGGTATTCATGGCTATTAGTTAGAATGGATACTAGTCATGCTGCATACCTATTCTCTCTAGTATCAGAGGAGTATGCCTATTATTTTGGGTGCGGTGGAGGACAGGCAGGATGGTGCTGCTGCAGTCGTCTTCTTTGTGGCTTCCTGGAGGCACCTGGTTGGCCACTGTGGGAACAGACTGCTGGACTTGATGGGCCTTGGTCTGATCCAGCAGGGCCTTTCTTATGTTCTTATGAGAGGATAGTGTGTGAGATTGAGTGGGTGCTTGGAGCCTGCTGGAGAGGGGTTTCTGATTGGTTTCATTTGTTCTTTTGTCTAATTGTTGCTGAGTGAAGAGGGCTTGTGTGACTGGGGTTGATTGCTGGCCCCACCCTCTGCTGATGGCTGTTAAGAGGTGGGGCTGTGAGCCTTTGATTCACAAGGTTCCTCTTACCAGAGGTGCGAGCCGAAGAGCAAGAGCCAAAGGGTTCTTGCCTTGGGACTCTTAGCCTGGGGATCTGGCCTGGAGACCATATAAGTAGTTAAGAGGCCTTTACATTGGTGTTCTTGTAACCCTTTTTGCCTTCAATATACAGTGTTTAGGTCTGTTAGTTTCAGGTTAGATTAACACACCAAGGTCTTTCTACAGTTCAAGAATTCACTACGAGGGTGATGATGGATGCTCCTGAACCATTTCCAGTCACCTGCAGGGAGTGTGCCATGTTTGTTTTCCTCCCTGAGGACAAGATGGACTTCACCTGTCACAAGCGCAAGTTGATATGGACAATGGTGTGGTTGCTTGCCCTAACTAGGCGTATGCATTGTGATAAACCCGAACCAAAAATATACCCCAAAAAAGCCATTTTGGTAAATTTCAGGTTTGGGTTTACTGAATGCCAAAACCTGGGGAGAAAGCCAAAGCTGAATTGGCCATTCCCGAAAAAGCCAGGTGTTTATTCGGCTTTTCTGGGTTTGGCTTTCCCTAGGCAGTGCAAAGCTCCTGGGGGGCATTTTTTTGAGGTAGAGCCCCCAAACTTGCAGCATAGCTGCAAGAGCCTCTCCTTGCCTGAACCCCCAAGTTTGATGAAGATTGGGTCTGGGGGTCTGGTTTTATGGGGTTTTGAAGGGGTCACCCTATCCTACTCCATAGAGAAGTGAGGTGGCCGCGGTCAGATTCTCTATTGTGAACTTTGCTATGGTTCTCTATGGAGGAGCCCGGCAAACTTTCCCACCATTGAAAGCAATGGGCCATTGAAAGACCCGATCAAACCGGACTCCCAGACCCAATCTTCACCAAACTTGGAAGTTCAGGCAAGGAGAGTCCCTTGCAGCTACACTGCAAACTTGGGGGCTCTACTTCAAAAATGCCCCCCAGGAGCTTTGCAAAATATCCTCATAGACTCGAATGCCCAAATTTTTGGGGGGGAAACCCGAAAATAAGCCAAATTCCCATATTTACCGGTATGGGAATTCGGCTTTTTTCAGGTTTCCCAAAAGAAATCGGGCCCAATAAACCTGAACCTGAAATTTACCAAATGTTTTTGTGTGTGCACAAGCCTATCCCTAACAAGACTCCTCAGAGCACCACAGAATGTTCCCATAGGCGTTGAGCGAGATGGCACTCAATGCCAGGAAACTACAGGCCTGTCAGTTTGACCTCTATCCCAGGGAAGGTACTGGAGCAGATATTAAAGAGATCAATAGGTGAGCATCTGAAGGACAACTTCGTGATCTGGGGGAAGTCAGCATGGATTTGTCCCCAACAGGTCCTGCCAGAACAACCTTGTTTCCTTCTTTGATTGAGTGACGAGCTTACTGGATCGAAGAAATGTGGTTGATGTTGTTTACCTAGATTTCAGTAAGGCATTTGAGAGGGTTCCCCATGATGTTCTGATGGGTAAACTAGAGGACTGTGGACTGGACTCTAGGATAGTTAAGTGGATAGAAAACTGGTTGTGGAACCAGTTTCAATATTTTTATAAATGATCTGGTTGAGGGCGTGGAGGGATTACTCATTAAATTTGCAGATGACACCAAATTGGGAGCAGCAGCGAACACACCAGAAGATAGAGTTAGAATTCAACGAGATCTGAACACACTGGAAAAGTGGGCAGATGTGAACAATTCAACAAGGATAAGTGCCAAGTTCTACATCTGGGTAACAGAAAGGAAGGGCATATATACTGGATAGGGCAGCAGTATATGTGAACAGGATCTTGGGGTACGGAAGCTCTTACATAAAATGGACAATAGATGGGGAAAATACTACCCTTAATCCATTATTAACATCAAGTGAACATATGAAGTGGAAAGAAAATGCTTGTTTTGTTTTCACTGAAAGATGCTATTTTCATTATGTATGAGTGTGTATGTGTAGTTGTAAAAATGACTACTAAAATTAATCAATATTTTAAATGGATTTTTCTTAATTAAGAGTTTTTGATGCACTCTATCACCTTCTCTTTATTACAAACTCAAGAGCATTACAAACTCAGATTCCATTAATACCTTTGATGATGCTAAACTCATTTCATTATTTGCTTTGTTTCCTCTTCCAATTTCCCATGGTACAAAATATAGTTAGTTTTGCAGCTGAATTGTCCAGATTTCAAGCTGCATATCATATTATGGTACCAGAATGTATCTCCAAAACTGTTGCTACTCTGTTTCTAGCAATTTAAAATATAGTAGTATGGAGTTTATTTTTGTTAACAATTATTTATTTTGGGTTTTTTCCCCTTTGGTTCTTGCTTATTTTAAATTTTCTGTTGCTGGCATGATATAAGCATGATGTATTTAAGGATTAAATAAAATTAATGATGATACCTTTGATACTGGAAGTGAAAAGTTTATTTCTATAAGGTCATATGTTCTTTAACTGCATAAGCCTTTAACATAGAAATATGCTGCATTACAAAAGGGTATTGTTTACATAATTGACATTTTATTCCTCTGGTGTGGTTTTTCATGGTTGAATAAAATTCACCAAGCAACAGTGATTCATCTTGTTTAATAGAGAAAACATTTACAGTTTTAGCAAAACCAAGGAATGTTCATTCTTAGTCTTAGTCTGAATATCTTCCCCATTTTTGCTACCATATTCTGAACAAATGAAGCTTCCTATATGATCAAATCAAAGCTATTTAAAGGTGTTGGAAAGTGACAGACAAATGTGTAACTTCTTTAGCAAAAAATGGCCATGTATTCTTCAATAAGAGGATGAGTAAGTGGAGCATCATTAAAAGAAAAAAAATGGTGAGCCAAAAGTTGGAATAATCAATGTTTGTATAACAGCCTTTGGAAAATATCTGTAATGCTAGGAAGAAAAAGAAACAATTGAAGAACCTTGACCTAGAAAACTAATTATTTTAATCTTGGGAAGCAGGGGATGAGAATTCCCCTGACAATTCCAAAGACAACCGTTGTGATACTGTCTTTCATCACAGTGGATGTAAAGCTGTCATCTCCAAACCTCTTAATCAAGCCCGCTTCTGTCCAATCTGCCCTGCATTGCAAGTGTAAACATGGTGTTGTAAGTGGCTATCCAGGAACGGCCTCAGACGTCACAATGGAGGTCGCTGCACCCAAGGCCATCCCAGCCTCCAGCCTTGTTGCAGCTCCAGACAGCATGGCCCATGCCCTCGCTCCAGCTCCCGGAGCACCTGCTGGGAGTTGGGCTGGAGGAACAGAGGGAGTGACAAACATGCCCTCCCAGGCTAGCAAGGCCCTGAGAATGCTCTGGCCCTCCGATCAGCTGATCGATGGCTGGACACCAAGCCGGAAGAGGGAGCATGGTGGCATGACTGGTCCACAGCCTCTGCTGCCTGCTCCGTGGCAGTGCCCAACCCTTAAAGCCCAAAGAAGCCCGCCAACTCCACTTAACTTCTAGCCCAGATTCTCCCCAGCAGCAGCCCCCAACAGCTCACCCTCCGGCCATTCCAACTCCCCGCCCTAATGAGTAGGGCGGCCACAGACTCCACCTCCTCTGAGCCAGCAGCCCATCCTGCTCACAAGCTCCTAGGCTGGGAGACAGAACAGCGGACTGTCTGCACTTGAAAGGCAAGGTCCCAGGTGACAGGAGAGCTGGAGGGCCAGCAGGACTGGGGAAGGTTGTCCATGAGGAGTCCTAGAACGCTGGGAAACGAGAAGCCAGAGTGATGGGAAAAGGGCAAGCACCAGGCGGAGGTGGCAGGGGCAGAGATGGAATACCCTCCCCCTTGAGACTCGCCTGGCACCTACTTTACTTTCTTTTAGACTAGAACACATATTTTTACCCAGGATTTTAATTAGGGTTTTTATCTTATCAACCTTTTAATGATCTGCTTCTGTTTTATGGATAGCTTTTATCCTGCTTATGTTTAATGTCTTGTTTTTGTTATGGCTATATAATAAATGCATACAAGAAAAGAGCAGTGTGAGTCATTCATAATGGCAAAGACAAAGAATGTAATACTTTTTTTTTACTATACTAATTTAATCGCAACCCCCTGCAGTTTTTATTTGTTTCTTTACTGCCAATTTCCCATGTATTTCTGGAGACTAGCTTCCGAAAACCAATTTGTATATGTAGTAAAGATTTTATAACACTTCATACTTGTATTCTTTTCCCTAGATGTAGTATTCTGTGAATCAAATAATGCATGTTTAAAAGCAGGATGGGGGGCCCATGGCAATTTTCCTAATTCCAGTCCATTCCTTATAGCTGTTGGTGAACTTAGGGTTGTTATGTTTAAAATCTGTTTAAAATATTGTATGTGACAAGCCAATATTTAATACGAGTGCCTTAAAACTAATTCACGAGGCTTAAGATGTAAGGATTGGAGCATTAAGCATCCTCTGATTTCCAGATGGTTTAACTGGGAAAAAAATGCCTTAGTATTTACATGGAGATTTGAACCCTGGTTTCCCCAGCTCAACAGTCATATCTTCTATTCCACACTGGCTTTTTAATTCTCAGGTTTGTTGTTTTGCAGTTACAACAGCAAAAACAAAAGATTTAAAAAATGTTGAGCTCTATAGGTGTTTCAAAGGAAACGTATGATGACGTGCGCAGACAGAATTATTCAGGAATGCAGCATTGTATAAACCAACATTTATTTATTTTTCAGATAGTCATTGCAAGCATCATGTGCAGTTACAATAAAGATGATTGGACTGAACTTTCAAAAATGGCTGAGGTAATGGCCTCTTAAATAATAGGCTTTCTCTTCCTCTTCTCTTTCCCTGTCTCTCCCTCCATCTCTTTTAAATTCTTTTAACTGTAAAAAAGAAAGGAAATAGAAATGAAAAATGAGACTTTCAAACATATGTATTATTGCTTGTTTGTTCTGTGTTTTCATTAAAACGATAGGGATGTGAATTAGATGAATCTGTTCTATAGAAATGGTCCCTGGACTTTGCATTCTACCTGAAAATCCTTTAGCCTTTGAATCGCTACACTTTTTATTTGCATTTTAAGCAACCTGCGTATTATGACGGATGCCCTGATAAAATTTAATTCTACCTTTGAGAACCTAACTTGATCTTACCTTGCCTTCAGGCAGTCTAGTTTGACAGCAGCAAAGAAATTTTGAATATAAAACTCTTGAATATTTAAAGTATAAAAGGCTTATTTAATGCTGTTCTGGTTCTAATACAGATCTTTAAAAAAAATCACAATACAGATCTTTTAAAAAAATATTACAAAAGCCATTGTACATAATAGCGGTTTGTTCATTTTTCTGTACTATAAATGCCACCTTGCACGAAGGAAAACTTCTCAGACATCCTGCATTTGTATCTATCTTGCTTCTTAAATGCCAACTTAAAAAATACTTTTATCTGGATTGAGCATTGCAAGGAATACTTATGACACTAGTATATTGGATGAAAAATCTGTGTATGTATTAAAAATATAATTGAGGCTGAAATGTTGTTCACTCTTACCAGGAAGCAAAGCTAGTTTAAATGTTCAGTTAAATCAAGGGACATTTCCCCCTGAATTACACTTTTGCAGAGTGGAGATTGCATGTTTGAGAGGACCCACATAGAAACAAAAAAGATTTCCTGCACATTGAGCACTTAAGGCACTTTCATACATACATACACTTTCAATCCACTTTCAGTGCACTTTGCAGCTGGATTTTACTGTGTGAAATGGCAAAATCCACTTGCATATGATGGCTAAAATGCATTGAAAGTGGATTGAAAATGTATTATTCAGCATGTGTGAAAGCACCTTTAGTATGTAATGAAGACGTTTTTTCCATAATACTTGACTTTCATATATGAGCAAGGAGGTGATATATTATATTATATTATATTATATTATATTATATTATATTATATTATATTATATTATATTATATTATATTATATTATATTATATTATATTATATTATATTATATATATATTGAGTCCTTTGTTAAAACATGGAACCCTACCTCTGTAATCTCATCTCATACAATCCAGAGAAAACAATTGCCACTTGGCTCAACTGAATACAGAGCAGAATTCCATAAAAATATGTGCTCCATTAATTTCAGAGGAAAAGGAAGTTGTGAAACAGCAATCCTCAGTGGGTGCTCTAGTCTCCACAAACAGGTTCAATCAATGTTCACATTTTGAGGAGAAAAGAGGGAATTAAGCTGAGCATTTTTAAATAACTGGCTGTGAATTATTTGTGGCATTCTACTTTAGCACTTTTGAACTGGACATGACAAACCTTTGGTTCATTCTGTTTGGATTTTTGTATTTTTAGAAGCTGAAGCTTAGTGCAGTATTTTAACACTCAGCTTCTCTTTCTCCTGTTGTTTTTCTTAACATGATTACTATTGTTTTGAAAGCAATAAAATAACGCCAATTTTGCAAGTTCTGTAGTATCACCATCCATTCTCTGGGGCCTTACAGGAAATTTTTTATAACCCATCTCACTGCCAAGTATTTGTGACCTTCCAAGGTGCATAAGCCCTAGAGGGGTAGTCTGGCCTCTGCAGGAGGTCAGCCCATGTACATTAAAGGTCAACTTGTCATGGAAGTAAATAACAAAACTAAAAACATCCCTAGGTTGTGAAGCACAACACGAAAAGGAAGGCTTGAGCAAAATGATGGATAGCATTTCCCATGATCGGTCTCTTCAGAGTTTCTGACCCATGGCCACACAGCAGGCAAAAGTCACTCCCATCATTCAGCAATAACAAAGTGCAAGCCATAATTCTAACATTGCATAAGTAGTAAAAATGTGTTTACATGATCATATTCCGTCTTGTTAAGCCTGGATTGAGGGTGTAATTTTGTAATGCTAAGGGATTTAATCAGACTGGAAGTGCTGCAAAAGAATTCAAAGAATATGCTATATACTGAACATGATATTTACTGTATTTACTGTTGATTCAATGCTATTATCAATAGCTAATGCAACAAGATAATAAAGTGCAACCATCTGCAATAGAGAACAGGGCTCCTTTGCCCTTGGTAATTGTACAGAAGAGGTGATTTCAAGTGGTAGCTTTTCTCACAACTGTATCATGTGCTATGACATCCATGGACCTGCCAAAAATCTTACATTCCACAGACCATTAAAGAGCCTATTCAGATTCCCTTTCTTGAGAAAGGTCCTGCAGGAATTTTTGTGCTTGGCCATGTGGTTTGTGAACCATTTGATTTTCATGTTGCCCAGAGTTAATGTTAATACTACGAAGTGTAGTACTGTGTTCTGTAGTAGATTCAGACCAGTTCAGATGTTATATTTTCTGGCTTACTCTTGCAAATAACTACTCATAATGAGCATGGTATTCACAGTGTGTGTAGCAAAATGTGAAAGGAGAGTACTCAAGGATTCTCTTTGGTAAGATATGGAAATGCATTTTTTTGGAAGCTGTTACCTTCTGCATTAACTGTTCACACTGTTGGGGACCTGAGCAAACCCCAGGTTCCCTGATTCTGAGGGTAACCAAGGACCCACCCTCAGTGTTGATGAGCCAAAGCACATGTGGCACCTTTAAGGCAAAGCCTACTGTTCCACTGCTTGGTCAGAACTGGCCCTTTAACAACCCACTGCCTCATGAGCAGCTTGTAAAGACGAATGGATAGTGTCCCTCCGTTGATGGGTTCCCACACTTGAATCTAATAATTGACGACGGTCCCGTTCCATAGTCCTAACAAACGCTTCATTCAGGATCGTGTCAGGGTATCTCCGGTCTGCTAATGACATGGCTGCTTTATTTGCTGCATCCTGAAAATCTTTATCAAGGGTAGAGTTTCTTTTTAATCTTAAAAGATGACAATATGGAAGATTCCTCTTCAGGTGACTAGGGTGGAAGGAGGAAAAATGTAACCCTACATCCCGATCTGTGGGCTTCCTATATGGCCTGACCACCAGAGTGTGATCAGGAGTTCTAAATACTTCCACATCAAGAAACGGAATGCTATCCTTATGATAATGACCAGTAAATTTGAGGTTCTCATCTAACGTATTAATCCATTCCTGAAATATGATAAAGTGTTCCTCCAAATCAAAAATAAAAAACAAATCATCCAGTCCCTCCCTTCCCCAAACCCCACACTCCTCAGGCTCCACCCACAAAATCTCCAGGTATTTCCGAACCCAGAGCTGTCAACCCTAGCAGATCTTCTACACACACACACATTGCTCCTCATACAAGTAGAGCAGTTGCATGAGCATTGGAACCAGCATTGGAACCAACTCTCAACAGCCATGTAACTTTGGGGAGGGATCATGTTAGGTTTCAGAGCTCATTCATTGCATGCAGATGATTCCAGGTTCAGTCCGTATCACCACCATTTACAAAGTTCTCAGGTACAGGTTTTGGGGAAGATTTTGCTCTGCCCGAGACTCTGAAGAGCTGCTCTGAAAAATAGATTATAGTGAATTTAGTTGGGCCAGTGGTTTGACTTGCTGCAAAACAGCTTGATATGTTCATGTGATCACAACACTTGTTGAAGAAATACATCACAACCTTCATCTCTAGCAGAGAAATGGGAATCTGAAGGGAGCTGCTTCTATCAAATATGATAACCTGAGGAGCAATAGTTGTGTAAAGATGCAGAGTTTTCTGTAGCTCAAGTGATAAAGTACTCTGGAGGTTAAAGTCTGGAAAGAAGAAAGAAGCTGAGTTGAACACAGAGAACTCTAGTTTCTCTCTGATAATTATTACTAATCTGAGTTAAAGTCATCCTGAGACTTTCCACTTAAAAACTTGAGCAGGACTGCCAAGAGCCACCATAGGGCCCTGGACAAAGATTCCACCTCCCCCCACCAGTATGACCCTGATCCAAACCATGTGTCTAATTTTGTAATTCTGTATTTTTACACACATATATGAATATACAAAAACATCTGATAAAGTGGGCTATCGTTCACAAAAACATCATATCACAATAAATCTTTAATAAGTAAATTAGTAAGAAATCTATTTCAGTTTACCCTTTTATTTTTACCAAGCAGAAAAGCTGTGGCAAATTGATTATGTTGTAGTGCTAGATAAGAAGTACTAGGATTATTGGAATTTGTTTGTTTGATTGATTGATTGATTGATTAATATTTCGCCCCTTCCCAAACTAGGTCAGGCTTGGGGCGGCTAACATCCAACATAACAACAACAACAATACATTTAATCCATTTAAAACAATAGCATCCTACATAACAACAATACAATACAATACATTCAATCCATTAAAAAAAAGCATCATAATATAATGAATACATAATACTATTAAAACTTTGATAAAACTAAGGATTTACACACCACACTAATCCATAGACGCCGTTCAGTGTAAAATATCCAATTAGTCAGGAGGGAAAGGTGAAGTGGGCAATATAAATTCAGATATAGCACAGTCATACAGATGGTAAATGTATAGATGGTACAGATGGTACAGGGAGGCCAGTTTTGATGGAACTGTTGCTGCCATCAACCGTAGGCCTGGCAAAACATCTCCATTTTAAAGGCCCTGTGGAACTGCGCAAGCTCCTGCAGGGCCAGGTCTCATTCAACAGAGCGTTCCACCAGGCTGGGCCAGGGCCGAAAAGAGCCTAATTGATTTTCTAAGATTATGTAATTTGTAACATGAAGCTTAATGTCTATAGTAGCAAAGCAGCATTTAAAAAGGGATATTAGATGTCCCACCAATACAACAACCCACTGCCTGAACAGTGCTTAAAATGCAGTCAAATCTAATTTGTGGGGGGAGGAGTTTTAACTTCTGTTCTACATTAAGACAGATTAACATTCCATTACCATGCATGTAAAAGGTATGTGTGCACCCTTTGTCTAGTTTGATAGATCATGGGGAAATATTACCCCCACATTCACACTTCTGTCCATAATATTAACCAAGGTTTGCTGCTATACTACTTACAGCACAATCCTTAGTGGGGGAGGGGGTAGTTGGGTCTGGCCCGGGGACATCACAGTCGCACTGCCTCCTGAGAATCTTGCTGGCCTGAAAATACAGGTAAAAAGATGCAATTTTTGAAAAATCCCTTAAAACTCCTCCACAGAACTACCTTTTTTGCTGGTACAAGTTCGCACCGGCTAAAGGTGGTGTTCCCAGGGCAAAAGGGCTTTGCAAACTGATTAAAGTCAGCCCCCAACCCAGGAAAGCCCCCTTTGGCACTAGTGAGGCTGCACCAGTGCCCATGGCTGCTCCCCCGAGATGGCATAAGTGTCCCTGTGGCGGCATAAGTGCCAGTTTAGCCGGCGCAAGTGGCACAATAAAACAAGGATTAAAACATTTTAAAGCAATGATTAAAAGCCAGCCCTATAAAATCAGTGAATAAAGGATAGCATGTATCCAGTGGTGCCCTTGAGGCCCCGTGGAACTCTTTAAGGTCCCGCAGTGCACTGGTCTCACTGGGGAGGCTATTCCACCAGGCAGGGGCCCGGGCAAAGAAAGCTCTGGCCCTGGTCGAGGCCAGCTGGATACTCTGTGGCCTGGGGACCACCAGTAAGTTGGTATTAACTGATTGTAAAGTCCTCTGGGGCACATACCAGGAGAGGTGGTCCCACAGATACGAGGGTCCGAGACCATGTAAGGCTTTAAAGATCATAATCAGCACCTTAAACCTGATCTGATACTCCAGCTGGAGCCAGTGCAGTTGGTGGAGCACTGGCGTAATATGTGCCCGCAGAGAGGTCCCACAGAGAGGTCCCTGTAAGGAGCCTCACTGTGGTTTTCTGTACCAGCTGGAGTCTCAAGGGCAGCCCTATGTAGAGTGAGTAGCAGTAATCTAGCTTGAAAGTGACCCTCACATTGATCACCATAGCTAAGTGGGGGCGGGAGAGGGAAGGCACTAACTGCCGAACCCCCCATATTATAATTAATTTTTTACGAACAGAGGGTGGACACTATGTCCCAGCTGCTCTTAAATTATTTCAGGCCAAAACAATGGCCCAACTTCTATATGGGACTATGATAGCTTCTCCTTCTTCTCTTTTTGCACCATTGGAACGGGTGCAAACGAAGTTTTTGAGAGCAGCTCTCCAACTTCCTTGCTGTGTGTCAAATGCTATTCTGCACCTGGAGACTGGCAAGGTCAAAGTAAAGGCTAGGGCATGTCTTGCATCGATCTATCTCTGGCTTAAGTTAAACCTAAAACCTCAAGGCCTAACCCCCTTGATTCTTTTAGATAATTACCAGTCTACATGGCTGAAGGCAGTCGGAGGCAAGTTGGCCAAAATGGGCTTTTCCCCTCAATTGGCCCTGGAAATGGGATATGATCAGGCGAGGCAAGCTATAAAACAAAGGATACTGGATATGGAGCACCAAAAAGATCTAGAGAAGGCACCAACTTTCCTGTCAGCAGAACAGTCCAGATATGTAGCCTCTCCTGCTGCCTACCTGTCCCAATTAGAGCTCTTTAGATATAGGAAAGCATTCACCCTTGCCAGATGCCAAGCTCTCCCCTCGGCGGTTGAGGATGGGAAAGGTTCTCTTGGAGGATAGAGTATGTCCCTGTACTTTAAAGGAAATTGAAACAACAGAGCACGTTCTACTGCACTGTCCATTATATCAAGAGGTTCGTTCTAAGTTTATCTCCCCCTGGCTTAGTCGGCACTCCAGCCATTCAGGTCAGGAGCATACTAAAATGTTGCTTATAGATGAAAATCCACAGGTTACATTAGGAACAGCTAAGTTTTGTGCAGCGGCCTGTAGAATTCATCAGATGCTGCTGAGAACACCGGCATGTCAATAATTTTAATGGGTAGTTTATATATTTTATATAGCTTGCAAAGAGTACAAACAACTTTTTTACTATTTGTATTAACCTGTGGGTAGAGCATAATACTAAGGGTTTTAAAGGTAAATTGTGAAGAGCTATGCTGGTCTATGATTGTTTTTAATAAAGATTGATTGATTGATTGATTGATTGATTGATTGATTGAACTGCTGGACCCGGCGGAGATGGTAAAAAGCTGACCCTGCCACAGCTGTGACCTGTGCCTCCATTGTCAAGGAGGCATCTAGGGTCACACCCAGGCTCCTGACAGCGGACCTAGGTGTTAATTGTACTCCGTCAAGACCCAGGAGTTGGCACCCCACCCCAGGACCACCCTGACTGAGCCATAGGACCTCCGTCTTCTATGGACTTAATTTCAGCCAGCTTTGCTTCAACCATTCAGTCACGGCATCCAAGCACCTGGCCAGTTTGTCCGGGGCGGAGTCTGGATGGCCGTCCATCAACAGATAAAGCTGGGTGTCATCAGCGTACTGGTGACACCCTAGCTCGAAACTCTGGACAAGCTGGGCAAAAGGGTGCATATAGATGTTAAACAACATAGGGGAGAGAATCACCCCTTGTGGAACCCCACACACCAAAGGGCACCACTGCGATATCTCATCCCCAAGCACCACTCTGTCCCTGTCCTTGGAGAAAGGAGCACAGCTATTGAAGGGCTGACCCCCCAGATGCCAATGTTGGTGAGGTGGTGGTCTAAGATATCATGGTCAACCATATCAAAGGCTGCTGACAGATCTAATAATATCAGCAGCCCCAACCTGCCATGATCCAGCTGTCGAAGGAGGTCATCTATGAGGGCAACCAGAGCTGTCTCCATCCCACGGACAGGGCAGAAACCTGACTGAAATGGGTCAAGGATCGATGCTTCATACAGAAATGTCTGAAGTTATTAGGCCGACACTCTCTCAACTACCGTACCCAGATACGGAAGGTTCAACACTTAGTGGTAGTTGGAAAGATCCCTAGGGTCTAACAATGGCTTCTTTAAGAGCCGATGCACCACTGCCTATTTTAACCCCCCTGGGAAGGTCCCCATATCAAAGCACAAGTTGATAATCTCTCCCGGTGGGCCCACACCACTTCCCAGCCAGCCTTGACCAGCCAGGAGGGACACGGGTCCGAGAGGCAAGTGGTGGAGTCTGTCTACACCAGTGTGGTGTAGTGGTTAAGAGTGGTGGTTTGGAGTGGTGGACTCTGATCTGAGCAGCAGATGCTAATCTAGTTAACCGGGTTGGTTTCCTCACTCCTATGCATGAAGCCAGCTGGGTGACCTTGGGCTAGTCACAGCTCTGTTAGAGCTCTCTCAGCCCCACCTACCTCACAGAGTGTCTGTTGTAGAGAGAGGAAAGGAAGGTGATTGTAAGCCAGCTTGATTCCTCCTTACCTGGTAGAGAAAGACAGTGTATAAAAACCAACTCTTCTTCTTCTACATCATCCAAAGAAAGTCAGCTTCAGTGGTCCAATACTGGACTAGAAGATGGGCAAGGGGTCTCCAGTTCCATTACTATGTCAAGGTTGGCCGGCAGGTCATGGTGAGCAACAAGACTTTATCCACAAAAAAGCTTGAAAATGCCTCACAGCCATGGGCCGAATTTATATTTAAATTTGACTGTCCCTCCGACAGTCCAAGACCTAATAATTCTAAACAATTGTGCTGGGCGAGAGCTAGCAGACACAATGGCAGCTGCATAATATGCCTCTTTATCAGCCTTCACTGGCACCTCAAAGGCTTTCATAAGTGTCCTATAAGGTGCTCTTGCACCTGTTGTTGCAAGCACTCCGCCAAACTTGCTCTAGCTGTCTAAGCTCCCACTTCTTATCCCTGGGCCCCGTGGTAAACCAAGTTTTTGCGAGGGCAAAGAGGGCTTCGGGGAGCAATTTCATCAATGGCTGTGAAGAGTCAGCTATGCCAGTCCTTCACAAACACATCCAGAGAATTGCCAGGAGGGATAGGATCCCATAGAGCCCTCTGGAATCCAATCGGATCCATGAGTCTCCACAGGCAAGCATAAATCAGCTCGTCACCCAAATGGTGAAAATGGGAAGTCAGTCCGGGCTTTCAGGACTATGTGGTCTGACCATGATACTTCCTCTTTTGGCATCAGACCCATACCAACCCCAGACCCGAAGATCAAATCTAGTGTGTGTCCTGCTTGATGTGTGGGACCTGAAACAAACTGGGCAAGCCCCAGTGCTCCCATGGATGACACCAGGTCCAATGCCTGCGATGGAGTGGCATCAGCATGAACATTGAAGTCCCCCAGAACTATTAGCCTGGGAAACTCAAAAGCCCAGCCAGCCACAGCCTCTAACAAACTCAGCAGGGTATCTGCCAGTGTGTTGGGCGGCTGGTACACTAGCCAGGTATCCAAACTCTCCTCAGCTTCCCACACAAGGCCTACACATTCAATGCCGGGGTGGGTAGGGCCCTAAAGAAGAAAACCTCTCAGACTAACAACGCCACCCACTCCAGCCCATTGTCCGTGACTGATGGAGGACCGAGAAGTCTGGGGGAGCCAGATCTTTCAGAGCGACTATCTTGCCCTCTCACACCCAGGACTTGGTCACGCATGCCAGGTCCACAACCTGCGTGATAAAAAAGTCTTGCAGGGTGGCAGTTTTATTGCTAATGGATCTGACATTACACTGCAGCAGTGTCGGAGACTGGTAACTGCCGTCCCTCCTACCATAATTTATCAGGATGGGACGCAGGTTGGAAGGGGTCCGAGCCTGTTGACATCTCCGGGCCCCTTCCCTTAATCCACCTGTTCCCACCACCATACCTCCTGTACTGTGCCTTCCCTGTGTCCCTAATGGCTGCAGTTCAAAACTGCATTAGGAGTAAAATAAATTGTGATGTGTTCTGAGTGCAGCATGATGCTGGCTTCAGGGGCCCTCCAGTTAACTTGGATCCCAGGAATTTTGTCCCCCCCAGTCCCCCTCCCTCTTTATGGCCCTGGACTTGAGGCTCTTATGCAATGAGTGGGGCATAAAGTCTTTTCCTTCTGCGTTTTCCTTCCTGTGGCTTTATCACCACCTTATCATTGCTTGGCTTAAAAAGGTAAAGGTAGTCCCCTGTGCAAGCACCGGGTCATTACTGACCCATGGGGTGATGTTACATCCCAACTTACACTGTTTTAATGGTATCTTCATCCTGAAGTTAATGGATTTACTTTGAAGCATAGGTTTCCTGAAGTCTGTATCATAATATGCTAGAAATTACCAAATTTCTCCTGCTTAGTGTTGAACAGAGATCTTCAAGGCATGGCTCATTTAATCATGATAGACCTGCTATTCCTTCATAATTCACGGAGATGGGGAAACTGTTCTGATAAAATAGGACTTCTTTCCTGAACTTAATCTTATTTTAGAATTAATCCTGACCTTTGGAAACTTCTAAAGAAGTTTGGTTAAAAATATTGTCGAAGGCTTTCACGGTCAGAGTTCATTGGTTCTTGTAGGTTATCCGGGCTGTGTAACCGTGGTCTTGGAATTTTCTTTCCTGACGTTTCGCCAGCAACTGTGGCAGGCATCTTCAGAGTAGTAACACTGAAGGACAGTGTCTCTCCAGTGAGAGACACTGTCCTTCAGTGTTACTACTCTGAAGATGCCTGCCACAGTTGCTGGCGAAACGTCAGGAAAGAAAATTCCAAGACCACGGTTACACAGCCCGGATAACCTACAAGAACCAAAGTTTGGTTAACTTTGTTTTATCCCTTCCTCTCCCTTTGCTTCTCACATTACTATACTTCTGACTTCCCATTGGAGACAATAAGCAGTAATGTTCTCAATCACATATTCTACTTATATCCTGCCATTCTTCACCACTCTTAGAGAAGAAGTCAAACTTTGTCTTGTTTCAGCTATTTGTATTTGTACCTGTGAATCCAATGTATTTTGTACTTTAAAAAGAACAAACAAACAAAACAACCCATGAATAGTGCTTAAATTAGTAAATAAAGAGAGATTTCTGTGATACAGTCTTTCTTGAAGCTTTCCTCTCTTTTAGGGATTAAAGGACCAACTCATACGATACATTTCATCTGTTATCTTCCTAAGGCAAACAAAATGTGTGAATCAAGTGAACATAGATATTGCTGGTAACAGTTGCTGTCCTTGGCGGAAATTCCAACAGCTGAATTAGAAGATCAGCTGCCAACTTTTTCTGCAGTCACTTTATTCATACATCATATTCATGCATTTTGAGGTACAGGGGAGACAAAGAGCACACACCATGGAAGAAGTGTTTATTGGCTTTAGTAGTGAAGAAATTGCAATTGCAAAAAAACACTCTTTGCCAGATGACCGGGATGTTCAGAGAAACTAAAGCTGGAGATAGTTCTCTGTGTGTTGTTGATCTCTGGATTGACAAAGAAGCTGAGTTTGCCTGGAAGTAGAATCTCTCAGATCCCACAAAACTGGATCAGGAGCTCCCACATGAAGAACTATCTTGGATTATCTCCCTCTGTTAATTTTACCAGCTCTCTCTCCTCCTAGCCCTTCCCACCACATATGCAAAAGAGGTCCATGGAATAGGTCCATGGAGGAGGGTTAGCTATGGCAACACGAACAGCTAGAGGACATGTTGGGGATGGGTAGGGAGTCCTAGCCAGCCAAACTCCATTCCCCCACCTAAGTGTCATAAAACTAGTTGCTTATCAGGGCTGGAAGCCATCACAGATGTACGTGCCTTGGGGGGATGTATTTGATGTCCTCACACCTTTCCATATTGTATTACTCTTGTGGGGGTCAAACCTCTCAACTAACAACACATGCTCGGCAATCACTTAAGGGATTTGGGCTGTTTAGTGGGCACATGTTTCCTCCCTCTAGCCATACTACTGGGAGAGATGAATAGAAAATCATTAAGTTGGAATAACATCCATGTGCATACTGTGGGTTTCAGGCATAAGTGAGACAGTTCACTCTGGAGGATGCCAGAATTAGTAGCCTGACTTTCCATCCCTATTTCCTCCATAACCACGTCATTCCCCCACTCCTTCTGCCTTCCTTTCAGAAGAAGGCATGAGAGCAGCTGTCATGATTGAAGGAGATGGATAAGTCAAGGGGAAAATGCACACCGGATGGTTGTATCTAAAGGAGCATCTCATGCCAACCATTCTTCTTTCACTTCTGCCAGGATAAGCCAACTGGACATAACTTACTACAGCCTCTACAGTCAACAGTTCAGTTATTCTGGAAGACAATATGTCCCTTCTTTTATCTTCCCATTCCTATTAGATTCTACAAGATTCCTTCTCACTCCTTCATCAGCAGAACTTTCATTCTCTGGCAGAATTATCTCCTTCCTGATAAATTGGAGGAAGTGCCCTAAAGAAACAGGGAGATCAGCCATGTAGTAAGACAGCCAATGAAAAAAGAGGATCTGAGGGAAGATTACTTATAGACTAGGAACTAGGGCTGTCGATTCAGTTCCATCCGACATGGAAAACAGCCGAAAAACAGTGGTTTCCAGTTCGGATAGAGCCGAAGTAAAAAAAGGCGGGAAAACGACGAGCCAAACTCAGCGAGTTCGGGTGGACGCTGGATAAATTCCAGTGACTCTTGTCGGCTCATGACGTGACCAAAATACGATAGCCTCAGTTTAGTCATTTTAGCTTCTAGGGTAGTAGCAGAATTAAATGAGATGCTGTGGCACGCGTGCCGCACCACACAAGTAAGTTCTTGCCTGTCCTGATCACATTTAAGTCAGTCCAAAAGCCATTCTAGATATTGTGCAGAATAAGGTGGCAAGCTGTGGTAATAGAATTTTGGACTGCACCATTTCATACTGTGAGCTATGTTTTTGAACACTGCTCATGGTAGATACAAAGCAACTCAAACTTCCTCCCATGTAGCAAGCACAGTTTTGTGTAAAATGTGCAACATAATCCTTAGTGTGAAATTTTACTATGTTCAGTGAGCATTTTATTTGCATTCTGAAATGGTACAGTCCAGAGTTATATATTCACATTCAGCATAATGGGTTAGATCCACACTAATTTTTCCAGTAATGGAAGACCCATCCATCAATGGAATGGAACTTTCCTATCTTCCCCCTCCTGCTGCAGCTCACTGATCTGCCCAAAATGCTACTCCTGAGTTACAGGAGAAAGGAATGGCATAAGGGACAAACTGGGGGTCTGTAGGAAGTGGAAATTGCCCTTTCCCTTCCATTAGCTGATGATTTAGTGTGGATCCAGCACAATGGGTACAGCACCTCTAACTAAAATGTCACTCAAGGAGGGGGTTCATTTAAGCTATTCACATAAACTATGCTCTGTATGTGTTTCTTTAAAGTTTTTTTTTTTGCTTTGTTTCTTTAAAATACATTTTGCTTTGAATTAATCATAAACTAAAATAAATATTGATGGAGGGAAATATTACATGTGACTTATCTACACATCAGGTTTTCATTTGGGAAATTACCTTGAGTGAAGTGGTATACCATTTGGCAGTTAATATTTGATATTTTCTTCTGCTGTGTCATACAGGCTGCTGGTGCAGATGCCCTGGAGTTAAATTTATCATGTCCGCATGGCATGGGAGAGAGAGGCATGGGCCTGGCCTGTGGGCAGGTAGGACTTTTAACAGCTATCTCTTTCATGTCTTTTTAGCAATGCAGCATCTTTTCATTGATAGTCCTACCTCAGGGACTAGAACACATGAAGCTGATCACTAGACTGGGATTCTCTGGCCTCCCCCTGTTTAAATATTTAGTGCTAGAAATGTGGGAAATGACAGAGTCTGAGATTACACGACACATTTATTTTTATGGAAGACAAAATTGCATTATGTGCTTGACAGGAAGCAATATCATAACAAATAGTTGCCAGAATGCTCAGAAAGAATTGTACTTTATACATTCTTAATGTTGACCAGAATCTCTTGGGAAATGCAGTACAAGCGACTTTCAGCTCATAGGCATTTTACAGAAGGTTAGCTTCAACAATGGGATTTCACAGCTATTAGAAACTGAACTGAGATATAGGAGGTTCCTGTTTGGGACTGTGAATGGACTTCTAACGCATCCTAAACCATTGCTTCCTTTCTGTGATTTTGTTCCCTGAAGCTGCATTCAGATATCCAGTTTAATTTTCTATTAGGCAAGTGTACTGCTGCAACCTATTCCAGTGTTATAACCTGATCCAAATTATCTCCCCCCAACATGGCTGCCTTTTAATGTTAAAGTTCAAGTAATCTAATCATGGATATCCCATATAATCTGTAGTTTGTCCCTGAGATGAGTATGTATAATGTGCTAATAAATAATCTAATATGAATTTTTAACTTACCCCACTTTAAGGGCATGGGATTTGTGGTGGGTAAGCATGCAGAAGAAAACAAACACAAATATAAACTTTACAAGCTGTAACATCTATGAATGACTTTTCCATGCAAATGGACCACAATGAATCTGAAACTACAGTTACCGGGCATTCCTGAGGGGGGGGGTGAGTCCTCTTAGAAGGCAGCATAATCTCGCCACAGCGTAAATGCATCTAATCACGCAACAAGACTCACCTACACTGGTGGCAAGGGCAGTTCCGCCAGCGCCCGAGCGTTGCTGAGCTGTGCCTCACCCCTCTGCTGGTGCAGTCTCTCTGTGGCGCAGGCCACGGTGGAGAATTGCCATGCAGGCGTGGGGGGCGTTCCCGGGGCGTTCCTGGGTCAGGCTGGGAGGAGGAGCCGCTGCTTGGCGGCTTCCTGTCCCCGTTCACCCCATTATGCTGGCGCCGGGAACAGCGTTGCTGGCCTGCTTTTTAGCAGGCGCAGCCTGACTGTTTTCAATGGGGCGAAAGGCCCTGTTCTGCTAAACAAGTAGAATCTGTAGCACATGTTCTGCTCCACTGTGAATTTGGATTCCACCCTCGTGAGCAATTTATTGAGCCGCTTTTGAAGAAACTCACTACTGGAACTGATGAGGGGATGGTCCGCCATTTGATGAATGATTTTAGCTCACATACCACAGCGGAGGTTGCCAGATTTCTGGGAACTGTCCTAACATTTTAAACACCATCTGGACCTCCCCTTAGTGGATGGGCCGATTTTATTTATATTTATATTTTTTATTTATATACTTTCCTAATAGTATTTATCTGATTTTATGTGTTCTTTGTAAATATGAATCCTTGCTCATGATTGTTAATATTGTCTCTATGCCAATAAAGGTTTGGATGATGATGATTCTGCCCTTCATGACAACCTGATGACCCTTCCTGATAATCTGGACAATATTTACCCCAGCTCAGAAAAATATAGTTGGAAATGATTAATTTTAAATATTTTTGGATGTTTTACTTTAAAATTTATGAAAGTTTATGTTAATTGTCTAATATGTTAGGTTCAAAACAGTTTTTGTTGTTTCAAATAAAAAATATAGCTTTTTAAAGAAGCTATACTAGTATGATATGCTAGTGAAGAGGGGTGCAACTACACAAATGATATGATAAAGTTTATTGTTTGTGGCCGAAGGCCATCACAAGCTATAATACAAAACATTAAAATAACATTAAAATAATTTTAAAACAGTCTGACCCCCAAGAAGCTAGTAATTAAATATGTTAAATACCCTGATTGAAAACAGCTTTAGCTTGGATTTTCTTGGCTGCTAAAGCAAAGAGTGACACTTTGTAGGAAACATCAGGATTGGCATCTGATAGGAGAAAGAGCAGCTTCTGTGGATCTGAAAAAAGATTTAGGCCCTTTAGAAATGCTTTGAGAAATTTAGATCTCGGCTCTGTGTAACGAGGACAGAATGAGGTTTAATGAATTAGGTCCTCTGGAGCGGCTTCACAAATACATAGGCGAGAGGCCCATGGTGTTAGGTAGTAACATCCAGTTAACAAAGCCGTTGGCATAGCTTGAAACTGGAGGGAGGTAAAAAGATATTCTGAGGTTATGGAAGGGGATACTGACCCGGTATGAAGCTCTGATATGATCCCTTTTAAACTGTTTAAACCACGGTGAGAATTGGGACTGGGAGATTGATTGCCTGTCCGACGCAGCATCACATTTGAACACCCAATCCCGAATGTTGGTACCTGCTTTGGGGACAGCCTTGGTGTCATCTGATATGGAGTAGCAATGCAGGATGTTGTTATAGCAGGCTAGCTTGTTGGCATCATTTTGCATCATCAGTTTAAAACACTGCCTGCGATGTAAACTGCTTTGCTTTCTCTAAGATCTTAACAGGGCTACATGAACACAGGCCCTGATTGCTCTCATCAGGGTTGCAGGGGTACCTATGGGTAAAGCTAGAATTCTGCTCAAGAAATCATAGAATCATAGAGTTGGAAGGGACCACCAGGGCCATCTAGTCCAACCCCCTGCACAATGCAGGAAATTCACAACTACCTCCCCTCTCCACACCCCTAGTGACCAGAAGATGGCCAAGATGCCCTCCCTCTCGTCATCTGCCTAAGGTCACAGAATCAGCATTGCTGACAGATGGCCATCTAATCTCTTCTTAAAAACCTCCAGGGAAGGAGAGCTTACCACCTCCCGAGGAAGCCTGTTCCACTGAGGAACCGCTCTAACTGTTAGAAAATTCTTCCTAATGTCTAGACAGAAACTCTTTTGATTTAATTTCAACCCGTTGGTTCTGGTCCAACCTTGAGCAACAGAAAACAACTCAGCACCCTCCTCTATATGACAGCCCTTCAAGTACTTGAACATGGTTATCATATCCCCTCTCAGTCTTCTCCTCTTCAGGCTAAACATAACCAGCTCCTTCAACCTTTCCTCATAGGACTCGGTCTCCAGACCCCTCACCATCTTTGTTGCCCTTCTCTGGACACATTCCAGCTTGTCTACATCTTTCTTAAATTGTGGTGCCCAAAACTGAGCACAGTACTCTAGTTGAGGTCTAACCAGAGCAGAGTAAAGTGATACCATCACTTCACATGATCTGGACACTATACTTCTGTTGATGCAGCCCAAGACTGCATTTGCCTTTTTACTTACAGCATCACACTGCTGACTCATGTTCAGTGTTTGGTCTACTAAGACCCCAAGATCCTTTTCACACACACTACTGCTCAAACAAGTCACCCCCATCCTATAATTATGCATTTGATTTTTCCTACCTAAATGCAGAACTTTACATTTGTCTTTGTTGAAGTGCATTTTATTAGTTCTAGCCCATTTCTCCAGCCTGACAAGATCATCCTGCATCTTGGCTCTGTCTTCTACTGTATTTGCTACCCCTCCCAGTTTAGTATCATCTGCAAATTTAATAAGCATCCCCTCTATTCCTTCATCCAAATCATTTATAAAGATGTTGAACAACACAGGGCCCAGCACAGATCCCTACCCCGCCTCAGGATTGGGCTGCCCATTTCCTATAAAACAGAACAGCCTTTCATTTTCATCTAAACACTTGCAAAGTTGGTAGCCTCCTAACAACAACCCATTCCATAAGTTGAGTGTATTAGCAGAAAAAGTGTGGGTTCTGCTAAAGGACAGGTTCACAGTGAAATGTAAGGGCTGGTGTGCTGTTGCTTCCATTGTGTATGTAAATGTTCTGTGTGTATATATATATTCAAAATGGAAACAAGTAACTGAAATCTGTAGATGATCATGGTGCACATCTTCATTCAAGTCTTTCTTTCCAAGTCTGTGAAAGGACTAGGAATAGGGAAGAATGTGGCAAGAGTGTTTTACCTCGGGGGAGGGGAGTGTAAATTGCTTTGAGCCTATAGGATAGGATGGTTTTTTGAATAAAAACAATCAGAAAATATTCTAGGGGTGTTCAGTATTCTTCAGAATGAAAATTATAACTTAACACCAGTTTGGCTTGATTTCCATAACTGGATGTTCCGAGCCAGTGAAATAATATGAAGAATTTATCTTAAAGAATAATAGAAGTATATCTAATATTAAAAGGAAAAAAAACAGCATTACATGGAGAGCAAAGCAGAAAATTGTTACATATATCTATGTTTGTATAATAATATTGTGGGCATATTATTGGTTTATGGATCCAGATTCCCCTAATAGGGGTCTTATAAATCCCCAGGATAGCCTTGGGCTCTAAAATTCTGCAGTTGGCTCTTTAATTCTACCATAGCTGGAAGATATGTAAAAAAGCATGTAGCCAAGCAGCTCCCTACTGACTACACATCCAAGAGGCTTCCAGTGCTTGCATATATTATTCCTGCTGGCGCAGGTTGGAAACAGCTTATGTTAAGGAAAGAAAAGGAGTTGAGGGAAGGTTTAAAAACAACAACACATATGAGCCCTTGAATTTCTGTCTTGATGAGAAACCTTGACCACAAACAGAACCTTTGGGGGGCCAATTTCATCCAATATCAGAAGGCATCAATCTGGCAATAACATTAGCAATTTGTTTCAGACTTGAAGGCTGAACACTTATCTTCCTCCAACAATGACGTGCAGATCTTACAACTGAATTTGAATAACAAAATTAATCCCCAACTCGCTGCTGTTTTTCCTTCCCATTTTTTTGCCCATATCTGCATTTTAGAAGAATCTATATATTCCTGCTTTATTATTATTTTAATTGAACATCCTGCTGAGCTTTTTCTTTTCTATAACTGCAATGCAGAGCTCTGCTTTTTACTGTGGAAAATACTTAATATGGTGAAGATTATTGGCAAGTTCCAGTGACATAATCCCTGTAAGAGAAGCCCAGACTCTATTTATTGCATGTTGGATGGAAATATAATTACAATTTAACAATGACCAAAGATTGATTGTTCCTCTGTGGAATTTGCCATGGTTAGAGGAGGTCAAGGGTTAGAAATAAAATTGACCAGCTGACTTTAAGCTTATCAGCTGCAAGGCAATGCTAAATACCTGTGATGTTTTAGTGACCCTTGTCTAAGTTCCAGTCATTAGTAATGGGCCCCATTCTTGTATCTCCCTTGGGAAATTCCACAGCAACACTGATAGAACCAGGGAGATAATTTCAGACAAGCATACATTGCTAGGTAGTGAGCAGGAGCAATGAGACCCTCTAAAAAATCTGTCAAAAATGTACCAGGGCATTGAACACAAGGTATGAAGCTCAAGCGATATGGTGCCATGTTTTTATTGCAGATTAACAATGTAATCCTAAACAGAGTCACACTGTTCAAAACCCATTAAATTCAATGGATTTTGAAGGGTGTGATTCTGTTTAAAAATACACCGTAAATCACAGATTTTTAATATGCTTCGTGATATTTACTTCTCTTTATACCTGGTTGTCTACCAGATTCATAGCTATGTCTGCACACAGTTGGGGAAATGTCCATGCTGAGAGCAGTGCAGCCCAGATTTCCTTGTTTACTTAATCAGCCTTTCATGTAAGAAGACCTTCTCTTTCTTCCTTTTTTTCTTTTAAAGCAGCTAATGAGAATTTATGCCTAATGGAAGGCAATCACCCTCCAATTATTCTGCAAGTCTTTTGTAGCATGGATGAAGTTTAGGGTTGAATTTGTACAATTGCACAGTATATAAACAAGAAAGTAAGAAACTTCAAATGTCACATTTGAGCAAGAAGCATTGGACAGAGACACCAAAATTTAAGAAAGAGAAAGGTGGTGACAAGTTGGAAAATATTCAGACTGTTTTTCACACATGACACTGAAATTGGCTGCAGTTTTGAATTGCTTTCTGGCACCAGCATAAAAACCTGCATTGGCTCAGACATATATCTAATTCTTTTAAATTATCTGCTGAATTTACAGTGCTCATATGACACTAAATTTTTTTAAAAAAGGAATTCAAATGTATTTCTTAGTGCCACATATAAAGACAAGATAGTCTTAAAGGCAATGCCTGCCACAAGCTGAAGGAACTAAGTATGGGCAGATTAGAGAGGAGAGTTTATGGTGACTGTCATAACTATTAAAAATGTTCTCCAAGTTACAGAACAATTGTTCACCCTATTGAATGAAGGGAAGAAAACATTACTTTGAGTCTACTGAGAAATAAACATAAGGAAGAAATTGCCAGCTATGCAGGGGTGAGTGCCTTATTGGAGACTGCTAGGCAAAAGTTTGAGGAGCATCTGTCATGATATCTGTCATAATACTTCAGGAATATTGTAAGCAGCTGGTCCCCTTCTCCCACTAAGGGGTGCCACAAAGGCACAGGGGCCAAAGACTGACATAAGAGCAAGTTACTGCTCCAAACAAAATGAATACCTCTAAGAGAGTATTGGGATCCATCTTGTGTGTCAAGCCTGGCCAGGAAGATGGTTGGCAGCAGTGCTCTTCCCCTGGCCTGAAGGTGTGCCTGACTTCATAATGGGGCAAGCTAATCTCCATTGTATCATCTTAAGGTGATTGAATCAGCACTCTGAGCAGACCATTAATTATCCTATCTGCACCTATGATGCACCCCCTTTTACCCTCTTTAGTACTCACTCTCTCAGCCTGTCTGTGTATGCTGAGGGAAAGTGTTAGCCTAAATGTATTGTGAGGAGAGTATTTTTCTCCTTCTCCAGTCCCACACCTTGTTTTACCTCAGAGAGAAATTTAACACAAGAGGCTTCTTAATGTTAACAAACAAAACAGGGAAGTTTATTGAACAGAATTCACAAGATGAATTTTTGGGGAAAAGGCAGAATTGGAGGGAAAACACCAAACCACATATATGTGCACAAGATTCCTTCAGAGAGATAGCTTAGTTTAGATGTTACTCAAGTTGTCTTTAGCTTAGATGTTTTCATAAGTTAAGTTCCTTCAGTTCTTAGTTATCAAGCTCAGAATCCTTCACAGCCTCCTCTCAGGCTGGTTACCAAGTTCAGAATCTTTCACACTCTCAGTTCTGATCCCCAGAACTCCTTTAGGTGTGTCACTCTGCTGCCTAGCTATTAGGGGAGAGACCACTCAGCCTCTATTCCCCAAGAAATGCAGAAGTATGGTGATTCCCCCTTGAATCACTCTTCTCACTAAGATAAACTCCACCTCTGTGGCAGTTATATCTCAAACAACACCCTGTGTTCGGAATAGCTCCTTTCAAGCCTATTCCCTCCTAGTGACTTGAGAAAGGGCCTTTCCCTCCCTATCTCCTCCTGTCACTACACAGGATTTGTTCTCCACCAGCATAGGCCAATACAGAACCCTTGGGTTCTCAGAGTACAGAAACGCTTCTTCTCAGTCTCGTTACTCAGCTCAGACTTCTTTCACAGCCTCCTCTCAGACTGGTTACCAAGCTTAGACTCTTCCACAGCCTCCTCTCAGGCTGGGTGGAAAGCTTAGAATCCCCTCTCTGTCTCTCAGAGCTCAGAGTGTCAGCTTTCTGGCTCCGCCCATCTCAGCTTTTGCTGCAGATTAACCCCTTGTCCATCACAGCACCCATCCTGACAATCAATCAGTATTCAGGAGAACAGCCCAGGCATTGTCTTGGATCTTGTTGACTCATCAAGCCTTTCCTAACTTTTTGTTTGGACCTCAGAAAAGCAATCAATTCTTTGTCTCTGGCTTCCCTGACAGCTTACATCATACTGCCTCAGGACCCATTTTGGGGTTATAAATATTGGTCCTTCGGCAATTCATTGTGTGTGTGTGTGTCTTGGATCCATGCATGCATCCCCACTTGCATGTGGGTTCTTTTGCTCCTGGAAAAGCTGGCCATTTTCCTCTTCAGCACTGCTTTCCCCGAATGTCCCTTCAAGACTGGTAACTATCACCCATCCCTGAAACCCTATTCAACTTCCCTTCTTTTCTCTTAGCTAGCCCTTGAATGCGTTGTGTGTATGTTAATTGGTTAAAGTATATTTCTTATTTTACAGTTCTTTATTCTTTAATAAAACTATATTTTCATTGTACAACTGCCTGCTCTGCTCATTTGAGAGTTTTCAGCCAGGATAATCCTGATATACATAGGTTTTCGATCCCAGTTACCTCCCCCCCCCCACTCTATCTCCCCAGGTAATTCCCCCAACTTAAATGGAGACTGCCTACTTAGGGTAACAATATGATGCTGCTGCCCAACTTCTATATAGGGGAATTCAGCTTTTGCTGTACTCATGTTGCTTTGTTTTCATTAGCATGGTACATTTGAAGCCAGGAAAAATCTTTCAGGCTCTTTGCTTTAAAAAAAACAACACTTCCAGATGTGACTAAGATGGCAGTTGTAGCATGATTATCACAGCTTGAAAACCAAAGTCTAAGCTTGACACATTTTTTTCTGCTCTAGCATTACTTAAGCTATTCTCAGTATCAAAAGAACATGAGTCACTTGAGGGGAAACCCAAATGTGATGCTGGGAGTACCATGAATGGAGCACCCAGTGGGTGTCTTTCATTAAATAGCAGATGCTCAGAAGGCAGATTCTGGTCAGAACTGTGGCATGGGGGAAGAGGGCTATTAATATATGCCTTCCTCCTGACCTCACCTCAATTATTTCCTGCAATGTGAATTCTGTGAATGGTTCTTCTGTGAATGGTACTTTCCTTTATCTTACAAGGCCAATTCACAACATCTTTGAGGGGGGGGGGCTTTGCTGTTTTTGTTTGTGGTGTATCTGTATGACTGGCCCTGTAAATAATTTTGCCCCATGATCCAGCAGCAGCTATGTATAAAAGGTTTGGTAGGCATCAGACTTTGGTAGTCTGCACATTATTCAATCATCTTCGACTATATACTAATAGCGAAGTTGGCCAAATCTGAGGACACTTAAATCTGATGACTAGAGCTGTGAAAGGGCAAGGCAGATCTTTCTACAAACCTGAAAAGGGCCCCAGGTTTGCAAAATACTCTGAAATCTGAAAAAAAATATATTGGGGGTTTTAAAAACCCAAAATGATAAAAAGAGCACCTGTAGCTTCAAGAATCAGAAGCCTTCAGTGGCTAGGCACCACAGTATTCCAGGCTGGGTTTCTGTGAAAAAAAAGGCAGGGGGAGGGGCAGGGTCCTTTCCAGGGCTGTTTTGGCCTTTGAGTGAGGACTCGTCAGGGCCAGGCCTGTAGAAGGTTGCCAGCCCTAGGTTGGGCAATTCCTGGAGATTTTGGGGTTGAATCTGGGGAGGGGAGGGTTTGTGTATAAAAGCCAGTGTTGTGTAGCTGTTAGAGCTTCAAAGTAGGGTCTGGGAAACTTGGGTTTAAATCCACAGTCTGCCATAAAAGCTCACTAGGTGATATTGTACCAGTCACATACTTTCAGCCTAGCCTGCCTCATGGGGTTGATGTGAGGATAAAAAGGAGGAAAGGAGAATGGTGTAAGCTGCTTTGGTCACCACCGTGGAGAAAGGTAGGGTATAAATAATAAATATAGCTGAAGATGGGAGACAGATAAAAGGTAGGTTGGTGAATGACTGAGAAGGACAGAAAGGCAGATGAGGGGGAGAGGATATGGTGGTAGCCAGGAGAGAAAGAGGGAATTGTGCAGGGATGAGGATATTGGAAGAAGTGACTCCTACAAGTACTTGCCAGTTGCCTACCATACAAGTGGGCCTGACCCAGCAGCCAGCACCACATAACTGGGCCATACCTCTCCTAGGCAGAGGCTGCTGGAGGGCGGGGGAGGAAAGCTTATATGCCCTTCTGTTGAGGGCAGACAAAGGTAGGTTGGCTGTTGGGTGAGAAGGAAAGAAGAAAGCAGGAAAAGTGGAGAGGCTATGGGGGCTTTCAGGAAAGGGGGAAATGAGATGCCCCCCACAAGTCCTTGTGGGTGCCCAATTGTTATTCCTTTCTTGGTTGTGTTTGCTTGTTTTTGTTTCTTTGTATAATTCATCATTTTGTGACCTGTGGTCAAAGCAATAAACATGTGAATGATTGGTTGATAGATTGATTGAAATGGCTCATACTATCAATCATCATGGATTAATTTAAAGAATAACTCTGCTGGTAATAAGCTCAGAGAGGGGTTGTGTAAATTAGAAATTAGACTTATGTTTCTGTTACATAATCTGTCATTTCTTATCTTCTTATTAATGTTTTTGTTTGTCTCATGTTACTAGGCCATATGTTTTCTATATTTATTGAATTCTGCTGCTTCAGTTATTCCTACCCCCTCTTTTTGCCTCTTGAATATGTTTTCCATCCCCCTCTTATTGCTTTCTGTAATCTCTCCTACTGTTGCTTTCTAGTTAGGATAAAATTGCCATTGCTGAAACCTAGCAATAACTCATTTGGTTCCATATCTTCCTATTGGTGATGGTTAATCTCCTCCCCGCCCCCATCTATTTTTATTTCCATGTTTGTTTTCCTTCTTCCCTTGGATTCATTTTCTTAAATCAGATTTCAAGGACGGAGAATGATTTCCAGGCAGAAGAATTATGAAAGTACCATCTTCAGAGTTGGGGTGGGGGATCATAGGGACCAGTTTGCCAGGTAGGCAATGTTCATGTCTGCTGTGTGAACAGTGGTGTCTCCTGGCACACACATTTAAAAATGGAAGTAGTGACATGAGCAGCCACACCTACATCTTTCCATCTGAGATGTTTCATATACAGACAGCTGCTTAAAGTATGAATTGACTCTAAGGCTAACTCTGAAAACAAACCTTTATATGTTCATTCTGGTTCTTTGTCTGGTGGAGGTTGGTACCAGCAAAGTGTTATTTTTTAAGTGTGGTGTAACACTTAAGGGTAAAAGCAAAATTCATAACAACTCCCTATTCTCACAGATACATGTTCATCGGTCTGCCTAGGCTCCATAAACCTTTTATTTAGTAGATATTGGATTCATGCCACTTGTTGAAACATGTACTTTTTTGGGGGGGTTAAGGAATTTGTTCCTCATTAATCCCTTACAAGTGAAATAGTCCATCTAGCCATGCTAGTAATGGCTTATTGAAATGGCCCAATAATAGAATAGTTTTGAGTTTTAAAATCCTTTTGTATTTTACACGCTGAGACTAATCAAATACTGTCAGCTATTTATACTCTTCCAAACCTAAATAAAGATGAAAGGTCTAGCCAATGCACAGTTGTGCTCTTTAATTCACTCCTGGATCATTGGAGAGACTGGGTTTTTGTGTGTGCAGTACCTATTATTTTCTGCCTTTTTTATAATAGAAAAAGGACTAAAAGTGTGCAATACCTGACCACAAGAGAAAAAGTCATTTGTAAGTGCAACACTCATATATTAGAGAAGGTGTATGCTTTTCCTTGAAATTTCATGTGACTGACATAAACCTAATCAAGCTTTTATGCCCTCTAGCAGATAACCTCTGCATGAACTAAAAACTTGAAATATTGTTTAATCATACTACTTTTTGGGTACAGTGATAGGAGAAATAGTGTTTTGCTCCTATAGAAATGGCCAAGATAAAACGTTTTGTTCTGTAAAAGTTGTCTGAGGGTCATCACTGGTGATTATTTTTAAATAGGCTTGTATTATTGTTAATCCTTCTGCTTTTGTCCATGGCATAACTTGAGGTCAGAGTCTCCTGATTTCACAATGCATTAATAAATCAGTATTGCATGATATGTAGTTATACAACAAATACCAAAGTGGAGAAGAGTGGTGTTCGATACTGGTATTTAGGCATTTGCACATTTAGATACATTTCTCACGTGACCTCAAAGTGTCCAGGATCTGACCCAATTTGAAAATAGCAGAAAATAGTTAACATCCTGCCACCTCCAACACTGGTAATGGGTTCATGTATATATGAAGCTGCCTTATACTGAGTCAAACCATTAGTCTGTGTAGGCCAGAATTGCCTTCTCTGACTGGCAGCCAGTCTTCAAGGTCTCAGGTCTTCTATGCATGGGCTGTTTAACTTACTTTCTCTTCTGGACCAACTTGGTTTTCGTTGGGGTTATGCATGAGTTTTCCATCCCTTAGAGATGACCCCACGACCAGCCCGCACAATGTCCGGGTCTTACCGATCCTGTTGTAATGCGATTCTTCGATCTCCCCTGAGATCAACCTGGGTCAAATCATTCCCATTTCCATGAATAAGCCAAAGCATGGGAGAGGGAAGCTGTGTTTGTGTGTGATTTTTTTTCATAGTAAGATGGGTTTCAAAATGGCGCTTGGGTTTCTCCCCCCCCCCCATTTCTTTTAAAGAGCTCCATTTGGTAAAATGGGTTTTAAAATGGCACTGGGGTTTCCGCCAGGGGGAGAGGGGAGCTGAGGGTGATATTTTTCTCACAGTAAGCACTACAGCCAATTAAAAAGCAGCATTTTCAAGGGGTGGGAACTCAGATGCTTCCAGATTTTTGTTGGTTATTCTGCAGTACTCCAGAAACCCCTGGACTTTCTCTAGGGCAAACAACAACATGCATAGCATTTTTAGGATTCCAAACAAAAAAGTGTGGGTCAAGAAAGCCTCAAACCCCAAGTAAAACTCCCATGCATAAAAGACCTTAGACGTCTTTCTCATCACCTCCTATCTGATCCTTTTACTTAGAGGTACTGGGGATTGAATATGCAACTGTCTTAATTCAGAGCTGGTGTTCCACCACTGAATCACAGTCCATGGGAACTGAACTGGGGAATTGAAATAAGGGGTATAATAAAATTGCATCTCTTCCATACAGTAGATCTTCCTTATAGAGAAGAGCAGTCTTTTTTGGAGCCAGAGTAAACCAATACGAGAGGGGCAAATTAGTGGGACTCCTAGAGAATCAATGGACTTAAATTAGATACATAGTCCCCTTCTCTTGCCCTTCCCCCAGGCCTGTGTTAAACTCTGCTACTAAAAACACAAACAAACAAAAAAGACTCATATATTGACTTTGCTTCAGAAGGAAATAATTTGCTGTTTTCACCTGGCAATTCTCGCTTTGCTCCTTTACTCCAAAATTCAACTATTATTAACCTTTGACAACCAAAGAGAATAATGATTGAATTTGGTCCTTTAATGTCACTCTGAAATCAATAGCTGTAAATGGCAACTGCTACAGTTTTAACTGGCCTGTCACGATTTTATAAGAGCACCATTTGCATGTCACACTTTGCGTTTCATTACTTAATGTTACTTCTTAATTGGGAATTTATAATTTCATATTCTATTTCCAACAAAAAAAAGCAAACAAAATTTGAATAAAGAAAATGAGCAAGATTCAGCCAGTGGATGAAATTGAATTGTCCTTCTTAGGGAGTGGGGGAGGGGGATCTAAAAGAAGCTGGAAAAGAGGAGTAATTGCAAAGGCTCCTAAATAGATACATCTGAAACCTTTCAAAGCAGAGTTGTGCTTACGACTGACAACCCTCTCATCACTATTTATGACTCTTAACAGAAATCTATATTATAAATGTTTGTGTACTGGTCGGTCTCAAACTTTACTGCCTTTTTTATTTTTTACTTTGTGCTTCAACTCAGAAGTTTGGTGTTCTTTGTGCAATGAAAAAGTATCCCCACCCCACCCCTTGGTAGTATTCCTTTGGAGTTCATTGTGCAAATTCTCCTAATAAGATACCTTGAGATAGTTTCCTAAGCATGATATTTATCAGTAAATTATTTCAGAACACCATTGGTGGCCAGACAGTGTTGATGATAATTTGAGAACCTTCAAAGTTCTTTTCTGGCTGTCTATCTAGTACATTTGTATCACACCCTTCTTCCAAGGAGCTCAGAGTGTCTACTTGGTTCTACCCTTCACTTTGTTCTCACAACTATCCTATGAGGTAGGTTTGGCTGAGAGACAGTGAGCTTAGTGGCAGAGTGGCAATTTCAGCTCCTAATCCAACACTATACCATGCTCTCATTTCTTAATGTTTTTAAGCTTCATGCTGCCATCTGCTTGCCATTTCCCCCACTTCAGGTATCTCGCCTGGCACCAACCAGGGCCAATGTTATTTTCCATTTGTAGTCTCCACCCTCTAGATCAGGCTTCCTGAGAAGATGAGGGGGCACCGTCTCTGCAAAATTTTAGGAGGCACCGCAAGACCATTTTACTTGCTTTAGGGATTTTGATGAAATGTCGGCTCGGTGTAGAGGTTTACTAGGAGCATTTATTGCACCTTGCATCTTTTAAAATTTTGATTCATAAGCCACCTTAAACCAAAACAAAAAGGTGGGGTAAACATATTTTAATAAATACATAACCTGGAATTGCTAGAGAGTAAGAAAGGTGATAATTAGTACTTACTTATCCTTTTGGAAAGTCTGTTGTTCCCATTCTAAGTTGAAAAGATTGGTTTTTTATAATAGAAAAAAAATATGAACTGAAGCACCATTAAGACGCCAACCTTCTGTTTAGGTGGGAATGTCTATGCAGCCATCAACGTTCCATTTAACCTTGAATAATCCCTTCATGACCTAGATGTGAATTCAGATAGTTGGGGGGAGGCTCATCATTTGTAAATAGGGTTGCCAGGTCTGGGTTGGGAAATACATGGAGATTTTGGGGGTGGAGCCTGAGGGAAGCAGTGCTTGGGGAGGGGAGGGACTTCAATGTGGTATAATACCATAGAGTCCACCTTCCAAAGCGACCATTTTATCCAGGTGAACTGATCTCACCTAGAGATCAGTTGTAATCCCAGGAGATCTCCAGTCACTACCTGGTAACCCTATTTGTGAAGCTATGCCAGTTTTTGCCTTTTAATAGCATTTTTACAGTAATTGTATGTGTCCTGGCCTCTGAGGGTCTGTTTCAGACATTCACAGTATAAGTCCTTGCAACGTCATTAGTAAGGCAGTTGCCTTAAAGAGTTTTGGGGTACTGTACAGTAGATCTTTTTTGTTTAATGATCTATCATGTGGTTCACAGACAGAAATACCAACAAAGCAAGGGGGGAATAAAATGCTGGGATCTTCAGCTTTGTCACACGTTAGAGATAGAGGTAAAGAATTGTATTTTTATACAGGCACAACGTCTGTGAATTCATTTCAGTTATGAAAATAGGTTGTCTCATACCAGGGAAAACTTTGACAACCCAAACCAATTTGGCCTAAAGAGGGACAATGGCATAAATATATTATTTGTAGAAGTCTTTCTTTTTTAGCTTACTCACTATACATGCTCACTATACATCTACAGTGGATTTTAAGCAGCAATTTGCTATCTAAACATTGTTTAGAAAGTTCCCAATTGTGAGCGAAACCTTCCAGGAGTTTACAGACTTTGGTCACAGTCTGGTGCTGAGCATTTTCTCAGAAGCTCTGACTATTTCTTGTAATACAGGCAGTGATTGGAGTTCTGATGTTTCAGTTCAGCCATGATCCTGTCCAGAAGCAGTCGGTGTGGTTGGAAAAAGGGGAATCTGTCTCCATTAAGGCACCACAGAGTGGAACTCAACTTGAGCGATCTGCAAAACACTTGGCCAATGCATGATACTCTCCTTTGCATTTCACGCAAGGAATTGAGCTTGGATTTTAGAACTGTAATGGGTTATCATAAAAGGAACCCAAAACTATCAGGTCCTGTCCTTATATTGGTTCTTCATCCAGGCTTAAGAAGATGCTCCATGCTGACTTCTGACAACCCAGCTGCATGCTTGCCTTTACTAAGCAAGCAGGAGTTGACCCAGTCATTATAGTAGGGACTATTGGACACTTCTCGGTCAGTTGAATTTATTATTTCTGGAAACCAAAAGGAAGTTCCTGGGGGAGGGGTTTTAAGACTTCTGTTGGTACCTTATACTTAAGTGGCCCTCTCTCCTTTATTTCACTTTCATCTTCCAACTCATCAGTTTGGAAGGAAAGGGGAGTCAGTAGGTGAATTTGTATGTCACAATCAAAGCAATGCAAGGGAGTTCCTCTTTCTTAGAAGAATTTCCTCATCAAAGTCCAATGCACTGCTTTGAAAATGTACCCTTTAATGAGTGACAAAAGGTTGAATACAAGGTCTAACAAGATTTTGGAATTTGTATATGTTAATTATATTCAAAGGCCTCAAGCAGGTTTCTTTCCCCTCAGAGAAGCTCTCCATAGCTTCTTCTTTTTTAAAAAAAATATCATTATTTATTTGTTTACTTACATACGTATTCAGCCTTTCCTTCAAGGAGCTAATGGGGTTATCCCAGTTTTTCCCCTCATAATCCTAACAGGTTTGTTAAGCCAATAGATAGTGATGGGCCCAATGCCACCTAGCATGTATGGGGATTTGAACCTCAGTCTTTGCAGTTCAACAATGCCATCCTATGCAGTGTTATACCCTTCTATGAAGTGAATGAACACAGAAGGGTATGACTGTGTTTAAGATGGTCCTTTGTGTCTATGACATCACACTGAATCTTTGAGTGGAAATTATTCTGAACTTGGCAGTTTAAATTTGGTTTCTTCAGTAAAGATATAACAGCCTCCTTTAAACTTTTTGGAAAAGACTTCCCTCACAAAGAAATATTAATTATCATTCCCATTGCTCCAACCCTTCCTGACAGACTTAAATAGCTAGGAAGAGCCAGAGTTGAGAATACAAGTGGTGCCTTCTCCACTCCAAGGATTCTCCCCACATCCACAGACTGGACAAGATTCAAGATTAAAAAAAACTGAACCATCCTCAGGAACATCCACCACAACCACATATAAGGGGGAATCTTAAGTCAGATCAAATCCAGGCAATTTTATCCACAAAGTGGCTGGCCTATGGCCCCTGCTTCCTTGCCTCAGGTAATTGTTTCATCTGGGTTTTTTAGGCTTCAGCCTCAGCTTTGAAGAATGGGTTGTAATCATCCTTATTTCTTCTCCTCTTCTTCAGCTTTGCTCTGGGGTCCCGACTATAAAAACAGAATTGGAGCCACTCTCTTCCAGCCCACTGCAGGTGCTTTGTTCCTGATCTAGATGCTTGGTTGCAGTAGTGACCTCTGCTTCACCCATCTAGTCTTCTTGTTGCCATTCATGCCACTGAATAGTAGTTATTCCAAAGCACTCTGTGATGAATGAAGCATTAGTTCCTGCTCCTTGTGCTGCTGCCGTCTGCAATTGTCCCTTAGGATAGGGGTCAAAGTTCAGCCACAAAGTAACTTACTAAGTAGGTTGAAAGCACCCATATCCTGTTTCCTTCTTGAGAGTTCCTAGGATGAACTGAGAGCACTTACTGGTTCGTGTCAAAAAGAGGTATCCTCAGAACAGCTGAAAGGTTCAGTCATTGGAAGAAGTCAGTGCCTTGTTTCTTGTTATTACCTCATATCTATTAAAAACTTAGATGGCTCCCTCAAGGAAGAGAAAACGGTGGTGCAGTGTCACCGGGGGGGGGGGGGCTCACAAAAGTTATTATGGAATTTTAAAATACCAGACCATGAAAACACATTGGCAAAAAATCAGGACTACTTTGGCCCTTACTATGCTAACAGAATTCTGATTAGTCAGGAGACTGTTATAACTAGCAATAAGTGGAACTCTCTTACCCTGCACCTGAAATTATTCTGGTGAAATCTGGCTTGTTCTGTATACTGATTTCTGAACAGTCTCAAATAATTAGATCCCTACCAAAATAAACTCTCCCCATCACACTATTTCCTCACATTAGCTTTCCCTCACTTTCAGTGTTGGAGAAGACACACTGTGGCTATCACAGCAGATACTCCATTACGCCGTAGATGCTAGAATACAGTAGATGCTACAGTATTTCTGGATGCTTCCATAAGTTATACATAGTTCCTGTAGTTCCTTTCATTGTTGGATTCTTGCCACAAATACTAGGGACACTGGCAACTACAGTTCTCATTGTTCCTGGTAGCCCTGGACACTGCCATGCTTGCTTGGTAATACATGCCTAAATTCTGAGGCCTATCATGATTATAGATTCCAATAGAAATTCTTGCTACTTCTCCTTGCAAAGACAAGTTTGGGAAATGGTGGGAGGAGGTTTGGGTAATGGGACATGGGTGGACAGAAATTTTGATGCTGGGGTGCAAATCTAAATGGTTCTGGAGAGGGCAAAAACATGACATGGGTTTAAGTATCATGATTTGGCAGACTTGGCTGTTAGAATATACCAGCGGGAAACCACAAAGACTTGCGGGATGAATTGCCCTCTCACCACTATTTCTTGTTTCCCTTCCTTGAGAGCCCCCACAGCCTCTCCCTCTTTCCTGCTTCCTCTCCTTCCTATCTACAAGCCAACCCACCTTCATCTTCTCCCCATCTTCAGTTTTATCCCCTACCCTACTCCTGGCACCCTCTACCCAGGAAAGCTACAACCCACTTGCATGGTGCTGGTTGTCAGGATGGGCCCAGTTGCACAATGCAAGGACTTGCAAAGGGCACCATTTTCCCTGCCTCAGATTTCCCACACTATTTCATCTTTCCCTCCACCTGGCAACCCCCATACCCTCAAACTTCTCTGCTTCCTTCCCTCCTTCAAACTGACCCACTGATGTTTTGTCTGCTCCTCCATCTTCTGATATATTTATTATTCATGTACTTAATTAATACCCCATCTTTCTCAAGAATGGGGACTCAAAACGCCTTACTTCATTATCCTCTCCTCCATTTTATCCTCAGAACAACCCTAAGAGCAGGGGCAGAATGGAAGTGAAAAACTCTGGGCCCCAATTAGGGTTGCCAGGTCCCTCTTCACCACTGGCGGGAGGTTGTTGGGGCGGAGCTTGAGGAGGGTGGGTTTTTTTTAAAGCTACAGGCACTCTTTTTTATCATTTTGGGTTTTTATACATACACATGGTTTTTTTTTTTAAGATTTCAGATATTTCAGCCAGTCTGGGGCATTGTTCAGGCTTCTACAAAGATCTGTCTTGTCCATTCATTGTTCCAGTCTCTGGATTTAAGTGTCCTCAGATTTTTCCAACTTTGCTATGAGAATATACAAGTGTGGGCCCATGAGACTTGCAGGGAGGAATCCCATCTCTCCCCCCCCTTTCTCACTGGGCTCCACTGCAGCTTTTGGATTGTATCACAGCTACCACCAGGCCTGCTGCAGCTCTCAAGCTTTGCTACAGCTGCTGCAGGGCCCACCATGGCTCCTGGGCTCTGCCATAAATGCTGCCAGGCCTGCTGTGGCTCCCGGGCTCAGTTGTAATCACGGCCACTGCTCCTGGGATCTGCTGAAGCCATCAATGACTACGCTGGAGCTAGTCCTTGGGGTTCTCCACTGTTTGCAGAAAAATTTGTTTAGTGTCAGTATGGCCCCGATCTGTGGATTTATATATCTTCAGATAGGGGGCAGACTTCTCTATTAGATATATTAGATCGTGAATTAAAGCTGACTTCTTCATGAGTTCTATTTGTTTGCAAGAGACCTAGGCACACCATGTAAAAAGAGAACAAATTGGTCACATTTTTCCTATCCTTGGATAATGAGGATTTAAATCTGGGTTTCCCCAGTCCTAGTCCAACATTCTACCCATTGCACTTCAACTGTATTTGTAAGCAAACAAAACAAAAGGAGCTGGCACTTTGCATTTACAGTAGTACGCACACATATGTGACTGCACACTTAACTATGGAAATTATTACGCTGGCAATAGGAGCTCCCCTTTACTGTTTCTGCTGACAGCTGTCAGTGGTAGATGTCAGCTGAGTTCTTACTGTCAGGTTTCCTGAGGAGTAAGGAAATAGAGTCTGCAGAACCTAAGCCAAGAGTAATTTTTCTTCCTACCTTGGGAAATTTTTCCTCTTAATTTGACAGGCTTTAAGCAAATTGTTAGCCTTAATTAAGTTTGAAATGGGACAAGCACACAGAGTAAAAAGCCCCTTGCTAGAGTATGAGTCTGCAATAAGATTATCTGTGAAATTCACAAATGGTGTTACTTTTGCTTTAATGATTGATTGCAATTCTGTAATTAGGTACTGTGAAATTTCAGGCAGGATTAAGGCAGATTCAATTTTCTGAAGGTAATTTTGGACATCCCATAGGAGGAGCAGGAAGTGATTATATTCTTGGTGTATCATCATGAACAAGATGAAGAATAATCTGAGGGGTATGAATTTGGATAGTGGAAAGGCACAGAAGGCATTGATCTGCAATAATTGAAAATGAATCTTTCAGCTTCTTTGCATTGCTTGCAGCAGGTTGAAAGCAAATAATAGAGTGCTCATATGTGCCTGATCCTACACTACTGAAGGCAACAGGAGCTTGGCTGGTAATATTATAAAGCTGTCAGCTGAAATACTATAAATTGCTCATAAAATCCACATTCTGTAATAGTCTAGGTTTTAGGATTGTTCATATGGAGTATATGGTAGGTACCTCTGAGTTTAATGGGAAAAGCCAGTCAATGCTGGCACTATTCATCTTGTACATACTTTAAAGGAACAAACTTACAGGCTTGGTATCAAGACCTCGAGCGGCAGACTGAGCTGCTGATGAGCATCATATGGGAAATCACTGGATTTCCTTTTCTTGATAGCAGCTTCTGTGCGCACTCTCTTGGCTAGTTCCTTGAGAGGTTCTGTAGCACCAGGGCTGCATTATCCTGAACTTGCATGTATTATAGATTAATATAAATTGAAAAGACCTGTCAATTTTGATAGCTAGTGAGATAGTAAACCTACCTCACACTGCAGGTATCATCTCAAATGATGGAATGTTCTTCCATACACTAAAAATCCCTGCACACAGAAAACTAGCATATTTGGAACTCTAGGAAGTCAGAAAGTCTCTTCCTAGTGAGGTCTAGTTTTCTACATTCAGAGAAACATTTTTACAGAGGCATATTTAATCATCTGCAATCTGACTGATCCAAAGCAGTACTATTTGTGAAATCGCCTTTCAGAGATAACACATTTATTTCACTAAAACTTGGAAATACTACTTATATATGGCATCTCTTCCAGTTCTCTTGTAGTTTTCAGATTTAGTTAATGGTTTAGTTGAAATTATAGTAGAACATGCACTAACTGTCAAGACTTTTTCTGATAATGCTAGAAAGTTCTTTCTTTTTAACAATCTTCATTTTTTGGCTTTCTGATTTTTGTAGAATGCTAGAAACATGTCCTCTTTCCACAGTCATCCAGAACAAGTGCAATAACTTGGACAGACAGCTGTTTTTAAAGCTGTAAAACAGAAATAAAATCTTAAAAGCACTTTATATACAATTAATGTTCAAAATTCATTGCTACAAAGTTTCCACTTAAATCTTTAGTTAGGTCAGAATCATTTCCAGAACAACATATTCCTCTGCTTTAGTGTCAGGCTGCTATCTCGGTTTCAGTATTGTTTCTGTGTCTGTACTGTACTGTCTAGCCTCAAGGTCGACCACACATACCAAGGCCTGGGAATGCTGCTCCTGGGAAAGTGTACTCTGTTTATGTGTGCTGATGCTGTATAATCTCCCGCCATTTACTGCCTTATATTATCGTTCAGCTAGTGAGACTCTCATAGCTGCCATAGTCCCCTGTATGCACTGTATTGCCTTTTTGACCAGTAAAAGCCATCTGCTTGGACTCTATATGACTCTGTGGTGATTTCTGGTTCGAAGGGTCAGGAGCTTACATTATGGCAGCTATCTCTCACCTTCTTCATTGTACTACTTGTCAGGCTGGAGCCCAGGGGGGTTCGCCTGCCACTTGGATGGGAGCTGCGAGGCTCTCCGAGTGACCTACTACCCTGGATTCCTCTCGGAAGGATCCCACCCTGGTACAGGACATAGTCGCTGAACTCTTCAGGACTACCCTAGAGGTTTGCCGCTTGAGGGACCTGGTACAGGAACAGTGGCAATCTATAAAAGGGATTCTCTGGATGTTAACGTCGGAGGATACTGATACTCGTTTAGATCTTCAAGACTTGGATCAATTGCTGGACGATGCCCGGTTGGCAACTGAGGATTTACAAGTACTAACTGGACTTTTGGATAATCTTATTTCTCGAGAGACTCTTTCCTCTAGTTCTGCCATGGCAGGAGCCCCGCCAGAGGGTTTTTCCCTCATACCGGATGCGGCCAGCTGTCAGGCTGAAGCCAAGCGGGTCGCTATTCGCACCGCTCTTCTCCTTGTGGAATGTACAAAGGACACCCCGGTAACCACCTTGGTTCAAGCTTTGACCTCGACTTTTGGAGCCGATGCACCCGCACTGGCGGTTCGAATACAACCCTTGCTGGGCGGGGAACCCGACCCCATACTCTCACTCCTGGAAACAGAACTTTTACCGCGCATTACGGCGGAGGCTGCCCTAAGACTTGAGAACGCCAAAGTTCTTGCGGATAAGGAAGCCGCCGAAGCGGTTAAGGTCGCAAGAGAGAGAGAAGCTGCTGAAGTAGCCAAGGTGGCAACAGCAAGGGTTAGGGATCGGGCGAAAATGGATACGCGTCCCAAGGACACTGTACAAGGGCTATCAGGTCTGTCATTTTCCCCGGCATTTGTCCCGTCGCGCGCGACCCAACGCGCACGCCGTCTGGCTGACCGACGTCGAGACTCAGGAGAGTCTGAAGACGAGGATCTATATGGAGACAGCTCTCAATGGGCCACGAGCTTCCGGACCAGTAAACCTCATCTTACTGGTGGCCCAAGTGAGGAGGTTCACCTCTTACGAGCCCAGAACCGGGAGCTCTCCGACCGTGTCGATCAACTCCAAGAGCTAATGGAACGTATGCTTCAGGATAACAGGCAATTACAACAAACCCTGATAGCCCAGGCACAGCCCGTTCCGATACCGGGTCAGGGGGTGCCCATCCAGCCACCCCAGCCACCAGCTGATGTGCCTGCTCCACCCCTGCCTCCCGGAGCTCCCGTTGTTCCTCCTCCCGGACCACCCGTGCATCCGGGACAGCCTGCGCCCGGCCCCTGGAAGCAACTCAAATTGAAGACTACGTACGACGGATCTCTCGAGACTCTGCCTTGTTTCTTGCATCAAGTGGACAGTTATATGCGAGAACAAGGACAGCTTTTCCCCACGGAGGATAGCCGGGTGCGTTATGTAGCTTCCCTTCTGACAGGTAAAGCAGCTGACTGGATGGTCCTCCAGTTCGACACCCGCTCTCGTGCTATCCGTTCCCTCAACAACTTCATGACTGCTCTGAGAAGGAGGTTTGAGGACCCCTTCCTGGGGGAAAGAGCCAAAACGGAACTCTTACAACTAAAACAAGGCTCTGCTACAGTTCGAGAATTTGCCGATGAATTTCAACGGCTAGCAAGTAAAATTGTAGGTTGGCCCGAAACCACCCTAATTCACCATTTCAGGGAAGCCTTGCACCCTGACGTTCTGAACTGGTCATATATGCGGGGTGATCCCGATACCCTTGAAGACTGGATTCTATTGGCCGAGGAAGTGGAAAGCCGCCGACGCTTTATTTCTCTAGTCCGTCAAAAGCACAAGGAAAAAGGCACCCAAAAGCCCCAATCCAAGGCACCACCGCCCGTCCCACGAAATCCTCCACGTCCACCTCAGGAACGTGAAGCCCGATTTCAGAGAGGTGCCTGTCTTAATTGCGGAGAAATGGGCCACTTTGCAGCTGTTTGCCCACACCGCCATGGATTATTTCGTCCCAGCACGATAACCCGAGCCAGAGGTCACCGCGGCCACCCGCAGCGCAGCTCCGGGAAGACCCACACCCTCTGCACTCCATGCTGGAGACCCAGCCTCCCTGCCTACTACAAACGACCCCGCCGGGTCTCGGATTACAAGTGCCCCATTGGGGGACAACTTTCCCTCTTCGGATGAGGAAAATCCATGGAATTTTCCAGCCTTAAACCTGGAATCTCCCCTCGACTTGTCAAAAAACGGCTCCGGTCTGTGGTGAATGGAGCGTCTCCACAGACCTCTCCAGATCCTCCTGTTAAACCAAATGCTCCTACCAAAATCAAAGAAGTGGACTCCACCGTCTACGTGGATGCAGTTTTACAACACCTTAACGGTGGCCCCCAACTACCCGTCAAAGCACTCATCGACTCCGGTTGCTGTCGCACTCTCATAAGCGAAGCCACTTTTGCTGCACTCAGAGCCGAATCTGAGGCTTTACCCGCCCCTGTCCAATTTGCCCAAATGGACGGGAGCCATTTCCAGGGGGGTCCAGTTGATCACCGCACCATAGGGGTGGCAATGGGAATTGGCTCCCACTGGGAACAAATAGACTTCACTATAGCCCCTATCCGTTTTGAAGTGGTCTTGGGTATTAACTGGATTAAAGGACACAGTCCCAGTATTAACTGGGAAACAAACACTATCTCCTTCGCTAGTCCCATGTGCGACCAACACCGGCAAAACTTTGCGCTGTTATATCCGCCCGTCCCAGCTTTAACCTCCGAGGTCCCAGCACCTCCAATCCTACCTAACGTCTATCAGGACTTTGCGGATGTTTTCGACCTTAAAGAATGTGATGCCTTGCCCCCCCACCGGGTCTCGGACTGTGCAATTGAGGTGGTCAAGGACTGCACATTAACCAAAAGCAAGATTTACCCCATGAGCGCCTCCGAGCGTACTGTCCTCCGAGACTTCCTAGACAAAAACCTCGCCAGAGGGTTCATTCGTCCATCGAATGCCCCGAACTCGGCCCCTGCGTTTTTCGTCCGAAAGAAGGAGGGCGACCTTCGTCTGTGCATTGACTTCAGAAAGCTCAATGCAGTCACCCAAACCAACGCCTATCCTATCCCATTAATTTCTGATATTTTGGGACAATTACAGGAGGGCCGGGTATTCTCCAAGTTAGACTTGGTGGAAGCTTACTACCGAGTCCGCATCCGAGAAGGAGATGAACACCTCACTGCCTTCTCTAGCTGTTTTGGGATGTATGAATTCCTCGTAATGCCGTTCGGATTAAAAGGGGCCCCGGGGGTCTTCATGCAACTTATCAACGAAATCCTTCATGATTTACTGTATCGCGGGATAGTGGTTTATTTGGACGACATTCTTATTTATTCAAAAACCATAGAAGAGCATGTAATTCTGGTCCGAGAAGTTCTGCAGCACCTGCGCAATCACCAACTCTTCGCAAAACTGGCTAAATGCGAGTTCCATCAAAACCAGCTCACATTTTTAGGATACATTATCTCCCACCAAGGTCTTCGCATGGACCCTGTCAAAGTCCAAGCCGTTCTCGATTGGACTTCCCCCACCAACCGCAAGCAAGTACAACAGTTTCTGGGGTTTGCGAACTTTTATCGAGGGTTCATCCCTAACTTCGCCCAAGTGGCTCTACCCATCACTGATCTCCTAAAAACCAAAGGAAAAGCAAGCGCGTCTACCTTGCCCTCTGCAAAAATCCTGTGGACTGATCAATGTCAAGCCGCGTTTGTAGCACTCAAACGTCTCTTCACATCCGAACCCGTACTACAGCACCCAGACCCAAACCAAATGTTTATTGTGCAAGTCGATGCCTCCGATGTAGCTATGGGAGGGGCCCTCCTCCAGAAAGGTCCGGATGGTCTCCTTCACCCTTGCGCTTACTTTTCGAGAAAATTTGCGCACGCACAATTGAACTGGCCCATTTGGGAGAAAGAGGCAGCGGCCGTTCACCATGCACTGACTCTATGGAGACAATTCTTGGAGGGTTCCAAAATTCCCTTCGAGGTTTGGACCGATCACAAAAATCTAGCTGCCCTCACAGGGTCCCATAAACTGTCGGCGAAACAACAACGTTGGGCAGAATTCTTCGCTCAGTTTCGTTTCGTCCTAAAACATGTTCCTGGAAAACAAAACGTTCTCGCAGATGCCCTCTCCCGCTTGCCGCAGTACCCGGTAAAACTCGAGAGACCAACCGACTCTCTGTTCACCCCTACGCAAAGAGGAGCCCTGCCTGTACTAGCCGTGCAAACTCGATCTCAGCAACAACATCCCAGACCCAGCTCTCCAACTCCTCCAACCCAATCGACTACCCAACCGCCTCCGCAACAACAACGAACCGGCGATTCCACCCCTCCAACCCCACCGGCTGCCCTGCCGCCTGCAATCTCCGCACCACCGCACGTAAGCACTACCCCCATCGCAAGTCCTAAAACCACTGTAGCGGGGGGGGGGTACCCGCCAAGGTTCCCATCTCCGAATCCTTTTTAAATACCCTTCGGGACCACTGCCTTTCAGAACGCTCTAATCACACCCTACCCCCTGGAGTAATAGAACAGGGGGGCTCTTGGTACAAGGACTCAAAATTATATGTACCCAAAGCACTCCGAAAAGACGTTTTATACTTAGCTCATGGAGCAAAAACAGCTGGACACTTTGGATTTCTAAAGACTCTCCACTTGTTGCGCAGACAGTTTTGGTGGGGGGGAATGCGTTCCGATGTTGACTCTTTTATTCGCAGCTGTCCTATTTGCGCCACAGTGAAACGATCACAGGGTAAACCCCCGGGGTTACTGCAACCCCTGGAAACACCCAACAAACCCTGGGAAGTGATTGCTATGGACTTTATGACTGATCTCCCTCTCAGCGGGGGGAAAACTGTATTATGGGTTGTTACTGATTTGTTTTCCAAGCAAATCCATTTAGTTCCATGCGCAGGGATCCCCTCTGCTCAGAAACTGGCCCGCCTCTTCGTATCACATATCTTCAAATTACATTCGTTTCCGCGCAAAATAATCTGTGACCGCGGCAGTGGCTTTGTTTCCAAGTTTTGGAAAGCATTTCTCAAGTTGGTGGGGGTAGAACAAGGGTTGTCTACTGCATACCATCCCCAAACCGATGGACAAACTGAACGTGTCAATGCTGTACTTGAATGTTATTTACGCTGTTATGTTAACTACCACCAAGGTAACTGGGTAGAACTATTACCTTTTGCTGAATATGCCTACAATAATGCTGTGCATCAATCTACAGGTTTTAGCCCATTCTTTGCAGTGTATGGACAGGATTTCGGTCCTGTTACTCCCAGAAATGATGTGGAGGGGGAGGGAGATCCTGATGTTGCTTCCTGGGCACACACCCTCCGTACCACCTGGCCTTGGCTCGTTAGCAATCTCGACCGAGCCAAGCGCAAATACAAAGCACAAGCTGATAAACATCGTTCCCCCGGGGGCGAGCTGCGAGTGGGTAAAATGGTCTATCTTTCCACCAAAAATCTACGTTCCACCCGTCCGTGCCTTAAGCTCAATGCTAAGTTCATTGGCCCATTCCCCATCACACGAGTCATAAATCCTGTCACAGTGGAACTAGCTCTCCCCAAAACCCTGAGGCGTGTACATCCCGTTTTCCACATTAGCCTCCTGAAGCCCCATATTGCCTCTCCGCAATGGCATCCCGATCCGCCTCCCGAACAGCCCATTATGGTGGGGGGGGAGGAGCACTTCGAGGTCTCCAAAATCCTTGACTCTCGTGTTCACCATGGAAACCTACAGTATTTAGTCCGTTGGAAACACTTCCCCCCTGCCTACGACGAATGGGTTCGCGCACGAGATGTCTCCGCCCCCAAACTCGTCGATACCTTTCATGCTGCCTACCCAGAAAGACCGTCCCCCTTACAGACTGGGAGGGGGCCTTAAGGGGAGCAGGATGTCAGGCTGCTATCTCGGTTTCAGTATTGTTTCTGTGTCTGTACTGTACTGTCTAGCCTCAAGGTCGACCACACATACCAAGGCCTGGGAATGCTGCTCCTGGGAAAGTGTACTCTGTTTATGTGTGCTGATGCTGTATAATCTCCCGCCATTTACTGCCTTATATTATCGTTCAGCTAGTGAGACTCTCATAGCTGCCATAGTCCCCTGTATGCACTGTATTGCCTTTTTGACCAGTAAAAGCCATCTGCTTGGACTCTATATGACTCTGTGGTGATTTCTGGTTCGAAGGGTCAGGAGCTTACATTTAGGGCATCTGTCAATTGCCATTTGTTTCTTTAACGTTCATGTATTTCGTATTACATAGATCCCTTTTTGGAAGGTTTTCAATGGGAGCACTCTTGTAGTTTTCAGATTAGAGGCCCAGTTGCAAGACTAGGTGGTTGTTAACCAGTTGCTGTAGACAATATACAACTTATTGGAAAAGGGTAAATTGCAAGGATGCAATTTATCAAGAAAAGGTAGGTCATAACATCTGTCTCTTCTTAGGCTGCCATCAAACTGGTATTTCTGCTGGTTATAAGGTTGCCAAAGGAAAGAGTCTGCATTAACAGGCAACAGGCGAGGGATCTCTTGAGTACACAAAGGGAATTCAAGGGTTTGAAAGTTATGCCAGATTAGGTAGTTAGCAATCAGCAGCTGTAGATGAAGGATGTGGAGGAGAGGAGTAGCTAGATATCTCAGCAGAACTGGGTTGGAAGGTGGTGGGAATAGTGTTAGTATTTTACCTGCATTGTACCCAAGGTAAAAAATGTGGTCACCCTAGGATAACTGCCTAGAGCTCCTTGGAAGAAAGCTAGGAGACAAATGTGATACACATAAAATGATCATGTGCATACCTGGCTAGACTTGGCCAGGATTCCCCAACCATTTGGATTGTCAATCAATCAATCAATTTATTAATACAGTCAATCAGACCAGTAAAAATTATACAGCAGTAAACCTCAGCAGAAGCAATATAAAAACAGTTTTAAAATGTTGGGACATATATATACATAAATTTTAAAAACACTTTACATATAAGACTAAGTGGAGAGAGAAAGAGGCACAATAAGTACAGATAACATCATTTTAGCAGAGATTTACAAAGCTTCATAATAACTGAACAATATTTGGAGACCTTGTTTGTGACCTGAGGATTCTCAACTCTTAACGATTTCCTAACCCTATCTGCTGAGTCCCGGCCTGGATATTTTATCAACAATGGAGAGATCATTTCATCACGAACATTTTCATAACGGGGACAGGATGGTAGAGTTTGTTCCATGGTATCGACCTGTTTGGATTGTCAGATACAGGACAAGAGCATCTTGTTGATGGAATGCTCTAGCCACAGAAACAGGAATGGAGAAAACCAACCTGTTACAAAATCCAGGTTTTTTTAAGCTTGATGTAATAAGTTTTGTGAATTCTGCCTATGCATGAGGCATAAAAGAGTCATTGTTTTATGTTGAGCTGTTATGTCCTAGAATAAGGAATGTTTATATCATGTAAAAGACACCAGGAAATCATAAACCTCACTGTTGTTGGAGGGAAGAGAAGACTTAAGAAGTCAAACACTGTTTTGTGAACTGAGAACCATGTAGCCATTTTGTTGGTTCTACTTGCATTAGCAGAATGAACCATGTCCACAAGCTGAATATGTTTAAATGTGGGATAGCTAAAATGAACAATACCAGAAACCAAATTAAAGGATTTCAGAGTTGCAGTCTCTTGCAGAGTTGCAGTCTCTTATAGTCCTCAGGTCATGTAGTTATTTTTCCTAGATTAAAATTATGTTGCACATTTAACATTATGATTACAATAAGCAGATTAGTAGAAAGAGACACCAAAGCAAGATATATTTTCAGAAAGGCAAAGAATAAATTATACTATAATTATTGTAGCATTGTTTGTTTGTTGTGTTGTTTAGCCCTTCAAATATTAAGATTTGTTAACCTGATTAAGTCAAACCATTTTGGGGTGGTTTGCATTTGTTGATTTTGCAAGTGTAAATGCCCATCTGTTTTTCCTACTAATAAGTTTTGCATATCAAGCAGTTAAAAAATACCTTCCATATACAAGATTCATCAATTGTTTTATCAGCAGTACACGCCTAAGGCTCTCTCATAAATTTGAGTTTTGGATGAAGGAAAGATTTGTATTATACTACTAGTCACACAGGTATTCTGAGCGGAACGAGGATCATAGTTTAATATAAGTTGAGTGCCCCAAGGTATGTTCTTTTATGGGCTACATTCCCATCTTAAGTCCTCCATAATTCCAACCTTGGTATGTTAAAGCCTTGGCATCACATTTTTACACAAAAGATTATAACGCATCCATAACAGTAAAGCTTCAGATGGGATCTCAGTTTCACTAAAATTGTAACCTGTTACAAATTACAGCTCACGGCATCTCTAGTTAAAAGAATCAGATAGTAGGTGTTGTGAAAGACCTCTGCTGGAGACCATGGAGAGCCATTGCCAGTAGGGGTGTGCACAATTTTTTCCGGTATTTGTTGGGTTCAGGTTTAATAGACACAGAAATTTTCAAAAAATCCAAAAAAACACTTGAACACTTAATTAGGCTTTTCCCGGATATTCAAAAATTTCAGGTTAATAAACCAGAACCCAAAAAGTAGAGCATGGAGCTGAAGGCTGTGCTCAGAGCAAGTCCAGCTTTCAGTTCTGCATCCTCACCACAGCTGAACTCCACAGTTCTGCTGCTGTGGCAAAGCAAACTGCAGGTAGGTGAAGGAAGGGGAGGGAGGGGGAGGTTACACAAATGGCAGTGGGGTCATAACAGCCCCAAATTTGGTAATATTCAGGTCTTGCTTTTTAGGCTCCCTTTTATTACTGCCAATTTTTTTGGTTTAACCCCCCCGAAAAATACCAAAAAGGTATATTTCAGGGTTTTTAAGTTTGGCATATCAATATGCACACACCTAATTGACAGTCACAACAGACATATTGACCTTAAAGTTTATGTGTTTATTTAGCACACTTTTCTCCCCGACAAGGATCCACAGTGGATTACCAAAAAGTGATACAATGTTTAAAAGATGATCTGAATGATCAGAAACTAGTTTTAAAAAGTTGTAAATGGCTGTATTGACCATTTCAAAATCCAGAATAAATAAAGCTTTGTTTGCTCTATCATGTGTTTAAAACTCCCTCTAACAGTGAGGTAGTTGATCCCATTTATTTATGCTTATGCAAAAAAATCCTCTACTTTGCCTTTCCTTCAAGTTGATGGCTTACAACATATTCACACTAGACATGTAACAGCTAGAGTATAAAAGCAACATAAGAACATAAGAAATGCCCTGCTGGATCAGATCCGTGGTTCATCTAGACTAGCATACCTGTTCGCACAGCAGCTAAACATTTAGCCTGGTGGGCCAGCAAACAGGCATAGAGGCCAAGGCCTTCCCCTGATGTTACTCCCTAGGACTAGTATTCAGAGGTTTGCTGCCTCTGTATATGGAGATTCCCTTTATTCACCAAGGATTGACCTCTCCTCTGTGAATCTAATTCCCTCTTAAACCTATCTATGCTCATGGTCATCACTATGTTTGCTGGCATTGAATTCCATAATGTAATTACTTGCTCCTGAGTTCTAGTATTATGGGAGAGGGAGGAAAAATATCAACTTTTTCCACTTCATGCATAATTTAATAAACCTCTATCGTGCCCCCTCTTAGCCATCTTTTTTATATACAGAAAAGTTTCAGCTTTTTATAGAAAAGGTGCTACAGTCAACTTGGTTGTCTTCTTTTATCCTTTTTACAGCTAAGCAATATCCTTTTTGAGATACAATGACCAGAACTGAATACAGTATTCCAAAATAAGGCTGCCTTATATATGTACTGCCCTAACATAGCTCAGGGTAGCCTGATCTTGTCAGATCTCAGGGTCGACCCTGGCTAGTATTTGGATGCGAGACCTCCAAGGAATACCATAAGAACATAAGAAAGCCCATGCTGGCTTTTGGAGAAATCCTTTTGGAGCTCTTCACAATCTGTTTTTGTTTTAACCACCCTAAATAATTTGGTGTCATCTGCAAACTTGTACACTTCACTGTTCACCCCCAGCTCCAGGTCATTGATGAACAGGTTGAAAAGCACTGGTCCCAACAGAGATCCCTGAGGGACCCCGTTGCTCACATTCCTCCATTGTAAGAACTTACCATTTATTCCTACTCTCTGCTTCCTATTTTTTTAGCCAGCTCTCAGTCCATAAGAGGATTTGTCCTCTTATCCCATGACTATGAAGTTTGCTTAGCAGTCTTTGGTGGGGGACTTTGTCAAAAGCCTAATCCAAGACCTTCTATATTCTTGACAATTCTATCTTTAACGATGCTTTCCATCAATTTACCTGGTACAGACGTTAAGCTAACTGGCCTGTAATTTCCTGGGTCCCCATGGAACTTTTTCATAAATGAGTGTTACATTGGCCATTCTCCAGTCCTCTGGTAAAGAAGAGGCTGATCTAAGGGACATGTTACATATCATCGTTAGAAGTTCAGCAATTTCCCATTTTAGTTCTTGAAGAACTCTAGGATGAATACCATCTGTTACTGGTGACTTGTTAATTTGCAGGTTGTCTAGACGTCCTAGAACTTTCTGTCTTGCTACCACTATTTGGCCCAGCTCCCCATTCTCCCCTCCCCAAAAATCTGTTCAAGAAAAGGTATCTCCCTATATCTTCAACAGTGAATACAGATGAGAAGAATTAATTTAGTTTTTCAGCAATCGCTTTATCCTCCCTTAGTGTTCCTTTACTCTGTCATCCAGTGGTCCCACTGCTTCCCTAGCTGGTTTCCTGCTCCTAACGTGCTTAAAGAATTTCTTATTGTTGGTCTTGATGTGTTTAGTGATATGTCCCTCAAAATCTTTTTTCCCCATCTCTAATTGTTTGCATTTCCTTTGTGCAAGTTTGTGTTTGCTTTTGTTTGCCTCATTTGGGCAAGTCTTCCAGTTTCTGAAGGAAGCCTTTTGTTACCAAAACTGCTCTTTGATTGGGGAAATTAGCATGAGCAGCGGCACTAATTTATTTATATAGCGGAATCACCCAATGTATACCAGGGTTGTTTTCAGTGAATCTCAGAATAACGACAGACCAAGGAATTCCAGATTAAAAGTGTTTATATATTCATTCATTCAGTGTTGCAAATACATACATACAAGAAACTAAGAATAAAAAGGAGGTAGGATTAGAGACGTTTCTCAAGGGAGAGGATGTTGTTGATTGGGTAATAAGTTACCAATCTAGAAGTGGAGCTGTCCAAAATCCGTGGCATATAGGTACAAAACGGAATATAGCAGGGGATGGGAGAGGGATGTATCGGAGTCTTGAGCCAGCCAAGTCACCGGGAGGGAGGGAGGTGTGGAGCGCTGCAAAACTCAACACAAACGGTAGAAAAGAGAGTTAGGTAGGGCAGAAGAAGAACGAACCTTCTGCTATGTCGGGGAGGGTAAAATATACCCTTCTCTGTGGTGGTGGTGGGGGTTGAGATTCCCCATATGGCTCCTATCTAAAACAATAGGGATCAAAGACTTCGGCTGCAGGGATCGGACAGAGTGACAATTTGTAAATTAAGCTGGCACCAATGATTTGCATATCTCCGGGATGGCTTGACTCGATCTTCTCATGTTTGACAATACCTCAGGAAGGTATTGTCTCTACACTCCAGGGATGCGGCAGAGGAGTTCTTCTTAGTTGTCAATGCAGATTGCGGCGGATGTTTTTCTCACAGGATACTGGGGGGGGACTGCAGGAGAGAGCGACGTGATGCTCTCGCTTCGGTGTTATGGCTTCCCTTTGGATCAGGAGACAATCAGGATCATGGCTTCCCTTTGGCTGGTTCTGCAGGAGTGACCCGGTCTCTTGTCCTGGACAGCCTGGTAATGCAGTGGAGCGCTAGCCCAGAGCAGCAGTCTTTAACACTTAGACAGTACAGTGAGTCTCGTGTGGTTGCCATGACCAGGGCAGGAGGTCAGGCAGTGCATCTGGCAACACTTTCCCCCCTTTAATAGCTTCCTTCACCTTACCCATTAACTATGGCGGTGACCTCTTAGACTTTATTACCTTTCCGGACTTGCAGTATACAATGTAGCTGAGCCTCTAGCATTGAGAACTTGGGTAACTCCCAAGCCTTTTCCAGAGATTTAAACCTCCTAACTGTTCCTTTCAACTTCCTTTTTACCAGGTTCCTAATTTTAGAGAAGTTCCTTCTTTTAAAATCAAAGGTAATTGTGTGAAATTTCCCAGGCACTTTCCCACATACATATAAATTAAATTTGATGCCATTGTGGCCACTGTTGTCAATTGGCTCAATTCCATCCACATCCCCCACTCATTCGCTGGCAGCACCACTGAGTAATAAATCCAGGATCACCTCCTCTCTGGTTGGGTCCATGACCAACGTATCAACGGCACAGTCACTGAGGATGTCTAGAACTTTTATCTCTTTGGCTTCACTGAAGAATACATTTATCCAGTCAATATGAGGATAAAGTCTCCCATTATTTCTACTTCATCACCTTTGGATGTTTCCCTGATTTCATTCTCCACTTCTAGAAAACCCTGAGCCTTTTGGTCAGGGGGCCGATAGAACATCCCCAGTACTAAATTACTTTTGGGGGCCGGTATTTTCACCCACAAGGATTCTGTGGACGAGTCTGCTCTTTTTGTGGTTTCTAGTTTATTAGACACTATGTCCTCCTTGATGTAGATAGCATCACCTCCTCCAATATGCCCTTCCCTTTCATTTCTATAGAGTTTGTATCCAGGAATGACCGTATCCTACTGGCTCTTTCCCTTCCACCAGGTTTCTGTAATGCTCACTATAGGTATGTTTTTTCCTTAAAACCAAGTACTCTTAACTTCCCAATTTTTGTTTGGAAGCTTCTAGGATTAGCATAGAAACACCTCCACACTGTCTCTCTTTCGACTTGCCTGGCATGTGCTCTTGGGCGTCCTTAAGTAGATATCCCTCTTTACTTTATCACCCGCTTTTATATCTACCCAATCCCCATGTGGGCAATTAGAAGCATTTTTCCTTTTTTTCCATTTGTGATGAGTCTACCTGAACCAGATGCTTCACAGCTCCTTTTGGCTTTACCCCCATGATGTGGAGGCAGGCAATGGCAAACCACCTCCAAACATGTCTTGCCTTGAAAACCCTACAGGGTAGCCATAAGTAAGCTGTGATTTGACAGCAAAGAAAAAAGATTTATTACAATATTGGCTGTTTTATTTTCAGTTCCTTCACTAAATCCTCAGTATGGAGTTTGCCTGTTTCATTGCTGCCACACTCTTGAGTCAAAGTTTTAATTGTGCTTTCCACTACAACCTTAAGATCTCTTTCAGTCTTTGTCTTAGGCAGTTCAGACACCATTAGCATATATATTTAAAGTTAAGATTATTTTGTCGAAGGCTTTCACGGTCAGAGTTCATTGGTTCTTGTAGGTTATCCGGGCTGTGTAACCGTGGTCTTGGAATTTTCTTTCCTGACGTTTCGCCAGCAACTGTGGCAAGCATCTTCAGAGTAGTAACACTGAAAGACAGTGTCTCTCCTGACAGTGTCTCTTTCTGACTATATCTTCCTACACACTTGACACTGAGAGACACTGTCCTTCAGTGTTACTACTCTGAAGATGCCTGCCACAGTTGCTGGCGAAACGTCAGGAAAGAAAATTCCAAGACCACGGTTACACAGCCCTGATAACCTACAAGAACCAATTAAGATTATTTGTTCCAGTGTACAGTATCACAAGATTACAAATAAAAATCCACTTCACCTATTCCAATAAGAAAATACGGACCTCAGGATGAACATTACAATCCAGCAGCCTCCAATGAAACTAAGAAAAAGCTCTTCTAAAATTAAAAATTAAGAAGCTGGTAACAACAATGGTCTGAGCCCTGTGGAGCAGAGTGGTAAGCTGCAGTACTGCAGTCAAAAGCTCTGCTCACTACCTAAATTCGATCCCAACGGAAGTTGGTTTTGGGTAGCCGGCTCAAGGTTGACTCAACCTTCCATCCTTCTAAGGTCGGTAAAATGACTTTACCCCTAGCTTGCTGCTGGGGGTAAAGTGTAGATGACTGGAGAAGGCAATGGCAAACCACCCTGTAAACATAGTTTGCCTAGGAAATGTCAAGATGTGACATCACCCCATGGGTCAGCAATGACCCGGTGCTTTACCAATAATGGTACTTTCCTGACCTTTTCTGGGAGGCTATTTTTAAAGGCTTGGGACACAATGGAGAAAGTGTAGAACCAAGCTGAAGGACAGCACAGTTCCCTAAATGATGGAACAACAAGAAGATGGTGGTGAGAGCAGTGTAAATGGTGCAGGGGGTGTCATTCAAACATATGGAACTTAGGTCATGAAGGACTGGAGATTTAAGAACCTGTAACTGAAACATGAAGCAAATGGTCAATCAGTGGAATGTATACTGGAATGTATCCCAGTTAACAAACATTCTCCAGCATTTTGTACTAACTGAAGCTTCCAAGTTGTTTTTAAAAGCAACCCCACGTAGACTAAGTTCCAGCAATCCAACCAAGAAGTTGCAAAAGCATGGATCAGTATGGCCAGGTCACCTGAGTCTGGAAAGGAGGATAACTTTCAAATAAGATGTAAATGAAAGAAGGCATCCCAAACAACCACACCATCGTATTTTTCTAAAGGCCATAGTGGAATAATGAAATCTCACAAACTCTTCACAAAGTCTGCAGCTGAGAGGCTTAACTCAATCCAGAAAGGGCAGGCATTGGCAGTCCCAACCAGCATCACCTCCATCTTGTCTAGATTCAGTTTCAGCTTGTTCCTCCTCAGACTCTTAACTACATGTTCATGGCAGTAGTTCAAGACACACACAGTCATGTCTACATACTTCGTTAATGTATGCGTGGGTATGCGTGTCATCAGCAAAGCTGATTAACACATATGAAATGTGGATTAACTCATTCAGAAGCCTGATGGAAATATGGAATTGCTAAGAACACTGAACCCTGTGAAGCAGTTTCTAAAGAGCTAACTCCATGTCCCTGATGGAAACTTTGTCTCTATGCCTTAAAGAACTGAAGCCACTGGACTGCCGTCCCTTTAACCGCAATCCGGTGTTTTAAATGCTTCAAGAATAGAATAGTCCACTGTGTCAGAAGCTGCAGAAAGATTGAGAAGGATTAAAAGGGATGCATTTCTCTTATCCATTTGCAAATAGAGATTATCTACAAGATCAAATAAAGCTTCAATCCTGAAACTCAGTCCAAAGTCAGCTTAAAATGAGAGAGAGGCAGAAGTGTCATTCAAGTATTCTTAAAGTTATTCTTCTACAACCCAGAAAAGGAAATTTAGAAACATGCTGATAGTTGGCCATCCATTCTTTCACCAAGAAAAAAAAGTTAGATAGTGGTCATGCAACAGATTTCTTCAAGGGCCTATGGAAAATTTCCTCCACTAACAAAGTATTAACAGTTTTCATTAGAGGCAGTCTTGCTTTCTCCAATCACTGTTTAATCAACCAGGGTGGGCAAGGACCCAATTTCCAAGGGATAGCCACTTCCAAGGACAGTGTCCACTTCATTCCTGAAGCTCAGTCTGAAATTATCCATATCTGTGTCCTCTGGAATTGATCTACCTTCAGCCTGGCATCCAAATCTTATAGGACGAAAGAAATGTTACCAGAAAACAGTCTTATGAAATCATTATGGCGGTGTTCATGTATTACAAATCCATGCTGCAGAGGCGTGCAAGTGAATGATACAGATCAGGGTTGCATGTGTAGATCTTTTCCAAGCAAAATCTGGCCCCTGTCCATCAAAAGGAAATTCATTTGGAAACACACATGCAATCAGCTCTGCACCTAGGAAAACTTTATTTGCACATGTGACCATGGAGCATGGGATTAACCTCTGCAGAAGCAGCTCTGCCCAATAGAGGAAGGTCTGGCAGTTCCCGTAACGCATGATGATGACAGTTCATGAACCTGAATGGCAGAAGCACAACTGTTGGAGGTAACAACTAGCCATACTTGTCATCTCATCTCATACTGCCACAAGCTGGGAGCAAGATGAGCCCCATCAGCATGTCAGTACCCTCAGTGGGTTGTGGTGCCTCAATCAGCCACCTGGGTTGCTTCACTGGTGAACCAGCCCTAGTTTGAATATAATGCAGTATCATGTGTGAACCAACATTTCTGTACTTACACTGATGTGGTCTACAGCTGGCACTTCACTATCCTTGCAAAAATGATTATACTCAGATTTCCTAAATCCTAAATACATTAAAGAGTAAAGAGTACATTACAGCAGTTGGATAAATCAGTGTTTGATCAAACTAATCAATTTTCATTAATTTTCTATCATCATTGACATTGCTTGCAAACAAATGAAATTCAGCTTTCTTTTATATGAGGGTTCATCCAAGAAAATGGTAAAGGAGCTCAATATGAAATGAAATAAGGTACTGGTGGTATTTAGGTTGTAACAAAACAAAAGTGGCCGCAATTCCCTTGCCTAACCTTCCGTTTGTACAGTCATTCATTTCTGTAGAGCAACTTCGTGCATGCTGAGGCTGTGGTGGCACTAGCCCTGATCCTTCTTCAGCATCTCAGTAATCATACAGACACATATGCCATGATCCAAAGGCCTACTTTAGGTATGCCCAAGAGCTTGGATATGCCCCCGTTTTTCTTTGAACAGCAGATCTCTTTGAACAGCTAAACTGACAGTCACTGCATGCTGGATTAAAAAGACTTAATGATGAACAATATCGAATCTTCAAAAAATCAATGTCAAAGAGCTTTTTTGTGTGTTGGAATTTCATAATATTTTTATGGCAGCACGGCACATGTGGTTTTGCTTATAATACAAATATTCTTCACATTCTTGTTAAAATGTGCAAGTTGTTTGAATTAGCATAAAGGCTGCAAAACTAGTACTTTCTAGAGGTTCTATGCCTTCTAAAGGGTCCCATCAAGATATTCATAAATGAGCAATGAAAGTCGCAAGGATGCAGCTGCTTTCTGAAGGCCAGTGCAGCGCTCATGAATATTTCATGAAGGCTGCATGTGCAGGGGAGATCACCATTTTTATGAGCTGGAATTTGCAGACCTGGGATGCCAGTAGTTTATTATTCATGCAAATATTCCATATGCCCTATAGATGCACAGAATGTGTCTTCAAATGTTTATGTTAAATTATTAAACACTGGGAAAACTGAATTTTTGTTAAACTGAAGATTGATGAGCAGAAGCATCACATAACACTCTCATCTTAAGCACTGCACAAATTTCATCTTTATCCAAAGAGTCAAGGTGGCGAACATGTAAACAGACAAAACAACAACAACAACAAACAACACATACTAAAACAAAAAAACCCAAAAGTAAACAGTGTATCGGTAATACAGGGCAAAATCAATTTGTAGAAAACCCAGACAGACAATCACCAATCCATAGAGAGCATTGAAGAAAACAGTTGCTTTAGAATGTGGACTCTGTGGTATTATTTTCCTGCTGAGATCCCTCCCTTTCTCCAACCCAACTCTCCCCAGGCTCTACCTCAATTATTTAGGAATTTCCCAACCCGGAATTGGTAACTCTACACAGGTGCTAAACTGAGCAGCCTAAAATTATATAAGCCTATAACGCAGCCTAAAATTATATAAGCCTTTTCCCCCCAGCCATAGCACACTGCTGATTCCTTTCCACGTGTACTGTTACCAAGCCCAGTATCCATCATCCTTTACCTGTGCATTGGCTTTTTGCATTGTCTGTGCCAACGGTGCAGCAGGATGACTCTAGGTAATAGATGTGTTTGCACCAGGTCTGTTCACAACCTCCCCAGGTAGTTGATTCCACTGTTGAACAACTTTTACAGTGCATTCCTGAGCTTTCACCGCTGCACCTCCTCCTAACTCATTTCCCCAGCACTGAAAACTAAAAAAAAAAAAAAAAAGCCTTTTAAAGGCTTTTAAAATTTTAAATGGGGCTTTTCGCGCCATGGAGAAAAGCAGGCGCAGCCTTGCTCTTCCCGCCGCTGGCGTACCTGGGGCGAAAGGGGGCAGGAGGCTGCCTAACGGCAGCTCCTCCCCCCACCCCGTCCCAGGAATGCCTCCTGGAATGCCCCCTGGAATGCCAGTGCTCACCTTTATGTTGGCGCCCCGGGGTGGCCCTGCCATGGCAGTGCCCGGAGACCAACGTCTGAGCTTCCTGCTGGCGTTGGGGCCACTAACACCAGTAAGTAGCCTGGACGCCAGCGCAGGGAGCCCTAACACCGGCACAGTGCCTTCCTGGCCTCCTAAGGGCTTTCGCCCATAAAGCTCAGGAATGCACTGTTAATGTAAAAAAAGAATTCCTAATATCCAGCCAGTACCTTTCCTACCGTAATTTAAACCCATTATTGCAAGTCCTATCCTCTGCTGCCAACAGGAGCAGCTCCCTGCCCGCCTCTGAGTGATAGCCCTTCAGATACTTAAAGAGAGCAATCATGTCCCCCCTCAACCTCCTCTTCTCCAGAGTAAACATTCTCAAGTCCCTCAGCCTTTTCTTGTAGGGCTTGGTCTCCAGGCCCTTGACCATCCTCGTCACTCTCCTCTGCATCCGCTCCATTCTGTCCACATCCTTTCTGAATTGAGGCCTCCAGAACTGCACACAATACTCCAGGTGCGGCCTGGCCAATGCAGTGTTCAGTGGAACTATGACATCTTGTGATTTAGATGTTATGCCTCTGTTGATGCACCCCACGATTGCATTAGCTTTTTTTGTCGCTTTTTAAATCCTAAAGTAATGAAGTAAATCCTAAAGTAATGAAGTAAAAGAGAGTTTGATATTCTGGAATCAAAGAGCTCTACCACAGAGCCATTTTTAATGGTATGGGTAGCTGACTGTCCTCTAAAGGATGTCTCGCCCATGAAGGAAATAAGTGCTTGAAGATTTCTATTTCTAGCCTTTAAAAGTGTGAGTTGATTTCCTTCCCATTTAGCTTTTCGTCATCCTGAACTATTCACCAAAGTAGATGAGTGTTCCAAGAAACCATTTTACCACTTTAAAATAACTGCTTTTTGAAGTTCTTGGGGGGAAGGGGATGAACTGTTTATGTCTTCTTGGTGAATTCATATAAAATGCAGTCACTGTGTGTGTGTGTGTGTGTGTGTGTGTGTGTGTGTGTGTGTGTGTGTGTGAATGAGAGCTGGTGGGGGTCATCGTGTCTGCTGCCCTGGTGAGTGGGGTGTGTGGCGGCAGGCCTGGGGCAATGCGTTGGGGGGGGGGGCTCGTCGTCCTGGGACAGTAAAACAAATCAAATAAAAATGAGAGTCTAAAACACAAATTACTAAACACATAGGCACCAAAATATACAAGTCTGAATGAACTGTTCATTCTGAACAGAAAAACATTCCCTTTTCAGACTTTTTGCCATATAATAGACAGGTTGGCTTACACAGACGAATGGACTCCGTCAGTTCTTCAACCACTCCTCCTTCTTTGGGATTATATTTATAATTTGGGGCAAGTATTAATCTTGCCAATGTTAAAGCATTAAGCACTAAGTCATGGACTTCTTTCCAGAGGAAATCCACACAATTCAGAAATTCACAGTGGGTAGTTGTGTTAGTCTGTCTGCAGTAGTAGAAAAGAGCAAGAGTCCAGTAGCACCTTAAAGACTAACAAAAATATTTTCTGGCAGGGTATGAGCTTTCGTCAGCCACAGCTCACTTCTTCAGATACCCGAAGAAGGTATCTGAAGAAGTGAGCTGTGGCTCACGAAAGCTCATACCCTGCCAGAAATATTTTTGTTAGTCTTTAAGGTGCTACTGGACTCTTGCTCTTTTCTACAGTTCAGAAAGAAAACCTTAGGGGATAATGGTAACCCTTTCCTTAAACCTTGAGAGATCACCGTTCCAATATTCTACTGTTCTGCATTCCCACCATAAATGTGTAAAATTTGCATTAGTTGCAATCTCTTTTAATCATTTTTGATAAATTTTCTTTGGCTGAAAGTTTTACAGAAAATTTTAAACCACTTAACACGAACGCCCAAATCTCTTGATTTAATGGGGCTCTCAAATCTTTTGTCTAGAGCTTTGCCATTTTTTTCCTGCTATTTACTATCAACCTCCAATAGATTATTATAGATCTTAGAGAGTATATTCATTTGCCAGCTAATGCTGTCAGTTGGGTTCTTATTTCCACTTTACTTAGCAGCATGTGTAAAAACCTTTAATATGTCATTACAAATTTCAGTACCTTCCATGGGCTGGATCCAAAGGTATCTTTTTACTCATGGAAGGAATCCTTTAGTTCCTTTTATAAGCAGAAGGGCATCTTGCATCTTTGGTTCCAACCCAAGGTCTCAAAGGTACTTGGGTATGGCAGGGATAGTAAATTCAATATTACCAAATTACCAAAGAATACCAAATTCGGTATTTTTGAGGGAATTTTTGCTTTCCACACAGTGTTCCATGGGCTAGAGGTATATTTTGGTGGAGACTGGTACATTGTGTGGAAGAATTCAGTACAATTGGTGAAGAAATCAGTATATAATATTGTTAATGTGGCATGATATATATACTATGCATATTGCAGATCTATTTTTTTCATAAATATTTAATACATACTTATACGATCTTACCAAGTACATTATAGCTGACAGTGCCATCCTAAGCAAAGTTACAACCATTCAAGTCCATTGAAGTCAACTCTGTTGAGGATTGCACTGTGTGTGTGCCTAATCTCTCTATTATACCACTGTTATCTGAACACATTTGTCACAAGTATTAGCCTCTGAAAGTTTTTTTTCCTGAAATGTACAAATTGACCTTTTCATAACTAGACAACCTCTGTAATAAATTTGAATCAACTTGGTACCATACTTGAGTATGCTAGATTCCAGTAGCACTTTAGAGACCAACAAGATTTTTGGGGTATGAGCTTTTGAGAGTAAGAGCTCCCTTGCCTCTTGAAATTCATACCCTGAAAATCCTGTTGGTCTCTAAGGTGCTCCTGGACTTGAATCCAGCTGTTCTGCTGCATACCCACATGGCTAACTGTCTGAAACTATACTCCAGTAAACTCAACCTTCTGGAACATATATGCTCAGCTTTAGCACTACCTTCAAAGGTGGAAATTTACATATTAAAATAACGCTACATACATAATTAGAAGTGTGGTGTAACATTGAAGCATGGGATTTCACACAGCTTGAAAGCCTTCTTTCATTTCTTAATGTGTGGAACTATGAGCAGACTTCTGTCATGGATTGAGGGAGAGATTGATTTTTCAAAAATAATAAGACCATCAGAAATTGATGGCACACAAGAGGCTTTGTGAGGTAAAAATTTAAAACAGCAGATTTTATTTTCAACAGCAACATAGGACGAGGTTGAGAACAGGCAAGCTAGGTTTCAGAAAAGGTATTTGGCTGGTTACAGACAAATAAAGAGTAGGCAAAATATTGTCGAAGGCTTTCACGGTCAGAGTTCATTGGTTCTTGTAGGTTATCCGGGCTGTGTTACTCCTCTGAAGATGCCTGCCACAGCTGCTGGCGAAACGTCAGGAAAGAAAACCACGGTTACACAGCCCGGATAACCTACAAGAACCAAAGAGTAGGCAGTTCTTTTATTTATATTTATATATATAAAGCTGCTGGACACTTGGTTTCACACTGAGAGGGCTCTGTTTTGGTTGACGGTTTCTGTTTGGTTTTCACTCAACATTTACTTAAACACAATGTTTATTCGGGTTTTAGGAGTTAGGAACTGTAAAAGAAAAACACTTCACGAGTTTATACCTTAACCTGGACTAGGGTCACTCTTGACTCCAGAGAGATTTCTCTTAAACCCTTTAGGTATCAAAATATTGTCGAAGGCTTTCACGGTCAGAGTTCATTGGTTCTCGTAGGTTATCCGGGCTGTGTAACCGTGGTCTTGGTATTTTCTTTCCTGACGTTTCGCCAGCAGCTGTGGCCAGCACCTTCAGAGGAGTAACACTGAAGGACAGTGTCTCTCAGTGTCAAGTGTGTAGGAAGAGTAATATATAGTCAGAAAGGGGTTGGGTTTGAGCTGAATCATTGTCCTGCAAAAAGTATCAAAGGTAATGTGCTAATCATTGTCCTGTAAGTATCAAGATAAAGTGCTAATTAGGGTGTGGTATGTTAATATGGAACCATACGACACCCTCATTAGCACATTATCGTGATACTTATAGGACAATGATTAGCACATTACCTTTGATACTTTTTGCAGGACAATGATTCAGCTCAAACCCAACCCCTTTCTGACTATATTTTACTCTTCCTACACACTTGACACTCAGAGGCACTGTCCTTCAGTGTTACTCCTCTGAAGATGCCTGCCACAGCTGCTGGCGAAACGTCAGGAAAGAAAATACCAAGACCACGGTCACACAGCCCGGATAACCTATGAGAACCTTTAGGTATCACTCACTACACCAGAGTGGCTTCCCTCTGTAGTTTAGAGATCACTCTTTCCTTCAGAGCTGTTTCCACTTTAATTATTAGGACTCTCTCTCCACGCTTAAAGATGTTGTCCTCGTTGATAACCAGTTGTTGACCCTATCTTGATCAGACAACTCAAACAGTGCTCCTCTGGTTTAGGCAGCTGAGGAGAAAATCCTCCCCAGACAGCTCACAGCTCTACCTGGCTGCTTCAAGCTCTGTCTGTGCTTAACTGACTCTCAGCTCACTCTCTCCGTTCTAAACTAGTAGAAAAGAGCAAGAGTCCAGTAGCACCTTAAAGACTAACAAAAATATTTTCTGGCAGGGTATGAGCTTTCGTGAGCCACAGCTCACTTCTTCAGATACTTCTTCAGTTCTAAACTGTTACAGTTCCAACGGCCAACTTCCAGAGTACCACAGCTGTCAATAAGGTGGCTCCAAGGCCAGAACAGCTCCCTGGAATTTAGCAGTTCTTCAGAACTTCTTTGCCCAAAAACTTTGGTTAAAATTTATTTAGCCCGTGGGGGCAGATAAAAATGTTAGGGGTCTGTATCTTTCCAGTGAATACCAAATCACAAAAACAAAAATAATTTTAATAGGTCAACTCCTTGTTTTTTTTTTTAGTCTGAGTGATTGGATAGTACACTGCCTATGCTTTGTTATAGAGCGGAAAGGCGATCTCCCACCCCCGTCCTCTGTTGCCAGCATTCAATCTCATGAGCAGCAGGAGAAAAATTTGGGGGGCACAATGTCACAGCCCAGCCCTACAACTGTCGAGAAATTTACCCAATTGCTGTGGTTTTTGCCATAGAGATTGGGTAAGTGCCTAGAGCATGACAGGAGGAATAGCAGCCATAACGCTTCCCTTCCCAGCCGCTACCTCCAACATCTCTCAGTGATTATGGGCATGGGCCTGGCATCTGTACTTTTTTCTGAGCTGGAGATTCCATGTATAGGGTTGCCAGGTAGCTTAGATTGGTGGGCAATTGCCTGCCAATCCATTGTCCAGTTTGGAAGCAGGGTATGCGTGCATGCACGACCACGCCATCGCAACTGACCTTTTACCACTCAAACTCCCAGTTTGAGTGGTAAAAGGCCAGTTGCGATACGGCACTTCTGGGTGTAAACTGGAAGTGACACAATCCCTGCTTCAGCTCTGCCCCAAAAAACCTCCCACTGGAGGAGAGGGGAAGCCTGGCAACCCTATCCATGTAGCAGGCCACAGTGATTACTTGATCAGTTTTCATGCACTGGATGTAGTTATACTGTTTCCTAGTCCTCCTTGATTTTTTTTTTAATGTTGCAAACACTGTGAAAATTCTTTCTGCTTCATGTTGCACTTGAATGGAGAGCAAAGGCACAGCTTAAGCTAATAAGACAAAGCCTTGAAATAATTTTTTGCACAGCATAGTGCAACAGATTGTCAGAAAGTTTTGATCATGTTACTGTTAATTATGCACTGCATTTGTCTGACCTATTTGAACAGGATCCAGAGCTGGTGCGCAACATCTGCCGCTGGGTGAGACAAGCTGTTCAGATTCCTTTCTTTGCCAAGCTGACCCCCAACGTCACAAATATTGTGACCATTGCAATGGCTGCACAACAAGGTAAAAAAACTAGATGTGTCCATTTGCATTGGGATTTTGGCTTGTAGCGTGATGGTAAACAGTGACAGATAGCTATTATTTAGCTCCTGCATGTGGGGGGAGTGAGGGGAGGGAATCCACATGAGTTATAGTGTATTTCTCAGGCTGTTGTCCTGAAACAGGGTGTCACTCCTTGCTGTGGTTTCAGACCAGGGCCCCTTTACACTTATGCACGAGGGCTGTCCTCCCAGGATCCTCCCTGGCCACCTGCATTACATAAAGGCACCTAAATAGTTTATACACTGCTTAGCCCATGCCTATTCCTACACCTCAGTGCATTCCAAAAGTGAAAAGTTTCTTGCCTTGCTGCACCCCCTCCACCCTGTTGTCTTTGAAGTCCCTTTAGCCAGTTTCTCCCAGGGTTCTTTGGGGACAGAGTTTGATAGCTGGCCAAATGCACCTTCTCTGGCTCACTCTCTCTTCTTCCTCTTGTGTCTCAGGTTTCTCATAGCCTCCTGCCTCCTCCCTTGGCTGGCTTTTGTGACTCTTCCTTGTCCCAGCATCTTTTGGAGCTTCTGAAGCCTCTCTAACTCCACTGTATATGTCAGCCTCCTTGGCCTCTCTGCTGCTGTTCCTCTCCCTCCCCTCCCCATTTCCTTGTATGCCAGACTTTAAATCTTGTGGTTGGATGGCTGAGCCTCCTCTCAGCAACAGAGGTGCATCACTTCTGTTGGTTTGCCAACTACACAAGGATTGTGACTTGTGAGCTTTTCACAGCTTCTGAGAAGATCAAATGCAGCTCCAGAGTTTGTCAAGAGAAATACACCTAAAATTATGTGTGGAAGAATACCAAAAATTATGATGGTTCAAAGATTACCAGGACCTTTTACATGGTGTAGGCATGATATCATTTCTACCAATCCACTCTGCATGTGTATTATCCACATTCTCCTCCCAATGCCGTTAATGCGGATGCCTCAAAAAGGAGGAAGAGATTGCATGAAGCCGCTCTGAGCCTGACCTTCGGGTTAGGGAGAGCAGGGTAGAAATGTAATCAATAAATAAATGAGTCAGACACTTGCATGGGATTCCCAGTTCATTCATGAAATCATCTGTTTGCTGGAGGGTGTGGGACACTGTACCTCTCCCTCTACAATGGATGCATGTATCTGGGAACTGTGCTGGGCTACAGCTATATGCCGAATCATGCTTGATGCAAACAGATTGTGTACCTTTGGGTAATATTTGAAATGGCTCAAAGAAACAAGAGTATATTGAGAATTGGAGCACATGAACATTCCCTATAGTGACCCTGACCAATGGTTTATCAATGTCAGTATTGTACAGTGGCTCTCCAGGTCTCAAGTAGAAGTCCCTTTCACATGACCTACTACCAGATCTAGGGTGGTGCATATTGATATACCCATAATAAAGAAAAGCCTTGGGAGTTTGTCTCCCAGCACACATCAGGGAAGTTGAAATCCCCCATAACTACCAGCTTTTGTTGTTTGGATACCCTGTCAATCTGCTCAAGGAGGGCAGCATCCACCTCCTCATCCTGGTCAGGAGGTCGGTAGCAGACTCAAACCACAATACTGTTTGTCTTTCCTTCCCTTATCGTCACCCAGATTCTTTTCACTGGGCTGTCTCCCTCCTCCAGTATTTCTTGACAAGCACTTCCTCTCCTTACATAAAGCTCCACTCCGCCACCTCTTTGACCTTTTCGGTTTTTCTTGAACAACTCATATCCATCCACTACTACATTCCAGTCATGGGAGATGTTCCAACAAGTTCCGTAATGCCTACTAAATCATATCCCTCTGATTGCATTACAAGCTGAAACTCTTCTTTCTTATTGCCCAAGCTTTGGGCATTGGAAAATAGACACCTGAAGCCCCACTCCTTTGGCTCCTTTAGACCCGGCCCTCCCAGGTGGGTCTCTCCTATTTGATCGTCTTCATTTAAATCCCTTCGTTGGTTGCCTCCTTCCCCTTGTGGTATTAGTTTAAAACCCTCCTGATGAATCTCTCCAGGTTTCTTCCAAAAACATTCTTCCCCAACCTTGAAAGGTGAATTCCATCGCATGCTAGTAGGCCATTATCTAGAAAACCTAGTCAGTGCCCCCATTCCCTTTAGCTTCCTCCAGAGAGCTTTATACTCCGCTTTAATGTTTTCAACGGTGTTCATGGCTGTATCGTTGGTTCCCACATGGACCATCACAAATGGGTAATGATCCTTAGGTTTGACCAGTTTTGGTATCTGGTCTACAATATCTTTAATTTTCGCCCCTGCAACCAACACACCTCTCGGGTCATGGGTTCAGGCCTGGACACATGACATTCCATACCCCTCAGCAGGGAGTCACCTACAACCAACACTTTCCTTTTCCTTCCAGTGCCATCTCTTCATGACCCCCTGACCTCCTCCTTCTGTCTTCCTTGTGTTTGTGTTTCTTCTGCTGGCAGTGTTTCTGGCTCTTCCACCACTGTAAGGGCCTGGAATCAATTCCTGGGTTCTGATGGCACTGAGTGCCAGTTTGCGCGACGCCTATGGGGACATGTTGTGGTGCTCTGAGGAGTCTCGGGGCAGGTAACCATACTGTTGTCCCTTTGAATCATCTCCTCTTTGCTATAAAGTGCCTCGAGGCTTCTGTTAATAGAACTCTCCCCTTCCTTGATGTCATGGACAGTAGCAATCCTTTCCTCCAGGCTCTATACCTTGTTCTGTAAGAGCCCTATTAATTTACACTTCTGACAGGTGAAAACAAACATGGCACACTCCCTGCAGGTCCAAGAGCATCCATCATCATCCTCACAGTAAATTCTTCACTCTAGAAAGACCTTGGTGTGTTGATCTAACCTAAAACTAACAGACCTAAACACTGCCTACTGAAGGCAAAAGCGGTAACAAAAACACCAATGTAAAGGCCTCTTAACTATTTACCTATATACTTATATTTATATGGTCCCCAGGCTAAGAGCCACAGGGCAAGAGCCCTTCAGCTTGTGCCTCTGGCAAAAGCAGCCTTGTTAATTATAGGCTCTTAGCCCCACCCTTCAACAGCCAACAGCAGAGGGTGGAGCCAGCAATTAACCTCAGTAACACAAGCCCTCCTCAGCAACAACAAGAGAAAAGAACAAAGGGAACCACTCAGAATCCCCTTTCCAGCAGGTGCCAAGCACCCACTCACTCTCACATACTATCCTCTCACATAGCCTCCTCAGCTACTGTTCCCCAGCAGCTTAGGAAAACAAAAACTAGGACTCACCTCTCCAGTAGTAATGCTTCCTGCTCTGACTCACACCACTCATAATGGATATGAGTTGTTCAAGAAGAACCGAAAAGGTTGAAGAGGTGGCAGAGTGGCCCTGTATGTGAAGAGAAGGTTTGCTTGTCAAAGAAATACTGGAGGAGAAGGGTGACAACCCAGTGGAAAGTATCTAGGTGAGGATAAGGGAAGGAAAGACAAACAGTATTGTGGTTGGAGTCTGCTACCGACCTCCTGACCAGGGTGAGGAGATGGATGCTGCCCTCCTTGAGCAGATTGTCAGGGTATCCAAACAACAAAAGCTGTTAGTTATGGGTGATTTCAACTTCCCTGATGTGTGCTGGGAGACAAACTCCCAAGGCTTCCCTTTATTTCCCCTTTATTATGGGTATATCGATATGTACCACCCTAGATCTGGTAGTATGTCATGTGAAAGGGACTTCTACTTGAGACCTGGAGAGCCACTGCACAATACTGACATTGATAAACCATTGGTCAGGGTCACTATAGGGCATGTTCATGTGCTCCAGTTCCCAATATACACTTGTTTCTTTGAGCCATTTCGAATATTACCCAGAGGTACACAATCTGTTTGCATCAAGCATGATTCGGCATATAGCTGTAGCCCAGAACAGTTCCCAGGTAAGAGACTAACAGATGGTTTGCCATTGCCTTCCTCTGCAGAGCAACCCTGGTATTCTTTGGTGGTCTCCCATGCAAATACTAACCAGGGATGTCCCTGCTTAGATTCTGAGGTCTGACAAGATCGGGCTACCCCATCCTGCCTTCCCTAAATGCATTATAGACATTATTAATTATAATTAATTCCTTAAGATTGATCACAGTTTCATAGGAAGTGAGCTTTACCTTACTAGGCTTTGGGCTGCTGCCAAAGAATAATTTTCCCTGTATGTTATTATTAAGGTTATCACTGACATTGTTCACAGGTGGTGCAGATGGTGTTACAGCCACCAATACCGTCTCAGGGCTGATGGGTCTGAGAGCAGATGGCACACCTTGGCCTGCCATTGGACTGGGGAAAAAGACCACATATGGCGGAGTGTCAGGTAAGCATGCACCTTTCTTGCGCAAAATTATTCTTTTGAGGCTAGCAAACTATTGGGAGGCTCTTGTAACAGAATTAGGATGTTGTGTCTGCTGTGGCATGCTGAGACGCTTGTTGTGGGTCAGGATTTCTAATAGTCATTACTGATGGAACAGATTGAGTGTCAACACTCTTGGTGAAACACTGCAATGGAATGCAATAACAGATTCACCACTGAAGAAGAGGGAATTTCTTTTCATCTGTGTGGCTTCTATGCAGTCCCACACTGAGGACTGCGCAGGCGCAGGCCAGCCACGGATAAGATTTGTCAGCTTCTAGCAAATTCTAAGAGTGCTCCCCCTCCCCTTGGGGCATACAATCTTCCCGCCCCTCGGTCACATCACCCAAGGGGGAGGGAGCACTCTTCCCTCCAGTTCTCTTTCTGCCGCCACGGAGAGAGAATGTGGTAGCTTTGTCTCTAGCCATGGAGTCCAAGAAAGCTCCACTTTTCAAGAAATGTACCTCCTGTGGTACCAAGATGGCGAAGAATGATCCTCACCTTGAATGCCTCCTTTGTTTGGGGGAAGGCCATATTCCTGCAACTTGTAAAAGTTGGTCCAAACTCACCAACAAGGCCTTGAGGGTTCGGTGGACTCACCTGCTCTCTCATCTTTATAAGGAGTCTCTTCACCCACGAGGTCAATCTGCTGAGCCTGATCCTTCAACCGGTTAGCCGCAATCCGAGCCGGGTCCCCCAACAAAAAAATCCAAGCGGGGTGGCCCTTCTAAGAAGCCCTCGTCGGTCGTTGTTCATTTGGCAAAGTTTATTGCTCTGGGTTCACAAGATGGCCGCGGCTCTTCGCGCCATGCGTCCCGCTCCAGATCGCCTCGGCGCTGATCACCTTCGCGTTCGCCGAAGTCTCTTTGACGCCGATCACCCTCGGCTTCTCCTCGATGCCGATCTCAAACCAAAGTGTCTCAGCCATCGGCGTCGCTTGCCTCTTAATTAGCTGTGCAGCAGCCCATTACCATCGAGGATTCACCTCCTCATTCCCTGGCTACCCCCTCGGTTCCGTGTCCGAGCAGGGCCCAGGAAGACTCAGCTGAGTTCAAACAGCACCTCCTTCACCTCTATAAAGATGTGCCTCCGGTGCTTACAAAGTCCCCATGGCCTGATGATAAAGGGCCTCGGGCAGAACCTACAGAGCTCCAGGTCGGTGCCGATCAACTACCCCCTCCTGTGATCGCTCAACAAGACTCCCAGCAGTCTGTCGAAAAGAACCAAGTGGAGTCTCCAAAAGGTTTTTCCCATATCGAATCTGGCCAACGGCCTCGGCGTCGATCGACTTCTCAACGCCACTCTCGAACTCCGGCTTTGTCCAGATCCAGTCGGTGTCTGAACCGATCCTCTTCTCGACGTCGATCCAATCGTCAGAGTTGATCCGCTTCCCACAGACGCCGGTCATCCTCTCGTCGGAGCCAATCTACTCATCAGAGCCGTTCTTCTCATCGGAGCGGATCCCATCGTCGGAGCCGTTCCTCTCGTCGGAGCCGATCCTATCGTTGGAGCCGATCCATTCGTCGGCGCCGATCTATCTCTCACCGCTCCCAATCTCATCGGTCTTCATCCATACAGTCTTCTTCCAGTCATAGCCATTCACTTCGTTCACATGGTCCAGATGTTCTACCTCGCCGTTCTTCATCCAAACAGCCAAACATCGGACATCGCCGTTCACTTCTTTCATGCAGTCCGACCATTCAGAGGCGCCGTTACTCCTCTAGGAGCCGGTCTCCCTCTCATCGGTGCCGAGATGTTTCTCGACGCCGATATCCTACTCCTTCCATATACTCGGGCTCTTCGGTCGACCGTCATCGTCACCGGCGCTCCCGTTCATGTTCGCCTTCTGGAGGCTCACGTCGGCATCGACACACGCCATCTCACCATCCTGATGATCATTCCAAGGATTCTGTTCGTCCAAGGCAAGCATTGCTTCACAAGCCTCCTCTATCCAGGTCTCCTTCTATGTCAAGGGACACTGATCCATCCAAGTATGACGCCTCCTTCTCCCCTGATGAGGATGAGGAATCCCGTGCTTCAGTTTCCTCACCCGAGGACACTGTTGGGGACTCTAAACCAGTTTCTCCTACGGGGGATGTTCGCTTATACGCAGAACAATTAATCCGCATGGCGAAAGCTCTTAAAATTGATTTTAAACCGGAGGATTCCGGTCCTATCGATGATATAATGGATATTCTCCATAACCCTGATGTAGGCCCTGTGGCCCTCCCCATGATAAAAAGCATTCTCGAAGTGGTCCGTACCAACTGGGCTAAGCCTGCCTCAGTTCCCTCTTCCACCAAGAGTAGAGAATCTATATAAGATTCACAGAGAAGGTGAAGAATTCCTCTACCAGCATCCCCCTCCTAATTCCATTATAGTGGAGGCTTTGCCTGGTAAATATAGGTCAGGAGCACATTCCTCTCCACAGGATAGAGAGGGTCGCAAGCTAGATCTCCTTGCTAGAAAAATTTATACCTCTAGTGTGGTAGGCCTCCGCATTTCCAACTTCCTTGCGGTCATGGCCAGATATCAGCACTCCCTTTGGGATCGTGTATCCCCTCAAATTTCCATCCTTCCTGACAACCAACGCCCTTTAGCAAGGCAGCAGCTCACGGCAGCACGCCATGTGGCGGACTTGTCCAGTAAAGCCATTGCTTCCGCCATAGTCATCCGCAGACACGCTTGGTTGCATCAATCTGCGCTTCCCTAAGATACTAGGGCACATATTGAAGACCTTTCGTTTGAAGGGACGTCCCTATTTAGCGACCAAACAGATACCTTCCTGGATCGCTTGAAAAAGAATAAGACAAATTCAAAGTCTCTAGGGATTGCCCCTCAGGCGCCTGATTTCAAGTGGTGTTATTTTGGCCGACAAACCAACCAACCTTCCTGCCCATACCGTTTTCAAGGGTCTTTCACACAACCTTCATTCCGCCCTTCCTTTCCTCGCCCTCAGAACGAAAGGAAGTTCCAAAGCAAACCTAGGGTCCGCAAAGGCCCCAGAGGGTCTCTGGGCCGTTTCAACAAACCGAAACAGGCATGACTAGACGTGTCCATTGTTTTTTGTGATCACCTGTCCATGCGTGGTTTGCAATTACCAGTGATGTATGGGTTCTGAAAATAATAAATGTCAGTTACTTTATAGAGTTTCTTACGTTACCTTTGCATAGGCCCTTGGCCCGCTCTCTGTCACCAGCCCCTGACCTACTTGTACAAGAGGTTGACAATTTCCTCTCTAAGGGGGCTATTTCAGAGGTTCCATCTGCTGACCAGAACCATGGGTTTTACTCCCGCTTTTTTCTTGTGGATAAAAAGGGGGGAAGCGCCTATCCTGGAACTCCAGGACCTTAATGCCTTTATTAAGACCAGAAAATTTTGTATGCTCTCACTCCCAGAAGTGCTTCCCCTCCTGGACAGGCACATGTGGTTCGCGGTGCTAGATGTCAGCGATGCTTACTTCCACATTGTGATTTACTCAGAGCGTTGCCAATACCTGAGGTTTGAATGTAACGGAAAATGTTACCAGTACATTGTGTTACCCTTCAGGTTATCTACGGCCCCCAGGACCTTTACAAAGTGCCTTGCAGTTGTGGTAGGTCACCTTGCCCTGAAGGGTTGCGAAATTTTTCCTTACCTCGACGATTGGTTAATCGTGGGTCCTTCTCAATCACAGTTGGCCACGCAAGTGGATTTAGTCCTTGCAGTCCTTCATAATCTGGGTCTTTTAGTTAATTTTTCCAAGTGCAAACTTGTCCCTGCACAGGTGCAGACCTTCATTGGAGCACGCTTGGATGCTGAACAAGCCAGGGCCTTCCTCCCTATTCAAAGAGGTCGCACCATCCAAAAATTGGTGGCCAAGTTCACTAAGAAACGCTTTCAGACAGCCTACCACATTCAGCAGTTGTTAGGCCTCATGGCCTCCACCACGGCTGTGGTGGAGTTTGCACGACTTTGTATGCGCCTGCTCCAAAATTGGTTCCTCCGGGCATCCAGGCTCAATGTCGACTCCCAGTACAAACGCCTGTCCATCCCTAGATATGTCATTGCTTCCCTGCAGTGGTGGGCGTATGATATCAACATCCTCTCAGGCGTCCCCTTCCATTGTCCTTCCCCTGAGAGGTACCTGTTCACAGATGCTTCCCTTTCTGGATGGGATGCTCATTGTGGTAACCTTACGCCACGGGGTACATGGTCACATTTAGAATCCCGGTTGCACATAAATTTATTAGAGCTTCGTGCCATCCATCTCGCTCTGTCTTCATTTGAAGGGCACCTGGACAGACATCACATTCAGATCGCTATGGACAGCTCCACCGCCCAGCATTATATAAACAAGCAGGGTGGCACAGGGTCCGTTTCACTCTCCAAAGAGGCCAGCGACATTTGGGAATGGGCCATAGCTTATCATGCTACTCTCGTAGCAATTCACATCGCAGGCAAGAGCAACACGTTAGCGGATGCTCTGAGTCGCCTTCCCAATCAAATGCACGAGCTCACCTTAAGTGATGACTGTCTCCACCAAATATTCCGACAGTGGGGTTACCCGCAAGTGGACCTTTTTGCAACACACCTCAACTCCGTGTGTCGCAGGTTTTATTCGAGGGCGGGAGCCAGCCCGGGCTCATTGGGGGATGCCTTTCAGACGATTTGGAACGGGGCTCTCTTTTATCTCTTTCCCCCATTCCCTCTACTTCACAAAGTCCTAGCCAAGTTGAACCATGACATGACAGATGCCATCATTGTCACTCCCTTTTGGCCCAGGAGGTCGTGGTTCGCAGTGCTCATGTCACTTGCGCAAGGGAACTACATCCTTCTCCCGAAGGATCCCTCCCACTTCCCCCCAGATCTACAACTCGCTGCCTGGAGGGTGTGGCCCCAGGGCAGTGGTCTGACAGGGTAGCTAAGGTCTTATTACACTCTTTAAAGTCCTCCACGAGACGATCTTATGATGCAAAATGAAGACATTTTTCTGATTGGGCTAAAGTCAAGGATGTTTCGCCAATTACTTGCCCACTGTCTGTTGTGTTTGATTATTTGCTAACCCTCAAAGATGATGGTTTATCTAATTCATCCATTAAAGTTTATTTAGCTGCAATTTCGGCTTTTCACCAAGATATCGACTCCTTTTCAGTCTTTTCTCATCCCCTTTCCAAAAAGTTTTTGAGAGGTCTCACTAATTTGTATCCTCCCGTCACTCCACCCATTCCTCAGTGGAGTCTCTCCTTAGTACTTTCTCAACTCATGAGACCTCACTTTGAGCCATTGGCCACTTGTCAAATGGCTCTGCTATCGTTTAAGGCAGCCTTTTTGGTCGCAATTACCTCAGCAAGGAGGGTGAGTGACTTATCAGCACTCTCACACTCCCCTCCTTATACTAAGTTCCACTCGGATAGGGTGGTGCTGAAGGCAAAGGTGTCTCTTTTACCCAAGGTAGTATCAGCCTTCCACCTTACCCAGGACATTGTCCTCCCGGTTTTTTTCTCTCACCCATCTTCAGATGCTGATAGGGCATTACACTCCCTCGATGTCCGAAGAGCCCTCCTTTTTTACATTAAGAGGTCTCAGAACTTTCGTAAGGACGATAACCTTTTTGTTTGCTTCGGGGGACACCGTAAAGGTCGTCGTGCTTCTCCTCAGACTCTCTCAAGGTGGATCACGTCTACCATCAAATTGGCCTACGATCTTGCTCACCAAGAATGTCCTCCTATGATTAAAGCACACACTACCAGAGCATATGCGGCTTCTATCGCCTTATCTTCAAAAATAGATCTCCAGGACATCTGTAAGGCTGCCACATGGTCCACGCCCTCCACATTTATGAAACACTACGCTGTGGATGTGGACTCTGCAAGAGATGTAGCCATGGGACATGCCGTACTGCAGTCTTTATTTCGGTGACTGTCCCACACCCACCATCCTGGTAAGCGAGCTCGCTACTCTCCCAATGTGGGAGTGCATAGAAGCCACGCAGATGAAAAATGGAGTTTCACTTACCTGTAACTGTTGTTCATCTGGTGGATCTTCTATGCAGGCACACATCCCTCCCTCCTTCCCCGCTGTGGGACCTCTCCGCTAGACCAGTGGTTGGTTCCGTGGCGGCAGATTGGAGAACTGGAGGGAAGAGTGCTCCCTCCCCCTTGGGTCAGGTGACCGAGGGGCGGGAAGATTGCATGCCCCAAGGGGAGGGGGAGCACTCTTAGATTTTGCTAGAAGCTGACAAATCTTATCCGTGGCTGGCCTGCACCTGCGCAGTCCCCAATGTGTTCCTGCATAGAAGATCCACCAGATGAACAACAAATACAGGTAAGTGAAACTCCATTTTTCTCTTGCGACCCACAGTTTTTTTGGAATTTTTCATTCTGTCATAGTTGTCAGGCCACATGTTAGACAGAAGCTAGGCAAAGGGCATTGCAAGAAGAAAATACAAACATTCCGAATGCAGTGAGCAGTTTTTATAAGTTGCGCTTGGCACCTTTCTCCTTTCTCACTTTATTTTCATAAGTGTTCTCCTTGGGATGTATAACCACCAATCTAGTATTTCTGCCATGGGTCAGCCTGCTGGGGCTTCCTCAGATGACGAAAGAAGAAGAAGAAGAAGAAGAAGAAGAAGAAGAAGAAGAAGAAGAAGAAGAAGAAGAAGAAGAAGAAGAAGAAGAAGAAGAAGAAGAAGAAGAAGAAGAGTTGGTTTTTATATGCCGACTTTCTCTACCACTTAAGGGAGACTCCTTCCCTTCCCCTCCCCACAACAAACACCCTGTGAGGTAGGTGAGGCTGAGAGAGCTCTTTAAGAGAACTGTGACTAGCCGAAGGTCACCCAGCTGGCTTTGTGTGTAGGAGTGGGGAAACAAATCCAGTTCACCAGATTAGCCTGTGCCGCTCAGGTGGAGGAGTGGGGAATCAAACTCAGTTCTCCAGATCAGACAGCAGGCTCAGCAGCTGCAGGCAGAGCAGCCTTAGACAGATGGGTCCTCCCCATGTCTGCAGCCACAGGCAGAGGAGCCTCAGGCAGATCTCTTGATTCTTATCTGCTAGCATTAGTGAGAGGAGAGTCCTTCTATTTTTACCAGGTTGGCAGGAAATTATAGGGGTAATCAGTTTCCCTAATATGACTATAGATCTTACAATCAAAAAAGGTATGCTCTAGGGTCTCAATATTTCCACATAAGCACACACATTCTGTCTTAAGTCATCAAGTAGGCTTGGCTATTGTGCAAACAATTAGTCACAAACCTCCCTGTGTATCGGCTTTGTCTCCCTGCTATACTTCGGATTCCTGGTATCCTGACTTCTTGGACTGCCCCTGACTCATGCCTTCAACTGCCCTTGTCTGTATTGGTATCTTGTACTCTAACTGAATCGTGTATGAACTTGGACTGCTTCCCAGACTATGCTTTGATCATCTGGCCCTCGCTCTCTGCCTGCAGCATGACAATTTCCCTAGTCTACCTCTACAAACAACTGTGTAATACACACATACTTCATATGTTGGATTCCAGTGCAGATTGATATTTTAACCCTGGATCGGGGGTGGGGGTGGAGTTTTGCTAACTAATACAGTGGTTTATTTTCATTGATGGATTAATCTGTTTGACCCTGTGCCCTCAGTTACTGTGACAACATGAAGCTGGTCCTGCAGAGACAATAGCATGAGCTTCTAGACTGTAATGGTACAGAGATTAGTCTCCTTGGAGATATAACAGTGGTAAATATTCATAGCATAATAGTGTCCTACTGTTTAAGCAAAATGCAGCTGAATCAGGCCAAATATATTTGGAGGAGGCTGGACAGACAAAGGAGAACAGCGTTCTTTCATGTTGTTCTATTGTGTGTCAAAAAACAGGAAAGCTGTTTGGGGGTGATTAGCTTGTGGGTGTTTTTTTAATTGACTTATAACTGTAAGGAAACTAGTTGTGGCAACAAATTGGTCCCCAGCCTTATATAGATAACCACTCTTTGTAGGGAGGTTATAATGGCTGGTGTTTAAAATAAAAATAAAAAGCAGGAACATGCATTGGCTTACTGCAAGCCTAAAAGCTATCCAGTTCTTTGTATGAGGGGTATAGGTAGAGGAATGGACAGGCAGATGAGAGAGAAAGAGGGAAGTCACTTGCAAACTCTTGGGGCTTAAGTACTTCCTACGCTTTATTATCCTATTTCAATTTTTTTCAGGCTACCATGTTGACAGTGAAAGAATAAAAGAGGTCACAAAGGGTGCTGTGCATTAAAAATTAATAAATGAACTATTGCAGTAGTATTTTATATGTGTAACACTGTTCTTTTCTTTTCTTTTCTTTTTCATTTTAATCTGCCATTTCTGAATATTCCTCCACGGCATGTCTGTCCAATAAAATGCTGAAATAGTTGCCTTATGAAAAGCATGTCCGCCATGCCATGGATTTAAAGCATGAGCATGGTGCAGATTATAGCAGCACCTGACCTCTTGGCCCTTTTCAGGCCGGTCCTCATTTTCATTGGAAAAAAAATCTGTTCATCTGCGTGGCTTCTATGCAGTCCCATATTGGGGGACTGCGCAGGCGCAGGCCAGCCACGGATAAGATTTGTCAGCTTCTAGCAAAAACGAAAGTGAGAGTGCTTCCCCTCCCCTCGGGGCATGTAGCCTTCCCGCCCAGTGGTCACATGACCCAGGGGGAGGGCGCACTCTCCCCTCCAGTTCTCTTTCTGCCGCCACGGAGAGAGAACGTGTCTTTAGCTTCTCTTCACTATGGAGTCTATGAAGGCTCCTCTCTTCAAGAAATAATTAAGTCCGATTGTCACAAAAAATCTGCCTTCCTCATGTAAGAGCTGTGCTAGATCACTCAGAGGACATTGAAGACTCGGACTGATCACTTTTACATGGAGTCCTCGGCGAGGTTACCTCCACCTTGAGGAAAATTCCCCGTTCGGAAACTCGGCAAGACATCTGAGGTACGTCTGGGCAAGACAAATCCTCCCTTTGGACCTCTAATCAGTGAAAACCCTCATTAAACCGGACAAGTTTTCTTTCCCCCGTCACTCGGAACGCGGAGTCGCCTTGGCGCCGACCCGCGCCGGCACCACCTCGGTACCGATCAGCAACTAACTCACCTCGGCATCTCCCATCGTCATCGATGTCTCTTGGCGCCGAGTGACGACGTCTACGGAGCTTGAGGATACGTCTCATGATTCCCTGGTTAACCCCTGTTCAGAGCGGGTCCCAGGATGCCCTGGCCCCAGGATGCCCTGGTTAGCCCCTCTGCTCCTGTTCAGAGCGGGTCCCAGGATGAACAACAGCTTCGCACTCAATTCCTTTTGCAGCCGCATAAGGGTGTTGCTATTCCGACAACAGACAAGCAGCGCCTACGCCCCTCGGTGTCTACGGCTTCTCGACGCACACGGCCTTTTGGAGCCCACGGCCTCTTGGCGCCCACGGCCTCTCAGCGACCCTCTCGGCGCCCACGGCCTCTCGGCACCCACGGCCTCTAGGCGCCCACGGCCTCTCGGCGACCCTCTCAGCACCCACGGCCTCTCGGAGCCTACGGCCTCTCGGCTCCCACGGTGTCTCGCCGACCTTCTCGGCGCCCACGGCCTCTTGGTGACCCTCTCGGCTCTATGGCCTCTCGGAGCCTATGGCCTCCCAGCGCCCACGGTCTCTCGGCGACCCTCTCGGCTTCTCGGCACCCACAGCCTCTCGGCGTCCACAGTCACTCGGTGACCCTCTTGGCTCTCACAGCCTCTCGGAGCCTACGGCTTCTCGGCGCCCACAGCCTCTCGGCGACCCTCTCAGTGCCTCAGCGCCCACGCCCTCTCGGCGCCCACCGCCTCTCAGCACTCTTGGCTCCTACGCTCTCGGAGCCTACGTTGCTGAGGAAAAGACTCCCCCTGGAGACTCTTCCAACCAAGGTCTCCTTCTACATTAAAGGATATGGTCCATTCCGAGTCCAATGCAACGGCTACTCAGGTCTCTGACTCGGAATTCCGCACCTCTCAACCCTCACCTGTGGACATTGCACGAGATACTAAATCACATCCCCTCTGGAGGATATGAGATTATATGTAGAATTGATCCGTCTGGCTGAGGTTCTAATATATATTCCCCCCCCTGACATCTCAGATGATGACCATCATGGGTATATTACTTTTCTCTGAAGCAGGTCCTGTGGTCCTTCCAAGGATACAAACATGGAGGTGGTGGATTCTAACCGGACCAAGCCATTTTTGGTTCCCTCTTCAACAGAGGAATTGAGAACTTTTACAAAATCCGCCGTGAGGATGGTGATTTTCCGTACCAGTAGCCTGTCCCAAATTTTATGGTGGTCGAAGCCCTGTCGGGCAAATATAAATCATGTTCACATTCCTTGCCCCTAACCGGGAGGGACGCAGACTGGAGACTTTACCCAGAAAAGTTTATACTTCCAGTGCCATTGGTCTTCACATTTCTATTTCATGGCAATCATGGCCAGATACTAATATGCCCTTTGGGATGGAATTTCATCTCAAATTAGTATCCTACCAGAGGATCAACACTCATCACACTACACTGCTTGGAGCATAAACATGACCTTCGACAGACAGCAGTTTATTGCGGCGTGTCACATTGTGGACCCTTCCAGCAAGGTCATGGCCTCGTCCATAGTCCTTCGGAGGCATGCTGATTTAACCAGTCCACCCTTCCGTATGACACCCGGTCATGTATCTAGCACCTTGCCCTTGAGGGCACCTCCATTGCGTATTGGGAAACTACCCCTTGAGGGCACTTCACTCTTCAGTGATTAAACGATGCCTTTCTTGATCGTCTCAAGAAAGATAACCGCTAAGTCCATGGGCATCGCCCCACTGTGCCAGCTTATAGCCAAGATACTTTGGCAGCCAGTCTCAACCATCCCGCCTATACAGGTACCAAGGTACCTTCCACCTCCATTCTCACTTCTGCCCAGCAGGATAGAGTTTTTGGGCACACCTAGACCCAGGAAGGGTCCTAGCCCATCTCTCAACCGCCCTACAAACCTAAGCAGGCGTAGCTAGATGCTCAAGTGCTTTTCACAGACCGGTTACCTGGTTGTTACAGTATATGATGTCCATCACTGATGGTAATTGGGTTTTCAAAATGATAAAGCATGGATGCTTTATTAAGCTCGAGACGTTGCTTCCCTACCTCTTTCCGGCTTGCACTACTTCACCGACGCCCGCCCAACTCCTACAGGAATTTCAGGGACTTCTAGAGAAAGGGACCACCCGGGAGGTCCCCTCTAGGATTGGGGCTACGGGTACTATTCTCGTTTCTACCTAGTTGACAAAAAGAGGGGGAGCGCCTCTCTAGACCTGGGGAATTGATGACGCTGTCAAGATGCACAAATTCATATGTTGCTCATATGTTAAATACCCAAGGTCCTGCCACTCCCAGATGAGCGAATGTGGTTTGCTGTTGGGCTTGAGTGATGCATATTGCACATTCCAATCCACAAAGACTGCGGTCTCTGTTGCGTTTTCTCTTCAAGGGCAAGCACTATGGATATGTTATTCGCCCTTGGTCATGCTATGGCACATCGCACCTTCATGAGTGCTTATCTGTGGGAGTTACACACCTGGCCCTGCAGGGATGTGTCATTTTCCATACTTAGATGACTGGCCTATAGTCGGTTACTCAGAGCTTGCCTGTTCTAGTCAGGTGGAAGTTTTTATTTTCCGTCCTAACCGACCTGGGTCTCCTGGTCAATTATAAAAGTCTCCATTGACCTCTTCTAAGGCCATAGATTCATGGTACCCACCTGCAATTGGCCACAGCTAGAGCTTACCTTCTAATACAGGGAAGATGCTCCATTTGAAAGATAGTTAACCTGTTCTAGGAAAGGTTCCAAACGACCCCTACAATTCTCTACTTGAGACTCATGGTTTCTCCACTGCAGTTGTTGCCTTTGCTTGTCTGCGGATGCTGCCCTTGCACACTCGGTTTTCTGACAGCATTCCAGCTGAACATTGACCCTCAATACAAAAAAAACTGTCTATCCCTACATCGGTTATTGCCTCTTCGGCTGGTGGTCCTCTTGACAGGTGTTCCCTTTTCAAACACCTGCTCTACAGACGCATATATTCCTGATGCCTCCTTATTAGGGTCAGGACCTCATTGTACGGCTCTTAAGGCTCATGGTGTATTGCCTGCTCAAGAGTCTACCCTGCACATTAACTTTTTTTGAGCTTCATTCTATTAGGCTTCCTCTCTGCTCCTTTGCAGGGGTCCTCGAGGATCGACATGTTTAGGTCACAACGGACAGCACTGCCCAGCACAAACAGGGTGGCACAAGGCCCATGTGCTGTGCACACAAGCCATCGCAGTCTGGGACTGGCCATAACATATGGCTCCACTGTCACTGCCATTCACATCGCAGGCACGAGTACATTCTCGTAGACTTTGTAAATTATCACCCTGACGATTGTCACAAACTCACTGTAGACTCACGTTGTCTCCGTTAGCTCTTCCTAATCTGGGGCACCCCGTAAATGTATCTCTTGTGACTCGGCACAATTCAGTGTGTCCTCAATTGTGCTCCAGAACAGGGGACAGCCCAAGCTCCATGAGGGACGCATTCCAAATGGCTTGGTTGATCTCCCCCCTTCCCCTTGCTGGGCAAGGTTCTGGCCAAGATCTGGACGGACAGGACAAGTGGCACCCTGGTGGCACCATCCGGCCCAAGTGATCTCAGTTCACGATTCTAATGCCCCTGACTCAAGGGAGTACTGTTCCTCCTCAAGATATTTCTCACATTCCTTCCAGAATCAAGCTGGCAGCATGGAGAATTCTATGTAATCTATGGTCAGATAGGGTGGCTCAGGTGCTGCTGCACCCCATTAAGACGTTTTTCTTGATGCCAAGCGGAAACATTTTTCCCTGTGGGCTGCTGACAATGGTTTGTATGGAGCTGCCTCTCTCCTGTTGTCAATTTTTTACTACCTCATATGTTTATGATGCTGGACTGTTCAATCCCTCGACTACTGTTCGGCCCTTCATGCTGAGTTGGTCTCTCCTTTCTGTGTTTTCTTTTTCACACCCAGACTCACAGAAGTTTTTTTACGGGGACATATCGACCTCTATCCCCAGGTATCTCCACCTGTTCCTCAGTGGAGTTTTCCCTTCATGTTGTCCCAACTCATGAAACACCGTTTGAGCCTTTGGCCACCGGGGGCCTCTCCTTGCTATCCTATGACACTGCCTGCATGGCCACAAACACCTCAGCCAGTCGTGTCAGAGAATTAGCGGCTCTTGGTCGTTCCTCACCAGTTACTAATTTCACGCTGATTAAGTGGTTTTTAAACCCGAGCTTTCTTCTACACAAGGTATCGTTTATGTGTTATGGCCGACCCCTTCTTCCGATGCGGAGAGGGCTCTATTCTTTTAAATGTACAGAGGGCCCTCTCTTCTTATTACAAAGAAACTTGTTTGCAGGGAAAACATTAATATGTTATTGCTGTAGCGACCACCGTAAAGGTCACCGGGCCTCCCAGCAGACCCTGTCCAGGTGGATTACCTCAGCCTTTAAACTGTCATAGGAGAGAGCGTACGTGGATTGTCCAGACATGGTCAAGGCACACTACACAAAAGTTTACGCTGCATCCATCACCTTTTCATTTAAAATTGACCTCCGAGACATCTGTCAAGCGGCGACGTTGTTGACCCCCTCTACTTTCATGAAGCACTATGCGGTCGATGTGAATTCATCTAGAGAGGTGGCAGTGGGACGTGCCGTCTTGTAGTCATTGTTTCAGTGACTGTCCCACACCCACCATCCGGGCAACCGAGCTTGCTACTCTCCCAATGTGGGACTGCATAGAAGCCATGCAGATGAAAACAGAGTTTCACTTACCTGTAACTGTTGTTCATCTGGTGGTCTTCTAGCAGGCACACATCCCTCCCTCCTTTCCCGCTGTGGGACCTCTCCGCAATACACGTGGGTGGTTCCATGGCGGCAAGTTGGAGAACTGGAGGGGAGAGTGCTCCCTCCACTGGGTCATGTGACCGTTGGGTGGGAAGGCTACATGCCCCGAGGGGAGGGGGAGCACTCTCGCTTTTGCTAGAAGCTGACAAATCTTATCCATGGCTGGCCTGCGCCTGCGCAGTCCCCCAATGTGTGCCTGCATAGAAGACCACCAGATGAACAACAGTTACAGGTAAGTGAAACTGTTTTTTCATGATATTGTCGAAGGCTTTCACGGTCAGAGTTCATTGGTTCTTGTAGGTTATCCGGGCTGTGTAACCGTGGTCTTGGAATTTTCTTTCCTGACGTTTCGCCAGCAACTGTGGCAGGCATCTTCAGAGTAGTAACACTGAAGGACAGTGTCTCTCAGTGTCAAGGGTGTAGAAAGAGTAATATATAGTCAGAAAGGGGTTGGGTTTGAGCTGAGTATTGTCCTGCAAAAGTATTGTCCTGTAAGTATCAAGATAATGTGCTAATGAGGGTATGGTATGTTAATATGGAACCATTGTATCCTGAAGTGATCTGTTAATGTGTGTAATCCAAAACTAATCTGTATGGCTATTGTTGAATGTTGTCTTTGTCTGGAGGTTTTTCAGGGCAGGAAGCCAAGCCTTATTCATTCTTAAACTCTCCTCTTTTCTGTTAAAGTTGTGCTGATGTTTGTGAATTTCAATGGCTTCTCTGTGCAATCTGACAAAATAGTTGGTAGAATTGTCCAGTCTTTCAGTGTCTTGGAATAAGACCCTGTGTCCTGTTTGTGTCAGTCCATGTTCAGCCACTGCTGATTTCTCAGGTTGGCCAAGTCTGCAGTATCTTTCATGTTCTTTTATCCTTGTTTGTATGCTGCGTTTTGTGGTCCCGATGTAAACTTCTCCACAGCTGCAAGGTATACGATATACTCCTGCAGAGGTGAGGGGGTCTCTTTTGTCTTTTGCTGATCGTAGCATTTGTTGTATTTTCTTGGTGGGTTTAAACACTGTTTGTAGGTTATGTTTTTTCAAAAGTTTCTCCATCCTATCAGTGACTCCTTTAATAAATGGCAAGAATACCTTTCCTATGGGAGACTGTTTTTCTTGAGTTTTCTGATTTTTGTTTGGTTCAATGGCCCTTCTGATTTCATTCTTGGAGTAGCCGTTTGCTAGCAGTGCGTGATTTAGATGGTTAGTTTCTTCCTTGAGAAACTGTGGTTCACAGATCCGTCTTGCACGGTCCATTAATGTTTTGATTATTCCTCTTTTCTGTCGGGGGTGGTGGTTGGAGTTTTTGTGTAAGTAGCGATCTGTGTGAGTTGGTTTCCGGTAGACCTTGTGACCTAACTGAAGGTTTGATTTACGGATGACAAGGGTATCAAGAAATGGGAGTTTACCCTCAATTTCCTTTTCCATGGTAAACTGAATGTTTGGATGGATATTATTAAGATGGTTTAGAAAGTCCATTAATTTTTCTTCACCATGGCTCCAAATGGTAAATGTATCATCTACGAACCTGAACCAGACTGTAGGTTTGTAAGGTGCTGATTCTAATGCTGTCTTTTCAAAATATTCCATGTAAAAGTTTGCTATTACTGGACTGAGTGGACTTCCCATAGCTACTCCATCAATCTGTTCATAAAATTCTTGATCCCATAGGAAATAACTTGTTGTCAAACAATGGTGAAATAAGGCTGTTATATCTTCTGGAAAAATCTGGTTAATCAATGAGATTGTGTCTTTAACTGGAACCTTGGTAAAGAGGGATACAACATCAAAACTGATTAATATATCCTTTGGATTGAGTCTTAACGGACTGATTTTGTTGATGAAGTGAGTTGAATCTTTGATGTAAGAAGTGGTTTTTCCAATGTGGTCCTGTAGGAGGGTGGTCAAATATTTAGCTAATTCATATGTTGGGGAACCAATGGCACTCACGATGGGTCGGAGTGGAACGGAATCCTTATGAATTTTAGGTAGTCCATATAATCGTGGTGGTTGTGCTTCAGTCTTGCATAGTTTTCTGTGTGTGTCGGGATGAAGAGTGGAATTCTTGATCAGAATGCTAGTTTTCCTGGTAATTTTGCAAGTTGGATCTCGTTTTAGTTTTTTGTATGTGGCAGGGTCCAGAAGTTCCTCAATCTTCTTTTTGTATTCTTCTGTTTTCATGATCACTGTGGCATTGCCTTTGTCAGCTGGTAGAATAATGATTTCTGGATCTGCATTGAGGGTCTTGATGGCGTTTCTCTCCTTGCGTGTTATATTGCTAGCAGGGGGCTTTGCTTTTCGTAGAATTCTTGCTGTCTCTCCTCTTATTTCCTCAGCATCTTCTTCAGGTAGATTACGAATGGCAGATTCTACATTTGCAATGATGTCTTCCACTGGAATTTGGGTGGGAGTGACTGCAAAGTTTCCTCCCTTAGCTAAGATGGAAGTTTCTTCAGGTGAGAGTTGTCGGTCTGTCAGATTGAAGATAATCCGTTTGTTGTCAAGTTTTGGACTGTTCTGTCTTCTTTCCTGTAATTTGTTAAACTTTTGCTTCTGTCTGGAAGTATGGCTGGTTAACCCCTGTTCCATTTTTCTGTAGGTGAGATTATCAATCTTGTCCCAATCATGGCTTCTCATTTTGTGGCTAGTATTGATATGTAAGGAAAACAACTCCTTGTCTGTGGCAGCAAGTTCTCTGCGGGTAGTGTGAATTCTCTCTCGTAAGAGAGCCCGTTCTAGATGGTCATAAATGCGGTTAGCTCGTGAAGTTTTAAAGATTCTTTTACTTGTGAGAAAAGATGGAATGGTTCCAGTGTCTCTGCATCGCAGTAGAAAAGTTAAAGAACACAGTAGATGTGCTTTCTTGTTCCGAAGTGTTTCCAATCTCCGGGTCTGTTGAAATATTTCCTCCCCGTAGAGGCGTTCAAAATATTGTCGAAGGCTTTCACGGTCAGAGTTCATTGGTTCTTGTAGGTTATCCGGGCTGTGTAACCGTGGTCTTGGAATTTTCTTTCCTGACGTTTCGCCAGCAACTGTGGCAGGCATCTTCAGAGTAGTAACACTGAAGGACAGTGTCTCTCAGTGTCAAGGGTGTAGAAAGAGTAATATATAGTCAGAAAGGGGTTGGGTTTGAGCTGAGTATTGTCCTGCAAAAGTATTGTCCTGTAAGTATCAAGATAATGTGCTAATGAGGGTATGGTATGTTAATATGGAACCATTGTATCCTGAAGTGATCTGTTAATGTGTGTAATCCAAAACTAATCTGTATGGCTATTGTTGAATGTTGTCTTTGTCTGGAGGTTTTTCAGGGCAGGAAGCCAAGCCTTATTCATTCTTAAACTCTCCTCTTTTCTGTTAAAGTTGTGCTGATGTTTGTGAATTTCAATGGCTTCTCTGTGCAATCTGACAAAATAGTTGGTAGAATTGTCCAGTCTTTCAGTGTCTTGGAATAAGACCCTGTGTCCTGTTTGTGTCAGTCCATGTTCAGCCACTGCTGATTTCTCAGGTTGGCCAAGTCTGCAGTATCTTTCATGTTCTTTTATCCTTGTTTTATCCTTGTTTTACCATGGAAAAGGAAATTGAGGGTAAACTCCCATTTCTTGATACCCTTGTCATCCGTAAATCAAACCTTCAGTCAGGTCACAAGGTCTACCGGAAACCAACTCACACAGATCGCTACTTACACAAAAACTCCAACCACCACCCCCGACAGAAAAGAGGAATAATCAAAACATTAATGGACCGTGCAAGACGGATCTGTGAACCACAGTTTCTCAAGGAAGAAACTAACCATCTAAATCACGCACTGCTAGCAAACGGCTACTCCAAGAATGAAATCAGAAGGGCCATTGAACCAAACAAAAATCAGAAAACTCAAGAAAAACAGTCTCCCATAGGAAAGGTATTCTTGCCATTTATTAAAGGAGTCACTGATAGGATGGAGAAACTTTTGAAAAAACATAACCTACAAACAGTGTTTAAACCCACCAAGAAAATACAACAAATGCTACGATCAGCAAAAGACAAAAGAGACCCCCTCACCTCTGCAGGAGTATATCGTATACCTTGCAGCTGTGGAGAAGTTTACATCGGGACCACAAAACGCAGCATACAAACAAGGATAAAAGAACATGAAAGATACTGCAGACTTGGCCAACCTGAGAAATCAGCAGTGGCTGAACATGGACTGACACAAACAGGACACAGGGTCTTATTCCAAGACACTGAAAGACTGGACAATTCTACCAACTATTTTGTCAGATTGCACAGAGAAGCCATTGAAATTCACAAACATCAGCACAACTTTAACAGAAAAGAGGAGAGTTTAAGAATGAATAAGGCTTGGCTTCCTGCCCTGAAAAACCTCCAGACAAAGACAACATTCAACAATAGCCATACAGATTAGTTTTGGATTACACACATTAACAGATCACTTCAGGATACAATGGTTCCATATTAACATACCATACCCTCATTAGCACATTATCTTGATACTTACAGGACAATACTTTTGCAGGACAATACTCAGCTCAAACCCAACCCCTTTCTGACTATATATTACTCTTTCTACACCCTTGACACTGAGAGACACTGTCCTTCAGTGTTACTACTCTGAAGATGCCTGCCACAGTTGCTGGCGAAACGTCAGGAAAGAAAATTCCAAGACCACGGTTACACAGCCCGGATAACCTACAAGAACCAATGTTTTTTCATGGTTGATAATGCACCTCTTTGGGTAGAGGGGGAAACCAATTTCTGCCAGAAAGCTTGTGAGAAGTGAGGAAATTTTCCCTCTGAACTTAAATGAATGTTAAACAGGTGGTGGTTTTTGCAGTGTGGCTTTAAACTTTTTAAACTTTTACAGAACTGGTTAATAAAAGGGAGGGGAAAGCAACTTGAAGTGATCCAGCCAAAGGAAAGCCCCATTGATTTCAAGGAGAGCTAAGCAAGTGATTGTCTTCTATTAGATTCTTAAAAGTACATAAATTTGATAGATTCCAGAAAAGTAGGTGACTAAACAGTACATTTGCCTAGAGTTTAGTTAACTTTGTGAAAAACATGCATATTTAGGTGATCTGCCAAAGAGTTCTTAAACAGCTTTTGCGTGGTTTTAATTGTTAGAATAAGGAATCGATATGAAAGTAAGTGTTCTGATTCTTTTGGGTTTGCATCATGTAACCCAGGAATTTAGCTTCTGGGTCTGAGTTTTCTGGAGCCAGAAGAAATTTGAACTTTTCAGGCTGTTTCTGTCTTAGGGCTCATACCAATTAAAAGAGACACTCATTCACTTGGAAATGTTCTGCTGTGATGGGTTTATTCCTTCCAGGTCATCCCTGCTTTGAAGAGAACCTGCATATACACACCTTTGAAGAATTTATACAGTGACCCCTTTCCTGCATTGGGACATATATTTCTAATTGCTTTAAGTGACAAAGTGGGTTTGCCCTTGTAGTGAGCAATTCTGCTAGATAAAGGTTGCCTTTCCCATATATGACCTGTTATTGCATTGCCAGTCCATATTTGAAGTAGTACATCTCTAAGAGAAATGCTCAGATTTACAATCCTTTAGATTACACCTCCCAAACTCTTCTGGCATCTCACAGTCACTGTCTAATTGAGACACACTCTCTAGAAAGTGAAAGTGAATACTTGATCAGACCTGTAATCCACTATGGCATAGTTGTACAGGTGATATTGTTTTAGATATACTGTCTTCCTTTTCCCTTTTGTGTTCCATATCATGACTAGTAAAATGTTCATACTGGATTTCACAGCATCTCAGGAAATTTCTTCCCAAGAGCACAACCCTCATTCCTGTATAGACATGCATTGGATAGTTCCCATGTCATCACTGATGACAAAATTCTTGCCTTCCTGTTTCTGCAGTTTCTACCTGCTTATGTTGATTGATTTTGCATTTCCTTCTCTGGTTCTTCAATGTACATCTTTTTTTTTAAAAGTGACAAATTCTTCCTCTTGCCAGGCCAGCTCCATGGCTGTTAAGTTTCCCACCCATACTCCATTAAATGTTAATAGTTATTGCAGTACTGTTGCAGGAGCAGGACTATCAAAAAGCAGCTTGCATTCATTTTTTGGGACTTATTATCTGTACAAGCCATGTGCTACTGCTCTTTTTAAATTTTGTTTCCTAATTTATTCATTTCATTTCACTGTATTTGAGATTGCTTGTAGCACAGCAAGAGTAATTTCTTTTAAAATCCAATGGCATTTATTTACTGACTAGTTTTGTAATCCTGCCCTTCTTACAAGGATCTCAAGGTGGTATACACTGTTCTCCCCTCCTGCATTTAATCCTTACAACAACCTTATGAGGTAGATTTGTCTGAGAGAGCATGATTGGTCCAAGGTCACCCAGTGAGCTTCATGACAGAGAGGGGATTTGAACTTGGGCATCCAAGAGCCAAGTCTAACTCTAACTGCAAGACCACCCTGGGTTCTAGTGCTGTAACATATTCCACATGAAATACAAAGTAATTTTGAGCTGGATGTATTATACAACTTATACATTGCCTGTTCAGTTTCCAGCACATTTTGGTATATTTCATATTCATTTTCTGTCTTAGCAAACATCCATTGATTTATTTAGTATTGGCTAATGCTTTACACTTCTTTCTCCTGCAGTTTGTCATGGTCATCAAAAATGCCTGCTCACATGAATAAACAAAGGTTTACATTATGAACTCTGTGGGTGCTGCTGCGTCTATGGGAAGGGATTGCTATAAAGTCAGTGAACCTTCTTTCCCCACCCCAAACATGCACCAGCCATTCTCTACAAAAGAAAGCTGATGCACTCATTCCATACAGCAATCATATAGGAGAGGGGCACTTTCCCTACACTCCTGCTGTTCTGTGTTGTGCCCAGAAGATACCCCCCCAAGGCCTCAGAAGTGAGAAGTAGTAGGTTTGTGGCTCCCTTCCCAGAGCAGCTGCCAGACTGGGAAGGCTTCTACCAGAGTCCTCCACCCCACCCCCAACATACCATATACTGCACATTGCATAAAAAGGGAAATTTGTTAAAAATGTGGATTTTGATTTCTGACTAATAGGTAGGGTTTCCAGTTATCCCCCTGGGAGCAGGAGATCTCCCACCCTCAGGTCTTGTTGCCCCTCACTGCTCTGGCAGCTGCCAGGAGACAAATAAAGGAAAAATTGCTATTGGTGCGATAGTGTGACATCATACCTGTCTACGAATTGCTGGAAGCTCTGTGGTTTGAGCAAGATATAATGCTGACAGTGTTACACCAAGCCCAGGGGTCTTCTTTTATTGGAGGAAATTAGCTGGAGACAGAGCTTTGCAAGAGGCTGGCGTGGGGATCATTGAACCAATTTTATATGCCAGATGAGCAAACCAATGGATAGAGTCCCAATAACTAAATGTTTTATGAATTTGAAGGGTTTTATTAAACGTAATCAAATTTGTTGCACACACGCACAAAATTCCCAACACATACAGAGCTAAGAAAGCAAAGGTTTCTTTAAAAGGATGGATCTGATCACTAAGAGCCAGCATGGGTTTCTCAAGATCAAGACATGTCAGACTAATCTTATCTCCTTTTTTGAAAAAGTTACTACCTTGCTGGATCAGGAGAGTGCTGTAGACATAGTTTATCCTGATTTCAGTAAGGCTTTTGATACGGTTCCACATAGTATTCTTGTTGACAAATTGGGAAAATGTGATTTAGATCCTATTACTGTTAGGTGGATCTGTAACTGGTTGACAGATAGCACCCAAAGAGTGCTTGTTAATGGTTCCTCATCCACTTGGAGAGAAGTTGGATAGTGTCCAGATCACGCAAAGTGATGGTATCGCTTTACTCTGCTCTGGTTAGACCTCACCTAGAGTATTGTGTTCAGTTTTGGGCACCACAATTTATGAAAGATGTAGACAAGCTGGAACGTGTCCAAGGGAGGGCACTAAAGATGGTGAGGGGTCTGGAGACCAAGTTTTATGAGAAAAGGCTGAAGGAGCTGGGTATGTTTAGCCTGAGGAGGAGAAGACTGAGAGGTGATATGATAACCATCTTCAAGTTCTTGAAGGGCTGTCCCATAGAGGATGGCGCTGAGTTGTTTTCTGTTGCCCCAGAAGGTCGGACCAGAACCAACGGGTTGAAATTAAATCCAAAAGTTTCTGTCTAGACATTAGGAAGAATTTTCTAACAGTTAGAGCGGTTCCTCAGTGGAACAGGCTTCCTCAGGAGGTGGTAAGTTCTCCTTCCCTTGAGGTTTTTAAGAAGAGGTTAGATGGTCATCTGTCAGCAATGCTGATTCTATGACCTTAAGCAGATGATGAGGGGGGGCATCTTGGTCATCTTCTGGGCATGGAGTAGGGGTCTCTAGGGGTGTGTGGGGGAGGTAGTTTGAATTTCCTGCATTGTGCAGGGGGTTGGATTAGATGATGCTGGTGGTCCCTTCCAACTCTATGATTCTTTGATTGAGGGAATTGTCACAAGGATAAAAGTGTCCCAGGGAGGTTATATTTACCTTCCTGAAGAGCGCGATCCCAGATAGAGGCGGCTGTGACAAAGCTAGTAGCAACCAGCACTACTGGCAAGGAAAATGATACATGCAAGTATTGTGGCTCACGCTTTGGATCCAGCAAGTGGTAGCAATTTTACTGTGGTCAATGGGGATATACTTATACCCCTAAATGTAGCTGGAGGCTATGCCTGGCTATGTCTGGGAATGACTGGTCATTGCCAGTGACAAAGGTTGATTGTTTGAGATTGGATTAAGAGGGTGCAGTGAATAGAGCCAGGATGTAAGGCCATCAGAAATTATGTTTGGAGACTTGAGACTTAAGTCCCCAAGCATCGAGTTATGGAATTTGAAATTACAGTGGATTACAGTTATGCTAAAGGGTTGCCTTTGTCTTTTTTTGTCTTCCTGGAAAAGCAGCAACATTCAGGGGAAAGTATGGTACAACATTTCTGGATTCAGCCCAGTCAGCTTTCTGCAGCATTGGCACAAACAAAATGGATACCAGGAGACCCCTTTAGTCTCTGGCTACATAGCACTGTCCCATCCTTTGTACATTAGCTCCAGTCCTGAATACCTTGCAGGGTGTCCCCAGGGTAGCCTAGGGCCAATTAGGATACCATAACAACAGTTCCCTCCATATCCTCCCCCCCCAACTCCTGCATGTTGCCATCTGCTGTCTGGTAACCCTACTAACACAACTGTGTATGCTGTTGTGGATGCAGCAGTTTCTGCAGCAATACAATACCCAAGATAACATCCATGTATCAGAATTTCCAAAGGCCTCCATTCAGGCTGTGGCCTGCTCAGGAATGAATTAGACCCATGTCTGGAGCCAGATTGCTCTAGGAAGTGGAGCTCAGAGCTTTGCTTCCTAGGGTCAACTACACCAAGTCCCATGTAGAAATACTTTGGAGGATTTTGCACATCCCCAAACATAGTGGGAGATAGGGTTGCTAGCTTCCAGGTAGTGACAGGAGATCTCCCGCTATTACAACTGATCTATAGGCGACAGAGATCATTTCAGCTGGAGAAAATGGTCACTTCAGAGGAGGAGGAGGAAGAGGAAGAGGAAGAGTTGGTTTATATATGCCGACTTTTTCTACCACTTAAGGGAGACTCAAACTGGCTTACAATCACCTTCCTTTCCTCTACACACAACAGACACCCTGTGAGGTAGGTGGGGCTGAGAGAGCTCTAACAGAGTGTAATTTGCCCAAGGTCACCTAGCTGGCTTCATGTGTAGGAGTGGGGAAACAAATCCAGTTCACCAGATTAGCCTCTGCTGCTCATGTGGCGGAGTGGGGAATCAAACCCGGTTCTCCAGATTTGAGTCCACCGTTCCAAACCACTGCACTTAACCACTACACCACGCTGGCTCTCTAAGGTTGACTCTATGGCATTATACCCCATTGAAGTCCCTCCCCAAACCCTGCCCTCTTCAAGCTCCATCCCCCATATCTCCAGGTATTTCCCAACCCGGAGTTGGCAACCCTAGCATGAGAAGCCTCTACCAGTCTTGATTAGTATTTATTTTAATCAACCGCAAGATTTTGTCCCATACACTAGGTTATGAGTATAATGTGGCACTTTTTTATTTGGAAGCTTTCCATTTAGAAGCATTTACATTTCAAACTGTCTGGCTGTGGTTATTTCTATGTGATTCAATTGTAGCTACAATTTGCTTCCATAGGTGGACTACCTGCTGTTTTCATTCCACTATGCTATTTTTGTGTCACTGAAATAAATTATTCTAATAGGATTAGCTCCAAATTATAGATTTGTAAATGTAATATCGTTTGCATTTCTTTTCTTTAAATAAAAATGCCTACATTTCAGAATGAATGGCAGCATTGTGCATCTATATATAATTCAAGTTACTGATTTGGATTTCCCTATCCTATAGAAAAGAGGTCTCCGTCCTCAAGACATGCTTTGTAGGGTTTAACATTTCAGTAGATTCTTCAGTGGAAGTGGGGCCTTGTTCATGGTACATAATGAAAATGTCGTACTCAGGCAGGAGTGTAGCGTGCAGGCAGTAACCAGGCCCAAGGCTTGGCCTCTGGTTTCAACAACAGCAATGGGAGTACTGCGTTGACCAGAGCCTGACGCAGGCTTTTCTCTTCCCGTGGACCGGGCTAGACCAAGGTAATTAGCAGGTAAAGGAGTAGAGGCACTTACCAGTCCAATCTCCTTGTCTCTCAGATCAGGCATCAGCTTGCACGCCGGGGTTGACTGGGATGACTTCGGTTGCTGGAGCTTCTTTCAGTCAGTGGCCTTCAACATGTGTTGAACCCACAAGAGCTCTGGCAATCTGCCTGGCCTTTTATCAGCCTTGCGGTTCCAGCATTTTCCACTCCTCCCTGATTAGGCTTGATTGTCTTTGCTCTATCTCTCAAGGCCCACCTGGCCTTTTGCCTTCGTTCCCTTAATTGAAGCCGGGCCTTGATTCTCTGCTTCTCAGCCGGCTTGGGCGAACTTGCAGGCGAGGAGTCCTGCTCTTCTTGCTGTTCTGTTTGCTGCCAGAATGAGCAGCCCTCATCCCCTGCCATGGGCCTTGGTGGCTCTGATGCCCGTTCCTGCTGTTCCAGTGCAGTCATTGGAGGAACGGGCCCAGGTTCCCACTCCTCCTCTTCCTCAGAGGAGGAGGGCAGCTCAGGTTGGCCTACGACAGAAAAGATCTTTTTTCATTCACAATGTAAATCATGCCTATACTATAATAACAAAAAGGGAATAATCCATGCTAGTCCAGCAGTGATGTGTTGCTCTAGCCGGCCCCTCAGGTGTATGTGCTGAGTCTGACTCTGAGTTTGATAAATCCATCTTCCCAGCAGCACATTTCCTCAAGGCTCATCCCCTCCCTGAGAGGGGGCAGGATATTCCTTCTTGAGAGAGCACAGGCAGTCCTCAGAACAGAGTGAGGGTAGTTAAGCAGCACTTCCTACCTTCTCTGAAGCTGTCAGAGCCATTCCAGTGGTTGTACGGCATCAGATGCATCAAATCCATTCCAGTGGGATGGACTGTGTCCAGGGATGTGAGTCGTAGACATCCTGAATGTTGCTGGATGCAGCGATGGTCAGGTAGTTTTCCAACCGGGTGGAAGGGATAAACATGACAACTGTCACCTCACAGTGGGATCTGCAGTGCCCGCATTCTCCACCACTTGTGGCGCTCTAGCTGGCCCCTTTGGTGCGTGTGCTGGGTCTGACTCTGGGTTTGACGAATCTGTCTTCTCAGCAGTGTGCTCCCTCAAGGCTCGTCCCCTCCCTGAGGTAGGGGGCAGGATATTCCCTCTTGAGAGAGCACAGGCAGGCCTCAGAACAGGGCAAGAGGAATTAAGTAGCACTTTCCCTCCTTCCCTGCAGCCTAGCATGAATGGTCTTCCTCCCTGGCTCGAGCCTTGCTGTCCAATATATAGGGGATGTCCTGCCCTATGCCTCTGTCTGCCCCCTTAGCTCCACTGCTTCCCGAGGGCATAAAAGGCCAGTGGAACATCCTCAGATCGAGGCGCTCCTTCCAGCTCCTCCTCTGGCCATCTCTGCCACCTCACTTCCTCCACGTGTCTGTGAGACGCCATGCCAGCTTGCCAGCTCTCAGATCTACTTCAAGACTATGGGTGTCCCCTGTCTTCCAGGAACAGGATTTGGAAGGGCATTTCAGGAAAGGGGAGGTGGGAAAGTTGGGCTTTGCTGGTAGAAATCATTGTGTATGTGGAAATGCTGGTTTGGATCCAAGTGAATGCTCTGATCCATCCAAAATAAAAAATTTGTACCAGATGTTCCCTTTCTGTGAAAAGGCATTATCTTTTAGGGACAGTTTAGGCAATTTGGACCAAATCTAAATAATTACCTATTCCTTGCCTAAAATGAATATCAACCTCTTCCTTTAAGCAGCTCAGATTCAATTTGTCATTCAAGTACTGACCAGTCCAAGACCTCCATAGTTTTAACAATGTACCCACTAGGGTTGTGCAAAAAAAAAAAAATTTCAGTAAATTTTGGGTTTGGGTTTATTGGGCCTGATTTTTTTTTTTTTTTTTTGCAACCTTGGAAAAAGGTGAATACCTATACCAGTAAATATCAGCATTTGGCTTATTACCGGGTTTACCTAAAAATTCGGGCCCATTATACTCTATGGGGATTTTGTGAGGCTCCTGGGGGCATTTTTGGAGGAAAACCCCCCAAATGTGCAGTGTGGCTGCAAGGGACTCTTCTTAGATAGTCACCAAAGTTTGGTGAACTTTGGGACAGGAGATCCAATTTTATGGGCCTGCAAAGGGGTCACCCCCATTCTGAAGGCATTTGTGAGCCAAACTGTCCATCGGTTTTCAGATTCATAAGTTCAGCATTGCTAAGGACTGGCAGAAAGAGCCAACTGGCAGGTTGGCACCTCAAAGTCTGAGGGCTGCCTTTGTATCTTGGACACATAGCATTATGTCCATGCAAATTAGCTTCCAAACTGAGGAAAAAGGCTTAAATGCAAGAGAAATAATGCATAGAAAACATTTCTTTTGGTAGCAAAAGACAACCTGTGAACAGTCCTTTATTGTGGTCATCAAAAATCTGATTTCAAGAGACAGTCACGGTGCAGAGAAACGAAGCCTCTACTTGGGGCAACTTTCCGTTTCAGAGAAGGTTTTCGGGGGGGTGAGATCGGAGCCAGCAAAAGTCTCATCCATGGGGGCTATCTGAAGGAGATTACTCATCCACATGGATGAAGAAATCTCCTTCAGAAGCCTGGTGGTAGGAGGAGTCGAAGATGGCACCTTTTTTGGGAGGGTATATCCCTACGGGCGGGACTTGGTGAGCCCTGTCTTTTAAAAAACCCTTGTGTTTGATCCATATCAACCAACTCAATGGTGATAATGGTGGATGGTTGTGTGGTTGTAAAGTTGGTCAGACCAAGTTGAGTCCAATTACACGATCCCTACCTCAAAAGGGCCCCAACTCTGGGGCCCTAACAAAACCAGTAAAAAAAGAAAAAGGGGAGAAAGCACAGAGCCGTTCCTCTGAGCAAAGGCAAATAGCCGAACCTGAAAAAGCCAAATATTTATTGCATATTTGGCTTCGGGGAGACCACCAGGTTTTGGCGTTCGGTAAACCTGAAGCCCAAAAATTACAGAAACAGCTAATTTTGGGTTTATTTTCAGTTTGGGTTTATGGATATGCACAGCCCTAGTACCCACATAGTATGCCCCCAGACAATTCACTGGGCATCATACTATTGTCAATTCTCTTGACTATTTATCAATAGAATGCCTGCCTGATTTACAAGAGGCTGCATGTGTAATATTTCATTGAAATATCTTTCTTGAAAAAGGTCTTAGCAAATCTGTCTTTTTTTATACAGAGGGGTGAGAAAGGAACCTTATGAGAGAGTGAACTTGTCAGTTGAAAAAGCTGCTACAAAAGATTCTTTGAAAGTACATTCACCAGAATGGGAAAAATACCAGGTGCATAATCATATACAATGTTGATGCTGGCAGCTAGGAATTTTGACACACACACCCAAGCTCTGTGCAGGAATGATGGCATTTAGCAAATAGATAGTGGATATTAACAGTTTGAAATATTTCTTCTGTCCCTAAAAATTTACTGTTCATAGCCTTGTAGTAAAAAAGTGATTAGCCATTTTTTCAATGAAAGTGTGACATGAAATATGTTTGCCTTGTAATTGATTTTGATGACTTGAAATTTGGTGTAGACCATTTCATATTTGGGGGAAGGCTGTTGTCCGTGGTGTCTTGATATTGGTGACAGCCTCCCAAATGTTATCAGAAAATGTCACAGTTATTCTACATTTGTCCTAATGCTGGGATTGACAACTTTGTTCCTGATATATACATTCTTATTCTCCATTAAGAAATAAAATTTTGAAGGTTAGGAACAAGCATTTCTGAATTAAGTACTTGGAGTAAAACAGGGGGGAAAGCATCAAAGTATGTGATGATGTCACATAAGACCCCCACCACTATTTACAATCCCAAAATACTACTTTAACCTTATAATTCCAAGATGCAGGTGAATATTTTCACAACAATAAATGTGCTACCATCCGTGATCTCTGAAGACCATATATTAGGTATACTGTTTTCAGATAGATATTGCGGTTGTAATTTAGGGATCAAAGAAACTGTAAAATATGTTCTATTTGAATGTCCATGGAATAAGAGGGCTAGAAAGAAATGGATCAAACCACTTATGTGCCAGTGAAATGAGCTTCCCCTAGATAGTTCAGTTACTAAATTTTTAGTGGATTCTAAGACAGCAATCTGAGAGCCAACATGGTGTAATGGTTAAGGTGTTGGACTAAGACCTGGGAAAACCAGGTTCGAATCCCCACTTGTGCCATGGAAACTTGCTGGGTGACCTTGGGTCAGTCAGTTGTGGCCCAGTTTAGAGCCGGAAGTGCCTCCTCGCAAGGGGCCTTTACCTCTTAGTTTGAGTGGTAAACAAAGAGGTAAAGGCCCCTCGCAAGGATGTACTTCCAGTTCTAAACCAGAAGTGCCGCACGCTGTATGCACGCGCCCGTGCACGTTTGCCCACTGACCCTCAGGTGGTTGGCGGGCAGAGGGGTAAATGGCCGGGGGTTTGCCCGCCACCAGTGGGCACCTGGCAACCCTATTCCCTGGAATTCCTTCTGGGAATGTAGGACAAGCTTGTGGAACTATTGAAAACAATCCTTTCTAGGGATTCAAGGGTGATTAAGAAATTTTTTTGTCTGGTAGTAATAACTGGTTTGATAACGAATGTCAATCTTTCAAATGTTGAATATCCCAAGTTCATCATCAGCTGAGGAGAGCCTACAGCTCTCAAACATACATTGAGTTGACCCAGCTAAAAAGGAAATTCAAACAAGTGGTCAGAGTAAAAAAGCATGAAGAAGTTAGAAGGAGATGTTTAATCCTTGCGTTTCAAAATAGTGATTCAAAATTTTTCTGTTCCTTGGTCTCTGGTGCTATGGGAGGAAGGAAAGGAATGGATTTTTTTTATTCCTCCAACTGTATGGGAAGAATACTATGCTAATCGTTTTGATTGACCACAAATGGATAAAGAGCTTCTGTGGGAGCAAGGGATGCTTCCAGCTTGGCCTAGGGTCTAAACAGAGGAGACAGTGACCTTAATCAAGAAATTAAAGCCAGGGAAAGCTCCTAGGCCTGACCTGGCTACGTCTTCATTCTGATACTGACCTAGCTACATCTTCATTCTGATACTGGATGGTGGGCCCAATTCCTCGCACCCATTTTTACATCGATCAACAACTCAGGCAAAATGCCTAGATCTTAGCACTAAGCTATTATTGTAGCAATTTATAAAAATGGGGACAAATCTAATCCAGCTAATTACTGACTAATTAGCCTTTTGTCTGTGCTGGGGAAATGGTATGCTTTATACTTACATCAGAAACTTGAACACTGGATCCACACTATTGGCCCTGAACAGGGTGGGTTTATGTACAAGTTGCTGTACACTGGATCAGTGTGCAATTCTCTACTACTTGGCAGAAAAATCTACAATCTCGAGTGGCTCCTTGTATGTTACCTTCATTGATCTACGGGCAGCTTTTGACTTGGTACCAAGAAACCAGCTATGGACAAAGTTGAGAACTACTTCTATCAATTGTAGACTGTTGTGGCTAATTAAAAGACTATATGAGGTCTCCTATGCATGGGTCCATTGTAGTAATGCTGGTCATTTGTCTAGATCCTTCCCTCTGCGGAGAGGGGTTCATCAGGGATATGTTTTGGTTCCCTTATTGTTTAATTTATATATGAATGAAGAAGAGTTGGTTTTTATACACCAATTTTCTCTACCTTTTTAAGGAGACTCAAACCGGCTTACAATCACCTTCCCTTCCTCTCCCTACAACAGACACCTTGTGAGGTAGGTGGGGCTGAGAGAGTTCTGAGAGAACTGTGACTGGCTCAAGGCCACCCAGTTGGCTTCATGTGTAGGAGCTGGGAAATCAATCCGGTTCACCAGATTAGCCTCCGCTGCTCATGTGGAGGACTGGGGAATCAAACCTGGTTCTCCAGAGTAGAATCTACCACTGTTAACCACTATACCATGCTGGTTCTCTGTTTGCAAAGTTGAAATCACCCAATCATCACTCCCCTTCTTTAGCTAATGTTGAAATTCCTGTACTGCTATATGCAGATGATATCCTCCTTCTCTGCCTTAGTCCCCTTTGCCTTCAGCATTTGCTGCAATCTTTTTCTCAGTATTGTTTTTTTTTGGGGGGGGGAATTAGAAATTAATTACAAGTCCAAGGTTATGATTTTTACTAAGCGACATTGACCTCCAATTTATAACTGGGAAATCAATGGGCAAAAATTAGAGCAAGTTAAACAATTTCAACATTTGGGAGTCCTTTTTCATTTTAATTTGCCATGGAAACAACATATAGAGGAGGCCCAATGGTTAGCTGCTTGAACGACCAATGCACTAACTCGAAGAATCATGAAGAATCATGCTGTGTGGCAGGAACTATATTAAGAGCTGAACTAGGGCCTGGGCATCTGCTTTTAGATTTTGGCTGAAACTAAATTTTGCCTCCCCAAAAACGGGTGGGCTCTTTTGACTGAGGATGACGACTTTAGAACAACTTGGCAGAAACTGGTAACCTCTTGCCTGGACTGTTTGGGGATCTCCCCTAATGATATCAATTGCCTCAGTTTGACCTCTACTAGAAATTTGATTTTGAAACTCCTCTATGCCTTAGATGAGTTCAGTAGCAGAATCCAGGCCCATAGAGTTTGTTCTCCTCTCTATTTGGGACTGGAGTATCCAAACTCAAGCCCAGCCTATCGTGACAACTTCAAAGTTCCTCAAATATCTATGAGACTTTATGTTGGTTCGCCTTAATTCAATCCCAATGGCAGAACTTTTTGGCTGCTTTGGGAGGATTTCATTTGCAGATACACTTTGTAGCTGTGACACAGGGAGCCTTGACACCTTGCCCCATTGTCTATTGGATTGTTCAAATTTTCAGAGGTATAGAACCTTGTTTGTCTCTCCCTATTTAAAGGATCTGGTTAACTTTCCAGTTCATTGTAAGCTAAAGACCCTTTTGGCTGGAAGAGGTTATTCAGGATCAGCTTTTCTGTCTCCCTTTAATTGATGCAATTTTTTTTACTGGTTAAAAAAAAGCCCTGAAAAATACTGAAAAGGTATTTTTTGTGGGGTGGTGGTGGTAGTTCACATCGCTAAAAATATTCCAGAAATGAAAGCTTGGTTTTAATCTTCTAGAAATAGAGGACTGATAGGTATAAATATGTGAATTTCAGTCTGGTGCTTTCAAGAGTATCTTAAATTATGCTTATTGATAATTAAAAATTGTGGAGACATTGATAAAATCTTACTTCTCTGTAGACGATCAATGGCTAAAGCAGTGTTAGGAGATTGTAACTAATGGACAGAATCTTAGTTTTTGAACAATTAATCATTAACTGCTATGTAAAACAGTCTTTAGTAGCCACCTTAATCCATTTAATAAATATGATATTAAAATCACATTTTCTGCATATAATCAGACATCTTTTTGTCTCAAACACAGATGGGGAAAAACTGAGTGCCAGAGTTTGGAGACTAAGTTACTGCTAGATAATAAGAATTAAAAAGGGAGTTCTCTTGGGCTGAGACGGAATATAAAATTAATACAAAAATTATGTTTTACTTCAACTTTTCAAAAGACTAATTACATTAAATGTCATAAAAATGTAGCAAAAAGTTAATTTACATTCCTACTCTTCTGGAGTTTCCATTGATGCAAATCATTCTCTATGAACACATGCCACCTTAACTTTGCACTTCTAGATGCTCTTATCAGTTATAACTCTTTAGTATGCCATCACTCATTTTAGCAACAAATGGACATATTTTTGTCATTCTTCATTTATAAAAATAAGGCCTGTTTTAAAAAGCCTATATAAAGGACTTCTAATTCCCACTGTAACATTCGCAATACAATTAACTAAATACTATAATGAAGGTTTAAGGGTTACTCTTAATTTGACATTCTGAAATTCTGAAACCTTATTTTCAAAAGAGCTGTCTTGTTCTGAAAAGGCTTCAATAAGAATTTCTGTGATGCTCTACAGAAGGGGTCCCCAACATGTCATTCATGGCACCCATTGGCATCTTTCCTGGCAACTTCCAAGCAGTTTTAGAAAATGGATGGGGCCAGGTGGGGCTTTTCCCCGCATGTCTTCTGTTCTGATTGGCTGTCAAGATATTTTAAAAGTTGCTTCAGTAGCAGCTGCCACCACAGCACAACATTCTTCACTGCATGACTGAAGGTAAGCTGTTTGTACACAAGTAAATAATAGATTCATTTAAAAAGGCATCATGTTAAACATAGCTTCTACTTGAATTATTGAAGAGTAACTATTAGAATTATGCACAACCTCCCTGACTTTTTGTGGTTGGCTGAACCTTAGCTCCTCTGGCAGCTATTTAGTAGTTGCGCCTATCATCCTGTGTCAAAATTTCAAAGCTCAAAAAAAGTTGGGGACCCCTGCTCTATAGTGTCTAAAGGACTTCACACACATTACTCCTGTTATTTTTAGAACAGATCTATAAAGTGCACCAGTGTCACTGTTTCCTTATTACAGGCCAAGGGCTGAGAAAGAGTGATGCCATGGCTAACATGAGATTTGAACCAGGAACATTCCTGTTAGTGGTTCAGACTTAGCCATTATACTACACAAGTTCTATAACAAACATTTTATGAAATGCCTGCTTTTTTCTTGTGGATACACTGACTCATTTAGTGTTTAATTCGTGTTGGGTGGATCTGTAATTGGTTGACAGATTGCACCCAAAGAGTACTTGTTAATGGTTCCTCATCCGCTTGGAGAGGAGTGACTAGTGGAGTGCCTCAGGGATCTGTCCTGGGCCCTGTGTTGTTCAATATCTTTATAAATGATTTGGATGAAGGAATACAGGGGATTCGTATTAAATTTGCAGATGATACTAAATTGGGAGGGGTAGCAAATACAGTAGAAGCAGAGCCAGGATACAGGATGATCTTGAAAGGCTGGAGAATTGGGCTAAAACTAATAAAATGCATATCAATAGAGATAAATGTAAAGTTCTGCATTTAGGTAGGAAAAATCAAATGCATATTTAGGATGGGGGAGACTTGTCTTAGCAGTAAAGGTAAAGGCAAAGAGAGTTTAATACTGTCCAAGACCAGCATAAAAACATACCAGATATACATACATAACATATCACATATAAAAGAGTATCAAGTGCGAGCCCCTATAACATCTTACAATCTCTCACTCATAAAAGCCGTTAAGCGCATAATTTTAAAAATATTATATGTTTGGAATTAGCATAAATCTAAATCTAAAATCGCTCAACCATTAAGTTCGACCCATGAACGCTTGATCCTCATAGCTTGCCACCCAAATTTGGCCACTTTAAAAGTTATCTCCATATCACATGAACACATGAAGCTGCCTTATACCAAATCAGACCCTTGGTCCATCAAAGTCAGTATTGTCTACTCAGACTGGCAGCGGCTCTCCAGGGTCTCAGGCTGAGGTCTTTCACATCACCTATCCTTGTCTGAGAGCATGTTAGAAAGACTAAAAGCTCTGGATCGCCCTGGGAGGCCCAATTATACAGAAAGAATGGTTTATCATATCTTGTTATAGATTTTGCATTCAAACACAACGTGCTCAAGGGTCTCAGTACTCCCATCAGAGCAGGGGCATAATCGTCCTGCATATGGTATCTTTTTGTATCTCCCTTCCAAGATGGCTGAAGGGAGTGCGTTACAACACATCAGGGTGAAGGCCCTCCTGTAGTCTGGACTATCTAAGTGGGAAAGGTAAGACATCGGGACCATGTTGGTAAGAGTGCTGCAATTGTAGCACATGTTTTTGATTCTACTTAGGTCATGCTGTCTTTCCACGTCCAGAACTCTTTGCCTGATCAGGGCTCTGGCCTGTGGATAGTCCATTGATAGGAGCAGATGTTGTGAGAGACCATAGTAGCCTAGTTTATTCATCAGATTTCTCAACCAGGGGGAAACAAAAGTGTCATACAAAATTAGGTTAACAAGTCCTTTGGGACGTGAAGCTATTTTGAGCCAATAGGAGATCGAGACAATCCATATCCTTGCTTCAATCGTTACTTCCCCTGTCTCCATTCGAATTGCAGCATTGGAAACACTGGGAGAGACTTGTAATGCGATCTTGGGCTGTATCAACAGAAGTATAGTGTCCATATCACGTGAAGTGATGGTATCGCTTTACTCTGCTCTGGTTAGACCTCACCTAGAGTATTGTGTTCAGTTTTGGGCACCACAATTTAAGAAAGATGTAGATAAGCTAGAATGTATCCAAAGGAGGGCATCAAAGATGGTGAGGGGTCTGGAGACCAAGTCCTATGAGGAAAGGTTGAAGGAGCTGGGTATGTTTAGCCTGAAGAGAAGACTGAGAGGGGATATGATCACCATCTTCAAGTACTTGAAGGGCTGTCATACAGAGGATGGTGCCGAGTTGTTTTCTGTTGCCCCAGAAGTTCGGACCAGAGCCAACGGGTTAAAATTAAACCAGAAGTGTTTCAATCTAGACATTAGGAAGAATTTTCTAACAGTTAGAGCTGTTCCTCAGTGGAACAGGCTTCCTCGAGAGATGGTAAGCTCTCTTTCCCTGGAGGTTTTTAAGCAGAGGCTAGATGGTTATCTGTCAGCAGTGCTGATTCTATGAACTTAGGCAGTTCATGAGCAGGAGGGCATCTTGGCCATCTTCTGGGCACTGGTGTGTGTGTGGGGGAGGTAGTTGTGAATTTCCTGCATTGTGCAGGGGGTTGGACTAGATGACCCTGGTGGTCCCTTCCAACTCTATGATTCTATGATGTTATTAAAGTTGTTTTGGAAGTTCATTAAAGGTCTGACTCTGAAAAAAGTCACACAGGTTTCCTTGGGATTTGCATCCTAGGGATGGTATCCAGTGCTTTTGAACAGGGCTTCTAACAGAGGAGTTGAGCCTGGGAGTTCATCAAAGGGAGGTTGAGGGGCAGCAGGGCTGTGCATTTTTTCCAGTAAAATTCAGGTTTGAGTTTATTGGTCCTGATTTTCGGGGGGGGGGGGGACCGAAATAAGATGAATACCCATACCAGTAAATGAGATTTGACTTTATTTCCATTTTTCCCGGAAAAAAAATTGGGTCCATTTTATCCTATGGAGATTTTTTTCAAGGCTCCAGGGGGGGCATTTTTTGAGGTAGAGTCTCAGTCTCCTCAAATGGACAACAAAGTTTGGAAAAGTTTGGGTTAGGTTTACAATAGTTTCCTATGAAGGATGGGGGTGACCCCTTTCGGGGCCCATAAAATTGGACCCCCTTACCCAAACTTTACCAAACTTCTGTGTCCATCCAAGGAGACTGCCTTGCAGCGACTCTGTGAGTTTGGTGAGTACCTTAAAAACGCCCTCCAGAGCTCCTTGAAAAAAATCTCCATAGGATAAAATGGCCACATTCATATCCAAGAGTCATGTGACTCACTTTCCCATGATTTCTAGCAGTGGGCCTGTGCAAAGCAACGGGTAGACTTGGCCTCCCATATATTTGCATAGACCCACTGCAAGCAATTGTCGGAAAGTGAGTTTTCCCATGACTCATGGATGTGAATGTGGCCATTACAGTCTATGGGAATTTTTTTTCGAGGAGCTCTGGGGTGTGTGTGCATTTTTCAACGTAGAGTTGCCAAATTCACTGCATAGCTGCAAGGGACTCTCCTTGCATGACCAGCAAAGTGTGGTAAAGTTTGGGTCAGGGGGTCCAACTTTATGGGCCCCAAAGGATTACCCCCATCCTCCATAGGAATTCATTGCAACCTTCACAATGGTTTACTATGGAGGATGGGGGAGACCCCTTTAGGGGTTTGTGCAAGAAAAGTCCCTTGCAGTTGTGCTGTGAATTTGGTGACTCTATCTTGAAAGAAAGAAAAAACAGAGCTCCTAAAAAAATCCCCACAGGAAAAGGCCTTGGGAATGATGAAGTCCAAAAAAGCTGAATACCTATTCAGCTTTTTTTTTGCAATCGGCTATCCAGATTAGGCTTGATTCCCAGTTTTAATATTTGGCTGAAAATAAATCTGAATAAAGCTGAAATGGCTATTTTCGGGTTCATTTTCTTTTCGGTAAACCCAATATGCACAGCCCTACCCTATGGTTTGAGTTCTCTGAAAAAAGACATACAAGCTCCACATCAGCAAGGAGGGACATATACTGCAGTATCCTTCCAGCTATGGAAATTTGCACATTTCACATAAGCGCTCTGTTTCAGCCCTAAAATGCCTTTAAACAACTGAAGCAGTTGTGAAGGTAAAACTCTAGCAGGGGAATGGGGACTATCCAGTGTTTTGCAGTGAGTGCCAAATGTATGATTATCTGCCCACCAGGAAGAAATTGTGGGTGTATGCTCGATGACAAGTCTCCCCCATCCTATAATTATGCATTTGATTTTTCCTACCTAAATGCAGAACTTTACATTTATCTCTGTTGAAATGTATTTTATTAGTTGTAGCCCAATTCTCCAGCCTGTCAAAATCATCCTGTATTCTGGCTCTGTCTTCTACTGTATTTTCTGGCATAGCGCCGAATTGGAGAGTGTCTTGGAGCCAGCTACTTACTGCAGCCCCACAACCCTGGCCACCCTTAGCATGCAATAACCACCCCATGATCTTTATACTATGATGACCTTAGCATACAATTAAACACGCGGAGACAATAGCTGGAATGGAAATGGCCACAACTTTATTGGTTACAGCATCAGGCACTGGCCTTGCATAGGGGCTGGATCCAAGGTGTCGGCCTGACCCGCCTGCCAACCAATGCATCCTACTCCTAGCCCGCCTGCTGGGAGTAGCCTGAGATGGTAGTATGTGGGACCCACTTGGATGGAAACCTGCTGTGTGGTCCCCTGCCATTGGCCCCCGACTAGGCATGTCCCTATTCCAGGCCTCCGCCCAAACCCCTTATTGGGGTCCCCAGAATGGGGAAAAGGGGGCACGCAGTCCGCTGGGTGAGGGGGACGGCTTCTTAAATACTTAGCTGGAGGAGCCAAGTTCAAAAACTCAGGTATGAGCCTGCCTGCCGGCCTCACCCCTATTCAGCCAGAGCCTGATTGGTCCATTTGAAATATAGGGCAGACCAGGAAGGTATGCAGCAGGGCAGGAAAAGCTCCAGCTGGAGTCAGAAATGCTATGGCTCCTTCTCCAGCTTCCCCATCAACAGCCATTTTGTGGCAGCATGATTGCTTCCCAGCTGAGCCCCCACCCACAGGACTAGCCCCCAAGCCTTGTGCCAGGTCTCAGCTTTCCCCAGCCCATGCCAGAAAACTGGGCTTGTAGGTAAGACTGAGCCCTGCTTGCTACCCCTCCCACAAACACAAACCTTTATTGGCATAATTACGATGCCATTGCCACCCCTCCCAATTTAGTATCATCTGCAAATTTAATAAGCATCCCCTCTATTCCTTCATCCAAATCATTTATAAAGATGTTGAACAACACAGGTCCCAGGACAGATCCCTGAGGCACTCCACTAGTCACTCCTCTCCAAGTGGATGAGGAACCATTAACAAGCACTCTTTGGGTGCGATCTGTAAACCAGTTACAGATCCACCTAGCAGTAATAGGATCTAAACCACATTTTCCCAATATGCCAACGAGAATATTATGTGGAACCTTATCAAAAGCCTTACTGAAATCAAGATAAACTATGTCTACAGCATTCCCCTGATCCAGCAAGGTAGTAACTTTCTCAAAAAAGGAGATAAGATTAGTCTGGCATGACTTGTTCTTGAGAAACCCATACTGGCTCTTAGTAATCAGATCCATCCTTTCTAAATGCTCAAGGACTGACTGGCTGATGATTTGTTTGAAAACGTTTCCCAGTATAGACATCAATTTAATGGGTCAGTAGTTACCCAGATCCTCCTTTTCCCCCTTCTTGAAGATGAGGACAACATTTGCCCACCTGCAATCTTCTGGCACCTCACCTCAAATTCTCAAAAATAATGGACAGAGGCTCAGAAATTACATCTGTGAGTTCTTTAAGTACCCTTGGATGTAATTCATCTGGCCCCAAGGACTTTGTTTCATTTAAAGAAACCAGGTGTTTGTGCACTACTCCAATGCCAGTCCTAGGCTGCAACTCCCTTCCCTTATCATGGGTTCTGTTTATGCCATGTTGAGCACCGTTTCCCTCACAAGAAAAGACTGAGGAAAAGTAGGAATGGAGCAGTTCTGCTCTCTCTTCATCTCCTGTTATATTTTCACTTTCCAGTCCCCACAATGAGCTTATCATGTTCTTATTCTTACTCTGTACATAGGAAAAGAACCTTTTTTATTGTGTTTACCATCTCTCCCTAGCCTAAGCACATACTGAGCTTTAGCTTTCCTAACACTCTCCTTACAATCACTAGTTATTTGTTTATATTCATCTTCGGTTATAAGGCCCTGCTTCCACTTCCTAAACGAGTCTTTTTTATTACTCAGATCTTTAAAAAGCTGTTTATGGAACCACCCTGGCCTCTTTAGGCTCCTCCCATTTTTCCTTCTCATAGGGATGGTTTGTGATTGCACCTTCAGTATTTCATTTTTAAGAAACTCCCACCCTTCTTGAACTCCCTACTCCTTAAGTATTCCTGACTATGGGATTCTACCCAGCATAACTTTAAGTTTGTTAAAATTTGCTTTCCTAAAGTCCACCCTATGTGTTTGACTATGTACAGTTTTTCCTTTCTCCAAGATTGTAAATTCCAAGATTACATGGTCACTACTACCCAGGGTGCCTACTACTTTAACCTCATCAACCAGTTCTTCCCTGTTGGTGAGAATCAAGTCTAGGATAGCAGATCCTCTTGTTTCCCTGTCCACTTTCTGGGATATGAAGTTGTCAGCAAGACAAGTCAGGAATTTATTGGATCTTGCATTTTTAGCAGAGTTGGACTTCCAACAGATATCCTGGTAATTAAAATCTCCCATGACCACTGTGTCCCATCTCTTATAGAACTTTGTAATCTGGTCAAGTCCTCTTTCTGGTTTGGTAGTCGATAGCAGACACCCACCGTAATATCACTATTATTTCTTACTCCTTTTATTTTTACCCATAGACTCAACTGAACGTCCATGCTCAGATTCATGTATTTCTTCACAAGTATACACATCCTTGGCATATAATTCTACTCCTCCCCCCTTTTAACCCCTATCCCTTTTAAACAAGTTGTATCCCTTAATTTTAATATTCCAATCGTGAGTGTTATCCCACCAAGTTTCAGTAATGCCTATTAGGTCAAAATCCCCTTCCTGTATTAGGGCTTCGGGTTCTTCCTGCTTGTTTCTCATACTCTGTGCATTAGTGTGTAGACATCGGAATCCATGGTTTATGTGCCCTGAGGTTTTCGTTTCTGTCGTTACCAGCGAGTTATTTTATTGAATTGTTTTATAATTTTAAACATTTTTAATTGTTCAAATGTTTTAAATGCTGTTTTTAATAGTTCAAACATTTAATTGTTTTTATGTGCTCCACCTGATTGGGTGGAAAGGTGGCATAATATGTTTTAAATAAATAAATTAATTAAGTTTAAGGACTATGTCTGGACTGAGTTTACTCTTGTAGGAGAGAACAAATGCTGTCTTAGGCTTGTAAACAGAAACATATCAATATATGTACTCAACTGATATCCTGCCTTTCTTTAAAGGAGCTTATGTGAAATTTTCTTCCATTTTATCCTCCTACATAAAATATATTAATTTGAGTGACAATGGTTGGCCCTAGGTCATCCTGTGAGCTTCACTGGCAGAGTAAGGATTTGACTCAGCCACTGCACCCCATTGGGTCTCCAAATTCAGCACCAGAAATGGCAGATCATTAGTATATCATGTGATTAGATTTACATATATTTGAAGGATACTAGCAAAATTTCTGGCAGGATATGAGCTTTCCTGAGCTACAGCTCACTTCTTCAGATACAGCTAGAATGAAAGTCCATCTATCTATAAGTAGAGAAGAGTGAATTAGACACCCAATGGTAATGTAAATGTCAAAAGCAAGTGAATTACATTAGCAGACGTAATTGGATTAGGTGTGATATGCAGAGGGGTAATTCTTTTGTAAGAGAACTGCTACTCTTAAATCAGCAACTGAATGTCCTGGAAGGTTAAAATGTTCCCCCACTGGTTTCTGAATGTTGTGGTTTCTGATGTCCATTTAATCCTTGTCCCAGGGACTGGCCTTTCTAATCTCAAAGGGGGATTAGAAAGAGAGACTGCTGAATTACAACTAATAATGAAGCTCAAAACAATGCATTCTCCTGGACTGAATAGAGATCTGGGATTCCTGCCTCATTACCAATGCTAATTTCTCCACGCCTACTTCCCCTCTGCATATCACACTTAATCCAATCATGCCTGCCTAATCCAATCACGCCTGTCATTTACTTGCTTTTCACATTTACATTGCCATTGAGTGTCTAATTCACTCTTCTCTACTTAAGGATAGATGGACTCGCATTCTAGCTGTATCTGAAGAAGTGAGCTATAGCTCATGAAAGCTCACACCCTGCCAGAAATTTAGTTAGTCTTTAAGGTGCTACTGGAGTCTTTCTTTTTGCTACTGCTACTGCTATTGACAGACTAACACGGCTACCCATCATGATCTGTCTCCATTGAAGGATACTGGTAGCCAAAAGATGGTAGCACTGTGTAGCATGTTGTCCTGTAAAATGTTAACCATTGAAAACTGAAAATATTCAGCTCTTATCTTGACTTTTGAGAAGCCCCTATAAGAAAATGTCTACAGTTTTCTAAACATATTATTTCATGAATGAGGAGTAAAAATTGAGTATAATCACACTAAAGTCAAGCATATTGACACCCCCTCAAAAAAATTCAAAGGGATAACTCTGAGCGCATGCTTAATTTTATCCAACTGAAATCAATGGAACTTAGCTATGTTTTTTTCTTTTTTTAAAAAATGAAATATGACATAGTTCAGGAAGGATGGTAAGTTCTGTATTCAGTACCCAATTCAGTGTTTGGATGGTGTGATTAGAGATGTGCAGTACACACACAACCTTGCTTCAAGAGGTCACAGATGAAACATTCTTGCCATGGTTTTAGTTTTAGGCATAGGATGGGAATCAATTTTTAAGTCACTTTCTTTAGCTATATTTCTCTTTCACTTAAGGTAGTTAAGCTGTCTCTTTCTGAGAAGATACCAGCAATATGCTATTTTGTTACATTGATACATACACATTCACTGAAATAATTTTCATTGTTAACAGTGCTAAACTCTTGAATATGTATAAATTCAGCTGAAGAGAGAAATGACTAAGGGAATAATGGCTGTCTTTTAAATTTTAATTTTCTGACACATCCCTTCAAGAAAACTTGGTGGGGTAAGGAGAGACGGTGCTTGCTGCTTTTCTTAGTCACAAATTGTTCATTGGTTACATGATGTCTGCTCTGGTCATTAGGCATGAATCAAAATCTCACCATCCCGAGAGTAGAAATATATGCCATATGCATGTGCCTGAGCCAAAGGTGCAATTCAGCTCCGTTAAAATCAATGGGAACGTTACCATTTATTTTAGTGGGAGGTAAATTGCACCTGGAGAGAGAATCAGACAGAGCAGAAGAGACTACATTAAAGCCTATTTTAGAGAGCAGGGCCTCTTTAAAAAAACAAAACAAAAAAAACCCTCTACTCAGAGAGCAAAACTGCAACACAAATCTGATATGATTTTAATTTGGGGCTATTATTTCTGTTAAGTGTAGCTCACCCATTAGAGCAACTCATTTACATGCATTATGTACACAGACTTACAAAAGAATTCTCTCTTCTCTGTTACGGTAGTGCTCATTTCTCTCCCCCACCCCAACTGCCATCACTGGTCTGTGCAGAAAGAGATCAGAGCCCTAATAATAGATTTTTTGACAGCGAGCTTGCCTGTTACCTGCCCTACACTAATCCTCACTGTTCATGTTTGCTTCATGGCAACAAAGCAGACAGACGGAAAATGCCAAGTGCCGAGTTTGAAGTACAGCCCTGCCATAGCGTGACATTTCAGCAGAATAGCAGTTTATGAGATGCATAATTTTTCATCTGGGACTCAGCTGCCATTTTCATAGAAGCTTGCAGCTCATCAACTGACTTGGAACCAGGGCAAAGGTTTGCACAGCAGACCAAGGGCTACATCCCTGCCATGGCTATTTTTAAAAGTCTGGGGGTGGGTTTTTTTACAAAATAAATAAATAAATTATGCATCTTTTAGATGCTGAGCCATTTGCATATTTTTAATTCCCGAGGTACCAACAAGTTACAATTTCCTTTCTTCCCTCTCATCTCCCCGCCCCCGCGACACACCTTATATATTTTATGCAGTCTTTGTCAATACTGTGTATAGCTTCTTAAATTAATTACACATTAAAATTTACATTTTACAGTATATTTTCTTTATAAACTACTTTTTGGGAAGTTCATGCTTTAGATGATTTACGTGGAGTTCCCTGCACGATCTTCCAATCAGGCTCTGACTGTGCTGAGACTTGTTTAGTCTCCTCTGCTAATAATAATAATGATCAGTCGTAGATAATGCGTTTCAAGCATTCGAGCATTACCTTAGCAAACCATGTAACAGCCTTGTGAAGTAGGTCAGTTTCTTGTTCCCCGTACTGCAGAGAGGATACTGAGGCTGAGAGAATAGCAGTGCCATCCTAAGCTGAGTTGTGCACTTCTAAGTCTGTTGAACTCGGCTCAGATGGGCATAATTCTGCTTAAGATAGCACTGTTTATAGAACAGTCCTAAACAGGTCTACTCAGGACTAAGGCCCGTTTTATACAATGGGGATTTACTCCCAGAAAAGTGTTCTTAGGATTGCAGCCTTACAAGACAATCCTGTGGTGAGTTGCTCAATGAGCTTAGACTGGAGTAACTCCATAGGATTGCACAGTTAGTTACCTAGTGAGTTCATAGCTGAGCTTTGATTTGAACTGGGGATTTTCTGCCTCATGCCACTGTGCTAAGCCACCTCCAAGGGAAAAAAGTCTGCCAACATTTTCTCAGAAGCTGTTCACTGAATCAGTGGTTTTTCTTCCTCCTTCTCTAGACTCCAACAGAGTTATACCAAGGTTTAACTAAGTAAATGAATTATGGTTCTTCGTGGGCAGGGTATCATTTCTTATAGAGTGATTTTACGTATTAAAAATCCTCTCCTGTTTAGGAAAGGCAGGGAAATCCTTGAATGTAGATACTGTCAGGATCTGTTTAATTTAGTGCTATACTTTCGTTTGAGCCTTGATAGTTGTTCACTGTGGCATAGTATTACATAGTACAATGGCACAGTACTCTGGATTAATTAAAGAATCCTTGCAGAGAACTGAGTTCTGAGTATGTCAAGATTTCAATTTTATGTTAAATATTTTCTAAAAGGCCAGAACCTTAAATCTCAGGGGCTGTACCAAGCAGTGAGCTGTGAATTTAACCATAGGCTAACTGCTAATGATAAGGAAAAGAGTCCAACTTGAAGTAGCTGTAATACAGTCATTGGATTAGGCTATCAATCACTCAATTCCCCAAGGAAAAGGAAAAGGAGACAAAACCGTGAAAAGAAAATTAGGGAAGGAAGGCATGACTAGAATGAGATTCTTCACCAAATTTATTTGTTAGTTGGCTAGCATCTTCCAAGTATTAGACATGTCCAGCATTGCTTTCAGGCTAACAGCCAAAGTATTTTGTTCTAAACTCTTGGCATTTGCACACATCAGCACTTGCTATCTCTAGTTCTTATAGGATAGCTTTTTAAAAAAAGAAAAGAAAAGGTGCTATGTTAAATAAATTGGAATCCATGGTTTTAAAAGGGTATCACTCGGCTTAGGGATTTCAGTGTTGGTTTCTGAGGCCAAACAACATAATTACACATAAATATAAGTAACCTGATGGCCTTTTTTTTTTTTTAAATGAAAAGCCATTTTAGGAGATGGTGATTGTGAGTGGAGAAGCAGTAGCTGGCTGTGCCTGTTAGGATTGCATTGTGGGAAATTTAGGGTTCCTATTTGCCAGCCGATTAACCAGGCTGCCTGCTGACCCAGGCCTGGAAGTGATGTCATTGCACCCCGCACATGGATCGCCACCCCTAGCCCCGCCTCCATGAAGCTCCCACCGGTGACTAGGGAGGACCTGCCAACCCTAGGGAAATTCCTGGATATTTGAGAGCAGGTCCTCTGGAGCAGAGAATTTGGCAGAGAACTAAAATCTGTGGTACATCTGCCCTCTGAAAATGCCATTTTTGCCAGGGAACTGATCTCTGTAGTCTGGAGATCAGTTGTAATTCTGAGAGTACTCCAGGCTGCACCTGGAGGTTGGCAACCGTAGTGCCTGACCACCATTTTCATGCTCCAAAGCCCCCCTGTTGTGTTCTAAAAGTCTGTTTGTTGTTACACTTCCAAAGACACACCATTGCATTATCCTGCATTTAGAGATGGGAAGGCCTGGGGGGGCACACAAATATGGGGTGGAGGGGTTTCCCCTGGGTTTATTTTGAGAAGCTAGAAAAGTGTAACTCTGTTTAGGATTGCACTATAAGGCATTCATATTTTTAAATCCCATACATATGCCAATTAGTACAAATTTATTTGATAATTATAAATTATTTATTTTATGGACATTTAGAGCAGTAGTGGACTGAACAGGAATGGCCAGAAGGAAACCAACATTGAATGAGAAACCGTGATTTGGCAAAGTGGATGACTTGGAGCTTATTTTACATTGGGAGCTTCATTATACATTGGAACACTTTGAAGAACTATTTGCCAGCCTGCATTGCAGTCATTTTATAAAAGCACAAAAACACCTGATTTTTAAAACTTTGCCCAGTTTCTAATCTCAAAGCAGAGAGGAAAAGGGAATGAATAAGAGTGGCATTTCAATGCAGCAAAAAAAAAAAAAAGTTATAGTGAATTTGTTTAAAGCATCTGGTGTTTGATTAATGCCTTAATGCTATTAATTAATTAATTAATTAATTAATGTTATTCTTCTCTTTTAGACTGCAAAAAGTATATGGGATGCACACATACACACACCCCTGCATTTAAAAGCTCGAAACAAATTTCAGTAGTCTAATCTCAATGTTAGAAAAATGATCACAGCAGCTGCTCTAGTGTTTTGTCTGTAAGAGAGTTTTTGTAAAGACTCATGACATGCTCCCTGGGTGCTAAATATTGACAAGCATGCTCTGGCAAGCAGGATCAAGCTTGGTGAATTAACACAGCTCAAGTCTCTACGCTAACACAGAAACCTGTGTGAAAACTGCTATTCTGCTGCATTTGTTTTGGCATTATAGGTGGGATTAGGGATTTTATCTATATCTTAAATGCTATAACTTGCAGATTAATTTGATTTGAGATTTTTTTTAAAGCCCTTCTTGAACGCTGCTTGTTCCCCATGATTGGGTTCAGTTATTTATTCTAATTAAAACATATAACGTGCCTCTCTTTTAAAAAAATGACAAAGCATGTCATACAGAATATTAAAAATTAAGCAATAATAGTATAATGTAAAGCTTTATATATTTTTTTCATTTTATACTAGCAACAGCAGGGACTCCAAATGTAATTTCAGGTTCATTCTAACTAGTGCCAAATCCTGAAAAAATGAAGGCAATAGCTGATAAAGTAAAAACTAGTGACTTTTACTTTTATATAAAGCAGATGTCCTACATATTCCGCATATTCCACTAACTTCTCAGGATGGGATTTAAGTGTAAAGATGGGCCCTTGAAGTTAAGAGGCCCTGGACTGTGTCAAAGTACATAGCAGCAAGCAGGGTACACACTGCAGTCCTTCCTCCCATCACATCCCATCCCATGTGCTGGTCACTGAGCAACAATTAGCACTTACTTGCTATCTCTTTGATTAGGCAGGTTAATTCCTCCTTGGCCCAGTCCTTGGCTTCTCTGGTTGTTCCCCAATCTTGTGGCTAAAAAGACCTTGATCAAAAAACTGATGACAACAGTGATTAAAATGTATTGCAAGATGTACTTAATTTTTATAGTATGCAAACCAAACATGTTGTTCTAGGATTGCCAGGCCTCCACTATGATAGGAGGCCTCCTACTGGCAACCAACACTGTTGCCTGCTGCTGCTTTGAGCAGCAGTGGGAGAAAAATAAATAAAACCCTGTAATGTTGTTGCATCACTTTTTGGTAAAATCCAGAAGTGATTTGGGGCAGCTATAGAAATCTCTAGAAACTCTATGGATTTGTGGGCTTCAGTCTCGCAATCTTAGCTGTACTTAATTCATAACTTTTAATATTTATCAGTTCTTGAAATCAAATTTCTGGTGTCTGGCATCAAGGCCTTTTGGGTCAGGGTCCAAAGCAACTACACTGGGTCAGACCCCAGAACTTTTTGCTAGCTCTGGGGTTGGAGCTTTTTTTGCCCTCAAGTCACAGTTGACTTTTGGCGACCCTGTAGGGTTTTCAATGTAAGAGATGTTCAGAGTTGCTTTGCCATTGCCTGCCCCCACGTCACGCCCCTGGTATTCCCTGAAGGTCTCCCATCCAAATACTTGCCAGGGTCAAGACTGAGCGTGTGTGACTGGCCCAAAGTCACCCAGCAAGTTTTCATGGTGCCAGTGGGGATTCAAACCTGAGTTTCCCAGATCATAGTCCAACACCTTAACCACTTCACCACGCTGGCTCTCATGATTGGAGCCTATGTCAGTGTAATAATGGAATTCAAATGCTGGGTTTTAAATTGAAGAAAATATGTCAGTGTGAACAGATATATGAGATATGTTTATTTGTGCCACTTCGCTGTAATCTATTATTTTTTAGGGGTCTGTTTGAGGGAGATGTTTTACACAAGTAGCAGTAGCAAATGTGTAAAAGGGCAACACCCAGACAGCACTAGTGAGCATATATCTTTGGTAATGCTACTTTGTAACACTGTTGCATGGGTTTATTTTATGGTTATTGGATTGGTTGCTTTTTGTGAAAAGAAGTGACCACCTGGGTGGATGCATGTGAGGGAAAAGAAGGAGACCTCTGCACTTGGTTATGTCACTGATTCTTCTACAGTGTTCCCTGTGAGATGTGATTCTGTAATCCATGTTTTGTTTAAGTGCCTTGATAACAATAAAATGTGTGAGTTACTAGCAAAGATTGCCTGGATCTGATGCAAATTGTTTTCAGATCAAACAGACGTGTTCTTTGTTGGTACATGGAACAGAGTTAATTCTACTCAGTTTTGATCAGTGAACATTATGCCAAAGAAGAAATCCACTGAGCACAGTTAGGCAGACTTTTGTATGATTACCAGCTTTTCTTTCATGAGACCAGGGAAATTGCTGTGTACAAAAATTAAGAAGAAGAAGAACAGTTGGTTTTTATATGCTGACCTTCTCTACCACTTAAGGGAGAACCAAACCAGCTTACAATCACCTTCCCTTCTCCTCCCCACAACAGACACCCTGTGAGGTAGGTGGGGCTGAGAGAGCTGTGACTAGCCCAAGGTCACCCAGTTGGCCTTGTGTGTAGAAGTGGGGAAAGCAACCCAATTCACCAGATTAGTACCCGGTGCGTTTCATCGCACGGGTCAACTCCCCTTCCTTCCTTCCTGCACCCCTTCCTCGGTGGCCCCTCTGCAGGCCCTCCACCCACCTCCAGGACCTTTCCAAGCTGAGGGTTCATGGGGTGGAGGAGTGCACGGAGCCCCACTGTCGGAGGCTCCTTCTGGTGCCTTTTCTTCCTCAGCCCCTCAGCAGGTTCTCCACCCGCCTCTGGGACCATTCCAAGCCAGGGGACGCCTAGCCCCAGTAGCAGCACCTTTCCACCCCCTGGACCCCGCACCTCTCTCTCTCCCCCTCTCCCTATGCTCCCGCACCCTCCTCCTCCTCCCCCCAGCACCAACTGGGCATTCAGACCACCTTCCAGCAGGCTGCAGCATGGAGCACAGAGCCCCACCATAAGAGGCAGCTCCTTCTACCACCAATGCTGCACATTTCCAGGACCCGCCACCACGCCGCCTCTGATGGTGGGGCTCCGGGCTCCATGCCTCTGGAAGGTGAACTGAAACCCCAGCTGGTGCTGGGGGGAGGATGAGGGCATGGGAACGGGAGGAGAGGGGGAGAGAGAGAGGCGCGGGGTCCAGGGAGCGGAATCAAAAGGTTCCGGAATTACCCGGAGCCAGCTTTGGTGTCTGGGGCGGGGGTGGAGAGCGGCGGAGCTGCTTCGCTCTCCCGGTCTTGCCCCCCCCTCAGGGGTCTCGCCTGGTTGGGCTAGGGAGCTGATTGCTCCCGGGTGGTCCGATTTATTGGAAAGGTGGTGTTGGTGTTGGGGGGCACCTGCCCGACCTTTGGATGCTGCCAGGTGTAAGGTCACAAACACGGTGGGGAAGACCGTGGTCTCCCTTGGGGGATTTATAGTGCGGCACTGGGATATCTCCCACCAGCTGGCGGCATTATTCAGACCAGATGGGGTCCACTTGTCAGAGTGGGAGTCTGATATATGGCTACATGGCATTCGAGATGCCCTAAAGAACTGGCTGCAGTGCTAAGGTGCGCTGGCGGTAGCTGGGGGGGGGTAATGCCCAGCTAGTTGGCGGTTTACGAATGAGGCTGGATGGGTTTTGATGGGGGGAAGTGGCCTGCGTGCCCCTTCCTCCAACTGGGGGACCCCAATAAGGGGTTTGGGGGGAGGCCAAGGGGTTGAGTTGCCGCATAGGGGGCGGCAGGTTTGGCCTCTACCTGAGTGATGGGGGAACACCAAGTGGCACAAGCCCCGGCATATCCCACAAACCGTCATCCTCTACTACTCCCAGCGGGACCGCTGGGAGTTCAGGCCTGCATCAGTTCGCAACGGGACGGCTGATGCCCCCATCCAGCCTTCCCATGCTTCGCCAATGCGTCAATAACACTGTTGCCATTAATTTTAGTTGTGGCCATGTTTTTTCCAATATGAAAAATGTTTTCCAATAATAATATTGTTCTTTGTTATAAAATTGTTATACGTTTATTAAAGATGAGTAGTACTTACTTATATTCAGTTCTCAGCCCAATAGCCCTTGGACAGCAATCAAAAGGTTCCGGAATTACCCGGAGCCAGCTTTGGTGTCCGGGGCAGGGGTGGAGAGCGGAGGAGCTGCTTCGCTCTCCCGGTCTCGCCCCCCCCCCCGGGGGTCTCGCCTGATTGGGCTAGGGAGCCAATTGTTCCCGACCAGTCGGGCAGGGCTGGGAGGCTGTCGCGAGACAGGGGGGGCTTGGCTCGGCTCCCTCCCCCACTGCTCTGCGCATGTCCCAGCGGCTCCCGCCTGTCGCCTCAGTCTGTCTCCGGCTTTGGCCCACCCTCCCTCCCTAAGGGCTTTAGGTGTTGATGTTATGCTATATTTGTCACAACTAAGGCGATTTACGCATGGGGCTGGATGGGTTTTGATAGGGGGAAGCAGCCTGTGTGCCCCTTCCTCCAACTGGGGGACCCCAATAAGGGGTTTTGGGGGAGGCCAAGGGGTTGAGTTGCCACATAGGGGGCGGCAGGTTTGGCCTCTACCTGAGTGACGGGGGAACACCAAGTGGCGCAAGCCCCGGCGCATCCCACATACCGTCATCCTCTACTACTCCCAGCGGGAGCGCCGGGAGTTCAGGCCTGCATCAGTTTGCAACGGGATGGCTGATGCCCCCATCCAGCCTTCCCATGCTTTGCCAATGCGTCAATAACACTGTTGCCATTAATTTTAGTTGTGGCCATGTTTTTTCCAATATGAAAAATGTTTTCCAATAAAAATATTGTTCTTTGTTATAAAATTGTTATACGTTCATTAAAGATGAGTAGTACTTACTTATATTCAGTTCTCAGCCCAATAGCCCTTGGACAGCAAAGGTGCCTCTGCCACTGCTGCCACTAGGGCCAAGCAGTGGCTTCTCCCAGCAGGGAAGGTGCCCCTTATTCATGGCTAGGTTGTCATTTGTTTGCCCCTGTTGCCCCATGCATTCAATTTTTTGAACACGAGATTGGAAAGCATGAGACAGAACAAGGACAAACAAACGACAACCTAGCCATGTGTTAACTGCCCTAGTTTAGCATACATTATGATCTGTGGCAACACTTCCAGAGTCCCATTATACTAGGGACCTGCTAATAATTTAAATGCAACCTCCTTTTTGAGATGTTTGTCACTTTAGGTGTTTTGTTTATTTTAGGAAGGATGTGAACTTGGATGCCTTTACTTATTGGAAAAGAACCTGGAGTTTCATTAAAATGCTACAAATTAAAAGGCAATAACATTTTCAAAGCAACAGCATTACAAGTACAAGCTTCATTGACTTCTGTGAATATTTTCTTTAAAAAAACACAACGTCAGTGTTTCTGTTTAAAACTATAGCAACATTAGGAAAGAAATATTTAGAAATCGTTATAAAGCCATAATTACAAGAAAGTGTTCTTGTTACACAAGAACACTTCAAATCCTTCATGCAGTGTTTTAATGCTTGTGGTAGTTATTAGCTGAATATTCCTGTTATTACCATTCTGCAAGCAAGCACCAATCTTGAAACTGATTGATGTTTAGGAATAAAGCACATTTGTTATACGGTGCCATCTCCTAAGGACCAATCTTATAAACTACAGCTCCTTCACAAAAATGATGATACCTCATCTTTCTGGAACTAATCAGTGCAGAAGAAATTTAAAACGGTGAAAGCATGATATCTGCCCACCCCCCAACACAGAGAACAACTTTCATTGTATAGCCATTCAGGAACAAAATGACAGTATTTTATCCGCCAAAGGTGACATTGGTGGAAGATGTCTTTATTCTGCTGGAGGGACAGAGACATTAGTTAGTACTGTATATAGTGCAAGGAGCTGGATTAGAAAGGGAGTGAAAGTGAGTGCACATCAGTCCAGTGACAAATCAAGCCTAATGTAATCCAGTGTCATCCATCTTTCCTGGCTAGCAGTGGTTTTCAGGGACAAGAAAAGAAGCTTTTCCTTCCAGCCCTCTTACTTTATCTTTAAGATGCCAGTTTGTTGCTAATTGGTATAATAGTAAACACGTTATTTACCCGCACCACTTCAATTTTTGGGTCATCTGGGCACGATATTTATGCTGCCTTCAGTGTCTGTGCTAAATGACACAGTTTCTAGGCCTCCACGGGGACGAGTGTGTTCCCACCGTTCTGCTCCATTGCTGTTCTCCAGTGTTGTTGTGTCTTGGGTTCTGCTGTCTTCAGGTACTGTTCTGATTGACTCCTGGGGGGGGGGGACACAAAATTGTGGGATTCTTCAACCTATTGTTCATCCCATTCAGTCAGATCTACCAATCCAAATAAGGTTGTTTTTGGAAAGAAGACAGAAACGTATCATACTTATACAGGGTTCAAACATTTAGTTTAACACCTTTAAAACAAGCCCCTATTTATTGTAACATTTTTCTCGCTGTGTGTTGAAATCAGGTTTTTTCAAGAGATAAGTTATTCCCAGAGGTCCCCAAACTTTCTGAGCCTGCAGGCTTCCTTGGAATTCTGACACAGGGTGGTGAGTGCAACCACAATAGGGCTGCTGCAGGAGACAGAGCCAACCACAAAAAATCAGGAAGTGAGGTTATGTGTACTTCTAATTCTACCACTTAAACATATCAGGCAGAAACTCTGCTTAACAGGATGCCTTTTAAAATGAACATATTGTTTAAAAATATTTTTGTGCATACATGCAGCTTACTATCAGTGATACAGTTAAGATCTTTGTGCTGTCCTGGCTGCTGCTGCTGCTGAAAGCAATTCTTTTTAAAATCTAGTCAACCAATAGGATCTCCATTGACCAATCAGAAGCCCTGCTGGCCAGAAGCTCCACTTGGCCCCACCCACTTTCTAAAAGCACATGGTAGGTCCCAGGGAAGGTGTCCACGGGTGCCACATAACGGACCCCTGAGTGATCCACTCTGTTTCATGTGTATGTGAATGTAGAATTTTCTCTTAGCATACACATATTTGTACTTTGTATTTTCAAATGTGGTGGTGGAATGTACTGTGACAGCAGGTAGACCATCAAGTTGCAGCCGATTTATGACAATTCCATAGGATTGAGAGCCAGCATGGTGCAGTGGTTAAGAGTGGTGGACTCTAAACTGGAGAACCGGGTTCGTTTCCCCACTCCTACACATGAAGCCTGCTGGTGATCTTGGGCTAGTCATAGGGCGAAAACGCATGGTCGCTTTAGCCTCCTTTATTCCGTTTCAGCCAGGATCGAACACATGTGTTTCACTGAACATGCATTCGATCCTGGCTGAAACGGAATCAAGGAGGCTAAAGCAACCATGCGTTTTCACCCATAGTTCTCTCTGAACTCTCTCAGCCCTACCTACCTCACAAGATGTCTGTTGTGGAGAGAGGAAGGGAAGGTGATTATAAGCCAGTTTGAGACTCCTTATGGGTAGACAAAATCGGCATATAAAAACCAATTCTTCTTTCCAAGGTAAGAGACATTCAGAGGTGGTTTGCCACTGCCTGTCTCTGCATAGCGACCGTAGACTTCCTTGATGGTCTCCCATAAAATACTCACCAGGGCCGACCTGCTTAGCTTCCAAGATCTGTCAGGGTTTAGATCATATCTTAGGACTAGTACAAGTTAACTAATGCATGAGTTTATTTCTTAGTGGTGAGGTCAGTTTTAATCAGTGATGGCAATTTTTTTTTCTGTTGGCAAGGAGAGGTATGGCCTTTCTAGCAGCGTTCAGTATGTTTTGTTTATCATGGGATCTGTGAAGGCATCAACTTGTCTTCTGGATCTTTGTCCATCCTAGTTGTTGAAATAATATAAGAAGCACATAAAACAGTCACTGATGTTTATCATAAATCAATCATTGACTCAGGGCACCTTCCCTTGGTTACTCAAATAGGTGGTCATCCATCCCCAGCCTAAAAATCCATCCCTACAGAAAACTGATGTGGTCAGTTATTGCCTAGTCTCTAGTCTACCCATTCTGGGCAAAGTAATTGAGACAGACAGCCCTGCTGGACCAACTCCAGGCCTTCTTATAACTCATGCTCTCCGGACCTCTTTCATTCTGGATTCAGGCCAGTCTGTGGGACAGAGATGACATTCTGGAATTCTGGCATAGCATGGTGAGTTCAGCCACAAAATGGCTACCACAGGAGGTGGAGTCAGCCACAAAATGGTTGCCACAGCTTATCTTCAGTCACACAGTCGAGGTCCTTGTGCTATGGTGGCAGCTGCTGCCAATGCAATGTTTTTAAAAATCTATACAGCCAATCAAATGTCCAATGATCAATCAGAAGCCTTGCTGGACAAAAACTTCACCTGGCGCCACCCACTTTATAATAACACTTGGGGGGAACCAGGAAAGGTGTTGGCGGGTGTCATGGTGCCCACAGGCACCACACAGAGATCCCTGCCAAAGACCATGCTATCTTGTTGAAATGTTTAAAGGCAGACGTAGGTATCAGAGGATGTGGTTTGGATTGTTTTAAATAACTCCTTACAGACTAGAATCAAAGGGTTGCCATTGGACTTGACGACCAATCTGGACCAAGACCACATTCACATCAAGATGAGATTATTGTATCCTAGGATGCATTCATTACAGTGTGTAGAACAAATATGATTCTTGCCTGTTGTGGGCTATACTGATTTGGCAACATGACATTTCTCCAGCAGAGCAAATAGCAGCTCCTTGGAATAATTTGTGGTAGGGAAAATGGAGGGGAGATCTAAGCCCCTTTTGCCCTCATCCATTCCATGGTCCTAATTTGAATTGGATCCACACATCTGGGAACATCTCGGTGACCCAGTTTGGGTATATACTTGGTGGAAATGGTAACATGCAGCCACAGAAGAACCACTTTTTGGGAGGCAGTACAAGGACACAGTGCTTGCTAAAACGTGAATAAAGTTATGATCATCAACTTTTCTTTAAATCTGATATTGATTCAACTCAGGGAGTAAATCACAGACATCAGTTAAATTGGTTGAACAATCATTATTTTCCCCATGGAGTTCTGTAACAGGGATCTCTGACAGGGATCTTTGCCAAACTACAATGTTTGTGATTCATTGGAGGAGAGCCATGAGAGTTCTGTCCTAAAACCAATATGAATTTGTTGTTTAGATAATATCCTAAATATTAGGGCTTATCTTAACACTTTCATTGTAGTCTATAAATAATATTCTAAATCAATAATAAATACATAAGGAGAGACAGCCAAATTCTCAAGAGTATTCCTGAATACATCAAAATACTTGGATATTCCATAAACTTTTACTGAATCCGAATTCTGATTTTTTTTGTAAGGTTATCTATAATACTACAATAATTCATTTAATTCTAGAATGTAAGAGTAACTGTGAATGCATTTTGTTTTCCTTCTACAAACATGCCTGCACACTGTTTTTCTTCTGCATATAAATGCATTCATTGGCCATTTTGAAAGATGTGCTTGCTGTACTGTTTCATTAAGCCACTGCGTTATCGGGTAATTGTTTAAACATAAAGCCATAGCACTATCAAAAGGAAAGGTGAACTAATGGCATTTGCAAATGTCAGGGATTATCTTAACACTTTTATTATAGTTTATAAAAAGAAGGTTCAGGGCATTCTATGGCAATTATTTCCACAGAAATTGGTTATTTAAATAAATTGCTAATTATCTGGATATGACGGTATGAAAAACCTGCTAATGAGTTATGTGATAAGTGTAGTTTTTGAAGGCCACCTACAGGTGGAAGAGAGCAAAAGCAATATTGAATTATTATCCTAAATAAGGAGGTGGAGGACTATGTCTTGTTTGTAATATTTACATCTGTCTCTATGAGTCCTTCCCAAATGTTATAGATATGTACAGCAAGTATGCGGAGGATTTTCCTTTTATGGAAGGTCAGACTTCTTTAGTTTGCAGCATTTGCTTGTTTGCCCTAATCCTTAAAATGTCTGGTTTAATTAGTATTTACAGTAACATGTTAACAGTAAATGAATGGCAAATCTTCCTAGATTAATTCCCATTCTGCCATTTTCACTGCTGGTATTTACTTTTCCTTCATTTTTTTGAAAAACAAAAACAAAACAAAAACAGAAGTTATGTTATTATTATTTTCAGTAATATTAACCTTTGCAGGAGTGGGGGGGGGCGGCAGCTGGATTTCAAACCCTGCAATATACTTATATGGAGGAATTGGGTGTAATCCTAAACACACTCATTAGTAAAAAAGTTTCACTGAAATCAACAGGACTTACCATATTAATAGTGGGTTAACCCCACCCTCACCTTCTCAGTGGTCATTAATATGCAAATATGCACTTAAAAAATTACAACCCACCCATCCTTGATATGGGTAGTAACTTAGAGTGCAGTTCTAAGCAGAGGGGTGTGTGTGTAAAGTGCCCTCAAGTCACAGCCAACCTCTGGCGACCCCAGCAAGGGGCTTTCAAGGCAAGTGAGAAGCACAAGTGGTTTACCATTGTCTTCCTTCTAAACAGAGGTATCCCCTTATAAATCCATTAAAGTAAATGGGCTTAAAAGGCTGTAATTCTGTTTAGGATTGCATTGTTAAAGACCTAAAAGTCTAATTAAAATAATTTGATAGTAATTCTTAAAAGACAGGGCAACGAAGTAGGCTAGGAATTCAGTGAATCCTGAAGAGAAGGAAGTTCTATAACCATATAAAGCAAGTTGGTATTAAAATTGGCAGTCTTGTGCACTTCTTGTTTCAATAATGTGTGTGTGTGTGTGTGTGTATCAAATCTGGCCCCCAGTCAGTGTCATCCTTTCCCAGTTGTCACTCCCAGAGCCAAAAGTTGGATGAATATGTGTAATGTCTGTTATAAAAATATAGAAAACCATTTTAGCCTACCCACCACCTTTCCCATGTCAAAATAGACCTCCAATTCAAGTTATTGCTGACTGTTCTAAGGAATGAGGGGCCTAAGCAGTTGGTATCTGTGTGAGTTTAAAATCAAGTAGTGCCTTCCTGTGCATCCAGAACACAGTGGAAATCAGTGTACATGATAGAACAACAGTGTTATAATGCACTCTTGACAACTCCCCACAAAATACCCCCCAGCTATACATGTCAACAGAATGCATGCTGATATGCCATCATTAGTTTTTCTTTTAATAATAGCACAGCATCCAAAATTACACTCCATTCACTAAAAATAAATTGCATGTTTAATAGTATGTTAACTTCTTAGTTTATTCTTAGTTCATGTTTAATATAGTGTTGAATGAATCTTAAATTTAATTTTGCAAGGAAGATGCATGCTGTAATTACTGTAACAAAAATAAATTAAAGCTAAATTTTGCTTTGCTATATGCATTACGCTACTGAGAATTATGACTCAATTCCATTTTTATGCCAGGAACACTATACAATAGATATTGTAGGTGGGATGTTTTTTTCTGTGTGTGTTTTGTTTCTGTTGATAGGCCAAAGGAAACAAGGAGACTTTTAAACTCAAAATTTTATGGTGACGAGATTATAGTGGAGGAGGAGGGCTCATGCAGAAGGGTTAATATTATTTATTATCCTTCTAGAGAAAGTCATTATAAAGACATGCCACAATAAACCATGAGCATAAGACATAATAATCATATAGCGTTCCAGTGCATGTCACAGCCTTCACCTAGTAAGCAATACTGTATATGCTCCAATGAGCTATGTCACAATGGACCGCTCTGTCCACTGATGTTTGGAGTCAATTAATCTAATCATTTACATACCAGAAGATATGAAGTTAGATCCTACAGAAAAACTCACATTGGTCAAGACCCACATTCGGGGAGGGGCGTCATTCAGTGGGGTGGAGGGGCAGGCTGAGGGGCAGGATCGGCCCCTCAGTGGAGAGTGCTGTGGGAAGGTTGGGGGCGGGGACCGAGAGGGAGGGAGGAAGCGAAAGAGGACAGCCAAGGCCCCATGTACATGTCATTTGAAAAGAAAAAGGCTGGGAGTTCCAGTCACAGAACAGCCAGCTTTTTTTTGGCTGGAAACAAGATGAAATCCCAATTTATAGTCCTGGTTTATGGGGAGAAAACAAACTCTAATATTGCCTAAGCACCAGCATTCAAAACTGCAGCAGATTAAACTTCCTTAGAAAATAAGTTTTTAATCATTCATATTTGAGAGGGAGGGAGAGAAATGTGAGGAGGTAGGGGAGTATCCAAGCAAGAGAACAAGCTATGTAAGTACTCTTTACAGGCAAACTTTTGTTTGTTTGTGATATCGGAATGCAGCCATTATCCATCTACCAACCAAGCTTTAGCTTGTGAGCAGTGGACTGGCCATGCATGCTAATGATGGTCTTCAAAGTAATATAATTATTAGCCAAAATGAGAATTTTGTCTCTGTCAGTGAATATCAAGGAATCTTTGTGTAATGAAATTTCATGGTTTGCTGAACATGGCCAAGCCTCAGGTTCACATGCTCCCTTTTGTCTCCCCTTCCCTCATTTTATCTATACTAATTTAAGAAAGTGAACTCTGTTTCATGCAAAGCATAGGTTGCTGTCATGTCCAAATTGGCAAACTATGATTTCTACATGACCCCAAACCAGATTTTTGCAGTCTTGGCTTGGACAAACCATAGTTTGCTGATTCAGACCTAATGACAAATTATGGTTTGCAATAAAAAGGACGTTCCTGACTGAATCAGGAACCATGAGGGGAGAATAGAAGTAGAGAGAAGAAGCAGAATGTGTGAGCTTGATGCTCAGTGAAATCATGGTTGCTCAGTGAAATCATGGCTGCCCATAGCTTAGAGTCCATGGTATATCCTACAGTAAAATGTTGTGGAAGGAGTTGGTGGACCAACAGCAAAGCGGGGGGGGGGGGGAGACTTAACCCTAAAAACAACAGAATTAAGTACCCAAAGGTCAAGAAAAAAACAACTTTCAAGACCAAAGGTTATACAATGTACAGGCTATATCAATACAAAATATGTATAATTTATTACAGACTAAAATCAATAATATATATACAGCCCTGCAATAGCCTGCTAAACCAACATATTCATGTAAACATTCAACACAAATAGACATAAAATCACAGAATTAGACTTTGACAAAATGTGTTTTGGCCAAATGGCCTTCTTCAGTGGTCCTAACAAGCACAGTTCCAGATTAAAAATGTACATGATTATCGAAAATTTTTTATGACTGTAGGTACGTTGTGTTCTGAAAACATAAATAAAAAGATAAAAATATATTAATTAAACCCTTAGCCTGTACATCAATTATATATTAAAATCAATTAAGGCTCCACACTTACTGCAAGATAACAATTAATATATATACCTGCAAAACTTTCTCATCTGTTTTAGGCTTCCATACAAATAGGCAACTAATCCCTATGTTAAGAGGGAAACATGAACATGTTGGTTTGGCAGGCTATTGCTGGGCCTTATATACGTTATCGATTTTAGTCTGTAATAAATATATACACATTTTGAAGGAGTTGGTGGACCAATTTCCCCCTCTTCCATCCCCGAATCCGCCACTGAGGCTAATCTTATTTAAAAACATTCAGCATCACATTGAGGGGGGGGGGTGCTGTGAGGTGGGAGAATCAGGTGAAACTATCCCCCTCTTGCCAATGGCAGACTAACAGCCCATTCCTGAGGCTGGGGGCTGAATGTGGTTAGGAGGCACGCAGGGACTTACACTGGCGCAAGTGGCACTTGTGCCATCCAGAAAGGCGGCACGATGGCGTAAGTGCAGTTAGGCTGGTGGTGGCAGGTGGCAAAAGGGGAAGGCTTGGGGACGGTGGCACAAAAACCTCGCCAGCACCCGAGAGGCGCAGAAGCGGGCACCGGCGATCGAGGTAGCGTTCCTACGGGCGTTTCATGGGCTAGGAGGGTTTGAATGTCATGAAGGGGAAATTGCAAAGTCCCCACCCCATGGAGCTGACCAGCAGCATGCTGGCCCATGCAAGGCTTACCTAAGCCCTTTTGGCTGAGGAATGCCCACTTTTGGTGGCCGAAAGTTACGCCAGGTATTTACCTGGTGCAGCCCATAGAGCCCCATGCACTCTCTCCATCCCATTGACTCTGCTCCTCCCAAAAGTCCCGCCCATCTCTCCTCGCCAGCTGTGGAATCCGACTAGGAGGCTGAGCAATAGTTGCTGCACCCCTGTGGGGGCGGGGTCAGGAAGGCGGGGAATTCACTCATAAGAGGCACTTTGAGGTCGGGCTTCATTTGACAGGTAAGCCATGAGTGCTTTTCTCCATTGAGGTACTGAGAAGACAGGAATGCCTTCTATGAATGTATTGTGGCGTGTACCCTTCTTGCTGTCATAGGCCTTTTATGCATGGTCTGTTTCCGTTGGAGCTGCTGCTCTCTAACTGCACAGTATTTGCAGTTGAATTCTCAAAACACTATGCACAGGGGCATTTTCCCCCAAATAAATTGTGATCAATTATGCATCCCAAGCGAAAATGTGGAGCTTCTGAACCACACAGGAGTCCCTCCCCCCTAAAAACACTGCTTTGTAATTGGGTGTAATGTATTTTTTGAAATACATCGGCAGCCCCCCCCCCCAGCCCCACAGTGAAATTCTTTCATTTGATCTGAACTGTGGTCATTTTACAGTGAAAGCAGAGAAGGGGTTTTGTCTGGACACCCTCCCCCAAAGCAATTTGTTTCTAGTTATTTTAATGCAGCCTACTGATAACCTTTTGGTGGTCCCCGGCCCAAGGAGTATGTGACTGTCCTTGACAAGGGCCAGAGCTTTTTCATCCCTGGCCCCGGCCTGGTGGAACTGCCTTCCTAGTAACATCAGGGCCCTGCAGGACCTTAAAGAGTTCCACAGGGCCTGCAAGATGGAGTTGTTCCACCGGGTCTACAACTGAGGGCAGCCACTGTTTCTCATCTGTGCTGGCCTCCTTACCTATCTCCCTACTTCTTTGGAACCATGACTATGTGGGGGACACTGACTGCTCCATCGGTCTTCAGTATCTGATGTGCTCTGAATGAGCACCATCTTGTTGTATGTTGCATTTGTTATATTTATTAACTTGTTGGTATTTCTAGAATTTTAATTTAGATGTAATGTATTTTAGGTTTTTATTGTATGTATGCTATTAAATTTTGTTTTTACCCATCCTGAGTCTGACCTTGGCCAGGAATTGAGGGCGGGATAGAAATTGAATAAACAAATTAATTAAATAAATAAACATAAAAACACTCAAATGGTCATTTGTGATCATTTCATCATTCCATCGGTAGTCTTGCAAAAAAAAAAAAAGTCTTTCATGCCTATAAGAGGATGTGTATAAGCAGAGGACAGTAAATCAGCCCGGCTATGTTCCATCCTGCCAAGAATTGAAACTCGCTGTGAAACTGACCAAATAAGCAGCCACATAGGTTGTTTGTGATTATTTCAGGTTTCTCTCAACTGTTTGATCTGAAACTAACCAATACTCACTATGAAACTGACCAATTAAGCAGCCTCATGGTATCCCAGCATTATTCTTTCACTAGTGCACTCGCAAATGGCTTCTAGGGAGGGGTTGGATGTTGTGGCTCAGACCCCAGCAAGCAAGGAATCCTCAGGGGAAGAGCCATGCCAGGAGGAACCAACCTTCCTTGAACCTCAGCTGGCTGAGAGCCCATTGCAATCCGACCCACAGCAGGGAGAGAACAAAGTACAGCAAAAGGAATCTGAATCAGAAACCAGCCCTGCTGAATGGTTACTGAGATGCCTGACTTTGTTGATCCAGCTCCAGCTGCAACTCCTCAGATCATCAGCCCGCCCAGCTCACCTGAACTAGTTCGGCAATGCAGACAGTGTTGGAAGGTAGAACTACTCACTAAAAGGCGCAGCGCCAGAGTGAAAGCTCAGAGGCATCTCATGGAGAACTGTGGGTCCTCAGGGGACGAAGGCTGAGGAAAAGAAAGCATAAAAGGCTGGCTTCCACAAGCCAGCCTTGTGGACACAACTTTGCAAAAGAGCCTGAAACTTTTGCTGATGACACTTCTCTGCAGCGACCCTTTGGAATTTTGACTTGGACTGACCTTGACCCAGCTTGACGACTCCAGCTCCTGTTTTCATCTCCCAGCAGCCTCCCAGACAGCTGCTGTTCTGCTTTAGTGCCTACAATCAGCCTCTCTGTAACCTGACACAGCCCAGCACAGGGACAGACATGTGGGAGGGAGAAGCAAGAATGGGCATGGGGAGAAAAACCTGAAGTGACAAGTATGCACAGGATCGCGGCAGACTTTAAACTCAGGGGAAATCAGCATCCTGAAAATGCGGGGGAAATGCGAGGGGAGAGCAAGGTGACTTCTGAAGGTCAGAAAATACATGCATAATTAAAATGAAGCCCCGAAGTAGTCAGGAGGTGACATGAAGGGGACAACCTGTGCATAAAAGGCCTTAGTGTATATATTCCCTTTACCTTGGGGAAAAAAACCCTTTCCTATAGGGTATTTGCCCTCATCTGGGACATGGACCATTGTGTTGGAGACCATGGGCATCCCTTTCCAGCTGAGTTGTGGAAGTGTCATAGTGATATGTTTGGAGTGTGCACACTTCCTTCCTTGTCAAAAGGATATATATTTTTAACTCCCATCTGGAAAGTTCTCAAGTGTGTGGTAACTACAGGGCATGTAGTTTGCACAGTCTTATGAGCAGTGTAAAGTATTTCCCCTAGGTCTTGTCAATTAAAATGGCTTTTAACACTTGAATTAAAAAAACACCTGTGCAACTAAAAAAGAATGAAAAACAGAGTTTTAAAAGTTAGGGTAATGGAGAAAAAATGCTGTACATATTGAAGAAGAAAACATTTATATGTGTGTATTTGTGAAAAATGTAAAAAGAAATATTGGAGAGAGGACCACCTACTACTGCATGGCACCATCCTGGTGTAACAACTTGTTTGGGAACTGTATGACTACAATTCTGAACAAGTGCTATTTTTGTAGGTAGATGTTTGGCTCACTGGGGGATGTTAAAAGCAACAGGAGGGAATGAAGCAAAAGGGAAGTCAGGCTGGGTTAGCTTCAGCTCTGTTTATTGTTAACAGAAGTGCAACAGAAATACTATTTATCCATCTTGTGTTACACCAATATCGTTTTCATAACTTGTATTCAAGAAGAAGAAGGAGGAGGAATCAAATCAGCTTACAATCACCTTCCCTTCCCCTCCCACGACAAACACCCTGTGAGACAGGTGGGGCTGAGAGAGCTCTTAATAGAACTGTGACTAGCCCAAGATCACCCAGCTGGCTTCATGTGAAGGGAACCAACCCGGTTCACCAGATTAGGGTCCACCACTCCAAACCTCCACTCTTAACTACTACACCATGCTGGCTGTCATTGCTACAAATTCTTGTTTTCAGAGAGCTTGAGATTTTGTCTGCATCACTCAATAGTTGCTTTGCCTTCTCAGCAGATTCTCCACTCAAAGATGGTTTTGGTAACGGCTTAACACCGAAACATGGTCATATGAATCCAGTCTTAGAGAGGTTCTGTCCAGATGCCCTCCCAATATATGAAATGTCTTTATTTTGAAACCTCACCTAAGCCTGAGTATTTGCTGCAAGACCATTTCTGTCTGGGCTATCTTCTATTCATCTGATGTAAAGTGCCTCTGGATAATCAAATAAAAACTTACCGGTAGCTTTGTAAGATTTCACATGGCTGTCATTAGCCATCTCATATGACTTGAATTTGTGTGCCAGGGATCCATCTCCTAGCTCAGTGATCTTCAGTCTATGGGTCAGGACCTCAGGTGGGTTGCAGAACCTCACTTGTTGAGTTACAACCCCCTTTAGAGCTGCCTTTTTGTTCTGTTTTGGAAGAACCTGCTGCTTGTGCTCATGTGAATAGAGTAAGGGTGCTATGGTTCCTGTTTTCTTTTTACACATATTGAGAAGAGCAGAAGGAAAGTGAGGCAAATGAAACAATGCTAGAGATGGTTCCTTTTTAGCACAGGCAGGTTCAGGGACTGTGGATCTGCCTCTTCCTGTCACATGACTCTCACTTGTCACATGCTTGCATCTAAAAAGGTCCCGTGCTGTGGCCTGGAAATTAAAGTGGGTCCCAGGCCTAGAAAGCTTGAAGACTAGTGACTAGATGGGTGCTGTGCTTTATTTGGTATTTTATTCTACAGGTTTTGCCTTACTCTTTCAGTGTATTTAGTTACATAAACAATTATGATATTGGACTGTAACTTGATCCATGTATCACTCTTCCATTCTCATTCCCAGGAGAAATTCTTATGTGTTTATTATTATTTCTTTGGTTAGTTGATTACATTTCTTTTGTGCATATCTAGAATTGGACTTAGCTTGTCATCATTGCTCAAGTTTCATTCTATTTTCATGACCTAACTAAATGTAATAATGTTTCTCCAGCATGTATCTCTGGTAGTATTTAATACATTAAACAGGTGATGGGCATTGTCATATCCAGTGTTTCTCTACCCCCTATGCAACAGCTGGTGAATTGAAATGCTGAATGGAACGATGTCATGCCTCACATTTCCTTTTTGAGATGACAGGTGATATTTATGTGAGAGATGCTATAACATCTAAGCCACTGACTTTTAAATGTGTGGCTTAGCCTTGAAGATTGAGCTGTTGTTGTTTTTCTTGTACAATATTGGAGGGTGGGGAGTGTCTTATATCCAGGATACCATGGTTCTGTCTTATTCGTTTTTTGTGACTTGGCTATAGACTCAAAATCTATGCTTGGAATGTGAACGAGTAAGTCCAATATAACTTTAAAAGAACTCTGTGTGTTCCTCTTAGTCTCGTTAAGATTGATTTTGCAAAGTGAACTGCAAATATCAAGCCATCCATTAATGCCCAATGGGAGTTCTTTGTCCTTTCTCTTTTCTCATTCTTATGTTCTGTTTTGCTGTGATCTTTACTTAGACTTTTTAAGGTTTTTTAACAAAAATCCTCAACTTTGGTCAAATATCTGCTCGTGCTCCTGAAGAACCCTATTGTAGCATTCCCCCACCCCCCTCAGCTTAGAGTTAAGTACTTAATTAAACTGCCTTTTTCTCCCTCTTTGGCTTCAGCAGTCACTTTGACTGTGTGAAGTGTAGTTTCACTGCACCAACATGCCTATGCCTAGTAAATTATCTCAGCATTCTTAGCCACTAACTCAGGTGGTTCTCTGTCCCTTGAAGACATGTATTGATACGGCACACCTATCAGGCAGCTTGAATGCTGGTTCTGGAGCAGATGTTGATGGGATGTGAGTTTGGTATTGAAGATGGAAGAAATGCCAGAATAGGTAAATAATGAGGAGGAATCTGTGCTGAAGCAGCTGAAGGTGGCATAACCCTAGAGGATAATTCATATGCTGAATCAGGAGCAGATGTCAATAGAGACAGCTTGTCTGTGTATTTGGATTGCTGATTCAGTAGCAACTAGCATTGATGGGATAGGCTTGTCAGACATCCTGTTTGTAAAGACCAATGTTGACTGTAAAAATGGTGGGTTGTTAGAGGGAGGTGACATTTTGCTACAGGCAATAAGCACAGAAGAAACATCTTTCAAAAAATGACAACACAACAGATTTTTCAATGTTCTATTGAAAAACCATATCAGCAAACATATTTCAGCTTTAAAAACTGCAGTTAAATATTCTCCAATATGGAGACACTTAGCATGGCCATATTGCTTATTTGCCATGCCAAGATGGCACAGTAAGTCTTTTGTAGTGCAGAGGAGAGGCAGAGTCTGGTAGGCCGCTTGCCTGTCTGAGAAAGGATTCTCCTCCAACTTGCTGTTAAATGTTTTGTGCTGTTTGTGCATCTGCTGGATTTTGACTTAAGAGTTTCAAAGATGGAATGAAGAGTGTCTCTGTGTAAATGCAATGTGGAGTATAGCCATTTAAATACACAAAGCAAGCTTCTGGGTCAGTGGCTTGAGCAGCCTGCTCTAGCAGGATGCCTTTGCCTTCCCAACTTCAGGTTCATGAATTCAAGATCATATGTGTCTTTGCTTTATCATGAAAATTATTTAATGCTATGTGAAACCGAAAGCACCAGAGGTACAGGAGACGTTGACTCAATACAGCCCTTGTGTGAAATTATTATTTAATTAAGCCAATTATGCTTAGTGTGATTGCTGAATGTGGTACACTCTTAAGGGGGACCAGGTCTCCCACTATAGAAAAATTTGGAGGAGGGGGGAGTGCCATTGCGGCAACACCATGATGTTACTTCTGGTCATGTAGGAAACCAAAAAGGTTGTGGGGGGGGGGGAACCTTATAAAAGGAAATATAAATGCCAATTACAAAAAAGCTAAAATTATATTTTAAAACTTTATTATTCAAATTATAACTATTAAAAATGGTGCATCAAAATTCATCAATTTTTGGTTACATATATAAGCACTAGGTGTGTGCATATCGATAAACCCAAACCGAAAATAAACCTGAAATTAGCGATTTCAGTAAATTTCTAGTTCAGGTTTACTGAATGCACAAACCTGGGGAGAAAGCTGAAGCTGAATAATTATTTGTCTTTTTCCGGGTCCGGATGTGTGTGTAATTTTTTGAGGTAGAGCCTCCAAATTCACAGCATACCTTGAAGGGACTCTCCTTACACGACCCCAAAGTTTGGTGAAGATTGGGTTAGGGGGTCTGATTTTATGGGGTTCGGAAGGGGTCACCCTCTCCTCCATTGACAAAGTTTGCAATGGTTTTCAATGGAGGAGGGGGGCAGCCACTTCCGGACCCCATAAAACCCTGACCCAATCTTCACCAAACTTGGGGGGGTTGTGCAAGGAGAGTCCTTTCAAGCTATGCTTTGAATTTGGGGGCTCTATCTCCAAAAATGTCCCCCAGGAGAATTTTAAATGTACTGACCTTTTCAGACTTGTTGTCGCAGTAATGGCTGCCGGTCTGCTTCCTTTCTCCCTCATGGTGGATTGCAAGGTTGCTGTTCATTATGGAAATTGAGTTCTTAAGTATGGGAAAACTCAATTTCCCATAATGAACAGCAACCTTGCAATCCACCATGAGGGAGAAAGGAAGCATCAAACCAGTAGCTGAAGTTTGTTTACTGACTATGATAAGTCTTAATTATGTTTCTTCATAATGCATGAATGCAAACAACCCTGCTTAAACCTGTGTTGGGCTTAGCCTGTGGGTTCCATAGTAGAAATGAGGAACTGTGCAGGATGGTAGAACTGACTCTGCTAAAATGCCTTTTGGTCTGTATCATCTAGGGTTGTGCAAAAAAAAAATTCAGTAAATTTCGGGTTTGGGTTTTTTCAACCCCATTTTTTTTGGTAAACCCAAAATAAGTCAAATACCCATAATGGTAAATATCAATATTTGGCTTATTGTCGGGTTTACCAAAATATTTGGGCCCATTATAGTCAATGGGGATTTTTTTCAAAGCTCCTGGGGGGCATTTTGGGAGGTAGAGTCCCCAAATTTTCATTGTGGTGTGTGGGCGTGTAGTAATGTAGGCATATATAGCTTGAAATTCTATATAGCAGTTGCTATGAATGGTAATTAAAGTGGATCTCCTGCATGGAGATTGGCAAGCTTCTAAATCCACAGCCTATTTCAACAAGGCGAGACAATAAACTAAAGGCCGGAAGTCGAGCCAGCAACCTTCACTTAGTGTAAATAATAAGATAACACCGGTCTGAGTGGGAGGTAATAGGCTTTCATAATATAAAGTTAAATAGCCTTGCTTCCCATCTTTTTTATGTCTTATTCTCATTATATTATAATTTGTTTGTCTTTTGAAGATATAATCACATATCTATATCAGTCAACCTTGCTAGACATCCTTGAGATAGGTCTGAAGGATATTGTTTTGAGAAAAAGGTTTTAGATCCTTGATGTGATGTCATGAAAAGATTACTTACAGATTAGAATTCCCATAGAAAGGGTATTTAAGGGCACAGAAATTGTTCAGTAGTTGGGAGTTCTATAGCAGACATGCTGCCCCTATGCTGTCTGTTTAAAGAATTTCCCCAGAAGCATGGCACATCCAGAGGTATGTGAAGTTGGTATTTCAATTGTAACTTTTACTGAACAAGATCTGCTTAAACTTTGTAATAATCTAGTTAGGTTTAAGCTATGTCAAAAAGGGCCCCAACTATGGGGCCCTAACAAAACCAGTCCAAAAAACAAAAAAGAGAAAAAGAAAAAGGGGAGAAAGCACAGAGCCATGCCTCTGAGCAATGGCGAATATACGACCCCCAAAAGCCGAATATCTATTCAGCTTTTTTGGGAATCGCCTATTTAGCTTCGGCTTTATACCCAGGTTTTGGAGTTCGGTAAACCTGAACCCTGAAATTTACTGAAACGTCTAATTTAGGGTTTATTTTTGGTTCAGGTTTATCGATATGCACAACTATAGTACCATCACTTCCTTTTTCTTTCTAGTTTTTGGCTACCTAGCATCTTGTACTCAGTAAAATCTACTGGGGCATTGACTTCAGAGGAGTCATGTGCTTGCACATAGCAGTCTCATGTGCAGCAATTTATGAAATGGTACACTGGAGTGAAGCAATGAACTGACATTGTTGCAAAGGGGGATAGACAGTTCAAGTATATATACTAGGCAAACTTGCTGCTGCTAAAACATTTTTGTTTTTTTCTCAAAAGAATGACTATTGCAACCAATCACAAATTTTGACAAAAAATGGGAGGGGCTGTGGTGGTTAGCTGCTGTCCATAGGGGAGTGTAAGGCACATCACGGCAAGGCTATGCTGAGGAAGGGGGTTTTATGGGAAAGCTTGAATACAAAGAGGATATATAAACAGGCTTTTCCAAATATAGGGGTGGGGGTGCTTAGGAGAGAACTAAGCAACCCTTCCCAAATAACATTCTCTATTTATTTTGTGTAGGAAATGCCATCAGACCCATCGCCCTACGAGCTGTTTCAGCTATAGCTTCCACTATTCCAGACTTTCCCATTCTAGCAACAGGAGGAATTGACTCGGCTGAAAGCGGCTTGCAGTTTCTTCATAGTGGTGCTTCTGTTTTACAGGTATTGTTTTTGCACTTAAAAAACCCCTATATGTTTATAAAAAATGTGCTTTACCATAAAACTGATCATTTTGCCTTACAGCAGGAAGAAGGAAAAGCCCAGTGTGGATTTTCCTGATTCCTTTCACCTGTTTCTGAGACACAGTCATTATGACTAAAGCTGGGCCAAAATGGAGAGGCAAGTTTCATATAAAATTATACTACTTGTTAAACAAGTTGTTAAACAAAATCCCACTCCCCTTTCAGTGATAATTTGTGGGGTCTGCAAAATATGGAAGAAATGTTCCCCTATTTTGACTGATGGCAGGGTAGCTCTTCTCTTACATATTTATCTTCATGAGAAATCTGATGAGCTGTGTGGAACCATGATATCATTATGTTGGCTATATCATGGTTTCCAGCCTTTTGGTATGGTGACTAGGGGTGTGGATTTGGCAAAGCTGAACCGGAAAAAAAAATCAGGGATTTTTTAATCCCTAAAAAAATGGTGATATTTAAGGGAGCCGAAAATTGGATCCCAAATAATGCTGCTTTGGCCCCACCGCCATTTTTTTTAAACTGGGGGGAATCCCCTTTCCCCCCTCCCTCTCCCCCTTACTCTCTCTCCCCCTCACTTTCTTGCTGGGTGGCTGGGTCTTGGAGGCAGCAGGCAGCACAGAGCTGAATGCTGGACTCGGCTCAGCCGGGCCCAGCATTCAGCTCTTTGTCATTGCCACCTCCAAAGTCCATGTGGGCTCAGAGGTGGCAGTAAAATCACAGTTGTATACATGGGGATGTCACACACGTACAAGCATCTTTCCTGTGATCAGGTAAATAACATAAAATACATATAAACCAAATCTGGTTTGGCCGTGAGGTCTTCCTCAGTGGTTTAAATTTGTACAATACACACTATTAGGGTTGCCAGGTCCCTCTTTGCCACCAGTGGGAGGTTTTTGGGGTGGAGCCTGAGGAGGGCTAAATTTGGGGAGGGGAGGGACTTCAATGCCATAGAGTCCAATTGCCAAAGCAGCCATTTCCTCCAGATATACTGATCTCTATAGGCTGGAGACCAGTTGTAATAGCAGGAGATCTCCAGCTGGTACCTGGAGGTTGGCAACCCTACACACCATACAATGTTTTTGTTAAAATTACAAAATGCCTGAACAACGCATTCAACATCCTAAAAAAAAGAAAAGAATTGTAACCAGAAGTGACATCACTCATCTCTGTGATATTCTAGCAATCCCCAAAATCTCTGTAGTTGTTGTCAGCTCTCAGTTGGCAGCCCTAGCCACTCTACAAATTAAGTTGCATCAAACCAGTATCAGCCAGACTATTCCATTACTGAGTGGCAGTATTTGAGAAAGGCCAGATGCTAGTAGATTGTCAACCAGGCTTGCCAAGAAGGTGGTATTATTAAGAGAAATTGATGGACAGATCTAAGCAGGTTCACAAGTCTACAGCAGGAAAGATGGTCCTCTGAGTATGCAGGCTCCAGGTCACGAAAGGTTGTAAAGATAATCATGAGCATCTTGAACTGAATCTATCAGCTTCACAGATGAGAGAAGAAAATTGAAAGTGCACTCATGTGCACGTGTCTTTCTGGTTCAGATGTGTCCATCTTATGTCTATGGTTAAAAAAATAAATTGAAAGTTGTTTATAGCTTTAGGACTATAGGTTTCTTTCTCAGGCTAAATATGATCCACAGTTTTCAGAGTCATTAACTGACTGTGGCTTACCAAGCCCTAGATGCCTCATTAGAGAACATTTTGGAGTGCAGTACATAACATTAATCTTGAGATTAATGATACTTTAGAATCTGGAGTGATGAAAAAACTTAAAGTACATTTTAAGTAGCAAACTGACTGGTAACCACTGTATTTCTGTCTTTTAAGCGACTCAAGAATTAATTTAAGATTCACAGTTAATGATTTATTTATGATATTTTTTACCAACCCTGCGTACAAAGGACCAGGGTGACAAACATTTCAGAGCCTCTCCAGTTCTATGGAAGTACCATAAACAGGATCAGTTTTTCATGTCCTCTCCCATGCTCTGGTAGGCTTCTGGCTCTATGATTTGTGAGGGAGCTGGGGGTCGGGGGCCTGTATTGGGTGCTCCAATCCCAGGTGGCGCTGGCTCCACACAGAGATGCCTGTCCTGGTGGGGCCACCTAAGCACTACTCTGGTGCTGTACCCACAGGTGGTTGGGCTGTTTATCGATGCTTTCGATATATATCGGGTTACAGAGTGGTGACCCGATATCTTGGATCCGCCCCCATGGTTTTCTGCCAATGCTCCATTCTGTTGTGATCAATAAAAGCTGTGGCCATTTATTTCCCAAATAGTACAGTGTATGTGTGTTTATTTGATGTTCCTCCTCCTTCCCCTTTCCTTGGAGCCACTTGCCCGTGGGTCCACAACTAAAACTATTTTGGTGGAAGTCTCAGGATTAATCAGAGCATACCGTAGAGTCTATCTGCAGGCCTAAGGAATGGTAGTAATGGTAGCGAATAGGGCTTTTTTCTCTGCAACCCTTGCATCAGCTGAATCTCACCCAGCTCAGTCATTTAAAGTGGTTCATGACTTGGTAAGACCTAAGTCCAGCTCTGTCAGTGATGTGAATTTGCTCCCTCGTTGGGGAGATTCTTTGTTGATAAAAATCATTCTCATCCATTTTGACTTGGAGGCCAACTTGAAAGTAGATCACTTCTCCTTTTGATATTACCTTTGGATGCAGACAGGGCCCTCAGAAGTGTGAAAGCCATCACTTGTGCTTTTCCTGACCACTGGAGGAGTTGACTTCTTTTAGAAGCCAATCCTGGCTTCTAAAATAATTCTGGGAAAATGTATTAAAGCCCCTTTGAGGCGAGGGTATTCTATTGATTTTAAACTGTAATGTTTTAAATGTGACTTGTAAGCAGCCTTGAGCAACAAGGAAAGGTTGGCTATAAATATGTTAATGAATAAATACATAAGCACAGAGGTCATCCCATTCTATCAGCATTCCTGTGAGGTTGAGCGCTACTGACTGGCCCAAGCGCTCATTGTTGAGCATGGTTTTAACTCAAGTATCTCTTCTTTAAGTCTGACATTCTACCTCACTTTGGCTCTACACACTGGAATGCAGCAGACATTTGTATAATTTTATAGCCACAGATAACCTTACTTTTGTGTAGTAATTTTCTACAGACTTCACCTGTTTACAGAAAAAAAGAGTAATGATGGTTGAAATTTCACTTCTATTCTAAGAAGCTTTTCTCATTTTTGCCATCCTGAATTTGGAGCGGTATTTATATCTGCAGATATAAATGATCAACAAGGGAATGTTCCATTGATTTCATTTATGACTGCTAATTAGAACTGAACCCAGACCAAAGGAGTATATAACTTCCTACAATTTGTCACCGAGCCTCTAAGGATTTCCATTAAAATGTTATATTAGCTGAAATATATTGCAGTGCTGCTTTCATTTGTACCCTACTTGCATTAGGACTTTGATTCAGCTTCAGAAAATGATGTCTTTATTAGTTTATTAATGTATAGTTAGTCAGAATGATTAGATAGGTGAGCAGGTTCATTATTACTCCTTTTTGTCAGCTAGTTTCTGAGTGTAATGATAAATGTTCAAGTGCGACATAATCACAGAGAGAGAAAGGAGCCTATACAAAGGCCATTTCCGCATGCATCACTTACCCCAGATTATACATATTATTTGACAGCTCCTCATCTTTCTAGAGCCTTCTGTTTAGCTAGATTGAATGCTAACCCCTCTATGGTTATGCAGGGCAGAATTTTGAATATACCATATCCAGACAGGACCTGTCCTTGCTCTTCTGGCCCTTTTGATTCACTAGCTCATGCCCTTTTGGAATGCCGCTTTTACGAGGAACTTCGATCACATTATATCTCCCCCCTTTTAACATACAAATCTAATGCCTCTGTGTCTGACATAATGCCTTTTCTACTAAGCGACAGGGATCCCAAGGCTACATTGTCAGTGGCAAGATTTGTTTCAGTCCTTATATCCCTCAAACACTAGATTTATGCCGCTCAAGATCAATGGATCAAGGAGCTTCTAAGGGATAAAAGGAAAGGACTTACCCCAGATATTCCATGTGGTTGATCTGCAAGGCTTGGAATCATATTCTACAATTTTTGTCCGCACGCCTCCCTTTGCAACGTTGTTTTCTGTAAGTGTTATCCTGTCCACACTCTCCCCTAAATGCAATGTTTTCTGGTGGGGAGCATCACATCATTCATGATGTGGTGGATGATCATGCTGTACACTTTCCCTATTGAGGGCAAACTGTAACTTCAAAAAAGAATACCAAACATTGTGATTCATTGTAGTTTGTCTAGTGGAAAACAGATGCACCTCCACTGACTTGGAGTTTCTGCTGGACCTTCAGTAAGTTATCTGTGGTTTTCCTTGGGTGTTTTCTATTCAAAAGCATCTAAGCATCTTTCCTAGCTAATATAGCCAGAAAATCAGCAACTGCACAAATACAAGCAGAATAAATTTAAATGAATTTGACAGCCAAATTGAACATTTTAATTAAACAAGAATGTTCTTGGAGATGTACAGTGCAATCCTACGCAGAGTTATACCCTTCTAAGTCCATTGATGTCAATGGACTTAGAAGGGTATGATTCCGTTTAGGACTGAACAGTTAGGGGGGAAAGTGAGACAAACCTTAACTCTAAACCTCTGACACATTCCAAACATTGTTAATTCCTGTTTTTTTCTAATTACTTGTATTTAATGCTGTATTTTTCTCAGGATTGCTATAGCTTAAAGAGTTTTGATATGTATTAAAATCCTCACTGTTTTAGCCAGAAGAAATAAACCAAAGATAGCAGGATTATGCACTTTGGATTTTCTTGTATATACATTATTCCAAATTCATTTTACTTTAACAAAAAGTGAATTAATCCTTATGTTATTAAACAAAGTATAGCATTCCTGTGCAACGTCTGTTTTTTTAATGTGAGCTCGTTTCCCTGAATCTTTGATTTGTACAAATAAGACTTTCATCTCTTTTCACATATCTCTCTTCTTTCACATATGTGCTCCACCAAGGCACATCTTTTCCTTTGGTAGATTTTTTAAAAGGCTTTTGAGGCAAAGGCATGCATTTTTAGAAGTCATCTCACTGTAGGAAATTAAAAATGGATACAATTATAGAAAACTCCGGTTGAAAGAGAAAATGCATTATGGAAAATGCCATAAAAGCACAAAAATATTAAAGTAAAAAATCACTTCACAGCAGCCCATATGATTCAATTGTAGATCAATAGTGTGTAGTTAATGCATTAGCAGTAGAGCATTAATTCGCAATTACCGCAGGTGATCTGATCCTCTGTGTGCTGTCCATTGACACAAATGACCTTTTCTTGAAAAAGATTCTGCAGTCATTATTTCTAGTAGCTGTAACTGGAAAAGGAATAGAATGAAGGAGTTGCTTTATATGGTGTGCACTTAAAAAAACACAGCAACAGCTCTTGAATATGGAACCTGCCCTGGATTAGCTTTAGAATCCTTTGAACATTTAGTTGTTGAATTGGAAGAATACATTTGTCCTTTTGGCAGGCTATCACAAGATATGGTACTACATACGTTCCAGGTGGATGTGCTTTATTCTGTTCCATAATGGATCTCTAGTAGTTCACAGGATAAAAATGTGCTTTGGAAGTGTACTATGACTGATGCTGCTTTTGAGTAGCCCAAACTAATCAGACTAATATCAGCAACAGCAATAATACTGAAAGAGTGTTGGTCTGTTGCAATTTAATTTCCTTCAGGCCCTTGGTATAAATAGTGGCAAAGAATTCTTAAAAGTGAGCCTTCTTTTAGCTGACCAGAGATCCACTTAAAGAAGTTTCCTTAGACAGCAGACAACTTCAAACATTGATTAGGGAAGTGGTAGGATACATGCTGATATCTCACATTGGACACATTTCTGTTGTAGTTCTAACTTCACAAAGTAGTGTTCATATGTCAGGTCTCACATGTAGCCAAGACAGCATTTTTCCATCTATGCCAGGTGAAGCAGCTCGTGCCCTACCTGTTTCGACAGGACCTTGCCACAGTGATCCACGCAATGGTCACCTCCAGATGAGACTACTGTAACTTGCTCTATGTAGGGCTACCATTGGGCCTGCTCCAGAAGCTTCAGCTGCTCCAGAATGCAGCGCCAAGGGTCCTTACAGGGACCCCTTGGAGAGCCCACATCCAACTGGTGCTCTGCATTGCCTCCAGAATGATTACTGGATCAGGTTTAAGGTTTTGGTACTGACTTTAAGGCCCTAAACGGTCTGGAACCATTGTACCTGCAGGACCGTGTCTCCGTGTACACCCCTCAGAGAGTGTTACACTCATCTAATAACAACCTGTTGGTGGTCCCCGGCCCAAGAAGTATCCAGTTGTCCTCAGCCAGGGCCAGAGCCTTTTCAGCTCTGGCTCGAGTCTGGTGGAACTCTCTGTCGAATGAGACCAGGGCCCTGCAAGACCTAGCTCAGTTCCACAGGGCCTGTAAGACGGAGATGTTCCTCCAGGCCTATCTATGGCCTATCTATCAAAACTGGCCTCCCTGCTTCTGCTTACTATATAGTTAAGTCTAGTTCATCTGCACACCCGCCTTCCTCTCCTGACTGAGGGTTTATATGTGTTCATTGACGCCTCTGGATCTGTTAATATGTAATTCTGGATTTTTATTGGAAATTTTAAATTTTTATGTGTTTATATGATTATTTATTGACTGTATATGAATTTGTTTATATTGGTTGTAAGCTTCCCTGAGCCCAACCTTGGTCGGGGAGGGGCGGGATATAAATTTAACAAATAAATAAATAACTGTAGTCAGTTTTTAGTATCTAACCACAAGTTAACTGTACATATTTTACAATCATATTTAGATTGTCTTGTCTCAAAAGAATGGCCAATGAATGTATTTCCAGAAGCAAATAAATTACTGAATGTTTTTTGGATATATTTATAAAACATTTGAAGAAGCTCCATTTTTCTGCTCCTCCTTGAAAGCTGTTATCTTGGATTGAAAGACAAGGAGAAACCATCTCTTGGGAAGTGTGAAAGTGGGTTTTTTACTTTATTCCTGTAGGATTCTTGGGGTCAGAGAACTTTCCTCCTTTCGTAGATCACAAATAAGTTTCTTTCGTGGACACCAAATTGAGTTCACAAATTCTTATAGCCAAGCTGATGGAGCCCGAAAGCAATTTTAGCGGGAAGAAAATATAGCACTATTGAAGGAAGAGTCTCAGTAGGATGAGAGGTTAATCACCCCAGGACTAAATTGAGGTCCCAAGACAGAAAAATTGTTTTGCTAGCTAGTTTTGATAGACTTCCAGCTTACAAAAATATGGCCTCATAGGAATGTTCCTCAATGGAAAAACACTTTAATGATATTGTTCATTACAAATTTGTGTCTGCCAAGAGTGACGTCTATGTGGACCAAGGTAAATCCATCCTGAATAAACCAGGAAGAGATAAATTCTTTATTTTATAGGAATTTTTTTTCTTGGTATTTTTGGTCTAAACATGTTAAGGTAGTTTTCAGATAGATGTTCCTTTGGTATTCAGTTGGCTGGCTTTATTGCTGCAATCTTACAGGATACATTCAGAATCAGGTCATAAAACTTGGAAATTAAATCATAGAATCATAGAACCAGAGAGTTGGAAGGGGCCATAGAGGCCATCCAGTCCAACCCAGTCCTGCCCAATGCAGAATCAGCCCAAATATCATGTAAGACTGCAGATGGGAAATCACTTAAAATTTTTACATGCAAAATTAGCCGACATTGGTTCATAATAACCTTCTTCCTGACATTTTTCTGTGTGCAGGCAGTCCCCCCCCCCCAAAAAAAATAAGGAACATTTAAGCAAGTAACTCCCACCCCTGCTATGCCATGCAGATACATGTAACCTGAATTGATACAAGCTGGGAAATGCTTTATTGATTATGCTGAGTATATTCTGGTCCTTTCAAATAAACTAGATATTTTGGAAGGTTGAAGTGAAATATTACAATAGGACAGTTGAACAACAGGAACAATGAGGACTGAGAAATTTCCTGATTAGAGATCCTGAGATTTTGTGCTAACAATGTTGCATTGGATTTCACAGAATTTGGAGAGGCAGAAATAAACACTTTCACACAGCCCAAATAATGCACTTTCAATCCACTTTCAGTGCACCTTAACGCTTGTTTGCAAGTGGATTTTGCCAGTTCACACAGTAAAATCCACCTTCAAAGTGCATTGAAAGTTCATTATTTGGGCTGTGTGAATGTGCCCTGAGAGTACTCTTTTTTGCTGATTGGAGGATGGCGGCGGGGAGGTGTCAAAAACCAGATTGTATGTACTTGTGATTTGAAATATCAGAATCCTGGGGAAAGTAGTATATCCATGTGTTGCAACAAGGGGCGGGGGGAATTAGTAAGAGTCCCATCAAAACTAGCCTTATGTTTGCTGGAATACTCACAAAGGAACTTTTCTAAATGTTTTTGTTTCTGTGTTGCAACATATAAATGTGACTTCCTGGGATCTCCAAATATCAGGGTAATGGAATGTACACCTATAGGATTATCTTAAACATCCCCAGTGTTTTTAGTCTGCACAGACACTGTAGGATACAGGTTGAGGAGAAACTCTCCAAAGTGTGCACCATTCTATGACTGGTTATCAGATTTCCATCCAGGTCATTATCTGGGGGAGGACACCAATATTCGATCACAAAATCCACCCTAATAAGATATTATTGTCATCCAATAAAAAAATAAGAACATGTGAAGAGTCCTGCTGGACCAGACGAGTAGTCCATCCAGCCCAGCATAGTTTTTCACACAGAGGGCAATCACTTGGAGGGCCAACAAACAGGGCACAGAGGCCAAGGCCTTCTCCTGATGCTGCCTTTTACACTGCTATTCAGAGGTTTGCTTCCTCTTTATATGGAGGCTCCCTTTACTCCCAATGGCTAGTGGCCATTGATGTCTCCATCCTCCGTGGATTGGTCTGATTTCTTCTTAAAGTTCACTGATTTCTTCTTAAAGTCCATTGGCAGTGATTTCCACAATTTAATCACTCATTGTATTTCCTTTTGTCTGTCATGAACCTATTGCCCACCAACTTGGGTTGCCCCCAATGTCTAATATTATGGGAGAGGGAGAAAACGTCCACTATGTCTACTTTCTGCACCCCACGTGTAACTATATGAGCCTCTGTCATGTCATATCAATAAAAGTGGCAAATGTTGTTCTCTTCACAATATTCTTATCACAAATATTGTTCTATATTTAATATTCATTACCATATAATTGTTGCCAAATAAATATAAACAAGTATTGATAAATTTATGTATTCAGATATTTAACTAATCAAAACCAGAAGCAAAAGTTCTGTTCATTTATATTGTAATATGCTTGACAGTGACAGCATTCAGATATTTTTGGATTTGTCTATTATTCTGGTAGGACGTTGTTCCAAGTGTTATGCATAGTTGTTGCTGGCCTTGCCCTCTGGCAATGTACATTCTGGAAAGGTCCAAAAGACATCTTTGTTATTGGGGTTTAGGAAGGTATATAAGGTGATGCTTTTACATGGGGCTATTTGCTTATTTGGCTGCTGGAGTTACAGAGCATTCCTAAGGAGAGTTACTCCAGTCTAAGCCCATTGAAATGAATGGGCTTAGACTGGTGTAACTCTCCTTAGGAATGCACTGTTAGTCTGTTTCTTTGGAATGTTTTGGCTGTTGGATATTAATGAAGTTGTTTGAATTTTTGTATAAATTTATTGTTTTTAAGGAACATATTTTAATACTGTTTGTTAGCTGCCTCATGTTTTGTGGAAAGGTGGGAAAAAACTGTTCTAACAAATTGGGTTGTATCCTACCATTTCACACAGCTAAGGACTGAGGCCTCCTCAAAAAGAAGATACTCTTCTGCCAGAGGTAGAGTTGCCCTGGAGGCAGGCTGTGCCCTTAGCTGAGAGGAATGGTAGGATATAAGCTGCTGTTTTTCAAATGAACATTCCCAGACTCTTATTAGGTAGGATCTAGCATTTCCATTCTGCTAAGTGAGAAGCCTTCTTCCAATGGAGCAAGGCTCCTTCCACCAGTGGAACACTCCTGAATCACTGGAAGGGAGTTGTTGAATCCAGCCTCTTGTCATCCCTTGTTGACTGTGTCACTGTGTGTGACAGTTCTTATGTGTAGACTTTAATTATTTGTTTTCTTCCCAGGTTTGACTGATAGCCTTGTAAATCAAGGAACCACACTGAGGTGTAGGACAGGAACAAAATTACCTTGTCTTCCTCTTCTGTCTGCGGACCTGCACTTGTGGCAGGAGGCAGTATTTCACTTCTTTCCCCATCCTCGGTGCAACTCCTGAACCACATGTGCATGTGGGTCCTGTGGCCCTGAGAATCAATTTTCCTAGGCTTGGAAGGGACTGGGGGGAGAGATTGCCGCAAAGATACCTGGATTTCACCCTTCATCTGGACTATTTCTACAGAAAAGAATTCCTCTGAATTAGGTACATCTTTATCTGCTGAGGTACCAAATAGGGCTTTATCACCCTATTATTTTGTAACACCAAAGAAAGAGTTTAATTATTATATGTTTCTCTTGAGAGTTTAAACTGAAAACAAGTAAAAGAAGGACCAATGTATTTCATTCAGTCAGTCAGTCAGTCAGTCATTCAGTCATTAAAAATATTTATAAGCCACACTGTCGTCCTACATGGCTAACACACATAATACAAGATCAAAGAGGTTACAAACATTTTTGCTTACATTTCGTACTACTGGTTTCAAAGCCAAATCAGCCAGATTAAAAGTAAAAAATGCAAAACAACATATCTTATGCAGGAACTTTCAAAGATTTCTGAGTCCAGAGTTTTGTTGCTTCTTCCATTTATATGGTCGAAAATTAGGAACTATGAAGTCAAAGACTGACTTCTTAATTTTGAAAATTCTTTGACTTAGCAATCTTATGCAGTTCAGCAGCAAAGCTAACATGTCACCCCCTTTTTGAGAAAGCAAGATGGCATCCTTGTGAATGCTAGAATGTTATCACTTCAGCAGAGAAAGGAAAAATGATGGCAGAAAGCAGTGTTTGTGATCTGCACAAAATGTGCTGCCACCGTAACAGCTCAGATGAAAGAAGCTGCTGTCTTGATTGCCAGGAAGCCACTTCAGAACTCACTTTGATCTCATGTCATCATGGCTAAATACAGTACATAGAGACATCACTGTTTTGGTGTTGTACGGAGACAGCAAATGGGAACAAACATTGTACAAAGTCAAATTTTGTCATTTGCTTATTTGTATGTTGAGATTATTGTCAGTTGACCAGCAGTTGCACACATGGGGGTATTCTTCACAGAGATTTGCTGCTGTTTCGACGCTGATTTGCGTCGGAGTCAAATTTTGGTTATTCACTGCAGATCCGTCTTTTCCCCCACTGAGCAAAATAAGCCACATTAAAAGAGAGGCAATCCAAACCACTTTTGAGACGATCTTTCCTGTGGACGTGTGTTTTGTTGCTCGGATGCCCATGAAAAAATGTTTGCTTCACTCCCCGGGACGTCTCCTTTCTCCTCCCCCAAAAACAGTGATTGGCTGGGGGAGTTTCGTGCTCGGACAAGAATACCGCCCCTTTTGCTGCCTGCCTGCCTGTCTAGAATCCTGGCACTTCTCTCCCTCCATCCCCGCATGCCTTCCCCGCCCCTTGCCCGGGATGGGCCTTGGAGCTGGGCCCACACCTCCAAGCCCAGGGGGACGTCGGACGAAAGGCTCCAGGGGGAGACCGGCGGGGCCACGCCATGTGCTCCTCGCGCGCTGGGGGTGGTGGTGGTGGCAGCTCAGTCTAGGGCAGCTGGACCCGTGGGGGGATGTTCAAGGGAAGGGGCTGTTGGCCCCTCTGCCCCAGAGGGGAGGGGGGATTTTTGAGAAATCGGATGGGAAAAATGTAAATCCTGAGAGCGGAAAACCCAAGGCAAAACTCCCTCCCATCACTCTTCTGAACAGGGGCGGCCAGCCTGCTCTTATCTCCCTCCTCTCTCTCAATGCACTGTGGCCGGATCATGGCCGGCGCGCAATCCAGGGGCCTTCTTTCCTCTCCCCCCACCCCGCCATTCCCACTTTCAGCTAAACACTTCTCTGGGCACATGGATTCCCCAATCCTGTCTGTCATTAAAGGGCAATGGGTTCCACACCTGTAGAAAATAGAGGGATGCTTTGAGGAAAGCGCTGCCTTGCCCCCCCCCCAATTTGGAATCTGACTGTTCCAAAAGCAGAACAGAGCGAGGGTGGAAGAAAAATGGAGGAGACCAGAGGGACTGGTGCTTGTTTTTTGCGCTGGGGCTGATGAACCGCACGAGGTAATCTGCTGGGCGGAGTTGGGGCGGAGCTGGGGGCAGGCATAAACAATGAGCCTATTGGAAGGGGAGGCCTCCTGCAAAAGGGACAGACCAAACCATTGTCAAATACAGCGTACTTTGTTCCCATGAAAAATCAAAACTACAGATAATTGACGGGGATAAATCGCGGCCATGAAAAAAATATTTAAATCGTGTTGTTGTTTTTTTTAGTCCGTGGCAAAACAGAAGCAAAATCTACTGTGAAAAATGCCCCATGGTCTCATGCTGGCATGAGAATGTACAGAAATTGACAGCATCCACATGGAATTTTGCACACTGACTGGGTGAAGGGGTCCAGTGTGGCTGATAGGAAAAGAACAGTTTATTCTCTCACCTCAGTATTTCAGTGTGTAGGTGAATCTCCATATTAAGACGTGGCAACCTTGGTGGTTGGATAACTAATAGGATAGCAATTATGTGATGGTTTGTAAACCCAGTCCCCTCTGATAATGACATTAAGCTGGTATCAGCTGCCCATGAAACTGACTGCTCATGAATACATTGAACAATCAGAGGAAGAAGTCCCTATCATTTTTCCCAGGAAGAGGCCATGTATGTTATCTATTTACCAATTCTGCACCTCAGACTTTTCGAGTGAGGTCTGATTCTAACCACTCTAGGCTATTCTGTCAATCTATCAAGTACATTTTAATCCCTCTCTTTCTCTAAAGAGTTCAGGGTGAGGAACCTCACTCTCCTTGCCCCATTTTGTCCTCACAACAATGCTGCAAGGTAGATCAGGTTGAAGGACAGAGTGATCAGCTCAAGGTTATCCAGCAAGCATCATGGCAGTATGAGGATTTGAACCTGAATCCCCCAGAGCCTACTCTCAAACTACCCTTCACCATTCTGGCTTTCACTTTCCTAAACGCCTCTGTAGAGAAGTTCTCACTAAGGCTGTTGAGTGGTGCATTGCATTGCTTCGGGCCGCAGCATAGCCCCTTTAAATCCCTTCTTTCTTTCTTGAAGGCTGGGACTCTGTCAGTAATTAAGACCAGCTTGGTTTTAGGACTGTGGCAGATCAACTCCTTCTGACCCTGGGAGCTGTCCTGAGTACCTTATTGTCTCTTGCTTGTTGCTGCCTCCCCCTTATTCCCACTCACCTTTTCTAGATTTTGTCTAGCAGTCCAAGGGTTCTCAATCTGGCAGGGACAGTTTGGTGATATGCACTGATGCACTAATACTGATGTATTAGACTGGATAGTCTTTGTGATTCTGTGATAATCTCTAGTGCATTCTGGTGTCGTTTCAGTTCCTGTGATCAGAATGAGGTGATGCACATTAAAAGTCACATTATTTATAAGATCAGAACAGCAATGCGCTTGTGTATTAACCTGCATACGTTGTGTCAAAATAGTGTAGGGCTTCAGCAACCAAATCTGGTTTGGTTTAAATTATATAAACCAGTGTGAGTTACCAGCGTTTTCAATGCTTCCTTTCTTTTCTGAATAGCTAAAAAAAGATACTCATATGTTTAAAAACTAGAAACCCTTAGCAAACAAAGAAATTTAAATAAAGCATCAGGAGGAGGAAATTATAATGGTGTTCTCTATAATTGTTCAGGAAAGAGAGAGAGAGAGAGAGAGAGAGAGAGAGAGAGAGAGAGAGAGAGAGAGAGAGAGAGAGAGAGAGAGAGAGAGAGACCATCTATGGAAAGCATAACAGACCTAATTAATGCTCACACTGTTCCTCCAGAGAAACAGATTTTGTGGAATGTAAATGGGCTGCATAGGAAATGTTCTTGTGCATATTTTATACTTATTCCTTGTTTCTTCCTGCACAGCTGTAGTATACAGTATTTCAAAAGATAATACGTACTTTCCCCACCTGAACAACAACTTGTAAGATGGTATATAACACCATGAATAAAACTTAGATAAGTTTACTGAGGATTTGATCAGTTGTGTGAGCTAATTTTACATTGTGAGATGCGGTGTGTGTAAGAAAGAGAGATCCCTTAGAGCAGTTGATCATTAATTTCATATTTATCAATCTATAGTAGGTGCTTTGTTTATGATAATTGTAGTTCTTTGTTAGTACTACATTGCAGTTGGAATCTGGATAACATTTGGATGCCACATTGTTAGATTTTCATAGCAAGGGCTGCATCCCATGGTTCATTTTCCATGCTAGATCAGAATAACAAGGTAGATAGATAGTAAAAGTTGATTCAAGCTGACATCTGAAGCTGGAAGTTATTTTGTTTAAGACATATAGTAGTATGTCACCATTTAATCCTAACCATGTTCATACTTATTTTATTTATTTATTTAATACCCAGGAACATGGGGGGAGCGAGACCTCTTGAATGACATGATACTCTAGGAATTTCAAAATCTCTTCAGTAAAACTAGAGATTTTTGAAATTCCTAGAGTGTTATGATATCACTTCCTGTTCTGAAACCAGAATTTACTTCCATGTGCTTCTCCCCATTTCCCCCCTGCTGCTCCATTGAGCAATGATGGGGACAGGGAGCATTGCATGGAAGTCCCTTGCCATTTACCAGCTAAGAAGCAACCCTGGTTATGTGTTTACAGTGGCTGACCCTGGAGAGGAGATTTGCTGCCAAATTTGTATCTATTGGAATGAGAAATCTTCAAAGGCACTTTATAGATTGTGTTAAAATAGTCCAATCTGGTGGTTATGTTATAATGGCTTAGTGTAGCTAGGCATCTAGATAAAGGGTCAGCTTACAAGCAAGATGTAATTGAAAGAAGGTGCTCCTAGCAACAGCACCGACCTACTCCTCCATTTGCAAGGTTGGGTCCAGGAGAACCCTAAGCTCCTAACTTGATCTACCATGGAATGCTTAACCCTATCTCAGAAACAGGTTCCATTTATTTACCTTATTACAAGTGAATGTGTCCTAATACATGAGCTGGACAGCAATCATGGTGGCAACAAAGATTCAGAATTCTCAGACAATTTTCACTAAAATGATGAATTTTGACCACTGAACTATCAAATCATAAAATGCAAAAGAAAATAAAAGAATGGTATGGAGTGCCTCTTTCCGTTGAACTGTTTCAAAGTATCTTACATAGCAAAGTATCTTAATATAAAGAGCTACGGCTATTAAAACCATCCATGATTAATTGATGCCTCAGAAAACTATACAGATACCAGCTATCTATAGTCTTTCATAGGGTTGTGTATATCAATAAACCCGAATCAAAAATAAATCCAAAATTAGTCGTTTTGGCTTCATTTAGGTTTTGGGTTTACTGAACACCAAAACTTGGGGATAAAGCTGAAGCCAAATAGGCGCTTCCCAAAAAAGCTGAATAATTATTTGGCCTTTGCTCAGAGGCGAATAGCTGAAAGCTCTGTGCTTTCTCCCATTTTTCTGTCTTTTTTTTTACTGGTTTTGTTAGGGCCCCATAGTTGGGGCCCTTTTGAGATGGGAATTGTGTAATTGAAGCCGACTTGGTCTGACCAACCTTTCAGTGGGTTGACCTGGATCAAGCATGTTTTTTTAAAAGACAGGGGTCACCAAGTCCTGTCCGGAGGGATATACCCTCCAACTAAAAAGAGCCAGCTTCAACAGCTGCTCACACCACGTTTTCTGAAGGAGATTTCTTCATCCACATGGATGAGCAAGCTCCTTCAGACAGCCCCTGTGGTCAAGTCTTCGGCTGGCTCCGATATCACAACCCCTCCCCCCATGAAAACCTGCTTTCAAAAAGAAGGTTGCCCCAAGTAGAGGCTTTATTTCCCTGCACAGAGACAGGGAATCTTGAAATCAATCTTGAAATCAGATTGTTGATGACCGTAATAAAGGACTATTCACAAGTTGTCATTGCTACCAAAAGAAATGTTTTCCATGCCTTATTTCTCTTGCATTTAAGCCTTTTTCCTCCATTTGGAAGCTCATTTGCATGGACATCATGCTATGCACCCCAGAAACGAAGGCAGCCCCCAGACTTTGAGGCACCACCAGCCTGGCAATCAGCTCTTTCTGGCAGTCTTTGGCAACGCTGAACTTCTGAACCTGAAAATTGATGGACAGCTCGGCTCACAAATGCCTGGAGGATGGGGGACCCCATTGTGAGCCCATAAAATTGGACCCCCGTGCCAGAGTTTACCAAACTTTGGTGACAGTCGAAGGAAAGTCCCTTGCAGCCACGCTGCAAATTTGGGGACTCTACCTCCAAAATTGTCCCCCAGGAGCTTTGAAATAAATCCCCATACACTATAATGGGCCCAAATTTTTCAGCAAACCCGAAATAAGCCGAATACTGAAATTTACCAGCATGGGTATTTGGCTTATTCTGGGTTTACAGAAAAAAATTGGGCCTAATAAACCCGAACCCGAAATTTACCGAATTTGTTTTCACAACCCTAGTCTTTGATCATCTGAGTTCTGGATATTCTGTCTCAAATACCAGTTAAGACAACTTTCTTGAAGTAACGTAAGTTTATGTTCTCTGTTCTAGGTGTGCAGTGCCATACAGAATCAAGATTTTACTGTGATTGAAGATTACTGCACTGGGCTAAGAGCTTTGCTTTATCTGCAGAGCATAGAGGAGCTTCAAGATTGGGAAGGACAGAGTTCTTCAACTACAAGGCATCAGAAAGGAAAGCCTGTGCCCAAAATTGTTGACCTGGTGGGAAAGGTATGTTCTGTACCTTATTTTTTTCTCAGCTGTGAATCCTGGGCCCAGGGCCCCTTGTCCCATTGACTTCTAGACAAAGTTAAAAGACAGCATGACTGATATTAAACATGGTTTTTTTTTAATCTCACCAACCTCACTATATCACTTTCTTCATCCTTCACCGAACTAAGAAGAGTTTTTTAAAAATGACGGAAGTACCAGAAAAGCAGTTGTGGAGATGGTCCATCATCTTGTACGGCAGTAGGAGTATGCACCGCTGCCAAAGTCCTTCAGGAGCATATAGCTGGTAAACAACAAAAGCAGGACATTGTTGTGTTTTCTGGTATCATAGATTTTGATTCCACATAGCACAGATGTATACAGTTCGTTTAATCCACGGGAGCTACTACACACAAAGAGCTTGTCATGCAAAGCACCCTTCTCATGGCTGTGTTTCATGCAACCACCACACCCCTCATTGCAGATATGAACTAGGGCCAAAGGCCAACTATCTGGGTTGGAAAAATACCTCCCCGTGAAGATGTGATGAGTCACTATAAATCATGAGAGACACCACTAAATGTCTGCATATTTGTTCATCCTATTGCCCTACCTCATCTGAAGGGTTAAAGATTATCCAGTTACACTGATTAAATTCCTTCTTGCCCCATCCCACTTTTTGCTGGACATCTTGAGGTGACAAAAATAGACTGTTGCCACTGTACTTCTGATTATAGGTGTGGGTGTCATTTTTAACATTTCCCAACGTTTACTCCTGGTAAGTAAAAAGAGTAAAATATAATAACCCTAGTACATTGGGGATGCCAGGTATTCTATCCAAGCCCTCTTCCTGCTGTGCTAGTCTTCTGCCTTCGGGTTTTTTTCTCATAAGAGACACTTTAAAAATGTTGTGACTTCAGTATTCTAGCACCACATTCCTTCTGAGTCTTCAGTTCCAGAGCTGACCTCTCTGCATATCCTTGCAGTCCTGACTCAGAGCATAGACAGCAAACTTAATAAGGCCTTTCCGGTCAATCATGAAAGCCATGTTGGAACATATGAGTAGAAACTCTTAGATATGCTGGACCCAGGCCATTGACGTGCTTTATGGGTCATCACCAGCACTTTGAACTGAGCTCAGTTTGTAACAGCAATCCAGCACAGACATAGCTGTATAGTTCTCTATCACTGTATGGTTAGTACATTTATTAATGCCTTTGAAAATGTCATACCAATTGAACAGATTTAGCATTTGCACATGATTTAAATTTTGAATCATATCCCCCAGAGGATCTCTACTCCCCCCTTTTTACTCACTAATCTGGAGGTGCCAAGAGCCCAGAAAGTAGCCCTCTGAAGCCATGTAGAGATTCTCTCCACGTAGCTGCTGTGCTTAAGCACTCCCAATTTGCAATAGGATTCCTAAGGGACTGTTGCCAGCTGGAATAAGTTACAGCAGGCTCAGGGTGACTTTTACTTTCAACAAGGAGTGCCGTGGTTAGAATTGGCTTTTTAATTTGCTCCCTGACGGCTTTTGCCCCCCTCCACTGCTGAGACTAGATTTTCAGCAGAAAACCTGGGCTTTTGTTTCTGCCTTCTGGAAGAGATTTGCTTTGAAGAGTGCTTTCAGTTATACATCATGCCTATTGATTATCCTTCGAAAAATCTAATATAACATGGTTGAAAATGTTGTATAAAGCAAAGATTTACAAAAGAATAGGATTTGGAGTGTCAGATACCTTCAAATCTTTGCTTATCATTGCTGAAGAGTAGAGTTCTTTTCAGTAAGAGGTTAGAGGGGTTTCTTTGTTCTCTGTGAAGCTCTGAAAATTATAACATTACCTTTCTATTGTAAAGACAATCCTATCACTAAACTCTGGAGAATACAGTATTTCTGCTGTTTTTTTAAAAGAATCAAGCCATTTCTGTTTCAACAACTAACACTGTGCAGTTACAAGAGGTTGTGTACCAACTAATTTTTATAGAAACATACACTTAATATACATATGTCTAATAATGTGCTTGAAAGGAACTTTGGGACTTTCACCTTTTGTCATACCTAAATAGCCATTGTCAGAAAATACTTTTCACATCATTTCAAATGAGAAGGGAGGGAAAATTGAAATCCATATTTTTTACAGCTTGTCACAGTATCAATAATTATCTCTTTATAAGGGTATTATATGAAAAGCTTAAAAGAAACATTTAATAATCCAAAGTAATCTTAACATGAGACTGATGTCTTAAAAGAGGAATGAAGGGGGGAAAAATTGTATCCAAGGAAGCTTTGTTGTCTGTACTAGAAATTTAAAAAGAACAGGAAATCAGCAGATAAATTACTTCAGACAATGGTTTAATGTTCTTCTAATTTTGCTTTAAGGAAAATGCAAACATTGGAGTATTTACCATTTTTTTTAATTAAAAAGGGTTGTTTTATCTAAACAGCTCAATTTAAAACAATAGCAGGCAGAGCAATTCTGAGGTGTGCCTGTGTTGCAGTAGCCAACCATGCTGTAACTATGGCATTGCTAGTCCACTTCCTGTAGGGTTCAATCCATTTTTTTAATGTTTTAGTCACAGACCTTAACAATAATCAGATTAAAACCATACAAGATATATTACACTCACAAGATATTTTACCCACAACATCCAGAGTGACATTGAATAAAAGTTTTAGAATGTTACAAACAATCACATTTACACATATTATTACTGATTTAACATTATAGTTCCTCTAAAATATTCTTGCTATGACAACTTTGGTTCCTAATTTTCAACAAATTTCTTCCTTAATTTAGACACTAACATAATAAAAAAAGCCACACTAAGCATGATCTTAGAATTAACGTTTGCCATTAAAAACCAAACTTGACTTTCAACTGTATCTAATACATATGGAATATGCTGGGTTAATTTGAAGCAAATGAAGTCATAAAGTGGGCAACTGAACAGATTCTGTGGGAGGTCCTCTATTGAACCCATGGAGCAGGGACAAACCTTAGATTATGCAGGATTTTTTTATATCTACCATGGGTATAAGCTGAAGGCATCCTTTTTTAAAAAAATAATTAACTGTTTATTTACCAATATATGTTTGAACAAAGGGCTTAATTTCAAAATACTATAAAACAATAAAAACAAAATCAAATAACAATGGAAATTGCAGCAAAAACTCACAAAACTAAGCCTATAACAACAGGAAAAGAAAAGAAAAAACCAAAAGGGCCGGAGCCCTACAACAACCAGGCACTGCAATTGATTTTCTGGTTAAAACATCCAAACAATTTGGCTCTGGCCCCAGGGTGGGGGGAAGACAGGCAAACCACAAGGAAGGTTCCAGCATGAAATGGACTGACACTGCTGTTGAGCCGTAGCACTTCCAAAGCTCATGTGAACGCACAGTCAGAATAATCAAATAGTCAGAACCCACAACCCATGGTCAAATAGTTGGAACCCACAACTACTGTATCCACTATGCTCTCTTATGGTGTGGGATTCACTACAAAATTCAGGGGCTCCTTTCCTCTAATCCTTCAGCTCCCGCTCCCACATCCAGGCGCTGAAGGCATCGTTTGAAATCGTGCCATTGTAAATGCTCTCCTTAACCCTGGATCTAAAAGTTCTGTTAAATAATTTGAAAAAAGCTTGCTCGATTTGAATAAAGGTTCACATGGCGGCCAGCAGGAAATAAATGTTGGTAACTGTCTTTAAGTGGCCACAGCTGCGTCAACATCCCCAGCAACTGCACCGCAGTGTTCCTTGGCGGTACTGTGGCAAGGTGGCAGGGCTCTGTTGGACAGGGTGGTCAAAGCCAACTATGGGCCGCCTGGCATGGGGGCCAAGCCAAGCACCCATCAGAGCCCAGAGGCATAAAGGGGCACGGCCAGTGGTGCTGGCTTGATGTGAGCGGCACCCCCCCCTTAAAGGGTCAGAGTCCTGCCAGAAGTCCTTGGGCACCTGCCAGTGGCGGCACAGGCCCCAGCATCCCCTCCCGAACACCCCAAGCCAGCCACTTGCTCACATGGAGCAATGGACACCCACCCCTCGGAAAGAGAAGGGGAAGATGTCATCGGTGTCATAATACAAGTGAGGAACCCTCACTACCTTCTAGGGGTCACTTTTCTCCCTGTATCCCCTTCCCCAAATTATTTCTTCTTTCTCTCTCTCCTGGCAGCCTCCATATCTTCTCCCCTTTCCTTGCTTTCTTCTCCTTCCCACCACCAACCAACCTTTCTTTTATTTGTCCCATCTTCAACTTTATTATTTATTTACTTCATTTACACCCCACCTTTCTCCAAAATGAAGATCCAAAGCCTGTGAGGTAGCTTAGGATGAGAGAGACTGGCCCAAGGTCACCCAGCAAGCTTACAGGGCAGATTTGAACCTTGGTCTCCATGGTCCTAGTTTCACAGTCTTATCAGTACACCACTTTGGTTCTCAGTGTTCCCTTCTTCCCTCCCCCTGGCAGCCACTCCCTTGGAGCAATGTGGCCAAGTTGAAAAAGTCGTGCAGTATCAAGTCACTCTGGTGAGTTGTGTGGTTGCTGGTCCCAGCCAAGATACACAAGTTGTATAGAGGCTGCCACTGGACGCAGGCAAGTTGTGTGGCTTCAAGTTGTAGCCACCACTACATCTGAATGATTTACACAAATTACATGGTAGCGAGTTTCCCAGTAGTTACTGCTGGCCCTGGCCCTGATGAGGGAGGAGAGTAGGGGTAGAGTGAGAGGTCAATCTAGCCTTGGAAAGGGTTCTGCCTCCTTCCCCTGCCTTTTACTAACAGAAACCAAGGCTTGAAGGCTGGCAATATTGTTGCGGTTGCCTAGCAAGACTCACAGTGGCTGCTGAGATCTTAGAGGGCATTCATTTCTTAAAGGTACATGTACAACTTCTGTTATGGGGGGGTTAACCCCCCAATATTTGTTTGCTTGTTTACATTTCAGTTGTTTCTGCAAGCCTGGGGCTTTGCTGAGGTTTGTAGAAAGATCTGTCTTATCTGTTTATAGCTTCAGTATCTGGATTTAAGTATCCATAGATGGGGCTATGTCTGATATATTGATATTTGTTATGTAGATATCCCATGTACTTAAACATGTTATATGTACTGAGTATTTGAAGAAGGAGGGCATGTTGCAAAAATAGAGCCCTAAGACTATGTTTTGTTCTGGGTCCCAAACTTCCTTTCTGCAACCCTGCAAAATAATAATCCCTTGGATTAACGGTTAAGAAAATAGAGCTGGACCATTTATGAAGGACCTGATTACAATGTGTCACTTAGCATGTTCTATATTCAGTGCTTTTATGTTTAAAAAGTGCCAGTACTCATATATAGGGTTGTGACAATTGGGTGGCCCAAAATTGTCACTACTGCAATCCCAACTTTGCATTGTTTTAGGAATACATAATTTTACCTTAGTCCACATTTATTGAGTTTTTCCCCCTTTTTTCAGGCAACTATTCTATGTCATGCCTAGGTGATTATAGACATCAGATACTTTTGTTAAAGATTTAGCCAGTCTTTGCATGTTGGTATTTACAAGTATCTTTTGTTATGTATATGCATTTGTGAGATTTTAAAAAAGATCTTTGGGTACCTCCAAAGGTTGCACACATAGACAACCATGCCTTAATCAAAGAGCATGACCTTTTTAAATTTCTTACAGTCCAGGCTCAAACAGCCCATGTTTATCAATTATAATTCCCCTTATAAATCCTTGTGCAATTGCAATTAACACTACACATCATGGGATTTAGTGATTTGTGTCTCTTGCTGCCCAGCCTCTCATAAGTGTCTAACCTCTATTGGTCTGATGCAGACTTTGTCAGTGCTGAGTGTGAATGTCAGGCACCATGAGGAAAGACTGAGTCTGAAATATTAGAGAGACCTCCCATTTCCCCATTTGTCTATCTCATTGCCTGCACACCTGACAGCTATATAAAGATGTGGGGTTGGAGAAAGAGAGTTGTATGGTGCTGAGTGCAGTGCAAGTGCTTTGCTCCCACTGTATTTTTTTTACTATTGTTTTAAAGTAATAATAAGTCACATAACTATGAGGAAGGACCTCAATTATATATTTTGATTTTACTGTGAGCTTCCTGCTTTTAATATATATATTGTCACTATTAAACAATCAGAACAGCCTCTGTCTGAGATACAGCTATAGGGAAATAACCTTATTATTCAGTGCTAATATATGAACACTTGATATAAGTAGTGAACTTTTAATGCTGAATTGTCTTACTATCTTCCTGACAGCAATTACAGTGTAATCCTAAGGGGGGGATGGGCTTAGGACCCGGCATCACCTCTGACCCAGTGATAATGCCACTTGCACGATGCAAATGGGCACCAATGTCGGCGCCAGGCCACTTACGCCTGTGCTGCGGAGTAACGCAGCAGCGCCACGCATGGGCACCAGCACAGCCTCAGTAGCTCCCTAAGCCCTTTCACCCCGGGAACACCCCATTTTGTCTGTGTAGACTTATGCCTGAAAAAATGGTGGTGTTGCCCAATGCAGTCGCAAAGAGCAGTTCCATGGGGCTTGGGGGAATTTCCCAATTGGCTTGCTCAAAGCGACGCAGCGAACTGACTGGCTGCACTGTGGCTGCACTGTCCCCAGTTGTGACAGAACTACCCCCCCCTTAGGATTGCGTTGCCCGACATAATTCTAGTCTACATCTATCTAAATTTTTATCCCCTCCTCCTTCCGAGGAGCTGATGGCACAACAGAGTTCTCCCCTCCTTCTCTTTTTGTATCCCTTCTACTTTACATGAAGTAATATATCAAGGGGGAAAATATTTTTCTTTAAGTCCATCTTCCCAATCGAATCAGTGGGAATCTGTTTACTTGCTTACTTGCTAGTTTGTTTTCTCATATTCTGTGTATTTGATTGGTTGTTTAATCTGTTGTGGGGAGGGATATTTGAGACCCTGTGCTTTCTTCTGAGGAGGCCCTGTTCAAAGTATAGCAAAGTATCCCTATCTTCTGAAGTGAGACAGGTGGGTGTGAGAAATGGGGTCTTCTTGGTGCTTGCCCCAATACTATGACTACACTCTGCAAAGGAGATTTCCAGATTCATTCTCTGTTGTTTTTTTAAAAAATGGCAGGTTTCCGTAAGGGAATTATTTGGGATGGATATAAATTTAATAAATAACTGTTCAAATAACATTTGTTGCTTCAGCACAGTGCTTCTGTGGATCACTTATTTTGTTTTAATGAAAATTTTGTTTTAATATAAATTAGTGATTATAACTGTTTTAATTTTTTTATTGGATACTTTACAAATATATATTTGTAAACCCCATTTGGCCAGAAGGTACAGGACAGAAATAGCTGCTTGCATCTCTTCTGAATCAGCTTGAGGCTATAATTTCATCTAGCAAACAAGAATTGAGAGGAAAGGCTTGCATTCATGTTATGACATCATGGTATGCCATGATACCATGGGATTTTTCACAATATAGCCCTCAACACAGACCTCTTTAGCGAAACTAAACCAAACATGGTGAATTCAGCAGCATTTTTGCTATCTTATTCAGCAGGATGGGATAATGTGGATGATTTCTAGCAATCAACAAAAAATACCTGTACAGCAGAACATAGAAGACACAACTGTACTGTCTAAGAAATATAGGAGTAAAGATTTTTTCCCATGAAAGCAAGCAATCTAGAAGTTTTTCAGGAAAGTGCAAGAAGTAGTCTGATCAAAGTTCATGTGTGTGTGTTTATGTATTTTTGTAGTGTATCTTCAGAAGGTACTGTATTCCCCATGGTACAAATTGATCAATGTGAAATCACTATCTAGTGCTGTCTGTTACTTCCAGGAACCTTACATTGGTTAGCTTACTTTATCTTTTTCTGGAGACTCCCAGCTGGTTGCAACAAAAACTGTGCAATCCTGAAGGGGGGTGAATGCTTTTAAGAACCGGCATGATCCTATGCCCGCGTCTGTACCGCTTCACAAAATCACAAAATCACACAAGGTTGGAAGAGACCATAAGGGCCATCCAGTACAACCCCCTGCCATGCAGGATCCCACAATAAAAAAAACTCCCGACAGATGGCCATCCAACCTCAGCTTAAAGGCCTCCGAAGACGGGGACTCCACCACCACCCCGAGGCAGCGCATTCCACCATCCAACTGCCCTCACCATCAGAAAGTTCTTCCTAACGTTTAGGTGGAATCACTTTTCTCTTAGTTTAAATCCATTACACCATGTCCTAGTCTCTGAAGCAACAGAGAATAAGCTAGTTCCCTCATTAACATGGTATCCCTTCAAATATTTAAACATGGCTATCATGTCACCCCTTAGCCTTCTCTTCTTCAGACTGGCACAGAGTCTGGTGTAAGGCCACTTATGCCAGGCCCCCTGGATCATAGCAGCAGTGCAGCCCCCAGACACCGGCGCAACCTCCCACCAGCATTCTCTCAGCACAAGTCCCTGCGCCAGCATCCTGGGAGGCGTTCCCAGGGCATTCGGGGGTGGAGCTGCTGTTAGGCAGCCTCCTAACCCCATTTGCACTGGGAATGCCCCCTAACGCAATGCCATTGCTGCTCCACCATTTTTGGTGGTGCAGCATCACTGTTTGCAATGGGACCTTTCTCCCCATTTTCGGGTTTTTTAAAATTTTAACCCTCTCCTCCTGAGGTGGCCAGGAAACATCTGGGGAGGCGGCACAGCCGTGCCACAGCCACATCGTCCCCGGCTACTGCAGTTCCCAGGATTGCGCTGTAAGGGTCCCAATGTATCAGCATTCTCAACAATTTCACTTCCCTGTCCATGTACAAAACAAATTTCATACCTCGCACAGTGGCCAGCATATGAACAACGTGTAAATAAAGCTGGATTATTCCTCTGGCAGGCATTCATTGGGTAACTGATCAGAAATACAAGTGCGACATCAGTTTAGGCTCTCTATTCAGATAATATCAAAATACCTTGAGTGTTGAAAGGATTTATCAAGCTAAGAAATTCATTAATTTAATAAATGCTTGGAAAATGGCATAGATTCATTTCCATTCTGGTCTTATTAATTAATTGATGTAGGGGGAAAGTCTCATACTTCTGATTATCAAATGAAAAATATAGTAGGTATTAGTATAAAGATCATATTTTTTTCAAGAGAACTGGGGGGGGACTGCTCCTCTTTGAATGCCAGAGTGGGAAAGAACATTCTTATCACTCTTAGTTAGTTTGGTTCTATTGTTTACCTTTAACTCTGAAATAAGCATCCTTGCCACTTTATTGATTTTGATCAATGCAGGCTGAGCTTGCGAAACTACCGTATATACTCGCGTATAAGTCGAGTTTTTCAGCCCAAAAAAAGGGCTGAAAAAGCCGGCCTCGGCTTATACGCGGGTCAATACGGTAGGGGAGGGGGGAGGGAGGAGGGAGGAGGGAAGGGGGAACTTACCACCACCGCTGCCATTTTCCGGCCGGGAGCGGCCTTCAGAGGCCCCCTGCGGCTGCAGGGAGCCCGCCCAGCCACCCCCGCCGCCTTCTCCCGGCCGGGAGCGGCCTTTAGAGGCCCCGTGCGGCCGGAGGCAGGCTGCCCAGCCGCCCCCGCCGCTTTCTCCCGGCCGGGAGCGGCCTTTAGAGGCCCCGTGCGGCCGGAGGCAGGCTGCCCAGCCGCCCCCGCCGCCTTCTCCCGGCCAGGAGCAGCCTTCAGAGGCCCCCTGCGGCCGGGCCGCCGGGCCCGCGCCACTTCTTGCCGCCAGGAGCAGCCTGGGGGGGCCTCCTGCAGCTGCAGGAAGGCCGCCCCCGCCGGATCCTCTGCTTCCCGCCGCCAGGAGCCTGCCGCCAGGTAAGCCTGCGGGGGGGAGGGGTTATAAGCCGACCCTCGGCTTATACGCGGGTGCCTAATTTTTCCCCATTTTTGGGGAGAAATTAGGCACCTCAGCTTATACGCGGGTCGGCTTATACACAGGTATATACGGTAACTTCAACGTTTCTTATGAAAAGTAGCCTTGGGAGGAATTCAGTTTTGAATGAAGATGCTTAACCCTTTCCCTGGTGGCTGTTCAAATCACACCCTCAAGCTGCTTTTCCCACTGAGAGGTCCTGATGAATTCTTGAGTAAACATGCATTTGGAAGAAGAATAAGAATTGGTTTTTATATGCTGACTTTCTCTACTACTTAAGGAAGAATCAAACTGGCTTACAATCACCTTCCCTTCCCCTCCCCACAACAGACACCCTGTGAGGTAGGTGGGGCTGAGAGAGCTCTAAGAGAGCTGTGACTAGCCCAAGGTCACCCAGCTGGCTTCATGTGTAGGAGTAGGAAAACAAATCCAGTTCACCAGATTAGTACCCACTGCTCATGTGGAGTGGGAAATCAAACCTGGTTCTCCAGATCAGAGTCCACCGCTCCAAACCACCGCTCTTAACCACTACACCATACTGGTAGAACAGCTTTGGAGGAGAGTGATTTTTGACAAGAATTGTGTCAGGAAAGATCTTAAGTACTTCCTCAACCCTGATTTTCTCTTAAAACTCATAGCCAAAGAAGGATCCCATCCAACCATATCAGCCAGAGCAACACCAAGTCCCTCCTTTCTTCTCCATGATGAAAGCAGACAACCAGGACAACTCTCTTGCACCACCAGGCAGGCTGTGCTCCATTGGGGTGGCACCTGTCCTCGCTTGGTCTGAAGTCAGGCTGGCCTGGTGCCACCCATTCAAGCCACAGTGAACCCAGGGCTTGCAGGAGACAGGGCTGCAGGCAGGCTGCAGGGATAGCTCCTAAGGGCAGAAGCAACCTAGTAGGCCTCTGGTGGCAGTGGAGCTGTAAGAAGCAGGCAGGGCTGGCCTCTGAAGTAAAAGGCAGCACTGCAAATAGGTGCTAGGGAAAGGCATCTGGTATAATACCAGATGGATGAGAGCAGGAGGAACCTGCCCAGGCCAATGAAAGCTTTCCTCCAATCCCTTATACTTCCTGGTGTGGAAATGGCATTCCACTGGTTATTTAAAGAAGGCCCAAAAGCAGATAAATGCATACCAGAACAACTATGGGTTGAAACCAGAGATATTATCAAGAGAGATGGATGACTGATGAAACTCTAAAAGCCTTGATGGATGACTGATGAAGCTCTTAAAATTGCTGAAGATAGAAAATAGACAAAAATTATACATGATAGAAATAAAATTAAAAGTCTAAATGCAGCATTCCAGAATTTTGTACAGAGTGATGAACAGAACTGTTATAATAACCAGTGTAAAGAAACAGAAGTGAACAACAAAAAAGGAAGGCAAGAGATTCATTCCACAAATTCCAAGAAATCAAAGGAAAATTTAAACCACGGCTTGGAAAGTTGAAAAATAAACATAGAAATACATTAACTGAGCAGCACAAAATAAAGAAAAGATGGGAACAATACACCAAAGAACTATACAGAAGAAATGAAAGGATGACAGGTTCCTTCCAAGAAGAATCTTTTGAAGAAGAACCTGCCATTTTAGAAAGTGAAGTGAAAGCTGCACACAAAGCAATCCAGAGAAACAAATCACCAGGAGTAGATGCAGACCATCACGTTAATTTCTCGTGCAAGAAAAGTGATGGCCAAAATCTTGCAACAAAGACTGTTACCATATATGGAATGAGAAATGCCAGGTGCTCAACTGGATTCAGAAAAAGAAATGGAGAACCTGGGATCTTCTGGAAGGAAAGCAAGTGTCCTACCACCGAACCCAGCCATTGAGCTGATTCAAGCAGGCCCCTGATATGTATACCGTAGAAGTGGAAAACCAGAAGTGAGTCTTGGGGTTTCATTTCCCCCATTTATTACTCTCCCCCAAGCATGTATTTCTTGTTGAAGTTGTACCTGGTGTATTGTACATATTTTGTTGTTGTTGCCATCAAGTCACAGCTGACTTATGGCAACCCTGTTAGCGTTTTCAAGGCAAGAGATATTCAGAGGTGTTTGCCATTGCCTGTTTCTGTGATTGTACATATTGGGAGCTAATATTCCCATAAGGGTCATTCCCATTGGACAGTCTACTTGTGGTGTTGAGGCACAGTTGAGTCTAGTGTTTATTCCTATGCTCCACTGTATATGGAGCCTGGATGTGTGTGTGTAGTCTCTTACTAGCTTTTGCAGAATTACAAAGAAACTCACATCCTTAGTGAAACTGTGGAATGCTGTAATTTTGGCAACAACTAAGCAATTCTCAATGGAAATTGTTTTTTTAAAAGCACACTGAGATTATAGTGAGATGGACTGAAAAATGGTTTAATCTCTATAGCTTTAATCTCTGTGGCTTTTTATGTACTATATGTTAAATTTGCTGTAAGAACACAGTTTAAGCTTTTGTCTTTTTCAGTAAACACTGCCATTAAGAAAGAGCAGAGAAAAACAACAACCTATAGCTCTGGCAATTTTCATGTGTTTCATTGTTAGCATTGGATGCCATGCCAGGAAAATCTAGCTCCTGATGCAAAAGGATTTAAAAATAAGTCAAGCACTGCCAAAAATACATAATTCTTTTTTGTACTCTCCAGTTTGTTTTACTTACAAAAATGGCCTGGTCATACCCTGCAGCATGCATTCATTACAGTGATCTTTGACTGGCAGATGCAAAGTAATAGGATGCATACTTTAGTGCTTATTATAATACCCTGTCCAAAAACAACTTGACAAATTTGTGATTTCGACAGTGTCTCATTTTGCTGGCTGCGGTGCTCTGTGATTGCCTGGTCCACGTGGCTTCCAGATTATGCATACCACCAATACTTCTCATTAAAATGGCCACAGTTCACCAGTTTCAGTAGCTTGGAACGAACTTGGAATGAATTATTATACAACAAAGAGGCTGCTGTCATGCAGAACAAAAGACAAGCAAAAGAGAGCTTTGGCTTAATGAGGCTAAGTGAGTGGCTCCCCTGCATCACCAGTTACTTGACGGCCTTTGAGCATGGATTTTTCCCCTCCACATGCCAAAACCTTTGGCCTGTTATTTTGTGTTTATGCACCTTGAGGCTAATATACATTTTAATATTCTGCACATGTGGGGGGGGGGGGAATCAGCCATTAGGTTACAACATGTGCATTCCCTGTTAAATTAATGACAGCTGAACACAGAGATAAATTTAGGTTTTCATATTTAATTATAGCACACTGCAGTACATTTAGCAAGGATAAATTGCACTATGATTGTTTCAATTTTTTTGACATCTTTTCCTATTGACCATGAACGCTTACCCCCTCTACCTCTTGCCAAATACAATATCTCTGTATGTTCCATCAACCCCATACATTATCAGAGTTTAATTCCATACATTTTTGCCTGTATATATTTTCTTATATGTGATTTAGGGTTAGATTAATAGATGGATAAAGCAAGTAAAGCAAGCCTTTAGTTCTCATCAGGGAGCATTGTGAGACAAAAGGCAAGGAGACAAATGACTTATGTAGCCAGGGTCTTCAGACACAAATGCACATGTTTGTATTTAGTATCAGCTTTCTTCTGGCTTTTGCTGCTGAATGTGTCTAGGCAATTATGGAGATGGGTCAGCAATATTTTTTCAGCTTTTTCTAAGAGCTGACACCATGAAGAAAACTGTTGGTTCACTGTAAATTCAGTCCTAAGTGGAGTTACACCTTTCTAAGTCTTTTGAAAATATTGAGCTTAGAAAGGTGTAATACCTCTTAGGATTGCACTGTGCATATGATTCGTAGTGTAAATCAAATTTTACCAGGTCCTTTGCTTCATTTAAGGAGCCCCATGGCACAGAGTGGTAAGCTGCTGTACTGAAGTCCTGACGGAAGTTGGTTTCAGGTAGCCCGCTCAAGGTGGACTCAGACTTCCATCCTTCCGAGGTCGGTAAAATGAGTACCCAGCTTGCTGGGGGTAAAGGGAAGATGACTGGGGAAGGCACTGGCAAACCACTCTGTAAACGAAGTCTGCCTAGGAAATGTCGGGATGTGATGCCACCCCATTGGTCAGGAATGACCCGGTGCTTGCACAGGGGACCTTTACCTTTTTGCTTCATTTAACATTTGAGCTTTACCATTCATGACACTGGGTAACATCCCCCCACACCCCTTTTAAAAACTGATTGGCAGCTGCATCCTAAACCTGCTTATTTAGAATACCAACAAATTTGAGTGCAAATGATCTTCATGTTGCAGAATCTCTCAAAATGTTCCTTGAAATAAAGCTCATTTGCACTCAAATGCAATGGTATTCCAATTAAAGAAGTTTAGGATCCCATTACTAATCAAGGTTTGTTTGGGGGTGGGTGGGGAGCATATATACTCTTATAACGGTATCTCTTAGGCTCCAGGTAAAGTGAGAGGCCAAGCAAAGGTTGATCAATTGCATTTCTAGGAAGACAGTCAGACACTGAAATCAGTAAGGTTTACTTTCATGATCTGGAAACTTTGTGTACTTTGGTCGTGTTGTAATCTACAAGATGGAAAATTCTCAGCAGCTCGGTGGCCATGTTAAGAACATAAGAACATAAAGTATTTCCTAGTAAAGAAGCAGAAACCCCTGCAGCTGTGCATTGCCAACCATGTCTGGTGATTGGAGTGCAGGGCTTTGATTTCATTGGAACTTGCATCCAAATTAATGTGTTAAATATTGAAATTTAAGGAACTCTAAAACTATTTATCAATCACCTTATTATTAGTTATGCAGTCAAAGTAAGATACTCCTAATATATTTAAGGTTGGTATTAAAAGAATATTTCAGATTGTACAGTTAATAAAGACTGACATATTCTATGCTATAAATTAATCTCATTTTTTGAGATAATTTAGTTAATGCTGCCACATTGCAAATGGATGATATTCCCATTCGAGAACTGATTGCTGTCTTACCAAAATTCCAATGAAGTTTAATTTTCCCAGTTTTCCCGTTGTGACATGTCCTAGCCATGTTGTTCTGGAAATATTCAAGGCTATTCATGTCTGTGTAGCATTTAGCATTTTTAGTTTGCTTTGAAATCAACTCTGTTCCTTCTCAGTTGTTCTGGAACTGGAAAGTCCAGTTACTCCCACTGCATACCTGAAGGCATCTTCTTTTACAAAAAGAGCTTAAGCAGGAAGAGTTTAAACATAACATGACTATAAAGAAGTAAGATATGCTACAGGCCTTTCGCTTAAATTATTCCTTGTTGGACAGTTGCTTCATGACAAAAGACCCTATCATTTGATGACCAGAGGGGTCATGACAGGAATAATAATCACTGTTTTAAAGGGAATCTGGATCTTAGTGATAAAGTATTGATCATAGCAGACTGCTGGAATCTATTGGTAGAAGTATTTTCCTCAGTGGTAGAGAAAGACAGTTCTTAAAATTCGGACCTAGCAATCTCATTTTCAACTTTGGTTATTTGTAAAGCAATACAAAGTATCTTCTTTGCACCAGTGAAGCACATTTTCAGGATATTTCCATGTCTGTAATAAGAGGTGATTTATTCATTTTTCATAGAAATTGCAATATGTAAAATCATTTTCATTATTTCATCTTGTCCTTCCGTATATCCTTGTGAGATGAACCACTTTGATTGTCCAGTTGCCAATGTATAATTGAGCCTGAAATATCGTGGCCAAGGAACACTTAGGGAAGTTGTCTGCTTTTTCCCACTTTTATTTAGCAATTGCTCTTAGAAGGGCTACATCGGAATAATTTTCTCTATGGAATAATCAACTTCTATCTGTCAATGAAATAACAGTGTTTTGTATAACAGGTCTTTTGCACTGTCCTTTTTATGGGAAAGTCATTGAAATCAACACCAAAGAATTTCAACAGATATGAAGTATCATTCCAAGTGGGTCCCAAGTTTAAAAGTGATGCCATACTTCAAAATGTTTGAGAACCACCACCTTACTGTTTTGTCAATGAGTTGCGAACAGGTCAGGAAATGAGATCTTTGTTTAGGGCACTTTTTAATATCTGCATTAATAACAACATAATTTATGTGTTTATTTATTATTGAAATATGTATACTCCACCTTTTCTTTGTGACTCAACGTGACATTTAAAACATATAAAGAAAAAAACCCCAAGCAAATACCCCTCCCTCCTAAATGTCTGCAACATACCCTACTAAAAGTCCTAGTGAATAAAAAGGCCTTCTAGAGATGGTACCACCCCTTGTAGGGTTGCCAACTACCAGGTAGTAGCAGGAGATCTCCTGCTAATTCAACTGATCTCCAGCCAATAGAGATCAGATCACCTGGAGAAAAATGGCCACTTTGGCAATTGAACTCTATGGCATTGAATCCCCTCCCCTCCCCAAACCCCTCCCTCTTCAGGCTCCACCCCAAAAATCTCCCACCGGTGGCAAAGAGGGACCTGGAAACCCTAACCCCTTACCTTTTCAGGAAGCCTGTTCCCCAGTGTGGGAACTACTATATAATTTGTTTATTTGCTTCATTTATAGACTGCCTTGCTAACCGAGACTCAAGGCAGATTACAAAATATTTAAAAAAAACAATCAGACAGCATAAGACACTCAATAAACAATTACAGAATTGGAAAGCAATGGAGTAAAAGCTAAGTAATATATTGCAATAGAGTTTAATCCAGTTTCCTATCTGCTTATAAAAGTGACTTCCTAAACTGTTCCATTATAATACACACTAATCCCTTTATAAAAATGACCTCCTGAACATTACTGTTTTGCACATTATGAGAAACAATAAAAGTTTAGGAGCCTTCCTGGCCATATATTTCCAACCAGGAAAGGCTGTTCACCTGTGCAACATGCACTTCATTACTTCTACAAGAGAGTTAAGAAAGGAGATACTGCTGCACCTGGATATCCAGTTCATACAACACTTAATTCATTCAGGCTGAAGAGTGTGGCTGGTTTGTTGCAGGGTGTGACTTCCCTAGAAGCGCTATATGATGCTCAGAAGTCAATCTCATTGAGTTCAGTGGTCATACATAAGATTGCATTCTCAGTCTGCAATCTACTAGACAGAGATCCCATCATGGCACTATGTAGCTTGAAAGATTCTGGCAAGACCCTTATTGATTTCCAGGAACCTCATTCAATCTTATTGTACGTGTGTATACTGAGAACTGATGCTTAAATACACCTCCCTTCCCGCACCTATTATTATTACTGTGGTCTGTGGTAATAGACAAGGACCTTGTTTGCCCTTTATTGAGATCAGTAATAGTCCATTTTTAATGAAGCAAGATCTGTGTTATGTTGAGTTCTGCATCTTTGATTTTGATTGTCATGTTAGTTAGGGATTTTCATGTAATTCATTGTATAACCTATGTATAACTGGCTCAATTTATGCCATGCCTAGTGACTTCATTCTTACATTTATCATTGTTATAACCTGTCTTTTAAACTATGGGAAGTAATTAATGAATGTTGCATATTACCCTCCAATAGTGGATTTCCCCTATGCTGTCAATTTATTTCATAGTGCATAAAAACCAACTGAGCTTTTCATTTCATATGTTTGAGTTTACTTTGGATATCCAATAATCATTACAAAGAGATGCCTATTTTGATTACTAGCCATCCATGTAGTGAGCTGTTAATTTTATTTGAATAATTAGTTCCTATCCTATTATTATGATTGTTATTTAGTATTTTCTAATGGGATGGCATGATACAGTGGACAGATTATTGGGTTTTGATATAAGAAATACAGATTTTTTGCCCAGCAACTTCACAGGTAGCAAGAAATTGCTACCTTCCTTTGTAAGCTTGCCATGAAGTTAAAAAAGGATGTATACAAATGTACCATTTTAAGAATTGTAGAAGACATTTCTGTGCTCTGTAAACATCAGTATTTCTGCAGATCCAAGGTAAGCTGTCTGTAGGTTTGATCTACCAGTGAGGGTGTTCGTTGGTCAGAGCTGTTATGCCACAATGCCACCTACAGTTTTGAAGCCATGGAGGAAACAGGAGATTTGGGGAGGGCCCCCCCCCCTGAAACTTAGGGGAGAATTTAAATATATGCAATACCTACTTTCTTATGAAACCTAAACTTATTATACTGTATTAACAACATAAAATGCATAATTCATAACTGTGTTAGCATATAAAATTATAGGATTTTGCATATTTATGACATTTAAAAGTATATACCCTAGTTTTTCAAACAAAATTGCAAGTATACCAATACTAGATAGAGATTGTTGTAAAGTGCTGTACCATACACTACCTAACATATATATCAATTTTTTAATTTGGAAAGCAGAAAACATAAAAGTTTACAATAGATACCATTAATTTTGAAGTATGCAAAAGAAGTTTTATTTTTTAAAAAAACACCCTTGGATTCAGAAACAGTTTTTATACAGTCACAGCATTAAGGAGAGCCCATTAAATACACAACATTATCACTGAATGCCCCCCAAGCCACAAGTAAGCAATTAGAACATAAAGCAGCACTCCAGATGAGATAATATTTTTTAGGTATATTTATTATACATACATATGACATACATATCTCAGGCATACATTCAATAAAGCCCTTGCACATGTTGGCCATCAGCCAACTCCATAATATCAGATTTTATTCTTATTTTCTATGTGCCAGTTTTATAAAGGACTGGGGGAGAAATCAGGATCTGGGATTTTATCCTTTACAGTGGAGTGAACAGTGGAGAGAAGGCTTTTCCTAAATTGCTAAACTCCCCTCATTTCCCCCCAAACCACTCCCCTGGAGCCTGAATGCCCAGTTAACAATCTCTGCTGTAGGTTTTCTTACATCAAAATCATACTACACAGTTCTTACTAGGGATATTCTCTATTCTCAACAGCAGCGGTTCCTAAACTGTGCTCCATGGAGTACTTGGTGCTCCACGAAACATCTCCCAGTGCTCCGTGAAGAGACTGGAAAGAAAAATACTACTGTCATTCGGTTTAGTATATAGGTGTGAGGTGAAAATTAATGCTCCATGACAAATTTCTCTCCTAAAAAATGGTCCATGACTCAAAAAGTTTAGAAACTTTTTCTAAAAGTTTCTCTGATACCGCTCTACAGTATCAGAGGTCCATGCCTATTATATTAGGTGCTATGAAACACAGGCAGGATAATGCTGCTGCAGTAATCTTGCTTGTGGGCTTCTTAGAGGTACCTGGTTGGCCAATTTGTGAACAGACTGCTGGACTTGATGGGCCTTGGTCTGATCCAGCATGGCTTTTCTTATGGTTTTATGGTACCATGAATTTCTCAGCAAACCTCTTTGGCAGTCAAGTTTACCCTGTTTAACATACACCATCAGACTGTGAGGTAATCAGTTTGCATTGACCAGCTCATTCTTTCCTTTTCTCTGCATTCAAATCTGACAACTTGGGGTGGGGAGTACAGAAGGGAAATCACCTGGGCTTCTCATTCCCCCCAACACACACCATTTGCTGCACCTCAGCAAGTCTGAAGGCAGCAAATTTTCCAGGATGGGAGATCAAAAGAACTGGACTTCCAGCTAATCAGCTGGGAGTCAGCTCTGGAATCCTTTCCACAAAAATATAAATAAATAAATAACTTTGCTGGGTGCAAAGCAAAACTTCCCCACCAAGAGATAGAAGCCAACTCCCAGCTGATCCCTCATTACCTGGGAGTAAGCTTCTGATGGCTACAAGTACCCTGTTCCTGTGAATATGCACAAAGATGTTGCAAACACAGTCATCGATGAATTAGCTGTCTGGTCAACACTGGTGAATGGGAAGTGAGTCAAACTGGCAGGTGTTTAAGCATCCCTATTTAATCAACACCAGGGGTTCAATCATTTGCCAACTCAGTTTGTGATCTGTGTGTAAGCTGTGATCAGCAAAAATAAACACTGGACAGTTAAACTGTTTGAACTTTTCACCCATGTTCAGCTGTTCAAAAGCAAAAAAAGCTGATTGTGCAAGTATATTCTCTAATGGTTTAATATTTCAAGCGCTGTCCAGACGTGAGGTATATCCCCTATGGCTCATTGCTAGTTAATAATGAACACGCCTGATGGGGAACGGTTTGTGCATGTGTATGGCATCTTGGGAATTCTAGGTGTTTTTTGGTCAACCTCCCCCATCCACCAAATCCAAAAAGGGTGTCTTGTGGCTACATGGTTTCTATTACTGTATCTCTCTATTCTTGGCCCATCATTCCTGTACAACCTGGTATTTGTTAATAGGAAAAGCTGTCACAAAAGGCAACACATACACTGTTGGTAGGGTTGCCAGCAAGTGTCTGGTAACTGGTAAGAGTGGGAGGGGGGCAAGGACATGGAGCTGCCATCAGTCCAATGCTGTTATGTCACTTCTGGGTAAAAACTAGAAGTGATGCCATGCCTTTCTAGGAGTGGCCGGAAACTCTGTGGTAAAACCATAGAAGTGATGTAACACCATCATGCCAAAGGTAATTTTTTCATTAATTTTTCTCACAGTGGCCAACAGAGTGGCAACAAGCAGCAGGGGTTGCCAGCATCCTGACTATACAGGCTCCAACAAGCAAACTGTGTGAGGGAGCTGTGTTTGAATCCTTGGGGTTATATGTATTCAACCCATAATTGATAAGGTTCTGTCTGCCAACTATTCAAGCACAAGAACTACTGCATACTGCAACACATAAGCTACCTGTGTACCTTACTTACCAAGATGCCCATTACCCCACAGCATACCAACCATCTTATTCATGAAGGCATGTAGAAGCAACTACTGCATAGATGCTTGATGTCATGTGTGATTCAAATTTTGAGCAAAACATTAAGGTGATCTGGTGAAGTGCTCAACTCATGTAAAAATGAACTCTTTGATCACAATAAGGGCTTTTCCACATGGGCTTTTTGGTTGGTTCTGGTCCCATACTGCTTTTGTTTATCCCGTTTTCTGCATGTATTTTTGTGCTTTTAATTTTTGCTTCAGTTTTTTTGTTTCCTCCCCCCCTGGGTTTTCTCCAGCTCTTTTGTGACCACTTTTACCACAGTGTTTTTCTAGAAGCTGATTATGAGTCGGCTTTTTCCTAGTGTGTAATGTTTCTATTGGTTTCCTTTGTCCCACCCACCTCCAGCCCACTTTTCAATGATTGGATTGTTGGCATAGTTGAACCACTCCCTCTCCCTCCCATGAGTGATTTCAGTTTGTTAAAGACCCTAAAATAGTGATGATAGAGTGTTGCAATGATAGTTGAAGCAGGTTCTCTGAATTCCCAGCTTTAATTTTAAAAAATGTAAGTATCTATCCCCTTCCCTTGCAGAGATATAAGGAAAAAGGCATATCTCTGCAAGGGAAAGGGCTAGAAACTTTTTAAAAAAATGAAAGCTAGGAAGTAGAGAACCTGCTTAAACTATTATTGCAACACTACAGCATTATTGCAACACTACAGCATTTAGGGCCATTTAAAAAATAGGGGTTGCTCTGACACCATCGATAATGAAGAAAATAAACTGACTCCACAACTATAAAACAGCACAGAGAGGTCATATTTGTGGAAAAACCCTGCCCAAACTGATTCCAATGCTTGTGGATCGACTCCCAAGAAAATCAGGAGTAACTCTAGCATTCAGAATAGGTCTAAGTTTGAATATTGATCACTTTAATGTCTGCAACATCACTGATACAACCTTGTCTCAAAAAGAATTCCAGTCATTCCTAAAGAGACCATACAGACAGGTTTTAGGAAGTTTGTTTCAACATTGACCCACATTTCCATTAGAATTCTTTTTTTTCTTTTTTTTGTCCTGGGGGGTATCTTTCCAAGACCGTGTATTTCTATTCCTGCAGCAGTTTTGCAAGTATTGTTTAAATATGGCAGGAGTTTTGGTTAGTAGGTAAGTGACGAATTAATAAACAGATAAACGTATAACAGCCCATTCCTGAAAATTGGGCTGAAACCCTTTAGGAGGAGGCGTGACCTTGCCACAAGCGTAAGTACATGTAATTGCGCAATTACATGTACTTACACTGGCGGCGAGGCCAGTCCCGCTGGCAGGTGAGCGCTGCGGGGCTGTGCCTCACCCCTCTGTCGGCGCGGCCTCCCTGTGGCACCAGCAATGGCATAGAGAGGCCGCGCCAGCGCAGGGGGGCATTCCGGGGGCGGGGTGGGGGAGTAGCCGCTGGTTAGGCAGCCTCCTATCCTGGTCTGGCCGGTTACGCCGGTGGCGGGAATGGCGTTGCTGTGCCTGCTTTTTTTTCGATTTCAAACCGAACTCAAAAAGGGAGGGAAACCGGGGAGCTGAATTCGCCGAGTTCGGGGTGTTCCCGAATAAATTCAGTGAATTCGGCCCCTTTAAACAGATCTGCGCGTGGGGGGCCGAATTTTCCCCCGAACTCCGGATCCCCCGAATTTCCAGGGATCTGAAGCAGGGGAGTTCGGACTTCGGCACGGCCCAAATAAAAACGGGCTGAATTTTGCCGAAGCCGAACTATACCAAAAAATTTTTCAACAGCCCTAAAAATAACACCTCATGGCACACTTAAAAAATGTTACAGCGTGCTTATAATTTCTATACAGAAATTATCACAATATGGGAAGAACAATGTATGTAGCCCTATGTGGTTTTTATAATTGGAATGAAAGTGTAACTGACAGTCTGTGGTACAGGGACATTTTTAGACTGAATGCTCTTGATAACATCACAATGGTTTTAGATGTCATTTAGGTTTTTTTTTTTTAATGAAGCCACTTTCTAGTCTTCCTTATTCTAGAAGTCTTGAGAATTTGGTTGCAGAATGTGAAATATATTTTATTTATGTATTTTATATGATTAATGTCATTTGTAGTCTGTCTTTGTCACTTGGATTCAAGGCGGATTACACAGTGTGAGTCAATACAATTGACTGGATTGGGTATTCAATAAACAATATAATAGGATTAGGGTTGTAGAACCAATCAGAAATCTATAAACAGAACTGACGCAAACATAAGCATAAGTCTTAACATGACACATTAAATGATAACAAAAATACATAGCAGGAGGATACTAGTTTCAGTAAGCTAAACACAGTAGCATAGAACACAGTCCCTAATAACTTACCTAAGTTACTTTGTGAATTATTTAGTACAGTGCAACTCTATTGCCTGCATAGAAAGGCTCTCTTTAATCATTCAGTTTTGCACAGTTTGTGGAAAGCCAGGAGAGAGGGAGCCTTCCTGACCTCCTCAGGCAGGCCATTTCATAAGGTGGGGGCCACAACAGAGAAGGCACATGTATGGGCAGTTGTTGATTTTGCCCATTTGCAGGTTGGTACCTGCATAAGACCTTGCTTAGATGAGCAAAGCTGTCATGGCAGTGCATAGGGGGAGAGGTGATCTTGCAAATTTGAGGGTCCAAGTCTGTGAAGGGCTTTGTAAGTAATAGTCAGTACCTTAAATTGAGCTTGGTAACTGATGGGCAGCTAGTGGAGTGATTGTAGGACGAGAGTAATATTTATGATCCATCTAGCTCTCAGTAAGAGCCAAGCTGCGGCATTCTGTACAAACTGGACAAATAAAAACGAGTAAGTCAGAAGACAGAACCTCAAATGATTGATTGTTCTTTGGTTTGAGTCATTTTGGGATATCTGTTTTCAATGATCCTTTATAAGTTCATAAATGCTAAAATTATATTTACAGTTTAAAATGTGGTCACTATGAGAAAGGTCATGAGTAAGGTCTTAATAATATCTCCAGGAAATTATTCAGATTTTGTAATGTTGCAAAGTGCAGGAAAACAGCAGCTTGTAAACTGCATGCTTTGCTCCTGGGCAGTTCAAGAAAGTGAACTGAAGTTAATGAGGTTAACATGCTTGGAGAGTAATAGAGACTTGCCCTCATTGCCTTCACTGTCTCAGCTCATTGCTGGCATGAAGATTGTTCCAGAAAAGAAATGGCTGGAGGTAGCTGTACTGCCTTCAACAGTCATGTGATCTGTGGGATATCACCTTAACTTAAGTCCTCCTTGAGGCAAGTTTTATGAGATTCATACTGGCCAATATCTGGCAGGAAACTGGTCATGAATGTTAATCTTTAGGAAAGGACTAGATAAGATGAAACAGGAATGAAAGCTATGTGGGAACTGAAGGGAGGAGACAGAGTACAGATTTGGAGGGACAATTTTTAGTTAGCGAGTAAATGCCTTCCCATTGAAGTTGTTATATGGAAAGTTTCAAAATATTCCTAAACATGAACAGAAATGTGAATGTGGCTCCAGCTCTTTGGACTCAATCGAGCACATATTGCTAGATTGCTCATTGTACGCATCCACTAGGAACAAATGGTTAAATACTTGGATACATTCTAAATATTATCTTCCTAATAAAATAAAATGTCAAATTTTATTGAACGATACAACAGTAGAGATCACTGTGGCGGTGGCCAATTTCTTAGTCGATGTGTTAACAATGAAAAATTTGGGAAACTCAGTTAGCAAGCTGAATTTAAGTAATGTATTCTGGCTCTGTAGAACTTTGACACACCCACATAATAACACCAAACATCAATGACTTTTTAAGGAACCACCTTAATTTTAGGCATGTCTTGAATATTTACCTTCACAGAACGTTACACTAATTGTTCAATGTGATGTAATTGTTCAATTGTTCAGTGTGATTTAGTGATTAAGAGCGGTGGACTAATCTGGAGAACCAGATTCGATTCCCCACTCCTCCACATGAAGCCTGCTGGGTAACCTTGGGCCAGTCACAGTTCTATCAGAACTCTCTCAGCCCCACCTACCTCACAGGGTGCCTGTTGAATGCTTACAGAGTGAACTGATAAAGCATAGTGGTAAAAAAATGAGTTACAAACCAACAAGTCTGTGATTCTTGCCTCTGCCTTGGTTAAGACACCCTTTCCTAGCTTCAGCAACTCCCCTGACCTAATGTGGTGATGATAATAGTCCTGACCTATTTTATATGCCGACTTTCTCTGCCACTTAAGGGAGACTCAAACCGGCTTACAACCACCTTCTTTTCCCCTCCCCACAACAGACACCCTGTGAGGTAAGTGAGGCCGAGAGAGTGTGACTTGCCCAAGGTCACCCAGCTGGCTTCATGTGTAGAAGTGGGGAAACAAATCCAGTTCACCAGATTAGCATCCACCGCTCATGTGGAGGAGTGGGGAATCAAACCCAGTTCTCCAGATTAGACTCCACTGCTCCAAACCACTGCTGTTAACCACTACACCATGCTGGCTACTTTACAATGCTTTCCTATAGACAATGGGGGCGATCCCTTCGGGGGCCCATTAAATTAGACTCCCTGTCGCCAACTTTACCAAACTTTGGGGTTCATGCAAGGAGAGGCGCTTGCAGATACCCTGAAAATTTGGTGAGTTTACCTTTAAAAATACCCCCCAGAGCTCTTTAAAAATGCCATATATACTATAATGGACCTGATTTTTTTCAGGAAACCCAGAAATAAAGCTGAAATACTCATTTATTGGTATGGGTATTCAGTTTATTTCAGGTTTCCAGAAAACAAATTGGGTCCAATAAATCCAACCCCAAAATTTACGAGAAATTCTTTTTTTTTGCACAGCCCGAGTCCTGAGAGCCAGCATGGTGTAGTAGTTAAGAGGGGTGGACTCAGATCTGGAGAACTGGGTTTGATTCCCCACTCCTTCACATGAAGCCTGCTGGGTGACCTTGGGCTAATCACAGTTTTCTCTGAACTCTCTCAGCCCCACCTACCTAACAAGGTGTCTGTTTTGGGGAGAGGAAAGGAAGCCACTTTGAGATTCCTCAAAGGTAGAGAAAATCAGGGTATAAAAACCAACTCTTCTTCTGCGTCTGCTTCTTCTTCTAAGTCTCGATACTGGATCCAGGATGTTGGAGGGGATTTTGTTTTTGTTTTTTGTTTTTAAATCATCTCAATGATGTTTTGGGTGGTGTTTTTTTGGTAAGCCTCTTTAAAGTGGAGAGAAAAACAGTACGTACATACATACATACATACTCACAGCTCCATAGTTCCTAAAAAGCAATTTTTTTTTCACTATCAAAAGGGTGAAATGTATCAAAAGAGTGAAATGTATCCAAATGGATTGGAATCATGGGGTCTTTTTAACCAATGTGAAAATACATTAATACAGGCAAGGAGAGGTAGAGGGAAAACAGCCAAGCAAAGGGAATCACTTAGTCTGTAAAACCATGAGTAACAGCAGCATAAAATTATGGCCCAGGCTCACCAGGAAGTTCTTTTGTAGTAAAACTTAATACAGATACAATGAGCAATTAATTAGCCTAGGGAAGGAATTGTAGATTACTGCTGAGGGTATTAAACACAGGAAATTAAACATAACTGTGGTGGTGGCAAGTGCTGTCAACTTGCAGCAGACTTATGGTGACCCCATAGGGTTTTGAAAACAAGAGATGTTCAGAGGTGGCATGCACATTACTCAAGGCCTGTAGGCTAAATGAGCAGTATCATTAAAGAAAAAAGAAGTGGTTTGCCATTGCCTGCAGTCTGCATAGCAACCCTAGAGTTCCTTTGGTGGTCTCCCATCCAGATACTAACTCTGTTTAGCTTCTGAGATTTGACAAGATCAGGCTAGCCTAAGCCACCCCAGTCAGGAAACATATATACAGATCAGTCAACAGGATTCACACACAGAAGAGAGGAAAGGCTTTTTGGCTTAGCCTTAAAATGGAATTTTGAACTAATATGACCCAACTTAGAATAGCAATTAAAGGAAGTAAAACAAAATAAATCCAAATGTCCTATAACTAAAATTCACTGTTAGCCATGCCATTCAAAAGGACAAAATATCTGTGGCCAATAGTAGGGGTATGCAAAAAACTTTGTTTGGGTTTATTGGGCCTGATTTTTTCAGTAAACCCAGAATAAGCCGAATACCCATACCAGTAAATGGGTATTCAGCTTTATTTCTGGGTTTCCTGAAAAAAATCAGGTCCATTATAGTCTATGGAATATATTTTCAAGACTGGGGGGGGGCTTTTTTGAAGTAGAGTCACCAAATTTTGAGGGTAGCTGCAAGGGACTCTCCTTAGATGGACACCAAAGTTTGGTGAAGTTTGGAACAGGGGGTCCAATTTTATGGGCCTGCAAAGCAGTTGCCCCCATTCGCCAGGCATTTGTGAGCTGAATTGTCAGTCGGTTTTCAGGTTCAGAAGGTCAGCGTTGCCGAGGACTGGCAGAAAGAACCGATTGGCAGGCTGGTGCCTCAAAGTCTGGGGGCTCCATTTGTATGCGCATATAGCATGATGTCCATGCAAATTAGCTTCCACACTGAGGAAAATGGCTTAAATGCAAGAAAAATAAGGTACAGAAAACATTTCTTTTGGTGGCAAATGACATCCTGTGAACAGTCTATTATAGTCATCAAAATGTGATTTCAAGAGATGGTTACTGTGCGTTGAAACAAAGCCACTATTCGGGGCAACCTTCATTTTGACAGCAGGTTTTCATGGGGGGGGGGGGTATCAGAGCAAGCCGAAGTCATGACCAAGGCGGCTCTTTTGAAGGAGATTGCTCATCCACGCAAATGAGGAGTCTTCTTCAGAAGCCAGATCAGCAGCTGTTGAAGCTGGGGCTTTTTAGTTGGAGGGTATATCCCTCTGGACAGGACTGGGTGAGCCTTGTCTTTTAAAATGACCCTTCTGCTATCCAGATTAATCCAATGAAGGATTATGGATAGTTTGGTCTGACCAAGTTGGCTCTGATTACACAACCCCTACCTCAAAAGGGCCCCAACTATGGGGTCCTAACAAAACCAGTTAAAGATAGAAAAATGGGATAAGACACAGAGCTGTGCATCTGAGCAAAAGCGAATAGCCAAAACCCGAAAAGGCCATATATCTATTTGGCTTTTCGGGAATTTCCTATTCAGCTTTGGGCAGATTCCCAGGTTTTGGTATTCAGCCAAAACTATTGCCAAAATGGCTAAGTTCGGGTTTATTTTTGGTTTGGGTTTACCAATATGCACATCCCTAACCTGTAGTATTTATTCCTTGACAATATGAGATAATAAATATCTCACAAACTATTAATTGGACAAAACATTTAAGTTTCACTTTTTAACAATTTTCATTTATGAAGAAAATTACAGAGTACTATACTTTCCAAACCTTTCCCTTGCTCAGATAGTGGGCTAGCAATGAATGAACCTTTTGTAGGCTTCAGTAAATTACAAAGAATGATGGAGAATAATTCCTCCTTGGAAACCCCCAACGACTACCATATATACCCGTGTATAAGCCGACCCGCGTATAAGCCGGGGTGCCTAATTTCTCCCCCAAAATGGGGAAAAATTAGGCACCCGCGTATAAGCCGAGGGTCGGCTTATAACCCCTCCCCCACCCCGCAGGCTTACCTTCTGGGCTCCTGGCGGTGGGAAGCGGTGGATCTGGCGGGGGCAGCCTTCCTGCAGTTGCATCTAAGAGTAATCTTCCTGAGTAACATCTAAGCTAAATCTAAACTAAGCTCTCTCTCTCTGAAGGAATCTTGTGTGTGGTTTTGTGCTTTCCCTCTAATTCAGCCTTTTCCTCAAAAATCCATCTTGTGAATATTGTTCAATAAATTTCCCTGTTTTGTTTGTTAACTTTAAGAAGGCTCTTTTGTCAAATTTCTCTGAGATAAAATCTGGTGGGGACTGGAGGAGGAGAGAAAAATAATCTCCTCACAATACACTCAGGCTAAAGCTTTCTTTCAGCATACACTGTCAGGCTGAGAGCGTGGGTAATAAGAATAAAGGGGTTGCATCATACTTGTATATAAATTTACACAATAAAATGGTAAATTAAAAGAACATGGATTTCCTTTTAGATTTTGCTCAATCTGTATTTATGTAGAAGAATTTATTGGTTGTCTTTATTACCTTTTTCCTTTTAGAAAGTCAGTGTGAGTTACAGTGGACAAGGAATTAGCCCACTTAGTATTTCGTGATTGGATATGACATAGTAGATTCAATGAAAGTCTTTATGGAAGAATACACTGTGTTTAAATGATAGATGTACAATTACTGGTTCACGGGCCAGATCTGATCTCCCCAGAAAACTTAACTAGCCTCTGGAGACTGTATGAAAAATTATCTAAAATCTGCTAGAAAGTTCAGTCATTTTTGGGGTTGGAACCTGCAATCCGTTAGTGTAAGGCACTAATGGTTGTGGATCTTTGCCACTTCCACATCTCGCTAGTAGACCCCAAGAAAGTTGATTCCTGGGGTCGTGGACCTGTTTGGAGTATTTGCCATGTGTGTCTCCAGGCTGCAATGTGGGAGAAGGGTGAACAATTGCCCTTGTTGCCTCTTCTATCAGGGTAGCTCCCATCCTCCTGACTGCAGACCACCGACTGAGGTTTATTCCACACAGGTCCCCAAGAATCAATTTCCCCAAAATCAGAAGGGATTGCTGGTTACAATCCTTTCATTTGTAAGGAAAAGAAAAACAATTAGCAAGTCATAAGGAATTGTGTATAATGCACTTCCAAAGTGCATGTGTCATTAACTTTGAAGCCCTTACTAGTAGATACCAGTAACTTTATTCTTCAAAATGTGAGAGGGACAGCTTGTATGGTAAAAGATGCTGCTGGTCCAAGGCCACTGTCTGGAGTATAGAGTGATCCCTGACAAAAAATAATTTAAGATATTTGCTGTTAATAGGGCTGTTGATTCTGTTCGGCCCGAACTGAAAATCCGCTGAATTTCCCTTGATTCGGTGGTTTTTAGTTCGGGACGAACCGAACTCAAAAATGGCAGGAAAAGGGGGGGCCGAATTCAGCGAGTTCGGGAGTTCACGAATAAATCCGGCCAATTCGGGGCCGTCAGTAAGAAGCATAACCTTCAGTAAGCAGCATTCTCCTCCCCCGGCCAATCGGTGGCCAAGCTGGGTCTTCTTCTAGCCAATCAGTCAGGATTGAGTACTGGAGGAATCAGCTGATGTGCGGCCCGGCCGGGGAGAGAGAGAGAGAGGGAAATCCTTGTGTGTGTGTGCGGGGGTGCTTGTGCACATTCGCTCCTTTCCGTGGCTGCAGGGGGCGCATTTTTTGGGGTACAAACCCCAAACTTTCAGGGGATATTCAGACAAGCCTTCTTAAGAGACCACCCAAGTTTTGTAAACATTGGGTCGGGGGTCCCGAGATATGGGCTCCCCCCTTTTTCTTTCCATGGCTGCAGGGGGCGCATTTTTGGGTGTGCCGACCCCAAACTTTCAGCGGAGCATCAGACAAGGCTTCTTAAGAGACCACCCAAGTTTTGTAAACATTGGGTCAGGGCCCCCCGAGATATGGGCTTTCTCCTTTTCCCTATTGGGATGAATGGATCACCCTCGAGAGATGCATACATATGGATCTCATATTGGATACAAATGGAATCATATTGGATTACCCAGCCTCCCAGCCCCTCCTGATGGAACAGAAGACAGCCACAGTAAGACCCCTTTGGGAGCTTTAATCTGTAATTTTTCTTTTCTGTGTGTGTGTGTGGGGGGAAAGCAGAGTCTGTGTGTGTGTGGGGAGGGAGCAGTTTCTGTGGGTGGGGGGGAAGCCAAAGGGGGCTTTTGCCGGTTCTGCCTGGGGTGTGTGTTCCCCCTCCAGTCTCTCTCTCCCTGGTTTGAGGGGGGGCTTCATTTTTATGTCTTCAGGTTTTCCCTCATTCATAAGATCAGTTAGGTTATTTTGATGCTTGCTCAAAACTGGTTTTCAAATGGTGACTTAAAGAATGCATCTGCCTGGTCCCAAGTCCAATGCAAAAGGAGAAATTCCACCCCCTCCTGCTCATTATGCATAGCTAGCTGCTTCTGTCCCTTTCCATGGTTTGCAAACTCCCAGGTGTCAGGTGTTGCTTTGCACTGTTGCAAAGGTGTTGCATTGCGTGCTTGTGTTGCTTTGCAGTTGTATTGTTTTGCAAAATTCTTCACACCTGCCCCGCCCTTTGCATGTTTGCAAAGGTGTTGCTTTGCAGTTGTGTTGCTTTGCAAAGTTCTTAGCACCTGCCCCGCCCTTGCTCTCATCAGTTGTTTGTCGGGGCTGGGAGCTTTGTGCGTGGGGCAAGCTCTGCCCAGAGATGCACATTAAGGGTGGGGGACCCCTTTCGGGGCCCATATCTCAGCCCCCCCTGACCCAATCTTTACAAAACCTGGGGGGTTTGGCAAGAAGGGTCCTTTGAAGATCCTCTGAAAGTTTGGGACCTCTACCCCCAAAAATGCCCCCCCCAGAGCCGCGGAAAGGCACGGTTGTGTTTTTAATGGCTTTATTCGGCCGAATTTTTTTCCCGAACTTTGAATTCCTGCCGAATTGCACGGACCCGAAGCGGGGGAGTTCGGACTTCGGCATATCCCGAATCTAAATGGGCCAAATTCAGCCGAATCCGAACTATACCGAATTTTTTTTAATTCAACAGCCCTAGCTGTTAACCTAGCTCAGTAAGACTTGCACACAAGGCTTCTGGACTAAGCATATTCTATTGCTAAACATGGTAAAACTAGTAGATACAACCAAAAAGCATATTTATCATAACTAGTTCCTAAGTGAAACATAACTGAATTTGAACCTCTAAACCAAGTTTCTTTAGCTCCAGATATAGAACTCTGAATACAGAGGCTCTATTAATTTTCAGCTCTATTACATCCCCACTGTATCATCTAAGGCTTAGATCCAAAGGTGTCCCTCTATTCATGGAAGGAGTCCCCTCTGTGAGTGTAAGGGCATCCTGTACTTAGGACATACAGGTGCTTCAGTCCATGTTCCTTCCATGGGTTACCGGTTTACAGGAACTAGAAACTGCTGTTAACTTCACATGGTGAATGTGGTGATGTTTGGGGACAAGTGAGATTTTACCCTGGGAAAACAGATGCTATTTTAATGCTTCCATGGACTAAATCAGCATCTTTGTTTAAAAGCTTTCCCCATGTTCCAGGCAGTTTGACATATATACAGAACAATCCATAAAAATATCAAAATCATTAAACTCTATCACTATACAATTACTAAAACAGTACAAAACAGCCAGAAATAATTTTCATTAAAAACTGGAGATAATTATCTTAGTCAAATTCTATGAAGTCCATTAAAGGGTAAAATTAGCATGTTAATTGAGCCCAGAAACAAATTGAACCGGTGCAGATGCTGTAAGACCAGTTGAATCTTGCCGTACCTCTTGGTACCAGACAAAAAGTGGGTGGCAGCATTCTGCACTAGTAGAACTCATTACAATAATCAAACTTGGAAGGTCTCATGATGTTTTTAAGAGTTCACTTCTAAGACAGGTTTTTGATTAAGAATCATCTTCTGGTAGCATATCATATACATTTTATGTACAGTGTACTTTAAGATCCGAGGAAGGTAAAAACCCTGTGACAAATAAAAGGATGCTCCAACACCATCAGTTATCATGAGAAATCCTCTGACCAGTCAAGAGGGGTATGACGAGAAGCAAATAACAACAACAACAATAATAATAACCTCTTTTATCTCTTGGTCATGCAACATATTAAATCTCAGAAGACCAAATTATGCCCAGGAATAAAAAATAATTTGATTTTTTGCATTTTCAGTGAAGCTGTGGCTTGAAGAATCATGTTTCTGAATATAAAAGCACTGCAGGATCTCTGTAATCACTCATCTGAAAAAAGTGTATTATTTAGAAGCTATTTGAGTGCAGTCAAGATGAAGATGAGACCGTCATTTTAAGCAGAACTTTCACGGTCGCAAAATCTAATTTTCTCTCCAGGTGAAAATAGTCAGGTGGGCTGGTCTATACCAATTTGTGGTTAAAGTTAAAGGCTTGCGTCCATTTCTATGAGTGCTTAATTCTAACTCAGAAGCATTTAGTTTTTCCTGAAGAGTAAACGAAAGAGAACTGACGCATAATCATCCACTTTTGTTTGTTAAAGGGAAACAATTTTGTCCTGTAGCTTTTGACATGGTCAAGAATTTCAGCAAATATGGCATTACTTATTAGAAAAATGTTCATACAGTATTATCATAACCCAATTCCATACTTTTATTATTAGTAACAGGAAATACAGATTGTGGCTATCCCGTTGCCCTAGTTCTGACATCCCAATAAGCCAGTCTAAAAAATATGGGAGAGCTAACTGAACATCTACAAACAACGCATAATAAACAGGTATTCCATAGGACTGTAGTGCTGTTCAATATTTCCTTCAATTAATGGGAGTTGTTTTCCTTTCACCACATTCAGAAATTACAATAAATTGAAGGATCTACAAATTCTTTAGAACACGGGCTGACCAAATTTTAATAAACTGTATGACAAATGAAATTTGTCAAGAGATAAACTATAATGAATTGTACCTAGGAAAGAAGAAATATGAGATGAAAAATAATTGGTTAAACAACACTGGTTCTTAAAAAGTAGTGAATCGTGAGTGATCATGGGTCAACAATATGATTATACATCAAAGGAAAAGTTATACGTTGTATGCCAAGCAACATCTGCAAGACTTCTGAAGTAATACTACTGTTCTAAAGGGATTTGAAGGAATGGCCTCATTTGAAGTAATGAAGTCACACATGTCCAAGTTGATAAGATTATGCTGCAAGGGTTCATTTTTTGATGTTTAAAAAATGAATTGTTGGGAGATTTTCAAATATTTAATGTTGAAAGAAAAAACATTACTAAGCAATTCTGTTGACTTAGACTTAAGGTTGCCAAATTGGCGTGGCTGTGCACAACACAATTACATCACTTCTGAGGGTAAACCCAGAAGCGCGCATTGTGATGGGATGCTTTAGCGCTCTACCCCCCGGGGCAAGGGTCCATTGCAATCATTCAGGGGAAACTGAGTTTTCCCACATTCTTGGGTGAGGAAGCAGGCGGCCCTTACATACTATGAAAAGTAGAAAGCTCATACCCTACCAGAAAATATTTTTGTTAGTCTTTAAGGTGCTACTGGACTCTTGCCCTTTTCTACTACTGCAGACAGACTAACACGGCTACCCACTGTAGACTATGAAAAGTAAGTACTTTTAAAATTCTCCTAGGGTGGGCAGTTTTTGAGGTAGAGTCACCAAATTCTCAGCATAGCTGCAAGGGACTCTCCTTGCATGAACCCCAAAGTTTGGGAAAGTTTGGGAAAGGGAATCCAATATTACTGGGTCCCGAACTGGTCAACCGCTCCATAAAGAAGCATTGTAAATTTTACTGTGCTTCTCTATGGGGAAGGGGTGGCAACCCCTTCAGGACCCCATAAAATCAACCCCCCCGACCCAATCTTCACCAAACTTTGGGGTTCATGCAAGGAGAGTCCCTTGAACCTACCTTGAAAATTTGGGAACTCTACCTCCAAAAATGCCTCCCCCAGAACTCATTAAAAAATTCCCATAGGGAAAAGCCTGGGGAAAGCTGAAGCTGAACAAAAGCCAAATACCTATTCGGCTGATTTGGCGATTGGCTATCCGACTTCAGCTTTATTCCCAGGTTTTGGTATTTGCTAAAAGTAAAACCCGAATATTGTCAAAACGGCTAATTTCAGGTTTATTTTCAGTTCGGGTTTATCGATATGAGCAACCCTACTTACAGCTTCAGTTTTGAATACATGTAGGATATAATCTGAAAACTACTATCACATTGGACATTCTGAGTGGTGTTGCTGCCACCCAGTTGTAAACCAACAGGAGGCAATCTGTTATAGTACTTCATAAAAATAAGAAGAATGTTATCTGTTTTTAAAATCTGGACCTTTATTCATTAGAGCACTGGACAAAAAGCTTTGAAGCATTAGTACAATATCATTTACAACCTGGCCCTATTGATCAGCTTTATCTGCAGTGGCACAAATAGTATAGAACTGTATGGAATGAGGTTATTGAGCTCAACATTAAAAAAATCCTTGCAAGCAAGCCTTGGTTCAAAACATCAATGTACTAACTATATCTCATTCACTCTAGTCTGGCCTACATTTCTTCAGGGCAACAATATTGAAGCAAAATGGTCCAATCAAATACACTTCAGAGAAATCAGTAATAATGAGATCTGCAGCTAAAATTGACTAGTTTAAATCAATATACAAAATTCAAACATGCACCATAGTGACCTCCAGGTTCCTCACTCACAGAAACTCAGCCTACAAAGCTTCTTTGCCTTTCCATTCTGTTATAGATCAGCAACATACAATCACTTCTGTCTTCTAGACCCCAATTTTCCTTATTTCCCTTGTTTTTACTCCTTCACTCCCTCTTCTACCCATCCTTCCTCAGGTACTTGGTTTTCACCCCAACCAAGCTGTATTTCACTTTCCTCACCTAGTCCACAGTGGCTCATCTCTGTTCTCTGTGGCTTTGTATGAGCTGAAGGTGTATGCTCTGTGGATAACTCTGGCATAGTGTGCCTTATTAATTCTTGCTGTCCACTATGACACATTTTCAACAGCAGTATATTAATTAAATTGTGGAAAGTTGTCATGTGAAAGATCCTGTCTTGGATGGTAGTGGTCTTTTCTGATTTCAAGAGCCTTCTTAGATGTTCTTTGTTTTTTAAAAATCCTGTAACTAAGTCAAGTGATTCTTCAGCTGTGGTCCATTGATAACTAGTGGTTCACAAGACCAGAACAACAACAACAACAAAAATCCAGAATGCTGAGCATGATTTCCAGAGCAAGCAGTGTCTGAAATTTAAAAACCAGCCCTTTTCCGTACTCTGGTATAGCTACACTGATATATGAAGTGAAAGGAAAATATTACTAAACAATAAGAAGTTGTTGCTTGGCTATGCCACTGTTGGTCAGAACTCTACAATAAAAAATTATCCACAGTGTCAATAGTACACAGAAATGCTCTTGCAATTCAAAAGTAGTAAAATACACAACCAATCACGACCTGTTCCACCTACCATACTGTGCCTCCCCCCACCCTTACTCATGAGATCAGAGGCCAACTTTGTTCAGCAGACATGTCAGACAAATATCAATGGGTTTCCTATATCAGATTTGAAACAAGAGGCACATGTTACTATATTTCTGTCTCTGTGCTCATTCCAAACTCTGAGTCTAAACTCTGTCCCAAACCTCAAAATTGTTTCTTGCTCAATGTAGCCAAGCCAGTACGAATTTCTAAGAAATTATAAATCCCCCTTTTGTTAGTTTTTCAGCTGCAGTGCCGCAAAAAAACAACAACCCCTTTCTGGTGCACCACCAATTTAAGCAGTCACCCCTCACCCAGGAGAAAATATGGAACAAAAGTAAACTTATCTTTTCATTCCTCTGTATACGGTAGCTATATGCAAGAGCTATAATGTGCTGGTCTGCAAAGAACACCCGTTTTGGAATAATAGTCTGCAATTTGCTATCGTTTAAAAATAGCTTCAGTATTAAAAAAAAGTTTAAAAGTAACGCTGGCTACTATGCCTGGGCCACCAGAGAAACATAAACCATTGTTCCTGCATCTCCATTGGCTTTGACCTGTGGACCTCTAAATAGCCTAGGCCTACCTGAGAGATAAGTCTTCCTTCTTTGACCCATTCTCAGCACTTATTAATTATTGTAATAATAATCTTACTTGCCTCCAGGCCTTCAGAGTGTGGTTTACCTAAAGAAGAAAAGATAATGTAATTGGCCACAGTGCTAATTCGTGTTCTTCTGTATTAGGTAAGGTTGAAGTAAGCCCTGAATCAGCTCTGATCCCTACTCAACCATAACACTACCCATTAGCTCATTGAATATAGAGCTACTCTTGCCTTGCTCCTTGTAAATTGCTGTTCGGGGATGCATTTTTTTCTGAATTGCAATTAGCTTCTCAATATTCCCATAAAAGTAGTAGAATGCATGAGACCTAGTCTTACAAATCAGCAGCACAAACAATTGTAATATGTTGCAATACAGAACACTAAAATAAATATTCAGATTGCAGCTGTCACTTCACAAGGACTTGGATAATTATTATACTTGTAAATAGATGCATTGAAATATCCCTAAGAAGAGCCATGTGATGTCCCTTACTTGGCCCAGCCTAAATCTACCACCAAGCAATTTCATTGTGTAACCCTGGGTTCCAGTATTATTTGACAGGGGTAGAATATATCAATTTACTAAAATAACTCTTGGTGATTTTGTAAATGCTCACCCAGTCATTAAAAAAAACCCTAAAAACTCCAGTTGTTATGCTTTCCTTGTAGGGAATGTTCTCCGATGCCTTAATCATTTTATGGCTTTTTCGTAACTCCTTTCACTCCTATGGTATCTTTTTGGGTGCAGGATGACCAGGAACTGTACAAGTATTTCAAATTCAGACATATCATAGATTTATATGATGTTACAATATGCAGGAGTATTCAGTATAAGCACTTTGTTTTCCATTCCTTTTCTAATGATTCTTACCATAGAATTTTCCTTTTTCTCCACCATAGCCTTCTGAATTGAAATTTTCATCAAACTGTCCAGCATGATCCCAAGATCATTCTGGGCTAATTGTCAGAAGTTTAGACTCCACTCACAGTATATTAAAGTATATGATTTTTTTGCTCCAGTATGCCTCAGTTTACAATGACACTGAATCTCATTTGCCCTTTTATTTCCCATTAACTTAATTTGGAGAGATCTTGTGGAACTCTTCACAGTTAGATCATCCAGGTTCTTGATGTACTCATGTGGAAGATCTGAGTTCGATGTGACTAACTGCCATTTTCAAAACTCCATTTTGGGAGACACAGCTTGGAGAGTCAGATGCTTATAAATATTTTTTCTTTTGCTGTCAAGTCACAACTGACTTATGACAATCCCGTAGGGTTTTCCAGGCAAGAGACATTCAGAGGTGGTTTGCCATTGCCTACCTCTCCCATCCAAATATTAGCCCATTTCATTATTCCACTTCTTCTGACTTCTCCAATTTTCTAATCAGTTTATCGGTTTGCTGCCTAGAGCAGTGTGTCATGAGGCTTCCTCGGAGGAAGGGGAAGCAGCAGACAATGGAAGGGAGGAACCAGAGCAGGCAGAGCAGGCATGGATGGATGGATGTTCCCCATGCCTACAACCATCCAGGCTGGGGACTCACCTGCGTCTGACAGCAGCCCTCCACAGAAACTAGAGCAGTGATGCTGAAAGTGCACAACATTCCTACTCAAGCATAGAAGGAGTGCTAGGTTATAAGCACAACAAAGAGCACTGCCAGCTGATAGCAATGAGAATAATGAGCCTCTTCAGGCAAGGAGTGCTGAGTCAGAGGAACCAGCAACAGCTGGTTTATCCTAGGCTTATTTAAGCAGACACTTGAATCCAGGCGGTTGTGGGAACAACTTATGTTACCACTCTTTGCCCACCACTACTGTACCTGTTTCTGAACCCTGTGTGACTGACTGAGCCCTGACTCTTCTCTTGGACTATGTTTGCTACTTTGACCGGGACTCTATAGATCACCTGGCTGTGACCTTGGACTGCTCCTGATCACACTCCTCTGGCCCTGGGACATGACACTTTGTTCCAAGCACACTCACGTGCAACAGAATGGAGGCAGATGCTGCTGCAGCCAGCTTGACTGCTCAGAACCAAGGCCTGCAGGATCAAGTTACTCAACTCCTGCAGCAGCAGGCAGCTGCTATGAGTCTGGCCTTGCCCATGTCTCCAAGTAAATGCCCGGTAAGCCTGCCTGAGAAGTTTGGAGGTGGGACAAAAGACTTCCCAGCTTTCCTGGCTCAGTGCCAGTTGTACATTGAGCTACGGGCCTGGGATTTCCTTGGTGATAAGACCAAGGTCTGTTTTGTCATCAGCCTCTTAAGGGGGCAGGCAGCGAAATGGGCTACTCCCTTGCTACTGGCTCCATTTCCTTTGCTGAACAACTTCATGGGCTTCTTGACCCACATCAAAGACACATTCCTAACCCCCCCTCCCCAAAGCAGAGGATGACAACAGGCATATCTGGTACCTGAGGCAGGGCAAAGGAACCGTGTCCACATACACCACAGAATTCCGGTCACTGGCCCAGGATCCAGGATGGAATGAGGCAGCCCTCATAGATCAGTACCAGGAGGGGCTGTCAGATGAGGTCCTAGATGAGAGTTGGCATGAGTTGACTGCCCTGCTACCCTCCAAGCCCTGGTCTTATTGTGCCTCCACATCAACGGGCGGCTTGAAGCCTATCAGGCCCGGTGACCCAGGAGATGCAGCCACTCACCCTGCAGGTACAGCACCACCTAGAGCAGTTGCACTTCGATGTGGTTCAAATGCCTTAGTTTCCTGTCGTACTGGGCATATCCTGGTTAAACCTCCATGACCCAGTCATCCAGTGGAGGCACCAGAAGCTACAGTTCCAGATTCCTTGCCCCATCTGATACTCAAACAAGTCCTAGGAACAGCCATGTGTCCAGAGCCATCCAGTCTACCTATGGCATATGTGAACTTTGCAGACGTGTTTGAAGAAAAATGGGCTGATTGGTTACCCCCACACCGGCTTTACAATTGCGCCATTGACCTGGTCCCAGGGGCTTCCTTATTGCCAGGACACCTATATTCCTTGTCCAAACCAGAGTACAAGGGTCTTCAGGAGTTCCTAGATGAAAACCTGAAAAGGGGGGCTAATTCAGCCATCCACCTCTCCCACCTGTGCCCCGGTCTTGTTCATGAAGAAGAGTGGGAAATTAAACCTCTGCAACGACTACAGGACTCTAAATAAAATCACAGTGTGGGACCGGTATCCGCTGCCATTGATCCCTAAACTCCTGGAACGCCTACTGGGGGCTACTCTTTTCACCAAACTGGACCTATGAGGGGCCTACAACTTGGTGTGCATCTGGAGTGGGGATTACTGGAAGATGGCACTCAGCACACGGTATGGGCAATTCAAATACTTGGACATGCCATTCGGACTGTGTAACTCATCAGCAGTGTTCCAGCAGATTATGAACGACATCTTCCGAGACCTGCTGGACCAGGATGTCATCATCTATCTGGATTACATCCTAATCTTCTCAAAGGATCCTGATCAGCATCAAGAACATGCATGCACATTATTGCAGTGCCTCCGACAACATGGACTATATGCCAAACTTGAGAAATGTGCATTACATCTGCCATCCATGGAGTTCCTAGGCCACATCGTGTCACCCCAGGGTATTCAAATGGACCCCTGAAAAGTCAAAGTAATGCAGACCTGGCAGGCTTCACGCAATTGGAAGGATGTGCAGTGGTTCCTTGGGTTTGCTAACTACTATCAACAGTTCATCCTGGGGTTCGCAAACATGTCCATGTCCCTGATCCAACTAGTTTGACCACAAGAACCATTCCGGTGGACCCCAGAGGTCCTGCAGGCTTTTCAGTGCCTGAACTATCAGTTTGCCTCCGAGCCCATCCTCCAGTACCCGGACCTGCAGCAGCCCTTCATAGTGGAGACTGATGCCTCCAGTACTGCTCTAGGAACTGTCCTATTCCAGCAAGGAGACCCCCAACAAATTACCACACCCATGTGCCTACTACTCCTGACAATTCATGCCAGCCGAACAGAATTATACCATCTGGGAGCAGGAGCTGCTGGCAATCAGGATGGCATTTGAGATCTGGCATCACCATCTAGAGGGTGCTCGCCACCCAGTACTGGAGCGAACAGATCACTGAAATCCAGAACTTGATGGATTTGGCGGACCTTGGTCTGATCCAGCATGGCCTTTCTTATGTTATGTTCTCATTAAGTGGTCCCTCTGCATTTCTCAAGGGTCTCAGCAATGACACCCGGCCTGATAATTGTTGATGGGCAACAAAGTAGCAAACATCTTGGACTCCTGCCGCCGGTGGGGGCAGCTGCAATACTTGGTGCACTAGAAAGGATACAGGCTGGAGGATCACTCCTGGGAACCCACAGACCACCTCCATATACCAGACGTCCTCTGCCGCTTCCACCAGTCCTACTCGTAGAAACTGGGTCCCAGCGCGTCTGAACTGGGGGGGAGGCTTGAGGGGGAGATAGTGTCATGAGTCAGCCTGCTGAGGCTTCCTCAGAGAAAGGTGACCTGGAAGCAGCAGAGAGTAGAAGAGAGGAACCACAGCAGGCAGAGCAGGCACAGACAGATTTATGTTCCCCATGCCTACAACCATCCAGGGAAGTGGACTCACCTGCATCCGACAGCAGCCCTCCACAGCCACTGGAGCAGTGTCACCAAAGGTGCAGAACATTCCTAAGCATATGTCAGGATTGTTGTCTCAATGCCTGTCAAAATGTATATTATGTAAATAAATGTAGTCATTGTTAAGGATTGTAATAATATGGTGAACTCTCCTGTCCAGGAGATGGCAAGGAGAGGCAGTGTGTGCATAGTGGCAATGTGTGGTGATTCTCACAGCTCAGCGAAGCTGATGCAACCAGGCTGTAACTTTGAGATAAGACACCTGGAGGGGGGAGGGGGACCTGACAAGCTATAAACTAGACTCTACTGGAATGTACGCTCATTAACGCCTTAATGCTGTATCAGGAGCCAGAGTTCTACTGAGAAGTTCTGTTTGATGATCCGATAAATTCTTGAGTACTTCTGTACAAACTCTGAGTACGTGGAATTATTGAAGTTTTAGCAGAACAACAGGAGACCTCACAGTGTAGAAGGAGTGCTAGATTACAAGCACAACAAAGAGCACTGCTGGCTGACCGCAATGAGGATAATGAGCCTCCTCAAGCAAGGAGTCATAGGAACCAGTAACAGCCAGTTCCTCCTAGGCTTATTTAAGCAGACACTTGCATCCAGGGAACAACTTGCATGTGGGAACAACATATGTTACCACTCTATGCCCACCACCTGTACCTGTTTCTGAACACTGTGTGCCTTTGACTCTAGACTGAGCCCTGACTGTTCTCTTGGACTACCGTATATACCCATGTATAAGCCGACCCGCGTATAAGCCGAGGTGCCTAATTTCTCCCCCAAAATGGGGAAAAATTAGGCACCCGCGTATAAGCCGAGGGTCGGCTTATAACCCCTCCCCCCCCCGCAGGCTTACCTGACAGGGCTCCCGGCGAAGGCGGTGGTGGCGGCGGCGGCGGGCCCCCCGCAGGAGGCTTCCAGGGCGGGGGGAGGCAGGAGCGCTCCGCAGCCGGCTTCCCCCGGCCCTTCCAGGGCGGAGGGAGGCAGGAGCGCTCGGCTGCCGGCTTCCCCCGGCCCTTCCAGGGCAGAGGGAGCCAGGCGCGCTCGGCTGCCGGCTTCCCCCGGCCCTTCCAGGACGGGGGGACGCAGGAGCGCTCGGCTGCTGGCTTTTCCCGGCCCTTCCAGGGCGGAGGGAGCCAGGCGCGCTCGGCTGCCGGCTTCCCCCGGCCCTTCCAGGACGGGGGGAGGCAGGAGCGCTCGGCTGTAGGCTTCCCCCGGCCCTTCCAGGGCGGGGGGAGGCAGGAGCGCTCGGCTGCCGGCTTCCTCCGGCCCTTCCAGGGCGGGGGGAGCCAGGTGTGCCCGGCGGCCGCGCGGCCTTGCAGCGGCCGCAGGAGGCCCTCACAGGGCGCTCCTGGCCGGGGGAAGCCGCATGGGCCCGGCAGCGATGGCGGCGGTAAGTTGCTTCCTCCCTCCTCCCTCCTCCCTCCTCCCTCCTCCCCCCTACCCTACCCTACCGTATTGACCCGCGTATAAGCCGAGGCCGGCTTTTTCAGCCCTTTTTTTGGGATGAAAAACTCGGCTTATACGCGAGTATATACGGTATGTTTGCTACTTTGACCTGGACTCTATAGATCATCTGGCTGTGACCTTGGACTGCTCCTGATCATGGCTCTGAGACTCGACACAGTGGTCTTCAACCAATGGGTGGAACCTGTCTTGCCGGTCATGAGCTCTATAGAGTTGCTATTTTTGTGTTTCATTATGTAAAGGCCTTCTGCATAGGGAGCACAGTTGCAATGCCTCCTACTTGGCTTGTGTTTTTTGTTCTCAGATCTTTTGAACTGCTTCCCATTGTCCTGGCCATAAAGCCTGTGGCATTAAAGCTCTGGCAGTCTCCCTTTCTGCCATATGCTTGCAGCTCAGTGATCATTATTCTGGGACTGGAAAGCTTGAAGACAACCCATCTAGAGCCAAACCAACCGGGGGTTGTATAAAACAAGAAAGAAGAAAGGTTTTAAGATTGTTGGAGAAGGGGCCTCATTCTGGTTTAAGCCAATGAGAATTCAAATGGAGTGTTTCAGTGCTTGTTTTAAGGATTCCAACACCTTGCTAATGGTGACTGTAGTTAATAATGCTTGCTAAGTGGACTAATGACCCTGAAGAGGCTTAAAAAGGATGACCTGCTCCATAACAGGTATAGGCCAACATGGACAAAAAACAAACAAACAAGAGTACACAGATTTCCCATAGTCACTTATGGAAAAAGAAGGTTCTACTTTCTGTAGGAACATGAACACATTTTTCTCTTTCCATAACCAAAGCTGTCTCCTTTATCTTTTTGATGCAGTTTTACTGGTAATATACACCATTTCAAGGTAACTATGGTTTATGAACCATGAACATTTCCAGAGTTTGGTAGCAACCAGAAAGTGAAAATAAGTATATTTGCACTTCTTCCAAGTTGAACATGACAGGATAGGTGCAGGGTAAACACCCAAATTCCATATCTGAGGTCTGCTTCCTCCTTTATATGTACGGGTAGTCTATGATTCTGCTGTGCAAAACTATTGAGTTTGGAAATTTTGATGTGTTGGCATGTGATTGGTCAGTTGACCTTATTAATAAATTTGGAATTGGAGTTCTGCTTCCCACAAGCCTCTTGGATGTTAGGCTAGTCCTATTTTATAAGAAATGCAATTTTATGATTTTTTATTCCATGTTTTTACATCAACTGCTAGGAAAAATTAATTTTAACCTTAGTTAATAGTAGCTTTTAAAATGCATGTTGTTGAGGGCTCATATAATCAAAATTCACAGGGAAAGGAAGTATTCAAAGTGGTGCACAGTCTTGCAAAATAACACAACAAAAAGGAGACGTCTTTAAAAGAATTCTGGTAGGTTTTTCTTTTACCTTCCAAGTAGCTTCAAGATTTTGCCCTAATTGCTGTTATTAAGGTCTATATTGCCGCACAAAATGCAGATAATCATCATGGTGAATAAAATCACTATGTAGCCTGTGGAGGTTTGTAATTTTATTAAAAAGATTAGGTAAAGACAATGTCAGAATCCTTTGTATTAGCTATAAGAGCTGTTGTTTAGACTAGGGCTCCTTTGTCTGCTATGAATATTTTACATTTAAATGAGAAATCTGTAAAGTTGAGGTGGATGGATTACTGTGTATAAGAGATGAATAAGGAGAAGCATTATAGCCTGTGCTGTAAGGAGGATAAGTACCACAGTTCATCTGACATAATAGATGGATTACAGTGAATCTGAAGTGGAAGAAGGTTTATTTAGGAATTATTAGCAATGGTTTGCATTTATGTAATCTATTAGCATAACACAGAGAGAGTTATGTGATCTAGGAGAAGGGGGGTTTACTATTTGCTGTGTACTATGCAGCTCAGAACCTAATATATGCAGATCAGATACATTAAAAATACCTAAAAGAATCCCGTGTGGGTGATAAACAAAATATGACAGATTTCTTTCCTTGACATTTCCATAGCCCTATAAGAACTTGTGTGTGTACACACAATGTACACACATACCTATACTGTGTACAGTGGGAAATGGTCAAATCTAATAGTTGAAGATAATGGCTCAGAGCATCTAACAACAGTGTTATCATACATTCTGCCTCATTAAAAAGACTGTTTCAAGGACCAGGAACTGTCACTCAAGTGTAAAAATACAATAAGATCAAGGAAGAAAGAGGGGGGTGACAAAGAAGAAGGAGGCCAAGTAAGGAACCATTGGTCCATCCCTCACCACTTTGACCTGGACAATACCCACACACTCTCCTAATTTTCAGAATGGACACAGATCGGTCGCTTCTTGGAAGGCTGAGTAGAAACCCATTAATGATAATAATTTACCCTAGTTCACAAGTTCACAAGGTTGGAAGAAACCAGAAGGGCCATTCAGTCCAACCCCCTGCCATGCAGGATCCCACAATCAAAGCACTCCTGACAGATAGCCATCCAGCCTCTGCTTAAAGACCTCCAAAGACGGGGACTCCACCTCCCTCCGAGGCAGCTCATTCCACCATCGAACAGACCTCACTGTCAGAAAGTTCTTCCTAATGTTTAGGTGGAATCGCTTTTCTCTTAGTTTAAATCCATTACTCTGGGTCCTAATCTCTGGAGCAACAGAGAACAAGCTAGTTCCCTCATCAACATGACATCCCTTCAAATATTTAAACATGGCTATCATGTCACCCCTTAACCTTCTCTTCTCCAGACTAAACAAACCCAGCTCCTTAAATCTCTCCTCATAGGGCATGGATTCCAGACCCTTGACCATTCTGGTCGCCCTCCTCTGGACACGCTCCAACTTGTCAACATCCTTCTTAAATTGTGGAGCCCAAAACTGGACACAGTATTCCAAGTGGCACCCCACTGGTCACTCCTTTCCAGGATGAAGTTGTGCCATTAATGAGCACCCTTTGGGTTCGGTTGGTCAACCAATTACCAATCCACCTAACAGTAGCAGTGTCCAGCCCACATTTTACTAGCTTTGTTTCAAGAAGATCATGGGGGACTTTATAAAAGGCTTTACTAAAATCAAGGTGCACTACATCTACAGCATTCCCTTCATCTACCATACTTGTCACTCTTTCAAAAAAAAGATATGAGATTAGTTTGGCATGACCCGTTTTTGAGAAACCCGTGTTGACTATCAGTGATCACAACATTTCTTTCTAAGTGCTTACAGACCGTCTGTTTAATTATCTGCTCTAGTATCTTTCCTAGTATTGATGTCAGGCTGACTGGGCGATAATTGTTTGAGATTTCTTTTTTCCCCTTTTTAAAGATGGGGACCACATTTGCCCTCCTCCAGTCTACTGGAACTTCTCCTGTTCTCCAGGAATTGTTTTTAACTTCCCATTCTGCGCTTTAGCCTTCCTGACTTTCTCCCTGCATGTGCTGGCTACTTGTTTGGATTCCTCTTTGTTGATTTCCCCCTTTTTTCATTTTTTGTAGATGCCCTTTTTAAATCCTATCTCAACCAAAAGTTCTTTAGACATCCATCCTGGTTTCTTCAAACCTCTACCATTTTTTCTCCTCATTGGAACTGATTGAAATTGCTCCTTCAATATCTCACTTTTAAAAAATTCCCATCCTTCATGCACTCCCTTCTCTTTCAGTATTCTTACCCACAGGATCACTCCCAGTAGTTCCCTAAATTTATTGAAATCAGCTTTCTTAAAGTCTATAATGTGTGTCTGACTACTCCTTGCTTCTCCTTTCTGCTGTATAACAAACTCCAGGAGAATATAGTCACTCCCACCTAAGGATCTCACTCCTTCCACCCCATAAACCAGGTCATGATTATTGGTTAAGATCAGATCCAAAATGGCTGTTTCCCTTGTTGCTTCTTCCACGTTTTGGACAATGAAGTTGTCTGCAAGGGAAGTGAGGAATTTGTTGGACCTTATTGTCTAGGCAGAATTTGTCTTCCAGCAGATGTCAGGATAATTGAAATCTCCCATTACTACTACATCTCTCTTTTTTGAATACTTGGACATCTGTTCCAGGAAGGCATCATCAAACTCTTCAGTCTGGCTTGGGGATCTATAATAGACCCCCACAATGACATCACTGTTTTTCTCCCCCTTAATTTTTACCCAGATGCTTTCAAGTTGGCTTCCAGTGTTTAAATCCTGGACCTCCTCGCAGGTATAATCATCCCTAACATATAATGCTACTCCTCCCCCCTTCCGATTTGGTCTATTTCTCCGAAGAAATTGTTGGAAGAAATGGTTCCTGAATTCCATTTCTGTAGGCCACTATTAGGTACCCAGCCACCACATAGCTTTAAGAACCAAATAGTCCCTTGAAAGAATGGCAAATTTACACTTTTAAGAATCGGATCATAGCTGAAGAATGTAATTGTGAACGAGTTCTTCATTGCCAGGAGCTAAATCAGATGGGAGGGTATGGCTGCAGTTTTATTACTCATTAATTGTTTTTCGCAATCTTGTAAACTGGCCAGCAATGCTAGATTTATTATATTCTTTACAAGAATATAAATTCTTTACAAGAATATAAATCATTGCAGTTATATAAAAGGTTTTGGGGGACACCAATCTTAAAGGCAGAACTAATTTTTTTTTAATAACTTGGGATTAGAACTAATGGGAATGGTGAACCCTTCAATAAATGAATGTGGGTTGTATCAGCCATCACTTTCCTTCCTCCAAAGAGAGCAGCCTGATGCATCTAGCTGGAAAGCTAGGCTTTGAATGGCTAGCGTAGGATTTAGGATGTAGATACTGAATTTTTTGAGTATTGCCTGTCATTTGTATAGACTAGCTAGAACAATAGCCAAATGAGCCATGCCTTGGCTGACCAAGGCTTCCTGTGCCAAGACTTACCAGAGAGCAGGTTAAACTTTATCAATTCCAAAACAAAACTTCTTTAGTAGTAAAATTTATTATCCGAAGTTTTTAAATATGTATACTTTGGCTTCTTCAAATAGTCATTTTTATTGAAACTTTCTGATACTTGTTTCAATGTGGCAGCCCTATTTCTCTACGGTGCATTATTATACTATCTGTATTAGAAGAGAAACAAAATAATTATTGTATTGGTTCTGTCATAAACTAATAGCATCCCATCCCGTCCCTTTGTACTCCTGAATTTATGGAATACAGAACAGAGTGTCAGTACCCATGAGGTTTCTTAGGTAATGGTGCTTGTGACTGGTGAACCCGTAATAGCAATTTCAGACAGATTAGAAAAGAATTAACTGAGTAATTTTAATGGATCTCTTGGCAACCTTTGTTAGATGTTGCTTCTCATAAGTGGGATCAAATGACAAGCTAGCAATATATCCTATATAGGAAGCATGGGTGAAAACCTTGACTATAATTAGTGGTGACCTGCTTTGATTTTCCCTTAGCACATACTAGTCTGAAGTGTCTTTAGAAGAGATCTAGACTGGTAATCCTAAAACTGTCCCCCCTGACCCCGTGACTCACAAGAACAATGTATTTTTTTCAGTGTTCCTACCCTTGAAGAGCCCTTCCCACATCAATCTGTCTAAGGTTGGAACATAGTGGTTCTGCTGCAGGCCTGGGTTGTATTCTAGGGTCAACTATCAGTTTGTATGGGAATGGGTGGTATGTTTGGTGTCACTCTCATTGCCAGCAAAGCTGAGCATGTATCTAGGACCATGTCCAATGTTTTTTTAGTAAGATGAAATGATATGACTATTTTAATTTGTTTTTGTATGTTGTAATTTTTATCCATGTTGGTTCACCTCTTTATTTGTTTTTGTCCTACACTCTCTGTGTGGGTGCATTTCTCCCGAGTTTCTTTCCAGTGCCTTAGTTCTTTCTAACCCCTGGAGGGTTTGGTGCTGGGATCACAGGACCCACACTGAAGAACTGCAGTGTGAAGCTAGAGTGAGAAGGGATAAGGAGTTGAAATTACTCTTCCTTTCCACTCCATGTGCACAGTTTCTGCTGGATCGGACTAAGGCCCATCAAGTCCAGCAGTCTGTTTACACAGCAGTGCCTCTAGGAAGCCCACAAACAAAACAAATGCAGCAGCATTATCCTGGCGGTGTTCCACAGCACCTAATATAATAGGCATGCTCCTCTGATAGTGTCATTTGGTTTAGTATATAGGTGCTAGGTGAAAATTAGTACTCTGTGACGAATTTCTCTTCTGAAAAGTGCTCCATTACTCAAAAAGTTTGGGAACCGCTTCTGTAAAGAATAGGTATGCATCATGACTAGTATTCATTTTGACCAGTAGCCATTGAGTGCCCGATCCTCCATGAACATGTCCAAGTTGGCAGACATCACCACATCCTGGGGCAGGGAGTTCCACAATTTAACTATGTGTTGTGTGGAAGAATTACTTCCTTTTATCTGTTTTGAATCTCTCACCCTCCAGCTTCAGCAGATGACCCCGCATTCTGAGAGAGGGACAAAAGCTTCTCCCTGCACACCCTCTCCATATCATGCATAATTTTATAGACCTCTATCACGTCTTCCCTTAATCGACTTCATTCCAAGCTAAACAGCCCTAATGGTTTTAACTGCTCCTCATAGGGCAGTTGCTTTATCCCACTGATCATTCTGGTTGCTCTTTTCTGCACCTTCTCAAGCTCTGTAAGATCCTTTTTAGGTGTGGTGACCAGAACGGTACACAGTATTCCAAGTGTGGTCTCACCATAGATTTGTACAAGGGCAGTATGATAAAAGCAATTGTTTTCTCTATTCCTTGCCTAATTATGGCTAGCATAGAATTTGCCTTTTTCACAGCAGCAGCACACTGGGTTGACATCTTCATCGAACTATCCACTACCACCCCAAGATCCCTTTCTTGGTCTGTCACTGCCAGCACAGATCCCATCAGCATATATGTGAAGTTTGGACAATTTTTCCCCATTGCCCATTCCTGCTTCAGCCCACTGATCCTCACAGCTCTTCATCTGCATGGATTCTGTGATCCCAGGAATTATCCTTCTGTGGGTCAGAGGGATCCACAGCAATGGAAGGGAATATGGGAAAACTGTGTCTGCTTTCCATGGAGTATGCCTGCTGCCTCTGATTTTTCTTTATGTAATGTTATTGCCAATTTACATAATTTATATGCCATTTATACACAATTGATATACAAACTAATGTTGTAAATGCATTAATTAATTAACTGAGTGAGATAAATGGATGTAAAAATAAAGTGTTGAATCCTACAACTCTGCTTAGCCAAGTTTAGAGCCTTCCTTCAGCACAAGGAGCCTAGAACAGTGCTCCTTTGGACAGAAGGCGGCTCTGGAATTGAGTAGAATGGTAGGATACAACCCAAAGAGTCACAGTCCATCAGTTTCTTACAAAAATATATATAGGTAAAACTGGGTTATTTGAATCAAACCAAACTGCTTTTGAAATTTGGTCTTATCTATATACTAATAGCAAAGTTGGCCAAATCTGAGGATATTTAAATCCAGTGACTTGAGCTGTGAACGGGCAAAACAGATTTTTCTAAAACCTGAAAAGCACCCTAGGTTTGCAGAACTGATCTTTGTACTTGGGAGATCTGTTGTGATCTCCAGGCCCTACCTGGGGTTTGGCAAGCCTAGCAAGAGAGACGAAAGCAGGAAAAGGGGAGAGGCTATGGGGGCTTTTGGGAAAGGAAAAACGGAAATAGTGGGGAAGGGGAAAATGAGATGCCTTGCAGGTTCCCATTTGTTCCTACTCTGGTAGTCATGCTTGATCACCAACTGGTATGGCTCACATCCCTTTCGCTGATTGCAAGCAGGGAGCCAGTCTTTTAGCAAGCTGTTTAGGTATATTCAAGCAAACTTATATGTATTTGATTCACATAATTACACAGCTTTCTCACAGTTCCCACCACCACCATCTCCAACTTTTAAAGGAAACCTAGTAAAAAAATTTGATTAAGTTACTGCTTTGGTTCTCTGTATGTCTTCTATTTATGTCCACAAATTCAATTGATCTATTGACCAATACTTGGCAATCAGTTCTTGAATAGATGCCACTAAGCATAGGCAATGCAGTCTATCCAGTGTCAGTCATTAAAATGATGTTCACAAGAGGACGTGAACTCCAAGTTATTGTGTTCCTTGTAAAACAAGTTGGTCAGTTTAAGGACCTGGCCATGGCCCCAAGGATAGTGCTTCGCATGAGCTGAACTTCACCAGGGAACACTGAGGTGATCCAATGATGCCCTTGCTTGCAAGTAGTTCAGGAAGTTTGAGTAAGGTAAGGTGTTCAGGCAGTCATGTTCATACTGAAGCTGAACAGGGGGAAATTGGTAAAGCTGTAAAACATAGCTTTACTGATCAAGGAACTCTAGTTAAGTTTTCAAGGAACCCTGGGATAAAACTATTGTCCTATAGCACCAGCAATCCTAAGTTTAATGTCTCAAAGAACATTCAGTCGTGTGCCCAATCCTGTGGTCTGGTGGAAACCGACTAGAGGGTTACCATCTCAGTGAGGAAAAGGCTATGGTTATCTCCAAAACATATCACTAAAATACCTCTTTGTCTAGAATACTTCACTTTAGAACGTTGTTACTGCAGAAGGGAAAAAATGGTAAAAGGCTATTTTTAGGACAAAAATCTGAATTCTAATAAAGTGGCTTCTTTTTTTATTAATGGCTAAGATAAAAGACCATATTATCTATCACTTTTGGAAACCCAAGATCTGCCTTACTATGTGCACAAACTTCTGTCAGTACAGAATCACAATTCTATGTTTATTGAGGGGAGAGGAACTAAGTTGTATGTCCTGGCCTTTGAAGCATTTATTGATGAATACTGTGTTGTGATCGTTGTTACAACTTACAGTGCAATCCTATGCAGAGTTACTCCAGTCTAAACCTGGACTGGAGTAACTCTACATGGGATTGCAGTGTTAGTCTGCTAAACTGACAGAATCTCATTTCCATAGCTGGGTGGGGAGTCCTTTCTTGTACATGCCCAACAAACTGGAGACAAAGTGCTTGCCAATGTTTTAATTTCTTTTTCATGTTCTTTGTAGAGCGTAAGTAGAATGCTTTTCACTCCACAGTATCATGAATATGATAATCTATGGAAATCACAGAAAGCAGGTACTTAAGTTAAGCACATACTGTACTGAAGAAATCCCTGATGAATTCAAGTCTCTTCTGTTTAGAGAAGATGTTATTGTCTATTAAGTGACAGACTGCCAGATGTTCATGAAGTAGCACAGTAATGTACTGAAATCTTTATCGGTTTTTCTCATCCCAGCCCCTCCCCACTTCCCACCACAGAGGTATCATTCACTTTGGCATCCTTGTTAATCAAGCATTCGATTATATATTTGGAAGTATGCGCCAAATCTTAACTTCTTTTTTGTGATGAATATTTCTTGATGGGACAGCTACTCAGTCATTGGCACACAAAGCAATGCTGTATGGCAGTAACGAATAATTCTCCAAATATTTTAATGTTTCAGGGATGACAAAGAAAGCAGATCACTATGTGAAGCCTAAACAAGAGAGAAGAGGGTTGCCATTAATAAAAGAGCCACAAGATTGAGAGCAGGGAGATTCTTTGTTTGGAGAGTTGCAACAGAATTTCACCTAAAGCTAAACTTTGAGGCAAATTGGCTAGTTACTGCTTAGGCAAAATGTCTCAATAATTTTTGGGAAAGCAAAAGGATGAGTAAAATTTTCGTAGGGGAGAGTGTGTCCCACACATGCCCCAATTGTTCAGCTAAATTATTAGGTATGTAAGAATGCTTCCCCCTGTAAGCATCACTAATCTAATTAGCTATCTTTTAACTTCCTTTGAATTCTCAACAGATGTTTGTAGACAAAATACAGTACATGATGATTCTGTCGGGTAATTTTACTGATCTTCCATCAAAATTCTTATAGATGTTTCACTTGAGCAGTACATGACAATTTTGCTTTGATTTTCCATTTGCTTGAAATTCATTGGTGATTCATTCCTTGATCTGATTCAAATGAAGTCTGGACAATCCATTTCTTTCAGTGTATTGCAGCCAGCTCTCTCAAGTGTAGTTGTGAGCACTTCTATGTATGATAACTTAGTTGAAAGAACAGCCAGATGAAATGGGATGCACATGATGGCAAATTAGTTTAGAGGACTGAGGCCAAAAGGTAGCACACAGAGGACAATTTGAACATTACTGGAACACAGCAGAACAGAACCAAAAAAGCAGACAGTGCAAGACTCAAAGAAAAATGTAGATGAAAAGATGAACTGATAAATGAAGCAATTATTACAACACATGCTTATAAACAAAGTAGATTAACTTTCAGTGAAGCCCAAGAGCATATGAAGATTTCTTTGCTGAACAGAAAATAGAAGACAGAGGAATATAACTGTCACACAGCTGAATACAGAATTTCTCTAAACTTGTTGCTTTATTTGGTGGAACCAGTAGATGGAGAAACTTATGATACCTCTGAAAATATGAACTATCAGGTTTGTCCCCTTGCACATGTTCCATTGGAATAAATCGAACTGGAACTGGAATAAATTAAGGCTACACATGTACAGAGTTCAGCAGCATGTACAGAGTTCAGTGCTCTTAGCTTCCACACAGAAGTTCTTCAAGGATGATGGGTTGGATCCTATGAAGTACTTATGGAAAAGCATGGAAATAATAGTTGTTCACGATCCCAACACTGTTGAATTGCATCCCAGTTCAAGAGGAAATACCTTTGGGCGCTGAAATTGTTTTACTGATAAGCTCTTCCATAGAATAATTACTGCTGTTTTGTTGGCATTACAATCATTATGCCAATAGAAGGCATTAATAGGATGGAAGTCTGTGACTAGTTTAAATTTTGTTCATGTTTCCAGAAGAACTGTCTTCCATTTTAACCTTGAGATGGACACTGGTTTTTCATGGAGTTAAAGGTGTCATAACATGCTCAATTCTTTTGGCCTCTATCTCTGGTCAGACAAGGTTTGCGGGTTTTGGAGAACCCCTGAATTGATGTCTTGTTTTTGACTGCCTCATGGCAAACCACCTCTGTGCCCTGACCTGGATACCCCAGGCTAGCCTGATCTCATCAGATCTAAAAAACGAAGCAGGGTCTGCCCTGTTTAGTATTTGGATGAGCATGATGTGGAGGCAGGCAATGGCAAACCACCTCTGAACATCTCTTGCCTTGAAAACTGTACAGAGTAGCCAGAAGTCAGCGGTGACTTGATGGAACAAAAAAACAAAGAGTGCACTTTTAGCTACTCTGCATCTGATTAAACAGATTTTTTCCTCTGAGCATAGTTTTGAGTATCTTCAAAACACAGCAATATGAAATGTAGTTTCTTTTGAAAAAATTAGGCATTTTGTGTTCACTTGCATTTTAAAAAAATAATTCTTATAAAGAACCAAGAAGGCCTCACTTCACCCTACTTCTTGGAGGGTGCCTTATTGGGAAAGCAAATAGAATAACCCCCTCTCCTCCAAACACACACATGTTACAGGCCTCATTCCAGCTGCCAAATTGGGTTGGATCTAGCACAAGGACCATGAAAGGGCCACATAAGGATCCCTGATCTTCCTAACTTTCCCTTTCCCCCTAGCAGCCACTTCTGATACTGGGAAACCTCTAGCAGCCACTTCTGATACTGATTGAGGAGCAAGGGACCCACATGCAGTAACAACAGGGGTGGACTGGGACTGAAATACAACCCTGGAAAAAGGGGCCCAATCCTGGCTCTGCCCCCAAGAGGGGAGGGAGGGAGGGGCAGCCTGCCTACAAAACTGATGTGAGGAAGGTGGCACCCAACCTACCCAAGCCTTGCATGAGTTGAGGAAGATGGTACATGTACTACCTCCCTCACCTCATGAGGGCCAAGCATTGCCTCCAGCGTGGCATAGTGTGGCATAGTGGTTAGGAGCAGTGGACTCTAATCTGGAGAACTGGGTTTGATTCCCCACTCCTACACATGAAGCCAGCTGGGTGACATTGGGGCTTGGATGGATTGGTGTCACTTTACTCATCTCATGCTCAGCTTGGGCAGGCCAGGCTCCAGCTCCTTTGCTCTGTGAAGGCCAGATACTACCTTCCACACGCTATGCAGAGCTTGGTTGGGCTGGATATCCTAGTATCCCTAATAGCCAATATCCCCCTCAGGAATACCCACATGGGTTGGGAGGCTCCAGGGGGGAGGGGGGAGGGGCAAAACTGTCCCTTCTTCTTGCTCTGTCAGCCAGACTTCACTCATGCAAGATGGCAGGAGGGAGCCGTTGCACTCCTTCATTCACGCATTACCTACATTACCAGAGTGCATGTGAACACTGACAAACACGTCAAAAAAAGCAATCATTATATGATCATATATATGATTATATCAAGATGCTTCTTTCTATGATGCTTTATCAGTGCATTGGTGTATGTGTGCACTAGCATATAATACTGCACAAAAAGAATCTTGATAAATTAAATCATACTTTTGTGGAGTGTTTTATTGGTGTGTGCTAGAGGGAAGAGATGCAAAATGAATTGAGAAAAGTGAAACCTGTGCATATGCCAATCCCAGAATTAATGTTAGAAACCAAAATTAAGGAGGAATAAAAAGCAGAACGGTAACAGTTTGGAATAATGAAGGAATGGATCTGCTAATCCTTAACATTAAAGAAAACCACAACCAATAATCTTAAAATACACTATCAAGTTCATTTCAAATTTCAATTCAAATTTCAAATACCTTTATTGGCATAGTACAATCTGCAGTATATAAAAGGCAAGTTCATTTGTATTCTGCCAGTCCTCCAAGCAGTTCAGGGTGGTATTTGTGATACCTTCTTTCTGAAATCTGTGGATCCTTCATACCAAAATCTACTCTCCTTTTTTACTCTTCCTTATCTCTATTCCATTTCCTGCTCGCGTTACTGTTTCCATGGTCTGTACAAAGAAATTCATTTTCCCAGAGTCTCCAAAGAAGTAAATCTTGGTAGTGGAGTAAAACAATGCCTAGTAAAGTAATCCATGCAAAAGTCCTCATTTTACAATTAAGACTAATAAATTGGTATTCCTCTGTGTGAGTGTGTGTGTGCATGCGTGTTTGAATTTGTGATGGTCACAGTCCAGAATTTTTGTATTATCTTCTGTCTTGTAATATGGCTAGTATTTGTTCCTTTTTAAATAAAAAATTACAGCAATTTGAAAATTAAGATATCAGGCGCCGGTTTCTATTAGGAAGCATGCCTTTTTCTAGTTCATAATATGCTCAATTGGCTTTAGATTGATCTGCGAATAAATTATAATCAAAACAGGCTTATTCACCTTAAAGCTTTGCTGGCTTAAGGTTTCATTGTTGATTCATTATGTTGTCAGTTCTCTATTGACAGTCTAATGCTTTCTATATCTTGATAGAAACAGTTCTACTGGTAGATACTGTTATCTTTAAATGAGTAGGATTTAGCTTATCCAGTGAGAAGAAATTCATCAATGATGAATCCCCAGAGAAATACTGAAACAAACATCACATGCTTGCAGAAGATTTGTACAGTTCATCTGTTACAAGGCTGCTTTTGGAAGTCTAGTGCAAGAGATTTACGTTTGGATAAAAAATAGAATACTTGCAGCCAAAGAGGGGGAGTTATGCCATCTCTCACCCTTGGATATTTTCACATGCTACAAGATCTGCTGGCGAGTAGAGTATCAGTCAATAGCAGAGGAAGGTTCCCAGTTCCACATATAGACACTCACATCAGCAGTTGTCAGGAAGACATGTTAACAATTGTTGTGGATCTTTCAAAGGCTATGTTGTTGAAAACCCATGTTTTCACTGCCCAGATAGTAAAATTGCATGAAAAAGTTGCTAAGGGACTGAGCAGAGATAAAAGGCCATGGTTTGAATGTTGCCTTTCCTATTCATTAGTGATTTAAGAAAGTGTGGTCCCTCATCCTCAGTCCCTCACCTGTAATGTGAACATAATAATAGTGAATTTACAGTCATTGTAAGGATGGCAGCAAGATATGCGACACACTTTGAACACTCTAATCACAAAATGTTAAGTACCATGCTGAGTTTCAACTGTATGAACAGCATGAGTTTGCGCAACAGACACATCTCCACATTTTTTCTCCATTGCTAGCAGTATTTAATGCTTTATGACGTAAGGTTGCTTGTACACGGCCAATGAGAAGCTGTGAGACTAGCTTACCTCACTGAATAAGCTGATATCCGGCTGTTCAACTTCCATGTTGAAATCTGTCCATACCAAAATGAAAATAAGACATTAAGCAGTTAGATGCATTAATTAAGCCCAATTTTGTGAAGTGTGAAGGCATTAAATATTCAGAAGGATGACAACTAGAATATATGAATATGCATTTATTTGTTTTTTAACTTTTTGGCTTGCACTGGAAGACCGTTTTTGTCCTACCTAATTCTTTTGCAAATACTCTGTTTTCATTTGTTTATTTTTCATCATTTCTATGCCATTGATGCAAAGATGGGCATCCATCTTGTCAGCAATATTTCTATCAAATTTTGTTTGTGTGGTCAGGAGAAAGAACAACTGATGTTTCCTCCAAGTGTGAAGAACCAACGAGAGAAACACAAACTTTTACATTGAACCACAGTTGCCGAGACAAAATAGGCTTCTAAGTTTAGCATAACTGGGATTCCATCATGTTATCCAAACCTGCCTGCTGATTTGTTCTGAACAACTTTCTATTTAGTTTAGGGATTGCTAGGTGCTACTAAGTTGGTATTGGAAAGGTTTGTTGAGATCTTCAATCTATTAGATTTTCCAGTTTATGTGTTTTATTTTTTAGAATTCTTTGAATTGATGGCTTCAAATATGTTGAAAACCACTCTGAATGTTTGGAATACAGAGTATGGAAGTATGCTTCTGGTGCCCTTGGTCAAATTCAACTCTGCACTGACATCTGAATCATTTTGTATTGACATGCTATCCAATCTGAATAAAATGTGAAAAAAATGTTTACTTAAATGTGGTTAATTGGATTGTAGTGAAAGGCTGTTAAACAAACATCATTAAACTGGGGAACACTTCTTAACAGTGCCACCCTAAACTGTGTTGACTTCAATGAAGTTAGAAGGTGTAACTCTACTCATGATGGCAATATTAGTCTTCCAGCAGTCTGAATATCCCCCGCCTTGATCTCTTCTACCACCTAGTCAATTGGTGAATCAACTGTTGAGTTGACTGAGATGGGGGGGGGGCTGTATACATAGTTTAAGGGGAGGGTGGATGGGGCGCTAAATTGTCAGATGCATTACTGATTGTTATTGATGGATCAGTTGCTGAAATGGCAGAGGCAGGACTCAAATAGGTGCTCCTCTGGTTTCCCCTCCTAACCCAGAACTGAGGAGATCCACAATCAGAAATCCCAACTTACTGTTTAATGTTAAAAAGTACTGGAGTGAATGTTGGGACTGAAGAAGTAGGGGAAGGATTCTAACCTTTCCACCATCCCCATGGATTTTTATCCCAAGAGCTTCTGTTAGCTCTGGTACAGAAAAAAAGGCAGGCACCATATTGTTCTTCACTATTTCCTTATGGGGTTAAGAGTGCTTGGAATGGATTCTTTCTACCAGGGAAATAGCACATGAGTAAAGTTCCTTCTACCACCATGCTACAGCCCCATTCCTAATCTGGCCTCCTGTGGGTGCTTTTTTAATGTCAGGAAATCCACAGAATTACTATGTAATTCTACTCTCAGTCACCATGCTGATAAGTCTCTGTTCTGTTTATTAGTTGAACATCCAAATGGAACTCTATGCCAAATTCCTCTACTTCTCTCTGTGATGACTAGTTCCTCAGTGACATCACATGGTACATTTCCCTGCCTCTGCTTCTAGGTGACTCTCTAGATGAATCAGCAAATGCTTCTAGGGGGATCCTAGGAATCATACAATGTGATGATTTCATGTCCTGCATTTCAGAAGCTAAATGTTGAGGACGCAAAGGAACTCAATACAAGGTTGCTGTTTTCAACAAATAATGGGTTTAGACTAGAGTAATTCTCCTTAGGAATGCCTTGTTGGTCACACTTGCAGTCAACATAAAAGCCAGGCATCCTAAACATGATAGTAGCTCATTTCATCAAGCCACTGTATAATTCTGGTTATGCTTGCCTTGCTCAGTTTGACTGACTGTTTTCCAGTAGTGAAAGGTGGAGGGAGTTAGTTTTCCCTGGGCATGTTCTGTCATCCAAGAGGCAGCACTGTCAACCAGTTATGATTCATAGCACCACTCGCTAGGTCAGTTATCATAATGACCTTCCTGAGTTGCAACTTGCTTTATCAGATAGACATTTGAATCATTATCTATGACTACTGGCATGTTTAGAAATTGGAACCAGCATTTCTGATTTCCTGGCTACACTTTCAACATTTTGGAATTAAGCATTCTTCCCTACGACCATATTATGTGAAAGCAAGCCCAGAGGCTAAAGCTTAAGAAGCTCAATGAGGTCAAACAGTGGAATGAATAAAATTAGCACTTTCTAGAGTTCACTTGGAACTTCCTGCTATTAGATCCAATATCCCTTTAAGCACAATGTCAAAATAATCTCAGTGTATGCTTTATAAAGTTTGGTGGCAAATCCAGTATCTGTAAAGATTATAGGAGACTGATGTAAAAGTTAACCAAAATGAGTTCTTCTCCCCCTTCAAGTTCTGTGATTATTTAGCACATAACCATATTTGTTCCATAATAAGCAGTCACTAAAGGTCCCAAAATGGAAAGTGATGTTGCAATGCTCAAGGAATTTTCAAATCTCTGTAGTTTTTACTTTACAGCTTTGAACATTTTTAGAGAATTATGTCATTTCCTGTTCCAAAACAGGAAGTAACATCCCAGAACCAATTGACACCATTTCCTCCATTGCTCCATTGAGTGAGGGCAGGAGATGGGGAGTTTTGCAGGGAAGTCCCCAACTGGAACCATATAAGTGGCAATCCTATCTAGGTTAATTACTGCTATATGCTATATGTGGAGGTTCCCTTAAAGGGTGCCTTGAAAGTATAATTGGTATGGAATGCTGTGGCTAGAATGATGACTGGAGTGGGTTGTAGGGAACATATCACTCCATCTACATTAGCTTCCAATCTGCTTCCAGGTGTAACTCAAGGTACTGGTATTGAGCACCTTTAAAGCCCTATATGATTTGGAGTCGGACCCAACATATCTTAAAGAGCACCTACTCCCATATGGACTTATGTGACCATTATGGTCATCTTTGGGGGAAGGGCTTCACCTGAGGTAGAGGAGTGGCAATCTGAGAAAGGACCTTCTCAGATGTGACACCAAAACTGTGTAATGCCCACTCCAGGGAGGTTTATCTGTCCCTTACTATGATTATTGGTTGACATTGGGTAAAGGCCTTTTTGTTTTGTTTGGCATTCCCTTATTAACCCTCCTTCCTGTTCATATTTTAAAAGTCAGTCTGTCTGTCTGCCTGTCTGTCTGTCTATCTATCTATCTATCATCTATCTATCGGCTTTCAAAAGTTGGTTTTAATGTTTTACCTTTGCAGCCTGAGGGCCTTAATTTGCTGGAAAGGAGGGATAGAAATGTTTTAAATAAATAAATGATAACATTTCTGGACTAAAATTGTCAGTGTCTACAAAAGAATCTTGAACACCAGGCCTGTTTCCTTTCTATAATTTCTGCAGTGACCCTGACTGCCAAAAATGCTGGCCATTGCTTCTTCATTATTGGCCACAGTTAATATTCTTCTGGCTAGCTGCAATTATCATGATATTTCAATCTATTACCAGTAGCAGCAATATGTCCTAAGGATGCTTGTAACTCAGCCTGGAACCCAGTATGTTTGGGGATAATGCCTGACAGCAAATATTGTTTTAGGAAAGGTAATTATATTAAGAATTTGGGATTTGGTTCTGATGTTGGCTACACAGTGAATGTGGACAAACATACACAGTTGGAGAGACTGGGTCACTGTGGAAGTATGCTTGAAGACATACTGTTCAGGATTGAGTACAATGTAAAGTTTTACACATTTGAAGTAGAAGCTGGCTGGTCAATTTTGACATAACATGCCCATTTTTCCCCCTCCTGACTTTAAAATATATTTACAGATTTACAAAATCTGTATTTACAATTTAAAATCTGTGATGTACAAAAAAGTAATAGGATGAACATTTTAAACAAAGAATAAAAGAACATGCAATGTTTTAAATATAAAAAATGTGGACAACTTGCCTTGAAGCACAAGTGACAAGCAACACTGTCTGAACAGGCATTGGCATCATTGATCTCATTTCTGAGGTGGGTGAAAGCTGAGGGCACCCCATGTAGGAAAAACATGCTATGACTTCTAATTCCTAGTATATTTTTATACAACCATAGTCACATTAATCCTTATTTTGTTTAAGAAACTTCCCAGTTTTGGTCCCTACCTTGAACAACGCAAGAAGATAACAGCTGATGACAAACTGAAGCAGAAGGAACAGAAAAGCCTTGTTTTCCAGCCACAGAGAAAACATTTTGTTCCCAAGAAGCCCATTCCAGCAGTGAAGGTAAGAAAAGTACATAGTAGGAAAAGTTAGATGCACAAAATAGCAGAGCAGCTTCAGATAGACACACTTATACGAAGTATTGTTGTTCTGTGATATAGGAGTGGGTTGGTTTTCAAGAGTTTATGTTGGTAATGCATAGCAGAACAGCAACAGGAGAACATTTCCCTGTAGTCTCAGTAAGTCTTGACAAAACTTCAATCCTGTAGGGAAAACTGGGTGATATTTTTATCATAATTCTTGTGCACGCATGTTTGGTTTTCATAATAATGTAACTGTTTTTCAACATTTTGTACATCTTCATTTTTAGACATTCAGATGAGTGGACAGATGAGTGGACAGAAATTAGCATTGTACAACACATATGTACTTGATGTGTGGTAAAATCTCCTTACCATTTCACAAGACAGAAAAAAACTCATGTTAGGGGAGTGTCATTGTAAGGATTCTTGGTTCTGGGTTGATTTATTTGGATAATTACCATTCCATATTGAATTCAGTTGAAAGAACAGATGATACTAGTCATTATTTGTGAAAGTGATCAGTCAAAAGCAAGCTCTGGAAACAACTATTGATTGACAATAGCTAGAAAGAAGACTTTCCAAAAATTGCTTTGACATCCTAATACAAGGACCAACTCTATGTCTTTCATTTGTTTTCTAAAAATCTACCCCACCTTTTGGAATGTCATGGTGGCTTATAACAAACTCTTAAATTTCAGTCAAATAATGAGCCATTCAAAATCAAAGAACAAAAGTCAAAAATATTAAGAACAAGACGAATATGCCATCACTTTTAATGCCCCCCAAACTTTTATGAATAGATGGGCCTTGAATCATTGTCTCAAGTCCTGGAGTAAGTAAACAACTGCATCTTCAGTTAGAGAGCATCAAAATACCCGATGTTTATAATCTAAACAGCAGCCAAACTTCACTACAACAAAACTTAATTTGCCAGTGCAAAAAAGGGAGGGGACCATGACATAAAGCCATAAGAACATAACAAAGGCCATGCCGGATCAGACCAATGTCTATCAAGTCCAGCAGTCTGTTATCACAGTGGCCAACCAGGTGCCTCTAGGAAGTCCACAAACAAGAGAACTGCAGCAGCATTATCCTGCCTGTGTTCCATAGCACCTAATATAATAGGCATGCTCCTCTGATCCTGGGGAGAATAGGTATGCATCATGACTAGTATCCATTTTTACTAGTAGCCATGAATAGCCCTCTCCTCCATGAACATGTCCACTCCCCTCTTAAAGCCTTCCAAGTTGGCAGCCATCACCACATCCTGGGACAGGGAGTTCCATAAAGTCTTGTTCTTCATGGCCATCACTGTACTTCTGCAGACAGGAAAATGTACAGCCCATTCCTGAGATTGAGAGCCGAAAGTGCTTAGGACAGTGGTCGGCAAACTCATTAGTCAAGAGAGCCAAATATCAACAGTACAACCATTGAGATTTCTTTTGAGAGCCAAATTTCTTAAACTTAAACTATATAGGTAGGTACACTGTTTATTAACTTAATAAACTTTAATTAAAGTTTTAAGTCTTAATTAAACTATAGGTACACTGAATAAAACTTGATATCATACTTAATAATGATCTTATTTATTGATAAAAATTAAATTGTAAGTAAGGTATCCATAAAATTAAATCATGACAATGACTGACAAACACTTAATGTGAACAATGGCCTTGCATCTCCTTGGAAAGTTTGGGTAAATTAGGTTTGTATGTTGTTATTTTTAATTTTAGGCATGATTCCAGGTTCTCATCAATAAGACGACTTCTCAATTTACTCTTGATAAGGTTCATGCTTGAAAAAGATTGTTTGCATGAATATGTAGAACCGAAAAGGGAAAGAACAGCAAACGCTAGTAGAGGAAGGGAGGGGGGAGGAATGGAGAAAGGAAAGAAGGAACTGGGAAAGGAAAGAGGGAAAAAAGAAAGGGGGGAGGGATGGAGAAAGAAAGAGAAAGGAAGGAAGGAACTGGGAAAGGAAAGAGAAGGAAGGAACTGGGGATGAAAGGATGAAAGGGAGGAAGGATGGAAGGAAGGAAGGAAGAGTGGGGGAGGGAAAGAAAGAAAGAAAGAAAGAAAGAAAGAAAGAAAGAAAGAAAGAAAGAAAGAAAGAAAGAAAGAAAGAAAGAAAGAAAGAAAGAAAGAAAGAAAGAAAGAAAGGAAGAAAGGAACTGGGGAAGGAAAAAGAAGGAAGGAACTGGGGAAAAAAGGCAGCCTGGAGCTGGGCTTTTGGGAGCCGCCTGAGGGGGATGAGGAGGAGAGTTTACCCCTTCCAAGTGGGCCGGTGATTAAGGCGCGAAATCCGGGGCCCCCCCCTGGAAGTTCCCCCGCAAGATCCCGGCTGGGCAAGATGCTGCCTGCGAGGGGGGCGGGAAGGCGATCTGCCGGACCGGCTCCAAACTCTCAGTCTGAGGTGCGGGGAGGGCGAAGCGAGCTCGGTCCTGGCCCAGGAAACATCGTCGCCTTCCCTGCCCGGGGCCAGGCGGAGCCAACAGGAGGAGGAGGTGGTGGGGGTGAGAGGTCGCCCATCTCCGGTCGCCCACAGAGACAGAGGAGGGAAGGCGGCTGTGGCCGAAACGAGGACCGGACAGCCACGCCTCACTCCTCACGGTGGAGAGAAGGAAGGGAGGAGGGAGGGAGGGAGGAGCCCCCTCTCTGCCAAACCAAGGCGCGCAGCTGGGCGGCAAGAAAAGACGGGGGGTGGCAGCTGAGGGGACGGCGCTGGGGCGAGAAGGAGGAAGGGCCACTCCTTCCTCTCTCGGAGACCCTCCTGCTGCTTCGGCCGGCCTAGGGTGCTAATTCCGCACGTGGGAAGAGCCACGCTCAGGGGCCCAAGGAGCCACTTGTGGCTCGGGAGCCGTGCTTTTGCGACCCCTGGCTTAGGAGGACCAAGGGGCCTCGCACCGGTGTAAACGGCCTGGGTGCCGGCATAAGGCCATTTACGGCAGCAGCGGTATTCGGCGTAGGGAAGTGCCATGCTCGTGCCTGTGCAAAGGCTGTGCCAGCACCCAAGCGGCACAGAGGCGGCCAGTGGCAGCGTTTCCGGGGGCGTTCCCATGGCTAGTAGGCCTCCTAAGGCCCAATCGGCCTGGGAACGCCCCCTTTTGCCACCAAAAAGTTACGCCAGGTCTCAACCTGGCGCAGCCCACTGACCGGCATGCAAATGCTTCGGACCCTCCATTCGCCACCACGCCCAAGCCCCACCCCTCTCCGCCTGATGTCTCTGGAAGCCGACTAGAGGCCAGCCAATGGGGTCAGGACAGGAAGTGGTGGCACCCCACCAGAGGGGCCTTGGAGCCTGGAACTCCCCTCAAAAGTGGCACTTCGTGGCTGCCGCTCACTTGACAGGTAAGCCTCACATGGGCTGGCACGCTATCGGTCTGTGCCAGGGGGTTGGGACTTTGCAGTTTTCACACTCAAACTCCCCTCTCTGGGGGGACTGTGCATGGCTCTCCCTCAAACTCTGCTCTCTGCGGGGGCCGTGCATGGCTCTCGCTCAAACTTCCTTCTCTGGGGGGCCTGCGCATGGCTCTCGCTCGAACGCCGCTCTCTGGGGGGGCTGCACATGGCTCTCGCTCAAACTCCCCCTCTCTGGGGGGCCTGTGCATGGCTCTTGCTCGAACGCCAACCACTGCTCAGAGGACCCAGCCCCCTGGTCAGAGGGTGGGTGGGGTGCCCACATCTCCAAGCCATCCCCAATGGTGCCCCCCCAATGAGTCATGGGGCGAGGGGGCGGTGGTCACGAGGCATTCGCCGGGGTGCTGACCCAGAAAGGGTCAGGGCCGGTTTGGAGGGCCAGTGTAATGCGCACAAGTTTGCTTTCACTGGTCCTGGGACCACGGGGCATACCAATGAGGAGGCATGTGAGCATTGATCTCTCAGCCTCTGATGGGTCGATGCATGCATCAGGTCATATAACTTGCTGCCCCCTCCTCACGTCACCAGCTCGTTCTGACCCCTCCACCTCTAATCCAGGATGTTGCCATGACCTTACTCTCCCCCGTCAGCAGTACAAACTCCAGGGCGGCGCGAGGAGACCACTCCCATCCCCCCCACACTGCGATTGTGCAACACCTGCCCCCTGAGGACACAGGTGCTCTGCCTGAACACAACGATGCAGAGTTATGGTTGTGTCCTCATCACACAGTCCATCTCTGACATCTGGGACCTCAGAGAAGGGCAGGGGCTGTGATGGGGAAGAGTCCCGTGGGAGCTCATTGGAACAACACATACCCCTCCCTCTCACCCTGGGCGTTTCCTCAAAAGGCAGGCTCCTCCCTCACAAGCACCTGTAGGACTGGGAGCGCAGGACGTCAAGCCGAGCAGGGGCCCACAATGAGGCGCCAGATTGGTGGGTGTGCAGCGCTGGGGGAGGAGGTTTGGGAGGAAGAGGAGGGGGTGGCTGGGTGGGGAAATGGGCCCTGGCTCATGCCGGGGATGGCCCCCCTTCCTCCCAGAATAGAAGAAGAAGAAGAGTTGGTTTTTATATGCCGATTTTCTTTACCACTTAAGGGAGATTCAAACCTGCTTACAATCACCTGCCATTCCCCTCCCCACAACAGACAATCTGTGAGGTGAGTGAGGCTGAGAGAGTGTGACTTGCCCAAGGTCACCCAGCTGGCTTCGTGTGTAGGAGTGGGGAAACAAATCCAGTTCACCAGATTAGCCTCCACCGCTCATGTGGAGGAGCGGAGAATCAAACCCAGTTCTCCAGATCAGACTCCACTGCTCCAAACCACTGCTCTTAACCACTACACCACGCTGGCTCCCACTACACCACGCTCTTCTGTCGCAGCCCCTTTCGGAGGGGCTCTCAGAGGACTCTGTGGCAGCTGAGGTCCAGCCGACCATGGTGGGTGCGTCTCCTAGCCATTTCTCAGCCACACCTTATGCGGCCCGCGAGGTTTAGGTGGAGCGCACCCCCGAGGAGGGGGGAATCATGGCTGGAGCATCACGGTCACTCTCTGTCCATTGCAGGATGAGGAGGCTGGTGGCAGTGGGTTGTCCGACACGAGCTCTACAGGGGTCAGCATGGAAGCTCATGTTGGGGGCAGGAAAGGTCAGATTGGCTGTGTCTGTCGCCAGACACCTTGCCCTACATGGTGTTATCTAATGGTGACCTGACCGACCCAAGCTCCGCCGGCGACTGGCCAGAGGATGACGACAACACTGCCATCAGTTGGGAAACAGAGGCGTCCTGCGAGGGAAGGTGGGGGTGCAGCCTGCGGTGAGGAGGCAGGGGTAACAGCAGAGTGGAGTGGGTGTCCCAGGGCAAGCTTCTGAGCCATGGCTTTCTTTTGTCTACAGGACTGTCAGCCCCTCACCCCCACGACCTGGTGAGGCAATCATCACATATCGTTCCCCCCCCAACACATGGCACTTGCTGTTCTTGGCCGACAGCCCTCTCAGGGGAGGGCGGCGTGGTGACAGTGGCCGCTTATTGGCAACGGTGCCAAGTGCCTCCCCTTCCCACCAACTCAGGTTGCCGCTGGCCCCGTCTGGAGAGGAGGCTCCCCCCTGCCAGGTCCCCCTCAGGCATGGCCCCACTCAGTGCTCTCACAAACACCGCCCAGACCATGGTCCTGGGTCCCCACCCCTCACGGAGAGATTGTCCTTATCCTGAGCTCCCAGTCGTGTGTGGAGGGGGTGGGTACCCATCAGTGCAGGCGGTACCTCTGTGAGCTCTGCTTCAAAGGGGCCCAATAAAGGGAGCTGCATGCTCCAGCAGAAGCCCATATCTGGCGTCATTGTGTTTCTTGGGGCTGGAGGGATGGGGAGGAGGTTGGAGCAGAATGGGCAAATGAACGGGGACGGCAGAAAGGACGGCCCATGGGGGTGGGGAGAGGGTGGGATCTCTTGGAAGGGTTCTCAAGGGCCACCTTCTGCGTGGCATGCCCTGGTCTCAGTGCCCCCCTCTAACCGTTTCACGGTCGGGGTCCCTCAAGGTGGGAGAGTTGCAGGGGCATGGTCGACCTCTGGGGCGGGAGCGCCACCTTCTCCTCCCGTAGGTTTGAAGGGTTTCTGCAGGACCCAGTCCCATGTGGCCCCCCCTCATCCCCCTCCCAGAGGCCGTGGGTCCATGTGGGTCAAGGCCGCCTTGCTCTCAATGTCATGCCCCGTCTGCCTGTCCCCTGGACTCTGCCCACTCTCGAGGAGAGCCCCATGCCATTGTGGCCCCCTGTTCTCAGAGAGAGCTGAATGAATTGACCAAGGCCTCTGATGGAGCAGGCATGCCTCCCTCCCCCTCGCTGAATTCCGGGGGGGCAGCCTCACCTACTCCCCCCTGATAGCGGCTCTCGGCAGACTCCCAAGCCTGTGGTGGCAGGTGTCGCCAGGCAGGAAGGCCCCATCCCCCAAAGAGACGACAGAAATCCTGTGGCAATGGGCGCCAAAACCATCCTTTATTAGGTTCCCTGTCTGCATACTTGATGACTCTCTGCCCCATCAGCCCGCCAGTGCCCCTGCTGCCCCGGTCCAGGGTTGACAGCCCGTCAGTGTCCTAGGATGGAATTCTGCCTTCCTGGTGCTCTGTGGATACCCCTCCCCTCTCACGCATGCCCCCTGATGGTGGGGACATGCCCCTTGACAGGGTGCACCTCCTGCTCCTCCCGCCACAAAGCCGCTCGCACCAGCTCCCTGGCAATGTGGCCGGGTAGGTCGTGGCTGCCGGCATCCACCTCCTCCTTGAGGCCCTCGCCATCCCCTCCCAAGGCCCCTCAGCGGGGTCAGGGGAGGAGAGGGGAAGGCCCTGGCGGAGGGCGATGTTGTGGAGCATGGCACACATGCCAAAGAGTTTGGCCACCCACTCCGGCTGCATCGCCCGACAGTCCCCCGTATGATGGAGACAGTGGAAATGCATCTTGAGTTGGCCAAAGGCCCTCTCAATAATCATGCGGGTCTTGCGGTGACAGCAGTTGAAGAGCGCACGGTCTGCCGAGTCATCCACCAGGTAGGGTGTCAAGTGATAGGGCCACAGGGGGTATCCACGGTCGCCTGCAGTAGGAGGGGGAGAGAGATGAGCATCTGAGAACAGCCCTCCCCTTGCCATCCGCCATGTTCATCGTTGACTCAGCCTCCACCCACTCATCTAGCAGCCAGCCTTTCCCCTCCGGCCAGGTCTCCAGGAGGAAATGCAGACCCAAGGCATCAAAGATCTGGGCATCATGCACTGACCCCGGGAACTTGGCAACCTGGTCGCTGAAGATGCCTCTGTGGTCACAGGAGGCCTAAACGTTGATGATGTAGAAGTGGTGGCGGTTACGGTACAGGTGCTGGTCTTCTTGAGGGGCCAGCAGAGCGATGTGAGTGCAGTCCACAGCACTGATGATGTTCAGGAAGCCTGCAGTGGCCCGGAAGCCGGCTTGAATGGGGGCCAGCTCTGCCTCCTCAGTAAGAAAGTGGACGTGACTGCCAATGTTGGTGAGCATGGCATCCAGGAAGGTGTGTAGGCACCGGCATGCCGAGGAGGGGGAGACCTCGAGAACGTTGGCTATGACCCCTTGGAAGCTGCCACTGGCCAGAAATCTCAGGGACAGGAGCACTTTCTGGAGGATGAGAATGGGCCAGGGACCCGCCATCATTCCTTGCAGGGAGGGCCCGATCTCTTGACACAGAATCTTGATCGCAGCCCTGTCTAGGTGGAATCTGTCTAGGCACTTGGCGTCAGATAGATGCAGGGTGTTGATGCGCTCCCTGAACCTGCGGGTGCGTTGCCGCCGCCACATACCCACCCACACATAAAGAGATGGCATCAGGTGGAGGACTGACAGTTGGCTCAGAAGTGGCCCCTGGTAAATGAGACACAGATGGGCGAGGTGGCGACCTCCGGGAGCATCCTGCCCATCTGCCATGGAGGATTTCGGGTCCAGCAGTGCCACGGCCGCCTGTCCGCCTGCAGACTAGATAGGCTGGAATGCCTTCCCAGACAATGGTTGCCGCCCTGGGCCATCCCCCCCACGCTCCACATCTGTGCCCCACCAAGGTCATCCGGGCTGCCGAGCGGCCCTTATCGCTGAAGACTCCCCCTCCCCCTCCCTTCCCAGGCACCCAGGGAACATGGCCGAGGGCGCTGAGCATTCCCGCACTCCCTCGTGCCAGCCCAATTGGACAGACAAGAAGCGGCTTCTCTTCGAGTTAGTAGCTGACAACCCATCAGTCGCCCTCCTTCCAGATAGACACATGCCCTCACAGGCGCGTCGCCGTGAGTTCTGGGAGGATGCTGCCCTACGGGTGTTGGCCCTGGTCCATGCGAGCAGGATGGGCCCCTCTTGTCTGAAGCGTTGGAACGACTCCTTTGGCTGGGCGAAGAAACGGGTGCGGCGGCTGGTGGTGCAGGGATTGGCTGTCAAGGATGCCCTGAGCAGGGGCTTGGAGGAGGCTGAGGTCATATTCCAGCTTCTCATTCTGGCTGCGTCGGTGGAGGGAGGAGGGGTTGAGGTGCTCCATGGTGAGTGTCGGAGGTTGTGGGGAGGGAAGGGGGCATTAAGGCGACAGCCTCTGAACGGCGGTCCTCTGCCTTGCAGGATGCGATTTCCAGATGGAGAGCAACAGCACACCAGCATCACCTGGGAGCCAGCCCAGCACCGACTTGCAGGGCAGCTGGGCCAGGAGGGCACCCAGCATCGAGGCTGACATGGCTTCTGAGACTGGCCCTGCCCCTGGATGTTCTTGCAACGTCCCCGTCAAGAAGGGTCACTTACCGGACAGCAGCTCCCTGGAGATCCAGGAGCCTGGGCCAGAGGAGGCCATGGAGGTCTGCCCAGAATTCAGCCTTCCGATGGCCACCTGCTTGCCAGCGCCTGAGAGCGAAGGTCTGGGGTGAGGGTTGGGAATGGAGGTGCGGAGGAGGGATGGCATGAAGGTAAGGGGTTCCACCCTCTCTCTGCAGGTGCACACACCTCAGCTGCCAACACTGGGGCAATTGACATGCCGGGCCACCCCCTGCAGACGCCCCAAGAGGCCCCCAGCTACTCCGGCTGCATCACGCGAAGAGGTGTTACCATGACGAGGTCTCGTGCCTGGGGGGGTCGGCAGGTGGCAGCCGAAGCCTCGGGACCGTCATCTGCAGATGAGCATTCTGAGGACGCAGTGGACCCCCCTCCACCCTGCCAGAACCCTCCTGCCAACACCCTCTGGGAGGGAGCTGCCACCTGCCCAGAGGACAAGGGGACGGATAGTCCGGCCCTTGGGCCGTGTGCCCGCGCCCCCTGCCCATCCCAGCCCACCCCCACTTTTTCTTCCATGTGGGCTGCCATTGAGAGGGATCAGCTGGAGACCAGACGGGATTGGTGAGAGACTAGCAAAAGGGCTGATCGCTGGATGGAGACCTTGGCTGGCGATGTGACCACCTCCTGAGGTCTCCTGGCGACGATGCTGGAGCTGACCTGCTCCATGTCTGAGCAGCAGGCTGGGTTCCTGCAATCCCTTCAGTGTGCCTCCGTGCCCCCACCGCCACCTGCCCAGGCCAGCCGACCCCCCACCCTGCGCACGGCCCGCACCCCACCACCCACGCTCGCACCAGGGCATGTGCCCCCACATGCCGAGGGCGCCCATAGGCCTCTGACTTCTGGCACCCTGGCTTCCACCACTTGGCTGGCTGTCAGTCCCGGCCGACAGTATACTCGTGGTGGCACACATGATGTGTGTGCGGGAGGCCATGAAGGTGGTGTTGCCGAGTGCACGGCAGTCCTTTCCAAGGCAGCCGGTGCTTGCCGTCGCCTTTCTCCCAGCTCCTCTGGGAGGTCTCCCATCCGTCTGCTCTTGCCCTGCTTAGCCCACCTCCCTCGCAGGCCCCACCCTTCGCCCAGCACTCCTTCCCCTGAGGCGGCCTTTCCCCTCTCACAGGCCACTGCCCCCATCGCCATTCTGTGGCCCGCCTCCCCACAGCAAAATCCCTTCCCTGGAAGTTGCCCTGCGAACTCGGCTGGCCCTGGCTGGCCTGAGGCTGTACCGTGACATTCCTGCACCACGGCGTCCCTGACCCCCTGCCCCGCTCTTGGCCTCTCATTTCTTTTGCAACTTTTGCCTTTTTCTTGGCGGCACACGATGCCGCAAAGCCCCTTAGGAGGCCTACCTGCAACACCATTGCTGCGCCCCGGCTGGCCGGCCGCTGCAGCCTGCCTGCGGTCTCAGGAATGGGCTGATAGGGTTTCAGACAATGATTATGTGAGCTTAGAGCTGTACGGATCCTGCGTGGCCCTGCCCGCTTCTATTCACTTATGGTGCCTTGATTCCCTCTTGCCACCTCATTTTCCATGGGAATTTACATGAGAACAGCTAAGGGTTTGCTATCCATGATTCCTTATTTGCCCAACATCAGACAACATTCATGTGGCAGGTATATGAAGCGTACAAGTATATTTTCTCTCCTTTCTGCTCTCCCCAGTTTGTTCACTATAAACATTTTTTCCAGCAATAAACTCTCTCCATTGGGGTATATTTTGCCACCAAGTTTCCTAATATTATCTTAATATCAGATTTCCTCATGACATCTGGTGAGTCCTCATGGCTCCTTATTTTCTTTAAACTCCATTTATTTGTATATACCTTCTGAATACACTTTCCCCTGTCTTCCTATATTACCGCCTTATTTATTTTCTTACTATTTTCTTACAATATTTCATGAGCTTTTCTCATAACTTCATTTCCCCCCCTTCAGGGCTAGTTTTATCTGTTTTCCCTGTTTAATAATATTGCTATTCCATCCACCTATATGATTATTTTGCCTTGTTGCATGTCTCCTCTACTGGACTCTCTGTGAAGATTACGCTCAGCAGTGGGTAAACGCTTTGACCCAGCTTTGTTCATTATACCTACCGCAATATACTGTTCCCTTTACAACTCTGGATCCCACTCTACTCTGTCCCTATGTTACGCAATGTACTCAAATATGTGTCTGCTTAGATTCGACTCCTTTCTCTAGTTGGAGGCCAAGTCTGTGTTAAAATAGCCTACTGTAAGGAAACTATCTACCTTCTTCCACCCCTCATTATGTTTTAATACCCAACTAAATGAAACTCTCAGATCTAGGCGCTGACCTACATGCAAGTAATAATGGATTTGTTTTAAGGTGCCACTACAATCTTAGAAGAATCACTGACGCATAGATAGAAACAAGAAATTATAGGGAATAATACAAATATCTGTACAGGGATATTTGCAGTTCTAAAGCAGTGAAATATCAAGTACCCAATCATTGTAATTTAATTCACTCATTGTAATTTAAAAGACTTAGAAAAGGTGGCCTGAGAATAGGGCCTGGAAGCCTCTGACCCCTGCCACTGCTTGGTAGGGTGCTGGTAAGGAAATGCTGGGGAAATCATCATTGCTCCAACGGTGTGAAATCACTTCTGGCATGAACCCAAAAGTAACATCACTGTGTCATAGAGTTTCTGTGGAATCCTAGAGCATTATCCCATGTAATGACATCACCTCTGGGTTCATGGTGGAAGTGATGTTGGATACCAATTTATGTGCCCCTCAGCTTCCCGCTGGTCTCCAGAGCTCAGCTGGCAATCCTACCTCAGAGTAAAACATCCCTTTAAGTTATCCTTCTCAAAGGATCTTTCAAACTATTGGGGAAATCGCTCCTTTGCAGTTTAGATGAATGGGAGGGCTTGGCTTCTGAAAAGACGTGCTTTCATGCACACATTCTCAGAACTCCACCCCACCCCAACCCCCATTCTTTAGACTGTGAGGGGACATTCATTGAAAGCAATGAAGTGCAGATAGATTGCATCGGTGTTCAGCCGCAAATTTGGAAGTGGATCCAATTTAAGTTTGCAGTCAGAGCTGGATTTATGCACACATGAGAACATAAACACATGAATCTCATATACTGAATCAGACTCTCCAAATGGCTTCAAAGCAGCTCATCACCTACAAAAGTGAATACTACTGTTTTCATGTTGAACATGCCTATAGTGTTGCTAACTGTACAGCATTAATTTATAGGGCTTTATAGCACTTTCTTCTAAGTATTGATGGCTTACATAAGAGTTTGAAAGTTTTAGCTTTTATAGTTTTAATTCAAGTTCTTGTCTTCCCTCTCTGTATATGGAAATATGCAAACATTTATTTATTCATAAAGGACTTAAAACGTTCCAAGATGGATTCGCCTTAGAGGTTTTACAGTTTTATTTTATAGCAAGGAAAATATTTATGTAGTTATATAAAATCAAAAACCAAATCTATACAGATTTTTAAAAATCAGTTAAAATGCAAAAGCAACTTTTAATGCCCCTAAACAGAAAATATTTCAGAGGTTTATACTTTTTAATATTATTTATAACACTTTTCAAAATCCCTTTAGCTCTCTGTAGTGCTTCCTGTTGTTTTCCAAAGTAATTTCAGTTCATATTGGACATTTCAGCTTTTCTGAATTGTTCAAATTATTTCTCTCAGTATATATTGTTTTGCTTTACTGAAAGATCCATTTGCTATTTTGAAACACGGTCACTTGATTTTTAGCAAGTACCCCCGCAGCTTTAAATTTCCTCTTTAAGCAACCAAATAGAATTGGCACCCCTTATTCATTCTTTTTTCCCCTGTATTAGTAATGATTGCATTTAACATTATTAGAATCGAGAAACAAAACTTGAAGCAGCCATTGTGTAACCAATCATTTACTATGCCAGAATAGCTCAGTTTTCAGACTTTCTACTTATAAGGAAAGGCTGTTGACGTTCACTTGTTTGTTGAAGAACCTATTCATGTTGCAAAGGATTCCAAGTCATGCTGTAAGATACATACTTGACTGTTTTCCCCATGAAATGCATGTTGAGCTTCATCCTGTAATATGGATCAAACTGATGTGAAACACCATTTTAACTATATCATGACTGGCTTCCCTTTCTCCACCCTTTTTTTGTCTTTGTTTTTGTCCATCTTATCGATTATAGTGGGGGTCCTGATTGCCCCTCTTGGAATCTCTGTGACATAGTTTAATAATAGTGCCAATTAGTATAATTAGAGTTTAATGGTTCATTGTTTATAATTATTTATAATTGTTTATTGGTTTTAGTGTATAGTCCTGCTGAATTTTGTGTTGGAGTATTTAATTATTGTTAGCTGCTCTGAGCCCAGCCTTAGCCGGGAAATAGAGCAGGGTACAAATTGAATAAAATAAAATAAAACGTCTCCAAAATGGGAAAAATATGTGCAGGGGGTATAATGCAGCACTTTTAAAAATCACTTTGGTCTTCTAAGGTAAACATGGTATAGAAAAGTTGATAGTGATAATTTTTGTCCTTTCCCCATAAATCTAGAACTTGGGTTTGGTCAATTAATTGTAGGGTAGAGATTCAGGACACAGGAGGAAAAAGTTATTCTTCATATAACATGTTATTTTAGGGAGTTCACTGCCACAGGTATGGTGATGGCTACAGGCCTGAAAGGCTTGGGGTAGAGTATGGACAGAATAATGGCGAACAAGTCTGTCAGTGGTATTAAGGATGATATTTAAACCGAATCTTCTGGTCAGAGACAGAATGCCACAGGCTATTGCCTTAATGCCTTGCAGATGGGTCACTGTGGAACACAAGATACTGGCTTGATGGATCTTTGTCTGATCCATCTGGGCTTTTCTTATGTTCTTAGAAACAGAATACCCAACCATTTACTTTGAATATCAGCATTAATGGAAAAGTGGTCTTTCAGAACAACTTCTCCATTGTTGATCTTTAAGAAACATTTGATAAATTTCTGGGGAACTTCAGGATTCCCCAGAAAGAAGTTTGAAAACTACTGTAATGGCTTATTTCTTCTGTCCCTCCATTTCTGGTTGTACACTAAATGCATTACCTTTTTTTACCAGCAGTAGACCTGGTAAAAAATTAATCTGGGTTTCTCAAAAACAGGACATGCAAAACTCATCTCATATCTTTTTTTGGAAGAGTGACACGTATGGTAGATGAAGGGAATGCTGTAGATGTAGTGTACCTTGATTTCAGTAAAGCCTTTGATAAAGTCCCCCATGATCTTCTTGAAACAAAGCTAGTAAAATGTGGGCTGGACACTGCTACTGTTAGGTGGATTGGTAATTGGTTGACCAACCGAACCCAAAGGGTGCTCACTAATGGTAGAACTTCATCCTGGAAAGGAGTGACCAGTGGGGTGCCACAGGGGTCTGTCCTGGGACCGGTACTATTTAATATTTTTATAAATGACTTGGATGATGGAATAGAGGATATGCTAATCAAATTTGCAGATGACACCAAGTTGGGAGGGGTAGTTAATACCCCAGAGGACAGGGTCAGAGTTCAGAATGACCTTGATAGACTGGAGAGCTGGGCCATAAGCAATAAAATGGATTTCAATAAGGAGAAGTGTAAGGTACTTCACCTAGGCAGAAATAACATAAGGCACAGGTACAGGATGGGAGAGAGTTGGCTTGACAACAGTACATGTGAAAGAGATCTGGGAGTCTTAGTGGATCACAAACTGAACATGAGTCAACAGTGTGATATGGTGGCTAAGAAGGCCAATGCAATTCTGGGCTGCATCAATAGGAGTATTGTGTCTAGATCAAAGGAAGTAATATTACCACTGTATTCAGCATTGGTCAGACCTCACTTGGAATACTGTGTCCAGTTTTGGGCTCCACAATTTAAGAAGGATGTTGACAAGCTGGAGCATGTCCAGAGGAGGACGACCAGAATGGTCAAAGGTCTGGAATCCATGCCCTGTGAGGAGAGACTTAGGGAGCTGGGTTTGTTTAGTCTGGTGAAGAGAAGGTTAAGGGGTGACATGATAGCCATGTTTAAATATTTGAAGTGATGTCATGTTGATGAGGGAACAAGCTTGTTCTCTGTTGCTCCAGAGACAAGACACGGAGTAATGGATTTAAACTAAGAGAAAAGTGATTCCACCTAAACATTAGGAAGAACCTTCTGACAGTGAGGGCTGTTTGAATGCGCTGCCTCGGAGGGTGGAATGTGCTGCCTCGGAGGGTGGTGGAGTCCCCATCTTTGGAGGTCTTTAAACAGAGGCTGGATGGCCATCTGTCGGGAGTGCTTTGATTGTGGGATCCTACATGGCAGGGGGTTGGACTGGGTGGCCCTTGTGGTCTCTTCCAACCTTGTGAACTTGTGAATCAACTTTACAATCAAATTGTAAAACTAGCTAATTAAGACTATCACAATATCTAGCTCTGAAGATTTGGTTTATTTCCATGTTCTTGCAGATGCCTGAAAATATCCTTTCCACAGAGTATGATGTTATTCGTCAGGAGAAATATGTACCCTTTCCTCTTTTTTGGTAACTTTGTTCTCATCCATCTTTCTTATAGTCGAGCATTTATCTCCTCCCCCGTTTTTTCTGATTTGCCTTTCCCCATTTCTCTATTGCTGTTGATTAATAACTGCTTGACATATCTAATCTGCAAATCTTTCATTTTCCCAGATATTGTGCTATCTACCAAAATAGCTCTTTTCATTTTAAAATGAACAATGTGACTTTTTATGCACATGCGTGCTCCCTTTGAGTATGTCTTCTGGGATACATAATACAACTATTGTGCTGCAGCCTTGGATAAAAGGATTCCTCTTAATTTATGCCCTGGTCTCCTGGGTTCACAGTATTTTACAGTCCCACAATACAAGAGACAATATGCTCGTCGGTAAACCAATGATCAGAATCATTAGAAAGGAGAGTAGTACTTATTTGAAAATAGAATTTAGTTATTAATTTTAAAGTTCATATTTGAAATTACTCTACACATTTTTGATGCTTTTCATATAGAGAGTACTTGTAATGTTCAGGCTTCTATTGTGTTTGCCATCACACAATTCCTATGAGGCTGTTTATAAACCATTCTTCTTTGTAAAACAATGGGTTTGACAGCTTGGATTACAGCACATTGAATTTCTTTTGGTGGCTGAGGAGGCTAGTCTTACTTTGGCAGAACCTGTTACAAGCCTGTAATTTTAAATGGATGACACTGTGCATTCTTGTACTTGCCCTTGCACCAAACTTGTACAAGCCATTTCTTGTTACAGCTTTAGATTTCAGCCTAGAGTCTGTTTCTAAGATCATTGCCATTGCCATTTTAGGAGGAACAAACCATAAGGTGGACCAAAACATTATAAAATCAGAGTTGCCACTGAAAATGGCAGCACTATGTTAATATCTTTCCTTTTCCAGTTCATAAAACACATTAAAACATAATCACTTCTGTACTAGCAGCAGCCAATAATACAGATCAGAGACAAGGAGATGCATAATGTCATTGTTTCAGGATTAGGGTTGCCAGCTCGGTGCTGGGAAATTCCTGGAGATTTAGTGGTGGAGCCTGAGGAGGGCAGGGTTTGGGGAAGGGAAGGACCTCAGTGGCATATAATGGCATGGAGTCCATCCTCCAAAGCAGCCATTTTTCCAGGTGAACTGATCTCTGTAATCTGGAGATCAGTTGCAATTCCAGAAGACTGCCAGGTCCAATCTGGAGGTTGGCATCCCTACAGTTTATCACAAAGGGGTGAGGGGAAATTCATTTTAAAAATTGGCTGCCCCATGTTTATTGTAACATGCATTTCTCTTCTGAGCTTCAGAGGCAGAGTTTGGTCAGTGCGGGTTGAATGAGCCTAGGTTTTCCACATCCGAATCCAGTTTTTATCTATGAGACCTATAGAATGAGGGGAAATTAAAATTTGTTTTTTTATTGTTTTTATTTTCACAATGATTGCGGGGTTATATCATTAGAAATAGAATTATCAGGTGGCTCCAGTTCTATGCACACACCTCGGCAGCCCCACTGACAAAGGATCAGCTGTACAGGTGTCACCAAGGGCAGAACTAGGAAGCAACAGGATAGCATGGGTCTAATTAAGGGTAGAATTTGGCCGGCAAAATCCTCATTACTGGAGATAATGCACTAGTTGGGAAGAACACAGCTTGACTATCAGAAGAGCTGGCTTGCCCTCTTATAGAGCTGGCAGTTAGCAAAAACATCATTAGGCCGGTAAATTGAACAAACGTAATCCGGGGGACCCCAAGATGAAAGCAAATATGAAATGGTATAATGCCATCTTTCAATATCTTTTGTTTGGAGCCAACTTGTACTTTACATGGGGGAAGAAATAGCAAATTCATCTATATTGTTCTAAGAATTTCCATGCTAATCAAGAGAGAAGGCAGTAATGCTGTAAAATGTTGCACCTGCGAAGGCTCTCCTGCATCCTCTGTTTTTATTACAGCTTCGTAACACATTTTCATGTTTCCTTTCATAAAAATAAAGTTTCAGTTCTTAATTTTACAAAGCAATGCTAGTCGATGGAAGCATCAGCTCCCTGCCTTACCTGGAGCTGGATTTGTGGGATCCGCGCCGGGAGCCAGGAGTTCCCGCCACTTTTCCTCCTTCCGTGGGGGGGGGGAGTGCTGGCGAGGCCGCCACTGGTGCGCCTTTCCCCACCCCAGTTCCTGGAACCGGGGCTGTTCCGCAGGCTGGCTGTGGGCCAGGAGCGGCCGGCGTTGCCCCGCTCAACTCCGTGGTGCAGGGGAAATGGCAGAGGCCAGCCATGCAGCAGGCTGGGTTCCAGCCCCGCCCACCCCGTTTGAATAGGCCAATCAGGGCCCAGGGTCCTTGTTCTTCCCAGCCAGCTGGAATGGGACCTGAGGTTTTCACTCAGGTCTGCTGGCCGGGTATATATAGGGCCGCTTGCCCCGGCTCTGGTCAGTCCTCTGCTTACTTAGTCCCGCCCTCCCTCCCTTTGTTCAGTGTTTGTAAAAAATTGTCACAACTTTAAGGTTGGCGGTTTTGGCATGGGGCCTGTTCCTGTTTGGGGGAAAGCCGGCCTGCGTGCCCCCCCCTTTTCCCAGGCTGGAGACCCCAATAAGGGGTTTTGGGTGAGGCCGGATTTTGACATGCCCAGCTGGGGGCTGTAAGGGTTGGCTTTCCCACGTGGCAGGGGACCACACAGTAGCTGCCGTCCAAGTGGGTCCTGGATACTGCCATCTCAGGCTGCGCCCAGCAAGAGTGGCTGGCGCAGGTTACATCAGCTGGCATCGGGTCACCTGATGTCAGGATTCTGCCTCCATGCCTGCCAATGCCTAATGCTGAAGCTAATAAAGTTGTGGCCTGTTTCAATCCATCCATGTTGTTCTTGTATTCTTGTAATGTCTACCTTGCGCTTGTATTTGCTTGGGGTTCTGGGCCCGTGGTGGGGCGGGGGTGGGTGCCACAGGGTGGGGCTGGACCTCTGGATCCCTTAATTGGCCTGGGCCCACAAATGGAAACCACCTGAAACTTAATGAAGCATAGTTGTATAAAACAGTGATCTAAAATGAAAGTTTCATTAAAGCATATTAATACAAAGAACAAAACCCATAAAACCTCTCTTAGACAAAGTAATCTGAGTGATTGGGAATGGAATACCTTTGTGCCAGTTTCTCTATAACAAATTGCTATAAAAAGAGTATACAGGGATGACTCAGAAGAGAGTCACACCAGGATAATCCCAAATTGCTTTAAAACCAGCTGTACCTTTCTTTTGCCAACCATTTTTTTCTTTAAATTCTAAAATGAAACAAATCACAACCATAAATTATGGTAAGGCATGGCCATACCCCTTAAGTGCACTTAAGTCTTAATGAAGACAGGGATTTAAGCACACATTATGAGCTATTGATTTCCATGGGATTTAAGCATGCCTAACTTTTTTGCTGGATATCTAAAAGCTAGAACAGATTAGGTAGCACATACCAATACAGTGAGTTCATCGATCTACTAAAGCATCTTTATTGATCAACAAATATGGTAGTTTTCTTTGTGGAATAATCAGAAAGGTAAAAAATTTCCCCCACACAATTGGGGACCGGTTGGTAAATGGGGAAAGTGGGGAGCATCCTGTCTGCAACTCATGAATATGGTGCTGTTCCAAGAAAAACCATGAAAGTTACTCTGTGGGCCCTGCAAAAGCATTCAGCAGTATATATAGTTACTATTTGGATTGGTAGCCATAGTCATCATTGTTCCTATTTATGTTAAGAAGAGATGCTTCTAAAATTCGCTTCTGAAATTCTCTTCCAAAGTTTCAAATTGCCTTGTATTGTTGGTAAAGTGAGAGTTTGTATTTCCATGCGCTCTCATGGGTCACTAAGCACACACGGTTTGCTGTGGTTTTCATTCCTTACACTGATTTTGTACCTTTTCTTTCCTACATGCTCATGCACATAAAGATCCATGTGAAATGATGTTAGGCTGGACTCACAATTCACTCTTGATTTCTCATCAAAATGTTCTTCAGATTGAAATTTTATCTATAGAAGTGCCAGTGAGGATTCCATGGAAGGTTAGATTCCTCAGTTTTCTTCCCTCATATCCAGAAATGGTTATCATCAGGAATTTAAGAAGGAAAGAAAAATACCAATGTGTCTGCTATGCTGAGATTTTGAGAAAGTATGACCACATATTGCAATATAGAAATGAAAAAGAGAATCATTTTCAAATATTACTTTTTGTATGCCAACAAACATGTGCACATGCATGCACACACACCATGGGATGTGTGTGTTTGTGTGTGTGTGTGTGCACAGGCACATATATATAAGTATCCAGGACAAAAAGCTAGTTTTGGAAATGTTTGTATTACATTTTGCTATTATGTTGCAGAAGACTGCAATTGCCAGAGAGTCCATGGTGGAGTATTGATCAGACTAGGACTGAGGAGCGCAGTCCTGTTCAGCTAAGTGTGACACAGTGGGTCGGTCACTCTTACAGCCTATCCTATCCTTAAATGGGGGAGACACTCCTTGGATGAAGGGCAGAATAAAAATAGATAGAAAGGTTTTTTAATGGCACACAAAGATCCATTTTGAAAGATTTTTCTATTATATTTCTGTTTCCATGTTGCAGCACAAGTGTACTTTTCCCTAGGACCTGGAATCCATGGGACTTTTAGAAAAACAGAGAAATGATCTCTCTCTCTCTACCCCATGGGCTCTATCCCTCAAACCTCTGCAATATCTGACATAAAATTCTCTAAACAAAAACCCAGGAGTAATCACAGAACAAATAAAATTTAGGATAACGTTGAGGACATCTGCCCTTTCCTATTGATAAAACCTTAAAAGAGAAACCATGATGTTATTGTATATACACTTACATAAAGATTGTTTTGTGTGATGTTTTATCAGTGGACGGGAGCACATTTGCATCAGCAAAACAATATATTTATTTTTTAATCCTTCAGGAACAATTTGGTGTCAGTATTAACAATATCAAAGAAGCATATTCTGTATCTTGTAAAGAGAGCTCATCCACCAAAGAAATTAAAGCCATCTCAGTTCCACAACCAGGCCTGAAGTCTGGGGCAGATGAGTCATCTGGAAAGTCCTAGAGTTGCTCGGCAACAGTGTTCTCTATTACCTTCTTCCGTAAAGGCAGGTTATAGCCTAGAATTGGCCTTCTGATCTGAAGAAGGCTTCTTTAATAAAGACTGCATTGCTGACTCATTCAAAACACCCTTGGGAAAACATCATCATATGATTAGGTGTAAATAATTTTCATTAGCAGCTCTCTCACCATATCCTGGGCAAACTTTTATTAGCCAGTGGGGACAAGGGTCCAAAATATAAGTGGTTGCCTTCACAACTCCTAAAACCCTGTTAGCATCCATCAGACATCCATAAAAGGACCAGACACTGCACACGTATTATGTCCAGGAGGTAAAAGGTAGAAACAAACTGATGGAACAAAAAGTTGAGGCAAACTGTGCACCTTCCATGCCAGAATTCATTTTAAATACCGTACATACTCGCGTATAAGCCAAGTTTTTCAGCCCAAAAAAAAGGGCTGAAAAAGCCGAACTCGGCTTATACGCGGGTCAATACAGTAGAGGGGGGAGGAGGGAGGGGGGAACTTACCGCTGTCACCGCCGCCGGGCCCGCGCACCTTCCTGCAGCCAGCAGCGGCCTTCCTGGGCCGGCAGGAGGCCCCTCCAGGCCGGGCCGTTGGCGCCACTGCGCCCGCGTGGCTTCCTGCGGCCAGCAGCGGCCTTCCTGGGCCGACAGGAGGCCCCTGCAGGCCTGGCCGCCGCCGCCGCGCCCGCCCGCCTTTCTGCGGCCGGCAGCGGCCTTCTTGGGCCTGGAGAGGCCCCTGCAGGCCGGGCCGGCAGCGGCCTTCCTGGGCCGGCAGGAGGCCCCTCCAGGCCGGGCCGCCGCCGCTGCGCCCACGCGGCTTCCTCCGGCCGGCAGCGGCCTGGAGGGGCCTCCTGCAGGAGCAGGCACATTACCGCTGCCGATTCGCCGCCTCTCTCGGTGAGTAGGGGGTTCAGGGGCTCTTCCCCTTCCCCCCTTGGATGGCACTGGGGTCGGGGTGGGTTGGGGTGGGTCGGGAGGGCCCGGGAGGCCGGCAGGAGGGCGACCTGGGGCAGGGGCGAGACCATCCCTGCGCTCTAAAATGGCGGCCGCTCTAAAATGGCGGCCGCCATTTTAGAGCGCAGCATTGCCGGTAAAGGGAATTTCTTATTGACCCTCGGCTTATACGCGGGTCAATAAGAAATTCCCTTTTCTGGCCTCAAATTTGGAGGGGTCGGCTTATACTCGGGTCGGCTTATACCCCAGTATATATGGTACTCTCCTACTTAAAAAAGGAGAAGATGAGAATGCAAAGCAGAAAGACCTTCTGCATCAATAAAGGAATAGAATGGGGGGGGGGGAATCTGTATGTCCTTAATGATAATAGTCCTTACCTCCAATATAAAATTGCTGTTTTGCTCCTCCTACAACCCTCAAACCCAGCTAATATTTCAAGATATTCATGCCTTTTGAAGCATGGGTAAAATGTAACTTCGTGTCTTGCAAGCTTCATTTATTCTTTGCCAACTTTAATTTTAAAGTCTGTGCAACATTATCTTTCTAGTGTGACTTTCCCTGGAATCCTCAACCTTTGCTCTTTTGTTAAATGTCAGTTTCAAAAGCTTCATTTAGAGTTCCAACATAGTAATGCAAAAGTGACAGTGGGTTAAATTTCTTGGTGTGCTGCAAGCCATGATACATTCAGGCCATGAAAGGCTGGATGCCTTTCATGCATTTTTCTACAATCCAGAGCTTTCCAGCATCTTCATATCATTTCAAGGGTGTTTAATGCATGGTCACTTAATCCTCCTTTATTCCCTGTTTCAGCGAGGATCAAATTTTTGGGTATGCACGTTACCTCATTCCTTGGAAGCTCAACTCTGCTTCAGTGCAAAATGAACCTGGCTTTTCCCATTCCTCTTCTTGCCTGAATTAAACCGTGGATCCTGGCTCATTCCAGAATCACTGAGCGAGCATACAACTTTCTCGGTTTGAGCTTCGCCCCACCCTTTTCCAAATCCCTCTTCAAGGCAGCATTCTTATAGCCAAACAGGGGAAGCACAGAAGATTGGCTTCACTCACAGCCAATCACGAAGCAGTGTGTAAAGAGGCAGGGATTCAAGTGCTTCCTGCTACTTCGGAGCTCTTTCTGAGCAAAAGAAAGGCTTTTTTAAAATGAGGCTTGCATTTCTTTCCCCCCCCCCTTTCCGATTGCTCCGTTTTTTGTTCTTAAAATACTTTTTTATGCGGCAGTTGGGTTTGGGGGGAAGGAAATCTTCTCTTGCAAGGTAAGCCAATTACAGAGCAGCATTTAAAGGGGTGGGACTTGATTTGAACTTGGGAGACTTCTTTTCTGTATTCATGCCTCCATTAGCCCACAGTTTCATCCCTGATCATTCTAGCCAATGCATACAGTTTTCCCCAACCCGAGTTACTTTGATTCTGGCTAAAACGGAATAAAAGAGGTTAAAGCGACCATGCATAAATGACCAAGGTTGTTTATGCATCAGTACTTTCACTCATGTTCACCCCCAGTCTGTCTTGGTTGTTCCTTGGAGTTATGCATGAGTTTTCTGTCCATTAGAGAAGACCTCGCTGCCAGCCCTTGCAGTGTCTGGGTCTTCCCATTCCTCTGTTAACCCGACTCTTCCATCTTCCCTGAGCAAAGCCTGGGTGAAATCCCAATGCATAAAGCAAAGTGCAGGGCACGCAAGCTTCATTTTGCTCACAGCCAATTACAAAGCAGCATGTCCAGAGTCAAGGACTGAAATACTTCCTGCTTCCTCGAAGCTCTTTCTGAGCAGAAGAAAATATTTTTAAAACCAAGGCTTGGATTTCTCACCCACCCCCACTTCCTTTCATATTGCTCCATTTTTTTATGTTCTTAAAATGCTTTTTTATGTGGCAATTCTTTTTATGGGTGGGGAGGGATTTTCTCTCACAGTAAACACTACAAGTAAGCCAATTACAAAACAGCATTTAAAGGGGTGGGGACTTGATTTGAGCTTGGAGACTGCTGGTGCGTAGATTCCCAGCAGGAAAGTGCGGGTCCAGCCAGCAACGAACCTCAGGTAAAACTCCTATGCATAAACGATCATGCAGACTTTTAACTGCATCAGGGATGTTGTTTTTTCATACGTTAAGTTGGAAGTAGTAAGTGCCCACATGAATTAAGTTCTGTGAAGGTTGCAAAATAACCCCGATGGAATAGCAAATGTGGTATTGGCACTGACAAGACACCTGTGTCTTTCTTTTTTCCCCCCACAGAAGATCCGATTGTAAGCTGTTTGGGGTGGGCGCCTATTTGGTTTTGTTGAGGAAAGTCTCTAAAGCACTGTGTATATCAAGGATCCCCAATGCAGCACTTGCGGGTACCAGAGTTCTCTCCAACACCTTTCCTGGTACCTGCCAAGTACTTTTAGAAAGTGGACTAGGCCAGGTGGACTTTTTCCCAGGCAGGGCTTCTGATTGGCTACTAGAGATCTGACAGGCTGTGCTGATTAAAAGGCATCCTGTTATACAGCGTTTCTGCCTGAAATGTTGAAGAGTTACTTTGAGAGTTATGCATAACTTGGATCTCTAAAGGTCTGTGGTTTCTTCACCTCCTACAGCAGCCTTTTTATCATTGCACCTGTATCAGAAATCCAAACGTGCCCACAGGCTCAAAATGTGTACATTTTTGGCATGCATCACTAATCCATTTTTATGAGAGAAAAAGGGACTGCAATCTGACAGACAGTTGAGGTGAAGGCAAAATAATGCAAAACAGAATTGTTAAGGAGGACTTTCTTGTAGAAGGAGCAAATCTTTGGTGTAATGGTTCAGCTCATGGGGTGGCTTTTATTTTTATTTTTTTAAGACATTTCTATGCCATCTTTGCACCCAGATAGGGTCTCCAAGGTGGAAAACACTAAAACAGAGCCACCACAGATGGGAGCCACCACAGAGAATGTGCGAGTATGAGCAGTTGCCCGTCCTATCTTTTTGTAGTCTGGGACCTTCAGAAGGCTTTGCTCAAATGAGCAAAACTGTCACAGCAGAGGACAGAGAGGGGGTCCTGCGGTTATAAGGGTCCAATGCCATGAAGGGTTTTGTAGGTGATAGCTAGCACCTTGAATTGAATCTGGTAAATGAGTTCAGGGCAGACCCATGTTAAGTGCATTACAGTAGTCCAGAGGTCCTCAATGTTTTTGAGCCTGAGGGCACCTTTAGAATTCTGGCACAGGGTGGTGGGCACAACCACAAGGTGGCTGCCAAGGCAGACCAAAACAAAAAAAATGTCAGGGAGTGAGGTTATGCATAACTCTAATGATAACTCTTCAGCAGTTCAGGCAGGAGCTTTGCCTAACAGGATGGCTTTTCAAATGAACATATTGTTTAAACATCTTTTGTTGCATACACACAGCTTATCTAAAGAACAATGCATTGCAAAGAAACAGTATATATAAATATATATTAACAAATACAAATGCATCTTGACAATGTTTTACTATTTTTTAAATTTTATTTTGGTAGAATTTCTACCTTATTCTGTATTGTTGCTATGACTTTTTTTGCTAATGCAACAAAGACTTGATGATGATGATGGTGTGTGTTTTTGGAGCCAGGACTGTGTGTTATGACAAGAAGTTTCTTTTCCTGTGGAAGCAATTTGTTATATTGACATTGCCTCCAGGATGAGGTTTGCATATTGATATGCAGAGCAGCCCTGGCTCTTTACTCAATAGATATTTCTTATATCCTTGTAATGTTTCATTGTGGTATATTGTCTATATTTGATCACCACTGAAGAAGACATTGTCGAAATGCACCTCGGCATGCATTTCTGTTCTTTTTGGATGTTTTATGTTTATTGTTTTATGTTTAAAAACAATTGGTGGGTGCCAGCAAAAGAGGCAGCAGGTGACATGTCATCCACGGGCACCATGTTGGGGACCCCTGCAATAGTCTAACCCCAAAGTGTCCCTAGCAAGATCAGCCAACTGAAAGTAGAAGCCCATCTTCTGTGCTAAATGAAGCTGTAAGAATGCATGTTTTGCAGTTGCATTAACTTCACTAGCCGTACATCTGGATCCAATATAACCCTAGGCTCTTAATGAAGTCAGTGAGCGTCAGCTGGGAAGCACAATGTCTTTCTAGACCTCAGCCTTCCCAATCAGCATTACCTGTGTCTTGTCAGGATTCAATTTTAGCTTGTTCACCCTTAGCCATTTAAAGCCCCTGGTTCAAGATCACCAGGTGATTGGATAAAGGAATATAAAGCTGGGTGTCATCACTATATTCATGACAGACTACTCCAAAACTATGACCCCCCCCAAAAAAAAGTAGTATGATGTAAGCCACTTGTGGTCCCCACTGGGGAGAAAGGCAGAGTATAAATTAAGTAAATCAATTAATAAAGAATGAATAGCATGGATGATAAGATTAAGCCTTGTGGAACCCCACAAGACAAGTCCAGCACTAATAACAACTGGTCTCCAGCAGCAACCCTCTGGGTCCTGCCCATAGGGAACAATTTAAACCAAACCCAGGTACATCCCTTAATCCCCAGTACTTAAGTCTGAGCTGGGCCTCTGTGATTAAGGGGTTGGAGCACCTTTCCCATCAGGGAAGGCTAAAGAGGCTGGAACTTTTCAGTTTAGAAAAATGATAATGGTGGGGGTGGCATGAGAGAGGTTTATAAAAATATGCATGATATCTCCCAAAATACTAGAACTCCAGGGCATCCAGCAAAGTTGATGGGCAGTGGGTTCAGGACAAAGGAATACTTTTTACTTAATGAGTGATTAAGATGTTGAATTTGTTGCCAGAGGATGAAATGATGGCCATGAGCACGGATGGCTTTAAAGGGGGGGAGGTTAGCTAAATTCATGGAGGATAGGTTTCTCAGTGGCAAGTAGCCATGGAGACAAAAGAGAGCCTCCATATTCAGAGGCAGTAAACCTCTGAATACCAGTGTTAGGAGCTGTGCCCTATTGTTAGACCTCCAGAATAACCAGTTGGCTACAGCATGATGAGCCCCGTGGTGCAGAGCGGTAAGCTGCAGTACTGCAGTCCAAGCTCTGTTCACAACCTGAGTTCGATCCCAACGGAAGTTGGTTTCAGGTAGCCGGCTCAAGGTTGACTCAGCCTTCCATCCTTCCGAGGTCGGTAAATTGAGTACCCAGCTTGCTGGGGGTAAAGGGAAGATGACTGGGGAAGGCACTGGCAAACCACCCCGTAAACAAAGTCTGCCTTGGAAACGTCGGGATGTGACGTCACCCTATAGGTCAGGAATGACCTGGTGCTTGCACAGGGGACCTTTACCTTTATACTGTATGATACAGGATGCTGGACTAGGTGTACCGGTAGTCTGATCCAGCAAGGCTCTTATATTCTTTTCAGATATTTTATTGCTCTTTCCATGGGTAGTATTGCAGTTTTATCCCAGCTACCTCTCTCTTTAATGCTCAAAGGGACAACTGCAACTGAGCATTGACATCCATTCTTTAAAATGTTTGTTTCCCATGAGTTAATTGATATTCTGGAAGTTTGAATTATTGTATTGATTCTATTTTTATTGGTCTTGGACTGTAATAAATAAATTTGATTTGACACCCATTCCAGCTAGAGATCTTACTTGCAGCTGCTCCTGTTAACTAGAAGGTGCAGGATATTTTCTGTCTGAGCTCTAGTGGCTGAGGTGGTGGTTGCTGTTATGCCATCACGGTCTGTGTTAAACAGCCAGAAAAAAGAACTCATGCAGTAGCAGTATCTGAAATGAGACATGCAGTACTATTGCAGCTGCAGCAAGCTCTGCTGGTCTCAAGAAAGAACCAGCTCATGCATACTGGGGCAGCTACGTGTTGTAGCTGTGTTGTACAAATGTCACCCTCAGTAAAGAGGAGCATGTTGCCCTTTTGTCAATCTCTTCAATCAAATGTCTTCAGAACCAAGACTTTGGTTTCATGACTTCAGTATCTTTTTACAGGGATAAAGTCTTGAATATTCTCTTTAAAAGAATTGGATTGATCAATTGTACCGTGATGGTGATACTGTGTGGTTATTTGGCCATTTGCGTGTCCATTCCAGTTGTGAGGTCTTTTGTTTCCTGTTGTTTAATGGCCCTGTTTCCTGCTCTTATAATGAGTTCTCAGAACTGTGCTAATGAAAAGTTACCATGGACAAGGCAGGCTGTATGTATCATGCCTTTTTGTGGCCCTGTATTGTTTCCTGTTGTGCTAAAACATTGGTCTTTAAGGATAATTTAATTAAATGCCACATTTGGTTCCCTCAGACCTAGCCCCACCACAAAAAATAATGGTAATAATGCAGAGTTGTTCTGAGGACAGGCATATTTTTTCCTCTGGTTTGTGCTTGGATTGCATATACATCAACACTTGCTATCCACATGTTTCAATGTAACATGCCTGAAGTGCTTTCCACTCACCTCATCATCCCCAGCATTGCTGTGGTGCCTGCAAAACAACATCCCACAGAAACATGTTGTCGTGTGCTCCTCTTTGGCCCTAAAACAACCTTGGGTATCTCCAAAGTGTTTCAATAATGCTTTTTCTCCCCCTTCTCACCTCTCCTCCTAGGATGTAATTGGAAAAGCACTGCGGTATATTGGAACATATGGAGAGCTCAGTAATACTGAGCAAGTTGTAGCTCTGATTGATGAGGAAATGTGTATCAACTGTGGCAAATGCTACATGACCTGCAATGATTCTGGCTACCAGGTAAGAGCACAGCTGTAATTAGCAAAAAAAGCAACTGTGAGTTATCTTTTTGCTGCTGAGGCAGGAGGAATCCACTGTCTGCTTGACGGGCATGGGGAAAAGGAGATTTACAAGATACTGGAAATTAACTCTGGCACACTCCCAGGTATAGACTGCATGAAGTGTGTCTGGTCCATTTGCAGTGGTTGTCAATAAAGCAGGGTTCTTAAAGACATGGATGCATGCAGCACTCTCGCCATCCACCAACAAGTATTCTACACAGAATCTGTTGCTGGACTGGCATGTTCTTCCAAGCATTGTATGTTGAAATAAGCCAGTGTCAGCTGATAAATTCAGAACTTACTAGAGCTAAATTTTTCAGTGGCTCCCTGTGATGGTCTATCTATTTAAATTGACACAGAGCCCTAGAGTTGAAAGGGGCCTTATAGGCCACCAAATCCCCTACTCAATGCAGAAAATCCAGAGCTAGAACACTACTGACAGATGACTGTCCAGTATCTGTCTAAGGACCTCCAGTGAAGGAGATCCATTCCACACCTCCAGGTGACTGGTTCCATTGTCAAATGGCTCTTGAGGAAAATTCTCCTCAAGTTCAATGGAAATCTGCTCTCCCGAAACTCAAGCCCATTTGATCTTGTCTTTCTCTTCTTCCATGTGGCAGCCCTTGAGGTTTTTGAAGAGCACAATCATGTCTTCTCTTGACTTAAATTAAGCTTTCATTATCTGACTTCATCAGGGTAAAGTACTCTTCAGCTGGTACAAGATATTGCCAGGTTTCCTCTTCGGTAATGGCTTTTGGTCTAGAAACCCTTCAGGAAGCCTGGATATGTATAATTTTCCTTGGTATAGCCTATCCAGTTTTTGTCCTCTCTCAGTCAGCATTTCAGACTGGCAGCAGCCTGAAGTCTTGCCAGTGTATCACTTTTCCCTTTGCTGTCTTGGTCAAATCTGATTTGTATGTTGTTGTAAGGTTAGCTGGCAGTACACATGCTATCCACAGTGCCTGCAAGCAACAAGCAAGCTGTTTGTAAAGTTCATTTTTAGATATCAGAGGTTACTGCAAATCAAAGTCTGGAGCTGAACAGCCTATCGGAGTCCTCAGAGCTATTTCCCAAGAAAAGGTTAATGCAAGTAAACAGGAAGTTTAAAACAAGTTTTGCACAGCAAAAAAAAACAGTGGAGAGAGAAGATAAGAGCTACCAGCACTGAGTTTGTTTTACGGATTCTTATTATCAAGGACCATCATAGCCTTATAAAAATGTGCTATAATACGTTACAATGACAGTGCTAAAATAATTCAGTTTGGTTTCTAGAGCGATAATGTTGTGGTAGTTTTTTTAACTTACTATTCATAGTACAGGTTAGTACTATGAAATGAAACAAAGACTGCAGTTATCACAGCTACCTAAAATGCATGGCATGGCAAGAAGCCAAAATAAGGGGAAAATACGTCTGTGCACACCAGAAAGCATATAGTAATGGTTATTTGACAAATTTCCATCCAGAATAGTACAAAACAGCCACTCTCTGAGCAAATGTCCCTGTATCCAATTTGCCGATATGTTGAAACTAGTTGTGGAAGCCTGACCAGGGATCTCATTTTGTGAAGTCGCTTCTAAGCAAGCTGGTGAACATTATAAAGATGGTTCCTATACTCCTATGGCTCAGCTTCCTGGCATGTTCCCGAACAGTATAAGCACTGAACCTCCCACAGAACTGAGCACTGTTGGCACTAGGGCTGGGCACTTTTTTCGATATTTTTCGTGTTCAAGTTTAATAAACCCAGAAATTTTCAAAAAATCTGAAAAATCTGAATGCTGGCATTATTTGGGATCTACTTTTTGAGCTCCCTTTAACTGCTGCTATTTTTAACAGTTTTTTTAACTGTTTTTTTTCCCCGTTTGGCTTTAGCCAAATGCACACTCCTAGTTGGCACACAAGAAGAAGAAGAGTTGGTTTTTATATGCCTACTTTCTCTATCACTTAAGGGAGACTCAAACTGGCTTACAATCACCTTCCCCTTCCCCTCCCCACAACAGACACCCTGTGAGGTAGGTGGGACTGAGAGAGCTCTAATGGAGCTGTAACTTGCCCAAGGTCACCCAGCTGGCTTCGTGTGTAGGACTGGGGAAACAAATCTAGTTCACCAGATTAGCCTCTGCTACTCGTGGGAGGAGTGGGGAATCGAACCTAGTTCTCCAGATCAGAGGCCACCTGCTCCAAACCACTGCTCTTAACCACTACACCACGCTGGCCCAAGGAAGTTGGGACATCTGTGTTCCACCCTGGAGGGAAGCCTTTACAAAAACTCTGGCTGGTATGAAAGCTACTGGACTGGAAGCAATGGCCATGATGCACATGTATAGGGAACCCAATAGGACTTTTGCGGTCAGAGTGGCTATGTGCCCTGCTTTCCTCTTTGTTCTTTGGAACAAACAAACCAACTTAGCCAACAAAGAAAATCAGAGCAACTCTGAGGAAACTGTGGCATCCTTCAGGCAGGCCTTTTATCCTGTGACAGGACTTCAGAGTAATCAGTTTGAGGACTGTTGCCTCTAGTCTTGCCAAAACAGGTTAACCACACAGCCTAGACCTAGGATTGCAAACTCCTGTTTGGAAAATTCCTGGAAATTTGTGGGTAGTTCCTTGGAAATGGACCTCAGTGGGATGTGATGCCACAGTCCTCCCTCCAAAGTTGCCATTTTCTCCAACGTAGGGGTGGATTGCGGGGGGGGGGGGAAATGGCCTTGGAAAAGGAGCTCACCATAGTACTGCCCCTCAAAACGGGTGCTGTGTCAGGGGGTGACTCTTCCTAGCGGCCTTAATAGCCAATCTGCCCTGCTCCATGGGAACGTTTCTCTGTAGCCTCCAAGACCTACTTAGAGGTTGGTGATCATATCTATGACCCTTCATATTAGATTTTTTAGGACCTCACCTAAGATTTTTGGAGCAAACAAGTAAAACTGGAATTGGTGAATGCACCATAAAAGGCATTTTCAAAGGCTTGCATTATACAAGTATGCTCATCAGACAGCCAGGATCGCCAGAAGCTCACTGTTGAATATACACCCTAGCAAACCCAGACTTCTTGCTATGTAATAATGGCCAAGCTCCATTGTGTGTATTCAGATGGCTTTGTGTACCAAAATAAGAGATGACACTTATGGAAATAATTCTGTACCATGAGTGCTCAAATGCCAGTAAATCACTGTGCTATGCACGATGGACTTCACTTAAAAAAATATTTTTATAGGACTTAAATATCATGGGCACAACTTGTCCTAAGGCTGATTCTGTTTTTAACCAGTGCAGAGTGGGTGGGGAAAGAGAGATAAATTTTTACTTAGGCGTGATTTGGTTCTACATTTTTAATGTTTCACAATGCATTATCTTACCCGTTAAGACCGTTGCTATAGCTACAGCGCAGTGCAAAACAAAGATGTCTCCGAGCACCTCAGCTAGAGGAAATGCAGATGCTAAAAATGGGGTTGTTCTGACCTTTTCTGTGAGTGACATCAGTGCTATTTATTTCTGCTTGCAGGCTATACAATTTGATCCAGAAATCCACCTGCCCACTGTTACCGACAGTTGTACAGGCTGCACTCTATGTCTCAGTGTCTGCCCTATTATTGACTGCATCCGAATGGTTTCCAGGACAACACCTTATGAACCAAAGAGAGGCCTGCCCTTAGCAGTGAACCCAGTGTGCTGAGGTGATCAGACCAACAGTTAAAGTGAACCTTATATTTGGTTGATTATATTGATTTGCTTTCTAATTAGTCCCAGCAACTCCAACTACGTTAAAAAAAGAAAAAAAAAGAACCTAATGTTGGCAGCCATTATAATGTCGGCTGTATCTACCAATCTCTTTTAAACCATCACACAAAGAGCAGACAGTTTGTCAAATCTTTGTTTTTTGAGAAGCATAAACTTTTTTTTCTTTGTTAGATTCTTAGATGCTGTGATAATTTGGATGATTTTTAAAGAAAAATTAGTGGAGCTTTTGCTAACCAACTGAACCCAACATAAAGACAAACTTAGTTACCAGAGAAACAGGGAGTAATTATATATTCTATTTCATTTTTTAAACTGGTTTGTTAAAAGATGTAATTAATTGCATAACACACAAACAAAGCAATATGGGGTTGTGTGTGTGTGTTTTACAGAGAGATAGAAAAAGAGATTTAAAATAGTATTTCTGAACTATCAATCAGTTTCAACTGCATCAGCATAAGGCATGGTATTACCTTAATTCTCCCTAAATTTGTCTTCTGACTAGGTACTAAAAATAAAATTGCAAACACACTACACTCTTTGGCGCTTAATGTTGTGCAGCAGGTAGCCATGTTTCTTTGCTTCTGTTCATTTGCTCAAGGGTCTGATTGATTTTGGTTGCTTTTGATTGCAAAGGTGTGCTACTTGGCAGTTGAAATTATTCTCTACGTGCTAGTGGACACTTGTCGGGAATTCCTTCCTGACTTTCCGGCTCTTGCACACAGTTGCTCAGTTAACACATTGTGCACGTAGGGCCAATTGAGGTAGGGAGGAGGGCCATTTGCCTCAAGCTCAAAGGAGATCTCACATTTAGCCACTTACTAACATTCTGGCATTAGTTTTGAGATTTCTTTTTATGTGCATCCGGAGTACTTTTTATGGCTAGGAGCCTCAAAATCTGGAAGTAGCCAAGACCTCTCTGTACTTCTGTGAGGCCCTTGATTTCATTAAATTAACTATAAGAACATAACAAAAGCCTTGCTGGATCAGACGAAGGCCCATCAAGTCCAGCAGTCTGTTCACACAGTGGCCAACCAGGTGCCTCTAGGAAGCCCACAAACAAGATGACTGCAGCAACATCCTGCCTGTGTTTCACAACACCTAATAGGCATGCTCCTCTGATCCTGGAGAGAACTGGTATGCATCATGACTAGTATTCATTTTGACAAGTAGCCATGGATAGCCCTTTCCTCCATGAACATGTCCACTCCCTTCTTAAAGCCTTCCAACTTGGCAGCCATCATCACATCCTGGGGCAGGGAATTCCACAATTTAACTATACGTTGTGTGAAGAAATGCTTCCTTTTATCTGTTTTGAATTTCTCACCCTCCAACTTCAGCAGATGACCCCACTTTCTGGTATTATGAGAGAAGGAGAAAAGCTTCTCCCTGTCCACTCTCCACACCATTCATAATTTTATAGACCTCTATCATGCCTCCCCTTAACCGCCTTCTTTCCAAGTTAAACAGCCCTAAGAATTTTAACCACTCCTCATAGGGTAGTCGCTCTACGCTCCTGATAATTTTGGTTGCTCTTTTCTGAACCTTCTCAAGCTCTGCAATATCCTTTTATAGGTGTGGTGACCAGAACTGTACACAGTATTCCAAGTGTAGTCTCACCATAGATTTGTACAAGGGCAGTATGGTTGCAGCAGTTTTATTCTCTATTCCTTGTCTAATTATGGCCAGCATGGAATTTGCCTTTTTCACAGCAGCTGCACACTAGGTTGACATCTTCATCGACTATCCACTACCACCCCAAGATCCCTTTCTTGGTCTGTTCCTGCCAGCTCCCATCAGTGTATATGTGAAGTTGGGATTTTTTGCCCCAATATGCATCACTTTACACTTGCTTCCATTGAATCTCATTGCCATTTTAATGCCTATTCCTCCAGTTTGAAGAGATCCTTTTGGAACTCTTCACAGTCTGATTTTGTTTTAACCACCCTAAATAATTTTGTGTCATCTGAAAACTTGGCCACCTCGCTGTTCACCCCCAACTCCAGGGCATTGATGAACAGGTTGAAAAGCACTGGTCCCAGCACAGATCCCTGAGGGACCACACTGCTCACATCCCTCCATTGTGAGAACTGACCATTTATTCCTACTCTCTGCTTCCTGTTTTTCAGCCAGCTCTTAATCCATAAGAGGATTTGTCCTCTTATCCCATGTGTATGAAGTTTCTTAGCAGTCCTTGGTGGGGGACTTTGTCAAAAGCCTTTTGGGAAGCCAACTATCATTCGTATGAAGATAATTCACAGTGGGTAGCCATGTTAGTCTGTCTGCAGTAGTAGAAAAGAGCAAGAGTCCAGTAGCACCTTAAAGACTAACAAAAATATTTCTGGCAGTGTATGAGCTTTCGTGAGCCACAGCTCACTTCTTCTGAAGAAGTGAGCTGTGGCTCACAAAAGCTCATACACTGCCAGAAAATATTTTTGTTAGTCTTTAAGGTGCTACTGGACTCTTGCTCTTTTCTGTCATTCATATGATTGCCTGAATGCAAACCTCTACACTAACTATGGTTAGTTAGGATCTGTCAGACTAGGATTTGAAGTTGGTTAACTAACCACAATTAGTCTTAACTATGATTTTGTGTGATTTATGGATGTAGGTAGCATGTTAACTGGCAACACTCTCCCAGGTTAGAGAGAGACTCAATGAAACCATTATTTGTGGAGGTAAACCAGGATAGGAGTGATTGTTTGTGAGCTCAATCCTGGTTTCACAAACTTGCCATCATTAAAATCAGCCATGGTTTTATATTCTCTGACTTGAGCTAATGGCAAGAATAACATATGCACTAAGAATTGGATCCAGACAAAATTAGCAATTTCCACTGATTCCTTCTTCCTAGTACAGACCTTAGAATCCCCTGTCCCCCCAGGAACAGCATTTTGTGGAGATCAGTGGGCTACAGTGGGAAGAGATAAGGAGGAAAATTCTATTCCACTAATGGAAAATTTAGTCTGTATCTACCCATAAGGAAGCAGTGGTGGTCATCCAAATTAGAAGCCATGAGTCACGTGCTAAAGTTTTGTCACCACACAGACACAGTGTGTGTGTGTGTATCCCTATAAACCTCTACTGAGCCATCCCCTTCAACCACCACCAGGCAAGCAGACACTATGTGGCGTGAACATCATGGTATCTGAACACCTGAGAAAACATGATACCAATGACACTCACCCACTGGCCTGTGCCTCTTCAGCCCCCGGATACTTAGCCTGTTTCCACAAAGAGCATGAACGTACACCAAGAGCTAGCAAGATGGCTGCCCTCCAGAGGAGTGTAAGTGAGATGCAGGAGGAGCTTACATTGTTGGAAATGTTCAGACATATTACTACACCCTATATGATAGCATCATAGTTGAAGGCCATGGGGAGAAAAGAGGATTCCACTGAAGTCAGTAGGGATCCCCTCCACATGCACTGAGCCTTGTCAATGTGCTCTTCTCAGGTCCCCCCGCTCTCCAACTTCATAGTAAGAATAACTGTGTGTCTGTTTCACTGTATGGCTGTGGAAAAACACACTGAAGGTATGCAAATGTTCTAAAGCTCTGGGAAGGTATCTTATCTGCTTTTTAATGGTCTGCTTCTGTTTTATGGGCAGTTTTTTATGCTGCTTATATCCAATGTCTTTAGATCCAATGTCTTGTGTTTTAATATTATGGTTTTTAATTGTAAGCCACCTCATGCAGGACTCTGAAGAGACAACATTGAAATATTCTAAATTAATAAATAAATTAGAGCTATACCGGCAGCCAACATTCTTAAATAATGTTTTAAGTAAATTTAAGTATATATTAAGTATATATATATATATATATATATATATATATATATATATATATATATATATATATATACACGCTAGGAATTTATTACTTAAAATTGCCTTTGCAATTCATGGCAATGATATGCTGACAACTATTTACCCAAGAAATTTAATCCAAATTTGGTTGTGTGTTTGTTTACAATATAATTATAGTAAAAGAGATGTATGCATAGCTCAGCACTCTAAAACAGCATGTTAGCATCAACTTATTTCTCATTCGCAGTTGGGAGTTTTCATATACTAATTCTTTGCTAGCTGCTTTATTCCAAAGAAACTACAAGAAAGCCATATGCTATTCAATATTTGAAATAGTAAATAACATATCTGTTCATTATACCCTCAGCCATCAACTGAAAATATTGATTATGCATATTAAATAATCATTTTGTTCAAATATGTATTCATTTGTATGTAAAGTGCCTTCATACTTATAAATAAAATCAGAATTGAGAGCATTATGCAACTTGGTTTTCTGTTTTTTCTTAACAGTGTGTGTATGTGTGCATGCACATTTCCACCGTGTCCCAAATTAAGCTATCACTTTGAAATCACTTACCCTCAAAGAGCACCATCCAACCTATGTATGTATGAGTTTGGATTTGGAACAGACCGAAGGCAAACAATAATTTTAAAGAGAATTGAAAGTTAATATGCTCTTTTCTTTAAGCCTAGAATTACCATAGGTCAACAGGATTTGTAGGTTTTTGCAGCCCCACAAAAACTTACCAAAGACAATAGCAAGATACAACAACGCACCACTTTTAACAGACATACTCAGAGCTGGTTTATACAACCAGGTCAATACAATCAAGATCAGCCATGCTGAAAACTTCACAGTGAACATGTTCATGAAGCAAACATACTTTGTTCAAACTCCCTCAATCACAGTACATATGAGGCAAGCAACTCCAGATCACATCACCTCAGTGTTCCCTGACCAAATTCACCTCAAGCATACACCATGCCAAGCAGCTTTCTGCCTGCCAGTAGTCACCATTGTAGCCTGAAGTTGCTTTTGCCTAGCCCAAGAATTAAACCACTTAATTTACCAGAGAAGAGGCTGTTTCCCTTGGGATAATGTTCATTCAGCTCAGAAACTGACAGATCTGTGCAAAGCTAAAGGGTGGGGTCACTTGCAATTTGTCCCTTCTGCATCTCTGCAGTTGGATGCATTCTTTAAATCAGAAACAGCAGATACATATGCATTCCCTGCTTTTTGTACATATACATCCAGCAGCATCTAATTCTGAAATTTAGTTATTTATTCATTTGTTCTGTTATTTATTTAAAAGATTTGTATGCAGCCTTACCACCCAACTTAGGGTCCCCAATGCAGTGAACCATCAAAACAATGTTAAAATACATATAAATATACATAAAACACGTTTAATATTTAAAATAATTAAATAAAACATATAAATGCATAAACACTGAGGTGACTAACAGGAAGGGGGGCAAGTGACAATTTCCAAGGAAATCCCCTCCCAAAAAACCCCCAAAAAAGTCTTTACCTGCTGGTGAAAGATAGAGGGAGACAGATGAATCTCCCTAGAGAGAGAGTTCCAGAGTTTAGGCACCATGATCAAGAAGGCCGTTTCTCAGATTTATTTACTTATTTAATTAATTTATAACTCACCTTTCTCACTGAGACTCAAGGTGGATTACAGAGTACAGAAGGGGGGTATAATCATACAGCATAGGAAGTTGAATGAACAATCCAATAGGACCAGGAGTACAAAACTGAATGACAATGTGAGCAACAATACAGTACAATGAACAATGCAGATGAACAATGCAATACAACTAGGAATACAAAATTGAATGCTGATATCTATGTAATAGGACAAGGAATGCAAAATTTATAATAATGTGAACAGCAGACTGCCCAGGCCAGCATAGTGTGAGCAATGCAGAATGTGGGAGTACAAAAGTACAATGTCCACTCCCTACTCCCTTCTAGACCTTTCTGCCCCACTACATATCAATTCCATTACATGAATGTCCATCTGAACATTTTTGTTTTGCACATTTTGCTGAATGCTAGTACTGTGAGAGCCTTCCTGATTTTCTCAGCAAGGCTATTCTACAAGGTTGAAGCCACCAGTTACCAATCTTCCCAATTTTTATGAAGGAACCTTCAGAAGGTTCTCTTCAGACAACCAAAGTTGCTGTGGCAGAGCATAGTAAGAGAAGTGGTCTTGCAGATTTGTAGGACCTAGACCATGAAGGGCCTTATAACAACCTATCTAGCAGATAGCAGATGCATCCAAAGCAGGGCTTCTGAAGATAACTGGATTGAGTAGTTTCATATGAGAGCAGGTGTTCTTAAGCTATGCTGGCCCCAAGCAGTATAGGGCTTTAAAAGTCATTACCAGCACCCTGAATTGGACCTGGAAGCAAACTGAGAGCTCGTGTAGGTGGAACAAGAGTGATATAGTCCATTCCAATCCATTCCAGTCAACATTCTGGTTGCAAGATTCTATATCAACGGTAGCTTCTGGACACCCTTCAAAGGCAGCCACACGTACAACACATTGCATTAGCCTAATCTAGACGTTGGGAGGGAAGGCAGCATGGTATAGCCAGATCTTGGAAGCTAAGCAGGGCCGGTACTTGGAAGGGAGACTACCAAGGAAGACTCTGCAGAAGAAGACAATGGCAAACCAACTCTACTTCTCACATGCCTTGAATGCCCCTTACTGGGGTCGCAATATGTCAGCTGTGAATAGCACTTTACACACACACACAATCTAGATGTTACCAGGACATGTACCACAGAGGCAAGATCTTTTCTGCCCAAAAAGGAATGCAGTTTGCTCACCAGCCACAGCTGATGAAAGACTGCTGCCACTGCTGCCATCTGTTTATCCAACAGGAGGCCTGGGTCCAGTAGCCCCCAAGCTACAAACCTGCTCCCTTTGGGGGAGTGCAACCCCATTCAGAACAGGAGATATCTCAATTCCTGTTTCAAACCTTCCCTTCACAAGTAGTACCTTCATTTTGTCAGGATTAAATTTCAGTTTTTTAGTCCTCATCCATACCCAAATTGTCTGTAGGCACCAGATCATGTTTCCACAGCCTCCTTGGATCTGCTGGAAATGTGTGTCAACTGCATATTGGTGACGACTCAGCCCAGATCTCTGGATGACCTTTTCCAGTGGCTTCATATAGATGTTATAGAGCCTTGTGGGACCCTGTAGGCCACAGTCCAAGAGGCTGAGCAGTTCCCCAGTACTGCACTCTGATGCCTACCTTCAAGGTAGCACAAAAACCACAGCAGAATGATGCCTCCCAGTCCAAAGCCCAAAAGGCAAACCCCAGAAGCTTCCCATGGAAAAGGTTATTAAAAGCCTCTCAGAGGTCCAGGAGAATCAACAGGGTTGCATTCCCCCTGTCCATTTTATGGTGTAGGTCATTCAACAGGAAGAGACCAAGCCCATGTCAATCCCATAAAAGGTAAAGGTAAAGGTCCCCTGTGCAAGCACCAGGTCATTCCCGACCCATGGGGTGACGTCACATCCCGACGTTTCCAAGGCAGACTTTGTTTGTGGGGTGGTTTGCCAGTGCCTTCCCCAGTCATCTTCCCTTTACCCCCAGCAAGCTGGGTACTCATTTCACCGGCCTCGGAAGGATGGAAGGCTGAGTCAATCTTGAGCAGGCTACCTGAAACCGACTTCTGTCGGGATCAAACTCAGGTCGTGAGCAGAGCTTTTGACTGCAGTACTGCAGCTTAACACTCTGCGCCACGGGGCTCCTTCAATCCCATAACCAGGCCTGAATATAGATTGGAGTGGATCCAAATAATCTAATTCATTCAGGAATCCTTGACATTGACCAACCACCACTTGCTCAAACACCTTGCACAAAAATGGTACATTGAGACTGGGTGATAGTTGTCGAAGGCTTTCACGGTCAGAGTTCATTGGTTCTTGTAGGTTATCCGGGCTGTGTGACCGTGGTCTTGGTATTTTCTTTACTCTTCCTACACACTTGACACTGAGAGACACTGTCCTTCAGTGTTACTCCTCTGAAGATGCCTGCTACAGCTGCTGGCGAAACGTCAGGAAAGAAAATACCAAGACCATGGTCACACAGCCTGGATAACCTACAAGAACCAATGGGTGATAGTTGTTCAAATCTCCTGGGTCCAGAGTAGATTCCTTTAGGAGTGGATACACCCCTGGCCACTTCAAGGAATTATCACAATAGCTGATCTCAAGATTGGTTGGATTCATGGGTAGCCACTGAAGGCACACTGAGATATCAAAGTAGTAAGTGGCAACTAAAAATATCCAACTTAATTATTTTACTATGCTTTTTTAAAAATTGGAGGCAGCACTGACTGAGGAGTGGGGGTGGGCTTGCAACTACAAGAAAGCTATCTCGTGAGAAGCAGTGTAATCATGCTAACATTTAAATTTTTCAGATGTATCTGAACAGCTTGCCAAATAATCATTTCCTTGCTTGCGATCAGCAAGCAGGGCATGAGCCAAACAGGCAAGTTGTTTGAGCATAACGAATCAAGATTGTTTCAAAGGTGATATCCTGAAACAGCTCTTGTTGATACACACATTTTTTCATGTATCACATCCTCAGGTTAATGTGTTCTTGTCTGATCATCTTTCCATGCCAGTAACAGTGGCTGTACTATTGTTTACATGATCACTAATCCTGAAATACAATCAGGTTGTCACCCATCTGAAATACAGCCAAAATCTGCACCTGACTGCTGTTGAGGTTAAGTGCAACCATTTTCTTAATCATTTTGGATGGAGCCCCTTCTCCTCTTCTTGATGGCCAAAAAAGCAGGTTGAAAATAATGAACATGATTTATATGAATTTAATAAATAGAAACAATTTTGTTGCCACAAGTTTTTTCCATATGAAACAAAATCCAAACACATAGTATATTTCACAAACATTGAGGAGAAACTCCTAATGGTAAGAGCAGCTTGACAATTGAATTAATGACCTAAAAGAATGGTAGGCTCTACTGTGCTGGATGTCTTCAAACAGAGGCTGGCCAGCCAGCTGTTAAGAATACTCTTGGTTTGCATTTTCTGTACTGAGAATGGGGTTGGGCTAGATAGCCTATAAGCCCCTTCCTACTCCAGGAGGCTATGACATAAATGCAAAACAATTATAAGCAACTAGACAGCACCAGTTAGAAAAAATCATAAATTGTACACATTGCATGAATTTTTGCATTCTGAATGTATTTCTTCTAACTGGCTGCTTTTCATAGCATGGGTGAAAACTTGGGGAGAGAGGTTCCTCTTTCCTCTTCTGATAATAACAAATATTTTGATAGAAAATCATAGAACATATGAATCAAAGAACATATGATACCACTGTTTCTTAATTTCCCACAAACCATTCCAATTTTAAACCAAGATAACTTAAATTGTGTTGTCATGCATTTACAACACTTAGAAAAAACTTCATGGCTTCAATAACATGACTCAGTATGCAGATTATATAGGACAGAGAAACAACACAAGCATATGGCCAAGCAACAACCTAGTCATCTACCTTCAGCTGAATGATTAGGGGAGCCATCAGCCTTCTGCCAACCAGGCCTAAGGACAGAAGCAAAGGGCTTAGCCATAAACGTTATGGTGGGGACCTCTGCTATGATCAGTGCACTCCCAGATCAGCCAGGCCACAAATTGGGTTGCCAAATCCAGGTTGGGAAATTCCTGGATTTTTGAGGTAGAGCGGGGGGAGGGCAGGATTTGGGAGGGGAGGGACTTCAGCGGGGTATACTGCCACCCTCTAACGCAGCCATTTTCTCCAGAGGAATGGATCTCTATTGTCTGCAGATCTGTTGTAATTACAGGAGATATCCATGTCCCACCAGGAGGGTGGCAACCCTATCTATCTCTGACAAACTAGAAGAACCTTTGACATATATTATTCCTCTGAAATGGTCAGTGCGAACAGAGCAGAAGATAAACTACCTATTTCAAGGTGAGATTTTACATGATCTAAAGAATGTGGTAATAAACGCTAAAGCATCACAGGAGTCATTAAGCTCCTTTAACACCCTGGTGCAGTCTATCTACAAAACACTTTGCCCATGCAAAATCATTAATTCAACTCACCACATAACAAATTCTTGGTTTGATAGGGAATGCTACTAGCATGAAGTTGAGCTTTGAGCTCAATATCGTAACTACCAAAAAGATAATTCTAAGGTAACTTTAAACAAGTATTTTCATTTTAAAAAAACCTGTTTCTTCAGCTGATTAAGGAGAAAAACCGCCAACTTTTCCAGAAGAACTGCGACCTGTTAATAAATTCCACTCAATCTAGGAATAGTAAACAGTTTGGGCAACTGGTTACTCAGACCTTTCAAGGGACCTCGGGACCTCCTAAAAGCTCTATTCTACCTTGGGACTGGCTGATTCACTTTCAGAACAGCTTCCATGACCCCTCCATAGTACCATTACATATATCAGGTTTAATCTCCAAGGATTTATCGGAGTGGCCTTCGGTCAGACCCGAGGAAGTTAGAAGTCTAATAGCTCACCTTAAATTTGGGAAGTCCCCTGGTCCTGACAGTCTACATCCAGAATTATTCCTAAAGCACCCAGATTGGTGGGCTCCTCTATTAGCAGATCTGTTCTCCACGACTGATAAATACAGCTCCCTTCCCAAATTGTGGACCTTTGCCACAGTTTTAATTTCTACTACATTTTTATTATTTATATTATATTGTTATTCCCTAATTATTTATGAATGTATTTAACTTTGATTTGTTAGGAGACTTGATGGCCTATGATTGTGAATAAGGTCTGTTCTGTTCTGTTCTGTTCTATCACACCTGGCTGAAAAATATAGTGATTTACAGGGGAGGATACTTTATGCAGCCTTTAGATCTGAAAAACAACTTTGATCTAATACCTAGAGGTCTTCTTTGGGGAAAATTGGCAAATATGGGAATAGATCCTTGCCTACTTTTCCTTATATGCAAATTATACTCATTGTCTACTTGCCAAATTCACTATAACAAAGGCCTTTTATCCCTCAAAATCTTATCAAATAAAGGTGTTAAACAGAGTTGCGTTTTAGCTCCCCATCTTTTTACGCTACTTTTAAATGACCTTGCTCCAAGCTTGTTTGGAGTAGATGGCCACTTCCCTCAATTGGCTACTCATGCGGTCCCCCTTCTTCTTTATGCGGATGATGCAGTCCTGCATTCTTAAACTCAAAAGGGCCTTAATCGCTTCTGCAGGTTTTTGTGACATATTGCAAAATAAATTCCCTTACCATCAATTATGATAAATCTAAGGTCTTGTTTTTTTCAAAATCCCAGAAGCCATGGAATTGGACAGTTAAGGGAAACAGGAGCAGGTAAAGCACCTTAGGTACCTAGGAGTCTGCTTTCGATATAATTTAAAATGGACTATGCAGCAGAAACAGACCACAAATCAAGCTAAATTAAAATCGGTGGCCGTTTCCTGGTTCTTTTATACTAAAGGCAGCCAGTTCATTCCAGCTGCCATACGAGTTTATAAAGCCAAAGTGCTTTCTCAGTTATTTTACAGGGTCCCAATCTGGATAAACTCCGTGATTTCCAGGCTAGAGCAAATCCAATCTTTCTTTTTAACACCAACTGCTGAGAATTCCAGATTGTGTAGCGTACCCAACACTATGTCTTGAATTAGAGCTAAATTCTCCGGGAACAAGTGGATGGCTTATAACGATCAAATTCTGGCTCTGCAAGTTCTTCAGATCTAACCCCTTTCAGCCTGGTTTGGCTAATGGTAACTGATCATTATCAGTCAAAATGGTCTCAAACTCAGAGCAATGGGAGTCCCATTAGATGCTCTTCTCACATCCAATGAACAGCAAGCTTATAGGCTATTGAAACAAAGAATACTAGACATAGAGAGGCAAACTATATTCTCATTAGCGCGCAGGGTTTGTTCCCCGCTGGAATTGAGTATTCACCCTACTATTGGAGCTTTACAGACTTATTTTTCCTGTTTAACATCTCCGCAACTCCATCGGGTTTTTATGTTAGCTCACCTAAACATTGTCCCGACAGAAATTCTTTGGGGCAGATTTAAGAACATCCCTGTCTGTAATCGGACCTGCCCATGCTTGCAGAACCAACCAGAAACAGTGGCTCATGTGTTGCTTTATTGTGCTTTTTACGTGCCCCTACGGGAAACCTGCATTGCTCCACTGATGCAAGATATTTTCTATCTTCCTGCAAAGCACAAAGTGGCTTTCCTTCTGGCTGTTCAGTGCTCCTGTATTACAGAGGAGGTAGCAAAGTTTCTTTTAGCTGCTATGAGGACTTGAGGAACCAAGCACAAACCTATTTGATTGTTGTCATGAATTATTTATTTTATTTACATATAAACTACTATTTTATCTCAATACATTACATTTAATTATTGTAACTGTAATTCATATGTCATTAAAGGTTTATTGAATTGAATTGAATTGGGGGGGAACAGCTACCCCAGATGCCTGAATAAGGTTCCCATTAAAAGTAATGGCTCCAAATCTCCAGAACCCAAACAAATCACGTGATTTAAATCCCAAACCGGTAATGTCCTGCAAAAACATAAGCAATCACAGTAAAAATCTGCCCACGATCCCCAGACACACGCCCCTTCTTTTTCCAGCTCTGCAATATACTTAGTAAAAGTTTCCTTCTGTGGGTGCTGCTACACTCACATATTATAGGCCTCAAGCTGAAGAATGCTATCCTTCTCTTTACATGGTTAGATGAGATCCCTAGCCATCTTTTCTAAAGATTCATACCAGCAGGCTTCTGGGAAGTATCTAAAAACTCATAGTTTTTCCTGACAAAGTGACTTTGTTTCTACTCAGTATGTCAGTCACACTACTTTTTCTGCAATCGCTTTGAGTGGAAATAAACATGGTCTCCTTGTAGAACAGTGAGGAATCATGTCTTTTTAAATGTCTCACTGTTACAACTTGTTCTTAATTCAGATGAAAGATTTTCTGCTTGAGAACACTGCGTCTTTGGGGAACATTGTAAGAGAAGGTATGCCTTGAGAGTCTGTGTACAGTCTCTTGATCTCCTTTAGGGATCTTCTTGACAAATAATACCCCTCAACTATGGTTTTTATAGGAAGGCTGTTTTATAACAATGCTCATCTCTCCTCTGATGACATCAGTTAATAAAGGCCAAAACAAAACGGTGGGTATATTTCCAAGCTATCTCATGTCCCAGCTCTCTGTTATACTGAGTTGGCTGGAGAAAAGGAAAACAAAGAAACAACCAATCCATGCATATCTCTGAAATCAACTTATTTCTAATTTGTTTTCATCAAGCCCATTGTGTGGTTCCTTCAAACCTATAACATCCTCATAACAGGCCAAGTTAATGCTAGGTGGCACCCTGAGTCCAGGCATTGCCCTCATTAAAGACTAGAAGACTAAGTGGTCCCAAAAGCCTCAATTATAAAGAAAAATGTGTGTGTGTAAGGTTTGTAGGATCTGAAATTTATATCCCTAGTTTCTAGATCTGGAGAGGGTATTGTCACATCATACACAACCTCCCACCTCAACTCTGTGGGCGGGGCACAGGAAACCGCTGGAGGAGATAGCTGAAGAGTACAGGTGGAGCTGTTCCTTCTATAGTACTGGTGATAATGCTTTTTTAGGCGGAAGGAATGGAAGCAGACTTAATTGGTAATAAATTATGTCACACAATGACATAATTGGCATCTAGCCCCAGGCTAATGCAGAGGGTCACAGGGCTTAATATAATTGTAGCTGTGTGTCATACTCAACTGGCAATGTCCAGATGCAAGAAAATATGCAACAGAAAGGTTTTGGAAGGAGAATGCACATGATGTCAACAGGAGTGTACATAACTTACCTGCCCAGCATTCTAAAAGCATGTTGGTCACTATAAGGTCAGAGTTATAGTTGCAATTTCTAAATGTATGATAGACCTTTTTAGAGATAGCATATCTTCAGTCTATTCCTGAAAGCTGTTTCTGGTGGCTGTGTGTGTGTGTGTGGGGGGGGGGGGTTAAAAAAATTAAGCCGGAAAATGGGGAAAAGGGTCCCATAGCAATCAGCGATGCTGAGTCGCCAAAAAGGAGGTGTGGCAATGTCATTGTTTTCGGGGGCATTCCCAGGCTGAAAGGGGTTAGGAAGCTGCTTAATGGCAGCTCTGTCCCCCCCCCCCCAGAACGCCTCAGGAATGCCTCCTGGGATGCCAGCATGGGGACTTGCACCAGGAGAACCCTGGTGGGAGGCTGCACCAGCCACAGTCTAGGGGGCCCAGCGTAAGTGCCCCCCTTTCAGGAATGAACTGCTTGTCATATTTACCAAGGATTGGATGCCACTGTAGCTGCATTAGTGCAATCAAATCTATGTACTTATAACTACAGATATTTGTAGCTATATAACTGACCAGGCCAGATTGCATTGCCAGAAGTCTTAGGTTTCTCAGCTAGCAAGTCCAAAAGTTTTCCTTCGAGATAACACCCAAAAAAAATTAAAATGATGAATACATAGGAACCGGGTACTAATGACTAGCATTTATATATTTGTAGAACTCTTTAACTCTTAACTTTTTGAGCAAAGAAAAAACTAATTGGACTCAACCAAACTCTAAAATTGGCAGAATTAGCTCTCTTTCTTACAAGATCTTGGCAGCCAGACAATCTAAATCTTCTCTTAATTTATTATCTGTCAAAACTCTTGCTGGCACTTGGCACCATTGGGATTTTGTACCCCTCCAGCAAAAAAACAAAAAACAAAGCTTTCACAAATCCTGCTGAAGATGACAATGCTCCCTGACTTTCACGTACTTACCTTTCATTTGGTATAGTGTTTTTAATTGTCAGCGATGTGTGATGTTTTTGAAGCCTGCTTTTGAAATCTTCATCGAACCCCAGAGATAGATTGTTGCCTTTTACTTTAGAAATTAGCAGCCAGAGTGTTTAATACCTCCTTTGAGCAGTCTATGTTTGATTGACAGGTCATCATAGAAGAAAATTAATGCAGATCGTAGTCTTGTGCGCCAATTGTTTCAGCTCCTCATGAAGACTTTTGGCTACTTCTAGTCATAGCTCTTAGTTCAAGAGGGAGTGTGATGTATATGAACCTCATTTCTTCCCATTTTGCTTCTGCATGACATGGGACAAGGAAGTAATTAAATGTCATCAGCATTGGTAGAAAACCAGCTTGGTTACATTCTGAACTGGGTTCCTCTACTTCCCTTCATACTATCTATACACATTTCAAGACAGGTTTCAGCCTAGAATCCACCTGACATGATGATCTCCCATACTGCCTCTCTCCCATCTTCATTCTAATTTTCTCTCCCCTACTTTATGGAAGACCTGACCTGGATGGCCCAGGCTAGCCCGATCTCGTCAGATCTTGAAAGCTAAGCAGGCTCAGCCCTGGTTAGTATTTGGATGGTAAACCACCAAGGAATACCAGGGTTGCTATGCAGAGGAAGGCAATGACAAACCACTTCTGTTAGTCTCTTGCCTTGAAAACCCCATAAGGGGTGGCTATAAGTCAGCTGTGACTTGATGGCACTTTACACACATACATCATGGAATCCCACTACAGTGGTTTCAAGACCTTCAGCAAGGAGTAAGGAAATAGAGGGTTCAGAGTGTATATATTCCATCTGAAATTTAATTCTCCCTTGGTCATTTAATATACTATCACATGATTGATGCCTGTCTCAATTTATAACATTTTATTTTGAGTTCTATAACCTCATCCCCCCCCCACACATACTCATCCCTTTCCCTCTTCATTCCAGATCGTTTGCTAAGTCTGTGCTGAGGTAAACCTCTTTTGTCAAGTTTCCAGTATGCAAACATATGTGCCACTTTATGCTACTAGTCTATTTATTGGATTAAGCAAGAAGATTTTGATACTAAAGCTTAAGATAATATTGAAAGCACAGATCACTTCTATTGTAGCTTCTAACAATCAGCTTTAGAAACAGAAAGACCTTGTAGTAGGCATTATGTGGAGACCTTTAGCTTTTGTATCGTGGCTATACTTTGTTACTATGGCAATAGAATAAACCATTTCATTAATATAACAAAACAAACCACATACTTCTCCTTCTTTGTCCTCATGGATGAACACTCAGATTTCAAAATATTTTACAGTCTTGGCATTCCTGATTCCCCCCCCCCTTGCTCAATGCTCCTGAAGGTTTTGTTTTTATAAAATAAAACAGCAGAGCAGTGTGTTTTATTACTACATTTTCCCCAGCTTTCATTGGCTGTCTTCTGTTAAGTGTCCCCAGGAGAAGGTGAGTAGACTTCCAAACCAATGGACGCTGGAAGTGAGAAAACAGTCATTACTCGTTTAACAACCTCATCAAGCAACAAGAAAGGGGAAAGTGTTTGTTTGGCAAGGAGTTAGGTAATAGTGGATGTAGAGACAGAAAAGTACATAGTTTCTTATATTAATTGCATTCTGTCAGGCAGATTTGTCATCTGTTGTGAAAAGGACACAGGATTAGCCATTCTAAGCATGCATAGGAAGAGAAATTTCAATTCATGCTCACTCTCCAGCAGAAGCCATTGTCAGCCATGCCTTCTTCATCAAAGCTCTATAAGTGAGTAAGTGACAACCTGGGCATAGTATGATAGGGAATGCTACTCTCATTCAAGCTCCCATTGACTTACTGCAATGTGTTTTGCATGAGACTACCACTGAAGATAGCCACTGTGCACCTTCTGGTGGGTAGCAAGATATTTACTGCATAGTCCGCCAACTTTATCACAACTGCACTGTCCACCAGAAAGTTTCTGTTCTGTTGAAACTGCTAATGCTTACTTCTAAAGTAATGAGCAGTCTGGGTGAACCATATTTGAGGGAATACTTCATCCCACATATTCCTCCTTGTCCCTTGAGATCTGGTCTATGTACCTTGATCTACGTACCATCCTGTAGTATGGTAACAGTGTATTGTGGCAGCCACCTTATAGGAACTGCTTCCAAAAAAGACTATTCTCACTACATGCTTGTTTACATTTTGAGCTTAGGATGCTTGATTTCGCCCAGAGAATTCCAACTGCTGACCCTTGGTGCAGAATGCTCTGTACTAGAATAATACCATGGCCTGCAGTCAGAATTTTCTATCATTTCTAAATTTCGGGTTTGGGTTTATTGGGCCTGATTTTTTTCTATGGACGCTCCTGTGGGGGCATTTTTTGAGGTAGTGTTCCCAATTTTCTCAGGGTAGCTTCAAGGGACTCTCCTTGCATGAACCCCAAAGTTTGGTGAAGATTGGGTCAGGGGGTCTCAAAGGGGTTGCCCCCCTCCTCCATAGAAGTGGATGGTAAAGTCTACAATGTTTTTCTGTGGAGAAGGGGGATGACCCCTTCGGGACCCCATAAAATTGTACCCCTGACCCAATCTTCACCAAACTTTGAGGTTCACACAAGCAAAGTCCCTTGAAGCTACCCTGTGAATTTGGTGACTCTGCCTTGAAAAATGCCTCCCTGGGAAGATTTTAAAAGTACTTACTTTTCAGTCTGTAATGGCCACATCCGTACCCAAGAATTGTGGGAAAACTCATTCCCATGAATGCTTGCAATGGACCTGCACAATAGTCCATTCATGGGAAAAGGAGTTTTCGCACAATCCTTTAGTGAGGGGAAGTGGCCATTACAGACTATGAAAAGTAAGTACTTTTAAAATTCTCCAGAGAAGGCATTTTTCAAGGTAGAGCCACCAAATTTGCAGTGTAGCTTCACGAGACTCTCCTTGCATGATCCCCAAAGTTTGGTATAGCTTGGGACAGGGCGTCCAATTTTATGGGATCTCCAAGGGGTCACCCCCCCTTGTCCATAGAGAACCATTGTAAAGTTACAATGTTTCTCTATGGAGGGGGGGCAACCCCAATCTTTGCCAAACTTCTGGGTTCATGCAAGGAAAGTCCCTTGAAGCTACCCTGAAAATTTGGGAACTCTACCTGCAAAAATGCCTCCCCCACAGCTCATTAAAAAAAATTCCCATAGGGAAAAGTCTGGGGAAAGCTGAAGCCAAGAAAAGCCGAATACCTATTCGGCTGATTCAGCAATCAGCTATCCGGCTTCAACTTTATTCCCAGGTTTTGATATTTAGTCTACCTCAAACCCAAATATCGCAGAAATGGCTAATTTCAGGTTTATTTTTGGATAGGGTTTATCAATATGCACAACCCTAAAAGGCACAATGTTGTTACACTGTATAAATACTGAGCTGAATTTTCACAGGTTTTGATTTTCATGTCAAAATATTGGATAGGTGAGCATGTGGGGGGTTTCTGGTGACGTATACAAGCTCTGCAGTATTTCAACAGTCATTTGGGAAGGGTCCTAATTTTCCTGCAGACATATATCTGCAGAGGATTTTTGAGACTGACTACTTATTGCTAGCTTCAGTTACAACACTGAACATTGAAGTAATGAACCTTTACTGTCTTTGTTTTCATTCTGCTATGTCGAACTGTTAGTCTGGATTACTTAATTCAAAGATTACATGGTGAGCAAAAAAGGGTGTATCTGTCTGCACCCACCCCAGGGCTGGTCCCAGGGCTTGATATTAGAACTGGGCTCATGGATGCCCACATCATGTGGGTGATTCTGGATTTTATCTGAGAAATCAAACATGCAATCAAGATTATTTGAGTTGATGTTCAGAGATCAAGCAGCATATGGGAGTGTGTCATTTGTTGAGGCATTTGGAGACAGAGGTAGGTATTAGAGGGTGTGCACTGGACTGGTTTAAACTATTCCTCGTGGACTGGACTGGACCTATTCTGTGGGATTCCACAGGGCACAATCCCACCCCTTTGCTTTTCAATCTCTATGTAAAGCCCTTAGGACAACCAATTCATAGTTTTGGGACTGGCTGTCATCAAATAAAATCAAATAAATCAAGTCAATCAATATGGTGATGATGCCCAGATCTATATCTCCTTATCCAAATCTCTTGGTGATGTGATAGAAGTCCTGAACTGCCGCCTGGCTGCTGTGGTTAAATGGCTATGAGTGAACAAATTGAAACTAAGTCCTGGAAAGACAGGTAATGCTGGCTGGAGAGCTGGAGATCTTGGACTCAGGTAAGAGCATAGGGGTTATATTGGATTCAATATTACTGTTGGAGAAGCTAGTTAATTCAGCTGCAAAAAAAAAAACACCTTTCTTCAAACTCAGTCTAGCCTAGAATATGGCAGCCTATCTTGACACAGCCCATCTGACCCCTCAGATCCATGTCACAACATCAAAGCTAGACTACTGTAATGGACTTTATATAGGTCTTGCCTCAAAGTTAACCTAGACTTCAGTTGGTGCAGAATGATACAGCTCTGTTGGAAGCAACATGGGGCATGCATATTACTCCTATTCTGCAGTGACTCTATTAGCTGCCCATCAGTTACTGGGTTCAGTTCAAGGTATTTGATATCACATACAAAACCCTTCGTGGCTTTGGACCCTCATATCTGTGGGACCATCTATCCCCCTATGCTCTGCTGTGACAGCTTCGATCACAGAGCAGGGTCTTCTGCAGGTGCCACCCTGTAAATGGTGGTTAAAAGAAACAACTGCCTGTACATGCTTTCTACATTGTGCCCCACACCTTATGGAACAGCCTGCCTGATGAGGCCAGGAACATTCCCACTGTCCTGGCTTTCCTCAAACTATGAAGAACTGAATTATTCAGGATGAATTTTTTACACAGGTAATATGGCTGTACTGTAACAAAATCGTTCAGAAAGTTGCTTTGGTAACAAATTAGGAACTATGGCCTATACAACAATTTACAGTTGATACTGTTTGGTAATCTAAGTAGGATCCTACTGTGTAATTTCTGCATTGTTTGACATGTGATGTTAATGCTTACACCTTGTTTCAGCTCTGCCCAGATTTCTGCTTGGTTCCAGATGTCTACAATCCAATTCCATTGTTCATTGGATGCCTCATCCTGTAGATTGTATCAGTTTACACTGTGTAATGTGCCTTGAGGCTCAGTGAGAAATGCAGCCTTTAAATAATATAAATAAATAAAGTATCATCTAATATGCCCAATGGTCATTTTCAAACAGTTCAGTTACAACTGAATTGTTGGAGGCATTAAGAACAATTGCACTTCACAATTGCTGCAGATTTTTAATAGCTGCCTGGCACTTCTGGCCTTCAGTTCACCAGCTTAGTTGTTATCATAAAAAGTCACAGGGGCAGGAATGGCCACAGGTTTCACACATTTATTAATCTAATTATGACCATAATTCTGTGTAGAGAGAGGGGCCTGGCCTGTGCATTCTGCACATTGCTTCCATATCTATTTTGATCAACAATTAAAATCGTGTATCTTTCTTATTTGTTTCTGTTTGCATTTGTGCCTAGATTGGATTATCATGGTATGCTATTGTTTGAATGACAAAATAGGAAGAGTTATTTTATTAAGGGAAAGGGTTTGTTTATAGCTGTGCTGGTACAAAAGTAAAATTCAAAACTAAGAACACAATCCACAGAATATCCTTTATTAGGACCAACCACATGGCATGTAACAAGGAGCGAACTATTGCATTCACACATATTATGTGTCATTGGGTTGCTTCTAATCAATTAATTTTGAATTTTATGGAATTCTAGAAACTTTAATCCTAGTGAAGGAACTTATATCTCTTTGCAATGATCAATAGGAAGAAGGTCTGAAGTCTACCCACCTGCTTGGGTGAATGAGAGTGTTCTGGGCTTAGCTCCTGAATTGTGTTCGCTTGTGAGAAGAAGGCTGTTTGGTAAGAAAAATCATGCAGTTGCTTCATTTTCCTGCACAAGAGGGCAGCGTTTCCTTAAATCCAGGGGACATGGTACTTTGGAAGAGCTTTTGCCAATTTACAGAAACACAGTGGGCCTGTGATATCTTCCTAATTGTTTGGATTTTCTAATTGTCTCCATTGCAAGTAATTTAATGCATGAGGTAAACTCTGGCCTTGCTTACAGTTGTTAATCAACTATCTAAAGAAAGAACAGTTACCCCCAAGATGTCAGGTATTCTGACGCTTGATCACTCCCATCTTGTGTGCCCAAGGATTTATGGCACAGGCTACAAATCAACTCTTTCTATTGCTACTAACATTTTATCTCTGGTGTTACATAAATGTTTGAATACCTGATGTCCCAGTGCTCCAGAGCTGTCTTTCAATAATGAAGGAAAGGAGAAAACTGTAGGTTATGATAGGGCATGTGCTATCTGCACTCACAGATAGGGCATGTGCTTTTCTGCACTCACAGCTCTGGCTTTATCTGGGATATCTGAAATACAGATTTAAAATCTTACAAACAGAAATGTGAGGCATTAAAAGAATTAGTGGTTTTCCCCAGTGGGTTGATAATTTTGAATTTCCCCCCAATTTGTAGGTGGAAGAAAGAGTAACTACATTTTAAAATACCATTCAGTGTTATGGGCTGGTCATGGCAACATTCTAATGGCCTAGAGGGGAACATGATCATTTCTATGGGCACAAGTGGTCCTGCCAAACTGATTTCAGTTTCCAGAATAAAAATTGTCCCCACAAAATAGATCACCAGTACAGCTCCAGCTGGTAACTATGCAACGTTGTACAAAAGGAAGTATTTGGCTTCTTTTTAAATCAGTTTCATTGAGAAGCTTCATCAATAGACAGGCACAAATGTAGACAATTTGGTGAAACTGCATTTTTAATATACAATCATGAGAGCTAAATAATAACTGCCGTATACTTAATTTTCCTGATTGATAGACAGAGAGGCAAAATAGACGTTACCCTTTTTCACACTTTTCCACACTTTTTCAGCATTCCCTGCAGCCACACAGCAGCTGTGAGGAACTGCTTTTGAAGAAAAAAGGAGAGCCAAAACGGGCTCAGCATGGCACCACAGTGGGAGGCAGGACTTTCCCATGAGAAAATCTCACTGGGGGGGAGTTATTTCAGCAATTTTGCTGAAATACACAGCTCCACATACACAGATACTCCATGTGGAGCAGCAAAACTGACAAAATAACACCCCCCATGTGGTTTCTGTGTGATAAAACTACTGGGGGAGGCAGGAAACACTTGAAAATGTGTGAAACCACATTAAAAAGGTAATGTCTAGACTGGTACAGAGTGGGGGAGCCCTTAGTGCTTTTTCAGGAGTCCTCTAGGAGGTAGACTGTATGAATCCAAATGTTGGGCTCCACCCTGTATACATACTATGGAGATTACCAGGGCAACTACCCTGGATCCGGGGGCAATTATGATTTCTTTCCCTCACCAATTCCAGCTACATCCCAACCTTTCAGGAAAAAAAATACTTACAGCCCATTCCTGAAGTTGGGGACCGAATGGGCATCGGAGGAGGCGTGACCCCTACGCTAGCATCCATGCCACTTGCATGGACGCCAGTGTAGGGGCACTTAAGTCAGTCCCCTTGGACTGTGGTGGCAGCGCGGCCCTTGGACGCTGGCGTGGCCTCCCATCGGTGTGCTCCCGGCGCAAGTCCTTGCGCCGGCATTCCGGAAGGCTAAAGCTACAGCGGTGCTGCTTTGCTGTTCTCTATGGGGCTCCCCCCCCCATTATCAGGTTTTTACAAATAAAAACCTTTTTTTCTCCTGCACCAGCTGTGAAACCTCATTGGAGGTGTTGCGGCGGTGCCGCGACCATTCTACCCCTGGCCACTGCTGCTCTCAGGACTGAGCTGTAAATGTCCTATCTCAGGTAGAGAAGCAGGATCTAAATACTTTAAATAGATGAGAAGCAAATATTTGTTTATATGCAGTCTTTTCTAGGGGCTAACTACAAAACCTGTGTAACAATGTGGTGACAGTGCCTGCACATCCCCACACGATGTCTTTCCTCTGTGTCTGAAATGGAATTGTCGGTCTCTGTTGTCAGATCCCATGATGCTGCAGCTGACATACACAGGCTTCCTGGGTGAGTGAGTGGGCCATCCAGGGAGAGTAGCAGAAATGTCAAAGAGTCTGTCAAGTCCGGCTGGATATGACAGCATTGGGCAGCTATCAGAAGCAAATGGTTCACAACACCTCGAGTCTGAACCATGGAAGCCACATACAACCCTGAGTGAGTGAAAGAGCCACTGAGATAGCTGGACTCTAGAAGTTAAATAATATATTAAAAATGCCACTCAACTGTTGGCCCTTTGTTTTATTCCTGTCCCACATGGGCAGAATGAAGGGGAAGACTGTATCCAGATATTTTAGATCGTGCTATGAAAACATATTTAGCTAGTCTTATCTGTTTCTGCTTTTATTCCTCTTTCACTTCATGTTTTGCCTGTGTCAATTGGCTCCCCATTCAGGACTGAATTTATTCCAAATTTTTCTTCTTTTGCCTATAAATGCAATGCTCTGTTGTTACTATGTTACTATGGTTCTTCATGCATTTAGTCCACAACCTCAATCCACTCCCTACCTTCCTCGGGGAGGAATGGAAGGGTTAATTCTCCTTCATAGGCTTCTTTTTCACTACTCAGATTCCAGGAAGTGGTGACTGGGTGTAATCTCTGCTGCTACTGGCAGCCAGTCTCTTTATCTCCTGTTATTGAGAGTTTTCCCACCCTTTGCCCTACAGCTGACTAGGTACCCCCTTTGGTCACTACCACACAGCCATGAAACTTTTTAACTTTTTTTAAAAAAACTTTTACAAGAATACACATTGGAACAAAGAAGCATTGTGTTCCCTGTCAGTTTTCTACTCCAAATTGTACCCCACCCCATCCTAGAAGTTACATGTTGTAAAAAGGAAATAGGTGCCAGCGTTGTGCTGCACACACTTGCATGTAGTTAGGACCACCTCTTTCCATGCCAACGTGCCTGTCACTTAAGATCATCATCAAAGACACTGTTCTGCATCCTCACCTTCTGATATAAAGTGAGTGGTGACTAGGGACAGGGCCTTTTCTGTGTTGTCACCTAAGCTATGAAATGCTCTCCACATAGTGGTTTGCTTGGCACCAGATTAGTTAACCAAAACCCTTTTATTTGCCTAAGCATTTAGTTTAGGTGGTTGTTTTTTTAAAGTTGGTCTGTTTTTATCTGCTGCTTTAGAGTGTAATCCTATGCGTGTTTACTTAAAAGTAAATCCCATTTTATTCAAGGGGAGTTATTCCTGGGTAAGCGCTGTTAGAACTGCAGCCTTAGTCACTGTTTCTATCATTTTTATCTTTTGCCCTAGATTGTGTTACCTGCTGCTTTGATATTTTAAACTTTTGTTTAAAATCCCAAACTTTTTGTTTGGGATTTTTTTATTTTGGATTTTGCTATTTTATGTCCTATGACACCTTACACTTTTCTATGGGGTCTTGGTTTATAGTAGCTTAAATAAATAAATAAATAAATAAATAAGGCTGCATGTAAATAAAACTTAATAGAGGCAAGTGACTAGGAGCAATTTGCAACTATGAAGCAATGGATGGGGAAAGGTTCAGCACCCTGCCCCTCTTCTTCAAGGATCCATACAACATCTCTGTCCCAATATTATTCTCCTTTGTAATACAGATGGAATGCTGAGTTTGGGAGAGATGGGACTAGCTGGTGAGTTTGTAGCTGAGTGAGATTTGAATGGATTTCCAGGTTGGATGTTAAAAAATGTTGGTCCTTGGCAGAAACTGGCAGACTACAGTAAGAATGCCAGTGGGAAAATTGGGTGGTGACAGGGGAAAGGTTAGATTTATTTATTTTGAAAATGTATACACCAACTCTTCAGAGACCTGCTCACAAAGTAAAAACAATATAATAAAATCATAAAAAGTAAGACTTATCAATAATAAAACCAGCTATAAAAACAAGCCAGGGGCATAAAAACAGCATGCAACAGCATTCAGCAGCTGAAAATGGCATTCATAAAAAAAAAGCCCTCAGGCTAGAAGCAGACCATCAAATAGTTCCTGGAGTCGATGGCATAATTGTGTGCACTTCATTTGAGAACAATACATGCCAAACTGTGCTCGTCTATAGTCCTTTTCTTTGTGAATTTCTTCCTGCCATTACACTCATACCGTTCTGCTTTGATTTCCATGTTCAAATCTCCTCTCCTTCCTCCAATGGCTCCTGAGACTTATGACAGCAAGTCACTCAAGTTATACACACTTTGCCTACAAGCTAAATGGGGAACACCAACTCACCTCTCCTTTGTCATTGAAAAGGCAACTTCAGAAGTTAAACAGGCAGAAGAAGCTGCCCATTCCACTAAATAGAGGGATCAAGGACGATTTCACCAGTGGCTTTTCTGTGGTTGTGTGTGTGTAACAGATGGACATTTGTTTCTCATTTGTTGCAGATACTCAGCGTATCTTCCCTTGAGATTTCACTTCTGTTGTTAGGGATATTGTATTTTTGAAGTATTCAAGACACAATGACTTCATTTTTTCTCCTTGGGCAGTTAATCCATTGTATGGTCAATGCTGAGATTGGGCAAATGAAATGGATCCCATTGCAACATAATTTCTGATGAACAACACATTTCATCTTCTCCCCACATCCATACACGATGTGCTTTAGGGTTTTGTTTTGTTTTTGGTCTAATTTAGTTTGGTTTATTATTCCCCTTCATGTTAAACTCCAGGAACAAACATCCAAAAGGCTGCTCCCCTGGCAATGTACCTTAACACCTTATGTGGCATGGATCAGCTACATTATCACAATGGACACAATCAAACCAAAGTTAAACAATCAAGCCATTTTCAACACCATCTGAAGCATATTTATTCAAAGGAGTAGTTATGCTCAGAATCACAGTCTTTGAGTTTAGCCGGAGAGTTGAGTGCAATGAGTTCAGTCTCTCTGAAAGTAATGAGGCTCAAAGGTGCTTAACTTTAGCTGGATTGTATCCTTTCCCTTTTGTTCACTCAAAGATAATCTCAGGTTCCTTAAAAAAATGAGTCAGCCTGTATCTTTGGTTAGTTCACCAAGTGTTAGTGTTTACAGATGGCCTAACTTGGCAATTACAAACATTCTGGGAGTTAGAAGTCTGGTGGGAGTTAAGGCACTGCCAAAAGTAAAGTGTGACAATTACAAATCAGCACCATGCTGCAACTACTCATAACTTAGTGCTATTAAAAACTCCATGAGGTGCCCCCATGTACCCGCATCAGATAGTTGCCTAATTACACAGTAAAGTCAAACCACACAAAGCAACAGATACATTTTGTTTCTCCCATGCAGAGGGATGATATTTTCCCCATGTGTTGATCTGGAAGACCCAGCAACATGGGAGAATATAAAGCTAAGAACAAAGACATCCTCTACTCCCTGTCTCCAAACGTTCTTTTAGGACTGAATATAATCAACATCCAAACCTGTTAATTCTTCTATATGCATCCAACCCAGATCTATGCATGTACATCAGCACAGCAACTATTTTTCCCCTTTTCATTTCAAATATTGGATTTGCTGCTATTGAACAGGCTCATTCTAACTGATACATTTATCATGCTCTTCCCCGCTCCCCAACTGGATGACTACAACTAAGCCTTCTGACACTTCTATAGCAGCTTTAGGCTGCTGGAAATGGCAACTGGCCAGCAAGCCTACACCCAATGTAGTGGAAAGAGTATCTCTTCCTCTCTCACTCTGCTTCTGTTGCACTGGACATGGTTTCTCATTGTGTCCAGTACTTTGCTTGCTACACACTGTAGAATATAGTGTTCAGAGTTCCTGTTATTTTAGGCTTCCTGAGGACTCCATTTCCCAGGGTGCAGCAGATGTTATTTATTTGTTTAGTTAGATAACTGTACCCTATTTTTGTCAACCAAAGGGCATTCAAAACAGCTTATAACATCTTCACAACAACAGGCTTGAGAGATAGGTTAGGCTGAGAGACACTGACTGGCCCAGGGTCACCCAGCAAGCTTCTCAGGTAGATCTGGGCTTTGAACCTGGGTCCCCCCAAATCCTGGGGTGAAAACGCATGGTCGATTTATCCTCCTTTAATCCCTGTTTTAGCCAGGATTCAGCCTGGATCGAGCCCATGCGGTTCGCCTTATGTACGTTCGATCCTGGCTAAAACAGGGATTAAAGGAGGATAAAGCGACCGTGCGTTTTCGCCCCTAGTCTGACACTCTAACCACTACACCACATCATTGATCCATTGATAATTCTAATTCAGAGGCAATTATTATTCATTATTCGTATGCTGTTTATTTGATAATTTTGTTGTACTGTTTTTACTTTGTGAGCCACCTCACAAAGGACTCTGGGGAGGCAGCATTTATCTTCTCTAAATAAGTAAACAAATGAATACATTGTGGTACCTTGACATGTCGGAAAAAGCAAGCAGGATGCTAGAGGAAGCACTGCGGGGGAGGGCAGATTCTCTTCCCACCTTCCTACTTATTGTTTGGCTGACAAAATCAGGTTGGGGCTGCTGAAGTGGTGTAGTTGCCACAACTGCACAATAAGTGCTGTTGTGGGACTGAGGAGGAAAAAGGGAGCAGAGGAAGGGAGGGAGGGGGCTGGGTAAAATAATTGAACAGGTGGTATTTCTTCATTCAGCATTTTTCATTGTCATGTCCCATATGAATGGAGTGGATGAACAATTTCCGTTAATTTCCCCTTGTTCATTTAGGAACAAATGCACTTCTCTGTCCCCAGTTAGATTTTTCAAATATTATCAATCAGCTGTTTGTCAGGGAGGAGAATCTTGGGAGAGATTTACAGTGCCATCCTAAACAGGTCTATTCAGTGGGGCTTACACCCCAGGAAGTGTCCACTACTAATCCAGCACCTCACTACCTTTCTTGAACAGGTGATGGACAGTATTTAGATATTATGTCCAAGTACATTAGTTTGTATAATCATAGGGCATTCCAAACATTCATTGCCCTCAATGGACAAGGGCCAGAACCCTTAGCCACGTATAGGGTAAATTGGGAACCCTTGCCCCTCTGATCTGTTTTGCACATTCGAATGGCCAATCTGAGTGTGTTTCCACGTATTTTTACATCTCCAACACTCACAGCATGACCAGACCCATTGTGAGCTGAGTTAGGAACACGTTCGCCCACCCTAAGGCCGCCCAAAAATGCCAACGTTAAGGCGGCCTCAAACAGAACAACTTCAAAAGGTGACCAACAAATAATACTGAGGCATTTAATTAACCTTACTAAAATATTATGTGAAACTGGCCGGCTAAAATCCAGCCGGCAAGGTGTGGAATATTTCCAACCCTCCACTGCCCTGCGCGCAACAAAAGATGTTCAAGGATCCGAGAACCCTGGGAATGGTTCGGGAAGTAGGTCCGCATCTGGAGCCAGGCAGCAAAACCTCTCTTCCTGGAGACGAGACAAGGCATTGGCGAGCTTGTTTTCAACCCCCGGAACATGCCATGCAGTAAACGTAATGTTGCCTGAAAGGCAAACCAGGACTAAGTGCCACACCGGGCGCATGACCCTCTCGAACTTAGCTGTTTGCTTGTTCACTATGCGCACCACAGCCTGGCTGTCACACCAAATGCAGATGCGTTGATTCTGGAAGGTGTCTCACCAAATAGTTACTGCTACCACTATTGGAAAAAACTCCAAAAAGGTGAGGTCTTTTGTGATGGATGTGCCCTTTCAATGCCCAGGCCATTCCTGTGCACACCATTTCCCATTAAAGTACACACCAAAACCTACACCAGCCGCAGCATCCGATTGAACCTGAAGAACCATGCCCAGGTCGGAACGCTCCTGCCAAAGTGACACTCCATTAAAACCTCTCAAAAATTCCAGCCAAACTTTGATGTCCTCTTTTAACTGCTTTGTTAAACGAATTTGGTGGTGTGGCTGCTTAACCCCTGCCGTGGCCCTGCTAAGGCGAGCACAAAAGGCCCTACCTGGGGTAAACCTTACAGGTAAAATTGAGGTACCCAATTACTGATTGCAATTGTTTTAGGGTACATTTTGTTAAACTCAGCATAAGAGTCAGTAATGCCTGTAGTGCTAGCACCTTGTCTTCTGGGAGGTGAGATGTACCCAACACAGAGTCTATTTCAATGCCCAAAAAAGTAAGCTTGGTGGTTGGACCTTCTGTTTTTTCGTGTGCTAGAGGCACACCAACTTCCATGGCCAAAGAAATAAAGGAACCTAAAAGGTCATTGCAAAAGGTGCTGCCTGCTGGGCTGACAAAAGAAAATCATCCAGATAGTGTGTAACATAAAGCAGCCCAGACCTGTCCTTAACTGCCCACTCCAGAAATGAGCTGAAGGCTTCAAAGGCAGCACAAGATACAGAACAGCCCATGGGCATAGCCTTATCCATGTACCAGCAACCCTGAAACTGAAAGCCTAATAAGCAGAAATCGTTAGGATGGACAGGCAATAATCTAAAAGCAGATTGAACTTCACATTTGGCCAACAGGACCCTGGGGCCGCATGATTGTATGATGCCTATGGCCTGATCGAAGGAAGAGTATCGCACAGAGCAAAATTCGGGAGGGATGGCTTAATTTACTGATAAACCTTTGGGATAGGATAGATCATTAACCTAAACTCACCTGCCGTCTTCTTGGGTACAATCCCCAACGGGGATGCCCTCAGATTAGCCGGGGTGGGGGGGGACTGAAAGGGCCAGCGACGCAGCCAGCATCACACTTTTTTTTAATTTTGGCTGCGACAGCTGGCATTTCTTTGGCTGATTTTAGGTTGCTAGATTCCATAAGAATTCTGGATTCAAAGAACAGAATACAAAATCCTTTTGAAAAGCCATCCCATAACATTTTTGCTTTACTGAGGTCTGGATACCTTGACAGCTGATTAGCCAGTACTCCCAATTTGATGGGTGTATAGGCTAACCTGTCCCTGTTCTTACTCCCTTTCCAGCTGAATTAGTTCCAGAGACTTTGCCCTCTTTTCAGCTTGAACTGAAGGAGGGTCTGCCCCACCGAAAGGGCTGTTGATTACTGTTATTTTTTTGGCAGGAGGACTTAGGGTGTGGGCCAAAGCAATTTTCACAGCAATGATCATACTGGCATCTGGGACGCTGACACTTGCCCAGGTTAAATTCCCAACAAACCTGTTTTACTGTATCCTTTTGGGCTCACTTGCTTGACTTAGCCAACTTTGCTTTGCTTTTTATGTGTGGGCCGACGTTAACCAGGCACAACTTGTCATTGGTGAGGTCCCAACGTGCCTTCTCACTCTGTGAAGCATGCTTTCTAAAAGCTTCATCATAATCCATGGCTGCAGCATCACCAGCCAGAGATTGGGCCCGTAATACATTAGACAAGTGATTAGTTGTGCCAACCCCTCTCAGGGTATGCTGAAGAAACCACCCCCGTGAAGATGGTGTATCCCATTAACCACTTATCAAAAAATCTTTTGATATTGCTCGTTTTTTCTTTCTTTCTATCTTTTGAATGATGCGGCCTCCTCCCTTCTTCCCCTTCAGGTTTGACTAATGAAAATATGTCCACATAAAAACCATCCAAGATGTTCTTTCTTAACCTATGTGGGAGGTGAATACCAGGAGGGTCTTCATCATCCCCAAATGTGGATGCCCTTTGAGTCTTATGGTGTGTTTTTAACAAACCTCGCCTGAACCATCCTTGTTACTCCCTTGATTGCTTTTTGCCCTCTGGCATAATGCCCATGATGGCAAGCCTGGTACTGAGGCTGCTATAGTATATAGTAATCTATAGAACTATCTGAATCCCTTTCATCTGATGATTGCTCACCACTCGATGAAGACCCAACCAAAATATCTACTCGGCATTCTTTATTCCTTCTACTCCGCATCTTCTTCCTGCTGGTCCTTTCTCTGCAATGTGTCCGCCCATCACTGGAACTTGAAGAGGATGAAGGTACTCTTCGCTTGCTGCCTTTTTTGGCAGTGGCACCATGACCACTGGCATGGGATGATTTTGCCACTTCTGGCTGTACTGAGGTAGTGCCCAGATGTTGAGACCTAGGTTCGCCCACCTGTTCAGCCAGACGTTCCACCACCCTGGAAAGTCCCTGAATAGTGGCTTCATCACACTGGGCTGAAGTTGATGTACGCCTTTCATTGCTCTTTGAATGTGCATCAGCATCCTTGCTTGCAGGAGCCAGGCAAGCCCAGAAACAACGGGCTGCCCCTGCGCGCCCCCTGGTGCGAGGAGATGAAGGCTGCTGCCTGCAACCTTTGCCAGACTGTGCTGGCTTCCTCAGAGGCATGATCACCTTTTGCAAAAAAGGACCTACTGGCAGGTGTGGAAAGAGGGGGGGGGGTGCAGTGATACAGCTCAGTGATTTTCAGCTTGCCCCCTCTCCACACACACACACACACACACTGACCAGTGGTACCTTATTCTGCCAAGCTAAATGGTACAGACCTGTGCCAGCCTTCCAAAGAGCTCCACTGAAAAGGATATTGCAAGCTGGCCAGCTGCAATTGCTTTGACGCTGCCTGCACTCCTTTCAGTCTCTCTCTATCTCTCTTCCTCTGATCTGCCTTAAACGAGCAGCAAAGGCAGACTCTCTCTCTGCCTCTGATCTGCCTTAAAACAAGCAGGTTTAAGCAAGCAAAGTCAGAATGAGGAGGCGGGGGAAAGCTGCCTTCTAACTGCTCAGGGAATGGACAGGAGTGAAAACTCCTTACCGTCCGTTCCCCGAAGCAATGGTCCTCCCCCAAGCCGGCCGGTAGGGCTGTTCTAAGCCCTTCCCGGCCATTGTTAAAGGCGTGTGTGAAAGGCCCGACAAACAGCTGATCGTTGGGCCTTTCATTGGCAGAGAAAGCCGCGTGCTCCGCTGCTCTCCGCCCTGCCTGTCTTCCTTCTACCTTCCCCCTCCCAAGTCAGCAAAACAGGCTCCCGGGTGAATCCAGGAGCCAGGCTTTCAATGGGGCTTACTGACGTGGAAGCAAGCGGATTAGCAGTTATCCAGGACACACCACCAGAACTCTTTGCTTTATAGAAAACAGTGTTGTTTAATTTACAGTGCACAGATAAAAGACAAACCGTCACGTACACTTCTCTCCACCAAACTTCCCAACAAAGAGTTACAGTTACATAGGCTTATATACAAAACTGCACCTGAAACTAATAAGGCCACCTGCAGACCTGGCCACAGTATTACATCATCCTTACTACTTCAAACCGGTTAGCTGCAGTTCACCCTAGAACCTGCAAGGCTATTTCTACCTCTTGCATCATCCTAGATACCTCTGATCTGACAGCTACCTGTCAGCTGTCTCTGTCAGATTATTATGGGCAACTTGTTACTCTGACACTCCTTCTCAAGTTGTCATAATAATTTTACCAGCTGTTGAAATCTGTTACTATCTACTGTCTTAGTAAACAGATCAGCTATGTTTTCGTCATCTGCACACTTTTCAATATATACTCGATTTTTGTTTATAGCATCCGCCACATTCTGATATCTAATCCGGATATGTCTGCTTTTGTTTCTGAAACATTGCTCGTTTCCTAATTGCATTGCTGCAGCATTGTCTGTATATATCTTTACAGGTACAGGTACAGTTACATTCAGTTCTTTTAACAAATACATGAACCATTCCAACTGTATTATTGTTTCATTTATTGCACTGTACTCAGCTTCACAAGTACTCATTGCAACAAATGATTGAGTAACTGATTTTCAGTGAATTAGAGCTCTGCCCAAATACAGCACATACCCTGTGGTAGACCTTGCTTTTCCCTGATCCGCCCACGATGCATCAGAATAGGCAACCAGCTCCCTATCACAAACTCAAGTCAGCAAAACAGGCTCCCGGGTGAATCCAGGAGCCAGGCCTTCAATGGGGCTTACTGACATGCAAGGCTATTGCTGCCTCTTGCATCATCCTGGATGCCTCTGATCTGACAGCTACTTGTCAGCTGTCTCTGTCAGATTATTATGGGCAACTTGTTACTCTGACACTTACACCCCAGGAAGTGTCCACTACAAATCCAGCACCTCACTACCTTTCTTGAGCAGGTGATGGACAGTATTTAGATATTATATCCAAGTACATTAGTTTGCATAATCATAGGGCATTCCAAATATTATTTCACATGTAAAACCATTTAAATGGCAAAAAATAAAATAAAAATGAAAGACTGCATACACCCATTTATCAGGTTAAGAGGATTAGGTGCCATATCAGTTTATGATGCTAATACAAAGCAAATTCTTCACTGCTGCAGCATAGGGCTGTCAACAACAAAAAAATTCGGTACAGTTCGGATTCGGCCAAATTTGGTCCTTGTGGGTTCGGTACGTGCCGAAGTCCGAACTCCCCCACTTCGGATCCGTTCAATTCGGCGGGAATTCAAAGTTCGGAAACAAGTTCGGCCGAATAAAGCAATTAAAAACACAACCGCGCCTTTCCGCGGCTCTGGGGGGGCATTTTTGGGCTTAGAGGTCCCAAACTTTTGGCAGAGTTTCAAAGGACATTTATTGAAAGACTCCCCAAGTTTTGTAAAGATTGGGTCAGGGGGGGCTGAGATATGGGCCCTGAAAGGGGTCCCCCCACCCTTAATGTTGTGCATCTCTCAGCAGAGCTTGCCGCCCACGCACAAAGCTCCCAGCCCGACAACAGCGGAGAAATTAGCAAAACAACTGCAAACACAACCTTGTTAAACAACACCTTTGCAACACACAACTGAAACCTCCCCCCTCAAACCAGGGAGCGAGAGACTCGAGGGGGAACACACACCCCAGGCAGAACCGACGAAAGCCCCCTTTGGCTTCCCCCCCACCCACAGAAACTGCTCCCTCCCCACACACACACAGACTCTGCTTTCCCCACACACACACACACACATACACAGGAGAAAAATTATAGATTAAATCCCCCAAAGGGGTCTTACTGTGGCTGTCTTCTGTTCCATCAGGACGGGCTGTAATCCAAGATGATTCCAATTAGGCACGGAACGTTTTGCTCTGGAGAGATGCACACAGGATCGGATCGGCTGCCCCATTCATCCCAATAGGGGAAAGGGGAAAGGGGAAAGCCCATATCTCGGGACCCCCTGACCCAATGTTCACAAAACTTGGGGGGTTCCTTAAGAAGCTTAATCTAAAGTTCCAGTGAAAGTTTTGTGTCTGCACCCCCAAAAATGCGCCCCCTGCAGCCATGGAAAGAGAAAAGGGGGGAGGCGATATTTCTGCCCCCACTGAACCCATCTTTACAAAACTTGGGTAGTATCTTAAGAATAATTCACTGAAGCTATGCTAAAAGTTTGGGGGCTATATCCCCAAAAAAGCGCCCCCTGCAGCCACATAAATGGAAAAGGGGGGAGGGAAAAGGGGGAGAGCCCATATCTCGAGACCCCCTGACCCAATGTTTACAAAACTTGGGGGGTATCTTAAGAACACTGGTCTGAAACTCCGCTCAAAGTTTGGGATTTGTACCCCAAAAAATGCGCCCCCTGCAGCCATGGAAAGAAAAAGGGGGGAGCCCATATCTCGGGACCCCCTGACCCAATGTTTACAAAACTTGGGGGGTACCTTAAGAAGCTTCATCTGAAGTTCCAGTGAAAGTTTTGTGTGTGCACCCCCAAAAATGCGCCCCCTGCAGCCACAGAAAGGAGCGAATGTGCACAAGCACCCCACACACACACACACGAGGATTTCGCTCTCTCTCACTCTCTCCCTGGCCGGGCCGCACATCAGCTGATTCCTCCAGTACTCAATCCTGACTGATTGGCCAGAAGAAGACCCAGCTTGCCCACCGATTGGCCGGGGGAGGAGAATGCTGCTTACTGACAGTTATGCTGCTTACTGACGGCCGAATTGGCCGAATTTATTCACGAACTCCCGAACTCGCTGAATTCGGCCCCCCCGGTTGCCCGCCAGTTTTGAGTTCGGATCCATCCGAACAGAAAAGCACTGAATCAGGGAAAATTCGGTTGATTTTCAGTTCGGACCGAACCGAATTGACAGCCCTACTGCAGCAAACAAAGTAAAACCAAAGGTTGATATACATATTTGGATCTCTTCAGGCTATTCTTGTGGTTACTGAATCTTAACAGCCATAAAATTTAACACTCAGAAATGTAGAAACATAAGATTAGATATTTTGTTTTCTGAGATCTACAGGTGCGCAGCGTGTTATAGTAACATCCCTCCCATGTTTGTAAATGACATTGAGTAAAATTTTAGAACCATAAAACTCTATGTCAGAAGGCAACAGCCCAAAATGCGTATGGGACCCGTTTCATGAACCAAAATAATGGGGGAAAGGAGGAATTCTGAATATAGTTCCTATGGTTTTAAGCACAGTAATCTTTAATTTTGGAACAAGATAAGTTCCTGCTTGTGTGTCTAAGACAGGAACCAATGTTAGCTACATTGGACCCCAAACAGACAGTAGGAAGAAACAGGAAATATTTCTGCAGACAGCTGCAGACAATTCAAGCAATTGAGGGAAAATAACTTCTACAAAGAAAAGTAATGAAATGAGACACTCTTGGGATGCACAGTTATGCTTGCCCATCATCCACTAAGTAATGTTACCCACTTTGCTGCACTTAAAATAATCTCTGATGGTTAATGTAAGGAATACTGTGCTTTTCTTGTGATATTTGCCTTACAAGGGACCTGTGTATCTCATTTAGTGCTGCAGAGATATTTGACTAAGCACTACCTTTGACATACTCAATTGTTTTCTCTCCTTCCTTATTTCAGACGACTTTGTGCAACTTGAAAACCTGTTTTGCATTCATTGCCATCTAATCTAATTCAACGGGCAATACAGTCTGCATTTCATTTTAAGATTACAAGTGCCAGAGCTGGGGCCTTTCCATAATTCCCTGAAAGAACTTATCTTCTCCACACACACCTTTCTTTTTTCTTTTTTTTTCTTTTTTTGTAAAAAACCTCCAACCTGATGAAGTGTTCTGGAGAACTCCTAAGCTTGCATGCTTTTAACTGATATAATGGCTGGTCCTGCTAAAAGGTCCTGCATAATTTGTCTTTGGGAAGCAGTCAGCAATGGAATCACAGAAGAGCTTAATGTAATTGTTTAAAGGACAAATTCTAGCAACTGACACTTAGAAGAAATAGTTACGGAGTGCATGACACAGACCTGTTTGCCTTTAGTTCCTTAATACTGAATCAGAATGTAATTCTGTGTTTCCACAGAGGACTGAATTAGCAAAGTCCTTCTTTATCAGAGAACAATTCCCGAAGTCAAACTATTTTTCATTAGGATGTTGCACAGGCCCAATAACAAGCCTTCTATTTACAAATGGGTTAATGAGTTGTGTTGCACAGTTCTCTATCATTAGAGTACTTAAGCAGTGCAGCCACAAATTTAAATCAAGCTCTGTTTGTTCATTTGACATTCCAAAGCATTGATTCATTCTGTTGCCTGGCCTTTAGTTAGTAGGCACGAAACACACTATTCGATTGTCTTCTCTTTGTTAATCCCCCACACACACACACACAAACAACTGGAGGTATTTTTGTGGTGACACCATTTAGCACGTACATTCCAGAAACAGGCACCTTCCTTACTTCGAAGCACTTCTGTTCACAAGAAGAAGGCAACTTGTGGATGATACATTCAGAGACAAAATATATGCCTTCATAAAGCTAAAATGTCAGATACGCCAGATGGATTCTGGTGGATAGAGGTAATGGGAAGAGTGGATGCCAAATAGCCATACTAATTAGTTATGGGTGAATGGTCCTTTTTTGACATAATAGTATTTGAAGAGCATGAACTACCCAGCAAGCCAAATGTTGAAGTGAGAGATTAGGACAGGGTTTCTGAGAAAAGCAAACAGCCCTCAGTGACTCCAGCATACCTCTCTCTGCCTGTACATATGTTATAAGGCAGCCCTAAGTTATTTGTGCAGGCAGTCGACATGAATAGAGTGATCCCAGCAGAAAAAGCTATCCACATGGTGGCAACCTTGTCTGACATGCTCCAAAGAGTTGTGGTAATATAATTCTGGATGGCTAGACACAACCTGATACATCTTCAGGTTTTTCTGGAGGCTATCATCTGGTAAATGTGTGATAACTGGATTTGCATGGCAACCCAGGCCTTCACACAAATCTAAGCAGGCTCCTTGAAGAGAATTGTTGCTGGTATTAATAATAGTCTTTAGTGCTGTTGAGTCATCAGAGGACTTCATAAGTCCTTCACTGTCTTCATAAGTCTTACAGTAACCCTGTACGGGAGGTCAGAATTTTCTTTCCCTTATCCATGCAGGGTTGGCGGAGGTGGTGATGATACTGAGAGGGCACTGGCTTCCCTAAGGCTTCCTAGCCATTTCAAGGCTGAGGTGAAATTCAATAGATCAAAAGCTGCAGGTATTCTCAAAAATTATGTTGTATGTGTTCTAGACTGAGCTCTTTATGAGGAGGAGAATTCTGTTCTAAGTGTTGAAATATCCCTCATCAGTTCTCTCAGTGAAATAAAACTTTGTGTTTACTTGCACCTGTAGGTGTTCTGTGGTATTCCTTGTTGCTGCAAGGATAGCCTTTCAGCTTTTCTGAGAGAGGTTTAGGGCTGATAAAACTGGATGATAGTAAAGCAGATTTTCACCTTTGATAGAAGGCAATGTGAGCCCTTGTTTAGTTGACATCATCCTTCAGCATAGGAAGCACTGGGGCTTATCACTATAATTTCCAGCCTGATGCCACAGAAATCATTTTGGGATTGCCTCATGCCCAAGTGGAGTCATTAGTTGGTTTTTCGTGCCTTAGGCTAACCTCTTTATAGAGAACCTTATGTACTGGACCAGCCATTCATAGGTTAAGTGTTGATTAATTCTTTTCTTTCTCCTCTGGAAGATTTGCCATTCACCCAGGATAGGGCCCCAAGCTGGATTCTAGTTAAAAGAATTCCAATACACTGAAGATTTTAAAGAGATCTTTAAGAGAAGTTAAAATGGAAGCATGTTATTTGAGAGATTTGTATTCTTATGGATGATATTTCATGTTAGGTCTGAAATATTATCTTTTCACAGTGATCTACTGAAAACAGTGCTCTCAGCTGTGGTTCTTTTTATATAATTGAATGGACTAAAGTCTTCACAGTCCTGGGCTGGACTAGCTTCATTGAAATCAGATATCAAAATTTTATTTATTTACTATTTTGTTAGTGAGGGTTGGACCAACCAATTTTGATGGTACAGTGCAACTTTGGTCCTTACTGCAGAGTATCCCTGAGTGTGAAGCTTTATTTTTCCCCTTAGGAAAAGTGCAATAAAGTATTTATGAGAGAAAATTAAGTGGCGCAGGTGGAAAACTCATTGGAGTGGGCAATGACCCTGTCATACATCCCTCGTTGATTGAGAGCCAGCGTGGTGTAGTGGTTAAGAGTGGTGGTTTGGAGTGGTGGACTCTAATCTGGAGAACCGGGTTTGATTCCCACTCCTCCACATGAGCGGTGGACGCTAATCTGGTGAACCGGGTTGGTTTCCCCAGTCCTCCACATGAAGCCAGCTGGATGACCTTGGGCTAATCACAGTTCTCTTAGAGCTCTCTCAGCCCCACCTCCCTCAAAGAGTGTCTGTTGTGGGGAGGGGAAGGGAAGGTGATTGTAAGCTGATTTGATTCTTCCTTAAGTGGTGGAGAAAGTCGGCATATAAAAACCAACTCTTCTTCTTCATTGCCTCAGTAGCACCAGCTATTAAGACTCAAGTCTACAAGTCCCATCCTGAGTCCTGTTTCTTTTGGCAAGCTAGAGGATAGTTGAACATATTTTTTAAAAGAAACACCTGAATAATTTATTGGGATGCCTAATCAAAGCCTGGGAGGGAAGGCAGCATGGTATAGCCCGATCTCATCAGATCTCTGAAATTAAGCAGGATCGGTCCTGGTTAGTATTTGGATTCTGGCAAATCACCTCTGTTAGTCTCGTGCCTTGAAAACTCCATAAGAGGTTGCCAGAAGTCAGCTGTGACTTGACGGCACTTTAAACACACAATCAAAGCCTATTTTTTGAAGAGCAAAATACTAAAACCCTCATCTGCAGTTAACTGTTTCTAAAACCTAACCAGAAATTTTCTTCAGAAGACTGAAATTTTTCAGAACCAACAGGAACACCTCAAAACTCTATGAAACCACTCCTCCCAAAACACAACACAGGAAGATACTTAAAACAGCTTTAGAAGAACTGTAAAATCAGAACCAGAAGAATGCCAAATGATAAACTTTTAAAAACACTAAGAACTTGGAAAATCCCATCTTTTCCCCAAAGCACAAGCCTTTTAAAAATTAAAAGGCAAACAAGTTAAACATTCTAAAACAAGACCCAAGAGCCAGACCATGGAAAACTATTTTTAAGAAGGACCAGAAAGAAAGCAAAGGCCTCCTCCCCAAATATAACCCCCAGGCAAAAACAAAAAACACAGGAAAACATGAAATAATACTTTAAACAATAGTTTGAAACAAAGGGAAAACTAGTGTTGGCAAAGACAAGAAGAAGGCCTTCCCAGGCAGGCAGCAGGGGGGAGCAGAATTAATCCAAAGCACAGACCGCAGCAGCAGCAGCACAGTACTTCAAAAAAACTCGCACCTGAAATGAAGTCAAGCTGCAGCCAGGCCCACTTTTTATCATTTTTTTGCCCATGCTTTTACCAGAGAACTATGGGATGTGGAATGGTACCGTATAGCCTGATCTCATCAAATCTCAGAAGTTATGCAGGGTCAGTACTTGGAAGAGAGAACTCCAAAGAAGACTCTGCAGAGTAGGGTTGCCAGTTCGCCACCGGCGGGAGGTTTTTGGGGCAGAGCCTGAGGAGGGTGGAGTTTGGGGAGGGGAGGGATTTCAATGCCATAGAGTCCAATTGGCATTTTCTCCAGGGCAACTGATCTCTATTGGCTGGAGATTAGTTGTAATAGCAGGAGATCTCCTGCTAGTACCTGGAGGTTGGCAACTCTACTGCAGAGGAAGGCAATGGCAAACCACCTCTGCTTAATCACTTGCTTTGAAAACCTCGCCATGGTCGCTATAAGTTGGCTGCAACTTGGCAACACTTTACACACAGAGAGAGACATGGAGGGCTATGAGAGAATTGTCATGATTAGGCAGACAGTTTTAGTGCTAACCCTAATGTCTGATCCCACTGCCTCCCTCCCCACTCAATCCGGCTAGCTACGAAACCTGTTAAATGGAAGAAAATAGGCCCCAGATCCTTAAAATGCTGGCCCTAGATATGCCTGAATATTTCCAACCATTTCTGAAAATATTCAGGACCTGTAAACCAACACCAATATGTCCCCCCTTTTTTAATTGGTTTCTTGAGTACATTAACTCTAAAATTTAACTTTAAAACTAAATACAAAAGATGCAAGGATACAAGGGTGTGGAAAAAGCTCTATGGAGAATAGCTTCATGGGGGAAGAGTTTTTTTTTTTCCATTATTATTTTCTTTAGAGATGCCAATCCCTGCCTAAAAACAGCACATTATATGCAAAATGTTGCAGAGGGAAATGAGGGCGAGGTGGGAGGGAACAGAGTGGAGAAAACCACAGCCATAACAAGGGAAGGGAGATTTTGAGAGAAAGACATAGGAAAGAAGTTTGACAGAAAGATTTTATTATTGAAAAGCTGTTTAAGGTTTTCTTTCTGTCAGAATTTTCTTTCCTTCCCATTTTCAAAAAACCAAGTTAAAATTATAGAGGGCTGTCTGTAGTTCCCCTTTCTTCCACACCACGGAATCAAATCTACAGCAAAAGCTGGAAAGGGAACCCAATAGGCAACAGAGCCACAGTCTACAAAATAAACCAGAACCATCACCACACTGCAAACAAAAACATCCACAGTCAACACTCTTCAGCCATACCAAATATACTCCAAACTGATGGCCAACATGAAATCAGGCATCCTGCACACCAAAAGTAGCAGGACCAAGGCAAAAACCACCGACACCATCTCAACCATCAGAAAAAAGCATTTTTCAACTCCACACCATAACCCCAAGCCCCAAACTGCCCCTGTGGTTCCAATAGATGACCAAATGGAAGCACGGCACCCAGGGGGGAAAGACATCAGCCCCACACAGAAAACCCTTGGTGAGGGGTCTGGAGACCAAGTCCTATGAGGAAATGTTGAGGGAGCTGGGTATGGTTAGCTTGAAGAGGAGAAGACTGAGAGGCGATATGATAACCATCTTCAAGTACCTGAAGGCCTGTCATATAAAGGATGATGCCGAGTTGTTTTCTGTTGCCCCAGAAGGTCGGACCAGAACCAACAGGTTGAAATTAAATCAAAAGAGTTTCCCTCTAGACCAGGGGTCCTCAAACTTTTTAAACAGGGGGCCAGTTCACTGTCCCTCAAATACTGTTGGGGGCCGGAGGCTCTGCCACTGAGCCACGCCCCCTCCCCAAAAACATGCATGCAAATTCGCATGTGAGCACGCACAGACCCAGGATGGGAATGGGACACTTTGCCTGGGTGGAGAAAGAAAGAAAGAAAGAAAGAAAGAAAGAAAGAAAGAAAGAAAGAAAGAAAGAAAGAAAGAAAGAAAGAAAGAAAGAAAGAAAGAAAGAAAGAAAGAAAGAAAGAAAGAAAGAAAGAAAATCCCTGCGAGAGGCAAGAGCGCGCACAGCCCGGCCCCTCCCAGCCTTCCCCTCCGCCTCCAGGCCGGCGAACCCGACCCTCTAACCCCGCCCGGCCCCCCTCCTCCTCCGCAGCCGAGGCCTGCCCCATGCGCCTTCGCTCGCCTTTTGCAGAAGGGCTGGGAGCCGAGCCGGGGGGAGGCGGTGCCTGTTCCTGGAAGAGCCCAGCCTGGGAAGTTGGTCACATTCTTGGCTGCGCTTCAAGAGCTGAGGCAGACGCACCAACAAACAGGCAGGGAGCGAGCGAGGAAGCGAGCGAGGAAGGGGGTCCTGAGGAGGAGCGCGCAGCCCGCCCGCATTAGCTCAGCCCTGAACCACCCTCAGTCTGGGCTGGAGCGCAGCGTGGCTGCAGTCGCGACGCCGGAGCGGGTGGGCAGGAGGTGGAGGACGCGGGAAGAGCGGCCGCCCGAGCCCCGGCCACCAGCCAGCCACCTGCCTGCCTTTGCAGGCGGAGCGCGGCTGAGTGCTTCCCTCCGCAAGCCCACCCGCCCCGGCACGCCTGGGTCCGACTGCCAGCCAGGCAGCGAGCGCCCTTACCGGGCTCGCCTCACCTCCCTTCCCCTCCCTCCCCTCCCTCCTTCGGCAAACATGGACAGAGAGGAGGCGGCTCCCCAGGCGGCCGGGATGGACGTCGGCCCCCGCAGCCGCTGACTTCGCCCTGCCGCGCGCCCCAGCCCGAGGTCAGTTTGGGGGGGGTTGGGGGGCTGGAGGGTCGTTTGGGGCCAGCGGCTGGCGGATCGCCGCCTCGGATGGGGGCGGGAGGGAGCTTTGAGACAGCGGAGGGGGCTTTTCTCCCCCTTTTTTACCCCCCTCCTCCCCAGAAACAAACTTGCGGCTCCAATTTTTTAAAGGGGCCGGGTTCAGGAACCTGACAGGCCGGATCCGGCCCGCGGGCCGTAGTTTGAGGACCCCTGCTCTAGACATTAGGAAGAATTTTCTAACAGTTAGAGCGGTTCCTCAGTGGAACAGGCTTCCTCAGGAGGTGGTAAGCTCTCCTTCCCTGGAGGTTTTTAAGCAGAGTCTAGATGGCCATCTGTCAGCAATGCTGTTTCTTTGACCTTAGGCCATCTGTCAGCAATGCTGATTCTATAACCGTAGGCAGATCATGAGAGGGAGGGCATCTTGGCCATCTTCTGGGCATGGAGTAGGGGTCACTGGGTGTGTGTTGGGGGGAGGTAGTTGTGAATTTCTTGCATTGTGCAGGATGACCCTGGTGGTCCTTTCAAACTCTATGATTCTATGAACCCAAGGATCTAAGGATGAGAGACCACCCCCCTCAAATGCCACCATCCCAGGGTCAGCAGTCAACAAAGAGCCTCAAATTCGCTGCACTGGAAGCCTGGTTGACCTTTCTGCATTCCCTTCCTAATCTCTTGCTCAATCCTTTTTGCTATCCTTTCTGCTAGTAGATCCCATCTCTTCTCTTTTCTGCCCCGGTGCTCCTCATCATTCTCTTCTGTCTGATTCAACTCCTTGTGTGACATCTGAAGCTGTCCATTAAGGCGTACTTGATAAAGTTGAGATCTATTTTCACACTGTGAGGTGTCTGTCCAGGGTTGGCTTCTCCATGCCCCTCCACCCGCCCAGTTGCCATCAGCGTTTCCTCGGCCTCTGAGTCTGGATCCGAGGAAGGTTGCCCTTGCTCGACTCCAGTGGCTGACTGGTTGCCCGTTGTGGCTGGCAACTGGCCACTGATTCTCCCTCCTCCCTGGCCTCCATGCCTCACTGGCATTTATCCCCTCCTGCCCTCTATTCCCACCCCAACCGAGCTTACAAAGGGAGCCTTGGCTTCAGGCCTCCCTTCCTCTCCTGACTTCCTCCTTCCAGCCCCTCTTCCCCCTCCCTCCTTCCCCAATGCTGAGGGACAGAAAGCATTTCTGCCTCTCTCCATCACAGCCGGCCTCTCCCCCGCAGCTAGCGGGTCCTCGGGTGGCCGCGGGCCCTGAGTGACCCAGGCGGCCCAGCTGGCTGGCCCTTCTGCTGCCTTCCACGTTACCTCACTTGGCGAGGCTGGCAGTGGTGGCAGGGGCCACGCCTGGGCCTCGGCAGCATCCTCTCTCGGAGCTCATGCTGTGTCGGCTTGGGCTGCGGCTCGGGTGGTGGCGACAGCAGCCTGGCGGCATCTCCCCACCACTTCCCGGAGGTTCAAGTTGCGGTGGGTTGGGCAGCGGTGATGGTGGGTCGGTGGCGTCTTCCTGCCACTCTCCCGGAGGCTCAAGTGGCTGCAGCTCGGGTGGTGGCGACAACAAGGCCTCTTCCATCTGGCTCCCGAGGACTTCCTCCCCTTCGGGTGCCCAGGTAGGACCGGGAGGACATGGGAGTCCTGGAAGCATGGTAAGAGGCCACGTCTTTGGACACACACTCTTTGAATGTTGGGGGTTCGGGGAGCAAGACACTCGTTCCTGCATCTCCATCAGATGTTGGGTGTCTCTTTGAGATTCCAGGGAAATTATCTTCACAATCTAGCTCAGTCCAGTTATTCTCCTTGGAAGATGACAAGTCAGTCAATGGTTCCATCGAAATAAGAGGTGGTGTTTAAAGATTTTTCAAACTCATTCAGCCTTTGTTCATCTGCTGTAACATGCAAGGCTCTCCTACAACTGCTCAAAAGTTGTCATCCATCCAGAATCATGTCCGCAGAGGGGAGAGTTGTAGCTAACGTATCCAGCATTTGAACGGATGTATAATCATATTTAGCAGAGGATGTTTTAGTGGGAGTCCATCGCTGAGACATCTTCTTAGTAGCCAACATAGTGGCCAGAATCGGAGGTTGGGCATCTGAATCTCTAAAGACCCTGATAGGTAGAATTTGGTAGGTGGAAAGAAAGGATTGCATTTTAAACAGCATAGCTGGAATTGTAGCATGTTTAAATGTCAATAACACTCTCTTAAAAGCTCGAGAGCTTGGTAGCCAGTTGACAGTAGATAGGTCGCTAGAATGGGGGCAGATGCACAGTAATTTACTCAAGGAAAGAATAATAGCTTTCTGAGATCCCATTGCCTTTGATTTACTCTTACTAGGGTGACCTGCAACATAATATGATTAGCTTGTAACGTTTGTGTAATAATTTTTTCTTCTGATTGGATTAAGTGTTTGTTATCAGCTCTATGTGGCAATTGTTACACTCATTCCCAGTATTTCTCCCATAAATTAACAACTGTCTCCTTAAATTCCAATAAAAGTTATCAAAAGAGTCTTTAAGAGAATCTAGTAGTTTAATAATTTTTGTCAGTTGCTTGAAAATTGAAGTGACTGGGCAGTCAGCAGACATTGATTTCCCAGGACAATATGATATTTTTCTGATATCTGTTCCGACCAAAAATATCTGGATGCACATCCTTACATATGACACCCCTATTCGAAGCTCTATAGTGTGTACCTAGCTCAGGTAGTCTGGGACACATTCAGAAATCCTTTCATGCAGTAGATCTTGTACCTGGTCCAACTATAGCCCTAGTTAGATGACTAACTTGAATGTTCACAGGATTATTAATAAAATTCATTTGTATTTATATATGACTTTTTGATTGATCAAATCTCTCCACATGATGATGGTGGTGGTGATGATGTTAATAATTTGGGGTAGGCCAATGTTATTTTCTGTAACGCAACTAGGAAGACTGAAGTGTTTTGCCTAAAATCAACTGGTGAGTTCATAGCCAGGTGAAGTTTGAACCAAAGTTCATCATTCGCATAAGACTCTAAGATCCTCTTTCTCAGTGGATTACAAATAAAGTTTTTGCTTGTTTTTCCCCCAATTTGGGCCACCTCCCTGAGAAACAAAAATAATGCCCTCTGGAAATGATTGTTTCCATAAACCCATTGTTGAACAAGAATAATTTCCATGATAAACCTGCCTGTGTATGGAGATGACTCAACAGATAACTGTAAAATTGCAGCAGACGCAGTTCTATTTCCCCTCTTAATGTGCTTTCCAGTAAATCAAAACCAGTACAATTCATTAGAGGGAAAACAGAGGAATCTCTTTGAGGGATGGAGTTCCAAAGTTTCAGCGCCATGACCAAGAAGGCCTATTCTCAAGTGAACACCCACTTAGCCTCAGATGGTGGTGGAACCTAAAGTAGGGCCTCTGAAGATGACTGGAGTGGATGGGTAGGCTCATATGGGACCACATAGTTCTTCAGATATGCTGCCCCTAAGACATATAGATCTTTAAAGGTCATCAAAAGTGCCTTGAATTGGAAGTAAATTGGGAGCCAGTGTAGTTGGAACAAGTCTGGGGTGATTCGGTCCCAACACCCTCCAGGCAACATTCTGGCCGCAGCATTCTGTACCAATTGTAACTTCCATATAGTGGCCAAGGACAGTCTGACGTAGACTTCACTGCAATAATCTATTCTAGATGTTACCAGGGCATGCACCACAGTGACAAGAGCTTTTCTATCCAGGAAGGAATGCAGATGGCTCACCAGCCAAAGGTATCCCTGCCCAACACTGTCGCTACTGATCCATCAGGAGGCCGAGGTCCAGCAGCACACACACACACACCCCAAGCTATGAACCTGCCTCTTTTAGGGGGAGTGCAACACCATTCAGAACAGGAGACATCCAAATTCCTGGGTCAAACCTTCCTTCCACCAGTAGCACATCAATTTTTTCAGGAATAAGCTTCAATTTGTTAGTTTGAAGAATGGCTTTGGAACATCTGTAGAATGTGTTTGTATTGCTATAACAAAGACAAGCAAAGGTTTCTATATCAGAGAGACTATTTCTCACAGTCTTGTGGGATTACCTGTGACTCTTACCTAAGATATAGATTTGATATTTCTAGCACAGCCCATTTTAAAAAAAAAAACGCTACAAGACATGTTAGCTCCTTCATAGCTAGTGCTGATTCTTCTTATTGATCAACCCAGCAGTGCTAGATTTTTAATCTGTTGATTTTAAGAGTCAGAAGAAAAGGAGAACAGATGGATTTAAAAGACAGTTAAGAAGTAATTATGTTTGAATTACATCACCGTTTGATGGGAAGTTGATGGGAGGGGGCCATGGCTCAGTGGTAGAGTATCTGCTTTGCATGCAGAAGGTTGTTGCCAACCCTCCCACACACATACACACATTTTTATCTGCACACTCTTCACTCCCAGCTTGAATGTATGTGCTGCATGTGTAACACTGTGAGCAAGTAAGTCTCAATTCTGATGCAAATCTTTCAAATTTTTTGTGAATGTAGTGCTGTAAGTAATTACAGGATCAAACTGTGACACATTATGGCTATTGCAAATATATGTGTTAGGTTGTTGAGCCGGGTTTGACCTTCCTTCTCCCAAGCACATTTGGAAACAATATGAGGTGGGACTATAGAGGTGTTACCCATGTTGGTAAATTTAAGCTTGTTTTATTTTTATTAGGTTAAAAAATAGTCTTTCATTATATTTAACAGTATGAATTTGTTTCATGTTTAACTCGTTAAGAAGACATACTTTAGACGGATGTTCTGAGTTTTTTTCTTGTGTATTGGGGGTAAGTCAGACTTGGCCGGCAATCAGAATTAAGTTTGTAAATATCAAACTAGGGTGTTCGGGTGGTAATTATTGTTTATGCCTTTATAATAGAGTGATGTTTGTGAAACTTTTTGTATGAGGAGAGACTTGACGAAGACACATGAAACAAGAACACAGCGCCTTCCGTTGTCTTTCCATTCAACTTTAGAAGCTCTCATGTTTATTACAACATTGTATTTCCTGGCTTCAGTTGTATTTGTTATAACAATTTGTATATTTGTGTAGGATTCTCTATCGTGGTAGACCTGTTATTTATGTAACTCGCCCTGAAGACTCAAGAAAGGTACCTTTGATGTATTTGTCGTTAAGGATACAATAACACATTTTATCATCCTCTGTTTGGCAATTTACTTCGTTGTGCCAATTACACAGTTGGTTGTTGATAGTTTGTTCCTAACATTCGTTACTGGGTAACCTTCTTCTTCTTTTTTTTTTTTTTGATGATGATGATGATTTAGATCCTGCCAATCTTTTCTGCTAACTGAAGGGGGGCATTTTCACTGCTTTGCTCCTCCTTCTACAGGCCTCCAATATGTTCTTCATGCTATTCCTAGTAGTGCCCTGTCTCAGAGGAGCAGTATTTTGGGGAATATCAGGGGGCTGCAGTAGATGGTGGGAAGCAGGGAAGTCCTGTTCCACTAACAGGAATGATTGGCATGATCCAACCTTACACTCAGAGTATTTAGAAAGATTCAAACCATTCCTCACCATTCCTCTCTGGGCTGGCTGCTGCCCTATATGCTATAAATTATGCGCCACCAGATTTTAGAATTATGATCTATAGTTTTAATTGTAATTATTTCAGTATTAATTTGTACTGGTTGATGGATGTAATGGGATTTTAATAATGTGAGTCTGGCCTGGCTGGGATAGAGTGGGATATAAATTCAATACCAACAACAACAACAGCAATAATAATAATAGAGTTTCAACACATTAAAGTTGCAAAAATAAAACAAGACAGGTATTACCCAAAACATATGAACAATTTGGCTGCACTGAGGAGTATTATTTGTGAAGGATGGTCCCAAGTCCTGCATTACAATTACTTACGTTGTGTGTGTATGTGTTAAGTGCCATCAAGTTGCTTTCGACTCATGGCGACCCTATGAATCAATGTCCTCCAAAATGTCCTATCTTTTACAGCCTTGCTCAGATCTTGCAAATTGAGGGCTGTGGCTTCCTTTATTGAGTCAATCCATCTCTTGTTGGGTCTTCCCAACTTACATTAGTGAAAGTAATTTTAATATGACATTGCTTCACACAGTTTAATAAAAACTAACCCACACCTTGCATTTTGAACCCTGTACCAACCATTCTGGTCTCTGTTCCTTTCCTCTGACCTGCCTTGCATTGCTGTCTCCTGCATTCCCCTTCTCTCACAGTTTTTATGATTACATTGGTCTTCTTGGGTGCATCTTCAGTATATGGTTTAGGCTGTATGAGAATACCTGTTCAACTTTAAAACTCTGCTGCGGCTCCTAGCATTATGTCCTTATCTAATCCTTTTCATGAGATGAGAGGTTTTTGTGATAAAAATTCTAAATGTTTTTTATTGGCAGCTTTAAAGGTCTGGATAAATCCATATTCCTCTGCCCTTGTCAGAAAGCCTAGGCCAAACCCCTCCCATATTATTTACTGAAATGTAAACTTTACCCACGACTTAGTGAAAGAATTTCTAGTGTTTAAATTTGACTTGTTCCATCGATTAGGCATTTTAGATAAGGTAGGTATTTTTCTCCTAGAAAGTAAAGGCAACTGACATGACTAAAGAAAAGCCTAGTGAACGCCATACTATTGCATGTCACTCACAGAAAATAATAGAATATTACTTTGCTTCCCCTTTTCCTCTCCTTATCCAGGATCATCGCAGCAGTAATTTTCATTATAAACCTTATATTTGTCAAAGCTAAACATGTCCCTATATTAAAAATCTGAGTACAATGATTTATTCCTAGATTGGTATACCAACTGCTGTCTTTAGGTAGCAGGAAGTCTACCAGTAAGTAGAGATAACTTATAGGATACCTACCCCAAGGGCTAAGATGGAAAACATACAGAAGAGAACAACCAAGATGATTAAGGGGAAGGAGCACCTTTCAGGAAGAGGGCATCCCATGAACCTGATAGGCAGTAGATTCAGGACAGACAGAAGGAAATACTTATTTAAAGAACAAGTGATGAAAATGTGGAATTCACTGCCAGAGGATATAGTGATGGCCAAAGGCATAGACGGCTTTAAAAGGGGATTAGACAGGTCATGGAGAAGAGGTCTGTCAGTGGCTACTAGCTATGGTCACTGAAGGAAACCTCCACATTCAGAGGCAGTAAACCTCTGAATCCAAGTGCCAGGAGGCAACATCAGGGTAAGACTTTGACCTCTATGCCCTGTTGTTGGACCTCCAGAGCAACTGGTTGGCCATTGTGTGAGACAGGGTGCTGGACTAGATGGACCAGTCTGATCCAGCAGGGCTGTTCTTAAGGGTAGGTACTTATTGTAGGCAGATAACACACAGGAAGAATTTGGCAGTTTCCCTCAGCAGCAAGTCACCTAGGCTGGGGAAAATCAATGATCTTGGAGTGTTAGAAAGTAGCCCCCTGTTGTCACATGACTTCCTTGACTTCCTAGGATTCTAGGCTTTTGTGGGAATAAGCCCAATCTGGCTCCTTGAAGTTCTTTCCTCTAGTCAGTAGTCCTCGTCGCATAAATAGCAGGTTGCATGTGCATAGTTCTTAGTTGGAGTCCCACTGAGGGTGGCAAGATCAGCATCTATCTTGGATTATCTGTGGCATTCCTAAACCAAAATGTCAGCTACCTCAGGCTTAAAATTGTTCATCCCATAGCAAATGCTAAGAAAATAATGATGGTCATGATCCATGTTAATTTATTCCCAGCAACACACATATAGGGCTTCTATGGAAATGCAAGTTCCTCACATCCATTGCCTGTGGTTTCACACACAGTCTGAATCAGAGGCAACTGCACACAATAGTAGTGTATGACAGAAAAGTAGTATGTAAATATTTTGAATAATATAATAAAATAAAAAAATGTGGACTGAGACAGCAGATGTGTAGACCCATTCCATCTGTACTGCAAGATGGGTGGCAATCTCTACCCTGACCAAAAAGCTGTTTCTTGTGGAAGGGGGTCTCATGAGGTGCTTTGCACTCAGCTATTTAATTTATTCTTATTTAGTCTAAAAAGTATGTCCTGCCAGCTAGCCAAAAATGGCTATCTAGCTAACTTCCAATGTACTAAAACATTTCAAAATAATAAAAGCAAATAACCCTTTCATATGTCATAAACATATCGATCCCAATCCCACTAACATTAGTAGCAACTAAGACTGCGACCTTAAAGAGTTACACCCTTCGAATACCACTGACTTCAATAGCCTTGAAATGGCATACCTCTGTTTTGGATTGCAGTGACAGTCCCTTTGAAACAACGGAGTTATTAGTCACAACTCACTGGCTCCATTGATTTCAAGAAGATTATTTATTTATTTACTTATTTATTTAAAATGTTTATACCACACCTTATCTCCACAAACTGCAAACAGCAAAAGCAGCAGGACAAACATCATAAACGTCCAACAAGTTAAAGCCAAGGCAGAATTAAACTACAAAGTTAAAATTAGCACACAAGGTTCAACACAGATAAAACATTTATCCTCCACCAAAAGCCCTCTGGAATGAAAGAGTCTTGCATGTGTTTCTGAATGTGAAGGTGTCCACTGCATCCACCTTGGTAGGCCATTCCATAGGAATGAACCTACCACAGAGAATACCTGTAACTAGTAGGAAGACCAGGTCTACTGTTTCATGGTATTCAGTAGGAGACCTCCCACTCTGCCTATTCAATGCCCACCAGCTCACCAAGGGCTTGCAGAAGAATTTTTTAAAAAAATGGTTCCATAGCAGTGATGCAACATCACTTTTGGTTAATGCCCAGAAGTGATGTCACCTCACCGGTGTGACATCAATGAGACATTCTAGGATTTGAGCAAAACCCTGATTTTACAGTAGAGTTTTGCCCAAATCCAAGAGCATTGCATCAGCGTCATGCTGGCATTGTGATGTCACTCCTGGTATTTGCTGGAAGTGATGTTATGCCACTGGGATGGCACCATTTCCCCCATCCCTATACACATACCCCTGCTGCTGATGGCTGACAATCCTAATAACCACACTGTAGCCAAATAGGCCATCCTAGATGAGAATACCACCAGGACAAGGCAGTCTTAGAAACACAATTGGAACATGGGAGTATATCAGGAGATGAGGTTTAAGAATTCATATCGGAGGCCATGAAAGGCTTTAAATGAAATAATCAGCACTTGGAATTATGTCCAGAAGCAAATGAGCAACCAATGCAGTCGATGTAGCACTGACTTTATATGTTCCAAGTAGCTGACTCACTGCCACATTCTGCACCAATTGACGCTTCTGAGACTTTTCCAAAGGCAGCCCCACATGGAGCATATTACAGCAGTGAAGTCTGGAAGTTAACGTAACATGGATCAGCATGGATAGGTCAGCAGAGTCTAAATAAGAGGCTAGCTAGATATTAACTGAAAGAAGGCATTCCTAACCACAGCTGACATCAGTGGGGTTGTTAATCTCCACGTGATGCCTGGAGTTCTCCTGCAATTTCAAAAGATCTCCAGACTTCAGAGATCAGTTCCCATAGCAGCTTGGGAGGGCAGACTCTATGGCATCACAACCCTGCTGAGCTCCCTCACTTCCCCAAAGTCTGCCCAGGCACTGCCCCCAAATCTCCAGGAATTTTTCAGCCATATTGTAGACAAAACACAGCAATACCCTTCACAGATCAGTGTAGGCCATGGGCCCACAGAGATGTAAAAAACAGTAAAAAAAGATAGTCAAAGAACCTTTCACTGCTGCCTGGCTGGTCCAGTGTATAAGACAATGCTGAACAATGACTCAAAGCTGGGCTGGAACTCAGATTTTTGCACAATACAGAGACCATGGAAAAGCACATTTGTACTCTTCTTATAAACATTAAAAATAAAATCTGTGCAAGTCATCCACCACCACCTATCAAATTTAAAGCATTTCTAAGCTAGGATCTTTTTTACTGTTCTTCTGAATGAGTTGGTTGTTCAGGCCTCCTTTGTCAGGGAGTTTCACCACTTAGAAATATATTAATTTATTTTATTGATTAGAGCAGTGGTTCCCAAACTTTTCGGGCCACCGCTCCCTTAGTTCCACAAACTCAACCCCAGCGCCCCCTGCCCTATCCTATAAAAAGCATTATTCAAAATAGGGGTTTGCATGACTCACTAAAGAAGATAATAACAATAAAATTTCAAAACAGTAACAGTTAATTTCACATCTATTAAAAATCAAATTAAAACTTTTTAGTTGAAATGTATTCAACAAAACTGATGAACTTGATCCAGTGATACCAGCTCTTCAAAGTCTGGGGGAAAATTCTGATGCTTTCTACCAAATTTGCCATCATGGTGCCACAGCTTGATCTATTGTAAATTAATGAACAGCACAGTTGAAGGGGCCCAACTCTAGCACCCCCCTGCTGTCCCCTTGCCTATTAGTGCCCCCCTCGGTAATCCCTCCACCCCCCCAGGGGGTGGTACTGCCCACTTTGGGAACCACTGGATTAGAGCATTTCTATGAGGCTTTTCTCCCCAAATAGAGCCAAAGTACCCTACAGAAATTTCCAAACTTTCCAATATGATTGATTTAAATTTTTTAAAAATCACATCCTATGTATATTAGACGGGCTATCGCAGGTAGGGTTGCCAGGTCCCTCTTTGCCACCAGTGAGAGGTTTTGGGGGCACAGCCTGAGGAGGGTGGGGTTTGGGGAGGGGAGGGACTTCAACACCATAGAGTCCAATTGCCAAAGTGGCCATTTTCTCCAGGTGAACTGATCTCTATTGGCTGGAGATCAGTTGTAATAGCAGGAGATCTCCTGCTAGTACCTGGAGGTTGGCAACTCTAATTCCAGGTAGGGCTGTTGAAAATTTTTTTTGGTAAAGTTCGGCTTCGGCAAAATTTGTCCCTTTTAAATTCGGGACGTGCTGAAGTCCGAACTCCCCCGTTTTGGATCCACGAAATTCGGCGCAAGAGCCAGAGTTTGGGGAAAAATTCGCCTCCCCCCGTGAAGGCGCGCAGGGGGGGAACAGATCTGCGCCTTCCAGCTGGAAGGTGTAGATCTGTTTAAAGAGCCCCCCGTGCGCCTTCGGGGAAGCCCCGTGAAGGCGCACGGGGGGGGGAACAGATCTGCGCAGAGCAAATTCAAGACCCACCTCCCCTCTTTCCGGGAGTCTTGGGAAGAGGGGTGGTGGGTCTTTAAACCCCCCTGTGCCTGCCTGGCCAGGCAGGCGCAGGGCAAACTCAAGACCCACCGCCCCTCTTCCCGGGACTCCCTGGCCAGGAAGCACAGAGCACTTCCCCCCTCCTGGTCTGATGCTCAGCTGTTGGGCGGGACCCACCCGCCCTGCCCAGTTTCCTGGGACTTCCACGAAACCGGGCCGGGCAGCCTTTAAAGGCAGAAAAAGGCAGGTTCGGGGAAGGCTGAACCTGCCGAATTTATTCAGCGTTTGCCCGAACTCACCGAATTTGGCGCGTCCTTTTCCCGCCTTTTTTTTAGTTCGGTTCCATCCAAACCGGAAACCGCCGAATCGGGGAAAATTTGGCGGCTTTTCAGTTCGGGTCGAACCAAATCCACAGCCCTAATTGCAGGCTCCTGGTCATGACCCACAGGCTAAGAGCCAGGGGCCAAGAGCTAGGCTTAAATATCTGCAAGGAGAGGGGAAAACACACATAGGCCAGATTACATTTTCAGGTTGCCTGCCATGGAAACCTCCTGTCCCCACTTTTTCCTCTCTAGCAGTGGGAGAAAATGGAGGGGAGGTGACATTGCAGATGCAGCTATTTCACTCCCAGTCACCACATCTGCAATGCTCTAAGAATTTCCTTACTCTCTTTGGTCTTTGCCATAGAGATTGGGAGAATTTTTAGAGTTTTGTTTGACATGGAGACATCACTTCTGAGTCTTTGCCTAGAAGTGATGTCACCATGTTGCATGACACTCCCCTCCCCATGACCTGCCCCTAAATGCTCCCAGGATTGTCAGGTAGAAACCTGGCAACCCTAGGCCATATTGTGCTCAGTTGCTCCTAGCAAGTTATCACGATCTTCCCAACTTCCTCTCCTGTCACTATAGAGAAAGCCTTCCTCTCCTTACCACCTGTTTTGCTTCAAATGACAACACTCACAGTTGTTGTATCTTTGGGACCACCTCTCTTGGTATACCCCCTGAAGGACCCTAAGGTCGTCCAATGAAAATTTACTGGTGGTCCCTGTCCCTAAGAGCGTGTGGCTGTCCTCGACAAGAGCCAGGGCTTTTTCGGCCCTGGCTCCAGCCTGGTGGAATGCTCTGCTTGGTAACATCAGGGCCCTGTGAGATCTGAAAGTTTTCCACAGGGCCTGCAAGACAGAGCTTTTCCACCAGGCCTACAACTGAGGACAGCCACTTATAACAGCTTATATTATTTATACCATCTTACTGGCCTCCCCTCCCCTTCTCTCCCCCTGAATACATGAAGCTGCCTTATACTGAATCAGACCCTTGGTCCATGAAAGTCAGTATTGTCTACTCAGACTAGCCGAGATGCTGGGGATCAAACCTGGAACCTTCTGCATGCCAAGCAGAGGCGCTACCACTGAGCCACAGCCCCTCCCCTATAGATCCAAAAGCTCTAATGTTCCTTTATTGATCAGGTCACCCATGCTCTTGGGCTGAAGAACCAAATAGGGAATTTAGAAAGAGTTCAATGTGAAATTGTGTGTAGAGTGGGGACCAGCCCATGGGTGGGGGGAATGATACAGACATACTGTGCTGGGAGGAATCAGGGCACAACTTTACAGATTACAGGTTCCTCAGGACTTGGCGCAGCATAGGCTGCAGACAAGGGGGTGCGGATAACAGCCCAACTGCTGTCAGCCCCTTCTCCAACCCACCTACTAGGGCAACTGAGTAAAGAGTGGTGGTATTAGGGCTGGAAGAAACCACTGTTTCTAGCCATCACCATCCTCCGGAGGGCATTGTCAACTCTAAGGTTGGCGGTCCCCTGCCCCACCCACCAGAGCCTCGGGGTTCCTCTTTGGCCATGACCCTTTTTGGTCATGCTGGGAACCCATACTGTACAACCTGCACTATGTTCCCCAGCCAATGCCTAAACGCCACAGGAGGCAGGCAGCTTAGCTTGCCTGGCTTCACCATCAAACCAAAGGAACCTGTAATACCCACACTAATCCAGCTCAGGGATCCACAAACCATATGGTGTTGCCCTCTTTGTGGCAGTGTACTCCATCCAATCTGTAAAGATCACCTCATGTGGGAAGTAGGCCTGTCGATTTGGTTGATCCCGAACTAGAAATCAGCCGAATCCAGCTTGATTCGTGTCTTCCAAGTTCGGGATGAACCGAAGGCAAAAACTGCTAGAGATTCCCGAAACCGAACTAAGCAGCTTCGGGAAAATGCTTATTAAATTCTGTGAGTTCGGGGGAATCCCCCACGCCTTCCTGCTTTCTTTGACACCAGGGAGTTAAGTTCTTTCTGCTGGCCAGGTCAGAAGTTCAAATCGTAAATTGTCCTGGAGGGGAGCTTTCTTTGTTTCAATTCTTGCAAGGGGGGTCCCTCCAAGCTACCCTGGAAATGTGGGACCGCTAGCTCAAACGATGCCTCCCAGAGCCGCGGAAAGCTGCAAATGGGTTTAAATGGCTTTAAATGGCCAAATTTTTCAGGAATCCTGAATTTAAAACTGAATTCATACCTACACCGATATAGGGAAATTCGGGGTTCGGGGTTCCCTGAAAAAAAATAGGCAATTTAACCCCAAATCCAAATTAAAACGAATTTTTAAAAATTCAACAGCCCTAGTGGGAAGGTCCTGGCTGCTCAATCACCCTAATCCATGGGCTAGAACAAGGGTCAGAGTGCCTTGGAGAGAGGCACTCCATCCAGCTGAGGTAGGGGAGAAGTCAAGGTCCTCAACCACCCCCGCTCTGTAAGCTAAAGCAAAGGCCCCGAGTGCCTTGGAGAAGTGTACTCCATCTGGTCTGCAGACCACCTTACATGTGGAAAAGTCCCAGGTGTTTGCTCACCCCATCCCCTTGGATCTTGGAGAGGGGTACTCCATCCACTACACTCTTGCAACCCAATGCAGAAATTGAGTCTCCTGGAATCAAGAAAGGTGCCATGATAATCAGATGACAGAGGCAGGAGGAAGAACATTTTCCTATTGATGCACTCAACACGGATTTGGAGATCAGTTGTATGAGAGAAATTGGAAGTCATGGCAATTTAAGGCAGGCTCATGAGGTTTCCTATGACTTTTTGTATATGTGCTGACAGCTGCACTCTATCTTCGGTTATTAGCTGTTGCAGTTAAGTGGATAATTCTACATAAATATGAGCACCTGCATTGTGAAGAACAAGGACTACATTTTAATTAGAAACATCTTTCTAGAGCCCTTCCTTTGGTACATAGGAAAACCAGCTGAAACTAACAAGGGAGAAAAAATAGGTAGTAAAACAACAACATTGGGATTTTTAAAATGCTATCTAAGGAACGTGCACCTTTTTTTGTCTTCTTGACACTGGAGCCTGGCAAACTGCCAGCTCTCCTATCATAGTAGAAAATACAATGGGGGCGGTTTTCAAAATTAAAACAGATAATTTTTAAAGTAATCACACCAAGACCTGGAGTTGTTATATTACATGCTGCAAGATATCCTGCAAAGGTTAGCAGTTCATAAATTGTTGCATGCTCACAAGTGATCTGCAGTGTTTAGGGGAAAAGGAATGTGGAGACTATTTTGCTAAGCCTACATTCATATGAGCCATTCATAATATAACTTGTTCAAATTGTTTCTGGCATGTGGTACTATGGCTCTAGGACAGCAGACATCTCGAGGGAAATTTCTTCTAACTGAGATCTTAAAAATCCAAGTCAAGTTTTGCAAAATGCCAAAGTGGCCAATAGTGGGGATAGCAGCCATAAATACATGTAATGGCAGCTTTTTTGATTTGACCAAAAGACATGCAAGAGTGTGAAGCTTTACCAGAGCAGCACATTCACACGTGACTGTGAACAAGTACTTTATTTTTTATCCTAACAGAAAATTCTTCATGTGCTCTCAGAGATATCAGTCAGTTCTGTAGATCCAAGTAGGAAGTGGCTTTCCCCCATAACATCCTCGACATCAGTGTATGCATATGTGTTTAGTATGTACTTTGGTCCTAACAGGTAGATACTTTAGGGATGTGGAGGGAAGGAACACATATCACCTGACACAGCACATCACATCTGATAGTATCTCAATTTGAATCCAAACATTCTGTGTACGAAATTCAGTTGCCATTTTGATGTCAAAGACACTTTGCCATTTGGTTAACTGGGATTATTTATCCCTCTGATTTTGTCAATTGTGGAAAAGAATTTGCAGTTATTTGTGGCTGTTACATGAATTGCTGCTGTGTAGACAGGTGTTAAATGTTGCTCTATTTTATCGGGCTGATGTTTTTACTATTGTACAGATGTTTTGTTATGTTATGTATATGCACAAGTTTTGTGTTATATATTTAATAACATTTTAATTTTATTATTTATGTACTGACTGATTGACTTACTACTTGTTTATTTAGCAAATTTTAATACCGTCTCCTTAGAGACCTGCTTGAGGCAGCTCACAACTAAAACAATACAATAAAATACATATAGCCACTAATACAACAAAACAATCTATAGCATAAAAAGCCATTAAAAACAATCCGGAGCCTAGATACAAGCCATTAAAAACTATAAAAACAAATCCTTAGTCATAGAAGATGCAGCCTTCAGGCTAAAGCACACCATAAAAACAATTTTAAAAGATCAGCTTTTAATTTTTAAAAGATTTTAAATTTTACAATTTTAAAAGATCAGCATGTATAAAAAGAAATGGTAAAGGAGAGTATGGTAGGTGCAAACCTTAAGGAGAATGGTATTCCACAAGTTAGGTGCCACCATGGAAAATGGTTTTTTCTGATCACCACCTGCCTCATGACTACACGTAGGGGCACGGAAAGCAGGTTTTGTGAAGCAGATCTCTGTTAGTGGGCTGGACAGTATGGGAGAAGGTGGTCCTTCAAGGACCGGATACCCAAGCTATTTACAGCCTTACAGAGAAGATCACACTTTTTAAGAAATGGCTGTAGGGCATATCAGCTGAAGCTGATAAAACCCAAGACATCTCACAGAGGAGACCTGAGCCTCAAACAATAGGCCAGAAACCAGCAGCACCCCCAAGCTAGGAACCTTCTCCTTCAGGGGGCCGTAACCTCTAAAGAACAGGCTGAATATTCAGATCTTGAGCACCTATACCTATACATTTAAACTTATATAAGCTAATGATTGTTAGCTTTCTCAGACATCTTATCAGAAAGGCAAGGTTCACCTTTCTTAAATAAATAAATAAGCTTCCAGTTCACCTAGGGATCTCCTCTGCTGGATTGTGTTTTAATATGGCATTAAGTCATCCACAAGGCCAGAACAAATCCATGTGCCACATCAAGTCAACTTACTTTATTTCCTGTGTCATGCGCATCTGTTCCCTTTGTCATTCCACCTCCCCCCCTTTAAGATAAATATAAAAGACTCTTGGTATTTCTTCTCCCAATTCAGAGACATTGTCAGCTGTCCAGTTGTAGGTGCTTCTGCTCAATTTGAGCTCCAGAGTTGACAATAGACCTGACTGAGCCTTAAAAGAGTAGGAGTTTTATCGTCTGTCAGTTAATGCAGAATTCATTGCTTGAAAATGCAGACATTTCTGGGGTTGACATCCATCCACAGTGACATGAAAGAGAGCATTTACTTTCTATGTCATGTCTGAATGGGTTTAGGAGAGATAAATGTGTGCAGCAGAGGTAAGCATGTGAAGTACAAATAGGAGTAACTGGTCTGCTTAGACCTTTAAATAAATTATCTAGGCATAAAGCATCCATGCAACTAAGGGATGCTTATGGTGCCAAGAGAAATTACACAATTTTGAGAGCTCTGCCATGGAACAAGAAAAAGGAAGAACAAGTGCTGGGAGTGTTAAAAAGGCTAGGGTATTTTAATGCAACCAATGTGGAAAAAAAATTGTAGGTGCAGAAAATGAAAAACCATATGGCTGGATTTTACCTTCTGTAATAAAGCTTGACATAGAAGACTGAACTGAAATAACCTGTTTTCATTGTATATTTTCCATTTATTTGGGAACTTCCCTGATATATCCTAGAGCCAAACTAGTTCAGAACATACACAATTCTGTAAAATCGTGGGGGCGTCTTGTACAATTCCTTATGTGTACAATTTTATGCCATGGATATGGAAAACCAGGAAAATAGATTTTGCCCTATCTTTGTCCGATGAAATTTCTCAGAGCTGCTAAAAGAAGGGATTATGGGGGGAAATTCTAGGAGCTTCAGTTCCCCTGGGGATGCATGGAGCTGGACAAACTATGGAAGTTGCTTTCATATGATGTTTGGTTGGGTATGAGTGGTGGGAGGGGGCCCAGAGAAAATCTTTGTCTGGGGGGGGGGGTCTACGGAGACTTTCACCAGCCTTTATCATTCTCCTTTTTCAAATGCAAATTTTGATATAAAAGCCAACATTTTGCTCAACATGTGTCAGGGATTTTAAGAGATGGCTGAGAAACACTAAAACATATACTATTCAATTTAAAATGAATTATACTCCCTGCAAAAGAAACCACTACATTCAAATTTGCACCACAGCAAATTGTAAAAAAGCAAATGTTGAAATTAGTTTTTCATAAAGTAAAAATCTCAAGGGAGAGGGTGTTCTTCTCTCCTGGCCAACAGGTAGAAGGTAAGTCCCAGTAACCACAGGTTCTCACAGAAGGGGTTCTCAGGTCACAGTCCATAGTCCAGTAACACAATCAAAGGCGAAGACAGATTCAAAAATCATGTTACATATTCCAATAGCAGAGTCAAAAGCAGTCCAAGGATCAGGTATAAGGTTCCCGGGTGCTCACTAATAGTGGGTAATTGCCTGCTGATTCCTGCCACTGCCTGCCAACACCCAGCTGGTTAGCGGGCAGAAGCAGGCCAGTGGAAGGGGAGGAGCGATTTGCGTCCCCATGCAATGACATCACTTCCAGCATGATGTGGAAGTGCCAGCATCACATCAGGGAGGACAGTCTGTCACTCCCCCCCAAACTCTATGGAAACCACAGAGTTTGGGGGCAAATGCTAGTGTGTCCCTTGGTGCAATTCCAGTGCTTCCACATCATGCTGGAAGTGTCAACAGACAAGTTGATCCCACATTGGCTGCAGCCTTGCTGTAACCTTATATAGGGAGTTTCCTTACAGGTGCCTCTGGTCCCCATGTTAGGCTCTTCCCTAAAAGCTGAGTCAACTCCTCCATTCATGAGGAGTACTGAGGCCCAGATCTTGTGGTGACTTATTGGTCAATTCTAGCATGTCCTTAGCAGAGGGGTGGTCCCAGAATACCTGGTGTGTACTCCTGCACCTGGGCCATGCCTGAGCCCTAGCCTTTCATCTCCTCTGCTCCTGGGGTGCTTTAGGAGACTGTGGCAGGTCTGGTGTTGGTTGGGGCCTCCAGGCCTGAGGGCCCTGCTGGCTCAGGGAGCAGTATTGGTGCTGGCTTCTGGAAGGCCCTGCGACCCTGGATTCACTGGAAAGGTCTGCCAAGGCAGAGCTTGGGGAAGGGTTGTCCTCCTCTTCCTTCAATTAGGACTCATCCTCCTATGCTACACCAGGATGGTCCATGACATCTTCTAGACCAGCATCCAGGGGTTAAGACTGAGCTGATCACCATGATTTTGAATCCTGGTGCCTATTTTGTCCCAGCCACCTTAAAATTGTTTCAGGCCAAATCAATGAATCAGATGTTATACGGGACTTTGTTGGGGTCACCTTTATCTTCCATTGGAGCGAGTTCAATCTAACTTCCTCAGGGCAGTACTCCCAAGTTCCTTCTTGTGTATCAAATTTGTGGGTGCGCCTAGAGACAGGCATGTTAAAGATGGAGTCTAGGGTTGGCCTCTCTTCTATTTCTCTCTGGTTGAAGATGAATGGGGTGACAGAGGGGCTCCTGCCATTACTTCTCCACAATAATTTTAAACCCGGGTGGTGGAAGCAGACCAAACACAGAATTAGAGGCCTCGGCTTCTCCCCCCACTCACTCTTGGAACTAAATAGAGTAAGCAAGGTACACAAAGGTAGACAAAGGCTTTTTGATATGGAACGTCAGAAGGAGCTTACAGATTCTCCAGCTTTTTTGGCTCCTGTCAGAAATAGATATATTCAAGCACCAGCAGAATATCTATCATTCATAGAGCTGAACAAGCAAAGGAGACCTTTCACACTAGTGAGATGCTCCGCCTTACCTTCAGCGATTTTACAAGGCAGATTTAAGAAGCTTCCAAAAACAGAATGGGTGTGCCCTTGTAAATCAGAGGAATTAGAGTCTATAGAGCATGTTTTGCTCAGGTGCTCCTTCTATAAGGCAGCTCATTGTAAGCTAATCATTCCCCTGCTCAGCCAAATCGCAGTCAGCTCAGATGAAAGGAGAACTTAGAGTCTCCTCTGGGAAGGGAATGCCTAGATGGGAATGCCTACATTTTGTGCAATAGCATATAAAGCTCGACCCCTAATGTTGGGCAATTGCAATTAGATAAATCATAATCTGGTCAATTTTAGTCTATTAGAAATTATTTGGAAATTTTAATTAGGAATGTTTGATGGTTGAACTGCTGGATTTTTTTACCTTTTGTATAAACGAAACATGTGTTTTTACTGGCTAATACTGTATCAATAAATCTGTCTGTCTGAATCCTGGTTATCCAGACGGAAAATCTCAGTTTGTGTTAATGAGCCTTTAGGAAAATGACACAACCAATTGGAGTTAGATTAAGGACTTTCTAAGAAGGAGTATATGTGATCAAGAATAAAGTAAGCTCATACTCATCAGAGAGTTCTAAGCAGAACAGCATTAGCAATATGCTGTAGCAATGTTTGTTCTCATCCTTGGCTGTTTGTACAAAAAAGGAGCACTTATTTGCACAATGTGCCTTTTCTGTGGGTTCCCATCACCCAAGATCCCTGTCCATGTGTTCTAAGTGTGCCTGACATGAAGCCAGAGATATGTAGTCCTATGGCACATGGCCTATCATCTAAAATATAGGTATCCTGACTGAGGTTCATGCTAGTGAGAGCTGTGAATAGATGCAGATTTACACAATGGGTATGTAGGCATATAGGGAGGCAGGTAGTAGAGGGGATGTTTATATTTATGCCATTTTTTTTTTGCTGACATAACATTGTGCTGGGGACAGAATGTATGTGGATGTAGCATCTTATTATGAATATGTAATATAGATCCACCAACCTATTGGGGTAGCTGAACACTAATGAAATCCTATGCAGGGTTACTCCATGTTTAGACACATTGATTTCAGTGGGGTTTAAACTGAACTAATACTTGTAGGATTGCACTGAAAATGTCAGGCAAGTCTATTTTTTGAGCCTTACTGAAGTCCTATTAGAAGGGCTGTCCAATGTATTAAATCTGTTCAGAGGCCCAGTGCCCCAATAGGAACATGAGAACCCTTCTGAAAGATGATAGTGAATCTAGTGTGGCACCATGTTCTCCATACTGGTGAACCAAATGACCATGGAAGGCCTATAAAGAGAGGATGGGCAAAAACGCATGGTCGCTTTAGCCTCCTTTATTCCCTGTTTCATCCAGGATTCAGCCAGGATCGAATGCATGCGTTTTGCTGAACGTGCATTTGATCCTGGCTGAATTCTGGCTGAAACAGGGAATAAAGGAGGCTAAAGCAACCATGTGTTTTCACCCGATAAGACAAAAATCTCTTCCTGGTTTTGTACCCCAGAAACTGGTATTCAGAAGTACACTGCCTCTGAATACTGCCTCCACTTAGCTATCTAATTTCCTTCTAAAGGAATCGAATCTAATGGTCATCAATACATCTTGTGGCAATATACTCCATCAGTTAATTATGCCGAGTGTGAAGAAGTACTGTCTTTTGTTTGCCCTGAATCTACTGCCCATCCATTCATTGAGTAGTCTTAAGAAGCATCTCAGCCCTGTTAAGAGCAAAAAGTCATTATTTTCTATGGGGAAACTCCTATTCATGTGATGGGTGAATTTGTTGAAAGCTTTGCTTTGAGGGTCTGGCACAGTACGGTATATGTAGCTTTTATCCACATTCCTGGTGAATCACGCTTACCACAGGTAAAACAGTGCAAAAGTTTGACTATTAAAGATTGTATGACTGGTTGTTTGCTACTCAGGACATTTCTGAATGTTAGAAATGTGAAGAATATAGAGCAAATCAGTCTAGCATCTATTTTCACACTTGTCACAAAATTGCTGTAGCAATCTACTGCCAGGTCACTGAAATATTTTGGAGGCAGACATGGAGTATTTTTTCCCTTCTTCCCACTGTGTTGTTAAATTTCCCAGGGACTAAATTATTCTAAATTGTCCAGGTAGATGAAGAGAGGGACCATTAGGAGATTATTTTTATGCTGCTGCATCTTCTCAAATGTAACTGAAAGGTCGTGACCTGAAGTTGTACCCAAATAGAATAACAGCCAGAAAGTTCTCATTTGAACTGTCAGATTTCACCTTAATGAGGCTCACAGCTAAGGACAGCCAAAGAATAAACATTGTCCATGTCATCAACTAAACAGCTCAGTAATTGGATCAAGCTTAAGTAAGAGAAATAGCAGGTACGAATGAAAGTGCTGCCAGCTGAATTTTTTTTTTTGTATTTTTCAATCTCTCCACTAATAGGTTTCTATGATACTCCTTGTCTGTACTGTTTTCATGACACACTCAAAGAAAGTTAATAAATGCATGAGCAGGAGGTCAAAATACCACCAAAGTGGATAGTTTGAGAGATATATAGATACAAATGGGAATCCATAAGGACTTGCAGGAGGCATCTCATTTCCCCTTCCCCCCCCCCAGTATTTCCTCTTTCCCTCTCCTGAAAGCACCTGTACACTCCCCACATTTCTTAGGGTTGCCAGCTCCAGATTTGGAGGTGGAGCCTTGGGAGGCAAGGTATGGGGAGGGAAGTGACCTCTGTAGGGTATAATGCCATAGAGTTCACCATCTAAAGCAGCCATTTTCTCCAAGGTAACTGATCTCTGTCATCTGGAGAGCCGTTGTAATTCCATGTGATCTCCAGCTTCCACCAAGAGTTTGGCAGCTCTAGTTCCAGTGGAAGAAATGGCTACTTTGGAGGCATGAGTCTATGGTATTATTATACCCTTCTGAAGACCTTTCTCTCCTCAAACTGTGGTCCAGTTTTGTGATGCCAGCCACTGGGCCAGGCCCACTTGCATGGTAGGGAACCCTCAAGGACTTGTGGGGTGGCACCTCACTTTCCCCTCTATTCCTCTCCCCACCCTACTTTCTCTTTTCCTCTCCCTATCAATCCTCATATCTTCTCACCTTCCCCTGTCTCATTCCTTAGCCATTCACCAACCTAGCTTTTATCTGCCTCCCATGTTCAACTATATTGATTATTTATTTAATTCATTTGTACCCTCTTTGTCCACAGTGCGGACCAAAGCAGCTTACAACGCAGCTTACAGTCTTTCCAGAGTGAAGAATTTGCTACGAGGGTGATGATGGATGCTCCTGGACCATTCCCAGTCACCTCCATGGAGTGTGCCATGTTTGTTTTCCTCCCTGAGGATAAGATGGATTTCACCTGTCAGAAGAGTAAGTTGGCAGGGCTCTTAGAGGACAAAGATCGGAGCCTGGAGGAAAGGATTGCTACTCTCCATGACATCAAGGAAGGGGAAGATTTTATTAACAGAAGCCTCGAGGCCCTGTATAGTGAAGAGGAGATGATTCAAAGGGACAACAGGCCTGCCCTAACATGACTCCTCAGAGCACCACAGCATGTCCCCATAAGCATTCTGCAAGATGGCACTCAGTGCCATTAGAACTCAGAAATCGATTCTAGGCCCTTATGGTGGCAGAAGAGCCAGAAACACTGCCAGCGGAAAAAACACAAACTAGACCTGTGCATATCAATAAACCCAAACTGAAAATAAACCTGAAATTAGCCATTTCAGTAAATTTCCAGTTCAGGTTTACCGAATGCACAAACCTGGGGTGAAAGCTAAAGCCGAACACGCAATTCTGGAAAAAGCCGAATAATTATTCGGCTTTTTCGGGTCCTGGGGGGCATTTTTCAAGGTAGAGCCCCAAATTCACAGTGTAGCTTGAAGGGACTCTCCTTGCATGACCCGCAAAAATTGGTGAAGATTGGGTCAAGAGTCCAATTTTATGGGATCTGGAATGGGTTGCCCCTGCTTGTCCTCCCCAACTGTCAGCGTCTCCTGCAGCTGCTGCTTGGGAGGTAAGTGACTTGCGGCGGGGTGTGATTTTGCGGCTCGGGTTTGGCCTCTCCTTTGGCTTCCCTTTCTCTTGGCGAGGCTTGGGGATGGGACGGAGGTGTCTCCGGGGATACTCACCGCCGCTTTTAGTCCCGACGTGGCTAGGTGAGCCCGTGTCTTGGGACAACCCCAATGCCAATCCTAGGCTGCAACTCCCTTCCCTCATCATTTGTTCTGTTTATGCCATGTTGAGCACCGTTTCCCTCACAAGAAAAGACCAAGGAAAAGTAGGAATTGAGCAATTCAACCCTCTCTTCATCTCCTATTACAATTTCACTTTCTGGTCTCATTTGAGACAGAAGGGAAGTAACTTTAATGTTAAACAGAGAAAGGATTGTGAATATTATTTTGAAAATCAATGGAATAGGGTTGACAGGGTTTATAAGGAGTTGGTAGTTAACCTGGATGTTTTTGTTTAATTTGAAAACAAATCTATAATCCTTTTTTACCTACATTTTTAGCCTCTCTGTCCACACATATACATCAATCATTCACAGCACACTGATGGCAAGAAAGAAAGAAAGAAAGAAAGAAAGAAAGAAAGAAAGAAAGAAAGAAAGAAAGAAAGAAACAAAAAAAAAGAAAGAAAGAAAGAAAGAAAGAAAGAAAGAAAGAAAGAAAGGAGGTACAAAGTCCTTTCTAGTTTAGAAAAGGGTTTTCTGCCTGGTTTCCTAGAGGCAATTTTTGTTCACCTCAATGACTAGGTGAATAGCTATTGAGAATCCTGCAAGCATGAACCACTGAAATACTGGAACTTTTTGTATTAGTTTCATTTGAACTGGGACAAACTAATCAAAGAGAAGACGCTCAGAGAGAAACTTCTCCATCTATAAAAGATTTTTAAAAGGACAGAGCGATTATTCATAAATTGAGAAGAAAACCTCCTGTTCGTTTCAGCTCTGCTTTAAGGCTTTTTTTTTTAAGCCAGAGGAAAGGAGTAGGTTTGATAACACTGCTAGCAACAAGATTCTTTTGACCTGTCTTGCTGAGTTTTTTTAAAGGTCTGGCCATACCGTTCCTTGTTTCTTGACTGTCAGTGGAAGAAGCTCTTTTTCCCCCTCTGTTGTTAATCACCTTTGACATTCAGCAAGATGCATTTGCTGTAGAATCTGTGAGCAAAGTTTGAGGGCAGTCTTGCCCCGTATGAAAATGGCAGGTAAGGTGTCTCTGAACTTGGGATCTTTTTAAAAAATCCCACAGTGAGCATGTTGAACTCTGATTCTTTATTGTATATTATGCAAGGGTCACCTTTCATGTGGCTAACATGCTGTCCATCAAGTGCCTTGTAACTATGATACTGGGGAACTACAAAGAATCCCTGTGTGCTGCAAATGACAGAAGGGATCTCAGTTCACTTACACGAGCTTCTCAAAAGATTTCAGGGCTGGCTTTTCCTAACCCTCTGGTCAGCAGGGAACTTATATACAATCTTGCAAGTGGTAATTTAATCACAGTGGCACAGTGCAATTGGTCACAACCAGAGAACATTGACCAGAATCAGAAACACATTGAACTTTGCACTTATATATCAGTTGCTGCTATTGTGCCTGCTCTTTGAATTGGATACAGGCAGAGACAAGCTGCTTTACAATATATTTACCCAGCCTGACTTCAGTTACTTCAGTAACCCTTTTCCTTTAGTGCATTCGAGGCTCACCACTCTTAATAGGTCCCCACTTTGGCTCAAATCTATAAGGGATATATGATTTTACTTTGCTTTGTAATTGTTTTTCATTTCAAAACAACATGCATGAAAATAATTACAAATAAAGAAAACCAAATATTATGTCCTAATTTCACAAAGAAATATACCTTTTGGTGAAAAATTCTGGTTCCCTCACAGTCTTAATTTTATTTAAGTTTTATTTAGGACTGTATGTTATGTTTTATTTAAGTTTTATTTGGAACACAAATGTTACGTCCTAATTTCACAAAGAAATATAACTTGGTTAAAAATTCTGGTTCCATCACTGTCTTAACTTTATTTAAGTTTTATTTAGGACTGCATTTGACTAATTTAGGTTTTTTTAAAAATTCATTGGCAGTCCTAAGTGTGATTCTAAATTGTGATCTTTTCTGTATTTTTATAATTGTTGTTTTATTTACATTGCTAGCTGCCTTGAGTTCCTCAAGGTAGAAAGGCCATTAATAAACATTTTAAATAAATAAAAATTATTTCATGAAGAGAAGGTCAGACTTTGTAGCTCAAAATCTGAATTGCACACACAGGCCATTTATGCATGGGAAATTGTGTTGGGTTTGCCACTCTGCAGATGCAGTTTTCTGATCCGAATTCTCAAAACTCTATGCATGGATGCTCTTTGCCCTGAAGAAATTCCAGGAGTACCTTAGAATCAATTATTCATCCCAAGTGAAAATGTGGAGCTTCCTCTCCCCTTGAAAAGGCTACTTTGTAATTGTAATTGGCTGTAGTATATTGTTTTGAAATACATCACTAGCCCCTGCCAGCCCTGCAGCGGGATTCTTCTGAGTGGCCATTTTACAGCCAAAGCAGATAAGGATTTCTGGCTATCTCACTGCAGGGATCATTAGAAAACTCTCACAGTGAAACTGACCAAGAGTGGGAGAATCAGCCCAGCTTTTTTTGCTCCCCAATGTATGTAAGCATGCTGTGAAATTGACCAGGGGGAGGGAATCAGTCCAGCTCTTTTCCCTCCCTGATGTATGTAAGCATGCTGTGAAATTGACCAATAGGAGAGGAAGGTCAGCCCAGCTCTTTTCATTCCCAATGCATGTAAGCAAGCTGGGAAAATGAACAAGAGGACACTTATGAGAGGAGGGTGGGAAATCTTGTCCTGGTCAGCCATCACCCTCCATTTTTGTTTTTAGTGCAATTTTAGCAGGGGGAAACCCTCTAACATTATGAATATAAATGAAGAGCAGCCTGCGTTCCCTCGTTCCCCCATTCAGGCAACTCAGTGGTAAATTGCCCGAATGGGGGGAACAAGGGGACACAGGATCTTTCCCTCAGCTGCTCTTCATTTATATTTACAATTTTAGTGGGTTTTTTTTTTTTTGCTAAAATGGCACTAAAAAAAAACAACAACGGGGGAGCCCTGGGTCACCAGCTCTCGCTAGCCCCGCAGCAGGATTTTTTCATTTGATTTGAACTAAGTGGCTATTTTACAGCCAAAGCTGAGAAGGAACACACACCCCACACACACACACACACCAATTTGTTTCTGCCTGTCTCAAAGCAGGGGTTCGTTCCAAGTGTCCTCTCAATAAACCTGCCCTGGCAAACAAACAAAAATCTTGCTGCTGAAACTGACCAGAGAGGATGCATATGAGGTGGGGGGAACAGCCAGCTCCATTCCTCGCAATCTTAAAATGCCCACTGCTGAAACTCACCAAAATGGCTTCTAGGGGAGGCGTTGGATGAGGGAGGGACAAGAAGCAAAACAGCATCTTGAAACCCCGGGGAAAGCATGAGGCGGGAGCAAAGTGACTTCTGAAGGTCAGAAAATCATGCATAACTCCAATGAAGCCCTGAAGCAGTCTGGCGGAGAGCGCAAGGCAAAGTACCCGTGCATAAATGGCAACAGAGTGTGCAATACAAATGTAAGCAAGTCCTGTTAATTTCTATGGGAGGGAGTTAAGTTACAGGGGTTTCACATATGTCAACTGACTGATCAACTACTAACTGATCAGCCTACTGAGATGCCCACCCACACTGCCCCTTCCAACTTTAGCCCCCCTTCCTCCTATTTGACCTTTTCAATCTGTCTCTTCCCCAGGCTCCACTTTCAAATCTCCTTATTGTGATACAATGCTGTATCACATTAAGCCAGTGCTATGGTGTCTGTTATATGTTGGCACTACTGAGGAATGTGGCTTCCCTCTTACATTTTCCATTGTTTTGAATTCTGATTTTTTGTTTTTAAATTGTTTTGTGACCCACTAGAGTATCCTAACAATCTCAATATCCTTAGGAGTCACTTGGTCCATCAGAGAGGCCTATAATATATTAGTATTTTTATTATTACAGATGTTGCATCCATATAATAACCCTGCGAGGTAGGTTAGGCTGAGAGTGTGTGACTGGCCTAAGTTCACCTAGGAATCTACCATGGAAGCAGTGGGGGATTTGAACCTGGGTCTTCCGGATCCTAGTCTGACACTGACTAATACACAACACTGTCAGCTAACCATCTTCTAACTAAGGACAACAATTTGTGAATCTATAATTATGCTTAATATGTTGCTGTCAGGTTCTATCTTAACACATAGGACTATATGACAAAATTATACCAAACAGCTAAAATAATACAAATATCCAATTAGAGTTTAAAATATCGCCAATCAGTAGACATTAATTGGGCTCTGTTTACTAGAACAATAAATATGTGTGTGTGTGTGTGTGTAAAGTGCCGTCAAGTCGCAGCCGACTTATGGCGACCCCTTTTGGGGTTTTCATGGCAAGAGACTAACAGAGGTGGGTTTGCCAGTGCCTTCCTCTGCACAGCAACCCTGGTATTCCTTGGTGGTCTCCCATCCAAATACTAACCAGGGCCGACCCTGCTTAGCTTCTGAGATCTGACGAGATCAGGCTAGCCTGGGCCATCTAGGTCAGGGCAGAACAATAAATAGAACCACAATATTCATTCATTTGAGCCCTTCTAATTGTATTGACTCATTTCTATAATGGGAAGTACATTACTTATACAGCTTCTATACACTGATCTTACTGTTAATATAAAAATGACGATTTAGAAAAGGGTTTCAGCAGATGGAGAGCCCATGACAGTGAACTAAAGAATTCACATCCCAAATGCACATGCTGCCAAACAAATTATATGAATTGAATAAGTGAAAGTGAAGAAGATCTCACTCCCATAGAGAAATGTGATTCCTTGCCCATTGCTATGGATTTGCAGTCCATTGTTCCACATGACAGCCTCAGGAGATGGACCATCACATTTCAATACCAATGCCATCTTTTACCTAGCAGCCTGAATGTTTGCATGATGACAAGTCCCCCCCCCCAGTTCTGTTTGATTACATCATTCTTCTAAATGTGCCATTTATGAAAATAAGCCATGCAATCATAGTTTTGGATGTCTGAAAACCAGGCATTACTTGACTGCCAAAAATGATATCATTGAAGAATATGCAATCTGCTTGTGGACATAATGTGATATTCTTAAACCAATGATGACATTTTGAAAGCATGGTTTCCAGATGCCCCATTCCAACAGCCAACATTGTCCGGAAGGAGCCCAAATCCCTTGACTAGCCAGGATTCCTCTCAGCTTCCAAGAACGATACTTTCCTATTTGTCCCAAATAATCATGTGTGGTTTTTCATATATGTTTTCATTTACACACACGGAGGAAGAAACCCCTCAATTGACTTTACTTTCAAGTCTCATCAATTTTCTTCTATATTTTGAAATCACAAACATAAGATAATTGTGAGTCTCATTGTGGTGGAGTAGATTATTCTGTTGACTTTTTAAAAGACTGTTAGAGGCCAATACACATTAGGGGTATTTTAAAAGGACTTAACATGTTTCAAATGCACACTGGGTCACAAATTCCACATTCAACAAAAATATCAAGCAATTTTTCTTTACTTTCAAGAGATCTCTGAAGTATAATTGACCTCTGAGGACCTATTTCTTAGAAGGAGACTAAATAATTAAACAGAAAGGACACATTTTCCTTTTACTATGTTTATTGAGTCTTTTCTTGTTCCTCAGAATATTAGTGCAAACAAACCATTGGTTTCATAAGAAACCTGCAGTAGATGCTCTATAACTATGCTTTTTAATTGTACTTCAAAATAAAGAGGAACAGTACAAGCTAACTTCTTTTGAGATATGCCTCAGAGGCAATTCTCCTCATGCTTCCACCATCAGAGTTGATGGGTCCCAGAGAAAGGATACTTTTGTGACACTGCATTTCTGTAATTCCTGCACTTATTTGCCTGGAGTGTAAGTAAGAATCTATTGCTGAATAATATCTAAACATGGAAGATCTGAGTCCACAGAAATACAATGCAAATAAAATTAAAAGAACAAGCCATAAGAACATAAGAAAGGCCCTGCTGGATCAGACCAAGGCCCATCAAGTCCAGCAGTCTGTTCACACAGTGGCCAACCAAGTGTCTCTAGGAAGCCACAAACAAGACGACTGCAGCAGCACCATCCTGCCTGTGTTCTACAGCACCTAATATAATAGGCATGCTCCTCTGATAGAGAGAATAGATATGCAGCATGACTAGTATCCATTCTAACTAATAGCCATGAATACCCTTTTCCTCCATGAATATGTCCACTCCCCACTTAAAGCCCTCCAAGCTGGCAGCCATCACCACATCCTGGGGCAGAGAGTTCCACAATTTAACTATGTGTTGTATGAAAAAATACTTCCTTTTATCTGTTTTGAATCTGTCACACTCCAGCTTCAACAGATGACCCCGCGTTCTATTATTATGGGAGAAGCTTTTCTCCCTCTCCACTCTCTCCAAACCATGCATAATTTTATAGACCTCTATCATGTCTCCCCTTAGCAAGGTACTCCTGGAATTTCTTTGGGGCAAAAAGCCCCCCTGAATAACAGTTATGAGAATTCAGATCAGAAAACTGTGCATCTGCTGAGCAGCAAAGCCAGCCCAAATTTCCCCTGCATAAATGGCTTAAGTGTCTTATCACACAAGTTGTCTCAGGGAGAAGCCTCACCTCAGCCAGTATCTGGTCGTTAATCAAGAATTGTGCTTGGTATTATTTTGATTGTTTGAGATTTCCTAATGCCCTGCATCACTGGGAGCACCACAGGCTCTCCAAGACTGGAATTGGCCATGGAGAGTACTGAACTTTTTAGTGATTTTTTCTACAAAAAAGCTTAGTTTACAAAGCCCGATTCTGACTCTCCATTCATTGCCTTTCGGTTTGTTTCCAGATACAGTTTGAGGTACCGGACTTTACCTACAAAGTAGTAAATGGCTAAGATGCCTAGTTCCAAGGTATTAAAGGGTCAGCCTACTCCCATATGGACCTGCCTCCATACTGATATTGTCATTTGAGTCATTGTTCTGACTGCTCCTAGATTTGAAAGCTAGGTATGCCCACAAGGAACAGAGTCTTTGCTGCAGTACCACTGTTACAGATTGACCTGCCCACCTTAATCTTCACCCTCTTAATCTTAAGTATTTTGGTAGTTTTAATTTTGTATCTAAACTACATTGCAGATATTTGGGTATACATCTTTTAAATAAATAGATGAAGATGGGCATCTGGCTCATATACAATGATTTACAGGAGTAAATATATGGAGGATGTATGTCTTTGCACATGTGCTTTGTTTCTAATTCCTAAGGGGAGTAAGCATTCTTTTTTCTGTGTGTTCTCAGCCCCTTTCAGTCCAGGGTCATTGTGCGCCATCAAGCTATACCATTCTGGCAAGTAAATTAGCCCTCATTTACGGAGGAGTTGAATGCAGCCAGACTAATGGTGGTGTGAGTATAATTGGTTCCCCACATGTGTCAGTGTATATACTCCTCAAGCCATGGAAAAGATGCATTATGGGACTAATTTTTTAAATGTTAATGAATATTGGACATTTGCCAGGCACCCAGCTGTGCACAAAACATTGAGCTGGTAAATAGCTCTTGATCTGTTTAGAAACAAATTATAATGGTTGTTAGGATTCCACATGACTGAAGGCATGGTAACTACTACCAGTGCACAGACTGACCCTATTAACAGAGCTATGAGGAAAAAAATGTTGTAATTTCACAGTCAAAATAATAGACATGAAAATAACAAGGAAATTATTTTAGGTTATTCAAAAGGAAAAACAGCTCACTATTATTGTACCTTGGCTTAGCTAAATCCATTGAAAGCAGTATATGGGGGAGGGTATTTGGTTTTTTGTTTTGGGAAGAGGTTGGAAAGAATATGTTGCTGCCAGTCATCCAGTGTAATTTTAAAGCTGACTTTTGGATGAACAAGTTCACTCACTCTTATCAAGGCTCATCTTTTCTACCATCACGACAGGATCTACGGGCTGTCATTTCACTCCACTGAAGCTCTTCTGTGTTTTAATAGAGAGGCAGAGAAGACTGTCATCACAGCTACATTTCAATAGGAAACATTTAGCTAATTGAACGTACCTGAATAATATGAAACTTTCCTTGGAATTCTGGGGAAATGGCATTTTAATAGGTTGGAATTTCCTCCTTTACCACTAGAAACCCAGCATTGTGTTGGCACACCACAAAGCCCATTGCCTGAAATCCTAGAAGGCCATGTAAATATGCAGGCAGTCACTGGTCTTTAATGTTTCTACTGCAACTCCTCATGTGGCTGAAGGAAGAAGCCACTTTTCCGTTCATAAGTAGCTTATTTGTCCAGCCATGCAAACGGCTACAATAGAAATTATGATACATAGGATCTGGGTAACTATCTACCCATCAGCTTGATGTCTGTACCAAGAAAAGTTTTTGAACAAATCATCAAACAGTCAGTCCTTGCGCATTTAGAATGGATGGATCTGATTACTAAGAGCCAGCATGGAAGAAGAAGTCATGTCAGACTAATCTTATCTCCTTTTTTGAGAAAGTTACAACCTTGCAGGATCAGGGGAATGCTGTAGACATCATTTAACTTGATTTCAGTAAGGCTTTTGATAAGGTTCCTCATAGTATTCTCATTGACAAATTGGAAAAATGTGGTTTAGATCATATTACTGTTAGGTGGATCTGTAACAGGCTGATAGATCGCACCCAAAGAGTGCTTGTTAATGGTTTCTCATCCACTTGGAAAGAAGTGACAAGTGGAGTGCCTCAGGGATCTGTCCTGAGCCCTGTGTTGTTCAACATCTTTATAAATGATTTGGATGAAGGAACAGAAGGGATGCTTATTAAATGTGCAGATGATACTAAATTGGGAGGGGTAGCAAATACAGTAGAAGACAGAACCAGGATACAGGATGATCTTGACAGGCTGGAGAATTGGGCTGAAACTAATAAAATGCACTTCAACAATGACAAATGTAAAGTTCTGCATTTAGGTAGGAAAAATCAAATGCACAATTAGGATGGGGGAGACTTGTCTTAGCAGTAGTGTGTGCAAAAAGGATCTTCGCGTCTTAGTAGACCAAACACTGAACATGAGTCAGCAGTGTAATGCGGTAGCTAAAAAGGCAAATGCGATCTTGGGCTGTATCAACAGAAGTATAGTGTCCAGATCATTTGAAGTGATGGTATCGCTTTACTCCGCTCTGGTTAGACCTCACCTGGAGTACTGTGTTCAGTTTTCGGCACCGCAATTTAAGAAGGATGTAGACAAGCTGGAACGTGTCCAGAGAACGGCAGCAAAGATGGTGAGGGGTCTGGAGATCAAGTTCTATGAGGAAAGGTTGAAGGAGCTGGGTATGTTTAGCCTGAAGAGGAGAAGACTGAGAGGGGATATGATAACCATCTGCAAGTACTCAAAGGGCTGTCATATAGAGGAGGGTGCTGAGTTGTTTTCTGTTGCCCCAGAAGGTCGGACCAGAACCAACGGGTTGAAATTAAATCAGAAAAGTTTCCGTCTAGACATCAGGAAGAATTTTCTGACAGAGTGGTTTCTCAGTGGAACAGACTTCCTCGGGAGGTGGTACACTTTCCTTCCCTGGAGGTTTTTAAGAAGAGGGTAGATGGTCATCTGTCAGGAATGCTGATTCTATGACCTTTGGCAGTTCAAGAGAGGGAGGGCATTTGGGCCATCTTCTTGGCATGGAGTAGGAGTCACTGGGGTTTGGCGGGGGAGGTAGTTTTGAATTTCCTGCATTGTGAAGGGGGTTGGATTAGATGACCCTGGTGGTCCCTTCCAACTCTAGGATTCTATGATTCTAGATTTGGTCATTCAACTTTGGATAGTTGTTTTTATGCTACATACATAATTTAAAAAAGTCCTAGTGCTTTAATTTATTCTCCGTCTACAAGAGTTTTTAACATTATTTAACAATAACAATCTTTTTACAGATTGAGGGATTGATCCATGCTAATTTGTTAGCCAATGGAAGACACTTCCATCAATAAAATGGCACTTTCCTGCTTTCCCTCTCCTGCTGCAGCCTGCTTATCTGTTCCTGGGGGACAGGAGACCCTCAGGAATGCATTTATAGCAGTAAAGGTAAATTGGCAGAAGATGCCCTTCCTCTTCCATTAGTGGAAAATTTAGTGTGGATCCAACCCTAAATTGGTATGAGAATTTTTTTCAACCATGAATTATGCAGAGTATAATTTGCAAATATTATTCTCAATCAAGTGAGTACATGGGATCTCTTACACACACGGAGCTACCCAACCTACCCAAACATTTCAGTGGAAGTAGTAACTTCACCACTATTTTCTTTGAGCTGCTAGTCCTGTTCTTGGTGGCTGGTGAGGCTAACATATTCAGGGAATCTATGTGCATGTCAGAGCATACAAAGGGCTCTGGACTGGGGAGACTGAAGGCACATGAATGCCCAAAATGAATTGGGACTATTATAAATAGAATAAAGGGTGGGAATCTTAGGGGAAGGGAAAAATGTTTTCTGTACAGCAGTTACAGCATACTAGTTTAAAGTTACACAGTCCTTTATGACAATTAATTTGTTGGGGAATAGATTGTTGCAGAATGTATATACAATCTATGATACATTTAGCTTCCACTCCTAAGCATAGAGTTAGTACTTCCAAGAATATGTCCTTAAGATCACATCCTGACACTGACTTTAATTAGACTTATTTCCATGCCTCCAAAGAAGGTCATCTTGACCCTGGTCTTCCTCTGCCTGGTCCCCTGTAAACTACCAATAATACTTGACTTGTTACAGGCTTTGACATATTAGAGCACATGAACTATGGTATTAGTGTTGTACATATGCAGAATTATAAATATAAAACCCAATTATAAAACCCAATTACTCATATAAACTGCAAATTATAAAGCAGAGGCTTTTAATTTCCTTTTAAAAGGAAAGAGAGCCTGGATATTCTTTGCCAGAGGCTTATGTAATGTAAATGCTTCAGAGTTATTGCAATATACTGGCAGCACATTCTGCCTTTTTCTATGACCTTTCCCAGCCTTTTCAATGGCTAATGAGAAACGGTTAAGCAGCACTTTCTATAATTCTTGAGTTACAGAACTGAGTGCTTGATTCTCGCCTTTCCAATGACTTCGACTGCAGAAATGCTATCCATTATAGGCTGACCAAGATGTAATGTAAACAATAATTGTATTTTATGATTTAAACATGAAAACATGATGCTATTAATTAATTAATGGGTTCAATCTCAATGTATTTTTCTGGAGATGAGAATGATGATAAAATTTATTATATAGAGAGATTGCAAAGCTCAAAACTGATTGTTTAAAGTTTAGCAAAATAACCTGGCGGAGAGGAAGTCCTTATTTGGCAATACAATGGGAGACCACTGAGCATGAGCAGTAAAAATGAGAATTACTCGATTGTCAAAATCAACCTCATTGAAGGTGATTGAAACAGTATAAATACAGGCAGGGAGAGGGCTGGAACTTCAGATCTCTCTCAGAGGGTCTCAGAAGATGCAGTTGGTATGTATGGCTTTACAAATATATTATTCTAGAATGTGAATTAGATACTTTGAACTAAATTAGACTTCTTTAACTGTTATATTTTAAGTGTTGGATTTTAAAACTGAATAGTTTGTAGAACTTGCTTGCTTTAATGTATACATTGTTACTGAATATTAAGACTTTGTAATACTTGCATATACACACACATATATACACAATTACACTGGAGTACATCAATAAAAAGACTTACTTTTTAAGTGAGTAAAGTAATTGAGTCCTGCTTAGTAGGTGACCATCTGAATAAGATAACATACCACTTCTCAGGAAGGGGTCAATTCTAAGAGCATAGTCACTCGAAAGGCACTGACCCGCTTCAGACTTTCCTCTCAAACCAAGTTATCTGCAGGCACAGAACTATCTGTGATCTACCTTTAATAAGTCACCAGGCTCTTTTTTCTTTCTTTATTAAAATAATAAAAGAGGGCTTTGGCTCTTGGCTTCCTGAGTGAACATGGAGGTGAAGGCTTGCAACAGAAGTGTAATCAATGACAATGAAATGAGAACTATAACAATTTTTAAAAAAATCAAAGAATTTTGTGTCAAGGACAGTGAGTAACGGTTGCAGCGTCACCAGTAACTTTGGATATCTTTCTATCATAAATCATTCTGTCTCTGCTCTTAACTTGACCCTAAGCCAAGAAAATACAATGCCAGCCTAAAGGGGAAGAGGAGGAACCAGTTTAAAAGGCTTAAGGCTCCAAAGCATATTATGAGCATGTAGATGCATTCTAAGAGCCTCTGTGGGGCAGAGTGGTAAGCTGCAGTACTGCAGTCCAAGCTTTGCTCACGACCTGAGTTCGATCCCAACAGAAGTTGGTTTCAGGTAGCCGGCTCAAGGTTGACTCAGCCTTCCATCCTTTCGAGGTCGGTAAAATGAGTACCCAGCTTGCTGGGGGTAAAGGGAAGATGACTGGGGAAGGCACTGGCAAACCACCCCATAAACAAAGTCTGCCTAGTAAATGTCGGGATGTGACGTCACCCCGTGGGTCAGGAATGACCTGGTGCTTGCATTCTCATATTTTTCAATTAATATTTTTTTGTAGTTCTATGTCACACAGAACCACTCTGCTCTGAAGTCTGCCTTCTGTTCACAGTCCTAATACATGCAGCATGCTGTCTGCATAATTCACAGCACATTTAGGTATTCTTCCCATTTCTCCACAAAAGGACATGTTCCGGTGTAAAGATCTAACCTATTAATGACCCCAGGAAATAATTTCACATTTCCACAAAACATAGCCATTTGCTTCTTATGGGTGAATTCTGTTTCATTAAAAGTTATAGGACACACAACAGTCTTTTTTTCCATTGGGACAGCCCAAGGGCTCAGTCTTACTTCCACTTTGCAATTAAAATTATAATTAAATGTTTTGAACAGACAAGACAGATTTGACAAACCTGAAAAACACCGCAAGTTTGCAGAAAAATCTGAAATCTAAACAAAAATTAAAAATCCATTTGGGGGGGGGGCTAAACTTTGTAGCATTAAGAAACAAATGATCTCAGTGTCTTTTGCTAGGAAATCACATGGTATTGTCAGCCTTTAAAGCTTGATCTCTGTCAGTAAAAGGCAAGATAAGGGACCAGGGCCCTTTCCAGGGCTGTTTTGGCATTTGAAGGAGGACTCATCAGAGCGTAACCCAGCAGAAGCTAGTGGGAGATTTGCTACTATGCAACATGCATAACTCACCTAAGACTGCCTGATTGCTACTGTTCAACAGCAGCCACCCCACAAAAGCCAGTGTTGTGTAGTGGTTAGAGTTTCAGATCTCAAATCCCCACTCTGCCTTGGAAATGCACTGGGTGAACTTCAGCCATTTACACATTCTGAGCCCAATCTACAGCACAGGGCTGTTGTGAGGATAAAATGGAGGAGAGGCGAATGATGTAAGTTGTTTGGTTTCCCCTTGTGAAGAAAGGTGGGATATAAATGAAATAAATAAATAGCTGAAGATGGGGAGGCAGATAAAGGTGGGTGGGAAGAACAGAAGGAAACAGGGAAATGGGAGGATATGGGGGTTGCCAAAAGGAGGGGAAAGGGAAATAGTGTCAGGAAGGGGATACATGGGGGAAATGAGGTACCCTCCACAAGTCCCTGAGTTTCCCCACCATGTAACTGGGCACAGCTCGGCAGTTGGAACTGTGCAACTGGGCCAATAGTTTTCCTGGGTAGAGGTGGCCAGTGAGGGTGGGGGGGTTAGGAAGGAAAGCTGAAGATGGGGAAGATAAAGGTAGGTTGGCTGGTGGGTGGGCAGGAAAGAAGGAAGTCAGAAAATGGTAGAGACTATGGGCACTTTCGAGAGCCAGCGTGATGTAGTGGTTAAGGTGTCGGATTAGGACCTGGAAAACCCAGGTCTGAATCCCCCACTTGTGCAATGCAAGTTTTGCTGGGTAACCTTGGGCCAGTCACATACTCTTTGTCCTGACCCTGGCTAATATTTAGATGGAAGACCTCCAGGGTTGTGACGTGGAGGTAGGAAATGGCAAAACACCTCTGAATGTCTCTTGCCTTGAAATCCCTACAGGCTCGCCATAAGTCAGCTGTGACTTGATGGCAAAAAATGGGGGCTTTCAGGGAAAGAAAAGGAAATAGTGGGGGAGGGAAAATGAGGACTTGTAGAGGGATCTCATTTTTTCACATTTGTAGAACAATCTGTCTTATCTGTTTATGGATCCAGTCTCTGGATTTAAGCACCCACAGCCTTGGCCACATTAAGAAATAGAAATATTGATAAGTGGGGACCCACAAGAAACTTGCAGGAGTGGCTATCCAATCTTTGCTTCCTCCCCGCTTTCCCTACTTCACTCTCTCTCTTTCTCCCTGCTGCCACCCCTTTTCTTACTTTCTCTCCTCCACGCTTGTCACTTTTCTGCACCCTACCCATCATTCTTTCTCTTTTGTTGTACCCCACCCCCTCATTCTATCTCTATCTTTCTGCCCAGGTTTGTAGAAAAATCTGTCTTGCCCATTCACAGCTCCAGTCAACGGATTTACGTTTCCAAAGATTTAATACATTTTCAATGTGTTTGCTTTTCATTTTAATTTTTTGTGAGCCACTGGTAGAATCCATATGTGAGTAAGTGTTTCCATTAAGCTAAACAAATTAAGAACTGGAAAGGGGAAAGAAGGGGGGAATGTTCTCACACTTCTGTGGTTTTGCAGAGGCTTTGGGCAGTTTTCATTGTCTTTCCCATTCTATGGATTGAACCATTTCATTGTGTGGCTCTTCAGTTTTGTAGTTCTGGTTTAGTTTTCCAATGCATAATCTAGTTTTAGGCCCCAGTTCTTGCTGTATTTTATATATGTTATTTTTGTTACATATAAATAACTAATATTTTTTTAACTATCCAAAAATTTGGCCAACTTCACTATTAGAATATGATATATCTCACATATTGAGTTTGACATAACATCTGATTTAAGGATGGGTAGATTATAGAAAATGTTCAAGTAAAGGCAGATGCTGTGGAACTGAGAAATTAATGTTTTTTCTGTTTCTTTTAAAGATAGATCCCAAAATGAAAGGAGAAAGGAGAAAAGAAACAAGCAGGGCAACTGAATAGAGGAAGCAAAAAAGGGAGAGAAGGGACCTCAGCATTTTTTTAAAAAACACATAGCACAGTACATTTCAGGTCAAACCCCTTCTTTGTGGGCAACTCCATTCATTCCTGTCACTTGACAATGTGAGTCTGATTGATTGTCTGCTAGAACAAATACCGTAGTACTATGGTTGTACATATTGATATATCCGAACCAAAAATAGACCTGAAATTAGCCATTTTCGGCAATACCCAAACCTGGGAATCTGCCTGACGTGAATAGGCATTTCCTGAAAAAGCTGAATAAATATTCGGCTTTTCCGGGTTTGGTTATTTACCTTTGCTCAGATGCAAAGTTCTGTGCTTTCTCCCATTTTTCTATCTTTTTTTGACTGGTTTTGTTAGGGCCCCATGGTTGGGGTCCTTTTGAGGTTGTGGTTGTGTAATCGGAGCCAACTTGGTCTGACCAACAATTACCTTTCAGTTGTCAGAAAATTCTTCCTAATGTCTAGACGGAAACTCTTTTGATTTAATTTCAACCTGTTGGTTCTGGTCCGACCTTCTGGGGCAACAGAAAACAACTCAGCACCCTCCTCTATATGACAGCCCTTCAAGTACTTGAAGATGGTTATCATATCCCCTCTCAGTCTTCTTCTCTTCAGGCTAAACATACCCAGTTCCTTCAACCTTTCGTCATAGAACTTGATCTCCAGACCCCCTCACCATCTTTGTTGCCGTTCTCTGGACACGTTCCAGCTTGTCTACATCCTTCTTAAATTGCGGTGCCCAAAACTGAACAAAGTACTCTAGGTGAGGTCTAACCAGAGCAGAGTAAAGCGATACCATCACTTCGAATGATCTGGACACTATACTTCTGTTGATACAGCCCAAGATCGCATTTGCCTTTTTAGCTACCTCATCACACTGCTGACTCAGTGTTTGGTCTACTAAGACTCCAAGATCCTTTTTGCACACACTACTGCTAAGACAAGTCTCCCCCATTCTATAATTATGCATTTGATTTTCCTACCTGAATGCAGAACTTTACATTTATTTCTGTTGAAATGCATTTTATTAGTTTCAGCCCAATTCTCCAGCTTGTCAAGATCATCCTGTATCCTGGCTCTGTCTTCTACCATATTTACTATCCCTCCCAATTTAGTATCATCATCATCACCATCACCATCATCATCATCATTCCTTTTTTGGCATAAAACATAATACAAAAGGGATACAAAAGCAATGGAGATATTAAAAAGTGCCCTTTATGGCATAATTAAAAGACAGTTACATCAAATGGCACTGTTGTTGATACTGCCATCTAATTAACCATTTGGTGGGCTTTTAAAACACTTTAAAAACCGTCTCCAATCGATGGGGCAAACGATTGCTCAATAAATAGGAAATGTTAAAAGAATCTGAGACTTTCTGTCTATTAACCAACAGGGGGCTTAAAAGTTCCTTACAAGATTCTGTGTAGAAACTACAATAAAATAAGACATGAGCAACTGTTTCAATACAATTGTTGCCACAAGGGCAAAGCCTGACAGACAGAGGAATTTTCCGAAATCTGCCTTCAAGTAGCGCAGATGGCAAAATATTAAATCTGGCTAGAGAAATGGCTCTATGTTGAGAAGGATCACACAGGTGGGATAAGTATGGGGAGGGGTGATAAACATCAAAAGGTACCCCTAAATTTAATGGGGAGCATGTTTTATTAGCAGCGCTGTTTAGGTCTTGAAGTCCTATATCCAATATATCCTATATTTTATCCTTTGAAAAGCTTCTGCCTCAGTAAGCATAAGCAAGGAGTCGAGGTTAAAGCCAATAGATTTAATTTTGCTCTCAATATGTTGAAGCCATTTGGAAGCATGTGACTCCATGAGCATATAGTAGATTAGGGAAGAGGAATCTGCCTTAAAATGGAGGCGTAACCAGAATTTTACAGTCATGAGCCATGCTCTTGTTTCAAGTAGCATTTGGCCAGTTTCCAAGCACAATGCAGCATATGGGACACAACAGGGCATACCCATTATTTTTCTGAGGAATTTGGCTTGAGTGTGTTCCAGTGGATAACCTAGTGCGCTAATCCAGACAGGAATACCATACAGCAATTGCACGTTGACTTTGGCGTTAAAGACCTTAAGGGCAGCAGGAATATATTGGTTTCCTCTATTGAACCCCCCCCCCCCCCGAATAATTGCTAATGAGCTAAGTTCTGCTGATTTAGTTGCAAATTGATAATGGGTTTTCCGAGATGCATTATGATGGAAATAAATGCCTAAATATTTAAAATATTTGACCTGCTCAAGTGAGTTGCCACCAGTTATCCATTTAAGTGGTTTCCAGGACTTTGAGAATACCAGGACCTTAGATTTTGCATAGTTGCACACCTGACCATTTGCAGTACAATACTCATGGCATCAGTTTAGTAATCTCTTTAAGCCAGCCCTTGAACATGGCAATAGCACAACATCGTCAGCGTAAGGTAACAGGGGAGTATGTATGGAGCTGAGTTTGGGACAATGGCCATCAACCTCTCTTAACGCAGTAGCCAGATAATTTAGGAAGAGGTTGAAAAGAGTTGGGGCCAGGATACAGCCCTGCTTAACTCCTTTATTGATATTGAATTTCAGGGATACTTTGCCTAGTGGTGTGCACTTAACTTGACAAATTGTGTTGGTATACAACCTTCTGTTTAGGAATACTAATCTCTTGTCGATGTTCATGCTCATTACCTTATCCCATAGAAGATTTCTTGGGGTGGAATCAAATGCTCCCTTAAGGTCCAGGAAAGCTGAGTATAACTTGGTGTTGGTTTTCTTAATGTACTTGTTAACTAGATGTTCAAGTACAATGTAGTGGTCTAAAGTGGATTTCCCCTGGCAGAAGCCCACTTATTCGGGGCCTAGAGTCTTATGTTCTGCCATCCAAGCTAAGAGTTTATTCAATAGATGTTTGGCATAGAGTTTCCCTACAATCGAGAGGAGGCTGATGGGTCTAAAGTTAGCTGGAATTGTATAGTCTCCCTTTTTATGTATGGGCACCAATATTGCTTTACTCCATGCCTCTGGCATAATGCCAGTTCTATCCACCCAAGTAAACAATTGAGCCAATACAGGGGCCCACCAATTGGGATCTGCTTTAAGTACTTCAGGGCCCAGAGCATCTGGGCCAGGGGCTTTCCTCAGGTTTATGTGTTGAATTAACCCAACTACTTCTTCCGAAGAAACAGGCGGCCACTCCGGTGACTCAGCTGGCAGGGGGGTGGGGGATAACAGCTCATTCCCTCCCAGTACAACCTCATCGAATACTTCTGCAAAGTACTGGTGCCAATTGCTAGGTGAGATGTTTGACATATTTGGGCCTCGGGGATTAAGTGCTCCAGAGACTAATGACCAAAATGTCCTCAAATTGTTGGAGATTATGGCCTGAAAGAGATTTTCCCATTGTTTATTGATGTATTCCCTTCTCTTATCTCTGATAAGTTGATGCAATACATTCTTCAGGTTGAAATATTCTATTGGTAATGGGGCATTTCTGGAATTCCGATACTGGTGATAGATGTCACGGATGTGAGTTTTTAAGGCCCTGTAATCCTTATCAAACTAGGTATCAGTGGGAATTTTTAAAAATTCTGTCTGCCCCTTGTATTGCTGTTTTGCTGAATCAACTATACATATAATTAAATTCTCATAAGGTTTAACAGCTTCCCTGGGATCCCTTGAGCGAATTATTGTATTTCCGTACTCAGGTATCTTTTGAATTACATCTGGTGACCAGTAAATACTTGGGAAATTATGTTTCCTTCTGCAACCCCAAAGTTAAATCTGGAGGAAACAAAGGGAGTTCTACATGAAAATTCATCATCAAAGGGAGATGATCACTAACAATACAGTCACCTATACTAAAGGATTCCACACAATCTCTGAATGCTGTTGAAGTTAGGATATAGTCAATCACACTATGGCCTCTTTTTGAAATGAAGGTAAATTCACCTACATCATCAGGGCCAACTGATCAATTAAGCAGGACTTTACTAAATTGAATACAAAATTTGGCCAACCGCACACCTGCATAATTTAAAGCTTTATCCCTGGATCATCTATTGACTAGAAAAAAAGGTAATGGCAGGTCCCTGTGGTTAAGCCCCAGATTTCTGGCCAGTTCTGAGACATCACTGCCCAGTCTAGCATTAAAATCACCTGCTAGAACTATTTCAATCAGAGGGAACTTCTGTTCTAAGACCCCAATATAATCACTCAATTGTTTCCATTGTAAATGTAAACTATGTCTATCAGAACACAGTGGCATGTAAACATTAACCAAAATTAAAGCACTTCTACTAAAAACAATCTTACAGGCTTGGATATTAACATTACACTTCAGCAGGGGCATTATATGCAAATTTAGGAGTGAAGAAATAAGAAAGGCTAAACCAGCTAGGCAACGGCCCCTCGGATTTGATTTAAAAGCTGGTTAGTGTTAGAAGGATATAAAGCAGTAAGCTTTATATCCTTCTAACACTAAGGGAGCTACAGACCAAGTCTCCTGGACAGAGTAGATGATGGCACCGTGATCCCTTCTGTGAGTCTTTCCTGTATATCAGCCATTATTGGATCTATGCATTCATCCTGCCCACCTTCCTTGTCTTCTCTGCTTGCACTAATGATCGTTAGTGCTTCCATCCCTGAGCTTTCAAGTATCAACGCCTCATAGGAGGACTCTAAAACTGGCATAGAATCAGAGAGGGATTGACAGTCCTGGGAATCCTCTGCTAGGTCAGTCGTGACTGCGTTGTTTTCTCCCATAATTTCTGCTGGTTATGCGGGGTAGTCAAAATGTGCCTTTGGATCGCATAACTGATCTTTTGTCTCAACCACTGGGGCACGTACATTCCCACTTCACCTCCATAATTTGGAAAGGGGATTTACCAGAGAGGTCAGTACTCCTTGCTTCATGACCTCTTTTTCTTTTACTATTTTTCCTTTCTGTGACAACTTTCTTTGAATACCTCCTGAAGCCTTCTTATTACCCACAGTGATATTTGGCTTATTATAATGAGCTTTAAAAATGCACAGGGGAGGGCAAACACCAGGGGCTAACACACTCAGTATATACTACATTTTTTTTAAAAAAGTGTTATCCAGGTTAGATTGCACCTCAGACCTCCCATATCGGTTTGGAAATGCTTTGGAAGCTCCAGACATCTGTTTTTTCCCCCAAAACGCCTATACCACGATGTATTTCGTTATGTCGTTTCAAAACCGGCAATCCAAGGGGTGTGTTCAATTACATACGCTATTCAGTTCTCCTCCCCTCTTTTTGCAACACCCAATGAAAAACCTTTCTCCTCCCATCCCACCTTCCCCCTCCCCTCTTGTTTGCATCCACCAATCATTGTTACTTAATCCCCCCCCATAAGTGCTTGTGGTCTTACAAAGGAACACGGGAACGTTGGAACATTAGATCAACCATTTTTATTTGTCCAGGGTCCCAATCAAACATTTCCCTCATATGGAATGTCCTTGAGGTGGATTTTGTAAATGGTTCGTGGGCTTGAGGGGGAAGGAATGCAGAGGAGGGTGAGGGCTGGAAAAGTAGTGAAATTGCTGCGAGCGGCAGATGGGGGAGGGGGAAGCAGCAGGACAAGGAAGGGAGAAAGACCGAGGGATAGAGAGAGCGCGCGCACACACACACACACACACACACACACACACAAGTCAGGGCTCTCCTGCCGGCACAAAGTTTCTCCCGCCTGTTCCTCCCTTTCTCCCCAGGGTTGAGCGTGCCTCCCTGCTCTCAAAAAAAAAATTTTTTTTAATGTGCTCGTCCCAACGAAAAAATGCAAGCTCATTGGCCAATGCCCAAAAAGACAGCAGCTCTGTGATTAGCACTGTGCAAGGAATGGCTCATTTTGGGGTTTTTTTTGGGGGGGAAATGCCTGCATAGGTTGCGATTAGGGTTTCCCTGCCGTGCAAATGAGGCATTTCTTAATGGTGTGCAGCGCTCCTTCGGATCACTGATATTGCGCATGCGTGAAAAAAAGGAGAGGGGAGGCGGGGAAGCATCAGCGACGTAGACATGACGCAGTGCTCCCCCACGTTCCTCCTTGCGATATGATGATATGACGATAAACCGTCTTGGGAGCAGCCTTAACAGGCACCGTGCGATCGGAAATGAAGACTACAAATCCAAAACACACACACCAAGCACGATGATAATATGTTGGTGTGATAAGCCTCACAATCTGCAAATACTCTTGTGGGGAAGATACAATATCTTTTTAAATACTTCCTCCTGTTCAAGAGCAATTCTGGAACCCTGCTCTGTCGAAAAGTTATTACAAGTCTTTTGTGGAGGTTCTTGCTTGGCAACCAAAACAGGCTTTCTATATCCACCTTTCTGCTTGCATTGTAAAAGTTGGCTCAGGGAGTTTACAACAACTCTCTTGTTGTCCCATTTATGATAGTTAACGCTCAGGTTCCTTATTAACAGGGCCGTCTTTTCCCTCTGTAGAAGATGAGAATTTCTATTTCCCTGAGGCTGAGAGTTAATTAGTGAAGGACCTTTCCTTTTGTCCTTTCTCCCCTCGTTAGTTACTGTTGCTGAAATTGCTGATATATCCATGTTATTTCTTGGACTGACTCTTCCAGCCACCTCCCTTATCCAGGCCTTAATTTGTGTCTCTGAGGAGGGAGCCGCAGCTGTCAGAAACTTCTCCAACTTAAAATTTATCTGGTCTAACTTCTTGTATAGGTTCAAAATTGTTTCCCTTACAAAAAACGTTTGTTTAGATAGTAGCATAAATTCCAGTTCACTTGCCTTTCCCAACGGCTTCTGGGTGTCACAGAGTAGGGAGGAGTCCTTCTCAGCTGCTTTTTCACACGTAGCCAGCAGCCCCACTCCTTCATCCTGTGATGGTTGCTCCCTTTCCAAGATTAAAAATCTGTTAGCTGTCGGCATTTTCTCAATAGTAGCCAACAGGTCTGAGTCTTCCAAGAAGTCATCCAACTGTAGCTGTTTTCCTGTTTTGTTGCTATCCAGGCCCTCTACTGCCGACCACCGGCATTTTTTCGTTCCCATGTTGGCTGGTCAGTTACTTGAGGATTTTATTCCAGTAATTCCAGCCCTACATACAGGGTTATAATTGGCTTGTAGCTTGTAGCAGACTGATAAAACAGTCCAAATCAGGATAAGATTGGGCTGGAAAATGCAAAAAGAAGAATAAAATTAGAATTCCTTATCGGAGCTCTGGCTGGATGTGGCCGTCAAGCCGGGAACGAAAATATTAAAATATTGAAATGGGAAAAGGGTCCAAAGAAAGGGAGAAAGGGGGAAGATGAAGAAAGGGGGGGAAGTAGAAGTAAAATTAAGCAAGGTTAAAAACTCTGAACGTGAAACGAGCCTTGAGCATCTATAGTCTCACACTCAGAAATGGAGCCAATAAAACAGCAAAACAAAGATAAAAGCTTAAATAAATAAGATAAAAGCTTTAATAAACTTAAAACAGGCAGTGGAAGATAAAAAGAGACAAATAGGAGCCCTAGTTAAAAGCCAAATAAACGCTAAAACAAGGAAAAATAAAACCAGTTAACGGAGCACATCCTTGGGCATCCTGCAGTATCATGCCAGAAGTCGGAAGAGATGGAGAGTTTGGGAGTGTCAACCATCCCCTCTATTCCTTCATCCAAATCATGTATAAAGATGTTCACCAACACAGGGTTCAGGACAGAACCCTAGTCACTCCTCTCCAAGTGAATGAGGCACCATTAACAAGCACTCTTTGGGTGTGATCTGTCAACCAGTTACAGATCCACCTAACAGTAATAGGATCAAAATCACATTTTCCCAATTTGTCAACAAGAATATTATGTGGAACCTTATCAATAGCCTTACTGAAATCAAGATAAACTAAGTCTACAGCATTCCCCTCATCCAGCAAGGTAGTAACTTTCTCAAAAAAGGAGACAAGATTAGTCTGACCTGACTTGTTCTTGAGAAACCCACACTGGCTCTTTATAACCAGATCCATCCTTTCTAAATGCTCAAGGACTGACTGTTTGATTATTTGTTTGAAACTTTTCCCAGTATAGATGTCAACCTGATGGGTCGGTAGTTACCCGGATCCTCCTTTTCCCCTTTCTTGAAGATGGGGACAATATTTGCCCGCCTCCAGTCTTCTGGCATCTCACCTGTTCTCCAAGAATTCTCAAAAATAATGGACAGAGACTCAGAAATTACATTTGCAAATTGTTTACCGGTAAGTACCCTTGGATGCAATTCATCTGGCCCTTTATTTCATTTAAAAAAACTAGGTGTTTGTGCACTACTCCAATGCCAGTCCTAGGCTTCACCTCCCTTCCCTCATCATGGGCTCTGTTTATGCCATGTTGAACACCATTTCCCTTGCAAGAGAAGACTGAGGAAAAGTAGGAATTGAGTGGTTCTGCCCTTTCTTGGTCTCCTGTTACAGTTTTTCTTTCCAGTTCCTGCAATGGGCTTATCATGTTCTTATTTTTACTCTGTACATAGGAAAATAACTCTCTGTGTTTAGTTTAAGCCTTTTAAGCCCTTCCCCTCAGTTTGGAAGCTAATTTGCATGGACATCATGCTATGCACCACAGATATGAAGGGAGCCCCCAGACTTTGAGGCGCCAGCCTGCCAATTAGCTCTTTCCACAAGTCCTCAGCAATGCTGACCTTCTGAATCTGAAAACTGATGGACAGTTCAGCTGGCAAATGCCTAAAAGATGGAGGCGACCCCTTTGCTGCCCCATAAAATTGGACTCCCTGTACCAAAGGTCACCAAACTTTGATGACCATGTAAGGAGAGTCCCTGGCAGCCACACTGCAAATTGGGTGACTTTACCACCAAAATTGCCCCCACAGGAGCTTCAAAAAAATCCCCATAGACTATAATGGACCCAATTTTTTCCCGTAAACCTGGAAATAAGCCGAATACCCATATTTACTGGTATGGGTATTTGGCTTATTTCAGGTTTACTGGAAAAAACCAGGCCCCCAAAACCCAAAAATTACTGATATATATATATATATTTTTGCACAACCCTATGCAGCACTATGGCTTTTCTTTCAAAGTCCTCCTTGAAACCTTCCTTTGCCACAAGGTCTCTGAAGCCTGTGAAGTGCTTTTGCTCATATTCAGCCCTTGGTTTTTCTATTCCTCCTTTCCCTCTCTTCTCACGAGCAAACATCATTGTAAGTAACTTGACCTAGAGATGCATCATTTATTTTTTACCCTTATGATGTAAAGTGTCATTTCCATTAAGAGTGCTAAATATTTTACTAATAAATGGGTGGGAGTTCATTTTGACTTATTTTGTACTGGAGGCAAAAATGCTTAATGTATGTACTGGCAAGGCAAAAGGAAGCCTTGCTTACTAGGAAGCAAGTTTTTTGAAATCATAAAACTCCTCCAAGAATGCAAAAATACTTGTTTAAACTAAAGTTTTCAGTCATTGGGAGGGGCCTTGGTTCAGTGTTTGAGCATCTGCTTTGCATACAATTTTGCTTTGCATACAGTTTAAGTCCTCCATATCATCAGTTAAAGGCACTGGATAGCAGTTGATGTAAAGACCTCTACTTAAGAATCTAGAGAGCTGCTATCAGTCAAGGTAGACAATACTTACCTTGATAGACCAATGGACTGATTCAGTATAACATAGCTTCATGTATTTATGAGTTTATACTCCACCAGTTCATGCTGTCATTGAGCCGAAACCCAAAAGCAATAGGCAATGGAGATGAATCAAGAACAAGTTTATGGCTCTCTTGTAACTACTCATGTCTCAGTTGAAAGGACTCTCCTTGCATTCTGAAAACACTGCATTTATATATTAGCCACTTGCAACATACTGTAACAATGTATTATATTAAAACGCCTATTTCCTTTTTCTGAGATTCCAAATAGAACACCATCTCTTCTGTAGATGCACAAGAAACACACCTGTTCAACCTAAATGCAGGAGGACCATGACTCCTTTTGGCTAGTTCTCCGGTTTTAACAGATTGTGTTGCTGATCGCAGGGGAACAATGCTGTTGCTATGGTGACTGATTGAAGCGGAACATCATTCTGACAAAGTTATATTAGGGGGTGAAGATAGAGAACTTAATATATCCAGCAGCACATGGCATTTTAATGTTTTTGTGATACTCAGGTTCTGTAAATAGCAATGAGTTTATAGTGACCATAAGTCAAACTTTCCATTAAAAACATTGGCATTTGCAAATGACAGTATGTGCAGTGGGTTACAGTCGGAGATTGCCAAGTCCAGAGCTGAGTACCTAGGGAAATGGCACATACAAACCAGCCTTGATCAACTCTCATATACTTAAAAAAATGCTGATCCTAGCTCTTCTTCCTTAAAAATTCTCCATAATTATAACTATGACAGTAGTACAAAAATACTGTTCTTATTTCTTTAATGATTGTATTCCACTTTGAGAGTCACCTCTACCATGTATGTGGGGAGGTGTCATATCTATTTTCTACATAAATAAATAAAATGCATGCAGGACTTGCTTGCATGTAATAGGCAGGCTTTGTTCCTCCACACATCGTTGCAACCCAAAAAAGAGCTACAGTGTACATAAAAAAGGAACACAATGCAACTTTAATAACATGTGGGTGTCCACCTTTCTGAACAAGTTTCAAACATCATAAATGTTCTTGTTCAGGTGAAACTGCTTAACACATAAATTAAGAAATTGTTATCCTGTTTTAATTTTTCATTTTACCGACTTATTCAGGGCAAGTGGACTTATTCAACAGCTCTACAAATGGTAAGCTCCTTCCAGCATTACTGATTATAAAGAACCTGGTCTCTCTGCATTTGGTTGCTATAGCTCTCCTTTGGCTAGCACCTGTCTCAAAGGCTGATGCTGCTATAAGCAAGCTAGTCTTTAAAATAATCTGAAACTTCATCCCAACAAGTCGGAGGTGCTACTGTTAGGAGGGAAGATTGACCCAAGAACTGGGATATCTCCTATTCTGGATGAGCCTGAAAGACTATGATCGTAGTTGGTAAGTGCTGCTGAACACAGTCCTCCTGTTGGATAAGCAGGTGGCAGCAGTAGCCAGGAGCACCTTTCACCAGCTTTGACTGGTAAATTAAACTGTTGCCTTTCCTGGGTAAAAAAGATCTTGCCACTGTGGTGCATGCCCTGGTAACATCTACATTCAGCTACTGCGATTCACTCTGTGCGGGGCTGTCCTTGATGACTGTTCAGAACCTATAACTGGTAGAGAATGCCATGACCAGAATGTTGACTGCAGTGAGTTGTAGGGGCAATATCACTCCAGTCTCATTCCATCTAACCTGCTTAACATTTTTCTTCTGGACCTAGTCCAAGGTGCCAGTATTGACCTTTAAAGCCCTTTATGGCATGGCTGCATCAGACCTTAAGGACCGCCTACTCCTGTATTTATTTATTAAAATATTTATATCCCATCTCTTCTCTTGGCTCAAGGCAGCCACCCAACATGAACCTACCCAACCATTACAGTAATCTTCAGGGGTTCCAGCTTTGGGTGTTCCCACCATCTGAGATGAGACAGGTGGCAACCCTAAAAAGAGCCTTCTTGTTTATGGAACAAAAATGATGGAACTCATTGTCTTCTGCCAGTGAGTGAAGACTTTACTGTTTTGTTTGGCTCTCCCTCCCTGGCCCTCCTTCCTGATTAAATGTTTAGTTTAATTGTTTTTAATTGTAGACAGACAGACAGATAAAAGCTACTCAGAGGAAGGAGACCACTTTGTTAAAATTCCTGTCTATGTGAGATGCCTTTGGCTTTGATCAGTAGTGGTAGGGTTGCCAACCACCAGGTGGGACCTGGGGATTTCCTGGAATTACAACTGATCTCCAAACTACAGTGATCTGGAGCAAATGGCTGCTATTGCATTATAACCTGCTGGGATTCCTCCCTTCCCCCAAACCCTCCCCTCCCTAGGCTGCACCCCCACATCTCCAGGAATTTCCCAATCCAGAGTTGGCAGCCCTAGGTATACAGAGTAATTTGGCCTAATTTGATCTGAGTTCCATGCCTGGCTTTAGCCAATCAGGATGTCAAGCAGAAAAATGTTGATCTGGTCTTGTCAACCTGCTAACCCTCTAGAGTTCTATGGTGGCCTACCCTAGGATCAACCATGATGAAAAGGGATTTTTTTTTCAATCCAAAAAGGCTTAATTTTGCTATGTCCATTGAGATTCAGTGAGAAAGGTGGGCTATAAATAAACTAAATAAACAAGTAAATAAATTTGCAGTGAAACAAGCTTTGTAACCTTTAAATTATGTTGTGAAAGCAGCTGGGAATTGTGTATCCAGGAACCTGGATGATAATATGGATGGAAATACCAGTAAGCCTATATGGCACATGCTGATAGGAGCAGTTTTGATTTTCTGAGTCTAAGGTGACCAGAGGCATGGACAATTTTTTTTAAATCCCCAACAATACTTTTTTATTTTTGCAATGTGTGTGAAACACTTGCCATTCACTGCAACATACTTAAATAGTAACATCAGACTTTCCCTTCAATCCAGGGCAGCCTAATAGTAATCCTGCAAAGTGGTAAAATATGTCACTGTGTGCAAAAACTGCAAAGATGTACCCCATAATCTGGTGGGTCTTTTTAAGAGGCAAGGCAACCCTCCTCCACATGCACACTACCCTTGACAATGATTGGGCATTTTTGCCAGCACACAAGTAAAGAACAACCAGTAAAATAAGGAAGAGATTGCAGGTAGCCATGTTGGTTTAAAAAAAATCCCCAAACGCAAAGCCACATACATAAGGACCAATCAAAATGACACAACACAGTGTGCAATTTTTTGAGTTCCCTAGAACTCTACATCAGGCTGGATGCTAAAAACGGGGGGATATATCTTGGGGGCTGATTGTAAGGCTCTTGTCTGTGTCCTGTGCAGAATGCTCTGCAAATAGATTAGTTGGTGGTGGGTTGTACGTTTAAAATTTGCAAAGGAAAAATAACAGCATCCAACAGAAAACGTAAAATCAAATGTGTTTCTAACATGAAATGGAACATTCAAATCCCTTAAAAGGGTTTTAAAAATAAAAGAACATTTTTCTTCCCCTCTTTGTACTCAAATTTAGACTATACAACTCAACATAGTCAAGACCATTGAAGACAAAAGGCTTCAGCATCCTTAACTCTGTACAATATTGTTGCTGAACTGCTACCTTGAAAACAGAGGTGGAATGCTGATTTCAAAACACAAACTTGAAAATCTCTCAGTCTGTATGAAAAAAGAGGAATTTTCTGTCCCTTAGCTGTCAATAATTAATATATTATTTACACTAGCACACACCCGCTTACCAACTTTCAGGATTCCATTTATACTCCGATCCTTCACACCGCAGCAGATTTAACATCATACTGACCTTCTACTGCCTAATGCCACACAGCTACCAAATAGGGAAGGAATAGCATCAAGTATATGCATTTATTATGGCAACAATCGTCAGTACCGTGAAGAAGGGGCCAATGGCAAAGCTATTCACAGCAAACTGGAAGACAGGAAAGTATAAGATTGCTATTAAAGGAGACTAAAAATATATATATTAGCAGCTACTATATCAGTAACACTGTTGTTAGGAATGCTGATGTTTGCTCATTACCCAAAGCTCTTGAAAAAGACTGTTGCTAATTAAAACCCAAAGGAATTGGCAGTGAGTTCAGAATAACCAGACAACTAGAACAGTTATACAATCAAAAACCTTATGAGATAACCCCAAACATGCTTCCATCAAAACTGAATGACAATAAAAATGGCTAAAATATCTGTTTCATCAGATTCTAAATGAGTTGTGCACAGATGTTTATAAGACATCAAAGAGACTTCATTTCATCCAAAGTGTATAATAAAAGTCTCCATTTTTAAAAAAGTTAAGGTATTCGAAACCGAGTCATAACACATTTCTGCACTGCCCATAAGTTTTAACACATAGGTTGAACACCTAAAGTTGACTTGTTCCTGTTGACAAGTTACAGGAAACACACATACAATTTGTACATAGCGTATGCTTGGTTTTCTTTATATGTGGGTTGACAAGTACAGCTAAACATGTTATTTTAATTCCACATTTACTGGTACCCAGTTTCATTGATACAGTGAACATGTGTTGGCTTTTTCTTATGAACAGATGTACGCATGGTTGTTTCTTAAAATGTGTATAGCTAGTCTTTCGTCGTGGTTCAAGGCAACTTAAAATAATAGTTTTAAACCTTTTAAAACCTCTTTTGTTATGGGGGTTTGTTGTCTTACGTTTACGAATGTCTTCCTTTTGGGTAAATATGGTAATAATTTGAATATTGTTCCCTCAGCAGGAATAATGGTAAAAAAGGCTGAATCTCAGGGTGAGTTACCCAATTGTTTTTGCCTTTTCAGGCACTGTATCAGTGTTTACTGGGAGCCTGGCAATTGCACCTACTGTGAACAAATGCTACTTGCAATGCTTCTGATACACATAGTTGCTGTTCTATCTAAACTCCAAAAGGTTAGAAAGGCAAAACTTCCTTTTTCAGAAGCCATGCTGATTTCCTGTCATAGAATCATAGAAACATAGAGTTGGAAGGGACCACCAGGGTCATCTAGTCCAACCCCCTGCACAATGCAGGAAATTCACAACTACCTCCCCCACACACACCCAGTGCCCAGAAGATGGCCAAGGTGCCCTCCCTCTCATGAACTGCCTAAGTTCATAGAATTAGCATTGCTGACAGATGGCCATCTAGCCTCTGCTTAAAAACCTCCAGGGAAGGAGAGCTTATTGCCTCCCAAGGATGCCTGTTACACTGAGGAACAGCTCTGTTAGAAAATTCTTCCTAATGTCTAGATGGACACTCTTCTGATTTAATTTTAACCCATTGGTTTTTGTCCAACCTTCTGGGGCAACAGAAAACAACTCGGCACCATCCTCTATATGACAGCCCTTCAAGTACTTGAAAATGGTTATCATATCCCCTCTCAGTATTCTCTTTTTCAGGCTAAACATACCCAGCTCCTTCAACCTTTCCTCATAGGACTTGGTCTCCGGACCCCTCACCATCTTTGTTGCCCTCCTCTGGACATGTTCCAGCTTATCTACATCTTTCTTAAATTGTGGTGCCCAAAACTGAACACAATACTCTAGGTGAGGTCTAACCAGAGCAGAGTAAAGTGACACCATCACTTCACGTGATCTGGACACTATACTTCTGTTAATGCAGCCCAAGATAGCATTTGCCTTTTTAGCTACTGCATCACACTGCTGACTCATGTTCAGTGTTTGGTCTACTAAGGCTCCAAGATCCTTTTTGCACACACTACTGCTAAGACAAGTCTCCCCCATCCTATAATTATGCATTTGATTTTCCTACCTAAATGCAGAACTTTACATTTATCACTGTTGAAATGCATTTTATTGGTTTTAGCCAAATTCTCCAGCCAGTCAAGATCATCCTGTATCCTGACTCTGTCTTCTACTGTATTTGATACCCCTCCCAATTTAGTATCATCTGCAAATTTAATAAGCAGCCTCTCTATTCCTTCATCCAAATCATTTATGAAGATATTGAACAACACAGGGCCCAGGACAGATCCCACTAGTCACTCCTCTCCAAGTGGATGAGGAACCATTAACAAGCACTCTTTGGGTGCGATCTGTCAACCAATTACAGATCCACCTAACAGTAACAGGATCTAAATCACATTTTCCCAATTTGTCAACAAGAATATTATGGGGAACCTTATCAAAAGCGTTACTGAAATCTAGATAAACTATGTCTACAGCACTCCCCTGATCCAGCAAGGTAGTAACTATAAAAAAAAAAAGGAGATAAGATTAGTCTGACATGACTTGTTCTTAAGAAACCAGTGCTGACTCTTAGTAATCAGATCCATTCTTTCTAAATGCTCAAGGACTGACTGTTTGATGATTTGTTCAAAAACTTTTCCCGGTATAGAAGTCAAGCTGATGGGTCAGTAGTTGCCAGATCCTCCTTTTTCCCCTTCTTGAAGATGGGGACAACATTTGCCTGCCTCAAGTATTCTGGCACCTCCCCTTTTCTACAAGAATTCTCAAAAATAATGGTAAGAGGCTCAGAAATTACATCTGCAAGTTCTTTAAGTACCCTTGGATGCAATTCATCTGGCCCTGAGGACTTCATTTCATTAAAAGAAACTAGGTGTTTGAGCACTAACCCAATGCCAATCCTCGGCTGCAAATCCCTTCCCTCAGCATGGGTTCTGTTTATGCCATGTTGAGCACCACTTCCCTCACAAGAAAAGACTGAGGAAACGTAGAAATTGAAGAGTTCTGCCCTCTCTTCATCTCCCATTACAATTTCACTTTCTGGTCTCCTCAATGGGCTTATCTTCTCCTTGTTCTTATTCTTACTCTGTACATAGGAAAGAACCCTTTTTGTTGTGTTTAGCATCTCTCGCTAGCCTAAGCTCATACAGCAGGCTCTGTTCCTCTATGTGCCTAATAATTCTGTCTTTGATTACAGTTTCTACTAATTGCCCTGGAGCAGATGTTAGGCTGACCAGCCTGTAATTTCCTGGTTCCCCTCAGGACACCTTTTTAAAAATTGGTGTAACATTTGCTACTCTCCAGTCTTCCGGTACAGCAGCTGAATTCAGTGATAAGTTACATATACAGGTTAGTAGACCAACAATCTTACATTTGAGTTCCCTATGAACTCTTGGATGTATGCCATCAGGACCTGGAGACGTATCAGTTTTTAATTTACCTGCTAGGTCTAGAACTTCATCGCTTGTAGCCTTAATCTGAACGAGTTCTTCACATTCCCTTCCTGAAAATAGTGGCTGCGGCATGGGTACATGCCCCCCACTTTCCACAGTGAACACAGAAGCTCTGTGACCAGTGTACAGTCATGTAAGATGTCTAGGAATATTATTTCTACAGCACGACTTGAGCATGTGTTTAACCCCAGTCAATGTGAGTATAGTTGAAGTCTCCCAGTATCATAACATTATGTGCTTTAGTCACCTCCCTTATTTCCTTTTCCATCTTAAGATCAGACCTTTTGTCCACTGTCAATGACAGGCTATTACCAGACATTGCCAGGTGTAGTGACACAATACCTCCAACTCCTCTTTTGGGTATAAATATATCCCTGTTTGCCATGGCAAATTGCTAGAATTTTTCCTTAGATCCAAAAACATGAGCCCTGTACTTGCATGTACAGTTTTCCTTCGCTTTCCTTACGAGAATGCTGGTTGTTACTCATTCCATGCAGCTGCCTCTATCTGGAACTCGCTTCCCAGATCAGTAAATATACTTTTGCCTGGGAACCTCCAATCCTTGTGTCCACACACCTTTGTGTCCACACACCTTTATTTTCCTCGTACTGTATGTATCAGGATTTGTGTGTTTTTCTATGAGTGTGTATACAAAATTCATCATTTTAATAAACCATTAGAATTTATAAAAGCTTCTAAATTGGAAGCCTTTTCCACTGATGCACCAATCCACATAAAAATAGTTTTAAAGACCCCCGCGCCAACCTCTTGCAAAACTCTACCAGTCTCCTAGCTAATTTCCCCCAATAAAAGGAGACACCTCTAATTGGCATAACAGTGGTTCCAGGTATATGTGGATGTAATATTTGAAAAATGCTGTTCAGGGTGTGGGTAGCAGGGAGGAGGTACATACATATGTCAGGAGCAGAATAAAGATAAGATAGATTTTTTCATTCTAGCACATGAATCTAGAAAGTTAGAGGAAGGGAGGGGAGTGTCATAGCAAAAAAGATGATATAGATGACGTGTGCTAAAAAATCTTGCTGAATATCTGAATGGATATGTGTTCAGATAGAAAAGAAATGTATTATTTCTGTAAAGAGACAAAAGGTGAATGTTCTCCTGTTTTACAGGAGACTGACTGATTGCTTTGACTATTACTGTACAGGTTTGTTGATACTGTAATAGGAGCATATTATGGCAAGCTGTAGTGTCCGTGCACATTTTCTATGGTTGGCGTAAGTAGCAGAAGCAAAATAAGAAAGTGTCAGTGATTCAAAACTGGATTCAGTTTGAATTGGCACATGTTCCCCTCACACTTGTTGCTAGTAGAGTTACTGAAGATTTAAAAAATCAAGGTAACATTTAATGATTTATCATCTTTTCTTTGTTCTGATGAGGACAGTAATCTTTCTTCCCAACGGACAGCCTGCATTGTTGTGTGGTATGAAATGTTATGCACAAATAAGTATCTAATGGCAGAACTAAAGAGGCTGGAGCAGTCCAAGTTCTTTCATTTCCCCTTATTATAACAATATTTGCATAATGTATGAATTCCAACATTATTGCTGTTAAATAATGCACCAATATTCTCCCATGCTGAAATACATACTATTTCCTCTTCATGAATCATTTTGAATGTATCATCCAGTTGGGGTTCCTTTCTTTCTGTTTAAAAATGTAGTTGAACTCCACATAGATAAGTATTTGGCTAGGAAAGCTTTCATCAACCAGCAGTTGGCTAACCCACCAAACTGTAAATGAAGCATACATTATTAAAAGGGCTGCGTTGTCCTCGTTTCAGAATGCATTATCATCAAAATACAAAACTTAGCATTCCAGAAATGTCAAGAAGGGATAAAGATTCATCCCTGAACACTTCATTATTTGCTAAGACATGGGTGAGGAAAAACTAATATTTTCTCAGCAGAGTTCAAAAGTAAATCAACTTTCTCATATATGTGTGTGTGTGTTTATGTAGACATATTTCTAAAGTTTGGTGCTGTGAATTCTTGGACTATTGATATATTTGGATAACACATTGTTCTGTGTGTGTGTGTGGGTGTGTGTGTGAAAGGGAGAGAGAGAGAGAGAGAATGCATGTTCCCCAATGATTCACACACTCAATTGCCTTTCAAGCCTACTTTTTTAAACTCAGTGTTTAATATATACTTTTCAAGAGTTAATAATCTTCACAGTTGCAGCAAAGCCAAAAAAAGGTTATCAATGAAGGTGCAACAGCTATTCCTAATACAGAATATTAATAAAAAAACATGCAGAGACTAAAGTAAAAAATTCTACACAGCTGGATCTGCAGTCAACAAAGGGTGGAGCAAGATTAATAAGAGCTGTCTTTAAAATATGCATCCCTGCAGACTGCCATCATCCATGTATGTCAAATTAATTTAACTATTTGATTTGTGGGTTAGAGTGGATATCACCAGTTGACACTGTGCCCAGCCTAACCAAAGCCTTGTGGAAAATCTTCAAAACATTAATTGAGGCCCAGAACCTATGATAAATACTGACACATGTTTCCCAATTACTCCCATAATGCTTTACTGGTATTTTACTTGAGTAGGACTTTAGTTGGTAATGTGAAGGACCTCAAATGAGGACTGAGCTTGTGTACCAGTGTGGATGTCCTTAACACATAGAGACTGGGAAAGGGCCTGCGCACTTGGCCACAAGCAGGGAACATTTTAGGGGGGAGTCACCATGCATAATTCTAGGGTTGCCAACCTCCAAGTGGAGATCTTCTGCTATTACAACTGATCTCCAGGTGACCAAGATCAGCTCACCTGGAGGAAATGGCTGCATTGTAAGGTGGATTCTATGGCATTATATCCCTCCCCTCACCAAACCCCACCCTGCTCAGGCTCCATCCCCAAAATGTCTAGGTATTTCCCAACCTGGAGCTGGCAACCCTATATGGTCCTGCTCTTCTGCTATGCACATTGTCCTGTCCATGAATATGTCATGTATTCAGGGGTCTCTGCTATGGCATAGCAGTTATAGAATTTTTACCCCACCCCCACCCATGCAGGAACACTCACATACCCAAGCTGCTGCTTATTTGCCTGATTTCTTCTCTGAGACTGGAGCAATACACCAAAGCTTCCCTCTCCTCCTCCTCTCCCTGGACATAAAAAAGGAACAGGAAACCAGATCACTTCTCATCAATGAATAAGCACAGCTCTCCATCCTTCCACCAATCACTAATCACTACGCTGAAAGGGCAGCAATCCGCAGCCTTGGGAGTAAATAGTGTTCACTAGTAAACCCATATAATATCTCATAAGTTACACACATTCACATAAAACCATCTTTTCCACTGTACTGTTTCTGAATACCTCATCAGCTTTGTTCTACTTCCAGGCTGAAACAATTTCCCTTTCTACTGATCAGTTTTTACAATTTAAATATTGACTTCACTTTCTTTTGGCAGTCTCACACCCTTGGAATCCTGGCTTTTGAATTAATCTTTTACTTACAGTGTAGCTTCAGCTACATTTTGCATTCAGATCCCAAGTTACTGGATTCTTAGTTCCTAGTTAATTTTCTATTTGCTTCGGGTATGAAATAACAAAGACTCCAATGCACATCATCTTTTTAAAAGTGTGTCATCTTTTATGATTTGTCATTCTAATGCTAAAAGGTGCTCTCCTATCTGTGCTCCTAACATTACTTTCCCCAGATACACTCTTGCTCATAGACATGCATGTTGAGAGAGTCTATTTGCTCCATCAAATGGATTTTCTGTCATTTTCCCTCCCTCTCTCATAGTTGTTGATAGTAAAGCAAATACATTTTTAAAAACCTAATAAACTGATACGATGGTTAAAAGGCCACATTTTTCTTGCACTTATATACTGTAGAACACTCCAAAATGGATCAGATCAAAAAACAGTTATGAAGCAAAGAAAATAGTATCACCAGGTGTGCAAATTGTACATACATGGAAAATCAAAGCTAAATGGTCTGTGAGAATTTGTCAGGTGTATAGATTAAAAAACTACCACAGGATACCAAAGTAAATTTTACTGTGAACTAAATTACATGAGAGAATAGAAAAATGGTTGTCCAGGCCACATTTTTTAAAATTGTCATATTTTTCTTAGTTTTGTATATTTAAAAAAACAGCCTCCTCATATTAATGCCACTTTTCATAATCCTTTAGGAGGACTACACTGTTGAAATATAGACTGTGAATTCCTTGGAGCAGCAACCCATTTTACAATACTTAGCCTACAATCCTAAGAACATGTCAGGTACAAAACTGCAGCTGTGGCTCCCTGACCTTGTACCTCAGGGCTGATCTGGCCTAGGACGGGGCTCTGGACCTTTGGAGTTGGTATCCACCAGTGAACAGATGTAGAGTCCCAGGCAAGGATCCTTTATGTGACATACAGTTTTACAGAATACAAATTAGCACCCTATACTCCCTTCATTCACATGTCATACTCAACCAAAGTCAGGTTGACCAGACTGTTGTAAAGATACCAATGGCTGCCTGGGCGGAAGAGCTCCGATGGAGAAGACGGAAGGTAGAACTCTGCCCCTTTAAGCATGGATCTTCTTTGTAGGGTTGGTGATGTCATTGTGCCTCTGTCCTCCTTTGCTTTGTCAGTCCATTTTCAGCCCTGAGGACTGATACAGAACAAGCCCATTCCACTGACCATGGACAAGGATTTTCCTGCTGGTGGAAAATTCCTTAGGCTGGCAGAAAGCTCCTTTCAGCAAAGGAAAGCTCTGCTCGCAGAAGAATAGAGTTATTGGATACAACCCAAATATTATTTTTTTAAAGAAAAAGAAAACATTATTATGTAAGCTAAGTGAGCCAAGTGAGGTTTTACCTAATTTCTCAACTGCTGGCACACTATTAGGCCTGGAGCAAACAGTTTGTGGCTGTGACAGGAAAGAACTTCTCTGCATGTTAGATGCTACAACTCTCTCCTGGGTCCCTCACTTTGATTTCTACCTTTAATACTGACAAGAAGTGACAGTAGTTGGGTAAAACAATCAGAACTTCACTTGAAGAGCTTATAAACCTTTTGACACTTCAATAAACCAAAAGGCAATATCAACCTTCACCAAAATGTAATTGTTTTCAATCAAAGTGGTCTCTGAGGATAGAAACGATACCCGTTAGGAAGGCTCCATGCTTCTCCTGATACATACTGTTAAATTTAAAATATGCCAAATTTTACATCAAGACGTTTTTTAAAAATATCTCTTTGTGGCTGCTGGACCCTCAGGAGAGCTTTATGCCAGCTGCTTAGATGTCTACAAATCAACAACAACGATGATGATGGTGGTGATGGTATATTAAAAATAATAATATAATATTTTGAAACATGAGGTCTTAATTATCTATGTCCCTTTAAGCATCAAGTTCACTTTAAGTTAAACTACATCGATGGAATAATGCTAACTACCTAATGAAAGAATCCTTTAGGTGAGAAAGGTTGTCTATATTATGGCCTAATTCACACACATGTAGACCAACATGCTAATTTGCTTGGTAACTTTCTTAATGCCTCCTATTTAGATTACTGAAATGAGCTTTGCATGAGGCTACAGCCTGGCGATTGCTGTCCACCTTCAGGTGGGTGTACAATAATTATGGTATGGTAGAAATAGGGTTGCCATCTGGCCTGAAGAAAAATGCCCAGTCCTTTTGGTAGATGCTTAATGTGATACTATTTTACAGCTGTGGTGCTATTTAACTGTTGATATTACTTACCTCCATGACATGAAAAGCTTCTGTAAGATTTCCCACTCTGGGACCTGTTAGGTTACTCTCTCTCTAGACTTGCACAAGCAGCCAGCAAGCAGGTAAGCAAGCTGCAGCCCCGCATACCAGCCTTGTCTTGTCCAATAGAGATCCTTCCTGATAGAGATCCCTCACTGCCAAGCCCAGCCTTCAGCTCGGCACTGCTGCCTCCAAGACCCATGTGGAGTTCAGAAGTGGCACGCGGCGCAGAGCTGAAGGCTGGGCAGCCTGCCACCCCCAAGACCCAGCCAGCCTGTATGTGAGGGAGAAAGGGAGGGGGAAGATGGGATTTTTTTTTTTTTTAATGGCAAAAGGGCCAAAGTGGCTCAAATAATGCAGCAAAAATGCAGCATTATTCAGGATCCGCTTTGCGGCTCTCTTTAATCATCACCATTTTTTTCAGTAGGAAACACCTCCCCCCCCTCCCCAAATACTGATAAGGTATTTTTGGTTTTTTTTTTTCAGTTTGGCTTTGCTGAATGCACAGCCCTAAAGCTTATTCCACTATCAACATCTCTTGGAAATGACAGTTACCTGGAATTTACTCCCCCCACCCTACTTCTGGTGGAAGCAATGGTTGCATGGTCAATAATGCTCTCTAGCTGTCATGCATACATGCATACAGAGACTGACAAAGGGAGAACAGCTCATTTTCAATCGCCCCTCCATATGTGTAGAAAGTCTAGCCAATCTGAGTTCTGGAATCCTGATTTCTGGATCCCATCTCAACACAGTAGCCAGTAGTCAAGTGCTACTCACATCAGAGGGATTCACTATTCTCCCCACAAGCTGTGAAAATGTATATGAGAGTGAAGAGGTTTTTCTAGCTTGTCTCTCTCAACACTAGTTCATCTCCATAAATGTCTGTCCTTCTTAAGATGAAATGACTTTTCTTGCTCTCATACATGACAACTTTAATTGCCCATTTTTCACACATAAAGCATTTTTCTCCATGGCAGTTGGCAATCTTGTACTTCTACCACTTTGCTGCAGTGTTTCAAGTGTTAGACTAGGTTCAAATCTCTAGGGGCCCTGGTTCAAATCCCTACATCAAGCTTGGGAAGTGGGTTTAGGAAACAGAAATTGAAGGTTGGGGGCAATCTGGAGGACCCCACCCCTTTAAAATCAATTTCAGCTAGGTTGACAAAATTTCTTGAAGCTGTAAAATGAAAGTGTATCTATCAAATGTCTTCTTTGTGGTGTTGGAGGTGTCATAATAATAATAAAGGTACATACTTTCATATGTGGTGGAGCTACAAAATTACTTTTTGGAAATTGATATGAGATTAATGCATTTTTGAAATTAAATGTAACAGCTGATCCAAAAGTTGCTTTGTTAAATTTAGAAACAGGAGAAAACAAGAACTAGCGCATAAATTATTAATATTTTAACATTAATATTTTAATCCCTCATTTCTCAACATTATAAATCCACACAAAAATCCAATTAGTATGTGGTATGAGCATTTGTGGGATATAGCTATTATGGGAAAATTAACTCATCAGATTAGAAAAACAAAATGTCAAGTGACTGCAGATGCTTTTTGTTTTGCTTGGAATCCATTTAAATCTTTTGCTAGATAACACTTAACAATTCTCCATCATCCACAATGCTAGTAGTTGGGGGAAAGATGTGATTTTAAAAATAATGCGGGCTTAATGGTAGAATTGAAATGAAATCAGGGAAGCATCTAAAGGTGATGAAGTAGTAATAATGGGAGACTTTAACTATCCTCACATTGACTGGATAAATGTATGCTCCAGCCAAGCCAAAGAGATAAAGGTTCTAGACATCCTCAATGACTGTGCCCTCGAAAAGTTGGTCATGGGCCCAACCAGACGGAGGCGATCCTGGATTTAATACTCAGTGGTGCTGCCTGTGACTTAGTGTGGAATGTGGTTGAGTCAATTGGCAACAGTGACCACAATGGCATCAAATTTAATTTATATGTATGTGGGAAAGTGCCTGGGAAATCTCACACAATTACATTTGATTTTAAAAGAGGGAACTTATCTAAAATGAGGAACCTGGTAAGAAAGGAACAGTTAGGAGGGTTAAATCTCTGGAAAAGGCTTGGGGGTTACTCAAGTCCTCAATACTAGAGGCTCAGCTAGATTGTATACCACAGATCAGGAAAGGTAGTATAAAGTCCAAAAGGTCACCACCATGGCTAACTGCTAAGGTGAAGGAAGCTATTAGAGAAAAAAAGGTTTCCTTTAGAAACTGGAAGGCTTGTCCAAATGAGGCAAACGAAAGCAAACACAAATTTGCATAAAGGAAATACAAGCAAACAATCAGAGTTGCAAAAAAAAAGATTTTGAGGGACATATTGCTAAACACATCAAGATCAACAATAAGAAATTATTTAAGTAAGGAGCAGGAAACCAGCTAGGAAAGCAGTGGGACCATTGGATGACAATGGGAGTAAAGGAACACTCACAGCCCATTCCTAAATATGGTTAGGAGGAGCGCAAGGCCTAGTGCTGGCACAAGTGGCACTTGTGCCATCCCAAGAGGGCCAGACACTGGCGTAACTGGAGTTAGGCTGGCAGTGGTAGGCGGTGGATGGGAAGGCATGGGGGAGGCAGTGCAAGGGTCGCACCAGCAGCCAAGAGGCGCAGAAGTGTCCACCGGCGTCTGAGGGGGCGTTCCCAGGAGCATTTCTCAGGCTAGGAGGATTCATAACCTCCTTCCGCAGAGGAACACCCACTTTTGCCACCAAAAAACCTAAAAGACAGTAGAGATAAACACCAGGCAACATTCAAAGGGAAGGGCATTCCAAAGGGCAAATATATTTTAGATTTCATTTCTTTTGGTGATAACGGGTAAACCAAAAGTGTTTTAAAAATAGTGGCTTGAAAGAAACAGAAGTGAAGCCACACAGGTGTTAGGAAGGGAGTTCTAGTTATCTGGTGCAGCAATGGAAAATGGACAGAATTCTTTAATAGAGTGGGGGGGTTCAGGCTGGAGAAGCAGGGTAGTGAAGGAGTGAAGACCATGGGTGCCGATATAATTGAGCAGAGAGATAACAACTTGTGCCTTGCAGAGTTTCAAAGGTAAGGACAAAAAAAATTATGCTGGATGCAGGAGGAGATGGGAAACCAGTTGAAAAGGTTTGAGAAAAGGCAGATGAAGTAAATTATGTCAGCAGCAGAGCTTGGGAAGATACAAGGGGACTGTGACAGGGAAGGTCAGGGAGAAGAAGTATGCCATAATCAAGGTGGGAGATTGCCAGGCCATGGACCAGACTTTAGCAGAAGGGAAGGAGAAGAAAGGCTGGATTTTCACAATATTGATTGTCCAAAGAGTTGACAACAGGATTGTACTGGGTAAAAAAGGAGAGGGAAAAATGAGAAAAAGCCAAGGATCCTTTCGGGGAAGGGTAAAGGGCAACTATAGCAATTAAACTGCTTTCTATCTAATTTAATTTCAAACTATATTATAGTTATATCCTGTAAGTCAAGCTAGCAATATTATTGAGGTCCACTTTGGCAGCCTTGATCCTCCAGCAAAGTGGCTTCCTGTCATTTTTTTAAACTGTATTGTGCAGTCCTCGCTATAATTCTTTCTTTTCTTTTTCTAGTGTTAATGTTATTAAAATGACTTCCCTTTCTATTGCACAGCAAAGAATCTGTGTGGCTTAATTCAACTGTGCTATTTCCGTTTGGAGTGCATCAGAATATAGCTCCAGTTTCCTCTCCTCGCTCAGGATGTTTTCTCATCTCTGTGACCCCAATGGATAGATTTGCCAGATCCATTTATTCCAAATAGAATGGCAGAAAGACAAAATTATTTACCTTGGCAACTGCTATACCTACTGAGTTTACTTTTTTAAGTACAGTGTTTTGAAAAATAGAGATGATAATAATGAATAATATAAACATACCATAAACATCAACGTCTGTCATTTTGGTTTAAATTTAGGTTATGATTTTTTTCCCTTTCAAACACGCACATTAATAAAACCCTCCAACCCCCCTCCCACTTTACAATGATTATACAATTATGTACATCAACTTTCTTTGAGGTAGTGTTGAACTGATGTGTAAAATACTGCAGAAAAAGCATCTTGATGTAACCATACACGCAGTGACATCCAGACTGGGTTTCTTTTCCTTTTGCACTTTCATTACATGCATATCAGTAATGTAAAGGGGGAATTGTAACGATACATGAATAGCAATCTGTATAATTTTCAGATTTGTTTTTAAAAAACGAACAGGACAATGGAGGATTCCTAGTATATACATTCCACTTTGGAAATTATACCAGGTAATCTAGCAGAAGAATTGGTTTTTATACCCCGCATTTCTCTACCTTTAAGGAGTCTCAAAGTGGCTTAAAATCACCTTCCCCTCCCCACAACAGGCAATTTGTGAGGTAGGTGGGGCTGAGAGAGTTCTGAGAGAACTATGACTGGCCCAAGGTCACCCAGCAGGCTTCATGTGGAGGAGTGGGGAAAAAAACCCCTTCTCCAGATCAGAGTCCACTGCTCATGTGGAGTGGGGAATCAAACCCGGTTCTCCAGTTTAGAGTCCACAGCTCTTAACCACTATGCAACACTGGCTCTCTAGAACCACAAAATCTGGAGACGAGGAGTATTTCAGAAGCACCCCAAAATATTTATCTTTAACAACAACAAAAAAGTAATATCAAGGGCCAACATCTACTACAAAAGACTCTGTCAGAGTCTTTTGTAGGTTGCACCAGCATCTGAGGCTTATGTAGGGTTGCCAACCTCCAGGTAGTAGCTGGAGATCTCCTGCTATTACAACTGACCTCCAGGTGACAGAGATCAGGTCACCTGGAGAAAATGGCCACTTTGGCAATTGGACTCTATGGCACTGAAGTCCCTCCCCTCCCAAACCCCGCCCTCCTCAGGCTCCACCCCAAAAATCTCCTGCCAGTAGCGAAGATGGACCTGGCAACCCTAGGCTAAGGCATCCTAGAAATCCTAGAGCACCCAGAAAGTCAGGCAATCATGAAGGCTAGGGCAAACACTAGGGATGTTAGCCTCTAGGTGGGATAGGGTTGCCAGGTGCCCACTGGTGGTGGGCAAACCCCCGGCAATTTACCTCTCTGCCCGCCAACCACCTGAGGGTTGGCGGGCAGACATGCACACACGCGTGCATACCGCGTGCGCCACTTCCGGTTTAGAGCCAGAAGTTCCGCCTAGCGAGGGGTTTTATACCTCTTTTGCTGTTGCCCTGCCTCAGTGTGAGACTGGATCTTAGTCCCCGTTGGCTTCGGTCCTGCTTTCACCCAGCTACGGTGTATTGATCAATAAAACTGGCTGTAAATTTGAAGGAGTGTGCCTTTTCTCAGGCGTCTTACTTTTGTCGTCCCAAGAAAGAGGAAAGGCACACTCCTTCAAATTTTGAATGAATATTGCACGGAACATTCAAAAGGCTTGAGAAAGTCTATACGAAATGGAACTTTACCGGATTTCCATTGCTACTCTACTCTTGGTTCCCGGTGCTGTATGAAGTGACTGTTAAGTATACCACAGATCACGAACTGAATCTAGCCGAGCGCTGCCGGCATATGCTTACAATTTGTATTTGTATTTGTTTTGGAACTTCATTCTAATTGTATATTTGTTGCGTTAGAAGTGGCTTTGTTTCTAATGTTCCAATACATTACTCTAACTGCAAGTTTTGCATCGTGACTCTCCTGATTTGGATATTTCTGTTTAAGTGCCATATTTTGAAGTCTACACTCCTGTAAGCACTTATTAGCTGTTTTTTGAATACAACCTCCAGGTAGTGGCTGGAGATCTCCTGGGATTCCAACTGATCTCCAGATGAAAGAGATCACTTCCCTTGGAGACAATGGCCACTTTAGAAGGTGAACTCTCTGCCATTATAGCCTGCTGAGGTCCCTCCCCTCCCCAAATCCCATGCTCCCCAGACTCTACTACCTAAATCTCCAGGAATTTCCCAGACCAGAGGTGGCAACCCTACCCCCACATAATACTCTGCCAAAGCCACCCCCCACCCCAGCTCAGCTCAAATCTAATTCTTTGGTAGGTCTGCCAGCTCTGGGTTGGGAAATACCTGGAGATTTTGAGGGTGGAGATTGAGGAGGGCGGGGTTTGTGGAGAAGAGAGACTTCAACAGGATATAATGCCATAGAGTCCACCTTCCAAAGCAGGCATTTTCTTCAGGTGAACTGATCTGCTTTGCCTGGAGATCAGTTGGAATCTCAGGAGATCTCCTGCTACCACCTGGAGGTTTGGAGATATTCCTAACAGGTCTGTAAGGCCCTGAACCCAGGAAAGTGCCTATGTTTAGCTCCAGAAAAGAAGGGGAATTTCACTTGGTACCATTTTTGCCATCACAATGCTTGCATCTCAGGCTAAGGCACATCTGGTAAAATATGCAATTTCCTATTGACATTTACAGCTGTATACTTAAAACCGTAGGGTTTATTGACTGCAGTGCCATTCGTTCATCCTGTGCAGGTAAAAGAAATGTGGCTTAGCTTACCTCTGTTTATTAAGATGCGGCCAAGAAGAAATTTCATTTAATTTTCAGACACTCAGATATTGTTTTCCTACAGTTTCTGCTGTTTACAGGAAATGTGGAAAGCCTTCACCTCTTGGTCAGCGGAAAGCACTTGTATCAATAGAGTGTGTTCTCGAATGCTGCTTGCTGAAGGTAATTTATTCACTTCCTTTTAACATGTATGCACATCACATACAGATTACCTTAAGGCTACTGATCTTCCTTGGAAGACAGACCTACTCAAATCAAAATAACATATTTTTCTGTAAACATGAAAAAATTAGGTACAAACTGGAACCCAAGATTCTGCCTACATTCAAAATATAAAGCGAATACTGGGATCCTGCTACAGCTTTGATCCCCTCTGGCAGCATACTTATCCGCCGACATTCCAACCGATCCGGGGGTCATCTGTGGATTTTGAGCGGCTGCAGCTGTGTGCAACACTTGTTAGGTGCCGTGCGTGTTTTCATCCACCCTCCAGGCAGCACCGGTCTCCCAGACTTTCCTGGACTCCTGACAGCTTCCGCCTTCTCCTCATCTGACAGTGTGCCTACCCGCTGGTATATGATGTATCGCAACTTCAGCCAATTGGCGGTACATCAGACGCTCGTTTGACTCTGAGCGGCTATCCTTGTTGCGCGCGCAACTCTTCTTTGAATCTGTTGGGGACTATTGAATTTTTTCATAATTATAACAACTGGGAGCAGTATCATTGTTCTTCATATCATTTAGTTCACCACTCAGCCAGGTGGTTAGAACTAGTCGGATTCATCCACACTCCTTCAGGCTTTGAATCTGGAACAGTGTGGTGTGCCTTTTCCCCCCGTGAGGAAATCTTTTCCCGTGAGGAAATCTATAGATCTATGTAATAGATCTTTGTTATACTGTATATACGTCAGTTTATAATATAGTGATTGTGCTCATATTTGAGACGTTGGCATTGGTAGTAATTATTATTTCTTGAGCCTTGTGCTGTTTCTTTTGTTTTCCTTACTTCCTAGCGCAGCATAGGTGTCATTTTGGTTGCAGTGTGGTAATACAGGTGGTCCTCGGGAAGGCCAATAATTGCAGGTAATAACAACCTACTGAATATCTGGTCTTATGACAGACTAATCAGTACTTTCTTTCTACACGGGGAATCTTATTCATTTCACCATGGTCTAGATTTGCACCCATTCATATTTTTATGAATTATTTATATGTCATGAACTCTGTACTGTTGATATCAAGCTACTATTTTTGTTGGCATCTCTTTCCTGTTCTATCTGGTTCCCTTTGTACATGGAACCAACTTTTATCTGCTAATCATCCAACGTACAGGAACAGAGCTTTTGATCATTAGCATCTCAGAGGATTGAGGGCTGGTCAAAGGATTAGGAATGTGCCTAATTGAATTGACACTTACTGAGGAAGAATTGGGTCCAAAGAGAAGACAAGACACTCTTGATATCAGACAATCAGACCATTAATTAAACCTCTCAAGTGATTAATCAAGGTACATTTAACCAGAAAGAATCGTGCTGCATTAACATTCCTGCCCACGTTATCATTACTTGGTTCAGAGTGATCCAATTTGGACTGATTTGAATTTGTATCTCAAATATCCAGCTCAAGAAGATAACTAAAACTGCCTCCAAATATACCTCCTCCAACTGAATATGTCTCTTCATTTTTTATTTTAAAAATTTACCAGAACCCCTTTCTGGCTAATATAATGACATATCTGTTAGCTCATCTTCCCCCCCCTCCCCACATTCCAAACCAAGAGACAAACAAACAAACAACTAGTGTTTTGAACTCAAACCCTTGGCCTTATAACTGGGGCCAGAATCTGTTCTCAAATCTCCTGTGTTTCTACAGCAGCTTAAGTCCCTATCACTATGACAATACACGGATCTTGTCTTTGCCTTGGGTTACTTGCTAGCTAGACAGTGGGACCCTTGTCCTTTGGCCTCTTGCCTCTCCTACTTGAGTCAAATCTGTTGCATAGTGCTGTAACTGGTAACCATTTATCAATTAGTTGTTATTATTGTTATTGTCTAATCAGTATATTGATATACAGATTAAAATGTTTTCAAGGTGTATATTGGACATCATTAAAGGAAATGGTGGAACGGAGGAAAGTATGAGTGAAGTGTGAAAGTGAAATAAGGTCAAAAGGAGTGGGGGTGAGAATGATCAGCAACAGAGGTAAATAAAGTGCAAATAAAACAAAAAGAATAAGTCAATTAATAAGATGGAAGACTTGGACCAAGTGATTAAAAGCCAGAATGTTTGTTTGGCTTTGGATCTGTGTAGGCCACCGCTTTTGTGTTATACTCTTGCCTGTCCAGGATACTTAAAGCATGTAAAGACTACATCAATGAGTATCTTATGTCCATTATAAATCATTTACTGGGGTACTTTTTCTTGTTCCCTACAATGACCTCTGTTTAAATGTAGACAAAGGTTACACCTATTGGCTGTTTTTACTAGATTTATTGGCAGCCTTTGACACAGTGGACCATGCCATCCTCTTGAGATGTTTGGAGGTAGATGTTGGGATTAAGGGATGTGCTTTGGTTTATTTCCATTGTTCCTTATTGGCAAAACTCTGAAGGTGGCTGTAGTGGACAAGGTTTCTATAGTGTGGGACCTGCCTTGTGGCATTTCACAAGGTTCAGTTTTGTCCCCCATTCTATTCAATCTCTGTGGTGAAACTCTTAGGTTTTGGAATAGGGTACCAAAAAATATTGATGATACCCAACTCTATATTTCTTTGTCCAAATTGCCTGGTGACACCACAGAGTTTCTTAACCAATATTGGACTGCTGTAGTTGAATGGTTGAGGATAAACAAGTTGAAACTGAATCCTGACAAGATGTAGGTACTATTGATTGGAAAGGCCAATGCTATGAAGGACCTGGGGCTCCCCACTTTTGATGGGGTCCAATTGCCTCTTGCTGCTTTGGTTAAGTTAAGTTAAGGGGTGATTCTCGATCCAGGTTTATTGTTGGAGAAGCAAGCTGATCAAACTACAAAAGGGTGTTTTATCAACTTCCCTTAGTTTAAAAGATGGCTCCCCTACCTTAACTCAGCTGACTTGGCCATGTGGATCCATGATATGAGTACCTTCAGGCTACACTACTGTAAAGCACTCTAAATGGGTCTCCCCTTAAAGACAACTTGGAAACTACAGCTGATACAATATGCCATGGCTTGGATACTATCAGGTGCTAAGCAGAATCTGCATGTCAGTCCCACTCTGCAGACACTCCACTGATTAGGGACCAGGCCAATTCAAGGTATTAACTATCACTTACAAAGCCCTTCATGGCAATCTTTATTGTTACAGTCAAAGACCAGCATATATACAAATTACAATCAGTAGTTATAAAAAGAGAAACCAGAAAAAAGGAAACTGTATAAAGTCAGAAACTAAAAACCCTAATTGAATGAATAAGCTAATGATAGCTATCATAAGTAAATTATGTGCACCTCAGCTACAATATAAGTTAGTACTGTGTAGGTAAGGCCATTAATCCACCTCCTTACTTGTGTGTTTTTCTTCTTAATAGCTAGAAAGAGCCCTTCATGGCATTGGACCAGCTTACTGGCAGGACTACCTCCCCTGTTCATCAGAACAAAGCCTTCTGAAAGAGCCACCATGCAAAGAGGTGAAATCAGCAACTGTCCATTCACAGGCATTCTCTGTGGTGGCTCCCACATTATGGAATTGTCTGCCTATTAGGAAGGACCCTATACTTCTATGCTTTCACAAAATATGCAAAACAGAATTGTTCAAGAGGGCATTCTTGTACAGTACAGCTGTGATGAAATGGGTCAGTTTGGGAGGTGACCTCTGTTAGAGGTACTGTGTTTTTTTCTTCCCGTTCTTCTGTCCCCTCTTCATTGCTCTATAGGAATCTTTGCTATTAAGACTCAAATGTTATAATATTTTGTAATCCACTTGCTAACTAACTAGATAGCTTTATTTTACTAGGGATTTTTGCTGTTAGATTCAAATATTATTCAAATATCATATTTTGTAATCAGTTTATGGATTCACTGACTAGTTCCATCGTACTTGTAATCCATATTAAGGCTCAAGAAGAAAGGTAGACTATAAATGCAAATTAAAAAATAAAAGACAATTAATGTTATATGGAAAACCAAGCAAACCACAAGGTTAAAAGCAAGAGTAAAACTAAAAAACAGGGATATGCACTACAAAAAAAAATTGTAATAATTTTAGATACAGATTTTGGGTGCAGCTTTTGTTCTCAACAAAAAAAAGGTAACGGACCATAATAAGAAAGTTTGTCCGCAACAAAAAACCTTGTTGCTACTAATAGAATAGTTTTGGCATGGCATCAATCAAAGATCAATCTGTTCCTAGTAGAAATTATGAAACACTTAGGATATGGTAAATATTGTAAAACTTACAGCTGTACAAAAATTAAGAAAGATAAGTTATTGCAATATATGTTGATGGCCAATGCTGCATTATATATTTAATAAGTTAACAAGTAACAACATTGTTGTAAGACATATTTTGACCATTTGCTAGTCAAGGATTAAGAATGCATTATTTTCTAATAAATAAATGTAAGAAAAATGCACATGATACTTGTAGAACTAAAATGGTAAGTGGGTAATGTACAAGAAGTAATTAAGGCCTTCCCTGACTAGAAGAAGAGGTGTTTTTTATACCCAGATTTTCTCTACCTTTAAGGAGTTTCAAAGCAGTTTACAATCACCTTCCCCTCCCCTCCCCACAACAGTCAGCTTTTGAGGTAGGCAGGGCTGAGAGAGTGGGGCTCAGAACTGTGACTAGCCCAAGGTCACCCAGCAGGCTTCATGTGAAAGAGTAGGGAATCAAACCCGGTTCTTCAAATTAGAGTCCACCGCTGTTAACCACTACACCACGCTAGGAATAACTAATGAGTTATTCTCATGTAAGTACAGCAACCATGCAGCTCAATCCTAAACATTTTGTGTGTGTGTTAAGTGCCGTCAAGTCGCTTCCGACTCATGGCGACCCTATGAATGAAAGTCCTCCAAAATGTCCTATCTTTGACAGCCCTGCTCAGATCCTGCAAATTGAAGGCCGTGGCTTCCTTTATTGAGTCAATCCATCTCTTGTTGAGACAGGGATACCTCTCCCATGCTTACTGGTATGCATGTATTGTCCTTGTACCCCTAGTTGGAAGAATGGAGGATCCCATTGGCTGTCAGTATCTTGAATTGGAGTACCCTTAAGGGTTTTGAAAAAAGAGTGCTAGCCATATGCTGCAGCAATATTTGTTTCTTCCTTGGCTGGTCTTGCAAGATGTCAATTCCCTGGGGTTCACACCACCAAAGTCCCTCGGTGTACGTTCTAAGGGACCAGAGAGATATTGCTAGATGCTGCATACCCTATCATCTTAGGTATAGGTGTCCTGACTGGGGTTTATATAGCAGTTAGAAGGGCTGTGATTAGCAGCAGTGATTAGTAGCAGATTTAGTTAAGATCCTAAACTGCATGGGGTTTGGAGGTGGATTGGGAGGCTGGGGTGGGGGGAGCTGTCTTTTCAACCTGTATGCATTCTGTGGGAGTGTTTACAGTTAAGCCAGGGATCTTTCTGATGTTGGGTTGTGACTTGGCCTCAGGGAAGCTGAGGATGCTGACTAAACCTTGTTGCATGCACAACATGCCCAGTTGCCACTCAATGCTAAAGTAGCACGGTATTTCCAGATATGCTGCTGCATCTCCCACTTATGCTTTCCTGACTTCAGGACATGCTGATGTAGGGCTTAGTCACCATCCTAAGCTCTTTGGAGGCAGGTCTCAGGATGGCATTATAAAAGTTCAAAGATCACCATACCATCATCAGTAAGCTGTGATATTAATTGTTGTAAACATACTCTTTGGAACAGCATCTTTCCTTGTTGTATGACTGGTTTTGCTTATTGTGTGAACTGTTGAAATGTGATACCCAAGAAAAAGTGCAATTTCCCTCAAAGCACTTGCTAATGGCAACAGAGCTGACAGATGGGAAGTACATGATCAGCCCACTCTGCTTGCTTTTCACCTGCCAAAGTAATGGGGATAGTGAATATAAACTGCTTTTACTGGAGCTTCTTTTGGATAAGAGACTGAGAGCATCACATTAAAAAAAGAAGGGGAAAGCATTTGCAAATGTAGCTTGATGTGTCATCTATTGATATGTCATCTTGATTTCTTCCCTACTACCCCAGAAAAAAATATGGTATTTTGATCTCTACCAGTCTAGTTTAATACTTTTGTTTGTAAGGAAAAACACATTTCATCAGATGTAAATGCAGATAGATGGATGTTTGTGCATGTTTCTAACTCCTCTCTCCCCTATATTAAATCACATCTCCCTACAGGTGGCAAATAATTTTCAGGGACTTTTTTCATATGAAGACATAGAAGTTATTATAATCCTATACACTCCATGGTAAGATCTGTTGTTCTACTTCCGTTTCCACACTCTTGTCTTGATTCTAAAGAAAACCAACAAAGGGTAACAATGCTCTAGTGCTTACTTAAAAATGCCTTTTAACAATCCAGCTATCTGCATGGAAGAGCAGAATTACAGTAAGAGCAGAATAGCTTCTTTGCCTCAGTCACTCTCTCTAGTAATCAGACCAGGTAATGAAACAAATTCTACATTTAATGGACAGCTAGATATGAGAGAGCAAAACAGAGAACCTCTTTCTTTGACCCTGATTGGGAATATGAATGAAAGAAGTCAACATGGTATTCATTTGGCTACTACAATGTTTAATGGCATAGTCCTTGGGACTACCTATTACCTTCTGTGCTTTACCAGTCCATTGGATGCCTGAAACATGCCTGAGGTCTCCAACTACTACCTGGAAGAGGGCAACCCTACTCTTGCCTGCCTCCACTCTGAGTGGCAACAGAGAAATTTTTTTAAAAAAAACACACATCAGTGTTGTGTGTGCTGTGACATCATTTCCAGGGAAAAGCCAGATGTAATGGTGGGTAGCTTGAGGAAGCATGGAAACTCTGTAGTTTTACCATAACATTTCCAGAGATTCTTGGGAGCTACCCGAGATATCTTCCAGATTTCCTCAGAATTGACATCACGGGGCACACCGCACCACCATTGTGCCTGCCACCCAAGCTCCTGCTGCTCCGAAATAAAATATATTATAGAGAAGTAAGTAGCAAAATATAGCCACAATATTTAGCATAATATTGCATTGGGTTCTGTTCTTTGCAGTTTGCCTGGGATGGACTTTACAAAGTGCATTGTTCAAGGTATCTGAAAGAGACCATAATGGTACTGATTTCTCAGCCACCTTAAAATTGGAGGATACTCCAGTCAAGACATCAGTCTGTTACGTAGAATGCAAAGGAAATGGAGCTGTCAGCCTGTTCCATCTCTTTAAACATGCATTAAAAAATTCATTCACAAGCATGGACAATAGTGGTAGAGGCTGGAAAGTTCCTGCTGGGCTAAGTTTGTTTTTCTATTTTGTTTCCAAGCACTTAAGTCTGGGCAAGGGCAGGGACATGAGCCCTTGGGCAAGAACCCAAGGATTCCCAGCTGGCATCCTGAAGCCTGCATTGGCCAGCACAGTGAATCAGGGCCAGACCACCCAGAATAGGTTTGTTTTCTTTGGCCATTTATGCATGGGAGGTTTTGCCTTGGATTTGCCGCTTTCTATATCCACATTTCCCCCATCCAAATTCTCAAAACTCAAAAATAAGCCCCCATTCAGAGTTTTGAGAATTAGGATAGGAAAAATGTGCATCTAGAGAGTGGCAAATCCAAGGCAAAACCTCCCATGCATAAATGGCCTTTGTTTAAATTGATTGTTTTGGAAATCTCTGTAAATTACTTTGGGTCAAAAAGCAGCATAGAAATACCCTAACAGTGCATACCTCAGCGAAATGCCTGCGCCGGGCTTAGGAGGCAACATGCGGTGCTGCCTCCTAAGGAGGTTTTGGCCCTGGCGAAACCTCCGCCCGGCACAAAAAATCCTAAAAGGTGGCGTATCTCAACTATTTCATCCCCGGAGTCCTTTCCCACCTCTCTCTCTGCCTGTCTCAGCTCTGCCAGTTCAGCTATCTTGGTCTCAAGGAAGTGAATTCACTCCTTGAGAGCCAGAAGCTCCCTGCACTGAGCACACACCCCTGACTTCTGTCCAGCAGGCAGATAGTCATACATGACACTCTGTGCAGCACACCCCTGCTGGCTTCCTATCTTCATAACTGATATTTTAGTTATTTATTTTTGATGTTTTAACTTGGAAATGAAAGTGTCCTGCCCTCTATACCCTCCACTATTCCTGTACTGAATAAGAACCTTGTGCCCTGGCTTCCTTGCCCTGCTGCTAACTCACACCGATGCTTAACTAGCTCGATACTCCTGCAGGGCACACAGATCTACTCTCCCCTGATAACAGGATTTTTTCTCCACCCTATAGGGTCCCCAGGCCCGATCCCCAGGCTTAGAGCCACAGGGCAAGAGCGCTTGTGCCCTCGCCCTTTGGCTCATGCCAAAGGCTCATGTCTCTGGCAAGGAGGAGCATTTGCAATTTAAATGCTCACAGCGTCCGCCTCTCACACACAAGTTCCACCCAGCACCAATCAAACCCCCCTCCTTAGAAGGCTACAATCAGGCTACAAGCACTTACTCTCCCTCAGTCACAGTCCTCTCCCAGCAACCTCAGGTAATTAATGCTCAGTTAATTAATGCTCCCGAGCAGTTGTAGAAAAGGCAAAAATCAGCACTGACCTCCTCTTGCCAGCACCTCTGTCTCCCAGCCCAGCTGATTTATATGCAGCCTCAGGTAAGTACTTAGAAGGAAGACCACCAAGGAAGACTCATCAGAGAAAGGCAGCCACTTTTGCTTCTCGCTTGCCTTGAAAGCCTCTCACTGGGGTCACCATAAATTGGCTGCAACCTGTCAGCACTTTACCCACACACACAATACTACCCACTGGAATTCCCATTTTACATATGTGGAAGTGTGCCTAGGCATGCCCCCAAACTGAAAAGCAGAACTAATACTTGAATCCTGGCTCAAGCATAAACCATTCTGTTCCTACTGCTTCTTTTAAACATTTATCTGATTGACAGCATTCAGCTCTAATAGACCTCAAAGACAGTTTGCAGGCAGCAGCTAGTTTGTTTGATAGTATGGCGGGGCTCCCAGGATCTGTAAGGTTTCTTTTTTATAATCCTCTGATCATAGCTGAAGGTAGTAGTTGCTTAGAATGTTAGGGTTTGATAGGACAAAATAATGCTCACAGGTTCTGTTTCCTTACTTTAAATACAGTGGTACCAGAAAAGGCACAGAAAAATCCCCATCCATCTCTTGCAAATGGATTGCATTTCAGTAGCATATATATAAAATATATTTATTACTGTGCCTCATTGCATTGAGCTCTGCAGGTAGGAGATAAGAAGCTGGTATAGGAACATCACTGGGTGTGCTGTCACAATGAGAACACACAGGATGCTACTCTGAAGACTAATTTTGAAATGAAAAATAACAGAATTATATTTATTAAAAAGAAGACACATCCCCATGTAACAATATAACATTGGATACAATTAGTATTACTTCCTATTACTAATTTTTTTTAAGCCAGAGAGTTGCTTCTCTAATTCATTCTGTACCTAAAGAATAACAAGGAAGGGGGTTGTACATATATCTATGCCCAAGAAAGATGAGTGGAAGCTGAACCACTTCCAGGACTATTTTGCACACTGACATGGCCCAGATGTAATGCTAAACCAATATTTTGCAAACCATAGTTAGGACAAATCATGGTTTGAAATTATATCTGATTCAGCAAATGATGGTTTTATGCCAGCTCAGAATATGAAACAATAGCTTGAAGCTGGTTTGGAAACCCAATTTGGGCAAACTATGGTTTGTTGTAACTTCTCAATGAACCAAGCATGGTGCTGCACCATTTAGTGGTACCATCTGGGTATTATAGGGAGGAGGCAAGGAATGTAAATTATAGATTGCACAAATTGTGATTTGCCTTGTATGCATTGGACACAAATTGCCATTTGGAAGAGAAACTATGGTTAGCATGGTTAGCATATGGTGAGCCAACTCACAGGAAGAGTTCTTAGGATTGTACTGCCAGACTATGATCTTTGACCTTGGAAGTTCCTGGTTCAGATTTTACCTAGTCTACCTACTTCCTGATAGGAAAGGTAAAACCATTTATGCCTCCCTGAACACCTTTGGAAGGCCAGGATAAAAATGCACTGGATAACTGGGCAGACAGACTGGGTGTTGGTAGTTCTTCCCTTCAGCCACTATTCCTAAATGTGAGTAATACTGGTTAAACTTAAACTGTATGTGAAATCTCTGGAAAACATTAATGTGCTACGTACAAAATAATTACCATTCTTTTTATCATTTCACTTGCATGGAAGAGCCACCACCCATCTGCTATGAAGGTGACTTAGCTCAGCTGGGAATGAGGAGGCAAAGTATCATGCCATGAGCGTCACACTGTACAATTACTACTAGTAGTCGTGAAAACTAAAACAACCTGAGGGTTTTTTTGAGGATGTTGGGCATATACAAATCAAATATCAGGCCTTGGAGCTGTTTTAAGATGCAAATGAGTATTTCTGTATCATTAATATATCTTCAAGTTGTTTTTCTCTCAGCATCCACTGGCATACAATTACAGAAATCTTAATCAAGTAAATGTATGAGTTTTAGTTGATTAATCAATTAACTCTGTATAGATTTGCATATGAATAAATATTTCTGAAAAAAAGTATATTTTACTTGTTTTTAGATAATATGCTACAATACACAGCATCGTTAGAAGAGACATTCAAAGGACAATGTCTCTGTCACGATGGTGCCTGCCATCAGTAGTTCGTTGGGTTCTTGTATTAAAACGTTTAACTATGTGTTGGATCCTAAAGCTGTTTTCCACTACCAGTAGGGGAGAGGGGAGATTTTCTCTTATTCCTCCCTCAGATGCACCCCACTGAACTCCCTAAAATGCTGTTCCTTAAGAACAGTGTGGGTAGTAAAGTGAGGTTTGCAGTGGGAGGCAGAATTGCTGAATACCTCCTTCCTATAATGTGCTATTGGAAGTGATTTACACCAGTGGATAGTGACAACATGCAACATAATACTTAAAAATCTGCTGCCTGATAAAAGGTTCCAACAATTATAAAACAAAAGGTTTTGATGGATTAAACTGAAAATTAACAGTCATATCACAAAAATCAACCATGTAACTGAAGGAAGACCTGAGCATGGTTAGCTTAGAGGAAAATCTATCAGGATAGAGAAACAGCTGCATGTCCATTTCTCACATGTAGGCATTGCTTTATATTGAGTCAGCAGTCTGCCATTAGCTCTGGACACTTCTACCAGCTCTCACACAGTGGCCAAGCAGCATCTGATCCAGACCCCAGTTTCAATGGCCAATAAACAACCACCCAATATATTTCCTCTTCCTGCCTCCGCTGGCTTCATAGATAACCCCCCCCCCCCATAGGTAACAGCAGACTAGGTATTTTGTATGCTCTCTGCTGGTATCAGACTAAGCATATTGCTATCCCTTCAGCATTATGCTGACGTAGACACTTCAGCCTTGTAGGACTTCAATCGATGGTTTGTATAGAAAAACAGCCCTAGCCAAACTGAACTAGTCAGTGACAGAGATGATAAAGAAAATATTCACCCTACTGTGTACACCAAAAAATGTATATTTGTCAGTAGATGAGCAGGACAGATTTGTCCCATCCTGTAATCTTGGCAATGTCTGTCACTAAATTAAGCATGGTGTGCCATGGTTTCACTAAAGCTTTCAAGTGCTTCACTTTAACTAAGGATGTTGCAGTTCTCTGCTTCTTTATGCTAAGAGTAAACTTGGAAAAACATAACTTTCTCACCCTAATAATATGGTAATTCCTTAATAGCATGTTTAAGAATTCCTAACGATTGATGCTAATTTTAAGCTAAAGAGGTACATAAGGCTGGATAATTACACTGCTCACATGTCTGAATATTAATAGCCTTCTATGCTTTTCTTTTTCTGCATACATTTTGGACCATATTCTGAAGCCATTTTGTACACATAATTCCTATGTTCAGGATCAGTCCTACTGTGACTGGGCAGGTAAGTTTATGAATGCTGGGGGTGGGGGGATATTTTAAGCCGTGACCTGTCTAGATCACAATTTTTAATAATCTGCTCCTCTGTCTTAGGACAATGTAACAAGTTTATTCAAACTTTCCACAAAGTATAAAATGCTCACTTGGGTATGTAGTTAAATTCTGGATCTGAGCAAATAATGCAAATGCACTGCCATAAATGCACATCGTAATTTAAATGGATTTTTCAGTTTACATAGATACAAACAGGAAAAGCCACCCTTTTTTTAATTGCATGATATTGTATCGCAAAACCAAATGCTGCTATCCTCCTGCAAAACACGAACTGGGAACTGGGAACCAACTCCAGCCTCTTAAATAAGGTGGGGTTGGGGGAGACGAGAAGGTCAGACTATATTCTGAGCAGGTAAACTTTAAGTCTCACATACTTATCAGGAACCTCTCTTTACTTCACCTAAATCCAATATTCTTAAACATATTTACACAGAAGTAAGTGCTACAATTTCAATAATATTTACATCTAAATAAGTATGTTAAAGATCGAAGCCTAAATTAAAATTCTGATTTAAGATACTTTTTATTTTGGCTTTTAATTCTAATCAGTGCACTGGTAAAATTCAAGGGTCCCCCCCCCCAAACAGTGAATAGTAATGAGAAACCTTTGTGATCTGTTCTTTAGAAAGTTAGCCTTCTGTAGGTGGAAAGGTTGCTGTGACAGACAGAAATTCAATAGCAGAAGTTTCCCCCCACCCCCATAGACACACAGTACTGAAATGCTTCTTCTGCTACATTTTTGTCTGGCATTGTAGTCATTATAGGAGGCAGTGCAGTGTAGGGGTTAGTGTTGGAGTAGGATCTGAGCGAGACATTTTTGAACCCCTACTCCACCATGGGAGTCTGCTGGCCAATCATACATTATCCTGCTAACCTAGCTCATAGGGGTGTTGTGAGGATAAAATGGGGAAGATAATGATGTAAGCTGCTTTGGGTCTGCATTGGCAAGAAAGGTGGGGGTATAAATGGAGCAAAAAAAAAAAAGGCACAGACACTCCACCAGAGAAAACAGGTAAAAAAGCAAGATAACAAGTTACATGTAGCCTGGTTTACACATGCAGCCTAGAATGAGGTGGCACACTGCTGAGGTGGCAGAATGGCCTTTCCAAACTGCAGCTGAGGGATTACAGTTTTTCACAGTTCCCCTACATTAATAATTCCCTGTAAACCGTAGAGTATGTAAAGGGTGAGGCTAGAAGAACCTCTCTTTTTTTATTTGCAGAAGGCTTTTCCGTGAAGGCGCATTAAAATTGCACCTGCGGACTGAAGAGCTACTGTTCCTTCTATCAGAATTCCTCCATCTCATTTTGCCGCTTAGACGAGGCCTAAGAAATGTCCTTTCAAAAGGTTTAGGAAGGCAAATTCCAAATGCTTCAAGTAACTCACTCAACACATCTCAACGTAATGGGGATAACAAATTGTTCTGGGGGATTAAGAATACCGGCATTGACTTCTTTTCTGGGCTGGTTATGCTGTGATGAAAAGGACACGGCCAAAAAAGGAGAGAGAAGTCCGAGCTGAGTAGTCTTCCAGGCGAAGCTGCAGCTAACTATTGTCCCATTGTGCTACACTTTCAGTAATAAATAAGATCCCTGCTTTGTGAAAGCCATGCACAGAAAGATTGGCACACAGAGTAACTAACCATTGCTAAGTGATTGTCACAATAACTATAACAAAGTGCCTTGGAGGGTGAGGGCTTAAAAACATTGCCGGCAAAGCTAGAAATAGCTGGAAAGGAAGAAAGGTTTAAACTGCAGCTGCCAGGAGGAAAGAGTTCCTGGAATTACAGTTGAGGATACTACAAATTGAGAGCTAGTGAGGAACTCTGGGAGGAAAAAGCAAAATCCCAGCTCACCCAACAAGACTTATTTGTTTCATCTGGTGTTAGTGATTCCTCCTTCCTGTCCTATAATGGTTATTTTATGTATGTTTATATCTAGGTTTTTGGAAGAGCCCCGTGGCGCAGAGTGGTAAAGCTGTAGTACTGCAGTCCAAACTCTGCTCACGACCTGAGTTCGATCCCAACGGAAGTTGGTTTCAGGTAGCCGGCTCAAGGTTGACTCAGACTTTCATCATTCGGTAAAATGAGTACCCAGCTTGCTGGGGGTAAAGGGAAGATGGCTGGGGAAGGCACTGGCAAACCACCCCATAAACAAAGTCTGCCTAGAAAACGTCGGGATGGGACATCACCCCATGGGTCAGGAATGACCCGGTGCTTGCACAGGGGACCTTTACCTTTATATCTTGGTTTTAAGCATTTTTGTTGTGTGTTTTTGTTTGGTCTTAATGGTTTTAAGTAGGAATGCCAGCCTCCAGGTGGGACCTGGGGATCCCCTGGAATTATACCTTATCTCCAGACTTTAGAGATCAGTTCTTCTGGAGAAAATGGATGTTTTGGATGGTACACTCCAAGGCAGGGGTGTTAAACAGGTGGCCCGCGGGCCGGATCTGCCCCCCCCGGAGGGCTGTTCTCTGGCCCGCGAGGCAAGGCCCTTGCCGCCCTACCCCACCCCACTTTTTTGGACGCGGCCCGGCCCAGGAGCGCCCTTCCCGCCGCACTTTCGCTGGAGGAGCCAGCTCTCCCTCAGGGGCCAGGCTCTCCCAACCAACCTCCCCCCCCCCGCCGCTTCTTGGGGCCATGGAGCCTTCTCGTCCCTTTCCCGGCTCGGGGACACTCCTACCCTGCGGGCTGAGCCTGCTACCTCCCCCCAGTTTACACATGGGAGGTTTTGCCTTGGATTTGCCGCTCAATAGATGCACATTTTCCCCATCCGAAATCTCAGAACTCAAAAAGAAGCCCCCAAGCAGAGTTTTGAGAATTTGGATGGAGAAAATGTGCATCTATTGAGCATAGGCTGACCATACGTACCGTTTTGAAAGGGACAGTCCCATTTTTATCACATTTCCAGGCCGTCCCATCTTTTTAATTAAAACGTCAATTTTGTCCTGTTTTGCACCTCATTACACTCCCAACGTTTGTTTCCTTCAGTTCTGACATTTCTTATGCTGCATGCTGGTATGGTTGGGTAAATTCTCATAGAAAAAGTGCTCTGATCGGGTTACCCTAATTTAACATAACCCCCGTCCCGTTTTTGCCATCCCAATGTCCTGGTTTTGTCTCAAGGAAATATGGTCAGCATAATTGAGCGGCAAATCCAAGGCAAAACCACCCGTGCGTAAATGGCCGCCACCTCAGCCAGCAACTTGGCTGGCTGTGCGTGCGAGGCACACGGTGGCTCTGCATGAGGGCGGCTCTGTCTCCTGGTCTTATTATTCAGGTTTGAGGCGAAGAGGAGCCGCTGCCCTCCTTCCTCCCTGCCCTCTTCCCTCCTTCCTTCCCGGGCCGGCGGCATGAAGAAGCTCCAAGAGAGCCACAACGTGTGTGCATGTGTGTGTCTGTGTGTGGAGGAGAGGAAGGCATGTATGTATACGTGTGTGGGAGAAAGCCTCCTTTCCCTCTTTCCTTGATATCTGTAGTCTCATCAACGATTACATTGTAATAAACAGCTGCTTTAATCTCTCTCACTAGTGTACGTAGAACATTGTGAGCCATGATCTCAAGCATTTCATTCATAATGGTAGGTGAAATCCATTCATAGTTTGTACAATTCAACCATTATTTCAGCTGTGGAACATCTGCAGCACATAGCAGCAAGAGCTGTTTCAGGTTTGACTCTTCCTCGTCATGGCTGCATATTGCAATGCCCTGACAGGCAAGGTACCTCACTAATGTTAAAATTGTCAACATTGCCTTTCTAGCATCTCACATTTGCTTCTGCTGGCCTTCTGAAAACTTGCCCTGTACATTTACTCCTACAGAGGCTATAGACTGGACAGCTGCATGGTGCAAGTTAGAATTCTGATGGGTCTGAAATCTTAACAATGACTTCTTCCAATCTGAGAAACCATTTTGAATAAAAGTTTCATGTGCATCCTTGTCTCTTGATGTGTTTGGAAGAGGAACATTCGTGTCATTTGTTGCTAAGTGACAGATGTCATGATATGCTTTTTCCATTGCCACATCATAAGAGAGTCAATCATAGGTTCTTTCCCAAGTATCTTGGTACTGTCAGCCTGGCTTTTGCTACACATTAGAAGCTCTCTTCTCTGAAGAGGAAAGTGTAGCAATCCAGCATTGGTTGTAGGTCGTTAATAATACGTTGGACTGAGTTGTGAGCTGTGTGTGACCACCAGAGGTGTCCTATTGTCATTTTGTTTGTGTTTGTCTTGTAGCAAGCTGTACATGGGTATCATTCTGGCCTTTCTAATCATCTCTTTTACCATATCAGCAGGATGTTGTAGTTGCAAAAATACTCGCTGTAGCTCCTTCAAGGTAGTATCTCTGACTGAGAGGTTGGAGTAGATGCGACTATAGTGTAGGGCTTGGCTGTTTGATATGGTCAGGATGGTACCTGGAGGCATGTAGATATGTTTGATGATCTGTTGGTTTCCAGTAGTGTGTCCCTTGTGTATCCATACTGTGCTGTCCAGGAAGTTTATTTCTTGTTCAGATAAATTCATAGTTAGATTGATGATGGGGTGGAAGTTGTTGAAAGCCTGGTGAAAACATCTGAAGGCTTCTTTGCCATGAGTCCAGACAAAAAAAAATTTCACCAATGAATCTCAAGTAAAGGAGAGGTGCCAATGGGTAGGAGTTCAGAAAATGCTGTTCTAGATCCGCCATGAAAATATTGGCATACTGTGAGAGCTGACCCTTCCAACTATAGGCCAATCAGCTTACTGAACGTAATTAGTTAACTTTACACCAAACATCTTTCCTTAAAACTCTGTGAGTGGCTGGACCAGGAAGGCTACCTTGAGGAGGAGCAAGCAGGGTTTATGCAGGGAAGGTCGACACTGGATCATTGTATAGTTTTGGATTATCTTATCCGAAAACATGTGGGCTCTGCAAAAGGTTCACTATTCGCAACATTTGTTGATCTTAGAGCTGCCTTTGATACAGTCTCCCGTGGGCAATTATGGTTAAAAATGGCGAAAACAACAATAGACAAACGCCTTCTTTACCTGATTATGAAACTCCATGAAAACACAAGTTTGTGTATTAGACACAGTCACGAAGGTCGACTGTTTAACTCCATATTTACACAGAAGGGCGCGAGACAAGGATGCCTCTTGGCTCCCTTCCTGTTTAACATTTATATTAATTCCCTCATAAAGTACTTTCAGGAGATGGATACTCATGCACCTAAATTAATGGAAGGAAAAAAAACTTCCCATCTTAATGTATGCAGACGATGTGGTCCTCCTCTCACAAACCAGAGTAGGACTAAAGAGAGCACTAAGTGCATTAGTCCAACAATGCCAAAAGGAACAACTAACTATCAACTTCACAAAAACAAAAATAGTACACTTCAATAACAAGTTTCACAAATCATCTTGGTTAGTCGATGGCCACCACACTGAACAAGTTAAGTGCTTTAAATATTTGGGAGTAGTGTTTCAATTTAATGGGAAACAAAAGGGTCAAATACAAGCTGTGGCACATTCTGCGCAAAGAAGCTCCAAAGCAATACTTCAAAACCCAAGGGGAGGTTTCATTCCATCTGCTATTAAACTATATCTGGCTAAAACCTTACCCCAACTTATGTATGGAGCGCAATTAGGACCATTCAGTAACTTCACAATACTAGAAAGAGTCCAATCAAAATTCCTAAGGGCCCTGTTCAACACTCCCAAATGCACTCCCAATGTGGTTCTGAGATGTGAGGCTGGTCTACATAGGATTGAAACTAAGATTTGGATAAATGCTATCAATTATTGGTTAAAAATCCACCTAAATCCAACTGGGTTATTAACACAATTTTTATCCGCAGTACCATATCCATCATGGTCTGATAGGATCATAAAAAAATTATTTACAGTTGGTCTTGATCCACAAAACCTGATAGAGATGGGACTGAGGAAAGCCAAATCTGCGGTCCATCAACGTTTCATGATATAGAGCTTCAAAATGACAATGCTCTTCTCCCTAACTGCTTTAAAAACCTCAGGTCATGGACAGGCAATTACTCATTATCTAACCTCAGTTACTTCCCCAACATTAAAATGGGCCTTTTCTAGGACCCGATTTGATGCCCTTCCATCTGCTGTACTCTAAGGAAGGTTTTTTCACTGCCAAAGGGAGACATGCAAATGTTTTTGCTCCATGGATACGGTAGAGACGCTAGCACACATTTTGCTTCATTGCAAACATTATAATGATGCCAGAAATCGTTTAATCACTCCCCTCCTATCTCGATTTGTACACTCTCACACCTCTGAGACCTCCTTGGTAGACTATGTATTGGAAGATAGGGTGAGCTATATATCATACTCTGTAGCAAAATTTTGCTCCCATGTTTGCTGGAAACGGAAGACACTTATGAAGAACAAAGACCATATGGGTAAACCTTCAGACTAACTGGTACAGATGAGATGCTGTAAGTGGAAGTTGTGTAATTTTAATATAGGATGTATATTTTATGTATATTTTAATTTTATGCTGGCCTTTGGCTGTAATAATAAATGATTTGATTTGATTGGCATACTGTGGAGCCATGTGGGTGCCCGTGGCTGTGCCACTGCTTTGAAGGTATAACTCCTCACCAAACCTGAAGTAGGTGTGGATGAGAACAAACTTGCAGAGTTCAGTGGCAAGATCCTTTGTTTGGACCATAGGAACAGGTATTTTAAGGCAGTGTACAAATTGTTAATAAACACACAAATACATACTAGCAAACAAGAACAAAGCCCCAAAGAATCATGGAAATTGTAATATGATACAACAGAAAGGTAGGACAGGGCTGGGCTTCAGCTGCCATTGTAACTGAGCCCCTCATGTAGGCACTGGTTGCCCGGGGGGGGGGGGGGGCTCAGCCCCTCCTGGCTAAGTTTGGGGGGGCTCGAGCCCCTCAGCCCCCCACCCCAATAATTTACACCTATGTGCCAAGCTACACACCTGCTCCTTTTGGGGAGAGTCAGAAAAGGGGATAACCCATTTCCCAGGTCATACCTTCCCTCCACCAGTAGGACCTGTTTTGATGGAATTAAGTTTCAGTTTATTAGCACTCATCTATTCCAAAACTGCCTTCAGGCACCAGGCACTTAATGCTCCTCAGTCTGCTCTAATTGTTCAAAGATGTTTCATTGTACTCTGAGGAACTTAACCAGATGTCTGACATCAGCATCCCCTTTGGCGTGGCATGGAGAAGGAGCCCCCGGCATCAGACTGGCTCGGGCAGCCTCACAGCCATAGCAAGGCACAAGCATGGCAGGGGAAGGGAAGGCAAGCCCACTGATGCCTCTGCAGGAGCCAGCCCAGGTCTTGTGGCCCAGGGAAGTCTGGACAGGATGGGGGGAGAGCAGCCTTCCTGGGGCCTCTTAGACCCACTTGGGTCTGACTGATGGCTTCTTAAGGGAAGTCGGGGGAAGGGTAGTAGTCCTTACAGTCCAGACAGGGGAGCCATTGGCCCCAAAACTTGCCATACCCAGGGCCAGGTCAAGGGAGAGACAAGACTGGCAGGGCCTATGGATGTCCCTCCCCTGGGGAATCATTTAAAAGGCATGCCCTACAGCAGCCAGGGAGGAAGGGCTAGGCCTGTTCTTAGACAATCGGGAATAGGTATCAGGTTGGGAAAAGTGAGGGGAAAGTACAGTAAACCTCCTCTGTCTTACCCAGTTCTGAGGCTTTCTCTGCACAAGACACCCATCTAAAAGAGACCCTGGAGGGCACAACAGCACCTGACCATGCTCAGCAGAGCCAGCATGGTTAAAACAATAGCCTACATTTAGATCTATCTATGGTTAAGCATTATGACTGCACCAGACCAAGAAATGTAATGGTCTAATCTAAACTGGTCCTTTGCAAAAGCCTGAAGTCAGAATAGTCAAGCCTATCACTAGTCACTGTCTTTAGATATATAAGTATTTTATTAATGTCAACATATTGTCAGGTCAAGGCACTATGCTTTAAAAGCTTGTCTTCAGCTACCGAATCCGTCATCCATCTCCAGTGACTTAAGGAACACTAAACACTTTGAGCCAAGGGGAGGGGAGACAGCAAGTCTGAAATTAGTGAAATTTGTAAAATGAGGAATTACATGACTCTCTTTCTAGAAAATTACAAGCTATCTGAGACTTCTTTATAAGTCTTTGGGGATTTTATTAGAATCTTCCTTATGAAACTGAAAGCATTAAGCAGATTTGCACTGTTGAATTTGAGCCTTCCAGACTTCATAATGACAAAGGTACAGATAAAATCTAGGAGGAAGGAACAAATCAAAAGCTTCCTAATAGTTTATTTAAGAGGGTTTCTACACAATAATGCTTAAATCCCCCAGTTAATTTAAAACAAAACAAGTAGATGTGCATTAGGTGACAAAGTAGGGTGGGGAGATGGGTGTGGGAAACACAGCAAGCTTTTAGCTTCTAGGAGATTAAGAAGGAGTGTAGCAGCCCGTGGCAATAATTGGCTTGAGCATATGGTTTTCCTCTGGATCTAAATAAATAAAAAGCATTCCTTGGGACCTAATGCAGTAATGTGGGGTAAACGTTATGCCACTTATAGCTGTTTTGAAATAACTACACGGCTACAAGGTTAAAGGCACTTCATGCTGCCTGCTTGATAGTTAAGTCTGAAAAGTCGGCACTTGCTTATCTGAGGTGCTTTTCCAGGCATAGAATGGAAGGTCATCTCTGTTTTGGGGTTTTTTCGTCTCTGCTCTGATACACAGTGTAAAGGACGGAATTATGCCACTGTCGGACGGAATTATGCCGCTGTCCGATAAGACAGTGCAGCAGTACAATAAACCTTGTACTGGGGATTTTGCACTTGTAAACCTGGTGACTTAATATTTTCCCCATAGATGAGTGAAAATGATACTGCCATGGATCCTGATTTGGATCCATGACAGAGGCCTGAAGATTCCCGACTCAGCTCAGATAACCACTGATCTGAGAGGATATAAGGAAGCCTCAAACGGCCAAAAGGAGGGAGGACTGGTAGAGGACAGCTGAATGCTGTCTGGCTGCTAGATCTCCTGGACATCCTCCTAAGATGTTAAACTAGGAAAGCAGAGAGTTGATGGAAGTTGGCTGACGCTGACCGACCTCACTCTCTATACTTGTCTCTTGCGTGAGACACATGAAGTGAGTTACAGAGAGGGCAGCAAGTCTGTCTGGCCATAACTCATTTCCATTATATTCTATTATTTCATGTCTTGCGTGATATGAAACTATACCATTTCACAACATGGAAGTTGTGAAACCTAAACTACAGAACTGGTCCATACAGTTCTTAGAACCAGAAACAGGGAAGAAAGGAGTCAGAGGCTCCCCCAACATCATAGGGGAGGCTTCTGTACTCAGAATAAGAGGCAAGAGATGTTCCTGGGGGAAAAAGGAGAATCTCTTTTCTCTGTAATGAAGCTTAAGGCACATATAAAATGCTTACATAAAACATATACAAAATCTATTAGGCCTATTCATGGAGACTCTTAGTTCAGGAAACATATTCACTGAAATTGACAAAGCTAGAGAATAGCTGAGTCTTCCATACAAACACTAATACAGCCTTAAGCTTGCACATAATAAATAATATATAAGCTCTGCATTGCTGACTGTTAAGAGATACACATACCATCAGCATGTATGAAGCATTCCTGATCTTGAAAGTGATCAGACATCTATAAACATAGAATGGTTTAAATATAAAGATCATAGTATCTTATCCTCTGCACACTGCAATGGGTAAAGATACTACACTTAGCTGTAATAATTGACTATAGCTCAAATAGCTCTAATTTCAGCTTTCCCTGATAAACAGACTTCAGAACAGTATTTCAATGAACCTGAACTGGCATGAAATACTCAATGAGCTTTGGACTATAATTCCTAAATAAACTAAGAACCAGAGAATCAAAGATATGGTAAAGACATAGAAGCATGGGAAAAGTCTATGTCCTTACAGAAAAGGTTTGCAATATCTTAAATATCAGCTATGCATATGAGCTGGAGAGGTTTTAGAAATAATATAAGGTTGTACTTAATTTACTATAACTTATAGTTTATATTTCAGGTACTTTGGATAAAGAAGCTTTTTGCTATAACAAATCTTTTTCCCATTATATTTAACCATATCTTCTCTCTGTGAAACTAATCAGGTTTTTACAAGATTCTGTAACTGTAGTATTCTGAATGAATCTAGAGATACTAGTTAGAATCTCATAAAGAGAAATGTATTAAAGGTTTAAGGTTAGGAAACCTTACATAGAGAAATTGCTTATAAAGATTGTATGAAACTGCTTGCATATGTTAACATAACTGAACATGTTAAAGAATCATAATGTTTGTACTTTATGACATGTTTTGAGAATATGTATTCACATGCATATATATTTTATGTGAAATAAATGTTATTTAAAGGAAGTCCCTTGTTCATAAATTTTCTGGCACTTCTCAATAGAAAGCCTACAGTCCTTGTAGGAATTATCATTGACTTCTGGCTGTGAGGTCTCGCTGAATAGATAACTCCATTTCTCAGTAAATGGTACATTCTAGGAGTGTAGACCCCTTAACGCCACAAGCCGTGACAGGAGGAAGCCTGCAGGCTGATATTTTCAGTTAACACCCTATATGTTTCCACAAACCATAGCCTATCTAAAATTAATGGAACTTTTTTCTCTGCTACACCAAATTTATGAGTCAATCCCAAACCAGAGGAAAGGTGAACAAACATCCATGAGTATATAAATAGTAAGGGGTTTTTCCCCTTTAAAAAAACTTATAAAATAGTAATGAAAATTAAACATGTCTGCTGCGCAGAAACATGTGATGATCTATTCCCTAAAAATTTACTACTGATCTTTATATTTTGCTTGGCAATTTTAATCTTTGAGACTCTAATGCTGCTAAGGTTTATTATTCTTTTTCAAATGGTTTTGTTCCTAAGGCCCTGAGACTTAATTCTGGTTATAGTCTTCTCCCTACCCTAAGGTAGTATATTGACCAGAGTGTCTGGCCCATTCTGATTATAATTGCAAAGGCACCTGTATTGAGATTAAACCCCCTACTTCCAACATCTCGTGCACAATAATCAGAGCAGGTTATAATAGGTTTTGGTAATCTCTGTAGGCTCTTTAATCTTACTTGCTGTGTTTTTATACCCAAATCTCCCTCCTTGTAGTCTTCATATTTGCATTAATTGAATAGAGCGGGAAGTTGATTTAGTGAAGTCTGTTGGACCTGAACAGAAGTATACCTCAGTTATAATAAACCACTTGTTTAGAATGGTAACCAAATAACAACCCCCCCCCCCACCGCATGCCTTAAACACAATTGCTCTTGTTCTCTCTACAAGAGTTTCTATTATCAACTCCTGGATAACACAGCTGGGAGACGACAAGAAGCCATTGAAATTTTTCAAGGGTAAGGTAAGCCGCAGCACATATTCTTTTGTGAAAATATTAGCACAGAGGTTCAAATGAGTCCAGGCCAGATGCATATGAGAGCAAACATGGACGATTTTTAACCTGCATATATGGGGTGTGGGGTGCTTCTAAGATGTTTTGCATTCAGGATCTGCTGATGGAAATAAGACAAGCTACATGATCATCAAACTTTCTCAATGAATCTGTTTAGAATGCAGATTATTTTTTTAAAGAAGATAAAATATGCATGTAAGCTTTCCCATAGCCTAGAACCATTCTCCTGAGATGCTCATTTGGTATGGATGCTTCCCCCCCTTCAGTTTTGTGGAGGAGCACTGAAATATTGCACTCATCTCTGCTATCTGAGGGCTGTATTTTAACTCAAAGAACAGGGCTGGTTAAATATGGGCAGAGTTGATTTGCCTCATGAACTAGTAATCAGGGACACATTATGTATTTGAGATTGGAGCCACATTTTCCCTATCAACAAATGTGGTTTCTGGCCCGTCAGAAATTTGCCTCTGATCAGGGGGCATGAGAAAAGTGGGACTGGTTTGCACCTGGGTTGAGTAGAAGTTGCTTAGTGGTTGCTATATGGTATTATTACATGTCGGTTATGTTGAAATAAATGTGCATGTAATCAAAACTTCAATGTGGCTACCTTTTTGAAATCTTGAACATAATAACTGCTCTTCTGGATTGAGCCAAAGTTCACCAGTTTCCAAAAGCAGCCAGCCATTGGCCACTCACAAGCAGGGCACAAAAGTGATGGTTTCACATGAACCTGCCTAATCAAGACCAGTATTGCTTACTCCATGTAGCAGCAGCTCTACAGTGTCTGAGGCAAAGGTCTTTCACATTACCTACCACTTGATCCTTTTAACTGGAGATACCAAAGACTGAACCCTGGACTTTGTGCTCACAGATCAGATGCTCTACCAATGGGCCACAGACCTTCCCACATTGTTTTTAGCATCTGACATTCAGAGATATATTGTCTTTGTACATGGAGTTTCCATGTAAGTATCAGGTATAATAACCACTGATGGAAGGAAATGCTATAACAACTTGATATATGCCACTAGAAATCATTAGTATTTACTTTTGTGTCCTATTACAATAGCCCATCACAAATAGCCTAAAAATATGTTTTCAACTTACAAACTAATTAAAACTTGCCCTCACCAATTAAAATTTGTTACTACCAATTAATCAAATAACACTTCTGATGATTAATGCTTATAGTTTTAAATATTTTGAATTTTTTTTTAAAAGATATTGAGATATAAAACAGCACTCAGCCAGCTATTTGGAATGAGTATACCTGAGATGCCATGACAAAATAGCAATATGTTGGTGGACTAAAGATTCATAGTAAGCTTAGAAACATCCCTTTCATTTTTTTTTTTTTACAACACATATAAATTGTTTGGAAATCACTGTGGGAACCAATATGTTCATGTAGTATTCGTATGCACAAGCATACAGACACCCCACCCTAGATAATCAATGGTCTATTAAGTCTCTGGCAAAAGTAATCAGGAATCTGTAATTGATTAATTCTTAGATCCATTAATCAGGCACTTGAAATGAGAACTCATTTTCAAAGTAACCATTAACAGTAACCCTGATCAAATGAGACTTTCACACTGATTTGATTTTTATTTGCAGAGGTCATTGTTTTATTAATGAAGGGAAAATGAACTGCAGAAGATGAATTAAATAGCTGGTATGGTGTATGGCCAAAAATGCATACGATGTAAGCAGCACTGGGAATGAACCATCATGCTAAACATGATGCTAACCACAAGCAACTCTCAACTCTCTTTTAAATGCAGATTTCAGAGCCAAACTAGATGTTCCATGAAACACGATTGCCACAAGGACTTGCAGCTGGGCTACAGCTGAGAGCCCCCTACAGTAACTCCCAATTCAGAACTGCTGCAGGGGATCAATTTGGATCAGAACGATGGCATGGGGGAGGAAGGGCTTCAGCCTTTTCTCACACCATTTTCCCAAGCCAAAATGGGCCCATGAAGGGGACTGCATGTACAAATACTCAGTGTACGTAGTTCCCCTGGGGGGCAAATAACAACCCTGAGACTGTTAATCAGAATTACAGCCTTCCAAACCCTAGTTTTGGGCAATAAATGATGGTGGAGACTGATGGTGGAGGGAAGAAGCTAAAGGGGAGGGAAGATAGGTTGGTTGGTAGAAAAAGAGTTGGTTTTTATATGCCTACCTTCTCTACCACTTAAGGGAGACTCAAGCCGGCTTACAATCACCTTCCCTTCCCCTCCCCACAACAGACACCCTGTGAGGTAGGTGGGGCTGAGAGAGCTCTAACAGAGCTGTAACTTGCCCAAGATCACCCAGCTGGCTTTGTGTGTAGGAGCGGGGAAACCAATCCAGTTCACCAGATTAGCCTCCGCAGCTCATGAGGAGTGGGGAATCAAACCCGGTTCTCCAGTTCAGAGTCCACCACTCCAAACCACCACTCTTAACCACTATACCCCCTGGCTCCTGCATGGGAGGAAGGAAGCAAATAAAGGGGAGAAGCTATAGGGGCTGCTAGACTAGGGGGAAAGAAATAGTGTGGGGAGGGGATACAGGGAGAGAACAAGATGCCTTCTGAGTCCTTGCGGGTCCTTTGCTTGTACAGGTCTTAAGTAATATCAATTTTTGTCATGTGCTTATTTATTACTTTACTAGAGCAGTGGTTGCTATAGAATGGTTGCCAATGTGGGGCAGCCTTTACAGGGATGGGAGCTTTCTGGAAAACAGGATTGGGAGTGGGGACACTCATCATGAGAACGACAGGCTCAGGAGTCAGAAGCATTGGGAGATCAACTAAGACCCAGGCCAGAGTCAATTGGAAAACCACATTCTACCTTCTGCCCACAACTGTATTCGAATACCCATTTGCTGATATTTTAAAATGTTTTTCTATCTCATCCTATTTTATGGCTCATTTCAGATGTCACTCACCGGAGTTTGTTTGAGACAGCCATAAACATGCCTAAGCCCCTCTCCTCTCACAGTGCACTAAGAGGGAAGACAAAATTCTGACAATGACATCAGAACAGAGGCATCTTCTCAAAATATTAACCAGAATTGAACTATTGCTCAAGGCAGCTTATGGCATTCACAGAAAACATAAGGGCCAACTCAGATGTTCAATGGGTGGTAACAGGCTTGAAGTACACAAGCCATTAAATTCTCTAATAACTGTATTGTTTGCTGTGTTTATGTACACAGGAAATGCAGGGGTCTTACCATTCCTTCATATCTGTCATGCCTGCAATACATTTTTCCTGTCTCCTCTGCCTGGGAGATGTAAATGCTTCCAACATGGAGACAGTTTGCTATCAAGACAGTTTGCTGTTTAAGTACAGGAAATGTGAGCTACAAGTTATCCTTTTCCCTCTGTGTCATACACGAAATCAATCCTCAAAACAGCAAAGGATTGGTGTTTATTATTATTAATGTAGAGGGTAAACATGACCAGAATTTGTCTCATTTCCCCCACCCCTGAAAAATAAACCTAGACTTTGAAAGCAATAAAGTATTTCAAACTAATTTCCCCTATTTACACTGCATTTAAAAATCCAGAGTTTAATTCCCCCACCACTCATTTTCCCTTAAAATATTTTCCACGCTTCTTCAGCAAGCACAGCAAAATTAAATACATGCATAAGCCCCATGAAAAACAAGCATACAGCACAGTTGGAGTGCTGGCAGGTATGTGAATGTTGTGTCCATGCAACAGCCAATCACTGAATACTTTCCAGGGCTTGCCAAGATTTAACACAGGAAGCAGAAGGCCATGGCTTCGCACCACAATCAAGCTGTGAATGTCAACAGTTTAGCCTTGAAATATACAAATATTCAAGAAAGGAGCAGGCTGCAGCTCAGTGCTGGAGCACATATTTTGCAAGTACAAGGCTTCCTATTCAACCCTCGTTTACACTTAAAGGAACAGGGAAACCTTAAGACTATGGAAAGTAACACCCAGTCAGTGTTGGGGCAGATAGGTCATTTGCTTGATTCAATAGGTGAACGAGGTTGCTAAAGGAGTGCAGCCTAAAAATGTTGATAGAAATGGCTGTGGAGCAGAGGCCACATTTCTCAGCAATTAGTTCTGCTTCCAGGATTTAATTGCCATTTTTCAGTGGTTTTGCTGGGCCATATGCTAAAGATCCCTTTTTCAGACCGGCTATGTCCCTGCCCTCTTCAGTCAGTGGACTCCTTGGTACATATCCTTCTGCACTGTCCTTACGTATACCAACTTAGGCTAACATGAATACCATGTTTTAACAAATGGACCATATCTTCTTGAGCAACTTTGGAGCAAAAGGTTCAATTCCTCTTAAGAGGACTCTGACCATCAGCATACTTATTTTGTTGCTCATTTGTTGGAGGCTACAGAGAAAAGACGAAGGGAAGTGTTTTTAGAGATTGGTCTTATTTAAGTTTTATGGTGTTATTGTTCAAGACCTCGGTCTAAGAGGGGGAAAGAAAAGAGGTTCTGCTTCCAGGTTAAAGGTTTTAATTTCCAGACCAGCTTGAGTCCCCATAGTTTATATTATAAACCAAAAGAGCAAGGCCAAATCGTTGCTAAAGCATATGAAGTTCCTTATTTCACATCTTTCCTTGTAGAAACTGTAGGCCTTCATCAATCTCAAGTCAGAGCCAGATTTCCTTACCCTACTTTATGCAGAGGGACTCTTCCTCCTCTTCTCTTCCTGCTGCTTGAAGAGTGTGTTAATCCCAGCAGGTTTCACCAGCTGGTTTTTCTATCACCCCTAAGTATCAGCTCTTGCAAGATCAACATGGCTATAATACACTGACCTGTTAAGAAGCACTCCAATCTTGCGGTCTGAACAAGAGATTTGTACCAGCTGACAAACAACTCCTAAGGCCCATACTGATGTATGATTTAGTGTTAAGACCAGAGAGACCCAAGTTTAGATCTCACGCTGTCCTCAGACTCACTGGGAGACCTTGGGCCAGGCACTCTCTTTCAGCCTCATTTATCTCACAGGGATGTTGGGGAGATAAAATGGAGGAAGGCAAACTCTGAAATACTGGGAAGAGGGGCAAAATAAAATCTGACTAACAGGCCTCTGCCTGTCCTGTTTTCAGTTACTATGAGAAGGGGAACAAATAATTTTTGAGCTGCTCAAAGATGAAAGTGGAAAGATGAATTTATTCATGCATAACACACTGACCCTCTCTTTGTTTTAATCCCAGTTTACTGCTTTCTTACCTGACTCTTCAATCACTCTCTCTTTGGCTTTTGCCTTGCAGAAACTAATCACACTGCCTGAAGAAATCACTGGTCCCCTAAGCTCTACTTTTCCTGGTAGCTTATTGTACACTTGTTACCTTTTGCATAACATAAACCCATCTATTTTAGATGCTAGGTTCCCTCCCCCCCCAACACATTATCTAGTGACTCTCCGCTATCAATGTAGTTTCTAGAGTCACATTAATGAATAAACTAGTATAGAGTCTAGAGCCCACTGCTGATTTTGTGTCCCCACAGATCTGGTAAAGATAAGGATGGTAAACTTCTATACTTCCAGACGGCAATGCTTTCTTAGCCAGAACAATCTGATCCTTCTCATAACCGTTCAAGGTCTCCGATGAAGTTGGCATCACCTAGCTGTATAAGTATCACATGCATAGACCTTGGATGGTATGAGGTTACAATTGTTTCCTGAAAGATCCCCTCAGGATAAAGACGAACAGTTCCCTTTTGCTATTCTAGAATAGAATGGTAACACAATAACACGTATGGAGTACAAAGATAATTTTACTGGGGTCAGTGGGCTGTTGGGTTATATATTTTTATTTAAATTGTATTTTTCTGTATGTTGCAAGCCACCTTTGAGTCCCCGGAGTGAGAAAAATGGGGTAAAATGTTTATATTTAAACAAAGTCTAGCCCTGCTACATCCCTGTTTCACAATACAGGCACCAGGAAAAAAACCTTGCTAAAGTAAAATACATCAATCCTATAACACCTGAAAAAAAGCCAAATTTGTTGTACATAATTTTCTGCAGTTGTCTTCATCCAGTTGCATCATTTTATTTAAACAATCAACAATGTTCAGTGTGCATATGCAGAAGACAAAATGTGAATGTGCATGATAAAACTTAGCAAAATTATGCTACAGATCTTTAAATGTGTTTGAATTAGACATTTCCCTGGGGCAGATTATGTGCTACAAAGTCCGATACCTGAATTTCTATCAAATTTTCTGTGATGGAATAAGTTGCTTACCTTATTTATTTGCTCATTAAAGTAATAAGATGCCACCAGAGCACTGTGCTTAAGGCACAAGCAATGCGATTGAATCTAGGCCAGATACTATAATACTTTGCTCTGGATGATTATTCCCTTTGCCTATTGCTTCCAATAATTGTAAAGAATCCGACTAGTAGTAAAATTCTCCAAGACCTTTACGATTTCATTGAAAAAGTGATACAGGCTAAATAAACACAGTTGATTCCCTTCAATAATCTTCCTACAGAGAAATTTCTTCAGCAACCCCTTTACTGGACTGTGCAGACTACAGGAAGTTATAAACCAGGGGTGTCAAACTCATTTGTTATGAGGGCTGGATATGACATAAATGTCAATAGGTTGGGCCGGGCCATGTGTACCAAATAAGTAAATAAATACCATAAAATGTAGCGCCAGGTACCAGAGATATGAGCTTCATAGAAGCCACAGGCAAAGTCAATTACTGATATTATTTTTGTTATTGTTTTAAGCGTGTTTGTATTTTAAGTAAAAAATAATATCATTAATTGGCTTTGCCTGTGTCTTCTGTAGTTTTTATCTCTTGTCCCTGGCATTAAATTTGATATGGACTGGGAGGGTGTCTGCCTGGGAACAGAATTTGTGTTCTGGGACTGGAATGACATGTCGGAGTGGAATGACACCATGGAGTAGCAGAAGCATTCTGGGACTGTAATTCCAGCCCCAGAACACTTCTGTTACTCCGAGGGGCTGTCATTCCACTCTGCAACCTGTCATTCCAGTCCCAGAACACTTCTGCTACTCCCAGGGGCTGTCATTCCAATTGGGGGCTGTTATTTCATTCCTAAACACTTCTGCTACTCCCAGTGGCAGTCATTCCACTCCTGACCTGTCATTCTGGTCACAGATCACTTCTGCTACTCCTAGGTGCTGTTATTCCACTTGGGGGCTGTCATTCCAGTCCCAGAACTCTTCTGCTACTCCGAGGGACTGTCATTTCATTCCCGAACACATCTGCTACTCCCAGGGGCCGTCATTCCACTCTGCAACCTGTCAGTCCATTCCCAAACACGTCTGCTACTCCCAGTGGCTTTCATTTCACTTGGAGGCTGTCATTAAAGTCCCAGAACACTTCTGCTACCCAGAGGTTGTCATTCCACTCTGCAACCTGTCATTCCAGTCCCAGAGTAGTCTATTTGGGGCCAGAGACTTTAATGGAAAATCCATTCCGCATTTTCTTTGCAACTTTTTTGTGCTGTAATGTATTTTAATGGAACCCATGCAAGTCAACTGGCATTCCTGGATCCCATTATCTCCAGTGGGCCTGCAAGCCTCCCCCATTGTTTCCAATGGGCAATCCTATCATTCCTTTTAGTATCATTCCTTGTTTGTTTTAGGAATTGCATGGAGAATTAACATTTGGGAAGTTCTTTCTGCCCATAGAGCAGCAGTGCAAGATTACTGAGGCTTGAGGATAGGAGATCAGCATCTTGCTCAATAAGTTTAGACCCTCAGAAGTTTCCCTAGAGCTCCAGCTGCTGAGATTTAGAGTTGGTGAGCAGGAAGCTGCTCATCTTGCTGCATAATTTGAGCAGTGCAATGTAGGGAGGGAAATACATATTTGGGGTGTTGGAGGAGAGTGTTAGGGATACAGTGGACTGTAAAAAAACAACGAATCAGTGGGTTATAGATCAAATCAAGCCGGAACTGGCCCTAGAAGCAAAAATGACTAAACTGAGCCTGTCCTACTTTGGTCACATTATGAGAAGGCAAAAGTCACTGGAAAAGACAATCATGCTAGGAAAAGTTGAAGGCAGCAGGAAAAGAGGAAGACCCAACAAGAGATGGATTGATTCTACAAAGCAAGCCAAGGCCCTCAGTTTGCAAGACCTGAGCAAGGCTGTTAAGGATAGGACGTTTTGGGGGACATTGATTCATAGGGTCGCCATGAGTTGGAAGCGACTTCATGGCACTTCACACACTCTCTCTCTCTCTCTCTCACACACACACACAGGTCCCTCTGGGCTGGAGAGGGGAAGGAGTGAACAACTTCACTCCCCCCTCCCCAGTCAAGCTCCACGTGGGACTGAAAATCGCGCTGCCTCCCAGCCAGGAGACAACACGATCTTCAGTTCCCCCCCCCCAAAGGCAAGCTTCATGTGGAAGCTTGGCTGGGGAGGGGAGGGACTGAAGATTGGGCTGCCTCCCGTCAGGGAGACCACACAATTTTCAGTCCCCCCCCCCCAGGCAAGCTCCATGTGGGAGCTTGGCTGGGGAGGGGAAAGACTGAAGATCGGTCTGCCTCCCGGTGGCTGGCTGGGCTCAGGGTGGAGCAGCCCCAGGAAGCCCAGAAAGGGGCGGGGGAAGGGGAGAGGGGCTGGCTGCCTTGCAGGCCGGAGGGAAGCCCTCCGGGGCCGCTTCCGGCCCGCGGGTTGCCTGCTTGACACCCGTTATAAATCTTGTTGGCTAGTCATGTCTATTTATTGCTCCCCAAGAATACTAGACCCATTTTGAGCTTCCCATTTTATAATGGTTAGTTCATGTGCCAAAGTGATTACAATCTGTATTCTTATTATCAAATTATGCAGGGCAAGGGCAGGGAAATACATATATTAATATCGACCCAGTTGTCATGGAAGATGCAGGGCAACCATGTTCTTTGAAATGTTTCGGTCATTTAGAACTTCCTACAAGCCATAACTTTAGGGTTTAACCTAAGGATTCTGACTTAAAAGGCAATCCAATTGCAAGACTGAAATCTTTCCAAATATAATCTACAGGGGCAACTTCATTTTTCTTTGGGAGAAATGAATAACACAAATGTAACTAATATTAACTGTAAACTTTATATACGAAGACTTTCATCATCTCAAGCTAGTGGATTCAGAATACATATGGGGGCTTCAATAAGAGTAGACTTTGTCTTCAAATTTGGGAGCATAACTTAAACTCAGAACACTCCCTACTGTGGAAGTCAACAAGGAAAACCTTAATGTGCTGTCCTGTGTGTGCCTTTGAATCTCTGGGATTACATCTCTGGGATTTTGTAACACAAAAGAGACCTATTAGGTGGTATTCTTGTAGATAACAGAAATGCATGTCTAATATTTAAGTGCTTATTAGAAATTTGATAGATGTTCAGAAATGTTGCTGTTGTGCTGAAAAACACCCTCTGAATAACGTGGAGTTTAAAAATGAAAAATTGGATGCAATTACTAATCAGGAAAAATGATTCTAATAAATCATTCAACATTACATTTGCTCTTCATCAGCTAAACCCATGGTATCTTAAGTTATTTACATTTTTAAAAGGCTCACCTGGCTTTGCAATGATATTCATATAATTTCCATAATATGTCACCTGATAAAGACAACATACCAATTTCCTGAACTTTTATCAGACCATAATGAACCGAAGGAGGTTATGAGTCATTTGATGTCAACAATTAAAATGTTTTTTTTTTTTTTTAATATCAGCAGTAAATGTTATACTAAGGCACAAATAAGCAAGGTGCAGTCACTGAGATACAGGTCTGTGTAGGCTTTTTAAAATCCTGAAAATCCAAGATTTTTAAAAAACAAAAAGGTACAATTTTAGTATTTTGCACTTCATTTACATTTCCACCGACCTCATCACTAAACCTTAATAAAGTTTAAAATATTATGTTTCAAAATAGTGTAAAAAAATTCCAGCATAAGATTTCAAAATGCTAGAGTCGGGAATAGAGAGGCCATGTAAAACGATCCCCAAATTCTCTGCTTTCAATTCTCACAAGTCTATCATTAAGATTTTGGAGGGTCTATCAAGTTTCCGGTTTTTGAGGGAAACAGCTATGCAATGACAATAGTTACAGAATAAGTTGTAATTTGCCTGCTAAATTAAGAGCCCCATTTTCTGTTGGGTGGCTCACCCATGCACATGGGGATTTTTGGTTTCCCCCCTCTAACAGCAGCTATGGTTAAATGTTTATAAAAGCAGCTTGTCTACTAGTATGGAAAAACTGTTAGAAGGACATTGCCTTCAGCACTGATAATTTTTCTGGCTGTGTTTTCCAGTTTGTTTCTTTGGATGTGTATGCTAAGAACTGAGTTAGCAAATAGGACCAGATGCTCCTGTACAGATTGCTGACTGCATGTTGTCACACAGCTAAGTTTACAAGTATTGGATACCATCTTTAAGAAAAATCCCCAAACCCAACCATACATTAGAAGTTCACTAAGTGCAGACTATTAACAGTGTATATGGATTCAAAACATTAAGGGCCAAGTTAAGTGGTGACTTTTAAACAGATGATCAATATATGGATATTGGCTGCAAGCCAGCTTGTAGAATCAGTTAGGCCCTATTGAAATCAATACGTCTCAATCGTATATAATTGTGTGTTAAGACTGAAACCCAGTCAGGCTAAAGAATAGACATCAAAAGTCAAAGTCATTCGGCACTATTAAACTGTTCAGCCAAAGTTAAATATAATTTCCTAAAATGTACAGAAATTTTTTTTTTTGCTCTTGGTAAACACATAGAACCAATTACAGTTTGAGCCCCCAGAGGAAATTGCCTTCATTTATTTAGAGAAAAATTGTATAAAATGTTTGTAATATCTACAAACTATCCAAGTAATGTTCTTAGCACCTTTGGTGCATTTAAGGAGTAGAAAATGCCACCTTCTTCCCTTTCCCTCCCTCTCCCCAATCCAGAATACAGCATTTCTATTTGAGTGAGTTGGCTATTTTAGTTTTTCAACCCATGAATGTATCTTATGATTAGTGGAAATTTTTTAGCAGACATAGAAAATGGAAGATGAAACTGCAGCAAAAGCATGGCAAACCTGAAAGTCAATTAGTGCATAAATCGATTTGAAAAACAGAAAAGATAGAATTTACAAGCTACAATAAAAGTTATGTCTTTAAAACCATAGGTTATAACAGGGTGGGAAATGTTTAATATTGATTTATATCAGTGCTTCAGCAAAGCACATATTAAGTACACAGACAATAAGAGTTGCTATGTTTTCCACAGCATTTGATTTTGATATGGTATAAAGCCAGACAATTATAAAATCAGATTATTATGCTTTTCCCACCCTGAAGAGAATAAACATGAATTCAGAAGCACAGTGGGAGTGGAAAACAAAGAAGAGAAGAGAGAAGAGGCAGCAGAGAAAGACAGAAGTGGTGAATACAGAGCTACAGAAGTGTTTATTGAGCATGCTACAGAGGCAAGCAGCGTACACATAGGAAGAAATTAAACAACCATCAAACCTCCCAACTTTGTTAGAAAATTAATTTTTAATTGTGCCGCTTTCAAACTATACTGAAATTTTACATTTCTAAAGATGTAAAAACTCAACTAATAGAAAATATACATGACCTTTTTCTACATAGATAACAGATCTATGACTTGAAACTAAGTACATCAATTGCAAAAAGTATTGGTCATTCAAACAGAATCAAGACAACAGTTCAGACTGACAGAGGAACTGTTTTCAAATTAATTTGTTCCTGTAGATTCTGAGCCATGTTTATAGTAAATTCAGATCCATTTCTAGATACAAAATATTTTGAAGAGATTTATTAAAACTGAATATTACAATGCAAGGTAAATTAAGACTAAAGGCACATAAACTTTGGTCCCACCTGGTTGTCAGTTTTGTTTTTGTTTTTTATCCAAAGAAAACTGTCACAAAAATTATTAATCTTTCTGCAAAAGTTTGCAATACACTTTCTTCATCCTTGAAATACATGCACCAACTCCTGAACTAGCTAGACCAGTCTGCACATGCTCAGAAATCCACAACCATATTTCAAATCGCAATTACTAACTAAAAATGGCAATATATATTTAAATGCACGTAAGTCATGTCAACTTCAAAAACATCTACAAAAAATATTCAGCCACAAACAAGACATTACTTAGTGCCAACATTTATATGATACGCCCCCAAAGTGTGTGTACAAAAAGGTTAAGACTTTACAATGCTTTTCCCACAGAAGGCTCAAAGCTGTAAGAACAAATGAGTAAAACAAAAATAAGAATCAGCTTCCTGTCATTTAACAAAATTAATTATCTGCACCTTGTTAATTCTGACTAATATCTATATTCTTAACTGAACTATACAAGGCCATTTTTATTTATTTTTTTAAAAAAGGGGGAGGATTAGCACAAGTCAAATGAGTTGCATTTTTCATGAAGTAATGCAACATATATATAAAAAAAATATGACTCACATAAAGCCAATCAATTCCAAGCAGGAGAAACAAAGCTTAACCCTTTTTACACACTCCTGCCTAATATACATTCGGCATAAATCCACAAAGGTTAGGTGTAACAAGGTCCCTCTGAAATCAATAGTGAACATAAATGCTTTAATGCTACGGATTTCAATGGGATGGAGGCACACCTAACACTAACTGGATTGTACCCACTAATTCCCATGTAACAATGTGCCCCAGACAACCAAATTTTTAACTAGTAAATGCAACTCTAGCAACTCTAGGTTTTCCTTTTTTAAGGCACGTATGTTAACTAAGTTGAAAAACTATGGGATCACCTTGGAATCCCTTATGAACAAAATGGTTTCATAAACATATGCAAAACCAGCAGGTAATACCACTACTTCTTCCATATAAATCCTTTTTTGTTTTCTTTTTATACATAAACAATCAAGGAATGGTAACAGCATGAAAAACAGATGTCCATCTCTGGTCCCCGCTTTCCTGAACAGCCATAGATGACAACACTAAACAACGTGATACAACCTTATCATTTTGATCTTTTTAGCTTCAAATGGTTGATTTGGAAAAAGAAACTCTCAGATGATGATTTTCTCCAAGATTGTAATTATGCAGATCAATCAAAGCCTGGATAGCTTCTTCTACTGTTGACATCTGAAGAAGAGCCATCTTGTGATCTCTTCTGGAACAAAGCAATAAAATTAGACACCGAAACAGTACTAGAAAGTAGCAACATAAGGCTCTTTCTTACCAGCGATGGTCATTTTCTTATTTTAAGCAAGATATGAAACTATTCTCTTAAATTAACTTCCAAAGAAAATGTGCTTACTGAAAAAATTTAAATGCTTTCACAGTGCCGCCAGTATTAGCAAACAGTGTACGCAGGTCATCTTCTGACACTGATGGTCTAGACAAAAGAATGGGTGGGAGGGGGGGAGAGAGAGAAACAGATTAGAAACTAGTATTTAAATCTTATGCAAACCCTTCAGGTAATTTGTTAGCTATCACTTACGGAATATTAGATAAGTGAAGAGTTGCAGATGGAGGAAAGATATTCTGAAAATTTTTTGAGCCAGGTTTCTTGAAACGATGAAGAGGTGAATTGCCAAAATCTTTAGTTAGCCCTTGGTCATCAAGTCCTTCTCGAGGTAACTGTACTGTCTGATGTTTAGAAAGAGTAACACGAATAATCTTTCCATACATTTTCTGCCCATTAAGATGACTCATGGCTGGAAAACAAAACAAGATTACTAAATTATTCATTTCAGATTTTCTATTAAATTCAGTGTTAAAATTTCTAATATGGTCAGTGTTAAAAAAACAAGCAGTTTAATGACATATTCTTTGTTAAATTAATACTGCAGACTAGAAATCTTTTCATTACCAAGTTTATCAAGAGCTAATTTAAAAACTCTGTTCATATTGTAATGTATCCAGCAAAGCAAACAAACAGTATTTTACCCTGAATGTTTTCAAGAGGCATTACTTATTTAATGCATTAAGACGATACTTTACATACACTGTGAATCATAAAGCTTAAGTCTGTTTTCTAGTAAGTCATTATTGGTTAATAATATAACATAATAATGCAAAGAGATTTTTATAGGCTTTTATTTTATTCAGAAATATTGAGTTTAAAAGATGGACCAAGATTCAAAGTGTCTGTGATAAAAGTAGTGCAAGTACACCAAGACTTTGTGGTCCCTTGAGCCCCCTCTCTAAGATCCACTACTGCTGAGTCAGCAGTGTTTGATGCAACATGAAGGACTGGAATAGGAAAGGGAGATAAATTGCAAAAAACCAAAAACAAAACCCAACCCTCCATCTCTCAGTGTGAATATGGAAGCCCTTTATGTGCTCTTTGGATTCTGGCCATGAGGTGGTATTCAAAAGGACTATACAGTAAAGTATGTTCAACATAGCCTTTGAACCTTCCCTATAAGAATCTCTCCCCCTGCCCACCACTACGTAACTACATACTTCAAAGTGAGGAAACTTAAAACAGATTTCTAATATCATGGAAAGGAGCTGTAACTTGGAAAACAACAGAACAGCCACGATAAAAGAAGTGCACATGCCGAAGTGCTTGCACGCACTTAAAAGATGGGTTTGGTCTTGGCATTGTTCTCCAGCAGAACAATTTTCAATTCAGAATATCAAGTGGATTAATGAGTAACTAAGTCCCCTCACAGAAATCTCACTCCAAAGTCTCATATTTTAGAAAAAAACAGAAGAAAAACACTTTAATACAAACACAGTCCAGCCACAAGGACACTAAGCATTTCAGTAGCACATAGAGAAAAAATAATCTCACCTAGCTGTGACTGATTTCCATCGGCCATCTGAATAAGAGCACTGTCTTTCTTATTGTATAAAATCTTCACACGCTGTACATCCCCATAAACACCTTTTTGGAATCAGAGAAGCAATCCAAAAAAACAACATTTTAAGGATCGCTAAACAGCACATATCTACAGACCAATGAAACATTCGGACATTTCTCTCACTTCTCACAACATTCACACAAATGAATAAAGAAGAACAAGATTTTGAATAGGTGAATTTTGAAAAAAGGAAGACATTTTTGATAAACCCTCAAAGCTATGTGAATGATATTAAATTAAAGATCATGCAAAAATAAAAAACATGCATTAAAAGAAAATCTTGTGTCTATGGAAAGTTTTTAAAACAGCAAAAGAAAAGTAGCAAAAGATTTACTATTCAACTTTAAGACAAAGTGCTAGCTACAAATAAGAATTAAGGTGAAACAAATAATTAAACCAATAATAAAAGTATAGTGCTAACGATAACATACCGAAGAGGGTAAACAGACTTTGGGGCGTAACCATCTTTAGAAGGAGAGAAGAGCAAGCAGCATAAGACAAGAAGAGAGAAGAGTCGAGGAAGAGCGGAGATGAACAGATCATCCATAACGAAGGGTGGTTCCCGCAGAATGGTGAGGTGGTCATGGATCATGGTTCAAGGCGGTTAATTGGGGCAAGTTGGTCCGAGGAACATTTTGTTCAAGCACAGAAGCATGAACATAGGGAATGGAGACAGGGGATGTAGACAAGGTATGCAAAGGATAGGACAGGGAAGGGTGTGGGAATTTGGGAAGAGACAGGGAAAGGGTAGGTGAGCACAAAGGGAGAAGGATGAAATGGGGAAGGGAAAACAGCAATGCAGAAGAAAAATAAGGAAGTGGGGGAACAAAAAAAATAAAATATAGGTCAGTACATAGGAAATGCAGGAATTTGGTCAGAAAATGGTTGGTTTATGTACTGTACAAGAAAAACTGAGTAAAATGTAGTCACCCAAGACAAAATATGGGTAAAGTACATCCATATCAAACAGTACATTACATTTCATCTGTACATGAAAAAAAAGGCATGCAATAGAAACGTTGAAAAAAAATCTGAACTTTAACTGCATAAGCATGGCTGGTTATGAAATGCAGGCAAGTCTTTAAAAAAATGGCACTCTGATCCAAGCATTTTAACATGCAAGACTATGAATGATAAAAATAGTACCGAATGATAGAAGTATAATGGTTGATATTAAAAACAGAGGCCAATAAAAATGTAACATATATTCAAAGTAGACAAACTGATACAAACTATCCAACATTTCATACCAGCTTTCACAGCAAGTCAAAGTAAAAGGTACAAGACAATAAAATGCAAAACTAAACAAAATCTTTTAGATTTCAGAGTTAAGGAAGTATTAAAGTGGAGAATTTTTTGGGAGACAAATGAATAGCAACTGCAAAGGAAAATAAATTACTAAGAGAGACTGAAGAGTGTCGTGTCAAGATCTTTGGGAGAACCTTCAAAGAAAAATGTGTTAGAGTTGTTCACATACATGAATACTACAAAATGCAGTGACATGTAAGCATGAAATGAACAAGCAAATAATTAACAGAAACAAAGAACAAAGCAGCAGTTTGCTTAAAATCTAATTTACAACATGGAGCACATCGGTACTTATAAAAAATAAACTAAAAGACATCCAAAACATGCAATATTTACCATATTTTTCTTAGGAAAAATAGGTAGCCGATTAGCAAAGGATATTTTAAAAGGTGCTGGCTACCTAGGAAAACAAAAGTATTGAACTATAATAGAAACCATTAACTAGAATCTAGTTGAAAAACAATCTGGAGAAGCAAAAATAAAATAAAATTGTAAACTGATCTTAATAAAGAATGAAGTGGAAGCAAGCTCAAAACAAAACAGCATTTTTAAAGTTCACAAATGAAGGAGAAAGGAGAGGAAGAAGAATGAAACTAATAGGTTCACTGACCTCTTCATTTAAGTTGCTAACCAGGAGGACTGTATTGCCACCAGCTGAGACTCCAGGCATACCAACACGGCCAGCGGCTGCTGCCGCTGCTGCGGCAGCAGCATTTGGAATACCCAATGGACTCAGCGCTCCTGGAACAGCTGCAACAGGAAGCCCTAATTTTAAAATAAAGCATATTTTACGAAACACACACAAGTCGTTCCAATGTAATCTAATTTAGAACCGCTATGTTGAGTTTGCTCCGCTGTTCATGGAATCCAGCTTGCTTGCTTTCCCTGAATGGAAGCCTTAAACTTCCAATCAAACTTGACCATTTTCATATTTGCTGCTATGATGCTGACAAACTCAATCATCTGACCTCGTCCTTCAGCGTTCATTTTTTACTGCATCATCTATGACCTTTGCTCTCTGAAGCACCATCTCGGGGTTCTTTCAGCCTTCTTGTTCCCCTGTGCAGAGTTCTTCCCACAAAATAATACAAGCAATGTTGCTACTCACTTCCAACCCTTCCTCCAAAAACAACTGTTGCCTTAATTCTGATATGTAATCTACTTCTCTTCTCCCTGCTTTGCATAGTTTTTAAGGGTTCTTAGAAAAAAGAACTTATAGATCAGTGCAGTGTGCATACAGGTACTAATATTACTGCTTACAAATGTCTTGGATTTCTTTCTGTGTATCTGAATGCTTTACACTGGACTGGAATACTTTACACATCTGAGTTAGTTAAATTACAGATATTTCTAGTTTCACTTTCTAGGTATGACGATTACTCAAAACATGTTAGGATTTAGGATTTTTACAATTGCTTAAGAAGTCTTTATAGAGCTACCTACCAAGCTATTTCTTTTTGCTACTTTATTTCATTCCCCTAAACACAGATCAGGATAAACTGAGTAAATAACAATGCAATCCCAAACAGGTATACTAAGGATGCTACACAGGTCTACTCAATGGAACTGACTCCCAGAAAGGTGTTCTTAGGATTGCACTGTAAGGAGGGGATGTACTGTCTATATCTAGCTGCCTCAACAATGTCTGCTATGAGATGTGATGCAAGTATTTTAAATACATACAATTAAGCTTTTTCAAAGTCTCCAATGGCAAAATAACACTAAGCGAGAGAGATTGTACCTTAGCCTGCTCCTTACTCTGCAAAATTTATACCTGTGCAGGAGACATTCAAAATGTCACTTTATCTAAAGTGATAAATCTATTCCAACACTTTGGGGGGGGGGCATCTGTGTAGACAAGACCTCAACCTATTTTTAAACATGAATACCAAGTGGTAGTGTAGAATCCAAAGAATTTAGGAACTGTGCCAGGGATTTTATGGTACAAGTCTTTCTTTGCAAAATTAGTTGCATTGTTATCGCCCCCTTCTCCAATCTGTTGAGATCAGCATGTTATCAGCATTCTTCTTAAGTATTCAAACCTCTCCACGAGATGGAGTATTGGTTTATGATGGTGGCAAAGCTTTATGCAAGAAAGATAGTTTTCTACCTCTGGAGTGACTTTTTTTGATTAAATGTATATTTTGTGTCTGCAGACTTCAGGGCAAGAAAAACAAGACCAGGAGCAGGAAAGATGTGCAGATCACAGAACACACATCATTACAAGAAGAGCTTCAGCCACCTCCCCCACCCCTCAAGATGGCGACCCTGGTGGGGTTTTCAAGGCAAGAGGTGTTCAGAGGTGACTTCTCATTGCCTGTCTCGTCACGACCCTGGTATTCCTTGGAGGTCTCCCATCCAAAGACTTGCCAGGGTCGACCCTGCTTAGCTTCTGAGATCAGGCTAGCTTGGGCCATCCAGGTCAGGGCTTCAGCCACTTTTAGATGGAACTAGCTCATTTCTTAAATGTTACACCAGGAAAAGTAGAAATTAGTCACTTTCACATTCTATAACACTGTTGCCAAGTTGACATGTTTGTATTATTTTAGTGCCTATCAACTGTAATCAGTAAGGTACTGAATAAGGACAGTTATTTTTAACCTCAGAAGCCTCTACCAGTTTCCCATGAATGCCTTATATAAAAAAGACAAATAACTGGGGGTGCTAAAATAGGGCTCTGCCTCAAAAATGCTCAAGGCACAATACATTGATGTGTCTTTAATGTGAGGCTGTACCCAGGGTTGGGTTTTTATTTTTATTTTTGTGTGTGTGTGTCCTTTACCAACTAGTCAGTATGTTTGAAAAACAGCAGGGTGCTGAAAAGGGGCATCTTAAAAGGTAGTTTTTTTCCAAGTGTTCCTTTTTAGCATCACTGCAACCATAGTGGAATATATAAGTTTTTTTAAAAAAAAAAACACCATTACTTAATTGTGAATAGTAATGAAGGCTGAGTTAGTCTGGGGAAAAAATTAGACATTCGCTGTGAGTTTACCAAGGCATTTAACAGGGGATTAGGTGATTTAGGATGTAAAATGATCCTTTGTTTTGAAGCAACTTGCCATTCTCATACAGTAGCTAAAGTGTGATTTTCCAGGATTATTTTAGCACATAATGATAGATCTTAAAAAATCTCCCCCAGTGTGTAGGTGCGAATATAAAGCTAAGTTGGCCATGTAGGTCACACTGGAAGTGCTCTCTCTCTTCGGAAAAAGATGAGAAACCAGCAGTCGCTGATTCTTTTTAATCAAAAGAAATTCTATCCTGAAAGTAAGGTCACACTTTTTATAGAGAAACTACTGTATCACCATTTTTTGAATCTCTGTTCTTGAAAACTTGAGGGACAAACTAGGGATCCAGAAAGACTACAATCCTGCTGCAAACTGTATTTGTTTTTGTCTCCAAAGTGTTTAACATGCACATGTTCACATTAACTTCTGCAATGTTGATTAAGATAACCTGCCACATCTTTTATCCACAGCATTCGGGTTTTAGGAGTCACACACACACAAAAAATGGTAAGATTTAAATATGTTAGGAGGGCGATTTTGTCCCCAGACTGGTGCTTGGCAGTTCTCAGTCTTCCCTTACAATCTTTAAATATTTACAGTCTTGTGAAATAAAGCAACAATACAAGTTGACCATTAAACTCAAATGAATGATGATATATAGAACTACATGCAACTTTGAAAAAGGCAAATTAGAGGTGTTTCTCTTATATACATCATACAAAAACTCTGCAGACGCTCCCATATATATCTAGCTCAATTAGCTATTGTAGGCACAGTTATTGTCAGTGTTACTTAAATGTTTAAGCTTTACAATAAAATTTTATCCAATACTCAATTATCTTCAAGGAGGTTTAAAAGGAACATGAAGGGCTTTGTGTGGTTGTATGAGAGCCAGGGTGGTGTAGTGGTTAAGAGCAGTGGATTCTAATCTGGAGAACGGGGTTGGTTCTCCACTTCTCCACATGAAGCCTGCTGGGTGGCCTTGAGCCAGTCACAGTTCTCTCAGAACTTTCTCAGCCCCATTTACAAGGTGCCTGTTGTGGCGGGGGGGGGGGGAGGGAAGGTGATTATAAACTGCCTTGGGACTCCTTAAGGTAGAGAAAAGTGTGGTATAAAAACCAACTCTTCTTCTTTGTCTGCAGGTTTAACATTTTTTGAGTAGCACTAGGATGTGAAGAATTGCCATACAGCATTATGGGTCCCGTAGCACATAAGAGACCAACAAGACTTTCAGGGAGTCAAAACTCTCTTCATCAGATACAAGTATGTATGGAGATCCCTCAGTATATCTCAGTCAGAAGGTGGAAAAAAGTATTGTGAAGAAAGGAGTCAGGATGCAAAGGTAAAATGCAAAATGTAATCAGCTTGATTAGAGCAGGAGAGAAATGCTTGAGGGCAGAAAATTACTAGTTGTAGTGAGATAAGAATCCTATGTCCCTATTCAGAACTTGGGGGGGGGGTGTCCATTGTTCTGAATTTGTCAATGAACTCAAGTTCAGCAATCTCATATTGTAAGAGAAGCTTATCTGTTTGAGGACTGCCACTTTTAGATCAACAATGGAATGTCCTGGAATATTAAAAGGCTCTCTCCATTTGTTTTTGAGTGTTGTGATTTTTAATGTCAGATTTATGCCCTTTTATTCTTTTGCATAGGCATTGACCAATTTGTCCGATGTAGAGAGTGGAAAAGTATTACTGCACCTGATGGCATATATAATATTGGAAGATGAAAAAGGGAATGAACCTGACATGGTATGGCTGGTATCATTAGGGTTGGTGATTGTTTTTTTCAGAGTGAATATAAGCACAGAATTGCCATCTTGGTTTATTGCAGGCCCTGATCTGAGAGTTCTTGTTAGGAACTGCATTATTCTGGTTGAAACATTATTTAAGGTTAACAGACTGTAGGCAGGAAAAGCCTTGTCTCCCTATGCCTGTGAGAGAGGAGTATCATTGTCCAGCATAGGTTATAAGTCGTTAATGATGCACTGAACTAGTTTGAGCTGAGAGCTGTGTGTAACCACCAGTGGTGTTCTGCTGTAGTTTTGTTTAAGCCTATCTTGTAGCAGTTAGCCCTTGGAATCATTCTGGCTTTGTTGATCTGTTTCCTTACTACTTTAGACAGGTAGTATAACTCAAAAAATGTCTGTTGTAGATCTCACAGGTGTTGTCTGTCAGAAGAGTCAGAACAGATATGGCAGTAGTGCAGAGCATGGCTGTAGACAATGGACTGTTTGGTGTGTTTACTGGTGTGTGACTGGAGGCATGTAGCTTATACCCCCAAAATGTATATCCTGAAAATCTTTTTGATCTCTAAGGTGCTGCTGGATTCAAATCTAGCACTTCTACTGGAAACCAATATGGCTACCCTCTGAAACTATCATCACAGATCCAGTTGGTGGAAAGTCTACCAGCTAATAGCAGAGTGGTTGCAATGTCTGAATAGACTAGATTGATTAGTGTTGTTGCTCATCTTCCAGATTCTGAGGCTTAGCTCTTCTGGATGAGGGTGCAGTACTGGCCTCTGACTGGTTTAGCAGTAGTCATGTTGGCTGGGATGTCGGTTCCACAATTATGGTCTCTTGGGCCAATGCAGTATGAATATAAGTCATGAGTGTAAGTCTTCCATTTTTCCTTCACCACTGTGGAAAGGAGAAGGGAAATTAAGATAAAGAAGAGAGGAAGAGAGGCTTGATACTGGCTTCTTGGGAAGACAAAGAGAGAAGCAAAACACAGCTGCTCTGACTTTGGCACTGCACCAAGAGTGTATGCATCAACACATCACTTGAGGAATGACTTGGTGCGGTGACTGACACAGTTGCTAGTGCTTAGCTGCTCTTCAACTGCATGGATCCTTGTGTCATCCTCCCTCCTCCATCTGTTTACGCGGTCATCTACTCCATGCTCTTGTTGGACTCTTTGTCACTGTATACTTTGCACTGTATACTAAGCATTGAAGCTTTCCTTGCCATAGAGAGAGAGGAGACTGGCCCTAGGGCCTTAACCAGTTAGCCGGATGTCTTGGAGATCTTGATGATTCCTGCCTCCTGGGAGAGGGAAACTATCGTGGAAGCCAAGCAAGACACCACTGGGCAGATCTCCCTTGCAGTTGCTTAAAATCATTTCTGCGTAAGGTCCTGTCAGCAAACCAAGAGGAGCTATCCCACCAGTCAAAGACGGTTCCTACCTTGGAACCATCAGAGAAAGCTTTGATATCAATCAGAATTAGCCCATTAATGCAAAGAGACAGGGGGCATGATTAAGGTATTCAGCAAAGCAGTCATCTAATTTCACTTGTTACTTGTTCAAAAATAGTCTTTAGCTATCTACTGAAGCTGAACTCAACCAATCCTAGTGAGTCTATTCTATGCTTTACTGCAGAGGTCCCCAACATGGTGCCCGTGGGTGCCATGGTGCCCTCCAACACTTTTCCTGGTGCCTGCCAAATGTTTTTAGAAAGTGGGTGGGGCCAGGTGGGGTTTTGCCCAGCAAGGCTTTGGATTGGCCACTTGAGATTTAGCATATGTGCTGCTGAAGCGAGCATGGCCACTGAAGATTTGACTGGCTGTGCAAATTTTTTAAAATGTTGCTTTGGCTGCAGCTGCCACCACAGCACAATCCTCTTCCTTGTGTGACTGAAGGTAAACTGTGGCAGCCATTTTGAGAATGCCTCTACCTCCTGAAGCAACCATTTTGTGGCAGCTATTTTGTAGCTGTGCCTGTCACGCTGTCAGAATTCCAAAGGTGTCCACAGGGTCAAAAAGGTTGGGGACCCCTGCTTTACTGTAAATAAAGTAAGCAGTTTTTAACACCTTCCTTAGAATCACCAAAGTCAATTAATCAATCTTTATTTGTTATGATCACAGATCAGCCAAGGTGGTATCCTTTAGAAGAATCTGAGAGGAGGAGGGAAATACAAAATTCATCAGGTCTGCCTGGAAAATCTGATAAGATTGGAGTAATGTAGAGGCTGAATGTCTCTATACAGAGGATAATACAACAACATACGATCAACTGTTTCAACCATGTCCAATTGGCAGCGCAAACACATTGAAAGTCAGGGATATCTCCCTTTCAAAAGAGCTGCGGCTAACGCATTAAAACTGGCCAAGGTGAAGGCTCTTTGGTATTTAGGGAGTTCTAAAACGGAGACAGTCTGCTGGAGTAAAGTTTTTACTATGGTTCCCTACCACCAGATAAAACTATGCCTGTGCTCTGTTTACTTGAAGGGCTGTACCCAGGTTCACTGTTTAATTATAGCTTTAGTTCCCATCAATCCAAGATGATTCTATGGCATAGGAACGGGGGGGGGGGTAAACCCACAAAAATGTAGTTTCTCCTCAACAACTCTCACTCAGCATTATCAGACATTATCTGAAATAATTAATTAAGTTAATCCAGAAGGGTTAAAATTTAATTTAACCAACCTTGTGCTTTATGTGGTATCATTCCTGACTCTAATCTAAAAAGGGCATTGGGAACACAGCGTGGGACTCCAAATATGGAGCTAAGAAACTGAGTTTGTATTACCTCCTAGGAACGGAAATCTTTACATAAAAATAGCTGTAACCCATACGTTAGTTGTGGAATTACCGTATATACTTGAGTATAAGCCGACCCGAATATAGGCCGAGGCACCTAATTTTACCACAAAAAACTGGGAAAGCTTATTGACTCGAGTATAAGCCTAGGTGGGAAATGCAGCAGCTACTGGTAAATTTCAAAATAAAAATAGATACCAATAAAATTACATTAATTGAGGCATCAGTAGGTTAAAAGGTTTTGAATAACTTTAAGTTTTGAATAAACAATAACTTTAAAAGTACAAAAACCTTTGCTCAATCCTACGCTGTGCGAGCGCTCCCCCTCAGCGTCGGGCGCCTCCATTCTGCCCCCTCCTCCTCCTCCATCCTCGCCGCTCCGTCTTTTTTTCCCCTCAGCGGCGGCGGCCGCCGGAACTCTCTGAGGAGGAGGAGGGGGTCAGAGGCACTCCTCCCCCCACACTGCTTCCCCGCCCCATAACCGCCGAAGCCCCCCCTCCCAGCCGCCCTCACTGAGGGGGGGCCCGCCAGTCCGCCCCCCACGAGGGACCCTCCCGCGCCCCCTCGCTTCCCCCCCCACCTTTGAGGCAGGCGCGCGGTGCATGCGCGGAAGATATCAGCAGTCATCGGACCACCTACAGAGGCTGCAGGCGCCCGCAGATGAGCGGGAGACCACTGCACCGGAGAACAGGTAAGTGGGACCCTCACTTGAGTATAAGCCGAGGGGGGCTTTTTCAGCATAAAAAAATGTGCTGAAAAACTCTGCTTATACACGAGTATATACGGTACCTTACCCTGGAAGACTTTGATCACATAAGGAATATGTGAGCTCCGTTTTGTGAAAAAGTATCTCAGGGTGGCAAATATTGCTCTATGTGCAGTCTCAGTAGTATGGGCCACTTGAGCTTTCCACAAACCAGTTGACTGAAAAACCATGCCTAGTTAATTTCCGTATTGAAGTTAGGCGAGATCTACAGATACAAAAAACTGCACTGTGGAGCAGAGCACAGTGTCCAATGTGGAGATTTGCTTCTCCACACAATCTGAAGTTACACCACACTCAACCTTCCAGGATACTGACTGAAAACGAGCAGTGCCTTCTCAGTCATCATGGTGCCCCAGCTCTACAAAGCCTGGACACTCATCTAGCATCAGATTTGTTGTCTTTCTGGCAAAACATAACAATGTATTTGTTCTCCCAATGCTTTTTCCCTCCCAGATGCATTTCTTCTTTCCTCATGGTCTCCCTCTTCTGCAAACTCACATCACAAGATCTTCCTACTACATAAATTTAACACAGGTTTTTCCTTATAGTAAGGAATTACTTGTGATAAGGACTAGCACAGTAGACTGACAAGGACTGGTGTACTTACATAAAACACCGAAAGGATCTGCTATGATCAAAATATCCAAGTGCACCATGGAATGACTTCATTTGATAATTAGTATTGAATTTGCCAACTTTTAAATGCCTCCCAGGGATAAATTATGTCACCTTCATAATGTTATTGCTCTTAAAATGAAAGAGCTAGTAAGCTTCCACACAGAGAAATTTTCCTCATGTAATTTTGTTTCATAAGTACAAAATGTGTGTCATTAGAAGGAATCAAGAGCTATTGCTGACAACAGATCTGAAAGCAAACCATTCGGTTTGTTGATGAGTTTCTTCTATGAAAGATAAGTGCTCATTAAAAACGATGCTCAATCTACAGTCTCAGACTGATGGCTGCAACTTAACGAGATGGAGAACAGAGCATATGAATGTGTCTGGGTGAAGATAATCTGTTAAAATTTCATTTTCTAATCTTGGACACCCAGAAAGGTCCAGAAAGAGCACTAGGCTATACATACCTTGGAGGCCTTAAAGACTTGACAAAAAAGGTTATTCATGTGTAATACTGGATTTGTATGGCTTACTGCACGTTAGAAGAGGGCAGATACACACAGGAGGCAGGTACACAGGAGGTATGGATCTATACTTTGGCAGTTAATTAGACAAGTACTGGGCTTGTATAAATCTTCTCATTGCATATTCACGCTTCTATCTGACAAATGTAATAAATAAAATTCAATTTCATGCATAATGACCTATAGACATACTCACAGTTTACTGTATTTCCCCTTGAAGCAATATTCATCAGCACAAAGCAAAAAGTATATTTAATTGTATTTTGATTAATCACGCTGTTGCCCGATTAAGAAAATTGCAAGGTTTGCATGATCTCAGATGCAAAAAAAATGAACCCCATCCCCAAACCCCACTGAGAAGAAACAATGAAAAAGAAGAAATAATGCTCAACACTTCAGGAACATGCAGATAACAATAAGAGGAGATAACTATTCAAGGATTATGTTTGCAAAACTTTTAATGATTCATGATATGCAACACTGCAAAGAAAGACAAAAAATAATCAAAATTCTATAGCCAAATATCTGACCAATTCACACATACACCCTTTCGGGTCCTCCCTAGCATCTTAGAGCAGATATGTTAAATAGCAGCCATAGTTCTCCTCCTTTGCAACTATTATTTAATTCCTGCTAATAGTCAACAGCCCTTTGTTGCTATGCAAGATTTTGCTCCATTCTTTTTTTCTTGGCTCCACCTTTTTAAAACTCCCTGTTTCCATCACCTATTCTTGTGTGCCATATGTGTAGAATGAACTTGTGAATGAGAGAGAAGAGTGTGATTGTACCATCTGGCTCTGCTCCTAATCTTTAAAAGATAGTGTGTGTTGGAGACACCTTCAAAGAACCCCTGCAAAATGCAGAACCCCATTCATATGTAGAAGCTCTCCAGATGTGGGCTTTGTTTCAACGTGAAGATCAAAAGCAGGGCCAGCAGGTACAGTCCTGTTTTTTCTTCTTCCATTCATTCTGTGTGCAATGGTTGTAGAAAGCACAAGGAGCCTTGTATCGGATGGACACCTGGGCGGGGGGGGGGGGGAAGAACTAACTCAAAACTAACCTCACGCCAAACCTTTCTTCAATTTTTCCAACTGAAAAAATGGGATATTTGGGGGAACACTGGAAAAAATCTTATGATTTCCCCCCCCTTTCAGAATGAGTAAAAAGTGCAAAGATAGCATAGGGTATATCAGTGTACATCTCTCTTTTCAGCATTGGATGTATTTGCACTAGAAAACAAAGGCATTTAATACTTTTATATTCCATAAATATGCAAATTGCCACAATTTTATATGCTTAGTTATAAATGATGCATTTTATACTGATAAAAGCAACAAAACAGGTTTAGGGTTGATTTCAAACCACCACCACCCCATACAAATTTCTATTTTTTTCAAAACATTCCATAAAAAATGCACTCCAAAAGGCTTCCAAGGGTCTGAAAATTTTACATTTATTTCTAGGAAGAGTATTGGCTTGCTAATCTACTGACTGAACTTTAAATGAGGTTGCAGATGAAGACAACATAATAGAAAAATGCAACCAATGTCTAAATAAGAGACCGATATCAGAATGAAATAAAAGAGCAGCCTTGCTCAATAATAGGAAGCAAATACATTGATGAGAATCCAAAGAACTAGTCATTTTTCTTAAGGAAGCTTTGGACTTGTTGGTTCTTGTAGGTTATCCGGGCTGTGTAACCGTGGTCTTGGAATTTTCTTTCCTGACGTTTCGCCAGCAACTGTGGCAGGCATCTTCAGAGGATTAACACAGAGACACTGTCCTTCAGTGTTAATCCTCTGAAGATGCCTGCCACAGTTGCTGGCGAAACGTCAGGAAAGAAAATTCCAAGACCACGGTTACACAGCCCGGATAACCTACAAGAACCAATGAACTCTGACCGTGAAAGCCTTCGACAATACTTTGGACTTGTGTTTCTTGAACTGGAGCCACTTAAACCACATGGCAAACTATTTTTGAAACCTAGGGAATCTCCGGAAGCAGTCTGCTATGTCACATGAGGCCATGCTGTTCAAAGAAAAGCTAAAAAACAAAAACATCTACTTTGGACTGGACTGGTATAACACACCACCCCCCATATGACCTCAGGATAGTCCCTTAATTACAGCAAACAACTTCCTATTGTTTCAAAACGTTTGTGTAACAAGATTGAGACGGAATTAAAATAATATAGATAAAACAAATCAGTATGAGCAGTTGTCATCTGTGGCATAGATCCCTTTATTACTGTTGAAAAAATTTAAATTAATGGAAAGCATATAATTACTGAAAATCTCCCTAAAAGAAACAGGAAAATAAGTCTTTAAGGAATTTACTCTTCGATGCGCTAGCAACGTATTTCTTTTCCATGCTGTTACTCAAGCCCCACAGGAAATACTATATTGGATTTGGTGTAAGCATTATTTATTTATATATTAAAAGGTAACGGTCCCCTGTGCAAGCACTGGGTCATTCCTGACCCATGGGGTGATGTCACATCCCGACGTTTTCTAGGCAGACTTTGTTTATGGGGTGGTTTGCCAGTGCCTTCCCCAGTCATCTTCCCTTTACCCCCAGCAAGCTGAGTACTCATTTTACTGACCTCAGAAGGATGGAAGGCTGAGTCAACTTTGAGCCGGCTACCTGAAACCAACTTCCGTTGGGATCGAACTCAGGTCGTGAGCAGAGCTTTTGCAGTACTGCAGCTTACCACTCTGCGCCACGGGGCTCAGTATTTATATATAAGTAGCATGTAAAATACACTTACTGGAAAAAAACTGGTATTACCTCAGTCCAGTCTGAATGGATAGGCCAGTTGCAACTATAATGGTAATCAAGGATATGATGGAGTTGTTTTGGTTTATGGTAATTGTGAATGTGGCCCTCCATGAGCTGTGGAGTGAGTACCACTGAGTGTCTTGAGGAACTTAACACACTGATTGAGGCAGTGTGGTGTAGTAATCAGAATGGTAGACTAGGATCCGTGACACCTAGGTCTGAATCCCCATTCTGCCATGGAAGCTTGCTGGGTGACCTCGAGCCATAGTCACACTCTCAGCCTCCTACCTCACAGGGTTATTGTGAGGATAAAATGGAGGAGAATATGATGATGTAAGACATGTTGGGTCACCACTGGGGAAAGTGGGGTATAAATGAGGGAAGTTTAAATGTGTATTTCTATAAGGGACAAAGATTAAACCAGAGATATGAGCTACAGATCTGATGCAAATTTGAATATAGAAAATAGTTTGATTTCCTTTAGTCTAGGCACTGCTGATTTCTTTGACCTGCTTCCACACAAAGCATAGTAAAAAAAAAAAAAAACCTTGTAGGAAACATTCAAGAGAACATTAGACAGAAAGAAGAAGTAAAGGGGAACTGTATGGATATAGAAGACAATGCTTTGAAGATTGAGGCAAAGCCTGAGCTTTTGCTCTTAACTTTGTGTTGTCAGATCACCTCTACCCAAGAATATTAAAAGAGCTGGCACACGAAGCAAGAAATGCATTAGCATTCATTTTAATAAATCACTTTACTCTGGATGGCTATCCAGTGAATGTAAAATACCTAAATTCAAAAAAGGATCTATTAGTTTAATTTCACTGGCAAATACTCAAAGTTAAAACAACTGGTACCAATGCAAGTAACATGGGTAAGGAATTAGTTAACAGCATAAGACAAAAGCATTTTATGGAGAACCAAACTTACAAACTGAGAAGTGGTAACTAACAAAATCCCTCTTGAGGACTACTTTATTCAGTATTGTCATTAATGGTCTTGTGGATGAAAACAGCAACATATGACTACAATTTACAGCTGACACCAGTTTAGGAGGTATTGTTAATAGACAGAACAAGAGGAGAAAGAGGGAGAGAGAGAGAACAAGAGAGAAACCAATCATACCTAGAAGCGAGGTCTCCTTTGCAAATGCCGCTGCAATAGCTGGGTCCAGAGCAGGTTGGCCATCACCAGAGGGAAGGTCAGGACGAGTGTAATCCCTACTTTTATCATTATTGTACTTTACATTCAAGTTGACCAATTTGGAAAAGTCAATCCGTAAAGTACAACAAGCATTATAAATATTCTGACCATCTAATGCCTGGAACAAAGGGAAAATAATAAGATGCAAATAACTGAAAGATTAGAAGATGCAGCATGTTCTTCCCGTTCCCTGTAATTGAGAAGTATTTATAAATGGTTCCAATAACCATACCTTATATGTTTTGGTTCTACCCTACATGGCAAACTCTCATGAGACAGAGCTAAAGATTCTCCCCGCATTCTCAGCACTCCCCAATTTCATTACTCTATTATACAGTGTTGTTCCCAAATTAGGTTCCGTACATATTCCTTTATTACTCTATGCCGATGATGCGGCCCTTTTACCTTCTTCTCGTGTGGGACTGAAAAACCTATTACAACGTTGTTGTGATTACTGTGAGACCAATCACCTAGAGTTAAATTATAAAAAATCCAAAATAATGGTCTTTCTAGGAAGGTTTTTGACTGGAAAATCAGGGGTCATTCTTTAGAACAGGTGAAAGTTTTCAAATACCCCGGGGTCCACTTCCAATACAATGCTGCTTGGACTCACCAACGGAATAAAGTTAACACCGCTAAAGTAAATATAACAGCAATCTCCAAATTTTATATTTCTGGAAGAGGAAATCAATACATCTTTAAGGTCTTTAAGGCCATAAGGGCCCCAATTACTTTATGGTGCACCTATCTGGATTCAGGCAGCTGACAAGTCCATAGAACAACCTCATTCAGCTTTTTTGAGGAAAATCCTCACTATTCCAACATGTGTACCCTATGCTGCTCTATATTTACCCTATGTGTACCCTATGCTGCTCTATATGGTCAAAACTTGACGATAACTAAGATGTGGCTTACTACCATTAAATACTGGCTACATCTTTTGTTTCATTCAGAGCCCTCTAGTTACCTTTTTCAATTTCTTTCAGACTCCAATGATTCAGATTGGGTCTCCTTTATAGAAGCAAAAATTAAATCCTTAGATGTTACCTTAGACGCTCTTTTACTGGCATCTGAATCAGAGGCCTTTTTAACTATAAGATCTAAACTACTTCAATCTGAGAGGCACTTATTATATGAGGCTGCCAATAAGACATGTTCACCTCTGTTTCATGGAATCTTTCCTAAATCTGGTGAAATTGCCCTATATTTATATCAACTGGTTACTCCAGCTCTATGCAGGGCTTTCTCCTTAGCTAGATTTAATGTATTACTGCCAGCTCTATTAACTGGACATTAGCGTATTTTTCGCTCCATAAGACGCACCTGATCATAAGACGCACCTAATTTTTAGAGGAGGAAAACACCCAGACCACTTCAGCTCAATGAAGTGGTCTGGGTGCCAGGTCCCCCTAGTTTTAAACCTGCAGCTGTAAACATAGCGGTTTCAGAGAAACTGCTATGTTTACATTGCAGGGTTAATCCAGCCTCTAGTGGCTGTCTCCCTGATAGCCACTAGAGGCGCTTCCGCGATGCTCAATGCGAAAATCGCATTGAGTAATGCTTTCCTGTGGGCGGTTTGAATGCACGCTCTGGGAGCTGACGTCGGTGAGGGAGGAGAGGTCACCAGCGCCGAGGGAGCCCGCCGTTGGATAAAGGTAAGTGGCTGAAGGGGCTTTAAGAGGGAGGGGAGGGGGCCCTGATAGTGCCAGGAAAACGGGTTTACCTTGGATAATTAAATTAAATGGAGTTCACTGAATCACTGTTGGCGAGATCAGGCGACCAGCAGAGGGAAGCAGAGCGCCGCCGGATAGACCAGACACAGGAACCCCAGCTGCCTCCTCTCTGAAGCAGGGGGAAGCAGCGCTCCGCCGGACAGACACAGGAATCCCAGCACTTTCCTCTCGGCGATTCGGCTCCAGTTAACACACATATTCACTCCATAAGACGCACAGACATTTCCCTCACTTTTGAGGAGGAAAAAAGTGCGTCTTATGGAGCGAAAAATACGGTATCAGGGTGTTCCCTTCTCTGACAGACTCTGTCCCTGTTCCAATGAAGAGGTTGAAACTATCCAACATGTTTTCTTCCAATGCCCCTTTTATCAATCACTATGTTTAAAAATTTTAAATCCTATTTTAATCCTGATTGTAAGAGTCCCTAATTACCAAATGGTTTTCACTCTTAATAATCAGGATTATAATATTACAGAAGCTAATTTCCTTGTCGGTATGATTGCAATTTGTTTGGCCTAAAATAGCTCTTCAATGTGTTACTGTATTAGCTAAAAAAAAATTATGCCAATAAAGCTGATTGATTGATTGATATACAGTGTTGGCATTTGTTTGGACATATTCGATTCCTGTTTCCATCTGCTACTCTCAAAAAAACAAGGTGTTTTTCCCCCAGGGTTGAGAAAAAGTCCTTCCCAAGAACTTTGCTACCTGATATATATTCCTAATAGGTTCTCTAGAGATTTTGGCAGTGTAAGTTAACACTGTACTAAAACTATGTACTAAATGAGAATCAAAACATTAAGACTGGCAAATTTCACCATGGCCCTAGTATGGAATTAAATGTTTTCTGGGAAACGTGTGCATATATGTTGAATCTCAGTATTTTTCATCTTATCAATATTATTTACGTATCACACCAGAACCTGTCCACATTAAGTCCAGGACTGTCTCGTCTCTAATAATATTTGTACTGGATACAGTCATTTATTGTATTGATAACTTATTTGTGACTCAAATGTGCATTCACCAGTCAACGTGAGGGTAGCTGAAGTCACCTATTATTACAATGTCTCCTTTGGCTGCCTCTCCTAATTTCTCTTTCTATCACATGATCATTGTGATTAGTGGCACGACAGGTCCCAGAACTAACTTACATTTTGGACCAGACATTTTTATACTCAGTAATCCTAGGAAGGAATTTGTTTTGCTTAAGCTTTCTGATTTATTTGACACACAGAGGAATGCTACCCCAATTATGCCTCTTCCAATGCATTCTATATATTTTTATATCATCACATTGATCTTTTCTGTTTCTGATATGGCCATTGTATCTATGTTCTCTTTTAGGACCTGCTGCCCTATTATGTCTTGGAAAGGCTTTTAGCATTAATATAGCATCACTACCATTCCTTTCCAGATGTTTGCTTTGTGTGCCATTTGTTCTACAACCTTTATACTCTTATGATTTCCCCAACAAAATGTCATTTCCTAAAGTTCAGATATTTATTTTTTATTTACGCTCTTAAGTTGCAGTCCTAGAACAGTTACTTGTGAATATGTACTACTGAACTCTGTGGAACTTCCTGCGTTTTTTTACTCAGAATTGTCAGTCTGCAGTCATGTCTATAATTCCTATTTCTAATTGTACTATCAGATGATCACGTACTGCATGAAGGCAGCTATAAAACCCACTAGCAGATCTACTTGAATCTATTTAGTTTTAATCTACCTGAAGCAAATCTCTCGAAAAGCAGCTTATTTCCAAAAATAAAGAATTACATGGGAATCTGGTCAGTGTGACTGGAAGACACACCAAGCACTACAATACAAAACCAAACATTACAATACTTCTGCACCCATGAAGAAGTGAGGGGACATGATAACAGTCAGCTGAGTTTGGTAAGAAACTAATGCATGAATGTTCCTCCATTGAGTGAGCTTTAAAGAGACTAACAGTGGAATCTAAGGAGACTTAAACCTTCTAAACGCATGGCTTTGCTTAGGATGGCAGGAATTTTGTTTGCTTCCATCCTACCAAGTACCTTCATAATACTCTCTTTCTTTCTTGCATTTCTACCCCACCAGGCCAAGCTCAGGGCGGGTAACAACATTAAAATTTACAACGATACAGTAAAACAATAAAATCGATAAAACCATTCCTTAATTATTAAATTATTTAAAAGATAGGCACCATATGTATATAGTGCCTACTGCAGCAAGTTGATTAAAAAATAAAAGGGGTGGGTGGAGGGGATAGAAGGGCCAGTATTGATCTCACCTGCAGCTGTCCTGTTATAGGGCTGGTGGAATAGCTCTGTCTTGCAGGCCCCGCGGAATTCTTTCAGATCCCGCAGTGCCCTGATGTTACTAGGCAGAGCATTCCACCAGGCTGGAGTCAGGGCTGAAAAGGCCCTAGTCGAGGACAGCCGCACAATCCTAGGGCTGGGGACCACCAACAAGTTATTATCAGCAGAGCGTAATGCTCTTCGGGTGGTATATGAGGGTTCCAGACTATGTAAGGCTTTAAAGGTCAAAACCAGCACCTTAAACCTGATCCGATACTCCAGCTGGTGCCAGTGCAGTTGTCGCACTGGCTGTATATGGTTTTGGGACGAGGCCCCTGTAAGGAGCCTTGCCGCCACATTCTGTACCAGCTGGAGCCTTTGGGTCAGTCTCAAGGGCAGCCTTATGTAGAGCGAGTTACAGTAATCCAGCCTAGAGGTGACCGTTGCATGGATAACCATGGCTAGATCTGGGCGGGAGAGTTAGGACACCAGTTGCCGTGCCCGGTGGAGATGGAAGAATGCCGCCTTAACCACAGCTGTGACCTGAGTCTCCATATATAAGGAGGCATCAAGGATCACACCCAGACTCCTGACGGCAGGCGCTGGTGTTAACTGTATAAGCTGGGAGCTGGCACCCCATCCCCAAACCACCCCGACCAAGCCATAGAACCTCCGTCTTCACTGGGTTCAGCTTCAAGCGGCTCTTTCTCAACCACCCAGTCATGGTACCCAAGCACCAGGCCAGTGTGTCTGTTGCGGAGTTCGGATAGCCATCCATTAATAGGTAAAGCTGGGTTTCATCAGTGTACTGATGACAACCCAGCCCGAAACTCTGGACAATCTGGGCAAGGAGGTACATACAGATGTTAACTAACATCAGGGAGATTAGGCAAGGCTGCCCTTTGTTATATGCTCTGTTTCTAGAACCTTTAGCAATCTCAATAAGAGATAATAATCAAATTAAAGGCATACAAATTAAAGGCGAGGAATTTAAACTAAGCCTTTAAGCAGATGATATAGTGCTCTTCCTAACAGAAACAGATAAATCTGGAACCGAGATTAGAAAAGTTAGCAGAGTTTAGTAAAATATCTGGATACAAATTAAATGCAAATAAATCAGAAGCTATTTTTTTGAATATTAACAACAAAAAGGAGAAACAAATATGGGCAGAAGATCTAAGAAAAGGAGAAAACGTTATGTATCTAGGTATTTGGCTAAGTAAAGATAGAACTAAATGTTTAAATTTAAATTGCGGGAAAATAGCTAAAGAACTAAAAGAATATGTTCAAAAATGGCTTCTTCTAAATGTCACATTTCTAGGTTGAGTCAACTTAATCAAAATGATAATCCTACCAAAAATAAATCTTATTTTCAATAACCTATTTGTAGATATACCAAAGAAAATGATTGAAGAATGGCAAAAGATCTGTAATAGATGAATGAAAAAACAGATTCAGAAATATCAATTTATATGAACCTAAAGGCAAAGGAGGGATAGGAATGCCAAATTTACTAGTATATTATCAGGCAGCTAGGGTAAAGTGGTTAAAATTATGGGTAGTAAACGATGAAAAGGAATCCTATATTAAAACTGAACAATACTTTGTTAAATTTCCACTAAACAGATTGCCATGGGTAAAAAAAATTGATAGGATTTTTTTATAATAAAGATAACTGCATTAATACCATTCTAAAACAATGGGATGTCTTATGAAAGAAACTAGCCCCAGATACTTCCCCACTGTCTTCCTTCCTTTGGAACATCTTAGTTGAGAATCCAGAATTCCAACTTCCTCGTAGAATAGTCAGATAAATGGAATGATAATCATTATTGAATTAAAAATAATAATTTAGAACCTCTAGAAAACTTTTTGGATAAAAAAAGTTAATATTACATTTATAGAATATTTACAAATGAAAAAGTATTGGAATAATTTAAAAGAAAAAGAATTAACTGAAATTAGAGAAAAATTAGAGTTTGAGAAATTAATGCTTCAAGATAAAGTTTCAACTTCAAAAATATATGCAATTTTATTAAAAGATAATTTAAATTCAACATTGGATTATAGGGATAAATGGAACATTTACTTAGATAAACCACTGAATGATCAAGAATAATAATATATTTTTTCAAAGGGATTACATTAAAATGGTATATATATGGTTTTTAACTCCAATTAGAATAAGTAAAATTTACAAATCAGTGAACGATAGTTGTTGGTACTACGATAAAAAACAAGCAAACTTCATACATATGTGGTGGAAGTGTGAGAGAGATATAACGTTCTGGACTGAAATAGTGAAATATCTATCTGTTGGAATGGAGATTGACATCCCATGTAAACCTGAGATACTCTTGTTAAATTAAGCCCCTAACCTAACTAAAGATAAACGATGTATGGCGTTACACATGATAACTGCTGCTAGAATGACTTTTGCTAGACACTGGAAGCAAAAAACAACTGCAAAGATAGAGGAATGGTTGGTTAAAGTTAAATATATATATTAAGTTAACAACACATCAGAAAAATGGTGATACAATGATTCTAGATGAGCTATGGTTACAAACTAAATAAAATGGAAAATCTTATAATCAAGGGTGAGAAAAGACAATGTGCTACGATGATAGTCTAGCTATTTTATAGAGGACTAAACTGTGTATTTGGTATGGTAGTATGAATGAGGATATTGGAATAAGATGTAATATAGGAATTCTGTTAATTTTTTAGGTTTACATATATTTTAAACTATGAAGATTGTTATATGGTTTTTTTTTGCTGTTGTTTATTTTATTGAATAAATTTGCTTTAAAAAAATCAAGGAGAGGATTGTGCCTTGCAGCACCCCGCACACTAGAGGGTGCAGCTGTGAAACCTCTTCCCTGAGCGCCACCCTTTGTCCCCGATCCTGTAAGATCCACCATTGGTGGACTGTGCCCCAAATCCCAGCATTGGCAAGGCTGATCAAGAAGATCATGATCAACCGTGTCGAAGGCTGCTGACAGATCTAACAGTATTAGCAGCCCCAACCCGCTTTGATCCAGTTGTCAGTGGAGATCGTCTGCAAGGGTGACCAGAGCCATCTCCATCCCATGGCCAGGGTGGAAGCCAGACTGGAACGGGTCTAGTGCCGATGTATCATCCAGGAACTTCTGCAGCTGCTTGACGACTGCTCTCTCAACTACCTTACCCAGGTATGAAAGATTAGAAGGCAGTAATTGGATAGGTCCCTTGGAGCTAAAGTTGTTTTCTTCAAGAGCGGTCACACCATTGCCTCTTTCAAAGCCCCAGGGAAAGTCCCTGAATTCAGGGACAAGTTGATAATTTCCCCCAGGGGAGCCCATACCATCTTCCGACTAGCTTTAATTAGCTAGAAAGGGCACAAGTCCTAGAGGCAGGTAGTGGGCCTCACAGCCAACAGGATCCTGTCAACATCAGACACCGAAAGCTGCCTGAAGTGGTCTAAACATGGACCAGAATACATGCAAGGGGGCTCTAGTTCCCTTACTGTATCAAGGTTGGCAGGGAGGTCATGGCAGAGTGACAAGACTTTATCCGTGAAAAAGCTCGCAAATGCCTCACAGCTATGGGTCGAATTAACTATATTTGGTTGTTCATCTAAAGATGTAAAGGACCAAATTACCCTAAACAATTGTTCGGGGCAAGAGCTAGTGGATGCAATTGAGGCTGCATAATATTCCTTCTTAGCAGCCTTCAATGCCATCTCATAGGCTTTCATAAACGTCCTATAAGATGTTCTTGCAGCTTCGTTGCGAGTTCGCTGCCAAACTCGCTCTAGCTGTCTAAGCTCCCGCCTCATACTGTGAAGCCCCTCAGTATACCAAGGGGCTCTGTTTCGGCAAAGAGGGCTTCGGCATACAATTTCATCAGTGGAGAGCCGGACATGCCAGTCCTCCACTAGCACACCAAGGGAATTGCCAGGGGGAACAGGATCCCGCAGGACACTCTGGAATCCAAGCGGAGTCAGAGATTAACATACTTTAATAGGCGAGCACACACAGCAGAAAAGAGGATTGCACTTATTTGTAAGTATAGTTCATTGAGCAGTCAACAACATATGGGTTACTGTGCACATGCAGGCCTGCTGCAGAGAGATTTTGAAGCTCAAAAACTTTAGAGAGTGCTCCTACCCCCCCTCCACACTGCTTTCCTGCCTTTTCCAATGAAAAAGGAGGGGGCAGAGTGCTTTTCCTCAGTTCCTCACTGCCACCATTGGAGAGAACTAGCTTTACTTATTATGCTCACAGTGGAGCGGGAGGGATGTGTGACTACACAGGTGACCACTCAATGAACAATAGTTACAGGTAAATGCAACCCTGTTTTCATCCTCATCCACTCTCACTGTATTGTTGAGACCTGCAAAGCACAGGAAAAGTCTGAAGGCCACAATGTCTTCACATGGAGCTTCGAAGAACAGAAGCTCTCTCCACAGCAGAGAGAGAACTGAGGGAAGGACACTCTGCCCCCTTTTTATGTTCAAAAAGGCAGGAAAACAGCATGGAGGAAGGAGAAAGGAGCACCCTTTGGAGCTTTTAAGCTTTAAAATCTCTCTGCAGCAGGCCTGTGCACGGCCGGTAACCCATGTGGGACTGCACAGGTACCACAACAATGAACTGTTTATTTTCAGATCCACTATACTAGTCCCACCAATAACCACAAAAAGCCAAGAATGGCAGCAGCAAGTCATGAAGGTCAAAGTAGACATCTCTTTCTCACAGCTAACATTCAACAATAACGTTTTTCATTGAGGCTCATATTAAGATAGCTAATTACAAACATGCACATTCCCTCTTTCAAATGATATGTAAACGCAAGTGTTCTAGGTCAATGCAACAGCAAATACACAGGTGACACCGAATGACTGACTGTGATTTCAATGACAGAAACCAGATGATGTTTTAATGTTAAACTCATGAGGGCCTATATTTTATGTGTACATAATACATGAAACACAACACACATGCCTAGAAAGCCTGAAAGAGGTGGCATAAAGGCAGAAACATATCCAATTTTTAGATACTACTATCATAATTTTTTTAAAAACAACTTGAGCTCAAAAGTGGCTCTAAATGAGCATTCACAAAAACATTTCACAGCATGCATGCACATAATTAGCATCTCTTAGATGATGCAAACATTTGCCATCTGTTTCAAAACCTCAAGGAAACCAACCCAGCCTATGGAACACAGTCTGTGTTGACACCATGAATAGCTTTGGTTGATAACGCTTCTCCTTTTCTCAGATTTCCTTTTCATCTCTCCCTTCTCTTCAGCAGTATTTTAGTTTATCACCACATTCTAAGAACCAGCAAGTGATTTCAGATTATGCCGACAGCAGGTATCCTAAGTTAAAAATCACTTGCCCGCATGACAAATTAAACTAGAAATGATAGCTTTAATTGGTTAAGTAATGTTGCCTGTTCAGAGTATAAGAAAACCAGTAAGATCAAAAAAGTTGTTTCTTTTGGCATTATACATCTAAAGGCTGCTAATTAACCTCCTCCCCTTCAGAATGAATGGACAAAATATAAGGATGCAATATTCAGTCATATAGATAAAACTATTAAACCAATTACTAGCTTATTAGTTTAAGAAGGATCCCAAATTTAATTTTAAATTTAAAAAATGATTAGTGCTCACAAAAGGCCAAGAGTAGCAGATGTTATTTTAAAAAGAGGGATTTTTCTCCCTGTCTCTCCCTCCTCTAAAGGGAAGTTCCAAGATGGGCTTCTCTTTCATCATTTTCATTGCCTAAAGGAATAATCCCAACGTTCTCTAGCCCACAGAGACCTAACACAATCCAATTTAATCCAAGTTCACATGAATCGACCATTTCCCTTCCATGAGCTCCACCCCTCCTAACTATGGCAGTGGAGGACATATAGAGGTACCCTTCAAAGACATCTCGGGTCTTGCCTTGATGGTCATGCTTTTTCTATTTATTTGTTGTTAAATAAAAATGTCCCAGGCTAATATGTGACATACATAGAAATCAGCACTCCACATGCTGACGCAGGCATGAATTTGTATCCTGATGGTGCTGAACTGCCTGGATGCCTATGTTGATACATGTACATTTCCACTTAGGGCCAACAGCTGCCTAGAAATAGAAGTGGATCATGAACCAAATGATGCTATTTCTCCTTCAAAAGTACTGCTTTTATTCAAAGAAATTGTGCAAAAATTAGTAGTCAGAAATAGTTTTATTTGTAGGACTAGCAATAAGGCTTCTGACCACGGGGGGGGGGGATTAAATGCTCACAAGTATCCACAGCTTTCACCAGTGCTCATAAAAAACCCCACCATGGCAATATGAAAATATTCATACACTTTCCAAATTAGCCTAAGTTTTATGGGTTACTAATTGAATTTTCATAAAGTATAAGGTTTCAATGGTTTATGATTTATATAGGCAATTTACCACATTATTTGCTCTGCAATGTATTACTGTATCTGCTCAAAAGGATAACCCTGAATGTAAGACCCCCCCCAAACTGAATATAACTACCTTATATGTAAATAAGACAATTTCCTCTTTTTCTGACAACGCACTTGGAAAAAACCTAGTCTTGTATTTGAGTAAATACAGTATCTCCTTGTGCTTAAGAACAGTACATGGATTTTTAAATAAACTGCATGATGACTGGTGGTTACGACGTTAAACAAGGATGATGAACACCGAAGCGTTGCCAAATTCAGGAACAGCTTCAGAGAAAAAGGAATTCCTACAAGTGAATCGTCATTTTGATAGGGCTAGGACAACTCTTGCGGGGGGAAAGAATAAAATGAGAATAGCACCCTTTAATTTCACCAACTTTATCTAAGCATCAGTCCCAGTACTAACCAGACCCATATCTGCTTTGCTTCACCAAGGTTGCTTCATCATGTACCTTCGCATCATATCCTGGGTTATGTGCTAACCATAGTTAATTTTTGACATCATGACAAATTATGATCAGAGGAAGCCAGGAAATGGAGTACTAAATGCATGCAAAAAAGGAATGGAAGGACAATATGAGCCCAGAAAGTTCCTAATCCTCTAAAGAATGGTTTAGAAGATTGTCTGAACTGAACAACTGGATTAAAATGACCACATCAAAGAAAGGATGAGAGGAAAAATTACCATGCTTGCTCCTATGACATTCAGTTTTTAGCACCTTTTAAAAGTAACGTACTTGAACTGAAATTTAACCATGTATTTTTAAAAATTTAAAGTTTACAATAAAAACCATTTTAAAATCATCATCAATTTATATCCACCCTGAAAGTGTGGATAGCAATTGTTTTTCTTTACATAGGTTACCTTCGTATGCAAAGGCAGGAATATAAATGACAAAGACTTTGGAGAAGACCCGTGGGGCTAATGATAGTCTGAGCGGGAGTGCCCTGAATTGGTAGTGCTGTGCCCCGTAGGCGAAGCGAAGGAATTTCCTGTTTAAGGTATAAATTGGGATGTGTAGATATGCCTCCATCAGGTCAATGACATGAAGGTCCCTGGGAGAGTCTCCAAGTGGAAGCATTTTGGCTGGACAAATTTGAGGTCCAAGATGGCACACCAGTCTTTGTTCTTTTTGGGAATGGTGAAAAAGATGAAGTAGACTCTGGAGGACCTCTCTTCCGGAGGGACCAGCTCAATGCCTCCTATGCTCTGGACATACTGGATTGCTTTCAGTGTTCTTTCGTGTTTTTGCAGTCTGTTCGACATAAGCGAAAGGATGAAGTGATCTGGCGGAACTCTATTTGGTAGCTCACTTGAATGAGCCGTCGGACCCATCGTTCTCGTTCTGCCTGATCCCACTGGTCATGGAAGAGTTGTAGTTGTCCCCCCACCTGGGCAGGATTGGCGTCACTATCGCTAAGGATTGGAGAAGCGGTCGGGCTTGTTGGGCCTCTGGTTCTGGTACTGACCGGGCTTGTGAAATGGTTTCCTCCTCTGAAGGCACCCCATCCGTTGGACCAGGCCTGGTGTCAAGGTTCGTGTTGTGAGTGTGGAAGGCAGGAAAGGATCAAAAGGGCGGGAATGATGAGGAAGATGAGCTCCTGCTGTCCTTCCTGAGACTGTGTGGCGTGGCTTTCTTCTTGTCCCTGGTTTCCACCAGGATTAATTCTAGCTTGTCTCTGAAGGTGTCTGCCCTAAAACGGGTATGCCAGTAGGATGGACTTGGAGGCATAATCCACCTGCCATGCTCAGAGCCACAGTGCCTGTCTGGAAACTGCGTTGGAGGCCATCGCCCTTGCACTGAGGGTCATGGAGTCCAGTGTGGCGTCCATCAGAAAGGTGCTGGGAGGTGCGGGGGTTGTAAGCCTCTCTACTGCTCCTCCGGTGAAAATCTCTCTCTCCAGATAAGGGGGAGAGGCGGGGAGAAGAAATTGTAAGGAATCTGCCTCCATGTTGGGTTGCTTCTTTGGAGCAATCCCAGCTGCTGCCTTCCCTGTGCGAGGCAGGAGGAAAACTGAAGAGGGTGGGTGATTCCAGGCAGGAACAGGAAGTGAATTTGATCCTAACTACCCTGACCACAGGAAGGGGAATCACTCGTCTCTCCAGATGCCCTCCCCCTCAGAATGAGAACAGTAAGTCTCAAAATCACAGACACTTCATACCAGATAGCCTTGTCAACAACACTATTTTCATCAGATACTTTAGGAAAATGCTCTCTCTTCTAGGTGCTTGACTTTCTAAATTGCTCTTTAAACTTCCTTATTGAGCCTTTGATTTCTGTGAAGGCCACATTCTGAGTCCCTATAAAGAATACCAACTGATAAGTGTATTCACCTTAACTTTTACAGTAAAAAAGAGGTGACAAAATTTATTTAACTTCAAATTCATGGCGATTTTACTCTGTATTCTGCCATCCAGTGATAGCTATAAGATAGTACTTCCTATTTTCCTTTATAACATTTTCTACCCAAAATCCTGATGTTACCTAACATTATTTATTTACTTCACTTTTTATATCTGACCTTTCTCCCCAACAGGGACTCAAAAAGGCTTACATTTTATCCCCTGCTTAAGATGAGTGTGTGTTAACGGGTCGAAGGTCATCCAGCAAGCTTCCATGGTAGAGTGGAGATTTGAATCTGGGTCTCCCAGATCCTAGCCAGATACTCTAACCCAGGGTCCCCAACCTTTCTGAGTTTGCAGGTACCTTTGAAATTCTGACACAGCTTGGAGACTACAACCACAAAACGGGCAACCACAAAACAGGCTGCCGCAGGAGGCGGAGCCAACCACAAAACCTCAGGTCAGGGAGCAAGGTTATATATACCTCTAATAGTAACTCTTCAACATTTTAGGAGGAAGCTCTGTTTAACAGGATGCTTTTTAATCTACACAACCAATCAAAAGCTCTGTTATTAAAAAGCCCCACCACTTTCTAAACACACTTGGGGGGCACCAGGATAGATGTCGGTGAACACCATGACACCTACAGACACTGTGCCAGGGACCCCTCCTCTAATTAGTACACCATGCTGGCTCTCTTTAATTCCCTTTAAACCTTTTAATTCAAATTTGGCGGTGGAAAGTGCTGTCAAGTCGTAGTTGATTTATGGTGACCCCGTAGGCTTTTCAAGGCAAGAAAATTCAGAGGTGGTTTGCCACTGTCTGCCTCTGTACAACAACCCTGGACTTCCTTGGTGGTCTCCCATCCAAATACTAACCAGGGCCAGCCCTGCTTAGCTTCCAAGATTGGGCTAACCTTTAAAACCCATTAATTTAACTCAGAGATTAACAACTAGCCAATTAACAATTTTCACTTGGACTGATCCAAAAAATCTTGTTAAACAATTATTGTATTGAGATCTCCAATTACTATCAGTCCTGTTAAAAGAAACTTAAAACAACAAGTACTCCAGCCCTGTAATCCTGTGTCTAGGAACTACAGCAAGTACTCAGTCCAGAACTTGTCTGTACTCCAGCAAAATTATTTAAAATGAAACAGATTCAGCTCAACAGATTGCCATTCAGATGTATATTCTGCAATAACTGTAGGATTGTACAGTTTAGTTATTTACATGCAGATCAGAAGCAGAGATCCCTGTTCAACAGAACGACTTTGGAAACTGTGGTATCCATTTTGGTTGAAGGTATTTCTTTGGATAAACAATGCGCTGATTTATGAAAGAACATTTACTCACAGGCAGGAGGTTATTTATTTATGATCCTTACAGCTGCTCATTCTTCCCAACAAACAGTACTTTAGTTTATCACAATCTGGCAATTTCACAAGTACTGCCAGGAAAAGCACCAGAACTGATTAAGTAAAACTGATTGGAACTGTACTTACTAGTTTTGCTTGTTGAGCATTTACTGGATCTCCATACTGTAGCAGTGCTTGAAACTGGTTATTCTTTGTGAATGTGATTATTTTCAAAACTGCACCAAATTTAGAAAATATCTATTTTTTAAAAAATAAACAAAACAGAAATTAATACAGAGTTCTACAAATTACAAAAGAATGTTGCTTAATAAAACATGATAATTGTGATATTGAGATCCTATATAAAATATTTCCTGGGAATTGTGGTATTGACTTCTCAGTATGGATTTTCTACCCACCCCCCTCAAATCTAACAAAACTAAATGTACAAACAGGGCACTTTGGGATTCTCAGAAGTGTAGCAGTAAAAAGCAAACTGAGTCTAGCTTGTTCATTCCAGGCATTACATGCAAACCAGCACTGAATTTAGCCCTAAAATATTTTAAAAACAAAACGGAACTTTTCAATGGGTATGAGAACACACCACAAGCTTCCTACTTTCCCATTTTTAATACCTGATTGCAGCTAGTTCCCCCAATGTGTTCATATTTTAGTACCTTTGAATAGGACTTATTTCAATCAATTAGTGATTTGGTATTTTACACTTTTTAAAAATTGTAAGCCACCTTGAGTAAGACTCTGAAGAGGCGGCATAGAAATATCCTAAACAAATAAATACATCTGCCCTCAAACTGAAGCATGCAGCCTTCTGAGAATAATATCATTTATTTATTTATGGATAACATCATCTGACTTCATGCTTCTAGTGTCCCAGCATAATAGAAAAGAGGAACAACACTACTTCTCTCTCCTTATAAACTCTTCTGCCACAGGAAAAAAAATCCCAAAAAATGTGGCATGTTTTTCAAACATCCCAAATATGGGAACTATTGTACAATTTTACCAGTTCAGCAGCACCTTATATCCCCAATATACTATTTTCAGTTGTTCCTAGACATAACAATATGGATATAGGAATAATTTTCATTTATGACTCTGGTGGTTGTGCATGTGTCTTACAACAAAATAATAACTTTTTCTTCCTTTCAGTACAGCGATATCCATTATCCTTTTAAAATAAAAAATCCTATTCCTTCCCTTATTTTTATGACTACTTCACATTTCTATGAATTAATACAGCATCAAAGACAGCGACATGAGAATACTATATGTGTCGTTAAAATGAACAGAATATATCAAATCAGATATTGAGTTTTTCATCATTTCCTAGGTCTATTTCTTTTCCCCTGTAATCACCCCTTCAACCTGGAGCAAACAGAGGTAAGCATGCTGCTCATGCCAAGAACAGTAACATGTCTAGTTCTGTCACTTCCCTGTGAGCAACTAGTAGAATTTACCTCATGGCATGACATCCTACATTCCCCAACTGCCAGTGGCTGATGACAGAAAGCATGGAAATACAAGGAACTGTGACATCGCCACACAAGGCAAGTAACAGATGTTACAGGGGGTGAAGAGAGAAACAGACATATTTTCAGCAAAAGTACATTACATTTGGGTTGGCCTTTGTTCAAAACGTAAAGGGGGGAAAACACAGAAAGACTTACTTGGTGGAGAACATCAAGGGTTACGGGGTAGTACATATTGTCAATAATTATTCTAAGGACAGGGCTCTGAGCCGGAGTTACTGCACTTTCACTAACTGCGGTTCCACTTATGGGAGTATTTGTTGTCTGCACTGCAGTCACTGCCTGTAGAACAGCTTGAGCCCGCTGAATGTTAAAAAAAAGAGAGGAAAAATATTCAAAACAAGAGATCAGGTGGGAGATGTCTATATACTTAACAGCTTCCCCAAACTACCTTTGAAACAGTCAGAGAGAGAATGACATAAATATTCCAATGTTTTCCCATCCTTATATGAGATAATACTTTATGTCAGACCTTCATATTACTTGTACATTTCATTCAATCTAGATACTGAAGCAGAGTAGGAATCTAACATTTGTTATCATGTAAAAGATGCATATTATATGGAGTAAAATCAGTATGGCGGGAGGTCTCATCTGCCCCATAAGCTGAAGCACTAACATCAGCAAAAGAGAAGATGTGGATGCTGAACACTGGTGCTGGCTTCTTGGCAATAAAATAAGACCATCCTCTTCACACTGTGTTTTGAACATGAGCAGCAGTTGGCAACAACAGTTCTCTACAACAAGTTATGTTCATTAAACACTTACGGATAATAGGATAATCAAAGCACAAGACTTCACTTGCAAAGTGAATTTTGCCCACCACTCATTCCCACTGCAGACCCAAGCCCTCTTGAAAAGCCCATGGTGGAGATTGAAAAGGCAAGGGGAGGACTTAAGAACTAATGGGATGTGGCCCAGAGGACTGCCGCTGGAGAGGAAAATCTGAAGAAATCTAGGATCCCACTTTCTGTAAGCAGAAGTGCCATTTACTCACAAAATACCTTTAGATTGAATCAACCTAACTCCAATATAGAAGTACATTACAAAAAATGACTCTTCCACTCCACTTTTCCACACGAGTGTGGGGTAACTTGATAACACTTATGTCAATAAATCTACTTTGTGTTATAAAGTCTACTGGACACATTCAGAAAAAAAGATCACCTTAAACCTTGCAGCCAAAACCCAAGAAAATCCAAAACATTTATAAAAATTCCATGCTTTACCTATTTGTAGCACAAACAAGGCATAATTATTACATTGGGTTACATGATTTTGTCAAAACATACAAGAGGATTTTACATATTGTACTCTTAAGAAGGCAAATAATATCCATGTAAAAAAAATGAAGTGTGCATGCCAGTAAGAAAAATTATAAAGGATGACTACTACTGTACATTCTAAAATAATTATCCAAGCTACAGTGCAAGAGTGAAGATCACACAATTTACATGATCTCACAATTAAGTGAATAATAAGAGTGAGAAAAAAGATCTGGTAAACACCATTAGGGAGCCCAGTGGCACAGAGTGGTAAGCTGCAGTACTGCAGTCCAAGCTCTGCTCACGACCTGAGTTCGATCCCAACAGAAGTTAGTTTCAGGTAGCCGGCTCAAGGTTGACTCAGCCTTCCATCCTTCCGAGGTCAGTAAAATGAGTACCCAGCTTGCTGGGGGTAAAGGGAAGATGACTGCAGAAGGCACTGGCAAACCACCCCGTAAACAAAGTCTGCCTAGTAAATGTTGGGATGTGACGTCACCCCATGAATCAGGAATGACCCGGTGCTTGCACAGGGGACCTTTACCTTTTTAAACACCATTCAGATCAAAATTCATTTAACATTAAGTGTTATTTTGACAATATTTGAAGTTGAAATACTGATTTTCCCATTATAATAAATGTTTTAAAAAACCTTAAATCCTAACCCAGCTTTAAATCAAAAGCTAATGGCTCTGGATGCAGTGAGCATCCCCAAATGTAACAAAAGAAGCATCCAGCCAGTCTAATGAAGCATGAGTAGTAATCACATTGCAGCTATTTCTATCAGCTGAGTGAGCCTGCTTTTACAGATGGGGCTCCCTTTCTGGACTGTGGTGCTTAGGTGCAACTTTATACTGAAATCAGTAGAAGTAGTTCCCTTTACTGCAGGTACTGACTGCCGCTTATTTTACAGGTCTCTGAAAGACTGATTAAGATGCTGTAATACACACTCAACTTTATTGATTCTGTATCTTTATGCTCTCAAGTAGATAGCCCTGCTGCAATAAACAAACAAAAAATAAAATAGAACTACAACATGTATTGTAGCTATTCATTATATTATATCAAAAGGACTATGTGACAGAAAACATATAGCTCAGAACAAGCATTGGAGAACTAAAAAATGTAGTTTAGACATTTGTAAGTTATTTTCTGAAGAAAAAGATAATATTTCTAAAATACGAATTAAATGTTAACAAGTGACATTTGTTTCTTAATTCATGACATAACACAAACGACAGAAAGCATCAAAGTTGTTAAGTTATAAATTGCAGCACCCACCCACAACATATTTACACATAGCAATTGTTGGGGAACAGGATCCTCTCAACCCTGACTGGGAGCAGTAGAAAGAGGGGGGAGATTTTCAATGCCTCCATCAGCAGCTGCTAAGACAAGCCGGCACTCTAAGAGTCCGGTGCCCAGCTGAGTGGCAGCAGTAGAGTGAAGGGACCGGGGTGGGTGGGGGGTGGCTGCTGCTGCTGCAACAAGCTGACCTTGGTAAACCTCAGGAAGACAGGAGTGGCAGAATACCATCTGGGGAAACAGGCTTGCCTTTATCATGACAGGCCAGTTCTGTAGTGGGAGAGTGTTCCACTGGCTGGGGAACAATCACAGCTGTGGGAGAGACTGCCTCCATTCTCTTCAGGGTGAGGCATTTCCCTAAGAGGCCAAGAAGCCCATTCCAGGCACGTGTAGCCTGCAGGGCTACCTTCAGAAGGGAGTGGAAGCCAGCTGATGAAGAAGTACCAGCTCCTTGCTCCTAAGCTTCCAGGAGGAGGGCTGAAGAAAGAAGAAGGAGCCAAAGTACTGTAATAACCCCCTTCCGTCCCATGCTGAGGCTACTGAGCTCTTCCTTTTGAGGGTTGGTGGTAGTGAGGTGGATAGGAACCCCTCCAGCCCAATCATGCCAACATGCACAATCTTGGTTTTAATTACATTTGATTACTGAGCACTTTGTTTTCAAATTCCTTCTAATTAGGCCTATTTATTGCAACATTCCTGGTTGCTATAAAACTATAAAAATCTCCTTCTGGATGCACACCTTAACGTGGTGAGGGGGTTTGTGAGTGTCAGAGAAGCTGAGAGCAATACCGTAAGGGGTCTAGACTCTATCAAGAGACTAAACTCCTAGCAGAGTCACTCAAGACGGAATGGTCACAGCTGAGACACCAGACAAAGATGCATCCACCCCCTTAAGGGATCAATGGCCACATCCGCAGAAGAGAACAGGCAGTTCCAATGGGGATGGGGGTAGAGGAATCCCTGAAGGTTAGCTACTGGGCAGCAGCAGTAGTGGAAGGTGACACTGGCGGAAGATCTTTCGTAGACAACAGCAGTGCCACTACGGCTAACTCTGGTTAGTACTGCGCAGAAGAAGGCACTGGTAAACCACTTCTGACCAACCTTTACCTTGAAAACCCTATGATGAGACAAACCAAAATGAAAAAAGATATAGTGCTGGAAGATGGGACCCCCAGGTCGGATGGCACTCAATCTGCTACTGGGGTAGAGCAGAGGACAAGTACGAGTAGCGCTGTTCTTAATGATGCGATTGGACTAAAGCCGAAAGGACGTTCAGCGGTTGACATGAATAGATGCAAAAGGAAAGTCAGAAGCTGTTCGACGCATAAAATAGGAACATGGAATGTGAGAAGCATGAATCAGGGTAAGCTTGAAATTGTTAAACAAGAAATGGAACGTATAGACATTTCAGTCCTGGGAATAAGTGAATTAAAGTGGACTGGATTAGGACATTTTCAATCAGAAAATTACAAAGTGTTTTATTCAGGGAATGACAAAAAGAGAAGAAACGGAGTTGCTTTATTAGTGAGGCAAGATGTAGCAAAGGCAGTCAGGAGCTATAATGCAAAGTCTGACCGAATAATATCAATCAGACTTCAGGGAAAGCCTATCAACATAAGCATCCTTCATGTTTATGCCCCAACTACAGATGCTGATGAGGAAGAAATTGAAAGTTTTTATGCCAGTGTTCAGGAAGAAATTGATCACACACCTAAACAAGATATGCTGATAATCATAGGTGATTGGAACGCAAAAGTAGGAAACAAAGCAGAATCAAATGTTGTTGGCAGATTTGGGCTAGGAGCACGGAATGAAGCAGGAGAACGCCTCGTAGAATTCTGTGAAGACAACTATCTGTTCATTGCAAACACATGTTTCAGGCAACCAAATAGACGATTGTATACATGGACATCACCAGACGGCCAGTATAGAAATCAAATAGATTATATAATTGGAAGCAGAAGATGGAGAAGCTCTATTCTCTCGGCCAAAACAAGATCAGGAGCCGACTGCGGTACAGATCATGAATTGCTAATATCGAAAATAAAGATAAAGCTTAAGAAAAACACCAAAACATTCATAGAACCAAAATACAATCTAAGCAATATTCCGGAAGAGTTTAAAGACCATGTAAGTAACAGATTTGCATTACTAAGTTCAAGTGAATGTAAACCTGAAGAACTATGGGTGGAAACTAGAGATATTATCAAGGAAGAATGTGCAAAGACTATTCCTGTAGCCCAGGGGTCTCAAAACTGCAGCTCCAGAGCCGCATGCGGCTCTTTGGCCCGCTGAGTGCGGCTCTCCGAACTTGGTTCGGAGCCCCTGCTCTTGCACCCGCTCGTGCCGGCAGCCGGGCTGCGGAGATGGCGCGCCTGAAAGAGAGCGAGAGAGCGGGCAAGCGGGCGCACTGTCTCCCCCCCCCCCGTGGAGAATGGCCGGGTCCCCCTTTCCCTTGCCCTCAATGGTTGGGAGGTTAAAGCCTCCCCTCCCCTCTAGCCGCGTGATTGCTGGGCGGGCGGCTCGGCAGTTCCTGCCCCCCCCGCCTATCAGCTGTTGGGCGGGGCGGGCTTCCTTTGGTAGACCTGGCCTCCGGCTGAGTCCCATTGGGAGGCCATGTCTACCCACTGGCTTTCTTGGCGGTAGACCTGGACTCCGAGGAGAGAAAAAGTCCCCCTTCAGAGGCCAGGTCTACTGCCAAGAAAGCCAATGGGTAGACCTGGCCTCCCAATGGGACTCAGCCGGAGGCCAGGTCTACCAATAGGCTTTTATGGCGGTAGACCAGGCCTCCAGACGAGGACTCCGGACGGGGAGGGGGAAATGGCAGGGACTTACAATTTAATTTTTATCAATAAATAAGATCACTATTAAGTTTTATTCAGTGTACCTATAGTTTAATTAAGACTTAAAACTTTAATTAAAGTTTATTAAGTTAATAAACAGTGTGCCTACCTATATAGTTTAACTTTAAGAAATTTGGCTCTCAAAAGAAATCTCAATCGTTGTATTGTTGATATTTGGCTCTTTTGACTAATGAGTTTGCCGACCCCTGCTGTAGCCAAAAGAAAAGAAAAACCTCGATGGATGTCTGAGGAAACGCTAAAAATTGCCAGAGATAGACGAGAAGCAAAAGTAGAAGGTGACAGAAATAGAATCAAAAGTCTAAGTGCAACGTTCCAGCGACTAGCACGTAGAGACAAAGAGACCTATTATAATAACCAGTGTAAAGAAATAGAAGAGAACAACAAAAAAGGAAGAACAAGAGATCTGTTCCACAAGATCCAAGAAATCAAAGGGAAATTTAAAGCACGGTTAGGCATGCTGAAAGATCAGCATGGAAATACATTAACTGAACAGGACAAAATAAAGAAAAGGTGGGAACAATACACTGAAGAACTATACAGAAGAGATGAAAGGATAAAAGATTCTTTCCAAGAAGAATCTTTTGAAGAAGAACCTACAGTTTTAGAAAGTGAAGTGAAAACTGCATTGAGAGCAATCGGGAGAAACAAATCACCAGGAGCAGATGGGATATCAATAGAGCTATTCCAAGCCACAGAAACGGAGTCCATCAAAATCTTGACAAGAATATGCCAACAGATATGGAAAACAAAACAATGGCCCACAGACTGGAAACAATCCATTTACATTCCAATTCCCAAGAAAGGAGACATCAAAGATTGCAACAACTATCGGACCATTGCATTAATTTCTCATGCAAGTAAAGTGATGCTCAAAATCATACAGCAAAGGCTGTTACCATATATGGAACGAGAAATGCCTGATGTTCAAGCTGGTTTCAGAAAAGGAAGAGGCACTAGAGATCATATTGCAAATATATGCTGGTTACTGGAGCGTACGAGAGAATTTCAGAAGAAAATCAGCTTGTGTTTCATAGATTACAGCAAAGCTTTTGACTGTGTGGATCATGAAAAGCTATGGCTGGTTTTAAAGGAAATGGGTGTGCCACAACATCTGATCGTTTTGATGCGCAACCTGTACTCTGGACAAGAGGCCTCAGTTAGAACAGAATATGGAGAAACGGAATGGTTTCCAATTGGCAAAGGTGTCAGACAAGGATGTATTTTATCTCCCTATCTCTTCAATCTATATGCAGAACATATAATTAGGAAAGCTGGATTAGATTTAGATGAAGGTGGAGTGAAAATTGGAGGGAGGAACATTAATAATTTGAGATATGCTGATGACACTACATTATTGGCAGAAAATAGTGAAGATTTGAAACAACTATTGCTGAAAGTTAAAAGAGAAAGTGCCAAAGCAGGACTACAGCTGAACATCAAGAAAACAAAAGTAATGACTACAGGAGAATTACACAACTTTAAGGTTGACAATGAGGAAACTGAAATTGTTCAAGACTTTCTATTCCTTGGCTCCACCATCAACCAAAAGGGAGACTGCAGCCAAGAAATTAGAAGGAGATTGAGACTGGGAAGGGCGCCCATGAAGGAGCTAGAAAATATTTTGAAGTGTAAGGATGTGACTCTGGCCACCAAGACTAGATTAATTCATGCCATCATATTCCCTATTACTATGTATGGGTGTGAAAGCTGGACAGTGAAGAAAGCTGATAGGAAGAAAATAGATTCCTTTGAAATGTGGTGTTGGAGGAGAGTGTTACGGATTCCGTGGACTGCCAAAAAAACAAATCAGTGGGTTATAGATCAAATCAAGCCTGAACTGACCCTAGAAGCTAAAATGACTAAACTGAGGCTGTCATAATTTGGTCACGTCATGAGACGACAAGAGTCACTGGAAAAGACCGTCATGATAGGAAAAGTTGAGGGCAGCAGGAAAAGAGGAAGACCCAACAAGAGATGGACTGACTCAATAAAGGAAGCCACAGCCTTCAATTTGCAAGATCTGAGCAAGGCTGTCAAAGATAGGACATTTTGGAGGACTTTCATTCATAGGGTCGCCATGAGTCGGAAGCGACTTGACGGCACTTAACACACACACACACACACATAAAACCACACATTTATCTAATTTTATGGTGTTTCTGAGTTTCAAGATACAGTTGGCACAATCTCGAGAAAGTGATGTCAACCTACCCACACTGAAAAAATCAATGGGACATATGCAAACAGTAGAACATATGCAAACAAGAATGCCAATGTCTTCAGTGGGGTTGAGATATCCTCAGCTTTCCCCAGGTTATATTCAGTATCTTTCAATTAAAATACTATTTCATCAATAATATCTTAAGCAATATGGTCAAAAATCTAATAGGTATCAACATGGGTATTTAAAATTAATTTAAATATTTTAAATTTTTGATATTGTGAAGGCATAATAAAAAGGCTATATTTAGTTAGCCAACATTTAGTTGAACTGATTTCAAACGGGCTTGCTTCCAACTAACTTGTGATTAAGGATTAAGGTTATTTCTCACTCTCTCACCTTAAACACAGACATTATAGCCTTTCTTGATGGATCTTCTCATGGACTTACCCTCTTTGCATCTTTTGTGACTATAAGTAGAGTCCTAATATAGCAACAACTGCAGGGATTCTCATCTGCTGCTATGCAAGTTTTAGGCTAATTCAAAGTCTGTCTTTATGCAACCCAAACTGACCATGTTTTCTCCATCAGATCATAAAACTGCTAAAGAACTAATGGAGTACTCAGTCAAGAGGACAATAAGTATATTTTAAATAGCATGGTTTCTCAAGTTCAAGTGAGTGGTAACAATAGGAAAAGCACAAGCAAAGAAGCTGAAATACTGTGAAGCTTTAGGATGGCTAGTGGCACCTAGCCCACTCAGAATAATGAATGTAGAGCCAAAGGCCTTCCTATATTTGTACTTCTAGACAAATACCATGGAATAAAGAAAGTATTCAAATTTCAGCATCAGTGGCATTCAACCAGAATCACTGAGAGGGCTCTATTTTTCTGACCACAAAACAAACATATTCCCCAAATATCATTACATTTAACTGGCACAGTTGATGGAACAGAAAATCCAATACCAAGACATTTTTAAAAATATCTGCTGCAAACTGGCCTAAAAAGGTGAAATGAAAATTTTACATGGCACACTGGCCATTGCTTATCAAGGGAACAGAACAAATGAGTCCTAAAAGCTACTGCTCATTATAGCACTATAAGTATGAGCAAGTAAAGAACACAAGAAATGACATCATTTGACATACGATGGGTCAGTGCTTCTCTAACATTCTTCATAGGAACATCAAACGCTTAAAAAAATCTTTCAAGTTAGAACCTGCAGGAGCAGTAGTTTTCCTGTTCAAGTAAGAATACTGTCTTGATTTGAAAGAACAGGTTCTAAAAGTCTAAGATCAAATTTTCCAGGGTGAATATAAATATATTGTTCAGTAACTGCATTTATGGGAAGAATAGATCAAATAAGCTGAGGTTACAAGCACTATGAAATTTAAATAGATCATTTATACTAGAAATAAGGGTTTGTTTTATATACAAGAAGGAAGAAAGTTATTTTTATGGGTGAACCTGAAGTTCTATTCCAAAAGCCTGAGGTTCTATTCTAAAAAAAGTCTTTAATTTGTCAAAATATTAAATATTATTAGATTTTTTTGCAATAAGTAAGTCTTCAGTATGCAGTTTCGCAACAAAACCCAAACCTCCTATAACATGTTTATGCAGAAGAACAAGTACACTGAGCTATGTATATATATTAGTAATCACTGCACAATTAACTGTAATCCTTATGAAATGCACATATTACCTGGTTCAGTGTATTATCAGTCTTTAATTCTTTATGATTTGAATACTGGATATAAATGGGTTGATTACGAAGGTGAGGCGTCACAGCAGAATAATAATTAACCATAGTGATAGCCGCTTCTTCTGTTGCTAGCTCCAAAAAAGCCTATAATGAAAAAGTTTAAAAGAATAAATAATGTAATAAAGAAAATGAATAATTTATATTTCTGAATCTGCTGGCCACTCAGAATTCAGAGCTTAAATGAAAGTATAGCGAACTATACATGCACATAAAAGCCTTGGGAATGTGCCCCAATGGTGCACAGAATGCCAGAAGGAAATAACTGCCACTCTGCTCAGGCAAGTTTATTGAAACAGGCATGCTCTGTTCTTAGCATTCCCACTGAGGACAAAGCAGAGTGAGAAAGAATAAGTTAGAACCCTGACAGTTAGGGCTGCCATCTCACTCCCAGCTATGTTTGATTACAAAACCTGAGGAACTCTCAAAGGGCAGGGGGTGAGAAGAGAATCCTACCAGCTGTCTTCAGAGAACAAAGGACTTTTATATGAACTCTCATTCCCACGATTTGAGAAGCAGGAAGAAGAGGCTGGCATAACAAAAGATAGGCAGGTTAGCTGAAGCCAGGGTAGAAACCAGTTCTAGCCTAGCTAAAGGAATGAACATAAAGCCATGACCAAGCTCCAGCATTTCACTTCCCAGCACATTGAAAAGGGGATAACATATCATACCAATCACTGTAGTGTGTCAGACTGCGACTGGTAAGAGCCAGGTTCAAATCCTTATTCTGCCACAAAGCTCAGTCGACTGACCTCAGGCCAGTCATTCTGTCCCAACCTACCCTACTTCACAGTGTTGCTGTGAAAATAAAATGAAGGAAAGGAGAACCCATATACACCTCCAGAACTCCTTGAAGGAAGGGTACAATAAAAACGGATGGAAAATTAGTGGGTGGAATTCAAGTCAACCAAAGTTTTATGGGAGTTCTACATACCCCAAATATCTGAAAGGAGCTCTGCAGGTTAACACAACGTAATGGATACCATGTCAATACAATTAATGTAGGTGTTTCTCTACACATATACTAAATTTATATATCACTTTAAAAATATTACATTATCAATTTTGCAACAAAATAATAAAACCAACAAAGCAAAACATACCGCCCTGAGATTTCAAACAGCATTCAATAAACAAAAGTCTCTGTCTCCACAACTGATGTAACAAGAGTGTTTTTGTTAGCATCCTAAAAGTAGTAAACAATGTGTCCAAACACACCTCCTGAGTGAGGGTATTCCATGGAACTAGCAGAATCTGCTCTGGCTTGTAGCAGATGCCAGTCTTGCCTCCACAAAACATGGTACCTAGAGTAGGTCTAATAATTGGTTTAAATTATGGGTGGGAAAATAATGGACGATTCTAGGAAAACCTTTTTAACAACAAGAGTGGTTCAACAATGGAATCAGTTGCCTAGGGATCTGGTGGGTTCTCTCTCCTTGGTGGTTTTTGTGGAGGCTGGATGGCCATTTGTCAGGGATGTTTTAGGTTATTCTGCATTGAGCAGGGGGTTGGACTGGGTGGTCTGTAAGCCTCTTCCAATTTTTTAATTTTATGATTCTAGGTCTAAAATGGTAGCCTCAGCAGGGCATCTCTGGCAGCTCTTTTGTGTATGGAGAAGGTCATATGACAGAAGATGTTTCCTGAGACTTCCCACCTGCCTTTTCACAGCTTTCAACTTGGGAACGGACTATTAAAGCCCTTCATTAAAGATAATAATTCAGAAGTTCTTTATCGCTAATTCTCCCAAATGTCCTCCATAGGAAGGGCAAGGTTGGACGTCTTTTTTAAAATAGCAGCATTCAGTGTGGACCTGGATTTACACCCTTTGTCATAGATACATATTTGATGTCAGAGGCCTATGAGATTACTTGGTTGTCCTGAGTCTGAGCTAAAGCTCGAAAGCCTATCAAAAAGGCTCACAGGATGGTAAAATTGGATTCTGTATCAGCACACATCTTATTGTTCGTGTAATCAAATTTTACTTTATCTAGAGATATGGTTTACTAAACAGAGATTATTCTGGCTGTTTTGCAACATCTATTGTGATAAAAAAAAAAACCAAAAGCTTTCCACGGGTCATTCATGATGAGAGGTTCTGGGGGAAGGGAAGGAATAAAATACGAGAACCATTCCCCTAAAATTAGCTTTTTAGAGGAGTCTTTTGCTTCTTCCGCCAGTTAATATGTAAACATGCTGGTAGGCAGAAGGTGTTCAGGCTGTTTGCTCAAGAGCATGCTAACCAAAAATATCTGCTCATCCTTCTCCAAGTTGATTGCTTCCTGCAAACACATGCATGTAATTTTATAATATGTAATATGGAAGATGATGTGTGATTTTGTGATATCATGGGTCAATACAAGGCTGAAAAAAGCTAATACTTGAGTCATCGATTCTCTTAGATAAAGCCCTCTGAAAAACCTAAGTCATGTTTATTTGTGTGATCTGAACTGTCTGTCTGTATGCTTCTCTATGGCTGCAAGGCTATTTCAGACACAGAAAGCTGAAAAAGATAGCAAATATGCTTAAGGAGCAATTTGTCAGCTTTATTCCAGCCCCCTTCCGTGTGCTCCAGATTTCTCAACCTGCAAGACAAACCTTCAGACTTTTCAATATGTAGAGCAGGGATCTCTTGCAGAGGGAGCATACAATTAGCCAGGCTTTTGATGATCATGCAAATTGCCCTGGGCTTGATCTGCATAGGTGCCTCAATTATATTAGTTTGGGCCTGATTTGGATTGGGCACCAAATTTAAACCCAGTTCTGACTCAGATATGGGGGGGACTCTGTGCTATTTTCCTGCCACCAGGTCATCCCACCAGCCTTCTCCGCTATAACCACCTTTTCCCCCTAGTGACCCAGACCTCATGATTAAGGCCTGGACACTTCAGGGAATACATGCAGTATTATCCATTGATGCTGGGAAATGGAAATTATAGCTCCCAATATTAAAATGACATGCAATCTTTAAGCTCAGGATTTCTCTCTTCAGCTGAGAGGCCTCACTGCCAACAGTTGTTCTATGAAAAGCTAAGTTTTGGGAAAGGGAGGGGGGAGAGAGAAACTCTTGAAGTGTTCAGTGGAACTGAATGAGGCCTAAACACTGGAGGTCTGGAGTTCATTCTGAAGGGGCTTCTGCTTTGTGTGTATATGAGGATCCCAAAGTTCATTGTTCTAACTCTCCCAGTTTAGATATTCAGCACCATCACTTTATTCAGTGGTTGTTTTCTCCGTTGGAAACAACAGGGATAAATTAGCGTGCCAGCCTCCAAGTGGTGGCTAGAGATCTCCTGGGATTACAACTGATCCCCAGGCAACAGAAATCAGTTCACCTGGAGAAAATGGCTGATTTGGAAATTGGACTCTATGCCAGAAGACTGAGAGGTGACATGATAACCATCTTCAAGTACCTGAAGGGATCTCATATAAAGGATGGTGCCAAGTTGTTTTCTGTTGCCCCAGAAGGTCGGACCAGAACCAACAGGTTGAAATTAAATCAAAAGAGTTTCCATATAGACATTAGGAATAATTTTCTAACAGTTAGAGCAGTTCTTCAGTGGAATAGGCTTCCTTGGGAGGTGGTAAGCTCTCCTTCCCTGGAGGTTTTTAAGCAGAGGCTAGATGGCCATCTATCAGCAATGCTGATTCTATCACCTTAGGCAGATCATGAGAGGGAGGGCATCTTGGCCATGTTTTGGGCATGGAGCAGGGGTCACTGTGGGTGTGGGGGGGGTAGTTGTGAATTTCCTGCTTGTGCAGGGTTGGACTAGATGACCCTGGTTGTCCCTTCCAACTCTATGATTCTATGACAGTATATGGTTCTGAAATCCCTCCCCTCTCTAAACTCCACACTCCTCAGGTTCTACCCCCAAATCTCCAGGTATTTCCCAATCCAGGGCTGGCAACCCTATCTAAAATGCTTAAATGTAGTCAGGTTCTACCCATACTTAGAATCTATTCCCATGTTTTGCTGCACAACATCAGAAAACAGGATCAAGCAAGGGCTGAAAAAAACAAAAAAACAGAAGCCTACAAAAATTGTAACAGTACTTAACATTTTTCATCATTTCTGCAAAAGGACAACAATATTGGCCCATGACTGATCTGGGAAACTGAAATACTTTCAGGCCTGGCAAAGGCACTGAAAGATAATGGAAGGGAACATCTCATCTCCTGGCTCAAATGCTAGGATGTGGGCCCACTCCTGGTAGATAGAATAATCAAGTTCTGAGGAAGGGGATGTTTCCTATACTAGAATAACAGAACAAAATTAGAAAGTACCTGGTTCTTTCCTTTGAGCATGAGAATGTTGGTCACCTTACCAAAAGGTAAGCCTAACGCAATAACTTCTGTTTCTGTCACTTCACCTGGCAATTTCCTGATATGAAGAACACGAGAAGGAGCCCCGTCCATTTTATCTTCACCTTTGAATTTCTTGTTGTCGTTACCATTGGCTGAAAGACATTTGTTTATAGTTTATTTCACAAAAGAAAGCTACCCTATTTATTTCTCACTCAATAATCCCCTCCCAAACAGTTTGTAAATGTGTACAATTTCCAAATAAGTATATGAAATAAGTAATTTACCTTTTATCAAAAAGTGAATAAACTCAATAAAAACTGTGCTCACCAAGAGGTATCTATAATCTCTGAACAGTCAACTTACCATATATATTTTTCTGCATCCACTACAGAATTAATTTCCTGACCCACTGAGAAACAATACCGTATATACCCGTGTATAAGCCGACCCGCGTATAAGCCGAGGTGCCTAATTTCTCCCCCAAAATGGGGAAAAATTAGGCACCCGCGTATAAGCCGAGGGTCGGCTTATAACCCCTCCCCCCCTGCAGGCTTACCTCAATCCAGGTGCGCAGGCCGGCGCTGGCCGGTAGGAGCTGCGCTGCGCCCGGCAGGGGCGGCGACGGGGCCTCCAGAGGCCTCCAGAAGCCCTCCCAGGCCGGCGCCGGCCGGCAGGAGCCTCGCTGCGCCCGGCAGGGGCGGCGACGGGGCCTCCAGAGGCCCTCCCAGGCCGGCGCTGGCCGGCAGGAGCCTCGCTGCGCCCGGCAGGGGTGGCGACGGGGCCTCCAGAGGCCCTCCCAGGCCGGCGCCGGCCGGCAGGAGCCTCGATGCACCCGGCGGGGGCGGCAGCAAGCCCTTCCCGCGGCCACAGGAGGCCCTCCCAGGGCGCTCCTGGCTGGGGGAAGCCACGCGGGCACGGCGGCGATGGCGGCGGCGGTAAGTTCCCCCCTCCCTCCTCCTTCCTCCCTCCCCTACCGTATTGACCCGCGTATAAGCCGAGGCCGGCTTTTTCAGCCCTTTTTTTGGGCTGAAAAACTCGGCTTATACGCGAGTATATACGGTAATCATCATATTATAACTGATAACATTTTCATATACTCATGTTATCAAGGGTAATAACTCTTATTATCAAGTTAACAACATGATTAATTGATTTAATGATTTCCAAACTGTGGACTGGACCACACTAATGTGTCATCCGAAAACTGCTAGCATGTATTAAGCCCCCCCCCAAAAAAATTAGAGCCCAGATGTATTCACCCACATAGGATGTTTCCCGCTGCATCTCTGCATGATTTGCTGTTCTGGCCTTACCTTGTTTCAGTCAGACTCTGCTGGGGAGGGGGAGTAGGTAATTCTGCTCCATTTCTATATTGGATATGAATGTAAAAACGGAGGAGAATTATCTATTTTTACAGGAAACTGCCTGTCAAACGCCACTACCATCCAGTCAGTAGGATGAGTTACAACTATCCAGGCAGAAAGTATGCCCAAACGAATGACACAGGAGGACAAGTAGTTCTATTGCACATTAAAAATCAAACTTTTGAAGTGAAAACTAAGTATGCCTCTAATTATAATTTTAAATAAATGACATGACTTTGGAAACACTGCATTACTCCAACCCAGATAGCCATGTGTTCTGACCAAAGATTGTGAGAATCTGATTCACTTTCCAACAACCATGTTTCAATCTGATAGCATAATATGCCAGAAGCTTTATGGTTTGTTTTTTAAACCAAATCTTTCAAAAGATTGTAACATACTTTGCAGCAGGAGACTTAGCTGAAAGATGTATTGTGAGAAAGGGACATGAGCACAATTAGTTCAGGAGAAAAGCAGATGATCACAATTGCTAAAAGATGGTCAGTTACCGTATATACTTGGGTATAAGCCGACCCGAGTATAAGCCGAGGTGCCTAATTTCACCCCAAAAATGGGGAAAAATTAGGCACCCACGTATAAGCCAAGGGGGAAATGCACCCCCTCCCCCCCCGCAGGCTTACCTGACCGGGCTCCAGGTGCACAGGCAGGCGGTGGCGGCTGCCCCTTCCCTGCGCGCAGGAGACCCCGCAGGGTCAGCTGGCAAGTGGGAGGACCGGGCCGGGTGAGGTGGGGAAGAAACCGCCGCCGCGCAGAAGGTGGGGTGGGGAGTGAAGAAACCGCCGCCGCGCAGAAGGCGTGATCGCGCAAAAGGCGCGGTGGGGTGGGAAGAAATCGCCGCCGCTGCTGCGCAGAAGGTGCGATTGGGTGGGGTGGGGTGGGAAGAAGCCGCCACTGCCACCGCGCAGAAGGCGCGATCGGGTGGGGTGGGGGGAGAAGGCGGGACAGCCCGCCCATCAGCTGGCCGGCAGGAGCGCGCTGGGAGAGGGCCCGGCAGGTGAATTACCGTATTGACCCGAGTATAAGCCGAGGTGAGTTTTTTAAGCCAAAAATCATGTCTAAAAAACTCGGCTTATACTCGAGTATATACGGTACTCTAAAACATTATCAACTTTGATAAACAAGCATTTAGATTAGAAACACCACAGAATGTGCTAGTGAGATAGTAAATGGTTACCATAATATGGAAAACTGACTTAACATATTACTGACTAAAAGTTCAAGAGAAATCATATATTCAAATGTAAAGTGGAAGAAGGATGCCTAATTCCTGTCCTACAAACCTTAGAGGCTTAACTAATACTGGGTGACAGCCCATGCCACACAGCCAAGCTTTGGGCCATTCAGGCCATTCTGCAAGTAGCCCCAGGCCCAGGCCCCAGCCCCGCAAAGCAGAAAAAGAATGGAGGGGGGATGCAGGCTCCTCAGAGTCCCCTGAGACTTGGCTACCCTCTTGCCCCATTATTTAGAGTGCCCCCCAACAGGTTGGCAGCATATCTGCCCTTTAAACTTTAAAGGGACACTATTTTCAACGGGGCTAGACCTTTGTCTACATTTTAAAAATGGCTATTTAAAATTTAAAGGGCAGACGTACCACCAACCAGCTGGGCAGTATTAGTTCCTCAATAGGTGTTCCTACCTTCCTGATAAGGTTACTAATTCCAGTGCTACTGGGAATGGTATTAGTGGAATTGGGATTTGTTGGGGGGACAGGAGCAGTATTGGATATTTCCCATCTGATACACGGAATATCAGTCAATTTATTGGGTGGCAATATATGACTGCAAACCCGCACCCTTCCTCACACCCTATCACTCCTATTCCTTGAGGAAGCAAACTGGAACAAAAGGAAAAGATCATTATTCCTTGTTCTTAAAGTTAAGTCTTTCACAGGAAGAAGACAGAGCTCAGCAAAGAGTACTATATAATTTTGGTTCAAAGCATACATGCTCTTATGAAAAAGATTGTTCTTAGCATAGAAGGTTTCCATATCAAAATGAATCTAATTGAGAACCCTCTGGGAACTGCAAAGAAACCATACAGAGGGACCCAAATGGAACCCAGTTAATGGTACTAACAATTAGATGTAGGTCCCAGGAGAAGAATTAGTAAATAGAATGAGATTAAAGTATAATTAAACAAAAAAGTGTTGTGGCATCTTAAAGGCTAACAAGTTTTCAATTACATCTCACTCTTTACTTCCTACATCACATGACACTTTGATCCTTTTTTTAAACATGTAATTCTCTAGGTTCTTTCAAGGAGAAGCAGTCTCGGAGCTCCACTGCCACATTAATTAAGGCTCCTTTGTGTAATTCTCCAAAACTCCTCACACCCCATAAATAACAACCCAAGTGTGCAAGATAAGCAGCTTTCCTCTCCAGATCTCTCACAACAGAGACCTCACAGGAAACCTAATCAAGTATCCTGGAAGGGCCTTCAACATCTCTCCCCCACCCCCAGCCAATGTCAACATGTCTGAGTCACACCTCATACCCATTTGACTCAGTCATCTGCAGCCAGACTTGACTCATCTCCTGGTATCCATTACATCACCTAGGCACTGCTGAGCATCTTTCTTACAATGGCAAATTTGAACTGTCATATGGCAGCTTGGATTCTAACCCTTGAACCAATGGGTTCTTGGATCCTGATGTTGCACCAGTCACAGTGCAACCAAAATTTCACCAACGGGCAGCTGGATCCTGCACTTTTAGCAGAATGTCATCACAGATCCCAGTTCTTCACCACATTCAGCCAATAGCAGGGATACCCATATCTGCACCCAGGTAAATCCAGGTGCATATGAAGGGCATGCCTCGTATTAGGTTCTGCTCCCACCTCCTGGAACTTCTTCCATCACCATGAGCCCAAAATCACTGTACCCTCTTCAACACGACAAATGGAGTATGCTTTCTCTGTATCCCGTTCGCCTTCCCTTCTCAGAATTCACTCTCCATGTTTTCCTATCCATTCTGCCTGCTAGCTTCTCCTTTCTCCATTAGCAATTGGTCTGCCTAAGATTACTGTTAAGATTAAATGAAATAAATATAAAGAATTAGAAATTAAATATAAAGGGGAATGTAGAGATATTAAAAGGATAGAGGTGGGTAGGGGGAAAGCTGAAATAAAGTTAACAGCTATGAGATTGATTAGATAGGAACTGTTTATGTTATGTAATTATGTAACTTTTGATGAGTTTATATGAGAAAATAAAAAAAAATTCAAAAAAAAAAAGAAAAGAAAAAGAAAAGCAATTGGTCTGCCTTACTGTGAGCCATAGCATCCCTTCCAGTTTAGGGATTCCTTCCTCCTTATCAGAAAATTCATTACCCATTTATCCCACCTCACTTTTGGGTCCCTTCTTGAATCACCCTTCTTGAATCACCCTATCCTGTTCAGATTGGTTTACTGGACTAACCACTTGGAAGGAACATGATTTGAGCTAAAAATAACGTTAATATGGCATTAAGTTTAAAAAAATACAACTGAAGACTCAGATTATGCAAAAAGGAAGCTGTGACCCAGTGGCACAGAATCTGCTTTGCATTTAAAAGAATCAAGGTTCAATCCCTGACATCTCCAGGTAAAGTAAAGTATGGTGAAGTGGTTAGAGTGTTGAACTAGGATCTGGGAGACCGAGGTTTGAATCTCTGCTCTGCCACTGAAGCTTGCTGGGTGACATTGGCCAGTCATATACTATCAGCCTAACCTACCTCACAGGGCATTGCAAGGATAAAACAGAGGAGAGGAAAACAATGTAAGCCACTTTGGGTGCCCATTGGGGACAAAGGCCGGATCTAAATGAAATTACTTAAATAATTGTAATTGAATTGTCACACAAATTACTGCTGTACTGTTACTATTACATAGTTCAATCTCACTTTCTTTTTCAAGTGTTGCCCCCCCACCCACACACACACACTCTGTATCTTGAATAGGGGTTTAACGTTACTTACTGGTTAAGTACATCTCCCATTTTTTCCTTCATAGGGAGGTGTACTTAGACTGGAAGCAGTATGCACAACAGCTTCAGATTATCCCCTTGTACCTCAGGACTCGCGTTCTAATTCTACGTGTGGAGGACATTTTTCATGTGCCTGGCCTGATATAGGACTGACCAAAGTAGAGCATCTGCTTGGCATGCAGAAGATCCCAGGTTCAATCCCCAGAATCACCAGTTAAAGGGACTAGGCAGGTAGGTGTTGTGAAAGACCTCTGCCTGAGATCCTGGAGAGCCGCTGCCAGTCTGAGTAGACAATACTGACTTTGATGGACCAAGGGTCTGATTCAGTATAAGGCAGCTTCATGGGTTCATGTATAATATCACAGAAAGAAACCCTCTCTGTTCCATAGGTTCTTCCCCACATGGTTTTGGGCAGGGGCTGTGGCTCAGTGGTAGAGCATCTGCTTGGCATGCAGAAGGTCCCAGGTTCAATTCCCAGCGTCTCCAGATAAAGGTACTAGGCAATTAGGTGATATGAATACCTCTACCTGAGACCCTGGAGAGCTGCTGCCGGTCTGAGTAGACAATACTGACTTTGATGGACCAAAGGTCTGATTCAGTATAAGGCAGCTTCATGTGCTCGTGTGTGTTCAACAATGGAGGCTGTGCTTTTCAAACTTCATGCATAGTACAGAACTAGGCCAGACACAGATGGAAAAAACAACCTTGAGTAAAGAGAGTTTCTCAAACAGAAAATGACCATGGTATCTATATTGTTTCTGTCAGATCTAAGAACCACAGTTTTGGAGTCACTGGTGGGCAATGAAGATCAAAGCTTCCAGTCTTTAACATGAAAGTCAGATATACAGTTGCCTTACAAAAGCATCAACATTTTCTACCTTCCTGAATCAAAACCTAGCAAAGCCAACTCAATTTGTAGTTTACTGGAAAACCAAAGATAGAAGCCTATAGTTTTATCATTATGACCATTGGTGGGCAGCTCTTAAAACTTCATTAAGAGATTCAGTTTTACATCTGAATAACCATTGTCTGAATGTATGCAATGAAGATTTATAATAGAATAATCTTTATGTTGCATTCAATAGGCTATACTTCTAGACTTTAGCTGTTACTGAGGGAGGTGGTTTATCAAATAATAATCTTACCAGTTGATAACTTCAATGATGGGCATAGAGTTTACTTGAGGTAAAAGCTTTATGCGTGATTGTGGATATTTGATAGCATTTTACACACTCAGGCTAGTGTGTCAAATATTAGTTTTGTGAATAATCCAGTTCATGCAGTTGTAAGTAATGTGTTCCCACAACTGTAAACAGTTAATATAACTCAGTTTTTAAGAGATGAATCTGCTCTACTTTTCATAAATCAGTATATTGAAGCACACAGTGTAGTTCTCCATGTTGGTCTGTTCTGTGTTTCTAAGATGGTAGAAGTAAATCAGGTACCTGGAGTGGTACATAATATAGATGATGATAATGATAATAATAATAATTGTATCTCACCCTCACCCAGTGAACCAGACTCAGGGTGGCTAACATATAAAATACAACAGAGTCATGATTATATAAAAATGCAATACAATATAGCATAGCCAATTTAAAATTAAATAAATTCAATTCCACACCGCTGGCACCTAGAAACTCCATGCTTAAGGAGCATGTTATCTAGAAGTGGTCTCGCCTCCATGCCCTTCACTGGTGTCTCTCAATCATTGGGGGGAGGGAGAGGATGGAGACTGGAACCTTGGCTTACCTGTGAAGGTTCCTTCTACACTGAGGGAGGAGTATATCTTCATCAGCGGGTTTTGTCGTTCCTATGCTCAGGGAGGCAGGATCCAAAAAACCTTTGCTTTCTGTCACGTGTGCTAGGACCGCCCTCTGATATCCAGTTCGAGGAGTTCCATAGCAGAATTTTTAAAAACAGAAAGACAGATGTGCACCCAAAAGAACAAGGAGCAGCCACTGCAAAAACACAGCTTAAAACCAATAATTAGTAACAAGTAGAACATGAAAATACTTTATTCTAATTCCCCTTATTTATTATTCCTATATATAATGTTTTATTTTCCCATTTTTTATTTTTTATTCAGCTTTATTTGGACCCTTGACATTCTTCATCTTGATCCATTCTTCACCCTGGGCGGGCAAGATGTACTCCTTCCTCAGTGTAGAAGGAACCTTCACAGGTAAGCCAAGGTTCTGTTCTCCCACTGAGTTCGGAGTACATCTTCATCAGCGGGATCTTCAAAAGCTGACGTTCACTGGGAGGGAGTCTTCATTGATCATTTGATACAACATTCTGGAGGACTCTCCTGCCGAATACAGCGTTGGATGAAGAATAGGCATTTATCTTGTAGTGTCATGAACATAGAAGGGCTTGACCAGGTCGCAGCCTTACAGATTTCTTCCACGGATGCATGGCCATCAAATGCTGCTGAAGTGGCGGCACTGCGGACAGAGTGAACGGTAATTCCTAACGGCACTGGTATGTTGCAAAGTTGATAGAACAGCTGGATTCACTGTTTGATGCACTTGCTGATAGCTGCCTTTGACATTTTGCAACCTTTATTGGGTGATAAAGTGGAGGCGAGCCCATGGCACAATCCCTATGCATGCCACCATTTTCCCCTGCAGTCTGACTAAGGACAGGCCGGAGGATTCAGAAAGAATCACTGTCCTTGTCAACTTGACAATGGAGGAAATCTTGTCTGGTGGAAGGAATACTGCATTCTGGTTCGTGTCTATGAACACCCCCAGGTGATGGATGAATTGGGACGGAGAGAGGGTGCTCTTGATCCGGTTTACCATGAAACCGTGGAGTTCTAGAGACCGGAGGATGGTCTCCGTGTGTTGTTAAGGACAATTGTTCTGAAGGAGCGCTCACCAAGATATCGTCTAAATATGGGAAGATGTGGATCCCTACCTCTCTCAGGTGAGCCACCAACATCACCAGGATCTTGGGGCCGATATGAGACCAAACGGGAGGGCCCGAAACTGATAGTGATCGAGGTTGTACGCAAAGCGGAGAAACTTTCGGTGCTCGGGGTAGATGGGGCTGTGTAAATACGCTTCCGTCAGGACTATCGACATCAGAAACGATTGGGGGCGGAGTGCCTCTATGATGGAACTGAGTGTCTCCATCCTGAAACGTTTGAGCCCGATAAATTTGTTGATGTGCTTTAGATTTAGAATTGCGCGCCAATCTCCGTTTCTCTTCAGAACGGTGAAGAAAACGGAGTATACCCCGGCGCACCGTTCTGTCTGGGGGACTGGTTCGATTGCCCTGATTTGAAGCAGGTGGTCTATGGCTGCTTGATAGCGAGCTATTTTGTCCAGTTTGGAAGAGGAGGGGGAGAGAAAGAAGCGGTTTGGGGGGGATTTGCGTAGTTCTAGGCTGTATCCCTCGTGAATAATCTTCTGCACCCAAGTGTCTGGGTGAAGGGAGTCCCAGGTATTGGCAAAAAAGCTGGAGTCTTCCCTCCACCGGACTATCCCAGCAGTCATTGTTTCCCGGGTTTCTCACTAAATCTGTTGGACTTGTCCAAGTGTTGTTGTGGCTGGAATCCCTGGTTAAACCTGGTGCCCATGTGAAAGGATCCCCTTCCAGAATTCCAGTTGTTGTCCGCTCTGCCCCTTGCCAGGGTGTGAGAGGTTTAGAAGGGACGAAAGGAAGAAGAGTAAGAGGTCTTACCTTCATTCCTTATGTATTTTGGCAAGGCCTTTTTCTTGTCTTTCGTCTTGACTAGTATGTCCTCTAGTTTAGAGCCGAAGAGCCGATCACCCTCGAATGGGTATCCCAACAGGATGGATTTGGAACCGAAGTCAGCTGACCAGGACTGGAGCCAAAGTGCCCTCCTAGAAATAGATGCTTGAATGGATACGGCCGAAGCCTCATGGGCCTTTTTGATAGCATAATCAGCTTTTCTATCTAGAGGGTCCCTGATGTTGCCAGCCCCATCCTCAGAAAGTAAGCCGGTGGATTGCAGAGCGCGACTGGTGCTTCAACTAAGGGAACCTGAAGGAGGTTAGAAGCTTGGGACTCTAGATTATACATTCTTCGAACAGCAGCGGGGAGCTGTCTGTTAGAGAGGCTTCTCCCATTCATTTTTGAGAAGTATTCAGGAAAAGGCACAGCCCGGGTATGGGTCCTCAGCCTGGTGAAGAATTCCTTCATGCCCCTAAATGTAGCCTTACTTTTGGAAGCCTCTGAGTCCTCATCCTCATGAAGATCTAAGGCTGCCAATACCTTGCTCAGGAACGCCTGATAATCTTCCCCGGCAAATAACAGGGATTGTTGTTCCTGATTTTGAGTCTCCTCCCTCTCCTTGTCTTCTCCTGAGGAGAACTCGCCCTCTTCTCTGTCGCTAAAAAAGGGAGGAGGGGACCTGTTCCTGCTGGAAGAAGACAATGGTGCCTTCCTTGCTGCCTCAGTTGGCCAGGCATGGCGTGTGTAGCTGGAGCATTCCCCACGTTCTGACTCAGAGTGGATGGAAGCCCTGGAACCTGGGGATGAGGCTCTGGATCTTGTGACGTCCCCACAAGAATGGTCGCTAATTTGGGCAAACTCCTCTCTCAATGCCTGCCACATTAAATTTATCAGACTTAAGTTGCCCTCCCCCCCTTCAGCAATTAAAAAATGAACATTTTCAACATTACCCGGGGTAGTCCAAGTCACATGAACTCCAGAGGAGCCGGCATAACTGGGATCAAGTTTGCCCTCGTAACCTCTAGAAACCGAACGGGGAGTTGCGGCGGCCATTTTGTCCTTGCACATCTTTTTCGCACTGTTTTGAACGTCTCCCAGCTGGAGGCTCCGTTTTTGTGCCACCGCCTGCAAATCGGGCTGATTCGCCCGGTTTTCCCCTTCACGGCTCTTGGACACCGCTAGGGAAAACTGTCAGGGGGAAAGGAGTCCTTCAACTTGCTCCTCGTCTCCTGACATTAATTCCTCTGAAGCCCTATCTCCACTCTCAGACATATTGTAAACGGAGGAGGGGGGAGGGGAGGGGGAGACAGAGGCAAAGATGAGGAAAAACAGTAGATACAAGAGGAAAAGGCTGCTGGGTGCACAGAGACCAAGATTAGGACTAAGAAAAAACACAGAAATAAAGTTAGACAGGAATAATTATTGAAGTGCAAAGGCTAAGAAAGAAGGTTTGCTACAGAGCTAACCACAAATGCTGCTTCTCCCTCTAAGGCAGGAAGAGAACTGGATATCAGAGGGCGGTCCTAGTACATGTGACAGGAAGCAAAGGTTTTTTGGATTTTGCCTCCTTGAGCATAGGAACGACAAAACCCGCTGATGAAGATATACTTCTCCCTCAGTGTAGAAGGAATCTGGATTTCAGTAAAGCTATTGAAAGGGTTCCCCATGATGTTCTGATGGGTAAACTGGAGGACTGTGGACTGGACTCTAGGGTAGTTAGGTAGATAGAGAACTGGTTGGAGAACTGCACTCAAAGAGTAGTTGTCAATGGCATTTCATCTGAATGGAGGGAGGTGACCAGTGGGGTGCCACAGGGCTTGGTTGTGGGTCCAGTACTTTTCAATATTTTTATAAATGATCTGGATAAGGGAGTGGAGGAACTACTCATTAAATTTGCAGATGACACCAAACTGGGACTCGCAATAATGGGTTTAAATTATGGACAGAAAGGTACCGTTTGGGTATCAGGAAAAAAATTTTTTACAATGAGAGTAGTTCAACAGTGGAATCGGCTGCCTAGGGAGCTCCCCCTCACTGGCAGTCTTCAAGCAACGGCTGGACAAACACCTGTCAGGGATACTCTAGAGTAGACTGATCCTGCATTAAGCAGGGGGTTGAACTAGATGGCCTGTATAGCCCCTTCCAGCTCTATGATTCTATTTTGTTTGAATCCCTCCCTTACTCTAAAAAGTCATCTGTCCAGGCATTATCAGGGCTCACATCTTATTCAGCAGGGTGACTGGGCAACATAATACTAGTGCCCTCATGGAGAATAGCTGCTGGAATTACGATTGCATTCCTTACTGTCTCAGTACCAAAAGTTACTGGTTTGCAGAAGTGATGCACAGCACTGCATAGATTAGATCATCACTGATCCTTCCCAACAGCAAAAATTTCTGCAACTAGACCCTCCACTGCGAAAGTGAGGGTAAAGAACCTGCTTCATGATGTGGAATGAAATCTGGGATTTATAGAATTCAGTCTGTAGCCAAGGTTCTCTAATGTGGCACCCAGGGATGCCATGGTGCCCACCAGACTGTTCTCTGGCACTCACTGAACTTTTCAGAATGATGAAAGGGTCACTGTGAGGCAGGGCTTGTTATTACCAGACTTCATTCAAATAAAATGAAAGGGTTTTCTACGGCTGCAATAGTAGCTGCAGCCACCGGAGAATCAGAAGGACAGGAAAGCTCCCAGACTTTCTTTAGTAAGTGTGTGGATCCATTCCTCTTTAGGCTTTCGTTCTTTATATTCCCCTTCCTTTTGTCCCTTTCCTTTATTCCCCTTTTGAGATTCTTTTGCAAAGTGAGGAGGGAGGTATCATGTTTGGTTCCACTTCCCACAGCAGCCATTCTGGGGTGGCACTCACTACCTCCTCTCAAAATTCCAACAGTGCATGGAGGCTCAAAAGGGTTAGGGAACCCTGCTGTAGCCCATGCTAATGTTTGGAGGCTGCATGCTGCCTTCTATAGTAGGTAATTATAATATAAAGGCCTTTTTAGAATAGAATGAAACAGTAGATTTAATAACAGCAATTAGTATTGAAACATGAAGAATCAATAGATTTGATTTCTCTTAAGAGAATACTATAGGCTATCAAAAATATGTCTGACTTCCCAGTGGTTCAAACGTTTAGATGATACAGTTGAAAAACAAAGAGGCTGCGTAGTAATTTTATAGCAACTTCAATAATCTCTCTGATGGGAAGTGCTGTCAAGTCAGGCGACTTATGGCAACCCTACAGAGTTTTCAAGGCAAGTGACATTTAGAGGTGGTTTGCCATTGCCTGCCTCTGTGTTGCAACCCTGGACTTCCTTTGTAGTCTCCCATCCAAATACTAACCAAATACTAACCAGGACTGACCCTGCTTAGCTTCCGAGATCTGAAAAGATCGGACTAGCCTGGGCTACTTACTGATTACTTACTGTGAAGGTCCCTTCTACTCTGAGGTAAGGAGGGCATCTGGAGAGACGGGTGATTCCCTTCCAGAGCTCTGGGTAGGCAGGATTCAATTATTCTTCTACTTCCTGTTTCCTGCCCCAGAATCGCTCGCCTTCCAGTTTCAAGACTTTCCGAGCTAGGACTCCAACAGGAAGAAATCATTAACGAAGCATTACAACCGATATGAGGAAATGAAGTCAAGTGCCAGTATGATAAATTTGCATCAACTTTACGTAGGAAAAAAACAACCCGTTTACAGGTAACCATACAAGGGATAACATTTGAACAGTGACTAACATCTCATTCAGCAGGTAACAGCTAACTAATTCAATGGGTAACAGCTGAACAACGTCTACCGCTCTATTCAACGGGTAACGACTGAACCTTGTATAGCTATTGGATCGGTGACAAGAAGGTGTGGACCGGCTTCTGAGTCCCAACGGGAGTCATGTGCTGCCACAGGTCCAATGCTTGCCATCATGGGTGCTCCAATCTTCACTCAGGGAGGGCCAAGATGCCCTCCTTACCTCAGAGTAGAAGGGACCTTCACGGTAAGTAATCAAGGTTCCATTCTCACTCTGAGGGGGAGGGCATCTTGAGAGATGGGATCTCCAAGAGCTGTGATGTCTTCCGGGCGGGAGTAGCCCTCACGCACGACGTGTTGGATAACTCTACGCCCGAAGGCTGCGTCTGAGGAAGAGTAAATGTTCAGGCAGTAATGCCTCACGAGGGTCGATACGGAAGACCATGTGGCTGCCTTGCATATTTTTTCAGCAGAGGTCTGCTTGTTGAAGGCGGATGAAGTGGCTTCACTTCTTATGGAGTGCCCTGTGATCTTGTGAGGGACAGGCACGTTGCTGGCCTTACAGGCCTTTTCAATGCATTGCGTAGGGTACAGCTTATTGCGGTCCTGGACAACTTCTTGCCCTGATTGGGAGCGATCAATGAGATGAATAGCGAGTCTGTTTTTCTGATTGGGGCCGTACGGTCGAGGTATATGTGCAGTGTGTGTGTCAGGTCGAGTGTATGCCAGTCTTTTTCCTTGGCGTGTCGAGGTTGTGGGCAGAAGGATGGCAGGTGGTTCTCCTGTTGTCTGTGGAACTTGGAGTTGACCTTTGGAATAAAGGTTGGGTCTGGTCCGAGAACCACTTTGTCCCTGTGGAAGATGCATAGGCCCTCCCTGGCTGACAGCACTCTCAACTTGGATACCCTGAAAGTTGAAGTGACTGCCCTAAGGAAGAGCGTTTTCATTAGTATGTAATTCAGAGTGACCTCCTGTAATGGTTCAAATGTGGTTCTGGTTAGTGCTGTCAGTACTATGTGCAGGCGCCATGATGAAAATCTGTGAACTACTGGAGGTGAGGTCTCAGTGATCCCTTTCAAGAAGAATAGGATGTGGGGATGGCTTGCGAGAGCATGCTCTTCCAAGGTGGGGTTGACCGACACCTGTCTCTGTAGGGTCGATGGCTTGAGACCTTGCTAAACCCTATCTTGCAGGAAACCCAACATGACATCAGCAGTTGGACAGAGAGGGCTTGCCTGTTTGCATTGGCACCATCGCACGAAGGCCTTCCAGTGGATGGTCTCCGCGACTTCATAATGGTGGTCACGATGGCTGGATCATACCCCACGGCTAGAAACTGCTGCCTTTCAATAGCCAGACTGTCAAATTCAGCCAGGCCGGATCTAGGTCCCAGACGGGTCCTTGGTGGAGCATGTCCTTGGAGATGGAGATCCTCCACGGGGCTTGCACCGACAATTCCCTGAGTGTTGAGTACCATGGCCAGCATGGCCAGTCCGAAGCCACAAAGAGGACCTTCTCCTGTTCCTGTTGCACCTTCCTCAGCGCCGTGGGGATGATCGGAAGCAGAGGGATGGTGTAGAGTAGCCCCCACGGCAGAGGTGACAGCAAAGCATCCACCTGTTCCTTTCCTTTATCCCTTAGAAGCTCTTTGATCCATTGATCTTGAGCAGCATAGTTTTAAATCTATTGTTTGGGGATACAAGGACTGAGATAAATTTTGCCACAGCCAGCGTAACCTTAGCATCCCTATCACTTAATTTAAAAAAGCATTATATCAGACACAGAGGCATTAGTCATCTATTAAAAGAGATATATATTGTAATCGAAGATCCTCACAGAAACGACATTCCAAGAGCAGATGAGCTAGTGAATCAATGGAACCGGAAGAGCACAGACAAGTCCTTTCTGAATATGGTAGGTTAAAAAATCTATCTTGCAAAACCATAGAAGGATTAGCGTTTAATCTAGCTAGAAAGAAGGCTCTAGAGAGAAAAGGAATTGTCAAAAAAATAGGTATAGGCAGGCAAGCCAAGTGGAGGTGGTATTCCAAAAAACTGAGATGAGCAAACGTGACGAGCACTAAAAGATGTGCTAACATAATTAATCTCTTTGATGCGCTTTTTTATTATAGCGAAAGCTTCTGTTTTTTCAAGATCTCTTACCATATCCCACGAGATGCCCATCAGTGATAATTTCTCATCAAAGATATTTTGCCATGAGGATCTAAATGAGTCATGCTTCAGAACGACTAGATGCCCTTGTTCCGCTTCGTGGTGGGTGTACCTTGAGAAAAAGCGTGTGGTTTTGTTGTTCGTCGGTGACACGAAGAGGTCCACTGATGGGGTCCCGAATCTCTCCATGAGCATGTAAAATGTCTGCTAGCTTAGCAACCACTCGCCCCCGTCCAGCATCTGCCGCTCAGCCAGTCTGCCTGGACATTGAGGTTGCCTTGTATGTACTCCGCTCTGATTGACAGGAGGTGCTTCTTCGCCCATGAGAGGATTTGTTCGGCTTCCCAGTGTAACGCTGCGGACTTGGAGCCCCCTTGTTTGTTTAGGTGGGCTTTGGCTAAGCTGTTGCCCATCTGGATCAACATGTGCTGGCTGGCAATGATCAAGTGGAAGGCCATTAGGGCCCTGTGGATGGCTCTCAGCTCCAGACAGCTGATGTGCATTGCCTTCTTTGTACGCATCCATGTGCCTTGCATCACCTGGTTGCTGAGGGTGCCCCCCCCCACAGCTTTCCAGACTAGCATCTGTGAAAATCTGGATGGAGGTGTAATGTAGGGGGGTTGTCCCTTCTAGAGGTTGGCAGTGTGTGACCACCAGAGTAGGCTTCGCTTGGTCGATGCTACAAGGGTCAGGCGGATGTTCCTCTTCTGCAGGATCTGCTGTTGATAAAATCTGAAGAATCACTGTAGAGGCCGTGAGTGGAACCAGGCACAGGGGACTGTGCCTATGCAGGCTATCATGAGTCCCTGGAGTTGGGCCAGGAATGACAGTCTGACTGACCTTAGTCTGATCGTCTGCTTGGCGAGACTTGCTTTCTTGGTGGCTTTGTCCCTCAGGGTGTTGCTTCTGGTATTGATGATGACCCCCAGGTGCTGGATCTGTTGGGATGGTGTGGTGGTGCTCTTTTCTCGGTTTATGAAGTATCCATGACTCTCCAATACCTGGATAACTCTGGAGGTATGTCTGACGGCTGATTCTGTGGTGGGAGCACAGACCAGGATGTCGTCCACGGATGGGTGAATGTGTATGCCCTCCTTCTTCAGCATAGCCATGAGGGTGACAAGAACTTTGGAGAACACCCTGGGGGCTGAAAACAGCCCAAAGGGGAGCACCCTGAATTGAAAGTGGAGCTCCCCATAGGCGAAACGAAGGAAGCGTCAATGGGCTGTGTGGATGGGGATGTGTAGGTAGGCCTCCATCAAGTCTACTGAGGACATGAACATCCCCGCTTGGAGTGCTTCCACTGTGGAGCATACAGCTCAATCCTAGCTGCAGTACAGCAAGGGGGGGGGGTTTGTCATGACAGCACGACTCAGCACAATTCTGTGCAGTAAATAAGGTACCCAAAAAGTGGGTCTCTTGTCACTCTCATTTGCTAAAATCATCAAAAAATTACAAATTAAAAAATATCTAGGATCCTCACCGCTCAAACACTTGATGCCATCCTGCAGGAATTTGACTTTTCATTCCATGCACAACAATGCAAGGAAACATCAAAGCTAAATAATTGTGGATTATTTTCTAGTATTAACCCCCCCCCCAAAAAAAATGTTAAAGCATATATTATATATGCTGAAACAATCACATTCATCTACAAGTTTGCCACTATAAAATTCTTATGCTAGAGCTTTAGAACTGAAAATATCTTTCAATCACTGATTGAAAGATTCAAAGCTTTCAAATTGTTAATGGAAAATACAGGCTGTGTCACCTATATTACTGATTCATAAATGTTAGATATTTTTTAATTTCTAGATTCAGGGCCTATATTGTATATGGCAATTGTATCTCCAAGCCCCTTGAAGCAATCAAGGTTGTAACCAAAATTGGAATTCTCTTTTGTTTTTTAAATAGAAACTTGCTAGAATTACCTCAGAAAATATTTAAAAAGGTAGTCTAATATATATGTCAAAAATATTAATTATTGAGCTGAACATGTTGCATGGGACCAAAACAGCCCCCCCACCCCAAATACTACCCTGGTGCCTTTTGAGGATTTTCTCTGCCTGTTTGCAGGCCTGATAACCTGCTGTTTAAGAACTATTTTTAAAGACTTGTTTCTTTATTTAGAAAATGCATATCCCCTTTCCAGAGACCTCCAGAGTCCCCTTTTTCTTCATTATGTGACCTCAGACAAAACAGGAATCATGAAGGTGATGTCATCATGGTGCCATGTAGCCAGATTTGGCTATACAACGTCACTTATAGCAAATAAAGTCCATGCTTTGTCTTCAGTTTCATTTGGTAAGTAGAGTACAGGATATTGGTCAGCAGCAAAACTAATCATACTGTCTTGGCAATAAGAACATTTCCTGTCTTGCTATGCAGCAGAGGCGCTTCCTTCGGGCCTCTGCATCACTGGAGGAATCTCTTTCAGCAACACATTTAAACTTTCCAAAACTGCTCCCCTCTTTTGATTCAGTAAATCATTTAAGTACTGAAATTAATACACTACTGCTACATAATACTGCTACATGTTAATGTAATCCCTGCTTGAGGTCCTGTAAACAAGAAAAGTGTTTACAGTGCTCCGTAATTAACATTTACATTTCTTAAGTTATAATTAGCAACTTTTCTGGCAGTTAAAAATTGCTTCTAGGCTACAGGGTGAGTAGTTGCTGCTGGAAGAATACATCTATACAGTTCTCTCATTTTCCCATCTCATTTAAGGAAGCTACTAGTCCTTTTAAGATAACAGAACATACAAAAAATTCAGCATAGAACTCCTATACTACAACCAATGATACAGATCTTCACTATGGAAACTGAACATGAACCTTTCTCTTGTCTTTGCATCCTTGGTGGGAAAAGAAGTTCAAGAAATGTAGGAGGTAAATCCCCCCCACCATACTGGTACTTCTTACATAAGCATAAAGTGTATATACCATATGGTCACAGGATGGAGCGCAAAGAAGAAGAAAGGCAACTCAGTACCAACTATTAGCTAGTTGCTAACTATGGACAGTTCTGGGAAGGGAGGCACCAAAATTGAAGTTGATCCCAGCAAGGCCTAACTGTCTCTCCAATGCATCTTGGTGGATTGGCTGCAGAAAGTAGTACTGTAACTTTCTATTTGAAAGTATATCACTGATTTTAAAAGTCACCCCAATCCTTCGGACACTGTCACTTTAGAAAAGCTAATCTGATTATACTTTATTTCTGAAACACAATTCCACCAAAGCGGCAGGGGCTTCCCAAGTGGAAAACAAGAATTGGAAGAGGGGGGATGAAAGACTGAGATATGCTTTCCAGCTTTTCTGCAGCTACCCTAACACCGCTGAAACAGAGGTCTTTGAAACTAGATGGTACTGTTGATGAGAGCAGATATTGTCCAAAGAAATGCACCAGGGTGAAGAAACTAAGTGAGGCATCTCTTTTTAAAAAAGAAAAAGAAAAGTTACATGCAAACTAAGAATACTAAATTGAAAATCTAATATATTGCTTGAAAGTTAAAATCAATTACATCTACACAACTCTATTTAATCAGGCAGCTGGTATTTAAAAAAATAAAGTTCAATATACAGATGAAGGGAAACCGTAACACATATGGTTCATGTCTGCTTATTTTATTCTCCAAGATACATCTGTTGGTGTTAAAATAATGAATAGCTCCTTTAAAAATACATCACTTACCGGTAACTACCATGCTGCTCATGTTAGAGTTTGGGCTACTGAGTACACTGCCTGAAAGAAGTTCGTCAGATCCTCTCTAAAAAAGAAAGAAACAGTAAACTTTTTGCTGTTCGTAATTTTAAAACAGTGATATTAAAGATGACAGATCAACAGGACATTATTTTCTTAAAATTCTTGAGTAGGATACCTATTAGGAGACATAGCGTATATACTCGAGTATAAGCCGAGTTTTTCAGCACATTTTTTATGCTGAAAAAGCCCCCCTCGGCTTATACTCGAGTGAGGGTCCCACTGTCCTGGATCAGTGGCCGGCACCCCCCCCCATTCCGGCTGCACTCACCGGGCAGCAGCTCCATGGGAGGCCCGGAAACGGCGGCTGGGGGCAGGGCCGGCAGGAGGAGGATCCGCCCAGCGAGGTGGGGCGCCTCCCTGCAACGCCCGCGGAGACGCAGACACCCCGGGAGGAGAGGCACCCCCCCGGGGACCCAGCGGGACCGCGGAGACTCTGCGCCGCAGGAGGGGTGGGGTCGCCAGGAGCCGCCTAACGCCGGAGACGCCGCCACCTCCCGGAGCATGTGGGGGCGAGACAGCGCCAGCTGGGGCCAATGGGCGGGGGGCAGGGCGGGGCCGTCAAGCCAGGGAGCCCTGTGCTGCCGTGACAATGGCTCTGGGCCAGGGCTCCGTCGCTGCTAGAGGCCCCAGCGCCGCCCAGCTGACGGGCGGGCGAGCACGGGCGGGGGCGCGCCCCGTGGCCGCCACAGACGGGGGAAGGAGGGAGAGGGTGGAGAGAGCCAGGGAGGACCTTTAAGGGCTTGGGAGGAGGGGCCACAGGGGCGGATTTTTTCTTGCTATGATCTCTAAAATATTTAGGACTAGTTTTTCTTCCCTGTCCTAGCCCTGTCCTACCAGTTTCAAACTGCACATTTTAGGCAAACTGGAAAGACTACATGAGAAATTCTAGAGATATCTTTCGGGAGCAGGCCTTATAAACTATTTAACTACACATTTCCTTGGAAAGCATGCTTAAAAAACTCAGATATAAAGGAAATTCCGTTTTTTGCTTGGCTACAACATGAGCAAGTTGGATAAAAATCAATGCTAATGTTGATTTTTTAATGGATAGGGCTTTTTATTTACATCAGGTTCTTTGAAAGTTAATTCGATCATTAAAATACCTGGTTTAAAATGAAATATGAAAAACATGAAACAGCACTTTTATTAAAACATTTCATTACCCTCTATCAAATACACTGTATTAAATCTGTACTACTCAAAACATGCAACATGAAATATTTTACATAAGACAATCAACAATGTTAGATAATGGTAATCCCCAAGTTTATTTTATAAATATTATTAATTTTGGCAACAATTAATATGGTATATGTTTTCAATGTTATGCAGTTTAACTTGATATCCAAATAAACTGGTAGTCCTACTTACTGTGACTGTATGACATTGCTTCTGTCCAAATAACATTTTTACTAAAAATTGTTTTCTAATTTTAGCTTTTTTTCATAGATGGCAAAAATAAAGATATGCTTATGGTAGCATGGGGTGCGGCCATTTGTAGCTCTCACTCAACTACTGTGTATATTTGAAATTTTGCTTGTAGTAAACTGAAGAATTTATACTATTAAATTCCATAAACATGTCAATTAGTACAGTTTTATATGTGAAGTTAAATGATGCATTGTATATTGTTAAAGCCGCAAAATAAAGTTAGGTTTGATAGGAACATAAGTATGGCATATATTTCAGTTTTCCCAAATTCAATTTTTTCCACAAAATACATTTTTTGTGTCCCAAAAATGAAAGAGTGGTTTAAAAAAGAAGGTGGACTTTTGAGAGAAAAGACACATTTTGACTGTCTAATAATGGGAAATTCAAGTCGACTGTTAGGGAAAATCTATAGACTGTTGCTATAGTATGAAACTGAAACAGAACAAGTAAAAGACTGTATGATAAAATGAATGCAAAATTTAGGAGCAATTATAGATATGACTCGGTGGGAGAATCTGTGGTTAAAAGAAATTAAATTTACAAAGTATCAAATGCTTAGAGAAAATTGGTATAAAATGTACTTTAGATCAGTGGTTCTCAACCTTCCTAATGCCACGACCCTTTAATACAGTTCCTCATGTTGTGGTGACCCCCAACCATAAAATTATTTTCGTTGCTACTTCATACCTGTAATTTTGCTACTGTTATGAATAGTAATGTAAATATCTGATATGCAGGATGTATTTTCATCACATAGGGAGACATTTTGGATGTTACGTTAGGTTTGCGTAAGGCAGCTAATTGTGCTCATGAACATTCAGCAATTCAGGGGAACCATATGCTCCGCCTGGGATCATTGGAGAAGCCAATACAGTAAATAAAAACAAAATACACCACTAGAAAAGAAACACCCAACCCCAATTCGTTCACAATCGAAATCTCCCTGCCCTTGGAAGGAGTGAGCCGTGAAGAAGGTGAGCTGTGACTCACGAAAGCCCATTGGCCTCAGGGGGCGAATCTCATCCCCGGCGTCCCCAGCGCAGAGCAGCCTCCCGTCCCCCACTCTGCGTGAGGAAGAAGCCACCACGGCTCCCACCAACTGCTTGGGAGGGGACGAGGGAGGGAAGGGGGGGGGAAAGGAACGTTGGCCTCATGTGACGCGGCGTGACCAATGGCGAGGTGGGTTTCGGGCCTGGTGGGGTGGGAGGGGGAAAGAGTGAGAGAGCGAGTTGCTGACTGAGGCGGCTTCCTCCCTTTCCTCGTCTGGAGAGCCTGAGAAGGGGGGTGGGAGGGGGAAGAGCCCTGCGCGGGGTCTGAGGGAGTTTTCTGATGGTCTTAGGCGACCCCTGTGAAAGGGTTATTCGACCCTCAAAGGGGTCGCCACCCACAGGTTGAGAACCGCTGCTTTAGATGATATATAATGCCTAAAGATATTACAAAGGCAAATAAGGGATTTGATGGAAAGTGTTGGAAATGTCAAAGCACAGATGCAACATTCTATCATATGTGGTGGCCTTGCAAAAAAGCAAGAAAATATTGGGAAATGATACATGATGAAATGCAAAGAATACTGAAAATCAAATTTGTCTTAAGATTCAAAAAGTATGTTGTTAAATATTTTGACAAACAATATGTCAAAAATATATAATTAATTATTTAAATATGTGGTGACAGTAGCAAGAGTGGAGTATGCAAGAAAGCGGAAAGCAGAAGATTACCCAGATGTAACTGAATGGACAAATAAAGTATCAGAATATGCAATTATGGCTAAATTAACGTCTTTAGTGAATAACAGTTCAACCTCTGGCTTTTAATGAAAAATGGAAAGTATTTCTTGAGGTTATAGTTGTTAACTGATAAACATAATAGAATTTTAAAATTTAAGAAATACGCCCTTGAGTATGTAATTATAACATTAAAAGAAGGTATAACAGAATAGAAATTATAGAGTAAGTTCCATTATAATGTAAGAATTTGATGTTTATATGTTTGTATGTCTTGTAACATCCATTTGAAAATAAAAAACTTAAAAAAGAAAAAAAAGAATCAAACCCAGAAGTAAATAGGCACAATGTTTCGAGACTGGTGGTTGTTCAAAGTGTCCTGCCCTGATTAGCACATGGGCTGCTGCGTTCTGCACTAATTGTAGCTTCTGAATTCTCCTTAGGGGCAGTTCACAGAAATCTATGGTCAAGCACTACAAAGTCATGTGTTGTGTTTACTATAGCGGCTAATTATGAATATTTATGACTATCAAGCAAATTACATGGATGCTTGCATGTCATGAAGAAACACTGTTTCACCCAGTAATTATCAGAATTGTCTGAAAAGTTCTGCCTGCTTAGCCCACAATCTACCACATAAACTGGACCATGCCCCTTGTCTTCAAGAAATCAAGCTTGCTTAGAGTCTTTGGATATTCTTAGACTCCAGCAGAAAACTATTAATTCTACAATTAATCTACATTTTCAAAGGAAGAATGACCATTATATATTTATACACTTTGCTGAAATCTGAGATTGTTTGTTTACCTAGAATTGTCTAATACCTATTTAACTCTTCACAATACCTCTTTGGCTGCATCTTAACAGTGTTATAGCCTATAGATCAGTTGGCCCTAATGAAGCTAGGTCAGGTTATGTCCCAAACCTACTTGTTTGGTTGGTAAAACAGTGGTCTACTGGCTTAGACATTAGATCTGGCAGCTTAGCAGCAATGGCATGTGCTGCAAAACCTTTTCAGGTATGCATGAAGAGGGAAAAAACCTCTTTTGAAAACAGACAACCACAAACCATCAATAAACTGCAACACCATCTGAAAAACAAATAGATTTCGATTCCCTCAAAATTGAGTGCTGATCCATTTCAGGGACTAGGACCTCAAGACTTCAGGAGGTAGGTGGCAACAGATCTGTACCCCAGCCCTCACTTCCTTTCCGCTCAGGTCTTTATCAGAAATAAATGAGGTGCTCTGCTTTGGTTTCCAAAGACAGGAGATACGCTGAGGTTAAGATGGCACAAACAAAGTCTCTTTGACCAATATGAGATCCAAAAAGGTCCTTTTGGATCTCATATTGGTCAAAGAAAGATTGTACATCGCAGTTGTTTATGTTTGTATATACTGAATGTGTAAGTTTTTGACTTTACTAGGAGTTTTATGCTTTTAATCTACATGTGCACCTTATCAAAATTTATATATTTGTAATTTTAACTTTTTCCAGCTCAACCTCTTTGGTTTGCAATCAGTATTTTGGTTGAGTTCCATCAGATTCCCCCCCCTTTTGTTGTTTTTTACAAGCAAAGTCTCACCAAAAATTCCTCATCTGTCGTAAGACCTCTCTCTGTTCTATGTACATTTTCTTTACAAAAGAAAATCAAACTCAATATTCACAGATTTGGCCACCTCAGAAAAGGTGAAGCCTACCTTACAAAGGGAAGGCCATAGGGTTTAGGGTTTATAAGATAGCTGTCCCACTGTCTTCCAAAAGCAGGCAAGATGCAATGGGAAATAAATAAACAAATGCTCAGAAACCAACTGTAAAGCATTAGTAACATTTCTTTTTTCTTTTTTTTTCTTTGTATCTTTAAAGGGTACAGGAAAGGAAAAAGGGAAGGGGGTAAATGTTAACATTATGAAACAATACAGTATTATAAAATGATGTCTGAATAAAGTAAAATTACAAAATGACTTTGGTCTATTGTTCTTACATCAAAATAATCTCTTATATTTTGAAAATTCTTATTCTTTTTTAACAGTTATTTAGGATAGAAAAGTATAAAACAAAGTGTTATGAAATTTTAGCATAGATTATTCGTATTAGTTGCATTTCATATATGTGTAAAAAGATGCCCACTTTTCCTAGAATTGCTCGGTGGATTCACTAAGTTTAGGATTTAGTTCATCAGTCATTTTAGCCATTGCTGCACATTCCAGAAGTTTTTCTTTCCAATCGTCAATTTCAGGTATGTGGGTTTGTTTCCATGTTCTTGCTAAGATTGTTCTGGCAGCTGTTGTGGCATATTTAAAAACGTCATGCGATTTTTGAAGTAAGTTTGACGGTACTATACTAAGTAAATAAAATTTTGGATCAAATGTAAACTTCATATCTAGCATCAATTGTAATTCGCGATGAACTCTTTTCCAGTATGGTTGTAGCTTTGAACACGTCCACCAAACATGAAAATAAGAACCGTCTGATTCTTGACATTTCCAACATGCACCTTTTTTCCCTGGAGTTGTCATTTGGGAAAGCATATTAGGAGTCAAATACCATCTGTAGAAGGTCTTATACCAATTTTCTTTCACTTCTTGGGAGACTATGTATTTCAATTCGGAGGAGCAAAGTTTTTCCCATGAATCCATATTAATCATTTCTCCAAAATTTTGCATCCACTTTATCATGTTTATTTTCACTTGTTCTTCTTCTGTATCATATTTCAAAAGAAGCCTATATATTTTTCCTAATATGTGTGGCTCATTTTTAGATATTAGCTGCTCGAATTCAGTTAGTTCACGAAATGGTTGTGGATATAAGCAGTCTTTTTGCAAATTGGATCTCAATTGTAAAAAAGTTAACCAATTCAACTTTTGAAATTTTTCTTGAAGTTTTATCATGTCCTTGATTTCTCCCGTAGGCTCTATCATGTCATTGTAAGTAAAATGAACACCCGGTTTTAGTTTAACATTATCATAAGCTTCAGTTGGTGACATTATAGATGGTGGAGAAGGACTTATTCTCTTTTTGTATTTTTTCCAGACTTTTAATAACACTGTTTTGACATCGCAATCTTCTTGTGCTTTGTCTTTTTGAATTTTTGATTTAGGGTCCCACAAAACTTTATGAAAACCCTGTCCCAAGTCCGCCCGTTCTAGAGTAACATGCCGACTTTTAGGTTGTTTAATCCATTCGGTTATCCAAGATAGGCAGGCTGCATGATAGTATAATTTAATATTGGGCATTGCCAGCCCTCCTCTTTTCTTTTCGTCTTGAAGGACTTTAAATCTTACTCTCGGTTTTTTTCCGTTCCAGACAAATCGGTTGATTTCTCTTTGCCAGTTATCTAATATCCTTTCGGGGATGTCAATCGGCAAAAATTGAAATAAAAAATTTAGTCTAGGAAGAACGTTCATCTTTATCGTCGATATCCTTCCTAACCATGAAATGTTCATCTTTGACCATAGACTCAGATCTTTTTCTATTTCTCCCCAGATTTTCAAGTAATTTAACCTTAGAAGTGTATTATTTTGTGAGGATATGTTGACACCCAAATATTTCACTGATTCTTTGGCAATTCGGCATCCAGTAATATCTTCAATGAGCTTGTCTTCATCTGCTGTTAAATTGAAAGTCAGAATTTTCGTCTTTGTTTTGTTAAGTTTATACCCAGAATATTTTGCATATTCGATAAGATGATTGTAAACATGTGGAAGTGTTTGCTCAGGGTTTTGACAAATTAGGACAACGTCATCTGCATAACTTTTGATTTTGTGTTCTTCATTTCCTATTGTTAGACCTTTGATTTTTGGGTCGTTTCTTATATAATTTGAGAAGACCTCCATTGATAAGTCGAATAAAAAATGGAGAAAGAGGACAGCCTTGTCTGGTGCCTTTTGTAATGTTCATTTCTGTGGACAGCTGACCGTTAATCAAGAGGCGAGCTCTTTGCACCGAATATATAGTATTAAAGACTTTAAGTAAAGTTTCTCCACAATCCATTTGTTGTAGTGTTTTATTAATGAAATGCCAGGAAACATTGTCAAAAGCTTTTTCTGCGTCTAAAAATATCATTGCTGTTTTTAATGATTTAGTAACATTTCGAAGGTCCTTTAAGCGCTCTGCCCATTTCCCAATGTTGCTCACCCACATGAACATTAACACTCGTATCAAGAGCAATCCTAAACAGACCATAACTCTCTGAAACAAAGGGTGAATTGTTTGGGAGTGGGAATAACCCTTAATCTTCCTTGTGAGTACAATGACACAGGTATGATATCAATCAGTGATATTTTCCTTGAAACCTTTTTAAAAGCAAACTTGGATTGAGCTACTGAGAGTGTCCAGAAGGCTGCTGTTCAGAATCATCAACATGGACTTAAGCCTGTGGAATGCCACAAGGTTGTGTTAACTCTTATGCTTTTCGATCTGCGTATGCAACATTTACGGGAGACCATCTTGTGCTTATGCTGATGACGAGATCTATATTTCTTTGCCTATGTCATCAGCGGCTGCTGCCTCTGCCAACTGTGGCCAAGAGGCTGAGTGAGAACAAGTTGCTGTTAAATCCAGTTAAATGCTGGCTGACAAGGCTGAGGTCCCCAAAACTGTTGTGCTCCCCACACTTCATGGGAGTTCAGTTGTTTCTGGCTGACTCAGAAATCTGGAAATTATCCCGGACCATGCACTGCTGTTTCAGAAGCATGTTAATTGGGTGACTTCTTCCTTTCTATATGGTATGGATGTTGGCCCCCTCTTTGAACTCAGCAAATCTGACCATACTGATCCATGACACAGTAACGTTGAAGCTGGACTATTATAAAGTACTCTACTTTGGATTGTCCTTGAACATTCTCCAGAAACTTCAACTGATGAAAAATGTGGCAACTCAGCATATTACACCTGTATTTAGCACTCTTCACCTATTACCCATCTCAAAGCATTTTCTGTTGTAGCTCTTGGATCCTCTATCTGTCAGGAAGGACCCCACTTTGCAAGTTTTTCAAAAAACTTTGCATGACCAGATCGCTTAGATGGGCTTTTGTATAATTATTGGTTCCTAGAGGAAGGCACTGGCAAACCACCTCTGTTAGTCTCTTGCCATGAAAACTCCATAAGGGGTCACCATAAGTTGGCTGCGACTTGACGGCACTTTACACACACACAGAAGGAATTAACTTGAAGGCTGATAGTAAGATCCTACTACATAATTTTTGCATAATTTATGGTGTCATGTTAATACTCATGCTTTGCTTCAGTTCTATTTTTAGACTTCTGGTTGGTTCTATAACCCTAACTCCCATTGCATTACTCAATGAATGCCCCATCCAATGGATTGTATTGTATTCTATAATCCGCCTTGAGCACCAAGTGAGAATAAAAAGTATAAACGTATTATTTCATTCATTTACACCCTGTCTTTCTCCACAAAGTGGACCCAAAGCAATTTATATCATTCTCTTCCTCTCCATGCTATCCTCACAACAACCCTCTAAGGTAGGGTAAGTTGAGAATGTGTAACTCCCCCAAGTCACCCAGTGAGCTTCCATGACAGAGTGGTGATTTGAACATAGGTCTCCCAGATCTTAGTCTGACACTCTAACCGCTACGCCACACTGGCTTTTGTGGGGTGGCTGCTGCTGAACATAGGTATCAAGTTGCCCAGTGGCAAAAACAGCCCTCTTGGAATGGGACCCCCTCCACATACACACACTTTTTTCTGACAGAAACCAAATGTTGAAAGCTGGCAACACTTGACAAGCAAACCCCTCAATGGCCACTGAGTTTCTTAAAGGCACAGGCATTGTTTCTATTATTGGGGGGGGGGGAGGTTAAATCCACAATGCAATTTTTTTGTTATATTTCAGATATTTCTGCAAATGTTGGGCTTCTCACATGTTAGTAGAAAGAGCTGTCTTGCCTGTTCACAGCTCCAATATCTGGATTTAAATACTCACAGATTTGGCCACAAGTTAAGAATGTGACATAATAAGGTTACAGGTGTAGCGTTTGATGATAAAGTGCTTTCATCAAGATTAGCAGCACTAAACAGAAGCCTTCAAAACCTGGATTTCAAATCTACTTCAAGCCCTAGCTTTCAAATTCCTTTTACATGGACAATGTCGGTTAGCATTAATTGTGAGGCCAACAGAACCATGGTTAAAACAAACTATGGAAAGGGGGGATAGAAGCACACAACCCTACAGCACACTCAGTCTTCTAATCATGGCTAGGACACTAGATCTTTATAATGAAGGCCCATATTTTCTTGTACTGCCCAGTCCACCAGTTAAGATCTAAGAAAGGCGTAACCCATTTAGGATTGCATTGTAAGTATCAAATAATTAGCAGATTAACTTGTATTAGCCAAATATTTTTCACAGGTCATGGAAAATGAAATCTTAACACCTGCATTGGTTATAGATGACAATCACACACCAAGAACCACATTTTTCTTCTGAAGAAACAAGTCAGTTGGATTTAGATACTACTGACCTACTTATTCAAAGCTAACTACACTGAAATATCTTTTTCTTGTTAGTATCCATCTTCAAGCCAAGAGTAACCAGAGAAAACAGTTAACACATTTACAAATATTTCATATCAAACAGCCTTATTAGTTATGGTAGCAGTCAAATTCACAGCCTACCTTCACACCAACTGCAACATCAGTGACAATGCTGAAAGATAAAAACAAGGTTTTAGAGGGAAAACTTTCTTTTCTCCTTCCCAAAGAAAAAAGCATTTTCCTTTAAATCAATTTTTCAGTACATTTTAAGTATCTTTAGATGACTCCCAACCCCAAAGCTCTGGACTATCTTGTTCAGTAGCCCCACATATAAAAGAACGTGGGTGAAAGAATAAAACCTTGTGCGTATTTTAAGTATATTAGAAACTCTTAAGATGTGGGATCATTTATGTATCCACTGCTCTTTTTTAAAAAACCAACAGTCTTAAAGCATGTTATCCTCACAAGATGTAGTAACCAAAAACAAAACAAAAACATACAGCTGAGTTGAGTTTTAATACAGAGCTAAATTGGCACAGTGGCAAGAGGATGCTCTAATCCTCTAGGGCAGAGGTTCCCAAATTTTTTGAGTCATGGAGCACTTTTCAGGAGAAAAATTCATCATGGAGTACTAATTTTCACGTAGCACCTATTTACTAATCCAAACGACAGTAGTATTTTTCTTTCCAATCTCTTCATGGAGCACTAGATGTTTCACGGAGCAGTTTGGGAACCTCTGCTCCAGGGTATCACTGAAGCCATTGAATGGCATGTTACAGGCTTCTATTGCCCCATGATAATTCACATCTATTCCGTTCCAATGGGACAGTGCTGACTTGGAAGTGCTGAGACTTACTCATAGTATATGAAAGCGCTGACCATGGGTTTCAGCGTAAATTTCTGTTAACTCCGCCAATTTGCTCACCTCAATATTTTGGTATTCCACCTAATTTTTGTTTAAATTATTTGGATCGTCTTGATAACCCTAAGCTTAGTAAAGTCTTTATGCAAGCTGGGAATAACACACTGCCTTTGGAGATCCTGCGTGGCAGATTCCTGAAAACACCCTACGCAGAAAGAGTCTGCAGATGTGGTATACGATGTCCTGACTCTCTGTCCCACATACTTCTGGACTGCCACCTATACAACTTCCCCAGAGAAAACCTTATAAAACCTCTAGTTCTGAACTTTTCCTCAAACTGTAGGAAAACGCTACATAAACTACTAGCTGATCGGGATCCCGAGATTACAGAAAATGTGGCAAGATTTCTGATGAGAGCAGCCAACCAATGGGAACTTAGACTGAAGAAAGACCACAACATCAAGGGATGAAATATATAAAAATTCTATTTTAATTTTTACCCTTTTACATTTGCGAATTGTATTATGCCAATAAAGGTATTTGAATTTGAATGTGTATTTGCATATGAAAGTAGAATGGGAAAAAATGTCTTAGATTCCATGCATAAAACTCAATTCTACTGGTGAAAATATTTTAAAATCATGCTGGGAAAAAGTATCGGAGCCATTGGTTAAAATCACTAATGCCTTATTGGCTGATAGGTCTCTTCCTACACCTTTTAAAGAGGCAACATTAGACCTTTGTTTTTTAAAAAAAAAATCCTTCATGGACTAGGGATATTATAGGACAGTCTCTTATCACCTTCCCTAGGAAAGGTACCGTATTTTTCCGTGTATAAGATGCCCCCATGTATAAGATGACCCCTATTTTTTTTAACTCAAAATTAAGAAATCAGGGGTTGCCTTATAAATGGGGGTGAACAGAAAAATACTGGCGGGGAAGAGAGAGGGGACTATCAGAAGGCTGGTTGCCGGCCAGTCAGGGCAACCGGGCTCTTTCCCGCCCGCTCTTGTCCCCGCCTGTCAGCTGACAGATGAGGAAGAGAGCGACCTTCCATGTATAAGACGGCCCCCAATTTTTTTTCTAAATATTTTTAGAAAAAGGGTCGTCTTATACATGGAAAAATACAGTAAATTGAGTGTGCAGTGGTGAAGCTCCAGAGGTTCCTGCATGATACATCTGCCCATGATCCATATCAATCCAGTTTCAGGCTTAGGTTTAGAACCAGGACAGCTTTATTGGCACTAGTTGAAGATCTTCATTCAAAGCTGGACAGGGGACAGTCATCCCTGTTGATACTGTTACATTCCTCCCTGTTGATATTGTTACATTCGTCAACAGCCTTTGAAGAAGAGTAGGTTTTTATACCCCCCTTTTCTCTACCTTAAGGAGTCTCAAAGCAGCTTGTAATCACATTCCCTTCCTCTCCACACAACAGGCACCTTGTGAGGTAGGTGGGGCTGAAAAAGTTCTCAGAGAACTACAACTGGCCAAGGTCACTCAGCAGGCTTTATGTGGAGGAGTGGAGAATCAAACCTGGTTCTCCAGATTAAGAGTCCACAACTCTTAACCACTACACCATACTGGTTCTCGTTGACACAGTTAACCTCTCTATTCTTTTCTACTAGATGGAACATGGAATTGGCATTAATAGAGGATCCCTTCAGCCTTTTCTGTCTGATTGGACAGAGAGTTTCCACCAGACAAGCAGAAACAGCTGGGAGAACTTTGTCCTGTGGAGTGCCACAAGGTTCTATTCTTTCACCCATGTTCTTTCATATATGAGGCTGCTGAACGAGATAGTCCAGAGCTTTAGGGTTTGGGAGTCATCAATATGCAGATGACACCCAGCTTTATATTTCATTATCCAAGCCTCCAGATTTATCTGTCTGGGTTCTGAACTAGTACTTCGAGGCTGTGGTCAGTCAGCTAAGTCTCAACAAGCTGAAGCTGAATCCAGACAAGAGAGATATAACGCTGGTTATAAAACTTGATGTTCTAAAGAGACTAGATCCATTTGTCCTGGATGGAGTGGAGTTGGCTTTTCAGAGCAGGTTAAGAGCTTGGGGGTGCTCATGGATCCTGCCTTGCTGTTTTGAAAGCATAAGAAAAAGAGCCCACTGGATCAAACCAGTGGTCCATCCGGTCCAGCATCCCACTTCACACAACATCCAACTATTTGCCCTGGAAGGCAAAAAGGACATAGAGGCCAAGTCCCTCCTCTGCTTCTCCTACCCAGCACTGGTATTCAGAAGTGTGCTTCCTTTGGATATGTAGGCTCCCTTCAGCCACCAAGGCTAGCAGCCATCGGTGGACCTCTCCTTCATGAATCTGTGTAACCCACTTGTCAAGCTCTCTCTGCTTCTGGCCATTACTAACTCCCCTGGCAATGAATTCCACAGTTTAATTACTTGTTGAGTAAAGAAGTACTTCCTTTTGTCTGCTCTGAACCTATTTCTCAGCAATGTATTGGGTTCCCCTGAGTTCTGGTATTATCTCCATCCCATGCATAATTTTATAAACCTCTATCACGTCGCCCCTTAGCAGCTTGGTGCAGAGGCCTACAGCACCTTCTATCTGCTGCATCTGGTTTACCAACTCTTTCCTTTCTTAAACTCAGCTGAGCTGACCATGCTGATCCATACTTCTGTAACCTTATGGTTGAATTATTTTAACACATTCTAGGTTGGGGTGTCCTTGAAGACAATCAGCAAACTGTAGCTTATCCAGAACACAGCAACTTGATTATTGAGAGAAGCTGGCTGTTAGGAACATATCTTGCCCATTTTGAAACAGGTACATGGTTTCCAGTATGTTTCTGAGTTCAATTCAAGATGTTGATTATGACCTCTAAGGCCCTTCAGAGTCTGGGGCCCGCATACCTGAAGGATGGTCTTCTCCCATATGTTCCCATGCACCAACTATGATCTTCAGACTGCTACCTGCAGACTGTTCTCCGACTTAGCTTGGCCTGCCTGGCATCAACTAGAGCCCAGACCTTTTCCCACACAGCCTCCGCTCTGTAGAATGGGCTCCCTAAAGAGGTGAGGGGAGCCCTGTCAGTGGAGATATTCTGGAGGTAGTACTGCAACACGTGTCTTTTTGCCAGGGCTTTTGATAGGTATGAACAGCCCGAACTGGGGGGGGGGGGGAGAGTGGGCAGTTTTGATTTGTCTTAATTTGGCTTTCATTTGTAACATTGTAATTATTACTTGTAAGCCGCCTTGAACCAAGGTGAAAGGCAGGAATATTTTATTAACTAACTAACTAGTGGAAAATAAAGATACTGAGGGAAAGCAAAAAAGTTAACTAGTATAATTGTAAAATTACACACTAAAGTGAAAATTATAGACAGGTCTTAGAATTTTGAGTTTTAAAAACCAATCTAGATCTATTTTTTCCGCACTAAAAAAAACAATGTCAACATGTTTACTACATATTTCATTTCCTAAGAAGGTTAGATTTGTCAAATAGCATGTAGAATTTCATATGATCAGTTTATTCTGTCCACCTCACAGCAGTTTGAATGGAACCAGGCTATCTAAAGCAGCCCAAAGCATGAGCTTCAACAGGATTTGAACACAATGCCCCCAAAAGCATTCCATTAAGGAAGCCCACTCACTGAACTGTCATCACTAAACTGCTATCATCACCATGACATCATGTTGTCATCTCATGTTATAACAACAGGTAAACCTTCTCATAAATACACATTCTACAAGTGGCCTAATGTAATCAAGGCAAGCACTGGATTTAGCCAGGCAAGGCAATAATGTTCAGGTTAAAATGAGTGCATGCCACTTTAATGCCTCTTTGTTTAGTGACAATAACTGCCTATGCTGGTTCACACAGAATACTACAAATTGTGTTTCTGGCAATCTCCCCCCACCCCCTTCAACTAGTTTAGTTTCAAGTTACACACAACTCTCTGCCATGAAGTTGACTAAATCTGTCACAATTTAGTAGTGCTCCTC